>NC_060121.1:286181036-288681036 GCF_021461395.2 Schistocerca americana | reverse complement strand
CGAATTATTCGTACTTAAATCCATTAGTTTCCCTAATTTCCTCCCCCAGAAAACAAATTTGAGAGTGTATACATTTTTCTGATATGCTCCTATTTTCGTAATTGAAACTCTGGCTCTAAGCACTATAGGACTTAACATCTGAGGTCATGAGTCCCCTAGCAATGGTTCAAATGGCTCTGAGCACTATGGGACTCAACTGCTGAGGTCATTAGTCCCCTAGAACTTAGAACTAGTTAAACCTAACTAACCTAAGGACATCACAAACACCCATGCCCGAGGCAGGATTCGAACCTGCGACCGTAGCGGTCTTACGGTTCCAGACTGCAGCGCCTTTAACCGCACGGCCACTTCGGCCGGCAGTCCCCTAGACGTAGAACTACTTAAACCTAACTAACCTAAGGACATTACACATAACCATGCCCGAGGCAGGATTCGAACCTGCGACCGGAGCAGTAGCGAGGTACCGGACCGAAGCGCCTAGAACCGCTCGGCCACAGCGGCCGGCTCATAACTGAAACCTATTATTTTTCCTGAAGTTATTCCAAAAATATCTACTATTCAACTGGTGTTGTGTGACCATTTTCAGATAATGTGTACGAAGAATCCCTTTTGTATGCCAGGAAATACAGGTCACGGTCTGTCTTGTACACGAAATAGACTTTACGTTTTTGGTGTAAGGCTGCCAGTTTCATCCACTGCTTCTTATTTCGGCGTAAAATGTCGCGCCCACGTGTCATACTTCGTAAAACATTTCCGTACCAAACCGGTTGGGTTCTCTTAAAAAGGTGGTAATAGTGTTGTGGTATTTTTTTCTTTTTTTTTAGGCTTATCTTTCACCGGCGTTCAACAAATGCGATACCCACCTTGCACAAAGCTTCGTCACCCTAAATTTTACACGTAATATGAGGTGTATTCTTTTTTCGAAAACGACTATGGAGGCAGATACTGTATTAATACATCTTTAACCATTTAACCATCACTCATTCAATACAACAAAGTTTCTCTTTATGCTTGACACACAAATAAGAAAGTTCGCACAAATTGCTTCTGAAGCTACATGGGATGTAACCTTTTTTATTTCGTTCCATTTGTCAGAAGAGCTAATGAGCAGGTAAGGGGTACTGCCGTAGTCAGCATCAGGAGCAACCTCGGACCAAGAAATATTTTTTTACCACTGCATATGGGTGGACTACGATCTCTGCAAGAAATATATCACTGAGGTACGTCATGAAAGGGACATACATAAAAAAGTGATACTCCGAGATCGGATGGTTGGATGTCAATGTAGTTTCAAACACGTACTCACCATCGGTGTGTATGTAAACGGTTAGATATGCAACTGTCTGTGACAGGTAGAACGGCCACCATTGTGCATTAGTATTGCTTGTATTTAGTGCTGGTACGAGCCCTGGTAGTGTATATAAGAGACGTGGACAGCGTCAGATTTGAGTGGTCTCTCTGAAGCACCCGGAGATGCTGCATACACGTGTGAGATACAGTTATCAGCACCTTACGGAGTTTGAAAGTGGGTTTCCATTTGGCTCGTTGGTCGAATCGTGCAATATCCAGATGTGTGGGGCATTCGTATGATAGTGGCCCGAAGTTGGTGTGGTGTCACCGCCAGACACCACACTTGCTAGGTGGTAGCCTTTAAATCGGCCGCGGTCCGTTAGTATACGCCGGACCCGCGTGTCGCCACTATCAGTGATTGCCGCCACACGGCAGGTCTAGAGAGACTTCCTAGCACTCGTCCCAGTTGTACAGCCGACTTTGCTAGCGATGGTTCACTGACAAATTACGCTCTCATTTGCCGAGACAGTAGTTAGCATAGCCTTCAGCTACGTCATTTGCTACGACCTAGCAAGGCGCCATTATCATTTGCTATTTATCTTGTGATGCATGTACCGTCAGACCGATGTTCACCAATTAAGGATTAAAGTTAAGTAATCCAGAAGCTACGTACATTTTTGCTAGTCTCTATTCCTTTAACTGTTCCAGACCTCACGCCAGCCTGCGTGAGCTTAAACGCGTGCCTTCGGCTTCCTCTCATAGTGGCTTGGCTGTCTTGCCAAGTCACAACAGTTGGACTGCATGGGAACTTGGGGGCAGACACATACGTTAAGGTACCGAATGACGACCTCTGACCACCGCAAGCAGGAACTGGGGTTGCGCACCAAGCATGAAATGAAGTCATAATTGCTAAAACCAATGACTAGCATCAGCTGTACAATGAAATGACGGCAGTGAAAATTTGTGCCGAATCGGGACTCGAACCCAAATTTCCTCATGTCGTCAACCATGCGTCCATAACCTGTACTCGTACATCCATTAAGTATATTCCCGTACACGAAAGACGTTTAACTTTAAAGTCTCTTGCCCGGCGTCGGTGTATAAATACGATATGGCAGTGCCTGTGTTATTCTGAACTACGGTGCGAAGTTCCTTCGAACATGCATACATGTCCATTTCACAATTGCGTCTACCATCCGAGAACAAATAATGGACCGTCTACAACGCTCTGTACCATCCCGTACAATTGGTCAGAGATTAGCAGAAGTCGATTAAGAAAATATAGTCCCATGCGCAGTTCTCGTTAACATCCCAACTGAAACAGCTTACTTGCTTTTTTTATTTTTTTTTGTAATCACTGTTTAGTTACGACAGTTCCGGTCGAACTTCCTTCAGGAGAAGATACAACGGCTTTATGACGCCCTTCCCAACCGAATCAGTTCATGCATCCACGTCAGAGGACGTGCAACTTCATGCCGTTAAATGGGTTCATACTTCCAGTTTCTTTGTAAATTTGATTTGGTTGTCTAATCACTGAAATGGCATGGCTTACCCTGTCAACCCGTCAAGTTTCATTTCGTTCCCTCCTCTTCATCTGAAGTTTTACTTTCTCTGTAAGGCGGTGTGTTTTACAAGATTTTGGACAATGTCTGTACTTAACCAAGTAAGAAAGAAAAAATGTGTTGATAGGCACAGTTTTTCTTCTTTTGATCCTAGGAATCATTTCGGCCTCCGCTGGCATTTCTTACAAATCTTTCGGAACACGCTGTATAAAAGCGAGCTTATGTAGTTGAGCTCCGTATGGAGCATTGCGTACTAATATGGCTTAACAATCGCCCGCATTTCATTTCGGAAAACGCTGTATAAAAGCGAGCTTATGTAGTTGAGCTCCGTATGGAGCATTGCGTACTAATATGGCTTAACAAATCGCCCGCATTTCATAGTTTCGTTTTTACCGGTAGTTCCTGGTACAGACCTGTGGCCTCTTTACGCGGGGAACTATTACGCGGTGACTCCTATTAGTAAACAGTTTAGTGCCGACATTCTTCGGACTAACGAACCGAAAGAGACCGCGTGTCCAATTTAAAAGCCTACCTGTCTTGCAACCACTCTGTCAACATGCCACGTGATCTGAAGCACTGACGGTGCGTTAGTGGCCACTGTTCTTCATTCAGCGAATGCGTTCGCTACAGGTGATTGGAAACATGTGAAAAACTCCCTCGTCCTGCACACTCAACGAGCAACCATTGCGCAGAGGTGCAAGGGGCTCGCAAAGTAACAAAGTGGCGGAAAACTTCAGTTATCGACAATTTAATGGAGAATTAGAGTTTAACGTCATGTCGACCGCATGGTGACAGATATGGAGCGTAGGTTCAGATTGGTCCTGGCTGAGAAAAGTTATCTGCCGTGAGAGTCAAAAGATAAGAGCTGACATTTGTCTTAAGTGATTTACAGAAAACGAGGAAAACTTGTATATGCATGACCGGGATGGGATTTGGAATGCCGTACTCCTGCAAGAAAATCCAGCGACTTAACCGCTGCATCCCCTCGCTTGGTATCAACTGTATATAATACGTGGCGCCAAGGGTAACGTGCATATAAGGAAAGACCGAATCGTAGTAAAAGAAGCTTCTGATGAACAACATGTAAGAACCTCGCTCTTGCAAAATTTATAGAAGGGATCTAGTACATTACATTGTAGACTGGAACAGGAATTCGGGAAAGGTTAGTTTTGCTACAATGGAAAATAAATCGACTCTCAGCCATTACTGGTCTCTCTGCCTTAAGCTTACTGCAGTTAATTAAAGAGAACTTTACACCAGACGCGTTTCGCTATCATTAATAAAGCATCTTCTGTGGTCACTGGCGTTTCTGTCTCTTGTTTACATATTCTTCAAACCACTGCTTCTTCCCTCTTTGTCAGCAGAGACAGAAGTCGAAAAGACTTCGTTTCACATATACACTTGGCAGCTTTTGCCTCTCCACAATTTTCCTTACGCTGAATTTACGTTATTTACACCCCACTTTTGGAAATGGAATTGAAAAAAAAATGGTTCAAATGGCTCTGAGCACTATGGGACCTAGAACTTAGAACTACTTAAACCTAACTAACCTAAGGACATCACACACATCCATGCCGGAGGCAGGATTCGAACCTGCGACCGTAGCAGTCGCGCCGCTCCGGACTGAGCGCCTAGAACCGCTAGACCACCACGGCCGGCAATGGAATTGAAGTTATGTGTGTTCTCAATCAGCACAGTATTACAGTGTGTTATTGTAATGCAGTGTCAGGTAGGAGACGGGGTGGGAAGAGTTTATAAATACCTCGTCAAATTTCTATGCAGTCAGAATATCAGCCACCTGACGTTGGCAAAGTTTTCTCTTGCTGTAACCTTGTGGCCGTTGGACACTGATATCCAGCCGTTCACACGTGAACGATTCCTTCGATACCTGCACATCTATTGTCTCTGAAACCTCTTCTCACTTGTTCCTTACGATTGTTGGATGGTTTTAGGAGGCCGTTATGGAGAATCCCTGTCTATAGTCGCCAACAAACACGTCCTGAATGGCGTAACCTATCTTAGTATCTCTCTGCATAAACCCGCTTTGCTTGTAGGTAAACGCGACTCCTTCAGTACACATGGAAAATAATCACACGCAACACATTTAAATTCAACGGAACTGAAAGAATGGAGTCTATATATCTAAATATCTTATGTAGCACATGAATGAACAGTGTCATGAAAACAACAGATTACTTTGAAGATGTGTTAGCTTTCCGCTGCTAGTGTCCAGCTGTGCTATGAGGCGGCCTCGTTTGTGTATCAGTCCAGAAAGAAAAAAAAATAGTTAATTTGTTAAAAGATAATTTAAAAAACGATTAATTTACTATTGGACATGTTATATTACCATACGCAGTTCGTGAAAGATCACTAGCATGATTAAAGATTCTACCAGTTATTAATTACAATTATCGTAGCCTACTCTGCAGATGAGTGGGGCTTTACTAAAGTGAACGAATAGCATAATTGACTTCAGTAGCAGGACCAGTTGGTGGCTCACTATTGTAGCACATTTAAATAAAGCAAAATACGTGTTTCTTCGAAACATCATAACACGTGATTTCAGTGCTGAACATAGTGATCTGTAAAGACAATGAACGACACAGTTCGCATAGTTTATAACCGCCCTCAAATCAGCCTTATGGGATATGTATCCAGAATCATCATTACAAATAGTAATCCTACACTCTTTCAATAGTTATCATCAAAGAATTTAAGGTAGTACAGAATAAAGTAAAGTGTCACGCTAACCAGCCTGCAAGTAATTATGAACTCACAGCCTCTCCGCACCTATTCGACTGCACGCAGCCAAGCGACCGAGAACTTGCGCGCAGAACGATACTGGTAAAGAAAACCAGATAATCTCACACAGAAGACTTTACTTCAGGACTGAGTATAAATTGGATTGATTTTACCAGATATCTTGTACGTAGCAAAAATTGTTGAACAACATTGCTCTCCGTCAATGAAGGTGATTTCTTCATAACAGCATGCTACCTCGAAAGTAGCTCTCCAGCTTGCAACCGGAACCGGACGAGACATAACAATTCAAATGGCAAATTCCTTTCGAACAAGGAAACCACACATGCTATTGACTGATAGCAAACTGACTCGCCAAAGACTAATACTAACATAGTGACTTAGCAAAGAGTTTGCGAAAAAACACTGAAAGTGGTTAATACAACATCTCTAAGACAGTAAAATAAAAATTTAAATTCACAGAGAAGGTAAAATATGCTCTGAGGAAATGAAAGATCCAACTAACAGGCTACTTTCAAGGGGCATTGGAGGAGTACGTCTATGAATGAATAAGAAACTGGGAATGTGGGTAAGATACTATGAACAGCATATTTTTTTACTGTAGCCGAGATCACACAGTGACAACACCTACCACAGTAGTAAAAGTCTACGTACGTAACAGCTCTGTAGATGGTGAAGGTATTGAAACAATGTTCAATACGTCAAAACAAATGTTTGATTTAGTATCATGGATGGAAACTGGAAGTCGAGAAAAAGAAAAAAAAAATAAGGAAAAGCAGCAGGGTCACATGGACTTCGGCAAAACAACATGAGAAGCAGCCGCCTGGAGAATATTGCACAGAGCATACGTTATTCATTGCTAATTCTTAGTTTGGGATTCATGAAACAGGGCTGTATAAGGTAAAAGCTGGACAGATGACGTGGGAGGACGGACGCCGCACTTCCAAGAAATTCGTCAGCAGACATTGTTGTGCGCGCGACGATCATTGTTGTTGTAACCGCTGGTGAGAACAGTTTACTCCCAAGTGTTAGTACTTCAGGAGCGGAGAATAGAGGAGGAATTTAAGAAAATAGCATTTCGAGACCATGGAAATTTTTCACGATTCTTTTTTAATAGTATGTACTAGTAGATACGCGCCTAGTAGCTTTTAACTTGTATTTAGATTGTGAAGTAGAATCATTGTAGTTTATGTTGGTCGAGTCATGGCTTCTCCCGATAACATCTTTGGTGACAATGGGGGTGCGGCATCTGTCCCTACGAAAACCGGCAGATGACGCACCATTACTGTGGGACAGATACCGCAATGCTTGCAATGCTAACAGGAGTCCATACGTTTCTGTTTTACAGAAAAATGCCAAGAAAACGCATTTGGACAACAGACAGGGGAAAATGGGCTGCAGATGATCTATTAGAGGGAGTGAAATCAGTCGAAGAGGAAGGTTATGCTAAAAGCAAAGCAGCTCGAATGAAAAATATGCCAGAGCGAACATAAAGGAGAAGACTTGCTACGCACAGTTTCAAGGAAGCAGGGTGTGGACCATCATCATACTTGGGTGATGCCCATATAAAGAAATTGCAATCATGTGGCTTTGCTCCCAAACCGTCAGACGTCAGGCAAATAGCTTTCAATTTAGCTGATCAGATGGGACTGAAAAAAAAAAAATCAACAAAGAAAAGAAACTCGCAGGGAAAGGTTAGTTTCTCTCATTTTTAGAATGCAATGAGGGCTTAAACATCAGAAAAGCGCAAGGGCTTTCTGTAGCCAGAGCGACTGCAATGAACAGAGGCGACGTCTATTCTTTCTATGATCTGTTAACACAAACGTTTACCGAAAATGGGATTTTGGATAAACCAGGTAGTATCTACAACGCAAACGATACTGGTCTACAGTTAAACAATGAGCATGAGAAGGTTGTTGCGGCAAAAGGAAGCAGAGATGTCCATGTCAATACTTCTGCTGAAAGAGGAGAGACAATAACAGTTATTACATGCTGTAATGGCAGGGGAAATTTCTTACCATCTTACTGCATTTGCAAAGGAGTGAATTAAAAACAAGACAGGATCAGTTGCTATTAGGAAGAGGGAATCTGCTTATGTCAACAGTGAAATTTTCATGGATTGGTTCAAAAAACATTTTCTTCCGAGAAAGGCGCCTGGCCCTGCTCTGCCTCTGTTAGATGGTCACGTCTCTCATATGAATTGTGCCACCCTTTTGGGTATAGCTGTTGAAAATGAAGTGTCGATAATTTGTTTGCCTAGCCTCACGACACACTTTTTGCAGCCACTAGACAGATCATTTTTCAAGCCACTGAAATCCTACTTTAAAGAGGCTTGTCATTCATGGATTGTAGGTAATGCAAGTAAAGAATTAGAAGGCAGCAATTTGGAGAGCTGCTCTTCAAAGCATGGACTCGTGCTGCCACTGTCCAGATTGGTGTATCAAGATTTAGAGCTACTGGAATTATCAGACTTGACAGAATAGTAATTCCAAACCATGCCTTTGTTTCAGACATTAATAATACTGAACTCCCAACTAGTGCAGAAGTCTCTAATGATCTGACTCCAGATGAGCCATCAACATCAAGGTCTGAAACAAATGTGTTAAGAGAACACCCTCCTACCTGCAAACCTTGCATAAATTTGGCTACTCATCTACCAACTGACCAAGGCAGCTGCCGTGTAAACGACAACTCAGTGACACCTCATAGAGAGACTCCATCAAAATTTCTGGAAAAGATTTCACCTGTTTCTATACTGCCTCAGAGAAATCAATCCAAAAGAAAGCAATCAGCAACAAATATAACATCCGAAAATTTTATAGCATCGAAAAGAAAGAAAATCATCGAAAGAATCAAGAAAGGAAAAGCTCTTGCTCACAAAAATGTAGCAGCTAAAAGAAATCAAATCCCCAAAACCAGAGGGACAAAACCGCCAAAGAGGCGTCTGATTGAAGACTCAGTTTCAGAAGAAGATAATAACGATATTTCCCCACACAATAGTTCCTCCTATGAATTAAATTTCGAAGAAAACGAAAGTGTAGAGTGCCTTGAACTTTATCGAGAAACAACGTCTACCTCTGGATTCAATGTGTAGGATGTTCTAGGTGGCTTCATGAATCATGCACTCTCTATGAGAACATGTGTCGTTTGTGTGGACGACTTAAAAATAAACTTGAAAAACAAAAATCAAAGTGAATGACATTTTGAATGTATTTTGCCATTGGCCATCTGTCGCCCCCTTCTGCATCATCTTGCCCGGCACTTACTAATTAATTGAAATTTACAAGCCTTTGTACATCAAAAGAATGTTCCATTGTTATGAAGTTTTTTGTAATGCGATAGTATCTATAACAAAATAAATGTTCAGACCATCAATCTTGCCTAATTTCTTTGCGATTTAAGTGTATATATACCGATAAAAATTAATTTGAAAAAAATGTGCAGTGTCTGTCCCGCCTTTACCTTACGTGAAAGAGACCTCGAGACGCAGGTAGATCAATGACATATGAAGATTTGGTATCAGGTACCGAAACTAGATTTACACAACAAAGCATTTCCAATGGCAGATGTGGATTTTCACCATAATTTATTGGTTATGAATTACAGACTAAATGTGAAGCAATTGCAGAGAGATGGAAAAATAAGGAGATGGGACCTGAATAAATGGAAAGCAACAGTGGTTGTTGAATGTAAGAAAGGCAGCATTGGGCAATGATTGACTAAAAGGGGCGAACGTATACAATAGTAGAAGAATGTGTAGGTTTGAGAGACGAACATTTTAAAAGTGTGGATAGAACATTTGTACTGGTAAAAAATTAAACTCCCTTGTGCACCAACAATCAATAGTAAAATTTTTATTAATTAAGTTATTTATTATTTCTCGGCTTATGATTCGTTACAAAAATAAAATTTCAGCAAGGTGAAAACACTGAAATCAGAATGATAAGATACTTAAAAAGGGAGACGTCATAAATATTTCACCTTACAATTCATAAAACTGTCGAAAGCTTTGAAAGATTTTCATTGTAAGTTCTTTCTCTCCCTCTACCCTTTCTGTTGGAATCTATGGCGGAATGCTATCCACGAAACAGCCAACACTCCGTGTACTTTGAAGGGTCAAAACGAGTCAGTGGTGGGCCATTAAACGTCAGTAAAAGCAATGAAGAAGTTGTTTTTGTTATCAGAGAGGCTCTACCGTCGGTAATGATCAGATTCATTTGAGAAAATCCCTTCTAGCATTCACTAAAAGACAATTGTCAAATAAAGCAGATTTGTTTGAAACTTTGTTTTGTTTTCACAATTTCCTCCAAAGTTCTCACAATTATAAAAAAAAATATTCACAGAATGCTTTAATTGCATATCTTGTTTGATCAATTGGTAGCGAACTGCTGGTGATTTAATCTCTTTTGGCCTAAAAGTATTGTCTTTAACGTCTTTTCGGCCACTTGCGTATGTCAGCTATAACGGGCTGAATTGACCAAAACTGTATCCTCACCACTCAGCACTGCAGTCGGTTATGAGAGGCTGTCATAAAAGTAAACATGATTATAGATCAGTTCTCCAGTTTTTTTCATAAGCTTGATTCCAATAAATCTGTTGTTGTTGACGGATGCCACAGCCTTCTCATAAAAGATCCCGGACTAACCAGCGTCTGGAGTTTTATCTGTGTTGCAGTTCATAAAATATTATGAAGTGTGCCACAGTAATTTGTTTACAATATGTGTTATTTGGTGGAATTAAAGAACATATTCATCGAGCTAGGAAAGTTGTAGGCCACAACAAAACAAATCAACAATTATGGGAACGTACGTAACTGAACAGAATTGTTTTACGACATATACAAAAATATGCTAGCACTTTAGCGTATTTTTATTAATTAAACAACTGATAAAGTGACACTAAATACTCAAATATTCTTGTGCGGATTGGAGCAGACATCAAGCTGTAGACATCTATGTAATGAAAAACATTAGCCATTTGAGGATGGGCATGATAGCCAGAAATCGGTTATGGCGCTGAAACAAAAGATTTAAACAGAATTTGTGCCTGGCTGCGTCATTCACCAAATGTCATTAACGGCCGTGGGGTTCACAAGATTCAACATGGATAAAGTAACAGACTAAATTCTCAGGACCGAGCGAGGTGGCGCAGTGGTTAGCACACTGGACTCGCATTCGGGAGGACGACGGTTCAATCCCGTCTCCGGCCATCCTGATTTAGGTTTTCCGTGATTTCCCTAAATCGCTTCAGGCAAATGCCGGGATGGTTCCTTTGAAAGGGCACGGCCGATTTCCTTCCCCATCCTTCCCTCACCCGAGCTTGCGCTGCGTCTCTAATGTCCTCGTTGTCGACGGGACGTTAAACACTAATCTCCTCCTCCTCCTCCTCCTAAGTTCTCAGGTCTTTCGAAAAACTTCTTGGAATGGATGAAGTGGTAAAAGTGCAACGTTTATATCTGTGTATACTATTTGCTTTTGCTATATCTCGAGTATAGGTGAAAGATTACGTCTTGACTAAATTCTGCAGAAGTTCTGACGTCGGGTTTCTTGTAACGCGAACGTCTTTGAATACTTATACGGCTACAGAAGCTGGCATTCTGATCTCAGCTAAAGAGAATACTGAAAGAGAAAGACGATACTGAAGGAAAAGAAAAAAATACGGGAAGAGCTCAGTGATACAGTAGGTAGACTAGAAACAGAAAACTAGCTATTACATTTGATATTAGTTTTTGACTGTTTAATCTTAGTGGTTTACTCTTGCAGTCAAAACTCGTAAATTTTATACACATTCCATAATACAAAGAAGGGTGATTAGTCCTTCACAGATGCCAAACATTAGCTTCCGGAGTACTCAGCCTATAATATTTGCAAGAACCACAACTGCAAGAGTTCAAGATTACGTCTCAGGAAGTGATAGAATTATTTTTGTAAAAGTCCTTCACGCACGGACGCGTTGTTAATCATCCCACAGCTAATAGGAAAAAGCAGTTTAAGTACTTAACATTTGCAGGACTAGTTCTCTGTACTAACACATTCGATACACTTTAAACGACGTATGGTACGGGAGACAATTGAATGTAAAGGTTTTGCATGACGTTTCAGATATCCTTAAAAGATCGTACGGATACATTAGTGGCCA
The DNA here is from genome assembly GCF_021461395.2 of Schistocerca americana. NCBI lineage: Eukaryota > Metazoa > Arthropoda > Insecta > Orthoptera > Acrididae > Schistocerca > Schistocerca americana. The sequence goes on along the minus strand of NC_060121.1, from coordinate 288,669,286 downwards.
TGGGCATTTCGAACGACGTAACAGCAGCGCCTGGATAGACGAGGCTACTGTACTGTATGTCATCTGTCCTAATCGATTTGCACTCAGACGACACTATGTAATAATGGAAATCACTGCTCCCAACATGCATTCAAACCCAACGCCATACAGTAATGAGTACATTACTCTTCGTCCATGATTAGACTATAATTAATTTCTGGGAAGACTGTTTATAAAAAGCTGAACAATCATGCCGAAAAGCAAATGTAAAGTGATGGGCTCTGGGAAAAATAGCATAAGTCAAAATTTTTCTCAAGGATATTCGTGTCTCTAAGAAACACTGAACTTGAATTAGTTCGGCTGAAACATCGCATGTAAACGCTGTGAGGATACCGAAAGTAAGTTAGCTAATTTCTGGTGTTATCGGCCAACATCAGTGAGAAGATTTCGACGCACAACGAAGTACTGGAGGAATGTTGACCGAAACACGGCGGGTAGTCTAAACAGTGAAGTAGATGACGATGATTACGTTGATGATCAAAAGACGACGATGGGGTGCGAAACGTCGTCCTCCCGAATGCGAGTCCGATGTGCTGATCATTGCGCCACCACGCTCCGTGATACTGCTCGACTCTTTGGCATCACCACCAGGCCAGATTAAAGAAAGACATCAAAACAAGTCAGAGGCGAGGCGCTAGATTTGCTACCGATAGGTTCGATCAACACCCGAGTATTACGGAGCTGCTTCGTCAACTCTAATGGGAATCACTGGAGGGAGAAGGACGATGTTTTCGCGAAACACTGTTGGGAAAATTTGGAGAACTGGTATTCGAAGCTGACTGCAGAACGATTCCCTGCCACCAACACACGTCTAGCGTAAAGTTCACGAAGATAAGAGGAAATATGTACCGTTCTGTTCGTGAGTGGAACAGCATAGGAAACGGCTAGTAGTGATACAATGTACCCTCCATCATGAACCGTATGGTGGCTTGCGGAGGGGGCCAACGAAATATACAGGTCCTGTGGTGTACATCACAGCACGTGATACAAAAGATCTTACGAGTGCCAGTGGTCGTCTCTGGCGAGGACCGAGTTACTAATTCAGATAAATTTAATAGTTCTTAACTGCGTGCGTAAATACGTGTGAGTTCTTGATAACACATGAAAAAGTTAAGACTTTTAGTGTTTACCTTTTCACTAACTTATTGACTTCTCATGGGCTTTGCACTGTGCCGATGTATGGCGGGTAGGGCGACTAGTGTGACGTCACAAGTTCGTTGCGGAGCCCGTGTTTCTCCTGGGTCCCGCTTGCGGAGTACATATTTAGATGCTGATGTAGCTATAGATAAAGATGACGGATTTTAAGATAATAACCACTCGTCTACAACTGACGGTTCGCTGGCTCCATATACTTCACGAAAAGTGATTTCGTGCGCAGTAAAAATAAGAGCATACACGTGAGATTGGTGGACGGAGAGAAAGAGAGCGGGTGCGTGTTATGGAGGAAACGGCAAGTGAAGAGGATATTTTTGGTTTTTTGCGAACTATTAGCTCCCTCTTAAAATTAAATTCTGTCCCCTTGAAATGCTAAATTTCTTCCCTATTGAGAACTGAATATTCTTTGTTTTTTAAAACTCAGATTTTTCAGGCCTCTGTTAAACTGTGTGTTGACTGAACAACAAACTTTTTTTGCAACATATCAATCTAGCCTCAGACTCTGTTTTGCCTACTTTCGTACTATGAACACATTTTTTTAAGTTTCAATAGAGTTTGCCTTACTTAGATGATCTTGCTGTTGACGGCGTAAAAATTCTCCATGTGCCCTGTGTTCTCCGCAGTACCTCAGAGCAGGCAGACGAGGAAAGCCTTTCGAATTCTGGAAAGAAGAACACGATCTGCGGAGAACAATAGTCGGCCACAATACAAGCTAAAGTAAACAAGGGAAGCGGAGAATTACAGGCTCTATTTAAAAATAAATAATTATTTCGGGACTGCAGGAGGGCGGAGAGAGAGTGCGAGGCGAAACGGAGCGCTTAGAGTAAAGACGCCAGTAATGAAACAAGACCTTAAAGGCGGAGGCGGACAAGAAGAATAAGACAGATTTAATTATTTGGGCAAGTAATTAGGTGAGATTGGGAGCGAGGCCCGCGTGAAATGAGGACCGTAAATATCGGCGGCGGCTCTCCTGACAAATGGGAGGGGGCGGCGGGGGAGGCAGGGGCACAGTGGCAGGGGGGGGAGAGGGGGGGGGGGGGGGAGGGAGAGGCCTTTATCGGCCGCCTGCTCCGCTCTGCTCGCAGCGCCGCCGTTTGATTACAGCTAACAATACGGCAGGCCAATTAACGGCGCCGCCGACTAACCAGCTGTGAAATGAAGAAATTAAAAAGTTTCGCCCGCTTGGCTCGCCGTTTCCTTTGTTGTGACAGCCACTCTTTACTCGCTCCATTTCCGCTGGCGTACCGCTCCTCAGGTACTTACTCACAGCCTCCACAACACGCACCCGCGCTCTTTCTCTCCCTCCACCAATCTCACGTGTATGCTGTTATTTTTACTGTGCACGAAATCACTTTTCGTGAATCATATGGAGGCAGTGACCCGTCAGTTGTAGACGAGTGGTTATTATCTTAAAATCCGTCATATTTATCTATAGCTACATCAGCATCTACATATATACTCCGCAAGCGGGGCCCAGGAGAAACACGGGCTCCGCAACGATCTTGTGACGTCACACTAGTCGCCCTACCCGCCATGCATCGGCACAGTGCAAAGCCCATGAGAAGTCAATAAATTAGTGAAAAGGTAAACACTTAAAGTCTTAACTTTTTCATGTGTTATCAAGAACTCGCATGTATTTACGCGCGCAGTTAAGAACTATTAAATTTGTCTGAAATAGTAACTCGGTCTTAGCCAGAGACGACGTAGAGTTTCTTTCCAGATGTTCTAAATTCGTTCATATGAGGAGCCTACTATCTGTGCTGGCTTACAGTGTAACACGCCCGGGTGTACAAATGGGTGGGGTACCTTTAAACTGTTTGTCGTTCCTGGACCGTTTCTTGACAGTGCGCCCTGTCCACACCACGTACCTGCTAATCCCGCGGCGGTCGTACTGTTCAGCTCCACACTGCCGCTGGCTTGTCTGAAACTGTCTATCGAAATATGCAAGCGAGCCAGGGGAGCCACTCATCGGCAGAACACAACACTGTTCTACCTCTGGTATGAACAACTATATTCTGAGACGATTAAAGGATATCGCAGGTTGCACTGTTTACATTATAATTCGTAAATGTTTATCCTAATTAACAATCTTGATGATATCTGTCCACAATATCACTCAGGCGAGCGTATTCGTAACCGACACTACGCGGGTGATTGTTGACGATGCGGAAGCAGAATGAACGAACGAAAGTTCTTACGCTCGTCACACATACAGATATCTGGTAATAGTCCTCCTTGACGCAAGTAATGATGTAATACTGTTCGTAAAGCTAATTTTTCAGTTCTCATTTCTCACTTGTACGAGCGTGCGCGTAACCGTCGCGGCGCGGCTGATTGTTGATAATGCGGAAACGCGATGATCGAACTCACGTCCTCACGCTCGCTACAAGACACTGGCACTTGACTGCACTCTTTTGTGGTAACTAATTTCTACTGATTCACATTAGTTCGTTTTTGGAGACCGAAAACGGCGCGGATGTTTGATACAGTACGGTACGACACGCAACGAGAGGATACACAAATACGTTATCAGCAGCACTGCTCATTTTTAAACTACTTTTTGGCGCACTTCCCTCTGAAACATTTACTTATTTTATCACTTTACTGTAATAGCACTTGTAGCAACACTTCAGCTGCCATACTAACAATAATGCCTCTCACATGCAGAGCTACACACTACACAACATAACAGTTCCGTGTCCCATGCTCGACTCGACAGACGCGGCTGCCCGCAAAGGTACTCCGCAACCAAGCCAACGATATGAGAATATGCTTACAACAGTTGTTATTTCGAGGGTCAGGAACCACTATTGACAATTTTGTTCGGAATTTCCACTTCTAAAACTTCAATCGAGCTTCTGGAAAATGGCACATTTGAGGCATAATCATACAATGGCGCTTTCATGTATTTGGCACTGAGGACGTGTGGACTTCCCTCAGTTTAGTTTGTACTGCGGTAGCGACCCACTTCATTGCACTACAATCAGGTTGACCTGTTTCTGTAAAGTGGTTGACACCCGCCTGTTCAGACAGTAGAAGCACCTGTTCGTACTCTGCACCAGTGTACATAGCTTGTTGTACAGGGTGCTCAAGAAGCGCTGTGACAAACTGTGTGGGGTCGTAAAAGGAGTCTTGAACAAATCAAGGATAGGGAACCGTGTGTGCGTATGTCACGTCACGACGCTACAGAGCGTCGAAGTTACAGGCGCCGGCCTCAGCTATTAGGCCATCCCTTTGACAGTAAATGTGGTTTTGTACGCTGTTAGGCCGTAGCCGGGACGTCTCGCAACGTTGTTTGTTATTCAGTGATAGCGACTGACTGCCACAACCGGCAGCGCGGAAAATGAAGCTAGCTGCTGCCTACACAGGCATTGTTTCTTATGAAAGCGATGATCTGTTGCCTTCGTGGTTCATGGTTTTGGGCACGGGCTCCCTTTGCAGTTTTTTTCTGCTATATACCAAAAAACAGTTGATATTTTAGAGGAGTCCAGAAGGAAAATAAATTGCGGATGGAAACGTGCGTCCGAAAGCATCATCCACCGAGGGAACAGAGCATTGCATTCACAGGCGACGAGGACTTTCTAACCAGCAGCTAGTTCCGTCTACACCGCTGGTGACGGTGGCAATCAGTTGCGATTACTGAATAACTAACAACATTGCGGGACATTCCACCTACGGTTCGTCAGCGTACAAAGTGATAGTTGCTGCCAAAGGGGAGGACTGATGGCAGCAAGCACCGGCGTCTATAGCTTTGACGCTCTGTAGCGTCCTTGGATGACGTTTCTGGACACGGGTTCCTACCCTCTATTTGTTGCTCTAGACCCTCTACAATCCATCGAAGTTTGTCGCAACGTTTCTGGGATACTCTGTATAAAGTGCGTAAGTAGGCTGTTTAGGTTTTTATGTTGGTAACTCCACTTAGCGCTCTGTATGAAAATCACTGTCTGTGCTGTGTGCAGTCTGTGGCTGGTTGGCATTGTTGGAATATTCGCTATTGTAGTGTTTGGCAGTTGGATGTGAACAGCGCGGAGCGTTGTGCAGTTGGAGGTGAGCCACCAGCAGTGGTGGATGTAGAGAGAGAGATGCCAGACGTTTGAGAACGGGCGATCTGGACGTGTGTCCAGCAGAAAAAGGAAATTTGTAAAGATGGATGTCATGAATTTTTATATATATATATATATATATATATATATATATACATACATGATGACTTTTAAGGTAAATACATTGTTTGTTCTCTATCAAAATCTTTCATTTGCTAACTATGCCTATCAGTAGTTAGTGCCTTCTTAGCTACAATCTTTTATTTAGCTGGCAGTATTGGCGTTCGCTGTATTGCAGTGGTTCGAGTAACGAAGATTTCTGTGAGGTAAGTGATTCATGAAAGGTATAGGTTATTGTTAGTCACTGCCATTCTTTTGTGGGGATTATTGAAAGTCAGACTGAGTTGCGCTAAAAATATTGTGTGTCAGTTTAGTGATGATCAGAATAAGTAAAGAGAGAAATGTCTGACTACGTTCAGTTTTGCTCAGCTGTTTGAAAATCAAATAACATAGAAGTTTACCAGCACAGTCATTCATACATTTTCGAAGGGAAGGTTTCACGTGTTACAGCTTAAACATACTGTTCCAGTTTGAAAAAGAGTGACGCACTTATGCCCCACTGCAACTGGTACCATGGTAATGCAAAATATCTAGTCTCTTTTAGTATCTTCACATTAAATTTTGTGGGAACAATAGATGTCACCTATGGGAAAATTAAAATTTGGAGGAAATACAATCAGCTGTACGAATATAGTGTTATGCAAAAAAGGGAAGGCCCAAAGTAGAAGAAGTATATAAAAATATACACAAGGCTACCGGAATTGATGATGTCACTATGGAAAGGTTTTTTTTTTTCAGTATACTTGTATGTAGCAGGCTGTCCTAGTAATCACTCACTGTAGAGACAGAGACTTTTCAGAAAAATAACAGCTAAACTTATACGTAGATGTAGTGGGACTACTTGGTCCAGCGGGAAGTATTTCGTAGATCGTTACACTTATACACAAGTGGTACTCGTATTTCCGGAAAATCTTGGACAGAACTGGGGGACGAAAACTATTTTTAATTTAATTCTTAGGCAAAAATCATACAAGTCTAGTTTATGTGTATTTGTTTATGTGTATATTAATATGAAGCAAAGTTGATGATTTGCTTGACGTGTATACTGTACCCTTCGCTATTATGAGATGGGAGATATAATGCTGCTTAGGGAGTTTGACGAATTGTTAACGGAGTTAAGTAGAAACTGGACACATTGAGAACCATGGGGTAACCTGACTTGACAAAACTATTTCACCCAGTATACATCATAGTGCGAGGGCATAAGTGCAGATATTTTTATTGGTGACGAGGGCGGTGTACTGAAGAACAATACAGTAGTATTTATTTCATTTTCAGACTTAGAATTATAACTGTCAGGAGTAATACATTTTTAGGTTGTGTACTACATCCACACACATGTGGCAAGAGCAAGCGATTACTGGCTATTTTCTCTTGGGCAGCAGGTGAGGTGTTAGAGTATGGAGATATGTATGGAAAAAGACTAGTCTATGCTGAGAGGCGTATTCCACTTCGTGCAGCAGTTACGACTGTGAAGAAAAGATCTGGTCATAAAGTTTGTGACGTGTTTGTGGGACGACTGTCCAATGCAGAGAAATAACAACCAACAGGTCATAATTCCAAAAAACTATTATGAATTAATTACAAACAATGGAAATAACGGTAGAATCTGGCTTCTAGGCGGATCAATTTGGGATACGGAAGGAATGACAAGCGAGACAGTATTAAATGTAAGACATCTTAGAAGGTAGACCAAAGAAAGGTAAACCTACGGTTTTATAATTCGTTGATTTAGAGAAAGATTTTGACAATATTGAATTCCGTACATCCTTTGAAATTTTAAAGGTATAAGGGATAAAATACAGGTAGCGAACGGTTATCTACAGTTTATACCGACGCAAGATTGCAGTTGTGAGTGTCAAAAGAAATGGAAGGGGTGCAGTATATGAGAAGGCAGTGAGACGGGCTTGTAGCCTACCTCCGATGCTATTCAATCTGTGTGCTCAGCAAACGGAACAAAGTATAATTTCGAAAAGGAATTAAAGTTCAGGGAGAAGACATAGAAAACTTCGTGACTTGCCGACGCTGCAGTTATTCTTTCAAAGACGTCAAAGACTTGGAAGAATAGTTGGACAGAATGAATAGTATCTTCAAAACGGTTTATAAAATTAATATAAAAATGTAAATAAAGAGTAACAGAATGTGCTCAGATTAAATCAGGTTATTCTGAGACATTTAGAGTAGGAAATGAGACATTAAAACTAATGGACAAGTTTTACCGTTTGGGTAGCAAAATCGTGTACGATATCCGAAACAAAGGGGAAAAGATACAGACTGATAACAAGAAGAAAAGAGGTTCTGGAAGAAGAGATATTTATTAATATCGAATAGGGAGGTTCTTCTCGATGTATTTGTGTGGAGTGTATTTTTGTACAAAAGCAAAATTCGGACAGTATACAGTATAGACAAGTAGAGAATACAGCCTTTAGAAATGTAGTGCTGCAGAAAAACATTGAAGTTTCGGTAAGTAGATCGAATAACTGATAAAATGGCACTGAATAGCATTTGGGAGGAAAGAACTTTATTGCACTATTTTATTTGATGCGACACATTTTGACGCGTCGAGGAATGGTCAGATTGGTAATGGAGAGACGAGGAGAAAGGCGGCTTGGAGAGATCTAAGTTTGGCTACTGTAAGGCAGGTCCAAATGGATTAGGTTGCAGTACTTACATAGAATACACTATTACCGAAAGGTGCTTTAAACTAGTCTTCAGACTGATGATCGCAACAACAACAACAGCAACAAGAACAACAGTGTTACTGTGGGGCTCAGAATTTTCATGTAGAAGAATCACTGTGACGTAAAACTTTTCACCATCTTACATCGGCGAATGAAGTGACCTTAATTATTAAACTGACACTCCGTGGTGTGAGACGTTAACAAGTTTGGAAGGCAGAAGATCTGCTTTCTATTGCAGCGTCGTTTCTGGATTGTTCCGAAAGAGTTCCGTTTAACTTCGCTGTCGAGAATCAAACAAAAATCAGTATCAGTGGTTATGGTTTCGGTTTATATGATACGGCAGAGAGAGTGCCGTTGGTTGTGGTTATTATTAGAATCCACGCCACCCTTGCTATCATACACAAACCCACAGGAGAGTCCTGACGATTTCCCGGAGATAGTTACTTCGAATCGCGGTGATGGAAAAAATTATCAAGTTTTGGGCAGTCTGGCGAGAAAACCACAAAAAAAATAATTAATCTAGAGCAATGAAATTAGGGACTACATTTTTCTAAGTAACATATTTAAGTGACTAACATTGCAAGATCACAAGTCAATGTAAGCGCGAGATAAGACATTGCAAATGTGACGCTTGTATACAAATAACCTGTGTAGGAGCCAGAATATTGAATGCAAGCATTAAACATTCGTGCATAGTCGCGTACGAAAGCCAGGTGTCAGTCTGTGGGATGGAGTTCCATGCTTGTCGCACTTGATCGTCAATACAGGGACAGTTAATGTTGATTGTGGATGACGCAGGAGTTGTCGTCCGAAGATGTCCCGTATGTGCTCGACTGGAAGCAGATTTGATGATCGAGAAGGCCGAGACAACATTTCGACACTTAGTAGACCAAGATGGGTTCCAACAGCGGTATATGAGTGAGCGTTATCCTGTTGCAACACGTTCTCTGGAATGTGGTTCGTGAATGGCAGCGCCACAGATTGAATCACCACGTTGACGTACATACACTACTGGCCATTAAAATTGCTACACCAAGAAAAAATGCATATGATAAACGGGTATTTATTGGAAAAATATGTTATACTAGAACTGACATGTGATTACATTTTCACGCAATTTGGGTGCATAGATCCTGAGAAATCAGTACCCAGAACAACCACCTCTGGCCGTAATAACGGCCTTGATACGCCTGGGCATTGAGTCAAACAGAGCTTGGATGGCGTGTACAGGCACAGCTTCCCATGCAGCTTCAACACGATACCACAGTTCATCAAGAGTAGTGACTGGCGTATTGTGACGAGCCAGTTGCTCGGCCACTATTGACCAGACGTTTTCAGCCGGTGAGAAATCTAGAGAATGTGCTGGCCACGGCAGCAGTCGAACATTTTCTGTATTCAGAAAGGCACGCACAGCACCTGCAACATGCGGTCATGCATTATCCTGCTGAAATGTAGGGTTTCGTAGGGATCGAATGAAGGGTAGAGCCACGGGTCGTAACACATCTGAAATGTAACGTCCACTGTTCAAAGTGCCGTCAATGCGAACACGAGATGACCGAGACGTGTAACCAATTGCACCCCGTACCCCGTACACCAGGTGATACGCCATTATGGCGATGACGAATAGACGCTTCTAGTGTGCGTTCACCGCGATGTCGCCAAACACGGATGCGACCATCATGATGCTGTAAACATAACCTGGATTCGTCTTAAAAATGACGTTTTGACCAAGGTTCGTCGTTGAGTACACCATCGCAGGCGCTCCTGTCTGTGATGTAGAGTCAAGGGTAACCGCAGCCATGGTCTACGAGCTGATAGTCCATGTTGCTGCAAACGTCGTCGAACTGTTCGTGCAGATGGTTGTTGTCTTGCAAACGTCACCATATGTTGTCTCAGGGATCGACGTGGCTGCACGAATCGTTACAGCCATGCGGATAAGATGCCTGTCATCTCGACTGCTAGTAATAAGAGGCCGTTGGGATCCAGCACGGCGTTCCGTATTACCCTCCTGAACCCACCGATTCCATATTCTGCTAACAGTCATTGAATCTCGACCAACGTGAGCAGCAGTGTCGCGATACGATAAACCGCAATCGCGATAGGCTACAATCCGACCTTTGTCAAAGTCGGAAACGCGATGTTACGCATCTCTCCTCCTTACACGAGGCAGCACAACAACGTTTCACCAGGCAACGCCGGTGAACTGCTGTTTGTGTATGAGAAATCGGTTTGAAACTTTCCTCGTGTCAGCACGTTGTAAGTGTCGCCACCGGTGTCAACCTTATGTGAATGCTCTGAAAAGCTAATCATTTGCATATCACAGCATCTTCTTCCTGTCTTCGCGTCTGTAGCACGTCATCTTCGTGGTGTAGCAATTTTAATGGCCAGTAGTGTATTTGCAGTCAAGGTGCACTGGATAACCTAGAGAGTGCACCTGTTGTCATACGAAATCGCACACCAGACCATAACTCCAGGTGTAGGTCCAATGTTGTCTAGCACGCAGACAGATCGGCTGTAGGCCCTCAACTAGCTTCCTTCTAACCAACATACGGCCATCACTGGTACCAAGGCAGAAACAGGTTTCATCCAAAAACACAACAGACTCCGGCCCTGCCTTCCAATGAGCTCTTACTTGAAGTCGAAGGTGGCAGTGGTTTGGGGTCAGTGGAATGCATGACACAGGGCGTCTAGATGGGAGCTGTCGATGAAGTAACCGTTTTCTAGCAATTTGTTGCGTTACTGTGGTGCCAACTGCTGCTTAAATTGCGGTTGCAGATGTGCACTACGATGTGCCAGAGCCATACGGAGAACTCGATGCTCTTCCCTCTCAGTAAGCGTGGCAGTCTGGAGCCCGGTCTTCTTGCCACCACACATTCTCGTGACCACCACTGCCATCACTCAAGTACAGTGGCTACGTTACTGCCAAGTCCTTCTGCAATATCGCAGAAGAAACACCGAGCTTTTCCTAGCCCTGTTACACGACTTGTTCAAACTCAGTGAGGTGTTGATGCGTCTTTGTCGCCTTAATGGCATGCTTGACCAACATCAACGCACCACGTCCAATCTCAAACGTAACTAACGCTGACGACCGTTACAGTGTGTATTTAAAGCAAAGCTGATTCGCATCCTCACAGTGGCGCTACTGGCGCCATTCAATGGGACTGGCATGAAATTTAAATAGACATAATATTTCACATGTTGAAACACGTCTACCAACTTTCGTTTATGTTGCACAAGTCCTTCTTGGTGTGTGATTTTTTTTTTTTCGTCAGTGTATTCTGGCACAATATTAGGAGATTCTTTCTAATCTAAACATGACAGAATGTCATGATATCAATCTCTTCGATCTTTTTAGGAGACAGGTGATCTTGATATCTAAAGAAAATGTGGAATTAGAAATCTTAGTCCGGTATTAATTTCTATGAAAGATAATCTATATGGGTCTTACGGTCATCAGATTATTAAAAAAGTAAACGACACAGAGCATGCGTAATCAGAAACTATACATAAATCAGTTTACGACTTCTGCTTCTGTAAGATCTAATGATGGCCGTGAAGCCGAAATCAATTATCTGTTCAAAGAAACTAAATTGCGACCAAGCGTATATGGCTGATGTCGTCCTGCTGCTAAATTTTACTCTAGGTATCACAAGTACCGGAAGAGCGACACTGTTTTAATGAGAAGTGCTCTGGCAGTGGGCACAGTTATCTCTTGTTTACATTCCGAGGAATCGACTTTGCAATGAGCCGTCTCGGGCTGGCAGCAGTCTGCGAGCTGTGACGTCAACCGTCAGCAATCTGGAGCCAATTACGGCTGCGCAGCTGCCGTAATAATTTTCCGACCTCTTTCATCTCCGCTGTTTGGGTGCCCGATAACGGCACCCCGATTCTAAAACAGGCACACACGTCCATGTGCGTTTTGTCAAAGGCGAAATAACAGGGCTTTCCTTTTCTTCTCTCTCGGCTGCCGGTGAAACCGACCGTGTCCCGTGGCACAAGAGACCCTCTGTAATTCGAATCTCCCGTCAGGCTGCAGCTTATCGGCGTCGATAAGCGCCGACGAGCAGGGTCGAGGGGTCGAAGGTCGATCTCTGGTTCCTACGGGCGCGGGAACGTAGCCTGGATGATCTCGCGCCAGTGCCATCCCCCCTCCGTTCCCCCTGACTTTTCTTCCGCTGTCATCACAAGCTTCAAGCAGCGCAACGTCACCACACCTTATTCTTAAGTCCCTGTTTGATCCACTCTGTCACTTTTTGTACTTATGTCAGAAGCATTATAGTTACTTGTAAACTATTGACACATTAACCTGTTTCGCTATGCATACTACCTGCTTCAAGTAGTATGTTAATGTCACAATTAATACTAAAGATACTGCCAAACTTCAGTCACGACAATTTTTTATGGTAGCAATGAGACAAAATTTTACATAGTAAGATTAAACGTACCGACAGCTCTTTTTTTTACCATATCTTCTACTCGCCAGTCGACAACAGACTGCTAACGAAGCCGCGCGGGATTAGCTGAGCGGTCTAAGGCGCTGCAGTCATGGACTGTGTAGCTGGTCCCGTCGGAGGTTCGAGTCCTCCCTCGGGCATGGGTATGTGTGTTGGTCCTTAGGATAATTTATGTTAAGTAGTGTGTAAGCTTAGGGACTGATGACCTTAGCAGTTAAGTCTCATAAGATTTCACACTCATTTGAACTGCTAACGAAGGCACGAGGATACGGAATAGGTTCCCAGACACCTGAGTGGCTCGAAGACTACGTAAATAATAGAACCTAGTGTGTTGTCCCCGACGGCGAGTGTTCATCGGTTAGAAGTGTATAGTCAGGAATGCCAGAGGGAAGTGTGTTAGGACCGCTATTATTTTCTATATTAATAAATGATCTGTCGGCCAGGGTGGGCAGCAATCTGCTGTTGTTTGCTGATGTGCTGCGTGGTACCAGAAGGTGTCGAGGACGAGTGTCTGCATGATGATACATGATTACTTAGAAAAAGTTTCTAGAGGATGCGATGAATGGCAGCTGGCTAAAAATGTAGAAAAATTTAAGTTAATGCAGATGAGCAGGAAAAACAAACCCGTAACTTTCTGACACAGGATTGGTAGTGAAATCTTCACGGGCTATCAGCTGAGTGGCGTCGTCTTCTAGTCGGAACGTTTCAACGCCTGAAGATGAAGTATACGCAATCCATTGAAACATTGCGACTAAAAGACGACGCCACTCGGCTGATAACCCGTGAAGATTTCATAGCTGAAATACGCCGAGGAAGCCTGCAATCGCATAGGATTAATAATGTCCTGCTTGACACAGTCACGTAGTTTAAATGTCTGGGCGCAACGTTCCAAAGCGATATGAAATGGAACGAGCATGTTAGGATTGTGACAGGGAAGGGAAATGGTCGACTTCGTTTTATTTTGATAATTTTTGGAAAGTGTGGTTCACCTTTAAAGGAGACCGCGTATAGGACGCTAGTGTTCCCTACTGTTGAGTACTGCTCGACCGTTTGGGATCCGCACCAGGTCGGATAGAAGGAAGACACTTCAGCAATGCAGAGGCGCCCTGCTATATTTGTTACCGGTAGGGTCGAGCAAGATGCGAGTGTTACGGAGATATTTCGGGAACTCAAAAAGGTTATCCCTGGAATAAAAGCGAGGTAGTTTTCGAATCACTACTGAGAATAGAGAACCGGCATTTGAACCTGACTGCAGAGCGATCCTACTGTCGCCGTCGTACGTTTTGCGTGAAAACCTCGAAGATAGGACAAAAAGAACTAGGGCTCGTACGTAGGCCTATAGATAGTCCTTTTCCCCTCAGTTTGTCTGCGAGTGGAACAGGAAAGGAAACTACTATTGCTGCTGCACCACGCCACGTCCCGTACGGTGTCTTCCGGTGTATCTACGATTATGTTTATGAAAATAAAGTCTAAACTTTTCGACTTAAATGGTCCACGTAGACAAGACCGCATCATTTCTTCTCTCTCCCCCTCGGCCCCTCCATAGCCGTGGTCGTTTGTGGGGGTCTGTTTCTTTGCACGTGGCTGGGTATCCGGAAAAACTTCATTCTCGGTATCTGAGGAGTGATACCGTTGAGGTGGTGTCCTAAAGTTTATCATCACCAGGTCTTACGTCCAAACCCCTCCGAAGTGTGTTTTAAGGTGAGAAGCTATGTGATACTGACCATGGTGACCTGTCCTTCAAACGAGAATGTTAAACTATGCAACTACCATTGTGATGCGCTACAGGCATCGAATTTCAGTCTCATCCTTCTTCTACCAAGACAGATCACTGACATGGCACTACACAAAGTAAACACGCATTGCAAACACCTGCACTCAACAGATTTGGTTGAAACACAACTTTTACACTTCGCGAAAAAAAGGTACCATTGAACGGAAAGGAATAAAACTTTTCCGCTTACACAGCCGAACCTACTCAGGCAACAGGACCATTCGGCTGTCTCTTTGTACTACATATTTTAAGAATGAAACTGTTTCTGGTAATGGACACCAAGCAGAACGCAGCTGATCCAGTTTTATAAAGCCTTTGTATGATCCTGGTTCGATTTGAGTTGAACAATGTACACTACACCATGGTTGTTCTGCCTACTGAAAACGCTTGTTCCATTTAAGACCAACACCTTCCCCTGTTTCCGTACTGTGCCTTTGAAAGTGCTACTTGCCTTAAAGTGTGCACCTCTTCCTAGTGCGCAACTGTGTAAAATACACTCCTGGAAATTGAAATAAGAACACCGTGAATTCATTGTCCCAGGAAGGGGAAACTTTATTGACACATTCCTGGGGTCAGATACATCACATGATCACACTGACAGAACCACAGGCACATAGACACAGGCAACAGAGCATGCACAATGTCGGCACTAGTACAGTGTATATCCACCTTTCGCAGCAATGCAGGCTGCTATTCTCCCATGGAGACGATCTTAGAGATGCTGGATGTAGTCCTGTGGAACGGCTTGCCATGCCATTTCCACCTGGCGCCTCAGTTGGACCAGCGTTCGTGCTGGACGTGCAGACCGCGTGAGACGACGCTTCATCCAGTCCCAAACATGCTCAATGGGGGACAGATCCGGAAATCTTGCTGGCCAGGGTAGTTGACTTACACCTTCTAGAGCACGTTGGGTGGCACGGGATACATGCGGACGTGCATTGTCCTGTTGGAACAGCAAGTTCCCTTGCCCGTCTAGGAATGGTAGAACGATGGGTTCGATGACGGTTTGGATGTACCGTGCACTATTCAGTGTGCCCTCGACGATCACCAGTGGTGTACGGCCAGTGTAGGAGATCGCTCCCCACACCATGATGCCGGGTGTTGGCCCTGTGTGCCTCGGTCGTATGCAGTCCTGATTGTGGCGCTCACCTGCACGGCGCCAAACACGCATACGACCATCATTGGCACCAAGGCAGAAGCGACTCTCATCGCTGAAGACGACACGTCTCCATTCGTCCCTCCATTCACGCCTGTCGCGACACCACTGGAGGCGGGCTGCACGATGTTGGGGCGTGAGCGGAAGACGGCCTAACGGTGTGCGGGACCGTAGCCCAGCTTCATGGAGACGGTTGCGAATGGTCCTCGCCGATACCCCAGGAGCAACAGTGTCCCTAATTTGCTGGGAAGTGGCGGTGCGGTCCCCTACGGCACTGCGTAGGATCCTACGGTCTTGGCGTGCATCCGTGCGTCGCTGCGGTCCGGTCCCAGGTCGACGGGCACGTGCACCTTCCGCCGACCACTGGCGACAACATCGATGTACTGTGGAGACCTCACGCCCCACGTGTTGAGCAATTCGGCGGTACGTCCACCCGGCCTCCCGCATGCCCACTATACGCCCTCGCTCAAAGTCCGTCAACTGCACATACGGTTCACGTCCACGCTGTCGCGGCATGCTACCAGTGTTAAAGACTGCGATGGAGCTCCGTATGCCACGGCAATCTGGCTGACACTGACGGCGGCGGTGCACAAATGCTGCGCAGCTAGCGCCATTCGACGGCCAACACCACGGTTCCTGGTGTGTCCGCTGTGCCGTGAGTGTGATCATTGCTTGTACAGCCCTCTCGCAGTGTCCGGAGCAAGTATGGTGGGTCTGACACACCGGTGTCAATGTGTTCTTTTTTCCATTTCCAGGAGTGTATATTCATGACCCCAGATTCCTGCTCTTCGCACTGTTACTTGCCCGCTAGCGAAACGATATTTTATTTAACACCTGCGCGCAACGATGGGCTTTGGGCTTCGTGCTAAGGGCTTTTTATTAGATATTGGTATTGCAGCTGTCTTCGTGTTTTGTGTCAAGGTAGGATCAAGTCATCACCTTGGTCTCTTACGAGGTCCTGAGTTACTTTATATTTAACAACTTTCAAAGGAAAAACACCACAGTTTAAGCTTGTGAAATATAATTTGGTGCTGTTATAGACAAACAGCGCAATTCCATCACAGTGTGTACTGATGACTCTGGCCAGGTGGACTACTTGACTATATTTTTAGGATCTGGTACCAAATGAAGTCAGAGTTTACAGCACAGAACTGTTTTCGATCCTGATGGCACTGGAGTAGAAAAGATGTAATGAATGGTAGTTTCAGTCTTACCATCTGCTCTGACACTTCAGTGTCCTCTAAGGAATTCAACAAATATTCACAGCAGAGAAAATGACCCACGTAAAAATGACCGGCGTACCACGAAGGAATTATCCGAATGGGACGGAAATCAATAGATGTACAGATAAACTAATGATGATAACTTCAGAAAAACTGGATGATTTATTCAAGAGAAAGAGATTCATACATTGAGCAAGCCAAAAACTTGTTATAAATTGTTGCTCCACCTGGAGCCCTAATGCAAGCAGTTACTCGGCTGGCATTGACTGATAGAGTTGTTGGACTTCCTTCTTAGGGGTATAGTGAGAAATTCTGTCCAACTGTTGCGTTAGATCGTAAAAATCCTGGCTGGGTGGAGGGTCCTACCCATAATGCTAACAACATCTCAATATGGGAGAGATCTGGCAACCTTGCTAGTCAAGCTAGGGTTTGAAAAGTACGGAGACAAGCAATGGATTGTCTCGTCGTGTGACGAACGGGCATTACGTTCCTGAAATGTAAGCCCTGGACGGCTTCCCACGAAGGGCAACGCAGAATATCGTCGATACGCGCCGTAAGGGTGCCGCTGATGAAAAGCAAAGGGTTCTTGTTATGAAAAGAAATGGCACCACAGAACATCACTCCTGGCTATTAGACCTGGCAGTCAAATTGGTATCCCACTGCTGTCCGGTGTGTCTCCAGACGCCTCTTCACTGGTCATCGGGGCTCAGATCGAAGCGGGTCTCACCACTGAAGACAATTATACTCCATTCAAAGAGATTCCAGGCCGAAGACGTGCCTAGAAACGCCCAAGACAGCGGTGGGATGGTAACCTGATTGTCGCCCGCTTTACGGCCCGACAACGAGGACTGATGGTCTGGAGTGCCATTTCTTTTCATAGCAGAACCTCTCTGGTTGTCATCTGCGACGCCCTTACAGCACAGCAGAACGTTGAAGATATTCCACGCCCCGTTTTGTTGCCTTTCACGGTAAGCCATCCTGGGCTTACATTCCAGGAAGATAATGCCCACCTGCACACAGAAGTTTTTCTACTTCTTGTCTTCATGCTTGCCAAATCTTACCCTGGGCAACGAGGTCGCTGGATCTCTCCCCAATTGAGAACATTTGGAGCATTATGGGCAGGAGCCTCCGACCAGCGTACGGCTGCAGCACTGTCGGCCTGAGCTACCACTAATGGGAGCCTGGCGCGAACTACCGCCGTCTTCCTATATGTCCTGCATTGTGGGATATATCACATGTTAGGCTGATAGGAATTATTTGTATGAGATTAATATCTGACAGGTGTGAAGGGAAATATGGCCCAGCCTCGCTTAGAAAATGCAGCTCGCACTACACTGACGCTGGGATTGGAGCAGCCAGCCAATGGCCGTTGCTAGCATTGAACTCCACTGCATTCTGCGCCGACACTCCGAGGCGTTAACTTCCTTGTAGTCGCGGAGCATTGTTCACTTCGATTTCGCTGTCTAGTGTCACGCCTTCATTTGTGTTCTTGCTACGTGTGTAAGAAAGAGCATGTTGCGACACGCTAATAGGGTGCAATGTTTAGCGTAGTAGCCATGTAAACTTATTCTAATCATGGACAGTGGACTCTATGGGGAAGGAGTCTACCCAGTCCCTTTGCCGGCAACATTTTCAATGTTGAAGATGATTGAGCCGTGCACGGCTCGCGTTTATTCCATTTATTGTTTGTCATCCTCTATTACGGTACTACTGTTTGTTTTCTTATTCTATTTACTGGGGTCACTAACTTTCTGCCTTACTTACCCGTGAGCAGCAGCAGTTGCGCGTATAGATAAGTGCACTGTCGTGCCATCTCTGGAGTGACCGATAGTATTTCCGGGTCGTCGTGTGTCTGGCAGTGAGTTGGAGATGGACCGACAATGTAGTCGGGGACGCAGCAGCAGTGAAGTCGGGGATGGAGAGCCAGTGAGTCGCAAACAGCCAGTGCTTGCTGACCACTGGCGGCACACATGAACTGTATGACGGAGGGACATTGGGGCGGGACGAGTGTTGGTTGGACAGGTGGTCGTCTCATCGGCCGGCGTATCTTTGGTCCTTTCACCGTTTCTGGGCCTGGGAGTTGGTCAGTTGGCGTGGAGCAGCCAGGAAATCTCCTGTGGCACGTGGTTTGGCTGGGCCCGCTGGCGGCTTCTATGCGGTGTCGGAGTGTGTGGTGCTGTTCCCATTGCTACGAGGATCGTGGCTCACCGATGTCGGACATGAAAGTTGAGTTTTGACTTAATCTACCAGCAAGTCACAACTGTTCGCACTGAGCCGCTTGGAGTTTGTTGTCAGCTGTTGGGGTATTCCCGCGAGCAACAACGTTTGTTTTCAAGTTGGCAGATTTTAGACACCCACTGGTGGAGTTAAAGTATATTTGGTTATTTGAATTGAAGTGCACCAGCGGAATCTTCTGCCTTGTGGCCGTTAACGTTCCAATTACCTGCCCTGGTTGTTGACGTAAATGCAACCAGTGTATTTTCCTCATCGTGTTGTCGTTGTCCAACACGGCATGTAGTTTGACAGCTCAGTGCATAATTGGTTGTGGGCACCAATACCTTCTACGTTGTTCCATTGAACGCCTTATTGTGTGCTGGTTGGGTGAAGTAGATGTTATCTTGTCGATGAGTCCGTTGACTGTCTGTCGGTTGGGTTGTCATCGGATCTACAATGGTTCGGCCGACTTGCTGTCTCACCTAAGCGAGCGTTAGTGTTTGAAGTCCAGGCCGACGCTCAGTACTTCAGAGCGCCCTTGGGTGTACTGCCTTTTGTTGTTTGTTCTTGTTGTTTGTACTTGTATGGCTTCAAATGGTCCAAATGGCTCTGAGCACTATGCGACTTAACTTCTGAGGTCATCAGTCGCCTAGAACTTAGAACTAATTAAACCTAACTAACCTAAGGACATCACACACATCCATGCCCGAGGCAGGATTCGAACCTGCGACCGTAGCGGTCACGCGGTTCCAGACTGAAGCGCCTTTAACCGCACGGCCACACCGGCCGGCTGTATGGCTTCAAGCCGATTTTTAGATTAAGGTTGTTTTGCCCTTAAGGCGTCAGATCGTTTGAGCCTTCAGCTTAATTTAAGAACTGTTTTACGTAAAGCCTTTGGCATTTTTAAAATTAATGTTATTGAGTCTTAAGTGTTCGGCCTTCAGCCGATCTTGAATATGAGTTGTTTACTCTTAAACTGTCAGATTCTTTGGGACTTCAGCCTAATTAAGGAACTGTTTTAAGATAACAATTTGCCTTTTAAATTTCTGATTTTGGTTGAGCTTTAAGTTATTGGCTTTCAGCCGTTTTTAAATTAAAGTGGTCTTGCCTTTAAGGCATGAGATTGTATGGCTCATTGAGCCTCTAATTAAGTTCCAAAACTAAAGTTCAGTTTTTTTAAAAAAAGAAAAATTTTATTGGCTCTTGTAATTTTTGATCAAATAAAAGGTTGTATGTTTGAGTGTAACTAACAGTTGCTTATTTTGGCCCCTTTCCACATCTTAAACTACCTGTTCTGTCCTGCTAGGTTAGCAGGGCATCTCAGTGATCAAAAACCAGGCTTTGAACCGCCATTTTAGAAGACGAGCTCAACCTTTTGGTTTCGCTCAGTACTGAAAATGATGTTTTAAAACAGCTAATCTATAAAGATACACTGGGAAAAAAAGTCGCAACGCCAAGAAGGAGTTGTGCGACATAAACGAAAGTTTTTTGACATATTTCGATGTCTGAAATATAACATCTATTTAAATTTCACGCCAGTCGCATTAGAGTGGCGCTAGTAGCGCCACTGTGAGGGGGCAAATTTGGTTTGTTTTAAATTCACACTGTAACGGTCGTAATCGTCAGTTTGAGATTGGGCGTGATGAGAAGATGTTAGGCAAGACTGCCTTTAAAGTGACAAAGACGCCATTATCAACACCTCACTGAGTTTGAACGAGGTCGTGTAACAGGGCTAAGAGAAGCTGGATGTCCCTTCTGCGATAATGCAGAAAGTCTTGGCAGGAATGTCTGACTTAATTCCTTTCACTCCCATGTGGAGCATAGGGCACATATTACAGCTCTCCATCTGCCCCTGTTCGTTGCTGGCAGAAATGTATCCACTGTAAATGACTGCTGGTTGCGCTGATCACTAGAATGCACGGCCACAAGACGACTTGGTTTCGGACAGCCATGTAGCACTAGCGAGAGATAATGGCTGTGGCGCACCGTACGGAATCTGCAGCAGCAATTTGAGCAGCAGTTGGCACCAGAGTGACACAACGAACTGCTACAAATCCGTTACCCCAAGCACGGCTCAGTGCCAGACGCCCTGTAGCGTGCATTCCACTGACCCCAAACCACTGCCATTTCCGACTTCAGCGGTGTCAAGTGAGAGCTCATTGATGGGAAGGGGGGGGGGAGGGTTGTGTTTTCTCATTAAAGCTCGTTCTGCCTCGGTGCCAGTGATGAACCAACCTGTCTGCATGCTACACACTGGACCTGTACCTGGAGTTAGGGTCTGGGGTGCGATTTCGTTTGACAGCAGGAGCATTCTCATGGTTATCCCACAGACAGTGACTGCAATTTTTTGCTTCAGTCTGGTGATTCGACCTGTTGTGCTACCATTCTTCGACAGCATTCCAGGGGATGTTTTCCAACAGGATAACAGTTACTCACATACCGCAATTGTAGTCCAACATGCTATACAGAGATCGACATGTTGCCTGGGCCTGGTCGATCACCATACGTGTCTCCAGTCGAGCGCATGTCGGACATAGTCAGCTGACGACTTCAGCGTCATTGACAAACAGCATTAACTGCTCTGGTATTGATCGACCATTTGAGACTGGTTAGCTTTGTCTCGATTTTCGCCGAAAATGATTTGGTCACCCTACCACCTACTCATACCGACTCCTTTCCCTTAACACCACAGTAATGTTTATGTTTTACATTACATAAAAGCTCAATGGCAAGAAGCATGGAATTACGTCAGACTCCGAACTTTTTACACAATTGCACCTTTTCCTCTGAGTATTCTGTTCCGGTGTAATATCAAGCGCTGGCACGTCGGTCTGGAACGTTACAGCAGAGAAGGCTGTGAGACGATGTCAGCCAACAGTACGCTGACTAGAACGACTCCACTACAGGAGCAGCCTCTATACGAAGACAATATAAGCCTAGCCGCGGCAAACGCAACACGGCTCCTGGTCATGACTGTTTCACCTACCGTCACCTCATAGGATGCACCTTCTCTTTCCTGACTGTCCTTGCCACTCTATACAACGTCAGTCAGTCCACCGGCTTTTGCCCTGACCTGTGGAAAACTTCCAACAAAACCTCTTCCGCCGCCTCTTCCTATCACCCCATCTGCCTCACCTCCATCTTCAGTAACGTCTTCGAATCCATCCTCTCCCGTCGTATCCATCGCCATCTTAATCAGCACCACCTTCTCCCCCTTACCCAATGTGGATTCTGACCCTCCTTCTCCCCCAAAGACCAACTCCTTAACCTCATTCCCTTCAATTTAATTCTAGTCGCTCCGCCATTTTTGTTTCCCTTGACCTCCAAAATGCATACGACTCTGTGTGGCATCCCAGTCTCATCTTTCAACTCCAAACCTACGCCCTGCCTATCAGTTTTGTCTGTCTGGTCGCTTCCTTCCTATCACGCCGTCCTTCTTATGTCACCCTCTACAATACCACCTCCAGTATCTTTTATCCCACCGCTGGCGTCTCCAAAGCTCCACGCTTTCCCCTCTCTTGTATCTCATGTACACTGCCGATATGCCCAAGCTGCCCCACCTGCACACCTCCTCCATGGCACCGTCTTCCTGGCTCTATATCCTACCCTCCAACGGTCCCAACAAACCCTCCAAACCCACCTTGATCAGTTCACCGCTTGGTGCAACCACTTGTTCCTTCATATCAACCCCTCCAAGACCCATGTAATCATTATAGCTGCACCACCCACTCCTGTCTCTATGATTTCTACATCACCATTTAAGGATGTCCCATCCAGCTCTCACCTACCCTGTGATACGTTGGCCTCACCCTCAACCATCACCTCACTTGGACCCCTCGTCTCCTGACCATCCAGCAGAAAGCCAGTACCTGCCTCTGCCTCCCGAAACTCCTGTCGGCCAGACATGGGATTGCATCCTTCCACCATCCTCTACACCAACAAATCCCTAATCCATCCTATCCTTTGTTATTCCAGCATTGCCTGGATCTCCCCACTTTTATAAGGCCATCCAAATCCTTGAACACCGCATGCTCTGCCGTGCCTTCTGTATATGCCTTCGATCTCCCACACAGATCCTATACGAACTCATCCTGTCCCCTCCCCCCCTTCTCCTTTTCCTCCAACATATCTGCATCCTTTACACTGTCAGCAGGCTTGATCCCCCTACCCCCTTGTATCCTCCTTCCTCTCCAACCCCCACCCATTTCCGCATCTCTGTCATTGTATCCCACCCTCTCTACACCTCCACACCCTCCATATCCTTCATCAGGGAAATTTCTAGCACTTCCCGCTCCCGGATGATAAACTTTACTGACATCTACTATTTTTACCAACTGTAGCCTGGCATTGTTTCCTCCCCCTCCACAGGGCCCCTCTTTCCCATCTCCTCCTTGCCCGTTAGCAGTTTTCCCCCTTCCCCCACCCCTGAGTCTCTGCATTCCCTCCTCCGCTGTTATCCTCTCCCATCCTTCCCTCCGGGGCCCCCTTCGGTATGCCCCACCCACCCCCAATTGCCCATCCCCTTGCTCTATCCCCTTTCTTACACTGCCTCTGCCCCCTATCCCTATTCCATTCTCCCTCGCCACCCTACCCCTTGCAGATGGTCCAAGTTTTTTATTCATGGTCAAGTGTGCTGTGTCAGTGTTTACTTTGGGGCAGTTCTACAGCGTCGTCAAAGGGTGTGGTTTTTAACTTCGTGCTAGTTTTGATGTCCATGATTTTTCCATGTTGCACCACCCATCGTGTGGCTGTTTTAATCGTTCTGCGGTTTGTTCTTCTCCAGCTGTACTTGGACTTGTGTCTTTCAATACTCAAAGTGTGTGGTTTTTGTGTAAAATATTTTATTAATCTCCATTTTACAGAAACCTTTTTTTGTATACTTTCTCCTATTGTGTTCCCCCTTGCTTATGTCTATGTTCATCCTTGTTTTAAATGTCCTGCTATAAGCTTGTAACATCTCTCAGCTGAAGAGCAGCCCATACGTTGCTGCCAGCTCTCCCCAAATGGGAATTTAAATCACAATAAAGAAGAAGAATAAAAGTAGCCGCGGCCGCACTAGAAGACGAGGCGACATCCAAAGGCTTTATCTGTGACCTATGAACTGTTATGTTTTTCTTGCAATGAAATTGAATATACCAAAGGACGTTGATTATTTGCTTGTCGCCAACTGCTTGCGACACCTCTTTGTATACACACAAAGTTAAATATTGCCAATTTAACTTACTGTAATTTAACTCCATTAATAAGATATGCTTGAATTGTTGCCTAGCTATACGGGAAAACAACTTTCCAGGCACCCTATATTAGACGAGTGGGCAGGATACGACATATGCCATTTACTTCCAGAATGTAGTTTAAATAACCACCCACATTTTAACTAAGAAAATGGTCCCATGTTGTATCCCCGCTACACTAAAACCTTGCAAAATACATCATATGACGTCAACATTATGTACCACCTTCCATCCTACAGCACCCACAGGGACCAGAAATTTGGGAACAACTCAGTCTCATGTGATGCAGTAACATCTATTATTACTATTATTAGCCTTTGCAAAAGAGCGTTTACGTTAGCTTCAGACTTATTACAAACCTCTTTTTGTGGTTTGTAATCGTTGAAGAGCAAAGCAGCAAGCTGTTGTTCTTCCATTCAACCCACAATGCGTGACAGCAAGAAATAACAATAAGGAAAGGAAAATAATCATTCGCAGAGCAATCACACAATTTGACGATAGCGATGGGAAAGTGTGATCTGCAGATTGTATAAATATAACCATCTGATAGAGCTTGCTTATGATTCACATTCTACAGGCAAGTTAACTTGTGTCTAGATAAATGACAACGGTATCTAAACATCACTGAATTATGTTAAGTATACGGCAAGTCTTAAGAATTGAAAGTTCTGAACTTTTTTTCTGCAAAGGCAGATGAGGTAACAGACGATGTATTTTGTTACTAGTGTTCAGACAATAACATCGAAACGGGGAATGTATACAGTATTACGGGAGTCCTTTATCACCTGTAGTCGTAGCAGTCTACAGCTGACACTTATAACCATTGTTGAATTGTATATTACTTTATGTGGGGAGAATTCAGTAAGTAATGCAACAAATTTTCTTTTTGAAAGCAGGTTGGTTTTTTCCAGAGTTCCAGAGTTCAGAGAAAAAAATGGCTCTGAGCACGATGGGACTTAACTCCTCAGGTCATCAGTCCCCTAGAACTTAGAACTACTTAAACCTAACTAACCTAAGGACATCACACACATCCATGCCCGAGGCAGGATTCGAACCTGCGACCGTAGCGGTCACGTGGTTCCAGACTGTAGCGCCTAGAACCGCTCGGCCACTCTGGCCGGCAGAGTTCAGAGAGAATTATATTATTCCCCATTCTTTTGGCTACAAAACCCTATCACTTAACATAATATCCGCTCAACACGATGGCCTTACGCCGCCGTACTGGGAGAGCCAGTATGCCCGCATGGTACCACTGTAGCTGCCGACGTCGGAGCCAGCGTCTTGCTGTGTCAATAACCTCCCCATGACGCACGCATTACTCCCAGCGGACTGCATCCTTGATTGGGCCAAACAGATAGATATCGGAAGCAGCGAGATCTGGGCTATAGGGTGGATCAGGAAGAACAGTGCAGTGAAGTTTCGTGAGGTCCTCTCAGATGCGCAGACATACATGAGGCCTTGCTTTGTGAAAGGGAAGGAGAAGTAGGAAAAGAAGGAGAATGATCACCTCGAATGAGAGTTTCCGCACGTTCCAACATTGCAGGAGTGACAGCTGTGTGCGGCCGGCCGGCACGCGAGAGATCGGACAGATATGCGCGACCTTGTTGCGGGCATGAGGGACCCTTCGCCCAACAGCTCACCGTGCTTTTGACCACTGGCCAGGTCTCCGTAGATATTCTGCAAGCGCCTATGAGTATCTCCGATGTCCTGGTTTCCGCTCCTTGGAACTCACGTCCATTACAGATATCATTTTGAAGGCTACATATAGAGTCGTCACCTATCGGAACTACTTGAAACTGCACATTCCAAAATGTCCCACAACTTCTGCATTCTTTCAATCAAAACTGGAACCGAAAATAATGTGTTGCATTACTTATTGGACGCGCCTATTATGTTGTGGACGCTCCATTGTGACTGTGGAGTAAAAATTGAGTTTCGTTGTGTGTAGTTTACCTTTTTGGTAGCATCTACGTGGTTTTGTTAACGATTATTATAAATCTGTTACGACTACATCACGACTGCAATCGACAAATGACAGTAGTCGACTTCTTCAACGCTGCATTGAAGTTACCTGAAGATACGACTAGTAAACCGCAAATACTGATCCATTATTTGAGGTGCTATGGAATACTTATATTAAAGGTAGCAATAGATAACCGAAGAGATAGCAGTGTGGAACGTTATTCTGAAGTGCGGAGATGATTACTAACTGATCTGAGTTCCTGATTTGTGGAGATATCAGTAGAACACCTCATTCTAAAATGGTAAAGGAGAACTTAGTTTATGTATCTGGATTTCTGCCACGCTGTTCTTTAAGCATCCAGTAGCTGATAAATCCACATACGTGGTCATTGAGAGAAGCAAGACAAAAACCATAGACTGAATGCAAAAAGAATTAACGAAACAACATTTCACGACTGACTTTTGACTGTATTCAGTGGTGATTTCACCCTGGGACAGCACTTCCTGTAGTAGGAAATGCTTTCGATTTGCTCTCGAACAGGTCTCTGTTCTGCATTCAGTGTATTCACAATTGCGAATATTGACAATCATCAGCTGTAGAATGGAATAACGACAATGAAAATTTGTACTGGACTGGGAGTCGAACCCAGATTTCCCACTTATCGCGAGCGATCGCCTTACCATTTTTATACTTGGAGTAGGTCGGTGGGGCCACAGGGGCAGACTGGGCAGGGGTCGAAACCCGAGGCCTAGCCATAGTGACCCACTCACCGTCACCCAGCCTATGGAGCACGGGCAATAGGGAGACGTGGGAATCAACAGAAGTGGAAGGCTTTGTTGTTGTTTATTTATTTTCTGTTTTTTTGTTGTAATTTTCACTTTTATAATGAAATTATATAATTATACGTCATCGACAGCGAAATAAATAAATATCTGTTATGTTGCTATAATTTCGCACGTTACAAGCACACATCTACACACTTTGCCATGACTTACAACCGGTATAGGTTGTACATCATATATATGAATATTTAAAGAAGACTGATATTGTCACGTACACATAGTCAATAATTGTTAATGCTTATTGCATGAAAGGAGTCGGAGTGTCTTTATTATGAAACCGGCGTAACGAATGATCGCCTATACTAGTAGAGTTTGTAACGCTAGTGGAAATGAAACGGCAGGCGTAACTCATGCCCTGGGTGGAGAACCCTGCACAGGTGTGTTGATCCTGCCTCACACAGGAAGTGCCAAGACGGACGGCCTGGACACCTTAGCGCGGAAGCACAATACAGAGACAGCCAGCTGGTTTTGTAGCAGGGGCCGGACGATAAACGGATAATACTTTGGAAACTCTGAAAATCTTGGACGCAGCAGAGAGGAACGAGGAAGCGTTACATCGGAAATCGTAGGCTGGGTTATTTCCAAGGATTTTTACTCTGAGAAGCGTACCATTGTATGAGTATAGGTATTTCCTCGCAAACTTCCCGCGCTGCGCGACAAAAGACTAAAATATGGTTGGTCGGCGTTCGGAAGAATCTATAGAGAGGGAGAATATTCCATGGTTTCGAGAATATGATTCATGTTCTGAGTTACGAGGTAGGGGAACAGAGCATTGCTGCTAAGCCAGACATTGATACTTAAACGTTTGTAATATAAAGGGGTTTTAATCTACATTAAATGCATAAGCGGAAACAGTATTTATCATTTGGTAGTTAATCATTCATTTATGGTTATGTTGTAATTTGTATGTTAAAAACCAAGAAGGAGGTAATCACCATTAAGAGATCCTAAGGTCTGCTTGTCGGGGTTGTCAAACAGGGCCAAATCTTCATTTTCGAGTTCAGAATTTCCGTTGTGCACATTCATTTTACACCCGCCTGGTGTAGCATCTAGGGTACTGGGTGAAGAAAAAGAAAAGAAAAAGAAAAAACAGAAATAAAATCCGTCCATATACGACGCGCTCTCCCATCCCCAGAGGTCGGAGATAAAATCAATCATACACGGCTTAAACTCGGACACCGCCGCCGGGGAGGGGTAGGAGCTGTCAGGTCCAGGCACCCCCGCAGCTTAGTGGAGGTCTAACAAAGACCCCTCGGAGATAGTTAGCAAATAATGATCGGTAAAGTGGAGTGTTCTCGAGCGCTGCATGGGCTGTTCGTAAGTGGGTCCAGGAGTCGAGGCGGGATTTCGGTCCCTCATGGAAGAGGTAACCGACCGCCCACCCTTTGACCCACGTAATGTCATAATATTTGGTGGCTGGAACTCTGTTTGTCCTCCGTGTATAGAAAAATTCGTGGTTCGATAGTGTCTGGTGGCACACGGAGGTAGCAGGCAATGATTTGCTGCACGGAGCGCTAGACGTCTTACGAAGAGGCGCGTGTCAGATGGTGGTCACCAGAGTCGAGTTGGTGGTAAAGGAGACAAAGAGGGGAATCTGACAAGTCAATGTTGTGCAGTCGCTGTTTCGTAGCAAATTTCCCTTTGACAATGTGATACCACAGTGCCCGGACATCCGCAGGGAGGAAGGGCTGGTGGATGATAGTCCACACTATGGATGGAGGGATGTTTGGTCTCCATCACATGCCGGGAAATACGGAGCAATAGTAGGCTGTAAAAATCCTTAGCCCTGTGCGACAAATAAGGTGCATGTTGCCGACAGACACCGGTGGTGATGTGGACGCAGGCAAGAGGATCTCAAACAAGCTGCGCGTTATAGATGTGCCCGTCCGGTCCCCTGTCTTCTCGTGGTACTCATATGCAAGGATGCAGCTCACATACGGACGTTTATGAGCACGAGGCCACCAGTCCATGGGGCAGGGTAAGCGTCTAATAATAGAATTTAAGCATGGAACCAGTCATAGGATAACAGCCAAGTGCATTGAAGTCACTTGGCTATCCATGGACGACTCAAAGCCAGACCCAGATACACAGTTCAGTATGTCGTCAACCATTCGTCGGCAACCTGTACTGTGCGGCTGATCCCGGCGGAGGTTCGAGTCCTCCCTCGGGCATGGGTGTGTGTGTTCGTCCTTAGGATAATTTAGGTTAAGTAGGGTGTAAGCTTAGGGACTGATGACCTTAGCAGTTATGTCCCATAAGATTTCACACACACCTGAACATTTTTTTTTTTTTTTTTTGCAATCTGTACTCGCATGTCAATTATGTATATTCGCATACAGCTGAGACATTTTACTTGAAAATCGCTGTGTCGACGAATCAGCTCGATATTGCAGTGCCTGTGTTATTCTGAATTACGATGCATGCATGTCCAAAGGGACTTAGCATCGTAATTCAAAATAACACAGGCGCTGCAATAGCGTATAGGTTTCTATTCCTCCTGCATGTAAGGTAAACGCGAAATTTCCCTCACAGAAAGCCACATCTTTGCCGAAATTCCTCTGATCCAGGATCTTCTCCATGAATCTCGAAGCAGAAAGAGAATAGAGTAGTGAGGCTGAACTCTTATATCATGAACTTCTTCCTCAAAACGTTGTGTTCTCTGCCTTGGAGTAGTTTAGGTCATACACTTGCGAACACAGTCCTCCTGTAACTTGTGATTAATTCGTTTGTGTCAGAGAAACGGTTTCTTCTGTAGTCAACTGTCACCGATTTGGGTTTATACATCATATATTTTGCGTCGTAGTTGGGGAATTAGTATCTGTAAGTTTCAAAAATGTACTGGTGACTAAATGAATAAGCTGGTATTGCCTAGACACGAATAAATACTTTGGCTGCTCCTCCGTTATCAGGCAGTAAAGTGTTAAATCTCTCGTTTTCGTACGAGTAAGAGCATCTTACCAGCTCTCTGACAATAAGTTCCACAGTGGGTGATCAAACTTTATGCAATCAGTGGAATGTATGGTCGCTTTGTAACAGCTGAAGCCTTGCAGTCAACTTGAGAGAAAAATGCCTTGGAAGTCGGGATTCAGTTGGGATGAACTGATTTGACATACGCATTGTGACCTCGGAAAGAGGTGGAATTGATCCACGATCTCTTTGGCAAGTCGTCAGCAAAGCTCATTCAGACAACATATTGAGGATCAGGTGGAAAAGTCACTTCAAAGTCATCCTTGTTTTGGCTGTGGTAGATTTAAGAAAATGCAAATTACTCGTGCAGTTTCTGAGCGTTGTAAGAGTTTCATTTTAACGCCAAACGGACCGAATTCATGTGAGATCACCTGTGATGTACTGCTATTCAGCAGGTAACAGCACGTGCAAGGACAAGAATTTAAAAGAGCAGAAATGGCCTCCATTTACCGGAGGCCAAATATTTTGAATACGGATTTTGTTCATACAAACAATTTGTTGTACACTGACGGCGGTTTTGGATGTCGTAGTCTGAATAAAGTGTATAAACGGTGAATACATTAGGACTCTCTGCTGGTTATAGAATATATAGTAAATAAACTGTTATGTTATGTTATTTTAACCGGGGACCTAGAAACGACGGAGAGGCTCCGTCCCCGCCGCAGCGCAGTGGTCCACAACCCCACGACGACTACCGCAGTCCACTTCACCCCTCCGCCGCCCCACACCGAACCCAGAATTATTGTGTGGTTCGACCCCCGGTTGACCCCCCAGGGAACGTCTCACTCCAGACGAGTGCAACCCCTATGTTTGCGTGCAGAGTAATGGTGGTATACACGTACGTGGAGAACTTGATTGCGCAGCAGTCGCCGACATAGTGTAGCTGAGGCGGAATAAGGGGAACCAGCCCGCATTTGTCGAGGCAGATGGAAAACCGCCTAAAAACCCTGCACAGACTGGCCGTTTCACCGGACCTCGACACAAATCCGCCATGCGGATTCGTGCCGGGGACCGGCGCTCCTTCCTGCCAGGAAAGAAGGAAACTGTAGTTTTCATGCCTTCCTATTAGACAGAATTTGTAGATACCGATGGTTGTACGATTAAAAGAACAGCATTGTTTCCATGAGCCTTCAGACAGTTTCCTACCTTTGACTAAATTCTCAGCCTTTTCACATTCCCACCCCGTTAAAACATACTTCACATTAATATAATTCTA
Source organism: Schistocerca americana (assembly GCF_021461395.2). Lineage (NCBI taxonomy): Eukaryota > Metazoa > Arthropoda > Insecta > Orthoptera > Acrididae > Schistocerca > Schistocerca americana. The sequence continues at coordinate 288,638,205 of NC_060121.1, read as the reverse complement.
GCAACTCGACACTATATGTTTAAAGCTTCTCACTTTTATACTATCAGACGCTATAGAAATAGACCCAGTTCGTCGTTAGAACAACAACTTGGTAACTTCTAAGAAGACACACGTAACCTCCGCCACTGATGTACTCGTATTTGAACTTTTCTAACAATTCAGTTTCCCAACATCTAAGAAGACACACGTAACCTCCGCCACTGATGTATTTAATCTTTCCCAACAATTACCGCTAGTCATTTATATGTTACCGTATCATACACTATTGATTTTTATGAAACTTTTTATAACATTTTTAATTATTATTTTCTGTCAATCAATGTGTTTAATAAAGTAACTTTTGCATTTTTAAAAGAAATTTAACTGTTGTCTGTGTATTTTCATCCGCTTTTTAATTACAAAGAGTGTTGTGTAACATTTGCCTTCTATAAATAAATTTCATTTGATACAGAAATCACGCATCTACGATATTAACATTAAATAGCTCGTGCTAATGTGTAGTTTTCCTGACGTCATGAAGTTGCGTATTTTTGAAAAATAATTCGAGAGAAGCGAGTAGCTCTTATTAACACCTCAAAACGTTAAGTATAAAGGGCAATCAAATGAAAACCGATCAACCACGGAATGGTTCCATTCAAAAGTAATCAACACACATTAATCCCACAGATAGACGGGACAATCTACTCTTGTTTCATAGGACGCGGTCGGCCGCTAGCGAATCGACAACAGCACACATTTTGCACTCCTTCGTCGGACTGAAACCGATGTGCACGCATGTCTTTCTTGATGTCACCGAAGATGTGTAAATCACACGGTGAAAGATCCGGCCTACACGGAGGATGTTGCACTGTTTCAAACCAAATCGCCTATGCGTGGTCTTCATCCGTTTGGCAGTATGAGGACGAGTTTGTCATCCAACAGGATGATTCCTCTGCTCGTCGAGTTCCTTTAGCGTGGGACCACAAACATTCCCCTACGCTATGAAGACACGTCGCAGAAACTGCGATGCGCCATAAAGTTAAAACGCCCAGGAATGCTGTCGGACGGAATAGTCCTCTCGTCTCGTCCCTGAAATGCTAAAGTGAGCTGGTATGCAGTGGTTGGATACCAGTCCATAATTCTGTTAACAAATTTAATAAAAAATAAACCAGTTTATAACCACGTCAAAAGGATGTATAAAAATCTCAGCAACCACTATCAGAATTTAAATTACAAGTGACTTTTTCTTTGGGAAGCAATGCGACTGATGGTACAGTTAAAAAAAGCCTATAAATAACATTTAAGAAAAGGATCTAAGGAAATGATCTTAGGAACAGTTTTCTGAAATCTTGATATTAAATGCAAGCGTTAACATGAATGTTTAATAAGATCAATAATGTGACATTTAACAATACAGTGTCCGCCCCCCCGTAGCTGAGTGGTCAGCGCGACAGAATGTCAATCCTAAGAGCCCCGGTTCGATTCCCGGCTGGGTCGGAGATTTTCTCCACTCAGGGACGGTGTTGTGTTGTCCTAATCATCATCAATTCATCCCTATCGACGCGCAAGTCGCCGAAGTGGCATCACATTGAAAGACTTGCATCAGGCGAACGGTCTACCCGACGGGAGGCCCTAGTCACACATTTACATTTACAGTAAAACGTCACTAACACGAATCCGAAGGGACCGAAAAATCAGGAGTTCATGTTAAAAAAAATCGTGTCAAGTGAAAAACACAGATTTTAATAAGTATACATGTACAGCAGTACACTAATGTGTAATACACTACACTATTAATCACGTTATTGTAGACTAATAACACTATAAAGTGATTGTAAAATTACAAGTACTCATAAATTATGTACGATACTTTCCTGCAAAGAAATCGGTAATTGTAATGATAGCATCCGTAAACCCAGCAGCGACGTCGGATGTTGAAGCGAACCGTTCTAAACAGTCCAAGGCTGTAAACATCTCCTGACGGGTAGGTGGAATGGTATCTGTATTCTCTTCCCCTTCACTTTCTTCTGATGACCCTTCTTGCACCTCGTTCACAGCTTTTGGCACATCCGATTCCACAGAAGTATATACGGCAGCATCGTCGTCTACACTAATGAATCCTTCCAACCTAATCCCAGGATTCGCAACGTCCTGCAGAACGGTCCATTCATCACATGAAGTGCCATCTTCTAACTCGTGGACATCTTCAGTGTTGCTATGTCTCCAAGCTCTGTTAAAGCACTTCCCTATATGATGTGGCGATACTGAGTTCCAGGCTGCTGCGATGGCTTTTATTGCGTCAAGCAGATTCCAATTTGGGGTTGCACTATTGTTTCCAGCGGCACAAATTGCAGCTCTTCATGAGAGAGATTATGCCTTGGTCCAAAGACTAAAGGCGGCTTGTGGCATTGGGTGGAAAAAACTGAACCTTTATGTTGGATAGGTTCAGATCATGAACGTTATGGGCAGTAAATCTGTCCAATGTAAGAAGAACATGTCTACTTTGAGCAACCATACGACTGTTGAAACGGAGAAACCACTTGCAAAATGATGTGCCAAAGATCCAAGCTTTCTTTTGGTGAGAGTAGATGCAAGGTAAAGTGTCCATATTTTTGTTTTTAAAACAACGTGGTTTCACGGATTTACCGATAACCCAGAGACGAAACTTCTCACTGCCGTTAGCATTACAGCACAGTAGAACAGTCACACGTTGTTTGCTTCGTGCTCCATCGCGACACTTATCACCTTTTATCTCCAGGGTGTGATTTGGAAAAAGATTGTAGAAAAATCTAGTTTCATCCATGTTAGACACATCACACGAGGCATACTTTTCCCTCGTTCGGTTGAATTCATGCAAACAACTGTCCGCACTTTTTTCATCAACTTTATTTGCTTCACCACAAATTTGTACAGATGAAATTGAATGTCTCTTTTGGAACCGATACAACCAACCAGCAGAACAACGGAAGTCTTGGAAGCCCATATGTTAAGCAATATCATTTGCTTTGACTGAATCACAAGGCCAGTTAAAGGTATGTTAGATACGCGCATACGATTGAACCATTCTAGCAGTAACGTCTCGATGTCTTCATACTTGGCGGTACGAAGTCGTTTAGATTCGTTTCCAGAACATGATGCCACAGCATTAATAATTTTTCTCGATTCTTAATAATCGTAGATAAAGTAGATTTAGGTATTCCAAACTGCTCTGCAACTGCTGTTTTCTTGATACCACGGTCCACTTCATCTAGAATCTTAAGCTTTAACGGTACATTTACAACTGTCTGTTTCCTCTTTGCCATTTTCGCGTACCGGTTGTAACTGTAGTTTTTATTCAGTATTCTAACTTGATACGGCTACGGCTAACAGAACACCTGTGAAATCTGGCACTGAGTACGTTCCGAAATGCTGCTACCCACATTATTGAATGTCTTACAATGTACAGCATACGCTAATTGTTGAGGTGATAATCGCTGCTACCGACGTACAATACGTTAAAAACAAGTTAACAGTAAGTATAATTAGCTTTGTAGCTTCATTTCCTACATTCATTTCGGAAAAAAATTACGCTTTAGAATACTCTAAGGTCGGAAGTTTGTGTTACAGTGAAATTTAATTACGCTAGGAACTGAAACAGAGTTCGTAATCGCCTTAACCGAAATTCGTGTTAACCGATAAAACATACCATAAGAACTAATGTTTTCCTGGTGGGACCAATATTTTTTTCGCGTTAACCTCGAGTTCGTCTTACACGAGTTCGCGCTAACGAAGTTATACTGTAACAATATAGTCCATATTTATGCTTTACGTATCTCCAGAAACGATTAACAGATAATTAAAATACCACATCCACTGGAAAATAAAATACATCGCAAGTAATCAAGAAAAACAAACAATCCAAGTAAATAGGCTGATGACAAGTTTACATATAATACAATCAGTTGGTTGTACGGACGACGTGCCCGTACAAGGCCAAAAAAGCTACTTCCTTCTGTTTGTGAACACGTTTTTAGGCTCTCGCATTAGTGCAGTTAACAGAGAAAGCCACCTCTTTAGAATTAACCTTTCTTTTACTGAAATCACAATATAAACCACATGTGAACTCAGGCTATCCTGTAACAAATAAATTACTAATTAACAAGTTTGGAAGAAATTACAACACAAAAGTCACTGTAGGACACAAAAGTCACTGTAGGAAAGTGGGAAAAAGCGAATTGTGCGCTGAAATTACGTTATGTTGTGCTTAATTTAGATAACACTAGTTAGCGCGGCCGAACTCAGGGAAGAGGTTTCCATACTGCCAGTTTAATAGTAAAAAATAGACAGTAAAATGTCTTGAATGAGATCAGTTCAAAGGTTCACAAAAACTGCTTTACAGACGACGATGGATAACCAGGATGGCACGTAAGAGAATAGCCTTTTGACACAAACTATTACCGTTTGACCTATAATTGATTGCTAATCGTAATTTCCAGGAAGTAGGAACGTAAGTCTACAATCGCCAGATCAGTGGCTGAAGTCGGTTTAGCATAAACACCAATCACCCTCGTGTTGAATCCTTTGGAACTAGCTGACAAGAAAACAACACAGCGCCACAGTGGACATAGGTTCTTTCCGAGTGATGTAAATCCAGGAACAAGTAGGTGCACGAGCAACACACCGAAATAAATTGTGCCGGCCGGTGTGGACGAGCAGTTCTAGGCGCTTCAGTCTGGAACCGCGCGACCGCTACGGACGCAGGTTCTAATCCTGCCTCGGGCATGGACGTGTGTGATGTCCTTAGGTTAGCTAGGTTTAAGTAGTTCTAAGTTCTAGGAGACTGATGACCTCAGATGTTAAATCCCATAGTCCTGAGAGCATTTTTTTTTCGAAATAAGTTGTACAGTGGGCTGTCTCTACTGATCTTGCCGACACAGGACATCACATAACCCGCTTCGACTAACATTCCAAATGCAGCAGAGCGTCAAGGATCTTACCAGCAACGACGTCACGACGGTTACTACCTGCCGCCGCCACACAAACCGCTTAACACCCGATCACTGACAGAAAGTCCGCCCCTGGTCAGCGCGACGGAATGTCGTACCTAACGGCCCGGGTTCGATTCCCGGCTGGGTCGGAGATTTTCTCCGCTCATGGACTGGGTGTTCTGTTGTCCTTATCATCATCATTTCATCCCCATCGATACGCAAATAGCCGAAGTGGCGTCAACTCTAATGACTTGCACCAGGTGAAAGGTATACTCGACGGGAGGCCCTAGCCACACGGCATTTCCATATACTGACAGAAAACAACCATCCCTGTGGTCAAGCTTAAATGAACATCATCGTCTCTGTACTTCCTTGTGGCGGCGGAAAGTTGCTCTGACTCTACCACCGCCAGTGATGCTACCAGCCAGACGGGTAGATCGATATTGGATAGCGCCAGGATATACTCTCATGACACAGTCTCCCCGTTAGATAAATTTCTTAACGCCTGTGGTGAAATGGAATAAAATTATCGTGTGGCATTGTTGGTCGGGGGACCCAATTGGGGAAGTTCAACTGCAGTGCTGCAAGTCTTACTTTATGTGGCACCCCATTGGGCGACTTGCGAGTCGGTGATGGCTAGATGATGAAAAGACAACACAACACCCAGTCCACGGGCGGAGAAAATACCCAACCCGGTCGGGAATCGAACCCGAACCCGCTTCATAGCAGGCAAACGTGTTACCACTCAGTTAAGCAGGCTGAAAACGCCTGTGGTGATGGTTTTGAATGGAATCATTTCATATTTCCATTACGGCGGGTATTCAGTTTTCGTATGACTGCCCCATTTATGTACTGAAGATAACATGACAGTTTCAGAATACCATAACGACATTGTATAAAGTAAAAAATGCGAATATAACATATGCTTTAGTAATCCAAGGTGTCGTATATTCTAACTGTTTATTTCTAAGAAAGTTACATTTCAGTAGTTGGTTGGCTGATTTGGGGGAGAGGACCAAACAGCGAGGTCATTGTTCCCACTGGGTAAGACAAGAAAGTCGGCCGTGTCCTTTCAAAGGAACCATGCCGTATTTGCCTGAACCCATTTAGGGAAATCACGGAAAATCTATATCAGGATGGCGAGGCGCGGATTTCAACCGTTGTCCTTGCGGATGCGAGTCGAGTGGGCAAACCACTGCGCCACCTCGCTCTGCATTTCACTCAGTCGACTGTAGACTGTAAGTAACTATCAGATTTTGGACCTCTTTTTGGGACAATGTAGATTACATTTGATTTACACGTACAACAGGAACGTTTAACTATTATTCTGTTTCGGCTTCTGAGGTTAGGACTTTTGAACATCGTCCTTTCTGTTATGTAAATTGAAGGTGGAGGAAGATGGAAGGAAAGTAAAGGAAGGGAATTGATGATACAAGCGGCACCGAGACTTGCTGGACCAGGTCTGAAAGTCGGGATTTTCTACTTAGTAAGCAATTACGTTAACCACTGCGCTACCCGGAAAAAGTGCTAATCGCCAAAGCGCGGACAATCTAATCACTCTCCCCGGCCGACCCACACATCCACCTAACGCCACCACTTATCCGCAGTCACCTTCCACGTTCTCCGTGCTTGATTACTTTAGATTCCCGCTGGAGCTCTACATCTACATGGATACTCTGGAAATCACATTTAAGTGGCTGGTAGAGGGTTCATCGAACCACCTTCACAATTCTCTATTATTCCAATCTCGTATAGCGCGCGGAAAGCATGAACACCTATATCTTCCCGTACGAGCTATGATTTCCCTTATTTTATCGTGGTGATCGTTCCTCCCTACGTAGGTCGGTGTCAACAAAATATTTTCCCTCTCGGAGGAGAAAGTTGGTCATTGGAATTTCGTGAGAAGATTCCGTCGCAACGAAAAACGCCTTTCTTTTAATAATTTCCAGACCAAATCCTGTATCATTATTGCGACACTTTCTCCCATATTTCGCGATAATACAAAACGTGCTACCCTTCTTTGAATTTTCTCAATGTACTCCGTCAGTCCTATCTGGTAAGGATCCCACACCGCGCATCAGTAATCTATAAGAGGTCGGACAAGCGTAGTGTAGGCAGTCTCCTTAGTAGGTATGTTCCATTTTCCACGTGACCTGCCAATAAAACGCAGTCTTTGGTTAGGCTTCCCCACAACATTTTCTGTGTGTTCTTTCCAATTTAAGTTGTTCGTAATTCTAATACCTAGGTATTTAGCTGAATTTACGGCTTTTAGATTAGACTGAGTTATCGTGTAACCGAAGTTTAACGAGTTCCTTTTAGAACTGATGTGGATGACCTCACACTTTTCGTTATTTAGGGTCAACTGCCACTTTTCACACAATTCAGATATTTTTTCTTAATCGTTTGTCAGTTAGTTTTGATCTTCTGATGACTTTATTAGTCCATAAACGACAGCGTCATCTGCAAACAACAGAAGACGGCTGCTCAGATTGTCTCCCAAATCGTTTATATAGACAAGGAACAGCAAAGGGTCCATAAGACAACCTTGGGGAACGCCAGAAATCACTTCTGTTTTACTCGATGACTTTCCGTCAATTACTACGAACTGTGACCTCTCTGACAGGAAATAACAAATCCAGTCACATAACTGAGACGATATTCCATAAGCACGGAATTTCACTACGAGCCGCTTGTGTGGTGCAGTGTCAAAAGGCTTCTGGAAATCCAGAAATACGGAATCAATCTGAAATCCCTTGTCAATAGCACTTACCACTTCATGTGAATTGCTTCACAGGCACGATGTTTTGTAAACCCATGTTGACTGTGTATCAATAGACCGTTTTGGTTCAAATGGATCTGAGCACATGGGACTTAACATCTGAGGTCATCAGTCCCCTAGAATTTAGAACTACTTAAAACTAACCTAAGGACATCACACACATCCATGCCCGAGACAGGATTCGAACCTGCAACCGTAGCTGTCGCGCAGTTCCGGACCGCTCGGCCACCGCGGCCGGCCATAGACCGTTTTCTTCGAGATAATTCATAATGTTCGAATGTTGTTGTTGTGGTCTTCGGTCTTGAGACTGGTTTGATGCAGCTCTCCATGCTACTCTATCCTGTGCAAGCTGCTTCATCTCCCAGTACGTACTGCAGCCTACATCCTTCTGAATCCGCTTAGTGTATTCCTCTCTTGGTCTCCCTCTACGATTTTTACCCTCCACCCTGCCCTCCAATACTAAATTGGTGATCCCTTGATGCCTCAGAACATGTTCTACCAACCGATCCCTTCTTCTAGTCAAGTTGTACCACAAAGTCCTCTTCTCCCCAATTCTGTTCAGTACCTCCTCATTAGTTATGTGATCTACCCATCTAATCTTCAGCATTCTTCTGTAGCACCACATTTCGAAAGCTTCTACTCTCTTCTAGTCCAAACTATTTATCGTCCATGTTTCACTTCCATACATGGCTACACTCCACACAAATACTTTCAGAAACGACTTCCTGACACTTAAATCTATACTCGATGTTAACAAATTTCTCTTCTTCAGAAACGCTTTCCTTGCCATTGCCAGTCTACATTTTATATCCTCTCTACTTCGACCATCATCAGTTATTTTGCTCCCCAAATAGCAAAATTCCTTTACTACTTTAAGTGTTTAAGTGTTAATGTTCGAATATATGTTCTAAAATTCCGCTGCATATCGACATTAACGATATGGGCCTGTAATTTAGTGGATTATTCGTCCTACCTTTCTTGAATATTGGTGTGACCTGCGCAACTTTCCATTCTTTGGGTACGGATCTTTCCTCGAGCGAACGGTTGTATATGATTGTTAGGTATGGAGCTAATGCATCAGCATACTCCGAAAGTAAATGTGCAACTGCACTGACTTTTGTGGATTCATACCACATCGAGGCGTACCAATTCGACGAATGCTTGCTGGCTGTTCTTTGGGACATGACCGGAAAACCAGACACCACGCATTCTCGCAATCGTCCTTTCTCCTTACTTACATTTTCCCCTTATGTCACCAGTAGACTATGTACAGAGTGACAAGCCAGTGTCGGGCTTTTCCTGTCCATTCGCAGTGCACAGTGAATTGGACGCCTGGCCAAGGGACTCACAGTGAAGCAGAGTAGACCGGACTCGGCGGCCACGCTAGAAGCTGCAGCTCACCCCCTCGATGCCACGCCACGCCACGTTATCGCGACACGGTCGCGGTGCTGCGGTGCCCGGCTGACCCGACGCGACCGGGCAGCCAATTAGAGGCTGCCGCGCTGTAATTGGCAGTGACTAATTGTGGCGCCTCGTCACTCTCAGGGAGAGGCCTTATCCGCTCTCCGCTACCGTCTCTCCTTGCAAGGCGCCCTGCTCCGTCCTACTGCTCATATGGTACTCTGTTGCAGTTTACCGAAATCTTCGGACAAAAGTCTGTCGTTGCCTTGGAAGAGGTTTCGATGTGACACAGGCATCACCGATTTCCTGCTGTCAGCATTAAAAAAAATGGCTCTGAGCACTATCGGACATAACTTCTGAGGTCATCAGTCCCTCAGAACTTAGAACTACTTAAACCTAACTAACCTAAGGACATCACACACATCCATGCCCGAGGCAGGATTGGAACCTGCGACCGTAGCGGTCGCGCGGTTCCAGACTGGAGCGCCTAGAACCGCTCGGCCACTCCGGCCGGCGTCACCATTCAAAGACAGACAGCAGCACTCTATAGGTTTATGAACGATTGGCTCTTACTGATATTTCTTCGATATTCTTGTTTATGAGTCAATGGCTGCTGTAAATTTGTTAGTTGTCTTCTTGCGTAGGCTGTTCTTTTGATATGAAACAAACATTGTATTTCATTTTAAAAAAAAGTCCAGACAGGCCTTGAAGACCCTACGGTGACGACGGGTCGCCGTGTCATCCTTAGCCCTAAGTCGTCACCGCATGCGGATGTGGAGGGGAATGTGGTCGGCACACCTCTCTCCCAACCGTTGTCAGTTTTCGTGACCTGCGCCGCTACTTCTCAGTCAAGTAGTTCCTCAGTTGGCCTGACAAGGGCTGAGTGCACCCCGCTTGCCAACAGCGCTCACCAGACGGTGACCCATCCAAGTGCTAGCCAAGTGATCTGATGGGAGCCGGTGTTGCCACTGCGGCAAGGCCGTTGGCACTTCATTATTTAGCCGTTACCTGCACTACTGGCCATTAAAATTGCTACACCACGAAGATGACGTGCTACAGACGCGAGATTTAACCGACAGGAAGAAGATGCGGTGATACGCATTATTAGCTTTTCAGAGCATTCACACAAGGTTGGCGCCGGTGGCGACACATACAACATGCTAACATGAGGAACGTTTCCTACCGATTTCTCATACACAAACATCAGTTGACCGGCGTTGCCTAGTGAAACGTTGTTGTGATGCCTCGTGTAAGGAGGGGAAATGCGTACCATCACGTTTCCGACTTTGATAAAGGTCGAATTGTATCCTATCGCGATTGCGGTTTATCGTACCGGGACACTGCTGCTCGCGTTGGTCGAGATCCAATTACTGTTAGCAGAATATGGAATCGGTGGGTTCAGGAGGGTAATACGGAACGCTGTGCTGGAACCCAACGGCCTCGTATCAATACCAGTCGAGATGACAGGCATCTTATCCGCACGGCTGTAACGGATCGTGCAGCCACGTCTCGGTCCCTGAGTCAACAGATGGGGACGTTTGCAAGACATCAACCATCTGCACGAACAGTTCGATGACGTTTGCAGCAGCATGGACTATCAGCTAGGAGACCATGGCTGCGGTTACTCTTGACGCTGCATCACAGACAGGAGCGCCTGCGATGGTGTACTCAACGACGAACCTGGGTGCACGAATGGCAAAACGTCATTTTTTCGGATGAATCCGGGTTCTGTTTACAGCATCATGATGGCCGCATCCGTGTTTGGCGACATCGCGGTGAACGCACATTGGAAGCGTGTATTCGTCATCGCCATACTGGCGTATCACCCGGCGTGATGGTAAGGGGTGCCATTGGTTACACGTCTCGGTCACCTCTTGTTCGCACTGACGGCACTTTGAACAGTGGACATTACATTTCAGATGTGTGACGACCCGTGGCTCTACCCTTCATTCGATCCCTGCGAAACCCTACATTTCAGCAGGATAATGCACGACTGCATATAGCAGGTCCTGTACGGGTCTTTCTGGATACAGAAAATGTTCGACTGCTGCCCTGGCCAGCACATTCTCCAGATCACTCACCAATTGAAAACGTCTGGTCAATGGTCGCCGAGCATCTGGCTCGTCACAATACGCCAGTCACTACTCTTGATGAACTGTGGTATCGTGTTGAAGCTGCATGGGCAGCTGTACCTGTACATGCCATCCAAGCTCTGTTTGACTCAATTCCCAGGCGTATCAAGCCCGTTATTACGGCCAGAGGCGGTTGTTTGCTTACTGATTTCTCAGGATCTATGCACCCAAATTGGGTGAAAATGTAATCACATGTCAGTTCTAGGGTAATATATTTGTCCAATGAATACCCGTTTATCATCTGCATTTCTTCTTGGTGTAGCAATTTTAATGGCCAGTAGTGTAATTTCGCCCCTTCTGGCAATGAAATGAAATGAACGTACGGCATGGTTGCCACGGAGTCGTCACCTAGTGATGTTGGTCCGTCTAGTTGCAAGTCTTTCCAGGTGACGCCTCACTTGGTGACTTGCGTGTCGATGATGATGAAACGATGATGAGGACAACACAGTCCACGAGCGGAGAAAAGCTCCGACACGGCCAGGAATCGAACACAGGCCCGCTGCGCGGCAGTCAGAAGGGCTGATCAGTCAGGTAAGGGGGCGGCACCGTCGGGCAATACTCAGCTACATCGCAAATAAATGTTTATAATGTTGTCCACATTATGCGTGTTCCCACTTCAATAGTTACGCTAACGCATTTAAATGTGATACATATGATGATACAGTGACATACCCCTCGTAAAGGTTGCAATTATTTTCATTTTACATATGAGGACACGTCTGTAATGACTCTGCCCTTACATCCCTTGCTTGTGCGAATCTCTCATTAGGGGCGCCAGCAGACGTTGCCCTTTCCCCACAGTGGTGAGTGGACTGTGAAATGCTGGAGGCACAACAGCTTTTACTGTGATGTAGCTTGACAATGGCGAGCGCGTAAAATATTAGCTAACTGTTAACTGATGAAATAAATTACTCTGAAATATTTCGTAGGTTCCTTACATTTATTTCATTAAGCCGGCCGATGTGGCCGAGCGGATCTAGGCGCTTCAGTCTGGAACCGCACGACCGCTACGGTCGCCGGTTCGAATCCTGCCTCGGGTATGGATGTGTGTGATGTCCTTAGGTTAGTTAGGTTTAAGTAGTTCTAAGTTGTTGGGGAGTGATGACCTCCGATGTTAAGTCCCATAGTACTCAGAACCCTTTGAACCATGGGTTTTCTTCATATTTTACATTAAATTCATTATAAAAAGTCTTACACCTAATGCTGAATCTAACAACTGGAAACAGTTGTGAAATAAGTAGTGAGAACAATAACAGCTACAGCATATAAACCACGGCTTATACTCGTTTCAGAAAAGTAGAATAACAAAGATTAATTGTAGGTAGGTAGATTTAAACTGTGGGGTTGGCAGCAGTAAAAGTGAGAAAAGAAGTGTTAGATGAAGAGTAATAGAAAAATGAGTGACGGAAACATGAGCAATAAAGAGACAGGAAGAAAATGAGTGAGAAATGGCTGGAGATTGAAACCTACCTAAGCGAAGAATTGAACGTTTGCGTTTTTGTTAACAGATATAAATGGCTACACGGTTATATGTTAATTATTATGGAAAAGTTATGTAGTTGACAAAAGGAAGAGATATACCAAGATTCGGAGAGCAAACAGCTTTAACTTCGAATTGGTTCCTTACAAGGTCCTCGACAGGCACAGCAATTGGAATCTGCCATCTAAGATATGAAGCTGAGTAACTCACGGACTTCACATTCCAAAGGAACAACACGGTTTATTCCGTCATTGATACACCTCACCAACATCGTTTCTTCGACTATATCTCTGATAGAATACAATGCGGCAGTCAAATAATTAAACCAGTCTACAGCCAATCACATTACGTTTCACTTTGAAAGTCAGAACTACAAATAAGCTACCTCTACGAAGGGTACTCGTAGAGTTCCAATTTTTTTTGTGTGGTGCATACTAAAAATCCCCACGCCGTAATATCGTAGCACACCGCAACCCAAACAAAATGATACACCCCACTGGTAAAGCGATTTCTACGACAAATTGTTTTTTTTTTTCAATTTTAATTCTTTTAAGGGACATTTCAACAATTCATAATCTATATTGAGTTAGTAGACAAAGCATTACACACAGTAGTTTGGTGGCGTAGACGCTTCCACTGTTTTCAGACAAGTCTGAATTATAACGGATGAACTGGCGGACCATATCTCAGTGAAGAACCGAAAATAGAAAGGGAAGTTGATGCCTTGGCCCTCAAATGCCGGTGCATCACAACTGGTGCGAATATGCAGAAAGTGAAATATGTCTTGGGTTAATTTTAATCATCACGCACGGCATTTTGAACTCGACCAAATCGAGGCTCGTTGGATTCCACGACTGCTCATTTGCGGTCAGAAAGCCTTCCGAACTGAGGCAACAGCGAAATGTTGCTGCTACGTCAGCTCCTTTGTCCGCATAATAACTATGGCCTAGTCCTGGGCGTATTAGTATGACCACTAGGAAAGCAAGCAATGAAAACACGTACATTCACCACTGTCGAAAGAGACCAAGACCCATCCATTTCCGGGTGCTTTCTGAGACCACCAGTGCGTGGCGCTAACACAGTATTCTCGTTAAGCAGACAACCGTCACGGTAGCATACTACCGATATCTCCTGACGAGGTTACGGGATATTGCCAAGACGAACCCTCGTTGGGAGCTGCCCAATAGGGCATTGTTACTACAAATCACGATCTAGGTTTTTCTGAACAGGACACAACTACACATGCCACTAGACTGGGCTACCCAATTTTGTGTCACTCCACGTATTTCAAGGTAGTATGTTTCCTGAACAGCAAGTCATGCATCCATCGTTAGAAAACATGTGTTGTATTGACGAGCAGATAACGCAGAGAAGGGCTAATATTGTCAACAATTTTGATGGTCTGAGCTTATTTTCGAAGTGATAATTAAAACTTTATGACTACCCCTCATACAACAGAATTGTTGCCGTACAATTACAAAAACTCACGACAGAATGACACCCTCTATCTTCGTCGCTCTTGTCCGACAGTAACAAACACTATGCATTCCCTTCCCACTGCACCTCCACAGGAGGCAACGTAAACAGAGATCGTAGTTTGGTTAGCTCTCAGGATTAATTTAAAATGTAGTTATATTACAGACGATTCAACTTCAAGCGGTGTTCACTGTTGTTTTTAGCATTTCGACAAGCAGTTGACACAGAAGTTTCGTTTGCCTGGGACACGGATGGCGGCTTTTGCGTCCGTAGTGAGGGGACTCGCTGTGGCACTTCAGACGAAGTGCTGTTCTCTTTCGAAGTCTCGAATTTCTATTCGTTCTGTGCATTACAGTGTTGTGAAAAATTTTGAATGTGGCGATAAAGTCTTTTAGTTTCTTTGTTTTCGCCTGCTGTTAACGACTGACCTGGTTACCATGTTTCCCAGGGAGCTTACTCTAAGATTTGGATTTGACAAAGCAACGTGTAATGTTCAGTCAAATTCACTGTAAATTCATGACTGGGTCGTTGATGTTATTGGCACTAATTTGGATCAGACGCACACTGCTTATTACGATTGGAGTAATACTGCTTTTTCCGTCTGTGCTGGAACGGATTATACAGAAATCCGAAGGGAAAGCTGAATTCCGTCACAGACACAATTCGGTGACTACAGTTAGCATTTCGAATTCTCATTTCGGTTATAAACAGGTCAGACTATTTCATTGGCCCCTGAGGTAGAAAACTGCTACCTAAAAGACGTATTTTTTCAATACGGAAACACAAAGTAAATTCGTAATGAACGATGGTCAAGTCAACGTAGACTGCAATGTTTTAGTGGTTTTCGGTCTGTCGATATGCATGTCAAACAAAACATCCCATTTCATGTTTTGGTTTGTGGTTACAAGACGAAAGTGATATGCGATGGACAGACCTTGACTTGTCATATACTTAACGAAAGTGGGCATCCACGGCAAAACTGTTCAAGTAAGGTTTTGTATGGCAGAATAATGTGCAACCGTGGAAACGATGAATAATGTTTATCTTGTGACCGAAAATCAGATGATGGGTGGTGAAGGATCAAGCATTATGGGGAATGTGGAGGAGGGAGCCACAAAATATTCTTGAAGCATTTCCACCTTTACTTAGGTGAGACACTGTAGACAATGCGGTTGTTAAAAGTACGAGGGTTGGAACTTAAATAGTGGCAACTATTTATTCACAAGTGATACAAAAGAGTTACATGTTTTCACCCGTTACTGCCCTTCAAAGTAGTCAACAGCGTTGTGCAGAACCCGTTTCCAGCGATGTGGAAGGCGTAGTATACCATTAGCGGAGACTGTTCTGTTGATGGTGCGCATGGACCGGTCTAAAGTTATGGTGATTCTCGTGTACGGCTGTGATGGTGCTATCCTAACGCATCACGTTCCTCGACGGCAGACCGTCAATACACAATATTAATGTTCGTTTTTGGAACATCATCCGCAACCAGCGTTGCGAAAGGAGCGGCTACACTTTCTGCGCAACCTACCCATCATTTTGCACGACAATGCGCGGGCGCATACAGCGCAAGCTGTGGCTGCTCTGTTCCGTCGATGGGACTGGGAAGTACTGTACCATCCACCTTACTCCCTGGACTTAAGTCCGTGTGACTTTGATTTGATTCCGAAAATGAAGGAACCACTTCATGGCATTCACTGTTCCAGAGATTCGACAGGCAGTAGACCGCTCCATTCGCACCATCAACAGAACAGGCTCTGCTAACGGTATACTACGCCTTCCACATCACTAGCAACGGGTTCTGCACAACGCTCGTGACTACTTCGAAGGACAGTAACAGGTACAAACATGTAACTCTTTTGTATCGGTTGTGAATAAATAGTTCCCACTAAGTTCCAACCCTCGTAGTATATTCCCTAACAAGAGCTGTCGAACTTGTGACGGCAGTAGCACAGATGAAGAGAAATCAACCTGCAGCTCGATGCTGTAGGCGACATTAAGAAAACATTACTGCAGACTATAATTTCAGACAGTAAAATGAGCACAGATTCAAACTCAGAGTCAAGTGTAAGACAAATCGAGTACGCCACCGTCAACCGAACAGGTCGGAACTGCAGTACGTGCAAGTCAATCAATGCAAACCGACTGCTGCAATTGAAAGCAAACATGGCGAGGTAGCGAGTGACTGACAACAACAAATGACGTCACCACCCAAATCCCACGACGAACAAGTGGAGGTTTACAGCATTAATAAGTAAACTGTAAATGACGGTGATCGCTGAAGTGACCGGACATCGGAAGAATGTTTGGAAACTACACAAGCGCCGTGTTCGGCACGCGAGAAGCTGGCACACGACAGCCTCTGAGATTCACCGACAACACAATCCACGGAGAACTGCTCAGGGTGTGGGCGGAGACCATTGTCCAGGCAAACTTAAGAAGAGTAAGAAGGAAGATTGAAAATCAAATCGTGACAGAAATCTTCCGTCAGATTTTCAGGAAGGATCCGCCACACAATGGCATGAAATGACAGACTAGAAAAATAAATCACTCTCCATTCTCATAGTTATATACATTACCACTTTCAATGTTAACAGGATACGATCGGACGTAAAACCAGTTGCTTTGTAACAATTTCCATAAGAATCGGGTAAGGAGATTGCTCTCCTAATGGAAGTGGTGACCCCCACAACAATTTTTTTTCCGGTGATGTTGGTTTTTACAATATAACCACTGAAACGATAATGGTAGTTAGAGAAGGCATTCTTGCACATGACATTGGTAAATTATAATCATGGCGAGGTCCTGGAATGAATATAGCAGGAGTTGCTATTGTCAGTTTATATTCACCTTCTGGCAGCACTTACAGAGCTTCAAGAGCCACGTTTTTAAAGAAAGCATAATCTATTTACCGACGAAAAACCCCTGCAACTCAAACTCGGGGGAGATTTTAACTTTGTATTGAATCGTAAGGATCAAATTCCCAACTTAAGTTGCTCAACTGACTGAAGAGGTCTTGTTGTAGGTTTAAAACTATAACATGCATGGCAAATAAAATACCCAACAATGGCGAACTTCACGCATATTGTTGCGAATTCATGCAGTAGAATTAACACAATTTACTTATCGGAAAACTTAGTAGACAAAGTGTTGATAGCAGAAACTGTTCCCTTTAATTTTCCTGACCATAGTGCGTTGTTAACATGCATTAATTTAACATAGCAACCTACCCGAAAACTAAGACGTCAGTGGAATCTAAATACGTCATTATTATCAGACGAAATTTAGAAGATGACCTAACCAGACCTTGGGAAATGCCACCGTTCAGAGAACAATTTTCGAAGTGTGCTAGAATAGTGGAGCCGGCAGGCGAAACCGGAGTTAAGGAAAATTTTAATATCTTTCAGTGTAGGTAAGCCCAGAGAAAGGAAACAGACAGTAGAATTTTACTATAGTGTGTTGAGAGATCTCAACGATCTGACAGATGCAGTACCTATAAGATTAAAAGACATCCAGCAAAAGCAAAATTAATAAACGTGAAACGTAAGGAACTGGAGGGACTTAAGACAAAATCCAAACCAAAATCAGTCACTGAAGATGAGACTGCTGCATTGTACCATCTTGTAGGACACACGGAAAACAAAGGAAGAATTTCCATGGATGAACTTTAGTTTTCGTCCGCAGCTTGTGGTCGTGCGATAGCGTTCTCGCTTTCCACGCCCGGGATCCCGGGTTCGATTCCCGGCGGGGTCAGGGATTTTTCTTTGCCTCGTGATGACTGGGTGTTGTGTGATGTCCTTAGGTTAGTTAGGTTTAAGTAGTTCTAGGCGACTGATGACCTTAGCTGTTAAGTCCCATAGTGCTCAGAGCCATTTTAAACCATTTTTGAACTTCAGTTTGATGATGGTACCATAATAACCACCCAGAAGGGAATAATTAAAGAAATCTCCAAATATTATGAACGCATGTATGCATCGGGGGAAACAAACGAAGAAACAATGTGATGAGCTATTTGGTACATATTTTCCACGAATATTGCGAGATGACGACGAGAACATTTCTTCGCTCATCTCCAAGGGAGATGCATTCGAAATCATACGGAACTCTCCAGCTAGGAAATCTCCAGGACCTGACGGACTGCACGTTGAATTCCATAAACAATTTTGGACCCCAATAGGAAAGAAGTTTACCAAAACCGTCAGTGAAGCCATACGGGAAACGCCATTACCTGCAGAGTTCAAACAATGCAACTTGTGATAATCCCGAAGAACAGAGGTTGGAAATAACTCCAAAAACTAACAAGCGCTTTATACGATGCACCTCTGACGTCAGAGGCCTACAGCTTCTGTGCTTTTCAAAGAAAGATTTTACAAACTGCGGCTCTGTGCCACGATGTCATTGGGCTAAAACGGATAAGTAACATAAAATGTGGACCCCTTTTCACAGACTTCTATAACGCATTTGATTACACTAATCACAAAAGTCTGAGAGAGACAATGCACCGAATCGACTTCTCGCCAAAAACCACAGACATCCACAGGAATCTGGCAGTGGGTATTTCTGCACAAACCTCATTTAATTGTCAACCGACAAAAGAAATTGAAATAAAAAGAGGCGTTTCGCAAGGAAGGCCCTAATCAATGTTTCTGTTTGTTACATCACTTGAGTATTTTCTGAGACAACTACAGCACAAACTACAGCACTACCGTACAAGGAACAAAGACCATGGTAGGTGCCTACGCGGACGATATGGGTGTAATCGTCAGGGACCACCCAGATGTGATATAACTAGAGATGGCACTTGTAAAATATTGTTCCGTATCAGATGCGAAGGTAAATGAAAACAGAAGAAATTCTGAATATCTAGGGGTTGCTAACTTGCCCATTGAGTGGGAGAATCAAGTTAGTGAACACACGGCTCATGGAACAGCATTGACAACTTCCATTTTAAAAATGATAGTAATAAATTGGCGAGAGGTGGCAAGGAAAATCGAGGGAGTTTTGACAGAAGATTGTCAACGTAGCATAGACCAGTGTCTATCAACACTGGCGAGCCAGATCATTACGACCACCAGGTTAATAGCTTGTTTGTCCGTCTTTGGAACGAAATACGACACTGATTCTGCATTTCAGGAATCCGACAGTTTGTTGGTAGGCCTGTGGAGGCATAAAGCGTTAGACGTCTACGCGCTGGTAATTCGCCTAAAAAACGGGCCGGTGATCTGCGTACGCGCTCGATAGCGGCCCAAGTGGTTTCCACAGGATTTACATCAGGCGAATTTAGTCACAAAAGCATCAACGTGAATTCACTATAATGCACCTCAAACCACCGTAGCACGGTTCTGGCTCCGAGACACGGATAATTATACTACTGAGAGATGATAGCGCCTTTGGGGAAGACATCAAGTATGAAGGAATGCGGGGGTTTCGCAGCTGTCAGAATGTCTTCTATTACTACCGCAGGTCCCAAGCAAGCGCAGGAAAATGTCTCCCATAGTGTAATAACTGATCCCACCATAATGCGTCTGTGGCGCCCTACACGTTTAGAGGTGCCCTGAACCTCGATGAGGATGACCATCGATCTAGAATAGCAAAAATGTGATTCACTCGAAGAGCCGACACGTTTCCTTTGACCGACGGTCGAATCCCGATGGTCCCGTGCCCACTGCAATCGTAATGGACGATGTAGTTGTGTCAACAAGTGAACACGTAGGAGTAGTCTGCTGCGGAGCTCAATGTTCAACAACGTACGATGAACGCTGTGCTGCAAAACACTTGTGCGTGCACC
This sequence comes from Schistocerca americana, assembly GCF_021461395.2. Taxonomy (NCBI): domain Eukaryota; kingdom Metazoa; phylum Arthropoda; class Insecta; order Orthoptera; family Acrididae; genus Schistocerca; species Schistocerca americana. The sequence continues at coordinate 288,618,203 of NC_060121.1, read as the reverse complement.
AGTATTGTGATCTTTTGGCTGAAATTCTTCAGATCACCATCTATCCTACTTTACAGAGAAGACAAGCCTCAGAATCCCACGTTCTGTGAAGAGTCATGGGCGTCCAACCTTTGAGCGCCTAGTATTAGTTTCACTGTCCTTCTACCTCTTTCCGTAGATGCTGTAAGCAGGCTGTTTAGGTTTTTTTGTTGGTAAAGCCATGTAGCGCTCTATATGAAAATCGCTGACTGTGCTGTGTGAAGTCTGTGGCTTGTTTGCATTGTTGGAATAGTTGCTATTGTAGTGTTGGTCAGTTGGATGTGAACAGCGCGTAGCGTTGCGCAGTTGGAGGTGAGCCATCAGCAGTGGTGGATGTGGAGAGAGAGATGGCAGAATTTTGAAAGCGGACGATCTGGACTGTGTCCATGAGAAAGAGTAAATTTGTAATACTGGATATCATGAACTGAAATTTTTAAGATGACTTTTGAACATTATTAAGGTAAACACATTGTTTGTTCTCAATAAAAATCTTTCATTTGATAACTATGCCTATCAGTATATAGTGCATACAGCAGTGAGAATCTTTTATTTAGCTGGCAGTATTGGCGCTCGCTGTATTGCACTAGGGCCGAGCGGTTCTAGGCGCTCCAGTCTGGAACCGCGCGACCGCTACGGTCGTAGGTTCGAATCCTGCCTCGGACATAGATGTATGCGATGTCCTTAGGTTAGTTAGGTTTACGTAGTTCTAAGTTCAAGGGGACTGATGACCTCAGATGTTAAGTCGCATAGTGCTCAGAACCATTTGAACCATTTGTATTGCAGTAGTTCGAGTAACGAAGATTTTTGTGAGGTACGTGATTCATGAAAAGTATGGGTTATTGTTAGTCAGGGCCATTCTTTTGTAGGGATTATTGAAAGTCAGTTTGCGTTGCGCTAAAAATATTGTGTGTCAGTTTAGTGTTGATCAGAATAAGTACAGAGAGAAATGTCTGAGTACGTTCAGTTCTGCTCAGCTGTTTGAAAATCAAATAACGTAAGGTGTTTACCAGCACAGTAATTCATAAATTTTTCAAAGGGGATGTTTCAATGCTCGCCACAGTAGCACGTGAACTTCGGCCAGCTTCGCCGTTTTCGAGATAGTCGTTTACAGGCTCTGCTTAATAACAATCTGCCCTTTGTCAAAGTCGCTTGTCTCAAACGGTTTCCCTACTTGCCGCCCTTATCTTCGCTGGTTGGTCGCCCGTCCGTTTCTGCTTCGCTTACTTATTTTGGTTACAGTGTGACGTGCCCGTAGCACCACCAGGCGGCATCCAACGTCGTGGTGGTGAGTGGACATAATGTTCTGTCTTATCAGAGTATTTTATTCAAGGCCTGCTATATAGCACAGAATCCCCCCAGCCTATCACTGGTAGCGAAGACTATCATGCCCACTTTAGAAAATTTCTTATGGAAAGAGGAATTATTCGATAGCCATTGAAGACAGCAACGTTGGATCCAAGTAATGGAGGAATGGGACTAATCAACATCAAGCCTGAAGTGATGGTGTTGTATGTCGAACGAACATCGATTATAACGTGTAACAACACAGGATGCATTACAGCAAAACTATACGACATTGCCAAGCCGGAAAGTGTAGAACCGCCGATCAATATACAAAAACTGTTTCAACCTAAAACGTATTAAGGGATTTTATCTTGAACGAAGCTACCTCCGCAAAACGCTTTTAAAATCCAAAAGTATTGCAGCAAAGGCGATTTTAGCAGAATGAAGGGAAAACGGAAGGAAAATAGTAATTAAATATACTGGAATAGTATGGAATTTACTCTGGCAACACATTAGTAACAATGTTATTCCGTCTGATGTGAGAACAGTGAGGTACAAGGTAGTCAATAACATCAGCAGCATTAATGGGCGTCTCTTTACCATCGGTTCAAGTGTCACTAATCTCTGCAGTAAATGCACCTTTGTTGACGCTGTGCCTCATCGGTACACGTGTGGAGATCTGATTATCAACTGGAGGTGGATCAGGGAGAAAATTGGTCAAATAACTTCCACAGACTATGTTACCGACTAACATCTTCTACAGAGCAGATAAATAACGCAGTGACCGGTCAATGGACACACGTAAAGGCTACAATTTTAACAATGTTGGAAGTGACGAACATTTTGAATGTAAAACGTACATGAAAACTGATTTCGGAAAAACACTTAAGTAAGTAGACAAACCACAATGAGAAATATGGTGTCATGCTCTGTATTCTCTTCAAAAAAATGGGTATAGGCTAGGGGCACGTGAATTCCTCGTGGAGAGGCGTGAGTTAGGCCACGAAGCACTAGCAATGCTATGAGGAGGTCTTCTACTGCAACGCGTTCCCGACCGTAAGCGCCCCCACTAGTCACACACATGAAAATAAATCAGTAGTATAGCAGACAAAACAATATGACGGCAAACATATGGCGTCTGTTACGAAAGAATTTCTTGAAGTCCGTTAGGATGCTGTTGAAAGGCTGAAACTGGTAAAAATGAGAAAGCACTGAAGGACTTTCCGACGCTGCTGTTCGGGACTGCTCTGCTTTCCCAATAATTTACTCTTGAGGAGACTAAGGAGCATACATCAAGGATTTACTGAATTATTAAGTAGGGTGTGGGTATTGGTGAAGAGGAACCTGAGGCTGCAGAAGAAGAAAATGTGGATGCTGAGCTGTGACCAGTTGAAGGTGACAGTGAAGCTGCCTCTCGAGTGGAGGACGTCGTTAAACTGGTTTCCGTGTGCTACAGTTAAATACTGAATATCATTCCTCATTCTATGGATGTTTTAATTGATCGCTACAATTAGCTGTCACCTTATTAATATCATTTCATTGTAAACAAGTCATTTTTGTTACTGTTTTTGTGGAAAAGAAACTAACTGGTTACGAGAGTTCATGGCGACTGCAGAAATTTGTCTCTTATTGGTAACAAATGTATGTAAACGGTGCAGACTCGAACGAGGGGTCACCTTAGCGCAGATATGGTCTACAAATGGGGAAATCCATTGAGACAAGGGGCAGATTATTATTACGTAAGGTCTGTGAACGAGTATCTCGGAAACGGCGAAGCTGGTCGAATGTTCACGTGCTACTGTCGTGAGCATCTACGGAAGTAGGAAGAACGGCAGTGAAACTACCATTAGGCGCCAAATGGTTGGACGTCCACGACCCTTCACAGAATATGAGGTTCGGAGGCTTGTCTGCTCTGTAAAGTAGGGCAGACGGTGATCTGTGTCATCTCTCCGGAAAGAGCACACTGATGGTGCACGCCAAGTGTTTTGAAGCTCACCATTTACCGTACATTGTTAACACGGAGCTCGGCAACAGACCACCCTTACGTTTTCACGTGTTGACCCAACGAAATAGTCCATTATAACTTCAGTAGTCACGGAATCTTCGGGATTCGACCGTCGATCAATGAAAACGTGTCAGGTCTTCGTGTGAATTATATTTTTGCTGCACCAAGTCGATGGTCGTCTCCATAAAGGCGATCATCGTGGTGAACGGCGGCTGGAAACGTGCAGCGCGCCACGAATGCAGGCTGGTGGGAGCAGTATTATGCTATGGGAGACATTCTGCTGCGCCTGTGTGGGACCTGTGGTAGTAATCGAATACACCCCGACAGCTACGAACCATCTGCATCCGTTCATACTTGTCTTTCCCTACGGCGATGTCATCTTTTAGCAGTATGGTTGCTCGTGTCTCGGAGCCAGAACCGTGCTGCGGTGATTTGAGGAAGATTATAGTGAACTCACGTTGATGTCCCAGAGACCAAATTCGGTTCACGTAAATCCTATCGAATCCCTCTGATACTAAAATGTAGACTTTCACGGTCGGAAATGTCATGTACATTATAATTATCCGGGCTGTTATGCCGTGTCGGTTGATGAATTCTGTGTCAATTCCCAACGTTTCGTCCCCGTCTGCGGAGGACATCTTCAAGGGGGTCTGTAGCTCGATGGAAGGTCCAACACCCCCACTGGCTCGCTACTGACTGCCGTGTCCGCGCACTCCCGCGCCGAGGGGTGACCTCACGTGTTTTAAAAACGTCAGTGCAATTGGCCGCTGTCCGCTGCCGTCGATCGCCATAGCCATCACCCAGTAGTGGACGGGTGGTACACATCTTCTTCAACACCGGCATCCATATACCGTTTAATTTCACGCCCTCCTCCTTTCCTTTGAAATTATCAATGTGTTTGGCGATTTCGATTGCCACCCTGTAGAGCCTTTCGTGATATCCGCTTGTGGCCGCTAGTACTTGCGTCTCCTCGAAACGAATATGGTGGTTACCTGGCTGGAAAGCATGCTCCGCAACAGCTGATCGTTCCGTTTCTCCTCTTCTAGAATTGCCCTTGTGCCCTTCCAAACGTTTTGAAACAGTACTTTTAGTGATACCCACATAAACATCTCCACAGCTGCATAGGGTCTTATATACTCCAACTTTTTCCAATGATTTGCGAGCGTCCTTGGCAGGCTTAAGGTATTCCTGTATCTTCCTGGTGGGCTTGTAAATTACAGTAATATTCCGCTTCGTCAAGATCCTCCCTGTTCTTTCCGTTACATTTTCAACAAACGGCAGGAAAACCTTAGATGTTGCAGTAGCCTGTACGTCACTATGATTTCTGCGTGGCTGTCTCAACGCACGTTTTATTTCGGCGGACGAATATCCGTTCTTCATTAGTGCATTGTGGAGATGTTCCATCTCAGCGTCGAGCAACTAAGGTTCACAGTTATCAAGACGTTAGTGGACAGCGCTAGAAATATTTGTATCAGCGGCCCATTACGAGAATTGCATGACCTGTGCGTAGGCATCTGAGCCCATATACCTCCACAAACGTACCAACAAAGTGTCAGTAGCCTGATACTCAGAATCAGTTATGCGTTTCGTTTGAAAGACGGATAAACGAGCTATCAAGCAAGCGATCATAATTTTTCTATCATCTGCGTATGTTTTGGATATTCTTGAAAGCCCGAAACCTTGCGATTAACATTTATAATGTTCTTGGACTTAGCAGCATCGTGCTCAGGGAAATTGCCATTTCGAGATTATTTTCACATTTCGAACAGATGTGAAGAAGGATTTCGAGAATGTCACGCACCAAAAGTTTAGTTTGGAGTGCTGTCATGCAGCAGACCTTCATCTGGGTTCCAATGAACCAGAAGGACCTGTTAACGCCCGCACGGAAGCTTCAAACTTACAAAACGAGATAAAACCAAATGTAGGCAGTCTCGGTGATTTGCACTTGGGTGGGAGCGCCATTACTCGTTATCTGCGGATCTGCGCAGGCTGCATCTGCTGCTCGTCCCATCCGGCTGTTAGCGGCCGGTCACGACACACGTGTTTGCGGCGGCAGATTCATTAGGACGCAAACAAATTGCCGGCACGGTGAGCGATCTCGCTGCACTGGGGCCTCGTTAGCCGCGTCCCTATCTGCCGGAGCTACCGTCCTGTCCCAGGGGACGCGCGCTACAACTCCACGCAGTACGTCGGGAGCCGGACATGCTCGTAAAAACTAGGCTGCAGCTCCAACAAGCGTTCCGAGCCAGGTACCATCTTGCAAACTACGACGGTGGATCGACACATCTGCAATATTTCTACCAAACAGCGGGAAATCCTGTTACGCATCATGGTTGTTTGCAATGTTGAATCTTGTAACGCTTTCTGACGCAAACATTTCTTTGAAGTACGAGGGAAGTTAACATGTGTCAAAGTGACTGACGATTTAGGTGTAACAACTTTCATACTTCCTCAAACCGGTCAAAAAGGGCCATAAAGCTGCTTTACTGATATCAGTTTGAAGACGAAACTTGCATATTTGTCGCAGTAGCGACGTTTGTGGATGTCGGATGTTACGAACTGCACTCATGTAAAGTTAACCTAGTAAGTTCTAGTTTACGGAGTCGGCATGTGTCCGGAGACGCGATGACATCTCAGAGGCTAATTGTCTGATCGCTAGCCGGCCGCGGTGGTCTAGCGGTTCTAGGCGCTCAGTCCGGAACCGCGCGACTGCTACGGTCGCAGGTTCGTATCCTGCCTCGGGAATGGATGTGTGTGATATCCTTAGGTTAGTTAGGTTTCAGCAGTTCTAAGTTCTAGGGGACTGATGACCACGGATGTTAAGTCCCATAGTGCTCAGAGCCATTTGAACCATTTTTTTTTTTTTTGTCTGATCGCTAGAGAAATAAGTGTCGTTGGGGAAAAAGTGCTGTGTCTTACCACGAGGCTGCTACGGTCGCAGGTTCGAATCCTGCCTCGGGCATGGATGTGTGTGATGTCCTTAGGTTAGTTAGGTTTACGTAGTTCTAAGTCTTGAGGACTGATGACCTCCTGAGATGTTAAGTCCCATAGTGCTTAGAGCCATTTGAATCTTACGACGAATTCCAAGTGCATATGCCAAAAATTCCAAATGAAACGAAGAAGTTCAAAACATTTTAAAAATCCAGTTTCTTAAACTTTTAGGAACCTTTAGTCAAAGTGGAATGGGAATTAGGGAGTACGAAACTGGATCGAAGATGACACCAAAACCGGACCCGGAACCAAACCGCAGAACTGGTACAAATACAGGAATTGTAGGTGCGCTACGACTACACCAGCGGCATCTTACAGTCTGAATAAGTGTGGGAGTGGATAGCCGTGCTAATGAGATCGGGCGTGCAATGGAAGTTTACTCAAACTCATCGGACATTGGTCTTCTCAGTATAAATACAGGGGCAAAATATGTTGTTGCACCAGGGCCAATAGTTGCTTAAGTATTATTGAATTTCAGTTTATTACACACGATTGACGTCATCACTAAAACAGCCGCACCAATATGCGATTCTGCTCACGCACTCACTCTCTGAACGGTCTTGCGTTTGATACAAACTGATAGCCACTGGAGTCGTGTAGGGACACAAATCATCGCGAATTATCCGACGTTCCGTTGCTGACACACGGTATCCTCTCTGGCTTATTGGTTGAAGGTCTCCAGTGCTAATCCGGTGCTTCGCCGTCGATTTGCCTAATTTGCTCTTCAACTGTTGGTTGAAGCATTCAGAGAACTCTTGAAGAATGGCAAGTAGCTTCTTCTGTTGTTCCTTCGTGAGATCTGGTGATAGTCGAGCTAGAAGATCCTGTCTCGTAGTGGTAGCGCTAGTTTCGCCCACAGATTCGGCATGGGAGGTTTCTATGGCGCTCAGCTGTTCTTCAGTTAACGGCTCAGCGTTTCCTACGCACATGCGTCTTGGATCTGTGGTTCTCGAGGACAGTTAACTATCCACAATTCACCGAATCCGTTCTTAAACGAGACGACAGAGGTTGAGATGACCAAGTTATTCGTCAGTGGTATGCTTCTCTTACATTCCACTACAAGATCCATGGGTTGATGCATTGCATGACACATGACATTTACCTTTCGAGAGCCGACTGCAGGGATGATCACTTCTCCACACACTCACATGCGCATCTTCCTATCCACAGTATCTCATCTCGTCTAGCATAATCTTCGAGAGACCACAATCTATAATTGCCTGAGAAGCTTTCAAAAAGTCCCATCCGAGAATGACGTCATGACTACACTCTTGTAAGACGATGAATTCTGAGAGCTGTGTATGGCCACTTATACCCACACAAATGATACATCTTCCTGTAGGTTTTACATATTTCCCATTAGGCACCTTCAGCAGATATGTTTTGCTGTTTACGAATACGGTTTTCTGCAACTGGCCACGGTACTTCTCCGAAATGACATAATATGATGCTCCAGAGTCAACAAGAGCTTGGGCAAGTCAGCCATCCATGAGCATATCGACGTAGTTTCCGATCATTTTTGTAGTGATCGACGGCGGAGGATTTTTCTCTTGGCGGCCTCACCTCCAAGGAAGGTCGCACCCTTTAGTTTTCCAGGTGGCGGCGGCTAGGTGATCGGCTGGAGCTTCTAAACGGCGATGGAGACCTTGATCGGCGTGTTGGGGTACGTCCTCTCCAGCGGCTAGCTTGCGGTGATGGTGGTCTTCGTCGTCCTGCACTTACATCTTCTGGTTCATTTTCGTCGTCCCGGAGTTGTCGTCGGCTAAGATTGGTCTGCTGTCTACTGGCGCGGGCGTCATCAAATATCTGCCGCCTTTCTCGACAATAGCACACCACATGTCCCGGTCGTCCGCAGTGGAAACATACTGGTTGGTTATCCTGGGTCCTCCAAACGTCAGCCTTCCCTGGCGCCCAAACAGGTTCCTCAAGTGGCACTGTAGGAACGTTGCTTCGCCTGGGTCTCAACTTTTCCACCGTTTTAAAGGGAAATGAAGGACGAGAGATTGGGTTCAGTGACTGGTCTACTTCCTCCCTTGTGGCCTCTTGAAGCGTCAAGGTTTTTCGCTCGCCGTACAACCCAAGTGCCTTCTGAACTTCCTCTCTCAATATCTGACGAAGAACACTCGTGAAATCAGTTTCTTCCTCCATCACTGACATCGATACGACGTTTGGAAGCCGTTGAAACTTCTTGGGTGTAATTCTTTTTTGATGCAATGTCTCGATATACTGACACCATTTTATGAAGTCGTCTGCTGTCAAAACCTCCTTCAGGAGTAGGGCTTGATACATGCCCTCAGTAACACTTTTCATGAGATGTGCAACCTTATCTTTCTCCTTCATTCTAGGATCTACTATTTTACACAGCTCCAAGATGTCTTGAATGTAGCATGCTGTAGTTTCTCCTGGACGCTGTGCCCTGCACTTTAATTTATCTTCAGCCTTGCACTTCCGTCGCTGTGTGTCGCCGAAATACCCGCCTGGAATCCTTCCCAGCTTGTGGACTTTCCTCGTTGTTCTCATACCATGGTTTGGCAGTGCCCTTCAAGTAGAAAAATACGTTAGCCAAACACACTGTGTCATCTCATTTGTTAAATTTGGCTTTACGCTCGTATACCTTCAGCCAGTTGTTTGGATCTTCGCCATCGTCACCAGAGAACCCGGAAGGATGTCTCGGGTGGTGGCATACAGTTGCTGTCATGGTAACATCCTCTTCTTCTTCTGTATCCGATAGATAGCGATCTGTTGAATATGGCTCGAACTCGGCTTTGTCGTGGTCTGATGGGAGCCACTGTGTCGCCGACAATGTGCGTTTCAGTACCCAGCGAGTCGCCCAGAATAGTGTCACGTTGAATGAGGTATAACTAGACGAGCACTAACTTCACTTAGCGAAGGTTTATTCAGCACTTGCACATACAAGAGCGCGGAGCGAACTGCTCAAAGTGGTTCAAATGGCTCTGAGCACTGTGGGACTTGACATCGGGGGTCATCAGTCCCCTAGAACTTAGAACTACTTATACCTAACTAACCTAAGGACATCACACACATCCATGCCCGAGGCAGGATTCGAACCTGCGCCTAGAACCGTTCGGCCACAACGGCCGGCTGCGGAGCGAACTGCCTCCGGCCCGAACACATACAGTATATACAGGGTTGTCCATTGATAGTGACCGGGCCAAATATCTCACGAAATAAGCATCAAACAAAAAAACTACAAAGAACGAAACTCATCTATCTTGAAGGGGGAAACCAGATGGCGCTATAGTTGGCCCGCTAGATGGCGCTGCCAAAGGTCAAACGGATATTAACTGCGTTTCTTTTAACATAGGAACCCCCATATTTTATTACATATTCGTGAAGTGTCTAAAGAAATATGAATGTTTTTGTTGGACCACTTTTTTCGCTTTGTGATAGATGGCGCTGTAATAGTCAAAACATATGGCTCGCAATTTTAGACGAACAGTTGGTAACAGGTAGATTTTTTAAATTAAAATACAGAACGTAGGTACGTTTGAACATATTATTTCGGTCGTTCCAATGTGATACATGCACCTTTGTGAACTTATCGTTTCTGAGAACGCATGCTGTTACAGCGTGACTACCTGTAAATACCACATTAATACAATAAATACTCAAAATGATGTCCGTCAACCTCAATGCATTTGGCAATACATGTAACGACATTCCTCTCAACAGCGAGTAGTTCGCCTTCCGTAATGTTCGCACGCGTTCTATTTAGCTACGAAGCGTCATTCACCAACAGCGGTAGCGCAAACCGGCATAATATGTGTAAGTAGGCTGTTTATGATTTTATACTGGTAACGCCACGTAGCGCTCTGTATGAAAATCACTGGCTGTGCTGTGTGTAGTCTGTGGCTGGGTGGAATTATTGTAATACTCGCCATTGTAGTGTTGGGCTGTTGGCTGTTAACAGCGCGTAGCGCTGCGCAGTTGGAGGTGAGCCGCCAGCAGTGGTGGATGTGGGGAGTGAGATGGCGGAGTTTTGAGAGCGGATGATCTGGACAGAGACAGTAAATTTGTAAGACTGGATGTCATGAACTGATATATATATATATATGACTTTTGAACATTATTAAGGTAAATACATCGTTTGTTCTCTATCAAAATCTTTCATTTGCTAACTATGCCTATCAGTAGTTAATGCCTTCAGTAGTTAGAATTTTTTATTTAGCTGGCAGTATTGGCGCTCGCTGTATTGCAGTAGTTCGAGTAACGAAGATTTTTGTGAGGTAGGTGATACATGAAAGGTATAATAGGTTAATGTTAGTCAGGGCCATTCTTTTGTAGGGATTATTGAAAGTCAGATTGCGTTGCACTAAAAAATATTTGTGTCAGCTTAGTGTTGATCAGAATAGGTAAAGAGCGAAATGTCTGAGTACGTTCAGTTTTGTTCAGCTGTTTGAAAATCAAATAATGTAAGAGGTTTATCAGCACAGTCATTCATTAATTTTTCTATGGGGACGTTTCATATGTTGACCCTTAGCCGAGGATACCTCGCTGGAATATTCTGATTTTTTCTTGTAGTTTCTGTAATTAGTGTAGCTATTGTTTATTGCTAGCACGTAATTATACAGAGAATTTCCTTTGTAGTTGTAGTTTTTCATTCTTGTACAGTAAAACAGTTGTGGCATGCATGTAGATTTGCACCAAGTATTTCCCAGCTGCGCTTGCAATTAACTAGATATTATTTTCAATGCTATATTAATGTGCTTTCTTATTTTGCTCTTCATATTGTGCTTTTCTGTGTTTTCGTGTGAAATATTGTGACAATAATGGCGTGTGAAAAACGTAATACTAGGCTCCAAAGTAAACTGAGAAGTGACAGTGAGGACGAAAGCAGTGTGTTATCGCCACCGAGTAATGAATTAACTAATGTTCAAAGTAGTAATTTGGTAATTGTGCATAGGGAAATGGAGTGGGTGGCAAACAATGGTGTAGACAGTGAAACAATTAGTGAATAGGGAAGCATTATCGATCGATCTGTCTGCAACAGCTCGCCTCAGGAATCCGAAATGACAGGACACAATCTCGCAGATACTGTAGATTAAGGTTTTGGGACCTCACCGTTTTCTCAAATAAGTCAAGACACATTTTCTGCTTTTCAAAATGCGAATATTGCCGGTTCAAATGCACTGCCGAATAGCGCTGAGCAACATGTTTCAGACACCGGTGCATTGTTATTACAGTTAATGCAACAAATGGGACAAAGGCTACAAAAGTTAGACACAACGCTTGAACAAAATCAGAAACAACTGGGACAAAATCTTCAAAAGTTAGACACAATGGAACATAATCAGAGACAAACACAGAAAAAGCTTCAAAAGTTAGACACAATGGAACAAAATCAGAGACAAACACAGCAAAAGCTTCAAAAGTTAGACACAATGGAACGAAATCTTCGGAAGTTAGACACCACGCTTGAACAAACACGTGAAGATTTAACTACTGAGTTACATAACATCGAATCGAAATGTCAGAAAGTATGTAATGACGTAAAACACAAATTTGTGAGCATTTTCAACCTATTTTTTCGCGGCATGAAAATGCATTACAGAATCACGAAGCAGCCATAAAAGAACTGCAAACTATTGTTCATGAAAATCAAGAGACCTTGCGGGCTAAAATTGACTCAGTTGCATCTACCAATTCGGTTACGCTACTTGCAAAAACTCAGGAAAACTTAAAGGACACAGTAGATAGTCTGAAAATTGGTTCAGAAAGACACATGGAGGAAATTAGTTCATTATCAGAGAAAGTAGTTGAACTTTCGGATCAGCTGAATAATTTATCTACGAAGGTAGATGATAATCTGAATGACACAAAACCGGTAGTCTTTAATGACACAGAAGAGTGCGAACAAATTATGAAATTCAAACAAAATCAGAATCAAATTAATACGCAACACCAAAGAGAAATCCAGGAAGTACAAGATCAGCTGACACAGGTAATACAAGAATTACGTATTTCAGAGGACACTCGCTTTCCAATACTGGTAGAGGGACATAGAAATATGGAACAGCCACAAAATAATAACACGATGCAGTTCGGAAATTATGAAAGAAATTGTCAAGGTGCACCGAATTTTGAGATGGAACCGCCGAAACGACTTAACAATGACAGACATGCGACTCGCCGACATGATGATTTTGACTACAAGCTGTTTATTACTACACGTAAATTCAAAACATTTAAGAATTCTGGCAACGACATTCATCCACAAGAGTGGCTTCATGAATTCTCTCATTGTTTTCTTCCCAACTGGTCATTACAGAACAGGTTAGAATCTATGTGTGGCTATTTAGAGAATGAACCAGCTGTAAGTATGCGATCGGTCATTCACGATTGTCACAGTGAAGGAGAATTTTATCATGCCTTCCTCTCAGCATATTGGTCTCAAGCTACACAAGACCGAGGAAAACATAGCATCATAATGATGAAACATTTCGAACAATCTGAATTTTCCAGTGTTGTGAAATATTTTGAAGACATGTTGCACAAGAATCAGTACCTGTCAAACCCTTACAGCCCCTCAGAACTCATCCACGTTTGCTTAATGAAATTGCCTGAACATTTACGACGTATTTTTTGGCAGGACGTTGCAAAGACGACATTGAAGCTTTTCAGGGACTCTTACAAGAATTGGAAATCGAGACTGACAATGGCGGGACGCGAAAACAGGAACACAACAATTACAGGTCACATCCGTCACAATTCCGCGAGGAAAGAAATAATAACTGGACACGACAAGGCTATTCTTACAACGCAAATCGTGAACAAAACAGACACCACCCATATGACAACCACTGGCAGAGTAATAGTTACAGAGAAAGATCGCATTTCCGTAGTAATGAATATGACAGAGACAATCATAGAAACAGACAATATGGCAACCAGAACTATTATTATCACGGGAGACAGAATAACTTCAGACGCAACGGTCCACCGTGGAGTGATAATTCAGGGAGAAATTCTCCACCACTTAACCGACAAGAAAGAAACTACAGGAACTACCGACATGACGACAGACGATATAATCATAACGACAGACCTGAATTTCATCAGAACTGGGAGGATTCAAACAGGGCTGGGCCCTCTTGGCAAGGTGAATTTGTGGAAGTTAGATCTCCTAATCCCAATAACGACGCACGCCAACAAAGAGACAGACGATGACTCGCACCGCAGGCAGCCACGTGCGCCGGCTGGCTCAGGGAAAAGTAACATAGACCAGGCTCATCCAAGAATTACGCCCGGTGAACGCGCCCGCGCCCCGCGGGCGCAAGACAGTGTAGTTCAGCGCCCCGTCCGCGACCGTGTGTCGCTAGTGTCGCCATGGGAGCGAGCGAGCGAGAGAGAGAGAGACACCGCACAGCACTGCTCTGCGCGGTCACATCTAACGTAAACAAAATATTCTATTTTAGAATTAATTTTATGTAAGGGATATAGAGTCTCATTCTTACTATTAGTAGTTACAAGTAAGTATTTTTTGTTATACTTCGTGCTACAATTATTTGTATCCCTTTTCAGAGTTTAGAAATCGGATCCTTAGTTTGCTGTTTTGTACGTAATTATTTTAACTGACCAAGTTTGAAAACTTATTAAAATAGAATTAAGGTTATATAGCTCTTTAATTCTTACAGTCACCATTGTTAAAGAAGACAATTAACATTTTACACGTTTTTCTTTTTCGAGGAAACGATTTTGTCTAGGCTTCGTACAATATTCTGTGAGACGGCTAACCTCAAAGAACTGGTCAAATTTTTATCGCCAAGGAATGAACGGTTCTTAGTCTTAGCAAGCTTTAAAAGAGAGGAAAAGCGCTCACAAATATACGTGGAACCAAACATTGAGAGAACTTCAGCCGCGTGCTTGTGCAAAAGAGGATATTTCTCTCGTGGAAGACAGTTGTAAAAGTCATCCAAAGTTTTACACATAAGAAAGCGGTCCTTCAAGCGGATATGGCACTGTAAGTAAATCAGTTCTAGTTGAAGCACTTGTGAGACATCCTCTTCCCGAAGGGAAAATGGGCTAACAAATATATCTATCGGCTGCTGTTCGGGCGGTCCGCACGAGTCTTGTGAAGTTAGCACCCCTTTTTCGAGAAATATACATTTTTTTCACAGTTCTTGTTAGATGTGCCATAGTTCTAGAGTTCCTTGCACAAAATTTCAATAGTTCTGCAGAATGTAACGAAGAAAACAACATTACTAGAAAAAATTTTCGTATCGAAAACATTCTTTGTCAATTTCCGCAGAATGTAAATAAGTACAAGAGTTCTGAGCACAGTTCTGAACAGAACTCCAAGAGTTCTATCGACATACCGAGTAACATTTTTTTGTGCAGCTAATAGTTTACGAGATAGTTGCAATTTAAGGAGAAAATCTTTTCACTTACTGTGAAGTTGGCACTCTTTTTTTCAGAAATGTATATTTTTTTCAGAGTTCTTGATAGATATGAAATAGTTCTAGAGTTCATTGTACAAAATTTCAATAGTTCTGCAGAATTTACCGAAGAAAACAACAATATTCGAAAAAATTATCGTATCGAAAACATTCTTTGTCAATTTTTGCAAATTGTAAATAAGTACAACAGTTCTGTGCACAGTTCTGAACAGAACTCCAAGAGTTCTATCGAAGATCGAAATAACATTTTTTTGTGCCGGTAATAGTTTACGAGATAATTGCAATTTAAGGAGAATTCTTTTCACTTACTGTGAAGTTGGCACCCTTTTTTCAGAAGCGTATATTTTTTTCAGAGTTCTTGATAGATATGGCATAGTTCTAGAGCTCTTTGCGCAAAATTTCAATAGTTCTGCAGAATTTAGAGAAGAAAACAACAATACCCGAAAAAATTTTCGTATCGAAAACATTCTTGTACAACAGTTCTGAGGACAGTTCTGAACAGAACCCCAAGAGCTCTATCGAAGATCCCAATAACTTTTTTCTATGGCGATAATAGTTTGAGATAAATTGATTTAATGTGGGACACATTTTCTCTACAGAATATATAAATATATTCATACAACAGTTCTGAAGACAGTTCTGGACACTACATGAAGAGTTCTATCGAAAATCCTAATAGCATTTTTTGTGCAGGTAATAGATTAATAGGTAATTGCAACTTAATTAAGAACTCCATCAGAGCTCCTACTGTGAAGCTGGCACCTTTTTTTTTAAATATATATTTTTTTCAGTGTTCTTGATAGATAAGTCATAGTTCTAGAGTTCTTTACACAAAATTTCCAATAGTTCTGCAGAATTTAGCGAAGAAAACAACAGTACTCGTAAAAATTGTGGTATGGAAACCATTTTTTGTCGATTTTCGCAAAAAGTAAATTCGTACAACAGTTCTGAAGACAGTTCTGAACAGAGCCCGAATACTTCTATCTAAAATCCAAAGTACATTTTTTTGTGCAGCTAATAGTTTGCGAGATAATTGTAATTTAAGGAGAAAATCTTTTCACTTACTATGAAGTTGATACCCTTTTGTTCAGAAATGTATATTTTTTCAGAGTTATTGATAGATATGGCATAGTTCTAGAGCTCTCTGTACAAAATTTGAATAGTTCTATTACAAAAATATAACCATTGACCAGCGGCGCACATTTCTTGCAGCGTTGTACAAAGCATTCAGCTTATCCCCTGTGAAAATACGACACTTAACGCTATTGTAACATTTTCGATGGATGGCTCCCATTTATCTACAGTGTCAGCATTTATCGAATTATCTTCATGCAAACATGATGCCAGAATCACACACTTCCCCTTTTTAGGTACAGAGGAAACTAGAGCTCAGTCTTATGGAAGCCAAAAAAGGAACTGTGGGCAGCCCTTCTTTTACTGATAGCAAACTCTAGAGAAATCTCACGGTTGATTTTCTTCATCGTCCCAACAACAGAAAAATTCTCCCTTCATAGCTCTATTATCATTCCAGTACTAGTAAACCAGTTGTCCGCTTTCACATTTCGACCTGACTGATATGTAGGTTTACACAGTCACAGAACAACATCAAAATGTTTATTGCTCAGTTGGTAAGTCCTTCTGGTTGCAACACAGCATATATTTCCAAATTGTACAGGTAAAAGTCTTAAGAATCCACAAAAGCATAGATTTTAAATCCATGCTTGTTTGTTTTGATAGGTCCATATTGGCAAAAACTGTACCTTCCACAGAATCCTTCCAGCTTCTTGTCTACTGTAACATTTTCTCCAAGGGTATAAGATTTCTGGTAGTTGGGTACAAACACAGTAAATATTTCCCTAATTGCTGTTAGCTTGTCTAATTGTCTCCTTTCATCACGAATAGCGCGACTGTAAACTCTAAGGCACTCCACAATAAATTTGAAACGTTTTATGTTCATTTGCGAGGTGAAATTTTTCAGTGCCATCCCTATCGGTTCCACACAGATCTTCCAGGCTTTATCTGTTGCTATTTTTAGCAACAATTAAATACAAGAGACTGATTATGGCTTTCAGTTCAATAACATCTATTGAGTTTACCCGTCTCTTACGCTGAAATGAAGCTTTAATGCTCTCAAAATGCTGATTGAAATACAAAACTACAATAGACAAATATCTTCTATGAGGCAATTACAGCATCACAAAGGCTACTTTGGCTGCACCTATCAGTCCAGGTAAATTTCGAATAATATTATCGTCTTCGAACTATATGCTTTGGATTTCTTCAGCATGATCAAGTACATCCCACTTAAATTAATAAAATTCCTATAAAATAACGCAACCAGGCACAGTGTATTAATTTGATATTTGACGTTCAGACAGCGGACACTGACGGTTAAACAGTTCAAACAGAATTTAAGCGCATTTTACAATCTGGATTAGCTTTTTACTACTTACTGCGTTGATAAACAAATAAATTAACCGCTGAAATGAAATACGAAAGGGCACAGTAGATAAAAACGAACAATCGGCTCATATCTCATCAAGAGAGGATTAGCGTCGATACTGAATCATACAACAATGAAGGGCATACAGAGAAAGGAAGCTATAACGAGAGGGCGCCAGTGCTACCAGTTGTTGACAAGTAATTTACAGAATCACACAACGGTGAAAAGCATACAGAGAAGGGAAGCTATTAACGAGAAGGCGCCAATACTGCAAATTGTTGAAAAGTAATTTACAGAAAATGTCGACATGTATCAATTTGAACAGATGGGGCCGTTGGAAGGATAATGAAAACAATGATACGTCCCTGAGACCTCTCAAGACCAAAAAATAGTAAGCAAAGCACAGCAACAATGCAAAAGTCGTGGCACTACATCTGGAAACAATGGACACTTGAACTGCGTCTTTTAAACAATCGGCAAGTGATGTCAGCGTAGCAGTTACAATAGAGGTAGCATCAAAGCTTCTCGCGGTAGCATCAAAGCTAATGACAACAACAGCTGCACTTTTTGGGTGGCACGCGCCGCGTCGTGTGAAGCCGCCCTCCGGCGCTGCATTTCGCTCCTTGATCTGCCCCTAATGACTAAACGTAACAATACAACTCACACTCATGGGAATAATAATTATGCTCGTTCAGTCAGAGTTCTTGTGCAGTCGGTGCTTGTTGTGCAGTCGGTGCTGTTGTGTAAGTGATATTTATGAACCGTAATACCCATAAAAATGTACAATCTACCAGAATTGAAACGTCTTCTTAACATGGAGGAATTTAAAGTAATCGATGATAGAGGCATTCAGTTAACTCTGTCTCATCCGGTCTTCCAAAAACTGTCCGATGCCATGGCCGACATCGGCTCGAAAATGTCTTCAAACATATTTACACAACAATTAAAGAAGATCATCATGATCTGCTTACTTTTGTTAGAAACACTTTCAGGCTGGAATGTTTCGTTGAAGAAAAAGACGACTACAGCAAAGATGAGTCGTGGAATGTGTTTGGTTTTTCGTGCTACAAGGACATGACAAAGCAATTCGACTTACTACTGTCAGCAGAAAAATGGTCTACCATAAAACCAACAAAGAGGAAACTTGGAAAGCCTTCAAAACTGGAAATAGGGAAATGGACCGATTTGATGGCTGATAAAATTTATGAACATCACAAAATTTCCATGTGCCTTTTCTTTCAAATACGCGAAAGTGTGTGAAAGTTCAAGTTCAAAGTACTTCTTGAAGATCAAAGGAAGATGCACAGAATGTGGAGCCACTTTCGAAGGGATTGCTCTGAAGATGCAAAAAAAGGACAACGACATTATTCTGAACTGCAGACTTTCAAACTTTTCAGACGATAGAAATCACCTAAAAAGAAGACAACTTCGTGGCACAAGAAGACAACAGGTAGCTGCTAAATTGGTTGATAGGATTCCTGCAGCTGTTTAGCGAAATTATGAAGCGAGAAAAATGTCTTTCGGAGACATGATTCCTCCAAATTTACCAAATGCTGATGTCTTGAGAAAGGCTAAACAAGAGGAAAGGGAAAAACGATTTGGTATAATAACTAGTATGCCTGTTGAAAACCTGCAAATCGCAAAACATACAACCCATCGGAACGAAATTTACGCAATCGGATTGGACCCATTCTTCTGTATATATTGGTTGAAAGATCAAAGTCAGTTGCACAAATACTGTCATCAAATCAATAGCAGTGTATACGATTCAGTAGATGCTACAGGTGGCGTTGCATTTCGAGTTATTTCACGATTTGAGTATCTGACAAACAGGGCTGACTGTGTGGAAATTAAGTCAAACTACATATACCTGTATCAGAACATGTGCATCCGCGAAGTAAACGTCACTAGTAAAGATCCAAATATCGTCAATGGATCATCAAGCAGTTGCCCAACTTATCAGATGATATCCTCTAGGCATGACGCATCATTCTTGTCTTTTTTCTTTATGCAAATCGTCAGATCTGGAGCTCCCAGACCAAAAATCATGGTAACTGATTTTGGGAAAGCTTTGTTGGTTGCCATTTCTAAAGCAATAACCAATTGCTCGGACTTAACAGATTATTTGAATAGGTGTTATAGTCATATTGTTTTGCATGAAAGAGTAATTCTACCCTCGTGTTGTTTGAGGATAGATTTAAACCATTTTATGGTCATGATTTCGAGGTGGAAATGCTTCTCAAGATGTAAATCACAAGTCAAACAACTTTATCTTTGAGTTTTGGCCCATATTTACATGATGATAGATTTTCGTGATATTGAAAGTGCTTTGCGCTCACTTTTGGCTGTTGCGTTGAGTGAACATCTTGGTACTGATGAGTGCAGTCAAGAATATTCATCAATGGAACATCAGTACCACCTTGATAACATTATCAGAGGTGGTCCACGTCATTCATATATTGAAGAAAAGAAAGATGATGGCAAGAAAACTGATGATGTTGAAAACAGTGATGACTGTCTTTTGGAATCAATTTTGAACTCTAAGAAATCTACTGCAAACGCGTGGATTGATAGGGAAAAACTTATCTACAATGAAGCTGAAGTCATTGCGAATCAGACTAAGGATGACAACCTCTTTGATGTGAATCTGTACAACATTCCTAATGCTGCAGAGATGCTGAAAGAGTTGATGTACTATATACCACTGTGGACAGCTGTGATGTATCCTTCTTTCCATATTCGTCTATCTATTCGTTCGGCAGCAGCGACTGAAGGATAATTTTCTAAATTAAAGACAATGGGCTTTGACAAGCTGCCTTTACGAATAGACAAATTCGTTTTTCAACATTTGAAGTGGCTGCGTGAGGAAACAAAAATGTTTGCGCCACTTATGATGGTAAAACAAGATTCAAAGCAAGCTGTGAAGCACAAACCAACTGAAGCATCATTGCCTTGCCATGAAGAAAAAAACTGGAGAGGAAAAAATAAAAAGCTGAAGATAACAAACCCCAAAAGCAATCATATCCTTGATAATTCTGAGAGCACGCTGAACAACACCTTACGAAGTGAGACAAAACACGATGATGGCAATGAGACAGAGTTAAACAAAATTTTTAATGGTTTTGAATACACATTTTCTCTTACTTCGAGCTCACTTGTTATGAATGCGGGAAACAACAGTCTCTCAGTCAAGAGTGATAATGTGTGCTTTCAGCGCTCTTCAGATAATAATTTACTGCCGAATTTGGATTCTAAAGAGATATTTCATTCCACAAATGACTATCGAGAACCATACTTCACCAGGGATGTCACTGAAATTTCATCCTGTGGTTCGAAAACAGAAGAAAACCGAGAGAGCTGTAACAATTAAATGGAGGAGAGTGCAGTGCTGAAAAAGCTTCAAAATGAAATCATTGTCACATCGAGCATGCAAACTAAGAGCAAGAAAAACTACTTAGATGATTTCTCAAACTGGAATTCGACTAAGAAATTCATAGACATTAATTTGCCACTTTTCCCAAATGGGTCTTCAAGCAAATTCAAATCTGCTACCTACAACTTGAGGGGAACGTGCGGTTTCGATTCTTCGATGACCTTATTCATGCAAGCAATATCACTCGGTGATGATTTCAAAAGTACCATTCAAATGGTGAGCCCTCCATTTTTGGATGTGGCTTTGGATGTTTTGGACAAAAAAATTGTAAACTTCCAGCATGTTAAGCAGAGATTTGATATTTTATATGTGATACCATTCCTAAAAAAGGGAGTAATCTCTCGAAAAATATTGTCTCTGAATGCAGAGTCGAATGTTGGGGAATTATACGAGACAATATTAAAAGATATCCCGATTTGCAACAAAAAGATATCGTGTCTGACGTGCCTAAATTCACGCTGTGTGAAACTACATTATATTTCCGTTGATACATATGTGCTTTTCAAACTTGGTTATAATTTCATGCAAGAGGCTGTAGATGCAAAAAATGGAGGTCTAAAGACTATCATAAAATGCAAGAAATGTAAAGGAGAAGCAGTCGAAGAAAAGAGATTTGGATGCTACTTGATGATGGATACTAGTACAACAACTTGCCCACTAACTGAAGATCAGTTTCCTCCAAATCAAAGGAAGAAATGTGTGTTGCAAACGATCACGAAAGAAATCTTGTTGGTGCCATTCATTGTAATAGCTCCATCAAACACTACACGGCATATGTCTTTGATGAAACCTACTGGAAGCAGTAAGATGACTTGTATAAAGATGTACAGAGAGTTTCAAAAGGAACGATAATTTCTCCACACCTGTTCATGTATGTCAAGACAGGAAAGTTTTCAAATGGCGGCTACAAGACCGACGAGACGAAACAAGTAGTTCCTACATAGGAACTTTGCTTTATAAGGTAAGTAATTGCTAAAAGTTGATATCTAAATATTACAAATACAGCTCTTATGTTAATTCTTAGTATCTTTGTTTCTGGAACCACAGCCCTCCCGTTTTAGCTACTAGAATAAGAGCATTTTATGCCCGACATTACATGTATATATTTTTCTGCACTTATTTTTCTTAGTTGTTTCACACCTCATAAATTCTATGCTTACTTACTACTGAATTCCCTACATGTGTATTTCCTTCTGGGTTTTAGTGTATTCTGAAGAAGAGCTGTTAAGGTGACCTTTACATCACGGCCTGTAGATTTTACTGTTACTTTGAAATTTAATAATGCAAGACTGTCAATAGATTCATAAATGAAACTTTTATCAAAGAATAGGTATATAGTGAGCTCTAGGTGAAATACATTGTAAATCTGTGGAATACATTGCGCAGTGAATATTGATGTTTTTCTTACGTACTGAATTACACGTAATTGTTATTTTAGGTTCAATGTACTTACACACTATTTCAAGCAAAAAATAAAAACTAATTTTATTCTTTGAATTATTACCTTGTGGAAACAGCAAACCAGTAATACTTACCAGTTTCATGTTTTGATTATTTTAAAAACAATGTATTTTAAGAGTCAATTGTTTCTCCTAATAATTTAAGAACATAATATGACATACTGCAGTTTAAAATATTTAATCCATTGTTGAATAATGTGGTTCAGTGTGTAGGCAAGCACTTTATTATTATTCATCCATAGCTTTGTTTATGTAGCTTTAATAGTGGATGAGATACTGGTAACAGTATCTCTGTATGCAAACACGTTGATTACAGAAAATTGAAATTAAAGATTTATATGTCATTTTCTTCTCAATGACGACATTGCAAACCATTCCTGCTCCATAATCTTGTTGTTATCTTTCATGTCCTTTTCATTTCCTTTAGTTTTGCTTCTTTTCTTTGTTATTCTGGCCTCCTTTTTCATGCTTTCAGCAGCTTTTTCAGTTTATGTGACATGTTGCCTGTCCGCGCATACCAGCACAATTTTCATGTTGTTCCTAGTTTTGATGCCTCTTCTGCTCATTGTTTTTAATCTTTACTCCATCAGGCCGGCCGGAGTGGCCGAGCGGTTCTAGGCGCTACAATCTGGAACCGCGCGACCGCTTCGGTCGCAGGTTCGAATCCTGCCTCGGGCATGGATGAGTGTGGTGTCCTTAGGTTAGTTAGGTTTAAGTAGTTCTAAGTTCTTGGGGACTGATGGCCTCAGAAGTTAAGTCCCATAGTACTCAGATGCATTTGAACCATTTTTACTCCACCATTAAAACATATTGCAACTGTTGAAACGCATTCTGATTTTGTTTTATGCCATGTAAACATTTTTCCTGCACATACGACAGTCGACAGGCTCTTCAAAGATATTACATAAACGAGGTTCTACGGAAACTGCGGCGCCAAAATTAAATGTTCAAATGTTCAAAAGTGTGTGAAATCTAATGGGACTTAACTGCTAAGGTCATCAGTCCCAAAGCTTACATACTACTTAACCTAAATTATCCTAAGGACAAACACACACACCCATGCCCGAGGGAGGACTCGAACCTCCGCCGGGGCCAGCCGCACCGTCCATGACTGCAGCGCCTAAGACCGCTCGGATAATCCCGCGCGGCACGCCCAAATTAAACAAAGTGACATTTAAGCACGAGAATGGCGAGGTACTGTACATGAAGTGTATATTTTTAGAATCAGGAAGAACCAGATGAATTTTATTACGTAAAACAGTAATTGTTTTGAGCTCTCATGACATCCAGGATCCACTAACAGCTAAAAATTGCCCAGGGCCCTCATGGATGAAAGTTAGGTGGCAACATCACCAGACGCTGGGATACATAAAAACATGTGCTGTGTGTAACGAATAAATTAGAAATTTCTGTCGTTAATATTGTTGCAAACATTTGTTCTAGTTAGAAAGGAAGTGTGGAAGTTTGATGAGTTACACCACAGCGAGAGTCAAAAGTCTTTACAATGTATAGAAATGTAAGCACACTCCTGGAAATTGAAATAAGAACACCGTGAATTCATTGTCCCAGGAAGGGGAAACTTTATTGACACATTCCTGGGGTCAGATACATCACATGATCACACTGACAGAACCACAGGCACATAGACACAGGCAACAGAGCATGCACAATGTCGGCACTAGTACAGTGTATATCCACCTTTCGCAGCAGTGGAGGTTGCTATTCTCCCATGGAGACGATCGTAGAGATGCTGGATGTAGTCCTGTGGAACGGCTTGCCATGCCATTTCCACTTGGCGCCTTAGTTGGACCAGCGTTCGTGCTGGACGTGCAGACCGCGTGAGACGACGCTTCATCCAGTCCCAAACATGCTCAATGGGGGACAGATCCGGAGATCTTGCTGGCCAGGGTAGTTGACTTACACCTTCTAGAGCACGTTGGGTGGCACGGGATACATGCGGACGTGCATTGTCCTGTTGGAACAGCAAGTTCCCTTGTCGGTCTAGGAATGGTAGAACGATGGGTTCGATGACGGTTTGGATGTACCGTGCACTATTCAGTGTCCCCTCGACGATCACCAGTGGTGTACGGCCAGTGTAGGAGATCGCTCCCCACACCATGATGCCGAGTGTTGGCCCTGTGTGCCTCGGTCGTATGCAGTCCTGATTGTGGCGCTCACCTGCACGGCGCCAAACACGCATACGACCATGATTGGCACCAAGGCAGAAGCGACTCTCATCGCTGAAGACGACACGTCTCCATTCGTCCCTCCATTCACGCCTGTCGCGACACCACTGGAGGCGGGCTGCACGATGTTGGGGCGTGAGCGGAAGACGGCCTAACGGTGTGCGGGACCGTAGCCCAGCTTCATGGAGACGGTTGCGAATGGTCCTCGCCGATACCCCAGGAGCAACAGTGTCCCTAATTTGCTGGGAAGTGGCGGTGCGGTCCCCTACGGCACTGCGTAGGATCCTACGGTCTTGGCGTGCATCCGTGCGTCGCTGCGGTCCGGTCCCAGGTCGACGGGCACGTGCACCTTCCGCCGACCACTGGCGACAACATCGATGTACTGTGGAGACCTCACGCCCCACGTGTTGAGCAATTCGGCGGTACGTCCACCCGGCCTCCGGCATGCCCACTATACGCCCTCGCTCAAAGTCCGTCAACTGCACATACGGTTCACGTCCACGCTGTCGCGGCATGCTACCAGTGTTAAAGACTGCGATGGAGCTCCGTATGCCACGGCAAACTGGCTGACACTGACGGCGGCGGTGCACAAATGCTGCGCAGCTAGCGCCATTCGACGGCCAACACCGCGGTTCCTGGTGTGTCCGCTGTGCCGTGCGTGTGATCATTGCTTGTACAGCCCTCTCGCAGTGTCCGGAGCAAGTATGGTGGGTCTGACACACCGGTGTCAATGTGTTCTTTTTTCCATTTCCAGGAGTGTATATTTAAATGAATATATTGTATAAACGAACTAAGTAGTGTGTTTAAATCCTAATTCAGTACATGACTGATAGAGGTGTTATGTTGAGGGGATACAGTATTAACGTTAATAAGGAGTTCGAAATTTGTAAACAATGATCTCGTTTATTTGGTCCTCAGTAGTCCGGATTTCCGGTTTATCCGGATTCATATTTTGTGTGCCTTGGTATTTTTCTCTTTTTCTCTTATAACACGAAGATATGTAGTCGGTGAGGTACATAGGCTGCTTGTCACTAGGCCGGTAATTTAGTCTAGTACTGAGTGATAAGGAACTCAGTGTGTGTGAATGACATTGTTTCTCAAGTATTGTACCATAAAGTAAGTTGCATAGTAACCACGCCAACAGCACTCCACCACAGCTCATTGTACCTCTGGTGCGCTTCTCGACAGGTGTGACACCATCTGGTTAGTGGCGCGTGTGAATGTATCTGCTCTCTCAGCCATCTGTTTGTTTTGCACTGACGAGCCTTCTCTCTTTGAATCATCTAAGCGTGCACATCCCACGCTTCCACCTACAGTTACTACAGTCAGTCTTAAGAAGGTGTACTGGCATTTGTACGGTGCTGAACATTTAGACTTTTTGTATTTAGTAGAATATAAATCCGGATTTTCGGTTTTCGGTTTTCCAAAATAAAAGTGAGAATTTACGATCCGTTCTCATAACTGTAGTTCCAGCAGTACCTCATCTCCTGCGTTCCCAATTTCGCAGAAGTTATCCTACGAAAACTGCAGAAGTAGCACTCCTGGAAGAAAGGATATTGTGACAATATTCCTTCGTCACAGCCTGGGGTTAGAGACCTGGTCCGGCACACAGTTTTTATCTGCCAGTAAGTTTCACATCGGCGCACACCCACTGCAGAGTGAACACACAATCTATTTCATAATCAATTGGCACAATAAAAATGTTATGAGGTATAATGTAGACCAAGTGGGTCTCTCGTAAATGATATTATCTCATTAACTGTTATCCCCACAAAAAATGTTATTAGAGTTTTCGGTAGAACCAATTGGCACAATAAAAATGTTATGAGGTATAATGTAGACCAAGTGGGTCTCTCGTAAATGATATTATCTCATTAACTGTTATCCCCACAAAAAATGTTATTAGAGTTTTCGGTAGAACTCTTAGGGTCCTATTAAGAAATGGCATCAGACCTTTTGTACGAATTTATTACTTTTACATGACAAAAGTGAGTCCCACATTAATTATCTCATATAATGTCATCGTCACAAAAAATGTTATTATAGTTTTTGGTAGAACTCTGTGGGTGCTATTCAGAACTATTCTACGAATTTTGCTTTCGTAGAGAAAGTGAGTATCAGATTAAAACAATTATCGTATAAACTATTATCGCCACAAAAATGTTCTTATCATGTTCAATACAACTCTTTGGGTGCTATCCAGAACTGCCAACAGAACAGTTACACAAATTTATTTTTCCCAAACTGACAAATAATTTTTTACCATACTAAAATTTTGCCGAGTTATTGTTTTCTTCCCGAAATTCTAGAGAACTATTCGTGTTTTGAGCAGGGAAATCTAGAACTATTGCATACGTATCAAGAACTATGAAAAAAATGTATATTTCTCGTAAAAGGGGTGCAAACTTCACAGGAAAGGCTCGTAAGCATTCCTTATTAAATGCAGTTTGCCAACATTGACAAAGAATGTTTTCGATGAGAAAATTTTTTCGAGTATTGTTGTTTTCTTCGCTAAATTCAGCAGGACTATTAAAATTCTGTGCTAAGAACCCTAGAACTATGGCATTTCTATCAAGAACTCCGAAAAAATATATATTTCTGAGAAAAAACTATTAGCTGTACAAAAAAATGTTGTTTGGATTTTCGATAGAACTATCGGGGCTCTGTTCAGAACTGTTCTCAGAACTGTTGTACGAATTTACTTTTCGCGGAAATCGACAAAAAATGGTTTCTACACCACAATTTTTACGAGCACTGATGTTTTCTTCGCTAAATTCAACAGAACTATTGTAATTTTGTACAAAGAACTCTAGAACTATGACTTATCTGCCAAGAACCCTGAAAAAAATATATATTTCTGATAAAAAGGGTGCCAGCTTCACAGTAGGAGCTCTGATGGAGTTCTTAATTAAGTTGCAATTACCTCTCAAACTGTTACCTGCACAAAAAAATGCTACTAGGATTTTCGATAGAACTCTTCACGTGTTGTCCAGAACTGTCATCAGAACTGTTGTACGAATATATTTATATTTTCTGTAGAGAAAGTCTGTCCCACATTAAATCAATTTGTCTCATAAACTATTATCGCCATAGAGAAATGTTGTTGGGATTTTCGATCGAGTTCATGGAGTTCTGTTCAGAACTGTCCTCAGAACTGTTCTACGAGTTTAATTTTTGCGAAAATTGACAAAGAATGTTTTCGATACGAAAATTTTTTCGAGTATTGTTGTTTTCTTCTCTAAATTCTGCAGAACTATTGAAATTTTGTACAAAGAACTCTAGAACTATGGCATATCTATCAAGAACTCTGAAAAAATTACTATTTCTGAAAAAAAAGGGTGCCAACTTCACAGTAAGTGAAAAGATTTTCTCATTAAAACGCAATTATCTCGTAAACTATTAGCTGCACAAAAAAATGTTACTTAGATTTTCGATAGATCTCTTAGAGCTCTGTTCAGAACTGTGCTCAGAACTCTTGTACTTATTTATATTTTGCGGAAATTGACAAAGAATGTTTTCGATACGATAATTTTTTCGAATATTGTTGTTTCTTTTCGCTAAATTCTGTAGAACTATTAAAATTTTGTACAAAGAACTCTAGAACTATGGCACATCTATCAAGAACTATGAAAAAAATGTATGTTTCTCGAAAAAGGGGTGCTAATTTCACACGACTGTCCGCACGGCCAACAAAGCGGCACGGTTCGGCCACTGCAGCAACAAACGAATTCGCCCGGGGCGCTGGCCGTGGACGATCGCGGGCGCTAGCGCCCCAGGGGCACAGTTTGGACGAGCCTGACATAGACGCTAACCTTGAGAAAAATTTGAGCATTCTTTACCGATGTATCATATACCATATGATAATTCCGTTGAATCTGGAGTTCTGCATAGTAGGAAGAGTAAAGGCTTGCACCACATTTCCATGTAAGGCCGCTTCTTGAGAGATAATCTGATTTTTAACTAAGTCTTTGCTATAAAATTTTTCACTTCACGTCACTAGTAATCTTTGTCACACTTAGAAACTGTCAACTTGCAACAATGTTTTGAAGTTAACTATCCAATCTAAAACCTAGGGAACATTTTTAGACAGTATTTACGAGTGCACTGTTATAGTGAACAGACGACACAGTGTTATTGTGTGCGTACATTCTTGCTTGTTAGTTGCACGATTCCGTAACGACTATAAGGCTTACATACTTCGAACATAAACCAGTACTGCTAATGAGATATTGCTGCAACATTTTGGTTTACTTGAAAATACATTATGGATTTAAAGTGCTTTCTGAGAGATACCAGATGACACAGTGGTTAGTTTATTTGACAGCTACACGACTATATCACGACGCTACTAATGTGTGACACAATTTACATGGTTGCTTTTGTGCTGTATCTGTTTTATATCTGCACAGTTTTTCTGAATTCTTCTGGAAGGAATACATGTTTTAGTAGTAACTTTTGTGGTATAGCTAGAATAAGACTGCCTTTTCCGTAGCACAACAATACGTTACAGTACAGTAGTTACTTCATCACGGCAATAAGCGTAACAACTACGATATCTATACTCATAGCAATTCACTTTGTTTATTACGAGGTAAGTCCTTACGAGGTAAGTACATTGACTTCTACAGAACTTTGCTTACGGACGACGATAATTACGACATTTGGCACATTTTTTACCCTTAAGAAATGACATAGATTCTCTTACAACAAGATGCACAGTTTAGCGCTACAGTATACGTATTTGAGTGATTGATTTTGTACTTAAAACATTTATTTTTAAAGATTTTTGAACTACAATGATACAAAGGTTTTCCGTGATACATTTCATTCCATTGCTGTAATCTGTAACAGCTGAGGGTATAATTACATTTATCCTCGGGGGGGGTACACGCTTACTTTGTGTACCATGTGTTTGGCAAGCACAAGGAGCCCTAGCTGATGTGGTATTTGATTATACAACTTTACACATCGGTACCATATTTCTCTAACACAGAATTACACAGCTATCTGATTATTTAACAGAGAAACAAACTTTTTTTTACTACGTCAGTGACACATGTTTACGCAATTACACAGCTGGATAATTTCACACTTATGAAATTGTATTTTGTATGTAGTTTGTGCACTGTTCATATTTTTTTCGGAACCATTCTCATACTATGAGAGCTTTGAATGATATACTTGGTATGGGATCGCGATTTTTAAAGTACGATTGAGGTAGATGACACTATTCAAATGAGCAGAGAGTTTTTTTAGGTTTTGAAATTATTGCAGAAAGCTACGACGTTTTTGAGATTTTGCTGAGTTTTTATGATGTTATTATTACGATGACAATGTGTATTATGCTGTTGAGGTATGTTTATGATCTATAAGCTGATGCTATATGAGGAATCTGATTATACTATGTATCTGTTATGATGAAATATTGAAGAAGTGTCGACGAATATGTATATGTGTAATAAGGTAAGGAATAATGAGTAGTGGTTATGGTCTCTGGTTTGTGAAAAAGGTTGTTGGAAACCAAGAATCGTACTTTAAGAGTTATGAAATGTGTGTAAATGCGTGAATGTATCACAATGCCTGCGAAAATTTTTTGGACACTGTAATATTTATAGGATTTTGTTTCTACACATTTGTAACGCAAATTCTCGACCTGTGAAATTTTTTATATGAGACTGTCACTGTAGCGCAAACTGCTGTCATAAATATTTCGGTAAGGAAGCTAACTGACCCAGGTGGCGCCCAGGTGTGCCAGTCGCCTGGAGAAAAAGCCATTAGGTAAAAAGAAGGCCATTATCCTCGCTATTGACATTTCTTTGTAGAAAGCATCGCAAATATGACACGCTCAAACTTGAAAACATATGATTACACTGTGGAGCTCTTAATTTCTGATATTTGCTGAAATGCCTTGAGAGGCACCCACATGCCTTGCTTATACTGTGGCATCAAGCAGTCAGGCCTGCAAGATGAGTGGTCTGCCAAGCGAGTGGATTCGTTCTTAATTTATCGAGTAACATGAACCCTCGTACTCACAATTTAGTTACAAATTATCCTCCTATATAATTAATACGCAACGGAAACGCATATCTGACCATCAGTGATTTACAGAACTCTGACTGTTCACTATGCACTGGCAATACCACATTTTCTTTTTGTCTTTTATTTAACGGCTTTTGTCAACACGTGGCCACCGCACACATTAGAAATTCAGGACCTTATGACAACATACAATTCGAAGTAAAAGTCCACCAATCTTTTTTTTTTCACTATCTTATTTATTCCAATAAATTCTCTAACCTAAACACACAAATTCTACAACCTACAACAATTACCTCACACTTCGACTCTCACAATCATCATCACGAAACTTTCCTCCAGACCGAGCGGTACCGAAGGAACAAGCATAACCCACTAATCTTTTGAAACTACCTCGCTACTCTCCCATGCAAACCACACATACCCAAATTACATGACATACACCACACTACAACATGAAATACTACACAGAGAATGGTCACAACATTATCACTTTCAGCATTCCCACTTCAATCAATATTTATCCCAGTTTCACACGACACTGCCCCACTTTGTAATTCTACTTTCCTACTATGAACTCTGGAGATATTTGCACGTCTTCCTGTGCAATGCAAGCCAAGTGGTGTTGCTGGATAGACGGCCGACTCACCTTGCTTCTCTCTCAGAGTTTGAATCAAGCGTCACACGGAATCATATCACGCAAAGTAATATTAAGAACATCACACACGCGAGTCCTCAACTGATACCATGGACGAGTACTTCTCTTTATCCTTTGTCTCATACACGGATTGAGACTCAAACAATACTCACCACGTGGAAGTACTCGTCTCTAATTTCAAGTCCTGCACACGCCATTTCTTAAATATTTCAATTTATGGTACACTCGCTATTTCTTAAATATTTCAACTTATTGTACACACGCTAGTAATTCAGCTTAACTTAAGCACACGGAAGTATTTCAACTTAATGCTACATGTGGTTTCATTGTGACCGTTGGTCACTTCCGAAGATTCCTACAATCCCTTTAATATTACCTGCCTGACATTTAATTCTCCCCACAAAAGTTCCTGAAATAGAGAAATTATTATTTCAAACTACTCTTAAGTATTTCACATGCATACCATGTCTCCACTCTTTCATCATTACGAAGCACATCTAAAACAGGTCTTAACAGCACAAGATCCAGCGGCAGAGTGCTGAAACATGGCCGTTCTCGAGGTCCTCTCCCATCTCTGTCGAGGTGGGGGAAGCACCTTGCTATCGTATTGGTTAGCCACATTTCAGGTGCTCAAAGCTCTGGTAAATTTCATCTCTTTGGTCCCACCAAAGGTGGCCAAAGGATCGACTCAAAGATGATCATACATTCACATTCACTATCTGCGGTTAGCAGATGACCATACATTCATTCATTTCATAGATCTCACCAAACTGGATGTAGGGATTTACTTTGTGGGAGTGCACATGTGATCGATTAAATAAATAAATTGTCATTCTTTCCCACACTGGTATCCGGCTTCGCTGTATTAATTGAAATTGAGTTATTTTACAAAAAAAATGTGTTCTTCTGACAAAAATAATGAAGTATGTTGTACCTATTTTCAATGTCGGGTGGTACTGTACCCTTTCAGCCTAATGAAATGATGAGAAATATTTTATTTCTGTACACCTGATTATGACTACTGTCTTTCTAGTTGAGAGAATTTTTTTGCTACCTTGTGAAATGCCATATGGCTAGTGAATGATGTTGCATGCCTTCCTTTGTACATATTTGCTCATTTTGTTTAAATCTGGTTTCTAGCTGCACTGCAGCATTGGTTAAAATAAAATTTAATAGATGTACTAATATCACTATTTGCTGTCTACAGACCCAGTAAAGAATAATTTTATGATGTGCTTTCGTAGAAAAAAGAGCACAAATAGACATTTCCCTTCACAGGAATTGGAAAAATAATTTTTTAACGGTTTGGTAACTTGTCTGCTAGAGTAAGTCAAGGTGATGCATCACTCTAGTGTTAGATGTGACATAGGTATTAGACATGGCCATCTTTAGTGCAATATTTTTTCTGCTTGAGCTTTGTCATGTTTAGAAGTAGCATTTGCTGCTGCTGTTTGCCAGGCATAGTGCTACTGAATTTATCTTTGTATTACTCTGTTAAGCCAGTTTTACTACTGATTTATTTTTCTTGTTGCTGCATATTGGCTCATATTAGTTATAATGTTGCATTTGCTTTGCTAATTTATATTTATTGCTGCTAACTTTGCCAATTTGCATTTTTTTGTCATTGCTGTTTGTGTTAATGTTTTTGTGCTGCTGCATTGCCTCGTCCCTTAGTATATATATCTGAGCTCAGTAGAATTAAGTTAGCTTAAGAGAGGGTAGACTGTATAAGAAACTAACTATGAAGAATAGGGAAGAAATGCATTGCGAAGTTATATGAAAAAGATTTGGGCAAAAATGAGTATTGTACAATGAGAAATATTTATATGGAATGAAGTTTTGGGTTGGAATGCAGTACCAAATGTGACACTGAAAACGAACCCTGTCTTTCCTTTTGTATAATTCTGCTATGTGTTTGTATACCCCTGTGTATTTGTGTTCTTCTTGTCTTTATGTGTTTATCTGATGAGAGTTATGTTGTAGAATTTTTATAATACTATGTTATTTACTTTGTAAAGATGTTTAGACATTATTTACTCTGTTTTGATTTAATGCTCATGTGTGAAGTTAATGTTTCGAACGTTATTCTGATCTTTTATGTATGTACTTATGTCATAATTCCTGTAACACTGATGTATGTGTTATTTCGATTCTTTTGTAAAGCCTGCATTACCACAAATGTTATCCATATTGTTATGTTCTTTAATGATGTATTTTGTACCTTTGTAATTGTATTCTTACATTGTAAATTTATAATTGTGTAGATGCCAGTTCTTCAAATTAAGTTTCATTTCACTGCACACATTTCTGTTGGTCATAGTATATGCACAATATGTGAAAAAAGGACTGTTAGTACTTGCACGTGTGTTGATAATTCAGCAAGGGACTGGTTAACAGCATTGCTGGCTCTAAAGACAATTCAAAAAACTTTGTGAGTGCGCAAGTGGTGGTTTATGGACTTGTTAAATTCTCCGCAAGACTCTTCGATGGTGATTGTGCACCTGCACAGTCGCAACATATGGCTGCTGGCCGTCTCTACAAGGACTTAAGTGGGTCTGCACCTTTGATGGCCCACCAACACCATCATTTGTACAAGGACTGCAGTGGGTCTGCACCTCTGGTTGCCCACCAATACCATAATCTCTACCAGGACTACAGTGGGTCTGCTCTGTGATGACCCACTAACCAATACTCTTCAAAACTTCGACTGACTCTGCTGTGGGTTTGCTCTGTTGTGGCCCAAAACCTGTCTGCATATCAAGAGTCAGCACTGTCTTTCCGTTGGAAGGACAACACGACTTCTTCAAGACTGCATGGAAATCCACTACTTCTGTGTGCATTTCTTTTACTGCTCTGACTTTGAGAAAAAAAACTGCAATTTTACTGTGATGAATGATCAGGTCTGTCTTTATGGACTGTGAGAAAATTTTACCTTTGACCAACATTGCATCAATAAGTGTGTTCATTTGATTTCTTTGTTATTGTAATTATGAAAATTTTTTTAAAATCTGTATTGGCCACTGCCCAAAACAATTTGTGAAATTTTTTGTGGGGATCATGGGGGCTATGTAAGTAGGCTGTTTAGGATTTTATATTGGTAACGCCACGTAGCGCTCTGTATGAAAATCACTGTCTTTGCTGTGTGCAGTCTGTGGCTGGGTGGCATTGTTGTAATACTCGCCACTGCAGTGTTGGGCAGTTGGCTGTTAACAGCGCGTAGCGCTGCGCGGTTGGAGGTGAGCCGCTAGCAATGGTGGATGTGGGGAGAGAGATGGCGGAGTTTTGAGAGCGGATGATCTGGACAGAGACAGTAAATTTGTAAGGCTTTTGAACATTATTAAGGTAAATACATTGTTTGTTCTCTATCAAAATCTTTCATTTGCTAAGTATGCCTATCAGTAGTAAGTGCCTTCAGTAGTTAGAATCTTTTATTTAGCTGGCAGTTTTGGCGCACGGTGTATTGCAGTAGTTCGAGTAACGAAGATTTTTGTGAGGTAAGTGATACATGAAAGGTATAATAGGTTAATGTTAGTGAGGGCCATTCTTTTGTGGGGATTATTGAAAGTCAGATTGCGTTGCGCTAAAAAATATTTGTGTCAGTTTAGTGTTGATAAGAATAGGTAAAGAGCGAAATGTCTGAGTACGTTCAGCTCTGCTCAGCTGTTTCAAAATCAAATAATGTAAGAGGTTTATCAGCACAGTAATTCATTAATTTTTTTGAAGGGGACGTTTCATATGTACTATTGGGCAACGAAAAATCCACGATGGCTGCGACAAGTGGAACATCAGCGACCTTGGCGGGTTAATGTATGGTGCAGCATTATGGGAGGAAGGATAATTGGCCCCCATTTTATCGATGACAGTCTAAATGGTGCAATGTATGCTGATTTCCTACGTATTGTTCGACCAATGTTACTAGAAGATGTTTCACTGTATGACAGAATGGCGATGTACTTCCAACATGATGGATGTCCGGCACATAGCTCGCGTGCGGTTGAAGCGGTATTGAATAGCATATTTCATGACAGGTGGATTGGTCGTCGAATCACCATACCATGGCCCGCACGTTCACTGTATCTGACGTCCCCGGATTTCTTTCTGTGGAGAAAGTTGAAGGATTTTAGCTATCTTGAGCCACCGACAACGCCTGACAACATACGTCAGTGCAATGTTAATGCATGTGCGAACATTACAGAAGGCGAACTACTCGCTGTTGAGAGGAATGTCGTTACACGTATTGCCAAATGCACTGAGGTTGACGGACATCATTTTGAGCGTTTATTGCAATAATGTGTGATGTGTTGGTAAATGTGCCAACACCTTGTAGATAGAGGAGGCCTAAATGCACGCTATCTAACGCAGACGGGCGTGAATTCTGGAACAGTATAAGTAGTGAATTCTAATAAGAAAAGTATGCAGCTCCACGAATACTTAACTTTTATTTCTCCTTGTTGTGAATACAACGTTCTTGATGAGACATTTCATATGATCACTATCAAACTATGTAAGGCTAATGGCGCCTTGCTAGGTCGTAGCCATGGACTTAGCTGAAGGCTATTCTAACTGTCTCTCGGCAAATGAGAGAAAGGCTTCGTCAGTGTAGTCGCTAGCAAAGTCGTCGTACAACTGGGCCGAGTGCTAGCCCGTATCTCGAGACCTGCCTTGTGGTGGTGCTCGGTCTGCGATCACACAGTGGCGACACGAGGGTCCGACATGTACTAAATGGACCGCGGCCGATTTAAGCTACCACCTAGCAAGTGTGGTGTCTGGCGGTGACACCACAATGTGGTATTTACAGGTAATCACGCTGTAACAGCATGCGTTCTCAGAAGTGATAAGTTCACAGAGGTGCATGTATCACATTGGAACGACCGAAATAATATGTTCAAACGTACCTACGTTCTGTATTTTAATTTAAAAAATCTACCTGTTACCAACTGTTCGTCTAAAATTGTGAGCCATATGTTTTGACTCCCCCCATGAACCATGGACCTTGCCGTTGGTGGGGAGGCTTGCGTGCCTCAGCGATACAGATGGCCGTACCGTAGGTGCAACCACAACGGAGGGGTATCTGTTGAGAGGCCAGACAAACATGTGGTTCCTGAAGAGGGGCAGCAGCCTTTTCAGTAGTTGCAGGGGCGACAGTCTGGATGATTGACTGATCTGGCCTTGTAACATTAACTAAAACGGCCTTGCTGTGCTGGTACTGCGAACGGCTGAAAGCATGGGGAAACTACAGCCGTAATTTTTCCCGAGGACATGCAGCTTCACTGTATGATTAAATGATGATGGCGTCCTCTTGAGTAAAATATTCTGGAGGTAAAATAGTCCCCCATTCGGATCTCCGGGCGGTGACTACTCAAGAGGACGTCGTTATCAGGAGAAAGAAAACTGGCGTTCTACGGATCGGAGCGTGGAATGTCAGTTCCCTTAATAGGGCAGGTAGGTTAGAAAATTTAAAAAGGGAAATGGATAGGTTAAAGTTAGATATAGTAGGAATTAGTGAAGTTCGGTGGCAGGAGGAGCAAGACTTTTGGTCAGGTGATTACAGGGTTATAAATACAAAATCAAATAGAGGTAATGCAGGAGTAGGATTAATAATAAATAAAAAAATAGGAATGCGGGTTAGCT
This sequence comes from Schistocerca americana, assembly GCF_021461395.2. Taxonomy (NCBI): domain Eukaryota; kingdom Metazoa; phylum Arthropoda; class Insecta; order Orthoptera; family Acrididae; genus Schistocerca; species Schistocerca americana. The sequence continues at coordinate 288,581,641 of NC_060121.1, read as the reverse complement.
ACCACAAACAGCATAGTGAACGCATTATTGTGGCCAAGATAGACACAAAGCCCATGCCTACTACAGTAGTACAAGTTTATATGCCAACTAGCTCTGCAGATGATGAAGAAATCGATGAAATGTATGACGAGATAAAAGAAATTATTCAGGTAGTGAAGGGAGACGAAAATTTAATAGTCATGGGTGACTGGAATTCGTCAGTAGGAAAAGGGAGAGAAGGAAACATAGTAGGTGAATATGGATTGGGGGGAAGAAATGAAAGAGGAAGCCGCCTTGTAGAATTTTGCACAGAGCATAACTTAATCATAGCTAACACTTGGTTCAAGAATCATAAAAGAAGGTTGTATACCTGGAAGAATCCTGGAGATACTAAAAGGTATCAGATAGATTATATAATGGTAAGACAGAGATTTAGGAACCAGGTTTTAAATTGTAAGACATTTCCAGGGGCAGATATGGATTCTGACCACAATCTCTTGGTTATGAACTGCAGATTGAAACTGAAGAAGGTGCAAAAAGGTGGGAATTTAAGGAGATGGGACCTGGATAAACTGAAAGAACGAGAGGTTGTAGTGAGTTTCAGGGAGAGCATAAGGGAACAATTGACAGGAATGGGGGAAAGAAATACAGTAGAAGAAGAATGGGTAGCTCTGAGGGATGAAGTAGTGAAAGCAGCAGAGGATCAAGTAGGTAAAAAGACGAGGGCTAATAGAAATCCTTGGGTAACAGAAGAAATATTGAATTTAATTGATGAAAGGAGAAAATATAAAAATGCAGTAAATGAAGCAGGCAAAAAGGAATGTAAACGTCTCAAAAATGAGATCGACAGGAAGCGCAAAATGGCTAAGCAGGGATGGCTATGGGACAAATGTAAGGATGCAGAGGCTTGTCTCACTAGGGGTAAGATAGATACTGCCTACAGGAAAATTAAAGAGACGTTTGGAGAGAAGAGAACCACTTGTATGAATATCAAGAGCTCAGATGGCAACCCAGTTCTAAGCAAAGAAGGGAAGGCAGAAAGGTGGAAGGAGTATATAGAGGGTTTATACAAGGGCGATGTACTTGAGGACAATATTATGGAAATGGAAGAGGATGTAGATGAAGATGAAATGGGAGATACGATACTGCATGAAGAGTTTGACAGAGCACTGAAAGACCTGAATCGAAACAAGGCCCCGGGAGTAGACAACATTCCATTAGAACTACTGACGGCCTTGGGAGAGCCAGTCCTGGCAAAACTCTACCATCTGGTGAGCAAGATGTATGAGACAGGTGAAATACCCTCAGACTTCAAGAAGAATATAATAATTCAAATCCCAAAGAAAGCAGGTGTTGACAGATGTGAAAATTACCGAACTATCAGTTTAATAAGTCACAGCTGCAAAATACTAATGCGAATTCTTTATCACAGCTGCAAAATACTGACGCGAATTCTTTACAGACGAATGGAAAAACTGGTAGAAGCGGACCTCGGGGAAGATCAGTTTGGATTCCGTAGAAATGTTGGAACACGTGAGGCAATACTAACCTTACGACTTATCTTAGAAGAAAGATTAATGAAAGGCAAACCTACGTTTCTAGCATTTGTAGACTTAGAGAAAGCTTTTGACAATGTTGACTGGAATACTCTCTTTCACATTCTAAAGGTGGCAAGGGTAAAATACAGGGAGCGAAAGGCTATTTACAATTTGTACAGAAACCAGATGGCAGTTATAAGAGTCGAGGGGCATGAAAGGGAAGCAGTGGTTGGGAAAGGAGTGAGACAGGGTTGTAGCCTCTCCCCGACGTTATTCAATCTGTATATTGAGCAAGCAGTAAAGGAAACAAAAGAAAAATTCGGAGTAGGTATTAAAATTCATGGAGAAGAAGTAAAAACTTTGAGGTTCGCCGATGACATTGTAATTCTGTCAGAGACAGCAAAGGACTTGGAAGAGAAGTTGAACGGAATGGACAGTGTCTTGAAAGGAGGATATAAGATGAACATCAACAAAAGCAAAACGAGTATAATGGAATATAGTCAAATTAAATCGGGTGGTGCTGAGGGAATTAGATTAGGAAATGAGACACTTAAAGTAGTAAAGGAGTTTTGCTATTTAGGGAGTAAAATAACTGATGATGGTCGAAGTAGAGAGGATATAAAATGTAGACTGGCAATGGCAAGGAAATCGTTTCTGAAGAAGAGAAATTTGTTAACATCGAGTATAGATTTAAGTGTCAGGAAGTCGTTTCTGAAAGTATTTGTATGGAGTGTAGCCATGTATGGAAGTGAAACATGGACGATAACTAGTATGGACAAGAAGAGAATAGAAGCTTTCGAAATGTGGTGCTACAGAAGAATGCTGAAGATAAGGTGGGTAGATCACGTAACTAATGAGGAGGTATTGAATAGGATTGGGGAGAAGAGAAGTTTGTGGCACAACTTGACTAGAAGAAGGGATCGGTTGGTAGGACATGTTTTGAGGCATCAAGGGATCACAAATTTAGCATTGGAGGGCAGCGTGGAGGGTAAAAATCGTAGAGGGAGACCAAGAGATGAATACACTAAGCAGATTCAGAAGGATGTAGGTTGCAGTAGGTACTGGGAGATGAAGAAGCTTGCACAGGATAGGGTAGCATGGAGAGCTGCATCAAACCAGTCACAGGACTGAAGACCACAACAACAACAACAACAACAACATGTTTTGGCTATTACAGCGCCATCTATCACAAAGCGAAAAAAGTGGTCCAACTAAAATATTCATATTTCTTTACGTACTACACGAATTTGTAATAAAAATGGGGGTTCCTATTTAAAAAAAACCAGTTGATATCCATTTGACCTATGGCAGCGCCATCTGGCGGGCCAACCATTGCGCCATCTGTTTTCCCCCTTGAAGCTAGACAAGTTTGGTTTTTTGTAGTTTTTTCGTTTGGTGCTTATTTCGTGAGATATTTGGCCCAGTCACGATCAATGGACCACCCTGTATACATTCCAGTATAATGATTCTTGACATTTGTGAATACTTCTAGAATGTACTCGAATAGAATATAGACATTAAAATCTTACATTCCAGCTGAGTTTTAAACTCACGACCCTCCATGCAACAGTATAGTATTATAACCACTATACTACTGTGCTACTCAGCTTTTTCTGCGGCAATATTCATACACTCCTGGAAATGGAAAAAAGAACACACTGACACCGGTGTGTCAGACCCACCATACTTGCTCCGGACACTGCGAGAGGGCTGTACAAGCAATGATCACACGCACGGCACAGCGGACACACCAAGAACCGCGGTGTTGGCCGTCGAATGGCGCTAGCTGCGCAGCATTTGTGCACCGCCGCCGTCAGTGTCAGCCAGTTTGCCGTGGCATACGGAGCTCCATCGCACCCTTTAACACTGGTAGCATGCCGCGACAGCGTGGACGTGAACCGTATGTGCAGTTGACGGACTTTGAGCGAGGGCGTATAGTGGGCATGCGGGAGGCCGGGTGGACGTACCGCCGAATTGCTCAACACGTGGGGCGTGAGGTCTCCACAGTACATCGATGTTGTCGCCAGTGGTCGGCGGAAGGTGCACGTACCCGTCGACCTGGGACCGGACCGCAGCGACGCACGGATGCACGCCAAGACCGTAGGATCCTACGCAGTGCCGTAGGGGACCGCACCGCCACTTCCCAGCAAATTAGGGACACTGTTGCTCCTGGGGTATCGGCGAGGACCATTCGCAACCGTCTCCATGAAGCTGGGCTATGGTCCCGCACACCGTTAGGCCGTCTTCCGCTCACGCCCCAACATCGTGCAGCCCGCCTCCAGTGGTGTCGCGACAGGCGTGAATGGAGGGACGAATGGAGACTTGTCGTCTTCAGCGATGAGAGTCGCTTCTGCCTTGGTGCCAATGATGGTCGTATGCGTGTTTGGCGCCGTGCAGGTGAGCGCCACAATCAGGACTGCATACGACCGAGGCACACAGGGCCAACACCCGGCATCATGGTGTGGGGAGCTATCTCCTACACTGGCCGTACACCATTGGTGATCGTCGAGGGGACACTGAATAGTGCACGGTACATCCAAACCGTCATCGAACCCATCGTTCTACCATTGCTAGACCGGCAAGGGAACTTGCTGTTCCAACAGGACAATGCACGTCCGCATGTATCCCGTGCCACCCAACGTGCTCTAGAAGGTGTAAGTCAACTACCCTGGCCAGCAAGATCTCCGGATCTGTCCCCCATTGAGCATGTTTGGGACTGGATGAAGCGTCGTCTCACGCGGTCTGCACGTCCAGCACGAACGCTGGTCCAACTGAGGCACCAGGTGGAAATGGCATGGCAAGCCGTTCCACAGGACTACATCCAGCATCTCTACGATCGTCTCCATGGGAGAATAGCAGCCTGCATTGCTGCGAAAGGTGGATATACACTGTACTAGTGCCGACATTGTGCATGCTCTGTTGCCTGTGTCTATGTGCCTGTGGTTCTGTCAGTGTGATCATGTGATGTATCTGACCCCAGGAATGTGTCAATAAAGTTTCCCCTTCCTGGGACAATGAATTCACGGTGCTCTTATTTCAATTTCCAGGAGTGTAGATTCAGCCTTAAAAATTCTGACATATAAAATATTTTCATAAAAAGCTTCATCCCCTGTTTCACCCCTTAGAGCTTCAGTTCCCAAAAATACTGAAACACGTATTTCGTATTTGTAAGTGAAAAGTCAAATACCAATGTTTATAGAGTTTGCTTTTAAAGGTAATTTAGTAGTTTTAGTAACGATTTGTTTTCAAAAAACTCATTCCCTGCCATTTCACCCCGATAGGGTTAAATTTTCAAAAATGCTGCAACACATATTTATTTATTTCTGACCAAGAAACCAAATATCAATATCTATACGCCTAGTTTCAAAATGGCCTTAATGGTGACATTTTTCAAGAAAACTCTTATTCCCTATTTCATCCCATTAGAGTTGCAATTTAGAAAAATCCCTTCCTAAACGACACCTACAGAATATGATTCACGCTGTCTCCAAATTTCAAGTTTCAATCCTTAGCAATTTGGGCTGGACGATGATGAGTCTGTCAGTCATTCAGGACATTGCCTTATATAGTAGTTCCTGCTCTGTCTCCTTTATAACTGCTGTTATCTTCTTTCATTTTAAATTGATATCTTCTCGTTCTTTCTTTGTTACTCCTTCCGTTCTCTAATTCTGTGAATCTGTTTCTAAGCTTAATGTAAGTTTATTCACCTTCTCTTCCTTTTTTTCTTTTAGCCTACTCGCATCTACTCTTTGGGTTGTTTTGGTAATGATAGCTTCATCTTTATTGGCACGAGAGAATGGTCCGATCCTACCTCAACTCCTCTAATTGTCCTCGATTGGCGCACTATCACTTCCTAATGAGATATTTCGATATTTATCTTTCATTCTGATGTAGCACATCCTTTCATTGACGTTTTCTAGTGTCGTCACATTGACCATTATTTTATTATGTAACGCAAATCCTGTTCCAAATATATGGTGACCATGTTTGTTTCTGCTCTATATTACTGTATAGTTTTTCTGTCTGTGTATGGCTTGCCCTACCCACCTTACCTCCTGCGGGACTTTAATGTCTATCGTGCACTCTGCTAGTTCTTCATCCAGGATCCTTGTCTTTCCTGGCGTGTATAGTGCTCTTATATTCCTTTTTCCTATTCATAGTCCTCCAGTTGTAAGCTTGGGTCTATCCCAATCTGAGGCTGGGTGTGATTATGTAGGAACCTCTCCATTTTTTTACAATGTTGAATGGTTAGTCGAACGATTAACCCTCCCACTTCATCTGGGTGTGGGACCAGCCGGAAGGCTGTCTTCCTCCCAGAGAAGCCGTCGATACTTCAGTTGTTGCAAATGTATTGTAACTACTACGAAAAATTAATGATTGTGCTATATCATAAATGTTTATACCTCCAGCGAATGAAAAGAAGGAAAAATATTTAGCACAAATTCCAGTCAGTCACAAATGTTCCCTGTTCTCTTTACCAATGGTCAGGCAGATGAACTGACAGTTAATGGTTTTGTGAGTTCACTATGAGAAGCTATATAACATCTGTGTGTACTGAGAGGCATTTTGTTATAATTTCTGCTAAAACATGGAGCATTTTTATACAACCTTACTATCTCGCAGAGTATTTTTTCCAACAACTTTAAGTCTCTTTCTCACACTCTCTGACATTGCAACAGCTGAAGTATTAAGTTTCATCTCAGATAAATATGTGCTAGATGTGCCTGACATAGCAATAACTGGACTGTAATTTCATGAACCCTCTTATCAAGAATTGTTCTTTTAGATATGTATGTATGCTGTGCAAGTATAACTATCTGTTTAAACTAGAGTTACAAGTCTTCTCACATCCTGCGTGCAGGTAAGCATTTCCGCCTCTTCCCTGAGAAATGTCTTGATTCTTTCTTTGTCTAGATTACTGTACAGGTAAATGGGTTCTAAACACGCTTCTGATTGGTAAGAAGCGATTGCTATGTTTACATTGTGTACATGATTCCACTTAGCGCACATAATGCATTTTGAAGCCGACCTGTAAGGAAACGCGCTATTACTCACCAAGGGTTTAGACTTCAGAAGAATAACTGCCATAAATGTTCCTAAAATATTTTAATGAGGTAGGAAGGGGACCTCTATCTTTTAATGGACAACAACTATTCGCTGTAATTGTATTTATTGGAATCACTTTTGCACATGTTGGGTCATTACAATGCACAAAAGTAATCTCAGGTTCGCCTGCAAAGACAAGGGGATTCTGGTATTAAATATCTCAAATAACGTGAAATATAACAGATCATCACAAAATTCAGGATAGTTAATTACTTTAACTGAGAGAAAGAATCTCTGGTGGAAGGCTATCCTATTTTCGAGCTGAACTGTATTACGGGGTGTAAGAAATTTTTATCTTTCCCCACAAATTTTAACCAAACGTGGCCATCGAGCACACGAAGGAAATACGTTAATTTCGGGAAATACTACAAGGACGACAGATCTTCCTATTTTGCGCTTTGTATCACTGGAGTAAAACCAGGCTTGCTACACGACATTTACATTTAATGGCGTGCTGCACTCTTTCCCTTGTGTTTCACAGCGTCGTCGGCTTGGCTGCTGCCTTGTGTCGTCAGATCTGTATCAAAATCCTATATTGAGCCTCCCTGATTCTATATAAGCAAACTTGTGCTACGTTTTCCTGAAGCGAAAAATGGTAACTTCACCATAGACTGCTTTTAATGGCTGAGCGCACGTGTAAGGCTCGAGCGCTGTGTGTTACGTTGCACTCGATGTTCTCGTAAAAACTTAACTATATTAGCTCTCTTCGTTCTCTGCTCGGGAGATTTACGAAAAGAAGCTCTTGACTGAATTTTGGCCAACTGAACAATGTATTCACACGAATATATCTCCTTTCCCCGTCATCAGGTCAGAGAGGGATGACCTCTGACCACACTCGATGTCGTCTCATGGGAAAGTTCCCGTCGTGCCCGGCAATTGCGCGTCTCCTCAGCATAGCTTCCCTTGCCTGTACAGTGGGGTTGGACGTTGGATGGAACAGCCAATGGTAGTCGTTCTTTCATTTCTAACAGCCATGGCTGTCCAATGAGCAAATGTCTTAACAAATACAGTGTCATATAACTGGCGCCGCTCACATGATATACTGTTCATCCCCCAGTTCTCTGCGGCGCCCGTCACTTGCGCTTGAGCTTGACTAGTCTGTGGCTCTGAAGGCCATTGTGTCACAGTGTGGATAACTAAAACTGGCTTCCCCTCCGTTGGTGCTTCCACCCTGTTTCTACCTATCTCAAACATGGAGATTTACGTAAGGAAGTTATTCTTATCACTCTCGATGCCACATGTATTAAATCTCAAACACGTGAAGCATACAAACAAAAACTGTCCCATATTGCAAAATCAGTGTCTTCAACGCTATAAATGAGACGTAAAACTGAGTTACCCAACATGTAAGGTGTCCAAAATCCCGACATTTTGCATATATGGCCCCTTTCGCTTCAATTTTGAGCTAGGCTGATCAAAGGTTGAGCGTTGATTAAGTGCAGGACAAAATCTCTAACCAACTTAATCTGGTATCAACTCTAAACTCACGTATTGTCCAGATCGATTCTAAATTTCTACGCTTAAGGGGACCTGGAACATCCTATACCTCCAATGTTAAATTTAAGGAACATTTTCTTATGAACTATTAACACCAGAATGATGAAACTTTTACAGTAAAATATTACATATATTTAATACAATGTACCATATGGATTTTAATTTATTGGTGTTTTTTGAGAAGATATTAATTATTTTGCTACTGAAAATAACTGACACATTTTTTTGGCATAGTATCTTTGAAATAAAATCTGTTATCAATTATGTATCACATAAAGGCTATGATACAAGGTGTATATTGGCACTGTTTACATTCCTTGAAAATTTTAAATCTTAATCTCTAATAGTTTAGCAGAAAATGTTCCTTATGTGGCAAAAAAGTTAATTTGTGGAAATGAGTTTCAAAGTTTCACTAACATTTTAGAGGAGTCCAGCATCATAAGAGGAGTTTTCACTGTCACTAGACATCTTCCCATCTAACCTTCTTTTCACGCCTTTCGTTCTTTGTCTGGCTTGCCTCTCACACTCCTTTTCTTTCCTTTCAGCATCCCGTTTTCTCTCATTGTCTATCGACACCATTGCACTCACCATGTACTTTCCGGGAATCACATCCAACTTCTGCAGCATATTGCACTTTATTAATGTTACCTTTGTTGTACGTAGCAATGGCATCATATACTCCAAAATGAAGAGTATGAATTTCCACAAACACATTTTTTGGGATTGTGGTACAAATTACATTATTCACACTCTCATTTTGATTTTGTTTACGTCCATGGAGATATTCCTTCAAAAGTTCAGTTGCAGAAAGATCTCTGAAAACTGGTTTATAGCCTTCATGAGAGTTTCTCGTAGATTGTGATGATGCTTGTATACACGTTCAGATCCCTGATATCTGTTGTACTTGCACCAGGAATTGGGTCCCTGTGGGCATAGTCCATGTAGTGGTTCCTCGTCAGTCGATAGGTTGTGGTAGTAAAGTGCCATTACAGTCTTTTCCATTGCATCAACACTGTGAGTATTTTGTCTTATTGCCAGTCCATAGTCTCTCTGAAATCTGTTGATTACCTCGTCTGTCAATCTTTTAGCTCCACCCAAAGGTTTTCCATCACTGAGTACTTGGCCTTTCATTGTGGTCTTCAGTCGACGCAGCCTTGTTCCCATACGTTTCTGAATGTGACCTATGCACTCCCGTTTAGTAATGGTAACATCATTTCCACAAGGTTTCAGCTCAGATACAGCAGCAAAAGACTTCGAATCACCATCACCCAGGAACTGTAGGTATCTGACCTCGTACCACAGAAGAGAGCGACTGAAAATATCTTTCACACCGGAAACTTCCATGGCCCCACTAGACCCACTGTAATTCCTTCGACAGTTTTCTGCATGCTCATCCTTCACTCTTTTAGGACACCTACAGCGCTTGGATTTAATTACAACATCTATAACTTTTGTAGTATCAACACTTGTTGCCGTTATTACCCCATCATGTGAAGTGTGCCCGCGCTTTTGCCACGTACCATCTAGTGCGACAGTCAGGTCCCGAGGATTCTGAACATCTTGAATATCTTCATTCACCGCCACAGCCTCCTCCACTGCTTCTTTCATGGATTCTTGGGCAATATCTTCAACACAGGATCCAACAACAGAGTTATATTTTGAGAATTTCGTCGGTGGTGGTGGTAGATTCATTACACCACAAAACATTTGAGCAGCAGAGTATGCCTTACCGATTGATCTTAGAGCATAAACACATCTAATATTTACGCCACAGTACTTGCTTTACTCACTATCAGTTTCACCGTGGCCTATTTCGACATATTCTGAGTTCCAAAATGAAACACTGTAATGACAACAAGTAGAATGGAGACAGATTTCTGCTGCAAGTCCTATGTGTCGCTTGACATTTACTGACATACTCAATTTGCAACATTCCTTACACAGTACTGAACTCTCAATCACCTTTGAGAGCAATGAAATGTTAATTATTTCGTTCACATTATCCTCACTACACTTCTCCAATAAACTGGAGTATTTTTCAGTTGATCCATGCAAACTTCGTGCTTGTGCTAGAGACAGGAGTAGATTTCACTTCATGAATAACCTCACTATTTTCAGAATCATTTCCCAAGGTTGGAGAAATTGCCAACCCTGAATGTATGAGTGTGCATTGGTTAGCTCTGGCGAGGGACTGGACACGAACGAACGAAGTAAAAAACTAAATTACGATTGATTGAGCGTGATAGCATGAATACAAGTTAAATACAATGAAACGAATCTAACAGAGACGATTCAACAAGATTACTGTATTGTGGGTCATACCATTTTATTTTATCAATCATTTTCTCTGTCCCACTATTGCATTGTCAGTCTGACAAATATTTTAATTTACTGTGGAATTGGACAGTGGTGACCCGTAACGTCACGATTAAACACGAGAACCAACAAATAAAACCAGCTACATGTACTACAGTAACGTAGGGTACAGATTTTGAAAGAAATTCCATGACGTAATATTCTTAACTTGCTGACACAAGTAAGAAATTTGCAGCGATCACTGCGGTAGTTAGTAGATAATAACAGCATTCTAGAATGAGCTGCAAGAAAACAATTACGTTCTATATAGAGGTAACTTATGTTATTCATTTGAAAAAGTAGCATCTCCGTATTCGTCTCTACAAGGTGACTAATGAGTTAGCTGACATGGAAGATTAAATAAGATGCTGACGCAAAGAATTTAGTATTCTTACGTGCAGTCATATTTCCATTACAGGAGTGATATCAAAACTGTTACTGTTTAAAAAGTTTCGACTGTGTTTGTAGCAAATTTCGATCTCAATGGTTCTCTAACGGCGGTAACCCTGTGAAAAGGTACGTGGGACAAGATTTTCGTTGCGTCAAACAAAATCGTATGTCTATTAGCAAAGCTGCGTTCGATAACAAGATGTTAGTCAAAATTGCCGTATTTAAAGTGGTGTCGGTCTACTGTGCAGTGCTCTGAAATCGTACGGATAGACAGAGCAATGTAACTTCTACTGAATTCACAATGATTCGTATGATCTACAGGAAAATTTGGATTTTGTCAACAAATAAGTCGTTGAATCAGTGTGTGCAACAAAGATAAAAATATAGAAAATAATATTTTTACAGCTTTCTGTAGCATTGAGTCTGAAAGCTAAAATTGTAACCAATGATATTCCAATGGAACTTGGTTACGGGAATACGTAGGCGCCAAAGTATACTGTTCTGATATCGACAAAGGATGAACTGCGACAACCGGCCGCTGTAGCCGAGAGGTTCTATGCGCTTCAGTCCGGAACCACGCGGCTACTACGGTCGCAGGTTCGAAACCTGCCTCGGTCATGGATATGTGTGATGTCCTTAGGTTAATTTGGTTTAAGTAGATTTAAGTCTAGGGGACTTATGACCTCAGATGTTAAATACCACAGTGCTTAGAGCCATTTGAACCATTTTGAACTGCGACAGGCTCCCCGTTGACAGCTTATTTGTAACAGTTCAAAGGAAAATAAGGTCGTTCAAACCTGACGAAGTGGAGTCAATAGTGTCATTGGTTCCTCTGGATGTGTGGCCATCCAGTGTTACGCTGAAGAACAGAAAGGAGGTGAACATAGTTTCGGAAGAGTTGCCTCTATATAGGCCTAATATCTAGTACACTACTGGTCATTAACATTGCTACACCAAGAAGAAATGCAGATGATAAACGGTTATTCATTGGACAAATATATTATACTACAACTGACATGTGATTACATTTTCACGCAGTTTGGGTGCATAGATCCTGAGAAATCGGTACCCAGAACAACCACCTCTGGCCGTAATAACAGCCTTGATACGGCTTAGATGGCGTGTACAGGTATAGCTGCCCATGCAACTTCAACACGATACCATAGTTCATCAAGAGTAGTGACTGGCGTATTGTGACGAGCCAGTTGCTCGGTCACCATTGACCAGACGTTTTCAGTTGGTGAGAGATCTGGAGAATGTGCTGGCCAGGGCAGCAGTCGAACATTTTCTGTACCCAGAAAGGCCTGTACAGGACCTGCAGCATGCGGTCGTGCATTATCCTGCTGAAATGTAGGATTTCGGAGGGATCGAAAGAAGGGTAGAGCCACAGGTCGTTACAGCTGAAATGTAGCGTACACTGTTCAAAATGCCGGCAATGCCGACAAGAGGTGACCGAGACGTATAACCAATGGCACCCCATTCCATCACGCCGGGTGATACGCCAGCATGGCGATGACGAATACACGCTTCCAATGTGCGTTCAGTGCGAACACGGATGCGACAATCATGATGCTGTAAACAGAACCCGGATTCATCAGAAAAAATGACGTTTTGCCATTCGTGCACCCAGGTTCGTCGTTGAGTACACCACCGCAAGCGCTCCTGTCTGTGATGCATTGGATCTCGACCAACGCGAACAGCAATGTCGCGATACGATAAACCGCAATCGCGATAGGCTACAATTAGACCTTTATCAAAGTCGGAAACGTGATGGTACGCATTTGTCCTCCTTACGCGAGGTATCACAACAACATTTCATCAGTAAACGCCGGTCAACTGCTGTTCGGTTGGAAACTTTCCTCATGTCAGCACGTTGTAGGTGTCGCCACCGGCGCCAGCCTTGTGTGAATGCTCTGAAAAGCTAATCATTTGCATATCACAGCATCTCCTTCCTGTCGGTTGAATTTCGCGTCTGTAGCAAGTCATCTTCGTGGTGTAGTAATTTTAATGGCCAGTAATGTAGATAAATCGCGTGGGCCTGTACAATGTTGTCGACACAGGGAAGCATTCTTCTCCGACCACGTGGAGGATGGTGACTTTTTAGTTGTACGCTCTGTAAAATGTGACGTTGTCTAACGACTTGCGGATCCCGCTGTGAGACTGGATATTGTCAGGAGACAGGGCGTGGCAGCGCTGCGGCGGACTATGCGCTACGTGAGTTGTTGAGTCCCTGTGATACCACGTGGACATTGTGAGGCGTTAGGGTCTCGGCAGCCAGACGTGCTGTTGTGGTGGTCGCCTCGTTTCTCCAGAGTCGCCGTCAGGCTGTCGGACCTGGAGAGCAGGGAAGGTGGGGGCGGGGGGGGGGGGGAGGGGCAAAGAACTGTGGAAGGAGGGGGGAGGGGGAGACGGCGGCAGACAGGTGCGGCCGGCCGGGCGTCTGATTTATCCCCCATTCTGTTGTCTTGTTCGCGGCTTCTTTATGGCAACATTAATTAACATCTCGTGTTATGCTCTGAGCGGGAAGAAAGGTGCGTAATTTTGATTGATCTCTCTCTTCTTCTCAGCCGCCACGCGGCGCGACTGGGGAGCGACCGCCTCGCGCTAACGAAATTAATGGAGGGGCACTGCTTTTGCATGTACGACGTCCGTGGCGATGTCTGTCCCGCTCAGGAATCGTGACGTTAACTGCGCTCTTTACTCAGGTACAGGCGTTCGTGAAAAATTGCGAGACTCAGCAAGAACTGTCTGAACGAATGCAAACTTGGAGGCGGGCAATTGAAGCTGCGAAGCGGCGGTGGTATTCGCGTGGCTCAACAGCACTCGCTCTCTAGTAAATGTAAAGATCAGTGTTACAGCAAGCTCAATGAGTGTAGAGACGTCAGAAGAGGCTTAAACACGAGAGCAAATGTGACTCTACAACTTTGCGTGTGGAATTGCCGCTCTACCAAAGCTACAGTCTGGTTGTAAATGACGTAGTAAATGGTAGGATTAGTGGTAGTCTTCGTAGAATTGGTAGGGAAAGAAAAGTAAGTAAATGTGTAAGAAAGAAAATAGGGGCCGTCACTTTCTCTTTGTTTGTTGTTTGCCTTTAATAAGAATTGCACATCATTGAGTGTTGGACTAATGTGTATTTTATAGCCTTATCGGATTTAAATTACATTTTTTAAGCAATAAAAATTGGTAGATCACGTAACTTCCGCACTTTTATGCAACCAAAGCAACTTGTTTTGATGCAAATACGGTTTCCATACTCAAATATATATATATTGAAACGTCCTCTTTGAACAATTATACTTGACTGTGCATAATCTGACACTCAATATTTTTAGCGCAACGCAATCTGGCGTTCAATAATCCCAACAAAAGAATGGCCCTAACTAGCATTAACCTATACCTTTCACAAATCACTTACCTCACAAAAATCTTCGATACTCTAACTACTGCAATACACCGAGCGCCACTACTGCAAGCTAAATAAAAGATTCAAACTACAGAAGGCACTAACTACTGATAGGCATAGTTAGCAAATGAAAGATTTTAATAGAGAACAAACAATGTATTTACCTTAATAGTCATAATATATATAGCAGTTCATGACATCCAGTTTTACAAATTTCAAAACTCCGCCATCTCTCTCCCCACATCCACCACTGCTGGCGGCTCACCTCCAACTGTGCAACGCTGCGCGCTGTTAACAGCCAACTGCCCAACACTACAATAGCAGACAACAATGCAAACTAGCCACAGACGGCACACAGCACAGCCAGTGATTTTCAAACAGAGCGCTACGTGGCGTTACCAATAAGAAAACCTAAACAGCCTACTTACATAGCCCCCATGCTCCCCACAAAAAATTTTACAAATTGTTTTGGACAGTGGCCAATAATGATTTGATAAAATTTTTCATAATTACAATAACAAAGAAATCAAATGCACACACTTATCGATACAATGTTGGTCAAAAGCTAAATTTTTCTCACAGTCCATAAAGACAGTCCTGATCGTTCATCACAGTAAAATTGCAGTGATTTTCTCAAAGTCTGAGCAGTAAAAGAAAATGCACACGGAAGTAGTGGATTTCCATGCAGTCTTGAAGAAGTAGTGTTGTCCTTCCAACGGAAAGACAGTGCTGACTCTCGACATGCAGACAGGTAATGGGGCACAACAGAGGAAACCCACAGCAGAGTCATTCGACGTTTTGAAGAATATTGGTAGGTAGGTCATCACAGAGCAGACCCACTATAGTCTTGGTAGAGAGTATGGTATTGGTGGGCCACCAGAGGTGCAGACCCACTGTAGTCCTGGTAGAGATTGTGGTATTGGTGGGCCACCAGAGGTGCAGACCCACTGCAGTCCTTGTAGAAATAATGGTACTGGTGAGTCAGCAAAGGTGTAGACCCACTGTAGTCCTTGTAGAAATAATGGTATTGGTGAGCCAGCAAAGGTGTAGACCTACTGTAGTCCTTGTATAAATAATGGTATTGGTGGGTCATCAAAGATGCAGACCCACTGTAGTCCTTGTAGAAATGGCCAGCAGCCATCTGTTGTGACTGCAGGTGCACAATCACCATTGAAGAGCCTTGCAGATAATATAGCAAGTCCATAACCACCACTTGTGCACTCACAAAGTTTTTGGAATTGTCCTTAGAACCAGCAATGCTGTTATCCAGTCCCTTGCTGAATTATTAACACACAAGCAAACACTAACAGTCCCTACTTCTCACATATTGTCCATATACTATGACCAACAGAAACGTGTGCAGTGAAATGGAACTTACAAGTTAATAATATGATGAACTGGTGTCAATTACAATTTCATAACATAAGAATACAATTACAAAGGTACAAAATACATCATTAAAGAACATAACAATACAGATAACATTTGTAGTACAAGCTTTACAAAAGAATTGAAATAACAAATACATCAGTGTTACAGGAATTAAGACATGAGTACATACATAAAAGATCAGAACACCTTCCGAAATATCAACTTCACACATGAGCATTAAAACAGAACAGAATAAGTAATGTCTAAACATCTTTACAAAGTAAATAACATATTATCAGAAAAATTCTACAGCATAAATCTTATTAGCTAAACACATTAAGACAGGAAAAACACTAATTCACATAGTGTAATAACACAAAAATACAGGACAGGGTTTGTTTTCAGTGTGACATTTGGTACTGCAGTC
Organism: Schistocerca americana; assembly: GCF_021461395.2. Taxonomy (NCBI): domain Eukaryota; kingdom Metazoa; phylum Arthropoda; class Insecta; order Orthoptera; family Acrididae; genus Schistocerca; species Schistocerca americana. The sequence goes on along the minus strand of NC_060121.1, from coordinate 288,565,575 downwards.
CACCTCAAAACTTCATTCCATATATCTTTCCTCTTATTTCAACATTTGTTTCCACCAAAAAAATTCTATCCAAGCATGCTTACTGTATTTATATGTTTACACATTCCTTACCTCATTATTTATTTTCCATTATCTTACCTCATCACTTATTTCCAAAAAAATCCTACCTAAACCTGTTGTCCCTAAACCCTACTTTTTTGGTTCATATCCTCTTTCAAAATACTTTTTTGGCCAAACCATTTTTTATAGCTTCTCAATGCATTTCTTCCAATTCATCACAACTTGTTCTCTTATATTGCCTACCACATCTTAAGCTAACTTAAATCTACTGAGCTCAGATGCTAAACTAAGGGACGAGGCACTGCAGCAGCACAAAACAATTAACACAAACAGCAATGAGAAAAAAATGCAAATTGGCAAAGCAAGCAGCAATACTACAACTAATATAAGGCAATGAGCAGTAAACAAGAAAATTAAATCAGTAGTAAAACTGGCTTATCAGAGTAATGTAAAGTGAAATTTAGTAACACTATGCCTGGCAAACAGCAGCAGCAAATGCAATAACTTATATTTAAACATGACATAGCTCAAGCAGAAAAAATATTACAGTAAAAATGGCCATGTTTAATACCTATGTCACATCTTAACACTAGGGTGATGCATCACAAAAACTTACTCTCCAAGAAAGTTACGAAGTCATTAAAAAAATTATTTATGCAATTCCTGTGAAGGGAAATGTCTATTTGTGCTCTCTTTTCTAAGAAAGTATATCATAAACGTATTCTTTACTGGGTTTGTAGACAGAAAATAGTGATATTAGTACATCTATTAAATTTTATAATAAGCAATGCTGCAGTGCAGCTAGAAACTAGATATTAAACAAAATGAGCAAATATGTACAAAGGAAGGCATGAAACATCATTCAATAGCCATATGGCATTTCATAAGGTAGTAAAAAAAGTCTCTCAACTAGAAAGACAGTAGTCATAACCAGGTGTATAGACATAAAATATTTCTCGTCATTTCATTAGACATTTCAGGAAATATCATAAATTAAGAGCTCCACAGTGTTATATGTATTCAAGTTTGAGCGTGTCATATTTGCGATGCTTTCTACAAAGGAACGTCAATAGCGAGGATAATGCCCCTTTTTCTTTCACCTGTGCCTCTGAAAGGCACACACTAATGGCTTTTTTCCAGGCAACTGTCACGCAGCTGGGTGCCCACGACTCATTATGTGAAGGTGGTCACTTAACTTTCTTACTGAAATATTTACGACACCAGTTTGCATTACAGTGACAGTCTCATATAAAAAATTTCAGAGGTCGAGAATTTGCGTTGCAAATGTGTAGTAACAAAATCCTATGAATATAACAGTGTTCAAAAAGTTTTCGTCGCCATTGTGATACATTCACGCATTTACACACATTTCATAACTCTTAAAGTACGATTCTTGGTTTCCAACATCCTTTTCCACAAACCAGAGTCCCTAACCACTACTCATTATTCATATACGTATTCGTCGACATTTCTTCAATATTTCATCATAATAAATATGTAGCATAATCAAATTCCTCATATACGGTAGCATCATCTTATTGATCATAAACATATCTCAGCAGCATAATACACATCGTCATCGTAAAAATAACATCATAACACCTCAGTCAAATCTCAAAAACGTCGTAGCTTTCTGCAATAATTTCAAAACCTAAAAAAAGTTCTCTGCTCATTTAAATAGTGTCATCTAACTCAAATGTACCTCAAAAATCGTGATCCCATACCAAATATATCATTCAAAGCCCTCATAGTATCACAATGGTTCCGAAAAAATATGAACAGTTCACAAAGTACAGACAAAATACAATTACATAAGTGTGAAGTTATCCATCTGTGTAATTGTGTAAACATGTGTCACTGATGTAGTAAAAAATGTTTGTTTCTCTGTTAAATAATCAGATAGCTGTGTAATTTCTGTGTTAGAGAAATATGGTACCGATGTGTAAAGTTGTATAAGCAAATACCATATTAGCTAGGGCTCCTTGTGCTTGCCAACCACATGGTACACAAAGTAGGCGCGTACCCCCTTAGGATTAATGTAATTATACCCTCAGGTGTTACAGATTACAGCAATGGAATGAAATGTATCACGGAAAACCTTTGTATCATTGTACTTCAAATATCATTAAAAATAAATGATTTAAGTACAAAATTAATCACTCAAATACGTGTCCTGTAGCGCTAAATGTGCGTCTTGCTGTAAGATAATCTCTGTGGAAGTGTCGCAGTTATTGTCCTCTGAAAGCTAAGTTCTGCAGAAGCCAATGTACTTACCTCATGATAAACAAAAGTGAAATGCTTTGCGTATAGATATCTTAGTTATTACGCTTATTGCTGTGATGAAGAAAGTACTGTGCTGTAACGTATTGTTGTGCTACGGAAAAGGCAGTCTCATTGTAGCTATACCACAAAAGTTACTACTAAAACATGTTTTACTTTCCAGAATAATACAAAAACTGTGAAGATATAAAACAGAAACACTGCAAAAGCAACATTGTAAATTGTCACTCATTAGTAACATCGTGATAAAATCGTGTAGCTGTCACATAAACTAACCACTGTGTCATCTGGTATCTCACTGAAAGTACTTTAAATCCAGAATGTAATTTCAAGTAAACCAAAATGTTGCATTACACTCTCATTAGCAGTACCAGTATATGTTCTAAGTATGTAAGCCTTATAGTCATTACGTAATCGTGCAACTAACAAGCAGGAATGTACACACACAATAACACTGTGACATCTGTTCACTATAACAATGCATTCGTAATTTCTGTTTAAATAAATTCTCTTGGTTCTTGATTGGATATTTAACTTCAAACATTGTTGCGTGGTAACAGTTTCTAAGTCTGAAATGCATACTAGAAATGTGAAGTGAAAAGTTTTATGGCAAAGACAAAGTTAAAACGCAGATTATCTTTCAATAAACGGTTTTACATGTGAAATGTGGTGTAAACCTTTACTCTTCCTAGTACGCAGAGTTTCAACTTCAACGCAATTATCATGTGGTATACGTCGGTAAGGAATGCTAAAATTTTTCTCAAGGTTAGCGTCTATGTTAGTTTTCCCTGAGCAAGCCGGTGCACGTGACTGCCTGCGGTGCGAGTCATTGTCTGTCTCTTTGTTGACGTGCGTCGTTTTTGGGATTAGGAGACCTAACTTCCACAAATTCACCTTGTCGAGAGTGCCCTGCTCTGTTTGAATCCCGCCAGTTCTGATGGAATTCAGGTCTGTCGTTTTGTCGATAGTTTACATAGTTTCTTGTTTGTCGGTCATGTGGTGGAGAATTTCTCCCGGAATCGTAACTGCACGATGAACGGTTGCGTCTGAAGTTATTCTGTCTCCCTTGATAATAATTATTTTTGATCCCATATTGTCTGTTTCTATGGTAATCTCTGTCATATTCATTACAACGGAAATGTGATCTTTCTCTGTAACTATTATTACTCTGCCAGTTGTTGTCTTATGGGTGGTGTCTGTTTTGGTCACGATTTGCGTTTAAGAATAGACTTGTCGTGGCCAGTTGTTGTTTCTGTCGTCACGGAATTGCGACGGATGTGACCTGTAATTGTTATGTTCCTGTTTTCGCGTTCCGAGATTGTCAGTGTCAATTTATAATTCTTGTAAGAGTCCCTGAAAAGCTTCAATGTCGTCTTTGCAACGTCCTGCCAAAATAATATGTCGTAAATGTTCAGGCAATTTCATTAAGCAAATCCGGATGAATTCTGAAGGGCTGTATGGGTTTGAAAGATATTGGTTCTTATGCAACATGTCTTCAAAATATTTGACAAGACTGGAAAATTCAGATTGTTCAAAGTGATTTTACTCGGTCTTGTGTAGCTTGAGACCAATATGCTGAGAGGAAGGCATGGTAAAATTCTCCTTCACTGTGACAATCGTGAATGACCGATCGCATTCTTACAGCTGGTTCATTCTCTAAGTAGCCATACATAAATTCTAACCTGCGCTCCAATGACCAGTTGGGAGGAAAACAATGAGAGAATTGATGAAGCCATGCTCGTGGATGAATGTCGTTGCCAGAATTCTTAAATGTTTTCAATTTACGTGTAGTAATGAACAGCTTATAGTCAAAATCATCGTGTCGGCGTGTCGCACATCGCTCATTGTTACGTCGTTTCGGCAGTTCCATCTCAAACTTCGGTGCACCTTGCCAATTTCTTTCATAATTTCCGAGATGTGCTGTGTTATTATTTTGTGGCTGTTCCGTATTTCTATGTCCCTCTTCCCGTATTGGGGCGCGAGTGTCTTCTGAAATATGTAATTCTTGTGTTACCTGTGTCAGCTGATCTTGTACTTCCCGGATTTCTCTTTGGTGTTACGTATTAATTTGATTCTGATTTTGTTTGAATTTGCTAATTTGTTCGCACTCTTCTGTGTCGGTGAAGGCTACAGGTCTTGTGTCATTCAGATCATCATCTACCTTCGTAGATAAATTATTTAGCTGTTCCGAAAGTTCAACTACTTTCTCTGATAATGAACTAATTTTCTCCATGGGTCTTTCTGAACCAATTTTCAGAGTATCTACTGTGTCCTTTAAGTTTTCCTGAGCTTTTGCAAGTTGCGTAACCGAATCGGTAGATGCAACTGAGTCAATTTTATATTGCAAGGTCTCATGATTTTCATGAACAATAGTTTGCAGTTCTTTTATGGCTGCTTCGTGATTCTGTAACGCATTTTCATGCCGCGAAAAAATAGGTTGAAAATGCTCACAAATTTGTGTTTTTACGTCATTACAGACTTTTTGACATTTCGCTTCGATTTTATGTAACTCAGTAGTTAAATCTTCACGTGTTTGTTCAAGCGTGGTGTCTAACTTCCGAAGATTTTGCTCCATTGTATCTAACTTTCGAAGATTTTGTTCCATTATGTCAAACTATTGAAGCTTTTGCTGTGTTTGTCCCACTTGTTGTATTAATTGCAATAATAATGTATTAGTGTCTGGAATCTGTTCCTCTATGCTTTTCGGCAGTGCATTTGCACCGGCAACATTCGCATTTTAACAAGCAGAAAGTGTGTCTTGGCGTATTTGAGAAAACCGTGAGGACCCAATGCCTGAATCTACAGTATTTGCGAGATTGTGTCCGTCATTTCGGATTCCTGAGACGAGCTATTGCCGACCGATCGATCGATAATGCTTCCCTGTTCACTAATTGTTTCACTGTCTGCGCCATTATTTGCCGCCCGCTCCATTTCCCTATGCCCAATTACCAAATCACTAGTTTGAGCATTAGTTAATTCATTACACAGTGGCGATAACACACTGCTTTCGTCATCACTGTCACTTCTCAGTTTACTTTGGAGCCTAGTATTACGTTTTTCACACGCCATTATTGTCACAATATTTCACACGACAACACAGAAAAGCACAATTTGAAGAGCAAAATAAGAAAACACATTAACATAGCACTGAAAATAATATCTAGTTAATTGCAAGCGCAGCTGCGAAATACTTGGTGGAAATCTACATGCATGCCACAACAATAATGAAAGACTGCAACTACAAAGGAGATTTTCTCTACAATTACGGGCTAGCAATAAACAATAGCTACACTAATTACACAAACTACAAGAAAAATATCAGAATATTCCAGTGAGGTATCCTCGGCTAAGCGTCGACATATGAAACGTCCCCTTAGAAAAAATATATATGACTGTGCTTAATCTGACACTCAATATTTTTAGCGCAACGCAATCTGACTTTCAATAATCCCTACAAAGGAATGGCCCTGACTAACATTAACCTACACCTTTCACAAATCACTTACCTCACAAAAATCTTCGTTACTCGAACTACTGCAATACAGCGAGCGCCACTACTGCCAGCTAAATAAAAGATTCAAACTACAGAAGGCACTAACTACTGATTGGGATAGTTAGCAAATGAAAGATATTAATAGAGAACAAACAATGTATTTACCTTAATAGTTATAATATATGTAGCAGTTCATGACAAATTACAAAACTCCGCCATCTCTCTCCCCACATCCACCACTGCTGGCGGCCCACCTCCAACTACTTACAATATATATATATATATATATATATATATATATATATATATATATATATATATAATTTTGGTACTTGTACTCAATAGGACGTTCTTTTTCATAATCGAAAGCAAGAGCTTCCTGTTATTATTGATAAATAATGCGAAACTTGTTTATGAATAACCGAAACAATATTTATCTAAGTTCCATGATGTACTGCGGCAATGTTTGATATATTTTTGTTTTGAGATCCTTTTTATATTATATTATTGTTGAGGTAATTATGTTTTCTAGGGTTATATGGTAAACCTGTATTTTTTTAAAAAATTTTACTACAACATCCTCTGTTTCACGTTAAATATCAACAGTTTCAGTGTTGCTATAAACATTGTTTATTTGTATGTAACAGACAGGAGGATAACTACGTCGAGCAAAAATGTTTCGTAGGTAACCCGGCCTTTATATAGCCTCACTCAGTTTCTGGACACTTCACCACATTCGGGTTTTAGGGGATCTAGTAAGACACTGATCGCATACGTAAAGAAACAGATCGTTATGAGATAACGCCCGATATACAGGGTCGTCCACTGATTGTGACCAGCCCAAATATCTCACGAAATAAGCGTCAAACGAAAAATCTACAAAGAACGAAACTCGTCTAGCTTGAAGGCAGATGGCGCTATGGTTGGTCCGCTAGATGGCGCTAGATTGTAGATCAAACGGATATCAACAGCGTTTTTTTAAATAGGTACCCCCATTTTTATTACGTATTCGTGTAGTACGTAAAGAAATATGAATGTTTTAGTTGGACCACTTTTTCACTTAGTGATGGATGGCGTTGTAATAGTCACAAACGTATAAGTACGCTACAAACATATGGCTCACAATTTTAGACGAGCAGTTGGTAACAGGTAGGTTTATTAAATTGAAACAGAGAACGTAGGTACGTTTGAACACTTTATTTCGGTTGTTCCAATGTGATACATGTACCTTTGTGAACTTATCATTTCTGAGAACGCTTGCTGTTACAGAGTGATTACCAGTACATACCACATTAATGCAATAAATGCTCAAAATGATGTCCGTCAAGCTAAATGCATTTGGCAATACGTGTAACGATATTCCTCTCAACAGCGAGTAGTTCGCCTTCCGTAATGATCACACATGGATTGAAAATGCGCTGACGCATATTGTCGAGCGTTGTCGGTGGATCACGATAGGAAATATCCTTCAATTTTCCCCACAGAAAGAAATCCGGAGACGTCAGATCCGGTGAACGTGCAGGCCATGGTATGGTGCTTCGACGACCAATCCAGCTGTCATCTAATATGCTATTCAGTACCGCTTCAACCGCCCGTGAGCTATATGCGGAACATCCATCATGTTGGAAGTACATCGGCATTCTGTCATGCAGTGAAACATCTTGTAGTTACATCGGTAAAACATTACGTAGGAAATCAGCATACATTGCACCATTTAGAATGGTTCAAATGGCTCTGAGCACTATGGGACTCAACTGCTGTGGTCATAAGTCCCCTAGAACTTAGAACTACTTAAACCTAACTAACCTAAGGACAGCACACAACACCCAGCCATCACGAGGCAGAGAAAATCCCTGACCCCGCCGGGAATCGAACCCGGGAACCCGGGCGTGGGAAGCGAGAACGCTACCGCACGACCACGAGATGCGGGCACACCATTTAGACTGCCATCGATAAAATGGGGGCCAATTATCCTTCCTCCCATAATGCCGCACCATACATGAACCCGCCAGGGTGCTGATGTTCCACTTGTCGCAGCCATCGTAGATTTACCGTTGCCCAGTAGTGCATATTATGCCGGTTCACGTCAACGCTGTTGGTGAATGACGCTTCGTCGCTAAATAGAACGCGTGCAAAAAATCTGTCATCGTCCCGTAATTTCTCTTGTGCCCAGTGGGAGAACTTTACACGACATTCAAAGTCGTCGCCATGCAATTCCTGGTGCATAGAAATATGGTACGGGTGCAATCGATGTTGATGTAGCATTCTCAACACCGACGTTTTATTTCTCGCGCAATTTGTCTGCTACCGGTGTGCGATTAGCCGCGACAGCAGCTAAAACACGTACTTGGGCATCATCATTTGTTGCAGGTCGTGATTGACGTTTTACATGTTGCTGAACACTTCCTGTTTCCTTAAATAACGTAACTATCCGGCGAACGGTCCGGACACTTGGATGATTTCGTCCAGGATACCGAGCAGCATACATAGAACACGCCCGTTGGGCATTTTGATCACAATAGCCACACATCAATACGATACCGATTTTTTCCGCAATTGGTAAACGGTCCATTTTAACACGGGTAATGTATCACGAAGCAAATACCGTCCACACTGGCGGAATGTTACGTGATACCACGTACTTATACGTTTGTGACTATTACAACGCCATCTATCACAAAGCGAAAAAAGTGGTTCAACTAAAACATTCATGTTTCTTTACGTACTACACGAATATGCAATAAAAATGGGGGTACTTATTTAAAAAAAGACCGCTGTTGATATCCGTTTGATCTACAATCTAGGGCCATCTAGCGGGCCAACCATAGCGCCATCTGCCTTCAAGCTAGACGAGTTTCGTTCTTTGTAGTTTTTTCGTTTGATGCTTATTTCGAGAGATATTTGGCCCGGCCACTATTAATGGACCATCCTGTATAAGCAAAACACTACTGTGCAATTACTGTGGGCACAATCTTAAGCGGGCAAAGCAACAAGGAAAAGTAGTGGAGTTTACGTTTACTTATGGTAGTCTACGGTAGCTGAGGGAGATTTACAACTCTATCAGCGTAGGATTTTTAACTCCCACGAGGGAGTGTTACAGGTCTATTACTGCTCATAAAATACAGTTGCTTTAAAAAAAGTGTCACACGTTTCTACATGAGGAAGTACAGGTCCAATCCAGTAGAAAAGTCCTATAATTATATGTCTGGAAACTACTGTGAAGTGCCAAAGAAACTGGTGTAAGCATGCGTATTCAAATAGAGAGATATGTAAACAGGCGGAATACGGAGCTGCGGCCGGCAACGTCTATATAAGACAACAACTGTCTGGTGCAGGTGTTAGATTGTTTACTGCTGCTATAACGGCAGCTTATCGCTATTCAAGTGAGTTTCAGCGTGGTGTTGTAGTCCGCGCACGAGCAATGGGACACAGCGTCACCGAGGTATGCGATGAAGTGGGGATTTTCCCGTACGACCATTTCAAGAGTGTACCCTAATATCCGAAATCCAGTAAAACGTCATATCTCCAACATGGCTGTGATTGGAAAAAGATACTGCAAGAGCGAGGCTAACGAAGACTGAAGAGAGTCGTTCAACGTTACAGAAGTGCAACTCTTCCGCAAATTGGTGCATATTTTAATGCTGAGCCGTCAACAATTGCCAGTGTGCGAACCATTCAACGAAACATTATCGATATGGGCTTTCGGAGCCGAAGGTCCACTCGTGTACCCTTGATAACTGCACGACACAAGCTTTACGCCTCGGCTCTGCCCGTCGACACCGACAAAGGGCTGTTGATGACTGGAAACATGTTGCTTGCTCGGACAAGTCTCTTTTCAAATTATGTCGAGCGCTTAAACGTGTACGGGTATGGAGACAACCTCATGATTCCATTCACGCTGGTGGAGGCTCTGTAATGGTGTGGGGCGTGTGCATTCGGAGTGATATGGGACCCTGATACGTCTACACACGACTCTGACAGGTGACACGTACATAAACACCCAGTCTGATCACCTTCATTCAGTTACGTCCATTGTGCATTCCGACGGACGAGGACAATGCCAGCAGGGCAATTCTACACCCCACATGTCCTGAACTGCTGCAGAGTGGCTCCAGGAACACTCTCCTGGATTTAAACACTTCCGATGGCCACGGAACTACCCAGACATGAACATTATTGAGCATATCTGGGATGCCTTGCAACGTATTGTTCAGAAGAGATCTCTACCCCCTCGTACTCTTGCTGATTCAAGGAGAGCCCTGCAGGATTCATTGTGTAATTTCCTTCCATCACTACTTCAGGTATTAATCGAGTCCGTGCCATGTCGTGTTGCGGCAATTCTGCGTGCTCGCGGGGCGAACACGATATTAGGCAGGTGTACCAATTGTTCTGGCTATTGAGTGTAATATATCCCAAGATAAGAGCCATTTTACTTGTTAAGAGTAATGAACAGTATTCAGTGGCAGAGGTGGCAGGATTTACATGAGATGGCAAACTACAATACGCACGTGTGGGTAGATGGAATTGCTCGAGAAATCGTGGAGGTGAGGCACCAGGGTCGCTTCAGTAGATATGTATGTTCAGGAATCGTGGGTGACAGCGTTCTAGGGCAATACACTTACCAAACAGATTACCAACTGCTGTTTGTCACCAACTGATGCGCGATGAGTTGTCCGCACTGTTGGAGAACATTGCACTTGCAAAAAGACAACGGCTGTGATGTATGCACAACGGGACATGAACTCTTTTTCCACGGATCATGCTGTAATACCTGACCGCAACTGTCATAGGCGATGGAGTAGTCGAGGACGTCCAGTAGCATGGTATACACGTTCGCTGCAGCTGAATCCGTTAGCTCTCTGGCTATGAGGACATTAAAAGGAATTGGTGTATGCCCAACACATGGACAATACGCAGACGTTATGATACCGTCTCACCAAAGCATGCAACGCAGTCCGGATGGACTCAGATGTATTTGAAAAGTGCGCTATCACCGCGAAGAAGGACTTAAAGGTATGTGAGGACGTATGGTAATCACACAAACACTGCCTGTAGTGTCTACATCTACGAAATAGATAGATGGAAATGTGAAAACAGATTGTTCCACACATCAACCGGTGTCCGTTATTATAGAAATTTTTCTTCTAGTTTTGATAAACACTACACCTTGTTGAAGTATGTTGTATATAACTGAGGTATTGGAAAATGCAGGAAGCTCCTTGAGACTGGTCGCAAGCGATGCCGTTCTATATTCAGGGTGATTCTTGCCAACATCTGAAAACCCGTAAAGCTAAGCAGATGACGTTGAGACGAGTAATTTGGTATAGGACACATGGGATCCCAAATGTTGGGAAATAGCCCAAATGTGCATGGCACATGTTGAAGATGTGACGTCATTAGATGACTTACCTCGCCGAATGTGCAGCCGTTGGGCTTGTCGATTCTACCCTCACCAGTCGAGGACAGTGCTATTCGTCGCTGTGACAGGTTACTCTGTTTTCGTTATCCGATGTGGCACAGTAGTAATCCAATACTACGATGAATCGGTTTATAACTACGAAAAGAGAGTAGCCCAGCGCCACAATGTATAGCACTGCACCCTACCATGAAAGTAGGATCGACAAACCCAATCGCTGCACGTGCGGCGAAATACGTCATCTGGTGAAGTCACATGTTGACATCCACTTTAGCAGTATTTCCCGATATTTGCAACCTCTTGTATTTTATATCAAATCACTCGCCTCAACGACGTCTATGTCACTTCTGGGGTTTTTGAACGTTAATAACCATCACCCTGTGGAGAACTCACAAACTTAAACTATTGTAGTGATATACAAAGACACGTCTTCCAGCAGGGGGGATAGTAACCCACAGGACGTGCAGGTACGCCTCGCCAGTGAGGCTCTGAGGCGTTGTGAAGGGATAGCTGGCCCCAAGAGACGGTCGTCAATAACCCCCACGGAACTGGTGCCGATAGTTCGCTACCACTATACATTGGGGATTCTCCACAGCCCACAGCTAGGTGTTGTTAAGGTAGCCTCATCCATGTGTAGGATGGATGATAGAAATCCCGGTACCGTAGTGGCCTGTGCGACGAGCCAGCGACAAAACCGTCACCGCAGCGGCAAGTTCGTAGCTAATAAAGCCTGCACACGTTGTAAGTGATACGGACAGTGGGAATTGTGGAGAACGTTCCACACGGCCTTCTGGTTTAAATCACGCTGGCAGGCCATCTACCATGTGCTGATAATGTACTCACTACGGGATATTCCTACACTGGAAGGCATTTCCAGCCATGACATTTTTGGCTCCTCATCCTCTCAGTGCTCCTTTCCTGCAATTTGAGTTCGTTTAGTAAAATCACCCCCTGTAAGGACTAAACATTGGTTAGCCTCAAACAGACCCCTAGCGGGAGTTTCACCGAAATGTCGACTCAGCCATCGACCAAGATTTATTTATGGTAACATTTTTTAAATTTTATACAATTAAGTTAGCATTTATTTAGTTTATCAATATAATGTCATTATACGTCTACTTGTATAATGTTTCTTACTGGTATGGTGCTTATGATAAGGACTAGTCAATCGATATCGTTTTGACTGAAATTGACATCATTGTTAAACTGAAGCATAAACATATCGTAACAGCATTCAGCCACAAGAACCTTAGAAGCTGCTACATCACCTGCCCAACGTGCCACTGGCTGGCAGTATTGGAGTAAAACACACACACACACACACACACACACACAAAGACCTCAACGCCCCAGGAAGAAGTTCCACACAAATTCGTCACAAACTGATATGCGTACAGGCGTCAACAGAGAATGCAAAAGTAAATTTTGGCGGCTGATGGATGAACTTGTGATAGCCGGCCGAAGTGGCCGTGCGGTTAAAGGCGCTGCAGTCTGGAACCGCAAGACCGCTACGGTCGCAGGTTCGAATCCTGCCTCGGGCATGGATGTTTGTGATGTCCTTAGGTTAGTTAGGTTTAACTAGTTCTAAGTTCTAGGGGACTAATGACCTCAGCAGTTGAGTCCCATAGTGCTCAGAGCCATGAACTTGTGATATTGCAGCGTAATATCACTGCCCAGCTGGCAAGGACAGTAAACGGGGCACCTGTCGATATTAGGACATAAAGTCGTTGCAAATTTCATTCAATATACTCAGAAGGACAGTAACTGTGCCTAGCAGACGGATCGTGAAGAATATGCGCAGATATCAGTATTTGAGAGAGGACGTGTATTTGGGCTGAAGGAAGCCTGTTGGAGTAATCAGTGAATAGCTCGACATTTAAATAGGGCCATGATGGTGTTAGCATAATGTGAGAGAACCATGGTCGAACTCACCGTCAAGAAGGGAGCGGACGACTTAGAGAGACTACAGAATATGAAGATAGACCAGACAGACACTCTTAGCCCCAGATTCATCATTGTCATCGGAGGGGTCTTTCAGGAGGACTATTAATAGGTAAAAAAGGCTGAGCTCACGGCCCCTTGCGCTGACTACCATTGACCTCTGTACACCAACGAGCCCAACTGCAGTGATGTCGGGCACATCCAGCCTGAAATCTCATTCACTGAGTAGAATGGTCTTCAGTGATGAGTCCCACTTCGAACTGAGCCACGATGACCAGCGAAGACGTGTCTGGAGACGCCCTGGACATTAGAAAATTGCAGCGAAATGCAGGAAGATCTGCAGCGAATAGCCACTTGGTGCAGGGAGTGGCAACTGACCATTAACATAGACAAATGTAATGTACTGCGAATACATAGAAAGAAGGATCCTTTATTGTATGATTATATGACAGAGGACAAACACTGGTAGCAGTTACTTCTGTAAAATATCTGGGAGTATGCATGCGGAACGATTTGAAATGGAATGATCATATAAAATTAATTGTTGGTAAGGGGGAGCCAGGTTGAGATTCATTGGGAGAGTCCTTAGAAAATGTAGTACATCAACAAAGGTTCAAATGGTTCAAAAGGCTCTGAGCACTATGGGACTTAACATCTATTGTCATCAGTCCCCTAGAACTTAGAACTACTTAAACCTAACTAACCTAAGGACAGCACACAACACCCACTCTTCACGAGGCAGAGAAAATACCTGACCCCGCCGGGAATCGAATCCGGGAACCTGGGCGTGGGAAGCGAGAACGCCAGTGCACTACCACGAGCTGCGGACCATCAACAAAGGAGGTAGCTTACAAAACACTCGTTCGACCTATACTTGAGTATTGCTCATCAGTGTGGGATCCGTACCAGGTCGATTGACGGAGGAGATAGAGAAGATCCAAAGAAGAGCGGCGCATTTCGTCACAGGGTTATTTGGTAAGCGTGATAGCGTTACGGAGATGTTTAGCAAACTCAAGTGGCAGACTCTGCAAGAGAGGCTCTCTGCATCGCGGTGCAGCTTGCTGTCCAGGTTTCGAGAGGGTGCGTTTCTTAATGAGGTATCGAATATATTGCTTCCCCCTACTTATACCTCCCGAGGAGATCACGAATGTAAAATTAGAGAGATTTGAGCGCGCACGGAGGCTTTCCGGCAGTCGTTCTTCCCGCGAACCATACGCGACAGGAACAGGAAAGGGAGGTAATGAGAGTGGCACGTAAAGTGTCCTGCGCCACACACCGTTGGGTGGCTTGCGAAGTATAAATGTAGATGTAGATGTAGATACCAAAATGATTGTGGCCCGCCATACGGCCCGACAGCCAGGGGTAATGGTCTACGGTGGCATTCCATTTTATAGTAGGACCCCTTTGGTTGTCATCTGCAACACCCTTACAGCACAGCGGTACGTCGACGATATTCTACGCCTCGTTTTGTTGCCATTAACGACAAGACATCCTACGTTCACACTGCAGTAAGACAATGCCCGTGCGCATAAGCCGAAGTTTGTACTGATTGTCTCAGTGCTTGCCGAACACTGTCTTGGGCAGCAAGCTTGCCGGATCTCCGTGCAATTCAGAACGTGTGCAGCATTATGGGCAGCGCCCTCCAGCAAGATCGGAATTTCTAACGCGACAACTGCTCATAACTTGGCTCGATATCCATCAGGAGGACATCCAAAAACTTCATCAATTAATGCCAAGCCGGACAACTGCTTGCATAAGGGCCAGAGGTGGACCGTTGCGTTATTGACTTGCTAAATTTGTGAAGCTCTTTCTCTTGAACAAATCATACTATTCTGAAACTGAAACGCTTTATTTTTCTGTAAATCTACATCACAGCCACCAGTTTACTTAAGCTGGGTTAATTCTTTCGTAGTGCGTCGTTGCGTCGTTTTCTATTCTGAAATTGTAAAGATCTATTTTTCTGTAAATGTACATCATAGTTACAGATTTCCTCAAGTTAGATTAATTCCTTCGTGGTGCGTCGTTTTCTTTGTCTTAGTGTATAGGCAGTTGCAGATCTCTAGACCTGTAATGTCGGCTTTAGAAGCAGAAACCGCTTTTATTCCTTCAAATAGACGTCTTTACGCGGCTGACAGAACTGCGTTCTGGTCTTCTCACCAAGGTAAATTCACAAATGTTCAAATTTGTGTAAGTTCCCAGCGGACTAAACTGCTGATGTTATCGGTCCCTAAATTTACACATGTAAGTAGGCTGTTTGGGTTTTAATGTTGGTAACGCCACGTAGCGCTCTGTATGAAAATCACTGGCTGTGCTTTGTGCAGTCTGTGACTGGTTTGCATTGTTGGAATATTCGCTATTTTAGTGTTGGGCAGTTGGATGTGAACAGCGCGTAGTGTTGGGCAGTTGGAGGTGAGCCGCCAGCAGTGGTGGATGTGGGGAGATGGCGGAGTTTTGAGAGCGGATAATCTGGACGTGTGTCTATCAGAGACAGTAAATTTGTACGACTCTTTGTCACGAACTGATATATATATATATATATATGATGACTTTTGAACACTATTAAGGTAAATACATTGTTTGTTCTCTATCAAAATCTTTCATTTGCTAACTATGCCTATCAGTAGTTAGTGCCTTCAGTAGTTAGAATCTTTTATTTAGCTCGCAGTATTGGCGCTCGCTGTATCGCAGTAGTTCAAGTAACGAAGATTTTTGTGAGGTAAGGGATTCATGGAAGGTATAGGTCATTGTTAGTCAGGGCCATTCTTTTGTAGGGATTATTGAAAGTCAGATTGCATTGCGCTAAAAATATTGTGTGTCAGTTTAGTGTTGATCAGGATAAGTAAAGAGCGAAATGTCTGCAGTAGGTACTGGGAGATGAAGAAACTTGTACAAGATAGAGTAGCATGGAGAGCTGCATCAAACCAGACTCAGGACTGAAGACCACAACAACAACAACAAGTTCTAGGTGACTGATGACCTGAGATGTTAAGTCCCATAGTGCTCAGAGCAATTTTTGAACTGAAGTGTCGCATCTAGGCCCTTTACTTACTAATTGATGAACCAAAATTTAAATAATACAAAAAAACAGCAAATGCAAAAGCTAAGATCCGTTCCGACCATATAGCGACAAACTATTTACTTACGTTCAAAAAAATGGTTCTGAGCACTATGGGACGTAGCTTCTGAGGTCATCAGTCCCCTAGAACTTAGAACTACTTAAACCTAACTAACCTAAGGACATGACACACAACCATGCCCGAGGCAGGATTCGAACCTGCGACCGTAGCGGTCGCGCGGTTCCAGACATTAGCACCTAGAACCGCGCGGCCACCACGGCCGGCACTTACGTCCACTGTCTATTATTTTTGATCGTTTCTGGGACCGTGACTCTGAACTCTCTGAGGAGAGGATATAGGACAATCTTAAATGTCAATGTGGCTGCCTTCAGTAAACTCGTCATTTATTACAAACTATACTAGCGAATAGGAGATAGACAAAAACAACTACATTTTACAACAGTCTCTTACGTACAAACTAAAGACAGATCGATGACATAATTTAGCATCGGAATTTAGCACGAAAAGCCTCTTCATACGTTTCGGAGAATGATGTTCTAGGATGAAACATCGTCCAGGCACTCACATGGGGCTTCTGGAGAGACAGAAATTAAAAAGAGGGAATCATCCAAAACTGCATTAAATTCCAGGGGACGATGGATAAGTATTTTTATCCATGACTATTGGTGCTAAGTGGACTCGTTGGCCTGAAATATTTCGAACAAAGTATGTTACAGTCGAAACTAGAGTGGCCAAAAACCAGTTGCGTCGGATACCATGGCAAGAACAATCACAAAAGTTGCTTAACATTGACTTTAGGGGTAAGGTAATGGGCAATACGGCCACCTTGCTACATCTGAGTATTAAAAGGCAGAATATCTACAAAATCCAACAAGAACATTTCGAATTCTAAGTTCCAATCGAAAGAAATTAATCTTCGCAGGCGAAACATAACAAGTAGTGTGAATTAATCCCTACACTGAGGACGTTGATACCATCAGGTATCAATCGTGACCTAACTTATAAGATCTCAACTCACTGCCGGTCGTTGTGGCCGAGGGGTTCTAGGCGCCTCAGTCTAGAACCACGCTGCTGCTACGGTCGCAGGTTCTAGTCCTGCATCGAGCATGGATGTGTATGATAGGTTAGTTAGGTTTAAGTAGTTCTAAGACTAAGGGACTGATGATCAGATGTTAAGTCCTATAGCGCTTAGAGCCATTTGAACCATTTGAACCTCAATCCATCTTATACTCCGATTAAAATTACTTTGTGACTGACGTTTCAGCTACTCGAGTAGTAGGTGCCAGCTGCCAGTCAATGGCAGTTCTTTCTCGAGCGTCACGTGCTCGGTGTGTTGTCTGTTTCGTACCTATGTGCAGCGTCTTGTGAAGCGTTCTTGGCTAGATGGCGGTTACACTGCACCCCGCCATTGCTTCTACCAATCAAAAAGTAATTTTAATCAAAATATGACAGGTACACACTATTCTGCATCACATCTCCGCGGAGGGACCACAACTGTCAATCCCTAGCGTCGGTTTAAAAGCGTTGGTCGCTTAGCCAACCGTGTTGGCTGAAGAACCGCAGGAGGCCATTGCTCCAAGGACAATGAAAGGTTCCAGAAAGTTCTAGAAAGCTCTGTGTGGGATACTACACTGCCAGTCAAATGAGGTGGTTTTGAAAATAACTTGAAGGCTGGCTTCTGCAGTTGAGACTTGTTCCGTCTAGCCAGGCATAAAGAAAGTTCAACGAACTTTTCCTGTCTCCCAAAGAAAGAAAAGTAAATTCTTCCAACTTGTGGCTATGTCACCATATGTCATGCAGATGCCTCGAGTGGCACCTGGTGTATGAAAAAGTACTAAGGCTGTGATTCCCACAAGTGAACAGCAAATAAAACAAAATCAACTAGCCAGCAGAAAATTCTCCTTCAAACACGTGATAGGGTAAAATTGTGGCTAGCAGTAATGCGTCGAGGGAAGATAAAATTAGGAAAGGAGATACGGAAATAACAGAGTCCTTTCAGTGGGGCCCGCTTAATTCTTCTTCTTTCTTCAGATGAAGAAATCAGCGTGCAGGAGGAATTTTGAGAATAATGAAGACATGATATTCGAGGTCTAACGTTTTCTGAATTCGCCAAGTGCCGAATTCTACAACAGGGTAGCCACTAACTCATCCTCTATTGGGAAAAAATCATACTGTAGAGTGAACTTATAAAGAAGAACAATCACAATGACCAACTTTCATGGTCGCAGCTTGATTTTTTCGATGTGGCTATTACAATTTTACAACAGTTTGGAAGTGACCTTTATTCGGCAGCGGGCAACAAATCGCAGGAGACGTTATGAGGAACATAGCCACACTGTAGCATTAGGCAGTGTGGCGTTCGTTTCGGCCCTGACGAGTGGCCACATCTTCAGGCCGGCACAGCCTCCGCGCCATTAGTGGCGCAACCGGCCGCGTGACCCCGCGCCTCTTGCCCGGCCGCTGCGTCTCAATTGCCAGATTGCCTGACGGCGCCGCCGTAATTAAGTCTCACTATTAATTAACCTCGGCGAAGCCTTTTATTTTCGTCGCCGCACGCTCTCTGCCGCCGGGTTAGGAAGGGCTCCCCAGAGGTAATTCCGTGATGGATTTATAAATAACACAGTTATTTATTATCGGTGGGGCTCCATCTCGGACACGCGACTCGACCGACGAAACCAGTCATTTTCGGGCGGCATTCGATGAGGTCATCAGCAGAGCAATCGTGTCCGCCACGCGGCAGCAAGTGGTCTAACGTGGATAATATCGATGGATGGATCAGTCATTCTCGCCGTGCATTAATTGACAGATACTGTATTTGGCAGTGCAGTGCATTGCAAATATGTCTTTATTTTCTACAGTATGATTTTGCTTGTTATCTGGGAGACAAATAGACATTCTTAACTGTGAGTGGCAGACAGCTCGACAAGAGATGTGTGTGTGTGTGTGTTAGAATTTTGCACAGAGCATAACTTAACCATAGCTAACACTTAGTTCAAGAATCATGAAAGAAGGTTGTATACATGGAAGAACCCCGGAGATACTAAAAATTTTCAGATAGATTATATAATGGGAAGACAGATATTTAGGAACCAAATTTTAAATTGTAAGACATTTCCAGGGGCAGATGTGGACTCTGACCACAATCTATTGGTTATGAACTGTAGATTAAAACTGAAGAAACTACAAAAAGGTGCGAATTTGAGGAGATGGGACCTGGATGAACTGAAAGAACCAGAGTTT
Source organism: Schistocerca americana (assembly GCF_021461395.2). Taxonomy (NCBI): domain Eukaryota; kingdom Metazoa; phylum Arthropoda; class Insecta; order Orthoptera; family Acrididae; genus Schistocerca; species Schistocerca americana. Next base: position 288,546,068 of record NC_060121.1, on the reverse strand, counting down.
GTACAGAGTTTCAGGGAGAGCATAAGGGAACAATTGACAAGAATGGGGGAAAGAAATACAGTAAAAGAAGAATGGGAAGCTTTGAGGAATGAAATAGTGAAGGCTGCAGAGGATCAAGTAGGTAAAAAGACGAGGGCTAGTAGAAATCCTTGGGTAACAGAAGAGATACTGAATTTAATTCATGAAAGGAGAAAATACAAAAATGCAGTGAGTGAAGCAGGAAAAAAGGAATACAAACGTCTCAAAAATGACATCGACAGGAAGTGCAAAATGGCTAAGCAGGGATGGCTAGAGGGCAAATGTAAGGATGTAGAGGCGTATCTCGCTAGGGGTAAGATAGATACCGCCTACAGGAAAATTAAAGAGACCTTTGGAGAAAAGAGAACCACTTGTATGAATATCAAGAGCTCAGATGGAAACCCAGTTCTAAGCAAAGAAGGGAATGCAGAAAGGTGGAAGGAGTATATAGAGGGTCTATACAAGGGCGATGTATTTGAGGAAAATATTATGGAAATGGAAGAGGATGTAGATGGAGATGAAATGGGAGATATGATACTGCGTGGTGAGTTTGACAGAGCGGTGAAAGACTTCAGTCGTAACAAGGCCCCGGGAGTAGACAACATTCCATTAGAGCTACTGACGGCCTTGGGAGAGCCAGTCCTGACAAAACTCTACCACTTGGTGAACAAGATGCATGAGACAGGCGAAATTCCCTCAGACTTCAAGAAGAATATAATAATTCCAATCCCAAAGAAAGCAGGTGTTGACAGATGTGAAAATTACCGAACTATCAGTTTAATGAGTCAGAGCTGCAAAATACTAACGCGAATTCTTTACAGACGAATGGAAAAACTAGTAGAAGTCGACCTCGGGGAAGATCAGTTTGGATTCCGTAGAAATGCTGGAACACGTGAGGCAATACCGAACCTACAACTTATCTTAGAAGAAAGATTAATGAAAGGCAAACCTACGTTTCTAGCATTTGTAGACTTAGAGAGAGCTTTTGACAATGTTGACTGGAATACTCTCTTTCAAATTCTGAAGGTGGCAGGGGTAAAATACAGGGAGCGAAAGGCTATTTACAATTTGTACAAAAACCAGATGGCAGTTATAAGAGTCGAGGGACATGAAAGGGAAGCAGTGGTTGGCAAGGAGTGAGACAGGGTTGTAGCCTCTCCCCGATGCTATTCAATCTGTATATTGAGCAAGCAGTAAAGGAAACAAAAGAAAAGTTCGGAGTAGGTATTAAAACCCATGGAGAAGAAATAAAAACTTTGAGGTTCGCCGATGACATTGTAATTCTGTCAGAGACAGCAAAGGACTTGGAAGAGCAGTTGAACCGAATGGACAGTGTCTTGAAAGGAGGATATAAGATGAACATCAACAAAAGCGTAACGTGGATAATGGAATGTAGTCGAATTAAGTCGGGTGATGCTGAGGGAATTAGATTAGGAAATGAGTCACTTAAAGTAGTAAAGGAGTTTTGCTATTTGGGGAGCAAAATAACTGATGACGTTCGAAGTAGAGAGGATATAAAATGTAGACTGGCAATGGCAAGGAAAGCGTTTCTGAAGAAGAGACATTTGTTAACATCGAGTATAGATTTAAGTGTCAGGAAGTCGTTTCTGAAGGTATTTGTATGGAGTGTAGCCATGTATGGAAGTGAAACATGGACAATAAATAGTTTGGACAAAAAGAGAATAAAAGCTTTCGAAATGTAGTGCTACAGAAGAATGCTGAAGATTAGATGGGTAGATCACATAACTACTACATAACTTCTCTTCCTTTTCCTACTGTCGAATTCCGGTCACCCATGACTATTAAATTTTCGTCTCCCTTCTTTGCCTGAATAATTTCTTTTATTTCATCACACATTTCTTCAATTTCTTCGTCATCTGAAGAGCTAGTTGGCATATGAACTTGTACTACTGTCGTAGGCGCGGGCTTCGTGTCTATCTTGGCCACAATAATGCGTTCACTATGTTGTTTGTAGTAGCCTACCCGCATTCCTATTTTTTTATTCATTATTAACCCTACTCCTGCATTACCCCTATTTGACTTTGTATTTATAACCCTGTATTCGCCTGACCAAAAGTCTTGTTCCTCCTGCCACCGAACTTCACTAATTCCCACTATATCTAACTTTAACCTATCCATTTCCCTTTTTAAATTTTCTAACCTACCTGCCCGATTAAGGGATCTGACATTCCACGCTCCGGTCCGTAGAACGTCAGTTTTCTCTCTCCTGATAACGACGTCCTCCTGAGTAGTCCCCTCCCGGAGATCCGAATGGGGGACTATTTTACCTCCGGAATATTTTATCCAAGAGGACGCCATCTTCATTTAATCATACAATAAAGCTGCATGGCCTCAGTAAAAATTACGGCTGTAGTTTCCCCTTTGTTTCAGCCGTTCGCAGTACCAGCACAGCTAGGCCGTTTTGGTCAGTGTTACAAGGCCAGGTCAGTCAATCATCCAGACTGTCGCCCTTGCAACTACTGAAAAGGCTGTTGCCCCTCTTCAGGAACCACACATTTGTCTGGCCTCTCAACAGATACCGCTCCGTTGTGGTTGCACCTACGGTACGGCTGTCTGTATCGTTGAGGCACGCAAGCCTCCTCACCAACGGTAAGGTCCATGGTTCACAGGGGAGATCGGATCTTAGCTTTTGCATTTGTTTAAATTTTGGTTTTATTAAATTAGTAAGTATAGGGCCTAGATGCGACACTTTAGTAAACCATGATCCAGGACGACAGTTGCACATGAAGTAAAGCAGAATCAGACGTAAAATATGCCCCTTTTCACCAAATCAAGAGAATGTAAGGGGCGAGAGGTGGGGCATGGGTCTGAAACAATTCTCTATTGATCAAAGATGCAGCATGTCTGACTGTGACCTGTGCAAAATGCACTGGGCCGTTCTCGTGAAGCAACCCCGTCCCCGTTGGATAGGTTTCCACGACACTTTGCCTTGTCAGTATCCCCAAAATTGTCACAGCACAGCGGTAGAGTAGTCATGTGACGGCTTGCCCCTCACGAGTACCGAACTATGGCAGTGTCCAATTCCATTCATCGTCACCTTACTACCTCCTTTGCCTCGGGACCATGGCAATATATATACACCGAAGAACCAAAACGTTATCACCACTTGTATAATAGCTTGTTTCTCCGTCTTTGGAACGAGATATATCACTCATTCTGCGTATCAGAGATCCTTCAGTTTGTTGGTTGGTTTGTTGTGGGATGTGGCGTTAGATGTTTACGCACGTAAATAACAGGCCACTGATCTGAATATGCGATGATGGTGCCCGGTAGCGACCCAGATGGATTCCGTAGAATTTACATCTGGCGAATTTGGTAGCCGAGACATCAACATGAGTTCACTACAATGCTCCTCAAACCACTGTAGCATGGTTCTGGCTCCGAGAAAGGACAATTACTGCTGAAAAGCGACATCGCCGTCGGAGAGGACATCAAGAATGAACGGATGCAGCTGGTTCGCAGCTGTCAGCGTGTCCCATGAAAGCAAAGGAGAATGTTTTCCATAGCATAATACTGCTCCCACCAGCCTGCGTCCTTGGCACGCTGTATATTTCGATCCGCCATTCACCTCTATTACAGCGTTTGTGGAAACGACCATCGACCTATTGTAGCAAAAATGTGATTCACCAGAAGAGCCGACACGTTTCCATTGATCGACGGTCGAATCTCGATGGTCCGGTGCGCACCTCGTTCTTAGTTGACGATATCGCTGCATTAACATGTGATCACGTAGGGGCGGTCTGCTGCGGAGCTTCATTTTCAACAATGTAAAATGAACGGTGTGCTCCAAAACACTCGTGCGTGCACCAGCACTGTTGTCTTTAGGCAGAGATGCCACAGATCACCATCCGTCCTACTTAACAGAGCAGACAAGCCTGCGAACCGCATGTTCTGTGATGAGTCGTGGACATCCAACCATTCACCGCCTAGTGGTAGTTTCACTGTCCTACCTGTTTCCGTAGATGCTCATGACAGCAACACTCGACCAGCTTCTCCGTTTTCGAGATACTCGTTCACAGGCTCTGTGTAATAATAATATGCCCTTTGTCAGAGCCGCTTATCTCAAAGAATTTCCCCACCTGCAGCTGATATCTTCGCTAGGGGGTCCCCCGTCCATGTCCGATCCGCTTACATACTTTTGTACCGGAGAGGGAATCGAACCCGGATTTCCCGCTTGTTGCCATCAGCCGCCTTAGTATGAATGCATGTTCAAAGAAACTTTCTATCGTAGTTGAGAATAACACAGACACTGCAATATCGTATTTGTCTGATGACACTGGTCAAGCGACTTTCAGTTAAAATGTCTCACCTGTACGGGAATATACTTAATGGATGTACGAGTACAGGTTGTAGACAGGTGACTGACCATGTATGGAAGCTTGTGTCTTGCCGTGAGTCGTGCTCGGATAGCCTAATGGTAAGACGACCGCCCGCCGTAAGTAGGAAATCCTGGTTCGAAAATGTTCAAATGTGTGTGAAATCTTATGGGACTGCTAAGGTCATCGGTCCTTAAGCTTACGCACTTGTTAACCTAAATTATCCTTAGGAGAAACGCCCATGCCCGATGGATGACTCGAACCTCCGCCGGGACCAGCCGCACAGTCAATGACAGGAGCGCCTAAGACCGCTCGGCTAATCCCGCGAGAAATCCTGTTTCGAGTCCCGGCCCGGCACAGATTTTCATTGTCGTCATTCATTCTACAGCTGATGACTGTCCATAATCGTGATTGCGAATATATTTAATGTATTTCATAACAGCTGTAGTCGCCGCAGTGCCCGTTCCTCTGGACATGTATGCATGTCCAATGGGACTTTGCATTGTAATTCAGTGTCACACAGGCACTACAATATCGTATGGAAGAGAAAACGTGGGAAGTGACGATAATACCCAAAGTACCCTCCGTCACACACCGTAAGGTAGTTTGCGGTGTAACGCCCAATGCCGAAATCGGTCCAGCGGGAACTGGTCGGTCAAGTCGCGAAGTGGCCAACGTCGCTTTAAATTGGCCGGTCAGCGTCCGATCTTTTCCTTATTTCGGTACTCGGCAGGTCAGTTTCAAATTCAAATGGCTCTGAGCACTATGGGACTTAACATTTTAGGTCATCAGTCCCCTAGAACTTAGAACTACTTAAACCTAACTAACCTAAGGACATCACACACATCCATGCCCGAGGCAGGATTCGAACCTGCGACCGTAGCAGTCCTGCGGTTCCGGACTGCAGCGCCTAGAACCGCACGGCCACCGCGGCCGGCGGCAGGTCAGTTTGCAACGTATCTGGGACTGATGGGCCAAACTCCGAAGAAAGAGGAAAACCAGATTTTATTGAATAATTTGAAAGTGTATAAGTCAGGAAATGGCTAAAATCGCTGTAAATTGACCGGCCAATGTCCAATCTTTTCCTGAGTTCGAATCTGGCCGGCCAGTTTGCAAAGTGACGTAGGCAGACCGACCAGAATCAAAAGATAAATAAAGAGTCGATGAATATGTATAACTTCAAGCTGTATGCAATCTATTTATTTCATCAATTGCACCTATAAAATATATAAAATTTATACAATCTATGCACTTTATAAATCTTTGTTAATACAACCGGTATTCACTTATTACAAGAAGTTATGGTTTCATGACATTTTGAATTACACGTTATTTTCTCGTTTCTGCATTTGCAGCGATTCTTGGCGCATTTAGTAGAGCAGTTGCATCGATTGTATTTGTTGAATGTTGCCTTGTCGTCAGCTATGTGGCGTCTAGAAAGCCTGCCTTCTCGGATCGCTAGACAACATTCAGACAAATCGTATTAACGAGTTTTATTACGAAATGAACAATGGCCGTACTTAACTTTGACAATAGCACGGAAGTGTCAACCGGCGGCAGTGGCCGAGCGGTTCTAGGCGCTTCAGTCTGGAACCGCGAGACCGCTACGGTCGCAGGTTCGAATCCTGCCTCGGGCATGGATGTGTGTGATGTCCTTAGGATAGTTATGTTTAAGTAGTTCTAAGTTCTAGGGGACTGATGACCTCAGATGTTAAGTACCACAGTGCTCAGAGCCATTTGAAGCATTTGAACAGAAGTGTCGCAAACAAATCTCTTCAGTATATACAATTCCTAATACAAGTGTAGTAAAACAGTTGACTCTACCCTTCAGGCCGCTAGTCTTGAAGCTTCTGTAAAACTGAGCCGCGGCTAGTCGGGCGCGGCGCTCATGCTCTCTTCGGATAGAGGCCGTTGCGGTCGCGTTGTCGTCCTGAAGAGGGTTCGGGCAGCGTGCAACTGGCTGACGACTTCTTCGCAGCCCTCTCTGCTCTAACGTTCCCCACTGGCATGCCGTCGCTTGACTCCACGCCGTAACATTATCCTTGGCCACTGGTCAGTGACTGTAAAGACGATATGGTTCGTAATGATTTTTTTTTCTTTGGTCCTATTGTTGCTGTGGTATCGATAGCTACGATGCCACAGCGTAGGTGCAAGTTCGTAGGTTGGCACTACGACACCGACACAGATACAGACGACAGCGCCCTCTAGCCGGCGCTGTGCAGCTCTACGAGCGCCTGATTCAGCCCATTTGAACTTGAGTAGACGAAAAGCAGCATTGTTTCTGTTTCATAGTGGGCGAGTCACTACACATTTTGCCTGTGTAACTACTGTGAGCTTAAATACATCCGGCTTCGCACCTACGAGCTCCTCAGTGCAAAGTTATGTATTCATATTCTTCCTATAGTACAGGTGATTTATTTTTAAACGCAGTAGCGAAGCATATCACCTTTTCGTGGTCCTACTTTCTTCATACATGCGGCCTATGCTTCAGTTTATAGGAGCAGACCCACGCGCCGCCTTCCAGGCGGGATACAAAAGTTGCCCCATCACAGTACTGAACCATCAATTAGGGCGGTTCACAAACAACAACTCAAGTACACATGTTATTCCAAAACGTTATCGTGGAAATAGAGACCAGGAGGTGCTGGTGAAATAACACACATTGCTAAAGATATCTTTTTATATCAAAAGACTTTCTCAACAAATTTTTAGGTCTGGCCTTTAAAAAAAATTTCAAAAACAATTACCGACAAGTTTTCTTTATGAAAAGAAGATTGCTAGGTACGACGTTAACAACTTCCCAATAATAAGATTTTAAACTTATCATACATATATAAGAGAACAATTCCTTAAAAAAACCTTTAAGTAGCTAGTTTGTACTAAAGGTAAATAGTTGTCTCTTGCCAGTTAAATAAGTTATATTACACCTGTCAGATGTTACAAGATAAATGTGAATAAGCCAGCACACAAATCTTCACATTAAAGGCAGTTGCCAAAACAAAAAAAAAACAAAAAAAAATCCCTTAGCTCGGCGAGGGACCAGATTACAATAGTCGGAATAGTTATTGGTAGTCTACAGGGCCACAGCAGATCAGCCCCAAAACTTGCATTACAAGCCACCGTCTCCCCGCAAAACCAGAAGATGTAGCAAGGGCGGTGCCTGCACCGACTCTGAACTACAGAAACACACGACACCGACCCTAAATCACCCAATCAAGGTGTGAATGAAACGACCCGATCAAGAAGCAATTACCACATTCCCACGGACAGGCAAACGAAAACTGTTGTGGGAAGACCCGAACAAAACCACTGGTGAAGAAACTCATACACTTCACTAGAACTTGAAAAACCACTCTGTTTCATAAAAACAGTACATAACTTCTCACACTACACCACAGCGCCGAGAACACGTTGCACTTCCTTATGCTCGTCAGAGCCAACCGCTGCCAGTGGTTTCAACGGCCGCTCTCTGATCTCCTGCACCACGGCTTTTAAGCTTCATAAGCCACGTACATGCGGGTAAGGCAGACTTAGCCCCTGACAGCCACGAGGTCAGCTAAAGCACGTGGCGAGCAGTTGACGACCCCACAACAGGGTCCCGCTCGCCATCACCTCTCTCTAGCCACCGCCCAGTACGCACTCCTCGATCGTCACGCGACCGTACACGTGCTCCACCTCCCGCCAGAGGGCGGTAGCGATCCAAGCAGCGTGCCAAACCGAAAGAGCCACTGCAAAACGCTAAACGCGAAGCGAAAGCACTCCACATGGCGCGCTTTTCGAAGAGCCGGACACAACTACGGCTCAAGTACGCAGTGCAATTTAGCCAGGGATATCCCGACGTACGTGCAATCACATACTATTCTGGCCGGGAATCTGCGGCTAAAGTCGGACATACGTTGATTCTTTCAAGTTATCGGACTTCGGCCAATCCTCTCGGTCAAAGTGCGAAATGGCCGGCCATATCGCGATCTGGCCGGTCTTTGGACTTTGGCCGTAACATACAATGCTGGCCATTAATATTGCTAGACAAAGAAGAAATGCCGATGATAAACCGGTATTCATTGGTCAAATATATTATACTAGAACTGACATATGTTTACATTTTCACGCAATTTGGGTGCATAGATCCTGAGAAATCAAGTACCCAGAACAACCACCTCTGTCAGTAGTAACGGCCTTAACACTCCTGGGCATTGAGTGAAACAGTGCTTGGATAGCGTGTACAGGTACAGCTGCCCATGCAGCTTCAACACGATACCACAGTTCATCAAGAGTAGTTCAAATGGCACTGAGCACTATGGGACTTAACATCTGTGGTCATCAGTCCCCTAGAACTTAGAACTACTTAAACCTAACTAACCTGAGGACATCACACACATCCATGCCCGAGGCAGGATTCGAACCTGCGACCGTAGCGGTCACGCGGTTCCAGACTGAACCGCCTAGAAACGCACGGCCACACCGGCCGGCCATCAAGAGTAGTGACTGCCGTATTATGACTGGCCAGTTGTTCGACCACCATTGACCAGACGTTTTCAATTGGTGAGAGATCTGGAGAATGTGCTGGCCAGGGCAGCAGTCGAACATTTTCTGTGTCCAGAAAGGACCGTACAGGACCTGCAACATGCGGGCGTGCATTATCCTCCTAAAGTGTAGGGTTTCGCACGAATCGAATGAAGGGTAGAACCACGGGTCGTAACATATCTGAAATGTAACGTCCACTGTTCAAAGTGCCGTCAATGCGAACAAGAGGTGACTAAGACGTGGAACCAATGGCACCCCATACCATCGCGCCGGATGGTACGCCAGAATGGCGATAACGAATAGACGCTTCCAACGTGCGTTCACGGATGCGACCATCATGATGCTGTAGACAGAACGATTCATCCCAAAAAATGACGTTTTGCCATTCGTGGACCCAGGTTCGTCGTTGAGTACACTATCGCAGGCGCTCCTGTCTGTGATGCAGCGTCAAGGGTAACCGCAGCCACGGTCTCCGAGCTGATAGTCCATGCTGCTGCAAACAACGTCGAACTGTTCGTGCATATGGTTGTTGTCTTGCAAACGTCCCCATCGTTGACTCAGGGATCGAGACGTGACTGCACGATCCGTTACAGCCATGCGGATAAGATGCCTGTCATCTCGACTGTTAGTGATACGAGGCCGTTGGGACCCAACAAGGCGTTCCGTATTACCCTCCTGAACCCACCGATTCCATATTCTGCTAACAGTCAGCGGATCTCGACCAACGCGAGCAGCAATGTCACGATACGATAAACCGCAATCGCGATAGGCTACAATCCGACCTTTATCAAAGTCGGAAATGTGATGGTACGCATTTCTCCTCCTTACACGAGACATCACAGTAACGTTTCACCAGGCAACATCGGTCAATTGCTGTTCTTGTATGAGGAATTGGTTAGAAACTTTCCTTACGTCAGCACGTCGTAGGCGTCGCCATCGGCGCCAACCTTCTGTGAATGCTCTGAAAAGCTAATCATTTGCATATCACAGCATCTTCTTCCTGTCGGTTAAATTTCTCTTCTGTAGCACGTCATCTTCGTGGTGTAGAAATTTTAATGGCCAGTAGTGTACATATGGACATGAAAGTTTCCTTGTGCTCATGTGGACATATGGAACACTCATATTGCTCCGGAACTGTGTAAAATACAATCAGCACCGCGAGTCATTAGAGACCACACGGGAGCAGATACAGGGCCCTGGAGCGTACGTACAAGAGCAGGGGCTGGGTGGGGTGCCGGCGGCACCACAGCCACAGTGCCTGCGGCGGCCTAATTAAGCGGCGACTCTATCGTGGCTGCCGATACAGAGGCGCCACGCTATCTGCGCTCCCTCGCGGCGCCGCATATCTCAGCAGCTAACTGGCTGCGCTCCGGCCCCCATAACTCACGCCCCGCGCGCCTCTTATCAGGGAGGCCTGGCTGCTCGACCCGGACGCTCCCCGCGCGTTCGTCTGTGCCCGAGGCTGACGGTCTGTGGACAGGCAGCGATCGCTGTTGAAGCGTTCTCTGGGCCGCGACACGACGAGCCGATAGTGCCCGTCTCACGCCTTCGCTCGGCTCGTGTTTGGACAATGCCAAGTGTACGACGCGGAGCGTCTCGCGACAGGTGCGAACTAGAGATTAGAAATGAGTTCCGTATACTCGCTTTCAACTCGCCAGCAAGTCTTGTGACGTCTTCTCCGACCTCGCCGCCTCGGTGTGCCCGTATGCTCGACTCGTGAGTCTCCGCCGCAGCCCACTGCACACCTATGGCTGTTGTCAGGTACAAATGGACTCGCCGGCCGAGGTGGCCGAGCGGTTCTAGGCGCTACAGTATGGAACGCCGCGACCGCTATGCTCGCAGGTTCGAATCCTGCCTCGGGCATGAATGTATATGATGTCCTTAGGTTAGTTAGGTTTAATTAGTTCTAGGGGACTGATGACCTCAGACGTTATGTCCCATAGTGGTCAGAGCCACTTTGAACAAATGGAGTCGACTTGCTCGGAAAGGAGAGCGAGTACACGAGTTCGCAAGAAATCCGCGGACTCTCTGCATCCGCACTAGACACGCATTCGTTTTGAAAGAAATTTCCGCCATTGAACTGTAAATTATTATTCATTTATTTCACACAGTCATGATTTCGGCTTTACAGCCATTCTCAAGTGCATGCTGAAATGTCACAAATGACCGACCTGCCTAAATGATAGTGGAAATTTATACGGTGTGAGTCGCGTACGACGCAACACTCATTTTATTTCGTGAGTGGTTATACATACTGCACCGCGGTTTTCGGCAAATGTTAGAGCGTCGAGTGGCACATAGTGATTTATTTGATTAAGTTTTTAGTGCTGGTACCAACGGAGATACGATATCTCTTGGGAAGACATTCACAGTGATACAGCATTCGTTAATGTTGACGCTGTAAACAGTTGTAAAATAATTCGAGAAACATCCTAAAAACTGAGGGTGGCCAGAATCGCAATTAGCGGTGCAAACACCCCCAAGCTGAGCTCCCGTCCTACGCTGTGTCGCAATGTCAACATATTTGCCTGTTTGCACTCCACGCAGCACATTTCTGCTTCAGCATTCGTTGGGTGCAGACATGTACAACAATTAGATGTTGGTTATACTATTTTCATGTGGTAAATGTAAAATAAATACCGTAAAAACAGTACCGCGGTATAGGGCTACCTACCCGAATCGCCAACGTCCCACGCGCCAGCCGATTGCAGGAATTATTAAGACGCTAATGTGGTAAGGCTGCTTGAACGTCAAAAAGAAGACGAGAAAGAACACTGCGACTGACAGAGAACCCGAAGGAGCTGTCCTGGCTACAACGCTTGTGAATCCGCACGGTAGTACTGTAAGCAAATGGGGGAGGGTGAGGTTATAGTTCCGTCTGAATTTGATATTTTTACCCACTCACCTCGTAAATCCAATCGTAATTCGCTTGTTCCCTTGCAGTCTAGGAACAGCAACTTGAGTATTGCTGTAATAAACGATAACTAACAAGGGGAACAAAGGAGTGCCAATTACCAAAATTCAAGTTTTAGCCTAGTATAATCCATTAATGTATTCTTTAACACTTGCGCTACACAGGGCTGCATTGTTACACTCTTCACAAAATGACAAATGTGTTGATACACTGATACATACAGTAACACAACACCACAATACATCATCCAACACTGCAATCCAGATGGGGCGTTCGTGGAAATATAGGTAATCCAAGTTTCATTTACCAGCGCGGATGAGATGCTCGCGGGCATCTAATCATGTTCTCGCGATTGTTCTCGTGTTGTATTACTTCGCAAACCGCGGAGTACGTCTCGTGAGGTAACGAATGATTACACAGCATCAAACAAACACCTTTATAGTCACAAAATTTAATTGTTCTCTTAGCCTGGTTCCTTACCATCTTCACACCACGCACACGGTTAAACATCACCACGTGACTCCTTCCCTCGTTCTGGCGCGAAAAAACAAAGAAGCGACCATAGCGATGTTATTATAATCGATACAGTGCTACTCGATACATGCTTGCAGTACGAGACCTGCTGCCAAGGAATGTCGAATCAGCCAGACGAGTGTCATTCGCATCCTGTGTCGACAGAATTTACATCCCTATCGTCTGTCACTATATCAGACACTCGACGACAGTGATTGCGAACGTCGTACATAATTTTGTCGGTTTGTCCTTCACCAGCTGAGAGATCATCTTACGTGTTTCCAACCTGTGCTCTTTGCCCTTGAAGCAACGTTCATTAACCAAGCTACAGTAAATTTGCGTAACATGCACTACGAGGCAGCCGAAAATCCACATTGGCTTGATCAGGTGCAAGATCAACGGCATTGGAGCGTAAACGTATGGTGCGGCCTCATGGGAAATTACATTGTTTGACCTTACTTCATCTCAGGCATCCTAAGTGGACATTCGTAAGCACACTTTCTGACGAACGTTCTGCCTTTTCTTCTAGAAGATGTACCACGGGATATTCAACAGAGTATGTGAGTGCAACACGACGGGTGCCCAGCTCACTCGTCACGTGTTGTAAGGCAAATACTGAATGAGAACTTTGCTGGACGTTGGACAGGACGAAAGTCTGTTGTCAAATGGCCTGCGAGGCCTCCCGCTTTGACCTCTCTTGACTTATTCTTTTGGGATCACTCAAAGATGTAGTCTATGACGAAGTCCAACTGCGACAGATGATATGTTTCGTTGAATCACCAGTGCATGCTCTACCACTTCATCCACTGTAATTACATCTGTTCATCATTCCGTCGAACGGCCATTGAAAAATGTCCCTTTCATGCTCAACTGCTGGAACACATGCTTAAATAAAGAGTGAAGTTTTCTGGAAGACAAAATTTATATTGCGTGATTTGGGTGTTTACGAAATCATTGTTAGTAAATTGTTTCATTTACGTGTATGCCAAACTGCACTTCAATGTCAAATAAGTCCAAGCGTGCAAGGTACGTAGCTGGTAACCCTGTGATTACGCGCTTATGTTCAGCATCAAACGACATTTCATTCAGAACAATACTTATTTTGTGGTGTACAGGTGGTCACCAAAGTATTTTCACTAAAATGTTTAGTTCTAAGAATTGATCACATATGACATAATTTAGAGCAATGTAGGTAGAGACCGTTGTTGGCCAGCATGTATATTATCTCTGAGAAGCACACAGCCACGTACAGGGAAAGACAGGTCAATTCTTTCTTCTAATATTTAGATATTTATTACTGCGTTTTGGAGCGTATATGACCTCTATTTTCCTTGAAGAAGGAACGGTTGAGTTCTCTGTTTCAGCTCACGAAAATCTGGGCGGACACACAAATGTGAAATAGTTTTCCTAAGCTCTTTGTGACACGCTGGATTCTAGCCTATGTCGTATTTCCATGTACAACATTCGTAAGTGAACCTCCATCTAGGTCGTAAGTTGGTCCATGGGATATAAAGCTTTATTCTCGTAGCGCAGACCTCCTTACGGTATACAACCACGCACCCTGGACCGAGATGCCTGGTTGGCAGTGTTTGTGCCGTACATGCTGCTTCCGCCTTTCGTGCTCTTACATTCTAGGACATTCCTCGAATTTCGCTTACGACAGGTTTCAACGTCAACATTAACAAACGCCATGTCACTGTAGTTATCTTGTCAAGAGCTATCGAACGCAGTTACAAAAATTATACTGTTTCATTTGAAAAGACGTACTTCCTTCAATAGCTCCATTGTTACTAGCGCTAAAACCATTAACCAAACAAAAAAGTACGTGCCCCGCGACACACTAACATCTGCCGAAAACCGCTTTTCGATACGTGCAACCGTTCGCGAAATAAAAGGGATGTTACGTCTTACACCTGTAGCAGTATAGCGACTGATCGGTTAGCAGTGAATATTGTTCTGTTCGTAAATACATTTCTAGATATAAAACTTATTTGAAGACTGCTGTAAATTTATTTTAATATTTAATATTTATTCACAGAATGTCTAACAATTACGTTGACATATGCACACTTTCAAGGCGTTACCAAGTATGTAATGACAGTACCAGAAAACGTGACACGAATATGAAGCGTAGTGGCTAAATGGTGATTAATTATTAAAATAAAATACAGAAATGAATGATAAGCTACAGAACTCGCCCATAAACGGAAGTGGCCATGACCAAATGTATACAGAAATAGTACGCACTGTTTCCGTAGGGGTATAACAGCGACGTTGCTCTGTGCCCAATTTTAGTTTGACCCAGCACGTATGTCTTTTCATGGTGGAAATGGAATAAACAAGAATACAACAATTTTGTTTGCATTGGACGAAATTTGTATGTTTTTTGTCTGAAACGTGGACCATAGTGAAAAAATTATTCCAGCTCACACCCCTCATCTAATGGTACACATTTGAAATTGTGTGCTCCGCGTCAATTAATTTTTGTCTTAAACCCTCCACAGTCATAAGACACAGGCTACCTGGTCCCGATAATGTGTCATATCACCTCGTCAGTGCTACTTTACAGCAGCAGGATCGTGTACTTGTCTTCTGTACCAACAATAAGTCACGACTGGCTTTACACTCCAGTACGCCACAGCAAGAGAGAGCATTGTCGGCAAGTGTGAATCGACCGCAGCGCCACAGTTCTCAGACGTGTCAGACTCGCGGAACTACAGCGGGAACAAAGGAAGTGCGTTAGCACTGACGTAACAGCGGAGCCTATATTTGTGACGTATGCAACCCGCACATCAGTTTTGCACTCGCTCTATTTCTGATCTAGTACGTGACAAGACCACCTAAGCAAAAAATGTCTAGGTTAGGCAACACGGCTGCTGCAACAGACGGTTGCTGCAACTATACCACAAAGCAGATTCTAGAGTCGTGAGTATATTGATCATTAGTATTTTTAATAAGTGTTTATTACGGCCTTCACGCATATCGTTAAAACGACGACTTTCGTGTATGATGGTCCTTAAATTTGCAAAATCACGACGGTGGCAAACAACAAACGTCTATTTGGTATGAAGTTTAATAGATGCTTAGATACAGTCTCTGAGTAAAAGTATCCGGACACCCACTAGTCGCCGGCCGGTGTGGCCGAGCGGCTCTAGGCTCTCCAGTCAGAAACCACACGACCGCTACGGTCGCAATGTCGAATCCTGCCTCGGGCATGGATGTGTGTGATGTTCTTAGGTTAGTTAGGTTTAAGTAGTTCTAAGTTCTAGGGAACTGATGACCTCAGGTGTTAAGTTCCATTAATCGACATAAATATGGGGTGTGTCCACCCTTCGTCCTTATGACGATTTGAAACCTGTTGAGGACACTTTCAGTGATGTATCTGAATGTCTATGAAAGAATGGCAGCCCATTCTTCCTCAAAAGCCGAAACCAGAGAGTGCAGTGGTATGGGACACTGGGGTGGAAAAGCGAAGTCTACGTCTCAACTCATCCAAAAGATTTTCCACTGGATTCGACTCGGACCACCGGGCAGCCCAGTCCATTTCAGGAATGTTACTGTATCCAAAGCAGTGCTTCACAGATGCTATTTCATGACAGGGTGCACTGCCATGCTGATGCAAAGAACCATCGTCTCCGATTAGTTCTCGTACTGTATGCAGCACACACGCTGGAAAGTGCGTTTATATCTTTCTGACTTGAGCGTTCTTATGCGCAATAAGGCGACCACACCTCATCCACTGCACACACCTCCATGCCAAACACGACCTCGCCGTACTTCACTGTTGGTATTATGGCAGCTAACATTCTCCAAGTATTCAGCAAACCCAAGCCCCTCCATCGGCATGCACGACAGTATGTTGTTGTTGTCGTTGTTGTCTTCTGTCCTGAGACTGGATTGATGCAGCTCCCCATGCTACTCTATTCTGTGCAAGCTTCTTCATCTCCCAGTACTTACTGCAACCTACATCCTTCTGAATCTGCTTAGTGTATTCATCTCTTGGTCTCCCTCTACGATTTTTACCCTCCACGCTGCCCTCCAATGCTAATTTTGTGATCCCTTGATGCCTCAGAACATGTCCTACCAACCGGTCCCTTCTTCTTGTCAAGTTGTGCCACAAACTCCTCTTCTCGCCAATTCTATTCAGTACCTCCTCATTAGTTATGTCATCTACCCATCTAATCTTCAGCATTCTTCTGTAGCACCACATTTCGGAAGCTTCTATTCTCTTCTTGTCCAAACTATTTATCGTCCATGTTTCACTTCCATACATGGCTACACTCCAAACAAATACTTTCAGAAACGACTTCCTCACACGTAAAACTATACTCGATGTTAACAAATATCTCTTCTTCAGAAACGCTTTCCTTGCCATAGCCAGTCTACATTTTATATTCTCTCTACTTCGACCATCATCAGCTATTTTGCTCCCCAAATAGCAAAACTCCTTCACTACTTTAAGTGTCTCATTTCCTTATTCCCTCAGCATCACCCGACTTAATTCGACTACATTCCATTATCCTCGTTTTGCTTTTGTTGACGTTCATCTTATATCCTCCTTTCAAGATACAGGTCCTTTGCTACCTCTGATAGAATTACAATGTCATCGGCGAACCTCAAAGTTTTTATTTCTTCTCCATGGACTTTAATACCTACTCTGAATTTTCCTTTTGTTTCCTTTACTGCTTGCTCAATATACAGATTGAATAACATCGGGGACAGGCTACAACCCTGTCTCACTCCCTTCCCAACCGCTGCTTCCCTTTCATGCCCCTCGACTCTTATAACTGCCATCTGGTTTCTGTACAAATTGTAAATAGCCTTTCGCGCCCTATATTTTACCCCTGCCACCTTCAGAATTTGAAAGAGAGTATTCCAGTCAACATTGTCAAACGCTTTCTCTAAGTCTACTTATGCTAGAAATGTAGGTCTGCCTTTCCTTAATCTATTTTCTAAGATAAGTCGTAGTATTGCCTCACGTGTTCCAACATTTCTGCGGAATCCAAACTGATCTTCCCCGAGATCGGCTTCTACCAGTTTTTCCATTCGTCTGTAAAGAATTCGCGGTAGTATTTTGCAGCTGTGACTTATTAAACTGATAGTTCGGTAATTTTCACATCTGTCAATAGCTGCTTTCTTTGGGATTGGAATTATTATATTCTTCTTGAAGTCTGAGGGTAATTCGCCTGTCCCATACATCTTGCTCACCAGATGGTAGAGTTTTGTCAGGACTGGCTCTCCCAAGGGCGTTAGTAGTTCCAATGGAATGTTGTCTACTGCCGGGGCCTTGTTTCGACTTAAGTCTTTCAGTGCTCTGTCAAACTCTTCACGCAGTATCGTATCTCCCATTTCATCTTCATCTACATCCTCTTCCATTTCCATAATATTGTCCTCAAGTACATCGCCCTTGAATAGACCCTCTATATACTCCTTCCACCTTTCTGCTTTCACTTCTTTGCTTAGAACTGGGTTTCCATCTGAGCTCTTGATATTCATACATGTGGCTCTCTTTTCTCCAAAGGTCTCTTTAATTTTCCTGTAGGTAGTATCCATCTTACCCCTAGTGAGGTAAGCCTCTACATCCTTACATTTGTCCTCTAGCCATCCCTGCTTAGCCATTTTGCACTTCCTGTCGATCTCATTTTTGAGACGTTTGTATTCCCTTTTGCCTGCTTCATTTCCTGCGTTTTTATATTTTCTCCTATCATCAATTAAATTCAATATTTCTTCTGTTACCCAAGGATTTGTACTAACCCTCGTCTTTCTACGTACTTGATCCTCAGCTGCCTTCACTACTTCATCCCTCAGAGCTACCCATTCTTCTTCTACTCTATTTCTTTCCCCCATTCCTGTCAATTGTTCCCTTATGCTCTCCCTGAATCTCTGTACAACCTCTGGTTTAGTCAGTTTATCCAGGTCTTATCTCCTTAAATTCCCACGACAGTATAGCGTGATTTATCACGCCCAGACACTCGTGTCCTGTCATCCACTGTCCATGGCTTCGCTTCTTCACCGCCAGAAGTGACGCTCGGTATTGACGACAGAAGTGTGTTACTTTTGAGGAGCTTCTCAGCCACTGTGCCCCATTCTTTTTAACTACCTACGCATAGTCGCTGTGCTATCTGGACTGCCGGCAGGACTGATTTCATGAGAACCTTTATAACCAACGTTGACAATTTTTGGCCGTCAGTTCATGAGGACTGCTTGGTCTTGACATAGCTATGGTTGTAGAGTATCAGTCAAGACACTGCAGTCGTTCACACTTTTCTTTCATTCTTTTTTTCCTTCTTTGTGTCAAGGTGTCCGGGACATACTTTACAGACATTTTTATTTAAAACATTCTGTAGAACAAATGTCTACATCTGTTGCTTGCAGTTGTTGATTCAGGTTACAACCGTAGATGCTGCGCTGACGCCATTTATATGCCAGGGGAAAAAATAAAAAAGGGAAAAAAATAGCCTCGAAACTTTTCGAAAAGACTGTGCGTATACGAACCGACGCACCAGGAAGGCATCCGAACGGGACGGAAATCTGAAGATGTGATGTACATATGCAGGCACACAAATGATCATAAATTCAGAAGCCGACCGCGGTGGCCTCGCGGTTCCAGGCGCTTCAGTCCGGAACCGCGCGAATGCCACGGTCGCAGGTTCGAATCCTGCCTCGGGCATGGATGTGTGTGATGTCCTTAGGTTAGTTAGGTTTAAGTAGTTCTAAGTTTTAGGGGACTGATGACCTGCGATGTTAAGTCTCATAGTGCTCAAAGCCATTTGAACCACAATGAGCCGTGGTAAAAATTGCTGTTTTGAAGAGTGCTCCGCAGCTCGTAGTGTGAAGCAGTCGCCCTCCGTTTCTGGCGGTGGCACCGCTGTGGCAATCGCAGCTTTGGTGTCTCCCTCTGGTGGAAAAGGGGAAAGGTTGCCTGTTCACGTGCATTTAAGGGGCGCTATGAGCTCGCCAGTCGGTCAGTCTGGGCCAGTCTCTCGTTCCCAGCTTGCTAGTCTGTCTCCCGTCCGCATTTGTTAGGCAGTTAGTGTCTGTCTGTCGTTCGGAGTGCTAGTATGTCTGTCGTTCGGATCAACCTTTATAGCCGGCAAAATGAGTCTTTCCACCCTGCCAGTAAGAGAACTCAGCGAGTGGTCGACCGGTCGGGGCTTAGTTCCTGCATCTGAGTCTGCGCGTTAGGCCGCCAGTCTGCTCGAGCTTGCTCAGGCAATGGTCATTGGCGGTTGGATCGATCGGTTGGTCGGTCGCGCACTGAGACACAAGATGACTTGTCCGTCTTGAGCGTCGGCGCATGTGAGGTCGCTACGTGAGTCCAGTGGGCCGCGGCGCATAGCTAGCGGTAGTGACGTCGCGGTCGACACGAGATCAACAGGAGTCAACACACGATATCAGTCTGGCCGGTGCGACCTGCGACGCCATGAGACGGGAGATAGGCGTGCCCTCCTGCGTCCGTTGAAGCGGCTGGCAGCGGGCGGTTTGGGAAAGCAATTTGGGGGTGCTGCGCCAGGTCTTCTCGAGAAATCGCAGTTTATTAGACGTTAAGTGATTGGTGATATGTTGTTTGAGTTACTCTTTTTAAATTCTACTTGTCTTCTTGGTGAGGTCACCAGCCATTTTGCTGTGGGGTCGTCCCACCATTCTTCTCGGTTTGCCCACCTGCGGGAAGGTGGTTGTTTATAAATTGGGTGGTCCGTTTTTCCCTTGTGGAGTAGGGGCGGGTAAGAGCAACCTGCGGTTCGGGTTGTTCGGTAATCTCCCTATCAATCTACCGATCGTTAGTAGTTGCCTCTGTCATGTTTGTCGGATTCGGTATGTTAACGAATTTATTGCTTAGAGCAGGCTCGTCCAAACTGTGCCCCTGGGCGCTAGCGCCCGCGATCGCCCGCGGCCAGCGCCCCGGGCTAATTCGTATGTCGCAGTGGCCGAGCCGTGTCGCTTAGCTGGCCGTGCGGACCGCCCGCCGCGCCTCGCCATGCCGCTGCTCGCGCGCTTCGTACGGAAGACAGACCGCCACGCCAGCATTGATACGACACAAAGACGTTAGTCAACAGATGCAAGGCAGCAGTGGACCGAGATGGATGGTTAACAGCAGCAGACAAAAAAAGGAGGTGTGGCGCGTCGGCACTATTTAAACCCAAGTGGAGAATTAATTTCTTTTGTACCTCTGTCGAAAGTCATGCCGAACGTTTATTATGTCATCGGAACGTCATGTATTTAAAAAGTACTGGATTGAACGGCACTTTAATACCTGTCACAATTATCAGTTCGAAAATTTGTCACAAGAGGAACGCCAGTGAAAGCTTGAAGAACTGAAATAAAATTTCAAAAAAACGTGTGTGAAATCTTATGGGACTTAACTGCTAAGGTCATCAGTCCCTAAGCTTACACACTACTTAACCTAAATTATCCTAAGAACAAACACACACGCCCATGCCCGAGGGAGGACTCGAACCTCCGCCAGGACTAGCCGCACAGTCCGTGACTGCAGCGCCCTAGACCGCTCGGCTAATCCCTCGCGGCAATAAAATTTCAAGCAGCATCACTGTGAACTAAGTGTTTCCTATCGTATGACTCTTTATTATTTATAAAGATGACAAATAAAACTATATTTTATAATCTGATATGTCACTTAGCACTGTGCCAGTTATCGAATATCAGATTGTCAGCAACAAGGAACATTTCTTTTCGGTTAATTTTTATATTTGGGTTGCATTAAATCGCGTCGCACAGACGTAAGAAGAAGTTTCAGGTGCGTTATTTTTTGCCACTTTCTGAAAACCCTTCACAAACACTCTCTCGGGCAGCAAAGTGTCATTAAGAGTCATTATTTGCTTTTGTATATTTGTGTTTTTATGGACGGGAAAACATATGTTATAGTTTGATCTATGCTTTCAATTAATTAAAACGCAAATATTCCAATAGATAAAAATTTATTTTGCGACCACATTTCGGTGTCCTTTCCAGCGTCTAAGGCCGCTTTTCAGATGAACTGGAGGAAAACGCACCTAAAACCAATCTTTTTTTGTTAGTTTTTATTTGAGTTTCAGTGATGAAACAATTAATTGTTAAAATGATAAAAGTGTTTTAAAAAACAGGATTGTACAAAATTAATTGTATGTTCTTTTTTGCCGTGGTAGGAGCACGAAACAGGTGGGAAGTTTTCGCTCAAGCTACAAATGCTCGCTGAGAATTGCAAAAGCAGGGAAACCCTTTGCGGCTGGGAATCTCATCAAGAATTGCCTGGCCGACTCGGCGGCTTTTATTTATCCAGCAGACCTCACGGAAAAATTTGAAAAAATAGCTCCTTCGCCTGTAGCTCGCCGAGTTGAAGATATGGCCTCAGATATGGAGCAGCAATTAATTGAGAGAGCGGCAAACTTCATTTCATTGCCTATCGCTCTTGACGAGTCCGCGGAAGCTGCGAACACATTCATTCGAGGTGTCGACGACAATCTGCGTGTCACAGAAGAATTTCTAGACCTTATACCATTAAAAGACACAACCACGGGTTTGGATATTTTTCTAGCCATAGGAAACGTGTTTGAGTCAATGGGTTTAAAATGTGAACGCCTGACCAGTGTAAGAAGAGATGGAGCCCTTGCGCTACGAGGGATACGCACTGGATTTGTGAGTTTCGTCACGTCAAAAATGGCTGAAGTTGGCTGTTCCTAATTCGCGGCAGTCTGTTGTCTGATACACCACCAGGCACTTTGTGCGAAGATTGTCAACATAAGCCGGCCGGAGTGGCCGTGCGGTTCTAGGCGCTACAGTCTGGAACCGAGCGACCGCTACGGTTGCAGGTTCGAATCCTGCCTCGGGCATGGATGTGTGTGATGTCCTTAGGTTAGTTAGGTTTAATTAGTTCTAAGTTCTAGGCGACTGATGACCTTAGAAGTTAAGTCGCATAGTGCTCAGAGCCATTTGAACCATTTGTCAACATAAAAAATGTTATGGGCACAGTTTTTCAAACGGTTAATTATCTGCGATCGCATGGACTCACACATCGCCAATTTAAAGAATTTCTGGCTGATATCGAAGCGGAATACCCGGACATCCCCTACCACGCCGAAGTAAGATGGCTGAGCAAAGGAAAGGTGCTTCATCGGTGTTTCTCCTTGTGGGGCGAAATAAATACCCTTTTTGGAAATGAAAGGACGTCCAGAAGAACTACTTTGAGATCTTAAGTGGGTGGCGAAATTGCCTTTTTTTGAGTGACCTTACTGGTCATTTAAATACTTTGAACATTTCACTCCAAGGCGAGAATCACTCTGTTGTTGATTTAGTGCAGTCAATTCAAGCATCAAAAAACAAAAAAAACTTGTTTCGTGGGGAAAACAGTTGCGGGAGAAGAATTGTGGACACTCCCCTACAGTAGACACCGTTGAAGAAGATGTAGATTTTTCACATTATGTTCAAATCATTTGCGAATTACAAGAACAGTTTGAAAACAGATTTTTGGAGATAAGTGAGCTTCAACAGGCCTTAGATATATTTGTTCGCCCGTTTTCCCTTCGGGCAGAGGACGTCTCACAAGTGCTTCAACTAGAGCTGATTGACCTGCAGCGCGATATCCGCCTGAAGGACCGCTTTCCTATGTGTAAAACTTGGGATGACTTCTACAGCACTCTTTCACGAGAGAAATATCCTCTTTTGCACAAGCACGCGGCTAAAGTTCTCTCAATGTTTGGCTCCACGTATATTTGAGAGCGCTTTTTCTCTCTTTTAAAGCTTGCTAAAACTACGAACCGTTCATTACTTGGCGATAAACATTTTCCTAATTCTTTGAGGTTAGCAGTCTCACGCAATATTGTACCAAATCTAGACAAAATCGTTTCTTCGAAAAAGAATAACGTGTAAAATGTTAACTGTCTTCTTTAACAAAAATGACTGTAAGAATTAAAGAGTAACCTTAATTCTATTTTTAATAAGTTTTCAAACTTGGTCAGTTAAAATTATTACGTACAAAACAGCAAACTAAGCATCCGATTTCTAAACTCTGAGAAGGGATACAGAAAGCTGTAGCACGAAGTACAAGAAAAAATATTTATCTGTAACTACTAACTGTAAGAATGAGACTCTATATCCATTACATAAAATTATTTCTAAAATAGAATATTTATGAGTATAGTTCATTTAAGAAACTGATATATTTTTCAGAAGACGTCTATTGTACATATGACGAGTGTGCATGTGCATTACTAATAGAATCAACCTGTGGGTCAGAAAACTACTAAGTTGTTCTTCGATTCTTTTTTTGGAAATTGTTTCCTATAGCTTTGCGTAGTAATTCTTCCACACGAACAGTAATTGTTACTTAAACAGTATATGGTTTGTTTTACCGCTCATGGACCTCTTTTACAGAGGTGCGCTTCCTCTGTTATTCTGTTTAAGTTTGATCTGGCCGCGGGACAGTCCAGCGCACAGCAGTGCTGTGCGGTCTCTCTCGCTCCTAGGCCGTCACTAGCGACACACGGTCGCGGACGGGGCGCTGAACTACACTGCCTTGCGCCCGCCCGCCGGGCGCAATTCTTGGTTGAGCCTGGCTTAGAGTGTAACGGCCTAGTACCTGAAATATGTTTTGATCTTTGGAAACTTTGATATTATTGCCTATGATCTTGAGAGGCGGTATCTGTGTACTGTAGAGCATCTCAACTATTGTTTGGCCATCCTTGTCGAATTTTACATAAGATTGCAATTCATGAGCTTTTATTTAAATGATCATTTTAGTATATAAAGTTGCCACCTATTTCACAGCAAGACTTTTCTTAGAAGTTAAAATCAAGTTGCACCTTCGGTGGCAACGTTAATATTTTAATTGTTTGTGTTTTGTACCATTTTCATCCTTCCTACGGGGGGTGCATAGTTTGTGTGCTTGTGTAAATTGTTAAAACTCTTTAAAGTTATCTGGTGTGTTGCAGATTTGCGCCAGTGTATTCTTTCAGAGGCTGTTGTGAGCTGTCGTAACTATGGCCGTGTCAAAAGGGAGCTGCAAGATTCTCTGCCTGAAAGCTCATTCAGTCAAAACTTGTTTCTTTCTGCCTCTGAATAAATTGTAACTTTGTTATTTAGAGGGTGCTTTGTGATGATAATTTTAAATCAGTTTCTTTAAAAAATTTTCCCATTTGTTAAAAGGAATGTGGTTATGATTTCATCAGTTACTCCCTGGCAATTACTTCCATGTTTACGTAGTGATTAAATGTGTCAATGTTCTTGATGAATCGCTAGTAAATAAAATAAATTCTTAAGAATATTCTTTGAAAATAAATCACGGCTCACACAATTTCAGAAAGAAATAGATTATTTATTGAAGAGAACGAGCCTAACAAATAGAGGGAATCAATAACGCTTTAGTCCACCTGCAGCCCTTATTCAAGCACTTATTCGGCTTGACACTGAATGACAGAGTTACTGAATGTCCTCCT
Organism: Schistocerca americana; assembly: GCF_021461395.2. Lineage (NCBI taxonomy): Eukaryota > Metazoa > Arthropoda > Insecta > Orthoptera > Acrididae > Schistocerca > Schistocerca americana. The sequence goes on along the minus strand of NC_060121.1, from coordinate 288,521,334 downwards.
GAGGGATAGCGTGACAGATTATCTGTAACTGGTGCGTTACATCGTCCAAATGCGGAACTTGTTGCAAGACCCCGCCCGTAATGCTCCAAGCATTCTCAATTGGGGAGAGATCCAGTGACGTTGCTGGTCAAGGTATGGTTTGGGAAGCACAAAGACAATCAGAAGGAACTATCGCCATGTGCGGGCGGGCGTTATTCTGCAGAAATGTAAGCCCAGGATTGCTTGCCACGAAGAGCAACAAAATGGATCGTAGAATATCGTTGACGTACTGCTGTGCTGTAAGAGTTCCGCAGATGAGAACTAACGGGGTCCTGCTTTAAAATGAAAAGATACTCCAGAGCATCACTGTTGGCTATCGGACCATATGGTGGACAACAGTCAGGGTGGTATCCCACTGCTGACTGGAGCTTCTCCAGACACGACTTCGCTGGTCATTGAGGCCTGAAATCTCATTGAGTGGAGTAGAGTTGTCTTCAGTGATGAGTCCTGCTTCGAACTGAGCCCCAATCATCAGCGAAGACGTGTCTGGAGGCATCTCGCGGAGTGGAAGACTACCAATATGATTGTTGTCCTTCATGGCAAGCTGTCCTGGACTTAGACTTCAGCAACATAGTACCCGCCTGGCGCCATTGGGTGCGGATATGGAGAGGCATATGGTCAGCAAGTCGCCCCCCCTCCATTGTCAGTTTTGGAGACCGGAGAAGCTACTTTAATTGGCCTCACTAGAACTGACTGCACCCCAATTGCCAGCAGTGATCGGCAGACCCGAGCGGTCACCTTGGCAAATGCTGTCCAAGCCGACAGCGCTTAAATTCGGTCATCTAGGAGGAATCAGTGTTACTTGTGCTTGAAGGCCACAGGCATGGTTTAATAGAACACCTACAAAAACTATATATCACATATCTTTCACAATTATATAAAACGAAAGTGCTCAAAGAAAGAAAGTTCCTGACAGATTAAAACTGTGTGCCAGACGGAGACTCGAACTCGGGATCTTTGTCTTTCGCGGGCTAGTGCTCTACCAACTGAGCTACCCAAGCACGACTCACGATCCGTCCTCGCAGCTTCAATTCTGCCAGTACCTCGTCTCCGACCTTCCAAACTTCACAGAATCTCTTCTGCGAACCTTGCAGATCTAGCACTCCTGGAAGAAAGGATATCGCGGAGACATGGCTTAGCCACAGCCTAGGGGATGTTTCCAGGATGAGATTTTCACTCTGCAGCGGAGTGTGCGATGATACGAAACTTCCTGACAGATTAAAAGTGTGCGCCGGACCGAGACTCGAACTCGGGGCCTTTGCCTTCCGCCCACGAAAGGGAAAGGTCCCGAGTTCGAGTCTCGGTCCGGCACACAGTTTTAATCTGTCAGGAAGTTTCATATCAGCGCACACTCCGCTGCAGAGTGAAAATCTCATTCTGTTCTAAGAAAACTCTATTTAACTATAAAGTTTACTTGAGTGTTAATGTTGATTATGGCAGAATCAGATAATATGTGACTGCAATTGAGGGTAATAGTATCAGGAAGATGGGAACCATTGCACTAGCTAGTGGCTTCAATACGATAGCCGAAAGCGGTCATGGAGTAAAGTGAGGAAGTTTTGAGCAACTGGAGCGGCTATTCATTACTCTGAAGTATTAAATTACAATAAATGATGATGGAGAAATTAGATCGTCGCCGCAATTAAGAAACCACCCTGTCAGTTAAATGGTTCAAATGGCTCTGAGCATTATGGGACTTAACTGTTGCGGTCATCAGTCCCCTAGAACTTAGAACTTCTTAAACCTAACTAACCTAACGACATCACACATATCCATGCCCAAGGCAGGATTCGAACCTGCGACCGTAGCGGTCGCGCGGTTACAGGCTGTAGCGCCTGTCAGTTATTCAAGTGGTATAAGATGCCCTCCAAACAGCGAAATCAGCTTGGCTGGAGCAAAGATTACGAGTCCGGTGCCACCTTGCTTGGTCTCTCTGCAGTCGCAACAAATACGAACAAGGGCGAGTGCCCTGTGAATGTGCGGGCGTCCACGTGAACAGCACGTGGTCTCCGTCACCGCCGCCGGCTGCGGCGTGTCGGTGGGCGCGACGGCACAGTCTGTTAAAGGACCATTACTCGCGCCGGTGGCGGCCGCTACAAATTACGTGCGACTTTTATCGAGTGCCCGGCCGATGAGGAGGCAGTGCGACAATGGCGCGTAATAGACTCGCCGGTGCAGCTGCCGCCGCCCCCGGCACCCAGGAATTTGTAAGAGGGCTCCTCGCGATTTTCCGCCTTTGCCGTGGCCTCGCCTTGTGTTATTCCCCGACTTCACGTTTCGTGGCCGCGGCTCTTCCGTCCGACGCTGACTTCGGCGGCGCGACGCGCGACAGCGGCCCCTCCGCCAATTGCCCGTCGCTGCAGAGTTATTCCGTCTATTGATCTCGAACAATGGGGTCCTCCAGGTAGGTGTCAAGGCAGGCCGGGCCTTTTGTGGCGGCGCATTGTCGGTGCCGGAAGTATTGTCGAGCAGGCCGCTGCCGCCTCCGCGGGTGGTCGACCAGAATGGGGGAGTGAGCGTCCCGAAGTTCATCTTCTGCCGCACAACGCTGGTTGCTGTCTGCTGCGCACAAACATATGTGGTTCGTTTATGAACTGCAGTTTTATTTGCCTCCAGTGGTTATAAACATAAAGGGCCTTTTTCGTACCTGAACTTTTCACACACACAGAAGATAGATAACAGTACGCAATATTAATTATGTTTAATATTTTACAAACTTTGTTTTTTTATGTGCTTGGGCAAGGCATCCTTGTCCGTTATGTTAATTATGACCGCACTCTTGCAAATTCACCTTTTATCTTTTATATCGTACTTCGTAAATCAATGCAGTAAATGAAGCAGGCAAAAAGGAATACAAACGTCTCAAAAATGAGATCGACAGGAAGTGGAAAATGGCTAAGCAGAGATGGCTAGAGGACAAATCTAAGGAGGTATTATCTCACGAGGGGTAAGATAGATACTGCCTACACGAAAATTAAAGAGACCTTTGGAAAAAAGAGAACCACTTGCATGAATATCAAGAGCTCAGGTGGAAACCCAGTTCTAAGCAAAGAGGGGAAAGCAGAAAGGTGGAAGGAGTATATAGAGGGTCTATACAAGGGCGATGTACTTGAGAACAATATCATGGAAATGGAAGAGGATGTAGATGAAGATGAAATGGGAGATATGATACTGCGTGAAGAGTTTGACAGAGCACTGAAAGATCCGAGTCGAAATAAGGCCCCGGGAATAGACAACATTCTATCAGAACTACTGACGGCCTTGGAGAGCCATTCCTGACAAAACTCTACCATCTGGTGAGTAAGATGTATGAGACAGGCGAAATTCCCTCAGACTTCAAGAAGAATACAATAATTCCAATCCCAAAGAAAGCAGGTGTTGACAGATGTGAAAATTACCGAACTATCAGTTTAATAAGTCACAGCTGCAAAATACTAACACGAATTCTTTACAGACGAATGGAAAAACTGGTAGAAGCCGATCTCGGGGAAGATCAGTTTGGATTCCGCAGAAATGTTGGAACCCCGGGGGCAATACTGACCCTACGACTTATCTTAGAAGAAAGATTAAGGAAAGGCAAACCTACGTTTCTAGCATTTGTAGACTTAGAGAAAGCTTTTGACAATGTTGACTGGAATACTCTCTTTCAAATTCTGAAGGTGGCAGGGGTAAAATACAGGGAGCGAAAGGCTATTTACAATTTGTATAGAAAGAAGTTCGCAGTTATAAGAGTCGAGGGACATGGAAGGGAAGCAGTGGTTGGCAAGGGAGTGAGACAGGGTTGTAGCTTCTACCCGATGTTATTCAATCTGTATATTGATCAGGCAGTAAAGGAAACAAAAGTTCGGAATAGGCATTAAAATCCATGGAGAAGAAATAAAAACTTTGAGGTTCGCCGATGACATTGTAATTCTGTCAGAGACAGCAAACGACTTGGAAGAGCAGTTGAATGGAATGGACAGTGTCTTGAAAAGAGGGTATAAGATGAACATAAACAAAAGCAAAGCGAGGATAATGGAATGTAGTCGAATTAAGTCGGGTGATGCTGAGGGAATTAGATTAGGAAATGGGACACTTAAAGTAGTGAAGGAGTTTTACTATTTGGGGAGCAAAATAACTGATGATGGTCGAATTAGAGAGGATACAAAATGTAGACTGGCAATGTCAAGGAAAGCGTTTCTGAAGAAGAGAAATTTGTTAACATCGAGTATAGATTTAAATGTGAGGAAGTCGTTTCTGAAAGTATTTGTATGGAGCGTAGCCGTGTATGGAACTGAAACGTGGACGATAAATAGTTTAGACAAGAAGAGAATAGAAGCTTTCGAAATGTGGTGCTACAGAAGAATGCTGAAGATTAGATGGGTAGATCACATAACTAATGAGGAGGTATTGAATAGAATTGGAGAGAAGACGAGTTTGTGGTACAATTTGACTAGAAGAAGGGGTCGGTTGGTAGGACATGTTCTGAGGCATCAAGGGATCACTAATTTAGTACTGGAGGGCAGCGTGGAGGGTAAAAATTGTAGAGGGAGACCAGGAGAAGAATACACTAAGCTGATTCAGAAGTATGTAGGCTGCAGTAGGTACTGGGAGATGAAGAAGCTTGCACAGGATAGAGTAGCATGGAGAGCTGCATCTAACCAGTCTCAGGACTGAAGACCACAACAACAACAGCGGACTTCGTATTTGAGATCAGCACCCGAAGACGTCGACGGTTCGTGCTGGACGACTATCTTTTCAACTTACGGATCCTTTCTTTGCCAAACCAAGACACTCAACAATTTTACTAACAACTAGTGACACAAAATAAAACATACATGGATTAGTAATAATTATATTCTGAGATAGAAATACAGTTTATAAATACACTTACATCATGTGATTACGAGTGCCGGTGATAGCAACTCGTGAATAAAATATTGAAATAATGTAATGTTAATGTCGGTGTGCCACACACGTGCGATCTGTACAGGACCTATCAAACAAAAGTAACCTATACTCTCGTCATCTGACGATCGTAATTCTTCCTGTGTTTTCCAGCGGCTGCTAGCAATGCTTGCACAGCCGTGGATTTCATCTGTGGTTTCTTAATCTTTATTTTCAACTTATAACTACGACTTTTTCCTAAATAACCGCTCAGTGTGCAAATGTGCCTTTAAAAGGTTCCACAGGATACCTTTGAAAAACGGCGTTTTTCGAGAACTTTACGACCAATGGACGTTCCGTATCTCAAATCCCTCGTCAGCGTTACCAGTCTAGGGCCGAACTTTCCAAATTTTTCCTCATGGCGACACCCTTCTAATACATACAATTTTACGAAACACTTTGTCGCTGATATTAATAAAAGAAATTCTATTCTAACAAATGATGTTGTTGTTGTTGTTGTTGTGGTCTTCAGTTCAGAGACTGGTTTGATGCAGCTCTCCATATTACTGCTTCAAAAATAGTTCAAATGGCTCTGAGCACTAACTAACCTAAGGACATCACACACATCCATGCCCGAGCAGGATTCGAACCTGCGACCTTAGCAGTCGTGCGGTTCCGGACTGAAGCGCCTAGAACCGCTTGGCCGCAATGGACAGCCCATGTTATTCTGTCCATTGCAAGCTTCATCTCCAAGTACCTACTGCAACCTACATCCTGAATCTACGCAGTGTATCAATGTATTCATCTCTTGGTCTCCTTCTACGATTTTTACCATCCACGCTGCCCACCAATACTAAATTGGTGATCCCTTGATGCTTCAGAACATGTCCTACCAACCGATCCCTTCTTCTAGTCACGTTATGCCACAAATTTCTCTTCTCCCCAATTCTATTCAGTACCTCCTCATTAGTTATATGATCTACCCATCTAATCCTCATCATTCTTCTGTAGCGCCACCACTTTTCGGAATCTTCTATTCTCTTTTTGTGCAAATTATTTATCGTCCATGTTTCACTTCCATCCATGGCTACACTCCATACAAAAACTTTCAGAAACGACTTCCTGACACTTAAATGATATTTTAAAGAGCTGCTACTACTTGTATTTCATTTCTAAGTGTGGTATAATTGAGGAGATGACCTGCAAAGACGAACACGTCCATTACACGCAGTTTATTGTGATCAACATAAAACTTATTTCGGAGATACGTGTGATTGAAAATAACATATTGAAATGCAAGCGCCTTTACTTTTGTGCCAAATGGCAGTTCATGTCCGTAAATCAAATCCACAATGAAAATATTGCTATAAAAATTACTTTTAAATATCGACATTTTCTCATTCACATGAACTGTTTGGTCATGTTCGGTTTTGAATGATTTTCAAAAGCAAATATTTTGTTTTCAGAAAATAACATACATCTTTGAATGATTTTCAAAAGCACATGTCTGGTTTTTAGAGAATAACTTACATCTTACTGTATAAAGCTTGCTGTACTGTATCATATTACGTATGTGTAACCCTGTTTGTATGTGATACCATGCAAAAAGTTATAAACTGGCAACAATGATTTTCGGAACTTTGCCGAAAGTTTTGATCCCACTATTGCTTCACAATTATTTAAAACATTTCAAATCACGATAACAGAATACAATGATGCAACAATGACATTCCCTAAATCGAACGGTTCTTTGAGGCAACTATTAAACTTGTAAGCCAGAAGGATCTTCTAAACAATCACGGGCAATTTCATTTATCTCTGTGTTGAACAACATGGGTTTGTCATAAGTGATGGACGTATTCCAGCGTAAATTCTCTCGATTTTGCCAGGCTTCTCAGAAAATAGTTTACAGCAAAACATCAACAGCTTTCTTCTTGTCATCTGAGAAATGGTTCGAATGGCTCTAAGCACTATGGGACTTTACATCTGAACTACTTAAACCTAACTAACCTAAGGATATCACACACATTCATGCCCGAGGCAGGATTCGAACCTGCGACTGTGGCAGCAGGGCGGTTCCGGACTGAAGCGCCTAGAACCGCTCGGCCACAGCGGCCGGCTCTTGTCATCTGAGATGGGACGGTTGAGAAGTACTTCAGCTCGTCGTTAAGAAAAGAGTTTCATAACAGCCAATCCGCATTTATAAAGGGACAGCCGACATCTTGCTGGGACCACTAGAATGCAGTTGCCTCTGTATGTATATGAGTGCTTCGCATAGCTTTGTACTTGCATAAGAAAATTCGTTTCATTTCAGGTATGTATTCGAAGTGTCGTAGGCCTTTAGATAGGAATTTCACGTCTATTACTCTCCTATCTCCGCCAAGGTTTCTTACTTCACCTACTGACGGTAGACCTCGTTATATAATTCTTTGGTTACAATCGTTGGCCTTTTTCTTTAAAGTTTTTCTTCTCTACCGAAAATGCGGTCAGCAGGTGAGTAACTGAGTCCTCGCAATAGTAATTATTAATATAAGTACCATGCATTATTATTACGAGAGAGCACAGAAGCATAAATTCATGTTGACGGCTACTCTGCGTGGGAAAGTCCGCCAGTGATTGTAACGGAAATCACGTGACTATATCAGCGCCCTCTATTGGCCGTAATGGACTAGGTTTTCTATGCACGAAATGTGTATGTAGACAGATTCACGACTGCTCTGACTCATGTATTTTCGTAGACTTGTATCACAGTACATGTTCGATTTCACTTACATTCTGCTTATCCTACGTACACCGTTACATTACATATTTCATTGTTTTAAATTGTGGACATGGTCGCCTTTGGATGTCAACGTCTCGGTTATACCTTAAACACCTTTTACAATACTATTATGAATTCAATGAGCTAAGTAGCCTTGACGAGCATTACAAATCCCTTTATATTAGCTCGGATGTAGGCCGTATTCATATACGGTTCCTCATCTAACTTCCCTAAGCTTCCACGTTTAAGTGTTTTCATATCAGTCGTAATAGGAAATGCACTTCCACAATCATATGGACTGCAGGGAAACGGTGACTGCTGTTTTACTCAGGTGAGGGTATCTTGCTGAACAGAAATCCAGAAGTTGCACAAATCCGAATTGTAGCACTTAGGTTTTCAAGTGCCGTTGTTCTTCAGGTCTGCCTGTTCCTCCTCTTCAAGTTCAAGTTCAAAAGTACTGAAAAGCCCGAAAGGATTTATTATCCTGTCATACTGGTTTATATCTGGAGTTGGTAAATGTTTATTCATCTAATCCCTCTTCAACAGAAGTCGTACTGCATGATTGGCTAGGAGATCCAAATGAGCAGTGTCATGTAGCTATCGCTGTGCTTTGTCACTAACTGCGCATTTAGATATCAGTGGAAGCATTTCGAAATTGTTTTCTTTTGTTCCTCTTAACCATACCTCGATTTTATCTCTTAAGGTTGCAGCTTTCTCTGTGGCGGTCAGGAGATTTGCACCCTCACCTTGCAGAGTACGATATGATCTTTCAAAACTCCCAAAGGTCTCTGTGTCAATAAATTTATCCATTTCTGATGACTTCTGTGCATTATATTGAAACGTCCCCCTAGAAAAATCTATGAATGACTGTGCTGATAAACCTCTTACATTATTTGATTTTCAAACAGCTGAACAGAACTGAACGTACTCAGATATTTCGCTCCTTAACTATTCTGATCAAAACTAAACTGACACGCAATATTTTTAGCGCAACGCAATCTTTCAAAAATCCCTACAAAAGAATGGCCCTGACTAACAATAACCTATACCTTTCATGAATCACTTACCTCAAAAAATTCTTCGTTACTCGAACTACTGCAACACAGCGTGCGCCAATACTGCCAACTGAATAAAATATTCTAACTACTGAAGGCACTAACTACTGATAGGCATAGTTAGCAAATGAAAGATTTTGATAGAGAACAAAAGAACAAACAATGTATTTACCTTCATAGTGTTCAAAAGTAATCAGTTCATGACATCCAGTCTTACAAATTTGCTGTCTGTGATGGACACACGTCCAGATCATCCGCTCTCAAAATTCCGCCATTTCTCTCCCCACATCCACCACTGCTGGCGGCTCACCTCCAACTGCGCAACGCTAAGCGCTGTTAACAGCCAACTGCCCAACACTACAATAGCAAATTCCAACAATGCAGACTAGCCACAGACTGCACACAGCACAGTCAGTGATTTTCATATAGAGCGCTACATGGCGTTACCAACATAAATACCTAAACAGCCTACTTACAATATCACTTTGAAAGAAGTGAAATAATGACCCTCTTCGTGAATTAAAGTAAGAAACAGACTATAGGAAAAGTGTACAAACTTCAATTACCGCTGCTCGAAAAGTTTGTTAACACATGCACTGTGTGACAGCGCCAATTACAGACATCTTGAGCCATATCTGGATGCTACATGCAGAAAATAGTGGATTCAGTATACCGATCACTAGTTCAATACGTGACCTATGGTTACAGTGAACGAAGAGAAGCGTGTTTTGTATTATTTTATCGGAAGTTTTTCGTTTGTTATAAATTCTGAATGTATTTGTCTCGCGACACTCTAGATGCCGCTATTCGACACCTGAGGATGTCTTGACACCCAGTTAAGAAAGTTATGATCTGGGGAAAACGCGGTCAGTAATGATAATATATGCCAGGAATTAAAAGTATACAGCATACTGAGTAAAGTGGTGGAGTACAGGGAACGCTGGAGTGACGAATTTACGTGTATATCTCGAATACGTGGAGATACCGACCTACCGGCAGCAGAGACCTTGGAACACACAGGGAACGCAGGGCACCAGACCAGCCTAATTAACCTAGTCTTTGTAAGAAAATGATGAAAATCGTTACTCGCATGATGTCTGGGCGAATGCAGTGTCCTTCTTTTCCTTCTAGACTTCATAGATTAAGTTTCATGTATATTCCGTCATCACAAACTGTCTCTGATTGTCCCCTTAATCGTATTATTTCGTTATGTAACACAAGGGCTATTTTATGTCGCTTACTTTATTCACAATACCTTTTGCAGCTATATCTTCAGGTACGTAGACATAGTTATTCGATATCTACAACTACAAATGCGCAAGCTACCATACGGTGCATGATGAAGGGCACTTTGTGACACTATTAGTTTTTTCCTTTGCAGCTCCACTCGCAAATGGAGCGAGGTAAAAATGCCTCCATACAATCCCTAAGTACTCTTTTCTTATCGTTATGCGAAATGTACCATTGAATGATTAGAACTGCTCTGTAGTTAGGCGCAAATGCTGCGTCTCTAAATTTTATTAATAGCATTTCACGGAAAGAACGTCGCCTTTCTCCAGTGAATTCGATTTGAGTTCACGGAGCATTTCCACAATATTCGCATGTTGATCGAACCTACCGGTAACAAATCCAGCAGCACGACTCTGAATATCTTCAATGTCTTCCTTTCTCCGACCTGGAGGGGATCCCAAACACTCGAGCAGTAATCAAATATAAGTCGCATAGCGTTCCATACGTGGTACCCGCCAGGGTAGCTGAGCACGCTAACGCGCTGCTTCCTGGGCTAGGGTAGGCGCGCCGGACCCGGATCGAATCAGCCTGGTGGATTATCGACGAGGACCAGTGTGCCGGCCAGCCTGGATGTGGTTTTTAGGCGGTTTTCCACATCCCGCTAGTTGAATACCGGGCTGGTCCCCACGTTTCGCCTCAGTTACACGCGTCGCAGACATTTGAATCACGTCCGCACTATTTAACGATTTACACTATATGCAGACAGTTGGGGTAGACTGATTCCGTCTTGCAGGGTACGGGGTGGCGGCAGGAAGGGCATCCGGCCATCCCTCACACTAACGCTGCCAAATCCATTGTAACCACGCCGACCCTGCGATCGCTGTGGGACTATGGTGTAAGCGAAAGAAAGAAAGTGTTCTATATGTGGTCTCCTTTATAGATGAGCTACACTTCCCTACAATTCTACCAATAAACCGAAGTCGACCATTTGCCTTACCTAACGCAGACTTTACGTGCTCGTTCCGTTTCATAATTTCATATCGCACTGAAATGGTATGCATTCGCAAGTAAATCCTGTCCCTACACCATAGCATCCTCCGCTACGGTAAATATACAGGGTGTATCAAGAAAAATCATCCGATTTGGCACGTCTGTATTTCTGAAATTAATAAACATATACAACAAATCTTGGTTTTCGGTGAACGAGAAACTCAAAAAGTTTTTTTCCCCTACCTTTTCATAGGTGTTCAGTATACCCCCTTTGAGATGCATGACATCTATGTCAATGCAATATTCAAATTGTTCCCAACTGCAGCGAGCGTGTCTTGAGCTACAGCTTCCACAGCTGCTGTTACGCAATGTCTCAGTTCATTAATTGTTGTTGGTAACGGATGCACATAAACAGAGTCTTTAATAAATGCCGGCCGCTGTGGCCGAGCGGTTCTAGGCGCTTGAGTACAGAACTGCGCTGCTGCTACGGTCGCATGTCGATGTGTGTGATGTCACTAAGTTAGTTCAAATGGTTCAAATGGCTCTGAGCACTATGGGACTTAACATCTATGGTCACCAGTCCCCTAGAACTTAGAACTACTTAAACCTAACTAACCTAAGGACATCACACAACACCCAGTCATCACGAGGCAGAGAAAACCCACAGTGTGTAGAGCCTTTTCTTTTATAAACCCCCACAAGTAATAGTCACATACAGTCAGATCCGGTGATCTTGGAGGCCAGTAATGTAAGGCGGAATCATTTATTCCAGTGCGACCGATCCATCGTTCAGTAAACCTTTGATTTAAAATTTCCGCGCTTCCAGATGGCAGTCTGTCGGTGTCCCATCCTGTTGGTAAATGAAGTCCTTTGAATCAGTCTTCGACTGTGTGAAAAGAAAGTTCTCAAGCATATCGACATATGTGCTTCCTGTAACAGTGTTCTCGGCAAAGAAAAATGGAACGTACACCTTTTCCCGTGAAACTGCACAAATCACATTAAATTTTGGAGAGTCCCTCCCGTGTTGTACAGCTTCATGTGGTTGTTCTATACCCCATATTCTCGCATTATGACGCTTCAACGGTCCATTTAAATGGAATTTTGCCTCGTCACGTGGAATAAAACTGTCAGCCTCCATCTTTCCAAGATCGAAATTACAGAACTCCACTCGCTGTTATCTGTCATCTTCACGAAGAGCTTAGAGCAGCTGAATTTTCTATGGTTTCATATGTAACTGTCGGCGCAACATACGTCAGAGGGTCGTAGGGGGCATGCTGAGGTGTCGAGCTGCACGGCGAACGGATTTCTGCGGACTCCTTGTGAAACAGTAGCCGATGCGTTCGACGTCTGTGTCAGACACTGGTGGACGGCCCAGCGTTTTGCCTTTACACAAACAATCTATATCGCTGTGCTATTTCGACAAATTGTCTTTCAGATTTTCAATACAAAAATAGTATCCCAATTTTGTACCCACTGGTCTACATTTATGCGGTCAAAGAATGTTGAGGCAGTAATAGCCTGCCGATAGACACGACTCAGTTCGTGCTGGTTCTGTAGCACAGACAACTAAACAGTTGAAAGGCTTGGTTCAACGACGTAACCTGGCATTAACGTGTTTACAACGCAAAAGCCGATTCCTTCCGACTTGCTTTTCAATATTAGAATATTTCTCGAATTCTATCGTGAAAAATTTGTATGTCATAATTCACGAACATAATACCACTGTGATCGTCTTTCCAAGCACATTCGGATGCTGTTAAGAAAAGTATACCACTCTATTTCAAAAAAAACAATACTTGATTTAGTACCTCGTTCAACACGAGAGTTGAGACTTTATCACGAGAGTTGAGATTCTATCACATATCAAAGTAGGTGCTCCTTTGCCTTCTATCGTTTGCCGAGAACTTCGATACCAGCAATCGTTTACGAAATAAAAACGGTGTTACTTTACATGCGACTCACGCTGTGTATGTGGCTCCATACATTTCAGCCGAAATACGTTTCGAAAAACTCTGTAATACACTCGCCTCTGAATGGGAAGACTTTCTCGGTTGTGGAAAATGTCTTTACCCAGTACTAAATTTTAAATTAGGCAACCGAATAAGTTGACTGACACTAAATAATGGCGATGAGGAGTTTGAGGAACCAGTTCTTGTCCCAATAGAAAACAGTATAAATACTTCTGTGTTTGATGAAGGGTTCTTCTACTGAAGTGGAATCTTACTGTCCAACAGCGTTGCTTTTCAAAGATCTAAGGATCTACTGTTCAACACTGTCCAACAGTGACCCAAACTAAGGTCTACTATTTTTTTTTGTCTATGAACACTGCGCTATATGAATTCGAAAAAGCAGTAAAGGCATCTCTTCACCCACTAAATGCTCTTGTCCTATTTGCGTGGCCTCTCACCCGTCTTTTCTGAAGATTTCCGTAGCGTTGTGACAAGTTAGTACTACGAATGGGTTTACTTCAGTTACTCTGCACAATATTTATTAGAAAAACAAACAGTTTTCTACAATAATTATCAGGCGCCACGGCCCAAGTAAAAACACAATAACATCATACCTCGGCAGCAATTAGAAAGATCAAAATATCTGAGAAGAAATCAATCTTCACAACCTTTTCGTTCATATATATCTTCAAAGTGCAGATGACAAACCTTAACATGATTTTAACCAACTTATACATTGCCTTCAGCAACTAAATCTTCCTAAGAAAAAAAAAAAGGCTTCCAAGAGCTGCCCGCAAGTGTGGGTGTGCGTCTTTGGAGCAAATGAGATTAAAACTCGAATAAAACGACGAAAGGGGTACAAGAATGGCATAGGCAAATGTCACTGACTGACTACTTACAAAAAATATGGGCGAGCCAGTCTCCCTGTTATCACATTAAAAACATCTCCCTAAAATCTTGGTAAAAATGTTGAACAATTCACAAAAATTTAAAACTAGAACCACATTCGTTTGAAAGTTTCTTAAAACAGAGGGCAGATCCGTCGGCAAATCCGCCACGGCCCGCTAGTTGGAAAATAAAGCATAGTTCAATAGAATGTGGCGCACGGTACTCTGTACACCACAAGCACCAAACACTGGAGGGTCCTCTCGCCGGAGCAAAAAGCCATGCGTCATAGGGCTGTGACCTATGCGAAGACGAGTAAGGAACACCTCGGCCCTTCGACGTGGCTGGAAGGAGGTACGCCACGGTCGTGTTGTGCGCTTTACTACACGGAGCTCATTGTCTGTGACTTCCAGCCACTCATTCTCCCACCGATCCAAGACTCTGGAGCTCAAAAGCGAGGCTATAACGTGGAGGGGGATAGCACACTGAAAGAACTTAGAATCACGACACGCCTCCTTGGCTGCTAGATCCGCCCTTTCGTTCCCCGCAATATCCATGCGGCCTGGTACCCAGCAGAGAGAGACACCTCCTTCCCAAGGCGTTTTAGTGGGAGCAGGGCATCCTGGATATTCTGGACTACTTTATCTACTAGGTACAAACGGAGTAGAGAGCGAAGGTGACTCAGAGGATCGGAACAGACAAGATGTTTTGGACTGGAAGAACGTCTCCTCCGGTGTACGCAAGATCGCATATAATTCTACGTCGAAGAAAGTAAGTCTTGAGGCAGTCGGACCTTGAGGACACGATCCACGAAAACAACAGAGCAGCCAAGGGAGTCCAGCTGCTTAGACCCATCCATGCAGACAGCTACATGGTTGTGGTGCTCATATAAAGTATCAGAAAGTATTGCACTGAAAACAGAAGGCGGACTGCAATCTCTCCTGTACTGTACCAAATCTAAAATTACTCTGGACCCCTGCTGTAGCCATGGCGACAGACGGTTTAAAGTTCTGGATTTGGGGCTGTACTAGCTCCACACCGAGTGACTCCAGCACAAGCCGCACACTGATCCCAAGCAGTGCTGCGGCTCGTGGGCAGTTGGAGAAAAGGCATCCCAGAGGCGGATGAGCAGCAGTATGGTATGCAGGTGAAGTCGGAGCTGCAAGGAACTGACATGCCTGACACATCATAATCCTCGGACGGAGCTACTTCACAACTTCGGGTGACAGTCGTGGAGGCGGAGTGCCACCATATTCAGCAGCATTTTCAACTTGACTGCCAAGGTCAATTCTCATGCCAGGTACATTTACGGACCAGGACGCCTGCATGATGCAGTTCCGTCTCGTCCGGCCGTGCCGTGCTTTGGCACAGCGGTTGACACAACTACATGGATTACCCTGGCACGTCTACCTCCTCTCACTGTCTCCTCATCTACTGTGAATGCCCCCTTACACACTAAAAGTGTGGTGTCACCGCCAGACACCACACTTGCTAGGTGGTAGCCTTTAAATCGGCCGCGGTCCGTTAGTATACGTCGGACCCGCGTGTCGCCAATATCAGTGATTGCAGACCGAGCGCCGCCACACGGCAGGTCTAGTCCAGAGAGACTCTCTAGCACTCGCCCCAGTTGTACAGCCGACCTTGCTAGCGATGGTTCACTGTCAACATGCGCTCTCAATTGCAGAGACGACAGTTTAGCATAGCCTTCAGCTACGTCATTTGCTACGACCTAGCAAGGCGCCATATCCAGTTACTAAATGTATTCTGAACAGATAATATTGTGAATCATGTATCGTCAAGAGCGATGTTCATCATTAATGGATTAAAGTTAAGTATCAAACTAATTACGTCCGCTTTATGAATTCTAATTCCTTGTCATGTTCCAGACCTCACGTCGGTATAGTTCTTCCCTCCTCACGCCAGCCTGCGTGAGCTAAAACGCGTGCATTTCGGCCTCCACTAGTAACACGGTGTTGGCTCTTCTGCCAACACAACAAAATGAATGGTGTGTAAGGGGGATTTACAGTAGACTGAGGTGGCAGTGAGAATTTGGATCGAAGAGGGAGGCGTACCAGGATAATCCGTACAGTTGTGTGAAGCTCTGTGCCAAATTGGATTAGTGGGTAACGCAACTGCCACGGATTTGATTTCCGGCCTTGATACAAGTTTTCACTCGCCGCTTCAATCTACACACTTAAAATCATATCTGTAGGAGACCAGTAAAGTCTCTGAAATCGTATTACTTGATTTGAAGGTGATTTGGTCAACCTTCTGCCAAGCAGTGTGAATTGCAGAACAGCCATGTAGATGTAGACGTTGACTGGTACGATTGGTGCACGACCGTGAGTTTTCAGTTCTGGAAGACAAGGAATGGAACATTCCCCATCTTACAGCCTCTAACCACGCAGTGGCAGCACAACTCACCCCTCCGCCCCTGAGATAAGCGGCCAACTTTACTTAGCTCTCTACCGAATTTACGAACGACAATGTCTCTGTAAGTGTTTTTGTTTGTTACTGAGCAGGAAAATTCCCCTCTGAAGAAACTCTCAACGTTAACTGATGTTTTTGAATTATGTCGTTAGTTACTAGATGCATATTATTATAAAAATACGGCTGAGAACTGCGTACCTCATCAATGGCTTAGCCGGTTGCTCTAATAACGATGCTCGACACCTGGCGCTCAAGTACGATGTTCTACAGGCTCATGCGATTTTGAACCTTGATTGCCTGGAAACACTTAATGCGCATTGTACTAGGGGAGCGTCGCGAACATCTGTTCATAACCATGGAGTGAAAAGTGAGCAAATTCGGTGAATCGATCCGTGTACGCTTCCCTTTGTACCTATAATGATGATATTAATTAAAGTGAACATCGTTAGTTGCTCAAGTATTTTTAAGTGTATGCCAATACTCTGATAGAGGGTAGGGTAAAGAAAAAAAGGAGCTACCATTAATTTAAGAATACTGTCGTTATGGTTAGGGTAGAAGTTGTGTAGCAATAAAGAAACTCTTTGTTCTGTGTAATTAGAATGAAAATTTTTTATTTGTTAATCGTTGTACAAGGGCAAAGAATTCACTATTTGATTTCTCTTGTTCTGGAAACGGTCGGTCATTCAACGCTGTAAGTTCGCAGTAGTTTAATAAATGTTAAATCTATTATGAAAAGAGTTATAACCGTTTCATTTAAATAGACAGTCCTCTCCCGTGCAGGTCTCCCGTGCAGGAAGTAGTACCTTTTCTAATTTTCGGTGACTGCAGCAGCGCGGAAAGATGGAGCCAATAAAAATCGTTTCTGGCCGCCATTACCGGCAGTAACAATGCGTTTAATTTTTTCGCAACTTATAAATAATTTCTTTGTGATAGGCCTTATATGAATATATTAGTACCTTTAAGACATTTACAACATTTATCCTAATTTGTAGACTATCAGTTCAGTGATTCAAATAGGTCGCTTCACGATGATCGATTGCCATCTAAAAGACAATTTTTTGGCGTAACAAATAATAAATAATTACGTTTCCTTACAAAGAGACAACAATATTTCGCCACGTGACACCCACGAATAATAATATCCTCTAATGTTGAAGTTCGTCGAACAAACGCTGATATGTTTAGTTTTTCCATAGATCACGTAAACATTTCACATGTAACATTTTAAGGCACCTCGCGGCACGCATCCGTAGCAAGTATGTGCGCCTTTATTTAAAGCGAAAGTTATTACAGTTAAAGAATCAGAGCAGATTTCAGTCTATTGTCCCCCGTTTGATATTCTATCCTTTTCTATAGTCAAAGAACCTGTTACACCTGCCTAATATCGTGTAGGGCCCCCGTGAGCACGTAGAAGTGATGCAACACTACGTGGCATGGACTCGACTAACGTCTGTAGTAGTGCGGAAGGGAACTGTTGCCATGAATCCTGCAGGGCCGCCCCTTAATCCGAAAGAGTACGAGGGGGTGAAGATCTTTTAACAGCTCGTTGCAAGACATCCCAGATATGCTCAATAATGTTCATGTGTGGGGAGCTTGTTGGCCAGCGGAAATGTTTAAACTCAGAAGGGTGTTCCTGAGCCACTCTGTAGAGATTTTGGACGTGTGAGGTATCGCGTTGTTCTGCTGGAATTGCCCAAGCCCGTCGGAGTACACAATGGACACGAATGGATGCACGTGATCAGACAGGATGCTTACTTACATGCCACCTGTCAGAGTCGTATCTAGACGTATCAGGGGTTCTATATCACTCCGACTGTACACGCCTCACACCTTTACAGAGCCTCCACCAGCTTAATTTGTCCCCTGCTGACATGCATGGTTCATGGATTCACGAGTGTCTCGAAACCCGTACACGTCCTTGCGCTCGATACAAATTGAAACGAAACTAGTCCGAACAGGTTGTAAGTAGGCTGTATTTACTACTAAAAACAGTCTTAATCACGATTTATTTATCAAGGTGACAGGTTTCGACGACTATTGTGATCATCTTCAGACCATTGAGTAGGAACCTCTTTCTGTTGTGATTCTCCAACAGAAAGAGGTTCCTACTCAATGGTCTGAAGATGACCACAATAGTCGTCGAAACCGGTCACCTTGATAAATAAATCGTGATCAAGACTGTTTATAATAGTAAATATTTGTGATACATTGATCACTGCCACTCCCGTAATGTATTCAAATGTAATTAGGCTGTTTAGGTTTTTATGTTGGTAACGTCACGTAGTGCTCTGTATGAAAATCACTGACTATGCTGTGTGCAGTTTGTGGCTGGTTGTCATTGTTAGAATATTCACTTGTGTAGTGTTGGGCAGTTGGATGTGAACAGCGCGTAGCGTTGTGCAGTTGGAGGTGAGCCGCCAGCAGTGGTGGATGTGGAGAGAACGATGCCAGAGTTTTGAGCAGACGATCTGGACGTGTGTCCGTCAGATAAAGGAAATTTGTAAAGATGGATGTCATGAATTGATAGATATATATATGATGACTTTTGAACGCTATTAAGGTAAATACATTGTTTGTTCTCTATCAAAATCTTTCATTTGCTAACTGTGCCTATCAGTAGTTAGTGCCCTCAGTAGTTAGAATGTTTTATTTAGCTGGCAGTATTGGCGCTCGCTGTATTCCAGTAGTTCGAGTAACGAAGATTTTTGTGAGGTAAGTGATTCATGAAAGGTATAGGTTACTGTTAGTCAGGACCATTCTTTTGTGGGGATTGTTGAAAGTCAGATTGCGTTGCGCTAAAAATATTGTGTGTCAGTTTAGTGATGATCAGAATAAGTAAAGAGAGAAATGTCTGAGTACGTTCAGTTTTGCTCAGCTGCTTGAAAATCAAATAATGTAATAGGTTTACGAGCACATTAATTCATAATTTTTCTAAGGAGACGTTTCAAGGTAACATGTTTCCAGTCATCGAAAATCCAATGTCGGTGTTGACAGGCTCAGGTGAGGCGTAAATCTTTGAGTCGCACGGTCACTAAAGGTACACGTGTGGGCCTTCAACTCCGAAAGCCGGTATCGATGATGTTTCGATGAATGGTTCGCACTCTGGCACTTGCTGATAGCCCAGCACTGAAATCTGCAGCAGTTTGCGGAAGGGCTGCACTTCTATCACGTTGAACGATCCTCTTCACTCGTCGTTGGTTCCGTTCTTCCAGGATCTTTTCCCTGCCGCAGCATTGTCGGAGATTTGATGTTTTTCCGCATTCCTCATTTCGTGTTTCATTGGTTCAAAATGGCTCTGAGCACTATGGGACTTAACTTCTGAGGTCATCAGTCCCCTAGAACTTAGAACTACTTAAACCTAACTAACCTAAGGACATCACACACATCCATGCCCGAGGCAGGATTCGAACCTGTGTTCCAGACTGTTGCGCTTAGAACCGCTCGGCGACTCCGGCCGGCTCGTGTTTCATTCATGAAAAGGTCGTACGGGAATATCCCCTCTTCATCGCCACCTCGGAGATGCTGTGTCCCATCGCCGGTGCGCCGACTATAACACCACGTTCATACTCACTTAGATCTTGATAAGCTGCCATTGTAGCAGCAATAGCCGATCTAACAACTGCGCCAGACACTTGTTGTCTTATATAGGCGTTGCATCTGTTTACATATCTCTGTATTTGAGTATTCATGCCTATATCAGTTTCTTTGGCGCTTTAGCGTATTTCACTACAGTGCTTTTTAGTACAATCATTTCCCCTGTATGATACATAGCATAAAATCAGTATATTTAGGCACCAGTACACCGACATGGTGACGTGTATGAAGACGTGCAACAGCTGACGTAGATGGGGACACACTACGTCGAGTGCATTCCGGCACACAATTAGTCAGCGTGCCGAGGCGCCGGTGGTCGAACCGTGGATCCAGGACCGCCGCCCATTCCCGCCGTGGCGCGGCCAAGCGGCCAGTCCTCACGCCCACGGCAACGGGCAGAGGGCCGCTGGCTGGTGAATAGCGCCAATCACCGGCCATTCACCGCCGGCGCCCGCACCTGAGGCCGTTTTCACGCGCTGTCATCGGCGCACACTGGCGCAATTTGAAGTCTCATTGTGCGCGACGCCCATACATTAGGCGCTCAAAGCGGCGGGCAGGGCTCGCCTTTCAACTTATTCAATTGGAGTTCATTAAGCGGCGGCTATCGGAGCCGGGATTGGGTGGCCGGGCGGCAGCCGGTCGCGATCGCCCAGGGCCTCGCGGACTCGCGCCAGATTCACCATCCTCCAGCAACGGCTCCCACTCGAATTCCGATGGCTCTGGCCACCACGGGGAGGCTATCATATCCGAATTTCTGGTCCAATAGTACGATTATCACCTACGTGAGCCAATCTGAAAATTTGTACGGGTTCCCGTCCAGTACCGGGATTACACTCGGGTGACAAAAACCATGGATACCTCGTACGCTACTGGCCATTAAAATTGCTACACCAAGAAGAATGGCAATGATAAACGGGTATTCATTGGACAAATATATTATACTAGAACTGACATGTGATTACATTTTCACGCAATTTGGCTGCATAGATCCTGAGAAATCAGTACCCAGAAAAACCACATCTGTCCGTAATAACGACCTTGATACTCCTGGGCATTGAGTCAAACAGAGCTTGGATGGCGACTGCCCATGCAGCTTCAACACGATACCACAGTTCATCAAGAGTAGTGACTGGCGTATTGTGACGAGCCAGTTGCTCGGCCACCATTCACAAGACGTTCTCAATTGGTGAGAGATCTGGAGAATGTGTTGGCCAGCGCAGCAGTCGAACATTTTCTGTGTCCAGAAAGGCCCGTACAGGACCTGCAAAATGCGGTCGTGCATTATCCTGCTGAAATGTAGCGTTTCGCAGGGATCGAATGAAGGGTAGAGCCGCGGGTCGTAACACATCTGAAATGTAACGTCCACCGTTCAAAGTGCCGTCAATGCGAACGGGAGGTGACCGAGAGGTGTAACCAACGGCACCCCCTACCATCGCGCCGGGTGATACGCCAGTATGGCGATGACGAATACACGCTTCCAGTGGGCTTTCAGCGCGATGTCGCCAAACATGGATGCGATCATCATGATGCTGTAAACAGAACCTGGATTCATCCGAAAAAATGACGTTTTGCCATTCGTGCACCCAGGTTTGTCGTTGAGTACACCATCACAGGCGCTCCTCTCTGTGATGCAGCGTCAAGGGTAACCGCAGCCATGGTCTCCGAGCTGATAGTTTATGCTGCTGCGAACGTCGTCGAACTGTTCGTGCAGATGGTTATTGTCTTGAAAACGTCCCCATGTGTTGACTCAGGGATCGAGACGTGGCTGCACGATCCGTTACAGCCATGCGGATAAGATGCCTGTCATCTCGACTGCTAATGATACGAGGCCGTTGGGATCCAGCACGGCGTTCCGTATTACCCTCCTGAACCCACCTATTCTGCTAACAGTCATTGGATCTCGTCCAACGCGAGCAGCAGTGTCTCGATACGATAAACCGCAGTCGGCGATAGGCTACAATCCTACCTTTATCAAAGTCGGAAACGTGATGGTACGCATTTCTCCTCCTTACACGAGGCATCACAACAACGTTTCATCAGGCAACGCCGGTCAACTGCTGTTTGTGTATGAGAAATCGCTGATCATTTGCGTATCACAGCATCTTCTTCCTGTTGGATAAATTTCGCGTCTGTAGCAAGTCATCTTCGTGTTGTAGGAATTTTAATGGCCAGTAGTGTAGTAACATGTCAGACCTCCTTTTGTCCGTCGTGGTGCAGAAGCTCGACGTGACATGGACTCAACAAGTCGTAGGAAGTACCCCACTCAAACACTGAGTTATGCTGCCTCTGTAGCCGTCCATAATTGTGAAAGTGTTACCGATGCATCATTTTGCGCACGAACTGACCTCTATTATCAGCTCTTAACAACTGCAATCTGGGCTCATCCGATAAGGCCACGGTTGTCCAATCGTCTAGTGTCCAACCGATTTCCTCATGAACCCAGAAGAGGTGCTGCAGGCGATGTCGTGCTGTTAGAAAAGCCACTGTCGTCGGTCGCCTGCTGCCATAGCCCATTAACGCCAAATTCCACCGCACTGTCCTAAAGCATACTATAGTCGAACGTCCCACATCAATTTCTGCGCTTATTTCACACAGCGTTGCTTTTCTGTTAGCACCGACAACACTAAGCAAACTTCGCTGTTCTCTGTCGTTAAATGAAGGCTCTCGGTTACTGCGTTGTCCGTGGTGATAGACAATGCCTGAAATTTGGTATTCTCGCCACACTCGTGGCACTGTAGACCTTGAATTCCGTAACGATTTCCGAAATGGAACGTACTTTGCGTCTAGTTACAACTACCGTTCCGCATTCAAAGTCTGTCAATTCCTGTCGTGTTGCATTATCACGTCGGAAACCTTTTCACGTGAGTCATGTCAGTAAAAATGACTGCTCCGCCAGTGCGCCGCCCTTTTAACCTTGTGTTCGCGATACTACCGCCACCTGTATCAGTTCATATCGCTGTCCCATGAATTTCGACCCCTCATTGTATAAAATACTGGAGACCCTAAAATGTTTACCCTTATATAAAGTGGTCGCAACTTTATAACTGACATCGACTCAGACACATCACTTGACACAAGCATGCACATGATTACAAAGTTTTCTGTCATAAACGGAATTATTTTGCTAAATGTGGATGAACTGTAGGAAATCATCTCTGAGAGATACGGAGCATATGGGAAGCCGGCCTGAAATGCTATCCAAGGGAGGCACACTTACTTGAAATATCTGTGACAGTGACTCCAGCATCACAAACAGGCTGGTGGCGTGCCGGCACGGGGTAAGCCAGACGAACATTCTACAAGACAGCTGCCACAGTCAGTATCACTTACAACGTGTGGATGCCTACTTGCCATGGACTTCCTTCCAAGGCAGGGGTTTCCTCGCTGGTCCATCGCACGTGCCACCAAGACGGTGACACACCAAGTATCCGAACAATACTCACGCCACAAATTGTGTAGAGTTTGAGGGATGACGCGCGGCTGCGGTCTACAGAGAATCCCCGTGGTATCCTGACAGCGAACCAGAAGCTCCGTTCAGCTTCGACTTACGGGTGGGGATTGTCGGCGACTGCCTTGTGGAACCAGTCATCCTACTATCGTCCATGCTATTTACGGATGAGGCCATCTTTACAAAACCCAGCTGTGATCTACAGAGTGTCCCAGTGGTATGTTGGGAATGAACCACTAGCACCGATTCAGCTTCAGTGCGTGCGCGGCGATTATCACCGACCATCTTTTGGCGCCAGCCATCCGTCGACAACACCTCACCGTCGAGCCACACCTCCACTTCATGCAGGTGGCCCTAACTCCCCTCCTGAAACACGTACCTTTGGTAGTACGAAGGGTGATGTGCCTACCACATGATGGTCCCCCAGCTCACTGCCCTGTTGACCGTGGAGCTAACACATTCCCACGTGCCTGGAGCCTTAAATCAGTCTTTGAAACACTGTCAAAGACCTTTTACCTCCATCTTCAAATGGAATGCATTTCCGGCTGCATTTCCATACGACCTTTTCTGCTACTTATCCTTTACAGATCGTTTCCTCCACTTTGCCACATTTATCAAAATCATTTAGTAAAGTTAATTTAATTTAATGCACTCAGTGTGAGCTAGGCTGGTGACACACCAAGTATCCAAACAATACTCACGCCACACAATGTGTAGTGTTTGAGGAATGTGTAAAGAGAGACTCCATTGGTCAGTTGATGACTGGAAAAGAGTGATTTGGGGTAATGAATCTCGCTACAGCGTGTGTCAGTCCATTGGGAGGATTTGGGTTTGGTAAACGTCTAGGAAATGTTACTTGCCATCACGTATAGTCTCCAAGGTGGACTACAGAGGAAGTTGTATTACGGTATATGGGTGCTTTTCGAGTTTAGGCTGTAGTCTCCTTACTGCGCTTAAGGAAACGCCAAATGCAGGATGTTATGAACACGTATTATAGCATTCTGTACTGCATGCAGAAAATGAACAGTTCGGAGACGATGTAGCCTCCAGAAATGGCAGAGCGTGAGATCCGCCGCTTTTTCTCTGGAGCCACGCCACACAAGAATGTTCACTTAAAATCCTTGAAACCGTGTTTCTGATTAGCTGAAAATACTCCTTTCTGTTGAACGCGCGCTTTGCCGCTTGAGTCTACCTGTAAACCCTTTGGTTCATCAGACTCAAAATCCTATCGGCGAGTGGGAGCGAGATTCTGCCTTCCTCCTTATGCCACGGCGACAGTGGTTAAGCATTAAAAAATCCGTAGGAACAGGAATTTGTTTAAATTATTTAACAGCTTATTCCTGATCAGAGTTCGTAAGTTCAGCTACAATCGGCCGGCGAGATTAATACACTGGCGGAAACAGTCCAGTTTTAGAGGGTTAAGGTAGACATTACTTGCTGTTGGGAGATGGAAGAGCTAAGGTTTGCTGCCGGACAACTGATGAGACGAAACTTGCTGTTGTACAGAAGGAGGTCTCCACTTTAGTTATGGGTACAGAGGGTGAGGTTAACTCAGAACTACCGTCCGCTACTGCCACCGTCTTCGACCTTCACGCTGTATAAAAGTGGTGAGAATCAGCCGGTGATGCTATCATCGAATCGAGAACGACGCAATGCTAGTTAACTTTCATCAGGGGATAATTGCACAGCCTTAATGCTCGAAACGAATTAGTGGCTTCCGTCATGTACTTTGCCATTATTCCGGTGTTCGTGCTTATTTCTCCAAGTTCTTTCTTTAAACGAAAAACCATTCTTGTAGTTGTTGGCCATATCCGCTATTTATTCTTTGCTTATGCTTTTCTTGTGTACACCAACTTGTGCTTAGGTTAGCTTTCTCAACTATAAACCCCTGTCCATTTATTAAATGTTTACTTACTTATCTCAGGGGGTAAATCATACGTTGATGCTTTGCACTAACAAATCTAATTGTTTTAGCTGTAGGTCCTTTATTTATAGCGACGACCAGGTTTGTAGCAGTTTAGCTGCATCATCGGGTGCAATAAAATCAAGTGATGTTCCGACAGAGAAAACAGAATGGCATGACTCAGCGTTCATGATATTATATCCAGGCTGTAGTCCTCCTGACTACAAAGTTTGCAAGGGAAACCAAATTATTAAAGCGACTGCTTGTTTCATTGTAGATACATGATCCCCTCCATTAATATATCCATGTTGAGTAGATCAGATTCATTTTTCGTTCCATAGACCCATGAATGAGATGATTCTCATGGGTGTGGAACAAGTCCAAAACTATAACATTGTAAGACATTGTGGTCTCCTGACCTTCATTGCTTACATATTCCGCCCTCACAATCATATTCCGCACATGAAGACTCTTCATTCGAACCCAAACTCGAAAAGATAAAGTCAATGTTGTATGAATTCATGTAAACGAAATGCAAATAACAAGTAAGCGCACTGTGGTTGAAATACTCGAGGCTGGCATACACACATACATTCCAGACACGACGGTTGCAGGGACTTTTAGTTCGAGGGAGAGCATCCGCACGCCAGGAGGCCGATCCCAACCCATCTACGTCGGCCGGTGACTGCCCCTACAGCAGACAGCGTTTATCCGAATGAAAGAACGCCCCCATGTTCGGCTTAAAAGCAAATTCCGCTGCATTGTGTGGGAGCGGCCAGCATACGCATTCTTTATACATAGCATGCAGTTTCAGAGATTTTCACAGGGAGACAGCAAACGCCAAACGCCGATACTACAGATTTCCAGATTGGTCACCTTAAACGAAACGTCATTCTCCCATTTTAGAAGAGCAATGCTGATTAGCAGACGATATTTCTGACGCCTTGAGCTGAAGGAGTAATGGAAGAGACCGAAAGATATACCCCTCCATGTCTGGCGTGGAGAGGGGCCGTTCCGTTGTTGCTCTTGGAGCGAGAACACGTAACGAGAGCGTGCGCGGTCGTACGTGTACTCAAAGAGCGAGAAACAAGTTTCTTCTCAGTACTTCACTGGGGGAGCGCCTCTGTCGATAGCGAATCGGAGTGCTACTCTATGTTGAGTCCTTGCGATTAAGCGTTGTTCACTTTGTTGGTCGCCACACTTATTGTACGGTGTGAATGGACAGAGTTATAGTTAAACACCTGCGAGCGAATTTTTGAGTGGCATCGCGGTGAACTGGTTATCTGACCGGTGTACCATGCCAATAGTTAGACTAGGGCCGAATAGGAGTCCTTGACTTCATCAAGGCGTAGGGAGAGTTTGATTGGAAAAAGTCAATCCAGATAGAACGAGAGTTATCTTGCTTGTCAGCAGTGAGCGGCACAGACAGCAGCCATCGCAACTTATGGTATTGTGCGCTACAGCTCTTGCGAGCCTCATATTTCCTCCACAACAGTACGCTTCACTGCAACTGCATTTCACACGCGACAGCCTCGATCGTACCTAGCAACATTCTAACGGATAATTATTCAAGTTGAGTAGGCACGGCTCTCAGCCATTCTGCTAAGTCAATAACGATCTTAAACTTTGTATAGACATTTCATTGGCGAATCCTATCCTTGAGAGGTAACTTCACATTCCAAAAAGAATCCGGAAATCACGAGTTAGGTTCATAACTAAAAGTGCCATTGTGATTTCTCAGAATTTTAGCAAAAATTAATAATAATTTTCGTTCGTTTCATGTTTTTCTTACACTAACTAGCACTACTCCAGTACCCAAGTATCCCACTAGTTACGTAAGAAATTCTGTGAGTTTTTGTGTCCTCTCCTTACAGCGGACGACTCCAGAAGATATTTATTGCTGAAAGTTTTTCAGGTATTTCTCTTTAGAACGTTAGGAGCATCTGTCTGACTTCTGTAGTAGTGTGGGGGTGGAAATCACATCTTGCAGGAGCCACAGGGTAAAGGGTACATCTCAGATTAATCCCTTGCGCAGAATCACAGAATAGCAACCCCACGCTCACAACATAAGAAACATAAAACATTTGAAAATTCTGTAATACTCAGTTCCTTCATCATTTGTCAGAAGATGGGCAAAATATGTGAATACATTACAGTGAACTGAAATTGCTAATTTTTACGGAATTAACACAATGTCTACAGAGTTGACGGAGTTGCCTATCAAAAAAATCTTTCAAACTCTGTTTAAAACGTGCTTTATCAGAAACCAAGTTTTTGATGGTTGCTTGCAATTTATTGAAAATGTGTGAACCTGAATATTGGATCTCTTTTTGGACCAAGGTTAGTGCTTTTAAGTCTTTATGTAGATTGTTCTTATTCCTAGTACTGATACTATGTATTAATCTATTGAATCGAAATAGAGACATATTACTTGCAACAAATTTCATGAAGGAATAAATATATTGAGAAGCAGTGGTTAGAATACCAATTTAGTTGAACAGGTTTCTACATGATGTTCTTGAATTTACACCACAATTGAATCTTATTACCCGCTTTTACACTCTAAAAACTGTTGCTCCCTTTGAAGAGTTATCCTAGAATATTAACCCATGTGACATAACAGAATAAAAGTAAGCAAAGTGTGCACGTTTTTTTTAAATATTTATATCGCTTATAACTTACATCATTCTCATTGCAAATACAGACTTTTGTAGGCGCTTCAGCAATTCTGTGGTATGCCTTTCCGAATTGAATTTACTATCGAGTTGTAATCCCAGAAATTTAACACTGTCAGCCCCCCGATTCGCATGTCTTCATGTGTTATACACATGCTGGAAGGAAATCTCTTACTGGCTATGAACTGCATTTTCAAAGTTTAATTAAAATGATTTATTTTTAAACCATTTATTAATGTTGCTGAAATTTGATTAGTACCCGTCTCTAAATCTGAACTTGACTTGCTACTTATTACAATGTTTGTGTCATCTGCAAACAAAACAAACTTAGTATCTGACAATGTAACGGACGAGGGGTCATTAAAGTACACAAGAAAAAGCAACAGAACCAACATGGAACCGTGAGGAACACCACATGTAGTTAATTCCCAATCAGATGAAGACTGATTGCTTACTCCGCAAGTATTTCGCAACGACACCGTTCGTCTACTGTTAGTTAGGTAAGAGTCGAACCATTTCACAGCACTGCCAGTGACACTATAACATGTTTCGTGTGGTATCCGGTTTTTCACGCTTGATTGGGTCACCGCTATTAGTTAGCATTAAATACGACCTTCCAGTTGAAAATCACTGGTATTTGTATAAATTTTGCTTGAGCTTATGGGGAGCTTCCCTTCTCTGTAGGTCACGAGTCATCGGCCTTACAACATCTTAGGGGTATGGGAACGAAGTCTTTCGCGACGACACTTATATGTAAAACATTCTCGGTTTTCTTGCCGCGTCAGTTCGGGATAAAATCTCAAGCTTTCGGTGATTACCTCCATCGCCATCGTCAGGAACAACTGACTGTCTTCACTGCTGCTATGGTAGCCCTTTTTTTTTATAGCCGGTGGACAGCTTCTGATTGGTCGGCTATTACGTACTGCTGTCGCAGACGGTGTCAATGGGTGCGCCGGTGGCACAACCGCTTCCGTCGGAACGTAAACCTTGGAAGGAACGTCTCTGCTGCTTCTCTGCATCAAGCGCTCGTTTCCAAGCACAGCTCATTCTTATTTCAACATAATCCTTAATGACAGAATCGCAGTACGTGGAGGCGTGGGACAGAAATTTAGTTTCATCGAACAATATTTTATGTTTGTTCGTGAGGGTGTGCTCCGCAATTGCCAACTTCTCCAGTTCTCTATTTTTAATGTGGCGTTGGTGTTCTGCACAGCGGTCGGAAACGGTACGAATGGTCTGATCTATTTAATTGCTTCCGCACTCACAGGGGATATTATAAACTCCAGGGACGCTGATAAGAAATTTTACGAAATGACGGACGGTACGGCAGTGGGATCTCCGTTGTCTCCATAACTGGCTAACTTTTTATGGGGAATTTTGAGGAACGTCCTTTAAATTCGGCTCCCCTCCGTCCATCCTTGTCTTATCGTTATGTTGATGATACATATATTATCTGCCCACACGGCGCAGAAGTTCTCGAACAATTCATGAAACACATGAACAGCATACATTCGAACATCCAGTTCACTGTCGAGATGGAGAAGGAAGGCAGACTGCCTTTCTTAGACGTTTCAGTACAACGACAGGCGGACGGGCGTCTTGGCCACTCTGTATACCGCAAGCCGACGCATACCGATTTATACCTGAATGCACAGAGTTTCCATCATCCTGCTCAGAAGAGAGCCGTTTTGAACACGTTGGAATGTAGAGCAGAAACTGTCTCTAACGAGGACCACTTGAAGTCCGAAATTAACCATCTGAAGTACGTGTTCCGAAAGAACGGCTATGGTGCACGCGATGTAAAGGCAGCGTTCTCCAAAAAAAGGAAACGTGAAAATGCTGCACACTCACAGAATGAAACACCGATTGCGGTTCTTCCTTTTGTGGCGCTGTTTCCAGCAAAATAGGAAGAGTCCTGCGTAGACGGGATATAAGACCGATTTTTCGTCCTCCTAACAAAATTAAGGAAATGATGCGCCCTGTTAAGGACAATCTCGGCTTCAGCATCCCTGGAGTTTATAATATCCCCTGTGAGTGCGGAAGCAATTAAATAGGTCAGACCATTCGTACCGATTCCGACCGCTGTGCAGAACACCAAAGCCACATTAAAAATAGAGAACTGGAGAAATCAGCAATTTCGGAGGACAGTCTCACGAACAAATATAAAACATCGTTCGATGAAACAAAAATTCTGTCCCACGCCTCCACGTACTGGGATTCTGTTATTAAGGATTCTGTTGAAATAAGAATGAGCCAAAATTACTTTAACCGCGATAGCGGATACCATCGGAGCTGTGCATGGAAACGAGCGCTTGGTGCAGAGAAGCAGCAGAAACGTTCCTTCCAAGGTTAAAGTTCAAACGGAAGCGGTGGCGCCACCGGCGCACACTTTGACACCGTCTGCAACAGCACCACGTAATCGCCGACTAATCACTCGGCGACCAAGCAGAAGCTGTCCACCGGCTATAAAAAAAAAGGCTACCACAACAACAGTGAAGACAGTCAGTTGCTCCTGACGATGACGATGGAGGTAATCGTCGAAAGCTTGAGATTTTATCCCGAACTGACGCAGTAAGAAAACCGAGAATGTTTTACATATCTTAGGGGTATGCTAAACAACTCAGCTGGCACCTCACAATGGTATGGTCCTATAACACTTCTCTGGGCACTCCCGAATTTATTTTTACATCTGAAGAAATATCTCCATTCGAAACGATATGCTGTGTTCTGTTTACGAGAAGGTCTTCAATCAAATCACGCAATCGACCTGATATTCTGTACGCTCGTATTATGTTCATTAGATGTCAGCACAGAAATGTATCGATTGCCTCCGGAATTCAAAGGTGACGGTCTCTCCCTGGGTGCCTGTATCCACTGCTTTCTGGGTCTCGTAGACGAACAGACCGAGCTGGGTTCCTCACGATAATTATTTTAGGAACCCATGTTTATTCCTACATAGGAGATTTTCGGTCTCCAGAAATGTCCTAATGGGCAAGCAAAGCACATGTTCCAAAGTTCTACAACAGCCTCGTTTCAGAGGTGTAGGCCTATAGTTCTCCGAATTTTCATGGATACGGGAATGACCTGTGCTTTTTTTTCCAAATCAGTAGACATACGGTACATTGCTGCTAGATGTAGGGCAAATTCTTTAGCATACTCTGTGAGAAATCGAATTCGTATGCCGTCAGATGCGGTGGGCTTTCCTGTTTTGATCGTTTTCAGTTGATCGTTTTTAGGTGCTTTTCCATCCGTTACTCACTTATTTCTATATCTTCCATGTAGTCGGTCGTGCGATGATCTAAAGGAGGGTCTACAGTGCGATGTTCCTCTGTGAAACAGTTTTGGAAAAAGATATTCAGTGCCGCAATGGTCGCAGAGTGTCTGGGTAGATGGGATCGATACGTTTAGTGATTTAATATGTGACCAAAACTACTTAGGATTTTTTCTGTGAAGTCAGTAGATTTTATGTCAACGATGTAGGATCACATGACAGTATGCACCTTTACGCTCGTCAGTCATGTTTCGTCTAATGAGCTTAGAAGGAGTGTCCAAAAACTTGACTTTGCAAAACCGGTTGTCAAGAGTGTTGCGTGTAGATTATGTAGAGAATTTCGTGGACAGAAATAATTTTCCCTATAGGAAAAGGTGGAGTACCTGTGACGCCTCCTACTGCTGCCTACGGACACTTCCACGATCAGCGAAGGTGTAACGTCCTTTTTCTATGCCAGCCAGTATTCTTCCCCTCATCGAGATACGAAAAAGCGAGGCGAGAGAACACTATCTGTTTTTACAGTCAATATTTGTTGACTATGTCCGCTCTTGGCACTAATTTGAGTTTAGATTCAATATATTACAATCAGCTAGCTACTTTGTTTAGCGGTTGCCGCCAAAGATGTTAATTAACAGAAACTAGGCTGCCGATTCGCTTTTCAAAATGAATTGATATCTTTGATTGAGTAGTATATGTACACCGAATCAATTCCTTCAAAATTCACAGGGTTCATTTAACACAGCACGATGTTTTGTATCCGAGCGGAGCGGCCGTACGGTTAAAGGCGCCATGTCACAGATTGCGTGGTCCGTCCTGCCGGAGGTCCGAGTCCTCCCTCGTGCATGGGAGTGTGTGTTGTTCTTAGCATAAGTTAGTTTAAGTGGTGTGTAAGTCTAGGGACCGATGACCTCAGTAGTTTGGTTCCTTAGGAATTCACACATATTTGAACATTTTGATGTATTATCCGTAGAAAATTATTTCCTTTAATGTTAATGTGCAATAAACTATTATTGTTATTATTATTATTTTCCAGAGATAATCCAATACACTGTCCACTTCTCGTGATCTCTGTTCGAAATCGTAGGACCCTATAGTTTTTCCTTAACTCAGTTATTATTAACATATGTTCTTCGCTATGGTTCACTGCTATGGATGGTCACATTTTAGCGCGATAATAAACGTCGAAAGAGGACCTACAGTCGAAAGTCAAACTCGTTTGAATAGTAGCTTCGGCAACAACTGAAGTTCTTAAACTGGAATTAACGATATTGATCTTTCATCGATTGAGATGTGGCTGGATGTTAGCGGTATCTCAGCTCTATCAGTTTTCGTACTTTTGACAATAAATTAAACGAACAAATTTAGTTTTTAGTAGCCCGGCTTCCAGTGAAATCAACTACACTCATATTCATAAATTAAGGATAATGCTGATACCTGGTGAAACAACGCTCTGGTGGACGGTTTGGGGGTTTAAATAACCTCGGGGTATCACCGTGCAGTGCATTTGACCTGCGGTCGTCGCACGGTGACTGGTCAAACACAGCTCGTAGCAGTGACCCTCCGTGTGCCACAAAGTGTGATCTCAAGATTACGGCAACGATTCCAACAGACTGGAAGAGTGACCAGGCGCTACAGTACGGGACGTCAGTGTACAACACCACAAGGAGACCGATATCTCACCATCAGTGAACGTAGTACTGCAGGCAGCCTTGCTCGGGACATTACCGCAGCCACTGGAACGTTTGTCTCCAGACACACAGTCTACTGACGATTGAACAGACATAGTTTATTCGCCCGAAGACCTGCAAGGTGCATTCCACTGACCCCTGGTCAAAGGAGAGCCCGTAAAGCCTGGTATCAAGAACACAGTACATGGTCACTGGAAAATTGGTCCCAGGTTATGTTCACGGACGAGTCCAGGTATAGTCTGAACAGTGATTCTCGCCAGGATTTCATCTGGCGTGAACCAGGAACGAGATACCAACCCCTTAATGTCCTTGAAAGGGACCTGTATGGAGGTTTGATGGTGTGGGGTGGGATTACGATTGGTGCACGTACACCCCTGCATGTCTTTGACAGAGGAACTGTAACAAGTCAGGTGTATCGGGAAGTCATTTTGCACCAGTATGTCTGCCTTTTCAGTGGTGCAGTGGGTCACACCTCCCTCCTGATGGATGATAACGCACGGCCCCACCGAGCTGCCATCGTGGAGGAGTACCTTGAAACAGAAGATATCAGGCGAATGGAGTGGCCTGCCTGTTCTCCAGACCTAAACCCCATCGATCACGTCTGTGATGCTTTCGATCGACGTAACGCTGCACGTCTTCAAACCCCTAGGACACTTCAGGAGCTCCGACAGGCAGTGGTGCAAGAATGGGAGGCTATACCCCAGCAGCTGCTCGACCACCTGATCCAGAGTGTGCCAACCCGTTGTGTGGCCTGTGTAGGTGTGCATGGTGATCATATCCCATATTGACGTCGGGGTACATGCGCAGGAAACAGTGGCGTTTCGTAGCACATGTGTTTCAGGAAAGTTTTCTCATCTTATCACCAATACCGTGGACTTACAGATCTGCGTTATGTGTGTTCCCGATGTGCCTATGCTCTTAGCGCCAGTTTTGTGGCCGGCCGGGGTGGCCGAGCAGTTCTATGCGCTACAGTCTGGAACAGCGCGACCGCTACCGTCGCAGGTTCGAATCCTGCCTCGGGCATGGATGTGTGTGATGTCCTTAGGTTAGTTAGGTTTAAGTAGTTCTAAGTCTAGGGGACTGATGACCTCAGCAGTTAAGTCCCATAGTGCTCAGAGCCATTTGAACCATTTGAACCAGTTTTGTGTAGTGCCACGTTGTGTGGCACCACATTCTGTAATTATCCTTAATTTATGAGCATGAGCGTATTTCACGCAGTGGCTCATGAACTTAAGAGACGCGAATACTCAGGACTCAAACGCTAAAAGCTCGGACACTAAAATCTCGAACACAAAGACTCCCAGATGCTATAAAATCCTAAACGCCAAAGTCTCCCAGGCGCTAAAGATGTTAATAATATGTGCACTGGGTTTATATAGCAGTTGTGAACCAAAATGGACATTCGTTAGAATCTCTCTGAATAAAGCCCCTTGCTACTTTGCATATAATACTCTATTCCACTGGCTCTTACTATTCTTTTATTTAATTTTCTCAACTTTAAAACGTGAATTTGTGTTTTATATGAAATATAGAAATCGTTCATGGCCAGTTCTAATAAATTTTAGTTTCAAAAAAAGACCATATGTGTAACGAGGGTTACACACCATTTGTGGCGTTTCCTTTTTCTAAATGGAGGAGGCAGTTATTTGGAAGTTATTAGACAGTCCCCAGCCCAGAGCGCGAAAGTTCAGCTAAAATATGGTTTGTTCTTATAAGTTGGCTCTGGTGAACCACCGCATTAAGGCGACTACGTAAAAATCCCCTGGAAAAATCTTGTTACCAGTGTAAAAATCGTTACTGCGGCCCTAGAATAGAATGTGACTGCAACAAAACGTTGTGTCCATCCAGTGCAGCTAACTAAATACCTAAACACAAAGTGTTAATCCACATAATAAATGATGCAGCGCACGATTTAAAACCAGTGTAGATATCGAAGTTATTTGGAAACAAACTAGGTACAGTTCCACGGCACTTCATTTCGTAAAGAATAGAGCTGGCTACTGAGGACCAACGTCGTAGGCTCGTATTTGGTCATTAATATTGCAGTCACGGCTCAGCGTAAAACAAATCCTTGTACGTATGCACTTCAGAAATATAGTTACACATGAGAGTGCCCACTCTAACATCAACGCACAACAACAGTGGCGCATTGTGAGAAGAGAGTACGTGTTCCGGACTTCGTACAAAGACAGTTCTGCTGCTGTCCGCATCATCACAGTGTGTGACTGATATAGTGCAGCAACTGGTAACGTACCGGTTCTCCAAACACCCTCGTAGGGCAGTACGATTTTGGGGGCAAATCGTCTAATCTGCAGATAGATCCCCCATGAAATTCTGGTTGTATATGGACTGAATGGAACATCGCCCACAGCGGTACTGAAATGGTTCCAACAAGTTGAACAAAAGCGCACAATCGGAGGTGACACTGATCTGGAAGTTCAGGTCTTGCAGCATACGATTTCCGTCTCGGAAAGGATATCTTTGGAGAAAAAGATGTTATAAGGATGAAGACGTTCACAAGGTGGTTCTAGAATGAGCGGATCTCTGTCGCCGAGAAATTTGACAATTATTCCGACAGTTCTTAACAGAGTTTTGTGACTGTATTGAAAATAGTGTCGTATATCTGTATGATTCTGTATTGTAATGCAGCATTACATCAAAATTACGTGGCCTATCAGTGGCCTATCATTATGATGTGTAACATGTTTTCTCAAGTCCCTCTTAACATAATGATTCTCTGTAATATTATGGCCCTTGACTGGTACAAAATTCCAGCATGTCGGGAACTAACTATTTTTTTGTATCCCGCCTGGATAGGCGGTGCGTGGGTCTGCTCCTGTGAACTGCTTCTGTAATACAGGTCGAGAGTGAAGGAAGCGAGTAGGAGCAGGATAGGTGAAGCACTTCGGTACTGCATGTAACTTTCACACTTTTAATAGAGTCAAAAACACAAGTAAATATCAAATGCATACATAACTTTGGCTAGGATGAGCAAGTAGGTATGAAGCCGTAGTCCATGTCTAATCCTGTGAAGTTAGGATGACTGTTGTGTATAATCTCAAAACTAACAAATGCTCTTATCTGTGCAAACTTTAACTGAACGTAACTAATACAAAGTCTCAATAGCAAGCTAGCCCACTCGGTAGTAGAAGCGATATTTCCAAGCCGTCTGCTCTTGATGGAATGCCCATTTCAATCAAGACGGCACTCCCTGAGCTCCACAGCGTCGGCCAGAGGGCGCTGTGGTCGGCGTAGTTAGTCTTCACTGGTAGTGCCAACTTACGAGAGCGTGCACCTACGTTGTGGCATCGTAACTATCGACGCCACATATTTCACAATCAAATCTTAATTGTTTCTCCTTAAAAAAAATCCGTTGGTGGACAATTTAGTGCCTCCGTTTTAGCGACGACTGCTCTGCGCTTCTATCGCTTCCACATTAGTTTACGCAGTACTCTATTCGCCAGAAGGCAATGCTGTATTGCGGTTCGGACTATTTTACATTAGAGATGCATCAGAGTCTTACAAAAGTATTGATAACTGGATTTCTTACTACTTGTCACCATTCTCCTATCCCTCAGCAATTACTGTGTAGGTGACAAAAAGGCATGGGATAGCGATACACACACATATACACATAGCCATAGTATCAAGTACACAAGGTAAAAAGGGCAGTGCTTTAGCGTAGCCGTAATTTTACTCAGGGGTTCATGTGAAATGATTTCCGCCTTCATAATGGTCGCATGACTGAATTAAAACACTTTGGAGCTAGACGCAGGAACATTCCATTTCGGCAACTTCACGGAATTCAGTATTCAGAGATCCGCAGTCTCAAGAGTGTGTCGAGGTGATCAAAGGGCAACGCAGTGGCCGACGGCCTTCACTTAACGACCAAGAGCAGTGACGTTTGCATAAAGTTGTCGGTGCTAACAGACAAGCAACACTGCGTGAAATAAACGCAAAAATCAATGTGAGACGTACGAC
Source organism: Schistocerca americana (assembly GCF_021461395.2). Taxonomy (NCBI): domain Eukaryota; kingdom Metazoa; phylum Arthropoda; class Insecta; order Orthoptera; family Acrididae; genus Schistocerca; species Schistocerca americana. The sequence continues at coordinate 288,484,569 of NC_060121.1, read as the reverse complement.
GAACGTATTCGGTAGGACAGTGCGGTAAAATTTCGCTTTAATGTGCTGTGGCAGCAGACGACCGATGCGAGTGCCCTTGCTAACAACACATCTCGTGCGTCGCCTCTCCTGGACTCGTGATCATATAGGTAGGACCCTGTACGTGGACTTGTCAAATGAGTGCCTATATCAGCTGGTAACACCTGATGGTACAGTCTGATTGTGGCAGGGACCAAAGTTGTCAACAAGGCACTGTGCACGCTGGTAGTGGCTCCATAATTGTGCTGACTGTGTTTACGTGGGATGCACAGCGTCCTCTGGTCCAACTGAACCGATCATTGTTGGAAAATGGTTACGTTCGGCTACTTGGAGATCTTTTGCATCCGGCCAGGGACTTCATGCCCTCAAACAAAGATGTAATTTTTATGGAAGACAATGCGTCACATCACCGGGCAGCAATTCTTCACGATTTGTCTGGAGAACAAACTAGACAATCCGAGCGAATGATTAGGCCACGCTGATCGCCTGACATGAATTTCATCGAACATGTATGGGACATAGTAGAGAGGTCAGTTGAGGCACAGAATCCTGCGCCGACAACACTTATACAGTTATGGACGGCTATAGAGATAGCATTGCTTAAGATTTCTGCAGAGGACTTCCGACGACTTGTTGGATCTGTCCACATCGCGTTGCTGCACTACGCCGGGGAGGAGGAGATCTGTCACGATATTAACAGGTATCCCACGACTTTTGTCGTCTCAGTGTAAGATCCATGATCTTATGCATTACTGGCCATAAATTGCTACAGCAAGAAGAACTGCAGATGATAATCGGGAATTCATTGCACAAATATATTATACTAGAAATGACATGTGATTACATTTTCTCGCACTTTGGGTGCATAGATCCTGAGAAATCAGTACCCAGAAAAACCACCTCTGGCCGTAATAACGGCCTTGTTACGCCTGGGCATTGAGTCTAACACAGCTTGGATGGCGTGTACAGGTACAGCTGTCCATGCAGCTTCAACACGATGCCACAGTTCATCAAAACGAGTGACTGGCGTATTGTGACGAGCCAGTTGCTCGGCCACCATTGACCAGACGTTTTCAGTTGGTGAGAGATCTGGAGAATGTGCTGGCCAGGGCAGCAGTCGAACATTTTCTGGATTCAGAAAGGCCCGTACAGGATCTGCAACATGCGGTCGTGCATTATCCTGCTGAAATGTAGGGTTTCACAGGGATCGAATGAAGGGTAGAGCCATGAGTCGTAACATATCTGAAATGCAACGTCCACTGTTCAAAATGCCGTCAATGCGAACAAGAGGTGACCGAGACGTGTAACCAATGGCACCCCATACCATACGCCAGTATGGCGATGACGAATATACGGTTCCAATCTGCGTTTACCGCGATGTCGCCAGACACGGATGCGACTATCATGATGCTGTAAACAAACCTGGATTCATCCGAAAAAATGACGTTTTGCCATTCGTGTACCCAGGTTCGTCGTTGAGTACACCATCGCAGGCGCTCCTGTCTGTGATGCAGCGTCAAGGGTAACCGCAGCCGTGGTCTCCGAGCTGATAGTCTATGCTGCTACAAACGTCGTCGAATTGTTCATGAAGATGGTTGTCATCTTTTAGACGTCCCCATCTGTTGACTCAGGCATCGAGACGTGGCTACACGATCCGTTACAGCTATGCGGATAAGATGCCTGTCATCTCGACTGCTAGTGATACGAGGCCGTTGGGATCCAGCACGGCGTTCCGTATTACCCTCCTGAACCCACGGATTCCATATTCTGCTAACAGTCACTGGATCTCGACCAACGCGGGGAGCAATGTCGCGATACGATAAACCGCAATCGCGATAGGCTACAATCCGACCTTTATCAAAGTCGGAAACGTGATAGTACGCATTTCTCCTCCTTACACGAGGCATCACAACGTTACACCAGGCAACGCCAAACAACTGCTGTTTGTGTATGAGAAGTCGGTTGGAGACTTTCCTCATGTCAGCACGTTGTAGGTGTCGCCACCGGCGCCATCCTTTTGTGAGTGCTCTGAAAAGCTAATCATTTGAATATCACAGCATCTTCTTCCTGTCGGTTTAATTTCGCATCTGTAGCGTGTCATCTTCGTGGTGTAACAATTTTAATGGCCAGTGGTGTATTTTACATTTTAGATTATTACTTCAAAGGGAGTAACAGAAAAACCTATGTAACTAAACCGTCATACGCTTCAGACGATTCGCTCCATGTCACTGTCCCTGCTGCACTTCTTCTTCTTCCTCAATGTTCAACCGTGAGGTTGGTTTGCAGCAGTACGCCACTCCACTCCTCTGTCTGCCTTTCTCTTCATTCCCGCGTTCATAACCTGTCGCATTTTCACATTCTTGATCCTCCCCTCCTTCCCTCCTCCCCCCCCCCCCCCACCCCCACCCCCACCCACCACTTGCACCCACACCGGCAAGTCCTTTCCTCGATAGCTCCTCCTTCTGTGGCTACAAAGCAGTTTTTTCTGTCTTACAGTATGCTCGACGAGATTGTATCTTCTTGTTTGGCTGTGCTTTCAAAGAAATCTTGTTTCCTGCACTCTTCTCATCAGCTCTTCATTGGTAACTCTATTTCTCCAGCTGACCTTCATTATCCTTCTCTAGCACCAATTCACCATCCTTCTACTTGTTTTCTCCCTTGTCTTTGTATTTTAGACCTACTTTCTTCAGCATTCTGCAAATGCCCTTTCCATGTTTTTAAAGAAAATAGTAATTGGTTTATATTTCTGTGATTGCTTTCGGTAAGAATCCTTAGTGTCATTATTGTCCCTCCTGTTCCGTATCCCTCTCGAACCCAAAAAGACGTTTACTCAGCGAATCCTTCGCTTCAGTTCTCCTCAAATTTGTCTTAATGATAATTTTTGATGGCTCTAGCATTATCCTCAATGTACGTGATGGTTAACATTTTGTACCTGCCGCCTTCTTCGGATTAGGAACCATGATGCATTTCAGGGAATTGGTTGGTATCTCTCTTGTGATGTAGGCATACGTAATCAGTTTCAGCATTGATGGTCACAATGCCTGAGTTTATACAGTGTCTGTATCTTGAAAATACGATGTCCTCAGGCGTGCATACATGTCAGAAGAGAAAGACGCTGTTCCTGATGATTACAGTTGTGGTAAACATTACGAAATAGTTTATCATACTGCGACTGTGCATTATCGTCAGCTGTTTGTAACACACGAAAATCTTTGGTGGACCAGTTTCAGCAGCATCGTTTTCATGCTGCCACTAGCATTCTTGATTAGTTCTGCAGGAATGTCATCAGTGCCCGTTGCTTTGTTCTCGAGTAGGACTTTAAGAACTTTTTCGAATTCTTCCTGCAGAATGGCGTCTCCTTTGCCGTCTCTGTAGCTCCCTCTTCTATTCCTATTACGTTCCCCCGTAAAGGTGGTCTGTCAAGCAACTCCTCAATGTATTTCGTCCGTCTCTTCCAGACGTCGTGCCCAAACATCAATTTACTTTCTTCGTCTTTTACTGTACCCAAGATGGCCGTTTAGCCTTTGATTTTTTTTTTTTTTTTTCTGGAGGCTATACAACTTTCAAGCGTTTCAGGTTGACTTGAACTGCGTGGTGGTTTGTTATACTTCACCTAATGCACCAAACACTTAAATAAGTTGCCAACTGAGCAGTCCTTTTGTATACTATGAATGTTACTGAGCATTCGGTCACCGGTAAGTACTAACCAGCGCGTAGCCAGTCTGTGCCCTGTTTCGGAGTGCCTTCTTCCTCTAACTTGGTTCAGACTTCACCTCTGTACAGGCTGCAGATAAATCTTCTGAAAATTAACTTCTCGTTCTCACTCACACCACCACATAAATAAGAAATGAGGTTCAATTCACCTTCTTACATCATCTTTAAAATTGGACTTGCATACATGATAAATGAGGACAGCTACGAACTCGATACTGTCTCTCTCTACTACGTACATAACAGATGATTAACAATTACAATAAATTTATTATCTCTGACATTTCGCGTTCTTATATTTGCTGGAGCTCTTTCTTCCGCACCGCTCGCTAGATCTAACTCCTATTTCCACCTCAGCAGGTAGGCCCGTCTGACTGCTACCCTCTTCAGTAGAGTCACTGGAACGTTAGTTGCGATATCAGCACCTACGATTTAAAACAGCTCCCAACAGTATCGACTACTCTCAGTCACGACCATCTTTTCTCTGACATATGTATTTAAGGACGTGATGCCTGTCATTCAAGGAATGACATTTCGCATATTTTCTTCGAATTCTCAGCTTGTTTCCACAAGTAAACATACTTTTGATTTCCTAGCTTCCCTATTGATTGAGTCCCTCATTCTGTATTCAGCTTTTCCCTCTTTGCACACTGTATCTTTGCATGGCCTTCTGTTTTCGATAAGTTGAACTACATCTTGATTAACCCCTTTCATCTTTTCTTTTTTTGGTTTAGCTTTCTCAGCTATCTTTTATGCTGCTTTGTATGTACCAGATTTAATTCTTTCTCAGACTTCTTTTACTCACTTTGCAAATTATGATACTTACGAGCATGTTATGGGGAAAAACGTTTTCTGGTATTCTACACTACTAGCGGTTAAAATTGCTACACCAAGAAGAAATGCAGATGATAAATGGGTATTCATTGGACAAATATATTATACTAGAACTGACATGTGATTACATTTTCACGCGATTTGGGTGCATAGATCCTGAAAACTCAGTACTCAGAACAACCACCTCTGGCCGTAATAACGGCCTTGATACGCCTGGACATTGAGTCAAACAAAGCTTGGATGGCGTGTACAGGTACAGCTACCCATGCAGCTTCAACACCATACCACAGTTCATCAAGAGCAGTGACTGGCGCATTGTGATGTGCCAGTTACTCGGCCACCATTGACCAGACGTTTTCAGTTGGTGAGAGATCTGGGGAATGTGCTGGGCAGGGCAGCAGTCGAACATTTTCTGTATCCAGAAAGGCCCGTACAGGACCTGCAACATGCGGTCATGCATTATCCTGCAGAAATGTAGGGTTTCGCAGGGATGGAATGAAGGGTGGAGCCACGGGTGGTAACACGTCTGAAATGTAGCGTCAACTGTTCAAAATGCCGTCACTGCGAACAAGAGGTGACCAAGACGTGTAACCAATGGCACCCCAACCCATCACGTCGGGTGATACGCCAGTATGGCGATAACGAATACACGCTTCCAATGTGCGTTCACCGCGATGTAGCCGAACACGGATGCGACCATCATGATGCTTTAAAAAGAACCTGGATTTATCCGAAACAATAACGTTTTGCCATTCGTGCACCGAAGTCCGTCGTTGAGTACACCATCGCAGGCGCTCCTGCCTGTGATGCAGCGTCAAGGGTAAGCCCAGCTATGGTCTCCGAGCTGATAGTCCATGCTGCTGCATACGTCGTTGAACTGTTCATGCAGATGGTTGTTGTCTTGCAAACGTTCCCATGTGTTGACTCAGGAATCGAGACGCGGCTGCACGATCCGTTACAGCCATGCGGATAAGATGCCTGTCATCTCGACAGCTAGTGATACGAGGCCGTTGGGATCCAGCACGGCGTTCCATATTACCCTCCTGAACCGACCGATTCCATATTCTGCTAACAGTCGTAGGATCTCGGCCAAGGCGAGCAGCAATATCGCGATACGATAAACCGCAATCGCGATAGGCTACAATACGACCTTTATCAAAGTCGGAAACGTGATGGTACGCATTTCTCCTCTTTACACGAGGCATCACAACGTTTCACCAGGTAAAGCCGGTCAACAGCTGTTTGTGTATGAGAAATCGGTTGGAAACTTTCCTCATGTCAGGACGTTGTAGGTGTCGCCACCAGCGCCAACCATGTGTGAATGATCTGAAAAGCTAATCATTTGCATATCACAGCATCTTTTTCCTGTCGGTTAAATTTAACGTTTGTAGCACGTAATCTTCATGGTGTAGCTGTTTTAATCGCCAGTAGTGTAAGTCGGGTAGAGCACTTTTCTTGAACCACCCCTCCTGGAAAGTACTGTCCACGTTAACTTACAATAAAGAATTAATGGGGAGTATTTTAACCTCCTAATGAGTGGAACAGGAACGTTATTAATGGTAAGGTAACGATGCTCAAGCGTATGCCGTTGAGCAGGTAGTTCTCGCCTGCACATAAAGGAGATTATATACTCGCGCCCAGTGTGTGCACGCCTCCAGCAGTGTTCATACCGCCTCTACGTCCCGTGCTCGTTGTTAAAGTCAGACACGCGCAGTACTCACGGCGAAGACTCGCGCGACTCGCGACAATAGGCGGACAACATCCGCTGATTGTATGAGGATAGTAATTGGATACGTGGCGCGAGTCCGTACTGCTCGGAGGGCGTACCTCTCCGCTAATAGTAATCCTCCCCGACAATGACAAGCTGTTTGTACAGAGATGTGAGGTGGGTGGGGGGGGGGGGGGGGAGTTTGGTGATGGGAGAGGTGGTGTAGGGGCCAGAGAAAGAAAGAGTCCGTATGAACGACTCGTCGGAGACGTCACGAGGCCCGCCAACTCGGACTGTGCTTCAATAGCAGCCAGCCCGCTCGGGAACCACAATGCCTGCGACGGGGAACACTCCAATCCACGCATCCATTATGCCGACCTCTTCACGTCCGGAATAAAATAATTTCGGAGCTCGCATTGACGCGCGAAAGCCTTTTGTGCGCGCGGGCCCGGGTGAATGGGTAATTTTTCACTTCTCCGCGTCAGGCCTACAAACACACACGGGCGGGGCGGCGGCGAAAAAGGGACCAAAAAGGACGAAGAAAGTGGTCCCACGCACGGCAACGGTGCCGCTCCGATACTCGTAAAAACTTCCACTTAATGTTATTTACAAGCGCACATAAATAGGCCAAAATGCCGCTCTCTTGCACCTTCCGGCGCTCTAAAGTGATAATTTGTAAGACCATTCTTTATTGTTATTATTTGGGTCTCGGACTTGGTTCGGGTAGGGGGAGATGCGAGGCAATTTAATGCCAGCCGCGGCGTCATTTACCTGATCTTCTTTCTTTTCTAATCCGCTGCTCCCCTTTACTCCTTTTTTTTTTCCCACCACCTTGCTTCTCCTCACCACCGGGAACGACTGTGCACGTGTGTGTGTGTGCCTGTATGTGTGTCGCAGCGACGGGAGAAACTTTTCTTAATTATTATTTACTACCCGGAACATTTTATAGTCGAAATTCGTTTAAGTAATTGTTAAATCCGGATCGTATTATAAGCTTGTTAGGCCATTTGGTTAGCCCGGTTGCGATGCGAACAGAGGGCGAAGAGAGGCGTGGGGCGGGATGGTGGCATCCGTTGTGCGATCGGCGGCCGACTCGTTTGTGCCGTATTGTGCGTCGCTGCGGGCGTCGGGCGAGACGGACGCGCTCTGTAGGGTCGGAAACACGAGAGCCCCAAAGGGGAACGGCACATAAATTACTCCCGAGAGGGGCACCGCCGAGTATAAATATTTATAAAATGATCAGCACTGCTATACAAGGATTTGACGAAAATAAAAATTTGGGCCGCGGCGTATTCACCGCGTCGTCACGTGGGCCAGTATAAGGCGTACGCATGCGGAGGGTTCCCTGTGGTTTCGGCCAGCAAGTCGGCACGAGCGCTGTGTTGCTCACTGAGTTGGTACTGCAGTGCAACGAACGGGAAAACTAGTCCTGAAGTTGATTTACGGTTGATCACGAATGCAGCCAGTTATGTATGTCAGGGAAGGGGGACAGGGGGGGGGGGGGGGGGGAGGGAGATAGCGCAGGGCCGGCCGGTGTGGCCGAGCGGCTCTAGTCGCGTCAGTCTGGAACCGCGCGACCGCTACGGTCGCAGGTTCGAATCCTGCCGCGGGCATGGATGTGTGTGACGTCCTTAGGTTAGTTAGGTTTAAGTAGTTCCAAGTTCTAGGGGACTGATGACCTCAGATGTTAAGTCCCATAGTGCTCAGAGCCATTTGAACCATTTTTTTTATGGTGCAGGATGCAAATTGATGCGGAAAAGCACTCACAGAAAGGGGAACTAAGTAACAGCCTTCGCTATAACTGGCGAAACAGTAACGGAATGTAGCAGATTTTCTTCATAGTGGCTAAGGCAGCAAGAAATTCACCAAAGGAAGGTGGCGTTATGCCTCTTCTACTACATGTACTTTATCGGTACACGACTTTTTCTGCCTTCTAGATCTTTTTCAGTTGTTTTCTGCAATAGAAAAATGTACTTTATACATTAAAGGTGGCAAAGGCATTTAAATATAGATGTTATATTCGGTGTATTCCACACATATGTTGTCTTCTTGGTTTGACAACTTGACGTGTTAATAAGGCGCGAAAATTACAAACATATTTCATTGACGAAAGAATGAACTTCAGCATGGACTACTGAGTTCAAGTAGCAATGACTGCACATTTACGTCTGTATTTGAGGAAACGTAATAAATAGTAAAAAGCAAAAAACGAAAAATATTTAAAAAAAATCAACAATGTATGGTGAGATAAGATCAAATTTTCGATTTATTTTACTGTAGAGATGATTTTTGATTTGTCATCAGCTGAATGTCACTCAAGTCATGGAGAAATTTTATGTTCTGTAGATCTATTTGTTCGTCAAGAAGTGTGTCTCGTTGGCTTTTCAAAAAATCGGACATGTAGGTACTTAATACTTTTCAAATCGTCAACCAGGTACATTTAGTGACGAAAAAACAGATCTAGAGCACAGAAAATTTCTCGGTAGCTTCAGTCACATTCCGTTAATGATCACATTCCGTTAATGGTCGACAATTGTGTATACAATAACTGAAATTTAAAACTCGGTCTTACCTCATAATGTTTCAAATATTTTTTTTATTTTTTACTATTTATTAATGTTCCTCAAACAAACTCAAATATACATACTGCTTTGAAAATAGTAGATCACACTTAATTTCATTCTTTGTAAAATGCGAATGTCAAGCTTCAAAATAGCAAGACGGGCTATGTGTGGACCAGAATGGATACAACACATAAATTTAAAAGACGCTACCATCTTTAATGTATAAGGCACATTTTTCGACCGCAGAAAATCATTTTAAAACGACTTAAAAGGCAGAAAATGGTCGTGTACCAGCAAAATAAATGCAGAGAAGTGGAAAAGTATCGTCTTTTTAAGAATGCTGTAGTGCTGATTTCTTCTAAATGGGAGGCCACCTTTACTTTGCTCTTAGACTGGTTTGCTTGATAGCGTTTTTTTTTCGGGTTTCTAGTAGATTTTTCGAGCTCGTAAAAAACTTAAATACTAATTTTGGCACTATTACTTCAGTGGGAGCTCTAAACGCAACCGATGATGTAGCTGTGGTACTGTTGTGACTGAGAGACGTCCATGGTGGTGCCTGCTTTCCGATAGATACGGGCGACGTTTGAATAAAAAATGATTTAAATGTTCTCGCCGTATCACGAAAGATTTCTGCTAATCCTGAACTAATTTTTAGTGCTGTTAGTCCTATGATTTTACAGAAAGTTTATAATTATAAAAGACCTTATGGGTTACTTGTATTGTATTGAACTGGGGACCTAGAAACGACGGAGAGGCTTCATCCTCGCCTTAGTCCTCAGTGATTCACAATCCCACAACAGGCTTCAGCAGTCCACTCACACTCACCTCACCGCCGCCCCACACTGAAACCAGTGTGTGGTTTGACCCCCAGTGGACCCCCCGCCCACTCCCTCCCCCTGGAACGTCTCACACCAGACGAGTGCAACCCCAAATGTTGGCTTGGGGGAGTAATTATGATGTACGCATATGTAGAGACAGTGTTTGCGCAGCAATCGCCGACACAGTGTAACTGAGGCGGAATAAGGGGAACCAGCTCGCATTCCCCGAGGCAGATGAAAAACCGCCTTAAAAACAATCCACAGACTGGCCGCCACACCGGACCTCGACACTAATCCGCCGGGCGGATTCATGCCGGGGAGCGGCGCGTCTTCCCGCCTGGAAAGCTGTACGTTAGACCGCGCGTTAATCCGGGCGAGCTTATGGGTAACTTACAACTTTTTCTTTTGATAACCGGTTGACTAGGTGCTCAGGTTCTCTCCCGATTCGACATTAGTGCTGCAAACAGCAGATGCTCAGTAAGGGGCTGACGCAACAGTTTATCCCTTACAAACTGCTCTTTGCAATATTAACTTTGGGTATGATGAAGACCACCAGCTTAAGGGGAGGCCAGATTCACGTAAGAGAAGTAGACTTCGAATTCCTCAGACCTTTCTGTTCTCGGTACCAAATACCAAACCCCCAGCCAGTTTTCCTCACTTACCTGGCAGAACAGTTGTCGCAACTGATGCAGTATACTCCAGTAGCGTCGTGCATTTCATAAGCTGCTTTCTCTTTATGTATTAGTCTTTGACCAATATTCTGTGGGATAAAAAATGCTGGCTTTTTTCTTTCTTTTTTTTGTACTTAGATTTTTTTTCATACTGTCTGTGAAATGGTGTCGAAATCAGCTTCTCCATAACAGCTGCAGGTAATAATTTGAAAGTCCCACACAGAGAAGTAAAGGGGCAGACTTTAAAAATTTTGGAAGAGACTGAAATAATGCCGAGTGTCAAGTTGCACCGCTAGCACACTCTGTAAAATCGGGTGGAATTAAGACGTTACAATGTACTGTCTACCTTTGTTTTGCATTCAAGGATATAATGTCTTAGTTTTTAGACTGCTTAGTTATTGACGCAGGGCTTGTTGTTATTTGCTCTTGCGTCTGGTCTATTTGGTTTTATCTATTTTTTACGGTTAACCACTTCGTAATTTAAACGCTCGTGTTGTTTAGAGTGGGCTTCAAGCGTTCCCATGATAGTTGGATGCGCGCGAAAATGTCTGTAGCTTTCCTCGCTATGTGTGCGCCGGCGCTAGTGACTTCCGTAACACACATTAGCACGTTGGCTAGTAATGCGGCCCTGCACGGCGATGCGGTTGGAGTGTTGCTTTTCACCGCTTCCTGCTATGAAGTGAGTTTTCTTAACCATCGGTCTTTCAGCGTTAGTAGTTGGGACTTCTTATCTTTATTCTTTTTCCTTATTTTGATCTTTTCACTATAGCTTAACGCACTTTTACCGTGTTAGCTTTGCAGTGGGTCAATTTCATCTATGACGCCCTGCTTATCATAGGTAAGGACATTTTATTTTGAGAAGGTTGAGTTCCCCTCCTTCTCGTGTCACGGGTTAAATATTTTACTGACATGTGAGTATTTGATGTTTCACAGAGGTTAGGTTATTACAATTGGTATGCGGTTCTTCGTCATAAAGTTGATTGTGTGTTTCCTATCTCGTAGAAGTACACCTGAAGATTCGATATGATATCATGAAACCGGTTGTGCTCCTGTACATACACAGTCAACAGCGCTTTATTTCTGAAACATGAACTACTTCAGCTGTGGTTGCCCTCAACTGAAAGCTTTCTGTTTTGATTAGATGTTCTTGTAACGTCAGGACTATACGACAAAATAAACGTTGTCAGTCAAAATTCAGGTACCCTCCCGTCTAGCGCAATGGATTAGCGCGCCGCTTCCGACATTTGATGAGGTGAGCAAACCCCCCGGTCAAATCCGCCTTCAGATTAACTACGAGGGCCGGTGAGCACTTAGCCTGGATGTGGTTTTTAGGCGGTTTCCCTCATCCCACCAGGTGAATACCGGGCTGGTGTCGGCGTCAAGACTCAGATACACATTACGCAAGAATTTAGAAAACATACTCGCACTACAACATACGATTCGCCCCAGACGCAGACAGATGGAAGTTGTGCTGTCACGAATTCAACTCATATAACAATGCCGACACAGTAGAGAAACATGAAGAAGCAAAGAAGACGAATTCTAACAGTTTTCACCCAATGTTGACCTTAGAATACCACTCAGAAAAACTTGTAATCCGCATATGTCCATTATATGGTAATCCTTATTACTCCCATAACACAGAACTGATCTTGTTTTTATTCGTATTTCAGCAAATGAGTAAGTTGCTTTCGGCATGGAGAGGTTGTCGTTGCAGACCTGAGATGCAGTCGACATCTTTGGGCAAACTTTTGGGCTACAAAGCAATAAACTAACTCATTTTGTCTCAATTCAAGCTAGTACGGGCCTCACCCGTCATCATGGTGATGTGAATATGATAACTGAAGAATTTGTGTAAAATAAATGCGCTTTGAGGGACCGCTATTTGATTTTGCCATGCGTTGCACATCCACGTGATCACTTACATTCACCAGAATTCATTTTTACGATCCCGACCGGGATCTCGCGAAAATGGCTATTAATATAGTTGCAACTAACCTTCAAGGTAAGTGCAGAGACTTCACCGGAATTCTTTTGTCAGAGAATACTGATGCTCTTGTGGTCTTCAGCCGGAAGACTGGTTTGATGCAGCTCTCCATGCTACTCTATCCTGCGTAAGGCTCTTCATCTCCGGATAACTGCTGCAACTTAGATTCTTCTGAATCTGCTTACTGTATCCATCCCTTGGTTTCCTTCTGTAATATTTAGCACCCCTCCACTTCAATGTTCAAATGTGTGTGAAATCTTATGGGACTTAACTGCTAAGGTCATCAGTCCCTAAGCTTACACACTACTTAACCTAAATCATCCTAAGGACAAACACACACACCCAGGCCCGAGGGAGGACTCGAACCTCCGCCGGGACCAGGCGCACAGTCCACGACTGCAGTGCCTAAGACCGCTCGGCTACTCCTTCGCGGCCCCTCCACTTCCCTCCAATATTAAATTGGTGATTCCTTGATGTCTTAGAATGTGTGCTACAAACCGATCCCTTCTTCTAATAAGGTTGTGCCACAAATTTCTTTTCTCCTCAGTTCAATTCAGTACCTCCTCGATAGTTACGCGATCTATCCATCTGATCTTCAGCATTCATCTGTAGCACCGCATTTGAAAAGCTTCTATTTTCTTCATGTTGAAACTGTTTACTGTTCATGTTTCACTTCCATACATGGCTTCACTCCAGGCAAATATCTTCAGAAGAGACTTCAAAAATGGTTCAAATGGCTCCGAGCACTATGGGACCTAACAGCTGTGGTCATCAGTCCCCTAGAACTTAGAACTACTTAAACCTAACTAACCTAAGGACATCACACACATCCATGCCCGAGGCAGGATTCGAACCTGCGACCGTAGCAGTCGCACGGCTCCAAACTGCGCGCCTAGAGCCGCGAGACCACCGCGGCCGGCGAAGAGACTTCCTAACACTATATTTGATGTTAACAAATTTCTCTTCTTCAGAAACCATTTTCTTGCCATTGTCAGTCGACGATTTACATCCCATGTACTTCAGCCATCGTCAGTTATTTTGATCCCCAAATATCAAAATTCATGTACTACTTTACGTGTCTCCTTTCTTATCTAATTCCCTCAGGGTTATATAATCTAATTCGATTACATTCCTCTATCGTTGGTTTGGTTTTCTCTACGTTCGTCTTATATCCTTCTTTCAAAACAGTGTACATTCCGTTCAGCTGATGTCCCAAATCCTTTGCTGTGTCTCAACGGAGTTACGGTACCATTGTCAAACCTCAAAGTTTTTATTTCTTCTGCCTGAAATTTAATACTGATGAAGAATAATTATTAAAGAACTGTGCCTGTCGCAGTTAAATACTGAAGTCCTTGGAATTTGTTGACCGAATGGTAAAATTAACTGTTTCATCGAAGATTCACACTCGCTATCTTATAGACTGTGTTTGGGTAAGCATATTAAAAGCTTGCAGGGACAAAGGAAAAGGGCGAATTATCAGTTTGAGACAAGGAATTATGGCCGGGAAAGTTGTAGGTGAAATGGGAAATTTCCAATTTACATTTGGCCTACTGGTGGAAGTCCATGTGGACACGGTTTCGTGATGTTTTTTTTTTCCAGAGCTTATTCGATGTGCTTCATTTACTGCAGCTGTTGTGGCTTCTTGAAACTACTACTCAAGCCTGACATTTTCACACTAAGTTCTGCCGTAATTATTCTGATAAGTGGTGATTGTGAAAGCTATATGGATGTTCAGTTGAGAAAACAGTTTTCTTTCGTAACGGGTTTCGTAATTGACTGTCGTCCTTGTTACCTGCAGGTAACATCCAATTACAGAGCATTCTGTCTGCGTACATTATTGCTGGTAATATCAAAGCAAAATAAGTGTGCAACAAACAAGACTTGATCTCTCTGATCTTATATTAATGCAGCTGTGTATAGAAATTTCCTAACGATGGTTGGTGGTATTTCTTGCTGCTATTGCAAACGCTAATCGCATTTAATGCTGACTGCGTCGAGCAGTTTAGACCGCGGTCTAGCGATGGTTAAATATGAGACCACTCCAACAGTGTAGTAGTGTGTTGCCGTTAACAGCTCTGTGACCAATCTAATAGCCTAGTCTTTTACAATTAAAGTTAGTCTGAGTAAAAAGTCGTCAATACACCTATAAAATTTCATCAGTCACTTTTTCGTTGTCTCGCTACTTTTGTGCGTATAACAACATGGCTTTCGAAAATTCAAGCATGTTGCAATAAGGAAATAATGATCTGATGCGTAAACTGTAGTCAGGGACAATTATTACTAATGTATAATACAAATGACGACGCGAATTGTTAAGTCTCATTTATACGGACCTATACACTGGCGTCGTTATGTTTCTTTTAAGGTCCCCCGCATAAGCAAGTTATTTGAACATATATCTCTTGTAAGACAAATGTTTTCGAACTTTGAAATCCTACGATTCCGTGTATTGTATATTAAACCGGGCACCTAGAAACGATGGAGAGGGTTCGTCCCGCCGTAGCCCTCAGTGGTTCACAACCCCACAACAGGCCACAGCAGTCCACCCACCCCACCGCCGCCCACACCGAATCCCGGGTTATTCCTACGACTTTCCTTCATCTGATGAGAAATCCCTACTGGTTGATGATGTCCCTGAAAAGAAAAGAAATACACCTTGCTAGAAACTTGGAGACCTCCGGTCACATAATTATTTTACAATAATAAGATTGTCGTAAAACTCAGGTCTGGTTTTTGAGATACGTGTCAAGTTGCACCATCTTTTTGTAAGCGACGCTGATACAAGAAGATCGGTAGTCTGCGTATTGAAATAAGGGTATTCGGCAGTGTTTACCATGATATGAAAGAAAATGGATTCACTTTCACTAGGAAATTGTGCATACAACGATTTTCTAAGAATACGATGTCTATTGATGTTAATATAGGCACTGAAGTTAACAACGTACTATCACTTACAAAAAACCGTCAACTCCTAAATACTGAGATGGTCGAAAAATATTTATGGAGAACCATCAAACCCTAGACTCTGTGATAGTCCAGAAGTCAACAGGGGCCTCCATTGAATGCCAACTTTTTTTTTTTCCTGTTTGGAGAATCTTCAGTTATTGCACACAGAGATCATGATATCCACACAGGAGCAATTAAATTTCTAGGTACTTCGTACTTCCTACGCTAATGCTTCGCGAAACTGACTTCTTAGTGTGTATCTACTTGTTAACGCTCAGTAATCCAGCTGGGTACATATTTTCCTACAGCTACACCAATTATCTGCTTAGACCTGCGTATTGAGCGCCGAATAAAAATGATTCTGCATCCCCCTTACGTGATTTCACGAATATATATATATATATATATATATATATATATATATATATATATATATATATTGATGCTGGATGTTATACCCTGAAGTGACAAAAGTCATGGCATAGCGATACACACAGATACAGACGGCGGTAGTATCGTCTACACGAGGTGCAAAGTGGCAGTGCATTGGCGGAGCTGTCAGTTGTAAAGTGATTCATAGGAAAAGGTATTCGCCGTGGCTGTGACCGCATGGCGGGAATTAACAGACTTTTAACTTGGAATGGTAACTGGAGCTAAGCTCATGCAATATTCCACTTCGAAAATTGTTAGGGAATTCAAGATTCCGAGGTCCATTATGCCAAGAGTGTGCCGAGAATACCAAATTTCAGGAATTCCAGGCATTATCTCTCACCAGTGAACAACCGAGAGCAGTGGTGTTTGTGTAGAGTTCTCAGTGCTGACAAGCAAGCTACATTGCTTGAAATAAGCGCAGTGATCAATGTGGGACGTACGACGAACGTAACCATTAGGACAGTCTGGCGAAATTTGGCGTTAATGAACTATTGCAGCAGACGACTGACGCAAGTGCCTTTGCAAACAGGGAGACATCACCTGCAGCCCCTCTGCTGTGCTTGTGACCATATGCATTGGACCCTGTACGACTGAAAATCCGTGGCCTGATCATATCCATCCCTATTTTAGTTGATAAGTGCTGATGGTGCAGACCCCACGAAGACATGGACCCTAGCTGTCAACAAGGCACTGTGCAATCTGGTGGTGGCTCCATAATGGTGTGGCCTGTATTTAAATGGAATGAGCTGGGTCCTGGTTATGTTCAGCCATTCATGCACTTCATGTTCGCAGACAACGATGGAATTCTGATGAATTATAATGCGTCATGTCACCGGGCCACAAGTGTTCGCAACTGGTTCGAAAAACATCCTGGACGGCTTAAGCGAATGGTTTCGCCACCCAGATTGCCCGACTTAAATCTCATCGAAAATTTGTGACAAGTAATAGAGACATCAATTGGTTCACAAAATCCGGCACCGGCAACGCATTTGCAACAATACAATCGTGTAGAGCCAGCATGAGTCAATGTTTCTGCAGGGTACTTCCAACGACTTGTCACATAGAGTTGCTGCATTACGCTGGAGAAAGAAGTCCGACTCGATTTTAGGAAATGTCTCATGATTTTTGTCACCTCAATGTAGTCCTTTGTATCCAGTCTCAGGCTGGACATCCGAAAAGACATAAGTCTGCTTGTCGCCGACAAATGAAATATAATTGCTTCATAAGTACATTTCCAAACTGTCGCTCTTAATTTTTTTTCTATACAAAAGCCTCACCTGATGTTTTCGCTTGTAAATCAAGTGGAATGATCATATAAAATTAATTGTTGGTAAGGTGGGTACCAGGTTGAGATTCATTGGGAGAGTGCTTAGAAAATGTAGTCCATCAACAAAGGAGGCGGCTTACAAAACACTCGTTCGACCTATACTTGAGTATTGCTCATCAGTGTGGGATCCGTACCAGGTCGGGTTGACGGAAGAGATAGAGAAGATCCAAAGAAGAGCGGCGTATTTCGTTACCGGGTTATTTGGTAACCGTGATAGCGTTACGGAGATGTTTAACAAACTCAAGTGGCAGACTCTGCAAGAGAGGCGCTCTGCATCGCGGTGTAGCTTGCTCGCCAGGTTTCGAGAGGGTGCGTTTCTGGATGAGGTATCGAATATATTGCTTCCCCCTACTTATACCTCCCGAGGAGATCACGAATGTAAGATTAGAGAGATTAGAGCGCGCACGGAGGCTTTCAGACAGTCGTTCTTCCCGCGAACCATACGCGACTGGAACAGGAAAGGGAGGTAATGACAGTGGCACGTAAAGTGCCCTCCGCCACACACCGTTGGGTGGCTTGCGGAGTATCAATGTAGATGTAGATGTAGATTTATGGTTAGCATGTTCTATCTCATTTGGGGTGATTTATGTCACCAATTATTACAAAATGAAATGACATGGAACACGAATATTAGGTAAATGGTACTAAAGTGTTAGTTAGCCTTAGAGCAAATCTGCAGGAAGAAAGTTCCGGATTTGACACCTTGTCGATGAGAAGCGCATTAGTCAGAGCACAGGGTGAAACTCGAGAAGGAACTGCCTTTGTCTTTTTCAAAAAAATATTTCCGCAGATATGATTTTGCGAGAAGAATTTGACAGACCTAAGTCGAAACAAGACTCCTAGATTAGATAACGTACGCTCAGAAATACTGAACACTTGGGAGTCCCAGTCATGACAAAACTATTCCACCTGGTGCGAAAGATACGTTAGACAGGCCGAATATTTTTATTTATTTATTTGTTTAATCTGATCTGATTAGTCCATCAGGTCCTCTCTTCCATCGGACAAGGATTTCACACATACAGTATATATTACATAATAGTTATCTAAGAAAATAACAATCTTAGTACGACAACAGATATTAAAATTATCTGAGGGCCTGCATGAGTGGTGTGAGTAAATTATACTAACTATTACCTATCAAAGTTAAGACTGACATTACTTGCGCTAATGCAGCTGCAGCCTCTAGTAGTGATAATAGTAGCATTAGTACTAGTACTAGTAGTAGTAGTAGTAGTAGTAGTAGTAATAATAGTAGTGTCAATAATAGTGGCATTAATAACAATAACGATAGTGGTAAATAAAAGAAGAATTTGTAAGTTTACAAAATACATGTTTTATGATCTAGTGAGTTATGGGGAAAGGAAAATTAAGAGGACTGAGAATACTGGGAAATGCGATCAGGTTGGAAAGAAGGGTGTACACCGGAAATGAGTGCATAAAGGGCGATGGTAAACTTAGGGTTACTTTAGTAGGTATGTCGTTCCTGATCTTCTGAAGCTGGAGATGTTATTTAGTTCGCTAATATAATGCGGGGGTTTGTTCCAGAGAGGGGTTACTGCTTCTGAGAAGGACTTCGAGAAGGTGGCTGAACGACTGGGTGGGACAGAGTGGATTGTGCTCCACTCACAGGCTACAAGAAGAATGTAATGATTCCAATTCTAAATCAGGCAAGCGCCGACATCTGCGAATACTACCGAACCATCAGTTTAACAAGTCATGGTTGAGAATGCTGGCACAGATTATTGACAGAAGAATGGAATAATTGTTAGAAGCGAACCTCAGGAACGATCAGTTTTTTCCCCCGAGAAATGTAGAAACACCCGACGCCATACTGACCATGCGACTCATCTGAAAAGATCGATTGGAGAAACCTGATTCTACGTTTATAGCATCTGTAGACTTAGGAAAGCTTTTGACAACGTCCACTGGAATTCACTCTCCAAAATTTTAAAGGTATCAGGGGAGCAAAAAGTTATCTAAAACGTGAACAGAGACGCTACTGCAGTTACAATAGTCGAAGGGCCTGAAAGGCAAGCAGTAGTTGAGAAGGGAATGAGACAGGGTTGTATCCTCTTTAAGATCTTTTTCATTCTGTACATTCAGCAAGCAGTAAAGAAAACCAAGGAAATGTTTGGATAGAGACTTAAATTTCAGGGAGAAGAGATAAAAGCTTTGATTTTTGCTCATGACATTGTAATTCTCTTAGTGAGAGCAAAGGGCCCAGAAAAGGAGTTGAACGGAATCGACAGTGTCTTGAAAAGACGGTATCAGTTGAACATCAACAAAAGTACGAGGCCTATTAGGAAAGTAAGGTCCAATCGGTCGCAAAATAGAAACCACAGTGAAAATGAAAACTGTCCTATTTGCAACAGTTTGTTACACCTTCCAGCTGCTTCTATTCATAGTCGCCACTCCGACATAGATACCTGTCGTAACGTTGTACCAACTTTCGAATACTCTCGTCATAGAAGCCAGGCACCTGTGCTGTCCACCACTTCTCTACAGCCGGCCGCGGTGGTCTAGCGGTTCTAGGCGCTCAGTGCGGAACCGCGCGACTGCTACCGTCGCAGGTTCGAATCCTGCCTCGGGGATGGATGTGTGTGATGTCCTTAGGTTAGTTAGGTTTAGGTAGTTCTAAGTTCTAGGGGACTGATGACCACAGATGTTAAGTCCCATTGTGCTCAGAGCCATTTGAACCATTTTGAACTTCTTTACACTGGTCTGCAGTTCGTTGTCTGAGCCAAAATGTTGTCTGCATAGCCAGCGCTTCATGTGAGGAAAGACAAATCCAGGCTGTATGGTGAGTAATCAAACACTTCCCATCGAAAACGCTGCAGGCACGTCCTCATTACCCCTGCAGCGTGCTGCCGAGACTTGTCATGAAGTAGGAAGTGCATGACAGTTACGTTTTGCGGGGTTGCATGAAATCAGCAGGGACCCGTACTTGGCCGGAGGCATTGCTGTTCGAGGTGTCTTTACGTTCTAACTGTGGGCTCAGAACTGAAAATAGCGATGTGATGCGATCGACAGGCATACTAGAGACACTGCCCAATGCATCCCTGCAAAGCTTCATCAGATTTTCTCTGCGTTTCCATTTCGAGACCTATCGGGACTTCCTCGTACAACAGCGGTAATGGAATGTAGTCGTATTGAATCAGATGGTAATGATAGAATGAGATTAGGTAATGAGGCACTAAAAGTAGTCGACGAGACCTGATACTTAGGCAGCAGAATTACTAACAACTGGTTAAGCAAAGAGGACATAAAATGGAGAATGGAAGTAGCAAGAAAAGCATTTTTGAAAATGAGAAACTGGTTAACAACACATATACATTTTAAGTGGTAGGAATCCTTTTCTGCCGGCCGCTGTGGCCGAGCGGTTCTACGCGATTCAGTCCGGAACCGCGCTGCTGCTACGGTCGCAGGTTGGAATCCTGCCTCGGGCATGGATGTGTGTGCTGTCTTTAGATTAGTTAGGTTTAAGTAGTTCTAAGTCTAGGGGACTGATGACCTCCTAGTTCTAAAATAATGGTTCAAATGGTTCTGAGCACTATGGGACTCAACTTCTGAGGTCATTAGTTCCCTAGAACTTAGAACTAGTTAAACCTAACTAACCTAAGGACATCACAAACATCCATGCCCGAGGCAGGATTCGAACCTGCGACCGTAGCGGTCTTGCGGTTCCAGACTGCAGCGCCTTTAACCGCACGGCCACTTCGCCTAGTTCTAAGTCTAGGGGACTGATGGCCTCAGATGTTACGTCCCATAGTGCTTAGACACATTTGAACATTTTTTTTCAATTCTTTTCTGGAGGTATTTGTACGGAGTGTGGCCTCGTACAGAATTGGAACATAGACGACAAGCATTTCAGAGACAAAGAGGACAGAATATAATAAAATGGGGGGTTAAAGAAAAATGTTGAAAATTAGGTGGGTACATAACGTCGATAATCAACATGTACTGAATCGAAATGGAGCAAAAAATTGTGTCACAATTTCACTAAAGGAAACGTCCTGAGGCATCAAGGAATTGTCAGTCTGGTAACGAAAGGAAATGAGTATATGTGTATGTGAGTGTGTTGCCGGCCGCGGTGGCCGTGCGGTTCTAAGCGTTGCAGTCCGGAACCGCGGGGCTGCTACGGTCGCAGGTTCGAATTATAGTAAGAGACCAAGGCTTGTAGATTGCAGTAGTTATGCAAGGTCTAGGAGGCTTGCATGGATAATCTGGCGTGGAGAACTGTATCAAACCAGTCTTTGGACCGAAGACCGCTACAGCAACATCCCGCTACTTGTTTTAAGCGATTTAGGAAAACCACCGAAAGCATTAATCTGGTTGGTTGGATGGGAATTTGAACCTTGGTCCTCTCACATGCAAGTTCGGTGCTTGTTCAAAAATGGTTCAAATGGCTCTAGGTACTATGACACTTAACAGCTGAGCTGATCAGTCCCCTAGACTGAGAACTACTTAAACCTAACTAACCTAAGGACATCATACACAGCCACGCCCGAGGTAGGATTCGAACCTGCGACCGTAGCAGCAGCGCGGTTCCGGACTGAAGCGCTTAGAACCGTTCGGCCACAGCGGCCGGCACAGTGCTTGTTGTTACATTATAATCTTAAGAGCTAGTTGTACAGAAATTCAATACACATTAGTATTTATTGAAACAATGAGCAAGGAGAATCTGTTGTTAGAAGAACAGATACGCTGGTAAGAACAGTGCTAGGGCTTCCGTGAAAAGTTAACGGCTAACCGAAAGAAGAAATCGAAACGAAAAAAATATAGACGAAACATTAAAATATGAGAAAACAGAAAGAAAATGGATCGAGGCCGTTGAATGTAACAGGTGTACAGAGATGAAGAGGGATGTAAAGAGACAGAGAATGAGATAAACACTGGAGCAAGATAGCTAAGGAAAAAAAAATTGTACCATACATTTGCGTAGAAGTATGTATTGTATAAATTAGTTTTGTGGATAACCTTCACCACAATAATGAACGGGATTCGCAGAACAAGAATAATTGCGTTAATATATCGCACAAATGATTTGTTAGTAACAAAAACTTTTTCATTAATTTTCTAATTATACATATACTATATTGACAATTTACTTATTTATTGCATTTTTAACTTTCCCAATTCAGGATGTTAGAACAACCTTACATCAGGTTAGGCACTTTGATCTCTAGAATGCAGGCTTACATATCTTTACATAATAATCAATGGTAATAAATGAGGATA
The DNA here is from genome assembly GCF_021461395.2 of Schistocerca americana. Lineage (NCBI taxonomy): Eukaryota > Metazoa > Arthropoda > Insecta > Orthoptera > Acrididae > Schistocerca > Schistocerca americana. The sequence goes on along the minus strand of NC_060121.1, from coordinate 288,462,312 downwards.
TGATACCAAATTGTGTTATGGTAACTGTGATACAGTCTTCAAACTACTGATGCGAACGATAAAAAACATGTAAAGAAAGAAAACAGCAGTAGGGAAAGGACACAGGGAGCTAAAACGGAAGACAGCGGGCAACAATAATGAGACTGCAGTTCATGGTTTATTTATTAGTGAGCAGTAAGGGAAGAGCTACCATAGTCTTTATATACAAACCGCTAGTTTATTTTTAAAACTAGAGGGATGAGTAGTGTGGTGTCACTGCCAGACACCACACTTGCTAGGTGGTAGCCTTTAAATCGGCCGCGGTCCATTAGTATACGTTGGACCCGTGTGTCGCCACTATCAGTGACTGCAGACCGAGCGCCGCCACACGGCAGGTCTAGAGAGACTTCCTAGCACTCGGCCCAGTTGTACAGCCGACTTTGCTAGCGATGGTTCACTGACAAATTACGCTCTCATTTGCCGAGACGATAGTTAGCATAGCCTTCCCCTACGTCATTTGCTACGACCTAGCAAGGCGCCATTATCATTTGCTATTTATCTTGTGATGCATGTACCGTCAGACCGATGTTCACCAATTATGGATTAAAGTTAAGTATTCCAGAAGCTACGTACTTTTTTTACTAGACTCAACTCCTTTAACTGTTCCAGACCTCACGCCAGCCTGCGTGAGCTTAACCGCGTGCCTTTCGGCTATCTCATAGTGGCTTGGCTGTCTTGCCAAGTCACAACAAGTAGTTCTTCTGATGCTCCGGGCTGTATTACTTTATAGGCGAGTGTCTGCTACACAGAATGACTTGGTGTAAGTGCATGGTCTATGACGGGCGACTGATAGTACTCTGTCTTGAATGTAAGGACTGAATGTCTTGTCAGTGTTGCTGACCTAGGAAAAGTATATTTCTGGGACAGATACATGAGTCTGTGATTACTGCCTATAACTGTGGGTGTGGTGAAGCAAAAAGTGTGTGTTAAACATGCTTTTGCACGATATGTGACCATAATGGCGCTCTGTCTAAATATGGTATCGATTGTGCACCTCACACAGAAGTATAGAGCAGTATACATTAAGTGCAGTTAATATATTTACCTACAGACAACATCTCTGTGATGTTGTAGCGTGTGAAGTGCTTTAAAGATGTACTGCGCAGCAGGATATTAACTCTTGAGCTTTTGATGAGTAGTGGGAGTGCTTCCGGTTTATTAGGACCATACTTTGTTAGTCCAGTCGTAAATGATTTTGAGATTAAGTTCTCAGAGTTTTCAGATACTTTTAGATTTTCTAGGGTGGTCAGATGAAGTTAACAGACCGAGGTATCACAGGGACTAAAGTAATGGATTCACATTCGAGAGGGTTGTATCTTAAGTTACCGTCCGTTAATCCACATACAGGTTTTCCTTTCTTTTTCTTAAAAAATCGTATGGTGGATGTCCGGATGGTTGAAAAGCCTACAGTGGATAGCTTGCCCAATCCCCGTCCATTTTGAACTTGTAGTACATCCATGATGAATTTTTCGTCGAAGGGAGGTTGAGCAATAACTATGTTTCTTCATGACACTTCCTGATGTTAAAACTGTGTACCTGGTCGTGACTCTAAAACAGACCGTTTCCTTTCACAAAGATACTATTTTGAACACAGTTTTTTTTCTGTTAGGCAGTTACACAACTGTATATGCTGAATTGCAGACTGAAAGTCATCGTTCTTCTCTCCTTGCACCTAAAGCTAAAAGTCGCCTGATGGTAACTACAATAAGATAGTATGGAAGACGCGTCTTCTTTACGATTTGAAAAATGAACAGCGGACCTAGCACTGATCCTTGTAAAACGTGTGATTTTGGCCTTTCATTGTGTCCTTTCCACGCATTATGCACTGTTGGAAACCTATTTCTTTGGACCGTGCTAAGTAGCATAAACCTAACTAACTCAGTGACATGCTTTATTTCGTAATAAGAAATACCTTCTTAGTCCTTAAGCAAGTAAGACTTTTTACACACCGTTCCAACCGCCCTCAACAAACAGCAGGAATGTCTGCACACGGGAAAGACATTCTGGACGGGATTGAATGCTATGTATGCAACAGGTAGTTTATTATTTGTTGCGTGGAGCGAAATACTTCGTTTGCTGCGCTAGTCCTATAATACAATTTCATTGATGTCAGTTGTTCAAGTAATTAGTCAGACACTTCTATGCAATTGCATTACCAATGGAACATACTTAGTCTAATAGGTTTATTTAAACGCCTTATGGCTCTATCTCTAAGCGAATTTGCGAAGAAGAAGAAGCAGAAGATGGGTTATGTGAGCAAGGGAAGGTACTCCTGTTCAACTGACGACCTTCGAGGAGCACTTCAGAAGGTCTTGGAGGTTTAGTGATTGATATACAAAGCTACTAAGCATTTCTGAATTCCATGGTGTACTTTAAAAACTATGTATAAAGGAGTGATAGACCGTTTGCCCTTATGATTGAACTGGAAGTTGGTTGATTTCATAATACAAGTGAAGGAAATCGGGTTCGGACTGAATGTTAACGGAATAATCCACTAGACACTGCAGCACAGTGAAATCAGTGTCTAAGGGAAAACAGAAGTCAAAGAGCAAAAGAAAAGATGACATCTGCGCCACTTGCAAGGAGAGCTACAGTTGTGGAAAAAATAAAAGTACTTGACTAAGTTGAGTGCTGTCTTTTTCTGCTATGGTTCCATGAAAGCTTTCAGTCAGTCGATTCACCTAATGCTACGGTATTTGTATGATCCTGGTGCAAATGTTAGTGAGTGTCACGAATGTTGAAAATGAATGGTTCAAATGGCTCTGAGCACTATGCGACTTAACTTCTCAGGTCATCAGTCGCCTAGAACTTACAACTAATTAAACCTAACTAAGGACATCACACGCATCCATGCCCGAGGCAGGATTCGAACCTGCGACCGTAGCGGTCGCTCGGTTCCAGACTGTAGCGCCTAGAACCGCACGGCCACTCCGGCCGGCGTAAATGAATGATAAGTGTGTTATCACGGAATTAAGCATATTATCACGAAGTTAAGTGTATAGTGTCATAGAATTAAGTGTGCTTTAACGAAATTAGATAACACACCCACTTTGGTTAGTACATTTTATAACTTCAACAGTTTTTCATTTCTTAAACGTTCTTAATCGTGAGTTAGTAGAGCAATGTATTGATCTGTTACGCGTAAAATATAAAGTTTCTAGACTGAATATTTGTTTTGATTTTTACATTACAATCCTTAACATCACTAAATTATGTAAATTTACCTTAATCTTTTTATTTTTCTATTAACAGTTTTATCAACATCAACAGCGGCGACAGTACTACGAGACCGACAGAGATGCCTTTTGTCGATCTACTGGGTGATTTTCTCCACCGTGAACAAAGTCTAGGGATTGATCTATGAGAGGATACGGAACAGGAAAGGTCTAATGAACTTACGTCTGGAAATGCTTGGTTTCCGTGCTAGAGACAATTTATTCAATCATACACTGTTTCAGAAATGACTTCCTGACACTTAAATCAATACTGGATGTTAGCAAATTTCTCTTCTTCAGAAACGCTTTCCTTGCCATTGCCAGCCTACATTTTACATCCTCTCTACTTCGACCATCATCAGTTATTTTGCTCCCCAAATAGCAAAACTCCTTTACTACTTTAAGTGTCTCATTTCCTAATCTAATTCCCTCAGCATCACCCGACTTAATTAGACTACATTCCATTATCCTTGTTTTGCTTTTGTTGATGTTCATCTTATATCCTCCTTTCAAGACACTGTCCATTCCATTCAACTGCTCTTCCAAGTCCTTTGCTGTCTCCGACAGAATTACAATGTCATCGGCGAACCTCAAAGTTTTTATTTCTTCTCCATGAATTTTAATACCTACTCCGAATTTTTCTTTTGTTTCCTTTACTGCTTGCTCAATATACAGATTGAACAACATCGGGGAGAGGCTACAACCCTGTCTTACTCCCTTCCCAACCACTGCTTCCCTTTCATGTCCCTCGACTCTTATAACTGCCATCTGGTTTCTGTACAAATTGTAAATAGCCTTTCGCTCCCTGTATTTTACCCCTGCCACCTTCAGAATTTGAAAGAGAGTATTCCAGTCAACATTGTCAAAAGCTTTCTCTAAGTCTACAAATGCTAGAAACGTAGGTTTGCCTTTCCTTAATCTTTTTTCTAAGATAAGTCGTAAGGTCAGTATTGCCTCACGTGTTCCAGTGTTTCTACGGAATCCAAACTGATCTTCCCCAAGGTTGGCTTCTACTAGTTTTTCCATTCGTCTGTAAAGAATTCGTGTTAGTATTTTGCAGCTGTGACTTATTAAGCTGATAGTTCGGTAATTTTCACATCTGTCAACACCTGCTTTCTTTGGGATTGGAATTATTATATTCTTCTTGAAGTCTGAGGGTATTTCGCCTGTTTCATACATCTTGCTCACCAGATGGTAGAGTTTTGTCAGGACTGGCTCTCCCACGACCGTCAGTAGTTCCAATGGAATATTGTCTACTCCGGGGGCCTTGTTTCGACTCAGGTCTTTCAGTGCTCTGTCAAACTCTTCACGCAGTATCATATCTCCCATTTCATCTTCATCTACATCCTCTTCCATTTCCATAATATTGTCCTCAAGTACATCGCCCCTGTATAGACCCTCTATATACTCCTTCCACCTTTCTGCTTTCCCTTCTTTGCTTAGAACTGGGTTTCCTTCCGAGCTCTTGATATTCATACAAGTCGTTCTCTTATCTCCAAAGGTCTCTTTAATTTTCCTGTAGGCGGTATCTATCTTACCCCTAGTGAGATAGGCCTCTACATCCTTACATTTGTCCTCTAGCCATCCCTGCTTAGCCATTTTGCACTTCCTGTCGATCTCATTTTTGAGACGTTTGTATTCCTTTTTGCCTGTTTCACTTACTGCATTTTTATATTTTCTCCTTTCATCAATTAAATTCAACATTTCTTCTGTTACCCAAGGATTTCTACTAGCCCTCGTCTTTTTACCTACTTGATCCTCTGCTGCCTTCACTACTTCATCCCTCAAAGCTACCCATTCTTCTTCTACTGTATTTATTTCCCCCATTCCTGTCAATTGCTCCCTTATGCTCTCCCTGAATCTCTGTACAACCTCTGGTTCTTTTAGTTTATCCAGGTCCCATCTCCTTAAATTCCCACCTTTTTGCAGTTTCTTCAGTTTTAATCTACAGGTCATAACCAATAGATTGTGGTCAGAGTCCACATCTGCCCCTGGAAATGTCTTACAATTTAAAACCTGGTTCCTAAATCTCTGTCTTACCACTATATAATCTATCTGATACCTTTTAGTATCTCCAGGGTTCTTCCATGTATACAACCTTCTTTCATGATTCTTAAACCAAGTGTTAGTTATGATGTGATGGAAGTGAAACATGGACGATAAATAGTTTGGACAAGAAGAGAATAGAAGCTTTCGAAATGTGGTGCTACAGATGAATGCTGAAGATTAGATGGGTACATCACATAACTAATGAGGAAGTATTGAATAGGATTGGGGAGAAGAGAAGTTTGTGGCACAACTTGACCAGAAGAAGAGATCGGTTGGTAGGACATGTTCTGAGGCATCAAGGGATCACCAATTTACTATTGGAGGGCAGCGTGGAGGGTAAAAATCGTAGAGGGAGACCAAGAGATGAATACACTAAGCAGATTCAGAAGGATGTAGGTTGCAGTAGGTACTGGGAGATGAAAAAGCTTGCACAGGATAGAGTAGCATGGAGAGCTGCATCAAACCAGTGTCAGGACTGAAGACCACAACAACAACACTGTTTCAGAGACTGCGGTCCAATACGCGGTGTATGATGCAGCCACAGTTACAGTATACGTGATTTCCTCCTAGAGACTGGTACTGTTCCTAATGCGTCATGCTCTATAGCGCCCTGCCATAGTAATCGCTAATGTTGTGTCCGATTCAGTTCTCTTGCTGACTCGCCTTGTAGTGGCTGTGATACAGCATTCGGATCGAGAGCTTGCCTACATGATGTTTACTGACCAAAAGGCAAATGACAAAGGGCGAAAGGCAGCAAGGTTGTATCAGGAGACCTATCCCAGCCGACAACAACCACAGCATTCAATGTTTGCAACAGTGTTTCGCCGTTTGTCTGAGACAGTGTCGTTTCAGGAAGGAGGAAATCATGAAGGACGTACACGAAATGTCCGGACACCAGACGCCAGCCGTTGTGGCCGAGTGGTTCTAGGCGCTTCAGTCTGGAAGCGCGAGAGCGCTACGGTCGCAGGTTCGAATCCTGCCTCGGGCATGAATGTGTGTGGTGTCCTTAGGTCAGTTAGGTTTAAGTAGTTCTAAGTTCTAGGGGACTGATGACCTCAGATGTTAAATCCCACAGTGCTCAGAGCCATTTGGACACCAGACTTGGAGGAAAATGTGATTAACACTCTGGAAGGCGACCGTGGTGTCAGTACCAGGCAGTTGGCCCATCAGTACAGAGTAAGCCAGACGACCGTGTCGAACATTCTACATTGTAATTGTTACCACCTTATCACTTACAGCGTGGGCAGTGCTTACTAGCGACAGACTTTCCACATTGGAAGCAGCTTTGTCACTGGTTTCTTCGCCAGGCAACCACGATTTCAGGATTTGTGTCATCCATCCTATTCACAGATGAGGCCACCTTTACGCGGAGTGCTATTTTCATCTTTCATAACTGTCATCTGTGGGACAGCATGCAGAACCCCCATGATACGGTGACAGAGAATCATCAGCATCGGCGCAGCCGGAATGTGTGGGCCGGGATAATATCCGACCGTATTTTGGGACCAGTCTTCCTCCCACGTCGCCTGACAGGTCGGAACTATCGGCGTTTATTGCGGGTGGCTTTTCCTCCCCTGTTGGAAGAAGTGCCAGTAGTGATTGGAAGGGTTTTGTGGCTGCTACATGATGGTGTTCCGGCCCACTTCGCTCTTAACGTCGGCACGCATCTCAACCGTGTCTACGATTATCGATGGATCGGACGAGGGGTTCCAGTTTCATGCCCCGCTCGTTCACCGGATCTAAATCCGTGTGATTTCTGGCTATGGGGCCATCTCAAATGTATCGTGTATGCAGAGCCCATTCCAGATGTGGAGAAACTGGAGCAGCGTCTTCATGCTCCCTTTGACGCTCTCAGATGCAGCCTAGCCGATGTGAACGTGTGAGACAGAACATGCTACGGCGCGTATACGCATGCGTTGAGGCACATGGAAACCGTTTTCAACACATACTGTAACTGTGTCTGCAAGGTACAGCGCGTATTAGACCGCAGTCTCTGTGACAAAGTATGACTGAATAAATGGTCTCTACCATGGAAACCATCCATTTCCGGACATAATTTTATTTTTTTCCCATATCCTGTCAGCGATCAATCTCTAGAGTTTGTGATCCGTGCTGCGGCTCGCATTTGTGCTGTTTGTAGGTTTCCGCCCTCTGTTGGAGGGCAGACTGTATCGTTTAGTTGGCATGGTTGCGCTTGTTTGTCTTCATCTCGTGTTGACTGGCGCCAGTCAGTTTCGCTAACGTTGCCTGTCCGCTAGTGGCAGCAGCGCCGGTTATCGTATGTAGTAACTGTTCCCCTATCTTTGGGGCGACGTCGTTGTTTTTCTGTATCGTGTGAGTGTGCGAGTTCGGTTGGGGACTCAGGGGGAGCCAGCTCCGTGCAGTCCCAGAACACGCCGGGACCGCTGGCGGCACGCATGGACTGCCGGATGGAAGGGCTGTGGTCACGAGGGTGCGACGACCTCGTCGTAAACCGGATCCAGCAAGCTTTAATTGAAGTAGAGAAATTTCCACCATTATGATATCTCGCGATTCTCCAGTGACTTGGGTTCGTGTTGCTGCTCGTAGTGTCGCCGAGGCGAAGAGCAGCGAGTAGAGTGCTTGGGGAAGGTAGATCTGATTAGCTTTCCTCGACTTCTTATTACTGTTTACTGCTTTCAACTTGTTACAATTACCAGTGGTAATTTTTCTTACGTGGTGGCCGCTAACGCCCCAGTTACCTGCCCTGGGGGTTGTGTATGTAACGGCAGTGTACGTTTCCTCTCCTTGCCGCTGCTGTCTGGTGAGGCGTGTAGTTTTGACTGCTTTCTTCATTGTAGGCTGGTTGGTGATTGTTTGGTGGTAGTGGTTTCTTTCTTATTCCGGCCCTCTAAATACAGTATTCTGGGGGACGTAGCGCAGGCCGCCGGTTCCATCGCTGGCTCAGTGTTCCATCGTTGCATTTGGTTTATCGGACGTCAGGTAGCTTCAGCAAGATTATCATTGGTCATTTGTTAGACTGCCACTAGTCTGAGTTACCATCTTGTGAAGTGAATGCAACTCTTGGCTGCCTATCTCATCGCTCGCTATAGTGTTGCCGGACCTTCTCAGACGTCGATTCCTAGAGCACCGTCTGTGGCCCCTTGGTTCTTGTAAGACATGTGTGTTCTAAAAGGAGGTCTGATGGCCAGTAGTCCTGTGTAACGCTCCCTTGGCCCACGCCTTCTGCAGGTATAATCTGCCTCAGTACCCTTTAAGGAACTTATGACCGGTCCTTGTGTTTTATTATTGTATTATTTATTACAATACCTTGTAATGCCTACATTGAAGGTTATATATGTCTGGTTAATAGTTTTTGTCTCCTTCTGGAATAAATCTAGCAGCGTAGTGTTCACTGGATGTAAAGGGTTGTGTTATAAATCGTCGTATTTCAGCCGTTTGGTGATCAGTTGTTTGTTTTTTAATTAAGCTTTGCTATTGTATTTGCTGTTTTACGGCAGGCTTCTAAATTTTTTTATATTATTGCGGTTCTTGGCGTGTGAGGCTTTCAGCCGTGTTTGTGGTCACTCGCCTTAAAATTCTAATTTGGTATTTGTATTTACGCAGTAAGTCTTTAAAATCTTATTTACTGCCATTCCTGGCGTCTGACGCCTTCTGCTGTGTTTGTGGCGACTTGCCTTCAATATTTCAATACCTGTTATTTTGTAAGTTGCAGCGAGTTTTAAACAATTCTTAATTTATTGCTATTCCTGGCGTGTAAGGCCTTCTCCCCAGTTCACAGTAGCTTGCTTTTAAAACATTATCTGCTGTATCTGTATTTAATGGTGATTTGCTAAACTGTAACTCACTGATAACACTATTATTTACACAGTTGTTTATTCCTTCATTAATAACGTGTGGTGTTTTTATTTATTGTTGAGTCTGGAATTACTGGTTTAAAATAAATTGTGTGTAACTGTAAAAGGCAACCAGTAGCAACTGATTACGGCCCCTTCCACAATCGTAACCGAATCCTGCCTTCCCTTGACTACCAGGTTTCAGTTTGCACACGGCGGAAAAAATCATCCTGTATAGACAGTTTCTTACTGTATGGTAGTTTGATGGCATCAGTTTCGGTGTCGTGATATTTCTAAACCCTCGACTGATAACTGCCGAATCGAGCACACTCCCTTAAATATTGTGCATTGTGCGGTGGGAAGACGCTGTCCCATCCCCTTGCACACACGCCTGCTCGCTTACCTGGAAGGCGGCCTCGGCTTTGCGGCCGACAGGGTCTCAGCACGCCCCAAGCCGATTGAGGAGCCCGGCTCAATGTGACGTGATTAACGCATCGAAAGGCGCGCTGAAGCGCCTGTGAGTGACACCTCGGGGCTCGTCCTCCCCGCGGCGGTAATGACCGCACGAGCGGCACCTTCCAGGAAGAGGTCTCCGTGACTTGACTCCAGCGCGGGCCTTCGTTACGGGCGATGGCTGGCGCGCGACCTTCCGCCGAGCGGCTATCACCTCAATTAAGCGCGCCCTTCTGCCGGATTGAGCCATCACGGCTCGCCTCGCCTCGCCTCGCCTCGGACAAAGCGCTTTCTGTAATTTCGGGCCGTTTTGGCCGGCTCGCAACTCCCAATTACAATACCATTCTCCTCGCCGCGTCCGACCTGCTAACACCGCCGGCGCGGTACTTAGTCGCACTAATAACCATAATGCGATGTCGGGTATTTAACCTGCGACCCCAGGGCTCAATTTACGCTCCCTTTCAGTTTTGAGGCTGTCTTGATAAGCAATTCAATTGCTGTGTTATTTCAGAGCCGTGTGTTAAGGGTCTTATTGAAAATGTTGGAATTTATAAAAAGAAGGTACCTGATGTACAAATAGTGGGCGTTTCATTTTGATGAACATAAATGACCGAAGGAGAAGATTTCGCGGTTGTTACTCATCAAGCCGGTTAATTTAACAATTCAGGCTAATGGCTGCGGTTTCGAGATCGGTATATACGTAATATGAGATCATAAAATAGAGACCAAAGATACATAGTTAACAGAAGCTAAAGTAACGGAGACAGGGAAGATATTCGAGGTATTATTAAATAGCTGTTTGTCTCAGCATATTGGCACACGACTGCATTTCGACGATGAACAGTGTTCAAGGTGCCATGTGCTTCAATTTATCAGTCAGTACAGTGATATTGATCTTTTTACACAGCAGCGGAAATGTCGAGTTACAAAGCCTGTCGCAAAAGCAACGAGAATGATGTTACAAATTATTATACGTACGAAACATTTTCCATTAGTGGTTGTTGCCGTCAGATAGGATCTGAATCCATACACGTCTTGACTCATTCCTCCTACAGGCGTGTTACTGATTCTTGTTTTATTCAAGGATTCTCCGCTGCATAGTAGGTGTCGTCTCGGAGAAATAACACCATTCGGTGATTTATGTACTTTTCTCGTTGTCGTTGACAGATAACATCTTTGCACGTTTCTAGCCGATTAAGATTACATTTAGCCGACTATATTTCTATGACTGATGATTTTCAATTTATTTTTTGCCTGGACGATACACTGCAGATGTTGATGTCTTGAAGCCTGCAGCGGAAGAAACTGTTTATGGCTACTCAATTGCAACAACGAGCAATGCTGCCATGGCTATTTACTTCTTGCATCTATGGTCCGTTGTTCCCCCACTGCACGTATACACGGAATCTGTCATGGATCGCTCGTTCCAAATCTCGCATCAAGGGTTCTGTTCATTAAGCATCTCGGGTTCCCGGATACGATTCCCGGCGGGGTCAGGGATTTTCTCTGCCTCGTAATGATTGCGTGTTGTGTGATGTCCTTAGGTTAGTTACGTTTAAGTAGTTCGAAGTTCTAGGGTTCTCATAACCTCAGAAGTTAAGTCCAATAGTGCTTAGAGCAATTTGAACCAAGAACATTTTAAATCTAGAATTAAAAAAAAAAAGTAGCTTTTAAGCTGGCACACCACTCACGCAAAACACACCGAGACAAGTTTAGCAGGAAGTATGCAAACAAACAGTACTGGTACTACACTGTGCTGTGTCTCTCATCAAGAAATGTGTAGCTGCACAAAGCAATGTTTATTAGAAGAAAGAATCAGTGACAAACGAGGAATACTTCAAAATTGTGCAAGCTAACGACGAATCCTGATGTGAGCGGAAATCGGACATAAAATGTCGTGAGTAAAAAGAACATCTTCCGTTACGAACTGTTTTTATATCTAGAAAGCAAGACCGATTGTAAATTCACTGCCGGAAAAAATAGTACTTTCTTTTAGAGGTTTGCATTTCACTCAAGGTTTATTGCATATCTCTCCTCCCGCACAGTCCATGAAGACCCAAAGGTACCGACCGGCCGCCGTGTCACTGGATGCGGATATGGAGGGTCACGTGGTCAGCACACCGCTCTCCCGGCCGTATGTCTCTTCCCGAGACCGGAGACGCTACTTCTCAATCAAGTACCTTCTCAGTTTGCCTCACAAGGGCTGAGTGCACCCCGCTTGCCAACAGCCCTCGGCAGACTGGGTGGTCACCCATCCAAGTGCTATCCCAGCCCGACAGCGCTTAACTTCGGTGATCTGATGGGAACCGGTGCTACCACTGCGGCAAGGCCGTTGGCTTAGGAGTGAATATGGAGTGCATGAAATGATCAGATTTACAGATACGACAAGCGGTTCGGAAGTACCAGTATCGACCCATGCTGAAACACCTGTGTTAGTACGTGGCGTAGACTCCACGGACGGCAGTGCAGGCGCTGACTCTAGCATCGAGTCGATCGTACAGATGACGAATACTGTCCTTGGATACGTTTTTCCACTCCTGCTCGATCTGCTCACGTAGTTCTGTAAGAGTGTTTGCTGACGAGTTGCACGAATCACTTCTCGTCCCATCATATCCGACATGTGCTCGGTTGGAGACAAGTCCGGAGATGGTGCTGGCCACGGAAGTTACTGCACGCCTTGCATAGTATGTTGAGCTTCACCGGCAATGTGTGGACGACCATTATCCTGTTGGAATAACACGTCACTTTTTGAACCGTGATTTTTTTTTCAAAGAATATTCTTAAGAATTTATTTTATTTACTAGCGATTCATCAAGAACATTAACACATTTAATCACACTATGTAAGCATGGAAGTAGTTACCAGTGAGTAACTGGTGAAATCATAACCAAATTCCTTTTAACAAATGTTTATTTTATTCACTTTAATAGTGCCTAAAAGCATTTTTTAAAAGAGATTTAAAATTATAATCAGAGAGCACCCTCTAAATATCAAAAGACATCACCAATCACTTCACTTATAATAAACTGCAGTTTCTCGAGAAGACCTGGCGCAGCACCAAATCGCTCTCCCGAACCGTCCGCTACCAGCCGCTTCAACGGACGCAGGAAGGTGCGCCGATCTCCCGTCTCACGGCGTCGCAGCTCGCACCGGCCAGACTGATGTCGTGGGTTGACTCCTGTTGCTCTCGTGTCGACCTCGAAGTCACTGTCCCTCGCTATACGGCGCTGCCCACTGGACTCACTTGGGGACCTCACATGCGCCGATGCACAAGGCGGGCAAGTCGTGTCTCAGTGCGCGACCGACCAGCCGACCGATCCAACCGACCGATCCAACCGCCAATGACCGTTGCCCGAGCAACTCGAGCAGACTGGCGGCCTAAAGCGCAGACTCAGATGCAGGAACTCAGCCCCGACCGGGCGACCACTCGCTCTCTTACTGGCGGAGTGGAAAGACTCTCATTTAAAGGTTGATCCGAACGACAGACATACTAGCACTCCGAACGACAGACAGACACTAACTGCCTAACAAATGCGGACGAGAGACAGACGAGCAAGCTGGGGACGAGAGACTGACCGAGACTGACTAGCTGGCGAGATCATAGCGCCTCGTAAATGCACGCGAACAGGCAAGCTTTCCCCTTTCCCACCAGATGGAGACACCAAAGCTGCGATTGCCACAGCGGCGCCACCGCCAGAAACGGAGGGCGACTGCTTCACACTACGCGCTGCGACACATTCTTCAAAATAGCAATTTTTACCACGGCTCACTTTCCTGTTGGAAGAACGGCGAAAGAACGAGTCTAACAACATTCTGCACATACTGAGCGCTGGTTAGCGCCCCCTCTAGATACACCAAAGGTGAACGCGAGTTGTAGCTTATCCCGCCCCACACATTAAGGCGTGGGGTGTGGCGAGTGTGTCTTGGGTGACTGCACTCTACGAGACAGCGCTCACATGGTCTTCGTCGTACGTGCAATGGACCATCATCTGCAAGCATGGTGAATCTGCTGTCATCGCTGAATACACCGGCGCTCCATTTCATCTCCCTAGTAATCCTCTCACGGCTCCAGTCGAGCCCTGCACGTCGAAGCTGTGACGTGAGTGGAAGACGGGCAAGACGTACGTGTGCCCATAGACTCACCGATAATAACCGGTTTGCAACAGTTCGTGTTGACGCGTCTGCCCTCGCAAGCTCTCTTATCTGTGCTGTGCTAGCTGATCGCTCTGCCTCTGCTGCCCTTAAAATGCCACTATCCTGGCAGGAGTCTGTGCTGCGTGCACGTCCAGAACCTCGTCTATGGGTGTGAGAATTTTCATGGGACCACTGATAGCAGCACCGTTGTACAACAGACGCAGCATGTCGAACTCTTGACAGTTCTCCTAAAGGACCGTCCCACCACTCGCAAGGCCACAATTCGGTCCTTTCGAAACACTCTCAAATGGCTGTAGAAGGTTTGAGTGTGTCTTCGTGGCATGGTTGCTGCGTGCTTCACACGTTTGCACCACACTGAACCTTCTGGCTGTGAGCATTCCTTATTAAGCGACAGACACATATGATACTCTGGTAGCAATGCCGCTACGCTATCTGTTGGCAGACGACGCTGTAACCATTATCCAGCAGACTTACAAGGGAACCTCCCCATCGCACTCCCCTCAGATTTAGTTATAAGTTGGCACAGTGGATAGGCCTTGAAAAACTGAACACAGATCAATCGAGAAAACAGGAAGAAGTTGTGTGGAACTATGAAAAAATAAGCAAAATATGCAAACTGAGTAGTCCATGCGCAAGATATGTAACATCAAGGAGAATGTGAGATGAGGAGTGCCGTGGTCCCGTGGTTAGCGTGAGCACCTGCGGAATGAGAGGTCCTTGGTTCAAGTCTCCCCTCAAGTGAAAATTTTAATTTCTTTATTTTCGCAAACTTATGATCTGTCCGTTCGTTCATTGACGTCTCTGTTCACTGTAATAAGTTTAGTGTCTGTGTTTTGCGACCGCACCGCAAAACCGTGCTATTAGTAGACGAAAGGACGTGCCTCTCCAATGGGAACCGAAAACGTTTGATCGCAAGGTCATAGGTCAACCGATTCCTCCACAGGAAAACACGTCTGATATATTCTATACGACACTGGTGACGGCATGTGCTCCAATGACAGGAATATGTTGTCGACCCACCTAACTTGTACACTTGGCGAATGGGTAAAAAGATTCTTCTACCTTTCCCGATCTAGGTTTTCTTGTGGATGTGATAATCACTCCCAAAAAAGTGATGAAAACATAAGTGTTTGTCACATAAACTGCAACAAATGAATGCAACAGTTTCACAGTCGCACAGTTTTCCTTGTGCTCTGTCAAAACAATATGTTTTTAACGTTTTCAAATTTTTCCCTGTGTAGACCGTCAAATCCTGCGTATGTCCAAACAAATCTGAACATGTCCTGGACTTTTGGAGAGCGAAGTTGATTATGTGTGAGTGCCTGAACTGTGATAATTGTGTGAAAATTAAAAATTAAACTTTTTACTCGAGAGTAGACTTGAACCAAGGACCTCTCGTTCCGCAAGTGCTCGCGCTAACCACGGGACCACGGCGCTCTTGAGCTCACATATTACTTGATGTTGCTTATCCTGCACATGGACTACCCAGTTTTTATATTTTGCCTTTTTTTTCATAGTTCCACACAACTTCTTCCTGTTTTCTCGATTGATCTGTGTTCAGTTTTTCAAGGCCTATCCACTGTGCCAACTTATAACTCAATCTGGGGGGGGGGGGGGGGGGTGCGATGGGGAGGTTCGCTTGTTAGTTAAATTGTATCACAACAGTATTCTTATTTCCATGATGGGGAGACTGTGCACACAGGCTCACGAAGATGATGCCTGCCGTGACCTTGATAAGAGTGCAACGAAACATGTGGGTCATACAGGGTATGTCCAGGCGGATCCTCATTGGTGCTAATGGGGTTTTGCCCCCTTGACATCAAAGTAAGGGAGCAGGTAACGTGTTACTAGGTCAAAAAGAGAAAAATTGAGGGAACGCCCGAATTTCTGGTGTTCAGATTGGGGACGAAATTATGATTAAAAGGCGGGGGAAGGAGTGGTGGCAGTAAACCTGGTAGGCTGAGGAAAATGGACGTAGGACATTTCAGTTACTGCCTAACATTAGCAAGCAGGCATAGCTAAAGTACTTTAAGCCAAGTAGACGACTACTGCACTTTATCAAAGGGCATGGACCATATTTAACTAGTTCTAAGTTCTAGGGGACTAATGACCTCAGCAGTTGAGTCCCATAGTGCTCAGAGCCATTTGAACCATTTGAACCATGGACCATACCCGACATACATATGTCGGTTTGGGAAGCGGGCTACACTGTGTAACTGTGTAACTGTGGTGCGATGGAGGGACCTCCTGACGTTGTGGTCTATGAGTGTCCCATACAGACGTGGCAGCCGGATTCCGACAACAATTACCCGACTTTGATACTTTTACGACAGGCAGACACATCTTAGATAGTCAACAACCTGGCTAACGACGTACCACTAAAAATCTTCCGGCAATTGTTAAGGAAGAACAATGATCTTTAGGATCTAGAAGATGAAGGGCGGTCGCACATATTCCATACCGCCGAGCGTGAACTGGTAGGCCGCCGTTACGGTCGGAATCCGCCACGCCATGCAATAGGGGGATGTGCGCCACAGATAAAGGCTAAGGCGACAGCGATTAGTTTTTAATTGTAGTAATTAGATTAGATTAGAGTAGGAAGCAGTTTAACTGGTAATAGCAAAAGTAGTAGACAGCAGGTATTGTAAAGTTTCTTGAGCCATCCCAGTGCCAGGGGCACGCTCACTGGGATTAGCTCGGTGAGCAAGGCAAAATCCCGCCGTTTGCTCGACGCTGGTTTTTGCATCGCTAACAGTCAACGCCAAATGACCAGTGTGCTACCGTCTATCATGTCAAACCCAGTAGGTTTGTAGGTACTCAGGCACAATCTGTGACGCTGCAGGCAGTGATAGTAGAGTCCCAGTAGCTTCAGTAGAGTAAAAGTAGTAAAGAAAAGAAATTAGTAGCTTGCCCACAGTAGACTTAGATGTAGAAAAATGGTTCAAATGCCTCTGAGCACTATGGGACTGAACATCTCAGGTCATCAGTCCCCTAGAACTTAGAACTACTTAATCCTAACTAACGTAAGGACATCACACACATCCATGCCCGAGGCAGGATTCGAACCTGTGACCGCAGCAGTCGCGCGGTTCCGGACTGAAGCGTCTAGAACCGCTCGGCCACCGCGGCCGGCTTTAGATGTAAGGTCACTACTTGGAGAAAGCTACAATTGAAGCAGTATAAAAATAGGATCCGCTAATTAGATTAGGTGGTGGGTGTGTTGTATGATTGCTAATTAAAAGGAAACTGTCTTGAATGTTATGACACATGGGACCAGGTCAAAATAAACACTTCTAGACTACAAATACAAATACGTTGTTCCAATGTAGCTGCTTTCAGCCCTACCATAGGGCTGGAGAATGTACGTTGATAAAAGCCAGTACACGGCCTCGCACTAGTTCCTTGCTAACTTCTGAAGATACTCTCAACAGTGACAAACAAGGATAATGATTCAAAGCTGGGTAAGTCGCGAGTCAAACCGCAACACTTCAGGTTTCCAGTAAAACAAATGTTCTTTGTTGGCTTTAACTGACACTCAGCAAGAAGCCGTCCAGTTTAAAAGATGATGAAAGAAATCAAAAAATCAGACGTCATTCTTGGTCTAGGACACTTAAGCCAGTCTCGTATGCTTCGAACCTAAAGTACAAGAGGTAATGCGCATCCCCCCCTAAAGAGAACATTTCGAGATTAGGAAGAGTACAATCCAACAGCTTCAAGCCGTCACACGAAGCCAAATTCCGCTGCTTTCTCGACGCTGGTTTTTGCGTCGCTAACAGTCAACACCAAATGCCCATTCTTCGACCATGTATCATGCCAAAGTCAAAAACAAATAAAATTTCATCACTAACATTAATTTTCCACTCAACAATTACCTCTACGTAACGCTCGTCTCCGACAGATGTGGGACCACTATGTCCCAAATACTCGATCTAAGACTCATACTAAATTTGAAGAGATAAATTTAAAATCCATAGCAAACTTGAACATACAGACAATTTTTGAATAACAGCTGCACGATTCATCACAGGTTTGTTTAGAGTGACAGCGTCACTAATATGCCTGAGAAACTACAGGTGGGTAAAATGAAACGGGTCCGGAAAATGTTTCATACTCCTTACGATAGGCAACCCAGTTTACATCATCTCCTCGGGGAAAGATCATGTAAACTGGTTTGCCTATCGTAAGGAGCATGAAACATCTTCCGGGCCAGTTTCGTTTTGCCCACCCTATACAGCTAGAACACTGGAGTAAGTCTTACTCAAAAAATTCCGATTGGCCGCAGTGCTGTGATAGTCAAGATAAAAATTAATTATTCCAGTTTACATCTCCCCTAGAAACTACAAGGGTAAAATCATACAAAGGTACGCAGACAATGTTTTGTTCCTCACAAAAAATCGTGAATGTAACATAAAGGGGTAGAAACGAATCTGGTGTATCGTGTACACTCTCCCTCTCAGCATGTGATGGCTTGAGAGTTAAGAAGCAGATGTGTATGTTGTGCACCTCACTTTGTATACAAATAGCGGACAACCAGTGTATACAGCAAACCTCAGTACAGCTGGTAGGATATAGGGTCCTAAAGCAGAGAGATTAAATCTGCGCCCATATTAATGACGGAACGCAGACCGAAAAGAATAATAAATTTACTCAGCTGTATCAAAAACTGCTTTTTACTGTTCGGCAAGGGACAGCGTTCACCGATGGAACTCACACTTCCGACAACAAAATAATGCAAGTGGTGTCAAGTGTCGACTTCGGATTTGGACAGAGATTCCTGAAAATCTGTGGCAGAAGCTCTCCATTTCGGATAAGTGAAACGAATGCTTAGGAAATCCGGAGAAGAGCAACTGCGAAATGGAAGCCTTTGAAATGAGTTACTATGAAAAGATGCTTACAATTTAGTGGACACATGAAACACGCAGTACAGTTATTGATTAGGGAAAGAGTACGCAAACCATTACGGGGATCATATTGTACGGCGTTCAGGGATACTTCATTCGGTTTTGACCCTGGGAAGCAACTGAGGCGGTATGTACGTATACTCAAAAAGAAAAATGAAGAACGACGTATCTAATGCGTCGGAAATCGGTAGATGTGATGTACATATGCAGACAAACGAATGATTACAGTTTCAGAAAAACATTCATGATTTATTCAAGAGAAAGAACTTTACAAGTTGAGCAAGTTAATGCCTCGTTGATCTATCTATGGTTCTTATGCAAGAAGTTATGCGACTTGGCACCGATGGACAGAGTTGTTGATTGCCTCCTGAGGGATATCGTGCCGAATTCAGTCACACTGGCGAGTTAGAGGGTCAAAATCCCTATCTGGTTGCAGGGACCTACCAATAACGCCTCAAACGTTCTCCTTTGGCGAGACATACGGCTACCTCCCGAGGAGATCACGAATGTAAAATTAGAGAGATTAGAGCGCGCACGGAGGCTTTCAGACAGTCGTTCTTCCCGCGAACCATACGCGACTGGAACAGGAAAGGGAGGTAATGACAGTGGCACGTAAAGTGCCCTCCGCCACACACCGTTGGGTGGCTTGCGGAGTATCAATGTAGATGTAGATGTAGATGTACCTCGCTGGCCAAGATAGGGTTTGACAAGCACAAAGACAAGAAGCTGATACTCTCGCTGTGTGCGGGCGAGCATTATCTTCCTGAAATTTAAGTCCGGAATGGCTTGGCGTGGAGGGCAACAAAACGGGGCGCATAAAATCGTCGACTTACGCTGTGCAGTGTGGGTGCCACGGATGACAACCTAAGGGGTCCAGGTATGACATGAAATGACGATGCAGACCATCAGTCCTGTGTGTCGGGTCGTATGGCGGGTGCCAGTCAGGTTCGTATCCCGCCGCTGTCCCAGGCGTCTCCAGACACTTCTTCTGCCTAGAATCTTATGACTGGAGTAGAATAGTCTCCAGTAACGAGTGTGGCTTCGAACTGAGCCAGCGACTTGAATGGAGCGCAGTCAGCTTCGTGAGACCAACCGAGGAGCTACATGACCGAGCAGTAGCGGTTCCATGGTCAAGAAACCCGACAACGACCGGGAGAGCGGTGCGCTGGCCACACAGCCCTCCACACCTCATCCGATGACGCCACTGGCAGAGGAGGACACGGGAAGCTGTCAGGCCCGATTGGCTCTTGTAAGACCGGAATATGGAACTTTACTTTTATTTGAAAAATGATTAATGAAATGTGAAGATGCGTCTTAAGCTATTCACAACTTCGAGCATTCTGTGTCCTTCATGTGAGTGCCTACTGTATACCGAGTCATCAGCGGAATTCGGTATGAATAATTATGTCTACAACTTCGCTTCCGCCGTTTTGCAATAGACGGCAGTAGCGGCAAGTGGGGTTCAGGTGGTTGGTCATAAGTGTAATACAATAAGCTTAGGCATCTGTAAACATCACACCATGAAAATATTAGTCGATTTGTGATTGCATCATAAGGTTATTCTCGACTAAGTACGTCAACTTACGTACACATTTCTCGCCATTTGCGGGAAGTTTTATTTTTCTGCTTTAACATGAATAAAACTGCGGCTGTGGCTCTCAAGATGCTGGGTAAGATCAATGGTGAGGGAACTATTAATGGAAGAACGTGCAGAGAATGTTTTCAACGCCTATAGAACGGTGATTTTGATGTCGAAGACCGGCATGAGGGTGGAAGACAGAACGTTTTCGTAGCTACTGAAACAGACGAAGACAGTCACAGGACATAATTATCGAAAGCAATCGATGGGTTCGAGCCCAGCACTGAAACACAAACGACCACAATACAGCGATAGACACGCAAAGGTATCTTTGCAGCAGGTCAACGCTAGACCCCATGTCGCGAAACCCGTCAAAATATACGTGGAAACGTTGAAATGAGAATTTCTACCCCT
Organism: Schistocerca americana; assembly: GCF_021461395.2. Lineage (NCBI taxonomy): Eukaryota > Metazoa > Arthropoda > Insecta > Orthoptera > Acrididae > Schistocerca > Schistocerca americana. The sequence continues at coordinate 288,441,692 of NC_060121.1, read as the reverse complement.
CCCGCCGTATTCTCCATACGTTGCTCTCTCTGACTACCACCTTTTTCGATCAGTGGTATACAGTCTGGCTGACCAGCACTTCAGATCATATGAACAAGTGCAAAATTTAATCGATTCATCGATCCCCACAAAAGACCCCCAGTTCTTCCGCCACGGGATTCGTATGCTATCCGAAAGATGGGAGTATGTAGTGGCCAGCGATGGGCAATACTATGAATCATAATTTTTTTTTTACGTTTTTCACATTAAAGCCCCGAACTTCGAGAAAAAATGGCGGAAGCAAAGTTGTTGGTGAATTAAAAATTTTTCGGCTTACAGCCAATTCGTCATTAAATCCATAATTGATGTTTCGATAGCTTCCCTAGTTGTCTTCGTGAGATGTCAAGCCCGTATTTCGTTGCTCTCTGTTTGGATTCCAAGCAAAATTTTAAAAGTACACGTTGTGTGTTGCCATATCAGTTGTTTTGTGCCACTATTAAACACTAAAAGTGAACAGAATTTCAGAACTGACAGGCTAATCGATAACGTAAGAGAGTTAAAAGTAAGGAAATGCTGCTAGACAAGGGCTTTATAATATGCATCCTATGAGTAACGACAATATCAGTTGTTTTCCTAAGTGTTTGGTGGCTCACAATCTTTACTAAAACCTCTGCCCTTGTTGATTAAGTTATCCGTCACTCTCATCCCGATTGCCTCCTTTATTACAATGTCCCACATTGTTGTCGCCTGCACCTCGATGGTATCTCTGTATTTAATTTCACTCTCAAAAGTGATGCTGTATTGGGCGACACGTTATTTAGCCTACTGCATAAGTCGAGTTTAACGTTTGCGCAAGAGTCTTCTTTTTCTGTTTGTCGATCACTGTTTTTATTTGAAAATTACCAGTTTTTGGGAATGTTGTCATCTCCAGGTGACATGTCGTAGTTACAGAGTAATCTGTCGTAAAGTAACTGTGAACTCACTATCATGTACCAATGTTTGTAACGTTTGTGTTCGTTACATATATGTTCAACAATTCTTACAGTCTGTCTAACATACGACGTGCGAGGTTCCCACTGTGCGTGCTGTACTCCGCGTTTTCGGAGCCGTAGAATATTTTTCACGCAGCATAGCAGACCTTTTAATTTCGTTGGACGAACTGGTGTACGAGGTGAATCCGAATTCCACATAGAAAAGTTTGGAGGTTGTTCAGGGATATTTTCTGAATATTTTGGTAGAAGGGATACGCAGTCCCCGGTGGCTCGTTGCGGCGTAATACGGTAACTGCCGTATGATTAATTCCGTGAGTTACTTCCAATTACCATTGCGTCTGTGAAAATACCCTGTAATAGGCAATTTCAAAACATGCAGCATATACGGGACGGACAAAGTACAACGCATTACCATGTCAAGTATGGTGTAATGCTGTAACAGGCAATCATGAAAAAGTACAACACACGGAGTGGAGGACAAAACATATGGAAACACCACAAACATAACACATTACCGTAAGTTGTACGGTGTAGGAAAACAGTGGGCATTTAAAAGGGCTTGCAGCCGTCCCGGAATGGATAAATACAGTTCTGTATCGTCTTTATGGGTATCTTAATAGCGGCAGTTTCAGGTAATGATAATGGATAGCGATCACGCTAACTTCTCTCCAAAGTTGATCAGAATCGCTCAATAATATTCAGATTTGGTGACAGTGATGACCATGGGAGATGCTACAGTTCATCCACGTGCTCACAAAACCGGCCCTGGACGTTGCTAGCTGTATGAACATTGGCTACGACCTCTTGAAAGAAAGCATAACCATTGGGGAACACACACTGCACCACAGGACTGACCTGATCAGGCGAAATGATCTCTTAATCTTAGGCTGTAGTGCGACCTTACACAGTGACCATGGGGCCTATGGAATACCACGATATGGCTGCCCAATCATCATCGAACCTCCCAGCGTGTTTCACTTTTGGGACGTAAACTCTGCCAGAAGTTGAAAACAGTGTGAAACAAGACTCATCCGACCAAACGACATTGCTTCTTTTCCTCTAGTCCAGATTTTCTGGCTTCGGCTCCACGTTTTTCTGTTACGTACATTTGCATTACTAATATGTGGTTTAGCAGTTCCAGTTCCCCTTGCAGTTTCTTGCTTATGGATCTCCCTTCGCGTTGTTTTGTTGCTGACACGGTTCGCGAGTGCGAATTCAGCTCCGCTGTGACTTTTAGCAGCTGTCGTCCACTTATTTTTCGTCACAGTCCTTTTCAATGACCGTCCAACAGGATCACTCAACACACTCTTCCGTCCACATTGTGATTTAATGGACGATATTTTTCCGCTTTCCTGTATGCGGTGTAAATTTTCGGTACGGTGCCTCTTGAAACACCAAACATTTCGGCATTTGGTTACGAAAGCACACACCATATGGGCACCAACGACTGAATTCACTTAACTCCGACATAGCGCACTCACAACTACACTGTTCACCACGGCTGACACTTGCAACGCAATGAGGATATTATACCGGCGTCGCGTGTTCAGGCACGCATTCCTAGCAGCGTTTCCATGTTTTTGTCCAGCCCCTGCATATACAGATGCAAAAGTACTGCGACGTGGCTGTCGTCGCTGGTGCAACAGCTCGGCAGAGCGTCGCTCTAGCGCTTTTCCATTTCATTTACTGCACTCACACACGAGCTGCATACTGGGCAACTCTTCCACAGTATTGTGCTAGAAAAACGAACTCGAGACACCATACAACAGTACTAAACGCAAGCTGCAGGGCGAAAAGTAAATGGTTAGTACTGATGCCCACAGGAAATAATGTGAGTGAATGGAGAATCCAAGAACGCAAACAGCGCGTACCGTCGACATGTGCGCATTTAGTAGGTGGACCTGGGGCTCACCCTGAACACGCTACGAACCATTTGTTCGAAGTATTCCCCCGATCACCCCGGAATAGTGCCAACATAGTGAAGATAAGAGATCATGTCATCTTGTTATCGACTACCTCTTCCGACAGTGTCGATTTGCCGACTCGGCTGTAAACTCAAAATTTTTAAAGCATGAATTTAACTGAGAAAGCGAATCACATTTCCTGTCATTGTGCTCTATTCTTATAACGGATGAAAAGTGAGACACAGTTATAACTCATATCTTCAATAAGACACTAAAAAGTTGTAGTTCTATAATAGGTCATGCACTTAGTCAATTACGTAATACATCATTAACTCAGTATGTTTCCCTATAAAAAATTAAATTTGCCGCTGCTAAACCTCTCTATAGAAAGGGTAATTCCACATAGATGTCAGTAACTATCATCCTGTACACTCCTTACATCATTTTCTAAAATTTTAGTGAAGGTGATGTACTCCAGGTTTGTCACCCACCTGGGTACTAACTGGATACTTAGCCAACCACACAGTTTGGTTTTCAAACGGGACTTTCTACTGAGTTAGCCTTTTATACATTTACTGAGCACATAGGAATGTCTTTAAACGATGAAACATCATCAGCTGTAATCTTCTGTGACTTATCGAAGGTACAATACTGGCCATGAAAATTGCTACACCAAGAAGAAATGCAGATGATAAACGGGTACTCATTGGACAAATATATTGTACTAGAACTGACATGTGATTACATTTTCACGCAGTTTTGGTGCATACATCCTGAGAAATCAGTACCCAGAAGAACCACCTCTGGCCGTAATAGCGGTCTTGATACGCCTGGGCATTGACTCAAACAGAGCTTGGATGGCGTGTACAGGTACAGCTGCCCATGCTGCTTCAACACGATATCACAGTCCATCAAGAGTAGTGACTAACTTATTGTGAGGAGCCAGTTGCTCGGCCACCATTGACCAGACGTTTTCAATTGGAGAGAGATCTGGAGAATGCGTTGGCTATTGCAGCAGTCGAACATTTTCTGTATCCAGAAAGGCCCGTACAGGACCTGCAACATGCTGTCGCGCATTATCCTGCTGAAATTTATGGTTTCGCAGGGGTCGAATGAAGGGTAGAGCCACGGGTCGTAACACATCTGAAATATAACGTCCACTGTTCAAAGTTCCGTCAATGCGAGCAAGAGGCGACCGAGACGTGTAACCAATGGCACCCCATACCATCACGCCGCGTGATACGCCAGTATGGCGATGACGAATACCCGCTTCCAGTGTGCATTCACCGCGATGTCGCCAAAAACGGATGCGACCATCATGATGCTGTAAACAGAACCTTGATTCATCCGAAAAAATGACGTTTTTCCATTCGTGCACCCAGGTTCGTCGTTGAGTACACCATCACAGGCGCTCCTGTCTGTGATGCAGCGTCAAGGGTAACCGCAGCCATGGTCTCCGAGCTGATAGTCCATGCTGCTGCAAACGTCGTCGAACTGTTCGTGCAGATGGTTGTTGTCTTGCAAACGTCCCCCTCTGTTGACTCAGGTATCGAGACGTGGCTGCAAGATCCGTTACAGCCATGCGGATAGATGCCTGTCATCTCGACTGCTAGTGATGCGAGGCCGTTGGGATCCAGCACGGCGTTCCGTATTACCCTCCTGAACCCACCGATTCCATATTCTGCTAACAGTCATTGGATCTCGAGCAACGCGAACAGCAATGTCGCGATGCGATAAACGGCAATCGCGATAGGCTACATTCCGACCTTTATCAAAGTCGGAAACGTGATGGTACGCATTTCTCCTCCTTACACGAGGCATCACAAAGTTTCGCCAGGCAACGCCGGTCAACTGCTCTTTGTATATGAGAAATCGGTTGGAATCTTTCCTCATGTCAGCATTCTGTAGGTGTCACCACCGGCGCGAACCTTGAGTGAATGCTTAGAAAAGCTAATCATTTGCATATCACAGCATCTTCTTCCTGTCGGTTAAATTTCGCGTCTGTAGCACGTCATCTTCGCAGTGTAGCAATTTTAATGGCCAGTAGTGTATTTGATTGCGCCAGTCGTAATATTCTTTTACAGGAGTTAAGTTTTAATGAAATACGTAGTTCAGCAAATGCGTAGTTTTCGTCCTATGTAAGAATCGGAATGCTGGGAGTTACTTACGCTGTAGCACGTCATCTTCACAGTGTAGCAATTTTAATGGCCAGTAGTGTATTTGATTGCGCCAGTCGTAATATTCTTTTACAGGAGTTAAGTTTTAATGAAATACGTAGTTCAGCAAATGCGTAGTTTTCGTCCTATGTAAGAATCGGAATGCTGAGAGTTACTTACGTTGTTCTAGCTATGCGGAGAGGGACACCACATCGTCTGCCTGGGGAGAAATTACAATGGGAGTTCCAATGGGTTCATCATTGGTCCTTTACCTTTCGTGCTTTATGTTAATGATGTGCAGCGTTATTTGATTGAGGTGGCAGAATTAGTTATGTTTGCAGATGATACAAGCAACGTTGTGGTGTTTAGCAAAGAAGCATTAACAGAGAAAAAAATAAATGATGTCTTTGTAAAAGTTACTGAATGTGCTAGATTATGACTTTGGAAAAACGCAGTTACCTCTGTTTTGTAGTGTCAAATACATTCTAGCCCCCGTTAACCTAGTATATTAACAAAAAATTATAAATAGGGTATGAATTGGTAAATTCTTAGGTGTGCGTATTGACGACAACCTAAACTGGAAAAACCATGCAGTACTCCTGATACATCGTTTATTTCCGGCCACTTTTGCCATAAGAATCATCGTCAGATTGGGGATATAGAAGTCAGTAAGTTGTCATATTGATCATAGCTTCATTCGTTGATGTCTTTTAGGACAACTAGGGGCAGGCGGCAGTGTTACCCGCAGTTAAACAAATTAAAAAAAAAAACGTTAATGCCGAAACTCACTATCCACCGTATGCACCATCAGAAAAGTTGTTTCTTGGAACTCTTGCGGGCCAACAAACTGCAAGACATCGAATAAAACCCACCAGTTACTGAGACGATGGCAAAAGCTGACAGATTTCATGTCGGTCGCAACTCACTCGTTTACTTCACGGAAAACAATTTTGCATGACCGAGTAACGAATTACAAAATGTGGCAAACATTTCACGACTGCTTGTGACTTGCTTAACACGGGAAAGATCATAATTGACTATGTGTGTACGGAGAACCAGAAATTTACTGCAGTACGCCACTGTAAGCAATGTTCTGAGGCCTGTGAGCGATAATTTTTTTTTCCTTTCACCATTTTGTGGGGTTTAATGAATCTAACTTTTGCACGGAAATGGGTGAAATAGGCAGCTATAGAACTCTTTGACAATCCATCCATGGAAATAAAATGTTCGATAGGTAGCGGAAATGTTTTCAAATGTAAATTAAAGAGATTTCTGCTTAACCCCTATACCACAGAGGAAGTCTTGAGTAGACATAGTTGAAGGGCTTATTTCAATAGTGGTACAAGTCCATTTTTGTTCATTCTGAGATACAGGGTCCTAAAGTTAAATGAGCGCTGAAAAATCTTCAGTTGAGATACCAGAAATATTCAAGCATATGGCTTCTTGCTAGAGATGAACCTGTCTTTCTGTTTGTTTGGCTGATTAATTTCAGAAGCATTATAGACAGAAAAGATCAGATAATCGACTTGTACCACTATTGAAATAAGCCCTTCAATTAGTCTCATAAAAAAAAATCTGTAAATGATCGGAATGTAGCCATATAAATATTTTTTGAAACTGTTGTTTTATATATAAGGTTTCTGTTGTGGGCAGGACTAGAATGGCTTCGTCAATACGTCTTGTCATGATTGTTGTGTCTTCCACCTACGTAATTAGTGAATGAGGAGATGCAGCGGCTGATTGTTTGGACTCGCATGTGGGGAAGTGGCACTCAGATTTAATCCGGCGATCTAGATTCACGTTTTGAGTAATCATCCTAAGTTTATTAAGGCGACTACCTGGAATGATTTCTTGAAAGATGAGACCGTCTCATTTTCTGTCCCCATCCAATGCCTGTCTGATCTTAGGAGGCGAAGTCATAAAATTTTTAATTATCATCTCGAAACAAAAAATCAACTTGCGACCATGAACTTGGTGAACTGTGTATGAACAGTACAGTGCGACACATTTTTCTCACTGACAGATTACGTTGACGTAGACCGTGGCTGTAGAAGTCTGCACTTAGGCAGCCAGATGATGAGCTCTTCGTCACGCTGCAAATGCCTGCCACTATGGTTTTCTCATCCGAGGAAAGAAGACGAAGCCAGTGGGTGCCATGTCTGGAAAATACAGGGTTGAGGACAATATTTTATAGCCCAAAGAAGCAGCATGTCTAGCTGTGTCCTACGCGGCTTCCCGCAGTGATTCGTCTTGGCAACCTCCAACATACTTGTCAGTAGATTTTAGTGGTATTGTCTTATGATGGTTGCGTCCTCGTCTTTTTTGGCGGTGGTGAACTCAAATGTTTACACACATTGGGCTAATACAGCTGCAGCATTCCAGTTGCTCCCTCGGTTCGGGTGTGTGAGCAGTCGCGGATTCCAGCAGGCGGCGGATTTTGTCATCTTCAATATGTCGGACAAGATGTAGAAAACCAATCCGCGACCGTTTAACACTTTTCCTACTAGTGGATTGATTGTGAAATGCTGTCTTTGAGTACCAGAAGTAGCATTTCTGTTGTGGTTCCCGGCTCTTCATGGCGAGATGGTCAGCCACTTGCTGCTTCGTCATTCAGTCTTGTTTTGCCACTTGAGAAACGTCTGCGCCACCTATTCAGTGATGCATATGATGTTCCTTTGCTGCCGTACGTTTGCACCAGCTCTAAATGCATCTTTGCTACGTTATTTCCCTTCCGATGCTGAAAATGAATTATTGAACTATAATCCAGTTTATGAATGTGCTGCACAAACCAGTTCTGGTTCCTCCAGTGGCTACTTACGAGCAACGGCCTTGCCACAGTGGATGCACCGGTTCCCGTGAGATCACCGAAGGTAAGCGCTGTCGGGCGTGGTCGGCACTTCGATGGGTGACCATCCAGGCGGCCATGCGCTGTTGCCATTTTTCGGGGTGCACTCAGCCTCGTGATGCCAATTGAGGAGCTACTCGACCGAATAGTAGCGGCTTCGGTCAAGAATACCATCATAACGGCGGTGTGCTGACCCCACGCCCCTCCTATCCACATCCTCCTCTGAGGATGACACGGCGGTAGGATGGTCCTGGTAGGCCACTCGTGGCCTGAAGACGGAGTGTACCGGCTACTTACGTTCCCGTGGCACGTGGATTTCACAATGTAGCGAAACTGCAGACAACTACAAGGAAACATCAAAAATTTGTTACGAAACTTTATTTTTCCAAAATGATACGCGTAATTAAAACTCCTTGGTACCCTCGATCTCTAGCGGCCTCGTCAGCTACAGGACAATAACTCTATTCTTCAACGTGATTTATTATTTCTAGTTGAGCAGTTGTGAGGAGTCCACGTCGAAAACCGCTCAGTTCAGCTGGTGTTATTGCCCACTAACGTACTTAACAGCCCAAACGATTTCTCTTCGAGCTTGTAACCCGTCCAAGTGGGGCCGGTGTTTCGACAGCGAGAGCTGACGCGCGCAGTTGACCCGGCGCCCTTGGTAGCCTAATATGTGAGAAATTACCGCCGGCCAGCTGCTGACCCCTACGTCTCTATCGCCGAATGTCAAACACGCGCCCCGGCGCGTCGCTAATCGCTAATGACGCGGCCGTCGCTTTCTCGCGCGGCGCGGCGCGAGGCCCGTCCCGATGAAGCGATAACCATCTGCACCCGACCCCGTGGCTCCTCTGCTTCTCGCTTCCCTTGAAACAACGTAATTTGCTAATTACTGGCATTACAGGACTTCCATTACAGCGCCTGGTTCGTGCGGCGAGAATTGCGGTCTTATTGAGATAAAGTGAGGCCTCTGCGGGAGAGGGTAAAAAAAAAAAAAAAAAGTTGTGGCGGCATCTGGGGGGATTAAAGTGAAGAAGAAAGAAACGAACGATACGAAACTTAAAAAGAAAAAAGATGAGAAAAGCTGAGAGCATGTATGCTACAAGGTATCTCGCGGAAAGGAGAGCTGACCTTTCATCGCGTAAAAGCGTCGAGTTTCGCACCTAACAAAAGTAATCTTTATGGCCTGATACTACACCTCATCAGGTTTTGGCCGTCGAGGGCAATTACTTGCGCGAATAAGGAAAAAATTCCGTAACGCTAATCACTAGAAATTTGAAGGCAGCCCTGAGTGCAGCTCTGTACGGTGTATCGCAGTCATGACGAGGCACAGTATCAGCCGCTGATGGAGGCTTTGACGATGCATCCAGTGTCAGATATTGCCCAACCTGCGTTCCCATCAGTAGCTCACGCAGGTCGCTTCAGCGTCTAGTAATGACATGTCTAGTAAACAAATCGAAGCCGCTAAACATCCGAGGTAACCACAATTCAATTACGAGCTGGTTCAAATGATTCAAATCGCTCTGAGCACTATGGGACTTAACATCTGTGGTCATCAGTCCCCTAGAACTTAGAACTACTTAAACCTAACTAACCTAAGGACATCACACACATCCATGCCCGAGGCAGGATTCGAACCTGCGACCGTAGCAGTCACGCGGTTCCGGACTGAGCGCCTAGAACCGCTAGACCATCGCGGCCGGCTACGAGCTGGTAGTCAACAGTTACAATGTATTTGATTGGCCATGAATGGGAGAGAGCCATAACAGAAATGAAGAGGGGCGACATAGAAGTGCTGAAAAACCTCCAGTTTGCTAGCTAAGTAACAGAGCTATTTTCCATTGCACATATATCTTCAGATAGTCAAGAAAAGCAACATATAGGGTAACGTCCCATCGACAACGAGGTTGTAATACACCACCCAGCTGCCTGTTACTGCTTCACTGCTTGGCAGTTGCTAAGGGACAACCGACATTTGTTAAGGAGCAGCTGCCAACTGCTACGGAACACCCGATCAATGACACTAAAAGGACATGCAGGGGGTAAGACATGTTAACTGTGGCAATTCCTATGCACTAGCGCTCTGTGTACACTCGATCGTTCAGGCAGTACGGTATTTGACGATGGTTGTTGTGGAAACGATTAGTACGACATTCTGTGTGCTGCGGCAACGTGTCTGCATGACATCGTTTGATCCTTACGATTGGGGACGAGCAGTTGAACGCCTCGAAGCTGGTCAAAGTGCCGCTACTGTGGCCACAGTAATGGATGTGCCCAGAAGTGTCACCTTGCGATTAAAAAAGGCGGATGAAGGTGGAAATCCTATCCGAAACCATTCCAATGCTCGTAGATGGACCACCACACCACCCGAGTATCTATAAGTAGCCCTATGAGTGGAAAGGAACAGACATCTCACTCCTAAGCAGATCGCTGCAGACCCTGCAGCCACTACCAGAACATCTGTCTCTGCCAGAACCATCCTGTGGCGATCAAATCAGACTTGCTTGTACGTTCGGAACCTCCTTAAATGCATCCCAATTCAATCACGCCATCACGCGTTCAATGGTGTAGGGAGCACATTGGTTGGGGTCAACAACAGTGGTCCAAAGTGATGGTCTCCAACGGACCCCGCTTCTCTGTGGCAAGTGGTCCTGGCCACCAGTTGGTGTGGGGAAACACATTGGACGCCACACAACCTTCACGAACGTCATGTGTGTGGCCTAGGTGTTATGGCGTAGGCAGGCATCACGCACAATGGCTGAACATCGCTGCCTATCCTTGCACGAGGTGCGGTTACAGCACAGCGGTATTTCAGATGGATTATAGTGGATTATTATCGAACAGTCCACGTGTGTACTGCCGGTCCGTAGTGCCCGTTGGACACTATGAATGTGTCCGTTGGACACTAAGGACCGGCAGTACAACCGTGGACTGTTCGAGCAAGAAATACGCTGGGAGAAACTGAAGCCGTATCTTACAAGAACTGAAAACCACCTTTTGAGAGGAAAGGGTCATATCTCCAAAGACCTCCTCAACATATTGGTAGCTAGCATAAATAACAGGTGCTAAATGTGCATTAGTGCCCAAGGAGGCCATATTCGTTACTGAGAGTCCAATTTAGGCTTTTATCTTGGGAGTATGACCTGTGTCGAACACGAACGTTATTTATGTCATATCCTGCTCTCCCTTGTGATGTAATTTATACCTTTTTCGTCATAAACTTAGCACTCCACCTCCGTTACGTATGTGCTGTGTCTCACGTCGACCTTCATTGCCTGTGATTCTTCCTGTCCAACAATATCTCTGTCCCTTAGCAATTATCAAGCAGTGTAAAATGGGACACCTTCCCCACAGCAGAATATTTTATTTTTTATCTTGTTTATCTAGTTCAGAGTATGCTGAATCCAAGTTTTCGACCTCCAAAGCCCTCGGGACAACTTTTTGTGAACAAAAAACCACTTTTTTCAGGTTTTCGTCTATTATTCGGAAACTTGAATCCCACTGAAAACATCCGTACCAAAATGGAAAGAGCATTAAATTTTGCGTCGAATGATCTATTTAAATGTCAAAATCGGAACAGCCGTTAGGCCGTAATCAACTGTTCGTTCATTTTTATCAACTGGGCTCAAAAACAGCTACTCCAAATGAAAAATGTCAAGATATCAAAGTTGCAGAGCAAGAAATTTCACGTTACAAAAGCATCTACTTTTTCAGTTTCAGGCAACATTAAACGTTCATATAATTGAAAGCCAAAGTAATTCCACTTTGTTGTTTTTCTTTTAAGTCAAAGTTATTCAATGAAATGAAATTTCCGATGGGCATACTGCTCCTTAATCAGCACATATGTGTTCCCTATGTACATATTTTTAAATTTTTTTCATTCATGCGCATTTTTACTCGTTTTCATCCATTGTATTAAGTGGCAAGAATGGGTTGCTGAAATGGAAACCAAGTACACAGTAATGGCCGATATGAATTTACTTATGAGTAATATAAAATTTGTACAATTGAACAAATAAAAGGGCATGACAATTTTAAAAATCAATTTGAATATCAGAGATCAACATTTTATGGTTCAAATGGCTCTGAGCACTATGGGACTTATCATCTGTGGTCATCAGTCCCCTAGAACTTAGAACTACTTAAACCTAATTAACCTAAGGACATCAAACACATGCATGCCCGACGCAGGATTCGAACCTGCGACCGTAGCGGTCACGCGGTTCCAGGCTGAAGCGCCTAGAACCGCACAGCCACACCGGCCGGCGACATTTTATCAAATTTCAATTCCATCGAGGTCGTTTATCAAATTTCAATTCCATCGAGGTCGTTTGGAGACAGCGGCATGTGCCGGTCTAGCATTTGCTCTTCAGGAGCCACAGCGGTACCTTCGAAAACTTCCTCGTCCTGGAACCTACCTTCTATCTCTTCCTCATCCTTGTCGAACCCAATTTTATGGAGTTTTCTCGCAAGATAAGCCACAACAGTGTCTGCACGTTGACGAGCAGTTCGGTCCAGCTGTGCGACAGCCACATAGTGCTATACATTGTGTTTTGCACGCGCAGGAAACCATCTTCAATCGCGTGTGTGGTGCCGCATCTTTCGTCTCGTCACTGGAAACAATCCTGGTAAGTTTTTCTTCTAGCCCCACTGGCGTGGGTCAGTTTTCTTCCACAGCCAAGATTGCACTTGATGATAGGACCGCAATGAGTGCCACCTTGCTGCTTCCGTTGTTGGTGGTAGCCTTTCGTGTTTGAAAGATTTTCTCGGGGCACATTTTACAAAAAGCTCGTACCTGGGCTCGTCCAAAGTCGCGCTGTTGCAATTCCCTTATAGTGCTAACATCAGCTGTTCTTCTGTCTGGGCTGTTAGGCTTTGAGAGACCGAGACTTGAACAAATTCAGTAGACTGCACTTCGAGGTGTCGCTTTGCTCCATAAGATTTAGTAATTTCCCTTTCCCTTGGCCAAAAAAAGAGGAGGGAGGACTCGAACCTCTAACGGGGGTAGCCGCACGGCCCGCGAAAAAAAAAAAGGAAGAGAATATGATATCTTGTGAAGGTGTGAAGGCATGGCTGACAATGGAAAATGCAGGATCGAAATTGAAATAATTACCGGAGTATCACACTCCTGCTGATTTCCCTGTTCCCTGTTGTTGTAGCTGTTTCCTCAACCCGTTAGGAGAACAAGCACGCCTATGTCCTCGCTTACGATTCCCACACTATCAGACTCAGCAGCTTGGGAAATAGCTGCTTCCACAATCAATGAATCGGCATCTTCTTTTGGCTGTAACACTTGAATACTTCCATCCTCAAATTTCCTCATGAACATAAAACTCAAGTTGTTCTTGTTGCTCATCTTTGCAAGAAACCTCTCCTGTGTGACTGCAGCATTTGTATTTTCATCGAAAATGATATCTGATGAAGAACTGGTGTTTTTAAACGACGATATCTTTCAGACTTTGTTCCCTTTTGCGAAGCATCACGTCTTCTTTCCCGATTAATGTTGTTGTCAGGCTCCATTGCTGTGCAGGGAGAGATCGCCATGATCCGTACCATGGAATGGAAAGTATTCAACTTGTCAATCGTGCAGATGTTAAAATCGGCGTTATCAGAGATGAGCTGCATGAATGCTTCGCTGGTTATGCAAGGGTGCTCAGGTCGTACAGTAGAGGACGTCTCACATAGGAAGCTTCCATTTGTGGAGTTGCGAATGAAATTGCACTACGAGCATCGACAATAAGTCTTGGCCCGAAACTTTTGTACACGAATGTACTGAGCCCAATCAAAAGTGAAGACAGAAATGACCGTGGTCTTACAGCAGAAATCACTGTATGTGACAAAGCAACACACTTTTTTTGCGTTTATCTAGAGTTGATTTAGACTTACAAAAAAATAACAAAATGGAATTTCTTCGACTTCCAAGTGTATGATAGCTTAACAGAGCCTAAAATTGAAACACTAGATGTTTTTGTAAGATAAAACGTCACGTTCTGCAACTACAATAACTTGGTAATTTTTCATTTGGAGTAGCCGTTTTTGAGTTACATACGTCGGAGCCAACTTTTCAGCCAAGCTGGTGAAAATGAACCAACTTTGACAACTCATTACGGACGAACGGTGCACCGATTTTTACCATTCGACCATTCGACGCAAAACTTAATGCTTTTTATATCTGATACGGATATCGTTTTCATTGCGATGCACAGTTTCCGAATAATAAACGAAAACCTGAAAAAACTGCCAAAATTACCTTTTTTTCACAAAAAGTTGTCCCGAAGGTTTTGGAGGCTGAAAACTTGGATTCAACATACTCTGAACTGGATGAACAAGATAAAAAATAAAATATTCTGCCTCATCTTTTGCAAGCAAAGGTCCTTTTTGTGGCGCCTTTACTGGACTACTCCATTTTCTATAGTCTACAGCTCCAATCACTATCTCCAAATGACAGTATGTAAACTCAAATAGCAACAGTGAACTACAGATAAAACTGAAAACTGATAAATGAACCCATAAAACCCATTGCTATCAGAATACCAACATCCAAAAAAAAAAAAAAAACGCTACGAACTCTCTTTTTATCAGAGTGGCGGATATAAGCACCTGACGGTACAAGTCAGCCAGACAACTGGCGGAAGACCTATATTTACCGCTGCGGTATGAAAGACCTTCCTTCTTCTGAATATCTCATAAATATAAGTCAGAGAGTGTTAATATTCTTTTGTGGGTTAATTTTTTGTGCACGAAGGGGAATATTTTCAGTTTATACTGACAAGGGAACCTCCCCATCGCACCCCCCTCAGATTTAGTTATAAGTTGGCACAGTGGATAGGCCTTGAAAAACTGAACACAGATCAATCAAGAAAATAGGAAGAAGTTGTGTGGAACTATGAAAAAAATAAGCAAAATATACAAACTGAGTAGTCTATGTGCAACATATGCAACATCAAGGAGAATGTGAGATGAGGGGCGCCGTGGTCCCGTGGTCAGCGTGAGCAGCAGTGGAACGCGAGATCCTTGGTTCAAGTCCTCCCTCGAGTGAAAATTTTAATTTCATTATTTTCGCAGTTATGGTCTGTCCGTTCGTTCATTGACGTCTTTGTTCAGTGTAATAAGTTTGGTGTCTGTGTTTTGCGACCGCATCGCAAAACCGTGCGATTAGTAGACGAAAGGACGTACCTCTCCAAAGGGAACCGAAAACATTTGTTCGCAAGGTCATAGGTCAACCGATTCCTCCACAGGAAAACACGTCTGATATATTCTATACGACACTGGTGACGGCATGTGCGTCACGTGACAGGAATATGTTGTCGACCCACCTAACTTGTACACTTGGCGAATGGGTAAAAAGATTCTTCTACCTTGCCCGATTTAGGTTTTCTTGTGGATGTGATAATCACTCCCAAAATAGTGATGAAAACATAAGAGTTTGTCACATAAACTGCAACAAATGACTGCAACAGTCGCACAGTGTTCCCTGTGCTCTGTCAAAACATATGTTTTTAACGTTTTCAAATTTTTCCGTGTGTAGACCGTCAAATCCTGCATATGTCCAAGCAAATCTGAACATGTCCTGGAATTTTGGAGAGCGAAGTTGATTGTGTGTGTGTGTGTGTGTGTGTGTGTGTGTGTGTGTGTGTGTGTGTGTGTGTGCCTCAACTTCGATAATTCTCTGAAAATAAAAAATTTAAATTTTCACTCGGGGGAAGATTCGAACCAATAACCTCTGATTCCACAGCTGCTCACGCTAACCACAGGACCACAGCGTTACTACGATAGTATTATCCTTAATATTATATATGCTGAGCATGGACTACTCAGTTTGTATATTTTGCTTATTTTTTTCATAGTTCCACACAACTTCTTCCTGTTTTCTCGACTGATCTGTGTTCAGTTTTTCAAGGCCTATCCACTACGCCAACTTATAACTAAGTCTGAGGGGGGTGCGATGGGGAGGTTCCCTTGTGAGGTCATGGCAGTTACGTAACTAGATTAAATTTAAGAAGGATTAGGAGGCTTTCAAGCTTATTGCTCCAGGGTGATCGTTTCCTTTAGTTGAAGTGTGAAACGTTAGTCTGCCTTATTAGGCCGAAAGGCCCGAGACAGGCACAGCGGAGACCGATGCACGTCGCAGGCGCCTGCTGGTGAATCCGGACAGTGGATTCGCTGCTGAGGGCAGCCACGACAAGGCATGCGGCTCGCGGGGTGGGCGGCGTTCCAGGAAGAGATCGCGGCCGCCAGATTGTGGCGATGCGCGATACTCGATACGCGGCCCCTAATAAAGCCTTCCCCGGCGTCGCTACTAATTAACGGCGCGCCGTGCGTATCATTAGGCCCACCGAACCGCTCGCTCCCCATCTGCTGGGCAGCCCGCCAGTCGCCGACCGGTCATCGCGGCGCATGCCTCCAGTACAGACAGAGACGCTTCTGCACCGCCCTGCCCGGATCACGATCCTGTACTGTGCTCCAGCTATTGTCATTATTGTCATCGTGTGCCGATTCTGGCATTAGCGTCGCAGGTTTGCACTACGATGTTGGTGAAGGTCTCTGTTAAGCTCCAACATGCTACTCCAGGCGTGTGTAAAATGAATGTGGGCAACAGAAGATACTGAACCCAATAATGAAAATTTGCCCCCTCCCCCACCTCCCGAAGCAGATCTGAGGATCTCTTAGTGGTGATATTATCTCCTCCTCCCTGCTCTTTAAAAATATAACTTACAACATAAACATAAATGAATGTGAGACGACCCGCTAAACCCGCAAGAAAATGTTACAAAAAAAAAACACAGCATTAATTTTTGGAACTTAATAACTGCCTGAATATGCCATACAATCTCATGCCTTAAGGGCAAGACCACTTTAATTTAAAATCGGCTGAACGCCAATAACTTAAAACTCAAACCAAAATCAGAAAGTTAAAAGGCAGAAGGCCTTATCTTAAATCAGTTCTTTTAATTAGTCTGAAGGCCCAAACAATCTTACGCCTTAAGGGCAAAACAATTTAAAAATCGGCTAGAAGCCATACAAATACAAACCACAAGAACAAATGAGAAATGGCAGTCCACCCAACGGCGCTCAGAAGTTTCCGAGGGTCGGCCTGGAATTCAAACACTAACGCTCGCTTCAGTGAGGCAGGCAGTAGGCCCAACCAATCTCGATCCGACGACAACCCAACCGACAGACAGTCAACGGATCCACCGACGAGGTAACTTTCGCTCCACCCGACCAGCACACAACAGGGAGTTCAGTGGAACAATGTAGAAGGTATTTCCGCCCACAACCAATTATACATCGAGCTGTCAAACTACACACTGTACTGGACAGCGAGAACAGGATGAGGAAAATACACTGCCTGAATTTACGTCTACGGCCAGGGCAGGTAACCGGAACGTTAACGGCCACAAGGCAGAAGATTCCGCTGGTGCACTTCAATTCAAAATAACCAAGTATACTTAAACACCACCGGAGGGTGGCTAAAATTTGCCAACTTGAAAACACACGTTGTTGCTTGCGGGAATATCCCCACAGCCGACAACGAAATCCAAACGACACAATGTGAACAGTCGTGACTTGCTGGTATATTAAGTCGAAACTCAACTTTCGTATCCAGGATCGGTGAGCCACGGACCACGTAGCAATAGGAACAGCACCAAACACTACGACCGCGCATGGACGCCTCCAGCGGCCTCGGCCAAACTAAGCACCACGGAGATTTCCTCGCTGCTCCATGCCAACCGACCGACTCCTGAGGCCTGGAAAATGTGAAAGGACCAAAATATACGTTGGCCGATGAGACTACCAAGCAACGGTCGTCCGGCTCCAATCTGCCTCCGTCGGACAGTTCATGTGTGTCGCCAGTGGTCGGCGAGCAGTGGCTGTCGACGCCTCACCGGCGCTCCTCCCCGACTCCACTGCTGCTGCGTCCCGACTGCACTGCTGGTCCGTCTCCAACTGACTGCCAGACACACGTCGACCCGGAAATACTATCTGCCGCTCCAGAGACGGTACGACAGTGCACTTATAGATACGCGCTGCTGCTGCCGCTCACGAGCAGGTAAGGCAGGTAGTTAGTGGCGCCATTAAATGGAATAAGAAAACGAGGTGGCAGTACCGTAATAGAAGATGACAAACAATAAACGGAATAAACGCGAGCCGTGCACGGCTCAGAATGATTAAGAGAATTAGTAACTACAAACTGATAAATGCTGTTTCTGCAGATTAAAACCCCTTCAAATATTAAAAATGTTTATACATATCAATGTCGAACGGACATAAAGAGGTACAAGTGAATATCCTAACTAATACGATTGATCAATTGGCCAAAAACTGCCCCTTTTTATGGCTACATGATCTAATATAAATAATGCAAGATGACTGACATCTTCTAATAGAAGACAAAACTTTCAAAGATGACCTACAGTGGTGTGCAACCTAAGTGGGAATAAAACTTACACGCTAAGCTTTATAGCCCTAATAAACCGAAGCAAGTAGCAAAATCCCCGTATATACTGCGTCTGGTGCGTCGGAGCGATGGTTCTCGTACACGTCTGCTATGATGGATGGAAAAACTCAACCACAAAATAAGAAACTCTTTCAAACACTAGGACGGCAGAAGGCGGTCCTCTGACTAGTATGATCTAATACTGTTTTCTCCTCTAAGTGTTCTACAGACGAGAAACACAAATTCCCAGCAGCCACAAGGACGGAGTTCAGGTAACATCTCAACGTGAGTATAAGCTGAAGAAGCGCTCTCAATCACTGATCGCTGCATACTCAACGACGACTCTCTACCTGGTTCAAATGGCTCTGAGCAATATGCGACTTAACTTCTGAAGTCATCAGTACCCTAGAACTCAGAGCTACTTAAACCTAACTTACCTAAGGACTTCACACACATCCATGCCCGAGGGAGGATTCGACCCTGCGACCGTAGCGGTCGCGCAGATCCAGACTGTAGCGCCTAGAACTGCTCGGCCCTCTCTACCTGGAGGCGAAGTCCAGAATCGTGTATGTTCGCAACAGCACAGTCCCTAACCGTTCTAACTATAAAATCTCCTGAGTGCAAAGACTGAAAGTCTCTCTGTAGCATCAAAGATGACACTGAGCGACCATCAGACACGGGAGCTCAAAACGGAAGACCCCTTTCTCCCCACTACTGGCTTCCCAACAAAGTTCGGCTCCATTCCCTTGTAACTGCAGAAGGCGAATAATATGCTCGAAAACACGGAATACTCTCTCTCTATACAGACTCTTCCGAACGCCGACCAACAATATTTCAGTCTTTTGTCGTCCAGCGCGGAAAATTCACAAGGAAACACCTATCCCCGTTAATTAGGAATTCATACAATCGCACGCTTCTCAGAGTAAAAATCCTCGGAAATAACCCAGCCTGCGTGATTTCCAAAGTAACGCTTCGTTGTTCGTCTCTTCTGCGGCCAAGATTTTCAGAGTTTCCGGTTATCCTTTCGTTTTGGCCTAGCTACAATACCAGCTAGCCCTCCCCCCCCCCCCTTCGCCACTCTGTTCCACTAGCGGATTGCACGGGGGAAAAACGACTGTCTGAACGCCTCAGTATGAGCTCTTATTTCCCTTATCTTTGAATGGTGATCGTTGCGCGATTTGAAAGTTTCAGAATTTAGTGAGCAGCCCCTTCTGTTTAGCGCGCCGTCTATCTGCAAGTGTGTCCCACTTCAAACTTTCTATGAAAACGCTCCCGCGACGGCTAAATGTATCAGTCACGAATCTTGCCGCTCTTCTTTGGACTTTCTCAATCTCTTGAATCAGACCCAACTGGTAAGGGTACCACACAGACGAACAATACTCCAAGACTGGGCGAACTAACGTATTGTAAGCTATTTCCTTTGATGAAGGACTGCATCCCTTCGGGATTCTACCAATAAACCGCAATCTAGAATTCGCCTTACCCGTTACTTGTGTAATCTGATCATTCCATTTGAAATCATTTCGAATAGTCACACCCAGATCCTTGACGGACGTTACAGCTTCCAAAGACTGGGCATTTATTTTGCACTCGTACATTAATGGGGATTTTCGCCTTGTTATACACAGTAGGTTACTAATATTGAGAGATTACTGCCAGTCATTACAATACGCAGTTATTTTCTGCAAATCTTCTCTGATTTCTTCACAACTTTCATGGGATACTACTTTCCTGTAGACAACAGCATCATCGGCAAACAGTCTAAGGCCGCTGTCAATACCATCAACCAGATCGTTTATGTAAATCGTAAAAAGCAGAGGACCTATTACGCTGCCCTGGGGCACACCTGAAGTTACGCTTGTTTCTGTTGAAGTTACCCCGTTCAGGACGACATACTGCTTCCTGTCTATGAGAAAACTTTCTAACCAACCGCATGTGTCATCTCATAGACCGTAAGCGCGCACTTTTTGTAGCAAGCGACAGTGCGGAACTGAGTCGAACGCCTTTCGAAAGTCGACAAATATGGCATCAACCTGGGAGACGGTATCTAGAGCCTGTTGTATACCATGCACAAAGAGGACCAGCTGTGTCTCGCATGACCGCTGTTTCCTAAAACCGTGCTGGTTTCTGCAAATGAGCTTCTCAGAGTCTAGAAAGGTCAAAGGATCTTAACTGTTTTACAATCCCAGATACACTAAACAGTATGTCAACCATCCTTTCGTTTGTTCGATAATTGAAAGGAGGAATGGTGCTGCAGTCCTCTACCGTAAACGAGTTTTTGAAGGCTAGGTTTAGAATTTCGGCCTTCTGTTTACCATCATCAGTTACATTACCCGCACTGTCAGCAAGAGACGGTATTGAATTATTTGTACCGTTTATAGATTTTATTTACGACCAAAATTTTTTGGCGTTATTTTTAGAATAGGCAGATAAAATATTGCTTTCTATTCGTTAAAAGAATCTCTCATTGTCCTTCTGACACCTGCATTCATTTCGCATAATTTCTGTTTGTCAGCGGGGCAGTGACTACGTTTAAAACGACTGTGCAAAATTCTCTGCTTTCTCAGCAACTTCATAATATGTTTGTTGTACCAAGGTGGATCCTTTCCCTCCCCTACACTTTTGCTAGGCTCATACTTCTCTAGCACATGGTGGACAATACCTTTAAATTCCGACCAAAGATGCTCAATATCTTTGTGTCCCACGGTGAATGCTTGGAGCTGACTACGAAGATATTCATTAATGACACTTTTATTTGCTTTCCCAAACAAGAAACCTCTACACTGTTTCTTTAGTTTTTTTGCAACTTCCACTGACATAGAGGCTACAACGACATTATGGTCGCTAATACCTTCTTCTAGATCAACTTCCTCAAAAAGATCAGGTCTGTTTGTCGCCAAGATATCTAATACGTTCCCATCTCGAGTTGTTTTACTAACCTATTACTCAAGGTTGTATGTTGAGAACGCTCCTAGAATAACTTCACACGAATCTTTGCTTCTGCCTCCTGTGATAAAGGTGTAATTTTCCCAGTCAATGGATGGTAGATTAAAGTCTCCACCTATAACTAATGGATAATTTGGATATTTATTTCCTATGTACTCAAGACTTTCCCTGAAACATTCTGCGACGTTTGTTGCGGATGCTGGTGGTCTATAAAAACATCCTAATACAATGGTCAATCCTTGTCTGACTGACAGCTTTATCCAGACTATGTCACAGTCTGACCCAGTCTCGATCTCAACTGCGTTTAAACAGCTTTTAACTGAAATGAACGCACAACCTCCCACAGCATCAGTCCTATCCTTCCTAAACATTGTTCAATCCGAGTTCAAAATTTCACGGCTTTTTATGTCTGGTTTCAATCAGCTTTCGGCACCTAATACAATATTGGCATTGCTACTGTTTATTTCGGAGATTAACTCGGAGATCTTGCTACAGACACTTCGTCAATTTACTAACATGAGATTAAGCATATTTAAATTCTTTGGAATGACCTGTTTAGGCGAACTAACAATTTTTACAGTTGGCACCCCCGCATCCGTGTCAAGAACTGGTAATTTTCCAGGCCAGTGGTTTGTTTCCCGTAGGGAGGAACCTAATCTAAATAACGCCCATGTGCACGCCACAAGAACTGTGCTACTCATGTAGCACCCCTGATCTATCGAAGGACGTCCTACAACCTTCCACCCCATAGCGTTGGTCGAGGAATCTACAACCATTTTCGTCACAGAGTCGACGTAGCCTCTGGTTTAGATTCTCTACTCGACTCCAAACTAGAGGACCACGGTTCACCCTGGGTAGGATGCTGCAGATCGTCAGCTTGGCTTCCACTCCTCGAGAGATGGAGGCCGCCTTCACCAATTTAGCCAGCCGTCGAAAGGACCCAAGGATTTCCTCGCAACCCCGACGACAGGCATCGTTGGTGCCGACATGCGCAACAATCTGCAGCTGGCTGCACCCCGCACACTCGTCAGTCGCCGGAAGAGCCTCTTCCACATCCCGGACAAGGCCCCCCGGCAAGCACACCGAGTGAACGTTGGGCTTCTTCCCCGCCCTAGCTGCTATGTTCCTGTGTTCCTGAGGGGCTCCATACCCGCCTAACATTGGAGCTCCCAATAACTAACAAACCCCAACCCTCACTTGCCTATGTGCCTATCCGGACTTTGCTGAAGGAGCGGCCACTATACTGGCAGAAGGTGCATTCTGATCCGGCTCAGTCTCCCCCCCCCCCTTCCCCCCCCCGAAGCATCAGATAGCACACTGAATCTATTAGCAAAGGGCATGGGATTTGGCAGGAGCCTGCGTCCCCCATGCAACCTTCGCCTTGAGGCTCGAGACCTCGACACAGTGCGCCACCCACACTGAGGTGAGAGTGGGCCGGCAGGCTCAGTCGCACCTGAGGTCGGGTCAGTGACAGAGAGCTGTGACATCCCCCCCCCCCCCCCCCCCCCGGCACATCTAGTACAGCAGAGGCTGCCCCAGGCACCTCATCCCCATCGCACCTCAAGGAGGCACTCTGCAACTTGTTGACTGTGGCCAACAAAGCTTCCAGCTGCGTTTGGACTGTGGCCAACTCCATTGATTTACTATTTAAAAAAACTTAAGGAAAGCTACTGCCACACACGGTCAACAGCTACACTCTAGTTGGCAGAATGGACACACATTAATGAAAATAAAAATTTATGGTAGAAGCGAGATCTGGTGCTTATTTTCCTGCTAGCGGCTATTTAGAGAATACTAAAGAATAAGACAGTGACATACAGTAAACGGCTAGAGTGAATTTTATAAACTAATTAAACAGTGACCTACGGTAAGCTGCACCTACTGATTATCCCTCGTATTTGTAATTTAAACAAGCGTTTACGTACACGCGAAAGTGATCTAATAAAACTATAAAAACTGCTACCTTAAATGTATCGAGCCTAAATGACACTAATAATCGCAAATACTGAGTATTTTGCACTGAATTTATTAATAATTCCGCGTATTTAACGTCAGTTACGAATATAAACAAACGTTTGCGTACACTCGGAACTGTCCTAAATAGAAACTTCACTTATCTTATTCAGACGCAAATAAAAACTGAAACCTTTAATTTATGACGTGTATCTTTCACTTATGCACGTAAATACTACAGAATAGACAGCAAAAATGATTAGTTAATAGCTAAGTTACTTATCTTGTAACACAGCAAGCGAAAAGCGCTCGTAGCTCTTGTGGTCCGCTGTGCCAGACTATTGTGCTTCAGCGCTGAGATACCCCGTCCGTCCGGCTAGGGCTACTTCCCGTGTTAAGCAGGACCAACACACCTGTGCGGGATTTTCCACCCAGGGCCTGAGTAGCGCCTGCTTTTTCATTTCCACTAGAGTTCCAACCTCTCCCAATATAGGTAATCATTCATTACGCCGTTTCGATAATAAAGACACTGCATCACCTTTCATGCAATAAGCGTTAGCAACTATTTACAAGGTGTATGTGACAATGTCAGTCTCCTTTAAATATTCATATATGCGATGTACAACCTATCAAATGATACCTAATTCCGGTTGTATATCACGGCAACGTATGTAGATGAGTGCTTGTAAGGAGCGAAATTGTAGCCACCTTACAAAGCACAGGCCTGGCCAAACAGCTCCCCTCGAGTGCAAATGCTGCGGGCCGGTGTACTCAAAACTGCGCCCACTGAGATTTGGACGCAGTGAAATTTGCGCCCAGAAAGGTTCGAGGAAGGGTCCACTAGCCCCAGCGGGTAGAAGAGCTGAGGGACACTACTTAGGGGTTTCCGAGCTCTCATTTTCAAGCCATATTATGCAGAACGCTGCGAACTTAGAAGGTCAATGTTAAAGACTGCATCGACAGCTTTCTTCAAGAAACTGATACACGTTGGAGCGTATAAAACATGCTGCTCTAGATCCTAGTTACTTGATTAAATCTTCAGAAACGGAACTTCCCAAGATTATACAAAAATCAGTTAACCATTATTATGAGACTTCTGGAGACCGCGCCCTTGCACAAATTTCACTACTAAAAAGTTTTTCTGAAACTGTTCCCAGCTCTGTTTTTGCGCTAAGATTTTTCTAATCTTCGTTTTCCAATCTTCGTGTGTTTCGATAGCGTTATGTAAGAGAATTCCTCTTCTTAAAAAAGTCAAATTAATTAAGAATTATCTTGGGTACACTATGAGTAAGGCACGACTGTCTAATTTAGCTGTTAGAGCTAGGTAAAGATATCGATATTGATGAAGAAATTTCAAAATTTGCATCCGAGAAAGAAGGAAGAAATTCTAAGCTACTTGCTAGTCACCTGTCACTTAGGCGATCTTCGGTTACTTGTTCTGCTTTCTTAATAATCAATTAAACGGTGTGTCTTTTTTTAAAAAAAATGGCTTTCCTTATTTGTTTTCATCCATAAAAACTGTTTGCGAAGTAGTTTGATGACTTTGATGACTTAATGACGCTAATGAAAAAAAACTCCTACAGACTGTCTACAGAGTCAGTAAGGGGATGACAATAGTTAACGAACAACTGTTAAGTCACTGTTATTTGTTTTGCTGTAAATGTTTGTTTGTTCAATTACGTATACATAAATTGCTCAAACTTAAGTTGTACGTTCTCTTTTGGTCTAACGAGACATGCCGTTGAGGTTAGGAACCAGTATTGCCACAATCATTGTCATTGTCATAAAAAAAATCTTCATGTATTTCTCTCTTAGAGCATATATACATAAAAACCAGATAGTAATAAAACTGCTTATAGAATTAATCATTCGCCCAGCAGCAGAGTGTGTGTTGATATAAAAACCTTCCTCACAGATAAGAATGTTACCTTTTGCTGACAGTGCTCGTGGTAGCAGAGGCGTCCAGACATGACACACATGATTACGTGAATGAACTACAATTTTATCCTTTGTGAGGAGCCAGTTTACCCATTTACCTTACCCTAAAGATGTTACATATCTGATCCCTAGTGACCTACAGGAAAAGGAAACTCCCAATAAGATCATTGAGATTGAAAGAAGAAAACGTCGTACATTGGATAAGGTCTTATTGATTGGAAATTGCAAGGGCTGTCACAATTAATAATGAAAATACGGGTACCACACTTTATACAGATATATTAATGAAGGGATCCATCAAATTACAGATGTAAACTAGTGGTCACTATAGCAATTTCGTTTAGTGCCACAAGAAATCAAACAAAATAATTTACCCGTTGAAACCATCATATGAACATTTAATAACTGGACATGATATTGCAGATACGAGCTATAGCCTTGGACAACTGGGTGGGTACATGAAAAAGTAATATAAAACTATATCACAGATAAGGCAAATGACTGCAAAATGGCTAGTGATGTGAAGTAAGATGTCCTCGAAAAGTAAAGACGAACACCAATAATTTCGCCAAAGTGCACGAGGGTGCAAACAGTTGGCTGTGAATATTAAATCTGTGCGATGCATGCCTGATGGCAGTTGGCGAACTTCGTGACCCCCTTATCGTGTTGGCACATGCTTGCCACGCTTAATAGAGTGAGTACACTAGACAGCTGCAGTGGTGACTGGCAAAAGTGAGTCCTGATCGACCTCTATACTTCGCTCTAAGTCAGAGACACTCCTCATTGCAGTTCTCTTAAATGAAATGCATGAAGTGTCCTCCCTGATCTTTTTCCCTCAAGTGTATTTTTCGGCATCGCAGAAGCAAGTGCATTCTGACTTTACTCTCCAAAATTTAGTTGATTCTGCCAGTATCGGAATCTCACTGCCCAACTGCAGCACACCTTTCGAGTTGTTAATAATAATAATGTTATAAACAAACTGAATCATTTCCTGTCCTCGTGGGCTTTGTCATGTTTAACAAGTAATGGTATAGTGTGGAAAGAAGGCAGAAAATCTCTTCCACTACATTCAGATTTCCAGCCACTGACAACCAAAAGCCTTGTACATAGACATGAACAAAGAATCACACATTCTATCAAAGTAATTACTGTGAGCAAATCACAGAACCCCTTACTATGTTCTGAACAAACATTACTGCATGGCACAGCAGTGTCCAATGGCTTGTCCCACACTCTGAACTCCTATGTTTTCACTTGCCCTTCAGATCGTATCTAGCCTCTATCCAGTCAGCATCTTGCACAATGCAGCTTTAATGGAACGAAGTCTGGCTCCTCCTACACTCCTGCTAAGTGCTAAGGCATGGGTGTTTGTGTTGTCCATAGTGTCTGTTACTTTATGTTAGATTAAGTAGTGTGTAGGCTTAGGGAGCGATGATCTCTGCAGTTTGGTTCCATAAGACCTTACCACAAATTTCAAATCTTTTACACATCTATTACTGGTGTAAATGTGAAGGAGCATCATTGTTAGCCAAAATTTCAAGAAGGTCTTGACCGATTTACTTCTACAGTGTGCAAGTTTCCTATTGAAACAGACTGCAAGAAGATGGGCCGTACTCCGCTGTGCCGGCCGGTGTGGCCGTGCGGTTCTAGGAGCTTCAGTCTGGAATCGCGTGACCGCTACGGTCGCAGGTTCGAATCCTGCCTCGGGCATGGATGTGTGTGATGTCCTTAGGTTAGTTAGGTTTAAGTAGTTCTAAGTTCTAGGGGACTGATGACCTCAGAAGTTAAGTCCCATAGTGCTCAGAGCCATTTTACTCCGCTGTACTGAGCAACTGAGCGATTTAGCTTCCTGTCTCCTAGCATGTACCAGTTATGATAGCTAAAATTGAATGGATACATTGCTAGGGATAGCAGCTTCAATAACATAATTTAGCACGGTTGCAGTCTGTGAATGGATAGCATTACAAGTTTTGAAAGATTCATATTGCGTAGTCGTATTCTAGTCATAAGCCGATAAGCCATAAACAGAATTTTTTTAAATAGACTGCAAGGAATGAAACAAAACAGCACTTTGTTGTGTGGACAATTTTTATTTAAAGTGTATAAATGGAAGACAATATAAATGGAAGGAATAGTTTCTCTTTTGCTTTAAATGCCATGCTCCGTATTTAAAGTCGATTGCGCGAAAGAAAGCAAAATAGTTAACTCATTATGAAATCTACGACTAATATAAAAGGGAATGGTGACAAAATGAATCATTTGATGCCTCTTAGAATACTAAAGAAACGAGTGCTCCCTTCTTCTTTTCTTATACAGCGACTCGCATCTTGATAGAGGTCGCTGAAAACATATGTGAATTGGACAGGAGAACAGTACAGCAAAGATTCTGTGTGGCATGGATTCGAATTGTACCCAGCGGATACGGTCGTCCAGAACATCCACGATGCCCTACTCCACCTGCAACGGCAGGGGAAGGAGGTTTCTTTCTGCTGGGTGCCGGGGCACGTGGGTATTAGGGGAAACGAACTGGCGGATGTGGCTGCCAAAGATGCATGTTCCCTCCCTCACGTTGTTGAATGTGCCTCCATGCTGTTACCTCCCTTTTGCGTTTTCGTGTTATGCGTCAATGGGAAGAGGAGTGGCTGGCAGTCGGTGAAAATAAGCTGCGTTTGGTCAAGGCCACCAGGCGGCCATGGCGTACGTCCTACCAGTCATGCAGGCGGGATGAGGTTCTCCTCACTTGCCTCCAAATCGGGCACAGTCCCTTAACGCATGGTTTTTCACTCCGGCGGGAGGACCCCCCCAGTCTGCGGTGCTTGTGGCGTCCAGATTACTGTCCGCCACATTCTACTTGACTGTCCTTTATTCTCTGACCAGAGGGCGATGGTTTCCTTGCCGCCGGATTTGCCCTCTATTTTGCAAGACGACGCAACGACTGTGGTTAAGGTCTTACGGTTTAGTGTCCTGTCCAATTTGTTGCCTCGGATTTTAGGGAGAGGATTTCAATGTGCTGCTAGGTGACTGGCTCACCCAGGTTTTAGGTAAGAGGTCCACCAGTCACGATCACCTACTTGTTTCACTTCGATTTCTGTTCTCTTTTCCTTGTGTTTCCTTTCCTTTTTTAGTGCGTTTCTTTTCCACTTCTTTTGCCTCTGTATGTGAGGATTTGCAACTGCGTCAGGTCTGTGTCTTTTAGCCGTTCTCCTTGTTCGTTGTCCGTCTTCGTCCCTTCACCGCACGTGCTCCTTTTTCTATGCGTTTGGGCGCTGATGACCACGCTGTTTAGCGCCCGAAAACCTCAAACCATACACACACACCTCGAATTGTTCCTGGTGGTATTCCGGAAGTACGTATGTGGCAACAGGTCTACGAACAGGTCAAGCAGGTCGATGGTTTGTGGGCGCGCAGCTGTCAACCCAAGTGTGTTCCATCAGCTTTAGATTAGGTGAATTTGATGGTCAAAATATCAACGTCAGTTCACTATTACTCTCCTGGAGCCACTGTAGCACGGTTCTAGAGTTGTGACAGGGACAGTTATTCTATCGGAAAATGCCATTGCTGTCGGAGGACAGATAAAGAATGACGGTAAGCAGGTGCCATCAATTACTACTACAGCTCCCATAGAAGCCCAGGTGGAGGTCCACGATAGCGTAATACTGCCCCCGCTAGCCTCTGTTCGTGGAGCCGTGCACGTTTATAGCAGCCGATCGCCTGGATACCTGCGTATCCGACCTGGTTTAACAAGCTACATGATTCATCCGGCAGGGTGACACGTCTCCGTTTATCGATATTCCATTCTCTACGATCCTGTGCCCACTGCAGAGGTAATCGATGACGCCGTTGGCTGAACATGGGTACACTTACAGATCATGTTCAGCAGTGTGCGCTGAACGATGTGCTCCGAAACACTTGTGCCTGCAGCGGCAGTGTAATCTGTCATAATATCTGCCAGAGGTTGCAGCCTGTTTCACTATACAGAGCGGACAAGCCTCCATCCAGTTACTTGTGACGTACTCGTTATTTCGCCGTCCTTCAGCTACTTCCCATACATACTGACATAGTAACACGGAAATATCTGACCAGATTCGCTGCTTGTTACATGCTCGTACCTAGGATTCGAACCATAGCAGTCTGCGCTTTGTCTCAGTCTCTTATGACAGAGGATTTCTCCATTTGCGGTCGCATCGCCACTAGCTCTGTTTGTATTCTTTCCTCACCCAATCAGGTACCCGCAACACGACCATAAAAGATTCAGTCTATAGCTGGGTAGTTCTTAAGACCGACGAAGAGCTTGAAAGTAATGCGTAACATTTCTACTTAAACTAGTGTTCGTATGTGTCTGGTTGTTATCTGAAAAATTGGTATAAAACTTATTTTTATATGGAATTGCGTAAATCTCAGTGAAAGTCAAAAGAATTGTGCTTCTATTAAAGTTATGGACGGGAATACGTGAAGCACACACTACGCCATACGAAATGTAGACTAGCCAGTACATCAAACAATTCGCCTACGAGAGAGTAACCTGTTTTCAACGAAATTTACATATGCTGTTTAACTGCAAAACAAATGATTCCCATTAAAATGTCGGTCCTGAATAGTGTTAATCTTTATGTTTAGTCTTGCAAACAGTGACTCTACTAGAACTGTTAGTATAATTATACAGAAAATGAAAATTTAACGCATCCGAATTTGTGATAAAACTGCCTGAAAACTCACAAGATATCACTTTACTGAGTTCTTCCACTAGTATTAAGCCTCTGAACTAGTATATTATTTTTGCAAATAACTTCCTGACAATCATGGTGCCTTATAATGGACATAAATTTTGACGCTAATTAAGTTCATTCGACTACCGGTGCGCAAGGAACGCTCGTCTGTTCTGCAGCCTGTCGCTATTTAGACAACGATGAAACTGTCAAAAAACTAATTTCATTTATCTTGCTTGCGATGTACAGTGCAAGACGGTATCTTCTCATTTTTCATAAAAATGTTTCTGCAGTACAATACTCGCGATGTGGAATGCGAGTATACAAACACATTCATAAAGGTAAAAAATGAAAAATGAGGAACTAAACTTAAAGAATGATGAATGAGAACAATGACTCCAAGTATAACTATACTTCATTATGATGAAAGGACACTACACAGCTCCATAAAGTTCTCACAACTACACAAGTTAGCAAAATATTTTTCAATAATTTTCCTGTGTATAGTTAATTTCCTTGACACTTCTTTCTATTATGTGACAAATCCATGTGCTTCATTATAAAATTTCTACAGTAAACTGTAACCATACACAATGTTCTAACAACAAGGAACTACACAATTACGAATATATATAAAAAACAACTAGATTACCTTACAAAACTTACCTTCTGACATTCTTATATTCATATCATCTCAGTTCCACAAAAGTTTTGCTCATAATATATTATTATAAAATCCTTTTCAAATAATCCTGCCTGCTCTACAGCCGGTCGGTGCGGCCGAGTGGTTCTAGGCGCTTCAGTCTGGAACCGCGCTAACGCTACGGTCGCAGGTTCGAATCCTGCGTAGGGCATGGATGTGTGTGATGTCCTTAAGTTAGTTAGGTTTAAGTAGTTCTAAGTTCTAGGGGACTGATGACCTCAGATGTTAAGTCCCATAGTGCTCAGAGCCATTTGAACCATTTGAACCTGCACTACACGGCAGGCCAGGTTCCATCCTTCTCAAAGCAAGTATATAACTAGACTGTCTAACACACACTGACTGTTACTCTGACAATGTAAAACTAACTTGTCTAAGATCCGTGATTTCAGTAACAGACTTACAAAGAATATGGTTATGTCGATACTACGGAGGTTGAGTGTATGTATCAAATTCACAAATTCATTCACAATTGTGGCCAAAACTTCTTGATAATCGATATAGCAGATCGGGAAGTCCCCTTTCAGTCTGCATCTATAATGCTCCGTTTGTTTGTCCAAGGTGTGCACCACAGATGGTTTACGCTGGGTCTTGATAGCTTCTGTGATCTATGCTTTCAAAAACTTTGTCACTTACCTAATATGGCATTTGACTCTTAGAGGAATCGGAGACGCAGCTATAGTCCTTACAGTGGTAGCAGCTAAGTGGGATCGCTCAGCAGTTAAGATGCTGGACTCCCATTCGCGAGGACGGCCAGTGTCCACTACGAGAAGAATAGGCTGGCTTTCGAAGTGGGAGAACTTGCTCCAAACAAACATTTGTTCAGCAAAACGTAATAGAACAGCGCTTAAAATTCAACTGTCCACAGCATGTTTCTTTGTTTGTTTTGAAAAAGCATTTGACCGAAGACACTGAGAATGATTGTGGAGTATTGTTCTGTCCATCTCACTGATGTTTTCACGAACCTTTAGCTAGAGTCGAGTTGCTGTATAAGGACAGAAGACCAGAACCCGCCTTTCTTTACTGTTCTGACAGGCGTCAAAGGATTCATTTTTTCCCCACTCTTTTTCATATTAGTCTTAGATTTCATAGCCCGCATCTCGTGGTCGTGCGGTAGCGTTCTCGCTTCCCACGCCCGGGTTCCCGGGTTCCATTCCCGGCGGGGTCAGGGATTTTCTCTGCCTCGTGATGGCTGGGTGTTGTGTGCTGTCCTTAGGTTAGTTAGGTTTAAGTAGTTCTAATTGTAGGGGCCTGATGACCATAGATGTTAAGTCCCATAGTGCTCAGAGCCATTTTTTTAGATTTCATAATAAGAAAAAATGAGGGGACCCCAATATGGGCATACGTTTAAATGAGCAACCTAGGTTTACGGATCTGGATTTTGCTGATGACATCGTTCTTCTCGCAGAAACAGCACAAAGTTTACAACCAGTGACCACCAAGATGGATGGAATGACCAGCTGTATAGGACTAAAAATAAATAATGATAAAACAAAAACAATGTCTGTTAAGTAGCGGAAATGTATCAACTCAAATTATAGTGCAACAGAAGGCACTGCCAGATGTTAACCGATTTTTCATATTCCGGCAGCCTTACCTCTAGGACGGCGACGTAGATGCAGAGATCACTAGCAGAACTGAGAAAGCGTCTGCAATCTTCCAACGAATGCGATCCATACGGCAATTACATTCCAGGCGTATGTCCACAGAGCTTCCGTTGTACTTCTCTATTATCCTACCTATGGCCATATACATGTGTGAGACCTGGAAAAAGAAAGCAAACTCAGCACACAAGCTCAATGGTTGAGACAAATTTGGAGATCAACTATCGCGACCATGTTTCAAATGATGGAAAGGAGAGAAGAAGTGGTCTACACAGCCTGTGTAAAATCGTTGCTGAAATAAGATTAAAGTTTGCAGGGCATATTCTATGCACGAAAGATGGAAGATTCCCTAAATCAGCAAAAAAAAAATGGTTCAAATGGCTCTGAGCACTATGAGACTTAACTTCTGAGGTCATCAGTTCCCTAGAACTTAGAACTACTTAAACCTAACTAACCTAAGGGTATCATACACACCCATGCCCGAGGCAGGATTTGAACCTGCGACTGTAGCGGTTGAGCGGTTCCAGACGTTAGCGCATAGAGCAGCTCGGCCAGGCCGGACGCCAGAGGAAAGCAAGGGATGGACACAGATGTAGAGGAAGACCTCGTAACACCTGGAAACTAACTTTTGCAAAGGATCCTCAGCGCATGGACATGAACGGGGAGGAAGCTGGTTCCTGGTAGCTAAGTCTGTGTAAGTAACTACTTGCCCTAAATCTCTTATGATAAATGTCAGGATGGTTCCTTTGAAAAAGATACAACTGAATTCATTTACCATCCTTCCCTAATCAGAGCTGGAGGTCCGTCTCTGATGACATCGTTACTGACAGCGCTGAACCCTAAACTTCCTTTCTCCTTAACAGTGGTGAAACTACGATCAGTTGGAAAGTCACAGACGTCATAAATAAAATTCACTCCTCAAACTTCTCACGCATGTGCTCTCGACTTGTGTCCTGCATGGCCTTCCATTGTTCGGGAGTTCAAAACATTAGTTCTGGTATCACCCTCGAAAGTGACAGTCGATGTGGATAGCTTTTCCGGAAGAGCGGACCTCTGTTTCCTCCATTCCGGACCCAGTCCTTCAATCAGCTCTCAGTGCCATCACTAACTGCATTAATTTATTTTCCGGTCGAAGCATAAATACATTACTGAAATGCGGAACGTTGCGTCAAGAAGCTTAATTAAAAGTGCCGAACGACACGCAGCAAACGGCACATACTACTTGCCCTACAAACAAAGCTTTCCATTAGGCGCGTAAACGCGGCGTGTGAAACGCAAATGAACTTCACTTCCGCCTGCTGGGTAAACGAAAAGGCAAAACTATTAAAACTGTAATTGCTTATTAAATTTGATATGCGACAGGTGAGAGAACAGGAAATTCACGCCGCTAAATATACGCCCCGTAAAAATAAACAGAAAGCATGTTTCGAGCTTCATTAACTTCTCTGGCAAATGCGTTAAACTGGACTCTCAAGCGGCAGCTGCCGTAACGACTGGGAATACCTCTTTTCGTTGCAAAACTATACAAACTATATCTTCTGGTAAACCTTGCGGGATGTAAGGTCGTGGTCCATGAAACTCTTCAGCTCCTGACGTTTCGTCCAGTGCTTCGCTGGACATCTTCAGAGGGGTGTTTCTCCTCCGGTGAGTCTTGCCGACTCGGCAAGACTCACCGGAGGAGAAACACCCCTCTGAAGATGTCCAGCGAAGCACTGGACGAAACGTCAGGAGCTGAAGAGTTTCATGGACCACGACCTTACATCCCGCAAGGTTTACCAGAAGATATTTCATCCGGTCGTGAAAGCCTTCATACTATATACAAACTATGCTTTAAAACTTCTGAAACATACGAGACGCGTAATCTTCTCTTATATATTTCTACCTACTTAACGAAGGCAACACATCTCTGGGTTCATTGTTTCTAGACGAGTGAATTTTCAAGCTGCAGCCATTAGATTCAGAGTACATACATACTGCATAAAGAAATTAAAGAATGTCATTCACCCTTTTTCCAATTCACTCAGTATTTATTGTTGCAACGGTGCATATGGGGTACTTGAAATGATTACATTTACAGATCAACAGCACAAGCGGTTCTGAGATACCAGGTATCGACCCATGCTGAAACACCCATATGTTAGTATGTGGTATAGCCTCCATGAGCGGCGAAGCAGACGCTGACTCTTGCAACCAGTCGATCGTACAGACGGCGACTACCGCCTTGGCATACGTTATGACACGCCCGCGGGACCCGTTCACGTACGACTTGTTGGTTGACAAGTCGCACGAGCTACTTTTCGTCCCGTCATATCCCACACTTGCTCGATTGGAAACAAGTCCGAAAATTGTGCTGGCCATGGAACTTGCTGCACGTCTTGAGGAGTACGTTGAGTTTCACAGGCACTATGTGAGCGAGCACTAAATTTCGAAACAACTCATCACCTTCCTGTTGCAAGAACGGCAAAAAGAAGTATCTAACAACATTCTACTCATACCGAGCCAACTCGAGAAACACAAAAAGTGAAAGAGAGTTGTAGCTTACCGCACCCCAGACCATAAGGTCTGGGGGGGGGGGGGGGGGGCAGTGTGTCTTGGAAGAATGTCCTGTACGAGACAGGTTAAAAGCGGTGGGACGGCTTTTTTTTTTTTTTTTTTCAATTTACTATTCCTTGCAGTAGGGGTTGTGATTTTTTGATATTTTTTTGTCTAAACCAGCAAGGCAAAACAGAGGCCACTACTTCCACTACATCAAGTGGATTTAGTGCTCACGTACTCACACTGAGCCGCGAACACTTCCCAGTTTATCAATGGGGAATAGTTGAACTGTTATCGGTGCCATGCGTGCAATGGTCGTGCCAGGCGCGCGATATGGAATGTTTATACTACCGTTAGTGGAGCGAGACCTGCACGACCTTATAGCAACCGTTATAGTTCCGCATTATTCTGTTACACTAGGGGTGAGTTCACGTAAGGATAGAGAGAGAATGTAAGATTTACGGACTCACTTATTAAACAGTTGAGAATCGAACAAAAATACAAACAAATGGGGGTGGGGGGAAGAAAGATTAGCGTTCAGCAGCCTGCCCCAACGTACGTCCATAACACGCCATGATACAAGGAGGAAAGGAATTTTAGTAACGATCGCCGTATTATCGAACAGAATCCCATTTAGTAAAGGAAGGGGTTGCAGGCGCGCAACGACCACCACCAGGAATTAGCCAAGGCAAAGAAGATGCTACTGTGCGTGAATCGCTCGGTAGGCTCCCGTATTAAAGCAATAAATCCCGCAAGATGCGAAACTATTCACAATGACCTATCAGGTCCCCTCTGGGCCGCAGGGCGCGATCTGCAGCGCACGTCGGCGCTCATGCTTACCGAGCTTCATCTCCTGGAGGCGGCACCTCCGGTCTCAGTCATGCTCACACTAGAACTGCCCCTTTGTCCACTATCCATCCGCGGAGGGCGGTTGGCGCCCGCCCGAGAAAAACGGGCGCGCACCTGAACTGGCCAATCATAGGGCCGGAATTTCACAGGGAGGCGACGTCGCGACGTTAAAATTGAGAAGAAATAGCAGTTACAAAGTTAGTAAGGCAGGTTGGGGAACTGAGAACAGGAGAAGCTTTGGCCACTACTGAACTTTCAAACGCCACCACCTGCTACTCTGGCGATCGGATAAAGGATAGGAACCGGGGAGCCATCATGGCTGCTAGGAAGACTGCTGCCCTCGCCCACAAATAAAGTCCTGGCGCCAAGCTCCTCTCACAGATCAGTGTGAGACAAGCTGCAAAAATCGTCAAATAAATCAGGCAACCCGTAGAAATTATTAATATTACCTGAATTATTATTTTACCGAGTACCAGAATGCTGGGATTAGAAATACGAAATGCGAGCCCTGAATGGTGAATGGAGTGCACGTCTTTCAAGGTCTATGTCGAATACGCAAACAACCATCGCTTATGTAAGTCTGCAGGCTCTCGTGGCCGTTGTCACTGAAGTTAAAATCTTCTGGGTTATTAGGCCGCGTCATGTTTCTTGTGAAATGATCAACGTTTCGACCCCTCTGTTGGAATCTTCCTCAGCATCTTCTGGTGTCCACTACTGCTAGAACACTTGCTTGCAAGGTGAATCTGCTATCATGAATACCACGGCAGGCCATTCAGTTTCCCGAGAAATCCCACGACGGCACCAGTCAAGCCTCCACGTCTATGTCGTGCCGTGAGAGGAAGCCAGTATAGAGGTGTGTGCGCCTGTTGTTCCACTGCTATTGGTTCGCAACAGTTGGTGTTGACACGTCTTGGTTCACAAGCTCTCTTATCCGTGCTGTGATAGCTACACGATCTCCCACTTCTGCCCTTATGAAACGACTGGCTGGCGGCTGTTGACTGGTTCATGGGGCCGAGAATGTTTGCGTAACCACTGATACCTGCATTGTTGCACAAACTGAGGCAACACGTCCAACGTGTCTAGATTTTCCGAAAGGACCATACCCCCACTCGTAGTGTGCATGTAGGAAGCACAAGTGAGTCCCTGTGGCATGGCTGCCTACTTGCTCACACATTTGCACCCCACTGACCATTTTGTCTGTGAGTATTCCCGCTTAAAGGGAACGGCCTTGCCGCAGTGGATTCACCAGTTCCCGTGAGATCACCGATGTTAAGCGCTGTCGGGCGTCGCCGGCATTTCGATGGGTGACCATCAAGCTGCCTTGCGCTGTTGCCATTTTTCGGGCTGCACTCAGCCTCGTGATGACAATTGAGGAGCTACTCGACCGAATAGTAGCGGTCAAAGAAAACCATCATAACGACCGGGAGAGCGGTGTGACGACCACACGCCCCTCCTATCCGCATCCTCTACTGAGGATGACATGGCGGTCCCGGTGGGTCACTTGTGGCCTGAAGACAGAGTGCATTCCCTCTTAAAAGGTAGACACACATGTCAAAATCGACATCGTCTTTCCAGGTGTACACACAACGGACACAGACGCAGACGCACACCCACCCACACACACACACAAACACAAACACACACACACACACACACACACACACACACACACAAGCACGCCCGCACAGAAAGAGTGAGAGAGAGAGGGGGGGGGGGGAGAGAGACGCTGCCAGTCGTCGCTTTTTTCTACCAGTCCTCCCTTCCATCATCGTCACTGCATCTGGTGCAAAAGAGAAAGCACCAGCCATATCCACTACAGCAACAACCAAGCGCATACCTCAATAACATCTTAAACCACAGCTGTGACTGCATCAGCAATAATAGCTCTGTGTGAGAAAATGAAAAGCCGTACAAAATCCCATCCCATACTGCTGTCAACATCCTTTGACACCGCATCCTCAGACAATCATTGCACCCTACATGGTGCAGATATCCCAACCGTTTGACGCCCCCCCCCCCCTCTCCGCCCCACCAACTTTACACACCAGAACCTGTAGAGTCCACTCCCACTCATTTCGGTCCCGTATCGTCACTAGAATGGCTAACCTCTTGTCCCTGCAGGGAAACTATGCATCACGAAGGACTTATCCGAATGGGACGGAAATCGGTAGGTGGGAGGTATATGCACAGAAAAAAAATATTACTGTTTCAGAAAAATTGGATGATGTATTCAGGAGAAAGAGCTTCACAAATTGATCCAGTCAGTAACGCACTAGTCCACCTCTGTCCCTTATGCAAGTAGTTATTCGGCTTGGCATTGATTGATAGAGCTGTTGGATCTCGTCCTAAGACGTATCGTGCCAAATTCTGTGCAGTTGGAGTGTTTGATCGCCAAAATTCCGAGATGATTGGAGCACCCTGACCACAATTCCGTTCTCCATAAACCATAAACGTTCTCAATTGGGGAGAGATCCGGTGACCTTGCCGGTGAAGTATGATTTCGCAAGCGCGAAGACGAGCAGTGGAAACACTCGACGTGTGCTTGCAGGCATTTCCTTGCTGAACTGTACATGCAGGATTTCTTACCACGAGGAGCAACGAAATAGGGTAAAGAATATTGCTGACGTACCGCTGTGCTATAACATTGCCACGGATGACAACCAAAGGGGTCCTGCTACGAAAAGAAATGGGAATGCAGACCACACCACTCCTTGCTGTCGGGCCGTATGGCAGGCGGAATCAGGATGGTTTCCCACTGCAGTCCGGGTTGTCTCCAGACACGTCTTCAACCTGTAATCTTATTCATTGGAGCATCAGTGTCTACAGTGACGAGCTTCGCTTCGAAATGAGCCCTGATGACAAACGGAGATGTGTCTGGAGACCTTCCGGACTGAGACTGTCACCCGCCATACAGCCAGACGATCAGGACTGATGGTCTGAGTGCCATTTCATTTCATAGCAGGGCACCTTTAGTTGTCATCGGTGGTATCCTTATATCACAGCGTCCACGAAATCTCACGCCCTGTTTTGTTGCCCTTCATGGCATACAATCCTGCGCTTACGTTTCAGCAAGATAATGACCGCCCACAGACGGTGAGATTTTCTATTGCTTGTCTTCGTGCTTGCCAAACCCTACCTTGGCCAGGAAGTTCGCCGGATCTCAGTCGAGTTGAACATTTGGACATTTGGAGCGTTTTGGGGAAGGGACCTCCAACCATCTCAGGATTTTGACGGGAACGCGCGAATTGGACAGAAATTGGCACAGTATCCCTCACGAGGACATCTAACAATGCTATCAACCAATACCAAGCTGAATGAATCTTTGCATAAGGTCCAGAGGTGGACCAACGCGTTACTGAGTTGTTCAGTAAGCAAAGCTTTTTCTCTTGAATAAATCATCCAGTTTTTCTGAAATTGTAATAATTTGTTTGTCTGTACACGTACATCACATCTATCGATTTCCATCGCATTCTTATAACTCCTTCGTGGTGAGTATTTTCTTTCTCTTTTTGTGTGTATGTGTGTGTGTGTGTGTGTGTGTGTGTGTGTGTGTGGGTGTTGGGTGTTGGGTGTTGGGTGTACTTTCCTTAGCGCACCACGTTGTCTCCACGTCACCAAACGGCATTTAGTGCCGCAGTCCTTTGGCTCTTCGTTAGATACATTTGTATTCCGAAGACGGAGCAAAGCTGGGGATTCCACTAAGGACGACGGTTCAATTCCGCGTCCGGCCATGCCGATTTAGGTTTTCCATGATTTCCCTAGATCACTTCAGGCGAATGCAGGGATGATTCCCTTAAAAGGGCTCGGCCAATTTCCTTCCCCATCCTTCTCTAATCCGAGTTTGTGCTCCGTCTCTAATGACCTCGTTGTCGACCGGACGTTAAACACTGATCTCCTCCTCCTCCACTCCACTAAGGTTACAAAGGCAGATTACCATCGGTACTGTTGCGTTCGTACTACACCGTGTTACTCGTATTAGAGCGTGTAACTTTAGATACAATCGTCTGAATTCCACCTTTCAGTTGTCTTATTAATTGTAGACTAGTTATTATGGACCTTCCGAAGAAACGTTGAGAAGGAATTGGCACCACGTGATATTTTACTTGTAAATGATATCAGATGGTACAAACGTTCACGGAAACGCGCCGTTCAAGCTATGCCGTTCACTAAGAACGCAGGAAGTGAAAGTGATAGAACTTACAGAAACAAGTTGTCCACTTTTTGTGAGTACTGTTCCTGTACTACGTACAAGAAACGTGCTCCTAAGTGAGGAAATCCTTGTGAGTTGGTGTTTTTTGTAGTGAATGCTGCGCTTTCACTGGGTGAACAATCAACACTGGAAAAACAACACTCGCTAATTTATATCGTCAGTTAAAGCTGTACATGTGTTGTAATTTGCTACTGGTCTGGCTACATATTATATCGTCGAGCGTCCACGAAACTAAGGCATTACAACACATTAGTCCTACCAGAAGCACATTATGCTGCAGAGACTACAGTGATTCATGGTCATACGAAGATCAGACAGATTGAAAACAGGAAAGAAAAATTCTGAGGAAAACATATGGACCAGTGTTTCGGGAAGGAATCTGGATGAAGAGGCCAACTAGAGAGATTTACAAAGACATAGAAACAATAACAGACTCCATTAGAAACAGAAGGATGAAATTTTATGGACATATCAGCAGGATGAATAAAATTACGCTCACAAGACAAATGTTTGAGATAGTGAAGAAGAGCAAAAACAAGACAGATTGGATCACTGAAATAGAAGAAGACATTAAAGAATTGGGAATCACATAAGACAACATAAACAGTAGTGAACAGTTTAGAAGCATCGTAAAGAAGCACACGCTTAAACAAGAACACACAGAGTACACAACAGGATAAAGATGGTCGGAAGATCGCAAGAGAGAACACAGTCAACGTATGAAGAGAATTTTGGAAGAACGAAGAAAGAAGAAGAAATCATGACTACTCAAGTTCAGTCGCACTTTTAAAAGGGAATAATCGAAAATAATAATGATATATATGAACAATGGTGTATTGTGAAAATACTCGTTCGTTATCAATTTGGGAATGATAAATTTGTCTTCTCAGTTTAAGTTGAAAGCTAATTTGGTTACGCATCCCTTTTTTAATGACGATGGGGTTGGATACATTGACTGACTGCTGATGGTCCCGAGCTCCCGTACCTAAGCGCTTAAGTAACAATAGACACTGACGGAGAAAAAATTTGCAACGTGGTGTCAAGCGAGAGCTCATTGGATGGTAGGTCTGTTGTGTTTCCTGATGAACGCTGGTTCTGCCTCGCTTGTCAGTGATGGCCACTTACTGCTTAAAAGGAGACCAGATGATGGCCGGCAACTGACCTGTCTGAGTGCTAGGCATACTGGACCTACAGCTGGAGTTGTGGTATGGGGTGTTATTTCGTACGACAGGTATCCCACAGCCTCTGACTGCAAAATTATACTTCAGTCTGGTGATTCGACCTTTTGTGCTGTCAATCACGAACAGCATTACATTGAGTGTTTTCCAATAGGATAACGCCACCCTCGCATGCCTCTGTTGTAACCCAACATACTCTACAAAGTGTCGAGATGTTGCCTTCGCCTGCTTGATCACCAGATCTGTCCCCATTCAAGCACATATGGGACACCACCAGACGACAACTCCAGCGTCATTCACAAACAGTATTGACAGTCCCTATACTGACCAACCACGTGCAGCAGGTATGGAACGTATAAAGAACGCTTTCAATTCTACGTACAGCGACCTTCTGTGAAACCACTACCCTACTGTTATATTTTTACATACCAATGACTGTTGTTTATTTTTACAAGCGGGCGACTGTTGTTTGTATTTGATATTTTTTATATCTATTATACTGCACAAATTTCGTACACATGGGAAGTTTTCCAACATTACTGCGTGTTATTTTCTCATCACCTCAACACGTTACACGCTGTCGTTTCCCAGTAAAATTCTGCGGCACAACACAACGGTTACTAGCAAATATTACGACGATTTCGCTGGCTTGACTACAATACCAAAGACGTCGCTGACGGTGCCGTCGCCTGGCAACGGTCTGCTGCTCGACTAGCATAGATGAGGCGTCTGCTGCGATCAGTCTGAGGGAGCGCTGAGGACATGCCCGATCTTACTACGTACTGATGCAGCCATCGGCTGACAAGTAAGATGGTATCATTTTTAATTTATGTGGTATAAATAGGTGTTCATTTAATTTTTAATGTAATGCTGACAATTGTATTTTTATACGTTGTGTCTTGTTTCATAAGATTATGAAAAATGAATACAGCGACGAAATTGGTTTAGCTAACTAGTGTAAATGAAAACGTAATGTTGGTTTGTTCACAATCGTATATATTCAAAAGTTCTTCAATGATTGCTTTTAAATTTTAACACGGACGTGTTTTTTTATACTTATTGGAGTGCCATTGTATATATACAGGGTGAATCACCTAAAAATAGCACCGGAGATATTGCAGAAATATAAAGTGCTATTGACGTGCAGGTTTCAAAGACTTGATTGTTGGCCAGGGGCTCGTACTGTCAACCAATAAACAGATTTTAATAATACTTAGAAAGTGCATTTTTTGTGCAAACATACACTTGTTTAAATGGAACAGTGCCTATTGACATTAACAGATCAAAAGTAGGGTAAATTAGAATGTGAGTGGTATTTATTGCAGGATTCTAGTGCATTTCATTTAGGATATATCGTGTATTTAAGAGCTTCCACACCGTCACTTGTTTGTGCCATTCAACCTATGTTGTACAACGTTGTTATATTTGATTACAGTGTGCTTGTGTATTCCTTGAGTGCACTGCGGCTTGCTAGTCAGTTGGTGTGTGCCAGTCCAAGCAGAGGTTTGTGACTGGACGAGGGGATTTACGAACGCAAAAAAAGCCGTCATGCTTACCGTGTATGGAGAATGTAGGAAGAATGCGGCTCGTTCTTGTATGGTGTCTGCAGAAAGGTATTCCATAATACGTCAATCATCTCGGCAATTATTTATCGCCGGCCGGTGTGGCCGTGCGGTTCTAGGCGCTTCAGTCTGGAGCCGCGTAACCGCTACAGTCGCAGGTTCGAATCTTGCCTCGGGTATGGATGTGTCTGATGTCCTTAGGTTAGTTAGGTTTAAGTAGTTCTAAGTTCTAGGGGACTGATGACCACAGATGTTAAGTCCCATAGTGCTCAGAGCCATTTGAACCAATTATTTATCGCCCTCTTCAACCAATTACGTGAAAGTGATAGTGTAATACCTACGTAACAGAAGGAAACAAGTGATGACAGAAAAGGGGGAAATTAATGTTCTTAGTGGTATTGCAGTTGATCCGCACGTTAGCTCCAGAGCAATCGCGAGAGGAAGTGTCATGAGTCAGCCAAGGGTCCTTCGCATTCTTCATCAGCATAGGTTCCATCCTTTCCACATTTCTCTCCATCAAGAGCTGCACAGAAACAATTATGAGAGTAGTGTTAAAATTTGTACATGGACATTAAGACACTACACTCCAGATGTATCAAGTCTCTTGTTTAGCGATGAAGCCTATTTACCAATGAAATGAGATGGTGTATCGTTAGGGCCTTCCGTCGGGTAGACTGGTCGCCTTGTGCAATACTTTTGAGTTGACGCCACTTCGGCGACTTGAGCGTCGATGAGGATGATATGATGAGAAGAACACAACACCCATTTCCTGAGCGTAGAAAAATCCGACGCAGCAGGAAATCGAACCCGGGCCCCGCTAAAGACACTCTGCCGCACTAACCACTGAGCTGTGAGGGCGGACTATCTACCAATCATGGCCAGGTAAACTGCCGAAATATGCACATCTGGTCTCTTGTTGTTCCCCGTTAGTTTCGTCAGGTGGAACGTCAGCGTCCATGGAGTGTAAACGTTTGATGTGGGCTAGTGACTCATCGGCTCACAGACCCGTTTTCTCTTACAAGGGGACCCTCCAGACTGTAAATCACTGATTTTGATGCGCTACAAATATGTTGTAGAGGCACTTACCCTGAGTACTTGGCTATCCGGTTATTTAGCAACGGGCCTTGGTTTTTTACAAAATCGATATTGAAGTTATTTGTGCGATTTGTATACATGTAACATTACAAATATTGCGATCAGGTCAGCGTAGCGCAGCGGTAAAGGTTCACGGCTAACGCGCTGGAGGTACCGTGTTCCAATCCTGCTCCCATATGCTTTTTCATGTATGCGTCAGGAAAATTTGGTCCTAACGTTGAAAAACGAGTAGACGAATTAACTGGGAAATACAGAAACGTAGTCGTGTCCTGCACGAAATCCTGGAAGTTTATGAAACTGGTGTACGAAGAATTTTTGCGTTCTGTAATTCTTCCGTACATGGAACAGAAATTTTTTTTGTACATTATCCATTCGTGGGGAGGGAAAACGGATTCAACTTTATACGAATCTATTCACTGATGAAAGGAAAGCCAGCACCTGAACCCTTAAAGTAGTCCCACCAAAGTGCACCCCTTATTGCCAGCCCTGCAATGTTTATTTTTACCGACAGGTGAAAATCTTCAAGAAAATTAATCAGAATGCTTCCGACTTGATGAAAGACAATAGAGAGATCACCTTATAGGGAAGATTCGATAAAATTACATTCGCTAATCATACATCAACTCAGCACACCTAATTTTGAAAGCGTAATCTGATCGCATGGTTCGCATCGAAATTACCAGATAAAAGAGAAATCTTTTTAAATGCTAAACATTTGTGTGTTCCCGGTATCGCTCATGAAGAAAC
Organism: Schistocerca americana; assembly: GCF_021461395.2. NCBI lineage: Eukaryota > Metazoa > Arthropoda > Insecta > Orthoptera > Acrididae > Schistocerca > Schistocerca americana. The sequence continues at coordinate 288,397,358 of NC_060121.1, read as the reverse complement.
CGTGCACCCGCAAGACGGTTGCTTCCAAAAAAATCGCGTGGTGCTGCGATAATTTGTGTTTCGGTTGTTTCTATGATAATTGTCACCCACAATATTGTTCTGGCACATCAAGCAATGTGGACGATGAAAAATAAGATTTTGTAATATGGTATGACAGAAAAATTAATAACTGAACATATCTTTATAATTTCGCACACCTTACACTGTTTGTTGATATTCTTTGAAATAAAATTGAAAATTTCGGTCGATTTTGAAAAAAAAAAAAAATACACGAGCAGGATTAGAACACGGTACCTCCAGCGCGATAGCCGTGAACCTTTACCGCTGCGCTACGCTGACCTGATCGGAATGTTTGTAATGTTACATGTATACAAATCACACAAATAACTTCAAAATCGATTTTATCAAAAACCAAGGCCCGTCGCTAAATAAGCGTATAGCCAAGTACTCTGGGTAAGTGCCTCTACAAAATATTTGAAGCGCATCAAAATGCATGATTTACAGTATGGAGGCTCTCCCTGTTAAACGTAACAGTGAACGTGCACAAGTGTCTCAGCCTCCTAACAGACCATCTTCCACGGATGCAAGGAGAAGTTCCTCTGCGGACTAGGAGGAGTCTGTGGTATCAACATAATGGCTGTCCAGCCCATTGTGCGCTAAGTACTCCAGCATCTCTTCACGAATTGTTTGCAAGTCGTTGGATTGGACGCAGAGGACCTGTACCTAGGTCGGCTTATTTGACGCCTATATACTTTTTTCTGTGGGTATGACTGAAACACGATGACTACAAAGACATACCAACTACACCAGTTGATGTGCAACGGCTTATTAATGCAGCCTGCTCGCACATATCCGCTGAAATGCTAGCACGCGTGAAGCAGTCGTTCCCTACCAGACTGGATGCGTGTACTGCCGCTGTTTTGAGCACAACCTGAGGTAGTCATTTGTCTCGTTACTGGTCAGACTTCACGTAACTACTGTATGCTGCCATAGGTATTGTATAAGTGTCGGTGTGCGAACTTTTCAAAATACAATATCTCGTAAACGACTCGTGCTAGGATCCTGCAACAAACGCCACTAACATTCTAATTTACTCTACAGTTAGTATTTTATTGTGAATGTAATTTGAAAAAGTATGTATTTGCAAGAAAAAAGCACTTTCTAAGTACTATTACAATCTGTTAATTCGCTAACAATACAAGCAACGGTCTACCAGCCCACTCTGTAAAAACCTCACATCAATAACACTTCCTGTTTCCGCAATATTTGGGTTGCAACTCTTAGATGATTTACGATATACACTGATCAGACAGAACATTATGACCACCAACATGCTGTCGATATACACTACTGGCCATTAAAATTGCTACACCACGAAGGTGACGTGCTACAGAAGCGAAATTTAACCGACAGGAAGAAGATGCTGTGATATGCAAATGATTAGCTTTTCAGAGCATTCACACAAGGTTGGCGCCGGTGGCGACACCTACGACGTGCTGACATGAGGAGAGTTTCCAACAGATTTCTCATACGCAAACAGCAGTTGACCAGTGTTGCCTGGTGAAACGTCGTTGTGATGCCTCGTGTAAGGAGGAGAAATGCATACCATCAAGTTTCCAACTTTGATAAAGGTCGGATTGTAGCCTATCGTGATTGCGGTATATCGTATCGCGCCATTGCTGCTCGCGTTGGTCGAGATTCAATGACTGTTAGCAGAATATGGAACCGATGGGTTCAGGAGGGTAATATGGAACGCCGTGCAGGATCCCAACGGCCTCGTATCACTAGCAGTCGAGACGACGTTTGCAGCAGAATGGACTATCAGCTCGGGGACCATGCCTGCGGTTACCCTTGACGCTGCATCACAGAGCGCCTGCGATGGCGTACTCAACGACGAACTTGAGTGCACGAATGGCAGAACGTCATTTTTTCGGATGAATCCAGGTTCTGTTTACAGCATCATGATGGTCGCATCCGTGTTTGGCGACATCGCGGTGAACGCACATTCGAAGCGTGCATTCGTCATCGCCATACTGGCGTATCACCCGGCGTGATGGTATGGGGTGCCATTGGTTACACGTCTCGGTCACCTCTTGTTCGCATTGACGGCACTTTGAACAGTGGACGTTACATTTCAGATGTGTTACGACCCTTCATTCGATCCCTGCGAAACCCTACATATCTGCAGGATAACGCACGACCGCATGCTGCAGGTCCTGTATGGGCCTTTCTGGATACAGAAAATGTTCGACTGCTGCCCTGGCCAGCACATTCTCCAGATCTCTCACCAACTGAAAACGTCTGGTCAATGGTGGCCGAGCAACTGGCTCGTCACAATACGCCAGTCACTACTCCTGATGAACTGTGGTATCGTGTTGAAGCTGCGTGGGCAGCTGTACCTGTACATGCCATCCAAGCTCTGTTTGACTCAATGCCCAGGCGTATCAAGGCCGTTATTACAGCCAGAGGTGGTTGTTCTGGGTACTGATTTCTCAGGATCTATGCACCGAAATTGCGTGAAAGTGTAATCACATGTCAGTTCTAGCATAATATATTTGTCCAATGAATACCCGTTTATCATCTGCATTTCTTCTTGATGTAGCAATTTTAATGGCCAGTAGTGTAAGACTGTCCGGGCGATAACATTGTCACCTGGCGAGGAATGACTGCTAGTCAGACACACGCACGGTGCATGTAGTACCAGTGAGCGTGCTGTCCATGTGTAGAAGTGGGATGCGCGCGATCTTCTTGAGTTTGAGCGAGAGCAGATTGTAATGGCCCGGAGACTCCGCAGGAGCATTTCGAATACTGCACGACTTGTGGGATGTTAAAGGAATGCTGTGGTGAGTGTCTTCAACACGCGGCGAAGCCAAGGTACGTCCAGACGTCATGGGTTTGGGCGGCCACCCCTCATTACAGATGTCGAATGTGGTAGGCTGGGCAGACTGGTAAAACAGGAGAAGCGGCGAATTGTCGCGGGAGTAACCTCATTCTTTAATAATGGGCAGAGTACAAGCGTTTCTGAACACAGGTAACGATAGGCCTGCGCAACTGACAAACCACTCATGTGAGAACGTTAACACCATTACATCGGCAACCACGACTGCAATTGACGCATGACCATCGGCACTGGGCATTGGCGCAGTGACAGACTGTTGCATGGTTTGATGAATCCCCGTACTGCCTTCATCATGCCGATGGGGGGCGCGAATCCGTCGTCTTCCAGGGGAGCAGCTCCGTGACAGCTGGTAGATGCTCCATTATGCTCGGTGGAATAATCGCGTGAACCATCCGTAGGTCCAGTGGAGCTCGTGCAAGGTGACATGATGGCCAAGGAGTATCGTACACTGTTTGCACACGGCATTTTACAAAAAAATAATGCGCCATGTCACAAGGCCAGGAGTGTAATGGAGTGGTTCGAGGAACACAGTGGCGAGTTCGAGTTGATGTGCCGTCCCCCCTATTCGCGGGCTCTGAAACCGATCGAACACACGTGGGACGTAATTGAACATTTCGCCAGAGCTCATTGCCCCCTTCTGCTAAATTTACGGAAATTAGGTGACATGTGTGCAGATGTGATGCAAACTCCCTCCAGCGACCGACCAAGGCTTCATTGCTTCTATGCCACGACGCGTCGCCGCTGCTATCGTTATAAAATCGTAAATCTTCGAAAGTTGTTCGCCGATTCGTTTCAACTTTTCACCTAACGTTTCAGTGGAACATGCGTTCGTTTTTATATAACTACGGGAGCGCGGTATGGTGTATATATTTCTAATGTCCATAATACAAGTGTTGGAACTTCAATACTGGCAACTATTTATTTACAGCTAGTACAAAATAGATACGAGTTTCAAAGTTCTACTGACCTTCAAAGTAGTCACCAACATTGTGTACAACCCGTTGCCAGCGATGTGGAAGTCGTATGATACTTTCAGCAGTGCCAGTCGTGTTGACAGTTCGAGCGGCGCGGTCTGTTGCCCGACGAATTTTTAGCAGTTCTGAAGCGCATGTCGTGAAGTGTTTCCTTCGGTTTAGAAATAGAATTGAACTTACGAGGGCTTAAGTCAGGAGAGTGCAGGAGGTGGTACAGCACTTAGCTGCCCCATCAGTCAAACAAATCAGTAACAGCTTGCACTGTACGTGCTTGAGCATTGTCCTGCAAAATGATGGTCAGGTCCTGCAGAAAGTGTCACCACTTCTGTCTCTAAGCTGGTCCTAGGTTGTGTTCCAAAAATGAACAGCATAGAGACCGAAGTGATGACACATTCTGCAGGACCTGACCATCATTTTGAAGGACAATGCTCAAGCACGTACAGTGGAAGCTGTTACTGATTTGTTTGACTGATGGGGCTGCTAAGTGCTGTACCACCTACTGCACGGCCGTGCGGTTAAAGGCGCTGCAGTCTGGAGCCGCAAGACCGCTACGGTCGCAGGTTCGAATCCTGCCTTGGGCATGGATGTTTGTGATGTCGTTAGGTTAGTTAGGTTTAACTAGTTCTCAGTTCTAGGGGACTAATGACCTCAGCAGTTGAGTCCCATAGTGCTCAGAGCTAATTTTTTGAACCTACTGCACTCCCCTGACCTAAGACCTCGTCAGTTCAACTCGATTTCTAAACTGAAGGAAACGCATCACGGCATTCGCTTCAGAAATGCTACGAATACATCGGGCACTAGAGCGCACCGCTCGAACTGTAAACACAACTGGCACTGCTGAGAGTATCCTACGACTTCCACGTCGCTGGAAACGGCTTATATACAATGCTGGTAAGTACTTTGAAGGACAGTAAAACTTTGAAACACGTATACATTTTGTACGAGCTGTAAATAAATAGTTGCCACTATTAAAGTTCCAACCCTCGTATACAAAACTGTAATATTTAATGCGTATATATACGTTTGTGCACCAACTGCGCTCCAGTAGCTACAGAAAAACATGCGCGTTTCCGAATGCAACGTCGTGTCAAAACTTCAAAAGAATCGGTGAGGACTTTCGGAGATCTACGATCCATGTAAGTAAAAATGTAAATGTTCCTTTGTTCAAAATCTTAATTTTTAAAAGTTCTTCACCGGTTGCTACGAAATTTGGACACAATTTTGCGTTAGACATTAAGATCAGCAACAGACAGGACTCGTGATAAGTGAGAGAGGGAAAGCGAAGATGGACAGAGGGGTGGTAAGAAATGGACGTAGAAAGCGGAAAGGAGGGTGTGGACAGATAGGGCAGAGAAGGGGAGAAATATGAAATAAAAAGGAGGAGGAGGTGGCGGGTAGGGAGACGGAATGAGAGGAGATGGACAAAGACAGGAGAGAGAACTGGATTAGTACTTATAGCTCAGCACCTATACATCTACGCGGATGACACCGCCATCCTTGCGCAAGACTGGAAACCGTTGAACATCAATTCACGTATACAGACAGCACTCAGAACAGCTGAGCCTTGGTTGGAGCGATGGCGTATTAAAGTAAACGTCCACATGTGCAAAGCAGTTCTGTACACTCGTAGACCGAAACTACTGCGCAAACATCAACCATGTAGACCGATAACACTACATACACGCCCAATATGTTTCCGAGAGAAAGTCAGATACCTTGGTGTCTGGCTGGACCCAAATTTACATGGGGGGACCACATCGAGTACGTTGCCAACCGAGCGCACGCGATGCTCAAACAGCTCTACCCAATGCTCAACAGGGAAAACACACTGAATAGGAGGGTGTCGAGGTCCATATAGATGACTCTGATTACACCTCTGATGACGTACGCAGCTCCCGTCTGGGGATATGCAGCTCCTACACGACTGCGCCGCCTGCAGATTATACAGAACAAGGTGCTACGAATCATTAGCAACGCTTCACGCTACACACGCACCGTGGATCTTCACCATGAATACCGCCTTGATACTCTCAAGGAAGTGTTCAAAAAACACGCCACTCGACTGCACAGGAGCTCGAGACACTCGAACAATCCTTTCATCCTCACTCTGGGAAACTACGATGACAACCACAGGTGGAAGCACAAGCGGCCAAAGACACTGCTAGCTAGGGCATAGCCACCTATGGCAAACTAACGCACGCAAACAAACGACAATCGCAAGCCCCTGCATATCAGCAACACTGACTGGTAACTACCAGCTGCCATTAGAGCCGACCAACAGGGCACAGCAGGGACACCGACGAGCTCGCCCACAGACGCACGAACAATCTGCCAACACTCCCTCACACTGTGCTTCCGGTATATGACCTATCGGACACAAGATCGATAATAAATCTAACGGTTGCAGGTTGCTGACGCTGAACGAGGACTCTGCACCAGCACCCAGCGCCAGCCGCAGAGCAGCACAACCGCACGTCAAGGTATCGACATGCATGATACCCACTACTAACAAAGCCTATCCTTGCACAACCTATCGCAGGCAGCAAGACAACCGCTACTGCTCTTACCGCCTTACCTATCGCAAAGGTTTTTTCCCCTTGGCTCTTGCCTTGGCACATTTTTTCCTCTGCCCTTCAAACCGCTACCCTTCGTTCGATTTCGACCCAATCTATCTCCAGATGAGCGCGTATTAATGATTAACCTTAACCAGACGTACGCAAACATCGCAGTACCCACATCCTGCGACACCTCATATTAGTAAATACTAACCCTTATGCAGAGATGGCAGTAGACCTATTGTGTTGGCCATCATGCCAGTGTGGACGTGGAGGGGCTCCACCTCTTCTTTTTTTTTTAAAAAAAAGAAAAAAGGAAAAAAACATATTAGAAACGTGTGATTTCTCTGTTGTGTCTTTTCCATTTAACCAGACAGACATAGTAACACGTGATCGGGAACAACCAGTAAACAACATTTGTATGATCGCTGACTGATTGTAGACAAATGAAGTAATCTTGCAGACTCTGCACACCATTAATATGGCAAATAAGAATGACTTCTAAGTCGTTTTTTGGTACAAACGAAAAACATCATTGGCACGGACAACAGAGAAGGCATGCATTTCGCGCTGCAGTAAGAACTGTACAGATTTCCTAAAGTAAGGGGCTTGTATCCTAGAGAGGAAGGAGGCGTGACAACCGACGGTGTAAGGGACAGAGTGACAGTGAGGGAGAGACAAATAGGTGGAAAGTCAGATAGAGTGAGAGAGAGGTTGACGGAGCGCCGGAAGTGGAAGCGGTGTGGCTGCCGGCGGCGTCTCGTTAGCAGAGGAACACATGCGAGGCGTGGGCGGGAGGCCAATAAGAAGAGCGAACCCACCCCTACCGCAACCACGATATCCGTGTTGAAGAAACCACCTGTTACTTTACTCTCGCTACATTTTTCCCGATTCGTAGCAGATAGAACTGTGAATCTAGTTGCAGGCTGACAGACGCCGTTTGTGAAAGAGTAGCGAATCTACATTAAAATGAGCCAAGAGATTGAGAGTACCTGCTTATTAGCGCACTTGTCCTCCTCTGGAAGACAATACACAAGTGTATCTGCGTAGCATGCATTTGACAAGTTTCTTGTTAAGTTTCCTGAGGTTTGTGGCACCACATGTCGAAGCAGCATTTTGTGACATAATTCCTGAGGTACTGCTTGATATGCGTAACAGACTGGCAGGCGCATTCCCATGATGCAGCTAGGATCCCTTGCAGCAGCCCATAGGAGGGAGCTTGGTTATTATTTATAGATGTTATTCTAATGGACCTTAGTTTGAAGACTGTGTATCTGTATTTTGTATAGGACCCCAAAAATGATTCTATATCTGAAGAAGGAGTGCATATGACAGCAATGTGTTACTATACCATCGCTGTTGCAGACTGGACTCTAGGTGCACTGCATGGTGATGACATTTCCTTAGTTAGTGTATTTGTGTGTTCATTCCAACTGGCTGACAGTTAATATTAATTCCAGTAAATTAAAGGTCGCTGTACAGACTAAGAAAATTTCACCCACAGCTAATTTTACAGAAATATTTTCGCTTTTTAATCAGAGATTCATGCTTTTTTTTTTCTTTATGTTCGTTGTAAGTTTATGACAAGATGACAAATTATGAACATCCTTTAGGGTTTCGCTTGCTTTCAGTGCTAGGACTTCTAGTGTTTTATCTGTGATTACATTGCTGCTGTCATCATAAAATTTAGTTTCCCCATGTCTAACTTGTCTGATAAGGTATTAACGCACATAAAAAAATAATATTGGCCCTAAGACGCTGCCCTGATAGACTCCTGTGCTACAACGCCTCTTATCTGAAAATTGTTTCACTAAGAACTTTCTTTTTTTGAATCCTGTGTTAGTTCTACCCTTAATACCCTGTTTCCCAGATATGATCAAAATCAGTTATTAGCAATTTTTCCCGGCGGAGGTTCGAGTCCTCCTTCGGGCATGGGTGTGTGTGTTTGTCCTTAGGATAATTTAGGTTAAGTAGTGTGTAAGCTTAGGGACTGCTGACCTTAGAAGTCTCATAAGATTTCACACACAGCTGAACATTTCTTTTTGGTAGATTTTTATAGTCACCAGAATTGAAGACCTCATAATATAAAAGAAAATATACGCATTCATCCATGTGTAATGCATCAGATACTACTCTTGTATACTCTTCTATGCCTGCTTCTGTAATTCCACTATTCCGGAGAGAGCAACATTGGCAACGGTCAATCTTAGACAGCTGTTGACGCAAACTTACAAATCGTTTACAAACACCTTGGACACTAACAGACCTACAACGCTATTTTGGGCTGCAATTAAAATTGCTTTCGCTTCTACTGAATATTAACTGTTCTTTGCGACGCACTGAGTTCGTTCAGTCATCGAGCAAATGCGTATTAGTGAATATACTCGTTTTTTCCATCGTTACTCGACAATGAGATAGTCAAACGCATTTCGTATACACTGAAAGACAAATTCTAGCAGTTTACCTTCATGTACTCTTTACAAGAAATCGCTTGAGAGAAATGTGAGTTGCATTTCAAACGAGAGTTTTGTTCCCAAAACGCTGCTGATTCTTTGAGAAAAGCTCCATGCCTTCCAGAAACGTCATAATGGTTGAGCTTAAAGTATACCCTAGGATCCTGAAACACAACTAAATTTTCCGAATTTATAAATCTGTCGGTTCTTGTGCTTCCCTTTACTGTCCTCAAAAATCTCATCTCCATAGCTTGTATGCGACTTTCTTGACGTTTACTTATAACCCACGATTCACCTCCGTAAACAGGCATTGGCAGTGCAATTGTCTTACAAAATTGCAATCTTTCTTCTTTCCTCGTTTTGTTTTTTAGACATATATTTAGTTTTCTACATATATTCCTAAACTTTGCTAATTTATTCTCTATCTCTTAGTCATACTCATATGCGACGTTACGACCTAAATAGTTAATATGTTTGATCTGTTCTAACGTTTTATTGTTGATCACAATTTTTGTCTTTACAGTTTTTTTTTCCTTTCAAAAACATAGATTATGTCTTCTTTTCTGAAATCTTCAAATGGTACCCTTCACTAATCTTACCTAATGAATGTAATCCCCTTTGTAGATCATCCTCATTCTCCGCCGTCAGTGCGGCGTATTCTGCATATAAAAAGCAATTAAAGCGGGAATTTCTGTTAATCTTAATTCTCCCGTTAAAAATCTTCTTCCATCTCCGAACTGTTAAAGAATGTGAGTGAAATGCAGCACCCTTGTCTAACTCCTTCGTGACTAAAGGGTACGTTGGATTTCCCTTTGTATCCAAAATTTCAGTCGTGTGTTTGTAAAGTCTTTTTAAAATGTTTATTACGTGTTGTGGATATAATCTCTTTCTCACTGTTTTCCACAGTTTCTTTCTATCAACTTTATACTGTTTTAATAAAATCAATGAATGCTAAGAGGGTTCCCCTGCTATACTCTGTTTTTATTATTATTATTATATGGTTGATTATTATTCCTACATTTGTTGTCGACCTGACCCTCCGAAATCCCGTTTGTTATTCGCCTAATAAACAGTCAGCTTTAACCTTTTACTCTTGTTCAGTATTCTTGCGCAAACATAGAATGCAATTTCCAGTAAGCACATTCATTTATAGTTCTCGCAGTTACAACGGTCTGCTTTTTGAAACGATGATATTACTTTTGCTTGTGACCATGCTTTTGGAATAGTTCCATTTCACCAACACATATTAAATAAATATAGTAATCTCCTCTGTATTAAGTTGCCCCATCCACACCAGAAGCTTCTCTGTTCTTCGCGGAACTTGAGCTTCTTTTAATTCATCCGTACATAAGTGCCTACTCATCCTATTTCAGTTTCATCCTCTTTATTCTGTGTGGAGCCTGTCATTTCTTCTCATAATTCCTTCTAACATTCTATCCATTATCATTGTTGGATGTTGTTTATTAGAGCAACTTCTCTTTCTGTTTGATTGAGGATTTTCATTGTTTTACGGGCTGCCATTTCTCTTTCGTGAATATCATCTTCTCTTATGCGTATAAATTGTTTCCAAAACTCTTGACGAGCTCATTTCACTGTTCGTTTTGCCGCATTTCCCTCTTCTTTATAAATTTGATGATTCTCTACTGTTGCTTGAGATATTTAAACATCTTCTTTTTTTCTTTATAACTTTATCTAATTCTGGCGTACACATTTTTAACCTGTTCTTTTTTATTCATTTTTTTTCCTAAGGCTTCTTCAGCTCTTCTCTGCAGCTTCTATACTTTTCCATTACTTCTCTATTTCTGCCGCTTCTTATTTTTGCCCTAGTTCTTGATCACGTTTACTCTCGCACAAATTTCATATGCTCTATAGGTTTAGTAAGTATTGCTATGTAGATTTAATAGGTACGCTTTTTAGATTTCTTCCGTCTTCTATTCTTCTGAGATAGAGTTGAAATATCACTAGTCCTTACCATAGGTCGTGAAAATATTCTAATGATTTTAACTGCGCCAAATGACAAGAACGATGTCAAAAAGAAACTAGGACATGCATGGAAAAAAAATAATAAAAAAAGCAGAACTAAAACGAGGTGTAATGTTTACATTTATCCTGTGGAACTCGTACGGTATACGGTGGAGGTCATGGCGTAGGAGTACCGTTTACTGCGTACGTAAATGACGCGCAGAAAAAACTCCGTATTTTTCCCCCTATGGCCACTACTGAATCGTCTTGGAACTTTCGCGAACGGAGTTTTAGCTGAAAATTTTCCATGATTGATCTCCACAGGCCTACTTCCTGTCATTTTCTGAGGTGCAGTCGAAGGTGAGGCACAGGGTAACAGAGAAGTTATTTTCTTCAACTTTGAAAAATGTATTTGTGAATACTTTATTAGTCTTTTTATGTATTCTCCTTCAAGAATCCCTTAAAAAGTTTCAAGCTTACACACTCCATGTGAATTTCAAGTTGGTGTATTTATTGAGAATATTAAGTATTACGTAATATGTTATAGTATGCCCCACTGCAGGTCATAGTGTAACAAGTAGTGGAGTACAACATAAGAAGCATGGAAAACTTCATTCATGTTGGCATAACTTGCATTATCCAACAGCATGAGAATATTAGCTGCAATTAAATGCTACACAAAAATTACTATTTAGAATATTTGAAAATATCTTTGTTTTGCATCCACTTCCTCAAACATTGAAACTATTTACATTCACATCAGATTTACGGGATGCAGTCTTTTTGTTTTCCGTAAGCAAACAGGTTTTGTTAAAACGGTTACTACACTTTCTTCTGACACAAATTTTATATCAGATATATGAGGCTGTACAAATACGTTGAATTCCCCCTACCCCCAAATGAGGAAACGTCGCCTCATAGTCAGCATCACCATCCTCATTCCTGATTGCTATACCAATAAGGTGAACCACGTTCTTGTCAAAGAACAGTAGTAAAACATACTCGTCTTGAACAGGTAGCCTAATGTTTTCTTTTTCGCCCTCATTTTGAAATTTAATGTCTTCATTCCACGTGTAATCTAGAGGATCACATGTCTTTCATAGTTCCAGGCTATTCAGATTCTTTTGAAAACAGATTCCTCTTGTTAGTTTCCTTGAATGATTTTCTAGCACTTTTTAACTGGGTTATCTAATGCAGTGCAACTCATTCTCATATTTCTGTTTTTTCTTCTCGTTGTTCCAGCAACTTTAAGGGAACCTGTAAATACATGAGGGCGAAGTCGAACTAAATTCTGGCACAATGCATCTTTCTCAATTCATATATTAGAAGGGTCTTCCTTTGACACACTTTGACCTTCATCATTGTCAGTATCTCCTAGAATACGATTTGCACTGTTTACATAACTGTAACACCGTTACGCTGTGCCGCACAGAAAACTGTTAGACGGTGTCCCATAAGGCACGTTTATGTAATTCCGTTAGTTTCGGAAGAAGTGGAAAACATTTAGAATTTTTCACTGTGCTAGTATTTGAGTATGCGCATAATACTCAGAATTACAGAAATTGTTTGTGACTATAAACAATAAAGAGATTATTACATTAATATTAAAAATATACTCCGCATGCCTCACTCATTTCACGAAAGATGAATTTTGATAGCTTCCAAAGCGCACTGGTCAAAAGTGATGACAAACGACAATTGTAAAAGGTTAAATACAAGGCTACCAACATGATAACTTAAAAATCCAAATGTTAGACTGTTTCGAATGTTACACTTTAACAACCTTCCCCTTTATCGTTGCTACAGCATCTCCCTCTGAAAATCGTTGAACATTTACTTATTTATTTATTATTTAGCGTCTATGACCATCTGACGACGACTAGACAAAACTGTGGTGATGGCGTAGCACGTTATCGGAATCCATCTCTTATACTGATACACTTTGATAAGGGTCACAGATTAACAGACAGCAATTAAGAATCTGTCAGAGGAGATTTGTATTCTATGCAACTTGAACGCCTTCTATCTCTTTTCTAAATAAGTTTAGTACATAACCCATATGACTTCAATGAAACTGTACCCTTTTCACACAAAATTCATCATAGTAAAATTTTAATATCAGAAACAAGCTTTACACAAATAACGAAATGATGTGCGCTGTCAAATAAAATTTGCAATATGAAACCTTAGAGGAACATAGCTATTTTTATTTTTAAATGTCTCCCACGTTGTCTTCTTCCTACACGTACATGTCAACTCAATAACTATAAATAATGAGTCTCAGACAGACGAAACTAAGGACGCCATTTACAATTGTAATTCATTTATGTTTCTAGCTATAATTCAGCCAACAATAACATGACATAAAACGGCTTTTCATCCAAAATGAGAACAAAGTTTTTAGACTGATCTGTTTCAAATAGAAAGTTAGTCAATGGATTGTGCAAAGAAGACATTTACTAGAAATTCGTTTGTCAGTTTTAGGTTGACGTGTGTCAGGCATGTTAGTTCAGCTGGCACATAACCAAGAGAGGTCTTTCTTTATAAAATAAACACGTACTATCTCAATTGTGTTTCTATAAACTGATAAGTTGCGTTCAAACCGAGCCAGCAATTCAGATATAGTGAACCTGTGACACTATGACCCCCGACCAAGCAAGCGACCACGAAATATCAGTATTTGAAAGTATTGTGTGGGTGGAAAGCCGTACACTTGTGATCTCTCAGGTCTTCTCTGCGGCCGGCCAGAGTGGCCGTGCGGTTCTAGGCGCTACAGTCTGGAACCGAGCGACCGCCACGGTCGCAGGTTCGAATCCTGCCTCAGACATGGATGTGTGTGATGTCCTTAGGTTAGTTAGGTTAAAGTAGTTCTAACTTCTAGGGGACTGATGACCTCAGATGTTAAGTCCCATAGTGCTCAGAGCCATTTGAACCATTTGCATGAGATGAGTGTATGGTGACATGGCCACAAGTTGGAGGAACGAACCGATTGCTTGCATTTGCCTAGACAATATTCATACTTGGACCCTGTGCTGTAGAATAGTAACCGTAAGACGATCCTTTTGTTGATTACACACGTGGTCAGTAACCAAGGAATACCCAAAACACTTCGCCACATCCTTTCATCACCAACAGAAGCCGAAGAATAGCACCGAAAAATCCCGTTTTTATGTGCGGCGTTTTGGAACATACGAGGTATGTTCGCTGTCGCGTTCATACTGATTACCAGCGGCTGGCACATCCAGAATTGTTAACATTTTGCTGTCAACACAGCAGCCCGGATTTCACATAAATTACAAGATATTTAGGCGATTAATCACTGACTGATTTCACGTGGCAACAGAACCAGAAAATACGAACATTCCAAATAGACATGAATGTTTTCTCATAATGGCTGTACACTGCCACATAGAATCTGATATGCTTATTCAAATGTCTAAATAAATCGCAACTTTTTACATTGGTTATTATGACATGGGGAGACACTGAAAGACACTGTAGGACTCCATAAACAGTCCGTTGGAACAGAGTCGGGTTGTACAATCTTGCTCGCCCTTCTGTCCTCTATAGTGCATCTGACGCAGCTTCTCCGCTTGTCTGCCAGAGACGATGCGGGCGGCAAGCTTTCAGCTGCTGCGGAGGCGTTAATGGCGGCCGGGCGGTCGATTTATCAGGCACAGGAAACGATAAATTACTGGCGCCAGCACCGCGCTAGCATCAGCCGCTAATTCGAAGCGGAAAGCACCACTGTTTTGGCCGGCTTCCACTGCGTCTCTAATGCACACGCGACTGGCGACAGTCAAATGTTCTTTTAAACGTTTCCTCCTGCTGTGTATTCTGGGCGAGACTGGTGCCGGTAGTTTGGAAAACAAGTGTACGATGTGGGCAGACAGCCCGAAGCATCTTCGGGACTATAAATTCTAGGTCATTGAATGAACAAGAAGAAAATAGCTTGGAAACATGAGATTTTTTAAGCAGTCGCCTCACAAAATAATTAATGAAAATTATGCACTGTTCATTGACTATATGGCTGAGGCCGTAGGCGAAAGTTACTTTGTCCTTGGGTTCCCTATTCGAATTCTGACGATGAAAGAAGTTTTCGCCACCAGAGTGTTTCTTACAAAGATAGAAAAGGAGGCAGCGTACAGCTGCTGATCAACACAATACGAGACAAAATTTTGGAGTGAATTCCTAACATTCGGATATGTCCACTTTTGTCGTCGGGGATATACACCATGATTTCGCATACGAGATAAGACATGTGAAGTTCAGTTTCAAAGGAGCCTGTACATCAGTTATATAAAACTAAAATAAATGCAGTTGCTCACTGTGCGATAGAGACATGAGTGGTACAAATTAATAGGAAAGATTAAAAACAGTAGAAAAGAGTACAAAGTCTCTAGAATACCAATTTAGATACAACATATTTCAGGAACATGTGTTTCATGTCCTGCATTAAGGGCATCCCACTCCACCATCCTAGATGGCAACGGCAACTGTGTAACATATATTCTAAAATTTTGTTAAGTGTCAGGCCTTCTTCCTAACGTATCCGGTGGAAGAAGTGAAAGTACTCTGATTGATTGGCTCGACCAATTGATTTTTGTTTGGTCAGCCATCCATACAACAGATAATGTGTTCAAATGGTTCAAATGGCCCTGAGCACAATGCGACTTAACTTCTGAGGTCATCAATCGCCTAGAACTTAGGACTAATTAAACCTAACTAACCTGAGGACATCACACACATCCATGCCCGAGGCAGGATTCGAATCTGCGAGCGTAGCGGTCGCTCGGCTCCAGACTGTAGCGCCTAGAACCGCACGGCCACTCCGGCCGGCGATAATGTGTTATTAAAATTTTTTTGCAAACGTTGAATTGTTTCAATAGAAACAGTGTTCGTGTCATTTTAACTAGAAACTGTGAAGAATTTGCTAAAGTGTGGTCCTGAGGAATCGTCCAGCATTTGTGAGATCAGACATCGTTCAAACAACAGGATATGCTTGTTGATATACAGTAAGGTGGCGATGACCAGGCTGGTGACCCCTTTATAACAAATATCGTCTCCTTCAGGGTACAAACTGGAGTAATTATGAACTGTCTTTTGTAATCGCACCTGGAGATAAGGGATGTGTCGGGTACTGGTAAATATTTCATAAACATTACTGATATGAAAGAGCTCTTTATCTCCTTCTTCCCATTACAAGATTTAAATACCTGTTCTGTTGTTCGATAGTTGGGTTTATTTCAGTGAATGAGTACACTTAAGAAGCATGAATATCGTCTTCACGGGTGCAGTTCGTTCACCCTACATCGTATCCGTGTTAGGGTTGCCCGTCATTAGGTTTTTGCTTCCTACGTGCTCTAGTATTCATACTGGTACGTCTGTATTCCAGAAACCACCATACGATATACGGTATAAGTGACAGGCTGCACAAGAATCTTAAAGCCCTCCCCCTCACTCGTTTGTTTCCTCTTCAAGTCACTTATGCTTCACGGGTAGAAAGCTTGCCAGTACCCCTCTGTATACGGCCGAAATTCACCATCTTTACTGTTGAAGACATTGTGAAATTTATACATACTGTAGGAAATGTATTAGTTCAGTAGTAGTGCATCATAGACTTTCGGGACGTTGTGAGTAAGGTCTTCTTCGCCTTTCTGGTTGTCTGCTGTTGTAGTCTGTTGAATATTTCTGTGATGCTCTAGTACTCACGTAACTAAATCGTCAAGTGCAGAGCTCTTCTCTGAATCTATACCACTGTCTATGTTAATTATATTTTGCAAGATTTTGCCTAAGAAACACGACCGACGAACAGTGCTTAAGAACTGATAGAACGAAGGTACTCTGAAACACCTTCTTCGTTCATGAATTACACTTCTGCAGAATTCTTGCGATAAATCTGTCACTTATCTGGCTTCTCCATCGCCACGGTTATATAATTCTTGAGCTTGAAGTCCGATTGAACAAACACGAGTCATTTTAAATATTTTCGTGCGCTTGCCTATACCGTGTTCATGTATGTTGACAGTCAACTGTCGGTCTTTGCCCTAAACACGAATTCTCCTCGCGTCTTCTCTGCTGAGATATCAGAGAAATGGGAATTCGCAGCTCAGTCTTCTCGGAACTGTTCATGCAGGAACGCCGCTCATTGGATAACTACTAAAACATCTGTTAGGTGAAGCGTTGGACTGATACTTAAAAAAAAAGTGTTTAGCGCAGCCTTCTGATTGTTGAAATATCTTTTGCGTAAGTTTTGTGCAGAGCAGAGAGGAAAGATAGGATTTTTCGGTCGCTCTGTATAGAGTCGCGGAAGCCAGTACTCCGGTTTTGGAGAAGTGGAGAAGGGCACACTCTGACTTATATATTTGAGGACGAGGTTATAACGTATTGGCCGACGAGTAGTGGTTAGCAACAGGTTCGGCTGTACGCAGGATTCGACTCTCCAAATCGTGAACTACGGCGAGAATATCTGGCAGCAGAAGCTTCCTAGAAAGGACAGCAGCTAGGAGTTTCTCCGTGCCTTACACTTAAACTTGATTGGGTCCCTTGATTTAACAACTAGTCGGGTACTCGTGGGCTCATCCATGAACAAGCTGGCTTTGTCATTTGCATGTGGATTTCACATGTTTTCCAGGAACGACCAGGGTAGTAACTGCACATTTATCTGCAGTTACGATTTTTTGAGACTGACCTCTTGACATTACAGTCATCATGTCTAAGTTGTTCCTTGCGGGCTTTGCCATATTAACCCAGCTCTGGTTTAAATTTGTTTGAATGTCCATAGCTGGTAGTGACTTTCACTTTGTGTTCTTTTAATCATGTTAGCGTTTAATTATTGCTTTCATGTTTATGTATGTGCCTGCAAGGATTAATTTTAACGAAATGGGGCCAAATTGGGTCAAGGTTTTAAATGTGTAGTTAGAGGAACACCCTTCTCATGATTAAACCTTTGATGCTTTTAGTAAGAGCCAACACACGAGACTCATTTTTGTGAGGCCATTCTACTCATATTGCTCAATCCACTGCGCGACAGAGTCCATATCTGAGTTCATGGAGAGTGGCGCAAGCGGTGGTGATCATCAAAGCAATCAAAAGCCTTGTTAGCTCAATTAGAGTCTTACAGTTGCATATATCTTTTTTTCACGTGGGGAAACATCTGGCGCTGCCAGTTAAGGGCTTGAGGCTTACAGGGATCTCTGTTTCAGGATGCACTGCTTGTCCTTGTGACAAGAGTTCATTATAACTGACTTCTTAGGATACAGTACTCCCTCGCTACTGTAGAAGAAGAGGCGCCAAAGGCTCCTCGTGGATTCTATCACTTTTACTAAATTTGAACAAAGGAAGTTACCATGTATCGCCACAGGAGCTAGTGCTCATTATTTCCGCAAACTGAACCTAGCTCTGGTACTAAACGGGAACTATGACAGTTATTAACAAAATGGTTCAAATGGCTCTGAGCACTATGGGACTTAACATCTGGGGTCATCAGTCCCCTAGAACTTAGAACTACTTAAACTAACTAACCTAAAGACATCACACACACACATGCCCAAGGCAGAATTCGAACCTGCGACCGTAGCGGTCGCGCGGTTCCAGACTGACGCGCCTACAACCGCTCGGCCACAGCGGCCGGCAGAAGTAAAGTCGGTGTCATTAATGGACAGCTATAAACTTCCAAAAATTACAAAATGCACGACATTGTCCGATACAGGAAGTGTTGTCATAAACTATTAACTATCATTCAGAAAAAATAAAACTACGTAATAAATTTCTTTGAGGTATACGTGTGCATTCCTGGTATACACATGAATCCCCACACCGCATTTCCGTAGATCGCTGCTAGAAGAACCAATACAAAATGGTGCAGCATACCACTAAAGTGATGTTCCGCGTGGTAATTAGTTGTCTGCACTTGCAGCGGAACAACGCTGTGACGATCCTTGCTGAATTAGTACAAGTGTACGTCAACAGTGAATCATTATATGATTCAGTGGGTATGTGGCGTGGTCGCTTTCAGTCCGGTGAGATAAGTCTGAATGACTAAGGTCGAAGTGGTAGGCAATATATCTGTGAAGAACTGGGAATCGAAAATGTAGTGGAGATGATGGTGCTCGAAGACGGGCAAGTCAGAATGAAGGCGATAGGGGGAAAAATTAAAATCAATCATGGATCAGTTTCTGACGATTTGAATATGAAAGAGGTCGCCGACGCTGAGATAAGCGATTGCTCTCATCCATTTAGAAAGCCCGCCCGCTCAGGCAGTAGCGCATTTGTGTCAGCTGTGTCTGTCAATCCATATGATTTCTTCACCGCATAATGTCGTATACGAGTGCTTCGTATATCACTATGATACTGAGACAACGGAGCAAAGCAAGGAATGGAAATATTACATTCATCACCTTGCAACAAAAGTTAAAACCAGCTATCATCGGGCTAGGTAACAAATATTCGGCTTGACGTTGATTGATGGAGTTGTTGGTTGTTTTGTTGAAGGATATCGTGTCAAATTCTATTCAAATGGAGCGTTAGACTATCAGAATCCAGAGTTGGTTGGAGGGTTCTGTCCATAATGCTCCAAACTTTCTCCATTGTGGAGGCATCCGGCGATCTTGCTGGAAAAGACAGGGTTTGGCAAGCACGAGGACAAGCGGCAGAAACATTCGCCGTGTGCGGGTGGGCATTATTTTGTTGAAACGTACGCCCAGGATGGCTTCCAGTGAAGGGCAACAAAAGGTGCCGTAGAATATCGTGCCGCACTGACAACCACAGGAGTCCTGCTGTGAAAAGAAACGACACTGCAGACCATCACTCCTGGATGTCAGGCAGTACGGCGGGCTACAATCAAGTTGGTATCCCATCACAGTCTAGTGCGTGTCCAGACACCTCTTTGGTCTGGAATCTCACTGAGTGGATGGCGAGTGAAATCCTGTGTGGGGACGCCCGGGACAACAGTGGAATACTAACGTGACTGTCGCCCGTCGTATGACCCGTCAGCCAGGAGTCATGTTTTGGGATACCATTTCTCTTCATAACAGGAGCGCTTTGGTTGTCATGCTCGGCGCCCTTACAGCACAGCGGAACGTCAACGATGTACTACGGCCGGTTTTCTGCCCTTCATTGCAAGCCATCCTGGGCTTACATTTCCGCACACAGTGAGATTTTCTACTGCTTTTCTTCGCGCTTGCCAAACCCTTGCTCGGCCAGCAAGGTCGCCGGATCCCTCCCCAACTAAGAACATTTGGAGCATTATGGCAGTGCCCTCGAACCATCTCAGGATTTGGACTATCTAAGCCCGAAGCGGACAGAATTTAGCACGATATCCCTCATGAGGACATCCAAAAGCTCTATCAAGCAATACCAAGCCGAATAACTGCTTGCACAAGGGCCAGAGGTGGACCAAACCTTAATTGACTTGCACAATTTGTGAAGCTCCCTCTCTTGAATAAATCCTCCAATTTTCATTAAACTGCAACCATTTGTTTGTCTACACATGTACATCAAACTTGTGATTCCTATCCCATTCGCATAATTTCTTTGTGGTTGCGTTGTTACATATTTCTTTTTTCTTCTTTTTGTCCTAGAGTGTGCATGCTGCTTCATTGGACTATCGTATTTCGCATCTCTCCCCCCTGCCCCCTAGTATTTTCCCCACTCCCGTGTTATCCTGGTATGGCACGTCTATTCTCGGATGAAGGACCTGTCACATGGCAGGCATTTTCAAAATGGCGACCGGGTGATTTTCGTGGTGAAACGTTTCATGGTGAACCCACCCCTCCATTTGTACTCGGTCTACATATATTTGCGGTGGCCAGTCTTGGCTTCTCATACTGTATCAGAATCTAGTTGTCCACAGTGACTTATCCGTGACCTCGCAAGTATTTACCGGTAGAGGACCCGGACAGCTAGGGTGGGGCGTGACTGGCAGTCCCCTCGAGGCCATCGGCTGGCGGCTGTGCAGATGAGGGACGCATTCTCGGGCTGCCAGGGCTCCATTACCAGCCACTCTGTTGGCACAGCAGAGAATTAATCTAACGAAATGTGTCGCCGGCGGTGGTTTTAATAATAGCGCCTAATGAGCCGCCGGCGCAGCCGCGGGCTACACTACACTACACTAAAGCCACCCCGCCTGCGGGAAGAGCAGCCCCGGCAACGGCGAGAAAAACGCATTCCCAGCCGTCCGTCGGCACCGTGAGGAATGCTCGACACGCACTCCGGCTGCTGTCTGGGCGACTCGGCAGCTGGCACTATTAAGGCGGGGCTGGGGGTCGGATGCTAATGTGTTGAGAGAGGCGGAAACCAGCCAGGGAGGAGAACCCGACAATCTAATCAAGAGCCTGGGTGTCCGATACGAGAAATTGTTAATTTAACAAGTCTCAGAGTGAAACTTTTAGTGAAACAAGTCTCAAATATGAAATATTTTTACCTATAGGTCCCTCAGGGTAGCACCTTCGGACCCATGTTTTACGCGGCATGTTTTTCTGACTTTCGAAGGAGTGTCAAATATAGGACTAACAAAACAGTTTAGAATCTATGGAGTGGCTCTGACACGTTGTTAAGAGATTCCTGCGGTGCCTCACCATACTATTAGCCCCCCAAATATTGGAGAGCCATTCTGCAGTTACTCGGAAAGTCAGACAGTTCGTGTATAGTTTCGTAAGCCACATAAATTGTTGAATTTCTTTTCGAAATCTTGCCTGCCGTGTGCTCAGAATATAAATGCACACAAATATCTCTAAAAAATGATTGAAGGTTGCTGTAGACATTTTTACAGATGTTCTGTAACTGTTCTGTGTTTTGGGTACCTTGATGCATTTGTTAACTTGTGCAATCAAGCTTGTGTCATCCAAATTCTCCGGGGTATATAACTTAAACCACACGATATTCCGAGAAATTTGTGAAGATAAAGGGCCTGACAAACGGCTGCATCAAACTTTGTAACATTTCCGAAACGTCAAGAGCGTAAGTAACAATAGTCATAACACTAACAACTGGCTCTGAGCACTATGGGACTTAACATCTGAGGTCATCAGTTCCCTAGAACTTAGAACTACTTAAACCTAACTAACCTAAGGACATCACGCACATCCATGCCCGAGGTAGGATTCGAACCTGCGACCTTAGTGGTTGCGCGGTTCCAGACTGAATCGCCTTGAACCGCTCGGCTACACCGGGCGGCATAACCCTAACAACTCTTTTTGTTACCTTCTGGAAACTTTAAGTGAAGTATTGTTTTACATCAGAAAAAGTGGGTTGCAGACATTAAGTCTTGTAATTTCTTATGATCAAATAGTTCATTGTTTAAATTATATCTTCATAGTCTTGTAGGAGCCCTTTGTATGCAAAGTAAAGAATGCAAATTACTCTATGAAACAACCCTGGTATGCTTTTATATGTGGATAGTAACTTCGCAAAATTTGGGTCTGTGAACTGGTCAGATGAGAAACTAATTCAGGAGAAAGCAAGTTTAAATCAATAGTGTCAAACGCACTAGTACCGTAAACTACGATCATCCTACGACTTAGTTGTAAATTAGACTGGTTGTATACATTAGATAGTAATGCACTTGCTTTGTGAGACGCAGTTTAAGTATTTGATCCACATAATACACCGTTTATTTCACTTATTTTAAGTTCAGATACAAATTTAACCGTATGCAACATGCAACATACATAAAAATAAACTTTTTCTAGACTTTTTCTCTTAACTCCGTTCTCTGGAACTGTGGGTTACACATATCTCCAACTGCTTTTGGAATTTTTCTGTATTGGAAGTTTCTTAGGTGTAGTGAAGGCCGTATTAAACCACACGAACACCGATCCTGAATTAAATTTTCCTGGCCATGTCTTCTTATTGTGAATATCAGACAAAAGATCGTCTGGATTTGGAGCATTTCTTTGTATTCATAACAGTAATTGCAAACAGACGATGTGTATCAGCTGTTCGTTAGTCATAACCATGGGTAATTGCACTCCTGGATGTAACTACTAAATATTAACAGTTGGATGTTATTTTGCAGTTATTTGAAACATTATGTGCTGTATCCTATATCACACCCTTTTCTTTTGGCTTCCGAAAATATGGCTGAGGGTCGTTCAGTTTGCTTCACTCGGGTAGCGGCGTTGCCTCGTTATTGATACTATCTCTTTGGCAATGACATCTATTTGCTGATGGCAGCTAAAACCCTCAAATGTAGATTTATCGCCAAATCGGATAGGCTTTATTCCTTCCCGTACGAAGGTGTCTTTTCTCCACAGAGGGTGAGATCTGTGCCTTAAGTGTTCATACTGAGTGGAGGTGGAAGTAGAAGTAAATATCCTCGGAGTAGTGAAGCAACTTAAATCACTTAATAAAAGCAAATCTTTTGGTCCAGACTGTATACCAATTAGGTTCCTTCCCGAGTATGCTGATGAATTATCTCCATACTTAACAATCATATTAAACCGTTCGCTCGACGAAAGATCCGTACCCAAAGACTGGAAAGGTGCACAGGTCTCACCAATATTCAAGAAAGCTAGTAGGAGTAATCCACTAAATTACAGGCCCATATCGTTAGCATCGATATGCAGAAGGATTTTGGAACATATATTGAGTTCGAACATTATGAATTACCTTCAAGAAAACTGTCTCTTGACACACAGTCAACATGGGTTCAGAAAACATCGTTCCTGTGGAACACAAGTAGCTCTATATTCATATGAAGTGTTGAGCGATATTGACAAGGTATTTCAGATCGATTCCGCGTTTCTGGATTTCCGGTAGGCTTTTGACACTGTACCACACAAGCGGCTCGTGGTGAAATTGAGTGCTTATGGAATATCGTCTCAGTTATGTGACTGGATTTGTGATTTCCTGACAGAGAGGTCACAGTTCGTAGTAACTGACGGAAAGTCATCGAGTAAGACAGAAGTGATTTCAGGCGTTCCCCAGGGTAGTGTTGTAAGCCCTTTTCTGTTCCTTATCTATAAAAACGATTTTGGAGACAATCTGAGCAGCTGTCTTCGGTTGTTTGCAGATGACGCTGTCGTTTATCGAGTAATAAAGTCATCAGAAGATCAAAACAAACTGCAAAACGATTTAGAAATGATATCTGAATGGTGATAAAAGTGGAAATTGACCCTAAATAACGAAAAGTGTAATATCATCCACATGAGTGCTAAAAAGAACTCGTTAAACATCGGTTATACGATAAATCAGTCTAATCTAAAAGCCGTAAATTCGACTAAATACCTAGGTATTACAATTACAAACAACTTAAATTGGAAGGAACACATAGAAAATGTTGTGGGGAAGGCTAACCAAAGACTGCGTTTTATTAGCAGGACACTTAGAAAATGTAACAGACGTACTAAGGAGACTGCCTACACTACGCTTTTCCGTCCTCTTTTAGAATACTGCTGCGCGATGTGGGGTCCGTACCAGATAGGACTGACGAAGTACATTGAAAAAGTTTAAAGAAGAGTAACACGTTTTATATTACCGCGAAATATGGGAGAAAGGGTTACAGAAATGATACAGGATTTGGGCTGGACATCATTAAAAGAAAGGCGTTTTCCGTAGCGACGAAGTCTTCTCTAGAAATTCCAACCAAAACTTTCTCCTTCGAATGCCAAAATATTTTGTTGACACCGACTTACATAGGGAGAAACCATCACCACGATAAAATAAGGAAAATTAGAGATATAGGTGTTCGTTCTTTCCGAGCGCTATACGAGATTGTAGTAATACAGAACTGTGAAGATGTTTGGATGAACCCTCTGACAGGCACTTGAATGTGATTTGTAGAGTATCCATGTAGGTGTAGATGTAGAGGTGACTGTCATTAGTGCACGTGGAGTTTAAATGTTTGATTCCATTGCTGAAGACGATGAGAGAGGCTCAGACCTGGTATCGACACACAGTCTACTACAGTGCTCTAGCACCAAAGGTGCGACCGGTCTTCACCTCAGCACTCGACAGATTGACCTGCGTCAACAGTGTTATGTGCCCTCACTTCGCCAGACATCGTGAAAACGTTTGCAGCTTCGTTCAGGGTACAACATGTGGTAACCAGAAAATTTACGCCACCACCTTTCCTCTCTTAGTCATCCAAGTACCTTCCACCATCAGGAGTCAAACTGGCGACCACCTGGTCCGCGCAGTCCTGTTGGTTTACTGGTACAGAAAGCAAGTGAAAGTCGCAAAAATATTTTAACTGCTAATAATTTAGTAAAATTATTCCTTAATTCAGCACGTAATTTCCATATTTCTCTAAATCAGTTAACGTAATTTTCTCGAAGATTCCTTGAATCAACCTTTGCAAGTTCATTATCTTGTCTACCTCAGTCTGAGCCACTGCTTCAACTGTAATGATCACCATGCCAACCGGAAACGGAGCTGTAAATTTCAGCTCTCTTCTTGAACAGTTTAATTTGTTGCTGCTTCACCAGACATCGCCTCTTATCTTGCATTTCACAGCCTTCCACACCTCACTTGCCTGTGATGACTATTTAAATTGCTTTGCTACCCCTATGGTATGTATTTCTAAGTCACTTATATTGTCCCCTGTTCTTGATTAAAGTTCTGGAATATTTACTATTTTTTCTGAGGCGAATAAATTTTGTAGTACTATGTTTGGTTGCTCCGCTTTAGGGGTGCTGTCATAGGTAATATTATCACTACTATAGTGCGGTGAAGGTATTGATCGTATCTTGCCTCTGATATATTTTACCATACGGCCAATATATCATTCTGCAATGTTATGAGACATAGTTTCGTTGTGAAAACTATTGAAAGCATTTAGCAATGAAGTCCGCGCTAAATTGCTAACATGCGTAAAACATCAACAATCTTGGAGATTGCGTGTTCTTTAAAACTGGCATGCTTTTTTTCATTGATATTACAATAGTATCCTTCACTGTTTTGTGCATCATGAGGGATCTGTCCCGTCCTTTTATTAATTTTCTTGGCATGAAACTCTCAATCGCTGTCAGTACTACTTCTGTGAACTGAAGCCACATCTGAATACACTTACGAAGTTACTTTGTAAGCAATGATGACTCCTTTACGAATCCGTCAAGCTACTTTTTAACCGTTTCTTTAAATTTTATTTTTGTTGGATTTCAATGTTGTGGTGTTCAGTCTCGCTACAGAGACCTTGTGCTCACCATCCCAGTACACTTCATGAAACTCAGAAGTCTAGTATCTCATTCCAACCACTTACACTTCTTATGAGATTCTGAACTAATAGCTCAACATTATTTTCGGAGAAAGCATTTACTACAATTTCGGACGACTTTAGACATGTATTTTCGCCAATATCGAGTGTACTTTGGGGTCACAAGCAATTATAATTGCATGAGGAGGAGGAGGAGGAGATTAGTGTTTAACGTCCCGTCGACAACGAGGTCATTAGAGACGGAGCGCAAGCTCGGGTGAGGGAAGGATGGGGAAGGAAATCGGCCGCGCCCTTTCAAAGGAACCATCCCGGCATTTGCCTGAAGCGATTTAGGGAAATCACGGAAAACCCAAATCAGGATGGCCGGAGACGGGATTGAACCGTCGTCCTCCCGAATGCGAGTCCAGTGTGCTAACCACTGCGCCACCTCGCTCGGTTTGCATGAGTAGCGTACCTATTCCAAGCGAGACTCAAATTTTCCTTGAACCTTTTAGCAGCTATATCATCTCGTCGGGCATTTGGCAAAAGGAACTAGTTATTAATGTACATGAAATGTCTTCGCAGTTGCGTATGTGAATAATCATCAGTTGCATAATAGAATGACGACAATGAAAATTTATACCGGACTGGGAATCGAACCCCGACTTCCCGCTTATCGCGAGCTGTCGCCACACCATCAGGCTACCAGAGCGTGACTCACGGCCAAACAAGTGGTTGGTGACATACGGAATTTTTAGTCTCACCCTAAGTCGTGTTCAGATAGCCTAGCGGTATCGTATCGTAGTAATCAGTTTTTTCGCCAGCACGGAGGCTCACCTTGTTCGGACAGAGAGCTGGTTGGCCTCTGTAACAAGAAAACTGAATGAAGGGATCAACAACGAACTTGAACGGATGTCATGCGACGTCCGCAACGACCTAACACAACGATCAATAACGAACAAAATGAAAAAAAGGAAAAAAAAGCGGTAAGGCGAACGCTCACGATAGACGGGAAATCCGGGTTCGAGACCCGGTGCGGCACAAATTTTCATTGTCGTCGTTCCACTGTGCAGCTGATGATTGTTCACATACGCAACTGCAAATTAGTTCCATGCGTTTCATAACGCATCGTAATTTATAATAACACGGGCACTGCAACATCATATCGTATCGTAGTAGTTAGTGTATTCCGACTGTCGAATATAGCCTCACTCCTGCTAACACACCGCCACTGTCTACTTCAATTTCAAAACAACCATAAACTACTTCTGTTAGTAAGAAACATTCCAGCACCTACTGAATTTAATCTATCGTTTCTGTACACCGTTATCTCCTTGCTAAAACCTACAGACTACTTATCTCCGGCTGTAGCCGGCTTTCAGTATTTATATCCATTCCTGCTTCAGTGCTTTTATTTGAGAGCTTGGATCTTTTCTCAAAATGGTTCAAATGGCTCTAAGCCCTATGGGACTTAACATCTGAGGTCATCAGTCCCCTAGACTTAGAACTACTTAAATCTAACTAACCTAAGGACCTCACACACATCCAAGCCCGAGGCTGGATTCGAACCTGCGACCGTAGCAGCAGCGTAGTTCCGGACTGAAGCGCCTAGAACTGCTCGGCCACAGCGGCCGGAGATCTTCTCTCGTTTCCCAACACAGCTATGACAATTTGCGATTATAATATCGGTATCTCCTAAGTCTACCTTCACCTTGCAGTCTTTGAGATTTGAGATGCTGCTTCTGTCACGTTACCCAAGTTGTAGATTCTGGGCGTCTTCCAGAGTAATCTGCTGACGACCTGTTCCTTTTACTGCATAAATCTAATCAAACTGAAGGTGATATATTATGTTGTCCCATGGTCAGTCAAAGTGGAGAACATCTACAGACGAATTATAACTGGTCTTTAGCTTCACTCTCGACTGCAGTAAGATATAATTTTGACCCGTTCTGGCCGTTAAGGACAACTTCAAATCCCTGTTGACTGGTTTCATTGTAATAAGTCACACTTGACAGAGCCACTTAACAATGGCTATGAAGTGTTACACTGTAATCATTCAATCGAAATCTGGAGATGGACGATATAAACCGGAACGGGTCATAATCATTTATACTTTCTCATTAACGGTTGCTATCTCTCTCAAAGACAATATGTCTACCGCTGCAAAATCGATGTATTCTCTACAAGCTGACATGGTATTTTGGAAGTACCAACACATACCGTCAAAAGTGCAATCAAACCTGTGGCAGATAATTGTGGACCTGGTTCGCGCACAAAGCCGTTCTATACAGAGATTAGAAGTATGTTCTAAAATAGAGAAAGAGCTACAACACTTGCTGCAAGGACAAGCACATTTCAACTCAAACAAATGTAATTCAGTGCAAAGTTACGAATTTGTTTTTTTAAACTCAACCTTATTCAAAACATGGGGACCTGGAAACTGCTAAAAGAACACGAAATTATGTAAATCAAGAATAATAATCGTCTTGAAGCTCGCCACATGGCAACCTACCATCCAACAACAATGCAGACTGAAACGCCCTGCTAAACCCGCAGGACAGGACAGGTAGTTTAAATCGTGAAAGGGGCCAAAATAGAGCCCTCAAAAAATTTTTTTAAAACATACAGCTTTAATCCTTGGGACTTAATTACCGGCTTAAAGCCACTTTAATTTAAAAACGGCTGAAGGCCAATAACTTGAAACGCAAGCATAATTAGAGATTTAAAAGGCTAGCCTTATCTTACAACAGTTCTTTATTTAGGCTGAAGGCCCAAAGAATCTGAGATTTTTAGAGCAAACAATTTGAATTCAAAATCGGCTGAAAGCCCAACACTTAAGGCTAAAGAAATTTAAAAAAAACAAAGGCCTTACGTAAAACAGTTGTTAATTAGGCAAAACTCAATCAAAACAGAAATTTAAAAGACAAACCCTTATCTTAAAATAGTTCTTTAGTTAGGCTGAAGGTCCAAAGAATCAGACACTTCAAGAGCAAAGAAGTTAAATTCAAATCGGCTGAAGCCCTAATACTTAAAACTCCATAACGTTAATTTTTTTAATACCAAAGGCCTTACGTGAAACAGTTCTTTAATTTAGGCTGAAGGCCTTAAGAACGAAACAACTCAAACTCAAAATCGGCTGAAGGCCCAACACTTAAAATTCAACAACATTAAAACCTTTAAAATGCCAAAGATCTTAAGTGGAACAGAACTTAAATTAAGCTGAAGGCGCAAACCATTTGACTGCCTTGTTGGTCCGTCCCGAACTGACTGCCAGACACACGACGACCCGGAAATACTTTTGCTCGCTCCAGAGATGGTTCAATAGCGCACTTATCAATACGCGCTGCTGCTACCGCTCACGGGCAAGTAAGGCAGGAAGTTAGTGACGCCAGTAAATGGAATAAGAAGACAAGGCGGCAATACCGTAATAGAAGATGACAAAAAATAAATGGGATAAACGCGAACCGTGCACGGCCCACAGACAAATAGCTGTTATCATGACCCAACGAGCGTTATTGCTTCGTACTTTCCACTGTCTCTAGCCTGATATGAACATGAGATATATCGCCCATGTAACTGCTAAATCGGAGTGAAATCCAGTGTTAATATACAGAGTGCTGGAAGTAGTGTTCGAGACAAACTGGTCTCGGAGCACACTCTTAAGCCGGGTTTCCATATTCAACTAAAGCGACACCAATCAAGTGGCGTAACCAAAGTAGCATGTGGAAGCAACCCGAGTCTTGTGACGTCACAAGGATGACACAGCTTTCAGCTATGACAATAGATGTTAAAGTCGTTTTAGCTCTGTAACGCCTCTTTCCTTTTTTCACCAGCGATTAGCTTCATTCGACTGCCACCTCATAGCTGAATTTCGAAGCACCATCACCGTATTCCGGTTTTCGTGTTATTAAACACCTCTCCAGACAATAAGTATAAAGGGTTCCAGTGGCAGCATAATTCCAGCTCGGCTTTAGCTTTTAATAAAGGGAAACGAATACCACACAACGAATAACAGTATCGACAAGCGTAGCTCCAACATTCGGTACAGGATAACTTCAAAATTTACAATACCTGTGACGTCTTATTTAAACAACTGATGTAGGGTGCAAGAGTGAAAATATTGCCTCTCCAATGAGTTACCAGTGCATCGTATTTTTATTTTATTTATTTATTTATTAAATATAATCTGATTACGGTAATCAGGCCCCCTCTTAATATGACAAATAGCATTAAAACGATTTGAGTGTATGAAGCGTCATTGTGAGTAAATAATACTGACTAAGAACTAATAAAGTTAATTCTTGCAGTACTTGTAACACTGCAGCTGCTGCCATTAGTAATGATAATAGTAAGAATAACAATCGTTAAGTGTCATCCAATACAGAGCACGAGAAAGCAGAACTTGGGGACATGGCGTATATACAGACAGATGACAGGTAATCACCAGACGCCATATATCGAATTATCATTCTGTTTCCCCGTACTCTAAGCTGACCCTCGGTGCGATGGTTGAAGGGAGCAACCGTACAGACACCCTTCCGAGTGTCAGCTTGGACTGTACGAATAGTACACCCATGTTCGAAACAAGCAGAACACCTTGAACGACTAGAGACAGGACGTTCATATTCACAGGACATGTACATTATTTGTTTTGAGAAGCGATTAGCATTTCAGTCACCACAACATGTGTCCTGTTGCCTAGTAGGCGCAGGGTCCGCCATGGCCCCTGATAACTTGTTCCATACGTGATGACATAGACGCGTATGAGACGCTAGTGGCGGCCTGTGGTATGGCCGTCCATGCTGCATTCACGTGGTTCCAAAGTTCATATGTGATGGTTGGTATTGGTCACCATATCCCACACATTTTCCATTTACGACAAGTCTGGTGATCTGGCGGGCCAGAGCAAAAGGCTGACATCCTGTGACACCAAGAATGACGTGTTCGTGCACCAACATGTGATCGTGCATTGTCTTGCTGAAAAATGACGTTTTTGGTGTTGTGCAGAATGGGTTGGTTGCGGGTCGCAGGATGTCATTCACGTAGGTCACACTGGTCGCAGTGCCCTGGACACGCACCAGTTGTGATCTTCAGTTGTACGCAATAGCATCCCACACCATAAGGCCTTGAGATGGCGCTGTATGTCTTGTGCGAATGCAATCACTGCGAAGCCACACCCCACGTCTGTGGCGAACCAAAATGCAGCCATTATTTTGAAAGAAGCAGAACGAAGATTGGTCCTAAAATACTGATGCCATTCCTGTACCCAGAGATGTCGCTCCATAGACTATTGCCGTCTAGCATGTTTCCGCACATTCGTCAAAGGTAGGCGGAGAAGTGGACGACACTCACGTAACCCATACAGCAATAAACGACGACGAACTGTCACCTCTGATGTGTTACACCGTCCCATTATTGCGGCAGGGCCGAGGGGGATGCATATCTGTCATGCACTGCCATTCGAATGTGGTGTCGACTTTCTTGGCGGTGGTGCGACCTCGTACTTCCGCGAACCATTCTGCACATTCCCGTTGCGCTACCAAAACACCACTTCATCCCACATGATCAGCAATTACCCGTATTTGCCAATTATGCGTCGCCTTTCAAACCCACTCATTTGACGGTGCGGTTCGCGCAAACGTCTGCGAGAAATCCTGCACGTCTGCTCAGGTCACACTGATCCATTACCTTCGGTTTGTGGCGACAACGAGAGCCGCAGGCACATTTTACCGGTAGGTGGTGTTGCGCAGCAGTATCGATGTTGACCGGTGAGCCGACATAGTTCAAATCCTAATCATTTCTGCAGAACATACTAATGTACAGTCGTGGACAAAACGAGCGAGACCCCTCGCCTTTTCGTTATGCTGATCCGCACAGCTTAACACAGCATAACAGGCAAGGCGACGAAGTGCTGCCAACATACAATGCACAGGCGTGAAATTGACAAACTATCCGAATTTTCTCAGACTGTTTTCAATCAAGTGTGTGACTATATTAATGCTGATTAGTCTGTTAAACACAACACGTAAATATAAGATATAAATGAAAGAAGAAACGCTAATTAGTATGAACTGTACTAATAAAAATGAATTTCAGCTTATCGAGATAACATAACTGTTGTAGTAAGACAAAGTACCCGAGACCGTTAAGAATTAGCAAAACGGGTTTTAAGGACTGGGTAGACAGATAGACGGTGAAGGAAGTGAGACTAGTAGGGTTCCATGTTTACCGATTTAGGTGACGAAACCCTAACAACGAAAGTAGCTACGACAGTTACGGAAGATGAGGGCAGCATAAATAATTCCCCCTACTCTTTATTGGAAATGCTCTAGTTGCAGTCGATACATCAGCATATTACTCGTAGATATGCTTTCGATCCAAATCACGTTTACAGGAATGCAAATAAAATCCATTTGCCTATACACGTGGTAATTGAGATCCCAGTATTAATGCCACCGAGTTTTAGAAGTGCGAGCATTCCCATTGCTAGGTAGCTTAAGAAACACTTCGGCTAATGAACCTTTTCGGGCTGTGGCGAGTCTAATGGAGAATTCGAAACATTTGTAGAATTTGTTTGGCAGCTATGTAGACGTTTATTTCTTGGGGCGTTGCAGAATTTATCCTGCTAAATGTACTCACTTAATAACAGTATTTTGTTATTTCGATAAACATCGCGAATGACTGTCACATAAGCGTTGACATAATGGTAGAAAATTCTTGTTTTTGAGTCCAGAAAGCTCTATGCAACAGAAACTGCAGATCATTTTGCCATTTTAATTGCGAAATTGCCGGCTTATTTAAGTCTGAGGTAATAATAGAGGGCTGTTTGCTTGGGTTCTCTGCTAGCGTAGTGAAAAGTGTTTTGCTACTGCAAGGTAAGTCTGCTTTCTTTTCCGTTCTAATCTCGATGGGGGCAGATAGACTATCGGTAAAACAATTTTAAGAAATTCTCGCCACCCCAATACGTTTTATTGCTACCCTTATTCTGCACCCGCGCCCTGTGGATGTAAAAATGAAGATCTTGTAGAATTTCATAATTGTTACTGATTACTTTTTCCGCTTCTGTCAATAATTGATTTGACTTATGAGTGGCACTGAATGATTTTTAACTGAATTTCGTTATGAATCTTCACGCATTGCTGAATCTGCACACATTCATAGTAGGTCAGCAACGGTAATCCAGTATGACTGGTCTGAACGTTTGACACAGACCGTTTCGCAGCCGATTGCGCATAATGTTTTGCTAATTCGTAACGATCTGGGGTACTTTGTCTTACTATAGCAGTTATGTTATCTTGATAAGCTGAAATTCATGTTTATTAGTACAGTTCATTAATTAGCGTTTCTTCTTTCATTTACATCTTATATTTACTTGTTGTTCTTAACACACTAATCAGCATTGATATAGTCATACGCATGATTGAAAACAGTCTGACAAAGTTTGGATAGTTTGTCAATTTCACGCCTGTGCACAGTATTTATGTTGGTAGCACTTCGTCACCTTGCCTGTTATGCTGTGTAGCAGACTTTAAAGCTGTGCGGATCAGCATAACGAAAAGGGGAGGGGTCTCGCTCGTTTTGTCCACGACTGTACATGTCCTGTGAATATAACGTGTTGTCTCTGATCGTTCAAGGTGTTCGGTTGTTTCTAGACATGTAGTTTCACTGAAGTCAGTAGTGCATATCTAACGTCAGTGTCGAATTTTTCAATAGAACTCGTTATGCAGCTCAGCAAGTATACGAAATTCGCTTTTGTTTTGGGAAACTGCATCAAGCACACTTATGACAGAAGTAACACTCGTAAACAAAGATCCATCCGCGTATCACTTATAATACTGATAATCTTCTGTGTTTACGAGCGCTACTTCCTTTGTAAGTGAGCTTGATGCCCCCTTGTTATTTCTTCGCAGAACGGCTTTCGAGTTAAACATTTTTGCTCTCTTTTCTCCTCATTACATTCTTGACCCAGTTCTAATGCCCTAACTTTAACGGCAGCACCAATATTTGTACGAATATCTTCAGTTGAGCCCGTACTTCCAACGCTGGCGCTGGCACTAAAATTTTGACCAGAGCATATGGAAACAGCAGCACATGTCGTGTCATGCATCGTGCCACTACATGTGGCATCACTTCTGTTGCACGTGGGAACCTCGCTTTTCAGCTGAACCTAATGACACATCTTCTGATGTTGCCAATTAATTCTGCTTTGACATCTTCGGAGATCTCGTATTCTCACGACATAGTTTATGGCTATAGGTTTACTACACGTTGCAACTATGACAATATACAACTCGTCAAAGAACTAACATAGTACTAGAATTTCTTCTTATTCTTGTTCTTTCTGCATGTACACTCCTGGAAATGGAAAAAAGAACACATTGATACCGGTGTGTCAGACCCACCATACTTGCTCCGGACACTGCGAGAGGGCTGTACAAGCAATGATCACACGCACGGCACAGCGGACACACCAGGAACCACGGTGTTGGCCGTCGAATGGCGCTAGCTGTGCAGCATTTGTGCACCGCCGCCGTCAGTGTCAGCCAGTTTGCCGTGGCATACGGAGCTCCATCGCAGTCTTTAACACTGGTAGCATGCCGCGACAGCGTGGACGTGAACCGTATGTGCAGTTGACGGACTTTGAGCGAGGGCGTATAGTGGGCATGCGGGAGGCCGGGTGGACGTACCGCCGAATTGCTCAACACGTGGGGCGTGAGGTCTCCACAGTACATCGATGTTGTCGCCAGTGGTCGGCGGAAGGTGCACGTGCCCGTCGACCTGGGACCGGACCGCAGCGACGCACGGATGCACGCCAAGACCGTAGGATCCTACGCAGTGCCGTAGGGGACCGCACCGCCACTTCCCAGCAAATTAGGGACACTGTTGCTCCTGGGGTATCGGCGAGGACCATTCGCAACCGTCTCCATGAAGCTGGGCTACGGTCCTGCACACCGTTAGGCCGTCTTCCGCTCACGCCCCAACATCGTGCAGCCCGCCTCCAGTGGTGTCGCGACAGGCGTGAATGGAGGGACGAATGGAGACGTGTCGTCTTCAGCGATGAGAGTCACTTCTGCCTTGGTGCCAATGATGGTCGTATGCGTGTTTGGCGCCGTGCAGGTGAGCGCCACAATCAGGACTGCATACGACCGAGGCACACAGGGCCAACACCCGGCATCATGGTGTGGGGAGCGATTTCCTACACTGGCCGTACACCACTGGTGATCGTCGAGGGGACACTGAATAGTGCACGGTACATCCAAACCGTCATCGAACCCATCGTTCTACCATTCCTAGACCGGCAAGGGAACTTGCTGTTCCAACAGGACAAAGCACGTCCACATGTATCCCGTGCCACCCAACGTGCTCTAGAAGGTGTAAGTCAACTACCCTGGCCAGCGAGATCTCCGGATCTGTCCCCCATTGAGCATGTTTGGGACTGGATGAAGCGTCGTCTCACGCGGTCTGCACGTCCAGCACGAACGCTGGTCCAACTGAGGCGCCAGGTGGAAATGGCATGGCAAGCCGTTCCACAGGACTACATCCAGCATCTCTACGATCGTCTCCATGGGAGAATAGCAGCCTGCATTGCTGCGAAAGGTGGATATACACTGTACTAGTGCCGACATTGTGCATGCTCTGTTGCCTGTGTCTATGTGCCTGTGGTTCTGTCAGTGTGATCATGTGATGTATCTGACCCCAGGAATGTGTCAATAAAGTTTCCCCTTCCTGGGACAATGAATTCACGGTGTTCTTATTTCAATTTCCAGGAGTGTATTAGGCAACTACTTGTTACGGTGTCGTGGTTGAAATTATTGGTCTTTCCACATTTCTCTCGGTCATCTCAAAGAGCTGCTGTCCATTGGATAATAATTCAATATAAATGTCGGTGTTCTGTCATTTTCATTCTTGTGGCATGATACTTCCAGTTTTTTTGTATTGCTTAATCTGCTCATTTAAGTTTTTAACTCCACGTTTTTCCTTGATGTTTAACCTCCTGTCGGCTAGTTTGCGCCCAGCCACTCTTCTTAGGAATCACATCATCGATGTTTGTGTTCTTTGTCCATTCGTTGTAAGTTCATGACTCATATGTCATGGTTGATAATGACATCTTTCTTACTTTGAGTCCTGAGCGATCTATAGATTGTTCCGTTAATATAATTAATTATTTCTATTTTCTTTTGTACGTCCATTACTTTCATAAATGAGGCAGTGTTTCCTAAGAAGTTGAATAAGTTTGCTCTTTATATTTTCTGATAAATTTTTATTATGTTGCTGGGCATAGGCTACTGGCCGCTCAAAGCTAGATGATACTAATAAATTATACGACTTAGCTGTTGTGTATATGAGCAAATGTCTGGAGTGTGTTTTCGCTATTAGCAATCAAAATTGGATTATCAGCAAAGAGTAATACAGTAGAACCATTCCCTTCGTTAAAGTAGTAAATATGTGAAAGTTAATATACTTATCAATTGCCTCAGCATGTCGTCAATATAAATAAGAAAGATAATTGGTGATAAAAAGCATCCTTTTCTTGCTCTCAAAGTTGTCCTGGTCTTATATTTTCTATTTCCTGCAGTGACGATTTCTCATCCGTGGTACATGCTTTCTACTGCCTATATAATGTGTAGAGTTATCCCTCGTTTTTTCATTATTTCCCATAGTTCTTCACTTCTTACTTTATAGAAAGCTATCAGATTATGAATTGCAAATGGGACCGAGGGCTGGCTAAAACCCGAAGTGGAAAGCTCTGAGATATTTAGTAAGTCGTGAAACGTTCATTGGAAGGTCAGATTACACGTCATAGGAGGGGGAGTGTTCAGTGCAGTTGGCAAAAATATTGTCTCTACTGAGGTTGAAACTGAGTGTCACTGTGAAGTTACTTGGTCGCGTATTTACTGGTCATCCGATTCCTCTGTGACTTCCAGAGTCTTCAAACAAAGTCTACGGTCGGTAGTGCGTGAACGCTCAGATCTACATCTACATCTACATGGTTACTCTGCAATTCATACTTAAATGCCTAGCAGAGGGTTCATCGAACCATTTTCATACTACTTCCCTACCATTCCACTCTCGAATGGCGCGTGGGGAAAAGGAACACCAAATCTTTCCGTTCGAGCTCTTGTAATGTCTGTTGCAGCGGTCTCTCCGCGATATTTTCAGAAATTTTATAAATTATATAACTCAGTACATATCTCGAAATATCTCTTCTTCTCTTACCGATTCCTAAACTTTAATATACGATGATTATCGATGCAAAGAAGTTTCAAGCCCTATTATTCCTTGGAGCGTCCATTTACTCCATGGAATAGCTTCTCTGATATCTATGTTTTCTCTTATGAAAAGAGTGAAGGATCTTGCCGATTAGCCGAGAAAGAAGGTGGATGTACATGTATGTGTTGTTGAGCTAGTCGCCATCTTGATGAGAATCTGTATGAGAAGGAATTTAATACATGAACTAAAGTAAGTGTATTCCCGTATTATTTAACTGATTATTATTGACAGTGTCTGCTTACTACGCTGTGTTGCACGGGATCAGTGGGGAACGTCTGACTTACACTGGACGAACCTGCCGTTTTGTATGCTCAAGATATCCAGTTACTTCAAATAAATAGGCTAACACGGTCTTACCAACAGATCTCCGGTCTTCCCCATGTGATCACCGAAAGTTAATAATTATTACAAATGTTTTCAGGAGATCGACTTACAATTTTCGTCGCACCGAG
This sequence comes from Schistocerca americana, assembly GCF_021461395.2. Classification (NCBI taxonomy): domain Eukaryota; kingdom Metazoa; phylum Arthropoda; class Insecta; order Orthoptera; family Acrididae; genus Schistocerca; species Schistocerca americana. The sequence continues at coordinate 288,359,659 of NC_060121.1, read as the reverse complement.
ACTTCGAAATTGCTTCACTGTCTTATAGAATTTAAGTTAAGCTCAATTTAATCAGGATAGAACAGTACTGAACTGTGTGAATGTGATAAGCCTGCTTTGTGAATGAAAATTCCCTTAACATACGCATGTTTTTACTATCCTGATCAGTAAAGCTAAATCAGGCCGGTGTGAGAGAGGTTTTTTAAATTAGGAAAGATCCCACAAAAAATATTAAACTCTGATTTCTCTTATTTTATTATGATGATCCTTTGTCCCTACGCAGATGGGGGTCAACAAAACATTTTCACATTCGGAACAGAAAGTTGCTGATTTAACTTTCGTAAATAGATCTCGCCACAAAGAAGACCGCCTTTGTTTCGGTGACTGCCACCCCAACTCGCGTATCATATCAGTGACACTCTCACCCCTTTTGCGCGATAACACGAAACGGGCCGCCCTTCTTTGCACTTTTTCGATGTCCTCCGTCAATCCTACCTGGTAAGGATCCCACACCGCGCAGCTGTCTCTTTAGTGGGTTTGTCGCACCTTCTAAGTGTTCTGCCAACAAAGCGCAGTCTTTGTTTCGCCTTCCCCGCAATATTGTCTATGTGGTCTTTCCAATTTAAGTTGCTCGTAATTGTAATTCCAGGGTATTTAGTCGAATTGACAGCCCTTAGATTTGTGCAATGTATCGTATACTAAAAATTTATCGGATTTCTTACAGTACCCATGTGGATGACCTCGCACTTTTCTTTGTTTAGTGCCAATTACTACTTTCCGCAGCATACAGAAGTTCTCTCTAGATCATTTTGTAATTGGAATTAATCGTCTGATGATTTTACTAGACGGGAAATTACAGCGTCATCTGCAAACAGTCTAAGGGGGCTGCTCAGATTATCACCTGGGTCATTTATGTAAATCAGGAACAGCAGAGGGCCTACGACACTACCTTGCGGAACGCCAGATATCACTTCTGTTCAACTCGATGATTTACCGTGTATCACTACGATTTGTGACCTCTGTAAGAGGAAATCACGAATCCAGATACACAACTGAGACGATACTTCATATGCACGCAATTTAGTTAATAGTCGCTTGTGAGGAACGGTATCAAAAGCCTTCTGGAAATCTAGGAATATGGAATCGGTCTGAAATCCATTTCGACAGCACTCATTACTTCATGGGAATAAAGAGCTAGCTGAGTTGCACAGGAACGACATTTTCTGAATCCGTGTTGGTTCTGTATCAATAACTCATTTTCTTCAAGGTGATTCATAATGTTCGAGTACAGTATACGCTCCAAAATCCTACTGCAAATTGGGTCACTGATATGGGTCTGTAATTCACTGGGTTACTCCTATTTCCTTTCTTGAATACTGGTGTGACCTGTGCTACTTTCCAGTCATTAGGAACAGACATTTCGTCAATCTGAAGGGAACCTGATTGGTATACCATCCGGACAGGAAGACTTGCCTTTCTTAAGTGATTTGAGTTGTTTCTCAACACCTAAGATATCTACTTTTATGTCACTCATGCTAACAGCTGTTCAGATTTCGAATTCTGTAATATTTACTTCGTTTTCTTTGGTGAAGGAATTACGGAAAACTGTACTTATTAACTCCGCTTAATAAATCGGTTAAGAAGGTTAGGAAAGGATTTCTGCTAGAAAGAGCAGATAAGCAGTTGTTATCATTACACTTAGACAATGATTTACAATCATTTAGTTCCAGTATGATGGCTATAGGGGAGTCATGAGTCATGAGCAAAGTTTAAACATAATGTAGATCGTGGTCTAGACAAGGAGGTGTCTAGTATGTGGATTAAGGACGGAAAAGACCCATCGTGGTTTAGCAAGAAATTCGGGAAGTACGGTAAAAGCAAAGCCTGTTGCATTCTCGGTTCAAAAGAGAACGCGTAAATGACGACAGGCAAACGATAGTAGATATTCCTGCGTCGAAAAGATCTGTGGGTGAATCATACGACAACTTCCACTGTCACACCTCCGCAAAATATCTGGCCGACAAACCGAGAAAATTCTGTTGCTGTGTAAAATCGCTAAGAGGTCTAAGGTTTTCATCCAGTCACTCGTTAACGACTCTGGTTTGGAGTTGAAGATGTAAGAACGGAAGCAGAAATTTTAAATTCCACGTTGCAGAAATCATCCACGCAGAAGAATCGTATAAACATACCGCCGTTTGACCATCGAAGAGTCCCGTGTGAACGACATAGCAATAAGCGTCCTTCGCGTAGTGAAACAAGTGAAATAGTTGAAAACAAGTAAGTTGCTAGGTCCGGATGGAATCCCAGTTCGGTCTTAGAAGCTGTACTCTACGGCATTGGCCCTTTACTTAGGTTTGCATTTATCTCGAATCTGTCACCCAGCGCGAAGTCCCGAACGACTGGTAAAAAGTGCAGGTGCCTCCTATACACAAGAAGGGTAAAAAAGCGAACCCGCAAAATTGAAAACCGGTATCCTTAACAATGGTTAGTTTTAGAATTTCAGAACATATTCTAAGTTAGAATATAATAAATTTCCTGGAGAATGGAAAGCTTATGGCCACGAATCAGCACGGTTTTAGAAAGCATCCCTCGCCTGAAGCTGCTTGTCCTTTTCTCATATGATATACTGCGAACTATGGATAAAGGGGAAAATGCAGGTTCCATATTTCTAGATTTCCGAAAACGTTTTCGCACGGTACCCAAATGCAGAGTGGTAACGAAAGTACGAGTATACGGAATAGGTTGTCACATATGACTGCAGGCTTTCTCGGCGTATTCCAGTGATGAAATTTTCTCTAGTGACCAGCCGAGGAGTAGTGTCGTCTTGTCGAAACGTTTCGATGAGTTTCGTACCATTCATCTTCAATCACTGTTGTTCTCTATATACGTAAATGATTTGGCGGACATGGTGGGATGCAAACTGCGGCTCTTCGTTCATAATGCTGTGGTGTACGGGAAGGTGTCGAAGTTGAGTAACTGTAGAATAATACAAGATGACGTAGACAAAATTTCCAGTTGGTGTGATGAGTTGCAACTAGCTATAAATGTGGGAAAATCTAAGTTAATGAGGATGAGTAGGAAGAACAAACCGGTAACGTTCGGTTACAATGTTATTAGCGTCCTGCTTGACACAGTCAAGTCGTTTAAATGTCTGGGCATGACGTCGCAAAGCGACATGGAATGGAACGAGCATGTGAGAACTGTGGTAGGATAGGCGAATGCTGGGACTTCAGTTTATTGGGAGAATTTTGGGAAAATGTGGTTCATGCGTAAAGTACACCACATTTAGGACGCTAGTGCGACCTATCCTTGAGTATTGCGCGATATAGGGGGTCGGCATGAGGTTGGATTAAAGGTAGAGAACAAAGCAATTCAGTGGCCGGCTGCTAGATTTGTTACCGGTAGGTTCGAACAATACGAAAGAGTTACGGAGATGAATGTGGACCTCAAATGGGAATCGTTCGAGGGAAGGCGACGATCTTTAGGAGGAACACTATTGAGAAAATTGTAGAACTGGCATATGAAGTGGACTGCAGAATGGTTCTGCTGCCGCCAACATACATTCTGCGCAAGGACATCGAAGATAAGAGATAAAGAAGTGCCACGGAAACTGGTGTAGGCATGCGGATTCAAATACAGAGATATGTAAGCAGGCAGAATTCGGAGTTGCGGTCGGCGTGCCTTTATAACACATTAAGTGTCTGGCGCAGTTGTTAGACCGATTACTGCTACCACACTGGCAGGTACAAAGATGTAAGTGAGTTTGAACGTGGCGTTACAGTCGGCGCACGAGCGATGGGACACAGCATTTCCGAGGTTGGAATGAAGTGGGGATTTTACCGTTCGACTATTTCACGAGTGTACCGTGAATATCAGAAATCCGATAAAACATAAAATCTTCAACACTGCTGCGGGCGGAAAAAGATCCTGCAAAAACGGGATCAACGACGACTGAAGAGAATCATTCAGCATCACAGAAGTGCAAACTTTGGACAACTTTCTGCAGATTTCAGTGATGGGACATCAACAAGTGCCAATGTGTGAACCATTCAACGAAACATCGATATGGGCTTACGGAGTCGAAGACCTACTCGTGTACCCTTGATAACTGCACGATATATAGCTTTACGGCTCGCCTAGGCCCATCAACATCGACATTGGACTGTTGATGACTGGAGGATGCTGTCTGGTCGGGCGAATCTCGTTTCAAATGGTATCGAACGGATGGACGTGAACGGGTATGGAGACACCCTCGTGAATCCATGGACCCTGCTTGTCAGCAGGGGACTGTTCAAGCTGGCGGAGCCTCTCCTAATGGTTTGGGGCGTGTGCAGTTGGGGTGATATGAAACCCCTGATACCTCTAGATACGACTTTGGCAGGTGACGCGTACGTAAGCATCCTGTCTGAGCACCTGCATCCATTCATGTCCATCCTTCATGAATGAGCAATTCCATCAGAACAATGCTACACCCCACACGTCCAGAATTGCTACAGAGTGGGTCCAGGGTCACTCTTCTGAGTTTAAACACTTCCACTGGTACCAAAGTCCCCAGACATGAACATCATTGTGCATATCACAGATGCCTTGCAACGTTTTGTTCAGAAGAGGTCTCCATCCCCTCGTACTGTTACGGATTTATGGACAGCCCTGCTGGATTGATGATGTCAGTTCCCTGCAGCACTACTTCAGACATGAATCGAGTCCATGCCACGTCGTGTTGCGGCACTTCAGCGTGCTGGTGGGGCTCTACACGATGTTAGGCAGTTGTATAAGTTTCTTTGGATCTTCAGTGTAGCAATAGTGGTACTGGATAGCCTCTGCCACGCAACTTACTGTGGGTTGCGGAGTATTTACGTAGATGTAGATGTAGAAATGTGTCTCTCCGTTGAACAGTCCGTGTTTCCAGACGCTGTAGTCTAATAGCGAACATACTGTCTTCCGCTCCTTAAGCCCGAGCTTCTTTGAGGTCAGAGTAGACTGCGTGGCAGCGGCAGGTAGGCATGCCAGAGGATACGGCAGTAATGAGGCGTGGAGCGCGGGGGCCGCTTCCGGCCGCAGGAAGCGGAACTCGCGACCCGCGACCGCGACCCGGGACCTCGCCTCGCCTTGCCTCGCGACGGCCACCCCTATAAATCAGCCTCCATTAGCGTCAGCCGGCGGGCGGCGCACGGTTTTGATTTGTGGTTCGTCGCGGCCCCGCCCCCTGCGCAAACAGTGTGTTTAAGTGAAACCCGAGCAGACTGCTGGCCGCCAGATGCTGCGCACACTCGCCGGCTGGCACCGCCGTGCTAATTGGCACAGGCGGCACGGGTCACCGCCAGCCGCAGCAGCCATACCGCGGCAGGACAGAGGTGCCGCGCTGACACCAGTGGCGCTCTCGGGGCAGAGTTCCAGCTACTTTATGACTACTCTGCTGGTCGCGGTTAGTTTTTCAGTGCAACCACACAATATACACTACTGGCCATTAAAATTGCTACACCACGAAGACGATGTGCTACAGACGCGAAATTTAACAGACTGGAAGAATATGCTGTGATATGCAAATGATTAGATTTTCAGAGCATTGACACAAGGTTGGCGCCGGTGGCCACACCTACAGCCGATTTCTCATTCACAAACAGCAGTTGCCTGGTCAAACGTTGTTGTGATGCCTCGTGTAAGGAGGAGAAATGCGCACCATCACGATTCCGAATTTGATAAAGTCCGGATTGTAGCCTATGGCGACTGCGGTTTATCGTATCGCAAACTTCTGCTCGCGTTGGTCGAGATCCAATGACTGTCAGCAGAATATGGAATCGGTGGGTTCAGGAGGGTAATACGGATTGCCGGCTGGATCCCAACGGCCTCGTATCACTAGCAGTCGAGATGACAGGCATCTTATCCGCATGGCTGTAACGGATCTGCAGCCACGTCTAGATCCCTGAGTCAACAGATGGGGACGTTTGCAAGACAACAACCATCTGCACGAACCATTCGACGACGTTTGCAGCAGCATGGATTATCAGCTCGGAGGCCATGGCTGCGGATACCCTTGACGCTACATCACAGACAGGAGCGTCTGCGATGGTGCACTCAACGACGAACCTGGGTTCACGAATGGCAAAACGTCATATTTTCGGATGAATCCAGGTTCTGTTTACAGCATCATGATGGTCGCATCGGTGTTTGACGACATCGCGGTTAACGCGCATTGGAAGTGTGTATTCGTCATCGCCATACTGGCGTATCACCCGGCGTGATGGTATGGGGTGCCATTGGCTACACGTCTCGGTCACCTCGTGTTCGCATTGACGGCACTTTGAACAGTGGCTCTACCCTTCATTCGATCCCTGCGAAACTCTACATTTCAGCAGGATAATGCACGACCGCATGTTGCAGGTCCTGTACGGGGCTTTCTGGATACAGAAAATGTTCGACTGCTGCCCTGGCCAGCACATTCTCCAGATCTCTCACCAGTTGAAAACGTCTGGTCAATGGTGGTGGAGCAATTGGCTCGTCGCAACACGCCAGTCACTACTCTTAATGAACTGTGGTATGGTATTGAAGCTGCATGGGCAGCTGTACCTGTACACGCCATCTCAGGATCTATGCACCAAAATTGCGTGAAAATGTAATCACATGTCAGTTGTAGTATAATATATTTGTCGAATGGAAACCCGTTTATCATCTGCATTTCTTCTTGGTGTAGCAATTTTAATGGCCAGTAGTGTAGATAGGGTTCAAATGGTTCAAATGGCTCTGAGCACTATGGGACTCAACTGCTGAGGTCATTAGTCCCCTAGAACTTAGAACTAGTTAAACCCAACTAACCTAAGGACATCACAAACATCCATGCCCGAGGCAGGACTCGAACCTGCGACCGTAGCGGTCTTGCGGTTCCAGACTGCACCGCCTTTAACCGCACGGCCACTTCGGCCGGCTGTAGATAGGGGTAACGCCATCTACATAATATATAACGAAAGACAACGTTGCAGATTCCACATCTAGAAATCGCATTTCAGTCTTGTTTGTTGGGCAGAAGATCGCATTATACTTTGTCTGAGGTGGAAAAACATGTATCAGCTCCTGGTGGAATTCAGCAGTCACAGGAACGCGGCCTGTGGTTTACTGCTCAGAAAAATGTCTGCTCACGTTTGAGGGAATGCCACAACTGTAATGCAAGTATGGAGTCAATGAGTTCAGGAGGACTATATTCAGTGCCATGCAGGATTTAAGTTATTCCACGCGATTAGCGCCCGAGAGGGCAGATTGTACAGCCACGACACGTTGCTCAAGTCAGGAAACTAGCTTCTTAACAGCGAGACAAGTATGGACAACAACATCGCGTCGACGTCTGGAGAACCACGGACAGTCAGTGATGACTACTTTAGTGATGACTTCCCTTGACATGGCAGCGAACAGAGCCGCGGCCACAATAGTGCGCCCAGCGAGAACACTGGACACAGAAGGTTTCACAGCGTCGTATTTTCAGATAAATCATAGGTCTGCGTGCAGCGTCACGATGAGTGTTTTGATGTGTGCATGAGCCCAGCACCTGTGCATGATGGCATGGAATGCCGTTGTGCAGACAACACTAGCATCTCTGATTAATATAGTCAGTAATTTCCACAGCAACTATTGCATTTCTGACGCCATATGCCTAGTGGTTGTGTCCTATCTTCAAGGCGGCATTATCTTTCAAGATAATAGAAGCCAGTGAGCAGTCCGTGCTGTCCTAGCCTACTTCGATACAGAGGGTGTTGGGGCGTTACCCTGGCCAGCGCTTTTTCTGATCTCTGGTCCATTAAGAAAAAGGTCATGCCGGCCGCTGTGGCCGAGCGGTTCTAGGCACTTCAGTCCGGAACTGCGGTGCTGCTACTGACTCAGGTTCGAATCTTGCCTCGGGCATGGATGTGTGTGATGTCCTTAGGTTAGTTACATTTAAGTAGTTCTAAGTCTAGGGGACTGATGAACTCAGATGTTAACTCCCATAGTGCTTAGAGCCATTTGAACCATTTACTTTTGAAAAAGGTCATGGTTCGATGAGAGATTGGCATTCAATCACTCTGCAGTCACTATGCTTGAAGAACTCTGGCAAAGAGCTGAAACAGCATGGTATGACGTACCTGTTTATAAGATTTTCAACGTGGCAGTGCTTCAGCAACTGCGCACGCAAGAGCTTGAATGGATTGGAGATAACATTCAGTTATTTGGAAAATACAGGTATATTAAATAAACGTTGACCATGTTTTCTTTTTCAGAAGGTATTGGACGTAGAATCACATTATTTATATCCAATATGCGAGTCGTTGACTCTGCCTATTACATGTGCGTGTCATCCACTTAACCACCATTTAAAATATATGACATAAGAGTAGTTGCTCTCTTCTGTAGATATTTCAAAAAGTTTTAATCTAAAGTTGTATAATAGAGAGCTACTAGTTTTAAATAATGTATTATAAATTGTGATTAAGTGGACGACACGCACGTATACTAGACAGAGCCAACATTGAATATAGATAATGTGATTCTACGTACAATACCTTCTGAACAAGACAGTTTTAAAATTTTCAAAACCAGGGCAAGTTTTGATAAACCTTTATTTTGCAAATTATGGACTATTATTTCCAATCCATTGAAGTACTGTATCAGTTCGACTCAACTCAGCCGGGTTAGTCACTGGTACCCAGAAGTGGCACACCGTGCATAAAATTTTGTGCCTATTCTTCCTACTATATTGTATATGCGCAATAAGTAATTTTCGTTACTTGAGAAAGTTCTTGATGTTGTATATTTAATGGCCAGCGTTGTGCTAACTACCCATTAACAGGACCACTATAAGTTTCCTTACACTGTATGTTAGTTCTGGCGGGAGGTGGTTCCAGGTGAAAGAATATCTTGGTGATACACGTGTATCCTCGGAGACAACCTTCACTCATAAGCATATGAACAGCTCTGCAACTACGCATTGAACGCGACACACTATTCCGATAGCGTAGTAATGGTGTCGTTAGACGTCAGTCATAATCACAATGCTCTCCCAACCATTCGTATCGACTTTCAGAATCATGGCCTCTATACTAATTTTAAATTAAACTAAAATGCGTCCGAACAGGTCATGAAGGCCCAACGGTACCCACCGGCCGTGTCATCCTCAGCACACAGGCGTCACTGGATGCGGATATGGAGGGGCATGTGGTCAGCACACCGCTCTCCCAGCCGTATGTCACTTTACGAGACTGGAGCCGCTACTTCTCAATCAAGTAGCTCCTCAGTTTGCCTCACAAGGGCAGAGTGCATCGCGCTTGCCAACAGTGTTCGGCAGACCGGATGATCACCCAACCTAGGGCTAGCCCAGTCCGACAGCGCTTAACTTCTGTGATCTGACTGGAACCGGTGTTACCATTGCGGCAAGGCCGTTGGCATATTACTTTTAAGTAGTTTCTTAATTGTGCTCAAAACACTGAGTTCGCTCCAGTATTATCCTTCCACAGAAGATAAATCTCTGCCACTACAGGTACTCGATATGGAGACTTTGACACTGCTCACTACTGTATCTTGATAATTCTGTGTATGATGACGTGTCTTGCCAAAAGGCAAGATGTGTCTGATTTTGACTGGAAGTGCTGGATTAACATTAAATTCCACTTCTTCTCTGTTTCCTCTTCTACGTCAACAGATATCGGAATGTCATGATCGTCGTTATCAACGTGTCTACTGTGCAATGCACAGCAGGTCCAAGTAAACCAGCCAGCATGGATCCAAATAACAATCGATATCAACAAACACCTGACAGTCACTTCCAACTCATCTAGATGATCTGTCTGCAGAAAAAGAGGACTGGATTAACATATACAACTGTTTATACAGGGTGGTTCAAAAATAGTTTTACAAACGTCGGCGACATGTTCCTAACACAGCCAGAATTCGGTGTTCTGTGAGCACAGACAGCAACTGAAGAATTCACTATGGGTATGGAAATAACCAAATCTTGCTAATTTTCCATACCTTGTCCTGTGAGATGATAAAATACTCGCATGAAGGACGTGGATTACGACGATATACTAACTCTTACGCTTAAGAAACGCTGAAATCTAGTACCTGAAACAATCAGGAGGCTTATGGTTCGAGAATTCTGGTAATCAATACGTAGGGTAATCTAATAACTACTAGACGAAAGAGTTGGATCAGGTACCATTTTATTGATTTCTTTAACAAAATGGACACTGATCAGCGGCAACATTGTGGCCACCGGCCTACTATCGATAAAAACCCATCCAGGCAATAGCAGCGTCACCTGGCGAAGAATGACAGCTAGTCAGACACACGCACGATGCATGTAGTATTAGTGAGCGTGCTGTCCGTGTGTACAATGGGGTAGTTGCGCGATCTATCTGAGTTTGACCGAGGGCAGATGGAGATGGCTCGGAGATTCCGCACAAGTATTTCGGAAACTGAACGACTTGTCGAGTGTTCGAGGAGTGCTGTGGTGAACGTCTTCAAGAAGTGGCGAACCCAGGGTGAAACCACGTCGAGACGTCATGGGCGGCCACACCTCATTACAGATATCGAACGTCGTAGGCTGGGCAGACTTATGAAACAGGACAGGCAGTGAACTGTGGCGACACTAACGCCAGACTTTAATGCTGGGCAGAGTCCAAGTGTGTCTGAATGCACAGTTCGCCGAATACTCGTAACGATGAGGCTCCGCATCCGATGAACCACGCAAGTGCCAATGTTAACACCATGACATCGATAATTATGCCTGAAATGGGCTTTCCGGCCGGTGTGGCCGAGCGGTGCTAGGCGCTTCAGTCTGGAACCGCGCTACCGCTACGGTCGAAGGTTCGAATCCTGCCTCGGGCATAGATGTATGTGATGTCCGTAGGTTAGTTAGGTTTAAGTAGTTCTAAGTTCTAGGGGACTGATGACTTCAGATGTTAAGTCCCATAGTGCTCAGAGCCATTTCAACCATTTTTTTGAAATGGGCACATGACCATCATCCATGGACGTTGGCGTAGTGGCAAAGCGTTGCATGGGCTGATGAATCCCTATACCTTCTTCATCAAGCCGATGGGAGGACCTGAATCCGTCGTCTTCCAGGGAAACAGCTCCTTGACACCTGTACTGCGAGACGGATACAAGCTGGCTGTGGTGCCATTATGCTCTGGGGAACATACACATGGGCATCCATGGGTACAGTGGGTCTCGTGCATGACACCATGACGCCCAAGGAGTATCGGATAGTGGTTGCAGGCCAAGCACACACCTTCATGACGTTCATACTTCCCGACAATAGTGGCATTTTCCAACAAGATAATTCGCCATGTCACAAGGCCACGAGTGTAACGGAATGGTTCGAGGAACATAGTGACGAGTTCCAGTTGATTTGCTGGCCTCGCAACTTGCCAGATCTGAACCAGATCGAACTCATCTGGAATATGACTGAACGTAGCGTCAGAGATCATCGTCCCCTTGCCCGGAATTTACGGGAATTAGGTGTGGAGATGCGGTGCCAACTCCCTCCAACGACTTACCAAGGCCGCAATGCTTCCACGTCACGACGCATCGCCACTGTTATTGATGCCAAAGGTGGACATACTGCCTATTCGGTAGGTGGTCATAATGTTCTGGCTGATGAGTGTATGTTGAGCAATTAATAATGATGAATCGCCACCAGCATTACACTGGAAAAGACGATTGAAATGGTGGCTACAGAACAATCACGGGCACACAAATAATAATTTCAGTCGTGGTAGAAAAAAGAATCATATTAGCTTGGCATCAATAGAGTACACAGCTGGAATAGAATATGGAAATTAAACTGTAAACAATTCATTAGAATAGTCGTGAGACCCACAGCTGATAACAACGCCAATTAATCGATTCATGACTGGTTAGCGACCGAAAAACCCCAAGCAAAAAATTGCCTTGTAGGAAAAAACTTGGATGACTTCAAGTCACTCAAGCAGAGCCTCGGAAACAGTATCTCAGATGGAAAGCGAGGTTAAGGCTTATTTTTCTCTGCCACGTAACCTGAAATTGAAAATGTGCATCGCAGTTTGCAGTCCGCAGTGATCGTAGCCGAAGGTATTGGCGCCGACCGTTGATGGCAGAGAGCCGCTAACATGGCATGACGCTCGTTGTAGCGGGTCGACTGAGTGATGCCGGAAACGTCATCTTGTCGATGTCGACAAGTCAAAATTGCGAGGAAGTTGACGCAGCCTCCGGAATAACTTGCCAAAGTCCATCTCCTTCACTTAACTACACCTGCCCTGACTACCCTGCATTTTACTAGCCACCGACTAACTAGTATGGTGCTCAAGATATTCCTCCTCACCTCGGAACAGCACTTGCAAACAAAAAACCCTCCGCGACTGGTCACAGAAAGCACCCAGGTGCACCGCCAACTCCAGACCTTGACATTGGTTCCCTGTCTCCAATGGTATGATTTAACATGCATCAGCCATTGAAAACCGTACTTTCACTAGCCAGCAAGGACCGCACGAAGATATCCATGACCGGTTCTCCATGATGGGAAATTCTGTGAATTCTAGGACGGTTACCAGTCCCGTTCCCACGCAAGGAGTGCTGCAGACGCTTTTGATGTCACGTATGTCGATAATCGTGGCTTAGCGAGGCAGCACCTCGAGATCGAACACAGCAATCAGTTTCACTGTGGACAGACAAAACCGTCCATTGATAGCTTTAAACGAGGATGGGGTCACAACCCGACCATCCGTGAGGAGTTGGTTCACAGTGCCATCCTCTTGGGAACACAATTACTAGGAAAATAGTGCTTGGCTGACATGTGGTTTTATAGAGCATGAGAAAGTTGCTTTGCCACGGTTACAGGAAACCTCGCCTGCCAAGCCATGATGTGAACAGAGAAATCCGAGCGTCATCACCAGTGAGGTTGATACCAATATCCATTCATGATCACCCATCTACAACACTAGCAACTACGCACTAACCACTCATGAGCTGCATCCGTGAAACTGCGAGTAATGCACGGTAAACACAGAATGATTTAGGAAGCAAAATGAAGAGGTGGAAGTTTGATATGCTAATCGCGTATGCAAAGCAGTTTATTATGCGAGGTAAGGCGCAGGACAGGCAGTCGTCTCACAACACAAAAACAAGAAAACAAGTCCACATTAACAAATGCCAAAAATCTTCTATCTGGTAACGAAATTTTAATAAAACTTGATGTTCAGCTCATCAATCACACATTCTCAGCTTGAAAGTGCCATCAGCTCGAAAACTCAGAGTAAATATTCATATAGTACATCTTAAAAAGTTTGCCGAAGCCCCTTATGCACAAAGCACACGTTTCTTAGTGCTTGCCAGGGTAAGTTGTCTAAGTATTAGTTGAGAGTGTTCTGCAAAAGTTCTTTCAGGCAACACCGGGAAGACGTGCTGGACGAACGTATGGACCCCAGACAGTCACCTACATTTCCAAACCAAACCAAACATTAGTTTTAAACCGATGCTAATTCCTAGCCTGGACATCAGCACGTGGATTTATATCGACCCACATGTGTTGCTTGTGGATGTTTGTCATTCCATCTCTTTCAAATGTTAAACGTAAACTTTCATTAATAATACTTGTTGTCGCTGTGGTCTTCAGTCGGATGATTGGTTTAATGCTACCCTCCATGCAACTCTATGCTGTGCAAGCTTCTTCAGCTCCGTGTAACTACTGAAACCTATAATCATTCGTACCTGGTTATTATATTCGTCTCTTGGTCTGCCTATATAGTACTAATTCTACGATTCCTTGATGTCAGCCAAGTTGTGCCACAAATTCCTTCTCTCTCACTCTCCAATTCTATTCAGTACTTCCTCATTAATAATGCGATACCTACCTAATCTACTGCATTCTTCCGTTGCGTAGCATTCCAAAATCTTCTTCTCTCTTCTTGTCGGAAGCAGTTATCGTCCGCGTTTCACTTCCGTACAAGGGTACACTCCAGACAAATGCCTTCAGAAAAAGACTTCCTAACACTCAAATTTTACATTAGATATTAACAATTTTCTTCAGGAACAAGTTTCTGGCCATTTCAGTCTACATTTTATATCCTCTCCACTTCAATTACTTTACTGCCAAACACCAAAACTCATCTAGTACTTTTAGTGTCTAATTTTCTAATCTAATTCCTTCAGAACCCCCAGATCTAATTCGACTACATTCCATTGCCCTTCTTTTACATTTGTTGTTGTTGATCTTATATCCTCCTTTCAAGACATCGAACATTCCGCTGAACTGCTCTTCCAAGTCCTTTTCTGTCTCTGACAGAATTACAATTTGATCCGGAAAGCCTGAAGTTTTCTTATTTCTTCTCCATGACCTTTAATTCATTCTCCAAATTTCCATCGGTTTCCTTTACTGGTAGTTCAGGGTACAGATTGAACTCCACTCGGGACAGGTTACAACCCTGTTTCATTCTCTACTCAACCATTGCTTCCCTTTGAAGTCATTCGACTCTTCTAACTGCCATCTGGTTTCTGTACAAGTTCAATGTAACCTTTCGCTTCCTGTGTGTTATCTCTTCTGTCTTCACAATTTCAAAGAGTGTATTCCAGTCAATATCCTCAAAAGCTTTCTGTAAGTCTCTAAGCGCTATAAACGTAGGTTTTTCCAACTATCATTTTCCATCTATCATCTAAGTTAAGTCGCAGGGTCAATATTGCCTCGCTTGTAGTTGCATTTCCTTGGAACGCAAACTGATGTTCCCAAGGTCAACTTCTTACCACTTCTTCTATTCTTCTGTGAAAAATTGATGTCAGCATTTTGCAACCACGACTTATTGAAACGGTAATTCGGTCTAAGTCACAACTGTCTTGGTGTTCTTTCGAACTGGAATTATTACATTCTTCTTGAAATCTGAAGGTGTTTCGCCTGTCTCATGGAAACGGATTCCTGACATATATAGGCATGAACTTCTCTTGTTTTTTGTGAGGAACCTGCATAAACAAATAGGCAGTTCAAAAATGGTTCAAATGGCTCTGAACACTATGGGACTTAACTTCTGAGGTCATCAGTCCCCTAGAACTTAGAACTCTTAAACCTAACTAACCTAAGGACATCACACACATCCATGCCCGAGGCAGGATTCGAACCTGCGACCGTATCGGTCGTGCGGTTCCAGACTGAAGCGCCTAGAACCGCTCGGCCACACCAGCCGGCAAATAGGCAGTGTTTAATTAAGTAATACAGAAGAGCCAAAGGACGTTCTTACAATGTTTTTATTATCAGTTAATCCTCTAATTGTCCGCCCGCTTAGCTGCGTGGTCAGTGCATCTCTCTGCCAAGCAGCGGGCTCGGGTTCGATTCCTGGCCGGCTCGAAGATCTTCTCAGGTTGGGGATTGAGTGTCGTGTTGCCCTCATCATCATCGACACGCGAGTCGCACAATGTGGCGTCAACTAAAAAATCTTGCAACTTAGCGGCCGAATTCCTCCAGGTGGGGGCCCCCGGCCATCAATGCCATACGATAATTTCATTTCATTTCAATCCTCGAATGGGAAGAAAACATTAATTGAAGGATGTGATTAGACGAGTTTAGAGCTGCATGCAGATTGGAGTAAAAGTAGGAGAGGGTAATCTCAGAGACTAATCAGGTGTTCGATCTGAGGTTTCTTGACTCTGCCCTCTGCGACTTATTGTCTTCGTCTGTACTACGGGGTGATAACCTGTGAATGCAAGAAGGACATGTGACACTTGCCCATATGCAGTATAACTTCTCGTTCATGAAGGTACATTCCGTTACATTGAACGTGTAGCATTGAGTGCTCTACAGGATCAACATATATAGGTGTAGCGCTATACCACGTCAGAGAAAATGTCATGTTAATGTGCTTTAGGTCCCTCACCTTCTCAAGGATTGCTGGAATTAAGGAAAACTTTTCTATCGCTAGTGACCACAAATTAGGAGTGTATTCTGAACAAATAACGGAAAAACACGTGCACCAATCACTTCTTTTCCTGATTGTTGCTTAGAGATAGCCATTTCCTGCCTTCTGAAAACTGGAGATACGCCGGAATGGACATCTACGGTAATAATGATACTACCAATAACGCTGTCATCTTCATTATGAATCACTTTGCATCTTCTCCTGGACTGACGTCTCCGCTAGACTTTTCTATGCATTATGGCCCTACCCATGTTGCTCCTGTATTTTTCTTAATATCCTCACCCTATTTTCCGTTAGTTAGTCTTTACGGTCTGTTCGTATCTCCTGGAATCTAATAGAGAACTTCCTTGGACCATCTACTATTCAATTCAAACGCCTGGGTAAATGGACCACCCAGCTCCGTTTCATTTTCATTATCATCATAATTTCGTTCTCCATTTCAGTTCGTTTCCTGTAATATTTATGAGTTTTCAAGTTTCTTCTAATAATTCAAACATACATCTTTTAATTCCTCTCCGGGTAACCCATAAATTTTGAATGGTTTTCGCAATAAAAGTGTAAGTCTTAAGCCCATAAAGCAACAGCGGTATTTCACAATTTTTATTCTCACTGTTTTCCACTCAGTGTAAGGAAAGCTTTGAAAACTCAGCTTAGTTTAATAAAAATATGCTTCACTCATCGGTTAATTTACTTTTGTTGCCCACTAGCAGTCCCAAATACTAAAACTTTCAACTGATTTTATGACTTCATTATTAATGTTGCAATTCCCTGTTTCTCGTTCTGTTGTTTGTACATCTTCATAACTGATGGACAACCATAAATTTGTCGATTCAAGGAGTCATTTTTCACTAAGGTTGTATGTTTTAAGATCTCTTTTTACATACACAGTGGAATGTGTGGCAGTGGCCTTGTCGAGGAACTGTCACTATTAACTGCTGCTTCTCCCATTTATTACAGAAACATGTCATAAATTAGATATCTCTTTTTCAAACCAAGGGCACAGTTTATCGAAAGAATACTAGGGCTGTGAATAACCTACTTGAATACGAGCGTTGTCCAGAAAGTAAGTTGTGAGCGCACTTTGATCGAGTATAGGTGCCTAGAACAGCGATATCTCCAGCCAAGTAGGAGTGTCCGCTGAGAGGCTTCGCCTTGCTGAATGCAGCCCACCTGACACAACTGCCCTGCACTTCCCACTTGGTGGCAATTCTCAGCCGCACTCTGCAGGGGCAGTGAAGGCACTCCTGCAGCCTTTTCGATAGGAAGTGTTCGATCCCCCACAACACAGCCCTAATTTTCTCGTCCTGAGTATCATATCTGTTCACATGAAACGCTGGATACGAAGACAAAACTTGGGTCCAGGCTACGTGCCATAGACCAGCGAAGAGAATTATCGGAAAACACAGGCGGCTGCATTCTATGACGATGGTGTTGCAAATTTGGTATAACGCTCTGACAAATGTCTAAATCGGAGCGGCGACTATGTAGAGACGTATCTGGAAAGTGTAGCTAACTCTTGCAAATAAAATGTTTCTGGTTTACACTGTGGTTTCCATTTAGCGACCAATCGGAACTTACTTTCTGGACAACCCTCATATTTAAAGTAATTTTGGAGCACAAAATTATACATTATGCAATGAGCTGGCAAAGTCGTGGGATAGTGATCTCCAAACAAAAATAGACACCATCCGAACAGGCTTTTAAGGCCCAATGGTACCGAAGGCCGCCATGTGGTCCTCAGCCCTTAGGTGTCACCGGATGCGAATACGGAGGGCCATGAGGTCAGCACACAGCTCTCCCTGCCGTTGTTAGTTTTTGTGACCGGTGCTGCTGCTTCTCAATCAAGCAGCGCCTCAATTGGCCTCACAAGGGCTGAGTGCACCTCACGTAGCAACAGCACTCGGCATTATCAGACGGTGACCCATCCAAGTGCTTGACAAGCCCGACAGCGCCAAACTTCAGTTGATCTGACTGGAACCGGTGCTATCATTGCGTCGAGGCCGTTGGCGGGATAACGATATGCACATACTCAAACTGGGGTAGTATCGCGTACGCAATGTGTAAGAGGGCAGTGTATTGGCGGAGCTGTCATTTGTACTTTGGTAATTCAAGTGAAAAGATTTATAACGCCATAATGGCCGCACGACGCGAATTAACAGACTTTGAACGCTGAATGGTAGTCGGAGCTAGACGCATCGAACATTCTATTTTGGAAATCGTTAGAGAACTCAGTAATCCGTGATCCACTGTGTTGAGAGTGTGCTGAGAATACCATATTTCAGGCCTTACCTCTCACCACGGGCAATGCGGTTGCCGACAGCCTTCAGTTAACGACAAAGAGCAGTGGCGTTTGAGCCGATTTGTCAGTGCTAACAGACAAACAGCACTGTGTGAAATAACCGCAGAAACCAACGTGCGACGTGCGACCAACGTATCTGTTAGGACAGTGCGGCGAAATTTGGTATTAATGGGCAATGGCAGCAGATGACCGATGCGAGTGCGTTTGATGACAACAATAAATCTCCTGCAGCGCCTCTCCTGGGCTCGTAATAATGTCGGTAGGAAATTAGACGAGTCGAAAATCGTGGTCTGATCAGATGAATCCCGATGTCAGTTGGCAAGAGCTGATGGTAGGGCTCGAGTGTGGCACAGACCCCACGAAGCCGTGGACCCTAGCTGTTATCAAGGCACTGTGAAGCTGGTGATGGCTCCATAATGGTGTGGGCTGTATCTAAACGAAATGGACTGGGTCCGCTGGTCCAACTCAACCGATCATTGATTGGAAATGTTTATGGTCGATTTCTTGGAGATCATTTCCAGTCATTCATGGACTTCATGTTCCCAAACAACGATGATATTTTTATGGATGACAATATGCAATGTCATAGGGCAGCAGCTGCTCGCTGATGGTTTGACGAACATCTGGACAATTCTAGCGAATGATTTGGCCACTCAGACAGCCCGTCATGAATCCCATCGAACATTTATCGAACATTATCGAGAGATCCGTTTGTGCGCAAAATCCTGCACCTGCAACAGTTTCGCAATTATGAACGGTTGTAGAAGCAGCATGGCTCAGTATTTCTGCAGGGGTCTTCCAACGACTTGTTGAGTCCATGCCACACCAAGTTGCTGCACTACGCCTCGCAGAAAGAGATCCGACACGATATTAGGAGGTATCCCACGACTTTTGTCACCTCAGTGTAATGTTGTTTAATACACTGGCAGCAGTCATCAATGGTTCAAATGATTCAAAAGGCTCTGAGCACTATGGGACTTAACTTCTGAGGTCATCAGTCCCCTAGAACTTAGAACTACTTAAACCTAACCAACCTAAGGACATCACACACATCCGTGCCCGACGCAGTATTCGAACCTGCGACCGTAGCGATCGCGAGGTTCCAGACTGAAGCGCCTAGAACCGCTCGGTCACAACGGCCGGCAGTCATCAATGGAAATATCTGCACCTATAACCATTACACCCTTAATACTTCGATTAATTTCTGTCCTCTGATTTAGTTCCCTTTTACTTCTCTTTGGTCTTAAACTGTATTCTAAGAATATTAGTTTGTTTATATAGAGCTGTAGATCTAGTTTTTCATCAGTGAATTAATTCATTTTCAGAAAGTCCTTTCTCATCTGTGCATTTGATAAACGGAAAGGAGAAGATGGATAGCTAGTTAATGAAACAAAGTTAACCCTCATTTACCTCTGTCAACTGTACAACATGTAAAGTAATTCTCTAATAGCTGACAGGTTAAACTAGGTAGTGACATTTGTCCAAAATGTTGTTATTTATCTCCTATCCATTCGAAGAGCGACGCCTGGAAGCGAAAAACTCACAATACTTCTCTGAAAGCAGAGTGAAGTATTCCCTTGAACGATGTCTTGCAGTTTTCCAGAAAATCTATCACTACTTCAGACATCCTTTAGATATAAAT
Source organism: Schistocerca americana (assembly GCF_021461395.2). Lineage (NCBI taxonomy): Eukaryota > Metazoa > Arthropoda > Insecta > Orthoptera > Acrididae > Schistocerca > Schistocerca americana. Next base: position 288,339,840 of record NC_060121.1, on the reverse strand, counting down.
GTCCTTCAAAGAGCATCATCTCAAACTTTTTAAATGTGAAACATGATCACATCCTCGGATGTCTCCCACAAAGTCTTCTCTCTGTGCGATTTTGATTTTTTATTAACGTAATACTTAATGAGATGCGACTGCATCGATAGCGTAATACTAAGAATTCAGTGATGGACATAAGATTTTATGTATTAGCACTAGTGTAAATAGAAAAATCTCGCTGAAAGCAAGTACAGTTACAGAAAAAAATTTGCGACGCCAAGAAGGTGCTGTGCGACATAAACGAAAGTTGGCAGGCGTGTTTTTATATTTGAAAGATGATGGCTGGCTCTGAGCACTATGGGACTTAACTTCCGTGGCCATCAGTCCCCTAGAACTTAGAACTACTTAAACCTAACTAACCTAAGGACAACACACACATCCATGCCCGAGGCAGGATTCGAACCTGCGACCGTAGCGGTCCCGCGGTTCCGGACTGCGCGCCTAGAACCACTAGACCACCGCGGCCGGCTGAAAGATGATGTGTATTCAAATTTCGTGCCAGTAACTAGTAGCTAGAAGCGCCACTATGAGGATGCAAATCAGGTTTGCGTTAAATACACGCTGTAATGGTCGTGAGCATTACTTACGTTTGAGGCTGGACGTGATGAGCTGATGTCAGTCAAGAATGCCTTTAAGGCGATAAGGACGCATCAAGACCTCATGGAGTTTGAACGAGGTTGTGTAATAGCTCCACAAGAAGTTAGATGTCCGTTCTGCGACAATGCGGAAAGACTTGGCCACTCTACATGATTGCTATCAGTAGTGGTAACGAGAATGTATGGCTGCAAGAAGACCAGGCTGCGGAAGAATAAGTGGCAATACCGAGGGGAAAGCCCATCGTGTTCGGCGTATGGCTCTGGCGCATCGTACTGCATGTGCAGTAGCAATCTGACCAGCAGTTGGCACCACAATGACACAACAAATAGGTTACTTCAAGGACAGCATCGAGGCAGACACCTTGTAGTGTGTATTCCACTGACCAAAAAACACTGCTATTTGTAAGTTCAATGGTGTCAAGCGAAAGCTCATTGAAGATCTGGTGGAGGTCTTTTGTGTTTTCTGATGTCAGTGTGGTCGTTAGGACGAGGCCAGTTGAGGGCCTGCAACCAACCTGTCTGCGTCCTACAGGCACTTGACTCATACCTGGCGTTATAGTCTGGGATGCGATTTTGTATGACTGTCGGAGCACTCTCGTGGTCATCCCACTCACCCTGGCTGAAAATCTGTACATCAGTGTTGTGGTTCGACCTGTTGTGCAGCCATTCATGAACACCATTCCAGGGAGTATTTTCCAAGAGGATAACACTCGCCCATATAAAGCTGTTGCAACCCAACATGCTCTACATAGTGTCGACATGTTGCCTTGGCCTCCACCATCATCAGATCAGTCTCCAACGAAGTTTTAATTATAATTATATTAATACCGCCAGCGGGTGACGGGCGTTGATTTACATCTACGGGGAAAGGCGAAAATGTGTGCCCAGACCAGGACTCGAACCCTGGCTCTCCTGCTTACATGGCAGACGCGCTATCCATCTGAGCCACTGAGGACACGGAGGATAGTTCGACTGCACCGACTATCTCGCGACGCCTCCCGCGAGACCCACATTCTCCCCTTGTAATTGCACACACTACATTCGTAGTGTCCCACCCCAACACACTCATTACTCGTGGAAGACATTCTTACCAAGTCCCGTAAGAGTTCGGGGAATATGTGTACATCGGCAGAGAAGAAGAAGGTCATGGCCGGTATTGCCGGAACTATATACTTATATGGATATGGTATCTGTTCTTTTGGACATGTCCGAAAAACAGACACAATATCCATATAAGTACACTACTGGCCATTAAAATTGCTACAGCAATAAGAAATGCAGATGATAAACGGGTATTCATTGGACAAACATATTATACTAGAACTGACATGTGACTACATTTTCACGCAATTTGGGTGCATAGCTCCTGAGAAATCAGTACCCAGAACATCCAACTCTGGCCGTAATATGGCCTTGATACGCCTGGGCATTGAGTCAAAAAGAGCTTGGATGACGTGTACAGGTACAGCTGCCCATGCAGCTTCAACACGATACCACAGTTCATCAACAGTAATGACTGGCGTATTGTGACGAGCCAGTTGCTCGGCCACCATTGATCAGACATTTTCAATTGGTGAGAGATCTGGAGAATGTGCTGGCCAGGGCAGCAGTCGAACAGTTTCTGTATCCAGAAAGGCCCGTGAAGGACCTGAAACATGTTGTCGTGCATTATCCTGCTGAAATGTAGGGTTTTTCAGGGATCGAATGACGGGTACAGCCACGGGTCGTAACACACCTGGAATGTAACTTCCACTGTTCAAAGTGCCGCCAATGCGAACAAGAAGTGACCGACACATGTAACCAATGGCACCCCATACCATCACCCCGGGTGACACGCCAGTATGGCGATGACGAATACACGCTTCCAATGTGCGTTCACCGCGATGTCGCCAAACACGGATGCAACCATCATGGTGCTGTAAACAGAGCCTGGATTCATGCGAAAAAATGACGTTTTGCCATTCGTGCACCATCGCAGGCGCTCCTGTCTGTGATGCAGCGTCAAGGGTAACCGCAACCATGGTCTTCGAGCTGACAGTCCATGCTGCTGCAAACGTCGTCGAACTGTTCGTGCAGATGGTTGTTGTCTTGCAAACGTCCCCATCTGTTGACTCAGGGATCGAGACGTGGCTGCACGATCCGTTACAGCCATGCGGATAAGATGCCTGTCTTCTTGACTGCTGGTGATACGAGGCCCTTGGGATCCAGCACGCCGTTCCGGATTACCCTCCTGAACCCACCGATTCCATATTCTGCTAACAGTCATTGGATCTCGACCAACGCGAGCAGCAATGTCGCGATACGATAAACCGCAATCACGATAGACTAGAATCCGACCTTTATCAAAGTCGGAAACGTGATGGTACGCATTTCCCCTCCTTACACGAGGCATCACAACAACGTTTCACCAGGCAACGCCGGTCAACTGCTGTTTGTGTATGAGAAATCGGTTGGAAACTTTCCTCATGTCAGCACGTTGTAGGCGTCGCCACCGGCGCCAACCTTATGTGAATGCCATGAAAAGCTAATCATTTGCATATCACAGCATCTTCTTCCTGTAGGTTAAATTTCGCGTCTGTAGCACGTCATCTTCGTGGTGTAGCAATTTTAATGGCCAGTACTGTATATTCGCTGGCTGTTAAGAATGCCTATAGGACTATATATGTGTATTTTTTTTCACGTATAGTCTCATTGGAAGCAGACAATACTGGCAAACAGATTTTAAATTAAACTGATGACTGCTACCAATTCTGTGCAATTCATATCAGTTATTCAAAGTCTATGGTCTTCCTAAAACCAGCTTAGCAATGTTAATATCTATTTCTCAGTTAGTGGAAAGATGCTTGGTTTTCGGGCGCCTAGTAGGTTTATACGTTGTTTGTAATTGAATGGGATTCCTTATGAGGTTTTCTGTAATGAGATTTTGTGTTAGCTGACATTGAACGATGTTCAGTTTTCGATATGTTCTCTGAGACATTGGTGAAAAGTATAACGTTGTCTTTGGTATCCCATGATTGTCTGTGGAATAATTTATTCTTCAGGTGGTTAGCACCTAACAGTTGTTTCGTACGTGTGGGTACGAGTGTAATTACTCGATATCCTGGAAAAATTATACGTTTATGCCGTAAATGGTTGCGAAAGCATACTTCACCTTTTAGCAACAAATAATCCTGGACAAATAGTGAGTATAATATAGGGATTAGCGACCACAAGCCAGTTGCTGCTAGGCTGAATACCGTAACACCTACAACCATCAAAAAGAAACGCAAAGTATATCTATTTTTAAAAAACTGATAACAATGCTCTTAACGCCTTTCTAAGAGACAGTCTTCACTCCTTCCGATCTGATCATAAAAGTGCAGAAAAGTTGTGGAATGTTTTGAAAGAGATGGTATCGACAACAACTGAGAGATATATACCACATAAATTAATAAGTGATGGTACTGATTCCCCATGGTACATAAAACGGGGCAGATCGTTGTTGCAGAAGCAACGAAAAAAGCATGCCAAATTTGAAAGAACGCAAAATCCCCAAGATTGGTAAAGTTTTACAGAAGTTCGAAATATAGCGCGTACTTCAATGCGAGACGCTTCTAATAATTTCCACAACGAAATTCTGTCTCGAAATCTGGCAGAAAACCCAAAGAGATTCTGGTCATACATAAAGTACACCACTAGCAAGACGCAATCAATTCCTTCAATGCGCGATAACAACGGTGAAGTCACTTACGACAGTGCCACTAAAGAAGAGTTGTTAAACACGGTTTTCCGAAACTCCTTCAACAAAGAAGACAAAGTAAATATTCCTGAAATCCAATCAAGAATAACTGCCAAGATGAGAAACATAGAAGTAGATATCCTCGGTGTAACAAAGTAGCTTAAATCACTTAATAAAGGCAGGCCTCCGGTCCACATTGTATACCAATCAGGTTCCTCTCACAGTATGCTAATAAAATAGCTCCACATTTAGCAGTTATATACAACCACTCGCTCACAGAAGATCCGTACCTAAAGACCGGGTAATTTCTCAAGTCACACCAATACCCAAAAAGGGAAGTAGGAGTAATCCGCTGAATTACAGGCCTATTTCATTAATGTCGATTTGCAGTAGGATTTTGGAACATACACTGTATTCGAACATCATGAAGTACCTCGAAGAAAACGATTTATTGACACACAGTCAGCACGGATTCAGAAAATATCGTTCTTGTGAAACACAACTGTCTCTTTATTTTCATGAAATAATAAGTTCTATCGACAGGGGATGTCAAATTGATTCCATATTTTTAGATTTCCAGAAGGCTTTAAACACCGTTCCTCACAAGCGTCCTCTAACCAAACTGCGTGCCTACGGAGTATCGCCTCAGTTGTGCGACTGGATTCGTGATTTCCTGTCAGAGAGGTCACTGATCGTAGTAATAGACGGAAAGTCATCGAGTAAAACAGAAGTAATATCCAGCGTTCCCCAAGGAATTGTTACAGGCCCTCTATTGTTCCTGAACTATATTAACGACATAGGAGACAAGCTGAGTAGCCGTCTTAGATTGTTTGCAGATGATGCTGTCATTTACTGTCTTGCAAAGTCATCAGATGATCAAAACGACTTGCAAAATGATTTAGATAAGATATCTGTATGGTGCGAAAAGTGGCAATTGACCCTGAATAAGGAAAAGTGTGAAGTTATTCACATGAATACTACAACAAATCAGCTAAATTTCGATTACGCCATAGGTCACATGAATCTGAAGGCTGTAAATTCAGCTAAATGCTTAAATATTACAATTACAAATAACCTAAATTGGAACAATCACATAGATAATATTGTGGATTGACCAAACCAAAGAATGCGATTCATTGGCAAAACACTTAGAAGGTGCAATATGTCTTCTAAAGAGAGTGCTTACGCCACGCTTGTCCACCCTATTCTGGAGTATTGCTGTGCAGTGTGGGATCAGCATTGGGTGGGACTGATGGATGACACCAAAAAACTACAAAGAAAGGCAGCTCGTTTTGTATTATCGCGAAATAGGGGAGATAGTGTCACAGATATAATACGTGAATTCGAGTGGCAGACATTAAAACAAAGGTGTTTTTCCCGAAATGGACACCATAGTCAAAACCTGACGAAGCTATGCACAGACGTGTTGGGTGGTGTCTCTAGTAAGATCGTTGATCGCATCAAGATGCTCTTTTCAGTTGTGATTGCACTGTGAGCGAGTAATGGTGCCTAGCAAAACGATGTCTCCCGCCAAGTAGGAGGACCCGCTGAGAGGTTTCGCCTTAACGAATGCAGCCCACCTAACACAACTGCCACGCACTTCCCGCTTCGTGGCAATTCTCAGCCGCACTCTGCAGGGGCAGTGAAGATGCTCCTACAACCCTTTCGATGGGAATTGTTCTACCACCCACAACACAGACCTAATTGTCTCCTCCAGAGTATCATCTCTGTTCACATGAAACGCTGGATACGAAGACAACACTTGGGCGTAGGCTACGCGCTATCGACCAGCGTAGAGAATTATCGGGAAGCACAGGCGGCTGCCGTCTATGACGATGGTGTTGGAAATTTGGTATAACGCTCTGACAAATGTCTAAGTCGGAGCGGCGACTATGTATAGAAATATTTGGAAAGTGTAGCTAACTCTAGCAAATAAAATGTTTCTGATTTTCACTGTAGTATCCATTTAGCAAGCGATAGGAACTTACTTTCTGGACAACCCTCGTATTTTAATTTCCTTTACACTGTATTAGATGTGTAACTGTTGTTGGATGATGGTGTAAGTGTTTGAAAATTAAAATTGCACGGAAACTCGTAAAAGAATGGTCCGCGACAGGCACGGGGCGAGAGAATTGTTTGGGAGTGTCAAACTTAATAAACATGCTCCCTTAACCCTGCTTTTTTAAACAAGAAAACCGTTCTCTAGCCAACGTCGTTTTAGACTGGACAGAGAATGGATCAGGCTACGAGAAAGACAAAAAAGTGATGCATGGAGCGAGAGAGTGGTTGGACATTTCGAAACGAACGAATATCTCCCCTCGGCTTTTTGAACAGAGGAAACTTTCTCTGAGTAGTGTGGTGGTAGGCATGACGGAGAAGGAGACAGTCTCGTGAAGACTGAAAAAGTTGGGACTGGAGTGAGAGATTTCGGTTGATCACTTCAGACTCAACGTATCTCCCCTTCCTCCCCCCTCCCCTCCCCGCCCCTCTTAAGAGCCAGGAGTCATTTCACTGTAGGGGGAGTTCACAGATCACTTCTGGCTGAACTGGGCAAGTGACCAGCTGTCCCCTGGTCAGAGCCCATCTGTCTCGCCTTGGGAGACAGGTATCAAAATGTGTTAGTTTTGTGACTTACCGTTTTCGATTTCTTTTACTCGAGCTAACTTATGTTAGGGAATCGGCTTCTGTTTTTGTTCCATGTTACGGTGACTTCGCATTTAATAATAGTTCCGTAAGCTTTCTGTATCACGTTAGACAATGCTACATCTTAACTCTGTCATCATTGTTTTATTGTAATAAACAGTACTTAATGGGAGTGCATGTTTCTATTATGTATCTGCGATGAATGCGAGAGACTAATATGTTTCCTTTATCACAGATTATTACCTCAGTTCGTCACCAATGAGCGCATTTCTGACATTTTAACTCATTCTGAAACTGTCGCGTGTACGGGGACCACTTGTTGTTGTATATGTTTTGACTGCTGTTTTAAATGCTGTTTCAAACTGTTTAAGAAAATAAAAGATGGTCATTGTAAATTATGGAAGCATTTCTCCATTTGTGCAGATAGATCTCTAGCATTCCCGAGACTTTTCCCACAACTGGCATAATGAAAATAAGTAGGAGAGATTGTGAAGTTAGTTCCTTCATTACTCAATCACGTCGTAATTGGATCATGTGCAATTACTCCAGATGCTATAAGCACTCTGTTCAGCGACTTTCCTCAACACCTGTTTGCTTGCAAGTCGTTGTTCCGTTGTTCGAAATTGAATTACCGTTTTTACAGGGCCGTGATCTAGTTGTCTTATCCCAATCACTAAAGCAACAAACAAGGAATATGACATGAGGGAGTAGAGCAAAGGCAAAGTGATAGAGCCATGTTAGCAGAAGTGTTCCAGTTAGCGACTCCCTTCCAGGGTAGTAGTGATAACTGAACGACTAACTTTGATTTGGTGACTTATTGCCAAGATAATAGACGTATAGGTCAACGTTCAAAAATACTAAATACATAAACCTATTCGGGAACCGTGATGCAATGAGGCAGTAGCTCATGTTTGACACATTTCCGATTTTTACCTTCACTATACCATGATACAGTTTCACATACGAAGTATAATCCGTATAAACACCATATTTATATGAAGATTGAACCTCTGCTTTCAAACAGTATACGCAGCTCATTTCCGCTGGCTGTAAAACACGTCGCGGTATCGTGTTGTTCTCCTCAGGTTGTAAACATTTTCCAGTAATAAAACCATTTATGACTGCAGACACTAATTACTGTCAGCTGACTATAATATTTTTCTCATTACTGAAGACAAAGTCGCTAAGACAGGACCACAAACAGTTCTGATTAACTAGTTCTTTACAAAAACGCTGGAGACTCCTTTAACGATCGTCAATGATCACGTGCAAACAGAGCTATGTACGAGCATGAAATTGTCTTCCGGTTTTTTAGTGAAAGCCAGTATCGACTTTCTAACAATAATTCAGGCAGTTTGTTACTCGTAATGAAAAATAATAACTTCACTGAAAGTAATCACTGTGTGGCACTCATTATGCTACAGAGTAATTAAAAATATTAATGTGTGCTAATATTGTAGAGTGATAAAATGAAACAGGTTGGCATGATTTCCGTTTGCGCTGAACCCCAGGAAGCATTTTGCTGAAGAATATTCCATTTATTATCACTTTGTTACAAGTCTTAGGACGCCAACTTGGCCTTAGAGTTGGATTCCGTGTATTCCAAACCACACTGATGCCGATAAGTAATTGTGAGGAAAGGACAGATTGAGCGAAGATATTAACACCACTGCTGCCTTGCAACAGGTAAGGAACGAATAAGAGCCAGCGACATGTTAAAACTATGAGTCGATGCGTGAGATGCGATTGAGCGGTGCAGCGGACTGTACACTTAGATGACATAATCCAATGAAAAAAGATATGATTTGGGTTTGTAAGCATACTGTTGTATCGCTGATCTATCAATAGTCGCCTCTCTGTCGAGGGTGGCTGTAGCTTAGCACCGAACGCCGCCATAGTGCAGTGTGGCAGCCGTGACTGCACCACGCATTTCTCAAGTTATTATGACGCAGTTAAAAATGTTTGTCTCGCAAGCTGAACATTTCATATCAGTGTTCATGTCAATATTAATGTTTGTCTAAAAAGTGACGATTCTTGTTCTCGTGTATCGTGTGGGGAGGTCAATAACCAACCGAGTCGGGACGGTTACGGAACGCTAACGTGGACTGGATTGAGTCTAATTACAAGTTCCAAGTGAGAGAAACGTGGGTGCTTGGACTGTGCGAATATCAAGAGCGTAGGTACTTTCTCGTTTCGGATATCGCACACCGACTTTTTGAAAATCCGCACGGCGATTCAGTCAAGCGCTCGGTCGTGTAATGGGTGGAGGAATTGTTCAGTACTGACTGGAAGAACTGTGGTTTTCGTCAACTTATGAAGAACCTTTTGAACTGAATTTCACGTGTGTTTTGTGCAGCATGTATTTGAGTTGGATAATATTACTTCAACAGTAACCTCAGTACGTCACAACAATTTACATGATTGGAATGCAAATACTGACTGAGTCATTTCTGGAATAATGTTAATTGTGAACAGTGCAGCGCAACGCTGTGCGCGTTTTTAACAGAATATACTGAATTCTAAGGGAATAAGATGTCATTGTTTGTGTGGATGGCTCCGTGCCCTGTTGGATAATAATTATTACAGGACACACAGAAACAGGCAATGCAAGGAGAGGCGAGCAGTCGCTGCGGAAAAATCGGATACTTGGGGTTTAGGTACGCGGTCATTAAATATCCAACCCCGATTTCTGTGTTTAGTAAATACTTGTGCAGTACAGATATACTACATATTCCTTGGCCGCGTTACGCGTTGGAGCACTGGGTGCGGCACAGTTCTGAGCTGTCAACACAGAGCATACTCTACTTTGAGTAAATGAAGGCCGTTGACACATACAGAATGATTCAAAAAGAATTGACGGATCTCAGTTCTTTATTACAGAAAAATTATGAAAGATAGAAAACATATTCCTCATGTCACTGGATAGAGGAAGTTACAGTCCTATGTTCACACTGGCACTATACCATACATACAACGTGAGCATCATATGTTGCTCTAGAAACATCGAAACTATAGTCTATTTCGTTCCACACACGAACCAACAGTTCCCTGTTTGAATTTTCTCATTTTGAGAGTACTGAAGAGCGACCTGTTTTACTTGTAAAAAACATTCAACAGCCAAGGTCGCATAAAATGTTTCTTTACTTAATCCTTAATTGCATTATTTTTTTAATTTCAAGCTGTAAAAATTACCATGTTTAGTTTATAGTGCCTACATTACGAAAAAAATAATGAAAAACTTTTTTAGTTAAATTAACAAAGTATTATTGTTGACAATCGCAACAAACACAAAAACAGAACTAATTTCAAATCTATCGTAAAGACACTCGAATTTACTGGCTACACCATATCTACCTACGTTTTCAAAATAAAAAAGTAATTTTCAAACCCACAAACCAGTGCACAAACACCAAAGAAACGTCTCTACTTTGCGCTTAAACACACGCGTGGCAGTACATCCACACAGCTGATTGTCGAACTGGTTCAGTTCATCCTACCATTTACTATCGCTATGAAGAACTACTAGCAGCATAGCAGGTGCAGTAGAATGTATACACTTAACTACATAACGAATTGTTAAAAAATGTTATTCAGTATAGGATACATCGAAGATATAAAGTCTGTAGCGGATCAGCTACACTATGCATTAAAGGGTTAAGACAAATAAATAAAGAATTATTTTGTGCGATCTTGGCTGTTGAGTGATATTTTTAGGTTCCTGTTTGTCGAATCGACAACTTCAACAATTCGGTTTCTCAGTTCTTGAAGAATAGCTGCAACAGGTGGGGCAAAGACTCTGTCATTTAACTACTCCAACAGAAAAAAATTACAGGGTGTGAAGTCTGGTGACATGGAAGGCCAAAAGCGATGAACAATGTTTTGTTGCCCATCTCTCGCCACCCAACATTATGGGATGATGTTGATGGGATAATTCTGCACTTCTAGGTTAAAGTGAGGCGGGATGTCGTCAACAATTAAAATTAAATCGTTGGAGTCTTCATGAAGTTGTGGATACAACCAGTTTTGCAGGTATGCCATTCCCGTCATAGTTTGTTCTGCAAAAAAAAAGGTCTATAAACTTTGTAACAGAAACAGCGCAAAACACATTCAGTTGCAGTGAGTCTCTTTCATATTTGAATATGATGCCAGGATTTTGTGACACCCAAATTCTGACATTACGGCGGTTTTCTATACCCGATAGGTCAAAGGTCGATTCTTCCATGAAGATGAGTCGTTCGGCAAAAGTGTCCTCTGCCATACCCTGTAAAACTGAAAAGCAAAATTTGTACCTTGTATTGAGGTTGCAGGTTCAGAATCGCTGCAGTAATTGCAACTCGTAATAATTCATATGCAGACGTCTTTTCAGAACACGCTACTCCGATGTTTGAAGAAGTTGATGTTCCTGACTTGCCCTCCTTGTAGACTACCGAGGGCTCCGAGTGAATGTATCTCGGATACGCTTGACATTATCATCAGTCGTGTCTGCCCCGATACCTGAGTGGTCAGCGTGACGCATTGCCGTCCTACGGGCCCGGGTTCGATTCCCGGCTGGGTCGGGGATTTTCTCTTCTCAGGGACTGGGTGTTGTGTTGTCTTCGTCATCAGTTCATCCCCATCCGGCGTGCAGGTCGCCCAATGTGGCGTCGAATGTAATAAGACCTGCACCAAGGCGGCCAGACCTGCCCCGTAAGGGGCCTCCCGGCCAATGACGCCAAACGCTCATTTCCATTTCCATCATCAGACGTGTGTGGCCGGCTAGTGCTCTTCCGTTTGCTTACGCAAAAGGAAGACAATTTTGTATGCCAGTCAAAAACTCCTTGTGCAGAGGCCGCTTCTTGCTGAATCGACGCGGAATGCACTTCGCACTTGAACAATGGATTGACTTCGTGCAAATCCCAAAACACTAAATTATTTCTCTTGTGGTATAGTCGCCATGTTGCTACAAAAGAACAGCAGCGCAGCTGCGGCAGAACTTTGAACTTTGACCGGAACAATGAGTTTTATCTTTTATTGTTTGTATGTAACAAACAACTGAAATCTGTATATTGTTCCGAATAGGTTATGGAATGTGGTGTCTAGGAAGCCTGCTTACTAGGTTCATTAGACAAATATTCAACAAATCGTAGTAATGAGATTTATTACAATAAGAAAATTTACAGTACTTAGCTTCAAAAAATGGCTCTGAGCACTATGCGACTTAACTTCTGAGGTCATCAGTCGCCTAGAACTTAGAACTAATTAAACCTAACTACCCTAAGGATATTACACACATCCATGCCCGAGGCAGGATTCGAACCTGCGACCGTAGCGGTCGTTCGGCTCCAGACTGTAGCGCCTAGAACCGCACGGCCACTCCGGTCGGCGTGCTTAGCTTCTGCAGTTACACAGATGTGTCGCAAGCAAACGGCGACATACGAAATAAGCAGTCTAATTCAGTATAGACATTTGCAACTCTGTGTTACATGGTACAAGCGAAGCAACGCGTTGACGCTTCTATCCAAGTCGCTAATCTTGAAGCTGCTATTGAACTGGCTCGTCACCAGTCGCGGCGCTTACGTCCTCTTCACATAGGGGCCGCTGCTGGCGCGTTGTCGTCCTGGAGGGAGGTCCGGACGGCGTGCGATTGGCTGACTTTTTCGTCGTGCCTGACTGGCGCGCCGGCGCTTGCCTTTACGCCGTAACATGAAAATATTGGGGAGCGAAATTGAGAAGGAGTAACTTACCCTTCAAATGCACTATAGAATAAAAGTTGTGCGTTAACGTATCCCGTATTATTATGGTGTTCAGGGGCGCAAAGTTAACACACCTGGCAGAAAATAATCTGTGACACAGGAGGGAATTTAATGGTCAACTCCGCTAAGAGGTTTGAAGAAATGAGCACTACAAACAATCAGTGTAGTGACGTATATTACAGTCACTTAGTTTCGACTCTAATGACTCATCAATGAGTCATCATCAGAACTAAAAATTCGGTATCTTGTTACGGGAGTAGTGCTTTAAGATATCGCGAAGTAAATATTGTGTTCGCTGGCCTGTGGAGAACAATGTTGGTTGTAGGCAAAAAAGTATGCAAGCTTTGGTCGTTATCACAATAACTGGCGTATCTTTCTACATTTAACACCGGTATACACACGGAGTTGCGATACGGAATTCATCCTCGAACTCAAAAGAAGGTTGGGACATGTTCGAAGCAGCGCATTATAAATCTCGGTATAACATCATCGTACTGACGCTGTATGGGAACAAAATATTGCCGCTGTTTTCACGTGGCGCAGGTGAATTTTAGACTTGACAGACTACAGCTAACTTAGAGGTGACGGGTGCATTTTTTCTTTAGTTTCGTTAAATTCTAGATCAGCACCTACAAAAAAAATTACTCTAAGAAATTTTAAAGACATTCTCTCCAAATGTTGATATTGCTGAAGAGAATCTGCAGAAATATACAAGGAGTGATTATTATTTCATTAACAGCATTACACACGTTTAATAGGGCAATGAAATTTGGTAAATACATTATTTCTGTGAAGCTACAAATCATTATTCGTAATTCTTTTAGTTCTTATGTCGCAATGGATATATGTGTACTACGTATAGGGGTGGTATGTGTTTCGTATCAACAGTAGCTAACATTTGAGAGAAAAATATTGTTGCCGAGTGACACTATTGGCTGGGTTACGTCCTAGAATGCATTAGTCATATTTGCATCAATGGAGCAGCTACCCTGTTGCTTAGCGCGACTTTAAAATAGAGCTGAAAGAAAGCTACGCTCTAATGTACCTCTTAAACAGTAATCGTGCAAGGGACTAACTCAGTCCTGATCACGTAGTTACAACAACTTTGGCATCTTCTGATGAAAGTTTTATTGTGCTGACTCTCAGGACACGTTAATAATCTAATCTTCAGAAGATGTTTTTAATAAAAGAGATCGAAGCTACGGACACGAACGGTATGTTGCAGGACGTCACTGTGGCTAAGGCACTACTCAACCCAACTTTCCACTGACATGCACCGAGTATCCCCGCTCAAGATGCAAATCCGAGACTACGGTCCAACTGTATGTAAATGAATTGTGTAAAAGGATACGAAAGGGTTGACCCTAACACGTGGAATGTAGCTCCGTACCTTGATGAACATCAATATTTACTAATTAGTGATGGGAAATATCAGATAATGTAATGAAACAAGTATTACAAATCACGTGCATTTGTTAAACTTTGGGGCAGATTAAACTGTGAGCCAAGCCGAGACTCGAACTTCTCAGCCACAATCCACTGCAGAATGAAAATTTCGTTCTGGAAACGTGCTATTACTGATTACAAGTTCAAATATTAGTGCTCAGAACAAAGACTGGTTAAAATACTTCGTTACGAGGGAATGAGCTCCGATACGAATATCAGCGCGTGATAGTTATGGATCCGGCAAAGAAAGGACCGGCAATGTTCTAAAACTATAAACCGAATGGATAAGAAACGTGTCCACTAGTGCTAAGTGACTAGTAGTCGCGAAATTAAATTTGTGTATATTGCATTGGAAAGCCAGGGGGTAAAAGAATGCCTCTGGCATGACGCGCCCCATTCCACTCTCCAGTAAACGGCTGTCTGTCTTCCGAATAACTAAAGCCGAATCAACAGCAGCATCAGTGGACGCTGTCACAGAAGACATTGTGAGAAGACCGAGTCATCACATGGAATATAATTTATAAATTTTTCCTTTCTATACATTTATTTGCTTATTCTTTCACGTTACTGCTCTCACCATTTACTCCTATTCCATCGAAAGACGAGGTAAGCCACTCCAGCACGCTATTCTAAAGACGCTGCTGTGGCATTTAATTAGCATGGGCTTCGTGCCCACCGTTGTTTGACGTTCGAAGAGCATGGATATATTACGCATAGCGTCCGTAGATAATGATCGTTACGGTTTTTCTCAGGCTCATGTTGGAGATAGAAATGTGTGAACGCTCAGTGCCACGTGTAGAATAGAAAGAACTGGACTTGCCTACCGTGATTACACTTCATTGTGAATGTTCGTACAACAATCGTGGCGCATAGTAGATTTTGCTTTTGATGAGTTTAATATAGTGTGTCTCGGAACAATAGATAAAATCTGATCATCAGTTAAATTATCTATACTACTATATGAAGGAAAGTCGTTATTCAGCCTTGTTACTACATATGTTGGAAAGTTCATTACACGATACCCTAGTCAACATGCAGACGGACATACGGTGCACATCTTTTTAAACAAAGTGTACAGGTTCCCTGTAAAACCCGCCTGCGGGTAAGTTCTGTCTTGTACTGTGCTGTGAAAATGTGCGGATCCCTTCTCGCAGCCGACCGTTGTGGCTGAGCGGTTCTAGGCGCTTCAGTCCGGAACCGCGCTGCTGCTACGGTCGCAGGTTCGAATCCTGCCTGGGGCATGGCTGTATGTGCTGCCCTTAGGTTAGTTAGGTTTAAGTGGTTCTAAGTCTAGTGCACTGATGACCTCAGATGTTAAGTCCCATAGTGCTCAGTGCCATTTGAAACCTTCTCGCAGTCAGTTTTGTTTTCGTCCTTGCAGTGGCTTTTAACAGAAAACAGCGAAGTTTTATTTAAGCCGTAACGTCTCATGATTAGAATACTACTACGGAATCTGAATCGTCCGAAATTTTGTGATCTTACGTATTTGAAGATTAAAACCATGCGAAATTCTGTCACTGAGGCTACTATCACCACAGATCCAACGGCATAACAGGTCTCTTATACTTTGTTTACTAGATTCCAACCAATTTACCCATTCATTTTAAGCGATTTCAATTCCCAATCAATGACTGTTTGCCAGAAACAATAAACAAGGCTCAAGATCAGAGAAAGTTTGGAATTGGAGATGGGCAGAGAGTTGAGGAGAGGGGGGTGGGAGGAAATGGGTATAGAGAGGGGGGAAGGAGGGGATAGGTAGAGAAAGAGAGGAGGTCAAGCTGGAGAGAGGGAGGGAGATGAAGGAGATGGATAGGGAGTGGGGGAGGAGGTGACGAACAGTGTGAGGGGAGAAGGAAAAAAGGCAAAGAGAGATAATAGTAGGAGATGGGCAGAGAGAAGAGGGGAGGGGGCGGAGGAAGAGCAGAGTGCACGTTTATCAAATTCACATTCACATTTAGCAACTGCGAAGCTTACCTGGCTTGCTAGCATCTTATAATGCGACCTGCGACCATGGAACATTATAACCGACCAGGCAGGATAGTGGGACAGAGAAAAGCCACCTGATAAGAGGAAGATGCAAATGGCAGGTGAGTCTATACAGAGTTAGGATGAGGCGAGAGCAGGTAACTGGTGCCTGTAGCGTTGTAATGCGGAAGTAATACATCTAGTTTCGATTGAAAGAGTGGCTCCATTTGTAGCCCCTCCTATGCTGCTGTATCCACACTGTCTCCCTGCCCTGTGGTTCAGCACCGCGGCTGTTAAGTGATTAGCAGAGTGTTGGAGTGCAGAGTGCGCTGTTTCCGCGCCGGACTCATTAGGAGCTGCCGGTGCTCGCAGGCAGATGGCGACGACACGCGGGCTAATCTGGGCAGACGGGCGCCTCCGCCGCTCCGCGAACCACCAGGCCGCTTAACTTACGGGCTGGCTGACGGCGCAGGGACAAAGTGCCAGCCAGCCAGACACACGTGTGCGACCACCAGACCAGCACACAGGCACACGTGTTTCTCGCGGACGACGCTTCTGGAGTGCCACAGCACTCCCATTACTCTCTGGTGCCATTCATTTGCAAAACTGAATTCGTGTTTATCTTTCATCACAGTGAATTCGCACATATATGAAGAGTATAAAAGGAAAAGGTTCAAAATGCCGAATCCCACATCTCTCAGGAGAACCAAAAAATGACGTATCTCTCTTTGTGTATAGCTTATTCGTGTCCAAAGAAATTGAGAAGTTTTTCTGATATCGCACACTTGTGGCGCTCCTTCTCTGTTTTAAGCCAGTTGGGTTTTTACAGCCATTTTTTACAACTACGTATGTCAAATAAAAGTTTAAAGTGTTTGAGATATTGGTAAAGCGCCAAGATGACATTGCCATTCGTTAAAGAATTGTAACCTGATCGAAGGAAACTATTATGTGATGTTCACTGTTATACTGAGTTTGTTTTCCGTGTAATAGTTAAAAAATGATGATTAATGATTCTGTAAGGGTCTCTCTCTCTCTCTCTCCCTCCCTCCCTCGCTCCCTCCCTCTCTCAACAAGACCGTTTACCGTACGATAGAGCGTCACAGAAACGCTGAAAAAACTGTTAGGATTACATACTTGAACACACAGTTTATTTAAAAGGGGTGGACGAAAATATGAGAACAACGAAAACTGCTACATCAGCTCGGCCAGTCTTCTGTTTCAGTGTAAGAATTTTTGTGTAGCTATTTTAGATGGATCAGTATGAGTTGCTCTGATCGTACTGCATTTGGAGATCTTACACGCCTACATCGACAACATTGTTTCCGCACCATGTTTAAAATCAAAGAAGGAATTTTTATGCGTTGGAATGGGTCCATCAATGAATCACAACGGGGATGAGGTAGCTCATACAAATACAGATTGTAGCGATATTAATTGGGATGATCCCATAGACTCAGCCGTACGTAAATCAGATGGCAAACTTCGTTGCGTTCACACGATATCGGACAAAAGCAGTCTATACAGGAGAATGATACAAATCACATGTGCAAGTATCTGTCAACCACTGACCCATACGAATTACGACTAAGGCGGGAGGCGGGGGTACTGAACGTATACACAAAAATGCATGCACTAATGGTTACAGGTTTGTTTACATTATAGTAGAGCGTCAAGGAAAGGCTGAAAAACCTAAAACGCCCTACATTTGAAGATAGACTCTGTTTACATGAAGAGAACCAAAAATATGGAAACACCAAAAACACAACACATTAACATGCCTAATATGTTGCAGGAAACCTGATGGCTACCATTCGTCTCGGAATGGATACATGCTGGTCCTGTAAGATATTCAATGTAATCTTATACACTCCTGGAAATTGAAATAAGAACACCGTGAATTCATTGTCCCAGGAAGGGGAAACTTTATTGACACATTCCTGGGGTCAGATACATCACATGATCACACTGACAGAACCACAGGCACATAGACACAGGCAACAGAGCATGCACAATGTCGGCACTAGTACAGTGTATATCCACCTTTCGCAGCAATGCAGGCTGCTATTCTCCCATGAAGACGATCGTAGAGATGCTGGATGTAGTCCTGTGGAACGGCTTGCCATGCCATTTCCACCTGGCGCCTCAGTTGGACCAGCGTTCGTGCTGGACGTGCAGACCGCGAGAGACGACGCTTCATCCAGTCCCAAACATGCTCAATGGGGGACAGATCCGGAGATCTTGCTGGCCAGGGTAGTTGACTTACACCTTCTAGAGCACGTTGGGTGGCACGGGATACATGCGGACGTGGATTGTCCTGTTGGAACAGCAAGTTCCCTTGCCGGTCTAGGAATGGTAGAACGATGGGTTCGATGACGGTTTGGATGTACCGTGCACTATTCAGTGTCCCCTCGACGATCACCAGTGGTGTACGGCCAGTGTAGGAGATCGCTCCCCACACCATGATGCCGGGTGTTGGCCCTGTGTGCCTCGGTCGTATGCAGTCCTGATTGTGGCGCTCACCTGCACGGCGCCAAACACGCATACGACCATCATTGGCACCAAGGCAGAAGCGACTCTCATCGCTGAAGACGACACGTCTCCATTCGTCCCTCCATTCACGCCTGTCGCGACACCACTGGAGGCGGGATGCACGATGTTGGGGCGTGAGCGGAAGACGGCCTAACGGTGTGCGGGACCGTAGCCCAGCTTCATGGAGACGGTTGCGAATGGTCCTCGCCGATACCCCAGGAGCAACAGTGTCCCTAATTTGCTGGGAAGTGGCAATGCGGTCCCCTACGGCACTGCGTAGGATCCTACGGTCTTGGCGTGCATCCGTGCGTCGCTGCGGTCCGGTCCCAGGTCGACGGGCACGTGCACCTTCCGCCGACCACTGGCGACAACATCGATGTACTGTGGAGACCTCACGCCCCACGTGTTGAGCAATTCGGCGGTACGTCCACCCGGCCTCCCGCATGCCCACTATACGCCCTCGCTCAGAGTCCGTCAACTGCACATACGGTTCACGTCCACGCTGTCGCGGCATTCTACCAGTGTTAAAGACTGCGATGGAGCTCCGTATGCCACGGCAAACTGGCTGACACTGACGGCGGCGGTGCACAAATGCTGCGCAGCTAGCGCCATTCGACGGCCAACACCGCGGTTCCTGGTGTGTCCGCTGTGCCGTGCGTGTGATCATTGCTTGTACAGCCCTCTTGCAGTGTCCGGAGCAAGTATGGTGGGTCTGACACACCGGTGTCAATGTGTTCTTTTTTCCATTTCCAGGAGTGTACCACTCTTCTTGTAAAATAATGGTAAGTTCAGGTAATGGTGATAGGAAACGATCACGCACCCTTCTCTCCAAAGAAGACCACCAAAGCTCAATAACACTGAGATCTGTCGACTATGGTGCCGATGGGAGATGCGACAGTTCATCCTCGTACTCGCAAAATCAGTTCTCGACGATTCGAGCTGCGTGGACAGGGCCATGTCATCTTGGAACACAGTATCACCATTTCTGAACAAACACTGCAGCATGGATGGAACCGATCAGTCAAGATAGTCACATATTCCTTGGCAGTAATGCGACCTTGCACAGTAACCATGGGATCCATGGAATACCACGATACGGCTGTCGAAATCATCATTGAACCCCTCCATGTTTCACTCTTGTCTTGGGATGTATTCTCGGCCATGATGCGGCAACGGCCCGAAGCGAGACTCATCCGACCAAATGACTTTCTTCTATTGGTCTGTAGCACAGGTTTTATGGCTTGAGCCCCACGCTTTGTTGCTACGGGCATTAGCATCACCAATGAGTGGTTTTTGAATTCTAGCTCCTCCTGCAATTACCTGCTTTTGGAGCTTTATTTTCTTACAGGGTTCGCGAGTGCAGCATTCAACTCTGCAGTGACTTTTGCAGCTTTCGTCCCCTTATTTTTCGTCACAATCCTCTTTAATAACCGTATGTCACGATCATTTGACACACACTTTCGTCCGCTTTGAGACTTAGCGGATGATGTTTCCCTCCTTTCCTTGTATGCGGTATAACTCTTCGATACGGTGCTTCTTGAAGCACCAAACACTTCGGCTATCTTGGTTACGGAAGTATTCACCATATGAGCACCAACTGTCACCCGACGTTCGAGCTGACTTAGTTCTGACATGACGCACTCGCAACTACACGGAAAACCATTCTGACCAAGACTGACACTTGCGACGTATTGAGAACATTGCACGTGTGCCATTCGCGGTCAAATACAAAAGAGCAACCTGCATGCTTGATTAGTATCCGCATTTACGTTCCATTATGCATTTCTCGTGGTGTTTCCATATTTTTGACCAACCCCTCTACCTCGTGAAAGCCAACTTGCAGAGTTTCAAGAAGAAGTAATAAGTGAACTATCCAGGAAGGACCCTCTACCTATCGCTCCTTTATTGACTGCAAATACAAGTTTAGACTACTTACAGGCGCACAGTGCTATTTAAACATTCATTCGTTTCACGGTGCATATTCGATTGAAATGGAAAGAAATGTTGTCCAATTCTATCATCTGCCATGTACATCACAGCGGTTTGTGGAGTATACATGTAGACGTAGGAAAGTTATGCACGAACAAGAAACAGCGAGCTTATTTCTACACTAAGCTGCCCGGAGGGTACTGTCCAAGGGCAAACACTTCAGAAATCGCTCCCACTAACAGACGACGATTTTCAAATTTTCAACTCCAACTGTTTAAAGACATTCATAGAAAATCCTTTTTACACTTGTAAGCAAGTCAGTGGTTCGGAGTCACATATTATTCCCTCTAAATTTGCATATGTATAATCCTTACTTATCTTTCGGTGCACTTTTCTGTTTTCGGTATTGGTTCAAATATCATCTCCTCTAGATGGGTGGTTCTAAGGTTTCTTCTCTGTAGCGGAAAATTTTATACAGAGCCGAACTGATTTCAGTGCGGCTGAAAGGTTGTCGCCAAATGAATATTTGAAACTTTCTGGCAGATCAAAACTGTGTGCCCGACCGAGACTCGAACTCGGGACCTTTGCCTTTCGTGGGCATAGGCAAAGGTCCCGAGTTCGAGTCTCGGTCGGACACACAGTTTTAATCTGCCAGGAAGTTTCTTATCAGCGCACACTCCGCTGCAGAGTGAAAATCTCATTCTGGAAGTGAATATTTCATTGTGTTAAGTTTACTTAGACCCGTCATTTACTAGATATTACTGTTCATGTATATCTCCGGTACTGATTCTAACCTCGCTTTTAGACCGTGAATGTTCACATCAATACACCCATTCTAAGGGGGCCATTATCGATACCCTTAGCAACGATCGATACAGCAGCTCACTTCTGGCACCTCGACAACGTTGGTCTTCGCACTGCGTTTCGTGCCAACGGCCGGGATTGTCGGGTGTTGTAGACAATGCCCTGATGGGCTGAGAGGTTTTACGAACTGCGGAGAGGAAGAGTTTGTGTCGACCGTCCGAGCGTGATGGTTGAGCTGCTACCCTGTGTGCGGAAAAAAGTTAAAATTTGGGGAAGAAGCAGTAGAAAAAGTATTCACATTTACTCACGGAGCACATTTGCGGAATAATTTCTGAAGAATTACGAGTTACCACCAGTTGCAGACCGTAAAGTAATAAATTCGCGTACGTGAATCAGTCACTGTAATACATGGTAGATTATTTCTTAGACAGGCGACTGACTATGTTTGGGTTTCGCATATTGGAAGAAGCCGTTAACTAGTTCGTGTTGAGTAATGCAGTAGTCAAATTTTATACCGTGAACTTTTTTGTGGCGAGGTGATGTTTGTGGCTAAACGGCAAATATGATTGTTGAACAGAATGCGACATTTAGGCCCCAAAATATTGCTCTAACGAGTCGAAGTAAACAATATGTGAATGAATGAGTTCACTTGTAGATCTATCGTGAATTTTGTTCACTATAATACACGGTCCAGTCACATTAATATGACCACCGCCTGTGTTCGACGTAGTGAGCAATACTACTCACATACGGCACGTGGCAGCACGAGCATTGCAGGGGTACATCAAGCGGTCCGGGAAGGGGGGGGGGGGGGAGTAGAGGCACAAAACAATGCAATCGTTGTCGTAATGCGGAAACTAAGCGATTTATCTGCCGTCTACAAGGGCATGATCATCGGCTGTCGGACCGACGGGGGAAGCATTTCCGAAACGGGAGAGTTTGTAAACTGCTCGCGTGCCGTCGTGGTTAACGTATATCGGATGTGACAAAATGGCGCTATCCAAAACCGCTGCCGAAGCAGCTGTAGTTCACCACGTACCATAGATAGCAGGTGTGAACGCCGGCTGTGAAAATGTGTTCGAGCCAATAGATGGACATGCAACTGTTGAGCAACGGACCGCCCAGATGAACCAAGGGGCTACAAACAGTGTCTCCTCGACGACCTTTCAGCGAACGTTGCTGCGTATGGGATTACGCAGCAGGCGACTGATTCATGCACTCACGCTGACTGCTGTTCATTGCCGGCGAAGGCTGAACGTCCACTGAGTGGCAACAGGTGAATTAAATGCACCATCGGACAGATGGCCGTTGTCGTGTACGGCCCTGCAACAATCGTCGGAGAGGTCCAGGTCGGAGGAAGGAGGGGTGTGGTGTGGGGAATGCTTTTGTGGTATTCCCTAAGCGAGGTTGTCATTGTGGACGGCACATGGATCAACACAAGAATTTATCTGTACTTGGAGACGATGTTCATCCAACATGCAGTATGATTTTTTCTCAGCACGATGGCATGTGCCACTGGGACAATGCAAATTGTCACACAGCTCGCAGTGCACGTGCGTGGTTCGAAGAGCATCAGGATGAGTTTAACGCACTTCCCTGGTCACCAAACTCTCCGTATTTAAAACCAACCCAGAAACTGCGGGACCAGCTCGATCGGAGTGTTCGCGCCATGGATCCTCAAGCGAGAAACCTAGCCGAGCTAGCCACAGCACTGGAGTCGGTACCTTCCAGAACCTCATTGTCTCTCCTCCTGCAAGTCCCGCAGCAGTCGGCGCAGCGGAAGGCGGTTATTCGAGCTATATATGACGGTAGTATTTGTTCCCGAAAGAACAGTTACCGTGGATGACCACGCAGCTTTGCTAGAAATGAAATGATAATTAAATGGACACACTAGCTGCAAACAGGCGTTGATGTACTTCATTGGGGACATGTTGAAAATGCGTGCCCCGACCGGGACTTGAACACGGGATCTTCTGCTTACATGGCAGACGCTCTATCCATCTGAGCCACCGCGGGCTATCCTCTGTGCCCGCGGTGGCTCTGATGGATAGAGCGTCTGTCATGTAAGCAGGAGATCCCGGGTTCGAGTCCCGGTCGGGGCACACATTTTCAACATGTCCCCAATGAAGTACATCAACGCCTGTTTGCAGCTAGGGTGTCCATTTAATTATCATTTGATTATTCGAGCTTTTCACAGGTGGTCATATTAATGTGACTGGACCGTGTAATAAGCCGGACACAGACTGGTATTAAGCACAAGTCTTAGACGATAGCCACCTGTGTTTCTAATGTAACAGGCCCCTTAAATCACTCGATAGCCTTTAGATAATTTTCTTGGAACTGGTCGCGCGCAACCCAAATTGTATGGATGACGGAGAAGCACAACACAAAAATATTTCGCTCAATAATTCAAATCAAGAACATGCTTCGGCCACTCAAAGGTCAATTTGGCCTACGGTCTACAGCGTCAGTTGGGAGTGTCTAGGCATTAAACCGGCCAAACCTAGCGCTGGATCTCGCAGTGTTGTCCAAAACATGTGGGGAACGTTCGCCTCGGCCAAAACGAAAGTTGACAGCAACAGCTTCAACGAAAGACACCTGCGTGTTTTTGAACAGAAAAAGTGCTATACAACGGCAGTTGATACTGGGACACGGTCTTCAAAGACGACGTGGAAATGAAGAGTACATGATGATCTTCTCAACCAGGACAGTAGTTTCTAGATGAGCTCCGCATGGGGTGTGGCGTTAGCGAGAATACATTGGCAATACTGTGATATGGTGGCGAGGCAGGCAACGTGTGGAGCAGACAATAGAACCACGTCCTGACGCCCAGATCTTTATCCACCCAATCGCTCCCGCCCCAGCATCTCCCTCCACCGGCATCGGCAGCGCCATCTCTTCCGAACGCACACGATTCGCCCACCATTGGGCCCTTCGCAGAGGTGTTTACAGTCCTGTGGATGTAAGGGATCGAACTCGACACGAACCTGACACTGTCTGAAAATGACGAATAGAATCTCGTCGAAACGTTGCCGAACCACAACGCCAAGACTCGGCTGATAACCCGAGCTGACCAATTTTATTGTGAGCCACTGGTCACATTGAAAAGCAAACTTCTTAAGTCATACAGTATATCGAACAACCAGACATTATGTAGGTATTAATTCTGTGGTGTAGGATTTGGGTGGGTTGGGTTTCGGTCTGGGGATTGTAGAAGCACAGACTAAATTAACAATTAATTTATCATACATAAAATCTTCTTGACAACAGAAGAATAACAATTAAACAACAACTTAATTTCCAGCCAAATACAGATCTTGAAAGCTTGGTTCAGACAAGAGAATGACAATTAAAATGCCTTCAACACAACGAAACAAAACTCAGTGAAACAATTTTAAAATGAACTTTGCCTCAGCACACAGAACTGGGCAATAAAAATAGTAATTACAGTATACGGCTCTTGGCCACACACAGGAAAAGACAATATATACAGCTTTTGCAGTTAACTGTAGGACACTAAGGCAAGTCTCAGACTTAAAGGGGATCAACCATGCACCCCATAGGTAGCCGTTGGTCTACGGTTACTCCCATTACAAATTAGTCACGAAGACAAGCTACTATCAACTACCTGCAGTACTACCTAAGCGTGTATCTCAATACAATCTTCTGTAAGATAAAACATACAAATGAATGATTATCGCAAAGCAAATTAACAAGTACATCACGCCACTTCATTTTGGTTTGATGCAGCAACAGTAGTCGAATATTTCAAAAATAGAGAACAGTCTCTATTACAAGTGTTTTATTAACAACGACTTTCGCGCTTTTAGCGCATCTTCAGATTATGTATAGTAATTAAATTCCATCATTTTAATGGGCTCTGTTCAGCTTTTGCTGTATTTCAACCCCTTTTTGCTGTCAGCACCATAACTCGTCGCTTTCACTACGTTCGGTCCTCACGTCAATTTTCTGTGCGACCCACTCGCTTCCGCGTAGAGTAGTATTTCTTCACCACCCTGATTCATGGGTGTGATCGCTAAGCTATCTTCGCGCCGCACATATCCGTGGTTTGGTGATTTTGTTTTTAGTTTCTAACCCTGCGCTCTAGCAGATTAACCTTCTTCGTAATATTGTAATTTTACACTTCTAACTTAGAGGTTTTAACTTGCCATTTTATGCTTTTCATTGTCCATATTTGACGACTGCGGTCTACGCTTTAACATCATCATATCAAATGATTTTAAATACGGTAACGCGAACTCCGCTGCTCAAATCAAGTGAATCACTTTACTTATCATCTTTAGCTTACCTATCCCACTGATCTATGCTAGATACGTTCGCAAAAAATTGTTATATAACAAGATAGTTGTTACCAATTACAGACAACCTGAAGATACAGTAACAGCGCGAAATTAATAAAACACTTGGAACACAGACTGTTTTCTATTTTCGAAACAGATCAATGCGATAACTTTCCTCGTACAAATGACATAAACAAAATTAGCTACACTCACAGGATATTAAAAACATTACATTCTTTGCTATAAAACCTACAAATTAGTCACACTCACAGCATGTAATTAACAAAATCAAAATGGCTGGAGTGGCGGGGTTTATGTTCTTTACGATTGTTAACTGACCCACAGGGGTGATGGTAACTGGAGTGAATCCGGTATCGCCGGCCGCTGTGGCCGAGCGGTTCTAGGCGCTTCAGTCCGGAGCCGCGCTGCTGCTACGGTCGCAGGTTCGCATCCTGCCTTGGGCATGGGTGCGTGTCATGTCCTTAGGTTAGTTAGGTTTAAGTAGTTCTATGTCTAGGGGACTGATGACCTCAGATGTTAAGTCCCATAGTGCTTAGAGCCATTTAAAATCTGGTATCGGCGATGGAGGACGTAAGAGGAGCATGCAATCCTGAAGATGGCCCGGTGACGATTGACTGTGGGGGCAGGGTCTCTGGGACTTGTTCTTTGGGCAGGGAAGAGGCTCCACAATCGGGGGTAGTGATTCAGCCTCCATGTGCTCTCCAAGGTCTATTGCCTGTGCTGATATCAACATTTTAGGGCTACGGGGGGAACATGATTTGTATGTATACCTTCTTAGAGGTGGAGGCGGAGAACTTCAGTAGGCACTGTGTGGAAGTCTGGGAAGTGGTGTTCCGTACCTACGTTAGACGGAAAACATAGCCGACAGCGGCAGCCAGGGCTACGTGCTGTAAAAGCTATTGTCAGGTGCGTAAAGTCATTTACCTGTTACGGCCAGGGCCGATTTCAATGGCGCACAACATACTCTTATTCTGACACTACTCGTCACAGTAGATGCCCCCTATGGCAAATGGTTCAAATGGCTCTGAGCACTATGGGACTCAACTGCTGAGGTCATTAGTCCCCTAGAACTTAGAACTAGTTAAACCTAACTAACCTAAGGACATCACAAACATCCATGCCCAAGGCAGGATTCGAACCTGCGACCGTAGCGGTCTTGCGGTTCCAGACTGCAGCGCCTTTAACCGCACGGCCACTTCGGCCGGCCCCTATGGCAAATGATAACCTGATTACGCCGCAATGTATCGCTCTTTGCACAAGAGTAGGTCTACTTGGAACCGTTGCCTTTAATCTTTGAAAATGACTCAGTAGACTGGAAATAACCTTAATATCAGATGACAGCAGTACTATTTGAATTAAATGTGTCGTAGTTCATATCACACTGAATAGGATAAAAAGTATTTCCTACCTCTCCAGAGACACGGCTACCGCCTTTGTAAGTGACTATCTCTTATCTTTTAGAACCCCTTTAGTTACGTCTTTCCAGGACTGTCTTGGAAATTCTTGCTCTTTCTTTCTTTGCACCTTGCCTTCTTTCTTAACGTAGGCCACTGAATTTTCGTCAGTCGCTTTATCTGAATAATAACTTTCAGTGCTGCTATTGTGTCGACCTCTTCAGTGTCACTGCGTATAGAACTCTCCAAATGACTGTCTTTGTAATTTTGTTTCCCATGATCTTGTTTTATGCTTTCTGAGGGTGTCTCATCTCTGCAGCTCAGTTCGAGCTTTTCGTACGACCACTCTTTATACAACTGCCTCCCTGTATCTTTCTTGTTTCGTACTTAAATACATATTCCGCAAGTCACCGTGCAGTGCATGACGGTGGATACTACTCTGAAGTGCACAAAGAAACTGCTATAGGCATGCATATTCAAATACCGAGATATATAAACAGGCACAATTCGGCGCTGCGGTCGGAAACTCCTATATTAGACAGCAAGTGTCTGGCGCAGTTGTTAGACCGGTTACTGCTGCTATAATGGCAGGTTATCAAGGTTTAATTGAGTTGGAACGTGGCGTTATAGTCGGTGCACTGGCGATGGGACACTACATCTCCGAGGTAGCGATGAAGTGCGGATTTTTCCGTACAGCCATTTTACGAGTATACCGTGAATATCAGGAATCCAGTAAAACATCAAATCTCCGACATCACGGCGGCCGGAGTAAGATCCTGCAAAAACAGGACCAACGACGACTGAAAAGAATCTTTCAACGTGACAGAAGAGCAACCCTTTCGCAAAATTTCTGCAGCTTTCAATGCTGGGCCATCAACAAGTGTCAGCGTGCGAACCATTCAACAAAAGATCATCGATATTGGCTCGTGTACCCTTGATAACTGCACAACATAAAGTTTTACGCTTCTCCTGGGCCCATCAGTACCGACATTGGACTGTTGATGACTGGAAACATGTTCCCTGGTCGGACGAGTCTTGTTTGGAATTATATCGAGCAGATGGACGTGAACGGGTGTGGAGACAACCCTATGAAACCACGGACCCAGCCTGTCAGCAGGAGACTGTTCAAGCTGCTGGAGGTTCTGTAATGGTGTGAGTCGTGTGCTGTTGGGATGATATGGGA
Source organism: Schistocerca americana (assembly GCF_021461395.2). Classification (NCBI taxonomy): domain Eukaryota; kingdom Metazoa; phylum Arthropoda; class Insecta; order Orthoptera; family Acrididae; genus Schistocerca; species Schistocerca americana. The sequence continues at coordinate 288,311,546 of NC_060121.1, read as the reverse complement.
CCTCTGATACGTCTAGATACGACTCTGACAAGTGACACGTACGTAAGCACCCTGTCGGATCACCTGCATCCGTTCATGCTTATTGTGCATTCCGACAGACCTGGGCAATTCTAGCAGGCCAGTGTGACGCCCCACACGTCCAGAATTGCTATAGAGTGGCTCCAGGAACACACTTCAGAAATTAAACGCTTCTGCTGGCAACCACACTCCCCAGACATGAACGTATGTGGGATGCCTTGCAATGTGCTGTTCAGAAGAGATCTATACACCTCGTACTCTTATGGGTTTATGGACATCCCTGCAGTATTCATTGTGTCAGCTCCCTTCAGCACTATTCCACACTTCAGTCGAGTCCATGCCACGTCGTGTTGCGGCTCATCTGCGTCTTCGCGGGGGCCCTACGCTTTATTAGAAGGTGTACCACTTTGTTTGCCTCTTCAGTGTATTAACGTATTAATCAAAAAAAAAATGGTTCAAATGGCTCTGAGCACTATGGGACTCAACTGCTGCGGTCGTTAGTCCCCTAGAACTTAGAACTAGTTAAACATAACTAACCTAAGGACATCACAAACATCCTCGCCCGAGGCAGGATTCGAACCTGCGACTGTAGCGGTCTTGCGGTTCCAGACTGCAGCGCCTTTAACCGCACGGCCACTTCGGCCGGCTGTATTAATCAATTTCGCACTTAATTATTAGCGAATGGAGCGAGAGCAAAAGGCTGTCTGCATCCCTTAGTATGCACTTTGACCAGTGTTATCGTATCTTAATAATTTTTGCCCGAAATGTGCAACTGCTGAAGAGGAGTTGTACGTAAACTACTTCGAATTCAGGGTCTGTAAATTTACTAAATACCTTTCAGGTATTCCTATTTAAATTATTTGAACAATAGCTGTACCCACGTGCTATGATTATATCAGCGTGTCTCTGGATTCATTCCACATATTATATCAGACCTACCTGAAGCTGACTTCCTAAAGAGCAGGGTGGCTCATTTTTGATTTACCGTACGGCTTTTGTGCTGCTGTATGCGTATCGCTGTCACATTCCCTATCAAATCGTCATATTACACTTTTCATCTTCTCATTCTATTATTCCTATTTAAATTATTTGAACAATAGCTGTACCCACGTGCTATGATTATATCAGCGTGTCTCTGGATTCATTCCACATATTATGTCAGACCTACCTGAAGCTGATTTCCTAAAGAGCAGGGAGGCTCATTTTTGATTTACCGTACGGCTTTTGTGCTGCTGTATGCGTATCGCTGTCACATTCCCTATCAAATCGTCATATTACACTTTTCATCTTCTCATTCTATTATTCCTATTTAAATTATTTGAACAATAGCTGTACCCACGTGCTATGATTATATCAGCGTGTCTCTGGATTCATTCCACATATTATATCAGACCTACCTGAAGCTGACTTCCTAAAGAGCAGGGTGGCTCATTTTTGATTTACCGTACGGCTTTTGTGCTGCTGTATGCGTATCGCTGTCACATTCCCTATCAAATTGTCATATTACACTTTTCATCTTCTCATTCGATTAGATGCCAGAATCTATATATTTGAATTTGACTAGCTGCTGTTATAACATGAAGTTCTGAAACTGTGCCGTCGTACTGATAAAAGAAGGAAGAATAGCGTTCAACGTACCGTTGAGAACGAAGCTATTTGAGGGGACCGTAAGCTCGAACTTGGAAAGGACAAGAAAGAAAAATGACCGTGTGTTTTTCGAAGGAACCGCTCATGAATTAGCTTTCATCGGTTTAAGGCAGGTGTTTACAACTTGTGCATCGCTGCTACAAGGGTCGGCGTGACCCATATAGTAGGAGTGTCGCTGTGGTTTCATAAAAATAATGGTTTATTTGCTTTCTGAGTAAAGGAACAAGTTGTGCGCTTGGAGTGATACCTAGAGGGCCGACAAGTAAGTGTTGTTGCTCTGGCAGCTGGGTAGATAACAGTCAAATAGTTCTGTGATTTGTGTTTCACCATCATCGCAGACAAATTTTTAAATTCGAGTAGAAACCTGATATTTCAATTGTATCATGCAGCTCTAAAGACATGAATAGATTAAAATGCAGTAAGTACGACGACAATTATTTGAATTTCGGTTTTACATGTACTGTCGCTGCAAATGAAGAACAACCATGTTGTGTCATTTGTTTCATAGTCATAGCTAGTGGAAGCACGCTTCCTAATAAGCTGGAACAACATTTGAGGTCCAATCACGGTAGTTTGGTAAATCACAAGAGTACTTTCCCCACAAACTAAAAGCAATCACAGAATTTAAAAAAAAGCTTTCACTGAACAAGTTACGACTCTTACAAAGACTATTATTCCGTCTTACAAAGCTGCTTACCTTGTAGCAAAAAAGAATAATCAAAAAATGTGTGTGAAATCTTATGGGACTTAACTGCTAAGGTCATCAGTCCCTAAGCTTACACACTACTTAACCTAAATTATCCTAAGGACAAACACACACACCCATGCCCGAGGGAGGACTCGAACCTCCGCCGGGACCAGCCGCACAGAAAGAATAATCCTCCAACTATTGTAGATGACCTTATTTTACAAGCTGCTAATGACATGGTATCTTTATAGTATATATATCGTATAGGAGTGTCAGCAGTCAATCAAATAGGGAGCGTGCATTTGTCAGACAACAGTATCAGTTGTTGATATGCCGGACGACATTAATGATCAGGGGGTTGAAAAACACTGAAGTAATAGAGATTTAGTAATCCAGTTGGGTGAAACTACAGAAAACCACAATGATGCACACGTAATTTGTTACGTGCCCTTTACGCATGACAACAAATTTCGTGGAGATCTTATTTTGTGCAGGAAAATAACTCTCGAAAGAAAAAAAAATAATGAACTATTTTATGAAATAAAACAACATTAACTGAGAAACCTGAGCAGGCGTGTGTCGAGATGAAAATAGTAGTACGGCTGGGTCTTACGTCGGATTGCGAGCTCTGTTCCGTAAAGAGGCTTCCTGTGCCACTTGAACACGCTACTTTACTCACCGATAAGCAATGGCATTATAAACCAAGAGCCCTATGCTTCAGGACGTTCCTCAGTCAGTGACTGAAATGGTACCCTATTTTAAAGGTCGGGCACTTACATCGAGATGTTTAAAAATAGAAGAAATAGGTTGATAAGGGTTCTGAGCACTTTTCCGTGTGTTAGGCCTGTTGCAATAACCCTCTCTGGCTTTCGCATGGAATGAGTTGGAAAGGTTGTATGATTTCAGAAATGAAGTTTACAAGTTTACAACTATATTGTTCTAAAGCAACATTTGAGTATCAGGTAGTTCGTAGACAGCGACTCAGTGAATTCGTTTCGAAGCTGCTGTATCCTTCGAAAACTCAATTCAATGGATGTATCCCTTCAAGATAATAAGAATAACATATTGAAACTATCAGATAAAATTTCAGCCTTCAGAAAGAAAGAAAAATTGCGGAACACAAAGTTGGATTATATAGATATCCATTACATTTCCATTGTTCTTCACACACCTCTAAAACAAAATGGCAATCAGATGAATGAAGAATTGAATTCCTTAACTTCACCTGGTCGGGATTCACAGTCATGCAGAAATTTTTAAAGGAAACGCCAATATGATGTCCTTTAAAACGTTGAAGACTATGTGCTCATTCACTCAGTCAGTACTTTGTGAATACTTTACAGACCAAGATGATCAACAGAAATGTGTAAAAGATCATTTCAGTGCAGAACTTCCATCAATACTTACCACTGAAGAACAAGAGAAATTTATTAGTATTTATCCAGACTCCACTCTGAAATCGAAGTTCGTTTCCGAATCAATGCTTGAGTTCTGGTGGTTGGTGAGTTTTGACACCTTTCGCGACATCCTAATTACGTGAGGTGTTTCAACATTAGCAGTCATCAACACGAGAAAAAGATCGCAAATGAATGCAGAGAAAGAGACGGGAGTAGTAGTTTCCAATCTCGCGTCGAGATATGAAGAAATGATGACGAAAAAGCACGCTCATGCCTCCCACTGACTTCGTTGCAACATTAAGAGGTAATAATACTAAAAGTTTATTGAAACGTGTTACGCCAAGAGTTAATCAAAAAATAGCTATTCCTATTCTTTTTTTTTTCGAAACTTAAGTTTATTTATTCCACACTTCCCGTGTCAGATATCATCACCGAAAACAGCTGCAGGTGGTTATACAGAGGGGTCCAAAAAAATGTATCCACTGTTTAAAAGTCCATAACTGGCAAACTAATTGACGGAGTTGTCTCATCTTTGGTAGGGTAATAGTTTGTAGTTCCGGCAATCGCCACACAAGCGTTGTATTGCGTTGTTTTGTTTTGTCAGATGACAGTCGCCAGATAGTGTTTTGTTCTTAGTTGCACCTAGTTACTCAAGTAATTATGGCTGGCGCAAGGCTTACATTCGATGAAAGGAAATCAGTTTTGAAGTGGTACTTTAAGTACGAAAACATCAATGAGGTTCAACGGCAATGGCGAAATGGGTATCAAACAGAGCCACCGACACGTTTAACGATTCGTCGCATTCGAGACAAATTTGAAGCCGAAGGCTGTGTTAAAGATGTACACAAACAGCGATCTGAACGACCTGTAACAGTAACAAGTCCAGCTAACTCCCGCCGTGTGTTACAACAATTCACTCGCTCACCACAGAAGTCTGTGCGACAGTGTACCCGCGAAACTGGTGTGAGTCGCTCAAATGTTCGGCAAATTTTGAAGACAGCAAAGTGGAAGTGCTACATCCCACGATTGCTACACGCATTGAACGAGGACGATCCAGATCGTAGAATGGAGTACTGCGAGTGGTTTACTAACACCGTGCGCAACGATGAAGAGTTTGCAGAGATGATTGTGTGGTCTGATGGGGCACAGTTCAAACTCAGGGGTACAGTAAAGCGCCACAATTGCATCTACTGGGCCACCGAAAGTCCGAACGTCCATTTAGACCAAAGCCGTGAATTTGCCAGGAGTAAATGTCTGGTGTGGGTTGTCTTACCAGAGCTTGATTGGGCCATTCTTCTCTGACGGCACAGTTACCGGTGAGGTGTACCTCCAGAAGCTTCAGACATCCATTTTACCTGCCATCCGAGACTTGTATGGAGACGAAAGAGTTTACTTTCAACAAGATGGTGCCCCAGCCCACTACCAAAATCGTGTTAGGGCGTATCTCGGCGAAAATCTACCAGTAAGATGGATTGGCCATAGAGGTGCTGTGAAGTATCCACCACGTTTCCCAGACCTAACTCCTCTGGACTTTTACCTGTGGGGAACACTAAAGGACGTCGTTTATCGACGAAAGACACGCACATTGGATAAACTTCGAAAATCCATCGTACATTCACGTGCAAATATCCAACTGAACACGTTGCAGTCAGCAGTTCGTGCTGCAGTTCGGCGGCATCTTTTGTGTGTGGATGTTAATGGTGACCATTTCGAACACCCACAGTGACATCTTCAAGTTGGACTTTAAGCTACACTTTAACTAAAAATGAGACAACTTCGTCAATTAGTTTGCAAGTTATGGACTTTTATACAGTGGCTACATTTTTTGGACTCCTGTGTATTCAACTCAAGGAAACTGTGGTCGCAAAAAGTTAGGAAACCTCTGATTTAAGGAAACCATGGAGAACCTGTATGTGGGTGGCCCGACTGGAATTTTAATACTGGTCTCGTCCGAATAAAATCTTGATACTTTTTAAACATTTTAGAGAATAGAGTTTTGTCTTCTCCTACGTTGCTTCGTAGGGCCACGCACAGCACCAAAAGGACATATGAGGAGAAAAATTATAACACAGTTCATCATAAAGGCGGGAAGCTGCACACAGTTAATTTTGGTTCTAGCCACAAGACTTCTGATCGCTTGAGATGTATGGACTTGCTCGGGTATGCCTGACACTGACGTGAAAACATACAGACGGTTGACACGGAGCCCGCTGTGTCACCAGATACTCGGACATTCCTGGTTTCCCGTCGGCGGAAGCTCCGCCCCTAGCGTGTCGCCACAGCGGATCGGGGCGCAGTGGGGCCGCCGGCCGAGTCTTAACTAATTGAGTGTCGCTCGCGGAGACGCGCAGGTCCCCGTAATTAATGGGCTGCCCGACGCCTGACAGTCGCAGATGCCTCCCAGACTAATGTTCCGGGCGCACCAGAGCACGCTTAGGCGTCACAAAAAGTAAATGTCTGTTATGTTAAGACGTGCTTTCACGAGCTGAATTCCGGGTGGCTGACTGCGAACGTCTTGTACATCACACTTCCACTTGCGGGACCATATAAATTAACTTACTAACGAGGATGCTGTTTTAGTTCCGTGTGTAGAAAAATAAATGATCTCTTTGACTCCTTGGGATTATGCAAAGGACAAGGGGCGTTTAAATAAGTAAAGCAACACAAATTTGGTTGTATTTAGGATTCCAATACACCATATTATTCCCCCACTCTTTTGACTGCGAAACCCTGTTTTTCAACATAACCTCTGCTCAATGTAATGTTGCCCTTACGTCACCTTACTGGGAGGGACTGTATGGCTGCATGGTACCTCTCTACTGGTCAACATCACAGCCAACGTCTTGCTGCATCATCCACGAACTGCTTCCTGCGGAGTGTATCCTTCATTTGGCCAAACGGGTGGAAGTCGGACGGTGCGAGATGCGGGCTGTAGCGTGGATGGTGAAGAACAGTCCTGAAGTACTGTGAGCTCTTCTCAGATACGCAGACTTGTGTGGAGAAGGAGAAGTTCGTATGCATCCTTGTGGCGACGAACACGCTGAAGACGTTTCTTCAGTTTGCTGAGGGTAGCACAATACACTTCAGAGTTGATCGTTGCACCATGAGGGAGGACGTCAAGCACAATAAGCCCTTCAGAGTCCTGTAAGACCGGTGACATGATTTTACTGAGAGTGTGGTTCTGAACTTTTTGAAACTTCCTGGCTGATTAAAACTGTGTGCCGGACTGAGACTCGAACTCGGGGCATTTGCCTTTCGCGGGCAAGTGCTCTACCAACTGAGCTACCCGAGCACGACTCACGCCCCGTCCTCACAGCTTTACTTCTGGTAGAGCACTTGCCCACGAAAGGCAAAGGTCCCGATTTCGAGTCTCGGTCCGGCACACAGTTTTAATCTGCCAGGAAGTTTCATATCAGGGCACACTCCGCTGCAGAGTGAAAATCTCATTCTGAACTTTTTCTTTGGAGGTGAAGTCGTGTGGTGACACTGTATATATTGCAGTTTCGTTTCCTGTTCGAAGTGGTGAATCCATGTTTCATTGCCTGTGACTATGTTCGGCAAAAACTGGTCAAAATCAGTCTCTTAACGTGCAAGCAACACCGTGCAGATGGTCTTTCGTTGAGTTTTATGGACTTCTGTTACGCGGCCAGGAACCCAGCGGCCACACGCATTGAGTACACCAACTGGTGGACGATTGTATCAGCACAACCAACAGAGACGTCCGGTTGAACAGCGATGTGTTTGTGATGCATCGCTCACATCGAAAGAGAGTGTCCCCACGTTCCAACAATGCAGCAGTTACAGTTTAGCTGTATGTGGCGAGCCGGCATTTGTGACAGCGGACAGGGTTGCGCGACCTTGGTGCGATGATGACAGTCACCGCGCCCAACGACTTAACGTGCTTTTCTTAGCTTTCAGGTGCCCGTAAACATTCTGCAAGTGTCTGTGAATATCTCGGATGCTTTGCTTTTCCGCCAAAATAAACTCAATGACAGCTAACTGCTTGGAACGCAACTTCTTTACAGGCGCCATTTTGAACGTAACGTATAGTGCCGCCACGAATCAGAAATTAATGAAACGGCGGGGTCTGAAGCCGGAATATTTCACGATGTGCTACAACAAATTCCGCATTTCTTCAGCCGAAACTGGCAGAGAAGGAAATGTGTTGCTTTACTTATAGAACGCTCCTTGTAATTATTCACTTCGGTTGAAACATTGGGACTGTGTGAACATAGTCGATGCTTAAAACTATGAAGGTAGGTCAATAGGAATTTGAAACTAAGTTTCAAAATTTATTGCAACAAGAATAAACAGTATGTATTGACACCATTTTTCAACATGGAAACTCTCAATCCAAACAGGTCTCGGAAAGCCCAGCGCTACCGACCAACCACTGTGTCATCTTCAGACGACAGGCGTCGCAGGATGCGGACATGGAGGGGCATGTGGTCAGCACAACGCTCTTCCGACCGTTGTCAGTTTTCGTGACCGGAGCCGCTACTTCTCAGTCAAGTAACTTCTCAATTGGAATCACAAGGGGTGCGTGCACTCCGCTTGACAAAAGCGCTCGGCAGAACAGGACGGTTATCCATCCAAGCGTTTCCCAAGCTCGATATCGCTAAACTTCGGCGATCTGACGGGAACCAGTGTTGACACTGCGGCAAGGCCGTTGGCATTTTTCAACATAGTTACCCAGAATTTAAATATACTTTTTCCACCGTTGCACAACCTTTCCGATATCCTCCGAAAAAATGTTTCTCGTTGTGCGGCAAGTCACCTGTGCACTGCTTCCTGGCCGGCCGTTGTGGCCGTGCGGTTCTAGGTGCTTCAGTCTGGAACCGCGTGACCGCTACGGTCGCAGGTTCGAATCCTGCCTCGGGCATGGATGTGTGTGATGTCCTTAGGTTTAAGTAGTTCTAAGTTCTAGGGGACTGATGACCACAGATGTTAAGTCCCATAGTGCTCAGAGCCGTTTGAACCATTTGAACCACTGCTTCCTTCACTTGTTGATCGGAGCTGCTCTCTGGTTGGAAGTGGTGAACCAGTGTTTCATTTGCTGTGATGGCTCGTTTCAGAAACGTTTCACGTCCGTCAGCATGACGATGAAGTAGATGGCTAGAGCGGTTCAGTGACTTATTTTGCAACACATCTCAGACAGACTTTGTGAGATTTAACCCCGTGATGCATGATTTCATGTGCAGAACCATGAGTACCCTGCAATGGCTTTCCACATCACCGACTATCACTCGTCTGTTATTCATAATCAAACCACCGATTTTTTCAACAATGCCATCAGTTGTAGCTGTAGCTGCACGCCCCGTTCTTTCCACGTCCTTCACGGTCGTTTGGCCTCGTTGGAACTGCTCAGTGCCCTGGTAAACATTGTCCCCGTATTGTGCTGAAAGTCTTCTGTGAACTGCCAATCATGGTACACCTTCAAACCACAAACAACTGATTTCGGAACGCTGTTCTTCTATAATGCAAACAGATAGTGGCGCAGCTATGTTTACGTTGCAACAGCGCAAAGCAGACTGATGTGCCAACGCTGCAACCTACCACAGACGAAGACAATGGTGCGCACACAAAGGCGTAGTAGAGCCGTCCTAAACACTTTTAAAGCAAAATTGCCTATAGTTATTGACCTACCCTCATTCTCCCTGACATTTCGTCCTCATCTGCAAGAGACATCTTCTGAGATGAAGCGCTAAATACCTCGAAAGCTGAAGGGGCCCAAATTAGTAAGCGCAGTACGAGCTGTCCCTACACAGGTAGGGCAATACCACTGCCAATGTGATGTTGAATGCATGATTACGTATGGCCAGCGTGGTCACTGTCAGTTAAAAGTAATGGAGCAGTACTTTCCGGGTACAAAGCAAACATCCAGTGTTTACAAATATGTTTACCCTCTCTACAAATGATAATGCTTTGTCTTGGCTAAAATGGTAGTCTCACTGAAAAGCTGACTTATCACTTTGTCCAAGGCAACAGTTCCTTTGATGTTTGGCTAACATGCAGCCAACTAGCAGTCAAAAGTTTTCGATGACTCATGATCAAAACGATGCTCTTTATTTCAACTCACAAACGCACCGTTCAGTCTAAATAGACCAACAAAATAAATATTTTATTTCTGTATCATTAAGCAGAATGCATTATGCTTTAGATTTTGGCCTCTTTGACCTCAGAACAATGTACGTCTTCTTGTTTCTAATTATATATTGGAAGCGAAATCATTATTTCAAATACAAATTCTTAATTATCGATATTTTATGAAAGACTGTTCATAAAAGTTGCTTAAAGTAACAAAATTCAACAGTTCAATTTCTTAAGGCGAAAATGAAGAACCATATCCTCTTTATTTTGACTGTGTCCATCGTTTTATACCACAGAGGTAGAAACATGCAAAACAATCATTTTCACAGCATCGAGCACATCATACAAATGCTGCATTTTTACATTTGCTACTGTACCATCACAATATGAATCCAACGGAACCGATCTGGAGCCAAGTTGCGGGATTTGGGCCGAGAAGTAACAGGACGGCTGAGCTGACAGACCTACTGGAACTAACGCACGCAGGTTTTTCACGTGTCACTGTCGAACGCTGGCGGGATATAGAATGGCTCGTCATAAAAGAAGAGGAGAAAATGCGTCGCCTGGTTGGCTTCGCTTCGTGGATTCTGTTGTTGATAGGCTCGTTATCAATGTAGCAGGCGACACTTCCAGAAATGAAATGTATTTCTCGGATTCAGATAAGGAAGGGGCTAAGAGATTACCTAATGCCTTCAGTGGCTTCAGTATTAAAAAGTATGGTGACATCTATGCAGTATGCTTTCGCATTACACACACTTCGCCAAGAAAAATTACCCTATGTTTAAATTAGAAATTTTCATCACTCTTGTTTGTAATTAGAATACTATGTCAGGTGAAAACGAGTGCATTTTATGCTTTCTGTCTGGTCACCTAATAAGCGCGCGGTAGTGCTGGACCTTCTTCGAATATTATTTCATTCTGTTTAAAAATTAAATGACATTCGAAGCTATATTGTTTCTTTGCTCGTCTCTTTCTACGTCTGAACTGCAACAGCTCACATGATTCCCGGTTAGCTGGACCGCTGGCTGGCCAGTGCTGTCCAAGGTTAATGCGCCGGTAAAGCTGTTGTGCCCGCGTTATCTTTCAGTCTACGTGAGTGTAACACAGCATAAAACGTATCCTTACGATCGTACTTGACTTTACTGGTTACAGCTTGGCTTCCGCTCCACGTGAAACGAAATCCAATGAGATTCAAGCAAACGCGGAAGAATACATGGCATAATGTCTACATCAGGTTTATTCTATAGCAACTATGTTTACTAACTAGTAAAATCCATGGCCGAGTTACAGATAATCAGGGTAGAGTCCATATTGACGATAGCGTTGCTGTTCAGAACACAATGAATCAGCCAATAATCAGTAGTACGCTATCGGATCAAAAGTAATCCGGTACTGCTACGTAATGCGTAACTGAACACCAGATGTCACGAGAGGCTGACCCACCAGTATAAAAGGAAGCGGGCGGTATTGTGTTGCCAGTAGAGAAACAGTAACAACAGAATGGACAGATTAGGAGAGCTTGTAAGTAGGCTGTTTATGTTTTCTTTATGTAAGTAGGCTGTTTATGTTTTCTCTATGTAAGTAGGCTGTTTATAGGCTGTTTATGTTTTCTCTATGTAAGTAGGCTGTTTATGTTTTCTTATTGGCAACGTTACGTAGCGCTCAATATGAAAATCACTGGCTGTGCTGTGTGCAGTCTGTGGCTAGTTTGCATTGTTGTCTGCCATTGTAGTGTTAGGCAGCTGGCTGTGAACAGCGTGTAGCGTTGCGCAGTTGGAGGTGAGCCGCCAGCAGTGGTGGATGTGGGGAGAGAGATGGCGGAGGTTTCTAATTTGTCATGAACTGATATATATATATTATGACTTGTGATGATATCAAGGTAAATACATTGTTTGTTCTCTATTAATATCTTTCATTTGCTAACTATCCCTATCAGTAGTTAGTGCCTTCCATAGTTTGAATCTTTTATTTAGCTGGCAGTAGTGGCGCTCGCTGTATTGCAGTAGCTTGAGCAGCGAAGATTTTTGTGAGGTAAGTGATTTGTGAAAGGTATAGTTTAATGTTTGTCAGGGCCATTCTTTAGTAGGGAATTTTGAAAGTCAGATTGCGTTGCGCTAAAAATATTGTGTGTCAGTTTAAGCACAGTCCTGTATAATTGTTGAAAGGGGACGTTTCATATGTCGACCCTTAGCCTAGGATACCTCACTGGAATCTTCTGATTTTTTTCTTGTAGTTTGTGTAATTAGTGTAGATTTTGTTTATTGCTAGCGCGTAATTATAGAGAGAATTTCCTTTGTAGTTGCAGTCTTTCATTGTTGTATAGTAAAACAGTTGTGGCAGGCATGTAGATTTGCACCAAGTATTTCGCAGCTGCAATTAACTAGATATTATTTTCAGTGCTATGTTAATGTGTTCTCTTATTTTTGATCTTCAAATTGTGTTTTTCTGTGTTGTCGTGTGAAATACTGTGACAATAATGGCGTGTGAAAAACGTAATACTAGGCTCCAAAGTAAACTGAGAAATGACAGTGAAAATGAAAGCAGTGTGTTAGCGCCACCGAGTAATGAATTAACTGATGTTCAAAGTAGTAATTTGGTAATCGTGCATAGGGAAATGGAGCGGGCGGCAAACAATGGCGTGGACAGTGAAACAATTAGTGAAGAGGGAAGCATTATCGATCGATCGGTCGGCAACAGCTCGCCTCAGGAATCCGAAATGACAGGACACAACTTTGCAAATACTGTAGATTCAGGTTTTGCGTCCTCACCGTTTTCCCAAATGAGTCAAGACACGTTTTCCGCTTGTCAAAATGTGAATGTTGCCGGTGCAAATTCACTGCCGAAAAGCACTGAGGAACATGTTTCAGACACCAGTGCATTGTTATTACAGTTAATGCAACAAATGGGACAAAAGCTACAAAAGTTAGACACAATGGAACAAAATCAGAGACAAACACAGCAAAAGCTTCAAAAGTTAGACACACTGGAACAAAATCAGAGACAAACACAGCAACAGTTAGACGCAATGGGACAAAATCTTCAAAAGTTAGACTCATTGGAACAAACTCTTGAACAAACGCGTGAAGATTTAACTACTGAGTTACATAACATTGAATCGAAATGTCAAAAAGTCTGTAATGACGTAAAAACTCAAATTTGTGAGCATTTCCAACCTATTTTTTCGCGTCATGAAAATGCATTACAGAATCACGAAGCAGCCATAAGAGAACTGCAAACTATTGTTCATGAAAATCACAACACCTTGCAAGCTAAAATTGATGCAGTTGCATCTACCGATTCGGTTACGCAACTTGCAAAAAGTCAAGAAAACTTAAAAGACACAGTAGATTCGATTTCAACACAAATGGACACTCTGAAACTTGGTTCAGAAAAACACACTGAGGAAATGTGTTCATTATCAGAGAAAGTAGTTGAACTTTCGGATCAGCTAAATAATTTATCTGCGAAGGTAGATGATAATCTGAATGACGCAAAACCGGTAGTCTTTAATGACACAGAACAGAACGCACAAATTAGGAAACTGAAACAAAATCTGAATCAAATTGATACGCAACACCAAAGAGAAATCCGGGAAGTACAAGATCAGCTGACACAGGTAATACAAGAATTACGTATTTCAGAAGACACTCGCGCTCCAACACGGGAAGAGGGACTTAGAAACACGGAAAAGCCGCAAAATAATAACACAGGGCATTTCGGAAGTTATGAAAGAAATTGGCAATGTGCACCGAATTTTGAGATGGAACGGCCGACACGACCTAACAATGACCGATATGCGACTCGCCGACATGATGATTTTGACTATAAGCTGTTCATTACTACACGTAAATTCAAAACATTTAAGAATTCTGGCAACGACATTCATCCACAAGCATGGCTCCATCAATTCTCTCATTGTTTTCCTCCCAACTGGTCGTTAGAACACAGATTAGAATTTATGTGTGGCTACTTGGAGAATGAACCAGCTGTAAGAATGCGATCGGTAATTCACGATTGCCACAGTGAAGGAGAGTTTTACCATGCCTTCCTCTCAGCATATTGGTCTCAAGCTACACAAGACCGTGTAAAACATAACATCATAATGATGAAACACTTCGAACAATCTGAATTTTCCAGTCTTGTGAAATATTTTGAAGACATGTTGCACAAGAATCAATACCTGTCAAACCCATACAGCCCCTCAGAACTCATCCGCATTTGCTTAATCAAACTGCCTGAACATTTACGACATATTATTTTGGCAGGACGTTGCAAAGACGACATTGAAGCATTTCAGGGACTCTTACAAGAATTAGAAATTGACACTGACAATCGCGGAACGCGAAACCAGGAACACAGCAATTACAGGTCACATCCGTCGCAATTCCGCGATGAAAGAAGTAATAACTTTACACGACAAGGCTATTCTCACAACACATATCGTGACCAAAACAGACACCACCCGTATGACAACCGTTGGCAGAGTAGTAATAATTACAGGGAAAGATCACCTCTCCATGGTAATGACTATCACAGAGACAATCAGAGAAACAGACAATATGGTAACCAAAACAATTATTATCAAGGGAGGCAGAATAACTTCAGACGCAACAGTTCAGCGCGCAGTTACGATTCAGGGAGAAATTCTCCACCACTTAACCGACAAGAAAGACTCTACAGAAACTACCGACAAAACGACAGACCTGAATTCCATCAGAACTGGCGGGATTTAAACAGGGCAGGGCCCTCTCGGCAAGGCGAATTTGTAGAAGTTAGGTCTCCTAATCCCAATAACGACGCGCGCCAACAAAGAAACAGACAATGACTCACACCGCAGGCAGCCGCGTGCGCCGGCTGGCTCAGAGAAAAATAACATTGACGCTAACCTTGAGCAAGATTCCAGTATTCTTTACGGACGAATAACGCATGATAATTGCATTCAAGTTGAAATTCTGCGTACTAGGAAGAGTAAAGGTTTACACCATATTTCACATGTAAAACCGTTTATTGAAAGATAATCTGCTTTTTAACTTTGTCTTTGCCATAAAACGTTTCACTTCACGTTACTAGTATGCTTTAGAAACTGTTACCATGCAACAATGTTTGAAGTTAAATATCCAATCAAGAACCAAGATAACTTATTTAAACAGAAATGACGAATGCATTGTTATAGTAAACAGACGTCACAGTGTTATTGTGTGTGTACATTCTTGCTTGTTTGTTGCACGATTACGTAACGACTATAAGGCTCACATACTTAGAACATTTACCAGTACTGCTAATGAGATTTTAATGCAACATTTTGGTTTATTTGAAAATACATTCTGAATTTAAAGTGCTTTCTGAGAGATACCAGATGACACAGAGGTTAGTTTATGTGACAGCTACACGATTTTTATCACGACGCTACTAATGAGTGACAATTTACAATGTTGCTTTTGCGGTGTATCTGTTTTATATCTGCACAGTTTTCTGAATTCTTCTGGAAATCAAAACATGTTTTATTAGTAACTGTTGTGGTATAGCTACAAGGAGACAGCCTTTTCCATAGCACAACAATACGTTACAGCACAGTACTTTCATCATCACAACAATAAGCGTAATAACTAAGATATCTCTACGCAAAGCATTTCACTTTTGTTTATCATGAGGTAAGTACATTGGCTTCTGCAGAACTTAGCTTTCGGAGGACGATAACTACGACACTTCCACACAGATTATGTTGCAACAAGACGCACATTTAGCGCTACAGTACACGTATTTGAGTGATTAATTTTGTACTTGAAACATTTATTTTTAAAGATTTTTTAATTACAAAGAAAGTTTTCCGTGATACATTTCATTCCATTGCTGTAATTTGTAACACCTGAGGGCATAATTACATTTATCCTCAGGGGGGTACACGCTTACTTTGTGTACCATGTGTTTGGCAACCACAAGGAACCCTAGCTAATATGGTATTTGCTTATACAACTTTACACATCGGTACCATATTTCTCTAACACACAAATTACACAGCTATCTGATCATTTAACTGAGAGATAAACATGTTTTTTACTACGTCAGTGACACATGTTTACGTAGTTACACCGTTGGATAACTTCACACTTACGAAATTGTATTTTGTCTGTACTGTGTGAACTCTTCATATTTTTTCGGAACCATTGTGATACTATGAGAGCTTTGAATGATATATTTGGTAAGGGAGCATGATTTTAAAGTACGTTTGAGGTAGATGACACTATTGAAATGAGCAGAGAATTTTTTTTACGTTTTGAAATTATTGGAGGAAGTTACGACGATTTTGAGATTTGACTGAAGTGTTATGATGTTATTATTACGACGACGATGTGTATTATGTTTTTGAGGAATGTTTATTATGCTACGTATTTCTCACGATGAAATATTGAAGAAGTGTCGACGAATATGTATATGTATAATGAGGTAAGGAATAATGAGTAGTGTTTAGGGACTCTGATTTATGAAAAGGATGTTGGAAACCAAGAAACGTACTTTAAGAGTTATGAAATGTGTGACTGTATCACAATGCTGACGAATATTTTTTTTTGGACACTTATATTTATAGGATTTTGTTTCTACAGATTTGCAACGCTAATTCTTGACCTGTGAAATATTTTTAAATGAGACTGCAACGGTAGCAGAATCTCCTGTCGTAAATATTTCCGTACGAAAGTTAAGTGACCACCTGCACGTAATGCGTCGCGGGCACCCAGCTGTGTCAGACGCCTGGAGAAAAAGCCATTATTGCGAGCCCTTTTCAGCGGCACAGGTAGAAAAAAAAAGGGGACGTGGGACGTGTCAAACACCTGGAGAACAAGCCATTAGGGTGTGCCTTTCATCGCTAATGCGACACCCTCGTTACTTGAAAACATATGATTACTCGCACTTTGTGCTAATTGCTGAAATGCTTATGAATTGATGGGAAATATTCGTACATCTGCACACCTGATTATGACAAGTGTCTTTCTACGAGAGTTGAGAGCTACTGACTTACGAAATGTCACATGACTATTGAATGATATTTTTATGCTTTGGTTTGCGTAATTGCTTATTTCATTTGACATCTGTTTTCCAGCTGTGTTGCAGCATTGCTTTTATAAAATGAAATGCATTTGCTAATGTGAACACTTTCTGTTAACAGATCTATTAAATAATTATTTTATGATCCACATTCTTTAAAAAAGGAGCACTTGGAATGGAGAGAACAATAAGAAGGGACTAATACCAGTAACTGCATCTATAATTTTCTTTTCAAGTACTTGGTAATTTCTTTTGTAGAATAAATTGTGATGCATCACTCTAATGTTAAGATGTGACATAGGTATTAGACATGGCCATTTTAGTGTAATATTTTTTGTGCTTGCGCTATGTCATGTTTAGGTATAAGTTGCTGCTGTTTGCCAGGCATAGTGTTATTGAATTTGACTTTTGCTAATTTATACTGTAGCTTGCTTTGCAATTTTCCATTTTTTTCATTGCTGTTTATAATAATTGTTTTACGTGCTGCTGCATTGCCTCGTCCCTTAGTTTAGCATCTGAGCTCAGTAGATTTAAGTTAGCTTAAGAGGGGGTAGACTATATGAGAAACTGACTATGGAGAATAGGTAAAGAAATGCATTGAGAAAACAGGTTTAGGTAGGATTTTCTTGGAAATAAATGTTGAGGTAAGAAATGTATGAACATATAAATACAGAAAGCATGCTTAGATAGAATTTTTGGGTGGAAACAAAGGATGAAATAAGAGGAAAGATATATGAAGTTTTGGGTTGGACTGCAGTACCACATGTTACACTGAAAACGAACCCTGTCCTTTCCCTTTTGTGTTATCCCACTATATGTTTGTGTACCCTTGTGTATTTGTTTTCTTCCTGTCTCTGTGTACAGTTTCATAGAATTTTTTTTCTCTTTTAATATTAAGCTACATTCACTATGATGAGGAATACTGTTATCCTCGAATATAATTGGCATTAATAATGTGTTATTTACTTTGTAAAGATGTTTAGACATTATTTACTCTACTTTGTGTTAATGCTCATGTGTGAAGTTGATGTTTCGAAAGTTATTCTGATCTTTTATCTATGTACTTATGTCATAATTCCTGTAACACTGATGTATATGTCTATTTCTATTCTTTTGTAACGCCTGTTTTACTACAAATGTTATCTGTATTGTTATGTTCTTTAATGATGTATTTTGTGCCTTTGTTATTGTATTCTTCTGTTATAAAATTGTAATTGTCACCAGTTCATGATATTATTAACTTGTAAGTTCCATTTCAATGCACACGTTTCTGTTGGTCATAGTATGTGGACAATATGTGAGAAGTAGGGACTGTTAGTGTTTGCACGTGTGTTAATAACTCAGCAAGGGACTGGATAACAGCATTGCTGGTTCTAAGGACAATTTCAAAAACTTTGTGAGTGCACAAGTGGTGGTTTATGGACTTGCTATATTATCCGCAAGACTCTTCAATGGTGATTGTGCACCTGCACAGTCACAACAGATGGCTGCTGCCCGTCTCTACAAGGACTACAGTAGGTCTGCATCTTTGATGGCCCACCAATACCACAATCTCTGCCAGGACTACAGTGGGTCTGCTCTGTGATGACCTACCTACCAATATTCATCAAAACTTCGACTGACTCTGCAGTGGGTTTGCTCTGTTGTGGCCCATTACCTGTCAGCATGTCGAGAGTCAGCACTGTCTTTCCATTGGAAGGACAACACTACTTCTTCAAGACTGCATGGAAATCCACTACTTCCATGTGCATTTTCTTTTACTGCTCAGACTTTGAGACAAACACTGCTATTCTCCTGTTATGTACGATTAGGACTGTCTTTAGGGACTGTGAGAAAATTTGAGCTTTTGACCAACGTTGTATCAATAAGTGTGTGCATTTTATATCTTTGTTACTGTAATTGTGAAAAATTTTTGTCAAATCTGTATTGGCCAGTGCCCAACACCATTTGTAAAAATTTTTTGTGGGGAGCATGGGGGCTATGTAAGTAGGCTGTTTATGTTTTCTTTATGTAAGTAGGCTGTTTATGTTTTCTCTATGTAAGTAGGCTGTTTATAGGCTGTTTATGTTTTCTCTATGTAAGTAGGCTGTTTATGTTTTCTTATTGGCAACGTTACGTAGCGCTCAATATGAAAATCACTGGCTGTGCTGTGTGCAGTCTGTGGCTAGTTTGCATTGTTGTCTGCCATTGTAGTGTTAGGCAGCTGGCTGTGAACAGCGTGTAGCGTTGCGCAGTTGGAGGTGAGCCGCCAGCAGTGGTGGATGTGGGGAGAGAGATGGCGGAGGTTTCTAATTTGTCATGAACTGATATATATATTATGACTTGTGATGATATCAAGGTAAATACATTGTTTGTTCTCTATTAATATCTTTCATTTGCTAACTATCCCTATCAGTAGTTAGTGCCTTCCATAGTTTGAATCTTTTATTTAGCTGGCAGTAGTGGCGCTCGCTGTATTGCAGTAGCTTGAGCAGCGAAGATTTTTGTGAGGTAAGTGATTTGTGAAAGGTATAGTTTAATGTTTGTCAGGGCCATTCTTTAGTAGGGAATTTTGAAAGTCAGATTGCGTTGCGCTAAAAATATTGTGTGTCAGTTTAAGCACAGTCCTGTATAATTGTTGAAAGGGGACGTTTCAAGCTCAGTGATTTCAAACGTGGACTTTCCTTGGATGTCACTTGAGCAACAAATGCACCACGGACATTTCATCCATTCTAAAGCAACTCAAGTACACCCGTCATTTTTTTTCTGCTTTCCATCTTTCCCTTAGTTGCTCTAAGTTCGTGGTGGTATCTACCGTGTATGCAACTAAATTAAGGCAGTTTGTTTACTGCCATACGCGTTTCGCTTCCTTTATTTGGGAAGCATCATCAGTGGCCTGTAATACGTGTTTCCTTTTATACGTACAATAAACGTATAATCTGGTAGATATAATATGCTGCTATATTACATTTTGTCGTGTTCTTCTCTTGTTTTTCAGGCTAGAAGCAACTTTTGTAGCGTAAGTTCCGTAATGTGAGCTTATCGTTCGGTGTTCATTACGATTTCCAGCGCTGTTAACTCGTGTGTGGTCCTGGAGATGCATTTATTAGTTTCCATACAGGACACACCGGAGATGTATTTGTTAGTTTCCATACAGGACCACACACATGAGTTAACAACGCTGGAAATCGTAATGAACACCGAACTATAAGCTCACATTACGGAACTTGCGCTACAAAACTTGCTTGTAATCTAAAAAACAAGAGAAAAACACGACAAAATGTAATATAGCAGCATATTATAACTACCACATAATACGTTTATTGTACGTATAAAAGGAAACAATCATTGCAGGCCACTGATAATGCTTCCCAAATAAAAGAAGCGAAACGCGCATAGCAATAAACAAACCGCCTTCATTTAGTTGCATAGACGGTACTAATCTCCACGTATCAAGTACACTGTTGATGGCATAGTCTAGGAAGCATCATTTACACTTACGTATTTAACAGGCTGTCTCGGTGCGTACGTCATTAAATTGCAATAATACAGTTGTTTTACTGTCGATCCCAATATTGCTCTTAGTGTCTGCTATTATCTTCATGTTGTAATTACCTTGGATATGACTCTGTATCTCTTGCTAATAACATCCCTAATTATTTTGAAATTGAGCTACTAAACTAGTTTGCAATGTTAATGAAGGGTATGGTAGTTACAAATTAACTTTATTGAAATTAAAATCTCCTGGGTTATTAGGCCGCATCATGTTTCTTCTAAAATGATCGACGTTTCGACCCTTCTGCTGGGATCTTCCTCAGGATCTTGTGGTGTCCACTATTGCTAGAACACTGTCAGAGATGAAACGTCTATCATTTTAGAAGTAACATGACGCGGCATAATAACCCAGAAGATTTTAACTTCAGTGACAACGGCCACGAAAGCCTGCAGACTTACATAAAACTTTATTGTTCAATAAACTGGCTACACAATTAAAATACCTACTAAAGACATGCAATCTTAAAATTAAAAAGTAGTTACTGTCTTTAAAGTAGTCTGAAGTTGTTGCCTTTGCTAATTATATTGCTTACACAAATTTTTCATACTTCTTTAGCGATTTATTTGTACTTGTGGTTATACTGAAACGATCTTGTTGCGGCTCCGTGCAGTGTTACAAGATTAGAATAATCATTCTGAGTGCAACAATGTCTCACATGTTATTCAGAAAAAGTGATTGCTGTAATTCTGGTCAGGTTACGGTATGTAGTGCAAACCAGGTAAGTGTCAATCTGCTACGACGCGCTTACATGGTCGTGTAAGATTTATTTGAGTCTCTGTAATTACTGTATAATTATAGTAATGGACGTACCGAAAACCTAACACGTAGTGTATTGTTTTACATCAAAGCAATTTATTTTCGAAGCGTACATGATCATTGTCGCCTTACACGCGCAACGCATATGCGTAATTGCCAGAGCAGATTTATTTGTAAATTACGCGAACCGCTCGTGAGGTAATTGATTAGTTGTACAGCAGAATTGTCCGTAGTGGACTGGCGTCCGTATTGTGTTATAATAACTGTTCTTTCCCCTTTGGACAAATAGTGAACGCTTCTAATGATTCAGTTCAAAATCGTTCAAATGCCTCTAAGCACTATGGGACTTAACATCTGAGGTCATCAGTCCCCTAGACGTAGAACTACTTAAACCTAACTTAACCTAAGGACATCAGACACATCCATGCACCAGGCAGGATTCGAGACCTGCAACCGTAGCGGTCGCGCAGCTCCAGACTGTAGTGCCTAGAACCCCTCGGCCACTCCGGCCGGCAATGATTCAGTCCCTTAATTATTTGCACTACATTTTATCAAAATTAGCACATTAACCAGAATATTATGACCAATGACCCACTATCAATACAAACCCGTCCAAGTGATAGCAGCGTCGCCTGGAGAGGAATGACTGCTAGTCAGACACATGCAAGGTGCATGTAGTATCAGTGAGCGCGCTGTCCGTGTTTAGAATGGGGAAGGCGCGCGATCTGTTTAAGTTTCATTGTGTCGGTCCGGAGGCTCGGCGGGAGCATTTCGGAAACTGCACGACTTGTCGGCTGTTAGAGGAGTGCTATGGTGAGTGTCTTCAACACGTGGTGGAACCATGGTGGAACCACGTCCAGAGGTCGCAGGGTTGGACGGCCACCCCTCACTACAGGTGTCGAGCGTTGTAGGCTGGGCAGACTGGTAAAACAGGACAAGCGGCGAACTGTGGCAGAACTAATACCAGACTTTGAAGCAGAGCAGAGTGCAAGTATATTTGAACGCACAGTGCAGCGAACACTCGTAATGATGAGCCTCCGCTGTCGACGACCATGCATGTGCCAATGTTAGCACATCAACATCAGCAACTACGACAGAAATGCGCACGTGACTATCAGTACTCGACGTAGGCGCAGAGGCAGAGCGTTGTGTTGTCTGATGAATCCCGATACTTTTGAACCGTGACGGAATGTCGCGGTTGGTTCTCTGCGTTTCCTCCTTGTCTGTAGCGCGTTCCTTTTGAAATTCGCGCTCTGTTGTTTCCTTACCCTAGCCAGACGGCGCTGTGGCGTTGCTGCGGCTAGAGAGCCTGTATACAGATAGAGTAGCCATAGTGAAGTTGCCCGTGATTGGTTGATTAGCTTTGGTGCCATTTTTCTGCCAAACGTCTCTCGCGCTTCCTGCGTTCGCCGTGCTTTTGAGTGGAATTGAAGTTGAGAGGACTTTTGGAAACGATTAAAGGGTATTTGAATTATTGAGATACTTGTTCAAATGTGTGTGAAATCTTATGGGGCTTAACTGCTAAGGTCATCAGTCATTAAGCTTACACACTACTTAACCTAAATTATCCTACGGACAAACACACACACCCATGCCCGAGGGAGGACTCGAACCTCCGCCGGGACCAGCCGCACAGTCCATGACTGCAGCGCGGCTAGACCGCTCCGCTAATCCCGCGCGGCATTTGAGATACTTGTTATGCGTTGTGCATTCATGTTCGATTTAGTTGTATATCGTTTTTAGTACGTAATTAGCGTTTGCGATCTTAAATACGAGTTGAAATGATGAAGCGTTTTGTGATGAAGTCGGTAGGCCTACGTGTTTGAAGTAAACACGTTACTAATTGTACAGTATTGTTTTTGACATATGTAATTCGTTCTGCAGACGTTTGTAAACGATGCCAGGTTGTGCTGCATTTGGTTGTTCCAATAGAGGCATTATTTTGGTTTCAGTATTATTGCCTGACCGTTGACGCAGGCAAGTTGTAGGCACGTTTTCCGCAGTTGTCGTGGTTGCTGAAACATTATTCGTAGTAAATAATTGTAGGTACTCTTGAAGACAGTTTTTAATAGGCCTACTTACTGTGGGACAGAAGGGATACGGTAGTTTTCTTGTTATATTTGGTCGTTATTACAGTAGCCTACATTTAACATTACCTGATTTTTGTGATCTTTTTCGTTTGTTATCTACGACAGGTATTCAGTATATATATATATATATATATATATATATATATATATATATATATATATATATATATATATGAAAGAAAGTCGTAAGCAGTTGTTAACTTGTGACATGCAAAAAGTTTGAAGACATGACAAGAAGTACTAATACGTCTCACACTTTTTGCGTGTCACAAGTAAACAACTGCTTACGACTTTCATTCATCTGACGTAATACAGGTACGTTAAATCTTATGCACTTCCGATACAAAACAAATGCTATACACTATACTTTTCTATTTGCGTTGCTTTCATTGCAATATGTCTAGTAAACGAACTTTAAAGCAGATAAATGCAAGTAGCGAATAATTTTTATAGCCAGTGTATCAACTTTTCCTGTGCTGCACGCAGTAGACTACAATGAGTATATTATAGCTGTAGAGAAAGGCATTTAACGAATGATTTCGCCATATTGTCTTGCGCTTTTGATTCGGTGAGTGTGTCCTCCACTACTCCACTACTGGCCATTCAAAAGTCCCGCCCGCAGTTTGGCAGAAAAATGGCCGCCGTATCGTCCGGTTGGCCACTGTCTCCCTATACAGGATCGCGCTAGCAGCAACCGACTGCCTGCTGTGTTTACGAGAGAGCGACGGTCTGGAGGAGGAACTCTGGTTGCGGACGTCTGGAAGCGTACAGGAGGCCACGCCGTTTGTTGATGTTTGGCGTGACTCGTGTCAGGTGATTAACGGCCGTGATGGCAGCCAATGTTACTGTCTTGGTCGCAGATGGATCAAAGGGGATCAGGCCTGGTTCCTCATTGAAACTCCTGTCCTAAGGATGTCATCGGACTTAAAGTAAGACGTTTTGACCATTATTTTGCATCATATGCAAGCAACTGGGGATTCCGGTGTCTGCAGCAATTCGGCGAAGATTATTTGTTTCGTCGGTGTGTAAATGACTGAACAAGGAGCAGTTTATTTAATGTTCACCTTATGCTCGTATTCGGCGTGTGCTGTTTGCGAGTGTAAGCTTGACTCTCACCTTTTTCTGTTGATTTTTAGTGCATCGTCAAATACTGGATCCAAGTAGTGACTTTAAGTTAATTAGCTGGATTCCTCCTTTTCCTCCTCACGACGCGTGTTAAATGGCAAAGTAGAATTGTAGACCTTAACTTACTACCTCATTTGCGTGGCTTCAGTAACAGAGCCTAACTTGTTAACTAATTAAGGCTTGTGGTAAACAAAGGTGTTTATGTATGTTGTTTTAAAATATTATCTGAAATGTGTCAATGATTAATGTTGCGCAATTTGATTCTGGCCTATGAACGGATGTGTTGGCACGTCTGCCGAGAAAGGGAATCCTGCCAGTTTCGATTACCTTCTGACCAGGGTACTTGCTCGACGCTTGTCTTTAAATACGCCGCTAACCTGGTTAGCGTATGTTGTGGCTGTTTTAAATTAATCACTGCTCAATAGACCAACACAGTTTGTCGGCCGTCACAAACCGTGTATATGTTATTTATTCCTTTATTCTAGTCAATCTATAAGCATGCTGTTCTTAATTCTGCAACACGGGTCAAGTAAATATACGGACCGCTGAAAAATTCTAAGTCCGAATTCAAGGTCAAGCGCAACAATCGTGCAACAATGCAATAACGCGCATATATATGGGTGGAATCAATTTTTTTTTTTTTACTACTGAGCTGTACTTAATGTCATATTGTGAAGAAAGGAACTTATTGGAAATTAACTGTCGCCGTAAAGTGTTGCAGATGGTGCACTTTCCTGTTATTCATTTTAATGTTATAGTCAATTTGTAAACTTGCTAATTATTTCCTCTTTACATGGAGTGTGCTTGCCTTGCGGTTATAAGTGACTGTTTCATAACCAGTTCTTTAACGCTGCCAGGAGCATATTTGTATTTATGGGAGAACTTAAAATGTGTTCCCCTGTTGATCTTTAACTAAAACGCAGAAAACTGAATCAGGTGTTTGTTATTGTTCTAGTGCTATTATCTATCAAGTGTACCACACGACATTTCCTTGGTCTGTTATCAAGTGTTACAATAACTGCAAATTGCAGTGAAGCGATGCGCTGTTTCAGTTATTCCCGTGATTTCATATCTCCGCACTGGTTAATCTAAACTCATAATATTTAATTGTCTAAATACTGGAGGAAGGTGCGTGTGTCCCAACTTTCTTCGTCATACCGATGCGAGGGCGCGATGCGTCGTCTTCCAGGGTACGGTTGCTTGACGGAGTCAAGCTGGCGGCGGCTCCATTATACTCTCGGGAACATGCACGTGGGCACCCGTGCGTCCAGTGGAGCTCGTGCAAGGCACCATGACGGCCAAGGAGTATCGCATACTGGTTGCAGACGACGTAACCCCTTCATGACGACCATGTTTCCCGACGGCAGTGGCAGTTTACAGCGAGATAATACACCATGTCACAGCGCCAGGAGCGTGAAGCAATTGTTCGAGGAATACAGTGGCGAGTTCCAGTTGGTGTGCTAGATCCCCCAACTCGCCAGATATGAATCCGATCCAACACATCTGGGATGTGACTGAACGTGGCCTCAGAGCTCATCTCGCTTATCCCCAGAATTTACGGGAATTAGGTGACGTGTGTGTGCAGATGTGGTGCCAACTCTCTCCAGCGACCTACCAAGACTTCACTGCTTCCATGCCACTAAGTATCCTTGCTGTTATCTATTATGCAGCTGGTCATAATTTTTAGCATTAGGTTTGTAATTCTATGCCGATTTCCGAACTGTAAGGTTTCCGATAACGTGGCAATTGTGATTTAACCGACTGTGGAGTGGGGTCTTGTAAACTGCATGGAGATTAGAACCATCGTGCTTCCGTACACAGCCTCAGAATATGCAGAAGATGCGTGACTGAAATTCCCGACCAGCCACTTGCATTTCGGTTTATCCACATGCCCCTAAATCACTACGCGGCTGCTACGGTCGCAGGTTCGAATCCTGCCTCGGGCATGGATGTGTGTGATGTCCTTAGGTTAGTTAGGTTTAAGTAGTTCTAAGTTCTAGGGGACTGATGACCACAGTTGTTAAGTCCCATAGTGCTCAGAGCCATTTGAACCACTACGCGGCTGCTACGGTCGCAGGTTCGAATTCAGCCTCGGGCATGGACGTGTGTGATGTCCTTAGGTTAGTTAGGTTTAAGTAGTTCTAAGTCTAGGGGACTGATGATCTCGGATGTTAAGTCCCATAGTGCTCAGAGCCACATGAACCGTTTGAAGCTAAATCACTAAAGAGGAATACAGCGGCGGATATTTTGAAAAGGCCACGTTACTACTACCGCTTACCCAGCCCGAGATATTCTCTATCTGTAATGATATCGTCGTTGGGGCGCTAAATCCTAATGTTCCATCCATACTGCGTCTTAGAGAGGCAACACATATTTTTCTCAAACGTTTCCTGGAAAGAATGGAAAATCTGGTGGTGGTGGTGGTTAGTGTTTAACGTCCCGTCGACAACGAGGTCATTAGAGACGGAGCGCAAGCTCGGGTTAGGGAAGGATTGGGAAGGAAATCGGCCGTGCCCTTTCAAAGGAACCATCCCGGCATTTGCCTGAAACGATTTAGGGAAATCACCGAAAACCTAAATCAGGATGGCCGGAGACGGGATTGAACCGTCGTCCTCCCGAATGCGAGTCCAGTGTGCTAACCACTGCGCCACCTCGCTCGGTGAATGGAAAATCAACTCGAAACTGGCTGCCTGAAAGCCTGATATGGAGGGAAAATATTTGGATTGTGATCCTAAGGCAATCGTGGAAGCTGTAGTGCTACGAAGAGGACAAAACAAGTAACTGATCTTGAAGAACATAGAATGAAGGGAATTTAAATAGAGCAGTCGCAGAAATAATTTGAATGAGATTAATGCGAATTAAATGCAACAGCAAAACTTAGAAATGCTATGTGTGAAGTTGATTACTTCACAGATACTGCAAATTTATAAACACAATTTCTGAACACTATATTATACATCCTTTATGGGCTTATTGTACGGAGTATAACCAGAACTTCGCGATCGTGAACTCAAGAAGAGTTTCTCTCATTATAACCACATCAAACATTGACAGGAGGGACTACTGATTGCAGGAAATAAATACGAGTAGGTTGAGTTGGCAGTGATATTACTCGGTTGTATGATTCTTTCTTCGATGACTGTGTAGCAAATAGCATCCGCACACGACCGTTTGGGTGAAAAGAATATGTGGCTGGTAGGCCGCTACGGGAAAGTTGATAATGCGTAATAGGATACATTTTCTTCCTCCGCTCATAACGGCTTCTTTTCTTCGAGAAGCGCGAAAGTTATGTATCTGTTGAGTGTAAGTGAGCTTGATGATGTATGTGAAGTTGTTGGTGACGATAAGAGAGGGG
This sequence comes from Schistocerca americana, assembly GCF_021461395.2. Taxonomy (NCBI): domain Eukaryota; kingdom Metazoa; phylum Arthropoda; class Insecta; order Orthoptera; family Acrididae; genus Schistocerca; species Schistocerca americana. The sequence goes on along the minus strand of NC_060121.1, from coordinate 288,283,804 downwards.
AAGAAAAATCCGAAATCCTGGCCTGCACATAACGGGCTCCTCCCCACTAATATAAGGGATAGTTGGATAAGCCGAAATGGGAGTTGAGGGGGGGGGGGGCATAGTTCACCGGGTCACCGCAAGCTATGTCACATACCTTCACTCCACGGAACACTGCAGAGAGATTTGCAGTATAATCGAGGATACTGTTGCAGAATGTGGTGAAAGCGATTTTATACGAACACAAATACTCCCAATGCAACGCAAATAATGGCGCTAAAACCAAAAATCTCTTTCGCCACCAGGATTCGAGCTGGACTGCTCACTGAGGCGTGTAGTTGTGATTTTATGTAATGTGGAGTAAACGCACTGAACGCGTTTTGACTGTTATTATGGCCAATCATTTTTCTACACTACACTGGTTGCTCTTTGTTCAACACTTTCGCGACCAGTTCATACACAAATATTCTATCCCAGAAAACATCATACGCTTAGATTCCATTATTAAGCTAGTATGTTAAAGGTATATCATTCACAAAAAATAAGAGCAGTACACATTAAAACCGGAAACGATGTACCTGATAACGAGAAACAAACGAGTGTAGCATCCAATCTTGAGAACACCTCGGCCAAGTTCCTTGTCTTCCAACGAGTGTTACGATTCGTTTGGTGTTTACGTAGCGTTCGTGCCACTCTGAAGAAACCCCTGCTAGTGAGGACTGTGATAAACAGCTGACATCATCTTTCTCGACATAAATCAACAATTTTCCGCGTTAAATTATCTGCAGTAGGACTGCAGAGCAAAGAGCGAAGCGAGCTGCAAACGAAAAGCAGTAATAGCGGCCTCGTGCACCGCGATCAGCGGCAGTGGCCAATTTACAGATCCAGTCTTTCATCCGTGGCGCGGCGTCGTCTTGATTGGACGGAACCGGCATCTTAATCAACCCTCAGCACGTCTCACGTTGACTGCTAGTAGTGGTACGAGGTACCCTCCGGCATGCACCACGTGTACCTGTCTGTCTTTCTTATGCCTTATTTGGAGAGGGAGTTGTTATCGATATAGTCCCCCTACATCATTTGTGGGGAAAATACGAAAAATACTGATGACTCTGCCTACTTGCAATCTCATTAGTTTTAAGCAAGTGTCTGCTCTGTGTTTCGGTGTTTGCAAGCATCTGCGCGTAAATTGTAAATGAGAAGTAGGTTTTCGCAGGCAGCGAACGTTTCTTTTTTTAATTAAATGAGCGCTTAATTAAAATACATTGATGTGAACTTCAGAAATAATTTAAGGTACCCGTCCTTCTGTTAAACTCAAATAATGGCTCTGAGCACTATGGGACTTAACATCTGAGGTCATCAGTCCCCTAGAACTTAGAACTACTTAAACCTAACTAACCTAAGGACATCACACACAGCCATGCCCGAGGCAGGATTCGAACCTGCGACCGTAGCGGTCGCGCGGTTCCGGACTGAAGCGCGTAGTCTGTTAAACTCTAATTACATGCAAGTATGTATCGTGAAACATAACTGCAGTCCTTAACGGATTTGTTAGCGTAATAACAGCGAGCATAAACGGCCATCTGAATGAATTCTATGATCATATTAAATTGTGGTAATCTCGCAGCAGGGTTTCAAAACATATAAGTAACTCAGCTTGTAGCCAAGTTATGTGCAGTGAGCATTCTTCGCTCGATCTGTAAATCTAAGCTTTTCTATTTTGAAATCGGAAATTAAAAGTTCTATAACATTACGTGAGACAGCGCAGTGTAGATTGCGAATTACAGACTGTATCGTAAAAGTTATAGGGATCTGTAACTACTGATAAGGGGTAGATCACTTACGTTGTGATTTCAGAGGGTACAGATTCATCTGAAGTACAGTCATGACCATAATGAAGCACACAATCGCCCGTGCATGAAACATGGTGCATTGAATAACCACAAAAGAAAGTTTTTAACAAAAAATTTTCAAATGCATTAGAAAGCGTTTTAAGTAATTCACTAGTGTATGAAGAATTCAACGGCTCTAGTGTTGGGATGGACTAATGCATACCCGATTCTGTACCATGCCTAGACGATTCTAGGCGCATCAGTCTGGAACCGCATGACCGCTACGGTCGCAGGTTCGAATCCTGCCTGGGGCATGGATGTATGTGATGACCTTACGTTAGTTAGGTTTAAGTAGTTCTAAGTTCTAGGGGACTGATGACCACGGATGTTAAGTCCCATAGTGCTCAGAGCCATATTTGAACCATGCCTCGAAAAGTGACCATTCCGGCGAACAACGAACGTTGTGATCATGGATAAATGGTATCTACTGTTTTTGCAGTATTATCGAGGTTATTTTTTTATGGACGTAGTTGACTGGTGAATGCACTCGTATTGTACTTCACGTATTAAAAATCCCCATGGTCTTAAACACATCTGTTCACTGATTTCGACTGCTATTTTGGTTGTTATTCTCAAGTCCTTCTTCTACTGACTGAAATGTGGGGTAATACTTTGTGCGTCATTCAGCGTGTACCTTTAATGAAGAGGTGGGAGTGTTCTCGTGAATGTTTAAGGGAGCAGCTGCCCTGTCGTCCTGACCTCGTCAAGTCCTCACAGGAAAGCCACAGCTCCTGCGACCCTAAAGTCGAGCCGAGTCTAAACACCAGATGCATCCTGTGTCATCACGAGCCGTCCATCCGCTGGCGCGAGCGCTCGCCTGCTGAATGGAGGTGTCCGCCGCAAGTAAATGGCCTGGCTCAGCTCGCGGCGACGCGTGCATTTAATTGCGGCCAACATACGGCCGCGCGACACGCCAGCTTTGTGCCAGACTGGAGACACGACTTCTTTTCCGTCGCGACATGCGTGGCAAAGGAAAAGGAGAACAAGTACACACACACACACACACACACACACACACACACACACACACGTTTTGCTGAAGTAGCGCTCCAGATTTACAGCGGCGGGCCGGCGTGTTTACTTGTTTACAGAGCGGAACGCGTGTCTCGGCCCGCGGAGCGTCAAAGCGCGCGCCCTCAGCAGTTAGGTAGCGCGCTTAACGCTCCACCCTTCGGCTCCGCGCCGCCCGCATTAAGCGACGTCTTCATCGGGCAGGCGGACGGCGGCCGCAAAAACGCTTAAACAATGTGCGTTGTCCGCGGTGCGCGGCTTGTCCGTCGCGGGCCGTCGTTATCCGTGACGGCCGGCGTAAAGACCTCACTGTCTGCCCGCGTCCCGCGATGAATGGAAACCCTGCACGACGATATACCACTCGTCGCTACCGGAGGACGGGTACTCTGCCAGTGGGGGACGCGACGGCGCGAACAGTGTGTGACATCATTTTCAGTCCCTGCGGAACGTACATGCGTTTTGTAGAAATAAAGAATACAAATAGCCGCACTTTTCATAAAATGTTTTAAGTATGCGGCCACTTTGGACACTAAGTTAGCGTCATCTTCAGGCCCCTAAAGAAAATGAATGGTGATACCCAATCCTTGGTGCATGAGAACCGCCCTCTAACAACAACCATAGGCTGGAGTGTACACATCGAGTAAATAGGAAGCCATGACACCAATGGAAGTACTCTGAAAAGCAAAAGAAACTAGTAGACCAGCCTAATATCGTGTAGCACGCAGAACTGCCACAACACGACGTCGCAAAGTCAGAAATAGTGCTGGAGGGAATTGACACCATGAATCCTGCAAGGCTGTCCATAAATCCGTAAGAATACGAGGGGGTGGAGATCTCTTCTGTACAGCACGTTGCAAGGTATCCCACATATGCTCAACGATGTTCGCGTCTGGGGAGTCTGGTCGCCAGCGGAGTGTTTAAACTTATAAGAGTGTTCCTGAAGCCACTCCGTAGTAATTCTGGACGTGTGGGGTGTCGCATTGTCCTGCTGGAACTGCCCACACCCGTCGGAATGCGCAGTGGATATGAATGGACGCAGGTGATCAGACACGGTGCTTATGTAGGTGTCACCTGTCAGAGTCGTATCTAGACCTATCAGGCGTCCCATATACTCCAACTGAACACATCTCACACCATTACAGAGCCACCACCAGCGTGAACAGTCCCTTGCTGACATGCAGAGTCCACGGATTCGTGAGGTTGTCTCCGCACCCGTACACGTCCATCCGATCGATGCAATTTGAAACGAGACTCGTCCGACCAGGCAACATGTTTCCAGTCATCAACGGTCCAATGCCTTTGTTGACGGGCTCAGGCGAGGCGTTCAGCTTCGTGTCATGCAGTCAGGAAGGGTACACGGAGTGTGCCTTCGGCTCCGAAAGATTATATCGAAGATGTTCCGTTGAATGCTTCGCACGCTGGCACTTGTTAATGACCCAGCATTGAAATCTGCAGCAATTTGCGTTAGGGTTGCACTTCTGTCATACTGAACGATTATTTTCAGTCGTCGTTGGTCCCGTTCTCGCAGGATCTTCTTCCGGCCGCAGCGATGTCGGAGATTTGATGCTATACCCGAATCCTGATTTTCACGGTACACTGGCGAAATGGTCGTACGGGAAAATCCCCACTTCAGCGCTACCTCGGAGATGCTGTGTCTCTTCGCTCGTGCGCTGACTATAATATCACGTTCAAACTCACTTAAATCTTGATAACCTGCCACAGCCACTGCGCCGGACACTTGTTGTCTTATATAGGCGTTGCCGACCGCAACGCCGTCTTCTGCTTGTTTACATATCTCTGTATTTGTCTACGCATGCCTGTTCCACTTTCTTTGGGGCTTAACTGTACATGGTACAAATAGGTTAGTCCATTGATCGTGACCGGGCCAAATATCTCACGAAATAAGCGTCAAACGAAACTTGTCTAGCTTGAAGGGGGAAACCAGATGGCGCTATGGTTGGCCCGCTAGATGGCGCTGCCGTATGTCAAACGGGTATCAACTGCGTTTTTTAAATAGGAACCCCCAGTTTTCATTACATATTCGTGTAGTACGCAAAGAAAAGTGAATGTTTTAGTTGGACCACTTTTTTCGCTTTGTGATAGATGGCGCTGTAATAGTCACAAACATATGGCTCACAATTTTAGACGAACCGTTGGTGACAGATAGGTTTCTTAAATTAAAATACAGAACGTAGGTACGTTTGAACATTTTATTTCGGTTGTTCCAATGTGATACATGTACCTTTGTGAACTTATCATTTCTGAGAACGCATGCTGTTACAACGTGATTACCTGTAAATACCACATTAATGCAATAAATGCTCAAAATGATGTCCGTCAACCTCAGTGCATTTGGCAGTATGTGTAACGACATTCCTCTCAACAGCGAGTAGTTCGCCTTCCATAATGTTCGCACATGCATTGACACTGCGCTGACGCATGTTGCCAGGCGTTGGATCACGATAGCATATATCCTTCAACTTTCCCCATAGAAAGAAATCCGGGGACGTCAGATCAGATGAACGTGCGGTCCATGGTATGGTGCTTCGACGGCCAATCCATCTGTCAAATGGCTCTGAGCACTATGGGACTCAACTGCTGAGGTCATTAGTCCCCTAGAACTTAGCACTAGTTAAACCTAACTAACCTAAGGACATCACACACATCCATGCCTGAGGCAGGATTCGAACCTGCGACCGTAGCGGTCTCGCGGTTCCAGACTGCAGCGCCAGAACCGCGCGGCCACTTCGGCCGGCAATCCATCTGTCATGATATATGCTATTCAATACCGCTTCAACCGCACGGGAGCTATGTGCCGGACATCCATCATGTCGGAAGTACATCGCCATTCTGTCATGCAGTCAAACATCTTGTAGTAACATCGGTAGAACATTACGTAGGAAATCAACATACAATGCACCATTTAGATTGCCATCGATAAAATGGGGGCCAATTATCCTTCCTCCGATAATGCTGCACCAAGCATTAACCCGCCAAGTTCACTGACGTTCCACTTGTCGCAACCATCGTGGATTTTCCTTTGCCCAATAGTGCACATTATGCCGGTTTACGTTACCGCTATTGGTGAATGACGCTTCGTCGCTGAATAGTAAGCGTGGAAAAAAATCTGTCATCGTCCCGTAATTTCTCTTGTGTCCAGTGGCAAAACTGTACACGACGTCGCCATGCAATTCCTGGTGCATAGAAATATGGTATGGGTGCAATCGATGTTGATGTAGCATTGTCAACACCGACGTTTTTGAGATTTCCGATTCTCGCGCAATTTGTCTGCTTCTGGTGTGCGGATTAGCCGCGACAGCAGCTAAAACATCTACGAGGGCATCATTATTTGTTGCAGGTCGTGACTGACGTTTCGCATGTGGCCGAACACTTCTTGTTTCTTTAAATAACGTAGCTATCCGGCGAACGGTCCGGACACTTGGATGATGTCGTCCAGGATACCGAGCAGCATACATAGCATTCGGCCGTTGGCCATTTTGATCACAATAGCCATACATCAACACGATATCGGCCATTTCCGCAACTGGTAAACGGTCCATTTTAACACAGGTAATGTATGAGGAAGCAAATACCAAACGCACTGGAGGAATGTTACGTGATACCACGTACTTATACGTTTGTGACTATTACAGCGCCATCTATCACAAAGCGAAAAAAGTGGTCCAACTAAAACATTCATATTTCTGTACATACTACACGAATATGTTATAAAAAATGGGGGTTCCTATTTTCAAAAACGCAGTTGATCTCCGTTTGACCTATGACAGCGCCATCTAGCAGGCCAACCATAGCGCCATCTGGTTTCCCCCTTCAAGCTAGACGAGTTTCGTTCTTTGTGGTTTTTTCGTTTAATGCTTATTTCGTGAGATATTTGGCCCGATCACTATCAATGGACCACTCTGTATACTAATGCTCCGAGCGTTGGATATCACCATTCAATTTGCATAGGGGCATGAAGATGACACTAACGTAGTTTCGAAACGGGTCACGTAATTAACACATTTAATTAAAAGTGCGATTTTTGATATTCCTGATTTTTATACGTTTATGACCAGCCGCTGTAAGGCATCGACGTCAATGATGGGTCATCTAATACGCGTATTTATCTGTTCCTGACTGGTGTTCAACGATCAATTTTATGTATCCAGCTGAGTTGCTGATTGTATTGCTAATGACCCACTCTCTAGGGATGGTGGAATTTTAACCGTTCAAGGATAAGTATGGTATTTAAAATATAGGCCAGAAATGTGAATTTAGTTTTGAGTACTTCATTTTCGTTTATTAATTTTATGTGTGATGCGAGAGTAAGAGAGAAGTACTAGATAGCCAGTGAGGATACATACATACAGAGATATTTTTCCAAAATTTGATTCTGTTTTTTCATCAACATGTTTATTCTTAGCGTGCAAGCCGCTGTGATGTTCACGCCAGTCGGTATTTTCCATTTTATCGTATGCATGGTAAACCAGAACATCATCAACAAACTTTAAGATACATTTCTTCTGTTGCAATCTCCTTACGTGCCATAGAATGTAGTTGGTAGTATGGACCAAAAGAAGAAAGCAATGTCCAATAGACATGGGCTCCAAAATACATACCTTAAGAGTTATGAGCACTTGTTCAGTGGAAGATATGTGTGTCACATAAGCGAAGATGACCAAATCCTCATAGCTTTAAGGTATGCACTTCATAGCCCATGTTTACTGGACTTTTTTCCTTGTTTTGGCCCACAGTACCACTTCTCAAAATATGGAAAACAAAGAGCTTTCAGTAGAAGTGATGTGCCTCACTATAGCTAAGATGAAAAAGAGCTCATAGTTCTTAAGCAGAGCCTTCTAGAGCTCATGTTTCTTAGCCTTTTTTTTTTCTTCTTTGGTCCACACTATCACCTATGAAAGTTTGTCACTGCCGTTGTGGTTCACCCTGTGTAACATTTCTTCCGGTTCAGTTCCCATATGGAGTGCGGCGGAAATGATTGTTTAAATTCAGCTGTGAGCGCTCTAACTGGTTTAATGTTATCGTCGAAGTCCCTACGGAAGCGACATGCACGGGGTTTTAGTATATTCCCAGATTTTTCACTTAATATTTGTTCTTAAAACTTCGTTCTTCAAACTTCTGCTACTCGACGCATTTTAGCTTCTTCACTACACACGTCTGTGAGTCAACATCTCTACCACAGGTTAGTATGATACAAAATATAAATATTCTCATTAACACACCATTGTATTGTACTGTATGTTAACCGGGGTCTTAGAAACGACGCAGAGGCTTCGTCCCCGCCGCAGCCGCAGTGGTCCACAACCGCACGACGACTACCGCAGTCCACTTCACCCCTCCGCCTCTCCACACCGAACCACTCTCTCAATGCTATTGTGCGGTTCGGTCCCCGGTGGATCCCCCTGGGAACGTCTCACACCAGACGAGTGTAACCCCTATGTTCGCGTGGTAGTGCAATGGTGGTGTACGCGTACGTGGAGAACTTTTTTGCGCAGCAATCGCCGACATAGTCTACTGAGGCGGAATAAGGGGAACCAGACCGCAGTCGCCGAGGCAGGCAGAAAACCGCCTAAAAACCATCCACAGACTGGCCAGCTCACCGGACATCGACCCAAGTCCGCCGGGCGGATTCGTGCTGGAGACCAGGCGCTCCTTCCCAACCCAGAAAGCCGTGCGTTAGACAGTCTGGCTAACCTGGCATAACACACCATAATTGGTAAGATGGCTAGCATGCAGTCATATACAATAATATGTGTATAATGATGATAGACGAACTCCTTTAGCGATCGTACAGAGCTAGTGCTTAGCTGTAAATCATACTTTTCCAAACAGTTAAAGAAACTAGTCGCAAATACATACTCACAGTTCTGAGGTTGTAGCTTAATTTAGATGGATAGGTATGAGAAGGCATCAAATGCTATGTCAAAGACGATGGTCTCAGTGTACATGGGGTGCAAAGGGACCGCAGAAGAGGTTGATAGAGATCCAGGATCAGGATGCTTGATGATAGGGGTTATCGAACATGCGATTTGAGAGTAGCAAGAGGAAGATTCTGGATATTGTTTTCTTTGATATGCTGCGTGACGCTGCATGACAATGCAGACTTTTTCTGTAGTCATGAAGGGTGTTGTGTGATGTCCTTAGGTTAGTTAGATTTAAGTAGTTCTGGGAGTATCTCTGTATTATAGCATGTTTCCATCTGCAGAAGACGAAGGAGTCTGGTAGGCCAATGTAGTGCTACACAAAACGTTCATCAACAAGACGATACCGTATTTTAAGAACTATAAGACGCTACGGACTATAAGATACGCCTAATTTTTTAAGATATTTTTTAAAACAATAATATTTTTACCATTTTTTATTGGGTTACAAAGCATGACTAGAAAAAACTTCACAGTTCATAAACAGGAACTGATCCATAAAATCCCTGGAAATCATCAGAGCTTTCCTCATTTTCTTTTTCTTCCTCTGCGTCGACATTGTTTTTCTCCTCATATATCAGACGGTCTTCGCTGCCATCGAGAGCGTTACTTAGTCCACACTTCTTGAAAGATTAAACAATAATGTCTTCCCTCACTCTAGACCACGACTGTTTAATCCACTGACCTAACATTAATTATAGGTCACCTTAAAGCCCCTTCGACGTGAATTCATGTGGGGTTTCATCCATCATCCATTTGATCCATTCCTCTCTCATATAAACTTTAAGTGGTTTGTTTATCGAGACATTAAGAGCATTCAATTTTGAAGTAAGTCCGAATAACAGCAAGTTCTATGTTTCTCTGTGTGAGTTTCACTTCCACAGAAATTTTCAAATGACTACGAAACTAGTCTAGTACAAGGAAAGAACTATTCTTCAATAAAGCACCTTTCCTTATCTCCCACATTCTGTTAATCCATAATTTCACCCCAGCCTCATCCACATATGTGAACAACTACACCTGGCGGCATTTAAGAAGGCTTTGACATTCTTTTGCGTTTGAGAATGATCATTGGATTGAGTTTAGTACCGTCAACACAACGCGAAAGGACAACAGCAGAGTGCATTTTTTTTTTCATGTCGACTTGTTCTTATAGTTACAGTTTTAGAACCTTTCATAGCAAAAATTCTGTTACACGGCATATTAAATGTCAAAGGAGTTTCGTCCATATTCGCTATTTGGCATAGTTCCACACTGCTTTTCTTTAGCTGTTGAATAATTAAATGGTGGGAAGATAATATTTTCTCTTCATACTCTTGTGGCATTTTCTGATATATTTTGGTTTTGGTTCACAAGCTAAGTCCATGACGCTTCATAAATCTATAGCACCAATCAACTCCAACCTTTACAGTTTGCTAAGTTCCACTGTAGCGCTAATTTACGAGCATATGTTTGAATCATTTTTCTAATAATTCCAATGCTATTTTGTCGGTGTCCTTGAATCCATTTCAGTACGTTGAGAGATTGCAGGGCACTCTCACTTCTGATTCGGTGTTATGCCGCTTCATGTTCTTAGGGAAGATGATCTCTGTTACGATATGACTTCGTACAACTTGATGAAATGGTGAGCAGTAGTTAATGCTCTTGCTTACGTGCTCTAGGGAAGCTTTACCTGCGTTCAAAGGAATAGGGTGCCGGTTTAAACGCGTGCAGTAAAGAGCACGGCAACGGTGGGCCGAGGGGAGCGCGTTTTTTCTGCAGAACCTGGGTGGAAACATTTCCAGACGGCCGTGTTCTGCGGTCTCATCGTGCAGACAGGTTGGTTGGCGCTGGTCGGGAGACAGCCGTGTCCAAGTATACAGACTAGCGCCGAGAAGTCGCCGCTGCAATGGCCAGCGCATTGTAGACCGGCAATAAACCAGAGGATGGGCCCTTGTTAGGCAGGAAACTGACAACACAACTGTGAGCGTTATGCAAATTTCTGTGGGGTAGTCACTGGCGCCCAGACGTCCACACTCTGTTACAAAACATACTTGTGAAAGCACGAGGCTTTTAGCGAGTTTATGGCCATTCTTTGGAAACTTTGAAATGAACATAACAGGGGAGATAACAAGCTTTTTATGGAGGGGTGTGGTTCCATCCTAGTCATATTGTTAGCAAAAGTCATGGCGTAAATGCGTGGGAAAGAGGCCGCAAAGATGAATCTTTTTTTTCTTTTTTTCCTAATCTAGTGAAATCAGTGTATGCAGAGCAAAGGGCACTCTCTGAGCTTCGAATGCCGCACTCCAGCTCGTGATTGGCTTGTGCTAAAGTGAGCGAAGTCTAAGATGGAAATGGGCTTTTGCTACCGAGCTGAGGAGGAAAGCGGACAGAAAGAGAAGATCACTCTTGTACTGGCACTTCGCTAGGAAAGAACTGCAGGTCTCTACCTAAACAATAAGACTTGTATCCTTTCCTAGTGTGCCACTTAGAGCGCGTGCCAGTCACCTTCTGAACTGTTACAGGTACTGCTTCTAGCATCACACACACAACGAGTGATGTATGGGTGTACTTATTTGTCGTGAGTCGGCCGTCTAAACATTTGACATATTCCATCACGCATAGTCATAGCACGGAGTCAAATTGGTTTGGCAGACCAGCAAACGGATCCACCTGCACACTGGAATCCACTGGGGTTTCAGAGGCTCATAGGAAAGTACCTGCGTTCAGAATTAACCAAACGCGAGATTGCGTACTTGCATTTTTCGGGCTCGTGCCATTAATAACAGATTGGTGCTGTCCATGACTTCAGTCACTGAACGCACCGTGGTGTGCCGCCCTGACCAGCAGGAGGGTAAGGCATTCGCTGCCACGGCGTAGGGCTCCAATGTATATTTCTGAGCACCCTGTTCTTTCGAACCATATTTTTCTTTTTGCAATGGTAGAATATAGATGCTTGATGGTGGTGTAGTTTTTGTGCCATAACCCGGATTCACGTGTATGGAGTCAGATAAAGCGTTTACTCTTCTGGATAGAACCGTGTGTCGATCCCCAGCTGATCACTTTGTCCACCGTGGACCCCATGTTAGTGAAAGCATTTGTCAAATAAAAAATGTTTGTGTGATGTTTCTTTAGTCATTTTTGTTGTCTTGTGATGTTAAGGATGACTAAATCTATTGTCATTTAGATCACAACTTCTCCCTGAGGTCTGATTAACAGTTACTTCCCATTTTATTGTTAAAGTCTAGATATGAATCGTCAGTAGAAGGCTTTCACGCCACTTCTAGTTTTCGCCATTTAACATTCAGTCCTCTATTTGGACATTTAGTGTTCCTCATTTTTTTCGGTTCTTTTTTAATAACCAGCTAATCGTGAATGGTTGCTGGAGGCTTTCACGCCACTTCTAGTTTTCGCCATTTAACATTCAGTCCTCTATTAGCACATTTAGTCTTCCTCATTTTTTACGGTTCTTTTTTAATAACCAGCTAATCGTGAATGGTTGCTGGAGGGCCATAATGCCGCTCAACTGTTCTGTTTCCAAGTTCTTCTGCATGTACTATTACTTTCAATTTATCGCCCGCATCATAGGAATAAAAAATGGTTCAAATGGGTCTGAGCACTATGGGACTTACCTTCTGAGGTCATCAGTCCCCTAGAACTTAGAACTACTTAAACCTAACTAATCTAAAGGACATCACACACATCCATGCCCGAGGCAGGATTCGAACCAGCGACCGTATCAGTCGCGCGGTTCCAGGCTGTAGAGCCTAGAACCACTCGGCCATCCCGGCCGGCCTCATAGGAATACCTTTTATTTTTTTACATTATGAAACTAACTACTAACAAAAATATTTTACTGCTACCGACAACACATATCATTTTCAGTTCAAGTTCACTGGCACCATAGACTGCAACGGCGCGTCATCGACTAGACAGCGCTCTGGGTTTGTGATGACTGGGCAGCAGGTAGCCAGTAATAGCAAGATTGCAGATACCCGCTACTCACGTTCGTCGCATCGGTGCACTACTGCTGCCGCTTGAATCCTATGTTTTCGGATACAGATTGGTTCCCAGCAGCATCGAATACATGGCCATTTTTAAGACTGGTGGGAATTTTAAATCGAACACTGGACATTTTTATATTGAACATAAGACGCACCTGAATTTTGGAGGAAGTTTCTCGAAGAAAAAATGCGTCTTATAGTCCGCAAAATACCGTACTAATTTTTGCCGTTTACCTTGAAAAGTAAGTCCATCCGTAAACTTGAATGGTGCATCATGTATGGATACACAAGAGAGGCCGTTTCAGCCATTAGGCCTGTGCCTAGTAATCTAATTATATGATTAGCCTTCCCAGATATGTAAAAATGAACACAGTTGCACGTGATTGTAAACTTTACCGGCGTATACTACTGATGGAAAGTTCTCGAATCTCCAGTTTGGTGATAGCGTTAACCCAGCCTACCGGCTGGAAACCTGAGAACGTCTTATCTGAAAACAGGTTAGCTGTAGAAAATAACATCTCTTTGGGCGGTCAATCGTTGTCTTTGAGTGCCGAAGTTTTAAATAGCATACAAAGCTAACGTCGCTCACAGTCTGCTTGTTGATACTCTGCAGGCAACACAAGACTTCCACGGTGGGTACAGTCCTCCGGGTCGTGTGCACCTACTGCTGCAGCGACATGTTGCAGTACTTAACCTGAACAAATAAGGCTTCAGAAGTTGATTAAATGCTACAGGTTTTGTCGAGCAAAATCGTTTATGATCTCCCTGTTCGCTAGTCAGGCAAATTAGATTCCATGGTATGACGATGGTATCTCGAAATGACAACTGCATCCGAGCAAAAGGCAATACTCTATGCCGCTGTTACGGTGATCTTCAACATTCTACCAACGTGAATCGTAACAGAACCTGTCTCACTCGCCCTCAATTTTTGCGGTTTCTTTCTACACTCATGTTCATAAAATAAGGATAACTGCAGAATGTGGTGCCACACAACGTGGCACTACACAAAACTGCCGCTAGTAGCGTAGGCACACAGGGAACACACACGACACAGATCTGTAAGTCCACAGTATTGGTGATAGGTTGAGAAAACCGTCCCGAAACACATGTGCTACAAAACGCCACTGTTTCCTGCGCATGTACCCCGACATCAGTATGGGATATGATCACCATGCAACCGTACACAGGCTGGAGTATAGCCTCTCATTCTTTCACCACTGCCTGTCGGAGCTCCTGAAGTGACGTAGGGGTTTGAAGACATGCAGCGATACGTCGACTGATAGCATCCCAGACATGCTCGATGGGGTTTAGGTCTGGAGAACAGGCAGGCCACTCCTTTCGCCTGATATCTTCTGTTTCAAGGTACTCTTCCACGATGGCAGGCCGGTGGTGCCGTGCGTTATCATCCGTCAGGAGGAAGGTGGGACCCACTGCACCCCAGAAAAGGCGGACATACTGGTGCAAAATGACGCCCCGATACACCTGACCTGTTACAGTTCCTCTGTCAAAGACATGCAGGTGTGTGTGTACGTGCACCAATCATAATCCCACCCCACACCATCAAACCACGTCCTCCATACAGGTCCCTTTCAAGAACATTAAGGGGTTGGTATCTGGTTCCTGGTTCACGCCAGATGAAAACCCGGCGAGAATCACTGTTCAGACTATACTTCGACTCGTCCGTAAACATAACATGGGACCACTGTTCCAAAGACCATGTACCGTGTTCTTGACACCAAGCTTTACGGACTCTCCTGTGACCAGGGGTCAGTGGAATGCACTTTGCAGGACTCCGGGCGAATAAACCATGTCTGTTCATTTCGTCTGTAGACTGTGTGTCTGGAGACAACTGTTCCAGTGGCTGCGGTAAAGTCCCGAGCAAGGCTACCTGCAATACTCTATCGCCGTCTGCGGACACTGATGGTAAGATATCCCTTTTCTTGTGGTATTGTACACTGTGGACGTCCCGTACTGTAGCGCCTGGACACGTTTCCTGTCTGCTGAAATCGTTGCCATAATCTTGAGTTCACACTTTGTGGCACATGGAAGGCCCGTGCTACGACCTGCTGTGTTTGACCAGCCTCCAGTCGCCATTGTATTTTACCCCTCATAACGTCATGAATATATGTTCTTTGAGCCATTTTCAAAACACAGCCACCATTAGCACGTCTGAAAACGTCTGCACACTTAGCCGGTGCACCGTACTCTGACATGCACCAACACACCTCTGCGTATATGGACTGCTGCCAGCGCCACCGTGCGACGACCGCTGGTCAAATGCACCAAGGTCATACCCCTAGGTGATTGAAACCTGAAAACCGCCCAAAAGAGCGTTGTTTCACCATTTATCAGCATTATCCTTAATTTATGAGCATGAGTGTATATTCGTATCTGTGCCATGACTTCTTCTCTGTTGCTTTTCCTTATTGACTGAGTACTGTGTGCCTGCACCTAAACCAATGATATTACAGAATAACAGCACTTTTGCCAGTCATTCAGAGCTTCCTAACTCAATAAATATGTGAGCCTTCATGCAAGTGTTTTTATTAATCTCTATGTAGCAATATGTCTGTTTCATTGAGTCTGTAGTCGACTCTTTTTAAAGCAGACGCCAGCTACCACATCGTGTCCTTGATTCTAATCATGTTTCACTTACTACGAGCATGTGTCAGCCCAAAGCGAATCAATCTGCAACAGGAATAAAAATTCGGTGCGTTAAGCGATGGTCAGGACAAAATGGTTCAAATGGCTCTGAGCACTATGGGACTGCTGAGGTCATCAGTCCCCTAGAACTTAGAACTACTTAAACCTAATTAACCTAGGGACACCACACACATCCAAGCCCGAGGCAGGATTCGAACATGCGACCGTAGCGGTCGCGCGGATCCAAATGGTAGCGCCTAGAACCGCTCGGCCCCAACGGCCGGGCGGTCAGGACAGAGAGCTAGGATTTTAACTGGACACAGGTCCAGTTTTAATGCATTTTTATGCACGATGTTTCGTGCCAGCGAACTGTGTCATTATGCGTACACGCTGCCTGAACTCCAGCCATACTGTGAGATACTGTTGTAGTCGCGCAGCTATTTGTAGTTCAGTTTGACTCCCGCCGTTAGCGACGCCCCTTCATGCCCATCTGTTACCAATTTGTATTTCGGGTTTCGCACACACATTCACTCGGCTCTGAGAAATGAGATGGCCGGAGAAATCTTAATAAATTCAATGCTAGATCCACAGCTTTGCTTATATTAAAACTTCCGTTCCGTTTTATTTATTTTCCGACATCTTTATTTTACCAGACTCCTTCATTACGTTGTCCTAGAGACTTGGCGTTGGCACAACGATATTTGTACTGCCGTATTTCACTGCATGATTCTGTGCGAGGCAGTGCCCAGCGACTGCTGATTTACTTGGTTGATTTATTCCGGGGCGTTGCTGGTCTTTCTTGTACCTCTCCTTGACGGTTCTAATAGTCTGCCCCAAATGCGAGAAGGACACAAAAATAGTGGGAAATTCGTCATAACGTCTTTATTTCTTAATATTTTTACACAAAATTTTGATCACCTTCAGAGTATTCTCCATTGACCACAACGCATCCTTCCATTGTTCAATGCAGTTTTGAAAGTCATTTACCGAGATGTTCTTTATGCCTTCCAGCGATTTTTGTTTTACCTCGTAAGACATGCAAAATTATTACCGAATGCGGTAAACACACGGCTTAAAATTACAATGAAGGGTGCCACGTTTCCGCAGGAGTCTACCGATCCTTCTAAAGACTGGGACAACAGAAGGCCGAGGAGCAGTTCTTGGCCTTTATTGACATGAAAACACGCGTTTCCTCGTCGGTCGAACTTACTTGTGTGATAAAATACCGATACATTTCAATCACTAATAACTACAAGACCAGTAAAGCGTGAACAGTAGTTGATCCCACAACAGTTAGATACTGTCTACATGTGTTTGTAGCGCAGTTTTGACGAAAGCTATAAAATGGTGTAGCATGGAAACCCGTTTATCTAGGACATTTCTTTGGGTGTTACTGTGAAGAGCTTGTTGAACATTTCTGTGAACCACAGTGAGACAGTAAAAATATTATCCAGATGTAAATGAAATTAGCATTAAATTGAAAATTACGAAATAATAAAAGCTGTCGTCTAATATCACTTCTAAGTATGCTCTGAATTTGAGCAAACGCAAGCCAGAGGAAAACTCACATCGAAAGGCACCCAAAAAGCCTACAAAATTCAGTTTAGAGCAAATACGAGAGCTGCGGAGCGTCGAAAATAAATGAAGAAAGAGCACAATGCGATTATGTAACTGGCCCACAGTGCATACAGCGGCCAGCGATAGTGCAAACTTGTGATTCAAATGGCTCTGAGCACTATGGGACTTAACATCTGTGGTCATCAGTCCCCTAGAACTTAGAACTACTTAAACCTAACTAACCTAAGGACATCACACACATCCACGCCCGAGGCAGGATTCGAACCTGCGACCGTCGCAGTCGCGCGGTTCCGGACTGCGCGCCTAGAACCGCTAGACCACCGCGGCCGGCCAAACTTGTGATTGATCTAGCCTGTAACCATTGTACTATTTTGTGTAAAGACTCTATTAAAGAGCATGTGAAACGTCCCCTTTGAACAATTATACATGACTGTGCTTAAACTGACACACAATATTTTGTTAGCGCAACGCAATCTGACTTTCAAAATTCCCTACAAAAGAATGGCCCTGACTAACATTAAACTATACCTTTCACAAATCACTTACCTCACAAAAATCTTCGCTGCTCAAGCTACTACAATACAGCGAGCGCCACTACTGCCAGCTAAATAAAAGATTCAAACACTATGGAAGGCACTAACTACTGATAGGGATAGTTAGCAAATGAAAGATATTAATAGAGAACAAACAATGTATTTACCTTGATATCATCATATATAAATATAGCAGTTCATGACAAATTTCAAAACTCCGCCATCTCTCTCCCCACATCCACCACTGCTGGCGGCTCACCTCCAACTGCGCAACGCTACGCGCTGTTCACATCCAGCTGCCGCTGCCCAACACTACAATGGCGAGTATTACAACAAAGCAAAGCAGCCACAGACTGCACACAGCACAGCCAGTGATTTTCATACAGATGTGGCGTTACCAATAAAAAAACCTAAACAGCCTACTTACACATGTAGTTATGTCTTAGTTACATATTAATACAAAATCTTTGTTATAATTTTATCACGGCATTTTCACGAAAAACATACGACACAGAACCGAAATGAGGACAAAGAAATTTTTTTTCTCCTTTTTCTTCCCAGGCAGCAAGTACGCGCAGTAACACAGACCGTAGCACCCGAAAAAGATGATGAGTTTGTCGTCGAAACATCGTGCGGGGAAACGAAATGAACAACTCGGCCAACTCGCGAAAGTACACTATTAATCAATCAGGCCGTGAAAACCTGACAGATCAATTTTATGTTCACTAGGTGCGTAGACTCTTTGAAATTCTGAAGGCTACAGGGTTCAAATACAGGGAGCCGAAGGCTATCTACAGCTTGCACGGAAATCAGACTGGAGTTGTAAGAGTCAAAGGACGAGAAGGTAATGCTATGCCTGAGGTAGAAGTGAGACCGGGTTCTAGCTTGTCACCTATCCTATTCAATATATGCACTGATGAAGCATTAAAGGAAATCAAGCACCAATTAAGAAAGGGAATTAATGTTCAAGGAAAAGAAATATAAACTTTGACGTTTGCCGATGACACTCTAGTTCTCTGAGAGGAAATAAAGGACATGGAAGATCAGCTGAACGGAACGTCTAGTGTCTTGAAAACAGGTTATGAGATGAACATAAAACAAAATAAAACAATAGATATGGAACGCCGTAGAATTAAATCATGTGATGCAGAAGGAAGTAGATAAGGAAATGAGACACTGCATACAGTAGGTGTGTGTTGTTATCTAGCCGGCAAAATTACTAATAATGGTTGAAATAAAGAAGCTACAAGCATATTAGTATAGCAAGAGACGATCTTATGAAAAATTTGTTTGCATCCAACATAAATTTAAGAGCTAGGAAGTCTTTTTCTGAAGGTATTTGTCTAGAGTTAAGGCTTGTACTAAAGTGAAACTTTAGTTATAATCGTTACACACAAGAACAAAATATAAGCTTTTGCAATGTGGTGATGCACAAGCATGCAGAAGATTAGACGGTTAGATGAAGTAACGAATGAGGAAGTACTGAATACTGGGGAAGAAAGAAATTTACGGCACAAATTGAATAAACAAAGGTGTAAGACACATCCTGAGGCATCAAGGAGGCGCAGTTTGGAAATGATTGTAAGTGTTGGGTAGGTGGAGAGTAAAATTTCTAGTGTAAGATCTAGGGATGAAAACAGTTAACAGGGTCAAAGGGAGGTAGGTTGCGGTAGTTATTCGGAGGTGCAGACGCTTGCACAGGATAACTTCCATGGCGGGCTGCCTCAAACCAAGGTTTGGACAGAAGACAACAACACAAGCATGGAACGGAAGATCTCCATAGCTTGGGTATAATTTCTAGTCATTTACACGACAACAGAAGCTCTGTATCCGATGACAGGCCACTTTGGAACCGTTATAGAGGAAAGTAGTGGTTGTAGTACTAGGAGTAAGCCTAGTTTCACCATCATTTGGCCGAGTTCACCTTCGTACGCAGATTAAAGTTTCGCGTGCTCGCAGAACACTCTTGAAAGGATTCATGGGCTGATGAAAAGGCTAGCAGGTGACCCACAGCACTAAATGAAACATTCCTGAACCCGTATTTTTCTTCGTAGCAGCTCTAACAAGCAGGTGCTGGTTTGGAGTGGTCCAGCCCACCATTAAATGCTCTGAAAAGGAAGATTAAATCTTAAGCCGATGTAGAGATCCCATCCACACTGACTGTTAGATATCAGAAGAATAGCTTCCGTCAGTGTACCTAAAATATGTCAGCGAGGTGGGGGGGGGGGGGAGGAGGAAACTCTACTTGAGGACAAACAACAGTCTATTCCCTGTACAAAAGAATTTGTTATTTGAATTTCCATACACATTCGGGTTCAGAATGCAGATATGGTAAACTTAGAAAAGTGATATGCAGACTAGGAAGATCCTTTAGAAAAAAAAATCATAAGATAAATACTGATTAAGATCACTAGCAACTTAACACCGAAAAATCTGTTAAAAGTGCTTCAAGTGACATTAATATGAAAACCAAGACTGTAGAGTGTAACAAAGTAAACTAAACTACTGTAGTTGGGCAATAAATTACTCCAGTGTAACGTAGACCTGAAGTGGAAGCGCGGTGGTGACTTCAGCATCTAACGGCTGAGCAATGTGTCTATTACCTTTCGCAGAATGCAGTGGTAACCTCGTCGGCGGTCGGTTGTTGCGTGCGTCGCCGCTCATATATAGTGACCTAACAAAACTATGCTGGCCTCTGACCGGATTTAACAGTCTAAAACTTCCCTATGTTTCCATCAAACGGAAAACTGTATGTGCCCTAGCTAAGACAAATGTCTCTGTACACTCGTCAAGGCTGGAAAACGTGCACCATGTAGCTCAAAAAATTCTTGCAAGAACGTTAACTATAATAGCTCTTCTCATGTCCTCCACTATGGAGATATACGAGAAATCCAGAAAAAATTCGGCTGACACAGAAATTCGTGAATCAACATAGTGTTCACAGAAAAAAAATCTCTCTTGACGTCACCACAGAGCATTAAGTGCTCCGTGCAACACACGACACCTCCAGAGAGAGAGAGTGGCTTCAGTTCTCCCTACTTAATAGACTATATTGTCGCTAACTTCCTCTATTGTATCGCAGCTTCACTTCTTTCCACGACTGGTATTGCCAAATGGATGTGCTTATTACTGAATGAAATTTTTCTGTCTGCCGCGGAGTGTGCGGTGACATGAAACTTTCTGGCAGATTAAAACTGGGTGTCGGATCGAGAGTCGAAATCAGGACTTTTGCCTATCGCGGGTAAGTGCTCTACCATCTGAGCTACCCAAGCACGACTCACAACCCATCCTCACAGCTTTACTTCCCCCAGTACCTCGTCTTCTACCCTCCAAACTTCACAGAAGGCCTCCTACGAAACTTCATATCAGCGCACACTCCGCTGCAGAGTGAAAAACTTCATCCTGGAAACATTCCCCAGGCTGTGGCAATACCGTCCGCAGTATCCTTTCTTCCAGGAGTGCTAGTTCTCCAAGTTTCGCAGGAGAGCTTTTGTGAAGTTTGGAAGGTAGGAGACGAGGCAGGCCTACTGGCGGAAATAAAGTTCTGAGGACGGGTCGTGAGTCGTGTTTCGAAACCTCAGATGGCGCTGGCAAGGTAGCTCAACGTGTTCTGTCAGGGATCTCGCTGGCCTCTGTAGTGAAAGGATCAACAACGAACTTCAACGGTTGTCATGTGACGTCCGCTACGACCACATACAACGACCAATAACGAACAAAATGCAGAAAAAAAAGATGATAGAGTAATTGCCCGCGAAAGGCAAAGGTCCCGAGTTCGAGTCTCGGTCCGGCACACAGTTTTAATTTGCAAGGAAGAATCATCCTTATTACTGTCCATCGTTGTTTACTCGAACAATAAAAATCTCCATAACAAACTCCTGCGTATGCTGGCTTCTTCCTGACCAAGCAGCGTTCGAGAATCCCTCCTTGCGTTGAAAGCTCCACGAACTCCAGTGCTCAGCATGTGAATCACACGCACTCTCCACGGTAATATCATGTGATTTTACTGTTTGCGGAAGGCCTCTGACGCAGCATTTTGAGCTTTCGTCTCCCGCAGACCCAAGAGCCGCGTCGCTTGTCCAGTAATTGGTCCCTCTGCTGAGGGGTTCGCTCTGTTACGGCTCGCTAAGTGTATTTCTCTGTAGACTTCTGCGTTAACTGACGATCCTCTTCCACTTCAATTCCGCGTTACTACCAGAATATTATTATTTATCTGCTTACTAAGGAGGTAGGAATTGTTAGTACCATATACATGTAAGCCACATATGTTATTGGTCGGTCGGTTTGGGGAAGGAGACCAGACAGCGTGGTCATCGGTCTCATCGGATTAGGGAAGGATGGGGAAGGAAGTCGGCCGTGCCCTTTCAGAGGAACCATCCCGGCATTTGCCTGGAGTGATTTAGGGAAATCACGGAAAACCTAAATCAGGATGGCCGGACGCGGGATTGAACCGTCGTCCTTCCGAATGCGAGTCCAGTGACATATGTTATTATCACACACCATGAGTGTTATATTTTTAACATTAGAAACCTGGCGGCTGTGCCCTGTCTTTGAGATCTGCAGGAAGGTATTTTTCAATATCATAACACAAGAGCACATGTTTCCCGTATTCTGATGACCTTCGTCTGATAATGTCTGCAGGTCTCCCACCCGTTAAAATAATTTGTTCATGAGAGGCTGATTCTAGGCGCTACAGTCTGGAACCGCGAGACCGCTATGGTCGCAGGTTCGAATCCTGCCACGGGCATGGATGTGTGTCAGATTTAAGTAGTTCTATGTTCTGGGGGACTGATGACCTCAGAAGTTAAGTCCCATAGTGCTCAGAGCCATTTTTTGAGCCATGAGAGGCTGAGAGATAGACTTGCTACTACTGGGCCATCCACTAAGGCTGCTGAACTTTGGCACAGAATTGAAGCAGCGTGGAATGATATACTCCTACCTGTCACCCAAACTCAGTTGGACTCCAAGCCCAATGCGGGATTAGAGGCATTGTTTCTGCTAGAGATGAGCACTCTATAATGCTTAATTTTGTGTCCTATACACCTGCAAACCAGCTACACATTTAGTCGTGCTTTCGTTCTGATTGTGTTGTCGGACAGAGACCACATTACCGCACAAAGGTTTTCAACGCGAATCCATACCACAGGCGTTAGCGAGTGCTCGCTGCAGTCCTCACCGACATGTGGGAGGCACTCCTGAAGACCACGCCTCCCAACTCAGCGTAGCAGCGCCCTCACCCTGAGGTCAATATAGTGACGAGCTAGCAAGAGCTCTGCCCCCGTGGAAGTCTTCAGCTACTGCAGTCAACATCATCGTCTAGGACCAATGAGAAGTTAAAGTTTCAAATGTTAAACATTGTACCTCAAGAGAACTGTTAGTCAGTTAGTGGACCAAGTCCATATTCAAATACGTAATAAAGTGAAGTAATATTTGGGCCTTCTCCCAGAGCAATCAAAGAACCCACAGTTGTGGCCAGACGAAAGTAGTTTCGTCTCCTGATCACAAGTATACTGCCTACTCACAATAAGCAAAATTTGTTTCTTAGCTGTTTCTCCCGGTATTGTCATTTTAATAGCCAGCAGTGTAGAAACCAGCACTGCAACAACAAAGTTGCAACGTGCAACGAAGTGGGCCTCCTTCACTCTCGGTCTATATTACTTACGTAGACCTTTGCCTAATATCGTCGTATCGTACCTTTACGCTGCTTCGCGTCCAGTGCTGTGTGAGTTGCCTAGACGGTACGACCTTCCGCGGGGCAGGTCTGCGAGGCGGTGGCCCTCACGCAGGCGGCGCTATTAGTGGCTTCGGAAGGGCGGCGTGGCGGAAGCGGGCCGTCGGCCGCAAAGCGACGCGACCGGCGCAGTAAATCTGCGCCTCGCCGCCTCGTAACTGCCACACTCCACACCACATGTCGCGCCCCGGGAAAAACCGAGGGCTCCTCTCCCGAACTGAAGGATGGGCTCGCAGTTAACCCTTTGTATCATACTGCAGCGCTTCACTTATCCCCCATTAAGATGTTCCTGGTAAGTTACAGGGCGCTGGAATAATCCCTCTGACAGAACTAGTTCTCGGAGACGATAACAGTTTGTAATGCATCGTTTCTAGCCGTCCGCATACTAGCTGTTGTAGTAATAGATTATCCGATGCAGATGTTAAACATCCGGACTGCTAAGCTCACATTAAGTCCTCCTGCTTCAGTTTCGGACCTCGTCCTATTGTAGCAGCCATTTCTCTGTTTTCGCTTCTTCGTCTAATAGGTGAAAGTTTGATTTTATTTTTTACACATTGACTGTCATTGAAGGGTTTTACTTTTAT
This sequence comes from Schistocerca americana, assembly GCF_021461395.2. Lineage (NCBI taxonomy): Eukaryota > Metazoa > Arthropoda > Insecta > Orthoptera > Acrididae > Schistocerca > Schistocerca americana. The sequence continues at coordinate 288,259,937 of NC_060121.1, read as the reverse complement.
TTAATATTCTCCCGGCTAAGTATCAGAATGATTACTTTTAAAACCCAATGTTAAACGTGGGTCACTGTACGTATAGTCTTCCCAACTCCGAGAGAAAAAAATCTTTGTAGCTTTACTAGCAATGTTTACAGACGACGATACTTAAACCTCTCTGTTTTAGTTACGAATCGTTAGTTTGTTCTTGGTATAGATCACGTAACCTCAACGTTTATTCATCTAAGTTAAATTAATGTTCAAGACTTGTATTATGTTTCAAATTAACAACGTCAGTTTATTGACAATAATTATTAATAAATAGGTTTACTCATACGATCTCCTTCAAAGAAGTTCTTTGATTAGATGTCCAAGTAGGATTCCCGCTAGCATCAGAGATGTTAGATGATATCCCGTCACTTTCGGTAAATAAGTTATTTCTATTTAATATCCGCAAACTGTCATTAACTATGATCACTAGTCGCTTGAAGTTAAAGTTTCCCACTATCACAATTCAAAGTCCGAATCCGATTAAAATTCTCAATTCAGTAAAGCGTTTAAATATTCACACGGATTGACGTTAAAGTGAAAGAGTTTACTATTCACCATCCCGTTTATCTAATCTGATAAATGTCCAAATTAAAGTCTTGAATCGACAATCCTCAAAAACAATCTCGTCACTATCTATTCTCGATCCTCGTTTAATAAAGTCCCACTTGTTGGTCTCTAAAGCTGTACGTCCTAAATAACTTCAGAACTAGAACAGACTAGAGACTGGAGTATCGTAATTACAATGTATGGCTATTTATACTTTAATAAACACTATCTTTGGTGTCCCAGACCTACGTTCTATGACTATAACATTGATTTTCTTACGTATTGGAATAAGTAATATTTTGATATTTACTACTGTTTTCCCCCTTCCTAATTTATAATTAAGTTTTCTTTTCTTTTGCTTTATATACTAGATATTTCCCTCTATTTGGTTTTTATTTATTTTTCGTAATTACTACTTGTGGAGGGACTTGGGTCATTTTGTGAATTGATATTTTAAGGACATGGGAGCTAATTTGGGAGCTATTTTTGTTTTTTCAACACCGAGAGGCGCAGTAGATGTTACAATACGTATTGTCTTACTGACTCCAACATGAGACAACGCCCATCATGCTGTTTTTCTTACGTTTCTTTCGCCTGGTCTGCAGTGATAATTAGTCACATCGTCTACTTTACAGAGTGGTCAGGAATAGTCTGAGACGCTTGTAAGGGTGTTACAGAGTAAGTTGTGTTGAGAAATATTTGTTAAGAAAAAGATGCTATTCGTTGCGCCGTTTCCGAGTTAATTATGATTGAAGTTGGCTAATCGGTTCGTTGGGCGCTTAAGAGACGGTGTTGCCAAATGTGTTCTTTGTTTGGTTTGCTAAAACTGAGCAAGAGAAAGATGTAAAAATCGGACTGTAGCATGGATCGAACTCTAGCAATAGGCTGAGAAGTCTCGTGCGCTATCAACTAGGGAATGAGAACAACTGACATTAATTGTCTCTGGCGAGCCACTTGAATTTGCGTGTGTAACGACCTCATTAGCTACCTTCAGTGCTAACTGGCTTGGAAACGGCGAAACTCATCGAATTTTTTTCTTAACAATTATTTCTTAGCCCAACCTACCCTGCAACAGCCTTACAATCATTCCGAACTATTTCTGACCAGGTAATCCACTTGCAAGGTTGTACAGTGAGGCGACAGAAGTCATAGGATAGCGATATGCAACTATACATATGGCCGTAGATCCTGTAGCCGGCCGGTGTGGCCGAGCGGTTCTAGGCGCTTCAGTCTGGAACCGCGCGACCATTACGGTCGCAGTTTCGAATCCTGCCTTGGGCATGGATGTGTGTGATGTCCTTAGGTTAGTCAGGTTTAAGTAGTTCTAAGTTCTAGGGGACTGATGACCTCAGATGTTAAGTCCCGTAGTGCTCAGAGCCATTTGAACCATTTTGAGTATCCTGTACCCATGGTACAAAGGGGCAGTGCATCCGCGGAGTTGTAGTTTGTACTCTTGTGATCCATGTGAAAAGGTTTCGACGTGGTTATGGCCGCAAGTACGGAATTAAGAGACTTTATAAGTGGAAAGGTAGCTGGAGATAGACGAATGGGACATTCCATTCCGGAAATCGTTAGGGAAGCCAATGTTCCCAGATCCACATTGTCGAGAGTGTGCCGAAAATACCAAATTTCGGGCATTGCCTCTCATCACGGACAACTCAGTGGCCGACAGCTATCTCTTAACAACTGAGAGCAGTGGCATTCATGTAGAGTTGTCATTGCTAACAGAAAAAGAAAATTACTGCGTGGTATAAAATCAGAAATCGATTAGCGACATACGATGAACGTATCCATTAGGATGGTCCGGCGAAATATGACAATAGTGGGCTATGGCAGCAGACGATCGGCGCGAGTGTCTGTTAACACAGCCTGCAGCGCCTCACCTGGTCTAGTGGCCATATCGGTTGGACTCTAGACGCCTGGAAAACCGTGGCCTGGTGGCGTGAGTCACGATATCAGTTGGAAAGAGCTGGTGGTAGGGTTCGAGTATGGCACATGCCCAACGAAACCATGGACCCGAGTTGTGAATAAGGCACTGTGTAAGCTAGTGTTGACTCCATAATGGTGTGGGCTTTGTTTACATAGTACGGACTGGGTCCCCTGATCCAACTGAACCGATCATTGACTGGAAATGGTTATCTTTGGATACGTGGAGACCAGAGGAGGAGGAGGGGAGGAGGTCATTGGTGTTTTACGTCCCGTCGGCAACGAGGTCATTAGAGACGCAGCTCAAGTCCGGATTACGGATGGATGGGGGATGAAAAAGGCCATGGCCTCTCAAAGGAACCATCCTAGTATTTGCCTTAAGCGATTTAGGAAGTCAAGGAAAACTTAAATCGGACTGGCCTACGCGGCTTTGAACTGTCGTCCTTCAATACGAGTCCAGCGAGCTACCCAATGCGCTAGCCCGCTTGATCTTGGAGACCATTTGCAGCCATTCATGGACTTCATGTTCGCAAACAACGATGTCATGTTACTGTGCCGCAGTTGTTCGCTATTGGATGAAGAATATTTTGGACAATTCGACCGAATGATTTGGCCATCCAGATCGTGCGACATGAATCCCATCGAATATTTATGAGACATAATCGAGATGTCACCTCGTGTACAAAATCCCGCATCAGCAACACTTCCGAATTTATGGACGACTATGGGCGGCCTAGCTGAACAGTTTCTCAGGAGATTTCCAACGATTTGTTAAGTCCATACCACATCGAGGGTCTGCACTGAGCCAGGCAAAGTGAGGTCCGACACGACATTAGGAGGCAGCCCATGACTTTTGTCACCTCAATGTGCAACTGATTGTGTCCTTTTCGCGCAATTTTTACTTGTATCAAGTTGGCAGAATGAAGGTATATAAATCATGGCACCGAGAATTGGTCTTTAGATGCTGCTAAGGATGAAGATGAGTTTAAGCTGCCGACAAACAACAAACTGATGACAGTACCGGCAAAAGAGAAAATATTTTTCATTACTTTTTGTTAGGTAACCGCTTACCCTAATGGTTTCTGCGGGCAGTGAATTCAAATCTGTAAGGTTCTATCCTGTTCTCACAATATGACATCGTTATCAGTGAGAAAATTAGCAAAGCAATGTTACTGAAATAAAAAATAATTTAGTTTTCTATTTTGAACAAAGATGAAAGTACCTTTCTATTAGGTATGAATTATGAGACCATTGATATATAGTTCCCTTTCTAGTCCTCAAAGTCTCTGATACGGTATTTATGGAATATTCCGTTGGTAGTTGGAAGAACATAGACATATTAAAAACTCAAATACACCGTACTGATGTTCCAAAACAATATTCACTTATCTGAGGATGGCCTACAAAGTCGAAACCCGTTCATAACGAATTATTAAATAAATATTACTGTTAAACATTAATACGGTGTATTTAAGTTTTTAATATCTCTGCTATAGCTTTTTTATGATGAATTACCTGCAAAAGATCTCAGAAGTGTGACAAACAGTAGTCTCACATCACATGGGTGTTCTAGTGGCCTGGGTACTTATGGGTGTTCCAGCATTTTCCACTTCCTTTCGAGCACATCGATGTCTTGATGAAAGGGCTGACATTGTTCTTTTCTGACATCAGCCAAGTTTTAGGGAAAAAAATCAAGCCAGTTGTTCAAAAAGGTACTATCGAATCACATAAAATAGCCTAGATTCTCGAATATCTCAGCATGTTGGCTACAAATAATTTGTGAGTCTCTTTTGGTGCCTAAGAATCTCAGTTCCAGTCACTCTGAATAATACTAACGTATCCGTTTCACCCATTCATTTTTCTTTCAAATTTGGAATCTGAATCCAACAAACACGCCTCGTTTCAGTAGCGCTTCTGATGGATGAGGAAACGTTTCGCAGAGGTACCTAAAATAATCTCCCTCTTCGGGAAAAGCCGTCACAAACTGTTTCATTAGGCCGACTTAAAGAGCATATATCAATACAGCTTTTTCCAGATCCTTGAGCTTCGCCAGCCGGAGTGGCCGAGCGGCTAAAGGCGCTACAGTCTGGAACCGCACGACCGCTACGGTCGCAGGTTCGAATCCTGCCTCGGGCATGGATGTTTGTGATGTCCTTAGATTAGTTAGGTTTAAGTAGTTCTAAGTTCTAGGGGACTTATCACCACAGCAGTTGAGTCCCATAGAGCTCAGAGCCATTTGAACCTTGAGCTTCGCCCACAAAACGCTCTGCTATTCAGGCTTCAAAGGCTATGTTGCAGCTCAGTTTAATGGAAGCCTGTGGTGATCCCGTATGTAGGTGTGTGAGGTAACGGGCGAACTGTGGCGCCCGGAAAATATTCTAAGTTCGGAGTGGGCGTGGCTGTACGGGCCGCTCGGCGGGAGCGGGCTGCTCAGGAGGCCGACCACGTGGTGCCGGACGTTGTCCGAAGCAAGAGGGGCTGGGAGTTCCGTGGTGATGCTGTGTCAATGGAAGAGACTTGTATGCCAAGAGTGCCAAAGAGGGCGGACTTTGTGAATCCATCATGGCAGACTTTTCACAGTTTGTATAGAAATTATTAATAGCCAGATGAATCTTGATATCTCAAAAAGAAACATGTACATTACGATTATTTGCACGACGATTCTGATGATGTAATCAGTTTTTCCGTATCTTTATTAGTTTAAATTTTGGTATCTGACTGTGAATTATACAAGTAACACTAAGCAATGAATTTTCAAAATCCAAACGGTTCATCTGATTTCGTCGATCGACGTGTCTTTAGAAAGCTATTAATGTAAACGTAAATCGGTATATATTACAGGCATGTAACTTGAATAGTACATGAGTTATGGGAGGTCTGCTGCTTATTACTATCGATCGTGTCAGTGGCCGATTACTCGTCAGGCCATAAGAACTCCACAGTTACACGAAAAAACGGTAGCAGCATGCTTCTAAATATATTCTTTCATCTATGTCTTTGTTTATATCCGATATATACTATTCGTGAAGAAATGGGTCAAATATTTACTGTGTCTTAGAAAGCACCAAGACATTAGGCTACTGGCCTACTTTTGCTTGCTGTTCCTTTGATTTATCTGATTTGATCCATTATAAATGGTTTTTGAAAGCCTGCGACTGTAGATACAATAGGTTTGTTTATAAATAAATAAATCTTCTGCTACCAGTCACGATTTTCTTTATTTTACTATTCGCACGACGCGTTTCGAGAAATAATTCCCGTTTTCAAGTGCGTTTTTTTGACAGCATCAAAAGAAATGGCTTAACACACATCAAAAAAACGCACTTGAAAATGGGAATTATTTCTCGAAACGCGTCGTGCGAATAGTAAAATAAAGAAAATCGTGACTGGTAGCAGAAGATTTATTTATTTATAAACAAACCTTTGATTTATGTTTACTTAATTTGTTTATTTATTTAATAATGTATGTTAGAGCGTGTTTATGGTCCAGCCATAGGAATATTTATTTAATTTCAATTATTTAAATATAAATCCAGTTTTTCGAATGTGTTTCATTATGTTTGTGAACGTGCGTTGGCTTGAAGACATGGTGGGAGCGCTCTAGCCAGTCACAGCGCTCGTGAATGGGGAGTCTGGATAGAAGTGGGAGAACAGTAGGGGACAGGAGGGGCTGGACGCGATGGCGCGATGGACATACGGCCGCAGGAGAGACTTGGAGAGTGTGGAGCGGTTTGCGCGAGGTATCGGCAGATAGAAATACCTTGGAGTGCCGACTTGTGAACCTGTGAGATTTCCGTGGCTTCTACAGTGAAGATGTAGTGTGCGTTTAGAAGTGAATATATCGTGAGCTTTGTTGTTCATAACTAATTACTTGCAGTAGATATCTATTGTTTCCCTGTTATTCAAACTACATTTTATTTAATTGCTGGACCATCGACACCAATAAGTGTTCTGCAGAAATATACCACATTCTCAAAAGTACTTCTACTATCGTACTCATCATTTAAAGTCGTTAAGATAGTACCTGCAGATTTTATTTAATTGCAATCTTTCGTTTACAAATTTCTACATTACATTCGCAATTGCCGAGTGATAGGAACCTTTGACCATTCGATTCATGTGTATGTTCATCTTGTATTCTCAGCAGTATTTGACTTGTAATGCGGCAACTACGTATCCCAGCCCCTAGACAACGGAACCAGCCAAAACTTTTAATATTTCAACTCTGAGTCGGAGGGTACTTAGTTGAGGGCCACCAACATCATTTCATTTTATTTGAAAGGCCGCAGGTGTAAGACCTCTCCTTCGAGTACATTGAAAAGTCTCTTCATAATAATATCAGATCTTTTTCTTAAAATCTAATGCTACAACGTTAAAATAATAAATTATACAATAAAACCTGTCGTCTTCATTTCAACCATGCGTAATTAACTGTTCAGTTGTTTATCGATCCCTTGTCCTACAATCCCATTCACCTAAGAAAAAGGGGCATTTAGTGAAGTCACGTTACTGCTTTAGCAGCATACATGATACTTTTAAATAAATAAAACTTTTAAATAAATAAAAACATAAATTTCTGTCATAAACGACATGGTTGTTTTATTTAAACCCACAGCCAGGTTTTTGTAATTTTCCTACATGTGTTTTCCTACATCCTACAGGATGAGCATCAGGTACTGGTGCATACTATTATATAATACAACAGCCATTAAATTATTTTTAGAAGGCTTTATATCCAGGCACCGTTCCTCCCTTTTATATTAATTTCTAAACTCATTAACTAATAAAACTGGTAATTTATGGCCGAAATACTAGATCAGTTTTGTCTTTCAAACACTCAGAAAATGTCAGCTCTCATTCGATTAATACTGGACAGAAATTCAATTTGCATTTGGATCACAGTCTGCAACTCTTGTGCAGGACGGTGTATTCTCCCGCATCCCTTCTTAGTAAGTTACCTCGAGATGACAGAGATCTTAGCGTTTATCCTCGCACTTTCCAAACTAAATGGAAGAATATCCTCATGGAACACTCCTTATATAATGTCTAATAATTCCTAGGAGAAATTTCAGCCAGTTCCTGTGTTCCGTTGCTGCTTTGATAGTTTATATCCAGTCGCGTTACAGACTTTTTACGGTCTAACGGAACTTGACCAGTAATAAATGAGAATCCCGTGTCACATTTAACAATTTTCACGTAAACGTGAAAAAGATTTACAGCTTCTGCTGTAAGGGTGTACGCTAGAGAGCTTTGCTTATCTGGAGTATTCATAAAGTTTGGACTGGAGAATGGGCGGGGATGAGCGCGGTTTTCTGGGAAGAAAAGCCCTCGCGAGAACGCTAACGATTTCGTGGGCTGGCCACACACTCCGGTCTCATCGCCCGATGCACTGAAGGGCCGTCACCAGCTGTGAAATATGCGTGTACCTGCTTCAAAAAGGAGGAACGGGTCCCATCCTCTTCCGGACCGCTGCGTTTTTCTGACAATGAGAGAAATAAGTCCTGAACTCATGTTATACGACGTTTCTCGGATGCGGTTGGAGCGGCACGGGGTTAGGACACCGACCTCCCACCCGTTGCCAGTTTTCCTGACCATCAAGCCATTGCATCTCATTCAGAGAGCTTCGAAGTTATCACGAGGCTGAGTGAGGCCCGTTACAGACCTTCCACAAAGGAAGAAACCGAAGCAGTACCGAAAATTGAACTCGAGCCTTCCACATGACAATCAGAGGCGTTGACCATTCAGCTGCAGAGGTGGACGGTTAGTGTAGTAAAAGCCAAATAAATTTTATCGACAGTTTTAATTGCATGCTGTTGAATAAGTTACTGGAAGTAATGTAGATTGGAGATTTTATAAAGTCGGTCGTTGGCCCAATTGAAAGTTGTAGCGCTGGACGATGACCTACAAGGCGTAGGATATTTCGTCATTTGCAATTTTCAAAGGTGAGCTTTGTAATACAGTTCAGACAGGCGTCGTTTTTCCTGCAGCATCCCTGTGGCAACTCGTAGAGCTTGCAGCAAGATGCAGAAGCTTGTATTAAGAGGAATGTACAAAGGTCCATTTATAAAAGTGTAAGCAAAACATTCTCTTTCCGTGGAAACTTAATAGATTGCGTTTGCGTAATTATTTGTCTCCCGAAGTTCTTAACTGTTATTTCGTGACTTTTTTTCTGAGATCTATGATCTTGCAAATTCCGTATAGAATCTGATAGGGACTCCATTGGGCCCTGGAACCTTGTTCCATTTTATCGCTTTTAGTTGTTTTTCATCGCCACTGACACTAGCACTTATTTCACTCATATTTTCAGTGGTACGAGATTTAACTAGGGTAATTCTCCTGGATTTGCTTTCTTAAATGGACATTTGTAAACGGTCTTCGGCATTTCAGGTTTTGCTTTGATACCCTAAACTTCCTTTCTTGACCGATACGCGAGTGACGGCACACTCACTTTGGTGCCACTAACAGCCTTTACACACGAACGGATTTATTTGAATGATCCATCATTGAAGTGGGCATGGTATTGTGGCTGGTCATAAACTTGTAGTAGTAAGGAATACCATCAATCGTACTTTTTATAAATATTTGACTCGTAACTATGCGACCAGTTTCGACACTAAGTTAGTGGCATCTTCTGGCCCTTATGCAGACTGAGTGGTGATATTCACCATTCGGTGCTTTAGGACAGGCACCATGTTTATTCTCTGGTCTCGTGGGTTTATATTTACACGATGTTCTCTCTCCAGCCATCTAACAACAGCTGTTGTTGTGAGGTGGCTGGAGTGCACACATCGTGTAAATAGGAGTTCATGAGAGCTGCGAATAAATGAGAAACATATTACCTGTATTAATGTACCCATAGTTGAATATCACCACTCTGTTTGCATAATGGCCAGAACATAATATCAATGTAGTGTTGAAACTGAAGGAGAAGTTAAAATATTTTATAATTTATTTATTTATTTTTGTGAAAGGCTATTTTGTGCAAGTAATATTCTGCTGCGGTAGTCACTGCAGGCTTCACTCATTGCTCTCTTGACAGCCAAACGCGTTTCATTCCGCATCTCTCTATCCATAGCCCTACCCTTTGCTTTGCACCTATTCTCTGTTCATTTAGAAGTTTCTTTACAGTGAACGTACACCGTGTAAGGTGTATATCTATTAGTGCATAGTCAACTATTCTGTTAAAATGAAGCCACAATTCCTATACATACTACTGTCCTATGCTGAAGTTTTAAGTTCCTCATTGAGATATGTCTCTTGTGCTTTCTTTTATTTAGTTTACTGGCCATATACATTTCTGCAAAAGGTATGGTGGTCCTTTGCTCTTTGGTAATCATTGTTGCCACAACCACTTCATGGCCACTGGTACCAGTTTCGATGTGGACATCCTCAAAGAGGTCAGTTCTATTTATTGACAGCCCATTCCAGACAGTTTCGGCGGAGTTCATATCGGGAAACACTGCGGGTAAGTCAAGTTTCGTCGTTTATCCTGGGGGTTCCTGAGACTAATCTGTCATAAATTTAGCCCACTGGACGCCTCAATAAACATCATATTGTACACAGGACCTCCACCGTCTTCCCCCATTCCTATAACCACCATCACCATCCCTTTTTCCCACCTCGCCCCCCTCTCCCCCCACAAATCGAACCACACCCCTGCACTCTCATCTCTGCTAAACGTCTAACACATCTTCAGTAATTTACACACACACACACACACACACACACACACACACACACAAAGGCGCGCGCAACTACGAAAGAAAATCATTTAATCACAGGAGGTTGATATCACTGTGAAACTACACTGAACAGAAATTAACTAACATAAACACTGTGCTGAGCGTCAGACACATGAAACTAGAGTACTTTATGTCTCCAGAAGTTATACAATTGTGAGGTGAAGAGGAAAAAAAAACCATGACAAAAGCGTAAGAGACAATAGATTCAAAAAAGGCGAAAAACTGACAAAAGAGAACGTGCAACCTACTTTCTTTCGATTTTGATCTCTGCTAACATCGAAAGAAAAGGAGTGGTTTACAAAACATGTAAACAAGAGGCAAAATTAATGTAAGTAAATTGTACGGCAGTTTTGTAGGCTTCTTAACCTACAAATACTAAACTGTACGGACGTATTATTTATCCATACTTGCAGAATGACCACATAAGATGCTTTACAAATAAAAACGAAACACGTCTGGTGAGAAATACGGAAAAACCTGTAAAACCAGATTATAACAGCTGAAGCGGAAGATGCCCATGTCAAAAGTCTAAGAAGGTGTCTTGACTTTTTTGAAGGTTTTCTTCCATTATCAAGAGTAACGTCAAAACTCCCTCTCTGTCACCCTTATTTTTCCTAATGCCAGACAGATTGTCATCTAAAATCTAACAGTTCTCTTGTTCATTCTTCTATATATTATTATAGACAATAACTTTAGAAAGGCTCTGCTAAACTGTGACTCACATATCGAATCGCCTACATCTTCCTATTGATAAGGTAGGTAGATGTAAAGTTCCACATTCAGGCACTATGCGGGACAGCCGGACCCGATCGACCGTTGTGTCATCTTCTGCAAATGGCGTCAGCGGATGCAGTGGCATATGATCAGCACATTGCCCTCCCAGTCGTTGTCGGGGTTCTTGACCTTGGAACAGCCACTAATCGATCAATAAGCTCCTCGGCTGCCCTCACGAGGTTGAGTGCACTCAGTACCAGTCTTTCCACCAAGGGAATCGAACTTGCTACGGAGGAGGACTTCCTATTAATACATTACTGGCCATTAAAAATTGCTGCACCACGAAGATGACATGCTACAGACGCGGAATTTAACCGACAGGAAGAAGACGCTGTGATATGCGAATGATTAGCTTTTCAGAGCATTCACACAAAGTTGGCGCCGGAGATGACACCTACAACGTGCTGACATGAGGAAAGTTTCCAACCGATTTCTCATACACAAACAGCAGTTGACCGGCGTTGCCTGGTGTAACGTTGCGATGCCTTGTGTAAGGAGGAGAAATGCGTACCATCACGTTTCCGACATTGATAAAGGTCGGATTGTAACCTATAGCGATTGCGGTTTATCGTATGGCGACATTGCTGCTCGCGTTGGTCGAGATCCTATGACTGTTACTAGAATATGGAACTGGTGGGCTCAGGAGGGTACTACGGAACGCCGTGCTGGATGCCAACGACCTCGTAGCACTAGCAGTCGAGATGACAGGCATCTTATCCGTATGGCTGTAACGGATCGTGCAGCCACGTCTCGATCCCTGAGTCAACAGATGGGGACGTTTGCAAGACAACAACCATCTGCACGAACAATTCGACGAAGTTTGCAGCAGCATGGGCTATCAGCTCGGAAGCCATGGCTGCGGTTACCCTTGACGCTGCATCACAGACAGGAGCGCCTGCGATGGTGTACTCAACGACGAACCTAGGTGCACAAATGGCAAAACGTCATTTTTTCGGATGAATCCAGGTTCTGTTTACAGCATTATGATGGTCGCATCCGTGTTTGGAGACGGTGAACGCACATTGGAAGCGTGTATTCGTCATCGCCATACTGGCGTAACACCTGGCGTGATGGTATGGGATCCATTGGTTACACGTCTCGGTCACCTCTTGTTCGCATTGACGACGCTTTGAACAGTGGACGTTACATTTCAGATATTACCAGTGGTTCTACCCTTCATTCGATCCATGCGAAACCCTACAGTTCAGCAGGATAATGCACGAACCCATGTTGCAAGACCTTTCTGGATACAGAAAATGTTCGACTGCTGCCCTGACCAGCAGATTCTCCAGATCTCTCACCAACTGAAAACGTCTGGTCAATGGTGGCCGAGCAACTGGCTCGTCACAATACGTCAGTCACTACTCTTGATGAACTGTGGTATCGTGTTGAAGCTGCATCGGCAGCTGTACCAGTACACGGCATCCAAGCTCTGTTTGACTCAATGCCCAGGCGTATCAAGGCCGTTATTACGGCCAGAGGTGGTTGTTCTGAGTACTGGTTTCTCAGGGCCTATGCACCCAAATTGCGTGAAAATGTAATCACATGTCAGTTCTAGTATAATATATTTGTCCAATGAATACTCATTTATCATCTGCATTTTTTCTTGGTGTAGCAATTTTAATGGCCAGTAGTGTACTGTATAAATATAAATGTTATTGTATGATTTCAAAAACAATAAAATTTGTGAATAAATAAACTAAACTATAAACCCTTGGCTGGCAAAGGGCCTTCAGATAAGCCTTAGCGCAGCCCGAATTCTCCCTTATGGAAAAGGAATGAATCGTGCAAAACAAGAAAAGAAAACTTCCGTATCTACTCACTTCATCAGATAGTTTCTCCCCTTTACAAGCTTGTAAACTCATAAGAGATGAACTGTAAACGTATAAGCTTACAAGAATCGAATTGTTTTAATTAATGCGTTAGTCGTCAACCAGCAATTACTCCGACAATGAGCGGCAGCCGAAAAATTTAACCATGCGGAGTCTGTGTTCTCCGAAGAACAGGGGAGCTAAAGTCCATTTCTGCGTCTGCGAGACGGCAGAGTCGGGGAATCCCCGCTTCCCTGGGCTCGCTCTCATTGGCCAAGCCAAGCCAAGCACTAATTACGGCCGCTCGCGCCGGCAGCCGCTCATTATCCCATTAGGCGAGATTTTGTCCCATCCACTCGGCGTCTCTCTGCGACAGTCGCAGATAACGCGCCGGCGCGTTGACGGACGACCGCTCCCTGGACGACGTCGACGCCGTGTCATCGGTGTCCGCCACGAGGATTCCTTCTTGCTAATGGTGCGAGGAAGAAAATGTACGTTAAGCCCATATTAACAAATGAAAGTGATGAACTAATATATAATGACGGGTAACGCCTCAGCTAAGTGTCCTACCAACAGTTTCAAGTTTTCTATGTTTAATGTCGTTCATGTCAACTGCTGTCGTTGATTTCATGCATAGAGTATACATATCTATGGAGTGAGCATGTTCTCAACATCAAGCTGGGCCAGTCACGCGATTTTGGGACGACGCTGCTTGTCTGCAGTTCGAATATTACGCGTATTCGCCTTGTTTTATATATTTTTCTCCACGTTTGAGTTTCAGTAACAGCTACGGTGTAGCACTGTCGATGCTACGGATGTAAAGAAAAGTATGCGAAAAGAAGGTCAGTAACTTTTCATAGGTATGTACGACGAAGGTATAACTGTGTGCGTTATATTGATATAGGCACATTATATATTGAAAAACATCGAGACACAGTGTTATAAAGTGTTATCCTGTAGAGATAATTTCTGCGACTTTATAGCCATGTGTTCACGAGACAAGTGGTCGATAAATTTGCAAGTGAGTTTGAGTAAACTGACGGTCAGTGTATACATTTCGGTGCTTTGTTCATATGCTAATTTCATTCAATTTATGCAGGTTATCAAACCCTTGTGTGTATCTAAGTACCTCTGCACGAGACAGTTTCCTATACAGCGTCATTGTAACATAATTAATTGCAACAGATTTGGCTACATTAATCAGTTTAGTTTAGTTTTAGTTATGTCGTGTTCCGTTGATCATTTTCCCGATAATTTTATCGATATGATGTGGAAAAAGTCAGATTACAAGACATATACACACAAATGAATAGTGCTAATATTAATATTACTGAAATTTTTAGTTCTATACATGCAACTACATTTAGAAGTACATTTTTATTTTATTTTATTTTACTTTTTTTTGCATTTCTGAAACAAACTCGTCCATGGAGTAGAAGCAGTTGTCCAAAAGATGTAGTTTTAAGCTAGATTTAAAACTAGATCTGTTACCTGCCAGACACTTTATGTCGTTGGGCAAATGATCAAAGATTTTTGTTGCTGAATAATGTACTCCTTTTTGAGTAACTGACAGCTTCAATAGGAAAGGTCATATTTCCCTCTAGTGTTGTACGTATGAACATCACTGTTCTTCGCGAATTGAGATAGATTATTCGTAACAAATTTCATTAGCGAATATATGTACTCTGATGGTGCAGTTAAAATACCTAACTCCTAGAAAAGGTGCCTACATGACGTCCTTGGGTGAACACCACTAATTATTCTCACTGCTGTCTTTTGTTCAATCAATACCTTATGTCTAAGTGGTGAAATATTCCAGAAAACTATTCCATAAGACATTATTGAGTGCAAATATGCGAAGTACGTTAGGAAACTGATCTGTTTATTACCAAGACTAGCGATTATACGAAGAGCGAAAGAAGCTAAACTTAGTTGTTTGAGAAGCTCAGTAATATGCTTCTTCCAGTTCAAGTTGTCATCAATATCAACACCCAAAAATTTGGAGAAATCTAACCTGTTAACTGAGCCCTGTTCATATGCTGCATCAATTGTCGGTATGACTGTATTCGGTATACGGAACTAAAAGTATCAGTGCAATAAAACCATGAAAAAATATTGTTGGGCGTCACTTCTCACCTCGTTACCGGAAAAAAGTAAATGAAGTGGAATATGTGCTATGATACGGTGGCGAGAAAATATAATACCATTACTCTTTACATCTTTAAGGCAACTTCAAATCACGTTATCAAATTGTTAAGGTATCTGTAAGACTCGTATACAAAGTTATACTGTACTCCTGAAGCTGATCTCTCTGTAGTAGCGAAGTAATGACACTCGAAATATGCTAACTGCTATACGGCCTAAAATGTGCCGTCCGAGAATCACGTGACCTGAGCTGCGGCGAATGTTACTGAGAGAATTCTCGTTCTGCGTATCCGAATGTTGAGTTCATAGATATTTATACTCTTTGGCTTCATGTCCACCCATGAAGGACCAAAATCTAAAGATAAACTGTTCGTACCCGTGGATAGAACAACAAATGCCTCTTCTTCAGCAACAAAATAAGATACGTAATAGGTCGCAAAAAAATAAAAAATAACTTAGTGATTGACAGACTGCAGTGTCTGTGATATCGGCGTGCAGCCAGCCAAACCTTGAAAAGTCTCTGTTGTACTTAAGAAATAGGCAACTCAGAGACCATTTGGCTCTCGAGAAAGTTTAAGATTGACTGGCAACTGTGCTGACTCAAAGTTCAGTCACAACGTTATTTGAATCGAAGTTTACTACCTGCTGCACATGCTTGGTACTTCCGAGACGTGATATCTGAGATGCGGTTCAGGCGCTCTGTTGGCTATCGACTCAAATCCTGAAAGAAAGAGCTGTGTGTATTCCTGTCCTTGTTGGGGGCTACCGGGCGTCAAATATATCGGGAAACATCGATGACATGTCAATATCTGCGAGTACCATGGGCATTATCTATCATGATGGCGAACAGTTCAACTACAACGCTGAGAAGACGTAAATGCTATAACCTCTATTCTCGCTTCTAAAATATCGACCAATCGTACGTCTTCGTCCGTGATAACTACGCAAGGGGATAACGAAATTGTTGGCTCATTATGAGGCTATAACATACAGAAAACAAATAATAGAAAAACGGAGAGAGTATAATAAAGAAACACACATATCTTCTATTGACTTTAAAACAGCTTTTGAAAATGTCAATAGACAGAAACTTTGGGAAATAATGACAAGTCATGGATATCCAAAACATCTAGTAAATGCGATAAAAAGTTTATATCAAGACACAAATATCACTCTAGATCTCAATGGTAAAACGTCCGCCCGTGGTAGCTGAGCAGTCAGCGCGATAGAATATCAATCCTAAGGGCCCGGGTTCGATTCCCAGCTGGGTCGAAGGTTTTCTCCGCTCAGGGACTGGGTGTTGTGTTGTCCTTATCATCATCGTCTCATCCCCATCGACGAGCAAATCGTCGAAGTGGCGTCAAATTGAAATACACTCCTGGAAATGGAAAAAAGAACACATTGACACCGGTGTGTCAGACCCACCATACTTGCTCCGGACACTGCGAGAGGGCTGTACAAGCAATGATCACACGCACGGCACAGCGGACACACCAGGAACCGCGGTGTTGGCCGTCGAATGGCGCTAGCTGCGCAGCATTTGTGCACCGCCGCCGTCAGTGTCAGCCAGTTTGCCGTGGCATACGGAGCTCCATCGCAGTCTTTAACACTGGTAGCATGCCGCGACAGCGTGGACGTGAACCGTATGTGCAGTTGACGGACTTTGAGCGAGGGCGTATAGTGGGCATGCGGGAGGCCGGGTGGACGTACCGCCGAATTGCTCAACACGTGGGGCGTGAGGTCTCCACAGTACATCGATGTTGTCGCCAGTGGTCGGCGGAAGGTGCACGTGCCCCTCGACCTGGGACCGGACCGCAGCGACGCACGGATGCACGCCAAGACCGTAGGATCCTACGCAGTGCCGTAGGGGACCGCACCGCCACTTCCCAGCAAATTAGGGACACTGTTGCTCCTGGGGTATCGGCGAGGACCATTCGCAACCGTCTCCATGAAGCTGGGCTACGGTCCCGCACACCGTTAGGCCGTCTTCCGCTCACGCCCCAACATCGTGCAGCTCGCCTCCAGTGGTGTCGCGACAGGCGTGAATGGAGGGACGAATGGAGACGTGTCGTCTTCAGCGATGAGAGTCGCTTCTGCCTTGGTGCCAATGATGGTCGTATGCGTGTTTGGCGCCGTGCAGGTGAGCGCCACAATCAGGACTGCATACGACCGAAGCACGCAGGGCCAACACCCGGCATCATGGTGTGGGGAGCGATCTCCTACACTGGCCGTACACCACTGGTGATCGTCGAGGGGACACTGAATAGTGCACGGTACATCCAAACCGTCATCGAACCCATCGTTCTACCATTCCTATACCGGCAAGGGATCTTCCTGTTCCAACAGGACAATGCACGTCCGCATGTATCCCGTGCCACCCAACGTGCTCTAGAAGGTGTAAGTCAACTACCCTGGCCAGCAAGATCTCCGGATCTGTCCCCCATTGAGCATGTTTGGGACTGGATGAAGCGTCGTCTCACGCGGTCTGCACGTCCAGCACGAACGCTGGTCCAACTGAGGCGCCAGGTGGAAATGGCATGGCAAGCCGTTCCACAGGACTACATCCAGCATCTCTACGATCGTCTCCATGGGAGAATAGCAGCCTGCATTGCTGTGAAAGGTGGATATACACTGTACTAGTGCCGACATTGTGCATGCTCTGTTGCCTGTGTCTATGTGCCTGTGGTTCTGTCAGTGTGATCATGTGATGTATCTGGCCCCAGGAATGTGTCAATAAAGTTTCCCCTTCCTGGGACAATGAATTCACGGTGTTCTTATTTCAATTTCCAGGAGTGTAGTTGCACCCGGCGAATGGTATACCCGACGGAAGGCCCTAGTCACACGACATTTATATTTAATGGTAAAACAACTAATGAGATACCAACTAACAAAGGGGTACGACAAGGCCTCTGCACCTCTCCAACTTTGTTCAACATCTACATTAATGAAATAACAGATTATGAAAGGTGGCTACACTGAGCCACAGCGCCAGAGATTGCACCAAAGAGTATTATTCAGCCGCCTCCACTGGCAGTCCTTATCGAGAAGTCGTGGTGGAGAGTGCTTATTGAGAAGTAGCAGTAGGCAGTGTTTGTCGAGAAGTCGTGGTGGAGAGTGCTTATTGAGAAGTAGCAGTAGGCAGTGCTTGTTGAGATGTAGCAGTGGAGTCGCTGTAGAGAAGTTCCCATGGAGAGTGCATGTTCAGATGTTGTCATATTGTTTTGATGGGCTAGACACCAGATATTGTTGGATTGGGGATGCTGTAATGATCAGAGTGTGCTTTTCGACAATATATATGAAGGTAAAAAATTCCTTTTTTTTATTATTTCAATGTCTTAAACAATAATCCCTCTTGGTCACAGGTTCAGTCAACAAAGCATCTGGCTCGTGTTCTTGTATTAGACTGTATTTCTGGTTTCTATGTGCAATTATAGTATTTGTGTTTATTTATTTAATTACTTCAGTATAAATGGTATTTAAAATATCTTGTCGTATTGAGGAAGAACCGTGCCAGATGTGTACGTTGAATCACACTTCCACACACAGAACAGTTACATTTGTGTTTTGTTGTTTCGTAGGTTTTATAGTTGCTGGGGACTTAATTAATTCATTGTATTAACAGAAGTTTTCTTTCATTCTTTGTTGTTATTCTATGCAGTCAGATTGCGTACAAATACTAATCAGGGCCAACCATTTACGAGACTTCGTAATCGGACAGACAGCTACTAAAAATTAAAATTATTTGCATTATATATATATAAATTAACCCCCCATGCATTTTATGGAATTCAGAATTTCAGAAAAGCATCTACCTAGACAGGAACAATCTTTTAAATTATTTACTATATGCCGACGATGCTGTGATCCTAGTACATAAGGAAGATGACCTTCAGAAAGGAATCTTCTTACTAAAACAAAAAATTTTGCAAAATTTAACATGGAAATTTCAAAAGAAAAAACTAAGACAATGGCCTTTATGGAGAAAGAACCAATCGGAACCAAAATAGTGATAGATCAGAAGAGTATAGAGCAAGTAAACCTTTTTACCTATCTTGGATGTGAAATGACATTTGGCTACAGCAGAGATATTGAAATTAAGGTTAGTAAATTCAGTTGGGTATGTGGAACAATTAACAGACACCTAAAAAACGAAACCAGGAAAGACACTGAAATTAAATGTTACAAAACTGTTGCAGTTCCCACACTGCTCTATGGAAGTGAGACATGGGTGATTACGAAGAAGCAAGAAAGCCATATTTAGGCACAAGAAATGAAATTCCTTGGAGGTGTTAAAGGTTGCACAAGAGAAGACAGGCTAATAAATCAAGATTTTAGAGAAGAAATGCTAATCTTAAGCCTCAATGATAAAATTCGAGTATACAGAAGAAAATGGAACATCTACAAAGAACGGAGAGTGAAAGACTTCCTTTAAAGGCAGGAAATTATAAGTGCCATGGGAGAAGAGAAGGAAGAAGACCCCGACAGAGACTGGTACCGTATCAAGCAATTCCTGCCTAGTACCTGAAGAGAAGATGAAGATGATGAAGATGAAAATGCTGAAAACGTATTAAGTTGCTGCATAAGTTCGGAACGTTATTGTTTCGCTTGTTGGTTTTCAATTTTCCATGGGTTTATTATGGATTTTCATTTTTTATTTGTAGTTCTCTGTTTGCTATTTTAGTTTACATATTTAGGGAGTACAATAACGGATGATGGTCGATGTAGAGAGGATATAAAATGTAGACTGGCAATGGCAAGGAAATCGTTTCTGAAGAAGAGAAATTTGCTAACATCGAGTATAGATTTAAGTGTCAGGAAGTCATATCTGAAAGTATTTGTATGGAGTGTAGCCATGTATGGAAGTGAAACATGGACGATAACCAGTTTGGACAAGAAGAGAATAGAAGCTATCGAAATGTGGTGCTACAGAAGAATGCTGAAGATAAGGTGGATAGACCACGTAACTAATGAGGAGGTATTGAATAGGATTGGGGAGAAGAGAAGTTTGTGGCACAACTTGACTAGAAGAAGGGATCGGTTGCTAGGACATGTTTTGAGGCATCAAGGGATCACAAATTTAGCATTGGAGGGCAGCGTGGAGGGTAAAAATCGCAGAGGGAGACCAAGAGATCAATACACTAAGCAGATTCAGAAGGATGTAGGTTGCAGTAGGTACTGGGAGATGAAGAAGCTTGCACAGGATAGAGTAGCATGGAGAGCTGCATCAAACCAGTCTCAGGACTGAAGACCACAACAACAACAACATTGTTATTTTATCATTAGGAGATAGTGGGAGCGTGGACGCTAGTGCTAAGTGGATAAACCGGAACATTTCAGACATATTCTTCTGTCTGAGTTCAGTAGACGAGGATCAGCGGCGGAGGCAGCCAGAAATATTTGTGCCGTGTATGGGAAAAAGCACGGCAAGAAAATGGTTAAGGACGATCATATACAAATATTTCTTTTGGTGCAGTAAATGTCAGCGGTCTTCGACAAACTTAGGCTGGAGTTGATTCTGGGTAGCGTGCTCAACAACAAAACTTGGTCACTGACGGCCTTCATAGCCCATGATAGTCCTTAGTTGAATCTTATAGTTATAAATTGTTGTCATAGACTGTAACGGCTCCATGTGAGCCGCTGCATGGCTTGTTACAAGAGTCACATGGTCAGAACAAACCTGGGTACCCTTCGGACACTCAGGGAATTTTAATCCGGAATTGTGTTATATTATCACTATTAGTATAGTCAGCAAATGTGAATGCGGGTCGTCTGCTGGCGTATGCATGGGCTGTCTGCTGTGGGTTCTCTGAATGTGGAGATGCAGTTTAGCCAACCATTGTATCAAGGAGAGTGCGGCTGCACTGTACCAGGGAGACGTAAGTTCCCCGCGTGTTAGCAGGCCCCGTTAGGTTGGTAAACAGCCGCTGCGCAGACTCTCGGAGCCCTTCCGACCACCGTGTGTGGACCCCGGACGAGGGGAGACGGTTAGGCATTCCCTGCTGAGGCTCTGGTGAGTATAGACGCTCTGCGTGGTGGCTCCTATAGTCATCTGAGTTAGGACTTATTGTCAGGTTGCATACAATTGATATTTTCTTGTATCACTGATGACGCGCCAACATTTCATACAACCATACCATTAAGTAAAGTGAGTGATCAAGGAATTATTTACATGATTTCATTAAATAAAATGTTGTTGTTATATAAAATTCTTTGTCTCACAGCAGTGTCTTATTTCTGTTACCATTCCAGTTGAGTTATTCAAACGTTCAACTTAAAGTTAACCAATAATCAGAAATTTTGTAGTGATATTTGCTACTGCAAGCGGTAGTAGGCGTCTTTCACGAAAGATGCAGGTGCCATTTTCATGTTGAGGATGCCTGCCAAGGGTTTGCGGAAAGCAAGTATCATACAAGACTGTCGTGTCCGGCCCACTCGTCCTATATAATAGGGTGCCTATGAAGCAGTTTTCTCGGGCAGCTAGACAACAATACCAGCAAATCTTATTAATGGAGTTTATTACAGTAATTTTAACTGACAATACTTAACTTAGCGGATTTACAATGAGGTGTCAGAAGCAAATGGCAACATGCAAATAATCAATGTACTTCGATATATACAATTTCCATGCAAGAGAATAATACTGTTCACAAGTCACGGCTTGTAGTCTAGTGAGACCGCGGCTAGCGCCGAGCGACGCTTATAATCTCTTCATATAGGGGCTGCTCCTGTCGTGGTGCGGTCCTAGTCAACGTACTATTGGCTGACGGCGTCTCACAGTCTTCTCGGCTGTTACTTTCCAGGCCGACGTGCCAGCGCTTGATGTTACGCCGGAAAAAAAAACCCTGTGAATAACGAAGTTCAGACATGTAAGCCGTCAACCGTCTTTGCTTGAGGGATGTCTGCTACCATCCTTACAATGGCTGTCCACAACACTTCATCTGGTAACTATTCTTTCTTCTCCATAAGAACGAGTTTGCTGTCCCAACCATCTTGTGTCACTCTGAGCCTATCGGCAGCAGTTCTGGCAGCAGTTTTATTCGCAAATATAACGTTGTCAGTTTTCTTTTAATACGAGGTGTGGCTAGAAAAAAACCGGACTAGTACTGGTGAAACAATAAAACGAATGCAATAAGGCTGAAAGTCGCGTGGCGTGTCACGTGACTCTCGCTCCGCCTACTGCTCGAGTTTCGTCTGCTTCCTGCACTCAGTCTGCCCGTGGCGTCTGTTTTAAGTAGTTGACGTTTTGTCTGTGCGTCGGAAAATGTTGAGTGTACAGAAAGAACAGTGTGTTAACATCAAATTTTGTTTCAAACTGGGAAAATCTGCAAGTGAAACGTTTGTAATGTTACAACAAGTGTACGGCGATGATTGTTTATCGCGAACACAAGTGTTTGAGTGGTTTAAACGATTTAAAGATGGCCGCGAAGACACCAGTGATGACACTCGCACTGGCAGACCATTGTCGGCAAAAACTGATGCAAACATTGAAAAAATCGGTAAACTTGTTCGACAAGATCGGCGTTTAACAATCAGAGCAGTGTCTGAGTTAACAGGAGTTGACAAGGAAACTTGTCGAACAAGTTTACCGATTTTTTCAATGTTTGCATCAGTTTTTGCTGACAATGGTCTGCCAGTGCGAGTGTCATCACTGGTGTCTTCGCGGCCATCTTTAAATCGTTTAAACCACTCAAACACTTGTGTTCGCGATAAACAATCATCGCCGTACACTTGTTGTAACATTACAAACGTTTCACTTGCAGATTTTCCCAGTTTGAAACAAAATTTGATGTTAACGCGCTGTTCTTTCTGTACACTCAACATTTTCCGACGCACAGACAAAACGTCAACTACTTAAAACAGACGCCACGGGCAGACTGAGTGCAGGAGGCAGATGAAACTCGAGCAGTAGGCGGAGCGAGAGTCACGTGACACGCCACGCGACTTTCAGCCTTATTGCATTCGTTTTATTGTTTCACCAGTACTAGTCCGGTTTTTTTCTAGCCACACCTCGTAGTAAAGCGCCGGCGCTATTTTGTATGCGGTTGGTCTTTGCTTCACTGCTGCAAGGGAAGCATACACAGCTATGCTGTATATTTTGCCCAGAAGTCACGGGATATCGATATGCACTTATAGAGATGGCGGTAGTATCCCGTAGGCAAGGTATAAAATGGTTGTGCAGTAGTGGAGCTGTCATTTTTGCACAGATGTTTCATTTGAGAAGGCTTCTGTCGTGATTATGGACGTACGACGGGAATGAATAGACTTTGAACTCGGAGTGATACTTGGAGCTAGACGGAGGGACGTTCCATTTCTGATATCGTTAGGGAGTTCAACATTCTTGGTTACACAGTGTCAAGAGTGTGCTGAGAATACCAATTTACAGGCATTATCTCAAACTACCGAACAAGCAGTGGCCGACGGCCTCTTTAACGACTGAGAGCAGGGGAGTTCTCATAGAGCTGTCATTGTTAAAATACAAGCAACACTGGGTGAAATAGCCGCAGAAATCAATGTGGGACGTACGACGAACGTATCCGTTAGGACAGAGCGGTGATATCCGGCGTTAGTATACCATGGCAGCAGACAGCCGACGCGAGTATCGACAGCAAGACATCGACTACAGCGCCTTTTCTGGGCTGGTGACCATATCAATTTGCACCTAAAGCGTTGAAAATGCGTGCTCTGCGCAAATGAGTCCCGACTTCAGTTGGTATGATCCGATGGTACGGGTCGATTGTGGGGCATACTGCACGAAGTCAGGGACACAAATTGTTAACAAGGCTCTGTACTACATGGTAGTGGATCCATAATGGCGTGGGCTCTGTTTCCATGGAATGGAATGGGTCCGTGGTCCTACTTGATGTCTTCTGTCCACTCGTCTAATATATGGTGCCTAGGAAAGCTGCTTTCTAGGATCGCTAGACAACAATTCAAGGAAATCGTATTACTGGAGTTTATTACAAAAGGAAATGATTACAATACTTAACTTTGTCAGATATAGACGTATGGCAAGCATGGGGCGACAGACAAACGTAAGGAAGCTCTTCAGTATACACAATTCGTAATACAAGGGAACCAATACAGTGAAAAAATTATAAATGACTGTGCTGGAAAACCTCTACGTTATTTGAACGAGCGAGGTGGCGCAGTGGATAGCACACTGGACTCGCATTCGGGAGGACGACGGTTCAATACCGCGTCCGGCCATCCTGATTTAGGTTTTCCGTGATTTCCCTAAATCGCGCCAGGCAAATGCTGGGATGGTTCCTTTGAAATGGCACGGCCGACTACCTTCCCCGTCCTTCCCTAATCCAATGAAACCGATGACCTCGCAGTTTGGTCTCTCCTCCCAAACAACCAAATCTGCGTTGTGTTGCTTGAGGCTCTGGTCCTGCCCTAGCAGTGTGTTCGTCGCACCTGAAGATGTCGGCCAGTTGCGCTGACGAAATATTGTGGAATTTTCACTATGACATCCGACGTCTCGCCCGAGAACCATATATACACCAAATCTACGTTATTTGATTTTCAAACAGCTGAGCAAAACTGAACGTACTCAGACGTTTCTCTCATTACTGATCAACACTAAACTGACACACAATATTTTTAGCGCAACGCAATCTGACTTTCAATAATCCCTTCAAAAGAATGGCCATGACTAACAATAACCTATACCTTTCATGAATCACTTACCTCACAAAAATCTTAGTTACTCGAACTACTGCAACACAGCGAGCGCCAATACTGCCAGCTAAATAAAAGATTCTAATTACTGAAGGCACCAACTACTGATAGGCATAGTCGGCAAATGAAAGATTTTGATGGAGAACAAACAGTGTATTTATCTTAATAGTGTTCAAAAGTCATTATAATCAATTCATGACATCCAGTCTTACAAATTTCCTTTTTCTGACGGGCACACGTCCAGATCGTCCACTCTCAAAACTCCGCCATCTCTCTCCCCACATCCACCACTGCTGGCTGCTCACCTCGAACTGCCTAACGCTAGACGCTGTTCACATCCAACTGCCCAACACTACAATAGCAAGTATTCCAACAATGCAAACCAGCCACAGACTGCACTCAGCACAGTCAGTGATCTTCATACAGAGCGCTACGTGGCGTTACCAACATAAAAACCTAAACAGCCTAGTTTCTAAGTCACTTCCGTAGCGCTCATAGGTCGGCTCGACTTCAATTCTGTCCGCAGCCAGGCAGCGCGGCGCTTATATTCTCTTCGTGTAGAGGCCGCTCCCGTCTCAGTGTCGTCCTAGGCAGTGGTCTGTCAGAGTACTACTGGCTGACGTCATCTCACAGCCATCTCCGCTGTAACGTTCCTGGCCGGCGTGAGACCACTTGATTTTATGCCGGGACGCAACTGAACAGATCTTTGAATGCTAAGTGGTTACGTTCGGATACTTGGAGACCACTGACAGCCAATCATGAACTTCATGTTTGCAAACAAAGACGGAGTTTTTAAGGACGAAAATGGGCCATGTTATCGGGCGACGATTGTTAGCGACTGGGTTGAAGAGCGCTGGTGAACAGTTCCAGCGAATGACTTGGCAACCCGTATCGCCCGACATGAATCGCATCGAACATTTATAGGTCGTACTGGAGAGGTCAGTGTAATATTTCTGGCTTATTCAGCCATCATATTAGGCTCCAGGAAGCTATTCCCAGGGCAGTGGAGATGCAAGAAGCATAGAGATGACGCAATGTGGGACGAGGTACCGCTGACAGATGTTAGATTCGGTACCATTCCCGTGAGAAAGACCGCCTGCATGATGCTGCTGCTCTGTGATTGGCTGCTGTGTTCGGCAGCAGGGCGCCAAAACGTTAAATTTTAGTTGTTATTATTAATTAAACCTGTCATCCAAATTACTTCATTTTTTTGAATAAACATCTCTCAACAGCCAGGTATCAATCAGTCATTTCAAAATTATTAAAATCAAAGTATTACTAAAACAAAAGACTGACGATATTACTGCCGATGCACATCGGTGGCGTTCGGGTCACGCCTTGCTGGCTTGACCGAGCGAGGTGGCGCAGTGGCTACACACTGGACTCGCATTCGGGAGGACGACGGTTCAATCCCGCGTCCGGCCATCCTGATTTAGGTTTTCCGTGATTTCCCTAAATCACTCCAGGCAAATGCCGGGATGGTTCCTTTGAAAGGGCACGGCCGACTTCCTTCTCCGTCCTTCCCTAATCCGATGAGACCGATGACCTCGCTGTTTGGTCTCTTCCCCCAAACCAACCACCCAACCTTGCTGGCTTGGCGCGCGAAGTGTCTCGGGCAGTCCGGCTCTCCAGTTCTGACCGTTTCAGTAGACAGACGTGTTGTCTGTTATAGCAGTATTTGTTTCATGCAATTTTATTTACTACAGTTCCGACCGTCGCTAGGTACAGACATGTTGTCTGTAATAGTAGTATTTGATTCATGTCATTTTATTCTCCAGTTATGACGGTTCCAGTAGACAGACATGTTGTCTGTGACAGGATGTATTTCACGTTATTTTAGCCAGATATAATGACTGTGGAAAGATATGTTCAATTCGTTGTGATCAAGAATAGTTTCTTGTGTCTGTATCAATAAAAACGCGAGTGGCATCCCAAATAAGTTATAGTTTATTCGTAGCAGCAGTTCCTTGCGAAATTAATTTCAGCCTCAAGAAAAAGAATCCACGACCTGCGTGCTGTTTCCTGCACTGGGGACATCATCATCATTAAGACACCAGGTTAGTGAAGTATACAAGAACTTACGTATTCCACACAGGGCAGTGGGAACAACTAGGCACCTCACGTGTATTGCATGCACAGTACAAATGTGCTCAGTGACACGTCATCTGCAGTAATGCAGAGGAGGTAAAGAAGGATGAAAGTATTAACACTATCTCACTTTTATTCCTTTTTTCTTGCCGTATCAGTTAGTGCTCATAATCCAGCACCGGCAACAGTTCCGCAATTATGGACAGCTATAGAGGTAGCATAGTTCATTATTTCTACAGGGGACATCTAACGAAATTCTGACTCCATGTCGAGTCGAGTTGCTGTACTACGCCAGCCAAAAGGAGGTCCGACACGATACTACGAGGTATACCATGAATGTATATCGGTGTATTATTGATCCGGTCGCTTTTCTTGTTGCCTGCATAGGAACGGGACAGCGACGAGACGGAGAATGAGCAAGCAGGTGGGGGCTTGGATTTCTGGCTGTTATACCTGGCGGCGGGGCGGCCACGGGCCATCTGGCTGGCGGCGTCGCAGCTCTACGGCAATTTAACTGGAAAATGAGCGCTAAATAAACCAGGCCGCCGCGGGCTATCAATAGGCGGCCGTGACAAAGCGACGCCTCACCTGGACGCCGCGCTGGTCTAAAAACAGAAGCGGGCGCCGGCCGCTGGAGCACCGGCGTCTCACTGCCGAGCCGCGCTAGTCGACCAGTCTCCCTGCCATTATCGCGGTACAGCGCGCCGATACACTTTCGAATTGCTTTGCCAGTATGCATGGGTAACACAGTACGTGACGCGTAAGATACATTTGCTGAAGTGAAATACTGAATTTTTTCGGTTGGATCTCAATGTGCCCAGGACAAATGTTGATAATCCCTATACAAGTAGAGGACATACAGGGTTATTCGAAAGTCGTGGAAATAAGAAGGTGATAGATGTGTGAGAAGTGTGCGAAGTGTTGGTTGAGCTGTCTGGCATATTCCTAAGATGCTGTAGATCAGTGCTCAAAAAAACTGCGCTCCGAATCTGGTAATAGTGCTGCCCGCGGTTCTGAGTTGTATTTTATATTAATGTACGTCTAGCAAATAACAAAAAAAAAGAATGGTTCAAATGGCCTGGAGCACTATCGGACTTAACATCTGAGGTCATCAGTACCCTAGAACTTAGAACTACTTAATCCTAACTAACCTAAGGACATCACACACATCCATACCCGAGGCAGGATTCGAACCTGCGACCGTTGCGTCGCGCGGTTCCAGACTGCAGCGCCTAGAACCGCTCGGCCACTCCGGCCGGCAGCTAATAACAGCGGAAGTTAAAAGCCTCTGAAGAGTGCAGTTTTCTTGCCTAATAACAAACAAAACTACAGAGACAGTAAAATCTAAAATTTGCATAATTTTAACCGACATTGGTGGATTCGGCGTTAGGTAAATAAAGCTGGCCATTTACCTCTGGGACAGAGGAATGAGAAGCGCCGCCACTGCCGGGTTAGTGGTTGTGAAACAACCAATTGCTCAGTAAGAAGTTTCATTTGAAGAAGAATGGAAATCTCTAAAATTGGCATTCACAGAAGTTGGAGAGAAAATGTTGGTGCAAGGAAGGTGACTGCCAGGAAACCATGTGTAACAGAAACACTATAGTTGTCCAACAGAGGGAAGAAGTACAAAAATGTTCTGGAAAATTCAGAAATACAGGAGTACAAGTCACTTAGGAATGAAATAAACAGATAGTGCAAGGAATGTTCAAATGTGTGTGAAACCTTATTGGACTTAACTGCTAAGGTCATCGGTCCCTAAGCTTACACATTACTTAACCTAAATTATCCTAAGGAGAAACACATACACCCACGCCCGAGGGAGGACTCGAACCTCCGCCAGAACCAGCCGCATAGTGCAAGGGAGCTAACGCGAAATGGCTACATGAAAAATGTGAAGAAATCGAAGAAAAAAAGATTACATTAAAAGGAAGGACGATAACATTATGAGTGCAATGGGAATGCCACTGTTAAATGCAGAGGAGAGAGAGGATAAGTGGAAAGAGGACACTGTTGGCCTCTATGACGGACAGCAATTATCTGATGACGTGACAAAAGACGAAATAGGAGTCGATAGGCAAGAGACAGGGAATGCAGCATTAGAATCAGAATTTAGAAGGGATGTAGAAGAATGGAAAATAAAATTGACGATCTGTTAGATGACGATCTTTCTGGCTTTAGGCGAGGTAGAGGCTTCAGCGAGGCAGTTCTCGCGTTGCGGATGATAACTGAAGCAAGACTGAAGAAAAATCAAGACATTTTCATAGGATTAGTCGACCTGGAAAAAGCGTTCGGCAATGTAAAATGGTGCAAGATGTTTAGAATTGTGAGAAAAATAGAGGTAACCTTTAGGGAAAGACGAGTAATATACAATATGTACAAGAGCCAAGAGCGAAAAATAATAGTGCAAGACCAAGAACCAAGTGCATTCATTGAGAAGGGTGTAAGACAGGGATGTAGTAGTCTTTCGCCCCTGCCTTTCGGCCTATACGTCGAGGAAGCAATGACGGAAATAAAGGAAACGTTCAAGAGTGGGATTAAAATTCAAGGTGAGAGAACATCACTGCTAAGATTCGCTGATGACATTGCTATCCTCCGTGAAAGTGCAGAAGATAACAGGGTCTGCTGAATGCAATGAACAGTCTACATAATTTAGATTGAGAGTAAACTGGAGAAAAACGAAGGTAATGAGAAGTAGCATGTATGAGAACAGCGACATTCTGAACATCATAATTGTGATCACGAGGTAGATGAAGTTGAACAATTCTTCTACCTAGTCAGCAGAATAACCAATGACGAACGGAGCAAGGAGGGCGTAAAAAGCAGACTAGTACTGGAAAAAAGGGCATTCCCGTCCTAAAGAAATCTACTAGTATCAAACATAGGTCTTAATTTTAGGAAAAAATTCTGAGAATATGATGAGATGTGGTACTACAGAAGAATGTTGAAAATTAGGTGGACTTACAAGATCAGGAAAGAATAGGAATATGAAAAACACTGACAAGAGGCAGGTACAGGATGAAAGGACATCCGTTAAGATATAAGTGAATAAGTTGCTTGATATTAGGAGTTATGGAGCGCAAATACTGTAGAGGAAGTTTGACGACCCCTGACGTACGGAGATGGAAAGCTCTCCATAAGATCAAGAAAATTTAAAACGAACAAGATCGAGCAACAGATAATGCCTTGTTAAGACTGACTTACGGGGTCCATCAACCTACGACAGGAAAGTAATGGTTACTACAACAAAGTGATTTATTCCCAAAGGACATAAAAAATTCCCTAGTCAATCAAGAACACAGACGTATAACAAGAGGACAAAGGACTGCAGATACGAACTATAGCCTTGCCACAGGTGGGTGAATGCATGAAAGAACGATGTAAAAATACGTGTAGAATACAACCACTGATTGCGATAAAGATTATTGATTTAAAGAAATGTTCTGGAAAGGAAGTACTCTCGCTTAGGCATATGATGGGTGCAACTGGCTGGCTGTGAAAATTTGAAAGGTTTTCGTGTGTTTTCTGCCGTTGTAAATATTTCAACCTTACTGTACTGGAACAATAGTGCATGGACGCGCTGAACGAGTAGTGGAAGAGATCCTTGACTCTGTGTTTAATGTGGTCTGTGCCACACTAGGACTTAGTCGCCAGTCAGCTGTGCAGCGTTATGATACTCTTATTAGAGGCATAGCAGGTAGCATTTGAATTTTAGAGAAAGAGCTCTGATATTTGTGAATCTGGGGGAAATTATCTAGAATACTTTATTATGGACGTGAAAACTAGTTTGTGAAGATATTTTCTTGACTATATGACTGGAGAAGATTTTGGAGGAAGATTTAAAGGTAACCAACGCACGCGCAAGAGTGAAATGTTGGTCATAACTATTAACGGAAGGATATCTGTGTAATCGGCCGGGGTGGCCGAGTGGTTCTAGACGCTTCAGTCTGGAACCGAGTGACCGCTACGGTCGCAGGTTCGAATCCTGCCTCGGACATGCATGTGTGTGATGTCGTTAGGATAGTTAGGTTTAAGTAGTTCTAAGTTCTAGGGGACTCATGACCTCAGATGTTAAGTCCCATAGTGCTCAGAGCCAAATCTTTGTCGCTTAGATAACTAATAATATTCATGTCACAAATAACGAAATAAAAATCAGTGGAGTATTATTATTATTATTATTGTTTTAGTTGCTGCATTTCTTGATTAGAGTTTGCTTCCGAGAAGCACCAGACGCAAAATAGCACGCTGAGCAAGAGGTAAGTTACTTATCTTTCAAGGCAGATCCCACTTCGCAAACAGTACGTAGTCAACAGTATCAGGTGTTGTACTAAGTAAGCAGATTAATTTGCAGTGTACAGTGAAGGTAATCTTACACAGTTATTTTTTTTCCGATCTGAGCAGTATTTTATTTTGTGGAAATTTAAAATCAGACATAGCACTTCATGTTACATAGCTATCAAAGGTACTGCAGTATTGAGTTCAGATTAAATAGTTCACAGAGTACACAGTTACTTCTATTGGGATTTAATTAGATTAATTTTCATTCTTTCGAATCCATCAATTCACTAAGTTAAAAATTATGTTTCACGACGCTGTTCACAAGAGCAATACAGGCCGACCATCAGTCATTATTGCTCGGTAGTACGATATCTTAAGGACACGTCAAACAAGAGAAAGTTTTTGAAAAACAATATTCAGTATTTCATATATAGATAAATTACATAGAGAGTTTACAAGTTAAACCGTGCAGCGAACGCCTGACGCAGATTAACAGATTTCACTCTCACATTGTCTCGGTAGCTGCAGTGATGGGCCATGCATACCACTCTTAAGCTGCGTGAGGGCAAAAGACGACTGGAGTAGTGGCTGTAAATTCCAAGTGCAGATTGGCCTCTGTATTCTGCTCCAATCTGGAGAAATCTCTCTCTACAGCTCTAAGACACAATGTGCCGTCTGCGGCATCTCCAAAGCAAGTGTCCTCTAATTTATCTCTACGAAACGTATCCGGTACTGGCAGTGCCGGAATGTCGCCAGTAGACCTTGCGAGCCCCAACCAACGACAATTTAATAAACAAGCTAAACAATCTCCTACTCTTGCAAATTTTGCCATTGTTAAGCAGTAAGGTATATTCCTGGTGTGGTGCAAGACCAAAGCCATTAAATCACTCCCACTACAAGACAGACTTTCAGTAGTAGCCAACCGAAAGACATCCATGTATACAAGTGAGTGAACTCGCTGCCATTATAGAAATAAATACTATGAGCCAACCAGACAAACTGCATGGGGGCTTAATTAATTATTATGCAAATAATTTTGATTTTAGTAGCTGACTGTCCGGTTACGCAGTCTCGTAACCGGTTGGCCCTGACTAGTACTAGTACGCAATCTGACTGCATAGAATAACAACAAGAAATGAAAGAAAACTTTCGTTAACACAATTAATTAATTAAGTCCCCAGCAACTATAAAAGCTACGAAACAAAAACTACGAACAACAAAGCACAAGTGTAACTGTTCTGTGTGTGGAAGTGTGATTCAACGTACTCATCTGGCACGGTTCTTCCTCAAAAAGACAAGATATTTTAAATACCATTTACACTGAATTAATTAAATAAAACTGAAATACTATACTTGCACATAGAAACCAGAATTGCACTCTAATACATGAACATAAGCCAGATGCTTTGTTGACTGAACCTGTGACCAAGATGCATTATTGTTTAAGACATTGAAATAAAAATAAAAAAATTTATTTCTTCATATATATTGACGAAACATACACTCTGATCATTACAACATCCGCAATCGAACAGCATCGGCTGTCTAGCCCATCAGAACAACTGCATACAACATGCTCACAACTAGTCACGGCTACATCGGAACTCCTACTGCCCACTTCTCAATATGCACTCTCCACCACGACTTCTCGACAAGCACTGTCCACTACCACATCTCAACAAGCACTCCTGTGGAGGCGGCTGAATAATACTCTTTGGCGCAATCTCTGGCGCTGTGACTCAGTGTAGCCACCTTTCAAAACCCTTACTGAAATTTCAAGAAACATCTCAGCTGCCTCCACTGGGGTTAACGGCTGCTCCTACGCTATGCAGTTTCGTGTTCTCTCCTGGTTTTCAGATAATTATCTTACCTAGAAAAGGTCCGTTTCGGTTCTGACACAATCCAGTTTTAAGGCATACTGCCCATCCTCACTCAAAGTCCTGCTCGGCTGGGACAGCACACTGACCTCCGCTCCTTTATACCAGCGCAAAGAACGGCTCTCAGCAGAAAACAACTTCACGACTGTTTGTTTCCGACATGTGAAACTTTCCTTTCATGAGCCAGTCAAAAGAACTAAGGCTGCTGTAGTTACAATACTCCGTCACTCTATCAAGAGGGAAGGAGATTTAGAAATAATTAGAAATGCAGTCATTGTCATTAGTGAATACTGCTTGCAGTCACCTAGTGTTACTGATTTGCCTTGACAGACTCTGGGAATCCGCATATTAAATTAGGAGGATTGTTCAGAAAGTAAGGAACGATCGGTCGCGAAATGGAAACCACAGTGAAAATCCGATCAAGTTTTGCACAGGTGTATTGGGCAGTGTCTCTAGTATGCCCGTCGATCGCATTACGTCGTTCTTTTTAGTTCTGAGCACACAGGGAACGCATAAAGATACCTAGAAGAATAGTGTCTCCCGCCAAGTACGGGGCCTGGTGAGAAATTTCTCCTGAAGCATCCAACATTACATAACTGTCGTGCGTCTTCTTCTTCAAGGCAATTCTCAGCCGCATTCTACAGGGGCAATGAAGATGTTCCATTATCGTTTTCGATTGGAAATGTTTGATTACCTACAATACAGCCCGTAATTGTCTCCATATGAGTTTCATCTCTGCTCACATGAACCGCTGGCAATGAAGACAACATTTTGGCGCAGACAACGAGCAGTAGTCTAGCGTAGAGATTTGGCGGGAAGCACTGGCGGCTGCCTACTGTAACGAGGGTATTGGAAAGTTGGTACAACGCTACGACAAACGTCTAAATCGAATCAGCAACTACGAGGATAAGTAGCTGGAAGTTGTAGCTAACTGTTACAAATAAAACAGTTATTTTCACTGTGGTTTCCATTTCGCGACCTATCGTTCCTTACTTTCCGAATAGCTCTAGTATAAAGCAGGTTATGGGACAGTTTGGGTATAAACTGTCACATTACGAGTGGCGTTATCCTGCCTCAACTAACGATAACATTCAATTGCCGCACAATATTATTCACTATAGTTTAATATACTTCAATTTTCTGTAAGCTGAAAGGTTACAAGCCGTCTGGCTTGCCTCCTTCCATTCATATGCTGCATTCATCTGTCCCTCTTCATGACGAGCGATGGGCAGGACACTTTTCTTTCATCACGCTAAAAGTCTCATGAAGTTATTTTATGTCCGTCAATGAACACTACTGGCCATTAAAATTGCTACAACAAGAAGAAATGCAGATGATAAACGGGTATTCATTGGACAAATATATTATACTAGAACTGACATGTGATTACATTTTCACGTAATTTGGGTGCATAGATCCTCAGAAATCAGTACCCTGAACAACCACCTCTGGCCATAATAACGGCCTTGATACGCCTGGGCATTGAGTCAAACAGTGCTTGGATGGCGTGTACAGGTACAGCTGCCCATGCAGCTTCAACACGATAACACAATTCATCAAGAGTAGTGACTGGCGTATTGTGACGAGCCAGTTGCTCGGTCACCATTGACCAGATCTGGATAATGTGCTGGCCAGGGCAGCAGTCGAACATTATCTGTACATAGAAATGCCCGTACAGGACCAGCAACATGCGATCGTGCATTATCCAGCTGAAATGTAGGGTTTAGCAGCGATCGAATGAAGCGTAGAGCCACGGATCGTAACACATCTGAAATGTAACGCCCACTGTTCAAAGTGACGTCAATGCGAACAAGAGGTGACCGAGACGTGTAACTAATGGAACCCCAAACCATCACGCAGGGTGATACGTCAGTATGGAAATGACGATTACACGCTTCCAATGTGTGTCCATCGAGATGTCGCCAAACACGGATGCGACCATCATGATGCTGTAACCAGAACCTAGATTCATCCGAAAAAATGACGTTTTGCCATTCGTGCACCCTGTTTCGTCGTTGAGTACACCATCGCAGGCGCTCCTGTCTGTGATGCAGCGTCAAGGGTAGTCGCAGCCATGGTCTCCGAGCTGATAGTCCATGCTGCTGCAAACGTCGTCGAACCGTTCGTGCAGATGGTTGTTGTCTTGCAAACGTCCCCATCTGTTGATTCAGGGATCCAGACGTGGCTGCACGATCCGTTACAGCCATGCGGATAAGATGCCTGTCATCTGGACTGCTAGTGATACGAGGCCGTTGGGATCCAGTATGGCGTTCCGTATTACCCTCCTGGAGCCACCGGTTCCATATTCTGCTAACGGTAATTGGATCTCGACCAAGGCGAGCAGCACTGTCGCGATACGATAAATCGCAATCGCGAAAGGCTACAATCCGACCTTTATCAAAGTCGGAAACGTGATGGTACGCATTTCTGCTCCTTACACGAGGCATCACAACAACGTTTCACCAGGCAACGCCGGTCAACTGCCGTTTGTGTATGATAAATCGGTTGGAAACTTTCCTCATGTCAGCGTTTTGTAGGTGTCGCCACCGGCGCCAACCTTGTGTGAATGCTCTGAAAAGCTTATCATTTGCATATTACAGTATCTTCTTCCTGTCGGTTAAATTTCGCGTCTGTAGCACGTCATCTTCCTGGTGTAGCAATTTTAATGGCCAGTTGCATATATTAGGAAACTGCATTGGTTGTCGGTAGAGGCTTGTAGTTCTATTCTAAGAAAACGTGAACACCACTCAGTTAGCACAGCACACTGAAAACGACAGGGGAGACAACATAGCATTCAGAGGCTTTGTTCTGGCTTACGTGTGTCAAGGTGCCACATGGGAGGACTCACCAAGCTTCCTTTTGTAGTTGTCACTGTTCGGCTCTGTAGAAGGATGAAAGTGGCAGTCTCCAGTGCTGGCCGCCACCTAATAATTTATGGTGAGAAATCACAAGTCTTGGAATGTCGAGGCCTACACGTTGGGAGGAGGAGCCACGCGGAGTCCCAGTTGCGCTGGAAATTCAGAACTACATAAACAACGCCCTGAATCGCCCATTGCCCACTGACGTCAGATGGGAACTTCTAGAGCAAATTGGCGAAGAAGATGTGCTCTGATTGGCCCGCGTCTGGAGACAATGTGTGGTGAGAATATCAAACGTCGAAGTTTTCACGCTATTGGCGAAAAACAGTAACATTTTTCCTTATTGATAGCTGCGGCAGCAACAGCGCAAGCAGCAGAGTGGGAAGCATGGAGACGTGAAGATGGATACTCTTGGTTTGGATGTGGAAGGTGAAAGTTTGCTGGTCTTAGACGTCGAGGACTGTGAGTACAGAAGGCGGATGTGACTTCATGGCGTCCAAGTCCTGACGAGCGAGATTCCGGTTCTTCACATGCGATCACGCACCTGCGACTTAACTGTCACAGCAGATTGGTGAGAGTACGCAGGAGCACCGGCGATTGGTAGGCGCTGATGTTTACACAGGTGACACGCCATGGTCACGGCACCAATAATCCCAGTTCCAGTGATAGTACCATTTTCATTTATTATTCAGCCAAACTGAGGAGTAGCTAAAACTTTTTTTGGGTTGCATTCGTATTGGTGACTGGATGTGTAGCTAGGATATGGTAGTGCAGCCCCACTCCCTCCTCAATTGCTTCACAACTATACTGCAATCACTTTTTATAACAGTCATGTCACTGAATCATTCGTAGGATTTTATAGAAATTTCCTAACTTAGGAAACCATATTAAGGTCATTTTTGAGACAGAGATTCTGTTAAGCAATTAAAATCTAGCGTTTGGTCTTCAGGAGTGAGTGACCGAGTTTGGGCAGTTCCGTCATTCCGGTACAATTTCACATCCACACACCGCAGGGTTTTTCAAAGTGCAAGGTGTTTATGTGAAAGACTTATGGGTTTTTGGTTGACCAAAGTTTAGTGTCTTCATTATTCCCATATCCACTCAGGTAAAAGCATGCCTCACTAGCTAAGAAAATATGGTCCAGATCTCCGATTATGTGGATGTCAACATACGCCTGCGAATAACTTGCAACAAACTGTTCTACACTGATAATTCGTTGATCATGGGAGAACGACATATTTACCAAGCAATAAACTGCTCAGTTTTACAGATGTGATATGACCTCTGTTCACCACATTGGTGTCTTCGTTTGTGGGGTTATCTTGCAGTAGCTGAGGGAATGGACGCAATGCGACTCCTATTTACAGACACGTTTCTTTTCATGTTCATGACTTGGCGATCGCACATCACTATTCCCTTATTTATGAGGTGATCAATGTACAGATACATAACACAATCATAATAAATGGTTCAAATGGCACTGAGCACTATGGGACTTAACTTATGAGCTCACCAGTCCCCTAGAACTTAGAACTTCTTGAACCTAACTAACCTAAGGACATCACGCACATCCATGCCCGAAGCAGGATTAGAACCTGCGACCGTAGCATAACCATAATAAAGTAGTTGTTTATTCAGTAAATGAAAGACTGTAATGAAAGATGATTATCCACTCTGGCAGACTAGACATTAAAATGAATCCACTGGCGACAGGACGTGACAAGTCCATCTTTATTCTAGACGTCATACATTAAAGCGTTGATAATATCTGCCAGAGAAACACTCCAGATCTCGACACGAAACCTTTTACTTGGATCCTCAGAACTAAATTCAAATATATAAATCGCACATCAAGGGTAAGATATTACTGTATCATGGTAAGCGAAATGTCATACCTAGTGGTGCTTTTATGAGTGTGTAGGTAGACTGGACAGGTTCTGGCATCAAAAGTATGTCACTGATGAATCATCCAGTTTCTCCCCTCCACGGATCTGGCATACGCAAATTACCCTGTGTATAAAACTGGAGGGAAATTCAATATAGCAGGGGTTTTACCACATTCTTATGATGTATCTAAGGATGCAGGGCTATTGTCGTAAATAAAAACTAGTGAGAAATTAAAAAACCCAAGATGGCACATTGTCATGCTGATGGAAGTAGGTGACATAGACTATACTGAGTATATAGTTCAAGATGGCTGACTTAGAAAACTGACACAGCCTGTATGATGTCAGAATCCATGATGACAATCCAAGATGGCTGACCTGGAATACTGTCACTGCCTGTATGATGTAAGAATCCAAGTAGAAGAATACTCTTACTGGCTCTATAATGAAAGAATCCAAGATCTGTAATGGTATTACTATGACATTAGACTACCCCTTGAGACGAAAAATATTCGATTCCCCTGCAAGTCGAGGCCTGTCTGTTAGACAAAGGACGCCATTGTGCTGACCTACTTAACATGTTTTTTTTTCACTCACTTCATTCGTTCTAAGTATAGAATTTAAGATGGCTCTCAGGTTCTCCAATGATGTAACATACTGAATGTCCAGATTTGAAGTCCAGAAGTCTTAAGTTTAAACTATTTCCCCACCAGGCTTATGACATCGCAGCTTAAATAGCAGTCAGAGTAAGTTTGGATCTGACTTGCCCTATGTGAAAGCCCACCTGTGCTATACCTAAACAAATGTGGTCTTATTTACACAAATACCACTCCAGGGACAAACCTCTTTCTACATTAGCAAAGTTCATAATCACCGCCCCATCCGCATTAGCAGGTTGCGCAGAACCGTGCCATTAGCTACTAGGGCTGCTGTGCTGCGTTAGACGCACTAGGTCGGCAGCCAAGAGTCAGTCCACCGTGTGCTGGTGGCAAATCTGCACACAGAGATGCCAAGTCAGTGCTGTCGATTCGACTGTCTAACGCACAGTGGAGACTAGAAGTTCTGATGTCCACCAATGTCCTGTTTGAGATAGCACTGCAGCCCTAGCCCACTTGACCGAGTTAAAATAATGGGAAACATGATATATCAAAAGATGCGCATTTGACCTCCTGGTGTGGAAACATGTGCGGTGGCTCGGGGAAAAAACTACAAGCTCCTTAAAATTTACAACAAAAATTTGTGTGTAGAATGGAGGAAAGGACGGCGACTATTTCAAGGGCACCAGCCATCATAGCGCCGTGAACATCTGTCAAAAGCCTGATTACGTACCTCTTGCGGTGTGGTCCGCTGCGACACATGCAAGAAGAGAGTCAATGACGCTCTGGAAGGTACTAACAGGGATGAGGTACCGTGCTGACGCCTCTGTTGTAAGCCAGCTGCGCTAGGCTTCTCAGCTGAGAATCCATGTGGGAACAGCCTGATCGAGGTCGGCCCACAATTCTCGACTGGATTCAAATCGAGAGAGTTTGGTGGCCAGAGGTGTATGATATACCCATCCTGGATCTCTTCAGACCACAGATATATACTGTGAGATGTGTGAGGCGTTGCCTTGTCCTGCTGGTATAGGTCATCATGCCTAGGAAAATCACACTGCAGTCCTCAAGGATACAGGTATAATGTGTTGATCCAGTCTGCCTTCCAGATGACTAGACCACCCGGGGAATGTCACGAAATCGCTCTCCAGGCCATAATGATCGGTTCTCCAGCTTGGACCCTTCCGACAATTGTTGGAGGTTTTTGATCACACCAAAGGACCATAAAACGTGGTTCATCTGAAATGGCCACTCGTCGGCACTCAGTGGACGTCGGTTATGGTAATCAGGTGCAAATTCCAGCCCTCGTCGCCAGTGAAAAGCAGGCAGCATGGGTGCATGAACCGGTGCATGAACCGGGCACCAGCTGTGGAGGCTCCTACGCAGCAACGTTCGCGGAACCGTCGTAGAAGAGACACTGTTGGCAGCCCCTTGCTTCATCTGGACGGTCAGCTGCTCAACACTGGCACATCTGCTCGCCCGTACACATCGCTGCAGCCGTCGTTCACCCCTATCGTCTGTGGCCCTTGGTGCAACGCGTGACTCGCCGCCGGTTTTGGACAGCGCCATTTTACCATTTATACACTCATTCTCATAAATTAAGGACAATGCTGATACATGGTGAAACAACGCTCTGGTGGGCGTTTTGTGGGTTTAAATCACCTCGGGGTACGACC
This sequence comes from Schistocerca americana, assembly GCF_021461395.2. Lineage (NCBI taxonomy): Eukaryota > Metazoa > Arthropoda > Insecta > Orthoptera > Acrididae > Schistocerca > Schistocerca americana. Next base: position 288,220,035 of record NC_060121.1, on the reverse strand, counting down.
ATGCGGTGCATTAGACCTGCGGTCGCCGCATGGTGGCGCTGGCAGCAGTCCACATAAGCAGAGGTGTGTTGGTGCACGTCAGAGTACGGTGCAGCGAGTAAGTGTGCAGACGTTTTCAGAGGCGTTAATGGTGATTGTGTGTTGAGAATGGCTCAAAGAACATATATTAATGACGGTATGAGGGGTAGAATACTACTAGTGTGATCTCTAGATTATGGCAACGATTCCAGCAGACAGGAAACGTGTCCAGGCGATACAGTACGGGGCGTCCACAGTGTATAATACCACAAGAAGACCGATATCTCACCATCAGGGCCCGCAGACAGCCACAGAGTACTGCAGGTAGCCTTGCTCGGGACCTTATCGCAGCCACTGGAACAGTTGTCTCCAGACTCACAGTCTACAGACGACTGAACGGGCATGGTTTATTCGCCCAGAGACCTGCAAGGTGCATTACACAGACCCCTGGTCACAGGAGAGCCCGTAAAGCCTGGTGTCAAGAACACTGTTCATGGTCATTGCAACAGTGGTCCCACGTTATGTTCACGGACGGGTCCAAGTATAGTCTGAACAGTGATTCTCGCTGGGTTTTCATCTGGCGTGGACCAGGAACCAGATACCAACCCCTTAACGTCCTTGAAAGGGACCTGTATGGAGGTCATGGTTTGATGGTGTGGGATGCGATTTTGATTGGTGCACGTACACCCCTCCATGTCTTTTACAGAGGAACTGTAACAGGTCAGGTGTGTCGGGACGTCATTTTGCACCAGTATGTCCGCCTTTTCAGAGGTGCAGTGGGTCCCACCTTCCTCCTGATGGATGATAACGCACGGCCCCACCGAGCTGCCATTGTAGAGGAGTACCTTGAAACAGAAGATATCAGGTGAATGGAGTGGCCTGCCTGTTCTCCAGACCTAAACCCCTCTGGGATGCTCTCGGTCGACGTATCGCTGCACGTCTTCAAACCCCTAGGACACATCAGGGGCTCCGACAGGCACTGGTGCAATAATGCGAGGCTACACTCCAGCAGCTGCTCGACCACCTGATCGAAAGAATGCCAACCCGTTCTGCGGCCTGTGTGCGTGTGCATGGTGATCATATCCCATATTGATGTTGGGGTACATGCGCAGGAAACAGTGGCGTTTTGTAGCACATATGATTCGGGACGGTTTTCTCAACTCATCACCAATACCTTGGACTTACAGATCTGTGTCGTGTGTGTTCCCAGTGTGACTATGTTATTAGAGCCATTTTTGGGTAGTGCCACGTTGTGTGGCACCACATTCTGCAATTATACTTAATTTTTGAGCATGAGTGTAGAATACTTTAACCACAGCAGCAAGCTAACAGTTAGCAAACTTAGCGATTTCAGAAACACTTCCACGTTTGACCCAAAAGCCAATGATGATGCCCTTTTGTACATCAGATAAATTTCTCCGTTTCTGCATTACGACAACGAGTGCACTGTTTTCCGGATCCTCCTACACGCTTTATATACCCTCACTGCTAGTGGTCTCACCTCCCATCTGCGAGTCGTTATTACCCCTACCCATTACCCTCACTAGTCGTTGGGATCGCTAATTCCCGTAGGAGTTCGGGCGTGTTTGTGTCTCGTCCTGCTTATACGGGGTAACACAGAGAAACGGGTACATTTCCACAATCCAATAAAACTAGAAGTGATGAAGGAAAGAAACTGCTTTCACAGTAATTGCCATTTACGAAACATTTGCGGCATTTATAATTTAAAAAAAAAATTACATCGTTTTGATGTTGTCCTCCTGTACGAATACACTAGTGAAATCTGCTACTGAGTTTCCTCATTGACCGCTGCAACATCTCAGCTGGGATACTGTGAACTCCATCCCGAATTTGTTTTAACTCATCCAAGGTTCTTGGTCAGGTCGTCTGGACTTTGCTCTTGAGGTAGCCCCACAATAAAAAATCACAAACGGATAAATGTGGCGATCTAGGGGGCCAGGGAATGTTACCGAATCGTGAGATCACACGGTTGCCATTGATTGCGGTGCAGTGTGTGATGTCGCTCCGCCCTGTTGAAACCAGGCTTCTTGAACGTTTCGAAAACTGTTCAGTGCAGGTGTGACGAAAATTTGCAACGTCTTCACTTAACGATCGTCATTGACAGTTATTGTGTTTCCCTGTTCATTTTCGAAAAAGAACGGTCCGATAATGCCATGTGATGAAACACCACACCGTACTGTCACTTTACTAGAGTGTTAAGCGCGCTCATTAACGTCATTAGAATTTGTGTTTGCCCAGTATCAAAATAGCTCTGAGCACTATGGGACTTAATATCTGAGGCCATCAGTCCCCTATAACTTAGAACTACTTAAACGTAACTAACCTAAGGACATCACACAAATCCATGCCCGAGGCAGGATTCGAACCTGCGACCGTTGCAGTCGCGCGGTTCCGGACTGAAGCGCCTAGAACCGCTCGGCCACCGCGGCCGGCTTGTCCAGTAACAGTAGTTAGATGAAAATGTGTCTCATCTGACATACACAAATTTTTTAGAAATTAATCGTCATTGTTTATTTTTGTTATCATTTGTTGACAGAATGCTAATCGTAATGCTCAAATTGTCGCACCATTTGCAGTTTGTACGGATGAAATTTTAAATGAAGATGAAGAATTCTGTGAACACTTTCCTGGGACATTCCGACAACTGCTTCTGGCTTACGAAGTGAACGCCGTGGGCTCCGTAAGACAGACTTGTGTACAACATCAATCTTTGCTGGAGAACGCACAGTTCTTGGACGTCCTGTTGGTTTCTTCTTGAGGGCATATCCAGTATCTTCAAAGTTTTTTTTCATTTGTTGTATTTCAGTGCCCCATCTCGAGCGGGTTGGCAGCAGCATATGCGCTGCTCTTCAGCCGAAAAACATTAATTATACAACAGAAGACATTTAAAATAAGATGAAGGAGAAAATATGGCAAACATAGATATAAAAATAGGGTACATGTTGGAAGAGCACAGACAAAAAGGGGGCGACTGTAAAAAAATCGTAAAAAAGTAGCGCACACAAAAAAACCACACACAGGGACAATTAAAAGAACACTAGGCGAAGTATGGCCGGAACATAAAAGTATCGATGAACGGCGTACCACATAACAATCACTGACAATACCACTATGTACAAATCCAGCACACAATTAAAAAAAATGGTTCAAATGGCTCTGAGCTCAATGGGACTTAACATCTATGGTCACCGGTCCCCTAGAACTTAGAACTGCTTAAACCTAACTAACCTAAGGACATCACACACATCCATGCCCGAGGCAGGATTCGAACCTGCGACCGTAGCAGTCGCGCGGCTCCGGACTGAGCGCCTAGAACCGCTAGACCACCGCGGCCGGCACACAATTAAAAACACAGCTTTTCAAAATTATTAATCATACATTTTATCGCGTGTTTCGACGGGACGGCATCATGACATCCTAAATTATAAACACGTCGAAACACTCTCTGTGCCGCTACCAAACTATGATTATTTCTATAAACACGCTGTTGTCCGTTCCATTGATCCATGATTATTGAAATGGCAGACTGTTTACCCGCTAACTGCCACGAACCCGCAGTGCTACCACCTGCCCATAGCTGTCACTACCCATTTCAAACATTCCCGTTATTTTGTGTCACCCTGTATATATGCGGTGTTGTTATTTCGAACATGTCCGTATAATTGGAAGCATATGCATCGTACAGAATAGAATTAAAATTTGGTCAGGGGATACGCAGCGTTTGTTTGTTGGAGAATTGGGTGTTTTTGGGAGAATGGCCATGGCAAACGTCGCTTTTACTAGGGTTGTCCAGAAAGTAAGATCCGATCGGTCGCGAAATGGTAACCATAGCGAAAATCACAAACGTTTTATTTGCAACATTTAGGTACACCTTCCAGCTACGTCTCTACATAGTTGCTGCTCCAACTTCGAGTTTTGTCGTAGTGTGGTATCAACTTTCCAATATCCTTGTCATAGAAAGCAGCGGCCTGTGCTTTCGGCCAGTTATCTGCACTGGTCTGCAGCTCGTTGTCTGTGGAAAACTTTTGTCTTCATAGCCAGCAACTCTTGTGAGCAGAGATGAGATTCAGGGGGAGCCAATTGCGGACTGTATTGTGGGTGATCAAACGCTTCCCATCGGAAACGCTGTAGGAGAGTGTTCATTGCCCCTGAAGTGTGCGGCCGAGATTTGGCATGATGAAGGAACTGCTCGACAGTTGTGTTATGTGGGCTGCATGATACAGGCGAAAACTCTAACCAGGCCCTTATACACGGCTGGCCATTAAAATTGCTACAAACAAAAACAAACGCAGGTGGTAAACGGGTATTCATTGGACAAATAAATTATATTTGAACTGACATGTGATTACATTTTCACGTAATTTGGGTGCCTAGATCCAGAGAAATCAGTACCCACAACAACCACCTCTGACCGTAATAACGGCCTTGATACGCATGAGCATTGAGTCAAACAGAGCTTGAATGGCGTGTACAGGTACAGCTACCCATGCAGCTTCAACGCAATACCACAGTTCATCAAGACTAGTGCCTGGCGTATTGTGACGAGCCAGTTGCTCGGCCACCATTGACCAGACGTTTTCAGTTGGTGAGAGACCTGGAGAATGTGCTGGCCAGGGCAGCAGTCGAACATTTTCTGTATCCGACTCGTACAGGACCTGCAACATTCGGTCGTGCATTATCCTGCTGAAATGTAGGGTTTCGCAGGGATCGAATGAAGGGTAGGGCCACGGGTCGTAACACATCTGAAATGTAACGTCCACTGTTCAAAGTGACGTCAATGCAAACAACAGATGACCGAAACGTGTAAGCGATGACACCCCATACCAACACGCCAGGTAATACGGCAGTATGGCGATGGCGAATACACGCTTCCAATGTGCGTTCACCGCGATGTCGCCAAACACGGATGTGACCATCATGATGCTGTAAACAGAACCTGGATTCATCCGAAAAAATGACGTTTGTCACTCGTGCGCCCAGGTTCGTCGCTGAGTACACCATCGCAGGCTCTCCTGTCTGTGATGCAGGTTCAAGGGTAACCGCAGCCATGGTCTCCAAGCTGATAGTCCATGCTGCTGCAAACGTCGTCGAACTGTTCGTGCAGATGGTTGTTGTCTTGCAAACGCCCCATCTGTTGACTCAGGTTCGAGACGTGGCTGCACGATCCGTTACAGCCATGTGGATAAGATGCCCGTCATCTCTAATGCTAGTGATACGAGGCCGTTGGGATCCAGCACGGCGTTCCGTATTACCCTCCTGAACCTACCGATTCGATATTCTGCTAACAGTCATTGGAACTCGACCAACGCCAGCAGCAGTCAGAAACGTGATGGCACGCATTTTTCCTCCGTACACGAGGCATCACAACAGTATTTCACCAGGCAACGCCGGCCACTGCTGTTTGTGTATGAGAAATCGGTTGGAAACTTTCCTCATGTCAGCACGTTGTAGGTGTCGCCACCGGTGCCAACCTTGTGTGAATGCTCTGAAATGCGAATCATTTGCATATCACAGCATCTTCTTCCTGTCGGTTAAATTTCGCGTCTGTAGCACGTTATCTTCATGGTGTATCAATTTTAATGGCCAGCAGTGTAGTTGGCCGGACACGCTGTTCCCTACGCATCTTTACGTGCTCACTGTTCACTCAGAACTGAAAAGACCGACACGACACGATCGACGGGCATGCTAGAGACACTGCCCAAGAGATATGTGCAAACCTTTACTGGATTTTCCCAGTGGTTTCCATTTCGCGGCTAATCGGAACTTACTTTCTGGACAACCCTCGTACATAGGGTAGTACAGTGCAATAGCCCGGTGATATTGTATAGCGCTGTACTCGAATGCGGTTTCGGACACGATAGTACAGCGCTTAAACGCACGGTATAATGTAGCGGTGTAGCCGAAGGAGATCGCGGGATTATGAGGCGCGGGACAGGGCGCCGTACAGTGGCGGCTGACAGCCTGCCCACACGGCAGGGCAATGAAGTGAGTAATAAAGGGGAGAAACGAGACGCACGCAGTGCAGAGCGGGTGCCGTGTTTACCGGGCCGGCTGCCAGCCGCGCCGGCTCCGCTATTAGCGCGCCGGTCGCGGGCGCTTGCGCCCCGCCACGGCTGCGCGGCCGCGGCCCACGCACAAAAAACGCCGGCCGCCGTGTGTGGCGCCTCTTATTTAGCCCAAATCTTTCGGCTAATCGCGACTCTTTATTTCCGATGCTAATGGCCCCGCCAGCCCAGATCCTTGTCTGCGCCGCCGCGCGGAACGACCACACGGCGCGGAGCTGGCCGGCTGGCTGGCTGGCGCTTTCGTTGCGAGGCGACGCGACGGCAGTTATTGCTACACTTGGCGCCCGTCTCGTAGGACTCTCTTTCCTTGCTTCTAGTTTCAGCCTCGATCGAAATACTCAGATTTCTAGGGTAATTCGCCGGAGATTAAAGGCTGAGCTACACGAAAGAGCAAACAAGTAACCATCCTTTTCCATTTAACAATGCAACACTGGAGATTTTTTCTCTTGAATAACTTACCCATAATTTCTATAATAGTAATCCTTTGTTTGTCTGTACATGCACCTCACGTCTCCTGATTTCCACCACATTAAGAGGACCACACCCTGCCTATCGCAGGCCGGTGTGGTCGAGCGGTTCTAGGCGCTGCAGTCTGGAACCGAGCGACCGCTACGGTCGCAGGTTGGAATCCTGCCTCGGACATGGATGTGTGTGATGTCCTTAGGTTAGTTAGGTTTAATTAGTTCTAAGTTCTAGGCGACTGATGACCTCAGACGTTAAGTCGCATAGTGCTCAGAGCCATTTGAACCATTTTTTTTAACTCTGCCTATCTAACCCATGTTAATTTAGCCAAGTATTTGACCCATTTCTGAAAAAACTGTTTGATGCAGGGCCTTAATATATCTACTGTATGTTACATGACGCTAATAGAATCAACTGTACTAAAATATACTTTATAGTTTTCAGAAAATATTATTTTTTAAATTTATTAACAAAAGATATTAAGTTTTCTCTGTACAAAATATTTTTTGCGATCTTCCTAATGAGGGACTATTAATGAATCTAGTACCAGAGGTGGCTTTTTATCTTGTGCAGAGTCTCTGAAAATTTCATTCATTTATCTCTGATAGTTTCTGATATAATGGGGCATATGTACTGAAAATTTTAGTTTGTGGGAAATTGACATTAAAGAAAAAATTTTTGAAATTTGTTACTTACAGTTAATTAAAACTGTCCTGTCCTCTAGCAGGTCTTCCAGCTTCTTTTTCAGCTTTCTGGATGTTTGTCTTGCTTTCTTGGCCATATTAGATGCAGACCTGTCTGCATCGGCTATGCTCATTTTATCACTATGTTGCAGTCCAGTGATCATATTTTCACCAGGATTAATTTTCAGCTTTATCAGTACCCAACAATTTCCACTATTACCACAACTGACTGTAATAACAGCATCACGAACTCCTAGTTTCATTGTATGCATGCTTACAAATACAGTTTTAGGAAGGCGGTTCCAAATTATGCTGTTGAAACGTTCATTTGGGTTCTGTGTCTGCCCATGCAGACATTTCCTTGGAAGGTCAGCATGAGCCAAGTCTCTGAAAATAGGTTTACCTGCTGTAATAACAGCAGCAGGAAGAGAATTCTGGTGAGAATAAGATTCTCCAGTTGCCTGAGCCCTATTGTATTTGCACCACGAATTTACTCCTGATGGACACAATCCATGACATGGCTTATCATCAGTAGAGGACTTATGGAAGAATATGGCCCAAACACCTCTCTTCATTGCACCCAGATTGTCTTTATTTCTCCTAATTCCCCGCCCACAGTATACCTGCAAGTTTTCTATTTCAGTTTTGGTTAACCGACCCTGTCCGGTCAACAATTTTCCATCTTCTAATTCTCTTCCTCTCATATCAACAGTTAGTTTTCTCAGCCTTGTTCCTAAACGTTTTTGTACATGGCCTACACATTCTATTTTGCTAATAATGGCATCTCCATACGGCTTAGAGTTCATCACATTGTTGTGTGCCTTACCGTCATCATCGCCCAAATATTTGGTGTACCATACGTCTCTTGTTTATATGGAGCGATGAAATATTTGTTGTACTCCACGAACTTCCATACCACCACTTGTTCCTCTAAAATTAGCCACACAGTTTTGTTCATTGACTTTACTATATTTGCAATATTTAGACATTATCTTCACATCTAACACTTTACCGGTGTCTACACTCGTGGAAGTCACTACTCCATTCAGAGAAGTTTGTCCTGTTTTTCGCCAACTTCCATCAAGCGCAACTGCAATATCCGAACATCCATCATTTTCTTCCACTGCTTCCCTAGCAGCCAGTTTCATGCTTTCCTCACTGACCTCACATACAGCTTTCTCTAATATTGCAGTCAGTTTTTCAAATTTATTTGGTGGTTGATGTAAGTTCATCCCTGAACAAAATGTTCTCCATGGAGCCATGCCCTTGCCAATGGATCTTAAGGCATAAACAATCTAGTATTGATTTCATAAGGGCCACTTGCATCTGGTTTTGAAGAACTCATAAATGAAATTACAGCTGGGCATTCAGTGCAAATTAAATCCAAAGCAATTACTAGGCCTTTTCTCCCACTGGGACTCTCACAAATTTTCACACTCTCTGACTCACCACACTGTCTACATCGTACAAATTTAAAAATTAAATCTGATAGTATTCTCAAATTTATAATAATGTTACTGCACCCCTTGTCACTTACAGTAAATTCGTTGTAACTCTATTGAAATGGTGAGAGCTTCTTTGATGATGCACTTGTTGAAGAAGTACAATTAGAAACGTTGTTGCCAGGCGACATACCCTCTTGTACAGAGAGCTTTCTAACTTCTTTCCTCTAAATTGTCGTTTCTTGAAAATGCCTTTACGATTCGTCATCTTCAATAACCACAACAAAAACACGTAAACAAGGGCTGCAAAAGTAAGTATAACAACTACTCGCAACCACACTTGAACAAAACTAACCGCGTGTTTGAAAGCGTGTTGTTTACAAACAGCAGAAACTAAAGAATACCGACCGTTGCATTCCAAGGAAAGCCAACACACTCGGAAGTAAAAAAAAAAAAAATCCCTAACGTGCAATGTAGGGGATATAAAGATCTAAAATATATGCAGAAAAGTGGGTGACAAAAAAGTGGGCGTGGCACATAAACACACGTGGCAGGAAAATGCTCTTTAAACGCTCAAAAAGATTTTTTTCAGCAAAATCCTTTTCAGAGTACTTAAATAAAACCTTAATCTATCGAAATATGATGAAAACCGAAAATCGATTTTTTCCGACTTGAACCATGGTGTGGTCCCCTTAAGATAATGCCTTCACGATGCATTGTTTTTTTTCCCTTAGAGTGCATTAGTTGCCTCCTTGAAACAGCACTCTGGTCGGTTTGGGGCGCTGTGGATGGAACGCAACTAGGCGGTCGTGGAATACTACTTAAGGTAGTCATGGCTGATCCTTATCAGTGTGCTGATTCAATGTGACTGATTTTCAAATACGTAGTGCTTCACTGCTGTAGAATCCTGTACTATAGGAAGCGAGGAAGAGGGTATTGTTTCGGGTGGCCGGTATCCTCTTTCTACAACACAAATGCACACGTGGTTTAATACGGTTCTCTATTTACATTAAGGTTTACTTACCTTGAATAGAGTCCACGGGTTGTGGTACAAGCTCCTCACTAATAGTCCTCTGGCAGACAATATTGGTAATCTTGCTATTACAAACTGTAGTCTCGCTATGGTCACTAATCACTTTGCTATGCACTGTCGTAATCTGAGTGGGTCAGTGAGGCCCTCCGGTCAGCAGTGGTCTCCTAAATACCTGCTGTCGAGAGGGCGTTGGCGGCATATTGCTTGTCGGTGTGCCTCTGGCCTATCTGTCCGCCCCCAGTGGTCAGCGCGACAGAATGTCAATCCTAAGAGCACGGGTCCGATTGTTGGCTGGGTAGGAGATTTTCTCCGATCAGGGACTGGGTGCTGTGTTGTACTAATCATCATCGTTGCATCCCCGTCGACGCGCAAGCCGAAGTGGTGTCAAATCGAAGGACTTGCACCCGGCTAACGGTCTACCTGACGGGAGGCTCTAGTCACATGAAATGTGCATTTCTTATATGGATACGGTGTCTGTCCTTTCGGACATGCCCGAAAGAACGGACACCATATCCATATAAGTATATAGTTCTGTCAATGCCGGTGATGACCTTCCTCTTCTGTGCGCATGCACACTTATTACCCGAACTCTTGCGGGACTTGGTAACAATGTCTTCCACGAGTAATGAGTGTGTTGGGTAGGGACACAACGAATGAAGTGTGTGGACATATGAGGTGAGAACGTGGGTCTCGCGGGAGGCGTACGTGAGATAGTCTCTGCAGTCATACTATCTTCTGTGCTCTTGGTGGCTCAGCTCAGTGGCGTAGTTGGCCTTTGGCTGTGCTGCGGTGAGGACGCGCTGTTTGTGTTCCTGCCGCGGAGCGAGCGCTCGTGTTGTTTACATAGTACTCGGCCGTTTCGCGCGTGCCGTACTCAGCATATAGATCACTATGGCACACCAATACAGAAAATCGACTCTCAAATTTACGTTCCGCAACGAATTTGCACGGCCCAAAGCACTCGAAGTCGAACGATTTCTACGAGAAGAAGTTAAAATCCCAGCGAGCGACATTCTCGGCATTCACTTGTCCATTGTGAGTAGTATCGTATATGTGAAGATCATCAACGACGCAACATGTGAACAGATCCTTCGGGACACGAAACAGGGCCTCCGTTTCTGCCATGCTGATGGCAATGTGGGGACTATGCACGTCGATTATTCTGGCATGGGACTTCGCACGATCAGAATTTTCGAACTTCCTTTCGAACTACCGGCGGAGGACGTCGTGACAGCGCTGCGCCCCTACGGCACGGTCCATGATCATATTGCGGAAAAATGGACGCAATTCCAGACATATCCTGTGCTGAACGGCGTCCGCCAGGTCCGAATCGAACTTAAACGACATGTCCCTTCATGTCTGACTATCGGTGGCTGCCGTGCCATCGTCATCTACGATGGGCAACCGAAGACCTGCTCTGGTTGTGGGAAGGAAGGACACCTCAGATCAGAATGTATGCAACGTCGCATCACTCAACTGCCGCCGGCTGAAGCGGACCCGCCATCGCAGCCGACGCTGCTTCCTGTGACTTATGCAGCAGCCCTCACGACAGCTACCACTTCACCACGACAGCCGACATCCACTGCTGTGTCGCGGCTCCATGCTCCAATACAGGGCGATGATGCCACACCCGTTCCACAAGCTACGGATTCAACTCCGATGCCGCCGCCTCCGTCGACGGATAACAACATACAGGAAGATAGCATGGCCGTCGATTCGCTTATTGTGCCTACGGCTGCCTTTGTGCCGGAACGTCATGAATCTTTGCCATCGTCTGACGCAGAAGAACACACCAGGAAGCAACGCTCTCCGAAGCGACGGAAGCGGAGGCGTAGAGCAACTTCCGAACGGGATGCGACACCGCCTCCAGAGGATGACGATTCCACCTTCAATGACGACGCTACCACAGAGGCAGCCGCCATTTGCTGCAGTGTGGCACCATCGAACGATACTGAGGACCAACCACATATATCTACAGTGGCACAATCGGATGCCGAGATGCAGGACGGATGCTGCCCACCACCTTCTGGAGTGCGAGCACCAATGCCGTGTCCTAAGGACGCTAGGGAAGCCGATCTTGCTTTCAGTTCCCCGACGTGGGCGGATGACCACGACGACGAAGGAACCATGCAAGTTACGCCAACAGGGCCCACGGCGTTGGCGCCGGCTCTCTAGAACAGCCTGCAGGTGAGGTTTGGGGGGATGCGGAGGTGTCAATACAGTCAGAAGCGTCATAGGTAATTCCAGTCTTAATGAATAACTTAACACCTGCGGTTCGTCAACAAGCTTATCGTATCGCCACGCTTAACCTCAACACGATACGGACGGCAGTGAAGATCCAGTTGCTGCGTGAGATGCTTCGTTCCTCGGATGTTGACATTGCCCTGTTGCAAGAAGTATATATAGCGGCCCTCCCCGTTTTCTACGGTTATGTGACATATGTGTCACCGGCGGACCGTAATGGCAGCGGTACGGCAATACTAGTGCGCGACGGCATTGCCATCGAAGAAGTGACTTACCTTCCGTCAGGAAGGGGGCTGGCGATCACAGCACTGGGCACGCGCATCATTAACATTTACGCTCCATCAGGAACTGACCAACGCCGCGAACGATCGCTGTTCTACTCGGAGGATATCGCCCCCCTCTTCATCAGCCGCGTCGATCAATATATCTTCGGCGGCGACTTTAACTGTGTGCTCCACCCCAAAGACCAAGTCCCACATTTCTCGACTTGTCAAGAACTTCGGCTCCTGGTTCGAGACCTGCTTCTCACCGACACGTGGGAGACAGTGCACGGTGACCGTCCCGGGCCGACATACCTTACTAGTCACTCAGCCAGTCGCCTAGACCGCATTTATGTCTCACGAGCTCTAGCGCCGGGAGTATTGGACGCCGAACGTTGGCCGCTTGCCTTCTCCGATCATAGCGCTTTCATATGCACACTCACTCTACAACAGCAGCGGATATGGCGCAGCCGAGGACCCTGGAAGCTGAATGTGGCACATCTTCAAGCCCCGGAATGCCGTCAGATTATCGCCAACACTTGGCTGGATTGCGAACGTCGTCTTCCCCGATACCCATCGACTCTAGCATGGTGGGTGGACTGTGCAAAACCAGCTTTTCGGCGTGTGCTAACACAATTCGGAAAAGATACCGCAGCTTGGCATCGTCACACATTGGACTTTTATTACACGATGCTTCGCGAACTCGACAGCCAACCACCATCTCCAAACCGACAAATGGAAAGCCGCCGAATTAAAGGTAAAATATTGTGTCTTACGAGGAAACGTTTGGAGGGGGTCGTAGTGCGATCGCGACGTCAAGACCGAGTGGAAGGAGAAAACCCGTCTATGCATCACATCGTGCTCGACAGCCGCCGACGCCGACAGCAGCTGATCATGGACCTCGTACTGCCAGGTGGTAGGGTCGTAATGACTCAGGCGGCAGTTACAGAAGCCTTCGCAGATCACTATCGCCGGTTTTACGACGAGGTGAATACAGAGGACGAGGGAGCGGACGATCACGACATACTGCAGCACGCGTCGCACACCCTCGACAACGCAGCAGCGGCGACGCTTTTAGGTGGGATTACACGAGACGACATCGAGGACGCGCTTAACAAGGGAGCACTCAACAAATCTCCCGGGCCAGACGGACTGCCGCTCGAGTTTTATCGTACTTTCCGCGATCTCATGATGCCCCGATGGATCATCATGTACCAAGAACTGATGACCCCTGGTTCCCACGTGCCACCTGCATTCGTGGAAGGTCTCCTTATACCGATACACAAGCCTTCCAGAGGTCGGACGGTCGAGGACTACAGGCCCATTACAATGCTTAACTCGGACTATAAAATCTTCGCCCGATTACTCGCCAGCCGCATAAAGAAGGTTCTGCCCCTGCTCCTCTCAATGGAGCAAACGACACAGGGCGGAGTGACCAACATGCAAACGGCAACCAGTGAATGCAGGGATTTAATAGCCATCGCCACATCCTGTCGCCTTCGAGCTGCTCTGATCTCTATTGATTTCGACCACGCCTTCGACAGAGTTCACCACAAGTTCCTTCTGTCCGTAATGGCCCGCATGGGCTTCCCGCCTGACTTTATCGACATCTTTCAGCGCCTTTTCCGTGGAGCTGCATCCCGTGTACTGGTGAATGGACGGATTGCGGGTCCCTTTCCGATCCGACTGTCAGTTCGCCAAGGATGCCCACTCTCCATGATTCTTTACGCGATCGCACTCGAACCACTTGTCGGAGGGTTGAGAAACAGGCTCTCGGGCATTTCATTGAGGGATCATACCTTTCAGTGCAGAATATATGCTGATGACCTTCTATTACTTGTCCGATCTGATGACGAGGTACGCTCGGTGATACAATGGGTCAATCGCTATGGTTTGGCAGCGGGCAGCCTCATGAATGTGGCCAAGTCGGCAGCGATGCCGATTGGGAGAGGTCTACAGGAGGACGCTTTAGCCCCACTCCCACTAGTTAACAAGATCCGGTTCTTGGGCATAACATTTACACAGGATGTGCGCCGCACGGCTGCCATGAACTATGCACGATTACTACAGGCAATACGCACAGAAGTTCGCCGGAACTTACTTCGACGGATGGACCTCCTACAGCGTGTGGAATACCTCAACCTTCACGTGGCGACTAAGATGGTCCACATGGCCCAGGTCCTACCGATATCGACAGCGATGGCACACAGACTGCAAGCAGCGTTTGGATATTACCTTACCGCCGGACACCTATTCAAAGTCCGCTACGAAACACTCACCCTCCCTCCGCTTGATGGCGGACTGGGACTTTTAAATGTACGAGCGAGGGCTACAGCATTGTGCACAATGATGAAATTGTGGACCCACCAAGATGCTTCCCTTACGGGTCGTTTGTTAGAGGAATTGCTGCCGGCGTCTCTTATGCCACCTGTCACGGTTGCACACATTACACCCTCACTCTCGCACCTCTCGGCATTTATTCTTGAGTATAGTTACGTGCACCCAGACCTTCCCAACACTCGCACTCCCAAGGCGAGAGACTTTTACAGACTGCTGCTAAGGTCCACACCTCGCAATGTGATTGAGAGGAAGAGCCCTACGACCCTATGGCCTGCAGTGTGGAGAGCGGTCCAGAAGTCGTTCCTCCCCACGCGGGTACGAGCCGCGTGGTACCAGGTGGTGAACGGGAAGGTTGTAACACGACAAAGGCTGCACGCTATTGGGATGGCGGATTCCCCCCTTTGCCCACGTTGCCACCTCGTGGATACTGACGAACACCGTTTAACATGTGGATCGGCGTTAGAGGTATGGCTGCTAGTGCAGAAGATCCTCGCCTGCTACCTCCGTATCGCGCCTCGCACAATTGAGCCACGGCTCCTCCTTTGTCCAGAGGATACTTATTTCCCACCTGCCAAGACTCACGCTCTCACATGGTTTAAAGGCATGTCCATATACTACCTCTTTCGAGATGATGAGAAGATGGTGCTTGATTACTGGCAATTTCTCCAGGACAGTCATAGCACACTTGAGTGTACACCCCGATACCGACAACTATTTGCGAACTATTTGCGCAGTGTCTTCGATAACCCCCCTCACAGTTGGGGAGTACCGGGCAGAGGATGACCGCCTTCATGGGGCTCCACACGCTGCGAAATGTTGTACCAATTTGGAACATGGAATCTGTACGCAGATGGGCCATACACATGGAATGGCGTGCGGGATTTGGTTACTTTTTTCTTTCTTTATTATCTATCATCACAGTCTTGGTTTCAAATTCTATTTCATAGTATAGAAGGAACTCTTGTTCTGTTGTTGCTACGGATGTACATTCTAATTTTTTTTTGTCAGAAAAAAAAAAAGATGGATAGAGCGCCTGACATGTAAGCAGGAGATTCCGGGTTCGAGTCCCGGCCGGGGCTCACATTTTCAGCTGTCCCCGTTGATATATATTAACGCCCGCCAGCAGCTGAAGGTATTAATATACAATTCTAATTTCGATGTACTGGGAGGTTCCTACCCCACTCTGTGGCACCTAGTAGTCAAGTCTAAGAGATGAGTGGCTTGCTAAGCGAGTGCTTCTATTATTCGTACATCAGAAATATTTTCATGATTATCATACCCACTGCCACTATAGTTCTTAAAATACGAGCCCTAGTGCGTATCAGTTAAGTTATAATTTATTCTCGCCCTTACTTTTTAATGCAACGGAATGGATAACGCATCTGACTGATAGATAGTGCACATTTCTGATGGACTCACTCCAACCTGGCAAGACCACATTTCCTTCCTGTCGTATATATTTTATCCAAAGCTTGGACTACACAGCAAGAAAATGGAGGTTATGTTAAAATACCTCGTCAAAATGGCTACCCACAACTCAATAATCAAGATCACTGTTTGTCTCATATATCTCCTCTTTTATTACAATAAATTCTTTCACGCTAATGTTGCAAAATTTCTTGCATTACACTTAAACACAATAGTTAAACAAGGAGTTCTCCGCCCAATGGGCATGACATAGCATATTCTATGGTCTTGTAATGTTTCTGTCTATTGCTGCAGTGCACTTTCTGGATTGGTAAGGAATCTATCGCTACTTCATTCTCTCCCACACTATCGTAATCTCATTCATTAGCAACATAACGAATTTACTGACTTTCGTGCTGTACCAGGAAAAATCATGCTTGATCCACTAATTTCGCTACTGTCTCATGCAAATCACAGAGACTAAATACAGGTAATAAATCACACTGACAGTATAAAACACATCTCTAAATACAAAATTTTTGGTTTTCTACTCGTTCTTCTTTCCCACATCAAACAATAGTCATCCCAGATTCACACGTCACTGACCCACGTACTAATTTTCGTACCACAAACTCTGGAGGATTTATGCACATCTCCCCGTGCAATGCAACCCACATGGAGTTGCCGGGTAGATGGCTTACTCTCCTTAATTCACTCGAATGTATCTCATAATAGAAGTTTTGGTATCTTATTTATTTCACAGACGGATCCTCAACTGAATGCTTGGACAAGGGCTTCTGATTCTTTTTATTGCCTGATAGTCAGCTTGAGACTCACACTGTACTCACCACGTAAAAGTGCTTGTCTATAATTCAAGTTCTGCACATGGAAATCTTAATTCCTTTCAACTTAGATTTACACAAGAAAGTGCTTCATCTTAATACTACCACACGCTAGTATTTGGTCTTATGATTACAACACGTGGTTTCTTTGTCACTTCTGAAGAATTCCGTCCAATTGCCGCGCTAGTTCGTCAAACTTCCGAGCAGATTTTTGGACCTTGCCCATGATGGTTCATTTTTTCTCTATTGAGGATAGATCCGACGACGTTTTTGGCCAAGGTAGGGCTTGGCAAGAGCGAAGACAAGCAGTGGAAAGTTTCGCCGTCTGTGGGCGGGCATTACCTAGTTAAAATGAAGTCCGGGAGGTTTAGCATGGAAAAAAAGCACTCCGTCTTCAGGCCAGAAGTGGCCTACCGGTACCATCCGACCGCCGTATCATCCTGAGTTGAGAATGCGTATAGGAGGGGCATGTGGTCAGAACACCTCTCTCCCGGTCGTTACGATGGCATTTTTGACCGAAGCCGCTACTATTCGGTCGAGTAGCTCCTCAATTAGCATCACGAGGCTGAGTTCACCCCGCAAAATGGCAACAGCACATGGAAGCCCGGATGGTGACCCATCCAAGTGCCGGCCAAGCCTGACAGCGCTTAATTTCGGTGATCTTACGAGAACCGGTGTATCCACTGAGGCAAGGCCGTTGCCCACTCTTAGCATGAAGGACAACAAAATGGTTTGCCAGCGCGTTATGTCCGAAGTGTCTACGACGCTGCCGTGCAACGCTGCATATGTAAAGTGGTTGTTGAAGGTCCTAACCAAAGGGGTCACGAGACGAGTGACACATCTTACGAATAATAATTGACAGGAATTTGCTGTGGCTGAATGGAGATCCACCTCAGACAGTTTCCAAATGAACATAGGGAAGGGAATTGCACGTTTAGAACCTTAGCCATCCAGGATTTGTTTGGTTTCGCGACAGGACCGCGGTTGACTTTGACATTGCATCAGTTGGCAAGATCCTTTGGCGCCATGAGATAGAAGGAAAGTTTTTCAAAAGTTTGCCCATCGCCGACATTATTTTCGCGTAGTTACTCGCTTGGTATTTGTTTTTCTCACGGTTTGCTACTGTGGCTTTCACGTTTTGGATTACTCTCGGTTTGTCCTTTCGGAGATGTGTACTGTTTTCTCCGCGAAACATTCGGTCCATGTGGCCACCCACTGTCTCTCAGAAACCGATATGCCACGCTCCCTCACCTGAGCAGCGCATTACTAAAGCGTACAGTGGACATCTGGAGACGGATATATAGCAGAAGAGTATCGCTCTTGGTAGCACATGAAGCTATACATATTCACTGGGCCAAACAGCACAAAAACTGGACAGCAGCTGACTTGTTTAACGATTCACAATATGCACTCTTTTAAAGCATGGCCCAATGACATACTGAACATACAGCTTGTTAGGGACGCAGTTTAGGCCAGAGGCGGTTCTGGGATGTTTTGGAGACGGTTTTCTTATATTGTACCGTGCACGTGGTCCACGATGATGATTTCAACATACCTGGTGGCCAAGAGTTGTCCTTTCTTCTAGTTGTTCACGATACAAGTTTCCATCTTCCAAGATGACACCAGATGTTTTCACAGGTCGGTAAACATATGTTCATTGTCTGACGAACGCTCAAATCACCATTTAGCACCGCAACTAACCCACTAGATCATGCAATCTTAATCCCATAGAAAGTGTCTGGTGCTATGTGTAACAGCGTGAGAAACGTAGCAAACAGCTCCATAGTTCCATAACTCTACGGGATTTAATCATCAATCAGCTGGGTATGGAATACCTGAAGTATTTTTTTGACTCTTCCTCCCCAAACTGATGCCATCACCCAGGTAGAGGCGATTTCATTCGATATAAGTATAATGTCTCCTAGTAGTGATTAATATTTTTTGTCTTTTTTGCCTAGCGTGCAGAGATCGTCATATTATTACTACTAAACTGTTAATCGTGCATTAAAAGGAAGCGGTAGTACGGAAATTTATGTAATGAGAAGTTCATGTATAAGAGTGAGCAAATCCTAGTCAAACCTATTACGCGACTGGCAGAATAAAAGTTTCTACCAAGTAGTCGGGGTCGCCTCTGGGATCAGCATGGCTGCCCCTCGTCTCGTGGTATTCTAAGTACGGATGTGATCATCAGAAAGCTACACTCGTCAAAGTCTTGCGCCTGCAGTCTTCGCGCCCGATGTTGAAATCTTTCTTCCTCCGAAACTAAAAATCGTATGCCTTTGCCGCTTATTACCTGATATCCACTTTCGCTCTACCGAAGAAACGCGCTACGTTCTTCGCTGGTCTATGGTGTAGCAGGAATAATTTCTGCGTCAACTGGGTGAGTGAGATTTTGTAGTTTATCTTCCCTCCACGTTAGTATTTCGTATCTGTCCAATAGAGTGGAGAGAAACAGAAATCCTGACCTCCTTTCCGAGAAAATTCGAATGGAAAATTACCAGGTAAGACCAGAGAGTGAAAGACGATACAGTGTGCGAGAAACAGCGCTTTTTTGTGTCCCTCAAAGTCAGGAGACAAAATTTGTGGAGAAATTTGGTTAGAAAATTTCTCGCATCGGAACTACAAAAAAAGAGTCTCTCCTTCCATTATTTGAGTCGAGACATGTCCGAGTACCTAACTGGGGAAAAATTATTTGTTTTGTCACATCCTCTCCTGGCGCCATTGGACAATGCTGAACGGAATGCCTCTATTGATAATGGATACAGAGAATGCTTGACCGCAGTCTGATGGCTCACAACAGCATAGCAAAAGGATTTTTCTTTCATTCTCGGCTGAGACCACCCACATACTTTACGCAACTCATGGCTATTGTCACCGAGGGAGTCCCCAATGTCAGCTGTTCATACTCTGTCTAGGCAAGGAACTTTATTTATATTTAAAAGAGAGAGGAGAATCTCATGCATTGAACTTCCGCAACTGTTTCTGATCATTATAATCCTCTCGCCCAGTGGCTAACTTGCTATCGTCAGACTGTTAGTGTCTGGGCAAATAATCCAATTTGATCCAAATGCCAGGGGTTTTTGAAGTGTGTGTGCGGAGTCGGCAATTTAAATGAAGGTAGGTCTGTGCTCGGCCGATCATTTGATCCTATTCGACACTAGTAGATTAGTTGCTTGGGTCAAATTAGATCCTCTCTTCAGATTGCACAGCACAACAGGCCTACAAAGTGAGGTGTCACAGTGATTAAGATACTAGAATCGCTTTGAAGAGAAACTCTGTCCCTTCTGAAGAATGAGTCACGAGGAAATGTGGGAAAAACAAGACATTTTGTAGTTCTTCCAGTGATAATGATTCTTCCATCATTGGCATGAGCGAAAGTGTTGAATATTTGCAACTAGTGATGGTGATAGTCATTCTGCTGATGTGAGAGTAGGGTGCTCATCTGATGCTTAATAGTACCCTCAATCAGGATGTTGTCGAAATCTTTGTTGCCATACGATTTTCATTTTCCTCTCAAATTCATTCTGCACTAAGTTTCGGTAAGTCCGTTGAAAATACGTATACATATTGATGAAAGTAAACAAAAAAAAATTTCATACCTCAATGTAATGTAATTACTGTGTTTCGTGACCATTTTTTTTCGAAAATTGTCCCGTAACTAACATAAAATCAAGGTTAAAAAGTCCGGTCACATCAGAACAACTACTTCCCATTGACTAATGTGATGTATATCAGTACCTGTGACTGCCATTAGCTACTCAGTGTGGGTTACATTATTATACCGTGAACAAGACGCCTCATTGGAAACATATTAAGGTAAGCTGCCAGCACTCAGGTACAGTTAGGTCACACAGGCCGAAAGGAGAGGCCAATCCCCAGACGAGTACCCAGAAGGGACTAGCCACAAGCAACACAGGTCAACGCCGTTTGCTTGACCAGCTTTCCTGGCCGCAGGGCGCCAGTCTTGAAGTAACAATATCATCCCGCATAGGGACACCAGCACAAATTATTTTATGACTCAAATGTGGAAGGAGGAGAAATTCTGTTTTTAGCAAGGTCCAGTACGACGATTTTGTGAGAAAAACGTACAAAACAGGCATTTCTTCCCGCGTCAGCACAGACCATAGAAGATTATCAGCTTAGTTAGCCCAACTCGAAGTCATTTTTCGTCAGAACGATCAGAGTGAAAGACAGATCGGACCATCATTGCGCTATCGACCAACCATTAATCAGATGAGTGATGATAACAACGAGATGGTATCTAAGTCTACGGCCTTTTTGCCTTATGCAGATAGCTTTTCGAACGGGATCGGCTGTATTTTGCTAAAACATATGAGAAATGTGTTTTTTGTCCACCATCTAAGATAAGGACCCTTTTAGGATCCGTAAAGGAAGATGTTGGTTTGCGTAAGGCGGATGTCTATCCTATTACAGTTGTAGCATCTTATATACCGGGCAAACTATCAGGACCATAGGGGAACAGTGTATGTTCATAAGCATCACACACACTTACAACAGCCGAGCGAATCCGCTATTGCAGAACACTGCCTTGACACTGGTCATCCTACAGAATACAACAACGCGGAGATTCTGGCACGCAATTCCAGCTGCTGGGATCTACTTCTCAAGGAAGCAGGTGAGATTAAATTAGCAAGCAACCTTATAAATAGAGATGTAGATTTGCGTTAATTCTGCGTATAATCCTGCTCTTTGCCTGGTCAAACAACAGAGGGACAATGCTATATCAGCTGTTGTTTATTAATATTTACATCGATAACTTCGGACGTTGGTCGGCTTTGGTTGTCTGGTGGCGTCTGACTTTACGGTGTACTTGTGTTGTGTGTGTGTGTGTGTGTGTGTGTGTGTGTGTGTGTGTGTGTCTGCTGTGCATGTCGAGGTTATAAATTTTCTGGCTCAATTCTCTCTCGTGCATTTGTGTCTTGAAAATGACGTAGTGTGCACCCGCCGAAATATTGCCGGGTTTTGGATGACGTCACTTGGCTGCATTCCCGTACGTTGCGTACGTTGTTTGAACATTGTATAAACCGGATTATTTTATTGCTCAACTGTAGAACGAGGACAAGTTCTGTTTTTAGCAAGGTCCGGAAACACGCTTTTATGAGCAAAACGTACAAAACAGGATTTCTTCCCACGTCATCTCAGACCATGGAAGTTTGTCAGCTGAGTTAACCCAACTCGAAGTCAGTTTTCGTCAGAACAATTAAAGTGAAAGACAGATCGTACCCTCATTGCGCTGTCGACCAACCATCAATCAGATGAGTGATGATAACAACGATGTGGTATCTAAGTCTACCGTCTTTTTGCCTTATGCAGGTAGCTTTTCGAACGGAATCGGCTGTATTTTGCGAAAACATATGAGAAATGTGTTTTTTGTCCTCCATCTAAGA
Source organism: Schistocerca americana (assembly GCF_021461395.2). Taxonomy (NCBI): domain Eukaryota; kingdom Metazoa; phylum Arthropoda; class Insecta; order Orthoptera; family Acrididae; genus Schistocerca; species Schistocerca americana. Next base: position 288,197,810 of record NC_060121.1, on the reverse strand, counting down.
TAAGGACCCTTTTAGGATCCGTAAAGGAAGATGTTGGTTTGCGTAAGGCGGATGTCTACCGTACTGCAGTTGTAGCATCTTATATACCGGGCAAACTATCAGGACCATAGGGGAGCAGTGTATGTTCATAAGCATCACACACGCTTACAACAGCCGAGCGAATCCGCTATTGCAGAACACTGCCTTGACACTGGTCATCCTACAGAATACAACAACACGGAGATTCTGGCACGCAATTCCAGCTGCTGGGATTTAGTTATCAAGGAAACAGGCGAGATTAAATTAGCAAGCGACGTTATAAATAGAGATGTAGATTTGCGTTAATTCTGCGTATAATCCTGCTCTCTCCCTGGTCAAACAACAGAGGGACAGATATAATGCTACATCAGCTGTTGATTATTAACATTCACATCGATAACTTCGGACGTTGATCGGCTTTGGTTGTCTGGTGGCGCCTGTCTTTACGGTATGTGTGTATGTATGTATGTGTGTGTGTGTGTATGTGTGTGTGTCTGTATTTCGATATATGCTGTGCATGTCAGGGTTACAAATTTTCCGGTTCAACTCTTTCTCGAGCATTTGTGTCGTGAAAATGACGTAGTGCGCACCCGCCGAAATATTGCCGGGTTTTGGATGACGTCATGTGGCTGCGTTCCCGTACGTTGTTTGAACATTGTATCAGCCGGAAGGAAATCAAATGTTATAGCCATCTGCCACAAAAAATAGCTTATGTCTTGAAATTTTTCCCGTCGTACTGAACACTGGATGATGTGTCGGGAGAACATCCGGCTGTCGTTTACTACCACGCCCCGTATTTCACCTGTAGGGTGGCCAGTTGAAATATGGTGCTTGATACTAAACGACGACTTGCTGCACTCCCGAAACATCATGGAGCAGGCAAAATGGTACTTGATGACTTCCGTTTGTTGCTGTACTATACAATGTTCTACATATACATCTACATCCATACTCCGCAAGCCACTTGACGGTGTGTGGCGGAGGGTACTTTGAGTACCTCGATCGGTTCTCCCTTCTATTCCAGTCTCTTATTGTTCGTGGAAAGAAAGATTGTCGGTATGCCTCTGTGTGGGCTCTAATCTCTCTGATTTTATCCTCATGGTTTCTTCGCGAGATATACGTAGGAGGGAGCAATATACTGCCTGACTCCACGGTGAAGGTATGTTCCCGAAACTTCAACAAAAGCCCGTACCGAGCTACTGAGCGTCTCACCTGCAGTGTCTTCCACTGGTGTTTATCTATCATCTCCGTAACGCTTCCTCTGCTCTTTCTACAATAACGACAATGTGCAGTTATAACTGGGATGAGGATATGAACAAACACTATTTGAATTTAAGCCATTTATCTCCAAACCTTCACCTTAAGTTTGTCCTCAAACTTTAATTATTTCCCTTACGCCTGCGTCACTGCTTCTACATAGCTACGCTCTCCGCCACTCTTTACCGTAACATACTAATTAGTTCTCCACACCAGAGTTGCCGCGGTATTAGATGCGCACCTGGCACAGGTTCTTGGCACCTGCGATATGCACCCATTCCACCCACACGCGGTGAAGCCACTCTGATCTCCCGCAGCCCGAATCGAATTGCTCAACTACCCACTTTCTCGGCAATTACATCTGCGCTGCTGTGCGGCGTCTAAAAACGAGAAGGCAGTGCCCTGTAGTATTAGTTGGCCTCGCCTCTAAAAATTTCACACAGCATAACGCGGCCCGTCGGCCGCAGCTGCCGTCATTTGTCTCTTCTGGCCGGGGCAGTCACCGCCCCCTCCCCCTCCCCCAGCCCGCCCCTCTTCAGTCCGCACGTTCCTCTTCCATCACCCTCCCCCTACCCCACCCCTGTCCAGGCCAGAGTCCCTGCTCAGTGTTCCTCAGTGTGTTTGCTGGCGTCGCTTTATCGTGCGGACCGATCTTACTAATGTTTCTCCAATTTATCTTGCTTCTTTCATCACGCTGCGCCCCTCCTGCTTGCCTGGCCTGTAATATCTTCTGTTACAACCGGCAGCCAATAAAAACAGGCGTCGACGACGGGCCCAGTGCCACCGTTGCTCCCCTGTTGTTCCGACTTGCACGTTGTCCAAAAACAATCTTGAGCATTCACGTGGTCGTTGGGGCGTTTCCTCTGCGATAGTTATCCACACTTAATTCTTGGAGATCCGAGACGGCTAGAAGAAAAGATTTTGACATTTAGGCGCCCACCGACGCCATTACTATTGGTCACACAGCATTATCCGGCATTAGACAAGGAGTTTCAATTTGATATTGTTGCAGAAACACATCACATGGTTTAAGAAAATCACGGAAAGGATTTGAAACTCACCACTCAACAGTGTCGTAACAACTGATGTATGTGATGTAAGGTATACAGGACAAACCAGCAGAACATTTGACACATGGTACAAATAGCATATCAGAGCATGGAAATATGCAACGAACCACTCAACTTTTGCAGCACCTTTGAGAGAAAATAACCACAAATTTACTACAAGAGAAAATGATACGAAAATAATTAGAATAAATAATGAAAGACATCTAACATTACAAGAAAATTATCATATACACTCCTGGAAATGGAAAAAAGAACACATTGACACCGGTGTGTCAGACCCACCATACTTGCTCCGAACACTGCGAGAGGGCTGTACAAGCAATGATCACACGCACGGCGCAGCGGACACACCAGGAACCGCGGTGTTGGCCGTCGAATGGCGCTAGCTGCGCAGCATTTGTGCACCGCCGCCGTCAGTGTCAGCCAGTTTGCCGTGGCATACGGAGCTCCATCGCAGTCTTTAACACTGGTAGCATGCCGCGACAGCGTGGACGTGAACCGTATGTGCAGTTGACGGACTTTGAGCGAGGGCGTATAGTGGGCATGCGGGAGGCCGGGTGGACGTACCGCCGAATTGCTCAACACGTGGGGCGTGAGGTCTCCACAGTACATCGATGTTGTCGCCAGTGGTCGGCGGAAGGTGCACGTGCCCGTCGACCTGGGACCGGACCGCAGCGACACACGGATGCACGCCAAGACCGTAGGATCCTACGCAGTGCCGTAGGGGACCGCATCGCCACTTCCCAGCAAATTAGGGACACTGCTGCTCCTGGGGTATCGGCGAGGACTATTCGCAACCGTCTCCATGAAGCTGGGCTATGGTCCCGCACACCATTAGGCCGTCTTCCGCTCACGCCCCAACATCGTGCAGCCCGCCTCCAGTGGTGTCGCGACAGGCGTGAATGGTGGGACGAATGGAGACGTGTCGTCTTCAGCGATGAGAGTCGCTTCTGCCTTGGTGCCAATGATGGTCGTATGCGTGTTTGGCGCCGTGCAGGTGAGCGCCACAATCAGGACTGCATACGACCGAGGCACACAGGGCCAACACCCGGCATCATGGTGTGGGGAGCGATCTCCTACACTGGCCGTACACCACTGGTGTTCGTCGAGGGGACACTGAATAGTGCACGGTACATCCAAACCGTCATCGAACCCATCGTTCTACCATTCCTAGACCGGCAAGGGAACTTGCTGTTCCAACAGGACAATGCACGTCCGCATGTATCCCGTGCCACCCAACGTGCTCTAGAAGGTGTAAGTCAACTACCCTGGCCAGCAAGATCTCCGGATCTGTCCCCCATTGAGCATGTTTGGGACTGGATGAAGCGTCGTCTCACGCGGTCTGCACGTCCAGCACGAACGCTGGTCCAACTGAGGCGCCAGGTGGAAATGGCATGGCAAGCCGTTCCACAGGACTACATCCAGCATCTCTACGATCGTCTCCATGGGAGAATAGCAGCCTGCATTGCTGCGAAAGGTGGATATACACTGTACTAGTGCTGACATTGTGCATGCTCTGTTGCCTGTGTCTATGTGCCTGTGGTTCTGTCAGTGTGATCATGTGATGTATCTGACCCCAGGAATGTGTCAATAAAGTTTCCCCTTCCTGGGACAATGAATTCACGGTGTTCTTATTTCAATTTCCAGGAGTGTATATACAAAACAAAGGCAGAAAAGAAATAACTACTAAATGACCAAGTAAATATGACTAACAACTCACTGTTTACATTGATTGGTAATATAATAGGCAGAAATCTCAACAAATGATTACACATCTGATTCCTCTCATAAGTATATAAAGGAAAAAAAATCTGTCTCCCTCTCTAATACACACACACGCACACACACACACACACACACACACACACACACACACACACACACACACACACACATTCGCAAAACAACTGAATGCAGAGAACTGAGAATGTTGATAACACTTAGGAAAACAAGTGAAACTCTGTATTAAAAAGATGGCAGTTACAGTGATGTGAAAGTAAACAGTGAACTTTAAGATGTCCACCTGGTTGCCAGATGAGGAAAAGCAGTTTCCTTAGAAGCATTGAATTAAAAGTTACCTGTAAGTACCTTTCCATTTCATAAAAAACGTTAAGGAATTGTTTTTAAATCTATAACCTAGATGTGAAACCATAACCAATGTGTAAAAATGGACAAATCATGTAACATTTCAGGACACCTACTCAAGATGCCTTGTAAAAAAAGCCGAAACGCGTCTGGGTGCATAAATAAAAATAAAACTTTCAATGTGCAGCATGCAAAAAAGGCATTTTCTTTGAAACAACTGCAACTGATGTATCATCTCGCTCAGTCTTTCGTAGCAGGCAACGCAGATCACAATGTTTTGCGGTTAAGGCAGTACTTTCCAAACCTTTTTCCTCAAGAGCAAATATCTATTTGCGTGGAGACATCTTGAGCCGCATATGTTATTAGTTATGAAACCCCAATAGAGTAGCAACAGTAAGGGTGCGATAAGATGGCCGCCGGCCTCCATGGCGCCATTTTCTAAGCGTCCAAAGTCGGCACCATTCGAAACACTGCTTGTCGACTGTTCACTAAAAATGGTTCAAATGGCTCTGAGCACTATGGGACTTAACATCTGTGGTCATCAGTCCCTTAGAACTTAGAACTACTTAAACCTAACTAACCTAAGGACATCACACACATCCATGCCCGAGGCAGGATTCGAATCTGCGACCGTAGCAGTCGCGCGGTTCCGGACTGAGCGCCTAGAACCGCTAGACCACCGCGGCCGGCGACTGTTCTCTATTTCAGACTGCTGCCACTCTTAGTGACCCCAAAGTAGTGTCACTGCGATTTCCTGACGAAGTGTTTCTGTGTTGTCTGTGTGAACGGATTATCAATTGTTTACTTATATGTAAACGCTTTATGTAATACAAGGCCCAGTCAGAAATGATTACTAAATGTTTTGAATGTCATTTTTCTTCTATTCACAGTGTTGCACTACAACTGCGTTAGTATAATCTCGTATTCCTTGCTACAGACATGTACAGAATTTGAAGATGACTGTCTCTGCATGCACATTCACGAATGCATGTTACGCACGTGTATAAAATTTATGTCATAGCAGCTGACCGGTGTGAGTCGCTCACGCCTCTGAATTGTCAAGTACTGGAAGATAAACACTGTAACATTACCCATCTCACATCTTCTAACCCCGCAACAGCCGCGCTACTTACCCCTCTATCCTTGAGGGACGCAAATGCCGTGTGGCTAGGGCGTCCCGTCGGGTAGAGCGTTCGCCTGGTGCAAGTCTTTCGAGTTGACGCCAGTTGCGTGTCGATGAGGACAAAATCTCCGACCCAGCCGGGAATCGAACCCGGGCCGTTAGGTATGACATTCCGTCGCGCTGACCACGCAGCCACCAGGGGCGGACACCCTTGAAGTAAGCGACCAACTTTAGTTAGCTCGCGGTCGAATTTACCAACGTCAACTAAAATTAAGTACGTCTTAAAACGACACAGTCCCTCAAAGAATTTTTAAGGTACGGATCAGGAAAGCTGTACTGATAAGAGGCTCTTAACATTAGTTGACGTTTTTGATTTCGGCTTTTCGTTGCTAACTGCAGAATACTGCAAAATACGGCTTAGAACCGCAGGTCTCACAAGCAGCTGATTCGGGCCGTTTCACATCCTTACAAATTACCACAGCCAGGTATTTGTATGAGTTAACCGATCCCAGCAGTGACTCGTTGATATTATAGTCATGGCCTATTGCGTATTTTCACTTTGCATATAAAGCAAATAGCCACAGCGCTTTGAAATGTTATGATGATCCGATTGAATGTTGGTGCAGCTTTTTAAGGCTGTTTTTCACTACAGACAACTGCATCATCAACGAAAAATCTGAAATTATTATATCGGCGCACACTTCGCGGTAGAGTGAAAATTTCATTCTGGGAACATCCCCCAGGCTGTGGCTAAGCCATGTCTCCGCAATATCCTTTGTTTCAGGAGTGCTAGTTCTGCATGGTTCGCAGGAGAGCTTCTGTGAAGTTTGGGAGGTAGGAGACGAGGTACTGGCGGAATTGAAGCTGTGAGGACGGGTCGTGAGTCGTGCTAGAGCACTTGCCCGCGAGAAGCAAAGGTCCCAAGTTCGAGTCTCGGTCCGGCACACAGTTTCAATCTGCCAGGAAGTTTCATATCATCGCACATTACGCGGTAGAGCGAAAATTACGCAGTTTTCATCTGCCAGGAAGTTTCATATCAGCGCACACTCCGCGGTAGAGTGAAAATTTCATTCTGGATTATTTGAATTGTTTGCAATATCATTAAAAACATTTACAACAGTTTTCACTCAGATTTGATTTGTTTTCTTTCCCATTCTGCTAATTAAGAACATGCAATTGTCCTTTGATCTCAAGTACTTAACAGTTTTTGAATGACATTCGCATAAAAAGACCATGATCCGTTTTCATCCGTCAGAGCTACTAATGCAAACTTATTTCAAACCTTCAGATTTAGACGCATTGAAGTCTTCATTTTGAAAATATTTATTCAGTTTACCATAAGTACACCTGGTCAGCTTTTCCCTTCTGATTATTTATTTTTCTGTAGCTGTTATCTTCCTCTGATAGAAATACAAAAACTCACTAAATGGTTCCGTGGTTTGAAAATATTTATTCAGTTTACCATAAGTACACCTGGTCAGCTTTTCCCTTCTGATTATTTATTTTTCTGTAGCTGTTATCTTCCTCTGATAGAAATACAAAAACTCACTAAATGGTTCCGTGGTTCCATTGTCAATTTCAATTATTTCGTTTTCAGTGTGTCGATTAGGACAGTTTAAGGATCTCGAAACTTCCCAGTTTAACGATCTCGAAACTTCCTCTATTTAGATCAGTCGTAACGAACTGATATCATTTGCACAGCATTTGCTGCCGTGATAATATGCAAAAAGCTATAACTTTTTACCGGATCGGAAATCGAATCAGGATCTCTGACTTTCTTCGGCGTTGCGCTACCATTTGCGCCATTGGGGGATTCATCACGGTAAGACTGTGACAAACTAAAACATTCTTTCGGTCAGTGAGATGAGCGCGGACGTTCTAATAAGTAAGGCACTATGGGCCTCTGAGATCGAATGCTAATCTGGCACTCACGTTTCCCCATTAACAAACAATAAATTAAGGAAGCATTAAAATTCTCATACAGTTTTTTCTCTGTTAATCGTTCAAATGGTTCAAATGGCTCTGAGCACTATGGGACTCAACTGCTGAGGTCATTAGTCCCCTAGAACTTAGAACTAGTTAAACCTAACTAACCTAAAGACATCACAAACATCCATGCTCGAGGCAGGATTCGAACCTGCGTCCGTAGCGGTCTTGCGGTTCCAGACTGCAGCGCCTTTAACCGCACGGCCACTTCGGCCGGCCTGTTAATCGTCATTGTGGCATCTTCCATCTTAAAAGATGAAACGTGATGGCTACGCAACGTCTGTTTTAGTTTTATTTTCTTCGTGATGCCCCTATTCTCAATCGTTTCTATTACACTATATTAATTACGCATATACAACACTTTTATTATTCAAATAATGTTGAGTATCTTAGGCTAGGAAGAATGTGTCATTCTGTAACACACTCTCACGCTTAGTTACATAACTTTAAATTCGCACTTTATTCCCATCATCATTTCTTCCTTCGCTGTATATTGTAACACTAAAGTCACCTATCGCTGTGTGATGTTTATTTTTCGTTTCTGTATGTATGTTAACTGTGCTGAAGGAGAATACACGGTTTGTTAGCTCAATAATAAAGCTTCAGATTGTATTGACGAAGACGAGTAAATAGAGATGTGCGTTTCTGTTCTCAGTGGTTGGTTGCAGGATTCTCTGTGTATGGGAAATTTATATAAACTGCTGTTTTACTCAGTTTTCCACTCTACTACATTGGCCAGACATGAACCGATGGCCTGTAAGTTTACCACCCTTGTGACATTTACACACGACCAAGTCCTGCCACATTCAGAAAGCAGCTGCCGGTGACGCAAACGACGCAACAATGTTACTTGAAATTCTGAGCTGTCACTCTCAGACAGATGTTGTAGACACCGATCGCATCTACCCGCCGGTAACATGACTACAATCGGAAGTAAATTAAGCTGCCCAGGATGTAAGATAAACATCTACTTGTGAGTACTTATTAACGTGTGCTGAAAACGCCTTCATTGAGCACATCTGTCGGAATCGACGAGTATGAAATACACAAGGTAAAGTTGATGGGCCCTGATATATCAGAGTATACCGTGCAGCAAGAGATACGTATTCACATTTTACTCGCATGACGGAGTGATTAGAAAGATCTATCAAAATGTCAAATCAATAAGTAAATCTGGGATAGCATCACAATAGGGGAACGATTTATTGCGAATGATAATTATGAATATAGTTTAGTGAATCAAATAAAAAATGAAATGCGGTTACAGTTTTTGGTTATGGATCATCGTTGAATTATATGAGTAGGGGGATTACTTAATCATTTAATAGTATTAAGATAATTATTTAATATTCCACCGAATTTGCTCATGAAACCTCGCTGTAATGTCGATAGCTCCAAGTGCCTCAAAGAAACGGCAACTTATTTTAATGATAATATGAATACATTCAGATTTTAGATGATTGACTCCAAACCAACTTTACATCTTTCTTAATCCTTTTTTTTTTTAGCAATGGAGTGTCCATGCGATGTTCCAAAGGATGCACTACATCCATCACAACGTCAGACTGCCAACGTTGCTAGAGATTGTTGATGTATCATTTCGGTTTCGAGCGATTATTATTTTAATAGTGGGTGGTGCAGTGATGGCGACGATTTACGCGATCCAGTTTTTGGGAACAACGATAGAATGTGAAATTTTGCGTGAAAATGAATGAAACATTTACGGAAAATACTTGGTTTATGGAGTGGACACTGTATCGAACGCAGTGTTACGAATGGTTCTCCCAACTAAAAAGTGTTTATTGGTAATCGGAATACGGCCCTCGACGAGGATGACCTTCAGTCCTAATACAGAAAATCAAGGACACAATGCACACTAACCATCGTTTGAGACAGAATTTGGTTCGTATAATATTTAAACTGAGGAACTGAACGTGCATCGAGCTATTCCAAGTTTGTGTTTCTTTTGCTGACTGGAAATTAGAAGGAACTTGGTGTGAACCTTTACTCCTTGAATAAACTCACAATGTAATCATCATCACAGCGGGTTCACAAATTATCTCCACTACCAAAAACAGCGCTATTACCTTTATCCATTGTCTGAAAGATGCTGACAATTCTATTTTTGATGACAAAAAATTGTTCATGTGAAATTCCTTCATCAGGGTCAAGGAGTCAACGTTCATTACTATGCAGAAATTCTGAAAAGGTTGAGCGGGAAAATTCTGAAAAAGAACCTGCTGTTTTGGAAAGGTAAGTCATGCATCTCCCCCTCTCCATAATAAAACGCTTGTCAGCCTTGTCAGTTCGTCAGTTATGTACCAAAAACAAGATCGATATCCTGACCCAGTCTTCCTGCTTCCCAAAACTCACTCTCGAATCAAATTCACAGCTGAAAGAAAGCCGTTTCGATCCCATTGATTACATTTAGGCCACTGAAACATATTATAAAGGAAGCTTCCCAGTACCGTGTGGTGAAATGGAAACACCACTGGGAAAATTGTGTGAACAGACGAGAGAAGTACTATGCAGGTCAGCCTGTCATCACAATCGGATTTTTTGCACTCAGATTCATAGACTTCGTCAACACAACGTGACTAGCTGAGAGAAGCTGATGAGCTCAGCAAGAACCCCACGCTCCGTACAAATGTTTTTCCGCAGAACTATCACAGTTGCTCGAACTCCGTAACAATTACTTCCAAATTATACACAACTCTTGTTTGTTAACGAGACAACTAAAAGAGCTAACATATCTCTAAACGGCACTAAATGTAGGGTAATAAAACCTGAGATTAAGGAGTCCTTCATTTATTAGCTGTAAAGCCAAATCAATATCTATCAGGTACATTTACATGAATCATCTAAAATTCATACTTAAGAATTCGACTCAGGGCTACTTCTGTATCGTTCCACTCTCGAACAATAAACGAGAAAATCCACAGTTAAACCATACCGTGAGGGCTCTGATTTTTCCTACTTCATCACGTGAGCTTGTGTAGATGAGAATCAATCAAATACTTCTTCACGTCACAGTTCCAGCTCAGGTAGTATCCGTCACTTTATGCACCCTATTTTGCACTATAAAATGAAATAAATAGCAAGTCCGGTGTAGCTAAAGCGAATTGGCTGGAAGGAAAATGCGAAGAAATCGAAAAACAAATGGCCTTCGGAAGGCAGATTCAGCATATAGAAAAGCCAAAGAAAATCTCCTCTGAAATCAAAGACTAAGGTGTCAACATTAAAAGTGCAGGAGGGATTCAACTTGCAGAGGAAAACGCTGATAATTGGAAAGAGTACATTGAAGGCTTCTACGAGAGACAAGACTTGTCTGATGACGTGATGGAAGGAGAAATAGAGGTCAGCATGGAAAACATAGATGATCCAGTATTAGAATCAGAGTTTAATACAACTTTGTAAGGCTTCCTTGCAATGAGTAAACAAGAGGCATATGAAATTCCGTCGGAATTTCAAAAACCATTGGGGAAAGTTTCAAACAAACGGCTATCCTATTTTGCATGTAAAATCTATGATAGTGGAGATGTACTATCAGACTTTTGGGCCTAAAAAAATCAGAACGCATTTATAGGATTTGTTGGCCCATAAAAATCATTCGAGAATGTAAAATTGTGCAAAATTTACCGAGTTCTCTCAAAGACAGGTGTAAGCTACATGGCAAGACAGGTAATATACAATATGTACGAAACCCGAGAGGCAACAATAAGAATAGAAGAACAAACCGAAGTACTCGGATTGAAATGACTTAAGACAATGACCATGTCTTTCGCCAATACATCTACGTCTACATCTATATCTACATCGAAATCTGCAAATTACTCTTAAGTGCCTGGTAGGGGCTTCATCGAACAACCTTCACAATCTCGAACAGCGCGCGGAACAAACGAACATCTATATGTTGCCGTGCCTGCTCTGATTTCCCTTATTTTATTATGATGATCTTTTATCCCTATGTAGGACGGCGTCAATAACACCTACTTCCCCATCTGTACATTATCTGATCAGAAGTATCCGGACACCCCTACGTAATGTGGAACTGACCACTAGACGTCACGTGAGGCGATCCCGCCAGTGTAAAAGGAGACTGGGGATTACTGTGTTGTCGTTCGAGGATTAATGACAGCACAATGGCTCGTCCAGGAGAGCTCAGCGACTTCGAATGTGGACTAGTCACCGCACATCACCTGTGTAACAAATCCATCAAGGACATCACAAACCTTCTACAGTTGCCCAGGTCAACTGTTCAAGGTGTGACTGTGAATTGGAAACGCGAAGGAACAATCATCACTATACCAAGAACAGATGTATGATTAATCGACGGGGGCTGTCGAAAATTATGGAGAGTGGCTATGAAAAATTGCACGAAATCAGCGGAAGAAATCACTTGTGATTTCCAAAGTACTCTACTACCAGCAATCCAGCGGGAGCAGTAACTGTGCAAAGAGCGTTAAAAAGAATGGTGTGCAATGATCGAGCAGCTCATAATCCATACATTTCCGTAGACATTGCTAAAGCAGTCGGCACACGGATCGTGCATCTGAACGTTGAACGTTGAGCGTGCCGAGTTTCTGACGTCATAGCGTGGAATAGCACGTTCAGGAGTCTTTCCGAACGTGCAGAGCAATGTCTAGCATGTCAGAGAACCTGACGGTGCGTCTAAGCGTTGACTAATCAGATGGTACAACGCCACCTACGTCACATGCACGCCATCTCCCTTCAGCATCGAGCTGTGAGGAGCCATATAGGCATTCATTTCAAGTCTACACGTATATATGTCGTTTCTGAGCACCAGAAAATTGAGAATCATTCGAAAACCTGTTGTTAACTGCGTGATTCGTTGCAATGAAATAATGAGAGACATCATATTCGTGGCAAAAGGATTATTGTAACTTGCGTATTATGAGAGTATTTCGTTTGAAGGTAGCGACACACTGAGGACCCACGAAATCACATTGTTCTTGGTACAATTTGTTATAATTAAATTTCAGTTAGTAACATACCTACCATTAAAGCTTTTAGCAAGAGGCAAGATCTTATGAGAGGGCACGAAATGAATTGTCGTTACTTTAGCGTAGTGAGTAGTGTTAATGATTCAAGACCTCACTCGTATGGGATCTGATATGATGGTTCGCATCTCGTTAAGTCTAACTATTTTTTCATAATATTCGCGTAAACAATAGGTTCTGATGATTTATTGTTAGTTTAATGCAAGTACATACTACAATATTTGATGTTATGTAAATATAAGTTCACCTTGTTTTGAGGAGTGAGTTTGTTCGATTGGCTTAATCTACAGCACAGTTTGCATTATTTTTATAAATATATTTTGTTCCTTTTTCTTTTGAGTATCGCGATTTACATGTTTTAAAGTTTCTGCTACTGGGTAGGAACAGTGATCAAGTAGGAATGACTTAAGGGTTTTACTAAAATGTGGGGAAGATAAAATAGTGTTTATCTTATGTAGAGAACTATTGCGAATTTGTGTCCCACTGTTTGTAATGGAGCTTTTATAAGCCTGTGTCCTTATTGAGTGGACATGATACTTTCATTTTTATCTTAAAACATGTACATCGATGTTAAAGTTTTTATTTGTGTATATTACATATAGAACAACGTGACTAGGATATGGACGGCCGGTGTGGCTGTGCGGTTCTAGGCGCTTCAGTCTGGAACCGCGAGACCGCTACGGTCGCAGGTTCGAATCTTGCCTCAGGCATGGATGTGTGTGATGTCCTTAGGATAGTTAGGTTTAAGTAGTTTTAAGTTATAGGGGACTGATGACCTCAGATGTTAAGTCCCATAGCACTCACAGCCATTAGAACCATTTTTTGACTAGGATATGAACAATGGTTAGGTTAGGTTAGGTTAGTGTTGTTTAACGTCCCGTCGACAACGAGGTCATTAGGGGCGGAGCGCAAGCTCGGGTTAGGGAAGGATGGGGAAGGAAATCGGCCGTGCCCTTTCAAAGGAACCATCCCGGCATTTGCCTGAAACGATATAGGGAAATCACGGAAAACCTAAATCAGGATGGCTGGAGACGGGATTGAACCGTCGTCCTCCCGAATGCGAGTCCAGTGTGCTAACCACTGCGCCACCTCGCTCGGTGATATGAACAATGGAGGAAATGTGCATTTTAATAGAGTTAACGTGGTAATTTTACGCAGCCCGTTTAGTAAACAGCGTGATTTACGAAATAGAAACATCCCACAACTGTAGGTGGAGTGCGTTGCGATCGCGTATACCACGTTGGGGCCCACGTACCCTATGCACAAGTCACATCGTTCCTGAGCGTTGAGCAGCACGTTGAACTTCGCACGCTCAATGTTAACGTTCGACAGCACGGTCCGGGTGCCGACGGCTTAAGCGACGTTGAGGTGGTAGAAAGGGCGTCGCCGCTGGACAGTGGATGGTTGGAAACAAGTAATTTGGAGTGATGAATCACGATATGTCCTGTGGCAATCCGATGGAGGCGTTTGGATTTGGCGAATGCCTGGAAAACGTTGCCTACCAACAGTCAAGTACGGAAGACCTGATGTTAAGGTGTGTTGATGTTCTTGTGCTTAGGATGTGGTCTCCCTATGGCACTTAAGAAACACTAAACGCGAGAGGTAATGAACAGGACTTACAGTGTTGTGAACTCTGTACTCGAAGATGATGATTGTGTTAGTGTGACATTGCACCCAGCCCTAAACCAGCATCTGTGAAGCAGTGGTTTGTAGAGACTAATATTCCTGAAATGGATCGTCCTGACCGAGTCCCTAAACCCAACAGAACGGCTTTGGAATGAGGGAGAACGTCGAATTCTTTCCAGACGGCAGCGTCCAACGTCACTACATTGTCTAGTTTCGACTATGGAGGAAGAATGGGCTGTTACTCTTCCACAGACGTTCAGACACCTCAGTAAATGTGTCTTCAGCAGAGTTCAAGCTGTCATAAAGGCGCCAATGTGTTTCTTGTTACTTTTGACATATAGTGGGTGTTGAAGAAACAGTGATGGAAATAAAAGTTCAAGAGTGGGATTAGAACTGAGGCTGAAAGGATATGAATGATAAGATTCACTAATAACCTTGATATACTCGTGTAGTTTTTCCAATGTAAGTTTGATTACTCTCTATTAAAACTTCCTGGCAGATTAAAACTGTGTGCCCGACCGAGACTCGAACTCGGGACCTTTGCCTTTCGCGGGCAAGTGCTCTACCATATGAGCTACCGAAGCACGACTCACGCCCGGTCTCACAGCTTTACTTCCGCCAGTATCTCGTCCCCTACCTTCCAAACTTTACAGAAGCTCTTCTGCGAACCTTGCAGAACTAGCACTCCTGAAAGAAAGGATACTGCGGAGACATGGCTTAGCTACAGCCTGGGCACACAGTTTTAATCTGCCAGGAAGTTTCATATCAGCGCACACTCCGCTGCAGAGTGAAAATCTCATTCTGGAAACTTACTCTCTATTGTTCGTTAGAATGGCAAGATAGTCCGCGAAAGCCAGAATCTTCACCCTGATTCTCTGCTCTTTTTTAATCCCAAGCTGAATTCATTTTATTTCCTTTTCCCATGTCCTCACAATTTTTTCCTACTCTGCTATAGCTGTATACTAAGTTTGCATCTTGAGAAGACGGTATGAAAATGCAGGAGAACCAGAGAACGGCCGACAGTTCGTACATGCTCTGGCGTCGTCTTTCCCACACTATTGACTTAAGTGTTGCCTGTAGTGTATGCAGATCTTTTTGCATCGTCAGCTCGGTGCCTTCTGTTGCTGCTTGAGTTGATGGCATGTAGAGGTTAGACACTGTAGAGGAAGAGAGAGACTGGAATATATTCAACAAATAATTGACGACGTGGGTGCATGCGCTGCGAGCGTTGTGAGACTGTAAGGAAATGTTCGCGATGTATTCACTCGTGTGCTATTCTGGCAGGTGAAAAAAAAAAATTAAAAAAAAAAAAATTTAATAAAGTAGTAGTTTCGGTTTTCCCACTCTCGACGTTATGAAAGATAACTAACTCTCTGTGAAATACTGAACTATATTCTTTCTGTTCAAATAACTATCGCCAAAGTTAATACTATAGAATGTTCGTTGATAATTAGTAAACTACCCGTAGTGACAACATTCCCGTTTGTGTTGAATGGAATGAACATTCTAATGAGTACAGCCCGCATCTCGTGGTCGTGCGGTAGCGTTCTCGCTTCCCACGCCCGGGTTCCCGGGTTCGATTACCGGCGGGGACAGGGATTTTCTCTGCCTCGTGATGGCTGGGTGTTGTGTGCTGTCCTTAGGTTAGTTAGGTTTAAGTAGTTCTAAGTTCTAGGGGACTGATGACCTAAGATGTTAAGTCCCATAGTGCTCAGAGCCATTTGAACCATCTAATGAGTACAGAATATTGTGGTACGTGGCCCCTTTAATACGACCTTGCACAATCCATACCAAAACTATTCTCAGGACGGGAAAGGGGATGGCGAATCGTGGTTGGTAGTCGTACTTTGATTTACAAAAAAATGGTTCAAATGGCTCTGAGCACTATGGGACTTAACTTCTGAGGTCATCAGTCCCCTAGAACTTAGAACTACTTAAACCTAACTAACCTAAGGACATCACACACATCCATGCCCGAGGGAGGATTCGAACCTACGACCGTAGCGGTCGCCCCGCTCCAGACTGTAACGCCTAGAACCACACGGCCACCACGGCCGGCTTTGATTTACACATAATTAATTTATTAACATAAAGTTCCTGCAGATCAGTCCCCACAATCTTCACTACAAGCAGCAGTTCCTTAGTGTAAGTTCTTATTAAAACAAAACAAGTAGAACCATGAAATGCATGTAAAAACAGTTCAGAAACAACTAGCAAACACTATTGCCGTCGCTTTGCCACACTTAACAAAAGCTTACAACTAACGGTACAGTTCCTGTCAGAGTGGGCCAGTCACTTAATTGCACTTAAATACTACACGGCCCAAACAACACTTAAGTCTTACGTCGTTAACCACGATTCACTAGAACATGGATATGTAACAGAAGCGAGAAAGATTGCCATGAAACAATCCCAGATTACACATAGTTGCAGGTCTTTCTTTATGGAACCCAAAAAACATTTGTTTGTACACCAGAAAATCACAAATTAGAAAACCCGTTTTACCCGCCTTGGCGGAAGGAAAAGATATACTAATCTTTTGTATGGGGTCTTTGCTCAAAGCAATCCAGCCGTGGCAGGGTTACGTAAACACAGCAGGACCTAGGCTGCGGGTTACACCTCACTCCCCGCCAAGGCGTTGGCGATTACAGCAGCTTTTGACAAACACAAGACAACTGCAACTCCCTGAAACACACACAGAATATAGGGCAGAATCCTTGCATCAGGCATACGTGCATCAGTCTACAACATGATCCGTCCACAGCAATTACTGCACTTTTAATTGAAACCATTCAAAGACGGTTCACCAATAATAATAATAATAATAATAATACTTAGGTGCAGCTTTCAATCACTTAATACAGTTATGCCCGTGATCTAGGGGTAGAGTCTTTGATTAATAATCAAAAACGTCTTCGGTCGCGGGTTCGATTCCCCCCCCCCCCCCCCCCCACTGCCTAAATTTTGATAAATAATCAGCATTGGCGGCCGAAGACTTCCGGCAAAAGAAGTCAGCCTTATTCTGCCAACGGCCTTGTCAAAGAGGGCGGAGGAGCGGATAGAGGTTCAGGGCACTCTCTTGTCCTAGGGGTGGGAAATTGCTCCTAAAGGCGGAAGAATCAGCAATGACCAGCGACATGAGGATGGAGAAGGCAATAGAAACCACTGCATTAAAGATACGTAACGTGTATCCACAGGACATGTGGCCTGTAATTGAAGAAGTGTCATGATGATCTCTCCATTGGCAAAAGATTCCGGAATAGTCCCCCATTCGGATCTCCGGGAGGGGACTGCCAGGGGGGAGGTTACCATGAGAAAAAGACTGAATAATCAACGAAAGGATAACGTTCTACGAGTAGGGGCGTGGAATGTCAGAAGCTTGAACGTGGTAGGGAAACTAGAAAATCTGAAAAGGGAAATGCAAAGGCTCAATCTAGATATAGTAGGGGTCAGTGAAGTGAAGTGGAAGGAAGACAAGGATTTCTGGTCAGATGAGTATCGGGTAATATCAACAGCAGCAGAAAATGGTATAACAGGTGTAGGATTCGTTATGAATAGGAAGGTAGGGCAGAGGGTGTGCTACTGTGAGCAGTTCAGTGACCGGGTTGCTCTAATCAGAATCGACAGCAGACCAACGCCGGCAACGATAGTTCAGGTATACATGCCGACGTCGCAAGCTGAAGATGAACAGATAGAGAAAGTGTATGAGGATATTGAAAGGGTAATGCAGTATGTAAAGGGGGACAAAAATCTAATAGTCATGGGCGACTGGAATGCAGTTGTAGGGGAAGGAGTAGAAGAAAAGGTTACAGGAGAATATGAGCTTGGGACAAGGAATGAAAGAGGAGAAAGACTAATTGAGTTCTGTAACAAGTTTCAGCTAGTAATAGCGAATACCCTGTTCAAGAATCACAAGAGGAGGAGGTATAATTGGGAAAGGCCGGGAGATACGGGAAGATTTCAATTAGATTACATCATGGTCAGACAGAGATTCCGAAATCAGATACTGGATTGTAAAGCGTACCCAGGAGCAGATATAGACTCAGATCACAATCTAGTAGTGATGAAGAGTAGGCTGAAGTTCAAGACATTAGTCAGGAAGAATCAATACGCAAAGAAGTGGGATACGGATGTACTAAGGAATGACATGTTCCGGGAAAATCAGGAATACAGAAATACAAGTCGCTGAGGAATGAAATAAATAGAAAGTGCAGGGAAGCTAAGACGAAATGGCTGCGGGAAAAATGTGAAGACATCGAAAAAGATATGATCGTCGGAAGGACAGACTCAGCATACAGGAAAGTCAAAACAACCTTTGGTGACATTAAAAAAAAAGCAACGGTGGTAACATTAAGAGTGCAACGGGAATTCTACTGTTAAATGCAGAGGAGAGAGCAGATAGGTGGAAAGAATACATTGAAAGCCTCTATGAGGGTGAAGATTTGTCTGATGTGATAGAAGAAGAAACAGGAGTCGATTTAGAAGAGATAGGGGATCCAGTATTAGAATCCGAATTTAAAGGAGCTTTGAAGGACTTGCGGTCAAATAAGGCAGAAAGGATAGATTACATTCCATCAGAATTTCTAAAATCATTGGGGGAAGTGGCAACAAAACGACTATTCACGTTGGTGTGTAGAATATATGAGTCTGGCGATATACCATCTGACTTTCGGAAAAGCATCATCCACACAATTCCGAAGACGGCAAGAGCCGACAAGTGCGAAAATTATCGCACAATCATCTTAACAGCTCATGCATCGAAGCTGCTTGCAAGAATAATATACAGAAGAATGGAAAAGAAAATTGAGAATGCGCTAGGTGACGATCAGTTTGGCTTTAGGAAAAGTAAAGGGACGAGAGAGGCAATTCTGACGTTACGGCTAATAATGGATGCAAGGCTAAAGAAAAATCAAGACACTTTCATAGGATTTGTTGACCTGGAAAAAGCGTTCGACAATATAAAATGGTGCAAGCTGTTCGAGATTCTGAAAAAAGTAGGGGTAAGCTATAGGGAGAGACGGGTCATATACAATATGTACAACAACCAAGAGGGAATAATAAGAGTGGACGATCAAGAACGAAGTGCTCGTATTAAGAAGGGTGTAAGACAAGGCTGCAGCCTTTCGACCCTACTCTTCAATCTGTACATCGAGGAAGCAATGATGGGAATAAAAGAAAGGTTCAGGAGTGGAATTAAAATACAAGGTGAAAGGATATCAATGATACGATTCGCTGATGACATTGCTATCCTGAGTGAAAGTGAAGAAGCATTAAATGATCTACTGAACGGAATGGACAGTCTAATGAGTACACAGTATGGTTTGAGAGTAAATCGGAGAAAGACGAAGGTAATGAGAAGTAGTAGAAATGAGAACAGCGAGAAACTTAACATCAGAATTGATGGTCACGAAGTCAATGAAGTTAAGGAATTCTGCTACCTAGGCAGTAAAATAACCAATGACGGACGGAGCAAGGAGGACATCAAAAGCGGACTCGCTATGGCAAAAAAGGCATTTCTGGCCAAGAGAAGTCTACTAACATCAAATACCGGCCTTAATTTGAGGAAGAAATTTCTGGGGATGTACGTCTGGAGTACAGCATTGTATGGTAGTGAAACATGGACTGTGGGAAAACCGGAACAGAAGAGAATCGAAGCATTTGAGAAGTGGTGCTATAGACGAATGTTGAAAATTAGGTGGACTGATAAGGTAAGGAATGAGGAGGTTCTACACAGAATCGGATAGGGAAGGAATATGTGGAAAACACTGATAAGGAGAAGGGACAGGATGATATGATATCTGCTAAGACATGAGGGAATGACTTCCATGGTACTAGAGGGAGCTGTAGAGGGCAAAAACTGTAGAGGAAGACGGAGATTGGAATACGTCAAGCAAATAATTGAGGACGTAGGTTGCAAGTGCTACTCTGAGATGAAGAGGTTAGCACAGGAAAGGAATTCGTGGCGGTCCGCATCAAACCAGTCAGTAGATTGATGACCAAAAAAAAAAAAAACTAAAACTTCACCGCGAGGGTAACGTTTAACAATATCACACGGAGCTCATCCACATACTTTTCTATTAACGGCTGTGTAAGTTCCACAATAATCTATCTAGTGAAACACCTCCCAACGCGTAGCTCAGCCACATACACTAACGGCCAACTTACTTGATGTTTGCACACAGCACAACTCAGCGGCTCAAGCAGCTTAACCACATTCCTTCAGGGACCTTTCCCTTGAAAGAAATCACGAAACGTGGATCTCCGAGGTGCCCCAAAACACAGACTTGCCGACCAATACAACTGCGCGGTATATCACGCTGATACGACACACCCGGTCGCAGTCGACACTCCTTTCTCCGGAGACGTCCCACGTCTCTCCATGTTTTCCTTTTGAAAACTAACGGCCGCCTCTTGAAGCCCGCCAGCCCGTAATAAAGCCACACGGTATGCAAAGATCTCATGTACTCTCCACAATCGATCGCAACGATATAACGAGCGTACCCGGTGGTGGCGCTTTCCGCCACGGCTCATATGGACTGAGTGCAAACCGAAGAAAGAGGAAAGTCATGAAGAGTAGCAGAAATAAGATTCACGATGAACGTAGTACTAAGCATTTCACCACAATAAAAACAAAAGTAATACTGTGGCCGACTAATAAGCGGTAGCTTCATGTTATGTATCCCTAATAAACAATTACTGATTGTAATCTTTTCTAAAAACGTAACTTTCTGTCTTCAAGACATTAGATTTGCTTGATACAGAATAACGCGTGTATAAAGCTGAAAAATGAGGTAGAAGTAAAACACTGTTGTTGACTTAACAATCGTCCGTACATCCTGCTTAGCCCACTACTCAGCCAATCTTGAATTAACATATTGGGGACACAAAGCAGTAACTGCAGATCCCTAAGATACTGGCCTAAGAAGACTAACTTTTTTGGACTTACGTCCGCCGACAATGCTTCCCTCAGTTCACACCAGTGCAGCTTCACAGTTCAGTGACATTTCAATTCGAATGTAATGTTCTGACACAAAATTCACTGATAACATGGTGCGCTGATTATACGTCAAAAGAAAATTTCAACTCATAGATAGGGAATCTAGATATCCAGACGGAATACACTCATATAACTGGGAGAGATGTGGCTACAAATATCATCGATATTTACAAAATAGGGTTGCTGGGTGTAGAAACATTGATGGTTGAACATCGATAACGAAGTCGCTGAAATTTTTCAACGTCGTAATTACAAAGATAATTTCGTTCCTCGATTTATAAAAATAAGAAAAATAGTACAATAAAAATAAAGATAAATCGTAGCCATTGCCACTGATGCGTTTTGTCTTTTGAGAAAATCGTTTCTTGGCTGTGCCTAGTAAGGATAGAAAAGCAACACACTGTTAGCAGCTTTTCAAACGTGACCACGGGTAGTTTACTAATTATCAGCGAACATTTTATAGTATTAACTTTGGCAATGGTTATTCGAACAGAAAAAATATAGTTCAGAATTTCACAGAGAGTTAGTTACCTTTCATAATGTCGAGAGTGGGGAAACTGAAACTACTACTTTTTTATTTTTATTTTTATTTTTATTTATTTATTTATTTTTATTTTTATTATTATTATTTTTTTTTTTTGAGATGCCAGAATAGCACACGAGTGAATACATCGCGAACATTTCCTTACAGTCTCACAACGCTCGCAGCGCATGCACCCACGTCGTCAATTATTTGTTGAATATATTCCAGTCTCTCTCTTCCTCTACAGTGTCTAACCTCTACATGCCATCAACTCAAGCAGCAACAGAAGGCACCGAGCTGACGATGCAAAAAGATCTGCATACACTACAGGCAACACTTAAGTCAATAGTGTGGGAAAGACGACGCCACAGCATGTACGAACTGTCGGCCGTTCTCTGGTTCTCCTGCATTTTCATACCGTCTTCTCAATATGCAATCTTAGTATACAGGTATAGCAGAGTAGGAAAAAATTGTGAGGACATGGGAAAAGGAAATAAAATGAATTCAGCTTGGGATTAAAAAAGAGCAGAGAATCAGGGCGAAGTTTCTGGCTTTCGCGGACGATCTTGCCATTCTAACGAACAATAGAGAGTAAGCCAAACTTACATTGGAAAAACTACACGAAATCTCACTGAAATCTGGGCCACAAATCTCCTACGAGAAAACACACTATATGGAAAAGCAAACCTGTAGATAATCTCCCCATTACTACCCAATACGGGAAAGTGGCACAAGTTGCCCACTTCAGATATCTGAGGGAGATAATCCAACCACCAGATCTGAACTCAATAGCCAATAAAGATAGACTCTCCAGATTACAAAAAGCGTATAAGCTCACTTGGAATCACTATAATAAGAAATCTATTTCTGTCAATGCGAAACTGAGGCATTACAACACAGTAGTCCTACCAGAAGCACCTTATGCTGCAGAAACTACAATGATTCATGGTCATACGAAGATCAGAGAGATTTAAAAGCAGGAAAGAAAAATTTTGAGAAAAATATGTGGACCATTGTGTCGGGAAGGAATTTGGATAAAGAGGCCAAATAGAGAGATTTACAAAGACATAGGAACAATAACAGATACCTTTAGAAAGAGGTGGATGAAATTTTATGGACATATCAGCAGGATGAACAGAAGCAGGCTCACAAGGCAAATCTTTGAGATAGTAAACAAGAGCAAAAACAAGACAAAGTGGATCACTGAAACAGAAGAAGACATTAAAGAACTGGGCATCACACAAGACAACGTAAACAATAGAGAACAGTTTAGAAACATCATAAAGAAACACACATTTAAACAAGAACACACGGAGAACAGCACGGGAAAAAGATGGTCGGAAGAACACAAGAGAGAACACAGTGAACGTATGAAGAGAATTTGGGAAGAACGAAGAAAGAAGAAGAAATCATGACTACTCAAGTTGAATCACTCTCTTAAAAGGGAATAATCGAAAATAATAATAATAATAGTAGAGTGTAGATGCTTGATAGTAGCTTAGTTTTTGGGCCATACCACAGATTCACAGGTATGAAGTCTGGTAGATCGATTAGTTGTGGTTAGTGTCGTGTAATGATCCCCAACTTATCACTTTGTTCACCATAGGCCGCACATTAGTGAAAACGTTCGTCAAATAAGATTTTTTGTGTGAGGTTTCTTTAGCCATTTTTTTTCTTGTGGTGTTAAGAATGAATAAATCTAGTGTTATTTAGACCATAACTTCTCCCAGTGTTCTGATTAACATTACCTTTGCCATTTTTTTTATTAAAGTCTCGATTACAATTGGAAGTAGGAAGCTTGCACAGGATGTCTGAAACCTTCTGGGTCAAACTGAAAGAGGTGATAGTAGGTCCACAACTGATTATATTAAAATAGCGAACCAATGGTCGGAAAAGTATATTAATTGTGCTTAGACATATATAGCGTACACCACATAACAACAACATGGATCACAGTAGCTGTTCAAAGCGACAATGGCCAGTCTCAATGCATGCATGCCAACGGCGCAGGAAGTTCTGCCTCTCTCTCAAAGATTCTTGGTGCCAGTAGACAGGCAGCCTGCACCCTAGCAAGCAAGTCTTCATCCGTTTCTATGGGGGTTTCATGCACCGAAGTTCTGACGTAACCCCAGCAAATAAACTAGGTGTGAGATCCGGCGATACTGCTTGTTCCGGCGTAACGACAAGCGACGGCACGGGGATGAAGAAGGCTACAGCAGAGAGGGCTATGAGATGACGTCAGGCAATAGCACACTGATTAGGACGCCACCACGACAGGAGCGTCTTCTAGAAGAGAATATAAGCGCCGCTCCTGCCAGAGTCGGCCGGACAGATAGAAGGACAGTAGAAGACGTTCTCTAGCATAGGCACCAGTAGTGATATTAGCACCCTTTAGGCACCCTATAAGAGATGAGTGGGAAGGACCCTACACTGCGGGCCATGGGACAGGACCTTCCCATCAAACGATGAGGGTACGAGTTGTTCAGGTGCTAGCGGACATTAAAATCGAAGTGGGCTGGTGCACCGTCGCGTTGAAACCACACCCTTTTTCGGACAGTAAGAGGTGCAGTTTTCAAGAATTGTGGCAGCACCTCTCACAGAAACACCAAGTAACGTGGACCAGTCAAACGGGACAGGCCGCAAACAATGTCCTATTAAGTGAATTAGGACATGATTGCCCGTGCCTTGACAGAGAAAAGTTGCTGGTGGCCACCGATGTGGGTGACGGTGGATTTTCCTCACTCCAGACATACCTGTTACGGCTGTTGAAAGCACCATGACGGATGAATGAGGCCTCATCCGTGAACAATATAAACTGTATGAGGTTCAGCCGGTCGGTGTGGCCGAGCGGTTCTAGTCGCTTCAGTCTAGAACCGCGCGACCGCTCCGGTCGCAGGTTCGAATCCTACCTCCGGCATGGATGTGTGTGACGTCCTTAGGTTTGTAACTGGTTAACCTCTTTTGATGCTAGTCAGTTGGCAGGATGAGCATTACTGCAAAGAGCATTTGATTTTAAAGCATTATGTAAGGGTGAGAAACACTAAATAAATTACATTTTCTCTCTTAACAACATGTGGGCAGGATGGGTTCTTCCTTGGCCCGGGTATGAGGTAGAATGAAACAGCATTTTTACATAAGATAACTTTTATTGAAAGTTTTGTACAATGGTTTCCTTACTGGATTGTTCTGGCTGGGAGAGCGGCAGCTGTGTCGTTTGTGAAGCCTGAGTGGCGGCGTCTGATTATGCCTGGCGGTGTGTATCTCGTGTCGCCGTTTCGCCCAGCGGAGTGGCGCGGCGGGGGAAGGCCAGTGTCCCGGACTCGAACAACGGACTCCAGCTTGCCAGTCTTCCGCTGTCAGATCTTCATCCCAGCTCACAGGTGACTGCTGATGTGAGGCTGCCTCTTTCCCGTCCTCACAAGTCACCTGGGTACGTAAAAATCAGTCTTCAAATATCTTCTAACTTCTGTCTTCTGGCGGCGAAGCTGCTACTTGCTATTCCATTACAGCAGCGGACTTGGTGATTCTGTGTACGATGTAGTCTCTTCCTGCATGACGGTCTTCAGCACCATCTGAACTGTACTGGAACTGAACTGAAAACTACTGTCGGGCCCACTGTGTCTCGCGTATTTATTTACTTCAGTTCACTGGAGGTGAACGACTTCACGGTCATCGCCTCTTCTGTGACATTGAAAAGCTTCTCGAAGAATCTTCTTAACGTCGGTCATTGGCTCTTGGAATGTAAGCAAGGGTCTTTGATCACATGTGACAACTGAGAAACACGTGAGCCGGTCGGTCGATGCTCTGGCGGCTGAATCGACAGCGTCCGCTTATGTGGGGAGGGCGATGGCTTCTCCTGAATGTGCTGACTTCACAGTCATTGCCTCTTCTGCTCTGCCTGCTGTTTGCCAGTGTGTAACTCTTCTAAACTAAACTAAGTTTTTCATTTATTTTCTAACTTCACTTCACATTGATTTCACTAATTTATTTACCTATCTTAAGTACCACTCAAGTGGTTCAAGTTGTTCTAACTTCTAGGGGGCTGATGATCTCAGATGTTACGTCCCATAGTGCTCAGAGCCATTTGAACCATTTTTTGTATGAGGTTCAGCATTACACCACTTTAGTGAATGATCCATTCACAGACGTGAACCCAGAGCTTAAAATCGGTTAATCCCAGTGCTTGCACATATTTATGATATGAGGGTAACACCTGTTCCACATTATATTCTTCGAAGTGTGCACTTCACAATCAAGTTAACGGGTGTTTATTGCAGGGTGGTCGGCCACGTGGTCCAACACCATCTCCTGCAAGTCAGGTGTTCGGACATGTCATTGGTGGGAGTCTTGGTCAGTTCTCTGTGGCGAGAACGTCCCCATCGATCGTAAATTTGCATCCACTGAAATAAAATTCTTCTAATTAGGATGACGACTATTGGGATAACATTCTCTGTACTTTTGTGCTGATTTACGAGCACTACAGCCTGCTTCACTGTACGTTAAATGCATGTCTGCCAACTCTCGTGGCGAGTAACGTTCCATCTTTGAGTAAGCGTCATGCACTGATGTTTATGGCAGTGCGGCAGAACTGGATGCGCTGTTGCAGTACATGTATTGAGATTGGCGGTTATCGCTTTCAACAATTACTACGAGCTAAGTTGTTACGCGGTGCACAGTGTGTATGTGCGTAACAAATAAATACGCATTTCCGACCATTGGTTCCCTATCTCAATATAATCGATTATGGACCCACTTTATCTGTTTCCATTTGACCCAAGAGGTTTGAGACACCCTGTATACAACATCATTGTCAACAAACTGGGTCTCAGAGCTCCCGAAAACATCCACTATATAATTTATATATGTTGTAAACAGTAACGGCCCAGTAACACCCCTTTGGGGTACCTCCGAAGTCCTTTCCCATGGAACAATTTCACCCCATTTAGAAAGATGTTTCCAGTTCTCTGTACTGTAAAATCCTGAATCTAGTCACATATCTCATCCTATAATCGGAAAGCAGCGCGAAACTGTGTCGAATGTGTTTTTTAAGTCAAGAAACACGACAGCATCCGGTGCGCCGCCATCTACGCCACTCTGAGTCTTACAGACGAATGGAGATAGCATAGTTTCAGAAAATCAATATTCGCGAAATCAGTATAGCTTGTTATGGAGAGGGTTTTCCTTCAGGAAAAAGATGATAATGTGCGAGCGTAAAGCATTGAGCCGTGCTGCAGCTTGCGTTGGTGCCGTTGGTAGGTTGGTGTCGTGTAATAGGGAGAGCGGCGTCTCGTTTTCTTCTTGTGTTTACTGCCACCACTACGTTTGCTTGCGTTGTCTGTCCGCGAGTGGATGCAGCAGCGGTTATCAATATCTAGTACCGTAGTACTATCTTAGGAAGGACATAAAGTGTTTTCCGGGTCGGGGTGTGTGGTTGAGTTCCGCTGGAATGGAGCAGCAGTGAGGTCCAGCAGTGCGCGGACATGCCGGGACTGCTGGTGGCACGCGGGCACTGCCAGATCAAGGGGCTGCAGTTGAGAGGGCCACAACCTCGTCCACCGGACCCAGGACGTTTGAGCTGAGTGAACATTAACCCAGTAGTGAAACCTCCACTATTTTGAGATCACGCCGTTTGTTTGCGCGTTGCTGCTCTCTGGGTCTCTGGGTTGGCGAGATTAGTTAGCTGTCCTCCACTTCTTATTATTAATCATTGAATTCCTGGTGTTTATTGGTGAAGTTCAACCAGTGGTATTTTTCTGCCTAGTGGCCGCTGGCGCCCCAGTTACTTGCCCTGGAGGTTAGCGTATTTTCGCGGAGTGTACCTTTCCTCGCCTTGCCGCATCTGTCTGGTAAGGTGTGCAGTTCGACAGCCTCCTCGATCGTGGTCCAGATATTTTGTTTCTTTTGGATTAATTTGGTCGTAGTGGTTCCTTCTGCTTCTAGATGTTCCAAACATCGGGTTCTGAAAACGCAGTACTGTCCGCCGGTTCCGCCTTGCCTCGGTTATTCCATCGTTGTATTGATTATCAGACGTTAGGTCGATTTTGCAAGAGTGTTGGTCTGCGTTTAAACTGTCACTAGTTTTAGTTGCCATCGGGTTAAGTGAATATAACTCTTGGCTGCCTGTCCCATCGGTTACGAA
Organism: Schistocerca americana; assembly: GCF_021461395.2. NCBI lineage: Eukaryota > Metazoa > Arthropoda > Insecta > Orthoptera > Acrididae > Schistocerca > Schistocerca americana. The sequence goes on along the minus strand of NC_060121.1, from coordinate 288,169,965 downwards.
GTTGAGCGACTTTCCAGGCCGATCCTTGGAGCACTGTTTGAGGCCCACTTCTCTCTTGGTTTGATCAGATTGTGATTTTAATTTTGAGTCAGTACTATTGGGACCTTCAGCCGACAAATAATTTGAATTTCTTGTCAATAAGGCCTTCAGCTGTGAGTGCAACTTGTATAAGAAGTTTTTATTAGACATTGCGTCTTAACAGTCAAATTTGATAATTGTTGCTTATTGTGAACCTCATTTGCAACTGATAGAAAATAAAGTGTCCGTGATTTAAAAAAAAAAAAAAACTGAGCAACCAACTGTAACTCAGTAAGGTCTCGTCCACAATGAATCCTGCCTTTCCATAAGTCCCACGTTTCAAGCATGTTCCACAATTCTGCAACAGAATTACATCAGCGGTATGCCTATGTGACATATATTAAGCGATACACGCGTAATTGAAAAATATTTTCCTACCCTGCTTAACACTCCTTGTAACATCCGCAGCCATTTATAACACTGATGTCTCCCTGCACATTAAATGATATGATGATGTCATGTCGCGAAGGCTGATATTTCTGCCAATTTCTTACTAGGTTATATGCTCCTTTTAGAATCGGTAAGAGACATTAGGTTTCACTTTCACATTTTCATTTCGTTTGAGGACCCTTTACAACTGAGCTTGCGGTAGTACTGATCTTTGTGTTTGTAGTCTGTCACTTATTGCTGGCACGCCTACACATCCGAGTCTGGTTTATTCACGTCCTTCTTCGTGCATATTGCACCCAAACCTTAATGTATGTAAATGCAGTTAGTAGGTGATACACAATATGCGGCCATTAAATTATCGCTAAGAACTGGCTTCAACGACATTCATCACCTAAAAATAAAACATACAAGAAATGCTGCAAAGCTTCAGAGTACATGAACCGAGTATTTTGTTAAAAGTTGTATACGAAGTGTATACATGTATTGGAGAAACTCTACAGCAGGTAAACAGAAAGTACTTACTTTATCGATGCCACTATCGCTTCACTAAAGTTCAGATTCAGTGGGAGTCACTGCTCGAAAGCAGGAATTCCTACTTACCTTGACAGATAGTGTCGTTGTTCGCGGATAGTGGGACGATAGATGGCAGTCGCGTGGAATGTGTCCAGTTACCAGTAGGAAGTCGAGCGCATACCAGAGAACAGAAAGCTGCCACTTCCCTATTAGTCTCCAACACTCCCCAAGTGTTGTACACTCACGACATTTAAAGCAATAGCGACGTAAAGTTGGAACAAGGTACTAAAGACAGTAAGTGGGAAAGTCGATGACCGGCATATCTGGAACCTAGGGGAGAGGGTAAAGTGGGGAAGGGGGGTGGGTTGAATATCACGGAGGGAAGCGCTACATAATGGGCAACGGGATTGGCTTTTTTTTCGTCAGCGACGAAAGCGGGGAGAGCTGAAGAAGTGCGCGGAGGGGAGGAACGGGAGGCAGCGGAAAGGGAAAGTTTATTTGCCGGCCCATCAGGAACGACGTCTGCTGGAACTCCAATTAAGTGGGCGCATGCGCGGGAGCGAGAGCGGCCCTGGAATAACGAGAGAGCGGGTCGGGGTGTGGGCCGATGGCGGCCCTCGATAAACCGCCGGACCACACCGACTCCGCCACCGCCGGCGTCGAGACGGGCCCCCGATTTATGCCCCGGCGCGCGCGCTCTATTAATCTCCATTGATTAACTGCTGGAATGCCACGGCAGCTCGCCGTCTCTGGATGTTTCTATTGTACAGACGCTTCCCCGCTATTGCACCAACTTCTGAAATGGAGCACTCCGTCGCTTACGATGTCTACGATAATTCCGGACGGTACAACTGAAAAGTGGCTGAGTAATGAGGACTTAGGGAGAGATTTCTCTTCTTAACCTGGGCATCAGGTAACGACTTAATGAAGAGGGCTGTGAGAGAACTGGGGGCTGAGTTTACGAGAACTGCCCAATACTGACGGAACTGAGCCACATCAAACGATTTTATACAAGGCGTACTCATAAAGTTTTACTTAACACCTAAAAATAAAGGGTTATTCTAAATTATGGACCCATTTTCAGAACTTCGTTTTTATTCAAATATAAATCCAAAATGAACAACCGAGAGAGGTGGCTCAGTGGTTAGACACTGGACTCGCATTCGGGAGGACGACGGTTCAATCCCGCGTCCGGCCATCGTGATTTAGGTTTTTCGTGATTTCCCTAAATCGCTCCAGGCAAATGCCGGAATGGTTCCATTGAAAGGGCACGGCCGACTTCCTTCCCCATCCTTCCCTAATCCGATGAGACCGATGACCTCGCTGTCCCGTCTCCTTCCCCGAACAACAGAACCCAACCCAAAATGAACAAGCTTTATACCAATGAAAAGAGAGAGTTTCAAAGTTTTTTCATTGTTTGATATTAATTTAATACACTACTGTCCATTAAAATTGCTACACCACGAAGATGACGTGCTACAGACGTGAAATTTAACCGACAGGAAGAAGATACTGTGATATGCAAATGATTAGCTTTTCAGAGCATTCACACAAGGCTGGCGCCGGTGGCGACACCTACTACGTGCTGACATGAGGAAAGTTTCCAACCGATTTCTCATACACAAACAGTAGTTGACCGGCGTTGCCTGGTGAAACGTTGTTGTGATGCCTCGTGTAAGGAGGAGCAATGCGTACCATCACGTTTCCGACTTTGATAAAGGTCGGATTGAAGCCTATCGCGTTTGCGGTTTGTCGTATGGCGACATTGCTGCTCGCATTGGTCGAGATCCAATGACTGTTAGCAGAATATGGAATCGGTGGGTTCAGCAGGGTAATACGGAACGCCGTGCTGGATCCCAACGGCCCCGTATCACTAGCAATCGAGATGACAGGCATCTTATCCGCATGGCTATAACGGATCGAGCTGCCACGTCTCGATCCCTGAGTCAACAGATGTGGACGTTTGCAAGACAACAACCATCTGCACGAACAGTTCGACGACGTTTGCAGCAGCATGGACTATCAGCTCGGAGGCCATGGCTGCGGCTACCCTTGACGCTGCATCGTAGACAGGAGCGCCTGCGATGGTGCACTCGACGACGAACTTGCGTGCACGAATGGCAAAACGTCATTTTTTCGGATGAATCCAGGTTCTGTTTACAGCATCATGATTGTCGCATCCGTGTTTGGCGACATCGCAGTGAACGCACATTGGAAGCGTGTATTCGTCATCGCCATACTTGCGTATCACCCGGCTTGATGGTATGAGGTGCCATTGGTTACACGTCTCGGTCACCTCTTGTTCGCATTGAAGGCACTTTGAACAGTGGACGCTACATTTAAGATGTGTTAGGACCCGTGGCTCTACCCTTCATTCGATCCCTGCGAATCCCTACATTTCAGCAGGATAATGCACGACCGCATGTTGCAGGTCCTGTACGGGCCTTTCTGGATACAGAAAATGTTCGACTGCTGCCCTGGCCAGCACATTATCCAGATCCCTCACCAATTGAAAACGTCTGGTCAATGGTGGCGGAGCAACTGGCTCGTCACAATCGCCAGTCACTGCTATTGATGAACTGTGGTATGGTGTTGAAGCTGTATGGGCAGCTGTACCTGTACACGTCATCCAAGCTCTGTTTGACTCAATGCCCAGGCGTATCAAGGCCGTTATTAGGGCCAGAGGCGGTTGTTCTGAGTACTGATTTCTCACTATCTATGTACCCAAATTGCGTGAAAATGTAATCACATGTCAGTTCTAGTATAATATATTTGTCCAATGAATACCCGTTTATCATCTGCATTTCTTCTTGGTGTAGCTGTTTTATTGGCCAGTAGAGTGCATTTAATAATTTGTAATTAATTAGTTTTTAATAATTATTAAATGATTAGAAATGTGATAAATGTTATAAATGTTCAATGTGGCCACCTTTGGCTGTGCGACAAACATCGACGCGGTAGCTAAACTCGTCCCACATACGCGAAAGCGTGTCTGCTGTTACTGAGTGCGCGGCAGCAGTGATCCGGTTCCGCAGATCGTTCAGAGTGGTTGGTCGAGGTGGGACGTAAACAGCTTCCTTCACATAGCCCCGCAAGAAATAGTCACAGGGTGTGAGATCAAGAGATCTCGGTGGCTAGAAGTGCAGACCAGGTCCTTAAGTCAACTATGACCGATCCAGCGCTGAGGAAGGGAATCATTCAAAAAGCCTCGTACATCACGGTGCCCATGGAGCTCCAGCCTGTTGGAAAACCAAGTCCTGGGTATCTTCCATAACTTGAAGGAACAGCCCTTATGCCAACATGTCCAGGTACGTGATTTCCATTACAGTTCTTTCCACAAGGAAATATGGTCCATAGACCCTTGTACGGGCTCTTTCGTGTTTCAATGGTGAATGTGGATTTTCCAAACCCCATATGCGAACATTGTGTTTGTTGACTTTCCCACTAAGGTGGAAAATCGCTTCTTTTCGAAAAATCGCACGCCTCATTCTCCATTTTTGCTAGCACATAACCACAAAATGCGAGGCGCTTCTGTTTGTCATTGGGGTTGAGAGCCTGCACAATAGAGCTTCTACAGCAAACGCCGTCTCAGAACTTTCCATTCAGTTTGCTGGGGTATTCCAAGTTCTCGATTGGTCCTATTGGTAGACTCACTGGGACTGTACACGAAACTTTCTTGAATCCCTCGCACATCACCCTCTGACACATGTGGTCGGCCTGCGCTTTTTTATTTGCACACACTCCCAGTCTGTTTGAATTGCTTAAACCAACAGCTAATGCTTTTGCGAGCTGGTGGTTGAATACCGAATTTGGTGCGAAGTGCACGCTGCACTGCAGTTTGCGACTCACTTTTCGCGAACTCAAGGAGGCAGAAAACCCGGTGCTCCACGATCACCTTTTCACTCACAACTGACAGTGAAACGGACTGACGGCCCTACTGCCGAGTGAACTCCACCGGCCGCTTCTGAAACCATCACCGCCCGCCCGCTGCCGCCCGCCAAAAGCTTTGAAACTTCCAGTTTTCATTGGTATGAAGATAGTTCATTTTGGATTTGTACCTGAATACATACGAATTTTTGAAAATGGGTCCATCATTTAGAATAACCCTGTGAATACATCTGACATCGTGCTGCTCGGTGATGTTAATTCTCCAGATATTCACCCTTCAATGCGAGTCTTTTGAAAGTGATGGATGACTTGGCGCAAACATTTGCTATAAGAGTCTATATTTTAGGGTGTGACGTTACTGTCACATATAGCTGTGAGACTCTCAGCCGCTATTTCGTGGTTATTTCAGTGAGAGTACTGGAGGTGTGTGCCTGGAAAGGTAGCCTTGCGGCCACCACACGGAGGTGGTGTGTCACTGGAAATGTCTCTACGGCCTCTTATGTCAATATAAAGCAGCCGGGTGAAGAGGTGAAGAGGGTCTCCTTCGGGGATATGGGCAGTTTTTGCAGAAGTCAGGTGGTGACCCGCACGATAGCTTTTGAAAGCCTGACGCCCTGTAGTCAGTAGACGCTGTGCCATTCCTATAGTCACCTGCGTGGCACCGTAGTGTATTTTGTGAAAAAAAGTTTCTGTCCTGTGACCTTCCGTGAACTGTTTCTGAACTTTTTGAAACGTTACATCAACAGTTTTTGAGCATTTTAAAAGCGTAAGTATAACATTTATTTTACATAACCTTAACTGCAGCAAAAGTTCTATTGCACCACAGATGTAAATCTGCAGCTCTGATTTTTTATCTCACCTGAGGTACTAATGTGTACCGTCAAAAACCAAGCACTTGCTTTATGTATTCTTTGTGATGGAAAGGAGCGTTGCAGTCACTCACCTTATATTACTACGATTTAGTTTTATGAACTAGGGAAAGTTGAGTTCACTTTCCCTAGAAGAGTAAGTTGATAATGGGCTGGCATTAATGCGCAATTTAACGACCAGACCAGGAGCTTTCAGGCTGTTCATGACACATCACGCCTCGAAAATCATTTCGTCGTCATTTTGTAATTGTCTGGCACACAATGGTTTCTTCATCCTAGGAAACAAGACGAAATCTACAGGCGCCATGTCGGGGGAATACAGGGTGTGAGACAAAATTTGATAGCCCAAAGAGCAGCATGTATGACCCAGACCTGTGCAGAATGAGGTGAGGCGATACAGTGGAGCAAAGATAACCCCTTGGACAACTTTCCGTGACACTACGCCTTGACAGTCTCCCTTAGCCTCATCGGGAGATTCCGGTAGTAATCTCCTGTTTCAGTTTCCCCCTTACGATCATAACCTGTTAGCATCACATCACGTCAGTCCCAAATACGTTCAGCGCCATCTTCCCCTGTGACGGCTGGGTCCTCGCCGTTTTCGGCTGTGGTGAACCCTCGGGTTCCCACAGTTTGCATCACTCTTCTATCACGCGGTCTTGATGATACACTATAAACCGGTAACCACATAAAACTTCGATCTCTGCGTTCATAATACCATACACCGATTTTAATGCCCCTGAAACAATCCCCTTTAAATGAAATCAGAGTCAGGAACTCTGTAATAGCGGAACGGATAATGAACATGGTTAAGCATAAGCTAAGCCAAAACAACTTGAAAGCATAACGTTTGCAACAGATATTATACAGATAGTAGCCTATATCTCGTACTGAAGCCCACAACACTAATGTGGAAAAGCAAATGGGATAGGCTGGCATGCACTTCTCTCGATTTTTCATATTTTTCCCCAAGCCCCGTACATCCGTGGACCCATTCCCAAGTGGTGAATTTCATTCGATTGCTGCCTTCATTTATGCAGAGTAGAGAGTCTGTGGATGTATAACAGCTTGATAAGGCTGCAGCCCGAGAAATTTTAATCAATCATATTGCCGCGACATCACGCTGTCATACATGAGCATAGTCTCTTGTGCACATTGTGTTGCACACTTTTGAGTGGATATTGGAGGAAACAAGGTTTGTGGCTGAGTGAAATTTTCAGATTCATCCTTGCGAAAACTCACGCTCCCCAACTCCACCCTCTATTTCCTCGTATCTCGATGTTTGGGTAGAGTACAGGTTGCCTTTTTCTGTCCAGTATCATATGAAGTGACGTTGATTAATTTATTTCTTTGACATCTAACGATCACGAATGATATTAAGAAAAAGGCTAGAGGATAAGGAATAGCTAATGAAATGTTGCACTTACGAACACCAAAATCCGTGAGATACAAAAATGTGCTTTGTAGGATGAATCGTATAAAATGGTCCATACAATAGAGAGTATAAGGAGACATAACGAGCCAACCAGAGTAGGAGCATGATTTTCTCAACGCACATGACTGAGATATTCCACTTGCAACAAATGAAAGAGCCAAAACGTGTGTCAGTCAGGTTCAATATGCATTCCCGATCATTTTGTGATTGAATATTCGAGTTAGAGGGAAAGCAACCAGTTTACTAACAAACAGTAACTATGTATTTGGAATTTATGAGAACTGAATTTTGATAAATAGCCTTTCTGTAAGACATCAAAATCAAAATTTACAGCGCCTGGTAAAAGTGAGCGACCCGACTCTTCCGCAGTGTGTGGCGGGCAGTGACCTACATGCGATTGCAGATAACGGCGGTGACGATGTGACATACATATATATCATCTCGACTTTCACTGTGTCTACAGTCACAGGAGCTATTTCTCATCCATGTGACAATGTTTGAAGCACAAAACCATCTTGCACCCATTCTGATCACTAATTTTCATCGCCAATTTTCTGAAAAAATACCTGCTATCATTTTTTGAAACACTTTCGAAGTTTTTTCTTGAGAGGAGGGGAGGGGAGAGAGGAATAATTATCTCTGAATCATTTGTTCAACTCTTTAACGAGTTTGTTTCTGTAAATATAGAATATATGAACTAAATCAGTAAACACTACTGATGTGTAACAGCAGTAAAGCTATGTCCGCTCTGATGCACTTTCTTTACATTTGTGAAGTAAAGTGAGCAAGTCAGTGCCCCATCCATCACATTACAAGGCAACCCCCCCCCCCCCCCCTTATCTGTGAAGTCATTCGTATTCCATAGAGCCATAACTCATTGCCTGGAACGATGGAGGTCATTAAAAAGAAACAGCCAATCACAATGAAGTCCCCAGAGCCACCACCTTCGCCATGTTAAAAGAATCTTGCTTCACATTCAAAAGTTTTTATCAAGAAAATTACGTAAAGGACACATCTTGTAATATTTCCACATCTGAAATAGGTAACCTTCGTCACTAGTAACGCACAAACACACACACACACACACACACACACACACACACACACACACACACACACACGCCGGCCGGAATGGCCGAGCGGTTCTAGGCGCTACAGTCTTAGTTGTTTCATTTAGTTGAATTTCGGTTTTCATTTTGTCAGAAATTGTCTAAGTTTGATGTTATGCCCATAGTATTTGGCGTGGAACAGTGTTAGTTAGTTAATTAGTCATGAGTTGTACCCGTAAGTTAGCAAGACTCTTCATACAACAGTAACAGGTGAAAACAGTACAATGTTAGTTACAGTCCATGCCAGGCAGCAATCTTTGACTACCCTGGTAGCTATTTGTCTTCTGTATTTGTGGAATTAGATGTGTGGACTATGTACTTGTTGAAATAGGTTTCCGAAGATGCACAAATTCAGTTAACGTGAACTCTCAGCCGCTAACCATAAGCATATGAATTTTGTCGTATCCATTTAAGTTGGGGTTCCCAGCACAGCCATTCTTTTCTGCACATGTGACATCACGAATCCGATTAAATGTTTTGCTTATTGGAAGAAGACTTTCTTTGCTATCATCAGTAAGTCTCAAGTTGCTGACTAATCGTTTGTGTTTGTTGGAACAAGAAACAACTTGCTGGAACAAATCGCTTCTTGGTTAGTTGGTGATGTATGGAGCAGTTTGTCACAATTTTTTGCGACAATAGTGATACTTGAGGCAATTTTGCTGTAATACAGCGACGTGTGGGGGCAATTTGTTGCCAGTGTGCTATGACAGCGACATTTTTGCTAAATTGCAATAATTAAATTCATAATCGTTGCATAACTCTACAAGGCCTTTCAGTCTGTAACAAGAATATGAACACTGTTCCGGCATTAAGTACAGCTTAGTTGTTCGCTGGAATTAAGCCACTCGACCTACGATTTCGCGGAAGCAACAACACGTTCGTTCGTTATCGTTATAATTTCACATAACACTGGTGACATATGGGGCAGTTTACACTTTTGATGTAACAAGAGGATACAGGGGAGAATTTGTTTCACAATTTTGCTGTAACATTTAAATGTATCTTGCAGTTTGTTACAGCTACATTTGATGCTTGATAAAACGAGGGACATCCAGTAGCTGACACAGGCTGCCAAATTAGATTGTGGTGTAACGACAACAGAATGTAGGGTAATGATCATCACTGTGTCAACTGACCATAGTACCCAGGTTAATGGCAATCACTATATGTCAAATGGCCATCACTGCACCCCAACGTTGTTTGGTGTAAAGGCAGCCACACTGTATATTGATCATCATTACCCCTAATTGTATTCACTGTAATGGTAGTCACTATATGTCAGCTGACGATCACTACCCCGTTTCATTTGGGGTAATGGCAGTTCCCCTGCAAATTAACCATAATTACCCCAGAGTATTTCTGGAGTAATAGTAGTGGTCATATCAACCACCATAATTTCCCTGCTCAGAAGTGTCACCACATATTAACCAATCAGACTTTCCAACCGGTTCCAACTGACTCCAGCATCTCTTGACAGTCACCATTGTTGGAGTAAAGGCAGTCACCTTGTCAACTGACCACAATTGTTCTAATTTTTTACATGTTTGTTCAACGATGGTGACGTATGGGAGGATAATTTGTTACTATTTTGTGGTAAGCTGATTTAGCTCATTTTTACCAGCTCCAGCTAGTTTCTAACAATTAATCTGACCAAAATTATCCAAGTCTCTAACAACGTAAGACTGCACAAGATAATTCCTTACCATTTCGTTGTTAAATGACACTATATATAGTGAAGTGTTATTTTGTCTCCACTGTGTGATAGCAAAAGAAGTTGAACAGTTTTCTCTGCTAGATAAAATTAATACCGTATCATGGGATCATTGCAACTTTTGGGTGACTTTAAAAAGTAGTTGGAAAGCATAGCAATCATAGCTTGTTACCAAAGGAAATTTGCATAGCTACTGGTCATCAAGGTGTCGTGTAATCTCCATTGTATAACAGCATTACTTAGCATTATCAGCAGAATATGCCAGAAATTTTGTACTGCAAGTTAAAGACAGTACTCTAGCGTGGAGGTCTATATAATGTTTAGCTTTCATTGATATCGGTTTGAGCTGAACTAAGACGAGTTTTCGAGAAATTATGACTTACTAGGAACATTATTTACTTTGATTCAAATATTAAACTATTCCGATTGATAAGAGCATTTTATGCTGTAAACTAGATCAGTAGTATTGGCAATCTATGTTTTATAACGTAATAGAACAAATTTTTAGGTTTTTTGGTAAATTAAAGTGTTGTACGAAGATCGAATTAATGTTATTAGCTAGGGCATAAGCTATATGTGTAGTGCCTATACGTAAGCCGTGTATATTTTGATAAATTATACACACACTTTAGATGTGGAAATATTTAATTTCAGGTCCACTGAGCCATTAAAAATGTGGTACAATAATCGAACGTCAGCCGACACAAGTAAGCCTGAAGTTTTAGAGATGTGATGGTAGTGCCAGTGTGTGTTTTGTGCTCGGAGCCTTACATATTTTTATAAATAATTTCATTCTGGTGCAGAGCTCAGAAATCTGTAATTACGGCGTATTACAATAAGTGTGTGTGTGTGTGTGTGTGTGTGTGTGTGTGTGTGTGTGTGTGCGCGCGCGCGCGCGGGTGTGTGTCTGTGTGTGTGAAAGAGAGTTTGTTTGTTTGTTGTACTCGAAAGCTACTTACTTTGGTACATAATTTTATTTTAGTGCAAAAAGCAAATTTTCATTCATGATCAGAGATCTCTGGTGCAGAGAAGTTTCATCTCTGTGTATTCCGCCATTGTCCTTGGCCAAGTTTACATTTGTACACCGTACATTGTGAAAATAATATACAGTTGCACTGTTCACTGATACAACTCAATTCAGATCTCGTCTAAACGTTTTCTTCCCTTCACCCCCCCCCCCCCCCCCGTCCCCCCGGGCCCCCACAGACTGGTGCTTGGCCAGTTCATTTGTCTTTGGCTACGATCTGTGTTTTTATGTCACCTATTCTGGAACGTTATGATTAAGTTTTGGTATTATTTATTAGGTGATTATCTAAATGCCGTTAGGAATATTTTAGACAGCCATGGCACCATAAGTTCGATTGGTAAATGTTGCAGCCTTTCTTGAAAATTGGTTTTTTGTATATAGCCTCAAATAGTCAGAGTTCAAATGCAATAAAAACAATATTAGTCTCTCAGTAACACCAGTGATATTTTTCTAATGTAGACCATGATGCATGTTCTTCCATCCGTAAAAAGATGTTTGGTGAGGTGATTCATCACTGGGAAACTTTTACAAGTGTCTGTTCCTCATAGCGCGGTGTTAGCAGCATAAATAACATAGCCTTAGGTAATTCTGCGATCAAGATACCACCACCCTTTCGGTATTTTGACAGAGACTTTAGATATGGAAATACCATTGCAACACTTTAGATAAAGACCTCATGTGGAAATAAAACTGGTATAAACTGATGAAATGAACGTATTTTTGTTAACGTTTTAAATCCTGAATTAACATCGTTAACATTACGAATAACTTGTGTTTTACAGAAAAGTTTAGCTGTGGAAATATTTAGTTTGGGGGTCCATAGTGCCTTATGCCAACTGTCGGCTCAAAAATTAAATTTCAGTTGCACGATTAGCATGTTATTTCTTAGCAACATATGTTCTGTAACAGCTTAGACATGGAAATACTAGTACGTAGTTAATCTTTTAAGTCCGCAGTCATGTTTTAGGCATCAATTTTGAAGTGGAAATAACACCGACATAACCGTTGTATTGCTAATGAAGTTCAAGTATTTTTGCGGTCATTTTAGATTTTGAATTAACATTGCAACGCTTGACAAGCATCATATGTTCTATTGAACAGTTTAAGTATGAAAATACTGCGTTTGTGTGCGTGTGCGCGCGCGCGCGCGCGCGATCGCGCGTGTGTGTGTGTGTGTGTGTGTGTGTGTGTGTGTATGTGTTCAAAAATGGCTCTGAGCACTATGGGACTTAACTTCTGAAGTCATCAGTCCCCTATAACTTAGAACTACTTAAACCTAACTAACTTAAGGGCATCACACACATCCATACACGAGGCAGGATTCGAACCTGCGACCGTAGCGGTCGGGCGGTTCCAGACTGTAGCGCCTAGAACCGCTCGGCCACTCCGGCCGGCGTGTGTGTGTGTGTGTGTGTGTGTGTGTGTGTGTGTGTGTGTGTTTGTGCGTTACTAGTGATGAAGGTTACCCATTTCAGATGTGGAAATATTACAAGATGTGTCCTTTACGTAATTTTCTTGATAAAAACTTTGGAATGTGAAAGCAAATAATTTAGATTCTTTTAACATGGCGAAGGTGGTGGCTCTGGGGACTTCATTGTGATTGGCTGTTTCTTTTTAATGACCTCCATCGTTCCAGGCAATGAGTTGTGGCTCTATGGAATACGAATGACTTCACAGAAAAGGGGAGGGGGTGCCTTGTAATGTGATGGATGGGGTGCTGACTTGCTCACATTACTTCACAAATGTAAAGAAAGTGCATCAGAGCGGGTATAGCTTTACTGCAGTTAATGGTGTTGCTGCTGAAGCTAGTGATGTTGTTGTTGTTGTTCCTGCTGTAGTGGAAACTGTAGGCTCTGAGGCGACAGTTGACCATGCTAAATCTGAGTCTCCGATATCTGCGTGCATTATAACAGCTGATAGTGCATTCTGAAGGCAAATTTTTAGCGCCAATTGCAAGGCCTGACCGGGGAGGAGACGGGGGAGGAGGAGGAGGAGGGAAGGGGGTGTTTCGGAAATTTGTGCAAAATAACTGTGCGTCACTATCGCCGAATACTTGTAACAAAAATATAAAGACTGTTCCGGCATTAAGTACAGCTTAGTTGTTCGATGGAAATAAACCACTCGACCTACGATTTCGCGGAAGTAACAACACGTTGGTTCGTTATAGCATCTAAAGAGGAACTGATGATGCATCGTTGACTAAGGTGTAAACAGTTGAAGCCAGTGGCTCTGTTGCAGTATTAGCTGTGTTTATCACTAGTCTAATCTTAAATAAGGCAATGCTGGCAGTTGGTGTAGGGTATCATCACTCGACTCAAATTTGGTATTCATGAAAGGTTACAAGCAGGAAGTTCTATATTCACGTAATGATTACTTCCCCGCGTCCCTTTTCTGTAGCAAGTGTCTGTATCGGCTGCACAGCACGGCATTCTTACCACAAGTTACATCCTCCGACCACAATTTGGTTTTCAACAGCGGGCAGTTTCGTGGTGTGGCTCATTGTGGAGCTTCCATAAATACTTGCTTTGCACTCGGTGGCGGTCCCCTTTATTCCCGCTGCAGAGGGACGCTCTTTTTCCCTTTTTTTTTTGTTATCAGAGTGGCAGTAGCGCAAATTAAAAGCGGGGGGCCCCGTGCGCACGCCCGCGCCTCCATCGGAAATCAATGCGACGGCCCACCAATTGCGCGGCCGGACACGTCGCCACGTAGCGTCGCGTCGCTCCTCTGACGACCTCTGCGGCTGCGTGCGGCTGTGCAGCCGGCGTCTGCAACGCACCGACGGCGCGCGGGCTCTCCAGCTGCGCGCCGAACACGCTGATGTCAGAAGCTTGTGGCGGCCACTGCGATTCTATTTCTCATCCTTCGCTCTCTTCTCCACCTGCTGTAATACACTGAAGTAGCAAAGGAAGTGGTACAGCTGCCTAATATCGCGTGGTGCCCCCATGAGCAAGCAGAAGTGCCGCAGCGCGACGTGACATGGAGTCGATTAATGTCTGAAGTACTGCTGGAGGAAATTGACACCATGAATCCTCACGACCATCCATAAACCCGTAATAGTACGACAGGGTGGAGATCTGTGAACAAGCACGTTGCAAGGCATCCCAGATAAGGTCAACAACTTTCACGTCTGGCGAGTTTGGTGGCCAGCGGAAGGGTTTAAACTCAGAAGAGTGTCCTTGCAGCCACACTGTAGTAATTCTCGACGTGTGAGGTGTTGCACTGTTGTTGTGTACATAGTTCCGCGTAGTCAGCGCGTACACAACTTTCCCACTAGAGCGCGCCCCGCTAAGCACAACAGCGCAGGCGCAGCGCTCGTCCGTCTCCGCACTACGAGATGGCGCTGTCTTAGAGACGAACCAAATTCTGCTGCCGCCGATCCGCGTATTAATATGTAACGCAGCCAATAAGATTGCTGCTAACGTAGAACCTTTTCTCCTCGCGGATCACACTCGTGCAGTGATACCTGGACGCGCGAGGTACTATAACGAGTGTACAGACCTCCGATTAGTCAGTCTGCATCAGTCTGCATTAGTCTGCATTTGTCAAGTTTCAGTCTGCGCCTAATAAGATTACCATATTCCTGTACATAGCCATGAAGATAAATGAATAGACACTTTGTCAAGTATCAGAGATATGTGAGAATAAGATTAACGTACCAAGACCAAAGGAACTTCAGATTGTCAATTGTAAACAGCATCCAGAATCAAGTTACGTAATGTCTATACTTTTTTTTTTATTTTAATAAATGTGTGTGAAAATTAATCAAGTTCTGTTTAAAGTTGGTCACCGTCAATCTGCTACTCTAAGCGTGCAAGTGGCATTTCTATCGTCTGACATAACGGCAGAAGATAAACACGCCACGATAAGACCACGAGACATATTGGTGACACTCGCCTACTTCGTTAGAGTGACAAGTCATATAATCTGATGGTGTGTGTACTGAAGGTCTTACAGTACTCACCCCACAACTGTCATGCTGCAACTGCCTACTTCCGTCGGAATCCACAATGGACATAAATAAATGCAGACGGACAAACAGGATGCTTACGTACATGTCTCCTGTAAGAGTCGTATCTAGACGTATCAGGGGTCTCATATCATTCCAACTGCACAAGCCCCACACCATTACAGAAAGCCTCCACCAGTTTCATCAGTCCCCTGCTGACATGCAGGGTTCAGAAATTCAAGAGGTTGTTTCCATAACTGTACACTCCCATCCGCTCGATACAATTTGAAACGAGATTCATCCGACTAGGCAGCATCCTTTCGGACATCAACAGTCCAATGTCGGTGTTGAAGGGGCCCAGGTGAGGCGTAAGGCTCTGTGTCATGCAGCCATCCAGGGTACACGAGTGTGCCTTCGGCTCCGAAAGCCGATATCGATGATGTTTCGTTGAATGGCTCGCATGCTGATACTTGTTGATGGCCCATCATTGAAATCTGCACCTATTCACGGAAGGGATGCACTTCTGTCATGTTGTACGATTCTTTTCAGTCGTTGTTGGTCCCGTTCTTGCGGGATCTTTTTCCGGCCGCAGCGATGTCAGAGATTTGATGTTTTACCGGGTTCCTGGTATTCACGGTACACTCGTGAAATAGTCGTACGGGAGTCTCTTCATCGCTACCTTTGAGATGCTGTGTCCCATCGCTTGTGCGCCGGTTATAACACCCGGTTCAAACTCACTTGAATCTGTACGGAGAGCAGCATTATTATCTGCTCTTCTCCGATGAGGGAAAAGTCACTGGAATCCTTTATCTCGATATGCTACAAATATGACTCTTTCTTCCAGTGAAGGTTTAAGCAGAAAACTTCATCTCCATACAGTTGGAACGCCTGATCAATAAAAAACCTTTACGAGACGGGTTATATTACGTTGTTCATAATGGCTAGTCTGGCCGAAAGGACTCGAACGTCAGGGCTTTTTAACCGAGATCTCCGCGATCACTCCACCCAATCTCACGTGATTCGTTTATTTGGGAGCGTACGAGGTGGCGCAGTGATAAGGCATTGAGTTTGTGATCGGGAGAACAAAAGCTAAAATTCCCTTTCCACCTTCTTTACTTAGATTTTCTGTGATTTCCCTAAATCTTAAGGCGAATGCCATGAAGATTTCTGCGGAACATGGCCAACTTCTTAACTGTCCTTTCACAATCGGACCTTGTGTGCGTCTTTAATGTCCACGTCGCCCATGGGAAATTCAGATTTAATCTTCGATCGTTTGTTTCTTCTTAATTTCTTTGGAGATTTGTAAATGATCATGTGTGTGTGTCGATGTTATCAACTCACATAAATCTCCATTCCCAAGGACGGTGGCGCGTACCACGTCGTAGAACACTATATTATGGACTCCGTTACAGAATGGACGTCCCATAATTAGCTTCTGGTATTGTTTACGGGCGAAATTCGGGTCTGTTTGTACCTTGATAGTCGCAGACGACGTGTTTGGAGATAACCCGGCAATGCACCATGCAATCGTCCGCTGACAGTTTGATGGAATGAGTGACGTTCTATAGCGGATTCGAAAGACGATTTAGGCTCTTGAGCAGTCAGTTTACGGTTCGTTTGACCCAAAAATCGTAGATATCGATCATCCAGCGCACCTGTCGAACGTGGACGGCCTAGCGGTGTAAGTTCTCAATAACTCGTGTCATCTAGAACCTACTGCAAGTCCGCAAAACATCACCTTGACTCCAGTGCCCGCATCGACCAACTCCACTTTCCAACTGAAATTGGGACTCATCTGACCAGGCCACGGTTTTCCACTCGTCTAATAAGGTCCAACCGATAAGGTCTCGAGCCCATGAAAGGCGCTTCAGGCGATGACGTGCTTGTTAGCAAAGGCATTCGCGTCTATCGTCTGCTGCCATAGCCCATTAACACCAATTTTCGTTGCACTGTCCTAATGGTTACGCTCGTCGTAAGTCCCACGTTGATTGCTACTGTTATTTCATGCAGTGTTGCTTGCCTGTAGCAATGACAACTCTAAGCAGACGACACTGCTCTCCGTATTTGTCCATGGTGAGAGGTAATGCTTGAAATTTGGTACCCACTTGACACTGTGGATTTCGAAATGTTGAATTCTCTAACGATTTCCGAAGTGGAATGGCGCACATGCGTCTAGCTCCAACTACTACTCGGCGTCCAAAGTCTGTTAACTCCCGTCGTGCAGCTACAGTAATGTCGAAAACCTCTTCTCAAGGATCCCCTGAGCAAAGGTGACTGCTTCTCCCAAGCACTGCCCTTTTATAACTTATATGTGCGATACTACTGCCATCTGTATATGTGTATATTGCTATCCAGTGACTTCCTTCCTCGACAAATTGAAGCCGTTATCAAGGGTAAAAGAGGTTGATACGGTACTGCCGTGGTGTCTCTTTTGGGTGAGTAATTTCTTCTGCACAGTGCAGCATTCTCCAGTTCATATACAAAAGCGTCAAAGAAACCACTACAGGCCTGCCTATTCAAATATAGAGCTATGTGAACAGGCAGAATACGGCGCTGCGGTCTATATAAGACAACAAATGTCTGGCGCAGTTGTTAGAACAGTTACAGCCGCTACAATTGCAGGTTATCAAGATTCAAGTGAGTTTGAACCTGGTGTTATAGTCGGCGCACGAGCTATGGGACACAGCATCTCCGAGGTAGCGATCAATTGGTGATTTTCTCATACGACCATTTCAAGAGCGTACCGTGAATATCAAGAACCCGGTAAAGCATCAAATCTCCGACATCGCTGCTACCGGAAAAAGGTGCTGCGAGAATGGGACCAACGACAACTGAAGAGAATCGTTCAACGTAACAGAAGTGCTACATTTCCGCAAATTGCTGCAGACTTCAATACTGGGCCACCAACAAGTGTCAGCGTGCGAACCATTCAACGAACCATCGTCGATATGTACCCCTGATGACTGTACCTTTGATGACTGCACGACACAAAGCTTTATGCCTCGCCTGGGCCCGTCAACACCGACATTGGACTTTTGATGACTGGAAACATGTTGCCTGGTCGGACGAGTCTCGTTTCAAATTATATCTAGTGGATGGACATGTAGGGGTATGGAGACAACCTCATGAATCCATGAAGCTGCATGTCAGCAAGCGACTGTTCAAGCTTGTGGAGGCTCCGTAATGGCGTGGGACCTGTGCAGTTGGAGTGATATGGAACCCCTGATACGCCTACATACGACTCTGACAGGTGACGCGTAGGTAAGTATCTTGTCAGATCACCTGCATCCGTTAATGCTTACTGAGCATTCCGACGGACATGGGCAATTCCAGCAGGACAATGTGACACGCCATACGGCCAGAATTGCTACAGAGTGGCTCCAGGAACACTCTTTAGAGTTTAAACACTTCCGCTGGCTACCAAACTCCCCAGACATGAACATTATTGAGCACATCTGGGATGCCTTGTAACGTGCTGTTCAGAAGAGATCTCCATCCCTCGCACTGTTACGGTTTGATGGACAACCCTGCAGTATTCATGGTGTCAGTTCCCTCCAGCACTACTTAGATATTAGTCGAGTCCATCCCTCGTCGTGTTGCGGCACTTCTGCGTGTTCGCGGGGGCCCTACGCGGTATTAGGCAGTTGTACCAGTTTTTTTGCCTCTACATTGTATAATGTTTCTGTAAGTATGTGTGCATTTTTCTGGATAGATGACACGCGGATGCATTTCTGTAATTTATGAGTGGCTGTACTGGTATAGCATGTTTGTGGATTTTTTGTAGGCTCTTGAGTGTGGGTGCCTTGGCGTTCTTATGTTTTAGCCATTGTACTTCCTGTTTTTTGAATATGTGTGAGATTTTTTTTTAGTTAAATATTGCCCATTGATGGAAAAGAAGTTGTATGGAGTCACTAGTAATGATGCAAGGCGTATGTCTTATCTATTGGCCATAGAAATGGAATCTGCAATCTGTTCAGTGACGATATGGGTGAAAGCAGGTGATTCGATCACTTTATGAATAAACACAGGGATTAGCTTTCAATATGAAAATCTGAAATATCTGAAGGTTCATCACTTTCTCGAGCCATCGACCTTAACCGAGATCGTGTCTTGAACTTTTTCTGGCCGTAAAATACGTTAAACACTGTAGTCCACTTGAACAGATCCTGGTGTTGAATAGTTTGGTCTTAGGATAGTGCAAATAAGAATTCCACTTGTAGTTAGGATGAATGGAATAAAACAGAAGCTCTCATTGTCACAGAGAGGGGAAGTCTGATGACAATCGTCGCATGAATGATTTCAAGCGGAAACGTCGTGCCTCCGATGACGATTTTCCCACGCACCAGCTGGACAAACAGATTGATGAAGGGACCACATCCTGGAGCTGCTGAAGACTGTCATCCTTCAGGCTGAGTACAGTCATATCTATTCACTGAATAGTGTACCCACTTCGTTGCGCATATAACAGACTATATCTGACTCTCCATTGTTGTTGATATTGGTCGGAAATTACACTTATACCAGGAACACAGATATCATTCTCTACTTGCTACCCGATACTACTCATACGTTTCAGCTCTTCGATATGATTTTCATGGGCTTCCTAAAGACACATTACAATAAAAAGTTTAGTCAGACAATAAAAATAGGCGCCATGGATACCTCTGAAACAGCAAAAAAGTTCCGAAAGACATACTCCAGAGCTCAAATTTCTGCAACAGCGGTTAACAGATTCACATTTACTGGAATATATCACCACACAGAGGTCTTTTCATTAAGACTGATTTCACTGCAGCCGAACATGAAGCAGGGCAGGTTGGTTATTGCGATGGAGCACTTCGTGACGATGAAGGTGATGGTCTATATCCTTCTGAAATTGAAAACGTAGGTGGCTCTAAGAATGGCGACGAGGGCGAGATCGGAAGACCAGACAGCAGGACCATCAATACCCGCATTTGCAAGTTATACCATGCCAAAACACATCTCTCCTGCCGACAGCGCGAACAAGAAGACATCAAACAGAGATCAAAAATCAATTTCAGCTATTATTGGAACCATTTTACCCCATAAAAACGCGTTCGAGTGTTCCACAAACAAGAAACAAAGTGAGAAGAAACTACAGAAGAAGGAGATGGTAGGAATTCAGAGAGCTATATCATTATAAGGTTGGCAAGATTAATGAAGGAACCATCGAAACGTCAAATAAATGCACAAGAAAGGCTACCGATTGTTCTCGAACAGGAAAGTAAATGAAGATGCACCTGACGACACCTGTTGGGGAATAAATTCCTGGAAAGGATGATTCAGACTGCCTAATTTTTATAGTGAGATATTCAAAATGTGGAGAATTTTGGGTTCACAGCGCCGTCAGTCAGGAACGGGGCCGGCCGGGTGGCCGAGCGGTTCTAGGCGCTACAGTCTGGAACCGCGCAGGTTCGAATCCTGCCTCGGGCATAGATGTGTGTTACTTTAAATCCGTCTTGATTGTAAATTTTTTTATTATTCATATGACCGGTTTCGGTTCATTCAGAACCATCTTCAGATCTGATATTTAAGTCACATATGTGACGTAGCATGTGAAAGTTGCTGAATTGGACGGGTTACTCCTGTAACTTAAATATCAGATCTGAAGATGGTTCTGAATGAACCGAAACCGGTCATATGAATAATAAAAAATTTGCAATCAAGACGGATTTAAAGTAACATTATAAAATCACTGATTGCTGTTATCCCATAAGACATTATGTCTGTTTTTGCATAGATGTGTGTGATGTCCGTAGGTTAGTTAGGTTTAAGTAGTTTTAAGTTCTAGGGGACTGATGACCTCAGAAATTAAGTCCCATAGTGCTCAGAGCCATTTGAACCAGGAACGGGGTTATATGTATTGTTCAGTATGAGTGAAACTAAAGTTTATCATTTAGGACTTCTGCTCCCGAAGAATTTTAAATAGTGAGTTAGAATTGTGGTTTATAGGTCATAAAAAGTTCTCAACTGTACACTGCAACTAGTGACTTTTTGGCCAGGTGAGGCTAACATATGAATACAAATGGTTCAAATGGCTCTGAGCACTATGGGACTTAACATCTATGGTCATCAGTCCCCTAGAACTTAGAACTACTTAAACCTAACTAACCTAAGGACATCACACAACACCCAGCCATCACGAGGCAGAGAAAATCCCTGACCCCGCCGGGAATCGAACCCGGGAACCCGGGCGTGGGAAGCATGAACGCTACCGCACGACCACGAGATGCGGGCCAACATATGAATTAATAATTTCATTAATGTTAATATAAACTGGCAATTTTTATTGTTTCGTATTACCATCCCGCCACAAAATCTTCATGATTTACTGCACGTTTAAAAGTTGTTGTAATTATTGAACACGTTTATCTTTCATCACAATTTCTTCCTTTTAAAGCAGTCATGTACTAAAACTGGTGACATTTATGATGGAATAGCCGTATTTTAAATCCTGTATTTCGTCTTGAACAAGAAATTTTTCGTATCACCACCACCTAACGTACTAATTTGAACTCACGTTACCTGCAGCCGCTACATTCGTTTCCTGCTCTGTTTCTGGCCATCAACTTGGCGTCGAAGTTAGTTCCCACATGATACGTGTCTCTCAGCACCTACATACTCAGTCTGTGCCAGTCTACTGTACGAAGGTCGCCATGTTCGCTACCGGTAATTTCACGTCCATAATTCTGAAGCAATTTACTGGTGAACACTTAAGTAAACCTTTGTTCTTTGATTCAGTGGCTGGATCCTTGTTTGTTACTTCGAAGAGATTTTCTGAACAACTAAAACCCAGATGTTCTTTTGAAACATCCGGTGCTGTGATAAACCTGTATCGCTGGGTCAGGCTAGCAGCCATATCTTGAACTGGAGTACGTTTCTTTCACAGGCAACTGCATTATCTGTATAAACAGTATTCTGATTAGAGTTTGCAGTGCGCCTATCTTTACATTCTAGATTCATTCTACCTCCTATTTTATCTTTTCACTAAAAGACGCACGTAATACGTAGAGTGGAGTTCCACGTCCTGCGACAACGAGCCCATTACAGACAGTGCGTTAGCTCAGATTAGGGAAGGATGGTGGAGGGAATCGCCTGCGCCCTTTTCATAGGAACCATCCCGGCATTTGGTGGAGCACGGACGGGCATTTCAACCGTCGTCCTCCTGAATCCGAGTCCAATGTCCTAACCAATATGCCACTTCTCTCGGTACGAAAAGCCAAAACAAAGTAATGCTAAAATTTAAAAAAAATTGTCCTGAGAAAGAACAATTTCGTTTCCTAAATTCCTGTGATGTGAACTAGTACATAATTCAATCCTGGTAGCGATAGCGTGTCCGCCAATCATTTGAGGTGTCCATCACAATGACGTGTCTATCACAATAAATAAAAGTTATTAAAAATAAATCCTACTCAAGACTCGATACGCTCTTTATTGCAATGATTTTGCTAGTTTTTTGTGAAATTAACTGTCGCGATAAGCAAGAGTAATATTTTTTACGTGAGTTTGGCTAGCGTTTAATAGAAGGCCTTTAATGTTAGCCATAGATGCTTACCTCCATATTTTTCTGAAACATCTCCTTGTTGAATGTGATTTTTTTTCTTACAACGGCTAGCTTTTTTAAATTCGGAACACGAAAAATACAAAGCTCAACGCCGAAACACGACAGTAAATAAGCACCTCTGAAATTTGATGTCTAAAAATGGAAGTAATAAAAGGAGAAATTTTTCCATTTTCCAGTTTTTGAGCTGCCGACATAATATAATCCATAAGAGGAAGAAAATTATTCATCTGTAGTGTTTTGTAATACGTGACTGGAATTTTTGTGCTCAATATATGTGAAAATATAGTACGAATACTTTTTACTTTTTATTGTACTTCTAGATCTTAACATTCGCTTTTATTTATTGTTACAAACAATTTTTGGTGCTGATATTTCAATGTTTTTTTAATGTTAATGATTCCACTTACGATTTTCCGCTCTTTTTCGTTACACTGTGAAGCGCTGTGTTTGTTTCTGGTTTGTTGGTACCGTCTAGGAGCACTTGCTTACAAGTTGCGTTATTTTGTAACATCGCATGTCACTTTTCTTCAGGCGTATGTTTTTATTATTTAGCAGTCCCGTAGCGTTCCCAGCTGTCACAGACTGCACTTGGGTGCATGCAAAAGCTGCTTGAGACACCAGAGGACTGAACTAAGACAGTTGGCAACACTTCTGTCCTGCAGAAATAGCAGGAAACACATGGTCCCATATGAACTGCTGACGAATGTAGTTTAAAAGTGTAAAAAGAGCGTGCAGCACTGTCCCCGAGGCTGTACTAGTAACGCACGTGTCACGGATCCACGAATAACTTCAAAAGACCAACTGTTACAACACTTATGATCAAGTGGTCAAAAATTGATGATTGTTACCTATGATTGATGACTGAATGAGGCTGTACAGTAGCTAATCACTTCATATTAAAGAGTTTCCTTAAAATCCCTGTCCGACATAGGTTTGGATTTTGGTTCGTTGCCTAAATTGCATTAGATGATTACTTAGAAGGTTTGTTGAGAAGGTACAAGTGGATCTCCATCCCTCACCATTTTGCAGCAAGGTAGTGCTTCGTATGCAATAAAATTGATGGAGGCAGTATATTTAATTCTAACCTTCCTTGCTATTCCGTTCATGGACGCAAAATTACGAAGCAAGGACGAAAATTGTTAACTGAGATGGATCACATTACGAGCATTCCTGTTCTGCCTTCAGTAGGAATCTGTTCATTTTCTTTGGGCAGCAATCAGCTGTCATTTGATCGACTTAACTAGAGTATTCCACTCACGTACTTTGAGGTTTGTGGAGAACGAGAGATAATAATATATCGACGACGTAATGAGATGTATGTTGTTATGCTTAAGGCTTCTGGGAGACATCAAGGGCACTCCAAGGTAAGAAATCAGAGGCACAATGCAGAGAATAGACAACAGTTGTAGCGTTTAGGTTACCGGAGCTAAATTGTAACACTAGAGCCCTGCAAACAGCAGACACTCTTGGTAGCTGTCCCAGAGGAGAAGTTTCACTTCAGAGAATTAATTGGTAACTCCACCGACCGCCTAGACGCTGTTGTAAGCCGTCACAGTAGAAGATGGTCACGAAAAGGCACGTCTTTGCAGACAGCAAGCTTCATACATGCTTCTGAGGACTGGAAAGTCAGGGCGTTTACACGGTTTACAGAGCCATACAGCAGTTCCCACACACAAAAGTACTGAGTGCGGGCCAAGTGACGTTGTTGCTGGCCATAATAGGAGTGGCAGTGACTTTTAGCTTTCGGCTAAAGCTGTTGCTGCTGAACTTAGAGTTTGTTAATGAAAAGTACAGAAACATCCCTGGTTGGTCAGGGGCGCCCTGGAGGTGCAGAGCTACTCGTCACATTGGCCGGAGCTTGCTAAGAGCCGGTGGATTGGCAGGTCGGCTATAGGATTGGAGAAACAGTAAGCCGCCACAATTCTTTAAAAACCCATGTTTTTTGTATTCAGTGGGAGTCAGTCAGATCGTTGGGATGCCGACTCCGTGTCCCTCGTGGCCAGCCTCGGTAAACGCCGATATATCTGTTTTCCTCACTTGGAGTGCTGCTCTGAAGTTTGTACTTAACATGGTTCTTGTGTTTGCTGGTTGTGTTAGCTCTCAACCCCGTGGATTCAGACACTGACTTCTGTTGTGCAAACAGTTGCCTCCTTTGCTTTTTTAATGTTTAGAATTAGCCTTCAGTGTACTGTTTAGTCTGAACGCGAATGGACAGTGTTAATCGACCCCTGAATTCCATGAGTTTCCTGTCGGGTCTCAGAATCCGCGCCTCTTGTTGGTGCCCTGTGACTGTGTTTGGCGCTGAACAAAGTCGTCAGCCTGCCTTCACTGGGAATCTTTCTTTCTGCATTTGCTCCTCACCGCTCGGAAATTGCAGGCTGGCCTAAAATCACTTGTCTTCCCTCAATCCTGTGTTAGGACACGACCAGATGTCCTGACTTTTGTGGACCGCAACTTTCAAGATACGTTTTCATGACTCTGGCAATTTCAGCTGAATACTGCCTTCTCAGAAGTGTGAATTTTCGTGTGATACTGAATACACAGAAGATGACGCTTGTGGAATACTAACCCCACATGACTATAGTTCCAGGCGCTAATCCCGAAGTACATTATCGCAAAATCAGGAGGAATACCATTTTTTCAACAAGACATACTTTCGTGTCACATTTTCAGTCGCAACATACAATGGTGAGCCAGTTCAGTGTGAACACATGCTTAACAGAGTACGGGCCAATGTTTGCAGCGCATTAAAGCCACCATTATGTGTGCCATGGATTCGAAAAGTCCTTGACCGGTTTCCGCATGTATATATCATCGGATTCCTACACACGAACCACGCAGTTCCCGGTAACTACGGGCCTGTGATTTGTATGCTCGGAGCTGGCGCCTGATAACATACCATAAGTGTTCCATCGGATTTAGGAATCAGATCAGGTGAATTTGGTGGGTAAGACATTACGTAGGTTGACTTTTTTTCTCTTTTTGAGTCATCCGTCTTCTGACTGGTTCGAAGCCGCCTGCTACGTATTCCTCTTTTGCGCCAGTCTCTTCATCTCCCCAGAGTAGCACTTGCAACCTGTGTTCTGAACTATTTGCAGGATGTATTGCAACTTCTGCCTTTCTTTACAATTTTTACACTCTACAGCTCTCTCTAGTGCCGTGGAACTTATCCCTTGACGTCTGAACACATGTTCTACAATCCTGCCCCTTCTTCTTGTCAGTGTTTTCCACATATTCCTTTCCCCGCCGATTCTGCGGAGAGCCTCCTCATTTCTCACCTTAGCAATCCACCTAATTGAATCATTCGTCAGTAGCACCACATCTCTTATGCTTCGATTCTTTTATTGTTGTTGTTGTGGTCTTCAGTCCTGAAACTGGTTTGATGCAGCTCTCCCTGCTAGTCTATCCTGTGCAAGCTTCTTCATCTCCCAATACATACTGCAGTCTACATCCTTCTGAATGTGCTTAGCATATTCATCTCTTGGTCTCCCTCTACGGTTTTTATCCTCTACGCTGTCCTCCAGTACTAAATTTCGCTTCTTCAGAAACGCTTTCCTTGCCATTGCCAGTCTCCATTTTATATCCTCTCTACTTCGACAATCATCAGTTATTTTGCTCCCCAAATAGCAAAACTCCTTTACTATTTTAAGTGTCTTATTTCCTAATCTAACTCCCTCAGAAACGCCCGTCTTAATTCAATTACATTCCATTATCTCGATTTGATTTTGTTCATGTTCATCTTATATCCTCCATTCAAGACACTGTCCATTCCGTTCAACTGCTCTTCCAAGTCCCTTGCTGTCTCTGACAGAATTACAATGTCATCAGCGAAGCTTAAAGTTTTTATTTCTTCTCCATGGATTTTAATACCTACTCCAAATTTTTATTTTGTATCCTTTACCGCTCAATATACAGATTGAATAACATCGAGGCAACCCTTGAAACGTCCCCTTAGAAATATTATACATGACTGTGCTTAAACTGACACACAATATTTTTAGCGCAACGCAATCTGACTTTCAATAATCCCTACAAAAGAATGGCCCTGACTAACATTAACCTATACCTTTCACAAATCACTTACCTCACAAAAATCTTCGTTACTCGAACTACTGCAATACAGCGAGCGCCACTACTGCCAGCTAAATAAAAGTTTCAAACTACTGAAGGCACTAACTACTGATAGGCATTGTTAGCAAATGAAAGATTTTGATAGAGAAAAAACAATGTATTTACCTTAATATTGTTCAAAAGTCATATTATATATATATCAGTTTATGACATCTAGTCATACAAATTTACTGTCTCTGTTCAGATCATCCGCTCTCAAAATTCCGCCATCTCTCTCCCCACATCCACCACTGCTGGCGGCTCACCTCCAACTGCGCAACGCTATGCGCTGTTAACATCCAACTGCCCAACACTACAATAGCGAACAACAATGCAAACCAGCCACAGACTGCACACAGCACAGCCAGTGATTTTCATACAGAGCGCTACGTGGCGTTACCGATATAAAAACCTAAACAGCCTACTTACACCCTGTCTCACTCCCTTTCCAACCACTGCTTCCCTTTCATGCCCCTCGGCTATTATAACGGCCATCTGACTTCCGCACAAATTGTAAATAGCCTTTCGCTCCCCGTATTTTACCCCTGACACCTTCAGAATTTGTAAGAGAGTATTCCACCCGACATTGTCAGACGCTTTCTCCAAGTCTACTAATACTAGAAACGTAGGTTTGCCTTTTCTTCATCTAGCTTCTAAGATAAGTCGTAGGGTCAGTATTGCCTCACGTGTTCCAATATTTCTACGGAATCCAAACTGATCTTCCCAGAGGTCGGCTTCTAACAGTTATCACGGCTTTTTTCATAGTAAATGTTTCACTACCGTAAAATGATAAGCTCCAAAAGTAATTTCTCAGAATTTCTTCATCAAATGAAGGCCTTTGTTTTGATGTTAGTAGACTTCTCTCTCTCAGGAATGCTCTTTTTGCCAGTGCTAGTCTGCTTTTTATGTCCTCCTTGCTCCGGCCGTCATGGGTCATTTTGCTGCGTAAGTAGCGGAATTCCTTAACTTCACGTACTTTGTGATCTCCAATCCTGATTCTCAGTTTCTCGCTGTTGTCAGTTCTGCTCCTTCCCATTACTCTCGTATTTCTTCGATTTGCTCTCAGTCCGTATTCTGTACTCACTAGACCATTCCACTTAGCAGACGCGGTAATTCTTCTTCACTTTTACTGAGATAGGAATATCATCAGCGAATCTTATCGTTGATATTTCACCTTGAATTTAAATTCCACTCTTGAACCTCTATTTTGTATCATTCACTGATTCTTCGATGGAGAGAGTGAACTGTAGATGAGAAAGATTACATTCTTGTCTTATATTCTTTTTCATTCGAGCACTTAGCTCTTGGTCTTCCACTCTTATTGTTCTCTCTTGGCTCTTGTACACATCGTGTATTACCAGTCGTTCCCTTCAGCGTACCCCTACTTTTCTCAGAATTTCGAACATCTTGCACCATATGACACCGTCGAATACTTTTTCCAGGCCGACAAGTCCTATGAACGTGCCTTGGCTTTTCTTTAATCTTCCTTCCATTACTAAACGTAACGTCAAACTACCTATCAGGTGTTTTTACAAGCCGGCCGATGTGGCCGAGCGGTTCTAGGCGCCCAGTCCGGAACCGCGCGACTGCTACGGTCGCAGGTTCGAATCCTGCCTCGGGCATGGATGTGTGTGATGTCTTTGGGTTAGTTAGGTTTAAGTACTTCTAAGTTCTAGGGGACTGATGACCACAGCTGTTAAGTCCCATAGTGCTCAGAGCCATTTGAACCATTTTTGTCTTTACATTTCCTAAAACCAAACTGATGGTCATCTAACACATTCTCAAATTTCTCTTCCATTCTTCTGCATATTGTTCTTGTCAATAACTTGGATGCATGAGCTGTGAAACTGATTGTGTGACAATTCTCTCACTTGTAGGCTTTTGAAATCTTCGGAATTGTGTGGATAATATTTTCCGAACGTCTGATGGTATATCACCAGACTGACAGATTGTACGCACCAGTGTCAATCGTTTTGCTGCCACTTCCCCCAATGATTTTAGAAATCCTGATGGAATGTTATCGATCCCTTCTGCCTTCTTCGATCTTAAGTTTTCCATAGCTCCTTTAAATTTTGATTTTGATACTGGATCTCCTATCTCTTTCCTACAGACTCTCGTTTCTCCTTCTATCACATCAGACAGGTCTTCCCCCTCATAGAGGCCTTCAATTTACTCTTTCCACCTATCCACTCTCTCCTCTGCATTTAACAGTGGAATTTCCACTGCACTTTCAATGTCATCCCCGTCGCTTTTAATTTCACCGAAGGCTGTTCAAACTTTTCTCCGTCCTGAGACAGTCCTTCCGACCATAATATCTTTTTCGATTTCATTACATTTTTCATGCAGGCGTTTTACCTTAGCTTCCCTGTACTTCCTAATTATTTCGTTCCTAAATGATTCGTATCTTTATATTTCTGAGTTTTCCTGAACATTTTTACACTTCCTTCTCTCATCAGTTAACTGAAGTGCTTCTCCTTTTACCCATGCTTTCTCCGCAGTTATCTTCTTTGTACCTACGTTTTCCTTCCCAACTTCTGTGATTGCCCTTTTTAGAAATGTCATTCCTTTTCAACTGCACTGCCCGCTAACCAGTTCCTTATCGCAGTATCTATCGCCTTACGCGGTATCTATAGCCTCAAGCGTGTCTCTTCATTCTTTAGTATTTCCGTTACCCACTTGTTTGTGGATTGATTCTTCCTGATTAGTCTCCTAAATTTCAGACTACTCTTCATCTAAATCGTGATCTGAGTCAAAATCAGCTTCTGAGTACGCCTTACAAACCGATGTCCGATATGAGACCTCCAAGTATACCACTGCAAAAAATGGCTCTGAGCGCTATGGGACTTAACATCTGAGGTCATCAGTCCCCTAGAACTTAGAACTATGAAACCTAACTGACCTAAGGACATCACACACATCCATGCCCGAGGCAGGATTCGAACCTGCGACCGTGGCGGTCACGCGGTTCCAGACTGTAGCGCCTAGAACCGCTCGGCCACTCCGGCCGGCTATACCACTGCTCTTGTGATTCTTGAACAGAGTATTCGCTGTTACCATCTGAAATTTATTGCAGAGCTCAATTAGTCTTTCTCCTCTCTCCAAGACCATCTGTACCATCTCCAATAAACAGTTCAGTATCCTCATATATTTTCTCTCTCTGTTCATCTCTGGCTTGCAACGACAGCATATATACCTGAATTACCGTTGTCGGTGTCGGTTTGCTGTATATTCTGATGAAAACATCCTTATCACTGAACCGTTCGCGCAAGGTCATTGTCTGTCCTACCTCCCCATTCATAATGAATCCTCCTCCCGTCGTACCATTTTCTGCTGCTGTTGATATCACCTTATACTCATCTGAACAGAAATCACTGTCTTCTTTCCATTTCACTTCGCTAACCACCATTATATCTAGACTGAGCCTTAGCATTTCCCTTTTCAGATTTACTAGTTTCCCTAGCACGTTCGAACTTCCTACATTCCACTCTCCGACTTGTGGAACGTACGCCTTTCGTTGGTTATTTAGTCTTTTTCTCATGGTCCTCTCCCCCTGGACAGTCTGTTCCCGGGATACGAATGGGAGACTATTGCGGAACCTTTTGCCAATGCAGAGATCATCTATTACAGGCCACGTGTCGTGTGGATTCACATTACGTGTCTTTAATGCAGTGGTTTCCATTGCCTTCCGCATCCTCATGCCGTTCTTCACTGCTGATTCTTCCGTATTTGTGCGCAGTTTCGAACTGAAAGGGCACGAGACTGCACTACACCTCTGTCTGCTCGTACGCCCTCTTTTTACAATGCCGTTGGCTGAATGAGGATGACTTCTTTTGCCGGAAGTCTTCGGCTGCCACTTCTGATGATTTTTATAAAAAAATTTGTCGGTGGCGGTGTTTGAACACGGGACCGAGGATGTTTTGATTACTAAACAAAGACGCTGACCCTAGAAGGAGGGTTAACTATGAAGCTTCCAAACCACTGCAGCACGATATTCACCTAGAAGCACGGCCAGTTAACCTCCAATACAATGCCATCACCGTCGGTGTTAACATCAAGCAAGAAGGGAAGCAGGTGGCTTTCAATAATATTTTCATAGTTCGCAGCTATCATGGCGCCTTTGATAACTACGACAGGTCTAATGGAAGCCGAGATGAATGTCTCATTCAGCATAATACCACACCCACATGGCTGCGTCCGTGGAGAGGTGCATATTTCGGGCAGCCATTTGTGTAGATGACGATGTACTCCCACACGTCAGCCAGCGAGGTGTAACAAAAAATGTGATGTGTACGATGAAGAGAAACGTTTCCGTTAACCCACAGTCCGATCTTGGCGATTCTGTGCCCACCGCAATCGTAACTCTCAATGTCGCTGAGTCAATTTCCAAACATTTAGCTGTGTAGCCCCACGTGAAACAGCGTGCGTTGAACGGTGTGCTCCGGAACACTTCTGCGTCCACCAGCACTGTACTCCTTTCTCAGATCTGCTACAGATCTACTTTACATAGCGCCAAGCCTCCGAACTCCTCATTCTGCGATGAGGCGTGGATATCCTTGTCGACCATTCCTGGTTTCACTGTCTTTCAATCTTCTCCTATAGATGCTTACGACAGGAGCTGTAGAACAGCCGACCAGCTTTGCCGTTTAAGGTGTTACCGTTCCCAGTCCACATACTGTAGCATTCTGCCCTTTATCAAAATCCCTTACGTCGGCGGATTTTCCCACTTGCGGCCCATATCGCTGCTAAAACAATTCATATCTGCTTTGCGAGGTGTCGCCCAGAGGTCGCGGTGCCACGGCAATGTCGGCAACGCGAATCGACACCACAGACATTAGCGAGGGCTCGCTGCAATCCGCAACGACGTATGGGAGGAGGTCCGGAACAACACGCCTGCCTTTCAATAACAGCAGCGCCCTCACGCCGAGGTCAATATACTGCTGGGCATGCAAGAGCTCAAGCCAGTTTGAGGCCTCAGCTGCAGGAATCAGCATCGTCGTCCGGGACCAACTATTAGTTAAAGCTTCAGACGTACTTGCGCTGCTGTTATTGTTTAACATTGTACCTCAAGATTGTCAGTTAGTGCATCAAGTGCTGCTTTTCTAATCCATGACAATAATTTATCCAGTACTCTTGTGGATAAGT
This sequence comes from Schistocerca americana, assembly GCF_021461395.2. Lineage (NCBI taxonomy): Eukaryota > Metazoa > Arthropoda > Insecta > Orthoptera > Acrididae > Schistocerca > Schistocerca americana. The sequence continues at coordinate 288,138,165 of NC_060121.1, read as the reverse complement.
AGTGTGTCACAATTAAATAAATCTTTTATTGATTAATGTAAAAACGAGAACTAATATTTTATGTGTTGTAGTTTGATGAGTCTTCTTCCACGGCAATCAAAGAACCCAAAGTCGTGGCCAGGCGAAAGTAGTTGCACCTGGTCACAACATACTCCTTTTGTATATATGGGGCAGTTAAACGAAAACGAGACAGATGGAAAGAGCCGGCCGGTGTGGCCGAGTGATTCTAGGCGCTGCAGTCTGGAAGCGCGCGACCGCTACGGTCGCAGGTTCGAATCCTGCCTCGGGCATGGATGTGTGTGATGTCCTTAGGTTAGTTAGGTTTAAGTAGTTCTAAGTTCTTGTGGACTGATGACCTCAGATGTTAAGTCCCGTAGCGCTCAGAGCCATTTCAACCATTTTGTTGGAAAAAAAGTAATCTACTATTTAAAAATTAATGTCCATAACTGTGAATTCATTTGTCTCACAATCAGACAGGACGATCAGTGCCTTCAGAGATAAATTTTTGTGGTTCCTTACGGAAAGAGGATTGTACCCAGACGTCTACCTCTTCGTCCGAAACAAATCTATAGCCACGTTGAATTTCTTCAGTTGCCCACAACATACAAATAGCATGGGAAAAGATCGGAACTGTATCTAGGATGTGTATAGGTTTACCAGAGAAGCTTCTGTAGCGTAGTCGAGACAACATTGGCAAGATGTAAAGGGCTATTATACTGCAACAGGATGACGCTGTCTAACATTCTATAGCATTTGGATTGATGGTGCGCTTTAAATTTTGCAAAGTCTCCACGTCAACATTTGTGGACACTTTGCAGAAGCTGCAGCTCGCCAACAAATCCAAACGCCATAGAATGTTGATGGACGCTATCATTCTGTTGTAGGGTAATGCCCCCCCCCCCCCCCCCCCCCCCAGTGTTGCCAACGTTGTTTCGACAATGCTGCAGAAGTTTCTCTGGGAAGCACATACATGTCCCCCATACAGTCCCTACAGCTCCCTACGCGATTTCCATTTTTGTGGAGCCCTGAATGAAGACATTCACGGCCGTCGATTTGCTTCGGAAGAAATGTACATCTGGATACTATTATGGTTCCGTAGACAACCGAAAACATGACGGGAATGACCATCAAGCAGGACTTATGTTAACAGCTATTGGGATATAATACAGTTTACTTGCTGTTTTCAGTCTGCTGTTTTCATTTGACTGGCCCTTATACTTTCCTTATCCCAATGAATCCGGAACGCCATCAGCTGGCATTCAGCCTCACGGTGAGATGTGATCATAATGTTTTGGCTCATCCGTGTATTGCAGCGAGGCTTCATTCGAGTAAATATCTGATTCAGAATGTAATTGGAGCAGGGATTTCAATCCTTCTGATTCTGATCCGACTGTGGCCGCGACAGGGGTATTTCCTCTTAGCGGTTAGGCTACGGCCTGGGTGGAGCGTGGCGGGCAGCGGTATGCAGTGACCTTCTGCAGAGATCCGAAAAACAGTGGAATCAGACACATTGCTAATCGATTTGATACTGGAAGAAGATGATGTCATGACAAAAGTCATGGGATACCTCCTAGTATCTGCGACGTGGCACGGACTCAACAAGTCGTTGGAAGCCACCTGCAGAAATATTGAAACATACTGTCTCTATAGCCGTCCATAATTGCGAAAGAGTTGCCGATGTAGGATATTGTACACGAAATAAACTCTTGATTATGTCTGATAAACGTTCGATGCTATTCATGTCGGGTGATTTGGGTGGCCAAACCATTCGCTCGAATTGCCCAGAACGTTGTTCAGTCTGGTGACATGGCCCATAATCATCCATAGAAATTTCATCGTTGTTTGGGGACATGAATTGCATGAACGGCTGCAGATGTTCTCCAAGTATCCGAACATATCCATTTCCATTCAATGATCAGTTCAGTTGAACCAAAGGACCCAGTCAATTCCATGTAAACACAGCCTATACTATTAAGGAGTCACCACCAGCTTGCACAGTGCGTGTCCATAGCTTTGTGATGTCTGGGCCACACTCGAACCCAACCATCAGCTCTTATCAACGAAAGTCGAGAGTCATGTGGCCAGGCTGTGGTTGTCCATTCGTCTAGGGTCCGACCTATATGGTCACGAGTCCAGGAGAGGCGTTGCTCACGATGTCTTGCTGTTAGCAAAGCCGCTCGCGTCGGCCGTCTGCTACCAAAGCCCATTAACTTCAGATTTTGCCGCAGTGTCCCACATTGATGTCTGTGGTTATTTCACACAGTGTCGTTTCTGTGTTAGTACTGACAATTCTACCCAGAAGTCGGTGCTCTCGGTCGTGTCGGCCACTACTTTGTTCATGGTGAGAGATAATGCCTGAAATTCGGTATTCTCGGCACACTCCTTACACTGTGGCTCTCAGAATATTGAATTCCCTAAAAGTTTCCGAAATGGAATGTCCCATGCGTCTAGCTCCAACTCCCATTCCGCTTTCAAAATCTGTTAATTCCCGTTATGCGGCTATAATCACGCCGGACACCTTTACACATGAATCACCTGAATGCAAATGACAACTTTGCCAATGCATTGTCCTTTTATACCTTGTGTGCACGATACTACAGTCATCTCTATATATTAATCTCGCTATCCCACGACTTTTTTTCACCTCAGTGTATCGTGAACACTGCCAAATACCGCTGGATGCACAACTGCGTCACACTGAACGTCCTAGGTGCGGTCTCAAAGACCGCTAGAGTTCATTGTTATTCTGTTGTTTGCAGCATGGTATAGATGTTCTTTACCGAAGCTGCCATGATTTCCTTTGTACTGTTACTGCTTCTTTCGTTCTAGCGGTCAATGAGACCACACCTGGGACTTTACGTTAACGGTTCAGTAGCCACGTCTTCGTCCCCTGTTCGTATTACAGACCCTAACTTCGAGGGCACTGTTTTAAAATGGTTTGAAGAAGTTTAGGAAGTGATGTTCGATAAGACAGTGACAACGAATTGAAAGTGATCATAGTTCAGAATCGGAAGACGATTTTTCTTCTGCCCCTGCGATTTCCTTGAATTAAAACAAGTGATTAGTATGATGAGGACAGAAGTGTAGGGACTGAATCTTTAGCTAAATGTTCTGCTAGAAATATATTTGGTCGAAACAAATATCGCCGGTCATTAAAGACTCTTTTCAAGCGGTCTTGTGTTCGACAGCACAACGTCGTTCGTTTGACGACAGTGGAAATACCCTCTCAAGTAGGTAATAATCCGGATCCTCTTACTATATGGAACTGGCTTATGACTGACGGTATTTTGAGTGTCATAATGAAACGGACTAATGTAAAAATAAATTAAGAAAATCCCTAAAATATCAAAATGTTTAGTATAAAGCTGATTTATGTGAATTAAATGCATTTTTCGGTTTACTATTTTATTCAGGTAGTTTCAAATGTAGCAGATAAGATTAAAAATAATTTTATGCCACTGATGGCACCCGACGTGATATTTTTAGATGCGTTATATCCACAAACCAGTTTGGAGTACTCCCAATATTCTTGAGATTCATTAGAAAATGCAACGCAGTACATGGAAAAGGCAGTACCTACGCAGTTTGATAAAACTGAAACTGAACCCACCTCTCCTACTGAAATTAGGAAAATAATAAATACACTCAAAAGTAAAGGTTCATATGGAATTGATGGCGTTTCCAACAGAGTACTAAAAGCTTGTTCCCAACAAATAAGTAGGATTCTCAGCCTCATATATAGTAGCTCACTGAAACAGGGAATTTAAACCATTGCATAAAAAAGGGGATAGGTCTGATTCTAACGACTACTGCACAATCTCACTTCTGACAGCTTTATCCAAAACTCTTGAAAAAGTAATGTATTCGAGAGTAGCATCACGTATTTGTAAAAATGAAGTGCTAACAAGATGTCAATTTGGTTTTCAGAAAGGCTTTTCAACAGAAAAGGCTATATATGCTTTCACTGATCAAATACAAATGCAGTGAATAACCGAACATCACCCATTGGGATATTTTGTGATGTCTCAGAGGCTTTTGATTGTGTGAATCATGAAATTCTTCTAGACAAGCTTAATTAAAATAGTCTACAAAAACCAGCAGAGTCCTCTAACTGGGGAGGTATCAAGAATGGTGTACCACAGAGTTCAGTCTTGGGTCCCTTATTGCTCTTAATATATATTAATGACCTGCCACTCTATATTCATGAAGATGCAAAGTTAGTTCTTTTTGCTGATGGTGATAAACATATCAGTAAAGTAGCCTACTTTGCCTATTTTCATTCACTGCTTTCATATGGCATCATATTTTGGGGCAATTCGTCATTAAGAGAGAAAGTATTCATTGCACAAAAGCGTGTAATCAGAATAATAGCTGGAACCCACCAAAGATCACCTTGCAGACATTTTTTTAAGGAACTCTCGATATTCACAGTACCTTCGTAATACAATAACCCATCCCAATTCAAAAATAACAGCGAAGTGCATAGCTACAACAGTAGAAGAAACGATGATATTCACTGTTCTGGATTAAATCTCACTTTGACACAGAAAGGGGTGAATTATGCTGCCACAAAAATCTTTGGTCATTTGCCAAATAGTATTAAAAGTCTGACAGATAGCTAACCAACATATAAAAGCAAATTAAAAGAATTTCTGAATGACAACTCCTTTTACTCAATAGATGAATTCTTAGATATGAAATAGGACCTGTAAAAACAAATATTTTGTGTAAAGAAAAATTATGTTAAAGTACCACGTTCCAGATCATTACTAAATGCCGTATTCATGATCTATGGAACAAGGATTAATGTATGTATGTATGTGACCCTGTAACCCGTTTTGAATGCGAGAAAACGATCCTTTGGCTCGAGTGTCAGAAATATTTACAAATTTTATTGACAATTGTGAAATTTTGTACAGTATTTGAGAATGTGCATATATCGATGAAATGCTGGTATTATTTCGTGGCAAATGCAGATTCAAAATACATATTCCGAACAAACCACGGAAGTATGGCTTGAAAGTCAAGTGCCTTACTGATACTCGCACTGGTTATCTGTTTAATGCATGTGTTTACACAGGAAGGAATTCAGATGGAAAAAATCGAAGCGCAGTAGAGAAGAAGTTCCATAAACCAACTCGGCCTGTGATTAGACTAGCTAAATCGATTGAACAGACTGACCCCAATATTACTGCAGATAACTGGTTTAGCTCAGTCGAGTTAGCAACATGTCTCAAATCACGAGGACTAACGTACGATGGAACACTGAAAAAAAGGAGAAATTTCAGAATAATTTTTACCTGTCAGAAGTCGGTTCTGCAATGTATGCATTCACGCATGATCTAATTTTAGTTTCATCTGTGACGAAAAAAGGTAGGGTAGTAATTCTAATAACGTCTATGCCCCACGATGAATGTAAAGATGATGTTGCAGGCGAACTATAAATAATTTCGTACTATAATCTCTGTAAAGGTGGTGTCGATGCCCTAGATAAGAAGTGTGCAAACTATTCAACTGCACGACGTACCCAACGGTGGCCAATGATATTGTTTTTTCGTTACGTTGGGCATGAGTGGGGTGGACGCCTTTGTCCTTCACAACTCTTACAAAGACACTACTCAGATCGGTCGCTTCAATTTTTTGAAGAAGTTTACATACGCGCCAGTGTCACCACAAGGGAAAAGCGAGTCAACAACTTTCACACACCTCGTGAACTTCGTGCATCCATTCGCCGTGTTTTTCCTGTAGCAGAGCCAAGAGTAGAAGCCGTCGTAAAATGACTGGAAAAGCGCAAAATACGCTCAGTCTCTGACCCAAAAAAAGAGGGAACTTCTTATGTTTGCCATTGCTTCAAGAAACCAACCTGCTTTGAATCCTATACAAAAATTTGCAGAGAGTGCAATGAACATTTTTGAGAAGGAAACTAAAAACCAAATAAGTTACTAGTGTAATTTTTATTTTTTGAAATGCTGTGTGAGAGTTTATTATGTTTTTATTATTACATGTACAATAAACATTAAAAATACAGCAAAAAATAAAATTTGGGGTGCAAGGTTTTCGAGTTTTTATACCTTTACTATCCTGTACGTTCATTTTGTGCAGTTTTCTACTTAAATTCGTTTTTCCGTAAAAGTAAACTTTAAAATTTATTTGAATGTATTTTTTGTGTGGTATTAATGTAACATTTTACATAAAAAGCTGAACTGATTCAATGACATTGCTGAATACAATTTTTTATGGTAATTTAAACCTAGTGGTCTTAGAACGCTCCTGGGACAATTGTGACAAAGCTAAGGGAAGTCATGGCTCGAGTAGGGCAGGGTGGATAGTGTTGTAGGTGTTCCCCCTGCGGCGTGCAACACAAACCTGTTTGGCGACGAGGCAGTGTGCTGGAGGGCTGGAGGGAAGCATTTCGGGAGGCGCGTACAGTTGGCAGTAATACTACACACATCAAAAAAAGTTTTGCATCACCCCAGTTTCCGGAACTCCTGAAGACAGGCGTTGACTGTGGATATTGTATCACAGACACAGTCCCTTTGACTATTCAGAGATGTCAGTAAACCCGCCCAAAGACGTAAACAACCATGCACGAGCATCATCTATTAGACGGAGAGGGTCCGACAGCCGATCAGTTCCAGTCATTCCACTAGGAATAAGGTACATGGCTCGTCTTGTCTGTTGTTCAACCATGCGTAGACGGTCAATACCGCGGTTCGATCGCGTCCGCATTGTTACTTTGTGCCAGGAAGGGCTTTCAATAACGGAAGTGTCCAGGCGTCTCGGAGAGAAACACAGCTATGTTGTTCGGACATGGAGGAGATGCAGAGAGACAGGAACTGTCGATGACATGCCTCGCTCAGACCGCCTAAAGGCTACTACTGCAGTGGATGACCGCTACCTACGCAATATGGCTCGGAGGAACCCTGACAGCAACGCCACCATGTTGAATAATGCTTTTCGTGCAGTCACAGGACGTCGTGTTACGACTCCAACTGTTCGCAATATGCTGTTGGATGCGCAATTTCACTCCCGACGTCCTTGGCGAGGTCCATGTTTGCAAGCACGACACCATGCAGCGCGGTACAAATGGGCCCAACAACATGTCGAATGGACCGCTCAGGATTGGCATCACGTTCTCTTCACCGATGTGTGTCACATATGCCGTCAACCAGACAATCGTGGGAGACGTGTTTGGAGTCAACCCGGTCAGGCTGAATGCCTTAGACACACTGTTCAGTGATTGCAATAAGGTGGAAGTTCCCTGCTGTTTTGGGGTGGAATTATGTGGGGCTGACGTATGCCGCTGGTGGTCATGGAAGGCGCCGTAACGGCTGTACGATACGTGAATACCATCTCCGACCGATAGTACAATCATATCATTAGCATATTGAGGAGGCATTCGTCTTCATGGACGACTATTCGCGCCCCCATTGTGCACATCTTGTGAATGGCTTCCTTCAGGATAACGACATCGCTCGACTAGAGTGGCTAGCATGTTCAACATACATGAACCCTACCCAACATGCCTGGGATAGATTGAAAAGGTTTATAGACGACGTGACCCACCAACCACTCTGAGGGATCTACGCCGAATCGCCGTTGAGGAGTGGGAGAATCTGGAGCAACAGTGCCTTGATGAACTTAAGGATAGCATACCTCGACGAATACAGGTATGCATCAATGCAAGAGAACGTGCTACTGGGTATTAGAGGTACCGGTGTCTACAATAATCTGGACGACCACCTCTCAAGGTCTCGCTGTACTTAGGTACAACATGCAGTGTGTGGTTTTCATGAGCAATAAAAAGGGTGAAAATGAGGTTTATGCTGATGTCTATTCCAATTTTCTGTACAGGTTCCGGAACTCTGGGAACCGAGGTGATGCAAATATTTTTTTGATGTGTGTATTTAGCGGACCATGCGCTTACAGTGAACGGCGAGCCACGTCCTTTGAAGAAATTATCACAACAGTACAAGAAAGGCTAGAAATAAGGTAATCTAGATGTTCTAGGTATGAAAATCGGTCTCTTGGAGGGAAGGTATGGAGTGAAGTAGGCATGAAGCTTAATACTCACGGAAAGTAAATGTTTTTATTGTGTTCTGGTAAAAGAGATTCACAAATATGTTCATACATTTCTTGGCAATAGCGGTGAACAAAAGTCATGGGATACCTCCTAGTATCTGCGGCGGAGTGTAGCAATTCGACGTGGCACGGACTCAACAAGTCGTTGGAAGTCACCTGTAGAAATATTGAAACATACTGTCTCTATAGCCGTCCATAATTGCGAAAGAGTTGCCGATGTAGGATATTGAGACAGTATGTTTCAGTATTTCTGCAGGTGACTTCCAACGACTTGTTGAGTCAGTGCCACGTCGAACTGCTACACTCCGCCGCAGATACTAGGAGGTATCCCATGACTTTTGTCACTTCTTTGTAAAGCTGATGGATTGGTTTTTCACTGATTCGTATAAAATGTGTTGTAAGAGAGTCACACAATGCATTCAGAGTGTTGTTAGACGAGCCGACTAGGCTTGCATGAGGACAGGAGATTTTTTTGATCGTGTCAGGCTTTTACCTTCACCTCTTAAGTCGGAAATAAAGCTTTCATAAGTTCAAGCAGAGAGCCACACTTTCTAGATGAGTGTTTTTAAGATTGGATTGGACTGGATTGTTTGGGGGAAGAGACCAGCGAAGTCATAGGTCTCATCGGATTAGGGAAGGACGGGGAAGGAAGTCGGCCGTGCTCTTTCAAAGGAAACATCCCGGCATTTACCTGGAGTGATTTAGGGAAACCACGGAAGTCCAAAGTCAGGATGGCTGCAGGCGTGATTGAACCGTCGTCCTCTCGAATGCGAGTCCAGTGTGCTATGTTATTAAGAGAATGGTTGCATTCTGCTCCTGACGCTGACTGGCTCAAGTGTCTTTAGGCTTAAACAATTTCGGGGTTTGCTTGCAGCTCGTAAAATTTGGGAGCCAGACGGCATTCTCCACAGGATGAAGGGGCATGGTGAGGATTATGTGGTGCGGAGAAGATGCTAAAAAGTGTTGCAGGTTTGATTGATAAAGTCAATCTGCCAATAGGGAAAGCTATGATGATTCCGTAAGTGCGATTTCGAGCGTGTTGTACGATTATTATTCACCGTATTCCGCTTTTGTAGGCCAATGTTGTGGTTATCGAGCGTCCTTGTGATTAGTTTTTAAAGCAGTCAATCCAGTTACACGTTGAGAATCCTACGATGCCGGCAGACATCGGTATCTTCGTTTACGTAAAGAAAAATTCGTATAAAAACTGTGTCCGTAAAAATCACTTGTTCACGCCTGATTATTTATATTCCATATACTTAAAATAATGTTGAAATTTCATTACAAAATCTTCTACATTCAACTCCATAACTTCTGCTTAATATGTGCCAGCGATTGTGTCTGACAAAGATGTAAACTCTTTGGTTTGTACAGTATCCCTACTTTTTCACTACCTCGAGATTTGATGGGAAGTGTGTTGTAAGTTGAAGTCGAATCGATTTTTGAGGTTGCAGAGAGAGGAAGCATTTTTTTGTCTTGTTTCTTCAAATAGTGCCGTTTAAAAGTTCAGATACTTTTCCTCATTTAGCACCTCAAGAACTATCCTATTTTCACAGTCCTTACACCAGTTAATTTCCTTGCACTAGAAGAAAACGTGTTGACGTTATCATGCCTTCAAAGAAGACATCGAAGCCAACATCAAGATAATCAACTGAGTAAAATCTCATAATTTTATGTGTGGCTGTGGCCTTCGATTAAACTTACTTCAAAATAGTTATTAACGTATGGTGCAAGGACAAGTCATTGAATATGCATAACTAAAGAGGCACACTACAGTTTGCAGAAGACTTCTGTAAGATCGTGGAGCCATTGGCTTGCTGGATGTGGTCTTTCATGAAAAAGATGTGTTTTGGTGAGTTCTAAATGAAACCAGTAAACCGCTTTTTTTTGCGTGGAAACGTAAAGTCTTTTAGTTTTGGTGTGTTGGCCAACGTAGGGGTTAACTGTTAACGTTTATGGTTTTAGAGATGGGAGTTGCAGGAAACCACTTCGATGAAGTGTGTTAAATGCTAGCGGTGTATGTTTTCTAGTCTGATGAATAGATCTCGGATTATACAATAGATACGACCATCTGTCAGAGTTGAGTGGAGAGGAGCCTCGTGTAGCCGTAGATGTAGGTAACTTGCAGCAGTCCTCAGCAATTAGGAGGCCTAGGTTAGTTCCAAAGTCTAGCAGAAAGAAGGTTCTGCTGCTAGGTAGTTCCCACGGTAGAGGTGTGGGCCAGCAGTTGCAGGAAGTGTTGGGGAGTGAGTACCAGGTCACCAGCATTGTGAAGCCTAGTGCAGGATTGGCTCAGGTGACTGAAAGCGCAGGGGAGTTATGTAAGAATTTTACGAAAGAGGATCAGGTAGTGATAGTGGGTGGAGCAGGGAACAGTCTCGATAGGGACGGGGAATACGATGTCAGTGGTGACTTGGTTAAGATAGCTACTCAAACTGGTGGCACTAATGTGCATTTCGTGCAACTGTTTCAACGTCATGATCGGCCTCACCTTAATGCGGCTGTTAGGTGCGTTAATGTGGGGCTGGGGAGGGCACTGATGGCGGAGGGCATGGATCACATCTCAGTGGTGCCAGTTGGGTATATCAGTAGATGGTGTTCCACTAGGCATGGCCTGCACCTCAGTAGGTATGGGAAGGGGAGGCTGGCTAAGCTTATAGGTGACAGTGTAGTGGGTGGTAGTGGTGGTGGTGGTAGTAGTATCACTCATGGAAAAATTCCTGTAATAGTTGGTGTTAGAGCTGCACCTTTTTTAGACTGAAGTCAGCTGATAGTTATACCTGCTTAAAGGAAGTGCCTCTAACTAAGGGCTCACCTCCAGAGGATGTAATGTTTCCAAGTAGAGAAGGAATTAGCATATTTCATCAAAATATAAGAGGTATTAGAGATAAAGTTAGTGAACTGCTAATAGATGTTAACTCTGAAATTGTTGGTATATCAGAGCACCACTTAAATAATTTGATAATTCAGAGGCTTCCTTTACCAGGCTACAGATTAGCTGGCTGTTTCTCAAGGAGTTCCTTGCGAGGTGGGGGAGTGGCTCTATACGTAAAAAACAGTATTTCATTTGAGTACATAGACGTATCACGACACTGCACTGAACAGATATTTGAAAGTTGTGCAGCATTAGTTGAATTTAGTGAAACTAAACTTCTAATTGCTGTTGTTTATAGGTCCCCTAACCCCGACTTCTGAGCATTTTTGCTTAAGCTAGAGAGGGTTCTTGATTCACTTTTTAGGAAGTACCAGAAATTAGTTATATGTGGTGACTTCAATATTAATTTTGTACATGATTGTGCAAGGAAAAGGATGTTGGTAGATCTAAATTCATATGATCTGATGCAAACTGTGTTTTTTTCCAACTAGGGTGCAGGGGAATAGTAGCACAGTCATAGACAATATTTTTATTCATTCTTCATTACTAGATGGGCATTCTGTTAGTAAAAAGGTGAATGGCCTTTCAGACCATGATGCACAAATTTTAACATTAAAAGGTTTTTGTACTCAAACCAACGTCGTATTTAATTGCAAACTACGTAGGAAAGTTAATCCAACAGCAATAGAGAGTTTTTCAAAACTTGTCAAGGAACAAGAGTGGCAAGATGTTTATAGTGCCGATAATATAGATGATAAATACAATGCTTTCCATAACACATTTCTCATGCTCTTTGAGAGTTGCTTTCCATTAGAACATTCCAAACGGGGTACTAGCAGTAATGGACAGCCCAATTGGCTGATTAGTGGGATAAGGATATTATGTAGAACAAAGAGGGAATTATATCAAAATGTTAGAAGTAGTCACAATCAAACTACGGTGGCCCATTACAAACAGTATTGTAAGGTGCTTAAAAATGTTATTAGCAAGGCAAAAAGTATGTGGTATGCAAATAGAATAGCTAATTCACAGGATAAAATTAAAGCCATATGGTCAGTTGTGAAGGAAGTGTCTGGTCAGCAGCACAAGATTTATCATATAAAGTCAGTTCGCAGTAATAATATTTCTGTTACCGATAAATCAGATATATGTAAAGTATTTAACAACCATTTTCTGAGCATTTCTGGTGAATTAAATAAAAATTTAGTTTCTACAGGAAACCATATAAATTTCTTAGCAAAAGCCTTTCCAAAATTGACGTCTGAAATACTCCTCTGTGATACAGATAAGAGGGAAATTGAGTGAATAATTAAATCACTGAAGACTAAGGACTCTCATGGTTATGGTGGAGTGTCTAGTAGCATATTAAAGTACTGTGCTGCACATGTTAGCCCTGTATTTAGCCATATTTGTAATTTTTCCTTTAGGAAAGGTTTCCTAAGCGATTAAAGTACTCAGTAGTAAAGCTGCTTTATAAAAAGAGAGAAAGGGATAATGTAGATAATTTTAGACCTATTTCTATGCCATCAGTGTTTGCAAAAGTTATCGAAAAGGTTGTGTATGTAAGGTTAATGGATCATTTTATATCACACGATTTGCTATCAAATGTACAGTTCGGCTTTAGAAGTCGTTTGACAACTGAAAATGCTATATTCTCTTTTCTCTGTGAGGTACTGGATGGGCTAAACAAAAAGGTTTGAACGCTTGGCGTATTTTTTGATTTAACAAAGGCATTTGACTGTGTTGATCTCACAATATGGCTCCAGAAGTTGGATCATTGAGGAATAAGGGGAGTAGCTCACAATTGGTTCACCTCTTACTTTAGCAACAGGCAGCAAAAGGTCATTATTCACAATGTTGATAACAGCTGTGATGTGGGATCTGAGTGGGGTACTGTCAAGTGGGGGGTGCCACAGGGATCAGTGTTGGGGCCACTCCTGCTCCTTCTTTATATAAATGATATGCCCTCTAGTATTATGGGTAACTCTAAAGTGTTTCTGTTTGCTGATGACACTAGCTTGGTAGTAAAGGATGTTCTGTGCAAAATTGACTCGGTTTCAAGTAGTGCAGTACATGACTTCAGTTCATGGCTTGTAGAAAATAAACTAACATTAAATCACAGTAAGACTCAGTTTTTACAGTTTCTAACACACAATTCAACAAAACCCGACGTTTTAATCTCTCAGAACGGGCATATGATTAGTGAAACTGAACAGTTTAAATTCCTAGGTGTTCAGATAGATAGTAAGCTGTCGTGGAAAGCCCACGTTCAGGATCTTGTTCAAAGACTTAATACTGCCATTTTCACTATTCGAACGGTATCGAAAGTGAATGATACTTCGACACGTAAATTAGTCTACTTTGCATATTTTCATTCACTTATGTCGTATGGTATTATGTTTTGGGGTAACTCTTCCCATTCTAGAAGGATATTTTTGGCTCATAAATGGGCGGTTCGGGCAATAAGTGGTGTGAGTTCACGAACCTCTTGTAGACCTCTGTTCACGAGTCTAGGTATTTTGACATTGGCCTCTCAATATGTATGTTCCTTACTGTCGTTTCTTGTTACCAATATTAGTTTATTTCCAACAATAAGCAGCTTTCACTCGGTTAACACTCGGCAGAAATCAAACCTCCATTTGGATCGGACTTCCTTAACTCTTGTGCAGAAAGGTGTGCAGTATACTGCTGCATCCATTTTCAATAAGCTGCCACTCGAATTCAAAAATCTTAGCAGTAATCCACGCGCTTTCAAATCGAAACTGAAGAGTTTCCTCATGGGTCACTCCTTCTACTCTGTCGAGGAGTTCCTTGAAAAATTAAGCTGATTCTCATTGTAATGCTGATAGCGTTTGCTTAAACTTATGGACTGATTTTCTTTCAGGTTCATGAACATTTATTTTTATCTGTTATTACTTTTATGTTGCAAGTTCATGTACTGACACGTTCCATGACCTTGGAGATTTTGTCCTCAATTTGGTCCTTCGGAACTTGACATGTAAATAAATAAATAAATAAAAAATTAGTTATTGCCGACCTACGTGGAGCAGAGGTCAGACACTGAACTTACGTGAGAGAAGTTTTTCTTCAAAATCTCTATTCGGAAGCCAGGCGCCGAATTGGAAGCGAACGGTATTATGAACATTTTGTTACCCCGTTTCATCTCATAATACGTAGCCACACGTCCGACCGCTGCAGACTAGTCCGCGTTTTCCGTATGCCAGCTAACATACAAATTCCATTTCTCCTTCGCGACAAATATATTTGGACGTATCTGTCGATACGTGCATATAATCTTTTAATTTCATTCGTTTCCTCCCAGTCGCCCGCTCAAGCGAAGAAGACCAGCGATGAGACACCAGAGGACGCTTCAAATAACCGGACAGTCATTCACATTTAGGTTTTCCGATATTTACCCGAAACAGCTGAAAGTAAACGCCGCGATAGTCCCTTTCAAACGACACGGCTGAGTACATTTCCAATCCTTAGTCAGTCCGAGCTTGTGCTCCTATTCTAAGGATTTCGTCCTCAAAGGAAATGAAACCTGCCACCAGCCTTTTTGCAGCATTCCTCTTCTTTACGAATGATAAACCGTTGTTACAAAGAAATAAATTAGTTTAACGATCAAATTCTAAAAAAATTAAAAGAGAGTCGAATTGTTACAATGCAGGTGTATATTAAGAGGGTAATCCCAAAAGAAAGGTCCCCCATTTTTTTATAAGTACAGAACTCTGTTTGTGTGGCAGTTGGTCACACTGTTATGAAGAGTGCTTCACGCGCTGTGTGTAAACATGCGCACGCCGCGCTGAGCCACTCAATCTGCGCTTGCCAGCAGAATGGAACTCCCGTTGGATGTTACCGCCAAGTGCGAATTGCGCGCAGTTATTCCGTTTCTGAACGCAAAGGGCACTGCGCCGATTGAAATCCATCGCCAATTGACGGAAGTGTATGGTTGGTCGTGCATGGTTCAAATGGCTCTGAGCACTATGGGACTTAACATCTGAGGTCATCAGTCCCCTATAACTTAGAACTACTTAAACCTTGAAGGGGTACAGTACCGCCCGACATTGAAAATAGGTACAACATACTTCATTATTCTTGTCAGAACAACACATTTTTTTTGTAAAATAACTGAATTTCAATTAATACAGCGAAGCCGGATACCAGTGTGGGAAAGAATGACAATTTATTTATTTAATTGATCACATGTGCACTCCCACAAAATAAATCCCTACATCCAGTTTGGTGAGATCTGTGAAATGAATGAATGTATGGTCGTCTGCTAACCACAGATAGTGAATGTGAATATATGATCATCTTTGAGACGATCCTTTGGCCACCTTTGGTGGAACCAAAGAGATGAAACTTACCGGAGCTTTGAGCGCCTGAAATGTGGCTGACCAATACGGTAGCATGGTCTTCCCCCACCTCGACAGAGGTGCGAGATGACCCGAAGAACGGCCATGTTTCAGCACTCTGCCGCTGGATCTTGTGCTGTTAAGACCTGTCTTAGTTGTGCTCCGTAAAGACAAAAGAGTGGAGACATTGTATGCATGTGGAATATTTAAGAGTAGTTTGAAATAATAATTTCTCTATTTCAGGAACTTTTGTGGGGAGAATTAAATGTCAGGCAGGTAATATTAATGGGATTGTAGTAATCTTCGGAAGTGACCAACGGTCACAATGAAACCACGTGTAGCAATAAGTTGAAATACTTCCGTGTGCTTAAGTTAAGCTGAATTACTAGCGTGTGTGCAATAAGTTGAAATATTTAAGAAATAGCGTGTATACCATAAGTTGAAATATTTAAGAAATGGGGTGTGCACGACTTGAAATTAGAGACGAGTACTTCCACGTGGTGAGTACTGTGTGATTCTCAAACTGTGTATGAGA
The DNA here is from genome assembly GCF_021461395.2 of Schistocerca americana. NCBI lineage: Eukaryota > Metazoa > Arthropoda > Insecta > Orthoptera > Acrididae > Schistocerca > Schistocerca americana. The sequence continues at coordinate 288,122,315 of NC_060121.1, read as the reverse complement.
CAAAAGATAAAGAGAAGTACTCGTCCATGGTATCAGTTGAGGACTCACGTGTGTGATGATTACGTTCTTAATATTACTTTGCGTGATATGATTCCGTGTGACGCTAGATTCAATCTCAGAGAGAGAAGCAAGGTGAGTCGGCCGTCTATCCAGCAACGCCACTTCGCTTGCACTGCACAGGAAGGCGTGCATATATCTCCAGAGTTCATAGTAGGAAAGTAGAATTACGAAGTGGGGCAGTGTCGTGTGAAACTGGGATAAATATTAATTGAGGTGGGAAAGCTGAAAGTGATAATGTTGTGACTATTCCCTGTGTAGTATTTCATATTGTAGTGTGGTGTATGTCAGGTAATTTGGGTATGTGTGGTTTGCGTGGGAGAGTAGCGAGGTAGTTTCAAAAGATTAGTGGGTTATGCGTGTTCCTTTTGTACTGCTCGGTCTGTAGGAAAGTTTCGTGATGATGATTGTGAGAGTCGAAGTGTGAGAAATAATAAAAGATCCACCATCCTATCCAGAAAGTGCACTGTAGCGTTAAATAATTACGAGACCATAAGGTAGAGAATCACCAATGTTAAGCCATGCCCACTGGGCGGAATTTCTCATGTGTTATTGTTGTAGGTTATAGAATTTGTGTGTTTAGGTTATAGAATTTATCGGAATAAATAAGATAGTGAAAAGAAAAAGATTGGTGGCCTTTTCCTTCGAACTGTATGTCATCATGATATCCAGAATTTATAATGTGTGCGCCACTCATATTCAGTGCGATGGCCACATGTTGATAAAAGCCGTTAAATAAAAAGGAAAGAAAATGTGTTTTTGCCAGTGCATAGTGAACAGAGTTCTGTAAATTACTGATAGTCAGATGCGTGTTGCCGTTGCGTATTATTCATACAGGAGGATAATTTGTAACTAAATTGTGAGTACGCGAGTTCATGTTACTCAATAAATAAGAATGAATCCATTCGCTTGGCAGACCACTCATCTTGCAGGCCTGACTGCTTGATGCCACAGTATGAGCAAGGCATGTGGGTGCCTCTCATAATTTCGACCCTGCCAGGATAATTTTGCCAGGATATATTTTGCCAGGATATTCTGCCAGGATAATTTTGCCCGGATATATTTTGCCAGGATATTCTGCCAGGATATTTTGCCAGGATATTTTGCTGTTAGGGTTTGCTGTTAAGATTTTTTTTTTTGATTGAATATATTGTGATAGCGCTAAGAAGTAAAATTTTTTTGTTTGCAATTTCCTTCTGGATTGGTGGGGATATTTTATTTTTTTTATGTAATTAATTGCTATATCGTCCAAGGCTGGAAGATCGTTGCACAATTTTTTTTTAATGCGTAATGTCCGTAGTAACTAGGTTGCAGTCGAAAAGTGTAGTCACCATGGAGAATAGTGATTCTGGGGTGAACGTAGCAGTGCAGCAGGAAGTAGGTGTCGACCATGGGCTAATGAGCAAGAACGGCAAACACTCGGAAGGGGCTGAATTGTTCAGTGGACCACGGCTAGGTGATCCTTTGAGCGGCAGGCTTTGTCCGCAACCGGGGGTTTTCCCGACGACACGGGCGAGCCGGGACTAGGTCAGGTATGCAGTGAAAGTGCAGCTACCCTTAGCAAAGCTATGGGTTCACAGGCGAACGAGGTGAGTGCGTCGAAAGTAGCAAATGACAATGTGCTACTGCAGTTTTTACAGAGGATGGATAGAGATAATAAGGAAAGATTGGAAGCGATGGATAAAGATAGTAAGGAAAGAATGGAAGCGATGGTTAAAAATAATAAGGAAAGATTGGAAGCAATGGATAAGGGAAATAAAGAGGCAATGAGGAAGCTACACACAGTTATCGATGAGCGTCTGTCCGCAGTTGATAATCGGTTAGATAAGGGGGAGAAGAATCTGGGTGCATTGAAGCAAGTATGTGATCCTGTGAAAGAAAAGACAATAATTTGGAGGTACGAATAAGTGCAACAGAGAGCAATATTACAGAACGTAGAGACATGTTGCCGGATGAGCGAATCAAAGAGATAGTGGAGGACTCACTTGCAGACAAACGAGGGGCATTAGACAGCGTGGAAGCTCAAGTCACCCGGCAGGAAGTGGCGCTAAATAAACACAGGGATGAAGTTGCGGAGGTAGTGGTCAGAATGAATACGATTAGCGCAGATGTAGAAAAGATCAGTATAAGAGGCGAAACAGGCTCTGACAGTACGCAGCGAGAGGTTTATGCCGACCAGGAGGAGATACAATCACTATTACAGTTTAAAGAGGCACAATTAGAAACAAATAGGAAACATAGGGAAGAACTAGCACAGTTGCAATTAGTTTGCAGAAGCGAAGGTGAAACACCACCAGGTAGACTGCAGAGGGAGACTGAGATAAATTCAAAAAACGAAAATAGGCAGAAAGAGGAAGACGAACTCAGAGAGTTAGAAGAACGGTTGTGTCAGATAAAACAGGTAGCAAACCCAACTGGGTATAGTCCAAGATCGGAAAACATAAATGCGGAAGAAGAATGTAGGAGGCACTTTGTGTCGGTACAATCGTACACTTGTTTTCCGGATCCTTATAATTACCAACATCCATGCCTGTGGCTGTCTCAATTTCAAGATTCATTATCTTCATCGTGGGGACCGCTCCTCAAAATGAAGTTTGTGTGTAACCATTTGAGGGACGAGGCTAGAGCGAAAATTCAGGAAGTTATTAAAGACTGTAGTAGCTACAAGATATTTTGTGACAAGTTTTTAAATGAATTCTGGTCGAAAAGTAAGCAGGACCAGGTTAAGCAAAGCATATTGATGATGCCAAATTGTAACGAAGGTGGTATAAGAGATCCAGTGTCGTGCTATCAGGAAATTCTGAGACGAAATAGGTATTTGGATGTGCCATATGAAACTGGGGAGCTCATTAGGATCTGTATAACGAAGTTGCCAGTGAGATTGCGCAGAGATATAGTGATAGCAGGCAGAGGCTTAGACGATTCCGCGTCATTTCAGCACTTGTTACAGGAACTGGGTAATGAGAGCAATATTGTGAACGGCGACACGACTCGTAGGTCAGACAGAGTCGAGGATAGGAACGGCAGAAACTATCAGAATGACAGGAGAGCATGGAATCAGAGGAATGACGGAAATGGAAGATGGCGAGGAAATAGGGGGCAGAATTCATGGGGATATCGACCGGCAAACCGGGAAAATAGAAGGTGGGACAGAGATGGAAGAAGAAGGGAAAATAAAAATGATGGGCGAAGAGAGGATAGGCAGTCAATGGGTTCACGACAGGACAATCACTGTCACAATGACGGAGGGACAAGAAGGCGACTACATGATAGGTGGGTACAAACCAGGACTAATAATGATGTAAATATTAGGTATATGGATTGCGGAAAACTAAGGGAGAATCAGTTAGAGGAGGTAGGAGATGTGGGGAGTGAAGTCCACCCAATAATTAGCGTAGAAATAAATAATATAATCGTACCTTGTGTCATCGACACAGGCTGTAATGATTGTTTTGAGGGAAGATGTATTTAAGTGTTGTAGTCTTACAAAACCATGGCCAATGTTGCCATTGCAAAGGACAACAGTGAGAGGGGCAGTTACAGGAAAGGGAATTGAGGTGAAGTTACAAGCGCAGGTAGACTTTGTGTGCCAGGCGAAGAGGTTTAGTACAGTGTTCATGATTGTGTCATCTCTAACTGTTGAAGGGATATTAGGAGTTAATTTTTTGAACCAATACAAAGCAGTCGTTAACATGAGAAATGGTTCGATGGAGTTGAAACGAGATTCGGAGGAAATTACATTAAGATTCGACGATTGCTTATATGCTAAAGATAACGCACATTTAGCATTATGTCTGGCGGTAAAGTCCGGTAGACAGGCACAGAATACGGGGTTCGAACAAGAGAAGAAGGAAATTCATAAATGTTTGGAGGAGGAGATCAGGGAGAAAATCTGGTATTTACGAGGGACCACGGTCTACGGGGAATTTCAGAAAATTTTATACGAGAATAGAAAGGTATTTAAACATGCTGCGGGTACAATAAGAAATTTTGTGTGTAGATTCAAGGTCAAGCCTCATAAACAGTTTAGGGCCCAAGTGTACCCGATACCTGTTGTGTACAAAGAAAGAGTGGAAGCTGAGATCGAAAGCATCGAACCAGCATCCAGTCCGTACAACAGCCCTTTAGTTTGTGTTGAAAAAAAGGATGGGTCAATTAGATTAGTTTTGGACGCAAGAAGGATTAATAAGATAATAGAGCCAGAGACAGATCGGCCGCTGACACTTGACGAATTGCTACAAAAGTTCCACGGGATCAGAGTTCTCAGCTCAGTTGATTTGAGAATGAGTTTCTGGCAGGTGGAGTTAGATAGGGGGTGTAGAAAATACACTGCTTTCTTGTGCTACGGGAAATCGTATCAATTCCGGAAACTACCATTTGGGTTAAATGTATCATCCGCGGCATTTATCAGAGCACTAAATACTGTCACTCCTAATGAAATAAAAGATAAGGTAACACAGTACGTGGATGATGTCCTGATAGCCGAAAGAAACTGGGAAGGCCACAATAGAACGTTAAGCATATTGCTCGGTGCACTGGAGAGACATGGGGTAACCGTGAATTTGGGAAAGTCAGAATTTGGACGAAAAGAAATCGAGTTTCTAGGTCACATTGTGAAACCAGAGGGAATAAGACCAAATCCAGACAAACTCGAAGCAATCAGAGATTTTCCGGTGCCGAGAACAAAACGTCAGCTACGGGGTTATTTAGGATTAATCAATTTTTACAGGAGGTTCATTCAGATTGGGGGTGCAGCGACACCCAGACTATGTCAGCTGACTGGAAAGAAAACGGTATGGAATTAGGACCCTGTCGCGCAGGAAGAATATGAGGCGGTAAAGAAGGCACTGCTATCGGCACCTCTTCTCGGGCATCCAGACATAGGGAAAGAGTTTTGTATGGCCACGGACAGTTCCCGTAGTGGACTTGGGGTAACATTGTTCCAAGAGCAAGAGCAAGGAGGAGAAGTAATACAACAACCTATTGCATTTGCGAGCCGAGTGCTTAGCAAAGCTGAGAGGAATTACACGGTAACTGTGCTTGAAGCTTTGGCAATAGTATGGGGTTTAGTAAGTTTAGATACTATTTGTATAGGAGGCATACTAAAATCTATACTGACCACAAGTCACTACAGTTTCTGATGTCGGCCAAACTTAACCATAGACGACTCGCTAGGTGGGCACTCTATTTACAGGAGTTTCAGTTTTCGGTCATGTATATTCCTGGGCCACAGAATATAGTGGCAGATGCGTTGTCAAGGAACCCAGTACGTCATGGTCAATGCTTTGATGAGGAGGTAAACGAGAACAGATATGATATATTGTATATGCAGGGCGTGCCGTTCGAGAAATACATAGGGGCGGTACTCACAAATATCGCGAAAGAGCAGGATAAAGACGCGTCATGGAGAATGGTGAAGGACAGAGTTAGAGCGAACTTAGATGCCAATATAGCGCGCTTTTATACAATTCAGAACGGGGTCCTTTCCTACCGTTGAAATCCGAACACACAGAACTGGGTGTTGTGTATACCAAATGAAATAGTCAACAAGCTGATCTGGTACACGCACCTAAGTTACGGGCATTACGGGGCAAGGAAATGCTGTAAGAAGTTAAGGGAATCAGTTTATTTCATTAGTATGGAGAAGAGGATCAAGAACGTGCTTGGTAGTTGCAAATTGTGCCAGAAGGCAAAATCGTTAACTATCTCATGCAAAGCACCGCTTTTTCCGATAGTGCCAGGTAGATTGAGGGAATTCGGAGCAACAGATTTGTTTGGCCCGCTATCTAAGTCAGTGCAGGGATACAGATATGTTTTAGTAGCAGTGGAATTGGTGTTAAGGTATGTGACTTTTACCGCATTGAAACGTGTGACGGGAAGGACAGTGGCAGCAGCGATCGTTAAAAACTTTTTGCGAGAAGTAGGAACTGTAGAAAAGTTCATAGCTGACAATGGCTAACCGCACTGAAGAGAAGAAGGATAAAACCGGTGTTCATATCCCGATACCATGCTGCAAGTAACCCCAGTGAAAGAGTGGTAAAAGAACTGGGAAAGTTGTATAAGATCTATTGCCATAGGCAACATACAGGGTGTTTCAAAAATGACCGGTATATTTGAAACGGCAATAAAAAATAAACGAGCAGCGATAGAAATACACCGTTTGTTGCAATATGCTTGGGACAACAGTACATTTTCAGGCGGACAAACTTTCGAAATTACAGTAGTTACAATTTTCAACAACAGATGGCGCTGCGGTCTGGGAAACTCTATAGTACGATATTTTCCACATATCCACCATGCGTAGCAATAATATGGCGTAGTCTCTGAATGAAATTACCCGAAACCTTTGACAACGTGTCTGGCGGAATGGCTACACATGCAGATGAGATGTACTGCTTCAGCTGTTCAATTGTTTCTGGATTCTGGCGGTACACCTGGTCTTTCAAGTGTCCCCACAGAAAGAAGTCACGGGGGTTCATGTCTGGCGAATAGGGAGGCCAATCCACGCCGCCTCCTGTATGTTTCGGATAGCCCAAAGCAATCACACGATCATCGAAATATTCATTCAGGAAATTAAAGACGTCGGCCGTGCGATGTGGCAGGGCACCATCTTGCATAAACCACGAGGTGTTCGCAATGTCGTCTAAGGCAGTTTGTACCGCCACAAATTCACGAAGAATGTCCAGATAGCGTGATGCAGTAATCGTTTCGGATCTGAAAAATGGGCCAATGATTCCTTTGGAAGAAATGGCGGCCCAGACTAGTACTTTTTGAGGATGCAGGGACGATGGGACTGCAACATGGGGCTTTTCGGTTCCCCATATGCGCCAGTTCTGTTTATTGACGAAGCCGTCCAGGTAAAAATAAGCTTCGTCAGTAAACCAAATGCTGCCCACATGCATACCGCCGTCATCAATCCTGTGCACTATATCGTTAGCGAATGTCTCTCGTGCAGCAATGGTAGCGGCGCTGAGGGGTTGCCGCGTTTGAATTGTGTATGGATAGAGGTGTAAACCCTGGCGCATGAGACGATACGTGGACGTTGGCGTCATTTGGACCGCAGCTGAACACGGCGAACGGAAACCCGAGGCCGCTGTTGGATCACCTGCTGCACTAGCTGCGCGTTGCCCTCTGTGGTTGCCGTACGGTCGCCCTACCTTTCCAGCACGTTCATCCGTCACGTTCCCAGTCCGTTGAAATTTTTCAAACAGATCCTTTATTGTATCGCTTTTCGGTCCTTTGGTTACATTAAACCTCCTTTGAAAACTTCGTCTTGTTGCAACAACACTGTGTTCTAGGCGGTGGAATTCCAACACCAGAAAAATCCTCTGTTCTAAGGAATAAACCATGTTGTCCACAGCACACGTGCACGTTGTGAACAGCACACGCTTACAGCAGAAAGACGACGTACAGAATGGCGCACCCACAGACTGCGTTGTCTTCTATATCTTTCACATCACTTGCAGCGCCATCTGTTGTTGAAAATTGTAACTACTGTAATTTCGAAAGTTTGTCCGCCTGAAAATGTACTGTTGTCCCAAGCATATTGCAACAAACGGTGTATTTCTATCGCTGCTCGTTTAGTTTTTATTGCCGTTTCAAATATACCGGTCATTTTTGAAACACCCTGTAGAAGTTGGAGTATTTTTCTCAAAGATTTTCAGGACATCCTCAATGAGCTACCACATGGAGCAACTGGTTTATCACCAATTACGGTACTAAAGAATGAACCACCACCAGATCGAGTCAGGGAGCTGGTAGATTTTCCACGATCAGGAAAGCAGAGGCACACAGAAATTGTCAAGGTTGCGATAGAGCGTATTAAGAAAGCAGCTAAGGATAGGTGGGAGAAGCAGAAAGGAAAGATCCGTAAGATCGAATTGGCAGTAGGAGACAAGGTTCTAATTAAAACTCATCGATTATCAAAGAAGCACAGATTCCTAACTAGCAAATTCTTTACGGTGTATAGTGGACCATTCAGAGTGAGGCGGATTGTCCATGAAAATGCTGTACTGATTGAGACGATCAAGGGAAAACAATCTCGTGGGCTTCATCACATTTCTAACATCAAATTATGGAAAAGTTAAGGATAGATCGAAAGTAGGCAATTTATGGTAGATAGTCAGTGTATTTATTTGTGGTGTGTAACGTTGTGCAGGGGCAAATCGAACATAAGAATTTTCAGGCGGGATGTCAGGAAGTATGACGGAATAGACTGGTCGAATGAGTCATGAACAGGAGTCGACAGAGTGGTGTATGTACGTATTTTTTCTCATATGAATAAGGATCAAGCAGAAACGACGTGATGATTAATGAGTGGATAAAGATGGTAAATAGAGAAGCGACGTGATAAATAGTAGTCTGGAACCGCGCGATCGCTACGGTCGCAGGTTTGAATCCTGCCTCGGGCATGGGTGTGTGTGGTGTCCTTGATTAGTTAGGTTTAAGTAGTTCTAAGTTACAAGGGACTGATGATCTCCGAAGTTAAGTCCCATAGTGCTCAGAGCCATTTGAACCATATTGTTGATTTTCATGAAATTTCTGCTGCGAATAGATGAGTACGATGTAAAATGTTTTATTGGCCACATTGCTCCTGGATAAGGAGGGAACGAGATTTGTTCGGAGACAATTCAGCAACTGTCATACCCGAGTATGGAGCTCACAAGTGCCAGTGCCTAACAGAGAATGACCAGAAATCTATACCACAGTGATCGACTCCTACGTAGTACCATCCCGTACATTGGCCTGCGTTATCTCTCCAGCTCTGTCCACACAGCCCTGCAATACCACTCCCCTCCCTGTGGCTGCAATAGCGACAGCACGATTAGTTCAAAGCCACACCCCCTTACGACGTTTCCTGCATCACGGCCACAGAAGAGGCGATCCAGATACCGCAGACAGACAGGTAATTTACGGCGTACACGAGCTTCATTTAGCAGCTTCAGTAGGCGCACAGGCCGTCCTCGCCCGCAAATGGTAAGTGGAGTGCCGACTGTAATGCAGAATGGCGGATGGAAAGGGGCAACTGGCGCTTATCGACCGGTCGCTAGCAGGAAGCGAAAAGGGTGGGAGGCGAGGAGGAAGGGATTGGCGGCTGGCTGGTTGCCTAACACGCGTCAAATTACGTATGTATGATGCGGCGTTTACATATTGAGCGCTGATTGGGCGGCTCCAATTGAAGCAGCGAGGGTAACAGCACGGAAATTGGAGACGTGCGTTACACAGGACGTGCCCCATGGCGGCACCCCGAAGAACTGCCGCGTTTCATTAGCGTGCTACCCCGACGCCCCCTTGCTGGTCCGTCGCTGGTTGACGCAATGGAGGCGACCGCGGTTCGTTTCCGGCGGTTTACCGTCCACCATGGAGCGCACGTGATGTGGGAACAGCCAACACGGCAACGTCGCGAATACTTAATGACGGCTGGGCAACAGTGCATTTGTCTTCAGTGCCGTTAAGTAGCATCGTCACTTGCAAAACTGACTGAGCGAATCCTTACGCACTTTTCGCACGAGGTACAAAGCGTGCTTCATAATACGATATTAGTAGAACTGTTCAGTTTGTCTTAGAAACGTTTTCTATTCATTTTTTTAAAGTCTTGTAACTAGCATCCCAATTATCACCTTCTTAATTACTGTAATTTACTAGCTGAGAAACCTGCCACTGCCGAGATATTCATTTTCAGGTGAGCCCGAGACTCGGTACGCGTCGAATTTATTTTTTACTTTTAAAGTTTCTTTATATACAACGTCTGAGGTAGTATGTAGAGGCATGAACAAAGAGCTTTTTTGCTTCACTAACACGGGAAACAGCCACGTATAACTTTCCACTTGAAAAACAACTGCAGTGTCTGCCCTTGTGCTTTGTTTATAGTCAGGGCATACATCTGCTCACCGGGAATTGTACCCATGTAAAGTGAAATGGTGAGTTCTTAGAAATAAGAGAGATTCTGGGAATAAAAACTCGCTCGCCAGCCCTAATTCTAGACAGAATTTCTCCTTCTATGATGTAACGTTGAAAAGAAGTGGCTTAAAGCTCTGTGAGTTAAGGTTTCTGAAGAGCGAGATAATGCATGACGCTCTCGGCCACAGTGACGTCACGCCTCTCCTTCAGAAGTAGTTTCGAAAGATCAGGTTAAAGACTGATGTTCTCTAGTCGCAGCAATTTACGCCTCAAGGTCGTTACTCGATTCTTCACAGTGCTTAGACCTCTGTCTTTTAGCTGTCATGGTGTATTCAGAAAGTGTTGAACGTTTTCTAGGCATTTTTATTTGTAAACAAAACAAAGTCAAACCGTAATGAGCAGGCACCCAAATCACAAAGCAAACTTAATAAATTCGCTTGTCCTAGCAAAGAATATACAGCCTATCGAAAGAAACAAAACAGTTTCGTTAAGACATAAAGGAATTACAGACGTTGTCTACAAGTGGATGTGGAGGAATGGTTCCAGCGAAAGATATGTATGAATATATGAAAACATAATTTTATTTGTCTTGTGAAAATGCTCCTTCTTCATTATACTAATTGCACATCGGAAGCTATTTCCTGTGTGAAATTTCTAAATGAACTTCATGTAGTGAACATGGTGACGCCATACTTCAGATAATGGTCCCACATTCACGTGATCAGTCAGAATGCCTGTAACAAAGAGAAAAAACCCGGAAGTTCCTGATTACAAGATTAGTGGTAAGCATCCTGAGTACGTCACAGCGTATACAGGGTGTGGAAAACTAAGTATACAAACAAGTTACTTGTATTCGTGCCGGCCGGTGTGGCCGTGCGGTTCTAGGCGCTTCAGTCTGGAACCGCGTGACCGCTACTATCGCAGGTTCGAACCCTGCCTCGGGCATGGATGTGTGTGATGTCCTTAGGTTAGTTCGATCTAAGTAGTTCTAAGTTCTAGGGGACTGATGGCCACAGATGTTAAGTCCCATAGTGCTCAGAGCCACTTGAACCATTTTTTTTTGTTTTTTTTTGTGTTCGCCATTTTCGCAACAGCTGTGCATAAATTACAGTAGTTCAAAGGAAAATCGACTTTTGTACGCTGCATATTTAGTTTTTTATTCCTCTTGTGCACTCTGGCGCGTTTCGCTTCAGTTACAAGGCATCTTCAGTGAGTACGAACTTCCAGCATGCTGGAACAACTGTGGGGCAGCAACTTTCTATTAATCAGTACAACGAAAAACCAGTCAATAGTTGCAAATTTTACTTTCCAGCTTTGGATTGATTTTTCGTTGTACTGATCTTCAGTAGGTGTCTGATCATCATCTAATTCATTATTTTTAAGCCAAACAGCTTTCTCTCTGGAGGCAAACTGGTTGAGAGTTTTCAGTTTTCCTTTTGGTCACTGTTTTCAACATACAGCACTTTAACAGCCAATTTATGTGTGTACCAGAAAATGGCAATTACAGTGCTATATGTTGAAGACAGTGACCAAAAGGAAGACTGCAAACTTTCAACTAGTTTGCCGACTGAGAGAAAGCTGTTTGGCTTAGAAATAACGAATTTGACGCTGAACAGACACCCACTGACGATGCCTTGTAATTAAGACGAAACGTGTCTGAGTGCACAAAATAATTAAAAAAAACCTAATGTGCCTCACGAAAAAAGCGATTTACTTTTGAACTGCTGTAATTTATATGTATATAAAATTTTAGAGTGTTTAAAGAAGATAAATAAAACTCTTTTTCTTGTGAAGAAAATAGTCGGAGGTGCAACGGTGAAGTGTTTGACGCTGGGTTATCCCTATGCCATCGTTCACAGTTGTATTCACTTCTTCACGTGCAACACACTGACACAGGAATCTGATCTGCAACAAAAATTGGTTCAAATGGCTCTGAGCACTACGGGACTTAACTGCTGATGTCATCAGTCCCATAGAACTTAGAACTACTTAAACCTAACTAACCTAAGGACACCACACACACCCATGCCAGAGGCAGGATTCGAACCTGCGACCGTAGCGATCGCGCGGTTCGAGACTGTAGCGCCTAGAACCACTCGGCCACCCCGGCCGGCTGATTTGCAACAGAATTACGTCTTACTCCCAGAAAGGGTAGGTTTCCATTACTGCTAGCAGTCACTAGATAAATACTTTCATTAGTATTGTTAAGTAACGTTATGTCTACGACAAAGTTTCTTCTGATGTTTACAGGTTCTTGATGGCTGTTTACACTCCTACCGCGTTAGCTGACATGCACCTCATTAACGGGAAGCCCCGACGCAACTGTCTGGCGGCAAGGCGCCTGTACGCAGAACTATTTTCGGCGGGGGAGAGGGGATTATTAAACCGTGTCATATTTCGAAGACCTGATGGCTGTCTTCGTAAAACACTCCTATGGATTTCTCTTTATGGGGTAGGTGAGTCGTTTGGAGTACGAGACACCGACTGACATTCCAGAAGAGGTGGTTACACGCTTGGCTGAAGCTGCAGTCATTACCGGTGAACCACCTGGTTGTTTTGAGCGTCTTAGACATTCATTTCCACGCAGATGTCTGTTGGGCGTTAATGTAAACCGACGACATTTTCAGCGACATCTCTAAAAGAATATTCATCACACGGCAGTTTGAATACTCTCTCTGTACATGGCTAGCGTCAAAACCTTCTTGGACTATTGGTCGGGAAACGGCGCGTCTGCGACATTTTTGTCACATAAAAAAGGTTTATCTGTATGTCCTCTACATATTCTACAATTTTGTATACGTAAGTTTCATTCACACTCTGTTTGTAATTAGGTGTAAAACTGAGAAGAGATATGAAATAGGAACTAAACTAAAGCCGGCCGCGGTGACCGACCGGTTCTAGGCGCTTCAGTCCTGAACCGCGTGACTGCTCCGGTGGCAGGTTCGAATCCTGCCTCGGGCATGGATGTGTGTGATGTCCTTAGGTTAGTTAGGCTTAAGTTGTTCTAAGTTCTAGGTGACTGATGACCTCAGATGTTAAGTCCCATAGTACTCATAGCCATTTTCAACTAAACTAAACTAAACTCAGTCCGAACAGGCCATGAACACGCAACGGTACCGACCGAACGCCGCATCATCCTCATCCAAACGCGTCACTGGATGCGGATATGGAGGGGCACGTGGCCAGCACGTTCTCCCGGTCGTATGTCAGTTCACGAGACCGGAGACACTACTTCTCAGTCAAGAAGCTCCTCAATTTGCCTCACAAGAGCTGACTGCAGCCCACTTGCCAACAGAGATCGGCAGACCGGATGGTCACCCATTGAAGTGCTAGCCCAGCCCGACGGAGCTTAATGTCGGTGATCTGACGGGAATCGGTGTTACCACTGCGGCAGGGCCGTTGGCATATGAAATAGAAGGCTAATACAAAATCAGTATGAGAGAGGGTGAAGGAAGAGTAAGATTTGTTAATGTCCTCAGAATGTGTAGTGCATTTGTAAAGCAAATGGCATACTAGGCGTTAGTATGGAGAGTCCGGAGCACTGGTCCAGATTTTGGCGTCCCTTACCTGGTAGACATGACGACAGGCAATGAAGGCATTTACAGACGCGCTGCAAGGACCGTAACTGCTCGGTACGAAAGTAGCAAATATGATCAGTGAGCTTCAGTGGGAATCCTTGGAACAAAAGCGACGTAGTCCTTGTGGAACCTTTCTGAAGAAACTCACAGAACTTTCCTGCCACGGGGGGAGAAGATAAGAATACTGAATGGAAAAGGAAAGAAGATAATTAATAATGGTAAGACATACCGTTCCCCCCCCCCCCCCCCACTCCCCCCTCCCCTCCTCTCCGGTCATGCTCTCTGTGCAGTGGCTTGTGTATGTATAGGATGATTGACTATTACAGGTACAAACGAAAAGGTCTTGTAGGGGACAGTGGAACAAGCAAAATTCTAATAAACACGGGTCCGGAAGGCAAACATTATACCGAGAGTGCTATTACGCCTGAGCGTGTGGACACTTCACAACAGAGTCGACGGAGATCCAAACTGTGTTGCGAATGCTTGGACAACCATACACAATCCGTTCCCGGGCTTCATCGATATTATCAACAAAGCTGGAATACATCAAAGTCTTAAATGTCTTCACACAAAAACATCCAACAATTTCAAGTCGAAGGACTATGGAGGCCATGGAGTTGGCGAGCCACAATCGATGTGCTTGTTCCTGAAGCGCTATTTAACAGTGCTTAGGTATCTCGAATGATGATAATACGAAATGAGGACAGTTTATCACTTCGACATTTACGCATCACTTGCGGTGTTTTGAAATGTACGTAGTTTTATGGCTCTAAGACGACTGGATTTCTACATATGTCTCGTCGGGGAAACCACTCCTTTTCTGGATCTTTGTTTAGCATAATGTATGTCTGTTTACTTGCCCTCTAATCGCCGCTTTCGGTTTTAACTGTAACACTCGATCATCGTATGTGTGCACAAGTAGACTTCGACAGTATCTGTTAGTGAATCTACAACTACATCTACGTGATTACTCTGCTTTTCACAATATAGTACTTGGCAGAGGGTTCAATGAACCACCTTCAAGCTGTCTCTCTATGTTCCACTCTCGAACGGCACGCGGGAAAAACGAGCACTTAAACTTTTCTGTGCGACCCCTGATTTCTCTTATTTTATCGTGATGATCATTTCTTCCTATGTAGGTGGGTGCCAACAGAATTTTTTCGCAATCGGAGGAGAAAACTGGAGATTGGAGAAAACTGGTGATTGAAATTTCATGAGAAGTTCCCGTTGCAACGAAAAGCGCCTTTGTTTTAATGATTGCCACTCCAATTCACATATCATGTCTGTGACACTATCTCCCCTATTTCGCAATAATACAAAACGAGCTGCCCTTCTTTGTACTTTCTCGATGACATCCTTCAGTCCCACCTGATGCGGATCCCACACCGCACAGCAGTACTCCAGAATAGGGCGGAATATGTCAACTTATCGTTCGCTGTAAATTGTCCTTCCTGTCAGGGTATTTTTGAATCACGGCGAGTGTGTGTGTGTGTATGTGTGTGTGTGTGTGTGTGTGTGTGTGTGTGTGTGTGTGTGTGAGTGTGAGTGAGTGACAGAGAGTGACGACATAGTCCAGCTATTTGCTGCTGTTGTAGATGCTTTAAAGTCTGTTTACATGCTTTCATACATTTTAACCACAATCGTCTCGTAACACTTCATTATTAACATATAGGACCCCACAGTCAACATCAGTTGTTCTTCAGTATTATAGTGTCATCTACAGTGTATGCTGGATGAGTAGTAGTCACATCAGTCCCTCCACCTGACATTCTTCTTCAATCTAATTCTGTCCACAGTTAAATAGCTTTCAATGAGGCACTAAACGCAGATAACATAAAGCATTAGTGATAAGAATAATCCTCCATATATATATATATATATATATATATATATATATATATATACATATATGCGATCTATTCTCTTCTGCAAGAAGGAAGTCAGTACCAAGACTAGGTTATCTGTGCACCGTTCAATCTTTCCACCAACTTTGTTGTATGGGAGCGAAAGCTGGGTGGATTCAGGTTACCTTATCAATAAGGTTGAGGTTACGGATATGAAAGTAGCTAGGATGATCGCAGGTACTAGTAGATGGGAACAATGGCAGGAGGGTGTCCACAATGAGGAAATCAGAGAAAAACAGGGAATGAACTCTATAGATGTAGCAGCCAGGGCGAACAGGCTTAAATGGTGGGGTCATGTTACACGCATGGGAGAAGTAAGGTTACCCAAGAGACTCATGGGTTCAGCAGTAGAGGGTAGGAGGAGTCGGGGTAGACGAAGGAGAAGGTACCTGGCTTCGGTTAAGAATGATTTTGAAGTAATAGGCTTAACATCAGAAGAGGCACCAATGTTAGCAGTGAATAGCGGATCATGGAGGAATTTTATAAGGGGGCTATGCTCCAGACTGAACACTGAAAGGATAATCAGTCTTAAATGATGATGATGATGATACATATACTTATATAGGCTGTTACAAAAAGTTACGGCCAAACTTTCAGGAAACATTCCTCTCATACAAAGAAAGAAAATATGTTATGTGGACTTGTGTCCGGAAACGCTTACTTTCCATGTTAGAGCTCATTTTATGACTTCTCTTAAAATCACATTAATCATGGAATGAAAACACACAGCAACAGAACGTACCAGCGTGACTTCAAACACTTTGTTACAGGAAATGTTCAAAATGTCCTCCGTTAGCGAGGATACATGCATCCACCCTCCGTCGCATGGAATCCCTGATGCGCTAATACAGCCCTGGAGAATGGCGTATTACATCACAGGCGTCCACAATACGAGCACGAAGAGGCTCTACATTTGGCACCGGGGTTGCGTAGACAAGAGCTTTCAAATGCCCCCAT
The DNA here is from genome assembly GCF_021461395.2 of Schistocerca americana. Classification (NCBI taxonomy): domain Eukaryota; kingdom Metazoa; phylum Arthropoda; class Insecta; order Orthoptera; family Acrididae; genus Schistocerca; species Schistocerca americana. The sequence continues at coordinate 288,105,919 of NC_060121.1, read as the reverse complement.
AAATCAAAGTCAAGAGGGTTGAGGTCAAGAGAGCGTGGAGGCCATGGAAATGGTCCGCCTCTACCAATCCATCGGTCACCGAATCTGTTGTTGAGAAGCGTACGAACACTTCGACTGAAATGGTTCAAATGGCTCTGAGCACTATGGGACTTAACATCTGTGGTCATCAGTCCCCTAGAACTTAGAACTACTTAAACCTAACTAACCTAAGAACATCACACACATCCATGCCCGAGGCAGGATTCGAACCTGCGACCGTAGCAGTCGCGCGGTTCCGGACTGAGCGCCTGGAATCGCGAGACCACCGTGGCCGGCCGACTGAAATGTGCAGGAGCTCCATCGTGCATGAACCACATCTTGTGTCGTACTTGTAAAGGCACATGTTCTAGCAGCACAGGTAGAGTATCCCGTATGAAATCATGATAACGTGCTCCATTGAGCGTATGTGGAAGAACATGGGGTCCAATCAAGACATCACCAACAATGACTGCCCAAGCGTTCACAGAAAATCTGTGTTGATGTCATGATTGCACAATTGCGTGCGGATTCTCGTCAATTGGGCCAACTGGCGGTGAATCGAGGAAGTACGGTACATACTGACGAAACTAAAATGAGCTCTAACATGGAAATTAAGCATTTCCGGACACATGTCCACATAACATCTTTTCTTTATTTGTGTGTGAGGAATGTTTCCTGAAAGTTTGGCCGTACCTTTTTGTAACACCCTGTATATATATATACACTCCTGGAAATGGAAAAAAGAACACATTGACACCGGTGTGTCAGACCCACCATACTTGCTCCGGACACTGCGAGAGGGCTGTACAAGCAATGATCTCACGCACGGCACAGCGGACACACCAAGAACCGCGGTGTTGGCCGTCGAATGGCGCTAGATGTGCAGCATTTGTGCACCGCCGCCGTCAGTGTCAGCCAGTTTGCCGTGGCATACGGAGCTCCATCGCAGTCTTTAACACCGGTAGCATGCCGCGACAGCGTGGACGTGAACCGTATGTGCAGTTGACGGACTTTGAGCGAGGGCGTATAGTGGGCATGCGGGAGGCCGGGTGGACGTACCGCCGAATTGCTCAACACGTGGGGCGTGAGGTCTCCACAGTACATCGATGTTGTCGCCAGTGGTCGGCGGAAGGTGCACGTGCCCGTCGACCTGGGACCGGACCGCAGCGACGCACGGATGCAAGCCAAGATTGTAGGATCCTACACAGTGCCGTAGGGGACCGCACCGCCACTTCCCAGCAAATTAGGGACACTGTTGCTCCTGGGGTATCGGCGAGGACCATTCGCAACCGTCTCCATGAAGCTGGGCTACGGTCCCGCACACCGTTAGGCCGTCTTCCGCTCACGCCCCAAAATCGTGCAGCCCGCCTCCAGTGGTGTCGCGACAGGCGTGAATGGAGGGACGAATGGAGACGTGTCGTCTTCAGCGATGAGAGTCGCTTCTGCCTTGGTGCCAATGATGGTCGTATGCGTGTTTGGCGCCGTGCAGGTGAGCGCCACAATCAGGACTGCATACGACCGAGGCACACAGGGCCAACACCCGGCATCATGGTGTGGGGAGCGATCTCCTACACTGGTCGTACACCACTGGTGATCGTCGAGGGGACACTGAATAGTGCACGGTACATCCAAACCGTCATCGAACCCATCGTTCTACCATTCCTAGACCGGCAAGGGAACTTGCTGTTCCAACAGGACAATATACGTCCGCATGTATCCCGTGCCACCCAACGTGCTCTAGAAGGTGTAAGTCAACTACCCTGGCCAGCAAGATCTCCGGATCTGTCCCCCATTGAGCATGTTTGGGACTGGATGAAGCGTCGTCTCACGCGGTCTGCACGTCCAGCACGAACGCTGGTCCAACTGAGGCGCCAGGTGGAAATGGCACGGCAAGCCGTTCCACAGGACTACATCCAGCATCTCTACGATCGTCTCCATGGGAGAATAGCAGCCTGCATTGCTGCGAAAGGTGGATATACACTGTACTAGTGCCGACATTGTGCATGCTCTGTTGCCTGTGTCTATGTGGCTGTAGATCTGTCAGTGTGATCATGTGATGTATCTGACCCCAGGAATGTGTCAATAAGGTTTCCCCTTCCTGGGACAATGAATTCAAGGTGTTCTTATTTCAATTTCCAGGAGTGTATATATATATATATATATATATATATATATATATATATATATATATATATATATGATGGATACAGTTAAAAAAAAGAAATGATCAGTAACGACAATATCTGAGTAGATAATTAATAGGGTATACAATTATGGACGCCACATAATCCGAGGCGTATAGTGGAATCACATGTAGTGGATAGGGTCGTGCATGTGACAGCGAGGGGCGCTGGCTGTTTGGCGAAGCAGCAAACGCGCCCCCCCCCCCCCCCCCCAACCCCTGACTCTGAGATACGACGCTGGAGGGAGAGCGCGCCATTTGCAGCGCCCGCGGCTGCCGGGACCGACTATATGTCGCGCATAATCAACGGGTAATATGCAGAATCATCACAACCTTGTCCATCATCATTAGGCGGGCTCGATAGCAGCCGACAACCCGTATCTGATGGACGTGGCCCCGCGAACCCCCCCCCCCCCCCAGTCTCTCCCACACCCCTCCCTCGTCGTGATGGCTAGGCGGAGAGAGCCCTCTCGCGTTCTGAAACCAATTACCGACCGGCGCGCGCGCACGCCGCGCCGCGCCGAGGTTGGCAGCACTGCAGCGACGCAGTCATTATTCATACATAGGCTGGAGCATCCGTGATCAATCATCGCCTGCGGCCGGTTATGGGCGCTCGGCGCGCGCCTGCTCCCACTCGCAGATGGAAATGACGGAATAATCACTGTAGTTTATGCGCCGCGGACGCGGTCTTATTACGCGTGCCAAACGAGCGTGTTGTCTGTGTCAGCTGGGCGCGCACCGTAAGCTAGCTGCGGTGATGAAGCGCCGAGCGCGGTCGCGCATGCGCCGTTGGCCGCCACTCGGGAGACGGATTGGCCCCACTCCAGATCAACGACCCGTGCCGCGGCGCGGCCGTAAGATTCGGCAGACGTTGCGCACAGTACGTCACGGATCGCGGGATACGTTGCGATCCACGCTGTCACTTAAACAAGAGGCTACGTTAGCAGTAACAAGTTGACGAATAGACGAGGTGCTAAAGATGCTATTTCTGTCTAGACCAGGGGTGACCGCCCAAAGCACAAATGCACTACGAGAAGAAGCTAGCAGTGACAGGGAGCAAAATAAAAACAGTATGGGATATAGTGAAAGATGCACCTTCTGATCTCAAAATTGCTAATAACTACATCTCTCGAGTAAAATAATTTAAATATTTAGATGAATGGATTGCAGAAAATTGTAATGAAAAGAAATCTGTCAGATCAAGAGTCCAGAAAATGGAGACGGCGTTTCAGTTAACAAAAAACATTTACAACAAAAAGAGTCTCTCGTGGAACTGCAAAATATGACACTACACAACAGTAATTAAATCCGAAGTTCTCTACGCATCTGAGACACTAAACCTTCAACACAAAACACTAAAAGAGGAATTAGAAGTGAAAGAACGTAAAATAATGAGGAAAATCCTAGGACCAAGAACTAAAGATGGTGTGCATTATCCAAAACCCAATGCAGAAATATATAAAAATATCTCCAAAATAACAGACACAAGGCGCATGAGAAGAATCCAATTCATGGGGCATTTAGAAATAATGGACTCAAACAGGTTAACGCACAAAATCCATACATTCTTAAAGAACAAAACTACAAGACCGAACTGATACAAACAGACGGAAAAAGACCTGAGAGAATTAGGGTCTCCAAATCAACATGATAGAAATGAAATCAGAAAGATCACAAACACACGGGGTTTTGCGGAAGAAGAGAGAAAATCGAACCGACATACGTGGTCTACGCAACGAAAGTTAGCCCATTCGTTGTTTATGAAGGAATACTGGGCGAAAAGGAAGGCCAACAAATGTTGATTACGCGTGGTCCTAAGTGATCGATCCGCGAAGAAGAACAAGAAGAAGAAAGAGGAGACTTGTAGAACCAGAAAGGAACAGGAGCAAATAGCATTGAGGGTAGATAACAAATTAGCAACCGATGGGAATTGTGTGGCAAATCTATTTAACAATTACTTTATATCCATTACTGATAGAATGGGATTGTCAGGCTCAGTAAATAATGCCCTTGAATATCTGAAACTAGCCTTTATAAATAACTTCAGGTACATGAATATGTCACTCACTTCCCCAAAAGAAATAACTTCCATAATAAAATCTTTAAAAACAAAGAATTCTAGTGGTTACGATGAAATATCAACAATGTTAATTAAGGCATGTTCTTGTGACTTTAGTACAATTCTAAGTTACTTGTGTAAACAGTCAATTATAACTGGGACACTTCCTGACTGTCTAAAATATGCAGATGTTAAGCCTCTATTCAAGAAAGGGAATAAAGAGATATGACCACAAATAACATATTGTCAAGAACACAGTTTGGATTTCTGAAGGGTTCTGATATCAAATGGTTCAAATGGCTCTGAGCACTATGGCACTTAACATCTGAGGACATCAGTCCCCTAGAACTTAGAACTACTTAAACCTAACTAACCTAAGGACATCACACACATCCATGCCCTAGGCCGGATTCGAACCTGCGAAGAAATTACATGTGGTGTCCCACAAGGCTCCATCTTAGGGCCATTGCTTTTTCTTGTGTGCATTAATGATCTCTCATCAGTTAAACTGCCAGAAGCAGAGTTCGTTTTGTTTGCAGATGACACAAGTATTGAAATAAATAGTATGTCGAGTGTAGTTCTAGAAAGATCTGCTAATGATATTTTCATGGATCTTAATAAAAGGTTTAAAACCAACTCACTGACATTAAACTTCGAAAAGACTCACTATATGCAATTCAGAACCTGTAAGAGGTTTACACCCAGCATATGCATAAAGTATGAAGAAGAGCAAATAGGAGAGGTTGACTGTCTTAAATTCCTGGAATTACAACTTGATAATAAATTCAGTTGGGAAGAGCACACCACAGAACTGCAGAAACACCTTAACAAATCTGTATTTGCAATTCGTGTGTTAGCAGACATAGGCGACATAAAAATGAAAAAGCTTGCATACTTTGCCTACTTTCATTCGATAATGTCATATGGTATAATATTTTGGGGTAACTCTCCAAGTCAATCAAAAGTTTTCAGAGTCTAAAAGCGTGTAATACTATTATTTGTGGAGTAAATTCACGGACGTCCTGTAGAAACCTCTTCAAAGAACTGGGTATACTAACTACTGCCTCTCAGTATATTTACTCCTTAATGAAATTTGTCCTAAATAATATATCTCTTTTTCCAACAAACAGCTCAGTTCACACATACAATACCAGGAACAAAAATGATCTGCACAAGGATTTAAAAGCACTTGCTTTAATTCAAAAAGGGGTCCACTACTCAGGAACACTGATCTTCAATAATTTGCCAGCAAACATAAACAATTTAGTTACAAATAAACTCCTTCTTCTACCTCATGACAAATTTTTTAATAGAAACGAATGATGTGTTATATATATTCATACTATTAGTATTGTTATTCCAGCTTAAAAAAAGATTGACATGTTCCACATCTACGAGGATCTCCTCAGCACAGAGCTATGGAATGAAAAACTAATCTAATCTAATCTAAAGAGAGTATCAGTGCGACCCAAAAAGTGTGCATCCATTGCGCGACAGGGAAAAAAACTCCATTTTATGTCGAATAATGATAAATGGAATATATTCAACTTGAGACTCCCGCCACACGATGCTATTCTCTCACGACTGCATCTCGCTCTTAACGTTGCCGCCCGTACTATACTTGAACCCCCTGAGTTTCGTTCCTACTAACCCTCAACTCGCCAGACGCACTCGTCTGTTATCTTACGGCTACTTCACTTGCAACTCCGAATCTAGAATTTTAGAGACGGGTAATAAAATTACTTTATGGAAATAAGAGGAACTTCTGTATTATTCGTGTAGAGTTGTGATAAAGAACCTCTTTCACCTTAATTCTGATCGCTACAAGTCGACAGAAGCTAGAAATCTCAATGTGGATAGCAATTATTGCCAACATTTGCTATCCAACAGTATTGTTATATCTGTTGTAGCAAGAGTAATTTGATATCAAGTCCATTGCTACAGATAAGAACCTTATGTGAACGTGGACGTCTCTGTAGTAGGCTTTCATGAAATGTTTTTACTTTTATGTGCAAATTTCTACCAAAGCAAATTGTGTTAGTATTCCACGACACTTGCTCTTTGTCGCCTCGCAGCAGTCATCACTCTCATTCGCCTCACATCCCGCCCACAGTAGACAAAATTCTCACAACATAGTTGTATTGTATGGCAGTGAAACATGGACTGTGGGAAAACCGGAACAGAAGAGAATCGAAGCATTTGAGATGTGGTGCTATAGACGAATGTTGAAAATGAGGTGGACTGATAAGATAAGGAATGAGGAGGTTCTACGCAGAATCGGAGAGGAAAGGAATATGTGGAAAACACTGATAAGGAGAAGGAACAGGCTGATAGGACATCTGCTAAGACATGAGGGAATGACTTCCATGGTACTAGAGGGAGCTGTAGAGGGCAAAAACTGTAGAGGAAGACAGAGATTGGAATACGTCAAGCAAATAATTGAAGACGTAGGTTGCAAGTGCTACTCTGAGATGAAGAGGTTAGCACAGGAAAGGAATTCGTGGCGGGCCGCATCAAACCAGTCAGTAGACTGATGACCAAAAAAAAAAAAAAAGTTGTGCTACACTGTCTGACCGAAACAACATGGCCGCCGTCTGCGGTCGGTACTGGTCGGTAGATGTCGGAAGTGATCGTCCTAGCAGATAATTTTAAAACTGGGCCAACCACAGCTAACATATCTATACATGATTGATCGACAGTTCATACAGTAAACAGTTCTTTTTAATACAGCTGTTAAAATTAGTAAACATGAAACGGAAAGAAAAGTCCAATAGTCCGCTGTAGCTGCATTTATGCAAGCCTATAACTAACTTCAATAACTACTGCTACATCGGACTGTTGGACTTTTCATTCACTTTTACACTTGATAATGTTAACACTTGTATTAAAAAACTGTTTACTGTATGAATTGGCCATCGTCTTTCAACTACTGTCAACCGATAAGGACTAACAGTTTTTGCGCTGCACTATGACCAGCGTGTTTGATACTGTGGCTGAAGATTAGAGATCACAAGTGAAGGTCAGTCACTAATCATAATTTCAATGACTCGCCATGGGCCTGTTATTCAGAGTAAGGCTTGCAAATTGAAACAGAATGTGAACAAATGCTTCGATCGGGAAAAGAAATGATATTCAGTATTGCATACGTCGGTACACTATAGCAACAGAATGATAAGAAGTACGCAGCAGTTTGACTGGAACAATTGAGGCATGTCACCCAGCACGTAAGGCAAGAAGAGATGGGCTTTAATTCAATTCCTTCTTTCGACAGCCAATGGACTAGCTTCTCATGCGGTATGAATTAAATTTAATTATTCTCAAAGGAGATAGGCAGTATCTGAAACCGAGCTGAACATTTTAGTCATTTTAATTCAATGATTTGTAATTTATTTATTTATTTATTTACATTTTATGGCCTTCATTGGACCACTCTAGCCAACTTTATACAAAGAACTTTCCAGTTTTCTGTCAGCCCAGTAATTCTTCATTCTTTCTGATCTTATCCTTCTTTCTTTATCGAAAATCGCCCTTCCTATTGTCTCTTTGTTGATTCTCGTTTACAATCTGGTTTCTTTGTCTGTGAGTTTACTGGTTTTCTCAGTTATGTTTCTTAGGTCTTCCAATGTACTCTGTAGCTCATCCACATCTTCTTTGATTTCTGTAATCCACTTAATGTTGCCACTTAATGTTGTACTTACTATTCCACAATTTTTTTATTGTTCTCCTGATGATCCTGTTCTCCGGTGTTCTGATTATATTTCCGAAAAATGAAATGCGGTTCTTCCTGATTGTACTCATTACCGGTTCTATTTCCTTGTAGACTGTTTCATTTGTAGCTACTCTCCAGTGTCCATCTTTCTGGTATGATTTGTTGATGCGTGTTCTGATGATTCTTCTCCCTATTTTGAGTATTTTGTCTATTTGTGCAGTGTTAGTTGTTTTGAAGAGGGTTTCACTTGCGTATGTTATTTCTGGTTGAGTGACTGTTTTGTAGTGTTTTAATTTTGTTGCTGTTGACAGGCTCTTTTTGTTGCAGGTGTTCTTCGTGATATATTGTGCTCTGGTCAATTTGTTTATTCTGTAATTTTGATTTTTTGGTTTCATATTGCAATTTTGTTTATGAGTGGTGGGTCAGTTTTTCCAAAGGGTGTTCCAAGACCAATTTTCTGTGCTATTTCCTGCAGTGAGATAATTTGTTTGGTTTCCTGAATACTGTTGGACAAGACAGCAAGGTCATCAGCAAATCCTAGACAATTTAAACTTATTTCGTCTTTGGGTCTTCCATTTTGGATGTTCTTTGGGTTAATCTTGTACCATTCCCTCATGATGTATTCTAAAGCACAGTTGAACAGCAGAGGTGCCAAGCAATCTCCTTACCTTAAACCTGTTTTTGTGATGAATGGCTCAGAGAATTCCCCCTGAACTTGTCTTTCGATGCAGTGTTGGTTAAGGTGAGTTCTATCAATCTGATTAATTTTGTATGGAGCCCGAAATTTCTTAAGATTTTTAACATTGAAGGTCTATGGATACAGTCATAAGTCGACGAAGGTTATTGTGGTGTCACCGCCAGACACCACACTTGCTAGGTGGTAGCTTAAATCGGCCGCGGTCCATTTAGTACATATCGGACCCGCGTGTCGCCACTGTGTGATCGCAGACCGAGCGCCACCACAAGGCAGGTCTCGAGATACGGGATAGCACTCGCCCCAGTTGTACGACGACTTTGCTAGCGACTACACTGACGAAGCCTTTCTCTCATTTGCCGAGAGACAGTTAGAATAGCCTTCAGCTAGTCCATGACTACGACCTAGCAAGGCGCCATTAACCGTATCTGAAGATAGTCTTATTTGTATTATCAAGAGCGATGTACCACATCAAAGAATAAAAGATAAGTATTCGAGGAGCTGCATACTTTTCTTATTAGAATTCACTACTTATCCTGTTCCAGAATTCACGCCCGTCTGTGTTAGATAGCGTGCATTTAGGCCGCCTCTATCTACAAGGTGTTGGCACATTTACCAACACATCAGTTATTACAAGAGGTTTATTTCGTTTCTTGTAATATGCTTGAGTAATTTTAAAGTGATGATCTGTTCTGCACAGATTTGTAATTACTTATACATAAAATCATCAAGCAAATGTTATGTATAAAATTTCGTGTGTAAAATTTCGTTTTACTTCTTTAGAATAAAGGAAGATAAATTAATAAATTCTAAATTACTTAAATGTGGTAAGTACATACCGCCGACCCCCCTTTTTGTCCTGAGTGGTTATTGTTAGTGTTAAGTGTATTTCATATGGTCCAAAAATACTCGTCTTCTTCCAGCGTGGCCCAGGTCAGATGCAGGGTTTGACACCACTGATCTGGATGTAGACGTCAGTACCTGGCCACTATTAAATCAGCAAACGGCGCAGATCCAGGATTGGGTTCTTTAGGGGTGGAGTGGAAAGGAGTAAGAGAGGGCACAGTTTATCACTCTCAAGGCTACGAATCGATTTTTTGTGCTTAGTTCAAGGATTGGCCAGACGCTCTTCCTGTGGTCAACCGGTTACTCCCTGAGACGGAATTGTACCCTAACTGTCGGCGTGTAGCATGATTCTCGTGAAAGTGTGCGAAAGTTGTATAAATGTTTGCGAAACGTACAGCTGAGGCGAAACCTGGGTACCAGCCCAGTATTCACCAAGTGGGATGTGGTAAACCACGTAAAAACCATACTCAACTGGCAGGCGCTCCAACTCCACGTCGTTACCCCGCCGGACGGATTCAGAAACGAGGCCGGAGCACCTCCCCAAATCCCGGAAGCGGTGCATGAACATGCACAGCTATCCAGGCAGATTGAGAGAATGCAAGTAATACGGGCAACAAAAAACCTGGTGTCCTTTGTTGTATATCGCGTGCCACACTTAGTCACAAACGTGAATAAAATATACAGGGTGTCCCTGGAGGAGCGATAAGTACTGAGGAACTATTATTTGAAGTAAAAAAGTTGAGTTCACCTGGACTCAAAAATGCATACCTTAATAACTATGAACACATCAGCATCGTAGATGCTTCGAAACAAATCTCTCCCACTGGAAGCTTTTTGCTTTCCACCTTTTGGGAGAAGGTTTTCTGGACCAAAACAAAAAAAAGGTCCAGTAAACATTAGCTCTAAGGTGCATATCTTAAAAGCTACGAGCACTCGTTCCGTAGAACAGATGTGTTTCACAGTAACCAAGATGAGCAAGTTCTCATAGCTTTTCAGGTATGCACTTTAGGGCTAATGTTTACTGGACATTTTTTTCTTGTTTTTTTCCGTACTAGCACCTCTAAAAATTTGTAATGCAAAGAGTGTGCAATAGAAGAGATTTGTTTCAAAGAATCTTTGATGAAGAAGTGCTCTCAGGTCTTAAGGTACGCAATTTAGAGGACATGCTCACTAGACTCTTCTGCTTCGTTTGATCGTTCCCGTCATATCCCTGAATATTGACCATCCCTCCCGGGACACGCTGTATAAAGCGTTTTAATAAAACATTAATGACTTGTTTACGTCAGTACTTAGTAAATCGCTTTATCATAGCGTCCAAGACATTGCATTTTAGAGAAATACAGTATTCCAAATGCGCTCATTAGAAAATTTGCCAAGTGCTTGGATGTACCTGATTAAAGAAATATATTGGCCAAATATTTTCGAAACTTCGACAACGTCACAGTTCAAACAACATAAAATCTGACTCTGAGCTCACCTTGTTTAAAATTGCATACAACAACTAGACTTTTACTGTCATGCCTAAAACGCAATTCGGCATCCTGAATATGTTCTGCGAAAGAAACGAGTCGTAAGACAATAAATGTTTAATAATACGGCTGAAGTGGTTTTCATTAATTCACATTAGTGTGGTGCTCAACATGACTAGGACTGTAGTTCTTCAGGCTTTCCCGGAGAGGCGTTGTCATGTTGATTAATCGGATTTCTGCGTGACTAGCAGTCTTCTTTCGACGCTGTCTGATACGGTATCAGTCAGTACCTGAAGAAGACATCGAGTCACGCAGTTGAAACATCGTGCAGGAAAGACGCGAATAATCGGCAGAAACCCAATTAATCAACGACATGATCAGGATTATTCTCTGAAAGTTCTGTTGTATGCCTTGGTAACTGACATGTGTAAAAATATAACCACTACTACGAAAAAATATTTTTTTTTTTTTGCATGAGGAGATTGGGTGGGTGGGGGCAGGGGGGAGGGCAAGGTCATGACCCCCAAGACCCTCACCTCCCGTCCGATTAGTGTCGCGATTACCACGCACAGAACCGTTTTTAGGTCCTGTTTGCTGTGAAGAAGTGTCTTAATTAAGACACTGGCTTCCGTATTTCGATTTAGGTGTGCTCTATATTCCAGAAATCAAATTATGTGAAAGACATTATCGTTCCTTCAACGAGGCCACACTAATTTTTCTGCTCTTCCTAATTCAATAAATGTTGATTCATGGCATCAAGATCAGTTGATGTCAATTTTTAACTCTCATTCGCTTCTCTTATTTATAACAACGATGCATGTCTGAAGTCATTACCCTGCCGCCTGGTTTCATGTCATCCATCATTCCTTCTGTCCTGTAATTTCTTTGCACTCTAGTTCCAAAAGTTATTGTTCTTCGCTGATCCTCTCTCCTGTAAGATGCTTTGCTCCAGCAGGGATGAGGGATTGCTTTGATCATCCGTCTGAATCTCCACCTTTTTTTTTTTAATAATGTTTGCTTGATGTTTGATTTAATAATGTTTAATACTGCTATTGGGAGAATAAGAATTGCTACGTTTAGCGTAAGACTTTGCTCTCTACAGATCTTGTTCTCACTCTGGTTCCAAGTTGTGTCCGGATTCAAACACGACTGCTGTTTCATTGTCACGTCATCGCAGTAGACATTTAAAGGTAAAGTCTTCAAATGTGTTTACCGTACATGATATAGACAAAGTGTAATGTTGCACTTAATAAAAATGCAATAGGTAGATAATATAAAAAAATAAAACTGGACAAATGCGAGTGGGATTCACACACTGAGGATTCCGTACAAACTTAATTATGTATGTAGAAAGTTCATCTATTGATTTTGATCGGTGAATCTGCGAGTATCAAATGGGCCGTATTTACTGTATTGGCTTAAAAATTTTAATTTCTTACACCACCAACGGACCGTAGAGATACGTAAGTAAAACATCTGCTAAAGCAGTCAGGAATACTATACTTGACAATGGAAGAAGTAGTAAGGGGAAAAACCGAAGAACCACACATATGTTAGAAAGTACACAACAGGTTATAAATAACGTTGGATGCAGTACGTGCATTGGGATGACGAGAACAGCACTAAATGAAAACGGTGGAGGTCTACGACAAGCAAATTATCATTAACTTATTAGCATTTCACCGATTTCGCCTCTTATAACTCTTTAATAAACTTTCTATTGCTTTTTTTCTTCTTTAGGATTCCTCAGAAAGACACAGTCATCACTAAGATCATTTTAATAACACCATCACTATCAGTTTTCTTGTAAAACCTCATGCTTTATCATTGTAACCAATCTTCACCAGGTTTTGCTGTAGTATTCTTGTTTTCTGATTTTTGAATCTTCAGTATTTCTTCTTTGTTTGTTTCATGATCTGTTCTCAATACTTGCTCAAAATAATCCTCTATTTTTGTATTCGCAGAGTACGTGTAAAGAGGACTCTCCACGCCACTGCATGCGCCATAATTCCTGTTCTCCCGTTAGTGTAGGCTTCCTAGGAGATGTGCGTTGGAGGCAGTAAAATATTTTTACAGTTTCTCACAAATATTGGTTTTTGAAACTATACAGACTGCTTTTTTTTTTTTTTTTTTGGGGGGGGGGGGGCAAACCTTTACATTCTTCCAACAGTCACCATATGGGATCCCTTAAAATTTTCGTCAGACCCCCGGATTTAATGAAACTGGCTCTCCAGATGAAGCAAAATGCTTCTAAATTCCTTCCATTTCATCCCTCTAGAGAGGACGACAAACTCTGACAGCCATCAAATACAAACTGGAGCGTTGCACGTTGTTCATTTTATAGCTATACTGCAGTTTTTCATCGTTCGCGAAATAAAGTGAATCGTTAATTCCTATTTTCATCTAAAAGCAAGATATTGTGTGAATCTTAGCATCTATCACTTGTTCCCTATGCATAAGTGCCATGAGCAGCCCTGGGATTTCTTAAATCTTCATTGCAACATAAACCGTAATTTTAGAATTGCTTCTCTTATGTTTTTGTCTGTTCTCGAACGTAGCTGATCTTCACTCAATTGCTCTTCTTTTCCTCTTTTGACCTGTGCGACTATCGGAAGCAAAGCTTTAAATCTCCACGTACTGGCAGTCAGTGTTGTTACGTGTTCTATTTTGTTAGAAGCAGTCGCCACTTGTTTCAGTTACTATATTGCACAGTCGCAAACAAGAGCTCTTATGCGCTGAAACTACGTACATATCAGTTAAGTGCATAAAAATGTTAAAAGCGACCACGTTTCCACGTGCCGAAATGTGCAGCCCTAAATTAGCCACTTCTTAGCGTGTCTGACGCAGCTCTCTGTCGAAACAGAGCAGCTGGTACATTTCCAGGCTTTGATTTACGACTTGCTTAATTGGAATCTCGTGTGGACTCTCCGACGCAATATATCTGGCCACCACTGATCAGGCGTGTCAATTTGTTTATTGCTAAGCATTTTATGGGGCTTTATCTCCCCCGTCCAAGGATGAGTGTTCGGTTGCCGACCGACTTTTTGCTCGGAGCTATCGACTGGCGTCCAGTTATTCTAGCTCTTCTGTTTTTAATTGGGATGAAGAAAATAATTCGATAATGCTGCACAGAAGAGCGTGAAGCGGTAGCGGCGAAAGCTAAGATTGTAGCACCATAGGCCTATATGGGCAACATCGTTGCTGGCCCTAATTAATTTTCAATTAAAGTTTACACGATAAAAATAGTACACGTACGAGGATAAGTAGATCACTGATACTTCCAGTAGCACATAAGTATGTTTTTGGGTCGGAAAATCACTTATTTTTCGAGGAATTACTGTTTTTAAAAGATGGTCTTCGTCTAAGGCATTACCAAGCAATAGTTTCTTTCTCTGAAGAGCGCTGGCGGAATATCTGTAAGCTTCCATATACTGCCGTCATAAGTTCCTCATTGGACTTAAAGGGTATTCGTGTTACAGATTTGCTTAGAAACGAGAGTAGAAGGCGCCAGATGTAATGAAGATGGGGTGGTGGTGAGTTCCATCATTTCGTATTCAAATCACTCTGTTTTCACATTGGCATAGTAACTTTATCGGCTTGTCGATTATCCTGCTGGATAACATTCTTTATTCCTTTTGTAATCCACACCGTTTAACATGTATTTTTGTCCAGTTGTGCCGGTTCAGAAGCAATAGGGCTACGGTTAGGGAGAAGAGCCTATTAAGTGCTAAAAAAAAAGAAGAAAAAGAAAAAAATGCGAATAAATGGAACTCACACAAATTAATAATTAACTTTAATATTGAATTTGGTATAATCACTTTAAATTTTATAAAGGAAATGTTTTCGGAAGAAAATCTGAGGTACACCAAGAACATATTCACTGCAATGTGCAAACACTGAAATGAATTTCAACAATCACACTTGAAAGATACGTCTGCAGAAAGACAGAGATGTCTAAATTGGATGCCTGCCACTTCACGGAAATTCAGTCCAGGATGCTCATGAAAATTTCTGGATACCGTTGGTTCTAAAATTTATCCTAGTGTTATTAGGTCTCAGCCTTTGGAGTTGCAGTCTGACTGGGACAATAGTATTTCGGTTGTAACTGAATTCACACAACTGCAACTAGGAGCAATTCTGAAAAGATTCAGAAGGATTTAAATTTGAACTCTGAGTACTATAAACTCTCGTGGTGTATTAAGCTTTTCCTTTCAGATTCAACTTGTCTAGGACAAATATGCATGGCATTTCATCGCAGAACTGTGTCACGCAGCCAGACTTTTACTGCTGAGTAAATTTTAAGAAAGATAATAGTAAATGTGCTGTAAAATTAAGTACTATGTCGGATGAAGATCACGCAGAATAAGACGACGAGGGACGCGTGCTCGGAATAATATACAAAGGCATACGTGCAAAAATAATGAAATCACGAGTGCCAAATTTACAGAAGAAACATTACAATGGTCTAACGAAAACGACCGAATGATTAATCATCACGGGCGATTGTAATATCATGTGTGTGATGTTGCACATCCCAGATTTACAATGAGGTGACAAAGTCGTGGAATACCTCCTAATACCGTATCGGACCCCATTTTGCTTGGTGTAATTCATCAGATTGACGTGGTATGGACTCAAGAAGTCGCTGCCAGCCTCTGCGAAATACTGAGCCATGTTGCCTCTATAGCCATCCATAACAGCCAGTGCAAGATTTTGTGCACGAATTGACGTCTCGATTATGTCCCATAAATGTTCGATGGGATCCATGCTGGGCTTCGTGAGTGGCCAAACCATTCGCTCGAGCTATAAAAAATGTTCTTCAAACCAATCGTGAACAACTGTGGTCCGGTGAATGGCGCACTTTTCATCCATAAAAATTCCATCGTTGTTTGGGAACAGCAAATGTAATGGTGAAATCATTGGACTCTACGTCGAAATTGGTCAGTTTTACGTTGAAACCGGCGAATAATATACTGAAATTGTCTAATACAGGGGTGATTCAGTGTAACACGAGCCATTGATAGGTTTACAAAGGTAAATAACATCAATTGTTAATAAAATTCGTGGTTAAGTCTACTTTTTTGCTACTTGAGTTTTTTGAGTCATCCAGACAAAATATGCAGCAACCTCGAAAAGTTTTAGAATGGACTTTAGTTAAATGTATCTCTTGAAGAGCAATGTCGATAAGAGAACAGGTGTAGTTCTGACACGTGACAGTATTATCCACTGAATTATCACGTTAAGGGTGTCACAATTTCTACAAAAGACTCAAAATCTCCAAAACTAGGCAGTAGAAAATTCCACACATATTTCTGATGAACAGTAGTCTTAGCTGTTTTAGTCTGATGGATACACGCCCTTAGGCGTGGTATAAACATCTCATATTTTCATAAGATTTCTGAGTCATTTCTGATGGAAAATGTACAATCCTTCAACAATGCACTTTGTGTGGAAAGTACTTTGCTGACCTAGGTTTCAGATGACTATGATAGATAGGTCTGCTGTTACAACTTACAGTACACTACTTACAGGGGCTAAGGTTCACAGCAGATTCAGTGTGATAGCAATCCACTGATAAATGAATTTTTTTTGAGATTTCTGGAGCTACATAGCCTTACATGCTTTACACACAGAGAAAATGTACCACATGTCAGACAACAAGTATACTAATTGGGGTGAGGTATGAGAATTTGCGGAAGGTCTAAATATTTAGAGGAGCGGTAATCCCACACCTTCAATGGTACGTCATCTCAACTACACTGCATTTGAAACTTCCTGGCAGATATAAACTGTGTGCCCGACCGAGACTCGAACTCGTGCTTCGGTAGCTCAGATGGTAGAGGTCCCGAGTTCGAGTCTCGGTCGGGCACACAGTTTTAATCTGCCAGGAAGTTTCATATCATCGCACACTCCGCTGCAGAGTGAAAATCTCATTCTGAAAGCGTCCCCCAGACTGTGGCTAAGCCATGTCTCCGCAGTATCCTTTCTTTCAGGAGTGCTAGTTCTGCAAGGTTCGCAGGGGAGCTTCTGTAAAGTTTGGAAGGTAGGAGACGAGATACTGGCAGAAGTAAAGCTGTGAGGACCGGGCGTGAGTCGTGCTTCGGTAGCTCAGATGGTAGAGCACTTGCCCGCGAAAGGCAAAGGTCCCGAGTTCGAGTCTCGGTCGAGCACACAGTTTTAATCTGCCAGGAAGTTTCATATCAGCGCACACTCCGCTGCAGAGTGAAAATCTCATTCTACACTGCATTTATGTATTTCATTGATGATATACCTTTCAAATCTCTGAAAGTCTCAATGATGATACTGACACAGGTTTTACGCATTTCAAACCTACTTTTGGTTTTAACTATTGCCTGCAGCAAACTGTCAATTTTTTTTTTTTTGGTAGTTCATTACTGGTTACACTTACAAAACACTGACTATTATCAAAACAGAGGATTCTATTTGGAGTTAGACACAACTTTTCTCATTACTGCATTCACCCCAATTCATCCTTACATAATTCCAGCACCTCCATCCAATAGCATACTGTTAACATAGTCGGTAGCAGAAGTGTCACGAATGCGTGTCTTAGAGTGCCATTTGCAGTGAACCATGTAGTCCCTCTAAGATTCAGGTCTTGTATCTCAGATACTCATCCTGCTGGAGGTATAGTGTGTACATACAATGAATGTTCTGAGAAATTGATAAGTGGAGACTACAAACACTTCATACCACACATCTCCATGTTATAGTGAAAACTTTATGAAAATACCTGAAGTTACAGTAAATCTGTAAAAAATGTTCCCCCATATTATGATGAAATTGTGACAAATGCTTCCCAACTGTAACAAATGGCACCCAAAACTGCTAAAATCGTCCCCAGTCTGAAAACAATGGCCCAAAAACTGTAACAAATTGCCCCACACTGCAACAAATTACCCCAGAACTGTATCAGTTTCCTAAAACCCCAACAAACTGCTCCAAAACTGCAACGAATTGCCTCAGAACTGTAGCCAGCTTGCCCCAAAACTGTAATCAAGTCGACTGCCCTTAGTGCAGTCTGCATGGTGAGCAACCCCGGATGACTATCCTGTATATACTGGCAAGTTTTTAAAATCAAGATGGCGAGCAGAGATTGCGATCCATGATGATATCAGTGACATCAGAATCCAAGACGGCAATCTAATATGGTGGACCAGGAGATACAGGCAGCCTGCAATGTTGCCAGTCCAAACTGGTCGTTCTAGATTCCATGACACTGCATTTGTACGTCTCCACCACTCACCTGCAGCGTCTGGGCTCAGTAACCAGCAGATGGACTCCACCAGAGCGACAGGCTGATCGTCATAAAGCGTTATCAGAGATTCACAAAATTCAAGTTCAGTGAAAAACAAGCTCGTGCAGTTGAATGTAAGTATTAACCCCTCTCAATATTTATTATTATTATTATTATCGCTGTTATTATTTTTTGTGCGTATGTGTTTTCGATGTTTTCGCTGTTTTCACTCTCAGAACAACAGCTCCGTGATATACACAATTCAGTTCTTGGTACATTTGAGCAGCAGCAGCAGAAATAAAGCCAACGTGCTGACACAAATCATGATGCAAAATGTGATATGTCGGAGGAGGATCCTGAACTCTTTCCAGATTTTTGAATTTTCAATATATCCAACATACAGACCAATCGTGACGCTACCAGCATTGCATAGAGCACGCGATACATCAGAGCAGAAATCAATTCAGCACATAGAGTTGTTCCTAGACGTTGAGGTTCCACAATCACCAATGTCTGAACCAATTGCTGAGCCACTATTATGGTATGACTCAGCTACAAATCAAGAATCATGAAAGAAGGTTGTATACATGGAAGAACCCTGGAGATTCTAAAAGCTTTCAGATAGATTATATAATGGTAAGACAGAGATTTAGGAACCAGATTTTACATTGTAATACATTTCTAGGGCAGATGTGGACTCTGACCACAATCTATTGGTCATGAACTGTAGATTAAAACTGAAGAAACTGCAAAAAGGTGGGAATTTAAGGAGATGGGACCTGGATAAACTGAAAGAACCAGAGGTTGTACAGAGTTTCAGGGAGAGCATAAGGGAACAATTGACAGGAATGGGGGAAAGAAATACAGTAGAAGTAGAACGGATAGCTTTGAGGAATGAAATAGTGAAGGCAGCAGAGGATCAAGTAGGTAAAAAGACGAGGGCCAGTAGAAATCCTTGGGTAACAGAAGAGATACTGAATTTACTTGATGAAAGGAGAAAATACAAAAATGCAGTAAGTGAAGCAGGCAAAAAGGAATACAAACGTCTCAAAAATGAGATCGACAGGAAGTGCAAAATGACTAAGCAGGGATGGCTAGAGGACAAATGTAAGGACGTAGAGGCTTATCTCAAGAGGGGTAAGATAGATACTGCCTACAGGAAAATTAAAGAGACCTTTGGAGAAAAGAGAACCACTTGCATGAATATCAAGAGCTCAGATGGAAACCCAGTTCTAAGCAAAGAAGGGAAAGCAGAAAGGTGGAAGGAGTATATAGAGGGTCTATACAGGGGCGATGTTCTTGAAGACAATATTATGGAAATGGAAGAGGAGGTAGATGAAGATGAAATGGGAGATATGGTACTGCGTGAAGAGTTTGACAGAGCACTGAAAGACCTAAGTCGAAACAAGGCCCCGGGAGTAAACAACATTCCATTAGAACTACTGACAGCCTTGGGGGAGCCAGGCCTAACAAAACTCTACCATCTGGTGAGTAAGATGTATGAGACAGGCGAAATTCCCTCAGACTTCAAGAAGAATGTAGTAATTCTAATCCCAAAGAAAGCAGGTGTTGACAGATGTGAAAATTACCGAACTATCAGTTTAATAAGTCACAGCTGCAAAATACTAACACGAATTCTTTACAGACGAATGGAAAAACTGGTAGAAGCTGGCCTCGGGGAAGATCAGTTTGGATTCCGTAGAAACGTTGGAACACGTGAGGCAATACTGACCCTACGACCTATCTTAGAAGCTAGATTAAGGAAAGGCAAACCTACCCTCCTAGCATTTGTAGACTTAGAGAAAGCGTTTGATAATGTTGACTGGAATACTCTCTTTCAAATTCTGAAGGTGGCAGTGGTAAAATACAGGGAGCGAAAGGCTATTTACAATTTGTACAGAAACCAGATGGCAGTTATAAGAGTCGAGGGACACGAAAGGGAAGCAATGGTTGGGAAGGGAGTGAGACAGGGTTGCAGCCTCTCCCCGATGTTATTCAATCTGCATATTGAGCAAGCAGTGAAGGAAACAAAAGAAAAATTCGGAGTAGGTGTTAAAATCCATGGAGAAGAAATAAAAACTTTGAGGTTCGCCGATGACATTGTAATTCTGTCAGAGACAGCAAGGGACTTGTAAGAGCAGTTGAACGGAATGGACAGTATCTTGAAAGGATGGTATACGATGAACATCAACAAAAGCAAAACGAGGATAATGGAATGTAGTCGAATTAAGTCGGGAGATGCTGAGGGAATTAGATTAGGAAATGAGACACTTAATGTAGTAAAGGAGTTTTGCTATTTGGGGAGCAAAATAACTGATGATGGTCGAAGTAGAGAGGATATAAAATGTAGGCTGGCAATGGCAAGGAAAGTGTTTCCGAAGAAGAGAGATTTGTTAACATTGAGTATTGATTTAAGTGTCAGGAAGTCATTTCTGAAAGTATTTGTATGGAGTGTAGCCATGTATGGAAGTGAAGCATGGACGATAAATAGTTTAGACAAGAAGAGAATAGAAGCTTTAGAAATGTGGTGCTACAGAAGAATGCTGAAGATTAGATGGGTAGATCACATATAGTCTGTCTGTAAACTGAAGAGCGAGCAGCGCCTTTGGTGGGGGAAGTGGCCTTTCCCGGAAGAACGCTGCCACTGGCCTACAGGGCCACCCAAAATCAGTTGCCCTGTTACCCGTCTAGCGGTGTAGTTCAGCGTGCAGTGATATACTGATATACGTCGTTTCTGTTTGTGGAATCTTTGTTGCCAGCGTCAGTCAGTTGACTTTGTGTACTCACTGATATACTTCAGTATCCCGAAGTGATGGATAATCGCCCTGCATTGCAAGAAAATGTGCGGAATACGAAGAAGAGGAGGTATTTGCGGAGTAACGAGCGTTCGATTGTCTCTAACGTTATTACAGCGTGTGTTAAGGAGGCAACACAAAAAGAACTGTTGGTTAACATTAACAGCCCCAATCAAAGGGCTGCAGTTTATGCAAACGTCAGCCTCGCCACTATAGGACGCATAAGGAAGGAACGTGAAAACAAGCCGCATGGTTTACTGGAATCGCCGCGAAGGAAAACTGAAAATTTAGGGAGGAAACCCATCGTCATAGACAGTTTCACAAAATCAGTCATTCGACAAACGATAGAGGACTTTTACATAAACCAAAAAATAGTGCCGACATTACGGAAATTGCTTAATGCCGTGAAACAAAAAATACATTTTCCTTGGCAGAAAGATGTTTTACACAAGACATTGCGTGAAATGGGATTTACCTGGAAAAGATCTGTAAGTAAACGAAAGATTCTCGTAGAAAGAACGGATATAATTGACTGGCGATGTAAGTATCTGATCCAAGTGAGGAAATTAAGGGAGCTAGGCAGAAAATTCTTTTATATTGATGAAACTTGGGTGGACAATAACATTACTTACAGAAAATGTTGGCAGGGCCCTGGCGTTGAGGGCATTATGGACAATGTTAGCGGAAGCAATAGGATTATAGTGGTGAATATTGGATCAAAAGATGGGTTCTTACCCAACGCACAGTTGGTTTATAAAGCGGGTTGTGCAACAGGAGACTACCATGGGCAAATGAACTACGAAAATTTTTCTAATTGGATATCGAATAAAGTGATTCCGAATCTGCCACCGAACTGTGTTATTGTTATGGACAACGCTTCATATCACAACAAGGAACACAACAAAGCTCCAACTAGGTCCTCGAATAAAAGCGAAATGATTGAATGGTTATTAAAAAATAAGGTGGAAGCTGAGTTGACAATGAGAAAAACAAAATTATTTGATTTAATTAAACAACATAAGCCGGAAGACAAAGTATTTGAAATTAATAAAATACTTGAAGCCCATGGACACACTGTGCTGCGACTTCCACCATACAACTGTGACTTAAATCCAATTGAAATGGCGTGGGCAAAGCTCAAGAATTTCGTCAGAGGAAGAAATATTCTTGGAGATATTTGCATGACGAAGTTGCTGCAGTTGGTGAAAGAAGGTATGTAGACATTTTCTGAGCTTCCATGTTTTATTCCGAACTAAATTTTGCCGTAACCGAAAGAGAGCGTATACAAAAACTTGTCCCAATTGTTACAGGTTTTGAAACGATAAGTCAAGATGACTGGAGTGCATACTGCCTCCATGTGGAGAAACTTGAAAGAGAATATTGGGTTAAGGATGGGGTTATGGAAGACATAATAGACGCTATAGTTATTAATTTAGAAAGTGATGACGACGAGGACGACGACGACGACGACAGTAATGATAGTGACAATGTTGATGATGACCTCTAAAATACGATGTATGTAAACAGGCAATGAATATTTTTTTGAAAAATATGTTGTGTGTTCTTTCAAGCCTGACTCTGCTCATACACTATGAAATTTCTTTTGGTAGAAATGTAGTACATGGTAGTAAAAGATTTTCCAAGATAAATACAGTCAAATGTTGTCCAAAGCAATAAATACCATTATCACTTGTTGTACAAAACCAGGAATAACTTGAGAGCTTCATGGTAAAATCAATTAACGTTTCGCTAGCAGAACGTGATTCAATCACGTAATACATTTAATGCCTAGAGAACAGCAGCATTTGAATATACTCTGTCACTAAAACTCTATCTCGGTTACTATTCACATGATTCTAAGGAATATTGCTTAAAACATGTGTGCAATAGCTAATCTAAACACTACTGAAATTTCTTTCGAGACACGTATACCGATTCTGGACTTCTATGTAAAAAGCTTGACATACAAGGTGCGTTCACACATTAATTTTTATTTTTTGGTAAGAACTTTACTTGTTAATCTACAACAATGTTATCCTATTCAAAATATTCCCCAGTACATGCTATACACTTATGCCAGTGCTTTTTCCAATTCCCAAAACACTTTAGGAATTATTTCCTCGGGATAGTTCATAGGCCTTTTGACTGCATTTTTAATCTCACCCATTCTTGTAAAACTGCTGTCCTTTAAGGCCTGCTTTGAAATGTTTATACCACTTGTGTGTTCTGGGTTTACTCATAAGAGACTCACCAAAAGCAATATTTAACATTCCTAAAAATTTGATACACTTTATTCCATTCTTATAACAAAATTTAGTACAGATTCTCTAATCTATTTTTATACAAAACAAATAATAGTTGATGCTACCAAAACACATAACTTTTTTGACAACTGAGAGCCGGCCGCGGTGGTCTAGCGGTTCTGGCGCTGCAGTTCGGAACCGCGGGACTGCTACGGTCGCAGGTTCGAATCCTGCCTCGGGCATGGGTGTGTGTGATGTCCTTAGGTTAGTTAGGTTTAAGTGGTTCTAAGTTCTAGGGGACTTATGACCTAAGATGTTGAGTCCCATAGTGCTCAGAGCCATTTGAACCATTTGACAACTGAGAACTGGGTAAATACCCAATATGCAAAACATTGCACAGATACTTTTCAGACATGTTTACGAAGAGAGTGGCAAAAAAAGCAGTGCAAACCGAACTAATACAAAACACGGAATTATAAATTTCTGCTTACTTTTTAAACACTCTTCGTGTTGCAAGAATTGTTAAGTTCCAATGCAGACCCTTTAAAGAAAACTTCTACATTTTAGTAAGAACAAGCCTTAAATTCTACAGGTTGATTGCACTATATCTGGTTCGTCTTACGAATAGAGGAACATACATTCACATGAAGAGGCATTCGGTTCTATGTTTGTAGTAGAATACTGACTTCCGTTCTTATGTTAATATTATTTACTCTATAATGTTTTGTTTCGAAGAAGCTATCGTCTTTTGTTTTCCTTATACTCTTAATGCATTTGTCTAAAAATAAACACAGCCGGGACGTATCTGTACGCGGCGTCGCCACAGATATGAAGCGCGCACCGCCGCAGGGCCGGTACTACGTTGTGAAACAGCCTGTAGAAGCGCCCTGTGACGTAGCAGGGTAGGCAGAGTGGGGACTCGCTTGCTCGCTCTTCAGTTTACAGACAGACTATAACTAATGAGGAGATATTGAACAGAGTTGGGGAGGAGCTTGTGGCACAACTTGACTAGAAGAAGGGATCGGTTGGTAGGACATGTTCTGAGGCATCAAGGGATCACCAATTTGGTACTGGAGAGCAGCGTGGAGGGTAAAAATCGTAGAGGGAGACCAAGAGATGAATACACTAAGCAGATTCAGAAGGATGTAGGCTGCAGTAGGTACTGGGAGATGGAGAAACTTGCACAGGACAGAGTAGCATGGAAACTGCATCAAACCAGTCTCAGGACTGAACACCACAACAACAACAACAGCTACAAAAGTTGTGTTTTTCACTGCAGCGTACAAGCTGAATTTGAGTGACAGTGCAAAAGAACACATGCTCGAAAGCATGTCAATTCTTGAAATTTTTGCAGTGTGCAGTTTCTCAGCCGCTGTGACCAAGCGGTTCTATGCGCTTCCGTCCGGAACCGCGCTGCTGCTACGGTCGCAGGTTCGAATCCTGCCTCGGGCATGGATGTGTGTTTATCGCCAAAATTTTAAAACTAGCAGGGATGCATGCTAATTGCGCTACAAAAAATACACAAACAAGATAACACTTCTGCAACACGCACATGCAACTTCAGTACTCCACGAATGTCGCAGCCCCATTTTTATGGCACGTCTTCAAGTAATGTCATGTAAGGACCGTTATCTGTTCAATCTTCTACGTGTTAATGTATCAAATTCATCTCTTGCCATGAATGATCCAGCAAGGAGTTCGAAAAGTTCAGTGACGATCGTTCAAATAGTTACAAAAATCCATGAGATCTATGACACCACCTCCAAACAAATAATGAATTGCGTGACCTCTGATCCACTGTGTTTTGTCTTTGGGTAGCAAACAGCGTCCGGGTAGAGGAGAGTGAGTGAATCGACATAGGCAGGAGACATTCGTGAAGAGAGAGGCAAAATTTGACGCATAAAATAACAGATCTCTTCCGCCGACCCACAATGTAGTCTGTATTTTTCTGTATCCTGAACGTTGCAGTTCACACATAAAGGCAAATCAGCAAGACTGTGTCGGGTAATTGTTCTGTCAACTCATGGATCAAAGTCCTGTGCCTGCACTTCAGTTCCATGGCTACATAGTACAAGGAGGGCCGTTCGTTGGTGATACCGACCGTCTGACGTTTACGCGTGACCGTCCTTTCCAAGTGCTGTCGAGTCATTGTCACAGTCTTTGCTTTCGCTGGGTTGACAATCAACAAGCGGTCCGACAGGGGGGCATAATGGACCACTACCTGAAGATGGCGTTGTACAACTAGAACTGCGCCTACTAAGGTGCAGCGAAGTCTTGATACAGTCAAGCCATCACTGTTAAGCTGACGTGTACGCTTCTCATTGTCATAGGCCCACTGTCCACGTGTCGCACACCGCCTCCTGACATCCCCGTCAGGCCGGGTGAGAGGTGTTAAATTTCCACGGGGTGCATCTGAGCCACACAAATTGGTGCCCGAGCGTAATGGTACCGATGTAAGCAGTGTGGTCAGTAAATGCCGCCGGCCACAGCTCGGCTACCGTAAGCGCATCCCTGAGAGAGCGGGAGGTGTACATCCTGTCAATACGGACACACTAATGTTCCGTAACTGCGTGAAACCCAGTCTACCAGCGCAGGTGATGTCCCACATGTGTACCGAGCTCCTGAATAACAGCGCCGATACTTGGCATCGTGAGTGGTGAGAAATTTGATCCTTGAAAGATGCGTACAATCAAAATTGTCCCTGATCATCATATCATCTATCCTGCCTTGTCATAATAGCGGTAATGCTTCAGCAAAGAACAGTGAACGTTCAAGCCTCTGACTGGCACCCGTCAGTGTGTAAACGTTGACGAGGTGTGGGCTGCGAGCGCCATGCCCCTGGCATTCGGTAGGTAATGGTTTGTAAACCTACTTTCAGAGGAGTTGCGACGCTACTGCCCCTACCGACGCATGGAGATATGTAAGTCTGTATCCAGAGATGACCAGGAAGCCAAACACGTAATTCTTCCAATAGGTTCACATCACTGTCAGGCGCATAAAGTGTGTCACGTAACAATAACAGATTCATGTATCACGGGATGCTGTTGGTGTTGATAGACGTGAAATTATATGACTGTCGTTCGCACTCTAAGAAAGTGGCAGTTGTCAGTGTCATCAGTGTCGACGAGTTATGTCACCCCAAACCCTCCCTCTCGTCTCTGTTGCAACACCTTCCCCAGGAGATGGGAGATGGATGAAATTCACTCTATTCAAGTTCCGTGTCCACCAAAGAATCATCTTCCACGTCGTCCTCCCATGTGACACTGGAGAGATGCTGCCGGTGCATTCCAGCGGCTTGTGTGTCCTCGCGGCTGCGAGCGTGTTCCATCGCCCTTGCCTTCCTCCCAACATCTCCGAACTGATGTCCAGGAGAAGATGACTCCACCGTCTCATTGTTGGTCGATGGCTCCATAGCAGACGTGCCCATGTTACAACCGAGATCAGAGCGATCGTGTGTATCTGTCCGCAAGAGACAGTCGTCAGACGGCGTACGTCAGCGTTTCTTACGCTTGCGAGGCAAACGGTGCTTCCGGGCGTGTTTCTCCGTGTCAGAAAGCGTGTGTAGATTCGACTCCTCTGCTCCTTGCAAGAGGAAAGCTTGGGTTGGTGTGACTCGCAGATCAATAACCATTCGCTCGTTGTGTTCGAAGACATCTCCCTGCAGTGGCAGTTGTTGTTCGGGGCTATCTTTCAACACCTTCTGCAGCGAGCGGATGGTGTGTGCCTCGTCAATAACGTGGTCGTCTGTCTGAGCGGTAACCTGTCCCGATTCCAGCCACCAGACGTCGTAGACATCGTCACTTGTGCATAAGTAATTGGTAGAATCGAAAGAGGAACATGGTGTATCGCTCCATCTGCCGCTGCGAAGATTCGGAGTGGACGTGATGCACATGACCACACGCTGAGCATGTGTGCAGTTATCCGTCGTACATGATAACTGCGCGACAGCGGGCGATATTTCAGTATGAAGGAATAGGTTTTGTGAGTTCGAGTTTTATCTGCCTTACTCCATTGAGTAAATGTCTGTCACGTCTCACCGATATGGCTAATGACAGTCCTGTAAGGATTAAGAGCGGAGATAACGGAATAGGCGGGTACCTCAAAAGGTGGCTCGAAGACCCAGAGAGTCATCATGCCTAGGTCGGCATGTTCAACGGAAATAGTGCCGATATGTCCATATGAGCGCTTGATCTAGAATTTGCCGGCAGCGACGGTAACCACCATCGTGCACGCTTCTTCGTTGATTATCTTAACACTGACTACACTAGCCGTGACGAAAAGTGAATACCAATCATGACCTGTGTACCTATATGTAATTCATCACGTAAGAGGTTTTCTATTTCACTCTGGGTCGCGTATATTCGGTTTGGAACGTAAACTTGATACTGTTCTTCCAATAGAAGTGCGACATATTACTTCAATTAACTTGTAGTAAGCGATTCGCGCCCGAGAGAAGTAAACAAGCTTGCACATGCCATTAGACCTGCAGGAGGGTAAACAATGCACACGTCCTCCCCGCTTCATCGCTGACGGCAAAGTGATTAAGCCTCTCAAGCATGACACACGCGCCGTCCTCGCAGCTTTACTTCCGCCAGTATCTCATCTCTCATGATAACTGTGTGGGAGTATATTGATTTTGGTTTCAAACTTACTCATTATCTTGGTGGAACAACATATACATTTGATCTTAAAAGATTTTCTTTTGTTAAGAAATATTTGTTGTTCTAAACGGCACAATTACGGTCGTTTCGATACGGTCATAAAATGTCATATATGTTTGTACAACAATCTTTGTAGAACTATGAATTCTCTCTAAAGTCGTGTGGATATCTGTTTAATATTAAGTTATCTGGCAATGCCCTAAGAAGCCGAAAGCCGGTTTATAACGAACTGTTGAATAAATATTATTGTGGAACATTAATATTGTGTGTTCAAGTTAAGTCGTTTCTATATTAAAAAACTAGAAACCCGCCTCGATTGCAAAAAAACACCTAGTGTTAACCTAGGTTTCGGCGTACATAACTACACCTCTTCAGAACAATAAAACCTACAAGTGCCCAAGGAGACCTTTGTCAATGATTAAAAGAACACCATAGCTATACATTTATAAACGGAAAAAAGGAAAACACAAACAGTACATGTGTACAAAGTCAAAGTTTTTTGCAATTGAGTTGGGTTTCTAGTTTTTTAATATATTAACCAACGATTGCTGACGCGCTGCGATGTTGATGGTTCTTAAGTCGTTTATATTCGATGTTTCCTACAGTATTTCTCTATGCACAATTACGTTGACGAGAGTTGGGTATCTTTACTTCCTGAACTCTTAATACTTGCTACCTCATTCGCACACATCTCAAGGAAAAACCACAATTAAACCCTGAGCGAAGCTTACAACACTGAGTTACGTAACTGCTTTACTTTGGCTTACATTTAGTTTCAACGTCGTAAACAGGAAAGGAATTAAATACTGACAGGTGTAGTTTTGAACATTTTATAAAATCATTGCAATTCATTTTGGTTGCATGGCAAATTGTAGTGTAGATGCAAGAAGTTTCATGAATTTGAAACACTTGCAACGTAAGTATTGCTTTCAGTGCACAATAGATTTGCATAAGCGTCACGTATAACGTTCACTTCGATAGGATATGAGTGGGACATTAACAGAGATCTATAACATGGTTTGTAGGAAAAATAAAGTCATTCATATTATTCTTCTGCTCTTGAAGAGAACAGTAACCCATAAATAACATCAGAATGATGTCCGCTATGTTGGTTCCTTGTTCAGTGATGAATAGTAGTTGCAGTAGTAGTAGCTTTATTCATCTGTAGATCTCTTTTTACAAGGATATAGGACATATCGAAGTATTTACAAATTTAGTTCAATTTAAAATAAGCTAATTCGTGTACACATATATTTACAGACTTCTCGTTAGACACTATCATTAGATTTACTCCTGGTACACTATACTTTTTTTAGAAATAACTTATTAAATAATGTAATGCCACATTGTTCACTCATATCTCACTATCAGTCACTGCACACACTATACACACATTGTTTCATAACACATCACCACATACACACACGCACACGCACACGCACACACACACACACACACACACACACACACACACACACACACACTGGTGATCTCTGGGCCATTTTCTGCACAGCAGTTTCCCGATTGCTATCCTGAAAAACTGAGTCGGCATCCCTCCATAATGAGTGATATGTTGTGTTCAGAAAGAGGAAGACGTGTTTGTATTGTGCTATGCATAGCTTTGGGGTAAGTATTTCCAGAAAGGAGAAAAGAAGGAAAAAAACATAAAGTGAAGGTGTTATGTGAAATGTTGGATATTTTATAATCATTATTATTATTATTATTTCTTTGTATAGCATTTTTTGTCAAACGCCTACTCTGTTTTAGCGAAGTAATCCTTCAGTGTATAAAACGTATTGCATAACACGTACTTTTTAGCTGCCTTTTTAAATGAGTGTATTTTGCCAATTTCTTTAATCTCTTTTGGTAATTTATTGCACAGTTTTATTGCTTGGTAGAAAATGCTGTTTTGAGTTTAAAGTTTATTTTTTCTTGGTAAATGTAAGTTGAGTCTATCTCTTGTTGCATGGTCGTGGACAGAGCTCTCTGTGCAGTAATTACCAATGTTATTTTTGATGTGTACAACCGACTGGTAAATGTATTCACATGGAACAGTTAAAAGCCCCAGTATTCTGAACAGATCTTTACAATGAGCTCGACTAGTATTTTTGGTTATTATTCTTATGGCTCCTATGAGATTTTATCTCAAGTAGAAGTATGGGCCAGGTGAGCATTAGCCATCAGTGTGAGGTGAGGTAATCAGCAAACACCCTCAGAGACGAAGGGACGAGCTCAGACAGGCACCACCCAGCAAAAGATGACATAGTACATGAAATATTTGTTTGTCATAGTGAGCAAAAATATCAACTGGCAACTGCCTGTAAGGCAACGGATTAATACAAAGCAAAGGTTAAGTAAATAATACTCTTAAATGGATGATAACTGTCATCTAGATAAATCTGGACTGAGCAGTCTGCTACAAGTCTGCATTGCTACAATTAATACATGTTCAGTCTGCATCATGTAACTATTATCTGTTTCCTCTGAGCCACAGTCACTGAGCGTCCATTTTTCTTTATTTCCTTGGAGCAAAACACCATGTTCCACATTATATTTTTAAAATCTTTGACTGAGCAATGACCACATGATGCAGTTGTCTCGACGATCTAGACTCGCTAATTGTATTGTCGCCCAGAAGTGCAGTCACATGCAGCATCAGATTTATAGAAGTTCATGCAGTTCTCACTCGGTATGTTTCCGGACACTCCTACATGTTGTCCATGGGACGTGCATAACTACTGAGTCCATACTACGCCTTCACATCAACGCATTAGTCATCTCAATCATGTGGACCTCATAAACTTCGTAAAACAGATTACAGTTTATGCATCATATTTTTAGTCTGTCATCACAGTGGCAAATGTAATTGAATATCCCATCAGTTAAATGAGTTTATCAGTCCTATGACTTTAATATAATATAATAAAGCTTGACTGACAACAAACCTCACAACAGTTCAGTTAGCGAATTAAATACAACTTCAAATGCTATTGTATGGAATTAACATAATTATATTTCTGGTATCCTTCTGCAGTCTTTGCTTGTGTGACTTATTACTTGTTCACAACAGAAGTCACAAGAACAGTACTTGAAAAAGGAATCACAAGGGCAGAATGCAGTAGCACATCTGTGCTCTTCCCCATGACCCTACCAACTAGTACTAAGGTTAAGCGTTTTATACTATAATTTCTGCCCAGTATGAAAATTCTCTACAAGAAACCACAACAGATACAGAACAAATCTGCCTAATGTGAATAAAAATTTGCTTAATTGTGCATCAAAAATTTAGGTAGATCATCCATGTTAAATACGTACATAGGTCAATATATTTATAGGTCTACAAGGTGAGAGTAGTTCCCTGGATTTATTTTACCCATCATTTCAACATATTACTTAGTTAAGTTATTCTTGAGGAGAAATCCATACTTAAACATCTAATAACATAATTATAATAATACTGAAACAAACATAAATTATAAAAATATACACATGGAATACAAAATCTGCTTCCCTGTACTGCTCACAGTGAAGTCTTTTAGCCTTCAATCATTTACAAACAAATACACTTACAGACAGATTCATAAATTTGAAAGGAAACCTTCATTAGACACACAATCAAAAAATTTGGATTGTAATCATATACACTTAGCGTAAGTTTGTATTTACAACTGCTGCCTTCCTTACATACAATTAGAAGGCATTAATATTTCTGCTCATTAAGAAGAATATTTCTTCAGATCCTTGGGGGATTCTATTCTTTAATTCTGCGACTGTTAGGATAAGCTAACAAGTAAGCTCCTGAATGCAGTATGCTTGCAGTATCAACTGGGCCTACCTGCAGTAGTTGCCACTTCTTGTTTCTCGTCTTCAACAGTGAAGATCGTGGATGGTTCCTCAGTAACACCTTGGTTGAAATCTCAAACCCCTGAATCTTCTTAATCTTATTATCATAGTAGTTCTGCTGTAGACAAGCCTTTTCTGTCAAGATGTCTGATGCTTATTCAACTTTACTTCTTCTGTTCTTATTTCCTTCTCAATGATTGATCTCCTTAGCCATATAATTTAAGATGAACTGTCCTAATAGTTTGGTGGGGTAAAATTTTCAGCTGTCAGTAAACTTGTATAATTCCGTGTTTCTCTTCAAAAAGTTACACATTCCGCTGAAGATCATTAAAAAATGCAGACCACTGCAATTCTATCAGCAAGCTTGATTCAGGAGTCTTTGACGTAATTTGTTCCTGTATGATGGAATGCTTTATAAATAATGACTAACTTAAACTCTCAGCTGCCGGTAGGTGTTGTTGATATACCTCGATGTGGACAGCTGAAAATGTGTGCCCCGACCAGGACTCGAACCCGGGATCTCCTGCTTACATGGGAGACGCTCTATCTATCTGAGCCACCGAGGACACAGATGAATAGCGCGACTGCAGGGACTTATCCCTTGCACGCTTCCCGTGAGACTCACATTCCTAACTGTCCATAATTCTACGCATGTAATGTACCTTACAGACATTTGCCCATTCACTTTAAGGCCGGGTGACGTGGTCGACCACGGCCAATATTTCGAGAGGAGTACACCCTGCCACTCTCAAGGCACAACTGCAGGGAGGAAACAATGTGCAAGGGAATTTAATACCTCGGTTCACTGAGGAGAAACAAGGAAGATACCGCACACAGAACAAGTAACCGCAGAGACAACACACAACCAAAGATAACCAACATTAGAAACATCGATAGTGACTATTAATCAACAGGTGTAGTAGCACTAAGTCTATCCCTCTGTTTTTTGATGGGAGACAGAGCCGGATTCCAAGCAGCATTTCAACAAAATCCACCATCTCTGTTTATAAGGTTGCTTGACAGTTGGCCTCATGGTAGTGAGAATTTAAACCGGTTTTTGGAACGCCTGAATTCAATCCACTCGAATAATTCACTATTGAGGTGGAAGAGAATGGATGCCTTCCCTTCCTTGATGTGTTGGTCAGAAGGAAGACTGATGGTACTTTGGGACATTCTGTTTATAGGGAACTTACGCTGACTTGTATCTGCGAGCTGATAGTTGTCACCATCCAGCGCAGCATGAAGGAGCACTTCGTACCTTGGTTACCAGGGCCCACGTTATCTCAGACCCTGAATTTTGGCATCTGAGCTATCACGTCTCTAAGTCACCTTTCGTTGGAATGGTTATAGTGAGAGGCAGATCAAACGTGCGATGCGCTATCAGCCTTCTGTGCAGCGGATGAGTGTCGATAGCAACGAAGTGGCACGTAAGTCTACGGCCTTTTTGCCTTACGCAGGAAGCATTCCAACAGGACTGACCGTATTTTGCGGAAATATGATGTGAAACTTATTTTTCGACCACCTTCTGAGATCAAGGTCCTGTTGGCGTCCGTAAAAGATGATCTTGGTTTGCGTAAGGCCGGTGTCTGTCGTATTCCTTGGAGTTGTGGCGTGTCATATATTGGTCAGACAATCTGGACTGTGGAAGACCGGTGTATTGAACATAAGCGTCACACACGTTTACAACAGCCGAGCAAATCCGCTATTGCAGAACATTGCTTTGACACCGGTCATCCTATGGAATATAACAACACGAAGATTCTGGCTTGCACGTCCAGCTATTGCGAAGCTGTTGAAATCAAACTATCAAGCAACCTTATAAACAGAGATGGTGGATTTTGTTTAAATGCTGCTTGGAATCCGGCTCTGTCTCTCATCAAAAAACAAAGGGACAGAATTAATGCTACCTGTTGATTAATAGTCAGTATCGGTATTTCTGATGTTGGTTATCTTTGGTTGTGTGTTGACTCTGCGGTTACTTGTTCTGTGTGTGGTATCTTCCTTGTTTCTCCTCAGTGAACTGACGTATTACATTCCCTTGCATATTGCTTCCTCCTTGCAGTTGTGTCTTGAGAACGGCAGGGTGTGCTCCTGTCGAAATATCGGCGGTGGTCGACCACGTCACCCGGCAGCAAAACCGTAAGTTATTTGACATTCAATTCGCCGGGAAAAGTTAAGGTCTCACTAGTCTAATAATGTCTTCTATATACTGTAACTGTTTGTATTCATCTAAATCAAACTGTAAAAATAAAAGCAGTTTAAATTAAATGACAGTCATTGTGAGTCTCTACGGCTAAATACCGGTCTTAAAAAAATAGTGTTTTTAGAAGTCAGTGCTTTAACCAGCATAATGCCATCGTCGTCCATATCTTTCAACCCCGAGCTGATTCCTTCAACAGTTCCTTTCTTCCAACGTCCGGAACAGCAGATAAAACACTAGTCTGTCCAGCTCTCTGCAATATCTCTAACTTTCTGACCTTGCGAAAGCAACAAGCGCTTGATGGCGTAGTATATGGTTCACCACCCAATCAGTTTTCTAGTAAAGTTGCCTGTTACGTCTACCGCCTCTCAGTTTTGGACGTTATCGCAGTACTTACTTGGCCGCTGTTTAATAAAGTGAAACTACTATCGAATACTACGTTTCTCTTGGATTCATTCTTGTGAAGTCATAGATTTAGTCGGCTTGATTTCGTTTTTGCCCGTCGAATGTTAGCTAAGAGGACCAACTGATTGTGATTGATTTGACTCTTGCTGCGTTCTCTTGAGAGCTCCTATTTTCCCACATCCGGCCATCCACATTACGTTTTAAAAGATTTCCCTAAACATTTAAGGCAAATGTCAGGATGGTTCCTTCGAAAAGGCACGGCCGATTTTCTTCCCCATCCTGGACAAAATCCGAGCCTGTGCTCCGTCTGGAATGACCTCTTTGTTGACGGTACGTTAAACTCTAGTCTTCCTTCCTTCGTATTCTCTCTCGAAGTTTCTGATCTTTAGACCGGGCGCAGTTCTCCGCGTCAAATCTGTAGTAATAAGCTGTCCGTGATGTATGGACGTCGGCTCACCATATCCTTGTAAACCTGACAGCTTTACAAGCGCCCTGCAGCCAGATAACGCCCTCGTTCCTGACAGATTAATGGGTCCACAAAGAGAAAACAACACAGTGAGCACATTGTACCACGGATCGCTTTGCGATGCAACTATTATAACCCACTAAGCTGTTTCTACAAAAAACACCGAATGTCTTGCAATAAATGAGGTTACTTCCAACCTCGTGCAGTGACTTTACATAAAAGAAGAAGAAATTACGTCAACAGTTTTCCACCGAAATATTTGAATGAACATATTTTTGATCGATTAAGTCGGTTTATAAATGTATATTGTCCCAGAAATTTGAAGGTACAATGGTCACAGAGTGGAATGTGAACGTAAAATGTTATGGAAATCGAAGCACATAGGTTTGTATTGTTGATGTCCATAAAAAAAATAAAAAGAAAGTATGATCTTTTCCATTGCATGCACGCTCATTCTAAAGTCTCTGTCTGTAGTTTTAAGTAGTCTCTATTTAGTATTTACTTTTTGGGTAGGTACTGTGTGTTTCAATTAGAAGTCCTCATGGTCGAGTACATTCATATTAAATTGTGATCTGCAGTTATGTGTTCCTTAAAGCATTTTTCAGTTTAGATCATTCAGTCTCACGTATAAAACGAGATCATTAAGAACAGTTTTATACAATGACGTAAAAAGAATCGCAACACCAAAATGGAGATGTGTTGGTGGGCATGGCTACCCAAATTTCGCGCCAGTCGGATATGAGTGGTGCAAATAGCGCCACTACGAGTATACACACACACTGTAATGGTCATGAGCGTTAGTTACCTTTGAGATTGGACGTCGTGAGTTGTAAGGCGACAAAGACGCCATTATCAACACACGAGGTCGTGTAACAGGGCTACCAGAGGCTGGATGTTCCTTCTGCGATATCGCAGAAACACTTGGTAGAAATGTAGCCTCTGTACATGATTGCTGGCAGCGGTGGCACGAGAATGTTCCGTAACAAGAAGACCGGGTTCCGGAAGGTCACGTGGCACTACTGAGAGGGAAGACCATCCGGGGTTTGATTCTGGCGCACCGTAATGCATTTGCAGGAGCAATTTGGACAGAAGCTGGCACCATAGTGACACAGCGAATTGTTACAAATCGGTTACTTCAGGGTCGGCTCCGTGCCAAACGCCCTGCAGCGTGCATTCCATAGAGGCCAAACCACCAGCCATCTGCGACTTCAG
This sequence comes from Schistocerca americana, assembly GCF_021461395.2. Lineage (NCBI taxonomy): Eukaryota > Metazoa > Arthropoda > Insecta > Orthoptera > Acrididae > Schistocerca > Schistocerca americana. The sequence goes on along the minus strand of NC_060121.1, from coordinate 288,069,859 downwards.
TGGTGTCAAAGGACAACTCAGTGGAGGGTAGGGTGGATTCTGAAGCGTTTTCTGATGAAAACTGGTTCTGCCTCGGTGCCAGTGATGGCCACGTGCTGCTCAGAAGGAGGTCTGTTGAGGACCTGCAACCAACCTGTCTGCTTGCTGGACTCACTGGAACTACACCTGGAGTTCTGGTCTTGGATGCAATTTCATATGACAGCAGGAGCTCTCTCGTGACTATCCCACGCACGCTGACTGCAGAACTGAGCGTCAGTCTGGTGATTCGTCCTGTCGTGCTGCCATTCATGAACAGCATGTTGTTTTACAACATGTTATCTTGGCCTGCCTGATCTCCACATCTGTCTCCAATCGAGGACCTGTGTGATATCGTCAGATGACAACTCCAGCGTCATCCACAAACAGCCGTCCCTCTATTGATAGATCAAGTGCAACAGTCATGGAACTGCATCCCACAAACTGACATCCGGCACCTGTACAACAGAATGCATATTCGTTTGCGTGCTTGCATTCAACATTCTGGTGGTTACACCGGTTATTAATGCACCAGCATTTCACATTTGCAATGGCTTATCTCGCACTTACATTAACGTGTGATCTTGCAATGTTTATCCATAAATATGTTACTTAGAAAATGATTTCCCGAAATTCCATTACTGCACATTAATTATTTTTTATGTTACGATTTATTTTTCCATCACTGAGTATTATAAAGTTGTTAACGCGTAGGACATTTAAACAATGGTATTTAATATGAAAACACTTGTTGCAATCAGTTTATCTTTCGCATTATTTGTTTCTGGGAATATTACGACAAGTCAAAGGCAGTTTTTAGAACATTCTAAAATTAGACATGATACTCGTTATGTGTCAGAAGCTATGATATTTTTATGGAAACTTCCCAGTAATGCAAACAAGCGAAAATTCATCACTGTTGATCTTTCGTGTTCTATGTATACTGGGAAATAAGAAAGTTATTTCACTTACAGATAATCCACATGTGGAGCTATAAACAGTTTTTTCTGTAACTACGAATTCCTCTATAGTCGGCCGGTAACATATCTAGTCTGCTGATTAACCTTAACATCATATCTCTACGTCTGATTTGTTTGTTTACATTTCTGGCAAGTGAATTTTCTTAATGCCGAATAGCATGTATGGATTGTTTTTCATCTAGCTCTACGTTCAATCTTTTGTGTGTAAACTTAGCATCACTTTCCCAGCATCTGTACAATATGCACATCAACAATGATAAAGAGAAAAAAATATTAATAATTTTTATTGGTGGTACCTAGGTTTCAGTCATTAGTCCATTATTTGGTGTTAATATCAAAAATGCTGTTATGGATCCGAGTACAAACAAAAATAAAGTACAAAATTTACAATCATCAAAGAAATTAATTGCTAGACTTACTAGTGAACTTACAAAATAATGCTTTATCAGTCAACGACAATGAAATTGCGAAGTAATAAAAAAAATAGATATAACCAGTTCTCCACAAATAAACATTGCAGATAACTGCCCATCGACATTTAAAAACAGATTTCATTAACTTTTTGTTTTTTTCTTAAAGCTCTAATTTTATGTTTTCTTTTTTTTTTTTGTTAAGAACACTATGTAGTGACTCGTTCCATGACTGAGCAGATTTCACTTGTATAGTCTCTCGAAACCTGCACAAAACTATATACTATCAGAATTTCATAACGAGTCATGCTATCACCAATGATAGTATAATGAAGATCCAAAGAAACTGGTACACCTGCCTACTATCTTGTAGGGTCCCCGCGAGCTCGCAGAGGTGCCGCAACACGACGCGGCATATACTCGACTAATGTCTGAAGTAGTGCTGGAAAGAATTGATACCATGAATCCTGTACGGCTGCCCATAAATCAGTAAGAGGACAAGGGGGTGGAGATATCTTCTGAACAGCAAGTTGCAAGACGTAACAGATATGCTCAATAATGTTCATGTCTGGGGAGTTTGGTGGCCAGTGGAAGTGTTTAAAGTCAGAATAGTGTTCCCAGAGCCTCTCTGTACCGATTCTGGACGTGTCGTGTGTCGCGTTCTCCTGCTGGAATTGGCCAAGTCCGTCGGAATGCACAGTGGACGTGAATGGATGAAGGTGATCAGACAGGATGCTTTCGTACGTGTCACCTATCAGATCTTATCTAGACGTATCAGGGGTCCCATAACACTCTAGCTGCACTCGCCCCACACCAATACACAGCCTCCACTTGCTTTAACACTCACCTGCTGACATGCAGGGTTCATGAATTCATGAGGTTGCCTCCATACCCACACACGTCCCTCCACTCGATAAAATTTGAAACGGGACTCGTCCGACCAGGCAACATGTTTCCAGTCATCAACAGTCCAGTGTCGATGTTGACGGACCCAGACGAGACGTAAAGCTTTGTGTTGTACAGTCGTCAAGGATACACGAGTGGGCCTTCGGCTCCGAAAGCCCATATCGATGATGTTTCGTTGAATGGTTCGCACGCTGACACTTGCTGATGGCACAGCATTGAAATCTGCAGCAATTAGCGGGATGGTTGCACTTCTGTCACGTTGAACGATTGTCTCCAGTCTTCGTTGGTCCCGTTCTTGCAGGGTCTTTTTCCGGCCACAGCAATATGAGGGATTTGATGTTTTACCGGATTCTTGATATTCACGGTACACTCGTGGAATAGTCGCACCGGAAAATCCGAGCTTCATTGGAACTCGGAGATGCTGTGTCCCATTGCTCGTGCGCCGACTATAACACCATTTTCAAACAGACTTCAGTCTTGGTAACCTGCCATTGTAGCAGCAATGACCGCTCTAACAACTGTGCCAGACACATGTTGTCTTATATAGGCGTTGCCGACTGCAGCGCCGTATTCTGCCTGTTTACATATCTCTGTATTTGAATACGCATGCCTATACCAGTCCTTTTGGCGCTTCACTGTATGTTCGTTGCTTCTTGAAAGACCAGTTTACACTCAGCAATAGAGTCGATACTGCTTATCCATTGCGTCCTCTGCATTTATAACTATGTCATGTCTGCCATGTGTAGAATAAGGATACAATTGATGTCATTTATGGAATATTCCTTCGGTTCTTGGAGGAACATCGACATATTAATAACTTGAATACACAGTATTTGTTGTGGCGTAGCAAGACAGCCACGCCACGGAAGTAGCCGAAAGGCACGCGTTTAGTTCACACAGGCAAGAGATAGGTCTGTAACAGGATACGTAACGAATGCTATAAAGGAAAGTACGTAGCTTCTGGAATACTTAACTTTAATCCATCCTTGTTGTATACATCGCTCTTGACGATATAAGTGAGGCTCCATAGATACATGCAATGTTACTAATGGCGCCTTGCTAGGTCGTAGCCATTGACTTAGCTGAAGGCTATTCTAACTATTGGCTCGCCTAATGAGCAATGCTTCGTCCATGTAGTCGCTAGCAAAGTCGTCCGTACAACTGGGGCGAGTGCTAGTCAGTCTCTCGAGACCTGCCTTGTGGTGGCGCTCGGTCTGCGATCCCTGACAGTGACGACACGCGGGTCCGACATGTACTAATGGACCGCGGCCGATTTAAAGCTACCACCTAGCAAGTGTGGTGTCTGGCAGTGACACCACAGTATTAATGATCCACAATATAATTTATTTAACAGTTCGTTATGAACCGGCTTTCGGCTTCTTAGGCCCAAGAAGCCGAAAGCCGGTTTATAACAAACTATTAAATAAATATAATTGTGGAACATTAGCACTGTATATTCAAGTTAGAAATAAAGGATACAATTATTTTTGGAGCTATTTCAGAGGATTCGTGGGCTTTCACTTCTACTTTATAAGCAGTAAGTTATTCTCAATCTTCCAGATCTCAAAACTGACAGCGATGTCTTAAGCAAGAGGACGTCGTTTGGCATACTCTCCGTCTCTCGCCCACGTACCCCGGCGCCCTCTTTCGTAGCTTTAACGTGTTTAGCCGCGACGTTGCGGATCAGTAGCAGCTCACGAGAGGCTGGAACGCAGCCAGAAGCCGCGGGTCGCAGTGTGGCCATCATTACGGCAGAATAAAGGCCTTCGCCCGCCAGCGGCTGCGTCGGCGGCGAGCAAGAACGCGCATAAGCTCTTTATCCGGCGCGGTCGCGCTCGCTCTTTTGTTTCGCTCCCGCCGCGCCCTAATGGGACAAAGTGGTTTCGCTCGCAGTGCTGCCAACCTAGCCGTTGCCGTCATTTACGACCACCCAATCCTCCCCCTCTGTGCATTCGTGTGTGTGTCGTCCTCCTCTTCCTTTCTGCACCTGCACCTCCTCCTCCTCGTGCGCATAGCTACACCGCAGACTTCCACCGCTGCCTCCCCCCTTCTCGCCATCTTTTTCGTACGGCCAACTGCGGTCAGCGCCGCTGGTAATTACACGGCCTAATCCGCAGCTCGCGGGCCAAGCAAATGGCGGACTTAATTTTGGGCGGACAGTTGGCAGAGCCGGCTCAGCGTTAATGAGCCCCGGCCACGCACTGCGGTCTGCCCACTCCCCCCACCTCACCTGCTGCGACCACGCTCGACCACTTTGCATTCGTAAAGCCGCCTGCCCGAATAAACGGGCCCCCCTCTCATCTCAGAGGACATTCCGCGCGCCCTGCGCGGATTTAGTTTCCTTCCATCTTTTTTCTCCTCCTCCGCGCCGGCCTTAGCGCCAGAGGTCGTAGCGGCGAACAGAGCTAATAAGACGTCGCATTTTCTGCGCCTTATTTTCTCCCTGACTAGCCGTTGACGATAGGGTTCCTTACGATTATGACAGCCGTAAACTTGTAACTACATTCGCAGAGACGTCGTCGGTTGCTCGTGAGACATTGGGAGAGCAGTTAATGAGATGTTTAGACCCTCCCTGTTACGGTGCCAACATGGTCTTCGGTTGAAAGGACTATATTGAGACCTCAGTGACAGGACTATAATTACCTCAAGTTAGCCCTAGAGAATTGCACTGGCTGTTTAATGAACGCATACAGCGAAGTGATTAAAACACTGGACTGATAAGCAGGAGAGCAGGCGTTGAAATCCTCGATCGGTCATCCAAATTTTGGTTTTCCTTGGTTTCCTGTAGTCTGTTAATTCAAGTGCTGGAGGGTGCCACTGAAGAGGATGTGATCGATTTCCTTCATTGCCCTCTAAAATTCCATCTCCCGCTACGTCTACATTTGAACTAAAATTCGTGTCTTAGGATGCCACAACGCGATTTGTTGCATACCGTGCATATTTCGAGTAGGTAATGGACGTCTAAGGAAAGCAATTTGACAACACTCCAACACAAGCATGGCGACTACAGTCACTAAATACTGTATATTGCGCTGCCCGGTTAACGCATCTCGATTCTGGGCTATTATACAAGAGGTGTTATACAAAGCACGTACAATAATTTAATACTAACTCGGAAATGAGAGTGTAATCGTTTTTATTATTCCACGTTTAAAAACTTATGTTGCTTTTAAATGTGTAATCTGTTGTCTTCTACGCACCACACTTCTCCAGACTTTCCGGAACATTCTCACCCAGTTACTTCGCTTATCTTTACTTACGCCCCTTCCCAAAAAGTAAAAAATTAAAACTATAAAACTCTGCTGTTACTGAACGTAAAGTGTATATTTAACATCTCCTCAATGACGCAGTGATAAGGTTTGTAGTAATCAGTCCTATGACAGGTAGCTTATTTTCTACTGATTAAGAATGTTTCTGACATGTATGACTAGTATGTTATGTTTGACATTAAAACAGTAATTGAAGAATATGTATCACTTAAGAAACAGTGTACCAAAGCATTATTGGGCAGTTCACAACTAGAAAATAATAGATTTATACCTAGACTCCCAATGGAACTCGAGTACTGGAACGCAAAAGTGCATCCTCTGCACCAAAAAGGCAAGGCACCTGTGTTTCAGTGATTGAACGTACTTGTGGTACATATGTCTAAAGTGCTGTCAAACTGACTTTCTTTTAACTAAATGTTCTACTGAAAACATGTACAGGACGAAATATTGTGAGAGATCTTCCTTTCCGTTGGTATGCGAGAGAAGCGAATTTTGGTTTACCCTCCATATTCCGCAAACAACCTTACGGGGTGTACCAGAGGGTACAAAAATGGTTCAAATGGCTCTAAGCACTATGGGACTTAACATCTGAGGTCATCAGCCCCTAGACTTAGAAATGCTTAAACCTATCTAACATAAGGATATCACACACATCCATGCCCGAGGAAGGATTCGAACCTGCGACCGTAGCAGCAGCGCGGTTCCGGACTGAACCGTCTATAACCACTCGGCTGCAGCGGCCGGCCCCAGAGAGTACCTCTGGCACTACTATCTTCTCACCACACCCTTGTTCGTCTCGTAAATGACAGGTAGCAAGAGTGATTATTGGAGAGGTTGTGCCTTAGGTGGTTAGCCTTATACACTGTCAATTCACATTAATGTTACCATCTGTCAAACGCCTAAATAACCACTTTGTTGGTGCAGGTATCCTGAGAGATGTGCAGGAAGAGTTTCAGTGGGGTTCTTGAAGGGACCGACCGGGATGTGGAACCATTACGACTACGGTGTCGTGCCCAGTTTTACTAGATTTCTTGGTTGAGGATATATGACGCGAACAACCCGAGCGAGGTGGTCTCACAGATTCTGACTGGTTTTAAATCCGGGGATTTGGTGGCCGGGGGTGTACGGAAAACTCATCCTGGCTCTCTTCGAACCATGCATGTGCACTGCTAGCTGTGTGACACATTGCATTGTCCTGCTGGTGGATGTCATCGTGCCAAGGAAAAACAACTTACGTGTAGAGATGGATATGGTCCCCAAGAATAGATGCACGTTTGTATTGATCCATTGTGCCTTCTGGAATCACGAGATCACCCACGCGATGCCATGAAAACATTTTTCAGACCATAATGCTTCCTTCCATTTTCCAAGGTATTCGCTTTCAGATGTTTCACGCCGTACACGGAACGGCCATCAGTGCGATGGAGCACAAAACGTGATTCGTCTGAAAATTTCACCTGTCGCCACTCAGTTGATGTCCAGATGCGGTAATGACGTGCAAATTTCAGCCTTTGTCGCCTATGAACAGCAAATAGTCAGTATGGGTCCATGAACGTGGTGCCTGCTGCGAAGGCCCACATGCAGAAATGTTCACTGAAGCCGACCGAGTGGCAGATCCGTTCTAGGCGCTACAATCTTGAACAGAGCGTCCGCTACGGTCGCAGGTTCGAATCCTACCTCGGCATGAATGTGTGTGATGTCCTTAGGTTAGTTAGGTTTCATTAGTTCTAAGTTCTAGGGGACTGATGACCTGAGAAGTTATGTCCCATAGTGCTCAGAGCCATTTGAACCATTTGTTCACTGAACAGTCGCTGAGGAGACGCTGTTCGTAGCTCCCTGGTTCATCTGGGTGGTCAGCTGCTCAAAGGTTGATCGTATATTCGCCCATACACGTCTGCACACCCAGTGTTCACCCCTGTCTTCTACAGCCAGTGGTACACCACAGCTGCCTCATCGCCAGTTTAGCAAAATTAGCTGTTTCGTAAATACTTCCACACTTGGCCCAAAAGTCAACAATCATTGACTTTTGGACGTCATATAAATCGCTCCGTTTCCTCGCTACGACCACGACAGCACTGTTTTCCGCATTTTTTCCAACTACACTTTATTCGCCCTCCACTGCTAGTGCTGCCATCAACCGTCTTCGAGTGATTATTATACACTGACATCGAACATAGGCGGTGGTTACATTAATGTGACGAGTCTGTTTAGTATGTGCATAGTTATCCTAAGTCAGTCTTTAAAGAACATATTATGGGTATCAAGAACGTCAACTTTGCTGTATGTATATAAAATGACAGTAAAGTGTTTCATGCTTTTACTGATGTTTCTGTACTGATCTATGAATATAATTACAGAAGAATGAATTAGTAATCGTTTTGTTTTTAGAGAATTCGTGTTATTAAGATTGTTTGGTTAGGTTTTTTAAGCATTCATAATGCCTAAAATCTGGGTCTAGATCACGTCTATCCAATAAGTAAAGAAAGAGAAATAGTTCACAAATACGACTGCAGAATGTCTAATTGCACTTTTTTGGCAATTAAAGACAATATTAAAACTAGTAGCTGCCTTGTTTTATGGAAGTTAAGACTATTAAGCTAAATTAAATAATAATGTTTGTATCCAACCATTTTCAAAGGGAATGCAGTTCCAACTAAATTAGATTAGATTAGATTAGATTAGTACTTGTTCCATATATCATGAATACGACACTTCATAATGATGTCGAACATGTCAGGTTAATAAAAGGTGTCTGTACAAGATAGTACATTAGACAAAATATTACATGACACTCAATATTTTTAAATTATTTTTTTTTTGTGGGGGCTGGGAAATTACTCACTTACTTTATACAAAAATTCATCTAATGCGTAGAAGGAGTTGCCATTAAGAAATTCTTTTAATTTCCTTTTAAACGCTATATGGCTATCTGTCAGACTTTTGTTGCTATTAGGTAAGTGACCAAAGACTTTTGTCGCAGCATAATTTACCCCCTTCTGAGCCAAAGTTAGATTTAACTTTGAGTAGTGAGGATCACCCTTTCTCCTAGTGTTGTAGCCATGTACACTGCTATTACTTTTGAATTTGTTCAGATTGTTAATAACAAATTTCATAAATCACAGGACTAGTAAGGTACAGCCTGATATCCTATACTATGAACTCCAAAATATCCACAAGCCAAAAGGGGAAGAAGCCAGTCAGATAAAAACAGTAATGGATAACATGCAAATTTTTTTGGAAATTTGACAATTGTCATAGTATATGCAGAGTAGGTTAATTAAAAGAGAAATATAGAGTAACTGATGTAAAAGGAAGAATATACAACAAATTAGCTCATCATATTTAGTTAGTCTAGAATAGAAATGAATAGAATAACTGGGATTGGTACAAGAATAACAGTGAAGAGGAAACAAAATACAAGCATTATGCACTTGTTGAATCAGATACTTCACCTTCAACTGCGAACACAGATACAGATACAAAAAAAAACTGCAGATTCCTTCAAGAAACAATAAATCTAGTAATTAAAAATTATTGTTTGATGCTAACAGAAGAGATCAGTGCTAGAAGGAGATGTGTAGTATGCTTAGATTAATTGAATGCCTCATAAAAATTATTTAATTTCTAAAAAGAAGCTAATGAGACATTTTTACATATTTAATAGTCTAAGAATTAGTAAGTAAATTTCTCCTCATTAAGATACCTACTGGTACATATCATCACAATGAGATAAATATATAACCATTCAATGCAATATTGAAAATGAAATATTGCGGTCTTATATATTGGATAAAAGATATTCTAGAGAAACAGAAGCAGATTCAGGCAACTATTTGCTCATAGTTGAAATTAATGTACCCAAAAAATACAATAAAAAGACATATCTCACGCAAAATAAATTACAATGAAAAATTTTTTCATAAGAGTATTAGAACAGTGAAGCATTTTAGAGTTATTTTCAGAATAAGAATAACAACATTGTGACAGACCATTTGAATGTTATAGAATATTAGCTGAAAACATTATACTCAGCACTTCTGAAAATGGCTGAGGCAGTACTTAGACTACAAACAAAAGAAAATCTAAAAGACTAAATAGTTGGTATGAAGAATTACAGATGCTATAAGTAAGAAGAAACATGTTACTGATGTGAATTTCAGTCCAAAGAGTGGTTTGATGCATCTGTCCTCATTAGTGTAACCTTTGAAATTCTGTTAATTTCTGCCTTAAGTACTGCAAATGTGATCATTACATGTAGAATGGTTAAACAGTAAGAGTATCAAGATATTATTGAGTGGAAAGGAAAGAGATTGAAGAAAAGCAAAGAGAAAACGAAGAGTGCTTTTAAGAGTTCATGAATGTAATATTTTAAGTATAAAATCTTGAAAACCAAAGTAAATTGTTATACTGAATAAAAATTCAATCAGTTTCTACAGACACCTCTGTCAATAGAAAGGGAACATTGTCAGATGTAGTAAACTAACGAATTTTAAAACATTAATATGATAGACTTGGAGTATATGTGAGGACATCAGAAATCAGGAAAGTTCCTGAGAATGTACTAGCGACAAATTACAACATGTAAAAATTCTGAAACAGAGTAACTTATGCATCAATTATTCAATTGCATTCGGGAATCTGGAAAAAGTTCTGGTATATTAAGAGTGGATAAAATTGTAAATATGCAAAGAAATGTAAAACAACATAGGTTTTTACTACTGAATACTGGATATAATATACAAATATACATCTGTAAATAAATCCAACTAACTTCCAATACTGGAAAATCTAACAGGAAGAGCAATGAGGATTCAGAAAGGGAATGTTCTCTACTGATGCAATGTCTGTTATTAAACAGTTAATAAAGAGGCAGGTAATGTAGCCTTTCTTTCTTTCATTATTCTACGATTATGATAAAGCTGGTAGCAGAGTTAAGAGAAAAAAATAAGATGCACTGGAGTAACATGAAACCATCAAGAGTTAGTTCTATCTCTTGACATGTTTCCCTGCAGGAGGCCAGAGCAAGGTTATCGGCATGTATAAAATTGCTTGGGCCAGTCATGTTACTAAAATTATTCCTTGAGATACTCAATTTTTCTGGATATCCCACTTACTTTGATACTCTCAGAAACCGACAAGGAACCTACAATTTTGCTATAGTGTTGATATCAGTCTGGTAAATTTTGGGTCTTTAGTTAGAGCAAATACTTCTGGTGAGAGAGTACTGTTGTTAACGATATTTTATGCTGCACTAAGGCCAATGACAGTTACTTCTGTGATGTGGCTGTTTCAAAAAGCATTTTGGGTGAGCAGTGGTAAATTCTGAGGTCACAACAGGTGCGCTAAGGAAAAATTCTTCCTGACTGTCATGTTTCTGTGGCTATTGTTTATCCTAATTATCATGTAATGTACATAAAATTATGCCATCTGACAGGTAACTGTTACATATATACTAGAATATGTGTAACAATAAGAATTATGTTATTGATACTGTGTTCATTGGCTGTTCACTGTAGTTATTTTCATCTATTTGGATTTAATGTAGGTTATGTAATGTAAGTGTTGTAATAGAAAATGGTTATTGGTGTAGTACAAGGGTTAGGTTCCTGAGGTTGTAGGTTTGCCTCCTATATAATGAATGGAGATCCATAAGCCAAACTGAGTTTTGCGATATTTTGTGAACGGAACTGTGCAGTTGCAGATTATGGGCCAGCAACACCTTTACGATCTAAGCTATAACTTTTAATATGCACAAATTTAATGGCTAACATGATTTTTAAGGCCCTAGATCTAGATCCTAAAGTGAGATTTACACAAAGAATACATTAATATAAATGGAAGGTGCCTAACAGAAACAATCTTTCAATTAAGACATTGATTTCTTCAACAAACAAAATCATATTGAACAAATTACGAAAGACTGTGGAATGGTTTGCTAGCTGCATGCATATAAATAGTGGAGTTCTAGAGATTCGCAGAGTTACATGACTGTATGAAAGTATGCGCTCCTAATGAATGTATCGTTCTGAACCTGAATCTTGAAGTTCTTTAGTTTCAAACGGAAGCGGTGACTCTAAACCCGCTGGTTAATCAAGAAGGTCAAATATTCAATACAGCAATGGTGTACCTGAGACACGCGATCGTAAAGATGTCCGCAGGTGTGGATGAAGAAATGGACTATCACGCCGATACTGCTACCTATGTTCACTGAAATTATCCATGGATACCCATGGTGAAAGCAGCAATCATGCAAAAAGCTCTGCCACAGACAAGCTGAAGTTGCATTGACGCTGCTGCAACTGTGAACCCCGTTCATCTCCTGGGCTGTGTGCTGATCTCCATTTCCAATGTAAATGACTGATATCTACAAGAAGTGCACAGCTCCATGTCTGTTACAATCCGCTCTCCTACATGCGTAACCAAGGATTCCACTAATATTCACTGATTCCTATGCCGTGCTATCATTCCCTGTCGAATACTACATGCCAGCCAACAGTAAAAATGCATACACGCTCGCCCAATAGTGCAGATCCTCCCAGCACACAAAAACCTGCCAAGAAAGTATATCATGGTACAACAACAGTCATATGGAAAAAGGCCTTTCCACTTTTTAAAAAACCAGCTGCCATGGCTCCATCTCTCTGATGTCCCTGACTAATTTACCAACGGCGCCTTTTTGCGCCTAGCACTAGCCTCGTTTCAGACGTCCTCTGAATCCGGAAAGCAGCTCACGAGACTAGGCCATTATTTTCTGAAAGCTGTGTTTCTTTCAAAAAGCGAGTAAAAAGTTGTTAGTTAAACATGATGGAGAGGCGCTCTCCTGCTGCTAGTATGGCGTCCCATCCAAAGTTAGGCTTCTAGGCAGGGCCCAGGATGTAAATCCACAATATCCTGCAACCCACTGGCCGCCTCTGGTATACACACGTCCAGGAAGACACAGAGGCTCCAGGCTGTGCTGGCTGCAAAGGACCACTTTTTTCGTAGCATTATCTGCTCAGCCTGGTTCAGATCCAATGGACTGTGCTTGCCGATGCAGAAAAAAAATCATCCAGACAACAAGCCATCCAAGCACTGTGTTAAATGAAAGGAAATGAACATAGAAAGAGAGCAGTATTTCCAGTAACTGTCATTCGATATACTTTCATACAAAATTGCTTTCTATGTTTCACAATCAAACTGAAAATGTTGTAGGGAAGCCAAACTAAAGACAGTGTTTTATTGGCAGAACACTAGGGAGATGCAACAGATCCACTAAAGAGAGTGCTTACAGTAAATTTGTCTGTCCTCTTCTGGAGTGCCCATGCATAGTGTTGGATCCTTACCAGATGGAACTGACAGAGGACACTGAAAGAGTTTAAAAAAGGTCAGCTTCTTTTGTGTTATTATGAAATAAGAGAGCGAGTGTCACAGATTTGACATGCGAGTTGAGGTGGTAATAATTAAAACAAAGACATCGAGATCTTTTTACGAAAATTCAATCAACAACTTTCTACTCCCAATGCAAAAATATTTTTCTGACACTGACCAACATAGGGAGAAATGATCATCATTAAAAATAAGAGAAATAAGAACTCCTACAGAGAGATTTAAGTGTTCATTTTTCCTGTGTGCTCTTTGAGTAATAGTGTGAAAGTGGTCCAATGAACTCACTGCCAGGCTCATAAGTCTTAATTGCAGTGTAGCCACATACATGAAAATGTAGATAAAATGAATATACATGTAAGCATACACAAAACTATCATAGAGATACATTGTATGTAGTTCGATCAGAGGATCTTCATAACTATAAAAACTAGTCATCTTTAATAAATAGTTCCAATTGTCATTTCTAACATTTATAAGTAATTCTGAGAGAGAAACACACACACACACACCGAAAAAGACAGACCAATTATTTGAAATTTCCAACATCCCATAATTTTGTTTGGGAATGGTTGTAGTGGTATTCTGACTGGTGGCATCACAACTGGGTTTTAAAAACATTTACAAATGAACTCTTTCTCATACTTCATTATACTTTATGATAACAAGAGATTCCCATACATTTAGTAATAAAACAACTGATCATGAACTCATTTTATTACTGGTTCACATCTTTATATCACAGTTCATATTTGTTCAACATGGCATTGTTAATGTTCATGTTACATCATGTAAATTTATTCTTTTATATGTCCAGATATGTTATGTCCATACTGAACTTTTGTGTATATTTATCTAATTTTTACTGTTTGTACAATCTGATTTTTAACTTATAAAATATTTGCTTTAGTATATTTGGTCTGTTAATTACTATCTATAATAATTTTAACTCTTTTATTGTATTTTGTCGTTATTGATGTAGTTTCCTTCACTTAAATTTTCATTCCAAGTCAGTATATAGTATTGATTATTAGTAAATATGATGATGTGTTATTATTGAGTGGCTTCATACTCTTCACATTTTCTGTTTTAATTTCTGTAGAATTTTATCTATTGTATATAAACGCTGAAGTATTTAACTGTTAAGCAAATTATATGGTTGTTGTTATTATTGTTAAAACTGTTGTTCCAAAGTGACTATGTTAAATTTCTTAGAATATTAAATTGCTCCAAGGTATACTACATTATTGCTCTTAACTCTGCCTGAAGCTTATCATAATCAAAGAATAGTACAATCAAAGAAATGTTACATTATCTCCCTTTTTATTAATTCTTTAATAACAAAAATGATATCAGCAGAGTGCCTACCCTTTCTGAATCCTCATTCTCTTACCTTGAATAGGTTTTCAAGTATTGGTTGTTAGTTGGATTTCATTACAGGTGCATATTCATACTTTATTTGTGGTATTGAGTAATGACATATTCCAGCAATTTTGAATGTTTTATCTTTTGTACGTCTTTTGTACATTAACTGTTTTATCCTGTCTTCAGGTATCATATTTTTATTTAAATCTTAAAATACAATGCAATGACTGTTACATTACTTTTTCTGATTAAGACTTTTATACATTGTAGGTAAGTTGTCACTAGTATATTTCCCAGAAGCTTTTGTATTTTCTAATTTCTTCATGTACACTCGTATTCTACAATATTAATGTTTTTAAATTTATTAATGTACCAAATTGGATAATGTTCCTTTGTATTGACAAAAATATTTGTAACAACTGATCGAATCTTCATTTTCTATAACAATTACTTCGCTTTTCAAAGTTTTAAATTTAAAATCTTACACCTACAATCTCCTTAAAAAGGTATAAACCCTCTTAACTTCCTGCTTTCTTGTCTTGAGTTCCTTTTCTTTTCACTCAGTAAAAGGATAGAAGCATGAAATAGTATTTGGACTCAAGATCACAGTAATAACGCTTTCTCTTTTGTGCAGTGTTCTTTAATTCTTCATTTCAGACATTTAGTCTTTTTGGATTTCCTTTTGTTTGTAGTCTAAGTGTTCATATTCTATATCATTCACATGGTCCCTCATAACATTGTGTATTCTTCCTCTGAAAATGATTCTATAACAATTCACTGTTCTAGTTCTTATAGGTTAAATTGATCATTTTCATTCATTTTACCATACTTGAGATATATCTGTTTTGTAGTATCTGTAGGGTAAATTAGTTTATACTGTGAGTGAATAGTTGAGCAGATCTGCTTCTGCTTCTCTATAATTTCTTTTACCCAATATATAACACAGAAATGTTTCATTTTCAATAATTTAGCGAATTGGTAAAACTTTATCTCATTCCAGAGATATATAATAGTTTGTATCTTAATGAGGAGAAAGTTAAACATTCAGTCTTAAACTATTAAGTATGTAAAAATGACCCATTAGCTTCTATTAGAAATTAAAGAAATTTTTCCAGAAGTTCAATTAATATAGGCCTACTACACATCCACTTCCAGCACTGATTTCGTCTTTTCAACAAGGCAGCTGCTAGATTTAGTAGTGTCTATTGTAGCCAAAAAAGGGCTACTGAAAAGTTTTAAATCACTTTACAGAACCAATCTCGTAATAATCACTAGTTGAATAGGTGTGATCTTGACCTAAATTTCGGAAATTATAAACTCTTAGCACCCTAACAGAACAATCTCGATAGTGCAGATTCTCTAAAATCAAAGGTACTGTTAATTCATTCTTCTGTCATTATAAAGCTGCACAGAAAGAGGGGCAATCGCAGAAAACCCTTCAATGTCGTTTTCGTTCATGTATAACCAAACTATACAGTCTTCAAAGTTAAATATAATTCTCCTTTCTTAACTGACCATGAGTGGGAAATGTAGGACCTGTTGGGAAATGTATGACCTTTTGTAGGGGAGCAGGTAAGAGATTGTTGCCAGTCTTGTAAGAAAAATATTCACTGAGAGGAATATAGTGGGGAGAACATTGGGAAGACAGAAGCTGCTCTTTCCTGGAATTGCAGATTACACAGGAGTAACATTGTGATTGAGGAGGAGGAAGGAAAAATCTGTGCTCTTCAGGCACAGTTAGAAGAAGCAAGCAATGATTTGATCAGCAACAAAAGAGATAACAGGAAGGATGGTGGTTGGGACCTGGCAATCATAGAAAGGGAAGGAGACATGGAACACAATCAGATGGCTTTATCAACAACACTAAAAACAGGTATCTACCAATGCCAGATATAAGTGAAGATAAGCTTCAGATAGAAGTAGGAGCAGGAAATGCACAGCACACTTCAACCAAGACCAAGAAGCCTAGGAATGGGCAAAATGTTAGGAAGAAGAGTGTTTGCTATGAAACAGCCTTTGTTTAGATGTAGGCTTTCAGTGGCAGGAACACATTGGGGCACTGTACCAAGCCGCGAAGCCACAGAATTTTCAAACCAAATGCAGGGCCAAGTGAAATAATAGAGAACTTTAGGTCTTTATGTAAAGATTTCTCAAAAGAGCACCATGTGGGTATGGTACAAATTATTTTGGAGAGGGTTGGATATCATGACATAGGTGGTGAGATGGCAGTATAGCTTTCCTGACTCATGGCACCAACTACGCCTTGTTGAGCTGTCATAGCATCATGGTCGGCCAAACTTTAATGGTGAGGAATAATGTTGTGTCAGAGATGGCACTGATGGTGGCCTATTTGAGTCACATTGCTCTGCTACCAGTCTAGATTATCGACAGATGATCTTCCACTAGGCATGGCCAACACCTAAACAGGACTGCAGTGGGTAGATTTGGTATAGCTGATTCACGAGAATATGGGGGCAGGAGTATCTCAGGCCATGTATGGTCAAATGTCTGTTTCATGAGCAGCAGAAATAGGTCGTTTTTAGGATTAATAGACAACAGGTTCCTCTGCCTAAAGAGTATATCTAAAAAATTGTGGAAAATACCCTCACAAGATATATTCTATCACACAATGGGACATACAAATTACATGTTATACAGAAAAAGAAATGATTGGAAAACACAACAAGGGACATTTCACAGACTTAAGAATCCTTCATCGAAACATGCAACCAATAAAAAATAAAATACAGTAATTTGAATTTAAGTTCCAATCTTTGAACAGTGCAGTTTCTTGTGTTGTTGAACACTAATGTAGTAACACAGAAATTCAACATGTACAGTAATATTATGACTGCATGAAGTCATAGATCCTTATTTTAGGACAGGGAGGATCATGCATTTATATCAAAAATAAAACACAGTTTAAATCAAGAGATTATGTAAGTACAGTAATTGAAGTAAACACTTTGAAATATCAGGTATTGCATTGACACAACTTAGTATCACCAAGAAACCAATTATTTTGTGTATGTATCCATCGCACAGTGGCCATGTGGACACTTTTTCCAATAAATCAATAGAAGTTCTAGATGATGTCTTAAGTATAAAAGTCAACATTATTTTATGTGGAGACATAAACATAAACATAATATATCATAAATGATATAGTTGCATCCTCACAAATATCCTTCAGGGTTTTGGCATATCCCTGTTGGTCAATAGCATGACAGGGGATAATACAATGAGTGTATCAGGAAATGAATATGTGGTCACAAATATGGACAGGGAGAAGTATGATAAAGCTGTAAAATATCTTGAACTATCGTAGTACTTCTGCCAAGTAATAACATCAAAATTAGACATGGAAAAAATTCTGTCAAACTGAACTTTGAAATTGCATTTCCAAAAGTACCTACATCAATACCTCTGGGAAGCAAACAGATAACAGTGAGTATTAATCAGTCCTTGCAAACTCTTAAGTATCTCAATTTAATGGAAAGAAGTTGTAATGAACTTGAGTTTTTAAATTTCTATCAAAGTTACAAAAAGATTTGTAGGAAGGTGCTGATTACTACAAAAAATCATTTAATGGCAAAATAATATAGAGTGCAGAGAATAAAAGCAAAGCAGTATGGGCAGTCATTAACAAGGAAACTGGTGAGACAAGAACAGACATCAGAACATACTGATAAGGGATTGGGATAGGGAAATAAATGAACCACACCACCAAGCAAACTATGTAATTTGCATTTTTCAGGTGTTGCAGAGATATTATAAAAAATATAGGTAAAAATCAATACTCACCTATAAATAGCTTTGCACTAAATACAAAGAAGCTACTTCCAGCTACAGAGCATAACGTCAATAACACTGGACAGAACCTAAAAAATAAAATGTTAATAAGCTTAGATGGAGTACCAACGTGCATGCTGCAAAATGTATACAGAGAATATAAGTTTCAATAACAAACAGAATAAATAAATCATTAACATCAGAGAAATATGCAGAGTATTTAAAAGAAGGCAAGAGTTGATCCTCTGCAAAGAAAGGTAACATATAATCAGTACAACAAATAGCTCTGTCCATGGCCATGGAATGTATGTCTACCAAGAAAGAATAAACATAAAATTCAAAACAACATTTTATTCTTAGAAATAAAACTGTAAAATAAATTGCCCAAGGAGACCAAAGAGATTACTAAAACACACATATTTCAAAAGGGTGTTAAAAAGTACCTGATAAGCAATAAATTCTATTCATTGAAGGGTATGGGTTTGGTAAAAAAATTTAATGCATATAAGTAACAATAGTAATGATAAACATAACCCTCTTACTTTTTCCTTCTTCGTTTTCTGGGAAAACGTACTCCCAAAGCTATTCATGTATAATACTAACACCTTATTTTCTTTCTGAGCTCAACATCTGTCTTGTTGTAGAGAAATGCTAACTCAGTTTTTTCAGGCTAGCAAATAAGAAGTTGCTGTACACAAAATGGAAACCAGACAATATTGCAATGATCCTGACATCAGCTGATTGTGTGTGTGTTATTACATTGTGAAATTATGTGTGTATAGTGTGTGTAGTATGTGAAATGAATGGAACTGAAAAATGAGTCATGTAGCACTGTCCTTTTACATTACTAAATAGCTTCATTGTAAAATAGTACTGTACACTTGGAATAAAGTGAACGAGGTAGCACTGTTCTAAATACAACAGCCTTGAATTTGGGTGGCCATTGTCTTGTAGACTTTCTATGGTTTCCTAATATTGCTTCACGAAAATGCAAGGATGATTCCTACTATAAGGCCACTGCAGACTAACTGTCTCATCCTCATCAAACAGGATTAGAAAGTATGTAAATGAATTACATCATTTTTGTAGTTCCTAAATGTTTAAATCAAGACATGTCAATTATCATTGTAAAAGTGGTCTATATATGGATAAAACTACTACTACTATTTTTACAACTACTAGTATTACTTATATCATGAGTTCTACACTATATCCAGAGGTTAGTGGCTTGCAGTTCATTGGATTAGCTGCCACTGGAAAGCACTGTATCGCTATATGCAATTTCATCTATTCATTACATTGTGAAACTCTTAAGTCTAGCTTGTATACCGAGGCCTGTTGAACTAAAGTGATACAACTAATAGTTATGCTACCAGTGGCATAGTTCCAGTTTCACTGGGGCACATGGATCTCATTGCCTGCCACCAAATGTGCCCTCTGGCAAAGACAGTAACTGTCCAGAATGAATGATAGTAGGTTAGCCTCTTTATTAATTAAAAGGCTGTGTGTCACTCACTGAAATTGGTACTTCTACCACCTTATTAATTTATTTTTAGTAAGTTAAAATATCATAATTGATTTGAAGAATAAGGTATTTTTCACAATTTTGTATTTTAAAGAGATTCATAAACCAAATATCAATTAAAATAGTGAAATGGTGTTTGCATAAGTTACTTGCTGTATTTCTACATCTGTTCCTATCTAAAATTGTATTTATTGCCTATATACACAGCTACTAGGGACTTAAGTCTCTGATGACAGTATTACTGCCAATTTTTTAAACATTACATATTTCCAAGATGTTGCAGATGTTTAAATGGTTCACAGCGCTCTATAACAACTAACTGTTTATATATACTAATAACTTTATACTTCATGTATAGCAGGTTTCAGTCACAGATAGTTTTCTTGGTGCTGCAGTTTCCAGTATGCATGTGTGTGTGTGTGTGTGTGTGTGTGTGTGTGTGTGTGGATGGGTGGGTGGGTGGGTGGGTGTGTGGGTGTGTGTATGTATGTGTGTGTGACTATATACAGTATTTCGTAAGTAAAATGTCGCTTGTATCTGTCAACTGCATTGTCAACACTTGGAATGCCATATAAATGGACCAATACAAGAATTGGAAGCACCCTGACAATGTTCACTGATCAAATAAAGCTATACAAAATTTTTACATGTACAACATTTAACAAATATGAAATAATATAAGTACAGAAACACTGTAAAACAAACTCCAGAGACGAAAATGTAGCCAATACACTTTGTTGTAAACAGAACAAACGAGGAAATGCTAGAAATAAATTGATCACTTTTCAGCAGATAAATAAACGAAATGTTTCAGTATCTCCAGCATATAAAGCTGTAAAGTAACTGTATCAGTAACTGAGTTTTAAGTAAAAAATTTAAAAAAGTGAGTGTTGTGGCAGTGAGTGAATTTTATTAATTACTGTGGAAGAACCAGAAATAATAAAGTATTTTATAGGAAATTCATATGTACTTATCTCAGAAATAGGTTTAAGATTGCATTACCTTTGTGTTTCTGAACTGTTAAGAGAGTTTTCTCTTGTTTCTAATTTCTTACGTTTAAAAAAAAAAAGCGGTATTTATTTGTACAACATAAAAGATACCTCCATTAAATGTACACTTTTGATAAATTAATGACAACGAATATACATAGGAGAATATCAAATATTTAACAATAAAACTATTCGATTACTGTTCAGGTAGTAAGGATTTTTCTTTTCTCTTCTAAATGTGATTGTAAGATCGTTGTCGTCTGTCTACGACGAAATGCGGTTTATTTTTTTTTCGTCTCCAATTTACGTTCTATTTTCTTAAATAAAGGGAGAAAAAGAGATGTGGGAAGAAGATCGTCCGCAGCCGACATCCGACAACAGCTAAGAACGGGCCACACAAGCAAATGTAGATATTAAATGCCTCGCCGCGACTAAGCTGCCCTTTGTCGCAGCGGACCTACAGAACCCCTCGCCATTAGGGACGAAGAGAAGAGTGAGAGAGAGGGGGGGGGGGGGACGGAGGACAGGGAGAGAACGGGAGACCAGGGATGACAACAAAAAAATAATAAATCCGGAATTAATGATGCTGGGCGGACGGGCAACACAAACGACGTTCGCCATTCCGCTATTAGCGGGCCGGCAGACCGCCCTTACCCGTGCCCCCACCCACCCCCCGGCAGGTTTCCGTCCCTAATTTGCGATACTTGGCTAACGAGCTCCCGGCGCGCTCAATTGAGAAATTAACGGGGGCCCGCTGCAAATGAGCTCAGCCTCATTCTTAGACTTAATTAATTGCGACGACGCTAATACAGCAAGAAGGCGCAGGAAATTTGCCCCCTGCTCAGCATTCCAGCTTCCACGTATGGCACGAGGCTCTTAACTGCAGAGTATGCGGCATTATTCTTCTCAGCAGCTACTGTTCGTCTCTTGACAGAGCACTAACGAGTTAAAAACTGTACCTGTGTTTCTTTGCAAGAATAATTAAGATATTTAATCTACATAAAGCAACGACTGGCTAACTGAGAAAATAAATTTGGTGTCTCAAGGATTTCTTGTTTGATGGATCACTTGTCTCTTGGTTCAAATGGCTCTAAGCACTATGGGACTTAACATCTGAGGTCATCAGTCCCACAGACTTAGAAATACTTAAACCTAACTAACCTAAGGACGCCACACACATCCATGCCCGAAGCAGGATTCGAACCTGCGACCGTGGCAGCAGTGCGGTTCTGGACTGAAGCCCCTAGAACCACTCGGCCACAGCGGCCGGAACTTGTCTCTTAGTTCTTTCCTTCTACGTAATAATTTTGAGTTATGACATTATAATTTACTTGAATCACAGACATTAGTACATGTTAAAATGACACGAACAGAAATAAATCTTTTATTCAAAGAAAATACACTGAAGAGACAAAGAAACTGGTACACATGCCTAATATCGTGTAGGGCCTCAACGAGCACGCAAATGTGTCTCCACACGAGATGGAATGGACTCGAGACTAATGTCTGAAATAGTGCTGGAGGGAACTGACACCATGAATCCCGTAGGGCTGTCCATAAATCCCTTCTGAACAGCACTTTGCAAGGCATCCCAGATATGCTCAAAAATCTTCATTTCTGGGGAGTTTCTGGGGAGTTTGGTGTTCAGCGGAACAATTTAAACTGAGAAGAGTGTTTCTGGAGCCATTCTGTAGCAATTCTGGACGCATGAGGTATCGCATTCTTTTGCTGGAATAGCACAAGTTCGTCGAAATGCACAATGCACATGAATGGTTGCAGGTGATCAGAGAGGATGCTTACGTACGTGGCACGTGTCAGACTCGTGTCTAGAAGTACCAGGGGTTCCATAATCACTCCAACTGCACACGCCCCACACCATTACAGAGCCTCCACAGGCTTGAACAGTCCCTTGCTGACATGCAAGTTCCATGGATTCATGAGGTTGTCTCCATACCCGTAGCTGTCCATCCGCTCGATATAATTTGAAACGTGACTCGTCCGACTAGGCAACTTGGTTCGAGGCATCAAGAGTGCAATGTCGGTGCTGACGCGCCCAGGCGAGGCGTAAAGCTTCTTGTCGTGCAGTCATGAAGGGTGCACGAGTGGGCCTTCGGCTCCGAAAGCCCATATCGATGATGTTTCGTTGAGTGGTTCGCAGGCTGACACTTGTTGATGGTCCTGCACTAAAATCTGCACCAATCTGCGGAAGGGTTGCGCTTCTGTCACATTAAACGATTCTCTTCAATCGTTGTTAGTCCTGTTCTTGCAGGATCTTTTCCAGCCGATGTCTTACCGGATTCCTGATATTCACGGTACACTCGTGTAATGGTCGTACGGGAGAGTCCCCACTTTATCGCTACCTAGAATATCCTGTGTTCCATCGTTCACTCGCCGACTATAACACCACGTAAACTTTGTTAACCTGCTATTGTAGCAGCAGTAACCACTCATACAGCTGCGCCAGACACTAGTTGTCTTATATAGGCGTTGCCGACCGCAGCGCGGTATTCTGCCTGTTTACATAGCTCTTATTTGAATACGCATGCGTACACCAGTTTCTTTGGCGCTTCAGCGTGATAACACTGAAGTAACCGCGATTTACGAAGGTCTTCTGGAAATTACAAATGGCGGGACGTTGTTCTTAATGCGGTGTGTGATCATCACGAATGGCACTTCACTTTCTGCAGCGTGCTCCCATGCTGGCCAGAAGCTCGGTAAGGTGTTCTTGTGGCAGAACGATCCGTTCCTCCACCAACGCGGTTGTCTGCTGATCATCATTGGTACACGTGGACGTGCTCCAATACGTCCCCACAACGCATCCTATACATGTGTGATCGGACTTAAGCCGGGAAAACGGGCAAGCCGATTCATTCCCACAACATCCTCTTGTTCCAAGACCTCCTTCACCGGTGCTGCTTCATACAGTCGCGCGTTATCATTCATAAAAATGAGGCCACAACCGAATGCACCCCCTGAAATTACGCACACGGAGAAGCAGTACAGTGTCACAGTAACGCTGCCCAGTGAGTACACCATGTTCAAAAATTTAGAAGGCAGTACACACATGCAACATTATGCCTCACCATTTCAGAACACCTGCACCACCAAAACCATCATGTTTGACAATGCGCGACGTACCATCATATGGACAGAGGTGAGAAAACGTAATGCACGCAGGAATGTTATCAAACATGCATTTTGGTGGTCAAGGTGTTATGGCGTGGGGAGGTGTAATGTTGCAAGAACTTGCAGGCCTCCAAATCTTTGAACACAGTATTCTCACCGTACACTGACTTCATTTTCGTAGGCTATAATGCGCAAACGAATCGAACAGCACAGGTGGAGCAGCTCTTGGAACGGCAGGATATTCGGGGAATGAACTCGCTTGCCCTTTCCTCAGAGTAAAATCCTATCGAGCACGAGTGGTGTTCGTTGAGGAGACATATTGAGCACGTTCTTGTCAGTTGTCAACCACAAATGAAACGCTCTATCACAAGAACTCCTTATGGACCTAGTGGCCGGCACGGAGCATGTTCAAGAGCAATAATCATGACCCACCGTTTGTGATGTCCAAGGGACCATCATAAATCGACGTGATTTCAGTGTGATTATTAATTTTGAAATACAGTGTCACCTCTGTTCGTCCCACTTCGTATTTCTTTCAGTTACCTTCTGTAATAAACTGAAGCAGTTTTTCCTATATATGGTCCAAGTTTCAGCGAGCTATGTTGCTTGACAGTGATACATAATGGAAAGTTATTTCGTCCTCAGGTTTGGCACACCAGTGTAGAACTTTATAACGTTAGACATGTTGTACTTTCGCATCAAACTCCTTTTATCATAAAATACTGGTGATCTAATTAATTTACAGTGAGGCACGGGAATGTAGCTCTCTGTGAGACCTGCCATATCATCATCACCGCCTGCCTAAGACTGATGCCACGACAAATATTTTACTACCCTATCGAGATTAGTAGCTCTTCGTATCAGCTGTGAAGCAGTGATCCGAAAACAAAATGTTAAAATTTCTACCTCCGAAGAATATCTGATGTATGGCCAGCAACCCACCCGCCTATAATTCAAGTTGAGGGGAAGCCTCATGCGCTCAGCCGAAGACCGGCAGGTCAGTTTACGACGTGCATTCAAGTTCTAAGGCCTCCGATTATTTTTTTCTAATTAACTACTCACCCGAAATCGATGAAACTGGCGTTACTTCTCGACGTAATCGCCCTGCAGACGTACACGTATTTCACAACGCTGACGCAATGATTCCATAGCAGCGGCGAAGGCTTCTTTAGGAGTCTGTTTTGACCACTGGAAAATCGCTGAGGCAACAGCAGCACGGCTGGTGAATGTGCGGCCACGGAGAGTGTCTTTCATTGTTGGAAAAAGCCAAAAGTCACTAGGAGCCAGGTCGGGTGAGTAGGGAGCATGAGGAATCACTTCAAAGATGTTATCACGAAGAAACTGTTGCGTAACATTAGCTCGATGTGCGTGTGCGTTGTCTTGGTGAAACAGCACACGCGCAGCCCTTCCCGGATGTTTTTGTTGCAGTGCAGGAAGGAATTTGTTCTTCAAAGCATTTTTGTAGGATGCACCTGTTACCGTAGTGGCCTTTGGAATGCAATGGGCAAGGATTACGCCCTCGCTGTCCCAGAACATGGACACCATCATTTTTTCAGCACTGGTGGTTACCCGAAATTTTTTTGGTGGCGGTGAATCTGTATGCTTCCATTGAGGTGACTGGCGCTTTGTTTCTGGATTGAAAAATGGCATCCACGCCTCATCCATTGTCACAACCGACGAAAAGAAAGTCTCATTCATGCTGCCATTGCGCATCAACACTGCTTGGCAACATGCCACATGGGCAGCCATGTGGTCGTCTGTCAGCATTCGTGACACCCACCTGGATGACACTTTTCGCATTTTCAGGTCGTTATGCAGGATTGTGTGCACAGAACCCACAGAAATGCCAACTCTGGAGGCGATCTGTTCAACAGCCATTCGGCGATCCCCCAAAACAATTCTCGATCATGTCGTCAGACCAGCTTGTGCGAGCCCGTGGTTGTTTCGGTTTGTTGTCACACGATGTTCTGCCTTCATTAAACTGTCGCACCCACGAACGCACTTTCGACACAACCATAACTCCATCACCACATGTCTCCTTCAACTGTCGATGAATTTCAATTGGTTTCACACCACGCAAATTCAGAAAACGAATGATTGCACGCTGTTCAAGTAAGGAAGACGTCACCATTTTAAGTATTTAAAACAGTTCTCATTCTCGCCGCTGGCGGTAAAATTCCATCTGCCTCGGACGTATTGACAATGAACGCGGCCTCA
The DNA here is from genome assembly GCF_021461395.2 of Schistocerca americana. NCBI lineage: Eukaryota > Metazoa > Arthropoda > Insecta > Orthoptera > Acrididae > Schistocerca > Schistocerca americana. The sequence goes on along the minus strand of NC_060121.1, from coordinate 288,043,903 downwards.
TTTTAAAACAATGCGCATGTTTCTATCTCTTTCCAGTCCGGAGAAAAAAAAATTGGAGGCCTTAGAACTTGAATGCACCTCGTGGAACTATGGCGAGCACGTAACATTCGTCTGCCAAACTGGCTGATGCCTTCCGGAGAACTTCCACGTAGAGCTAAGAGACAATTTCGACCTGGATATCGGTGAATCGACTTCGCACAGGAATGCGAAATAATTACGTGAGAATGTGCAGAAGAACAAACAACGAAGTTTCTCGTGAACTGTTCATTATCACCTGTAACATAGTCATTTGGGGACTGTTGCTAGCAACTTCAAATATGATTGGCGTTACCAGCTGCCGCTCGGAAGTAATGCGTATATACACTGAATTGCCAAAGAAACTGGTATAGGCACGTGTATTCAGATACAGAGATATGTAAAAAGCCAGAATATGGCGCTGCGGTCGACAAATCCTATATAAGACAAAAAGTGTCTGGCGCAGTTGCTAGATCGGTTACTGCTGCTACAATGGCAGGTTATCAAGATTTAAATGAGTTTGAACGAGGTGTTATAGTCGGCGCACGGGAGAAATTCCACTACGACCATTTCACGAGTGTACTGTGAACATCAGGAATCCAGTAAAACACCAAATCTCCGACATCGCTGCTGGGGAAAACAAGTTGCAGCAAGAACAGGACCAACGACGACTGAAGAAAAACGTTCAACGTGACAGAACAGCACAACCATTCCGAAAATTGCTGCAGATTTCAATGCTAGGCCATTAATGTCAGCTTGCGAACCATTCAACGAAACATCAACGGTATGTACCCGTGCTGACTGCACGACACATAGCTTTACGCTGCGCCTTGAACCGTCAACACCGACATTGGACTGTTGATGACTGGAAACATGTTGCCTGGTCGGACAAGACTCTTTTCAAATTTTATCGAGATGATGGACCTATATGATTTGGAGACAACCTAATGAATCCAAGGACCCTTCATGTCAGCAGGGGATTGTGCAAGCTGGAGGAGGCTCTGTAATGGTGTGGGGTGTGTGCAGTTGGAGTGGTATGGGACGCCTGCTACGTCTAGATACGACTCTGACAGGTGACACGTACGTAAGCTTCCTGTCTGATCACCTGCATCCATTCATGTCCACTGTGCATTCCGACGCATTGCAACAGCCCACACGTCCAGAATTGCAGCAAGAGAGGCTCGAGGAACAGTCTTTTGACTTCAAACACTGGCCACAGATGAACATTATTGAGCACATCTTGGATGCCTTTCAACGTGCTCTTCAGAAGAAATTTCCACCCCATTGTACTCTTACGGACTTACGCAAAGCCCTGCAGGATTCATGGTATCAGTTCCATCCAGCACTACTTCAGACATTAGTTGAGTCCATGCCACGTCGTGTTGCGGCAACTCTGTGAGCCCGTGGGGACCCTACACGATACTATGCAGAAGTACCAGCTCATTTGGCTAAAAAAATAATTTTTTTTTTAAAAAGGCTCTAAGCACTATGGGGCTTAATAGCTGAGGTCATCAGTCCCCTAGACTTAGAACTACTTAAAACTAACTAACCTAAGGACATCACACACACCCATGCCCGAGGCAGCATTCGAACCTGAGACCGTAGCAGTCGCTTGGTCCCGGACTGAAGCGCCTAGAACCGCTCGACCACAGTGTATATTTCGTTACGACATTGTATTATTGTTGGCTTCCAATGTAATACGTTTCGTTTAATTCTTTATATACTACGTAGAATATCTGGTAAAGAAAGGAAGTACCCAGAAGACATGGTCAGATGTCAGTGTAACTTCGTTCACGTAATCAGAATTAACGGGTACGTAAATGATTAGAGTTTCAGTTCTCCGTGACAGGTAGAAATGCCACCAGAGCACGTCAACGTTGTTTGTGTTTAGTGTTGTTACCAATCCTGCAGTGGTAAACAAGGGATATGAACATCATCAAGTGTTGCGTAATCACTGCAGTGTACATGGAGATGCCGCATAGTCGTCTGAGACAGCACTATCAGCACCAAACAAAGTTTGATAGCGGCCTCATTGTCAGTCTCCTTTTGGCCAGCTTTAAAATCCAGATTTGTGGACCATTCAGGTATGCCAGTGGTCCGCTGTAGAACTGCATGAGAGCGTGAGGGCAGCCATACTAGTCATCTAAGTTCCAACCGACCACGTCTGACCATTGCAAGGGAGGAACTCCAAATACATCACAACCTTGTCACATATGCTCATGCCATCTGAGAGCAGGTACTCGACTTCCTGCAACATCCTGTATAATCCCATGTTCTTTGTCAAAGACTAATAACAGCCCATAAGTACGCTTCTGTTATCACCACAACACAGACGGCTGCGTTTGGGGTGGTGTTGTGATGGGGAAGTATCGACTGTGTTCACCGATGAAACACTGTTCTGTATTATCCCAGATGTCTACTACCAGCGAGTATAATTGCGACTTGAAGAGAGGCCATATTCTTCCATTATATTGGAGGGCCGCGCGGGATTAGCCGAGCGGTCTAAGGCGCTGCAGTCATGGACTGTACGGCTAGTCCCGGCGGAGGTTCGAGTCCTCCCTCGGGCATGGGTGTGTGTATTTGTCCTTAGGATACTTTAAGTTAAGTAGTGTGTAAGCTTAGGGACTGATGACCTTAGCAGTTAAGTTCCATAAGATTTCACACACATTTGAACATTTATATTGGGGGGCACAATGGTATAGCGCCTGGAATCAGGGTGTGAGTGGAGACCATCCTTTATGGCTTCAGGCTATGGCTGGTAGTGATAAAGGTAAATCTGAAGCCACTTCAGCATGTCACAGACATGCTGTGCCCTTATGTATCACCTCTCATGTGACAATATAATGGTGCCAACAGGACCATTCTTGTTCACACACGACACATGTCTCTGTGAACTGTCTGTATAATATTGAGGTATTCCCGTAGCTAGCAAGATGCCCAAATCTATCCCTGAGAGAATGTGTTTGTTCGTATGTCAGATCCATCGAAATACCAGTACCGAGGATATTGAAACACGGCAGGGAAGTTGGCGTACTAGTTTCATTGAAAATAAGATCATGTCTGTAATTAGAGGATGATACTGAACCAATTCCATAGGGAATGTCTTCATTTACATTTACAGAATCGACTGCAAATTTTGAGTTCCAAGTAGCCACGCATTTCCCTTCATTTAACCTTGTGCTAGATTCACTTGCTACCGGACGATTTTGTGTGCATGGGAAGGAGTGACAAGTTGGATTTGAGAAAGGACAGACAGAGAAAGGAAAGGAAAAGAAAGCCCTTGACCTGACAGCACGCCGATGCCTCAGTGTTGGCATCGCACAAGTGAAGGCGCCAGGGCCCAGCCAGGGGTAGCGGTTATTGTTATTTATACTGCCTCACTTTGCCCAGCAGCCGAAATGGGGCTAGGGAGGCGACGCTAGCAGCACGAGAACACAGCTTTTTCGTGTTTTTCAGAAGACGTCAGCAAATATCTATCTGACACTTTTAGGAAGGAAACACAGCCTGGAGAAAATAATGGTCTAGCCTTACGGTCTCCTCTCGAAAATTCAAGGGACCTCTGATGCAAGGCTAGTTGCTGGTAATGAAAACATTACACTGAAATATTAATCAGTCGGAACATGGAAACACCACTAAAGCGGCCTTTTTTAGTAGTAGCCAGACAGTAGATTGCTCTGAAAAGTATGTCAGAAGGTAGTACTAAGTAGAAAAGAGTAAGTTTTTGGAAAATCGTGGTAAGACAATCAATCTATAAAAACAGTGATGATGGCCTCCTAGTTAAAACGTTGAACAGTTTTGAAAAATTCCTTGGGACTTCAGGGATTATGGTGTTGCTGTTAGAGCTCTGCTGAGTGAAGGAGAATATGTGTTGTCTTCTGGTGTAAGGAGGGATGATGATAGGTTTTTGTGAGTTCTAATTTTGAAGATGCAACTGTCAACTAGAGGAGTCGGTGCAACCACAATTTTAGTCTCATGAAATTAATGCTGACTGAAAGTTGGCATCAGCTGCGTAGAACTATTTAAAAACTGTATTTTCCCAGACCTGTATCAAACCACATGCCGATCTCCAGTGTCACGCTGCGGAAGACAAGTCAAAATATATGTGACTGTAGTCTTTCCCGGCGTAAACTATTGATGAAAGTTTCTCGGGTCAGAATGCTTACACCGAGAACCGAACGCGGCCGCCGGGGGTGCCCGCCATCCCCACCACCGCTCGCACGCCACTGGTCCACCGCAGCCACCCGAGGTCTAGTGGAGGGGGATGACCGCGCATATAAATAGCCCGCTCTCCGCGAATCTCGACACTTCGCCAGAAGATGGGTAGCATATCAACGCTACCACCCGGCTAGAGACCCGAGAAACCTTCATCAGAAGTCAAAATATTAAACACACGTACCTAAGTAACATGCTCAACAGTTTTGCACAGTATCAAGAAAGGAAATATTTATACATTTCAAAGTTTTGTATTTCTATATACAGTACATACTGAAATATTTTTGGCATCATAGTCAAATCTAAACAACTGTGCACCATCTCGGTTTTGCGATTCTTCGTGTACTAGCATATCATCACAAAATTTTCGCATGAATATGAGCATACCGACATCGTCAGAGTTTTCCCATAAAAATGGAGTTGAGTCATATCCACATGAAACTCAGCGCTAAGGTCAACGACTCAAAGGACAAAGCAGGACTGTTTGTTATTACAACATCATATGAAAATAAATCGCTGGTGTCATTTAACGACAGCATATGATATAATTGTACCTCTTGTACACACACAGGGTAGTAGGGAGAATACGTGAGTAAACTTGTGGGTATGCAGGATGATAAATTTAATACACAGAGCTCTGACGAGGTGGGGCATCGAACTAAGCTTGGACGAGAGACACATGTGTGTCGTTCCATGTTGCTTCAAAACTACAGTAGAGTCCATCAGTCGTAATGGTTGGTGAATGGGGACGTGTTAGTCTCTCAACAAGCCAGGATTACATGTTTTCAATGAGTGAGAGCTCTGGACGAAGCGATGACCAGGGAGACAGTTGACTGTCATTGTCTTGTTCAAAGGTAACAAGAAAGAGGCTTGGCAGGTAGAGCACGGACACTGACCTTAACATGTCAAAAATTTAACTCACGCTGTCTAAATTACTGTATATGCAAAGGAGAAATGATGCTGTTGTGTGCCCAGTAGCATTCCATTCCACCAGCCAAGTGCTCGGCCTGTGTGGCGACGAAAATGCCATTTTTCAACTTTATGTTTGCTCAGAACTTAAACACATATGTACAGCCATCGTGACGTAGAACGTGGAATTTGGACTCGTTCGAAAAAAAGGCGTGGTGCCACTCCTATGTTCAATACTGTCGTTGGACCCACCACTGATGGAGCACCTCTCTCTCTCTGCTGCCTAGTCAAGGGACGTTGCAACAATGGTCGCCGGGCTGACAGTCTATGGTGCTCTAGACATCGTTGTCCTGTCATTATTGATACTTGCCTTGCAGCAAACAAGCTGATTTCCTGACTCGAGGTATGTGAAGTGGCTACATGATAGAGCACGGCCGAGCCGACAATACTTCTAACTCCTTTGGCTATTGAGATCCTGCATGAGGTGATTTATGGCTGTTCTGAACCCATCAGTTCCATAATCGCTTGCCAGTTGTGCTATCCCAGAAAACTCGAATCGCAGTTGTTGTGTACTACTTTGTGCACAATGGTAAGGAGAGATGGGCCACAGAGTGGTGCAGCAGCTATCGTTGTAGGAAGCTGGGCGGGAGCAGAAATGATTAGCAAACACATATATACAGTAAAGAAAAATTACAAACGAACAGACAGCAATAAAGACCAGCTATTACAAGAAACCACCTAAAGAGCAATATGCTCTAAGAGGCTCCCACTACTAATGCACGAGCCAACTATCGAAGGCTGACTAAGACTGATGACTGTTGAAGACTGCGGCTGAGACGGATGTGCAGCTGCGCTGGCCATCCTCTATCGTGGTGAGAGAGGGTGATCGTAGTCAGAGCTGCTGAAGGTGTGGCTCAGCAGGCACGCATCATTGGATCCACCGGGTCACTACGCAACTGCTATCAGCGTCTGTCGGAAACGTGCGTCTCTTTTGCCAACTGTGAGGCGCCAGTCGGTGTGGTATCGATCTATGTTACAACTGTAGTGGCATGGAACAATAAATCTATCTCAATTGGCCACGATTTTTCCGTTGGCAAACTCTAACAAGTGCTCATTGACGTTTCTCTTTCTTACGGCACGCATAATACCATCTTATTACAAAAAACATTAATATACGATTTCTGAAAGACAAACCCAATGTCTGAATAATCGCAGACATTTTCTATGGTGATTTAGAGGACAAGTTGAGTTGCGATACAGTACCAGAGTGTCAAATCCAGAACATCTGCACGCAGCCCCTTAAGGTTGACGTCTTCTTGGAAGACAGGAGGGGAAACACTTCGCTACAGAGAATGTTGGAACAAAACAATGGTCAATGTCCACTGTAACCAGAATGACTGAGCTCAAGTAATGATACAAAAATGATCTCTGAAACGTTGCAGAACCACATCTGGCCTGAACTACACCTTTCGCACATTGCGAGTAAACATTTCATTGGGCCACCAGTGCACTGAACCACTTCACTATTTGAAACGAGGCGAAATCACAGCTCGTGGGACATTACTCCAGGCCTCCACACAGCAACACACCAGTGATGCTGTTGTTTGCCTCACATGCTGCTTTATGTACCGTTGTGAACAATGTTGTTTTGTGTGATACTCGACTCTAAATTGTCCACTGTGTGATGGTACGCCCCTTTGGGCGCCAAGCTACACTGATGTGCCAAAGAAACTGGATTATGCATACGCATTCAAATACGGAGATATGTAAGTAGGCAGAATACGGCGCTGCAGTCGGTAAACGCCAAAGTAAGCCAACAAGTGTCTGGCGTAGTTGTTGGATCGCTTACTGCGGCTACAGTACCTGGTTATCAAGATTTAAGTGAGTTTTAGCGTAGTGTTATAGTCGGCGCACGAGTAATAGGACACGGCATCTCCAAGGTAGCGCCGCGCGGTGTAGCCGAGCGGTCTGCGGCGCCTTGTCACGGTTCACACAGCTCCCTCCGTTGGAGGTTCGAGTCCTCCCTCGGGCATGGGTGTTTGTTGTCCTTAGTGTAAGATAATTTAAGTTGGATTAAGTAGTGTGTAAGCTTAGGGACCGATGACCTCAGCAGTTTGGTCCCATAAGACCTTACCACAAATTCCCAATTTTTTCAAGGTTGCGATGAAGTGGGAATTTTCTCCTACGACCATTTCGTGAGTGTACCGTGAATATCAGGAAGCTCGTAAAACATCAGATCTCCGAAATCGCTGAGGCCGGAAAAAGATCCGGCAAGAACTTTACCAAAGACTACTTAAGAGAATCGTTCAACATGACAGAAGTGTAGCCCTCCCGCAAATTGTTGCAGTGTCATCCTGCGAACAATTCAACTAAACGTAATCGATAGGGGCTTTCGGGGCCGAAAGCCCGCTCCTGTACCATTGACGACTGCACAACGCAAAGCTTTACACCTGGCCTGAGCCCGTCAACACTGACATTGGACTGTTATGACTGAAAACATGCTGCCTGGTCGGACGAGTCTCGTTCCAAATTGTATACAGTGGATGGACTTGCATGGGTATGGTGACACCCTCATGAATCCATGGACCCATCATGTCGTCAGGAAACTATTCAATCTTGTAGAGGCTCTGTAATGGTATGGGGCTTGTGCACTTGGAGTGACCTGCTACCCCTGATACGTCTAGATACGTCTCTGGTAGGTGAAATGTAAGTAAGAATCTTGTTCGATCACCTGCATCCATTCATATCCATTGTGCATTCCGACAGACTTGGGCAATTCCAGCAGGACAATGCGACACCTCACACCTCACACCTCCAGTAGTGCTATAGAATGGCTCCAGGAACACTCTTCTGAGTTTAAACACGAACATATGTGGAATGTTTATGTGGAATGCATGTGTGGAATGCCTAGCAACGTGCTGTTCAGAAGATATGTCCACTCCCTTGTACTCTTACAGATTTATGGACAACTCTCCAGGATTCATTGTGTCAATTCCCTCCAGCACTACTTCATACATTAGACGAGTCCATGCCATGTCGTACTGCGACACTTCTGCGTGCTTGCGGGGGCCCTACACGATATTAGGCAGGTGTACCAGTTTCTTTGGCTGTTTAGTGTATATCACGCACGTAAAGGCAATCGTGAATTCTGACGGCTGAGGGGTGTGGTCTCCAGAGCGTTCTGAGAAGAGCGAGACTGTCGACCATTAGAAGAGCGCAGACTCACATGCTAGTCTCAAGAGGTTTACTTACGGGGGTGGCCGACTTTGGCCAGAAACACATGGGTTGGGGCACAGTCCCCGTGTCCGCTGCAAAAGCACACGGATGCACACACAGTTCAAAATCGCACAAAGTTCAAAATTAAAATCACAGTGGAAAGTGTATGCAGTAGTATGAATACTAAAAAGCAAAACTTACAGAATTAAAAGTCTCGACAAGAGACTGATGCTGAAACTTACAGCACAATTAGTTTAAATGTTACTGAACCTTGAAAACGTACACACTTCCGTAATTTAAGAAAATTAATAACTTCTGATGTCTTCAATGTGCAGAGCTGAGTGATGGCTCAAAAGAAGCGTAACGTAACACAGAAAGCTGGTGTGATACCAAAACTTGGGAATTTATACTTGGTGATTCAACTTCCCCTCCGATGCAGTTTCATGCAACGTGTAATGTTATATCTGGTCTTCAAAAGCCATGTGCGAAATTTTCATATTCTCTCGCTCCCTACCCTCAAACAATTAACAGGACCTTTGTGTAGGAATTTTAGTGTAGTTAAATTTTGTACTGCGATACGTTTCCACTAGAGGTCGTAGTTTCTGAATTATTTAGGAGAAACGTAAGAAACTGACTTTCAAACGTACCCCTGCTCCCACACTCAGGCCCCACTCATCAGGATTTATAGTACGTTGTTCACTTTCTCCCCTCCTACCACTGTACAAAAATTTCTGACTACAAGAACTATTCCCGATATCTGAACACTTTTATCTCCAATTTTTTCCGTATTTTGCATATCATTTTAGTGCAAATATTGTTAATGTTAATTAGAAATAAAAAAAACCTATGCGGCAAGGTAAAGTAGAGACATAGATGAGGCGAATGATACGCTGCCACCTGTACTGCACTCCACCAGATTCGAGAAAACTGCCAATAAGCCGCATCAAAAAACACCGTCACAATTATAGTCACCCAAAGTAATACCTAACAATAGCTCCCACTCCTAGTATTAGGCACCACATAAAAGCTGTTATTTTTTTGCCTTGACAGAAACGGTAAAATAATAGCGTTATAGCAATATTAATCGACCTGCCTTTGTGTTAACTTCTAAATCTCAGAACAAGAATTCATTACCTACAGATTCCTCGAAAATTATTAACCAGCCGAAATTTATAAACACACCATGGGAAGAGTGATGGAAAGATATTTAAAATGACTTGTATAGCACAAATGTAACATGAACGAATTTCAAATGGCAAAGCGTCATGTAAATTTAATGGCAGTGAGAAACAGCCATTTGGGCTACAAATACAGAGATAAGCGTGCGTTCTGGCAATCTTTTTCAGGGAACAAACCATAGCTACAGTTACGTGAATGAACGCCGACAACACTCTTTTTCTGAATGACAGTATTCGAATATGTACCGCGTGTGAGAGGACGAGTTTTGTTACACAGTAGAATCGCGGAGGAGCACAGGACGAAAACAGAAGAGAGAAATACGGGCACATTATATGAAGAAGGGGGAAAAAAACGAGTGAAGGAAGCCACACAGAGACAAATCCGCCCGCCAGAATTCTGAGAATGCTCCCCTAATACTTAAAACCCGTTAGGCCAAACAAGGCGATCCGATGAAACCATTTTAACGAACTTGCAAAGCAGATGGGAAGGGGACCCGTGCGCAGCTAGAGAGTAAGGCGGAAAGGGGGGAGAGGGGGGCGAGAGTATTAGAGGAAAGCGGGCGGAGGGGGGAAAAATGGAAAAGGAAACAGACCAGGTAAAGATGAGCGACGTAGCGAACCGGCGAGCAGAGTACAAAAGACGGAGCGGAGTGCACAGTGGTAACAAGCGCTTGTTATGCGGCCTGCGACATCTTGTTATTGGTGACCCGACCTGGACCAAGGAGCGAGGGAGGGGCTTGTCAAATTATTCCGTGCGTCGCTAGACGGCGCTACGAAATACGTGGTGGTTGCCGAGCCCCACTAATTTGAGGGACAGGGAGAGGTAGAAAGATGCTATATCCCTCCACGAGAGGCGCTGCTGGCTGCATGATAGGATAGATCAAGCGTGTATTTGTAATGGCCATACTGGAGTATCACGCGGCGTGATGGTATGGGGGCCATTGGCTACAAGTCTCGGTCACCTGTTGTTCGCATTGACGGCACTTTGAACAGTGGACGTTACATTTCAGATGTGTTACGACCCGTGGCTCTACCCTTCATTCGATCCCTGCGAAACCCTACATTTCAGCAGGATAATGCGCGACCGTATGTTGCAGGTCCTGTACGGGCCTTTCTGGATACCGAAAATGTTCGACTGCTGCGCTGGCCAGCACATTCTCCCGATCTCTCACCAACTGAAAACGTCTGGTCAATGGTGGCCGAGCAACTAGCTCGTCACAATAATCAAAATGGTTCAAATGGCTCTGAGCACTATGGGACTCAACTGCTGAGGTCATTAGTCCCCTAGAACTTAGAACTAGTTAAACCTAACTAACCTAAGGACATCACAAACATCCATGCCCGAGGCAGGATTCGAACCTGCGACCGTAGCGGTCTTGCGGTTCCAGACTGCAGCGCCTTTAACCGCACGGCCACTTCGGCCGGCTCACAATAATCCAGCCACTACTCTTGACGAACTGTGGTATCGTGTTGATGCTGCATGGGCAGCTGTACCTGTACACGCCATCCAAGCTCTGTTTGACTCAATGCCCAGACGTATCAAGGCCGTTATAAAGGCCAGAGATGGTTGTTCTGGGTACTGATTTCTCTGGATCTATGCACCCAAATTGCGTGAAAATCTAATAACATGTCAGTTGTAGTATAAAATATTTGTCCAATGAATACCCGTTTATCATCTGCATTTCTTCTTGGTGTAGCAGTTTTAATGGCCAGTAGTGTATTTGTGTTTTCTAAGCTTGTGATGTGCTGCCATACTAATCGCATACTGATTTTATTATACATGCGTTTGACATCTCCTCTCAGAAATACAAGGATACAGGCATGAATGATTTACAACGGCGCAAGAGACCAGCATGCTAACATCAGGAACAGCCACAGCCCAACTTTTACCAGGCAGTCGAAGACGTGCCTCAAGGATCCGTCCTATCACCGCACCTGTTTCTCCTCTACACAGGCGACGTCCCAAAATCAGCCCGTCCACTATACCTACTGCTATATGCTGACGACACCGCCTTCCTAGCAGTCCATCGTACAACACATTCATCCCAACGGTCCCTCAACTCCATCTCGACAATACCACGTCCTGATTTAACCGTGGTACCTTCCCAAAAATCTTGACACACTCTGGCAGTAAATATAGGGAAAACCATAAGAGCTTTATGTCCAAGAAACCTTTACCTCACAACCTACACATAACAAAAACACTAAAATACCTTCGAGAAACATTCGATCAAAAATTAACTTGGAATCTTACTCTACCAATTATCCGAACGAAAGCCACTTCTACCTTTTCTCTTTTTTCCTGGCCTTCTTCTGTGTCATCACAGGGTCGACCTGCTGATCTGGATTCGATGACGTTAGTGGTGAAGGGTGCCTGGATACCGTTCCTGTAGCCACACTTTCCTGTCGGAGACAGAATTTATGTCCTCCATCTGCGTGCGCCTAGTGTTATCCAATGTGAACGTGTGTGGACGTTTTCGAAATGTTTCCGAATCGTTTAACTGAGGCAGGACGTGAGTTCCAGACTCGTATTCACATATTCGGATGTGGCAAACAGCCTGAAAAACACACCAAGGCCGCCCAGCACACTAGTCCTTAATCCACCAGATGGACTCAATACGGAGCCTGCGCGCCCCCTCGAATGTCGAAAGCAAAGAGCTAACGCGCGCGGGTATCCGGGCGTGTCATCCAAAGGAAAGCCTACATGGACTAAAACTAGTAGACGGCCGAACATGGAGATTAAATACCACGACCTCACACATAATACCCGTGTCTGCTCCTTACTTATGCCAAGTCTTATGGCTCGCTCGAATTCTTGGAGAGACGTGGTTCCATCACGCTTTCCGTATTCAATACCTGCTCCCTCTCGCATCCTGTACACTTCAAAAAGTTTCCACACCTCCTCAGACAGTTAGAACACTTTTATCTCTCCTTCATCTGCCGTCCACTCAGTTCCCAAAATCATATCGTTTCCCCATCTTTGACAACCCTCTCCTGTTGCTGCTCCTCTATCAACACATCCGGCCTTTCTTTCTTCACCAATCTCTTCATGTCCATTGTGAATAAAATTTCTTTCGCCCTTTTCTCCCAGACCACAAACTCATCCCTGATATCTATCCCTCCTTTCAACCTCAACCTACCCTACCCATCCCAAATGAAGGTTTCAACCCAATGTTTCCTTACATAAGTAGCATCTCATTCATCTTATGCCCCTGTATCTTACCCATCAATTCCTCTGTACGAGCATTTCTCAAACGCTTTTCCATAAACACTGCCTGAAAAAACAAGTGAAGCACGCAGGAGGGGAGGAGGAAACGAAAGGGAACTGCACGACTTGAGTGTGCGGCTGGTCCTCCCTGGGGCGTGGGTGTGTGTGTTTGTCCTTAGGATAATTTAGGTTAAGTAGTGTGTAAGCTTAGGGACTGATGACCTTAGCAGCTAAGTCCCATAAGATTTCACACACATTTGAAAATTTTTTTCACGACTTGAGAGGGTGCGTGATGTGATTTCAGCAGAATCGAGTCAAATTTACGAAGAAGCTGGCAGCATGAGCCAACTTACCAGTACGACGTTGCATTCCCTGTGGCATAGATACACGCTCTGATTCGGTTGGTAAGGAAGTTAGAAAGCCATTATATTCTCTCTCGGGCGAGGGAGAAGACAGAAATGACGTCCAGGATGGTCTCACAGGTGTTCTACGGGGAACAGATCTGGGGATATCGCTGCCTAAGTGAATACCTCATAATCAAGGAACCAGTTCGTAGAGACACGTGCCATATCTGCTGTCGAGAAACTTCTTCGCCTACAGTCGCATGAGAGGTAGCACATGATGACGCAGGACGCCCGTGATATATAGTTGTGCCCTCAGTCACTGCCATCTGTCACCTGAAGTCACACCCAATGACCAGCCACACCATCTGGTGTATTTTTCTCCAAAAAATAGGAAGATTAGAAACTCCCCTCATCGCCGACATACTAGTAGGCGATGCCAATTCGAGGTGATGCAAAACCATGATTCATCGCTGAACAGAATGCGACGTCATTCATCTGAAGCCCATGCTTCCCGGTCACGACACCATTCCCGACACGACCGTTTGTGTTGTGGTGATGTTGGCAGTGTAGCTATGGGACGGTAAAGCCCAACTCCGGGTGCAGTTGGTCTCTGACCAGTGGTGATCTAAAATGTTGTAGGTAGCCCCCTACTTATTTTCGGATGGCAGGCGCGGATGTCAAGGGATTACGCTGTGCTTGCCCCCTAAATCTGGGTATTCAGATTCTCGATTCGACCAGCCAGTCAAACTTAGACGCGAAATGAGATCCCTTTCAAAGTGTGTCAGGTGCTAACAACGTTGTCTCACGCAAGTGCGTGGTATCTCTGTGTACTGCCCAGTGATCTCTAAATGTGTAAGGCTGTTCACATCCCTTATATAGCCTACAAAACCTGGTAACAAAAATAAACGTAAACAACACTAATATACTTTTCTGACTGCTGGTGTAATATTCTATCCAATGCTTTCCACATTCCAATCTCTAACGTCAGTTACCAGGAGACCCCAACAATAGCATCCTCAATATCTGCGTCTACATCTACGTGATTACTCTGCTATTCACAATAAAGTGCCTGGCAGATGGTTCAGTGAACGACGTTCAAGCTGTTTCTCTACCGTTCCATTCTCGAACGGCACGCTGGAAAAACGAGCACTTAAATTTTTCTGTGCGAGCCCTTATCTCTCTTATTTTATCGTGATGATCATTTCTCCCTATGTAGGTGAGTGCCAACAGAATGTTTTCGCAATCGGAGGAGACTGGTGATTGAAATTTCATGAGAAGATCCCGGTGCAACGAAAAACGCCTTTGTTGTAATGATTTTCACTCCAATTCACGTATCATGTCTGTTGCACTATCTACCCTATTTCGCGAAAACGAGTCGCCCTTCTTTGAACTTTTTCAATATCATCCGTCAGTCCCACCTGATACGGATCCCACACCTCACAGCAACACTCCAGAATAGGACGGACAACTGTAGTGTAATTAGTCTCTTTAGTAGATCTGTTGCACCTTCTAGGTGTTCCATCAATGAATCGCAGACTTTGGTTTGCTCTACCCACAACATTATCTACGTGATTGTTCCAATTTAGGTTATTCTTAATTGTAATCCCTATGTATTTTGTTGAATTTACAGCCTTCATATTTGTGTGACTTACCGTTTAATCGAAATTTAGGGGATTTCTTTTAGTACTCATATGAATAACTTCACACTTCTCTTTCTTCAGGGTCAGTTGCCACTTTTCGCACCACACAAATATCTTATCTAAATCATTTTGCGATTTATTTTTTCATCTGATCACTTTACAAGACGCTAAATGACAGCATCATCTGCAAATAATCTAAGAGACCTACTCAGATTGTCTCCCATGTCGTTAATATATATCAGGAAGAATAGAGGGCCTATAACACTTCCTTAGGAAACGCTGGATGTTATTTCTGTTTTACTCAATGACGTTCCGTCTATTACTACGTACTGTGACCTTTCTGACAGGAAATCACGAATCCAGCCCCACAGCTGAGGCGATATCCCATAGGCACACAGTTTGGTTAGAAGACGCTTGTGACGAATGGTGTCGAAAGGCTCCTGAAAATCTAAAAATATGGAGTCAATTTGATATCCCCTGACGATAGCACTCGTACTTCACGAGTATAAAGAGCTAGTTGTGTTCCTCAAGAACGATATTTTCTGAATCCGTGCTGACTATGTGTCAGTAAATCGTTTTCTTCGAGGTACTTCATAATGCTCGAATACAGTATATGTTCCAATACCCTACTGCAAATCGACATTAGTGATATAGGCCTGTAATTCAGCGGATTACTCCTATTTGTCTTTTCGGGTATTGGTTTGACTTGAGCAACTTTCCAGTCTTTTAGGTACGGAACTTTCTGTGAGCGAGCGGTTGTATGTAATTGCTAAATATGGAGCTATGGCATCTGCATACCCATAAAGAAATCTGACTGGTATATCATCTGGACCTGAGGTCTTGCCTTTATTAAGTGATTTAAGCTGATTTGCAACACCGAGGACATCTGATTCTATGTTTCTCATCTTCGCAGTTGTTCTTGATTGGAATTCGGGAACATTTACTTCGTCTTCCTTAGTGAAGGAGTTTCGGAAAACGGTGTTTAATAACTCTACTTTGTTGGCACTGTCATCAGTGACTTGACTCTTGTTATCACGCAGTGAAGGTATTGACTGCATCTTACCATTGTTTTGCTTTATATTTGACCAGAATCTCTTTGAGTTTTCTGCCAGATTCCGAGACAGAGTTTCCGAAGATCACCGAAGTGCTTCATCTTCCTTTTCGTTAGCAGTTGTTTATTATTCTGCTGGTGTTAATAGTTGTGAAACTGTGAAATGATAGCACGATATTGAGAGATGCTTTAATATGAAACCGAATTATATATGCTGTTTAGTTTGTCTAATATTAATAATATTAATTATCATTTTGGGGGGTAACTTCCGATCGCAGCACCCAATCGTGGAGAAGGGCCTCTATTTAGGCGGGCTTTCTTACAATACCCGTACCAAACAAACCATCTGTCATCCGTTCCTCACACCACATCACGTCATCTTCTCACTGCACCTTCTCATCTGCTTTAAAAAGAACTTCTAGAGTATGAATATGTTGGCTGTTAAGCCAGAAATACCGTATTACGAAGGGTCCGGTTTCGAGTTGCAGTGTGCATGTTAAAATGGTTCCTAATAACTAACAGCACGCTACAAAACGAAAACCTCATTCTGGAAAGGTGGGTCATTAGAGATTACTAGAGCTGCTTTCCAAGTACGGAGAATCTGAAATCGCAGTTACCTTTCTCTGTGGCAGCAGCTACTGTAGAAGAAGTCATCTGAGATAACTTGTACTGTTTCACCTTAAGTCATAGTGTTATGTTACACTGTAGGAACAATTACAGATGTAGAAGATTTTGGTCGAATGGTCGCACTTAGCGAGGGTTTTGCGGACGTGGAAATTGGTGTCATCTTGTAGGTAAATGTTAAAATGTTTAATAGTGTGTGACAGTTCCACTCCCGCGTTTTTGAACTTTTATCACAAGACTTTCTGTTCTCTGACCTTCAGATGACGTTGCAAGGAATCTGTGTAGCGTTTAGATAATTGCTCCTCATGGTCTTAGTTTTTGGCAAAATACTGCCAATAAAACAGTCCTTACACCATCAGCATTAGAAGAGGTTAGCTTTGAGGGCGACCGAGACCTCGATAACTTGACTGCTCACAGTAAAATGTCCCTACTCTCGATTTTACTGACCTTGTTGAAATGTTACTGGCAAATGCATGTGAATTTCCAACACAGATAAAGCATATTTATTAATAATTTATCATTCATTTGTCGAGCACGTTGTAGAACTGAACGAAGAACGCAACCTGTTGTGAATACTCAAAGTAAATGGATATCGGAGTCACGCGTCACGTGCAATATGCACGTAGCGCTCTAGACAGCGTTACCTTTGTCACTGGCTGCAGTTCCAGGAGTTCCCGGCTCGTTAGGTGATTTTATGTCACAGTTGTCACAGATAGCGCTACAGATCATTCCCTGCCAAAGACAGACGTTAAGAAGCGTTCCCAGGTTGACGCAGATACGTATACTTAACGATACCTTTCCAACCCATAACAGGCTGTGTTTATCATACTTACCAATACGTAGAGTTCATCGGTAAGCTGTAAGAGTCGTTCTGGAAAATGGGTCGTTTTCCATTGTTTACCTTTCTGTATTGTATGAGGAGTGCCGGAGTAGCTGCTTATAAACGGAAAACCTCACTGAAAAATGCTACGTGCGGCGTTAGGTCGCCTTCTTTACTACAAAACAGCTCTGTCAATGGAAGGATATTTGTGTGAAGATGGGTCGTGAGATGGAGTGTGGAATTGTCACGAACGCATGAAAGTGTTGAGAATGTCTCATGAACGGCATATGTCTACGTGCGTTGTGGCTGCACTGGAATTATTATGTGGAAAGCAGTGAACATTTATGCATAGTATCAAACTGTAGAAAGAACTGAGAGTTTAAGGCTGAATGAAGTCCACGCGAAAGTGGGATAATAGAGAGACATTGTACAAAGTAGACTTACAGATTAAGTATACTGTTGTCTAGGGGTCAGAGTAAGAATCAATGAAAATTTGACAAAGTGAACAAAAAACGATCAAGTGTTTTGTGAAATGATTTATCTAAAAGTTAAAAATGAAACAGGTTAGCCTTTGGATGATGCTGTAAATCATGTGCAGCGGCAGAGATGTGTTAGTGATGTAGGGAAACCACTGAGTGAAATTTAACCAGGCAAATATCCTCTAGTATTCTTTAAAATTCTCATTTGCTGTACATAATTTCGAGCTCATTCAAAGTCGCATCAAATGTCTCTCTAATCTGTTTCTTGCTTTTGAAAGAATCATTCCACAAAGTTTTGGTCGTTCGTTTGAATTTCTTTTCGTTTTCAAGTTTTGTTCGGACAGCATGAAATATATTTAAATATCGATCAAGAAACTATCATTATTGAGAGAACACTGATTAAAAGAAAGCAGAGAAGTTTAATTTAGACTGTGATTTGATATTTTTTGACACCTCATTTGTATATCTAGCAGCAGGTGTTCGTATATATTTCTAGTTTTCCTCAAATCACTAATTAAATTTTTGTTATTACCCTGATTACTTTCAAGCAATTAAGCTTTTTTGGACAGAAATCCATTCTGTAATTTCTAAGGAGTCTTGCATTCGCCCCGCAGGGATCGAATGAAGGGTAGAGCCACGGGTCGTAACACATATGTAATGTAACATCCACTGTTCAAAGTGCCGTCAATGCGAACAAGAGGTGACCGAGACGTGTAACCAATGGCACCCCATACCATCACGCCGGGTAATACGCCAGTATGGCGATGACGATTACACGCTTCCAATGTGCGTCCACAGCGATGTCGCCAAACACGGATGCGACCATCATGGTGCTGTAAACAGAACCTGGATTCATCCGTAAACATGACGTTTTGCCATTCGTGCACCCAGGTTCGTCGTTGAGAACACCATCGCAGGCGCTCTCATCTGTGATGCAGCGTCAAGGGTAACCGCAGCTATGGTCTCCGAGCTGATAGTACATGCTACTGCAAACGTCGTCGAACTGTTCGTGTAGATGGTTTTTGTCTTGCAAACATCCCCATCTGTTGACTCAGGGATCGAGGCGTGGCTGCACGATCCGTTACAGCCATGCGGATAAGATGCCTGTCATCTCGACTGCTAGTGATACGAGGCCGTTGGGATCCAGCACAGCGTTCCGTATTACCCTCCTGAACCCACCGATTCCATATTTGTTAACACTCATTAGATCTCGACCAACGCGAGCAGCAATGTCGCGGTACGATAAACCGCAATCGCGATAGGCTACAATGTGACCTTTATCAAAGTCGTAAACGTGATGGTACGCATTTCTCCTCCTTACACGAGAACTCACAACAACGTTTCACCAGGCAACGGCGGTCAACTGCTGTTTGTGTATGAGAAATCGGTTGGAAATGTTCCTCATGTCAGCACGTTGTAGGTGTCGCCACCGGCTCCAACCTTGTGTGAATGCTATGAAAAGCTGATCATTTGCATATCACAGCATCTTCTTCCTGTCGGTTAAATTTTGTGTCTGTAGCAGGTCATCTTCGTGGTGTAGCAATTTTAATGGCCAGTAGTGTACAAAGGTGAGTAGCCACTTGCTAACAGCAAAACCTGAAAAGACGCAAGATAAGAACCGAAAGATATCGGCTGTCTACGAAGTGTGCTAATAGAAGTGGAGGAGATAGTCGTAAGAAGGGAGACACCAAGACAAGACTGCAGTTGCCGAAGATAGGCATCTGTGGTGACTTACAATGTTGGCACAAATCTGAGGGAGAACATTTTAAAGCTGTATGTCGCGTACACAAAGAAGTGTGACAAAATCTATGGTACGAAAGAAGAAAAAGAAAAAGCTGGAAGTACTAGGAACATTGTGCTTGCAGAATGAACTTACAAATTAAATGTGCCAAAATGTAATCAGTGGAGAAGGTTCTAGAGAAGAAAGACGAGTGAAGAAGTCTATGATTCATCCTGACTAGGAGACGAAAAATATTATTGCAACATGTAGTAACGTATCTAATAAAAACTAACTTCAAAGTAAAAAGAACAACATAACCGCAAACCTTATGAAGATGGAGAGCAATTAAAACATGCAACAAAGATGATCAGACATGTTGTATGTAGTAGGTATGCAAGGATGAAAAGACTGATTGGCACGAGATAGGGAATCCGTGGAGGATTCCTGTCGAGTGACAGGTCAGTAAAATAAAATTTACAGTGAGTTATTACTATCTAAATTGGGCCACTACTTCGACTATAAGCACTGTGCGTATCAATATAGGAAAGTATCCAGAGGTATTTGATGGTTTATAGTGGCGTGGTTTTATGGGATGGAGTTTATCGCAAAGCTGACTCGCTAACTCAGACTTTTGATTGGAACCCGGCTTAATGGCTTCGCGTCAGACAGCTGCAACCATCGTTTCCGGTGATAGCTGCAGCAGTACATCAAAATATGGCTGCCATTATTCACAAACCCTTGGCTACTGGAACGTAAATGAACCTTCGATACTGGAGGATTTCATAAACGGAAAAGCCAATCTCGTAACAGACACCACAAAATCATACGCGTCCAAGAGATTTTTCATTTCATTTTGGTGTGGATGAACGGATGATTTTAATTGAACAATGTATTTCAGTAGCAAGTCATGAACTGAAAAGTATTAGTTAAAATTTTGTGGCGCGATACTGAGCATTTCAGGCACCGAAATACGTCGCCTAAGAAATAAGGGATGCTGGGAGAATATTTAATAGCCATTTCTCCAGACTCTACGTTAGTACCTGCCGTTGCAGTTAAGAAAGGGGCTGCCTTACATATTTTACAATTTTATTACACGACGCAAGTAAATTCAAAACTATCATTATTTCAAATTTTGAAAAATTTAGCAATATGAATGAGTTCTATTTTTCAAATAAGGTTAATTATTTTTCATATACTGATTTTATTTCGAAACTTGTTTGTTCTTATTTCCATCTGAAGCCATCCACATTAAAATTTTTCGTTATATACTTTAAAAATAGCTTCAAGAAAACATAGATGTAATGTATTTTATTTATTTCGTAAATTATTTTCTTTGATGTATACACAATGTCTGTTCTTCTTAGTTAGTTGCTGAAAGTCGTATGATGTCGAGGGGACAAAGATATAGTTCTTGACACATACTGCCATCTTGTGCAATTTTTGCTTGAAAATTAATGCAAACGACTCTGTGTGTTGAAGTTTACAAGTGTAATTGCGCATCGTTGTTTAGTTTTATTTACGTAAACCTATTTTTAAAAATGAAGTGTAATTTTTGTTTTGTAAATGAACCTTCGATACTGGAGGATTTCATAAACGGAAAAGCCAATCTCGTAACAGACACCACAAAATCATACGCGTCCAAGAGATTTTTTATTTCATTTTGGTGTGGATGAACGGATGATTTTAATTGAACAATGTATTTCAGTAGCAAGTCATGAACTGAAAAGTATTAGTTAAAATTTTGTGGCGCGATACTGAGCATTTCAGGCACCGAAATACGTCGCCTAAGAAATAAGGGATGCTGGGAGAATATTTAATAGCCATTTCTCCAGACTCTACGTTAGTACCTGCCGTTGCAGTTAAGAAAGGGGCTGCCTTACATATTTTACAATTTTATTACACGACGCAAGTAAATTCAAAACTATCATTATTTCAAATTTTGAAAAATTTAGCAATATGAATGAGTTCTATTTTTCAAATAAGGTTAATTATTTTTCATATACTGATTTTATTTCGAAACTTGTTTGTTCTTATTTCCATCTGAAGCCATCCACATTAAAATTTTTCGTTATATACTTTAAAAATAGCTTCAAGAAAACATAGATGTAATATATTTTATTTATTTCGTAAATTATTTTCTTTGATGTATACACAATGTCTGTTCTTCTTAGTTAGTTGCTGAAAGTCGTATGATGTCGAGGGGACAAAGATATAGTTCTTGACACATACTGCCATCTTGTGCAATTTTTGCTTGAAAATTAATGCAAACGACTCTGTGTGTTGAAGTTTACAAGTGTAATTGCGCATCGTTGTTTAGTTTTATTTACGTAAACCTATTTTTAAAAATGAAGTGTAATTTTTGTTTTGTGAAACTATTGCGACTAGCTATAATGCGAAAGTTCTAAACTTGCCAGACAGTGTGAAAACGCGAAAATTCTATATCTTAAGTGAGGGCAATAAATCAAGAGACGGATGTATTTTAACCATGAGGTGTTCTTATCTGAACCTGGCTCATAATACTTCCACGCAAATTGTTCTTTCACTGAGACATTTTTCGTCGAGGAGCTACGAAAAACATTTAGTAATGATTTTCTTGGTCGACCTTCTTTCTCACTTATCTTGGCTGCACTACACTAGAGTTGTCATTGTTTAAAAAGTGTTCTTGGTTTTAAGAATAGTTACAGAAAGAAATGGTTCAAATGGCTCTGAGCACTATGGGACTTAACATCTGAGGTCATCAGTCCCCTAGAACTTAGAACTACTTAAACCTAACTAACCTACGGACATCACACGCATCCATGCCCTAGGCAAGATTCGAACCTGCGACCGTAGCGGTCACGCGGTTCCAGACTGTAGCGCCTAGAACCGCTCGGCCACTCCGGCCGGCAATTACAGACATATCTCAGATCCGCACACTTAATTGTTTTATGTATTAATAAAGGAGAGGGTTGTAGCAATGTCATGTAACGTCAGAAACGAGGAATTCGACAATATAATTATACAGGGTGCAAATTTTAAGTTGACAAACCAGAAAAACTCGAAAAATAAGCTCCACACGAAAAAATTTGTAGAATGCAAAGTTCATTATTTTCGAGGGGGACATCAGCTATGCTACAATTAGCCCGCCACCCCAGCCCCTTGGGGATGGGGCGGGAGGAAACTTTAAAATTTCAAATGGGAAACCCCATTTTTTATTGCAGAATCAGATTCTAGATAGAAAGCTACGTACATTTTGTCTTAAACATTTGTTTTGATTCTTGGTAGTTGGAGCTGTAATTCGAGAAAATCCATGTACTCATTTTTGCGTCGAAAATGGTTACGGATAAATAAAAATCACTCATTTACTTCGTAAATTTTGATTCGCTAAAACTAAAACTCTCTCTCTCTCTCTCTCTCTCTCCCATAGGGTGGTGTCTGAGAGAGAGGAATTAGAGTTTCACAAATGTTGACCCAAACCCAAATATTAATTTTTTCCGCATATTCCGATAAGTTTCGTTTGTATCCTGGTCACGGAGCCACAAAATTCTTAATTATTAAACAAATCCTTTGACTAGCTAACTAAATAACCAAACATCCTACTTAGTAACGAGTGAACTCATTACCTCACAGAGTAAACAAAGTAAAAGACTAACTGAGGAAAAGACTAATCCACTCGCTAACTAAAGATGAACGTATTCCCGTTTAAGATTTGGTGGTCTTGAAAAGGAACGACAGGTTTCGTTTTATTGTTGATTATTTGCAAATACTTACAAGTAAATGAATTTCGGGCTGCGTGTTTCCAGTGAGGCCCCTCGCCTCTCACTTTCAGCCTTTCTTGCTGTCCGTAAATCCCTTTCATCTCACTTCTTTATGAAATCAAATGATCAAAGTGATGACCTCCAACTTCGATGCATTTATTGTCTCGTGCTGTAAATCCCTGCACACATCTTGATAACACGTGTCGTGTAACTGCAGCGCAAGCATCTCTTTTTCTTTGCAGCACGTTTTCGCGAGTTTTAGGCGTTTCCTGATAAACGATATCTTTCAGATAACCCCAAGAGAAAAAATCTGGCGAGGTATGGTCCGGCGATCTGGCCGGCCATTTCACAGCAACCATGGTAAAGTCGATCTAGTGCATCCCTCGCTACTAATAAATAATGCGGTGCACAACCATCATGTTAAAACCAAATATTTTGTCGAAGTTCGGTGCTCAGGTCTTCAAGTAAATCTGGCAGTTCACTTTCAAGTAGGTTTCGATATTTGTTGCCATTTAAATTACCGTTGGTAAAATATGGACTGATCAGTTTATCGCCAATTATACCACACTAAATATTAACTGATCAAGGTCGCTGATGGTTGACTTCTCGAATCTAGTGTGGGTTCTGTTCACTCCAGTAATGCATTTTATGGCGATTAACTTCGCCGTGGTTTGTGAATGTTGCCTCATCGGAGAAAAGTACTCTGGCAAAAAAGTTTTGGTTTGTTTGCATCCGCTCAACTGCCCAGTTACAAAACATTAGACGGTTTTGGAAGCCATCGTCGTATAGTACATGGTATGGATGAAATTTGTGGAGGTTCAGGATTTTCCAAACACTCCTGTGTGAAATCCTGATTGCCCTGACACTTCTCTTCCGCTCGCATGTGGATTATGAGCCACAGCAGCTAGGACTGCCACTTGATTGTTGTCTGCACAGCTGCACGGGTTCTTTTTTTCTGATTCACACTACCTTCAGCAGTAATTTCTTTAATAACTCGAACAAAAGAGGACCGTGATCGTACTTAGCCAGGAAAACGCTGCGCTTAAAGCGCGACTGCATCGTCAAAATTTCTCTCACTTTCTCCATAAATGTACACCATCTCAATTTTTTCTTCCACAGAAAGATAATTCATAATGACCTATGCCACCTATTAATCTCACGAGAGGAAAGTTGAGTGGCGTCGAGAAAGGCATGGTTAGAATTTCTATGCGCGAGAAGCGGCCCGCTCGGCGTAATTCCGCCTGGCAATAGTAACTCGGCGTCAAACGCGACTGGTAGCGAACAAAAGCCGCTAACGCAGTCACACAAGGTAATCAAACATAAGTCGCCCAAACGACAATAGCTGTAATCGATGTATTGCTGTCTGAATGCTCAGACGGGTAAAAGATATAGTGCGTTTATTACATTAATATTTACAATATATAAAGCCCAGTCTCATTACGAGAAAGGGCGAATTTCTCGTCCCCGCTACCCATCGGCGGCACTCCGAAACATTACGTCACTTATCAGCAAGGACTGGATAAGAACATCGATTATCGATCAGGGCAGTGTGTGATATCGATTATCGTACATAATTATAAAAATATAAACGACGTAGCAGCCGCGGTATTCCGAAATAAAATAAAGTGTAAACAATGTGATTTAAGTCAATAAAATTATGAAAGTCGTTTCTACGTTTTTCCATCCGAAACTAAACGACTCAAATTAAGCAAGCACCCCAGTGGTGAAACTTCTCGACAAACAAGAATGATTACTCCGAATCTAATAAAAATTAGGTTCGTAAGTAAGTTAGTTTTTTAGTTAATGAGTTCACTCGTTAGTAAGTATGATGTTTGATTAGTTAGTTAGCTAGTCAGATGATTTGTTTGATAATTAAAAGTTGTGTGACCTCATGACCACGAAACAAACAAAACTTGCCCGAATCTGCGCAAAAAATTAATATTTGGGTCAACATTTCTAAAACTCTTATTCCTCTCGCTCAAACCCCACCCTATGGGGGGGGGGGGGAGAGGGACAGTTTTAAGAATGAGATTTTTCACTCTGCGCTGATATGAAACTTCCTGGGAGATTAAAACTGTGGGCCGGACCGAGACTCGAATTCGGGACCGAGTTCGAGTCTCGGTCTGTCACACAGCTTTAATCTGCCAGTAGGTTCCAGAGAGATTTTTACTTTTAGCGAATCAAAATTTACGAAGTAAATAAGTATTTTTTATCTAGCCGTTACCCTTTTCTGAGGAAACATGAGAACATGGATTTTCTTGAATTGCAGCGCCAACTACCAAGAATCAAATCAAATGTTCAAGACAAAATGCACGTTGTTTTTCATATAGAATCTGATTCTGCAGTAAAAAATGGGGTTTCCTATTTGAAATTTTAAAGTGGCCTTCCGCCCCGCTTCAGGGGGCTGGGGTGGTGGGCTAATTTTAGCACAGCTGATGTCCCCTTCAAAAATAATGAACTTTGGGTTCTACAAATTTTTTCGTGTGGAGCTTATTTTTCGAATTATTCTGGTTTGTCAACTTAAAATTTATACCCTGTATAAGGTCGCTCTCATACAGAAAATTTTAAATTCATTAATGATTTTTGTACCTGGGAAAAAAGGAAAGAAAACCTACTAGCTGTTAAGGAATATGTCACTGCCAGACGGAGCCTTTTCCTAAGCTTGTTCATAGAACTTAATCAGCACACATACAGTTCAGACAGTAAGAAATAGCTGTGGCGTGTAGAGTAGCAAGGCCAGCAACATACGGATTTGTTAACGCCCATCCAAAGACGTTCAGGTCAGCAGTTAATGCGAACGAAGACGTAAGAGTTTAAAAATGCAGAAAGGCTGAAGAGGACCGACACTATGCACAGACATTGATAGTTCATCCTCAACATACAGATATGTAAATTATCAGGTATAAATAGGCGGGTATGTCAATTATTGTCAGACTTCAAGATTGGTGATTAATAACTGGAAATAGTATCAAATGCAAACTATTTAGGCACTTGTGTCAATAATGACCTAGAACAGATCGACCACATGTAAACATGTGTAGAGAAAGGAAACGGCTGACAGACTAACTGGAAGAATCTTAAGAAAATGTAATTCACCCACAAGGCTCTCGTTTAAGAAATTTTTTAATATTGTTCCTCAGTCTGCGACGCTTACTGGACCGTATTAATAGACAGGGTAGAGGAAATCCTAAAACAGACACCGAGATATCAATCACCTTCTAGTGGCTAAAGCTAGAAGAGAACCACAATAGATGTGAGCGGGGTTTACTCCAGCAATTGTGACAGCACAAGAACGCAAAATATTCAAGTAAGATATTAATTTAATACACATCTCATGAAATTCATTACGTGAAAATCAGAGCACTGTGGACGCAAACGGAGGTCTACCGACAGTGTTCTGACGCACCGTTCACAGTTGGAAGGGGAAAGCAAGAATGATGCTCAATGTACCCGCAATCACTCGCAGTGGCTTCCGATATAGACGGATAAAATCACTTAAAATTCTGTGGAAGAGAGAAATATTGTTATAGAGAGCCTGATGGAAATTGGGCTTGTCATAATAATGCAGAAAGAGAAAGGAAATATTTTAACTTCCTGTAAAAAATACGATACCTTCGATCAAATTATGCAGTTTTTGTAGTATGTAAAATACTAAACTTACGTTAAGGAACACGATTTATAAGCACCTGCGACTTGCAATTAATAAGCTGTTCTGCAACTAGGAGGTGTGTGTGTGTGTGTGTGTGTGTGTGTGTGTGTGTGTGTGTGTGTGTGTGTCTGTGTGGTCAGGTGGATGATGGCTTTGTTTGTAGTGGTGACATTGCTGTTTTGCTGTTTTGTTGTTGTTGTTGTGTGGACGTACACGAGTGGGCAGAAGCGGGGATTACTTTGTAATGCAGTTTATACAACATAATCTTTTCATTGGGAGATGAAGCAGCTTGCCCAGGATAGAGTAGCATGGAGAGCTGAAAGTCTGAAACTTCCTGGCAGATTAAAACTGTGTGCCCGACCGAGACTAGAAGGTAGGAGGCGAGATACTGGCAGAAGTAAAGCTGTGAGTACCGGGCGTGAGCCGTGCTTCGGTAGCTCCGATGGTAGAGCACTTGCCCGCGAAAGGCAAAGGTCCCGAGTTCGAGTCTCGGTCGGGCACACAGTTTTAATCTGCCAGGAAGTTTCATATGAGCGCACACTCCGCTGCAGAGTGAAAATCTCATTCAGCTGAAAGTCTGTTAAATCCCGTCGTGTGACAATAATCACGTTGTAAACCATTTCAGATGGATCACCTGAGTAAAAATGATAGCTCCGCCAATGCACTGGCCCTTTATACCTTGCGTACCTGATGCTGTCGCTATCTGTATATGAACAAATCACTGTCCCACGACTTTTATCAGCCCGGTGTAATGTGTATCCACAGAAATGGGGGCCGTAATTCAAAAGGTATCATGGTGATCTCCATACTAGTCCGCCATTCGGATATCCTGGATGGGACTGACAAGTGGTAGGTGACCATGGGAAAAAAACTGAATACCCAACGAAAGGGTAGAATTCTACAAATCGGGATGTGGAATGTCAGAAGTTTCAACATGGTAGTGAGGCTAGAACATCTGAAATGCTAAGGTTGAATCTCAGGACTGAAGACCACAACAACAACATTCTTTTTATCTCCATGCTTTAAAGACCGGCTGAATAAATGATGTCCAGAGTCTTGAAAAAACAGTGTCATTTTATCTTCTATGGTGAAATCAATATGTGTGCGTATTTTCTTTGTGCGGAAAGTTGATGGTATGCAAAGATGTACACACATAAATAAACGTATATATATGCGGAAATTCAATAGAAATAGTTCCTCCATATAGCACATAGAACGACAAACAAACTCCAAGCAAATTGAAACACCCCATCGTTCAAGAGATGCTGTTACCAAGCAGTGGGTATTTAGCGGCTTATATGCCAAGGCCGCAACGCAATGTATAAATGGCAGGAAGAAATTTTAGGAGAAGATGTAAAAAACCTATCAGCTATTGGAAGAATTACACCAGTCTTTTCACTAATACACAACATTTCAAACAGCATAGCCATCGCCCCACAAAGCACGATATGCGAAGTACGAGAGTAAATAACCACAAAACATATTTCAACCCACAGCAATAGAACAATCACATCCCAAAGGCACTAACAGAGGACAGGCAGTTTATAAACAAGAACTCACCGTCGAACTTGGGCAAAGACACGTAGTACATATAAAACACATACCCATGACACACAAATAAAAATATTGACTACAGATATGACGTAAATACATTAGACTATATAATTGACAGAACAGCAGATAACAAAGCATTATAATACTGCAATACGGCGGAAAGTGCGTGTACAGTTCATGTGTTGCACTGGCAGGACTTTGTAATGCTGAAGGCAGAATAACTTCAACAGAACCCAAGGGCACTTGTAGTGCAACACCATCACAAAGTGTATACAGGATGGTCAGAAACAGTAGGAAAAGCTTGTGAGGGTGTACCAGGGTAAGCTGTGCTGGAAAATGGTTTTTAAGAAAAATATTCGACACGCTGGGCCGTTTCCGAGTTTAATTAACTCAGAAACATTGAAATTACCCTTTGCCGGCTTTGCGCGCTCATATTCAAGCGACCCACAGTCATTGTCAGTTGTTCTCACAGTATAGATGATGGCGCACGAGACTGCTCAGCCTTTGGCTCGGGTTCGATACTTACTACCGTCCCATGTCCAATTTTTGTATCACTCTTTGTTCGGCTTTAGAAAACCAAGCGAAGAACACTTTGGCGATACCCTCTCTGGCAGACCGCTTGAATTTCCGCAAGCAACAGCCTGATGGCTAACTTCAATGCTAATTAACTCGGAATTGGCGCAACTTGTCGAATTCTTTTCTCAGCAATTATTTCCCAGCGTAATCTACCCTGTAATACCCTTACAAACATCTCAGATGGTTTCTGACTATCCTGTGTACTGAGCATGAATGTGTCAGGTTCGGAAAAGTGTACAACCTATAGATACAATGGAGATAAAAGTGCTGCATGTAAGTAAAAATGTGTAAATATTTAAGATCACTGAAGATGCTCCATTAAGGGAGGCAAAATGTCTATGGCAAACATAAATTGCCGTTTTCCAATTGAATCAGTTATTCTGAAAAGGGCACGAGTCACATTTTTGGCCATATTGAGTTATGCCTGGATTTGGTATCTATGAAGATAGATACATCGGGGATTAACAGTCATTGAAAGCGGAATGGTAGTTTGAGTTAGACACATGGGACATTCGGATTCGGAAATAGTTAAAGATTTCAATATTCCGAGATACACAGTGTCAAGTGTGCCAACAATAGCAAATTTCAGGCGTTACCTCTGAACACGGATAGTGCAGTAGCTGGCGGCCTTCACTTAAAGACCGAGAGCAGCGGCGTTTGCTTAGAGTTGTCAGTGCTAACAAACAAGTAACATTGAGTGAAATAACCGCAGCGATCCACGTGGGACGGAAGACGAACGCATACGCTAGGACAGTGCGGTGAAATATGACACTAATGGACTATGGCAGGAGATGACAAAAGCGAGTGCCTTTGCTAACAGCACAGTACCGCTTGCAGTGCCTCTCCTGGGCCATTTCGACTGGACCCTAGAGACTGGAAAACCGTGGCTTCGTGAGATAAGTCCTGATTTCAGTTGATAAGAGCTGATGGCAGCGTTCGAGTGTGGTGCAGATATCATGAAGCCATGGATCTGACTTGTCAACAAGGCACTGTGAAAGCTTTGAACGGAGAATATTTAGAAAAATATGGTTTTTAGGCAAAAGAGTGAGGAATAATATAGTTTACTGGAACCCTGAATAAAATGAACATGCTTTCAGAGAAAAATGTGTTGCATTACTGCCGGCTGATGTGGCCGAGCGGTTCTAGGCGCTTCAGTCTGGAACAGCGCGACCGCTACGGTCGCAGGTTGGAATCCAGCCTCGGGCTAGGATGTGTCTGATGTCCTTAGGTTAGTTAGGTTTAAGTAGTTCTAAGTTCTAGGGGACTGATGACCTCGGACGTTAAGTCCCATAGTGCTCAGAGCCATTTGAACCGTTTGTTGCATTACCTATTGAACGCCCCTCGATATGCCTGGCTTGTTACATCATTCACCTTCGCTTCTCTGAAAATGCCTTCAGAACATAGAATAAGCCTAAAACATGCAATTACCAAAACCTATAATACGAAACACAGAACTGTACAGCAACCCTCAGATGCAACAGTGCTGTATGTGATTTTCGTCGCTGCAGGAACACTTCAGCATAGCGTCCTTATGCCGCAGTTTCATTGTATTCGGTGAATTGATACACGTGGTGCACGTCGGTCATTTTTTCATTACTAAAAATATCAATACTACTTTGTATCACTGCTACCATACTGTCAACTAATCCTGTCGGAAACACGAACCTGGGACAGAAGCGAGCAGCACTGAAAGCAAGCTTGAAGGCAAAGTTAAAGTAGGAAATGCTGTTGACGACAGCAAGTTCCATGTGTCAAAGGAACAAGTTTATTGGTTTACAGACGAGACACATGCCACATGCCGTAGACGTCTACATTGGCGGGCAGATCTCCTCCTTTTTTTCTTCTTATTCTCCCTACCGTCTTCCAGTTTGTCTATGTGGTCGGTACTATTGTATGGGTTTTGACGAAGTTAGTGACAGTCAGTGGCCGGATTCTCTTGTACAGATATTTCAGTGAAATACAGATAGGGAGATAAATTGAGGGTAGGAAACGACATGCAGTTACCCCGTAACCACCGGAGTCCACGAGGCTCTGTGCTGGGGTGAGAAAACTTTGAAACGCTATTGGTGGTGTTTGCGTTCTCACGTGCAGAATGTAAGACAGAAAGGTTTGCACGGGAGTCTCTTCAGAAGGCAGCTCCTTTACGACGCGGGAAGTAAATTAACACAATGCTTAACTACCGCAGAGTATGAGATCGTTAGGCTCAGCTAGTGGCGTGTTCCGAGGCCATTTTGGACACGCAAAATGCATATGGGGCAGCGAGCCTCACAAAAAATGACAGGTTGCGTCCACGTATTGTGAGCTGACGATACAATCGGGCAGGTACCGGTTCCTTTGGGCTTCAAGCGAAACACGGGCCTGATTATGATGATGATTACATGTTAATTCAGTGACTAATGTGCAGAAGGAAAAAGTTTCCTTGACTCGCAAATTTTCTGCCGTAACGACGTGAAATGCTGAGCGAACTCTCGTGAGCACCCACATTAGGCTGGCACAAAGGGTTCTTTTGTTTACCCACGCAATTTCCTGCCTCCATGAAATACAAAATGACTTGATAATGCGTGAGCAGTTTAAAACTGTCCTGCTATAGCAGTATCAATCACCAGTTTCTGCATATGCCGTCAAGGCTGCCAGATATTTGGTGCAGCATATATTGTGCGGCAAAATATGGTATTTCTTTATTACTAGCTACGAGACTTGCTTTTAGCTACGAGAAAACTGTGTTCTGATAACTGTGAACAAAGGTATGTGACAGTTACCAGTAGGTAATATTAGTTTTAAAAGATTAGAGAATTCATAAAAACAAAGTCATTTAAGTATTTTTGAGCAACTGGCTTTAATTTGAATTAGTTGCTACAACAGTAGTTCTGGATGAAACTGCTATACACTGAACGGAGTTAAGAAAGAAACTAAAAGGAACACCGTTATTCCTATTTATCTACATATCATCTTAAATGAGGAACGGTCGGCCGGTGTGGCCGAGCGGGTCTAGGCGATTCAGTCTGGAACCGCGCGACAACTACGGTTGCACGCTCGAATCCTGCATCGGGCAGGGATGTGTGTGATGTTCTTAGGTTAGTTAGGTTTAAGTAGTTTTAAGTTCTAAGGGGCTGATGACCTCAGATGTTAAGTCGCGTTGTCTCAGAGCCATTTCAACCATTTTGAAATGAGGAAAATTCCATGTACACACACACACACACACACACACACACACACACAAAATTACAAGAGAAATAAGATACTTTGATTCAATATTTATTCTATAGAATGTTATAGAATTGGTCCTCAGGAATGCAGAACAAGTTAAAGAAAGCGAACTAATTTTCACTTTCAGACTAATACAAAGTAAATAAAATACAGGTAATTCGTAATTTATTGTGACGGTATTTCGTAAAATGAAAAATACTTTTATGTGAAACTTTTAACTTAGAATACTGCACTTAAGACCGAATATTACATAGCAGTCACAATACCTAGTGTTATTAAAAAAAAAAAAAAAAAGAAGGAAAAAAAAAATAAACGGCATTCGTCAGTCCACCGGTACGGTCTTCAGGTTAATGAAAAACTGTGCCTTACTAACGTTTAAATGGGTTTCATTGTTGCTGGAAAGTCAATGACAATGTGCGTTCCTGAATAATTGGGACTCTTTTTACCAAACGCTTTAAGCCCTCATATAGACCGTTCGTAATCATGGCACTGACTTTGTGTGCTGAACTGTCAATTGGAGAAAAAGATTCATTACATACAAAAAATTCAAGGAATAAGCATAACTGGAAGCTTTAGTTAGCACACTAAATTCTTTGATCAAATTTCTACAAGTGTTTTGAATTCACGGCTTAATGCGTATTCGTTTTATTTCCTGTGAAAGAAATGTGACTTGAATTGACTTAAGCCATGTTTCAGCACTGTCCGTATCACAATCTGAAAAGAGTTTGTTGTTCCCACTCTCGAACGCATTTTAAAAAACCATAAAAAATACAGAAATCTATAATCATTGTCTAAATAATGAAATACGTTCTCGCTATTTAAACCATATAAACACCCAGAACGTGATTTTAGCCAACATATCTTCTGCGACCTTGTACTTAAGATATCGCGTATACCATAACAATCTACTCTAAGGTTTTGCGTAATATTAGACGAAATGAAACTGGACCAAGCTTTTGTTATAGAAGGTGCTGCCTAAAACTTGTCGAAATTTGTATGACCTACCCTTACAAACGGTAGCACAACTAACCGCCGCTAGGAACAGCGTAATACAAGTTTCATGCGTCAGTACGGTTGGCAGCTTCGATCTAAGTGGACGAATTTATTGCTGGCGGGAAATTTTCCATTCAGTCGTTTGCTTATGCATGCGCTATTGCAATGACAGACCTGACAGAACAACGTTGCTGTATCACGTTCTGTTTTAAACTTGGTAAAACAGCCGAAGAACAAACATTCGGTAATGACGCTTTGGCCCAGACACAAATGTATGACTGGTTTGAGCGTTTTAAAAATAGCCGGATATCTGTTGTTGATGAAGAACCTTCGACACGACCATGTTCCGCTATTACACCAGAGTTTTTGGCCAAAAACAATACGGCGGTTCTTCCCCTTTGACCGTATTCACTCGACTTGGCTTCGTACAATTTCTTCCTCTTTCCTACATTGAAGGGACGAACATTTGACACAACATAGGAGATTGAAGCGGAATGGCAGTTGGCTCTGAGCAGACTGACTAAAAAAGACTCTCAGTGTCCATTCAAATGGTTCAAATGGCTCTGAGCATTATGCGCCTTATCTTCTGAGGTCATCAGTCGCCTAGAAGTTAGAACTAATTAAACCTAAGTAACCTAAGGACGTCACACATCCATGCCCGAGGCAGGATTCGAACCTGCGACCGTAGCGGTCGCTCGGTTCCAGACTGTAGCGCCTAGAACCGCACGGCCACTCCGGCCGGCAGTGTGCATTCCCTTCGTGGCAGAAGCGCTGAGGTCGGTGTCTGAGCTCCCAAAGGGACTACTTTGGTGACGGTGACGCAAAACTTTGTGCAGACTGACCGTATTTACTGTTAGATTCCGTGGTCTTTTGAGTAGCACCTGGTATTCCTTTGTCTTGATTCTTGCACATAAACATAGCCTCAGCAGATATTCCAGATTAATGACTGGTTACATAAGTAACTTACCCGCCTCCAAAAATGGAAAAAAAATTGAACAGTCAGCGTGTCTGACTGCCACGCAGAGGAAGTGGGTTCAGTTCCCGCTCCAGCCTGCTAAGGGCTTTCCCTTTGTAGGACGACTTGGACGGGATGCACTCAGCCTCGAGAGGCCATCAAGGTTATTATTTTTACATAGGTGACTTAATATTTTACTATACTCACTAGAGCGCTCTACACTCAAATTAGATGTTTTTTATCATAATTCTTACAGTACTTTGATTTAAATATTTTACGTTAGATCCTTTTCTTCTGATTAACATCGTGTTTTTGCTTGCGTTTTTTCTGCATACCTCAAAACTACATGATTAATAATACGACCGTGATAACCAGCCTGGTCGTAGGTTTTATTGAGATCTACCACACGAACATTTATGGGCGGCCTCTGAAAGATGAGACACTGGCCTACTTCAGAGAACGACTGTTCTTGCTTCAGCGAAATTCCAACCAAAGTAAAAAATATTGTTTGCTAAGATCAATCAGTTTTCTAACACTGTGATTATCTGTGGCTCACTGACTTTCAAGGATTAGCATTATACAACAAAGAAGTTCCTTTAATTCCACATATGGAGCTGCTTCAGTTGCCATAGAAATTACATGACTCTGAGATGGTAGCTGAACTGTCTGTAGGTCACACACCACAATGAATATTCAGTAAAATATGTTACCACAAAATAGGATGATAATCTGCTGGTAGTGGGTGCTTTATTGTGGACACAGTTCGGTTGCTTAGAAGTGCATCAGTAATGTTCCCAAATTCGGTGAGTAATTCACATATACCAGTTTAATGTTTAGCTCGATTGAATTATCATAATACTACGTTCAGCGCTAGTGAACTCGCAAGTTCGAACTACCACCGCTTATGCCAAATGAAAAGTTATGTGACTGAGATTTGAAAAATTAGTCCAGATATACATAGGACGAACCATTTTATTGGTAATAAATCCAAAGAACTGTATGTCACAACTGATTCTGTCCGTTCTGTGACTTTCACCCAGAACTTTACTAAATGTAGAAGCTACACTCCCTGAAAAATGTTTTAATTCTTTGCAGCCAATTACCAGGATTGGTGCTAACTGCAGCTAGCACGTGCCGTTTTAATGTCACTAAAGATGGCTTTTCCTCCTCTTGCCTATCGCAACGTTGGTGATTGACCTCTCCCGTCGCCTCCACACATCTCTTACGTAGGCCCTACACCCTCGATAAATTAACCCTTTCATTACACCAGTAAGAAAAACTTTAAAATGGAACTGTACAAGCTACTTTAAATCTTAATATCCAAAATGATCATCCTCACGAATCTTTCAGAACACTACCAAGGTCGTAATTCTTATCATTTATAAATTATAGTAAATGTTCAATTCACAAAGTGATTTTTGTGCTATAAAATGAATCTGGTTTATAGTTAAAAGCAAACAGGCACAGAGTACAATCTAAAACGGTCATAGTTAGCTTTAAACTACCTTTCACGGCTACTGCTAAACTGAATTGGACTAGTTAAGAGGTCTTCCACAAAACTTTGTGAGTCTGAAAGCCGTTGACGTGAGCCACGCTACGTTCTACTGTAACTGACAAAGATATACAAACCTGATAGATCCTACTGCATATAATGCACCAATAGTTAGAGTTCAGCTCAATAAGTGCACCAATTAAGTAGCGAGACCACAAACAGAACATTCCCAAATAGAATTATCTCAGAGTGCAATGCCACTTTTGTCAGATTCATGTTAATACGAGGTGTTTAGCGCTAAGTGAATATACCTATATAATCGGCTTGTAGCTAGCTCTCCTCCAACATTTGTTTGGTAAAATAGGAGACTCATAGGCATATACGTGTGTGTGTGTGTGTGTGTGTGTGTGTGTGTGTGTGTGTGTGTGTGTGTTGAGGTAGTTAAGACGGGCCACACCAGTATATCAAGGATGAATAAATTCCTCGAGGTGCAGTTTTCGTCAAGTTTTAGCCGACAGTGTGGCAAATTTCCTGTCAATCACAAGTAATTTTCATCGTTTATAGTCGCCGCATTACAATACCGACTTTATTTCTTTTTCTAATAGAGCTATAAACTTTTTTCTGAGGCATTTTAAGGAAGCTTCTAAGAGAACTTCAACGACAGCATGTATAGGATCTGATCAAACAGCATCAAGATAACAGCGCCGAAAACCACTAACCCGCCGTCAGGAGAAGATATTCCACAAACGTCTAGCCTGTTATACCTAATATAAACAGACACTTAACACATGTACGGTTCGTGCGTTTCTTTTTTTTTTCCACGTGTGTCATATCAAGTGATCAAAATGTTGACCCTGACCATTGCTACATACTGTGAAGTGATTCTGGAAAAACAATACTGCACGCTGAATTTCATATCAACGGCAGCACAGGCCCGTGTTATGAAGCATTTCATCGGTGTTTCGTAAAAGACGTCTTAATTTGGTCATAGAGAAGATGACAAAAGTGTTAAGTCTGCTGAGTGTGCATACCATTTTGCATTTTTTGAACGACCGTTCCAATGCTATCCAGATGTTCTCTTAAGAGGGTCTGTTATTACATGTACGGAATCGGAGGGACATCCGTCATGTTGGTACCGCGCTGATTGCCTCACGTCCTGTGTAGTGCCTTCCAATAACTGCAGCAGCAGTGTATCATATTTTACGAACTCGAGATACTTGAGTGTATTTATATTCCCAGCAATAAAATGGGAAGCAATGATTCAGGTTTAGAAAACAAGGACCAAACGTTGATAGACGAAGAGCGATGTTTCTTTCCACTCCTTTGAGTCAGTGTGGAGTTTCAACTAACGATTAGAGCATGTTGTAAAGATTGACTTCCTTTGCACTTTTCTTAAACAACATTTAGAGAACTGCAGCAAATTTTGGAACTCGTTGCAAGACAGCTGTAGATGCAGCGAAATGTGAAGAGGTTAAAATGCGATATAATGTTGTGTTCGCTGAAAACGCGTTTGTTTATCCCCCTCGTACTTCCGAGGTGCCTCTTACAGACATTTGAATTGTGTATTACAGCTTCCAAATTGTTAGTTTCATTTCTTTCATCAGCTGCTACGCTTTCTCCTTGGCGTATTTTATTTTTCGCACTTCCAGTTCCTAGAACCTTTTATTTATAGTGTTTGCAAAGACAGATCGTGAGTGTTTGAGACCATCTGGATACTCTTCAGCATACAACCGCACCACCGCTCTAATAGTTTGGCGACATTCGCCATAAAGAATATTCGCTTTTTCGACTGTCGTATCATTGTTAACGGTTAAATAGCTTCACGAGAAAGTTGTCTGATTTCTACAACAGTAGAACAAAGACTGATGGGCTTCAAGCGTAGGGCAGACTTTCATCTTTTCCCCTGACGATGGGACACTGGTTTGCGTCATTGTTATCTTCATACTACTTGATAAAAAAAATTGCTCTAAGCACTATGAGACTTAACATCTGAAGTCATCAGTCCCCTAGACTTCAAACTAGTTAAACCTGACTAACCCAAAAACATCACACACATCCACGCCCGAGGCAGGATTCGAACCTGTGACCGTAGCGGCAGCGCGGTTCCGGAACTATTTGACCAAGTTCCGTACACGTTATGTCGTTCAATTCCTATAACTTCACGGAAACTGCACCTAGACGTGTTTATTCATTTTCAGTATGTTTGCGGGGGGGGGGGGGGGGGGGGGGGGGGGGGGAATTGTCTTGCCTGTCTCATCGTTTGGAGTATTTA
The DNA here is from genome assembly GCF_021461395.2 of Schistocerca americana. Lineage (NCBI taxonomy): Eukaryota > Metazoa > Arthropoda > Insecta > Orthoptera > Acrididae > Schistocerca > Schistocerca americana. Next base: position 288,006,052 of record NC_060121.1, on the reverse strand, counting down.
TCACTGCTTAAAAAGTCGTCTGTGTGACACTCCAGAAAGCGTCTATCCGAATACCAGTAATGGTTACGTCTGAAACGATGTGAAAATAAGAGAAACTAAAGCAAAGAGGATTATCAATGTAAACTGGTAGGTCAATATTTCCTTAGATATCCTGACTGTTAAAATAACTGTTGTGTACAAAAATGCGAAGCTCAAAATAAATTAAGTTATCGTAATACAAAACGGTTACATCTAGTATAGAATGAAAAGAGCAATTCTGAATGTAACCTAAGACTCCAAGTACATATAAAGTGAATTTATGCACTTCTATGTCGTGATATACATCGCCTTGTGTTATATCTTTAATCCTCTATTACAAGTAAATGTATTTAGAAGATAATTACTTCTGTAAGGAGACGGTTAATCTTTTCAGTGAAATATTAAATTTATACACATGTAATAATGCTTACACAGCTATTATGGGGTATGATTGCAAATTCTAACTGCGAAAGAGCTTTAAGCTATTTATGATACCGTGAGGCCGATTCATTGACAAATCTGTTTGTTCCTTCTCTTAAAGAATGCGGAAAGACACTTCTTATTTCTTTATCAACGCTTACGTACTAGTTTATTAAACTGCTATTTTCACGTATTGCGAAACAAAGATGATCGCGTTGCAGAAATCGCTGGAATAACATCTCTTTCACCTGGTGTCGTACTCGGCGAGTTGGATGCTCTGTGGTACCAGTATGGTAGATCTGTTTTTGGCACTCTATGAACCTCGGAAAGATGACAGTTGCTACCTTGTAACTGGAAAATTAATTAACAAAGCGCGGAAAAAGATTTCACTGCTGTTTCTGCTTGTAACCTTCCTGGTGCTGCTCCTTCTTGTAACTTGGCCGTAGAATGCACTCTGTAAAATTTTGGAACTGTTTGAGAGTAGGATACAGACAGGCTTATACCGCGCTTAAATATTGCAGATACTGTCATCGCTTGTATTAGTTATCTCATTGAAAGTATCATAAGCTTTGACCCTTACGCTGATTAAGATAACTTTTGAAAATGATTGACAGCTGAATACGCAAACAATAGTTGTCAGTCTCCAGTCGCAACACAGTCCATAGACCGGGCAAAAATCACATTCTTCTGTCCAAAATAACACGGAAAAAACCTCGGAATATTTCCCGGAGAAACCACAATATGTCTGCGTTCTATTGATGACATTGTTTCTAGTTCTAAGCCACTCACTGTATTATTGGCCTTGGGCCCTGAGGTCCTCTGCGCTGTATCTTGACAGATCTTCTACCTTGAAATTTCTTGGTTCTTGTTTTTCTTCTTCATTTATAAGTTTTCATCTTTGTCGATATCCTCCACTGGGTCGAATTTCAGAATTAGTGTCCTTTTCAGTATTTCGGTAAGCTGTTGCAACAATGGTGAATCAATCGTGTTCTGGAAAGTTCTTAGTTGTTCTCGTTTTCACACATTAATACTGCGTTCTCCGTCTACATAAAACGCCTCCGTGGTCTTCTTAAGCTTCTTCGCTTTCAACTGCAACTAAAACTGTTCGAGCTTCTGTACCATGGTCAAGTTTATGCTAATTAACTCTGCACTCACGCCCGTCCTACCATTCACTTCAGACTCCCGACCAATAGCGCCTCTTTCTCTCGTTACTTGTGCGCTTATAAAATTCTGTTTCACAGGTCAAACATTCCCTACTGGTCCAAAGCTGCAGATTACACAGAAATACCGTATAATTGCAATGACAAAATAGTATTACAAATTCATGCAAAGTTTTTCCTTATATTTTCATTTACATTAAGCCATGAAATAAACTATAGCAAACAAAATAACTGATAAAGTACAACTTTACCATAAATTCCAGCTAAATTGTAGGCTGGTGAGAACTTATTTTGTGATCAGAGAAGGGGCTGAAAATATGCCCCTTATATATTTACCCTTTAATTGGTATCCATAATGGATAAAATTGTCTAAATTGACTAAGCATACATTTTCAAGAGTCAGTAATTTTATGAAACATATAAAGCTACAGATGTAAAGTAAATACTAACATTTTCGTGTGTCTCTATGTCATGGGGCAAGTCTTTCTATTAGATGCCACTTCGGCGACTTGTGTGTCCGTTGAAAGGGGACCTGCAGTTTAACGTGAAATCCGAACGCGTCGCTTCTGGCGAATAGCCACATCATTGAGCGGTGAATGTTAGGTTAAAATTCAGACTGAATAACTCGTGGTCCACTTGGGATACTATCCCTCGAACTTTTGATTTCTAGGGAAACGCTCCGTTTATTTTCTTGTTCTTCTTCCTTTCTATCTATCTGTTTCTTATTCGATTTTCGTCATATGTTCTTTGTGGATGTCAGACGACATCTCTCAAATGCCATCGATCAAAACTTCCAATCCTCTGATTGAACATCCCGAGCGACCGTGTTGTGCCGATGCTGCTAGACCACCAAGTTTGACAGTAGTTTCATTATTATACATTAGTCCTACCAAATGCTGTTCCATGTGTTTTAAATTACTTTCAATTAAATGAGAAAATTTACTAGCCATTTCATGTGTATGACTGCTAATTAATCGAGTGTGTCGCAGAGAACTACATCTGCTGATAAGCCCCGAGAAGCGTTATCCCTACATGCTTTGCAATTAACGGTCTGTGTTTTGTTCAGAAGATATTAATTTGCGAGTGAAGTGTCAGATATCGTACCTTAAAACAAGATCACCTAAAACGTCCTCGTCGGGTCGATAAGCCGTTTGCACCACAAATACCGGCATGAATTATCCTTTCCACTTGGCTTTATCATAGCTCATACTGGTAGTGCATATAGGAAGGATTTAACACCGTGTCGACAACTAGGTCATTAGAGACTCTGCACAACTTCGGATTTGGGAAAGATATAGACTATGCAGAGTCCCTTTCATAGGAACATTCCCAGAATTTACCTTAAGTGATTTAGGGATATAATGGTAAACTTAAATCTAACTGACCGGAGTCTAGTGTGCCAATTTGCTTTATCATGTGGTTAGAGAAGACTTTCAAATACAGGATTTACAGAATCTCGTGAATACGTACGGTCACATAATGAGTATGGTTATCGTCCTGGCACAAATAGAAGTTAGAAGAGCTATAGAGACAGCTAAGGACTACAAGAAATTCAACTTCAAACTCCCTGTGCTCTGGGACATTATGGACACTGACTGCTTCTAATCCCGGCCTTTTGTCTGGAGAAGAAACATTAGAGAAATTTGGCCCAAGAGATGATTTCATTATATTTGGGTCGCGTCATAACCTCAAAAAAGTAGATCTGTGACAGAATCAGCAACAAAAATGGAAGGTTTCAGTTTCACCAGAAAGCAATGCTTGTCTTTCAGTAGAGTTGAAAATTACCGTACGTGTGGCTGTGGACTCTGGATTGCAACATAAATGATCAGGACAGGGCGCTAACAAACTCTTCCAAATTCATTCATGTCGAACACAAAGACCTCATTATTGATTCTACTTCAGTGACATATTTCTAACTTAGTGTATCTTACTGTAGTTTGTAGGTCTTTGTGACGTCACCCAAATAAACAACCTTGCATCTGGTCAGAGTGTGTCCTCCAGTAGCAAACACTGGCCTCAGTCTCTGTGAGTCCTGTTTTGTCAGTTATTTAAATTTATTTGGTACTTAATGATAATGAATATGGTAGAACTCTGTACCCGGACTGGAAAACTACTCGTATTTTGAGTCAATTCCACGCACACGAAGTATTCACTTCGTTGACAATGTCGTGTGAATAAACAAGGTGTGCACCCTAGCACGTCGTGTAGGCAATTGCCTAAAACAATGGCTTGCTAAAAAGTAGCAGTTACTTTCGTAGGACGCTTGTTAATAAGAACGGGTCATAATTTGATAATAATAATAGGATACATGAATATAGCACTAGGAAAAACAAGGTAGAGTATTATGCTTCCAAAGAAACTCTCGAACAACAAATTTACGTTAATAGATAATGTGATTTGCTAACTTTCCAAATAAAGTCACAATAACATCATTTAATTGCAGATGACAAGCTACCAATAAAAGTACATATAGAGGGCCTTGCATAACCCATAGACAAAATTAAGGTGATAACAACGACAGATAAAACCTGTTTTAGGCCTAATTTCGTTAAAATAATTAATATTTAAAACATATTTACATTTTACAGTACTGAATATAAGTACCCACGGACGATGGCACAATGTTACTGAAATATGTTTTGGGATTTACGAAAACCAGTTGCTTACATAAATGGTGTATCTGAAATCCAGTAATTTTGTTTTTAAAGACGGCTACTGCTAGAGCTTTAAAATCAAGACATCAATAATCCATAGAAATATTTTATCACCTCACTTTTGAATTAATGTTACTTTTACGCAATGTAAGCACTTAAAAATGAAACTGAAATCAACTTAATTTCTATAGCGAATGATATAACTCTCTTATGAAATGGTTTTCCATAATTGCTATCTGAATACAACCCAGCGATACCGCGAAGGATGGCGTTGAGCCAATAATTAACTCGCTGAAGAACTCTCATAGATATGATGGCGTATCTAGCTGGATACTAAAGCAGGGCGCCGCATATTTCAGCTCAGTACACAGCCACGTCTGAAATTTTCTCTTCGGCAGTTCCTGAACCGTTAAGGTACCCAGTAGGGAACCCACTTTATAAAACCAGAGAAAGGGATAATCTAGATAATTTTAGGCCTATTTCTACGCCCTCGGTGTTTGCAAAGTGTTCTCGATAAGGTTGATAACTTCAGTTCACATAATTTGCTATCGGACGAATAGCTTATTTTTAAGAAAAATTTAAGAACTGGAAATGTGTTATTCTCTTTTTTCTGTGCTGCACTGGATGGAATATACGAAAAGTTGCTAAAACTAGGCGTCTTATCTGATTCAGGTCGGTTTTCGGTTTTCACCATGTTTCGATAGATTAAGCTTTTATTTAAGTACTTAGAAAAGGATTTTGCTGAAAAAATTTTTTTTCGGTCATTTAAAGAGCATTTTCCCACCACGTGTGTTAATTTGCGACGCCCATTTTTCCGTCACCCATTTTTCTGCATATATGTTAGATCTTTATATCCCCTACATTGCACGTTAGGGATTTTTTTTCACTCCCGAGTGTGTTGGCTATCCTTGGAACGCAACGGTCGGTATTATTTTGTTTCTGCTGTTTGTAAACAACACGCTATCACACACGCTATTAGTTTTGTTCAAGTGTGATTGCGAATAGTTGTTATACTTAAGTTTGCAGTGCTTGTTTACAAATGTACTCACCTCTTTCACAGCTAGATACGAGTATATAGAAGCTCCTGAAAATTAAGCCTGTATCTAACGTCCTCTACTGACGATAAGCCATGTCATGGATTGTGTCCATCAGGTGAAAATTCGTGGTGCAAATTCAACAGGGCTCATGCAACTTGAAAATCTTATTCTCACGAGCATTCTCTTCCTGCTGCTGTTATTACAATAATTAAACCTGTTTTCAGAGACTTGGCTCGTCTTGACCTTCTAAAGAAATGTCTGCATGGGCAGACACAGAACCCAAATGAACGTTTCAACAGCATAATTTGGAACCGCCTTCGTAAAACGGTATTTGTAGGCATGCGTACAATGGAACTAGGAGTTCATGATGCTGTTATTACATTCAGTTGTGATAATTTTGTGAAGTGTTGGGTACTGAAAAAGCTGGGAATTAATCCTGGTGAAAATATGATCACTGGGCTGTAACACTGCGATAAAATGAGGACAGCCGATGCAGACAGGTCTGCATCTACTATGTCCAAGAAAGCAAGACAAACATCCAGGAAGGTGAAAAAGAAGCTGGAAGACCTGCTAGAGGCGAAAGAAGGGTCTTCATATGCAACAGGACAATTTCAATTTACTGTAAATAACAAATTTCGGAAGTTTTTTTTAAAGTCAATGTGCAGCAAATTAAAATTTTCAGTACATATGCCCCATTATATCAGAAACTATCATAGATAAACGGATGAAATTTTCAGAGACTCTGCATAACATAAAAAGCCACCTCTGGTACTACATTCACTAATATTCCCCCATTAGAAACTTCACAAAAAATATTTTCTGCACAAAAAACTTAACATTTTTTGTTAATAAATTTAAAAAAGTTTTTCTTAAAACTATAAAATGGATAAAGTAGATTTTAGTACAGTTGACTCTATTATCATCATGTAACATACAGTAAAAATATTAAGGTCCTGCATCAAATAGTTTTTTCAGAAATGGGTCAAATACTTGCCTAAATTAAGATGGGTTAGATAGGCAGGGTGTGGTCCCCTTAACCAATGCGTGTTGATCACAGGAATATAACTGCACAAGCTGTACCATTATGGAGTTAGTGGAATAGCTCACAACTGCTTCCACCCACTCTTTGAGAACAGATAGGAAAAGGTCCTTAGCGGTCACTGCTGGACAACTACTGTTTCATACATATATGCCTTCTAGTATGACAGGTGACCACCTAGGTAGCTGTGGAGTCACAGTGGGAGCACGATAACAGGAGGGGCTTTGGTTCGCTTCCCAGCCGGGTCGGGGATTTTCTCCAGTCGGGGTCTGGGTGCCGCGTTACCCTTACCATCATTTCATCACCTCCGACATCGAAGTCGCCTAAATGATGTCACCTAAAAAGACCAATACCCGGCTGCGAGCCGCCATACGGGAGAGAGATATATACCGCTACAATGATTAGCCAAAACATTGTGATCACCTGCTTAATAGCGTGTTTGTCGTCCTTGGAACGAAATACATCACTGATTCTGCGCATCAAGGATCCGACAGATTGTTGGTAGGTTTGTGGAGGTATGTGGCATTAGATGTCTACGCACAGGTCATGTAATTCGCGGAAATTGGTTCAAATGGTTCAAATGGCTCTGAGCACTATGGGACTTAACAGCTGCGGTCATCAGTCCCCTAGAACTTAGAACTACTTAAACCTAACTAACCTAAGGACATCACACACATCCACGCCCGAGGCAGGATTCGAACCTGCGACCGTAGCAGTCGCGCGATTCCGTACTGCGCGCCTAGAACCGCGAGACCACCGCGGCCGGATCGCGGAAATTGGTCCGCTGATATGTGTACGTGGTGATGGCGTCCGAAAGCGACCCAGGTGGGTTCCATAGGATTTATAACAGGCGAGACATCAAAACGCGAATTCACTAGGCACTCCTCAAGCCACTGTACCACGGTTATGGCTCCGAGACACGGACACTTATACTGCTAAATGATGACATCCCCATCGGGGAAGACATCGAGACTGAAGGGATGCAGGTGGTTCGCAGCTGTCAGCGTGTCTTCGATTACTACCACAGGTCCCATGCAAGCGCAGGAGAACGTCTTCCATTGATTAATATTGCTCGCACCAGCCTGTATCCGTGGCACGCTGTGCGTTTCGAGCCGCCGTTCCCCTCGATGACGGGTTCGTGGAGACGACCATCGACCTACTGTAGCAAAAACGTGTTTCACCCGAAGAGCCGACAGGTTTCCATTGGTCGACGGTCGAATACCAATGGCCACGTGCCCACTGCAATCGTAATTGACGATGTCGTTGGGCCAACATGTGAACATATAGGGGTGGTCTGCTATGAAGCTCCATGTTCAACAATGTACGACAAACGGTGTGCTCCGAAACATTTGTACGTGCACCAGCATTGTACTCTTTCGGCAGAGATGCCACAGATACCCATCTATTTTACTTTACAGAACAGACAAGCCTCCGAACCCCACGTTCTGTGAAGGGACGTGGACGTCCCGTAGCGCCTAGTTGTAGTTTCACTGTCCTGCTATCTCTTTTCGTAGATGTTCACAGCAACAGCACGTCAACACTGAGCAACTTCGCCGTTTTCGAGATATTCGTTCACAGGCTCCGAGAAATAATAATTTGCCCTTTATCAAAGTCGCTTATCTCAGTGGATTTTCCCATTCACAGTCCATATCTTCGCTAGAGTAATCCCCCGTCCATGTCCGCTCCGCTTACATAGGCTGTAAGTAGGCTGTTTATGTTTTCTCTATGTAAGTAGGCTGTTTATGTTTTCTTATTGGCAACGTTACGTAGCGCTCAATATGAAAATCACTGGCTGTGCTGTGTGCAGTCTAGGGCTAGTTTGCATTGTTGTCTGCCATTGTAGTGTTAGGCAGTTGGAGGTGAGCCGCCAGCAGTGGTGGATGTGGGGAGAGAGATGGCGGAGTTTTGAAATTTGTCATGAACTGCTATATTTATATATGATGATATCAAGGTAAATACATTGTTTGTTCTCTATTAATATCTTTCATTTGCTAACTATCCCTATCAGTAGTTAGTGCCTCCCATAGTTTGAATCTTTTATTTAGCTGGCAGTAGTGGCGCTCGCTGTATTGCAGTAGCTTGAGCAGCGAAGATTTTTGTGAGGTAAGTGATTTGTGAAAGGTATAGTTTAATGTTAGTCAGGGCCATTCTTTTGTAGGGAATTTTGAAAGTCAGATTGCGTTGCGCTAACAAAATATTGTGTGTCAGTTTAAGCACAGTCATGTATAATTGTTCAAAAGGGGACGTTTCAAGGCCTAGCTTTGTTACTGCGTCACGAGCCCGGAACGCCACCAAGCGTCGTGGTGGGCAGTATATGCAGGGTGTTACAAAAAGGTACGGCCAAACTTTCAGGAAACATTCCTCACACACAAATGAAGAAAAGATATTATGTGGACATGTGTCCGGAAACGCTTAGTTTCCATGTCAGAGCTCATTTTAGTTTCGTCAGTATGTACTGTACTTCCTCGATTCACCGCCAGTTGGCCCAATTGAAGGAAGGTAATGTTGACTTCGGTGCTTGTGTTGGCATGCGACTCAATGCTCTACAGTACTAGCATCAAGCACATCAGTACGTAGCATCAACAGGTTAGTGTTCATCACGAACGTGGTTTTGCAGTCAGTGCAATGTTTACAAATGCGCAGTTGGCAGATGCCCATTTGATGTTTGGATTAGCACGGGGCAATAGCCGTGGAGCGGTACGTTTGTATCGAGACAGATTTTCAGAACGAAGGTGTCCCGACAGGAAGACGTTCGAAGCAATTGATCGGCGTCTTAGGGAGCACGGAACATTCCAGCCTATGACTCGCGACTGGGGAAGACCTAGAACGACGAGGACACCTGCAATGGACGAGGCCATTCTTCGTGCAGTTGACGATAACCCTAATGTCAGCGTCAAGAAGTTGCTGCTGTACAAGGTAACGTTGACCACGTCACAGTATGGAGAGTGCTACGGAAGAACCAGTTGTTTCCGTACCATGTACAGCGTGTGCAGGAACTATCAGCAGCTGATTGACCTCCACGGGTACACATCTGCGAATGGTTCATCCAACAATGTGTCAATCCTCATTTCAGTGCAAATGTTCTCTATACGGATGAGGCTTCATTCCAACGTGATCAAATTGTAAATTTTCACAGTCAACATGTGTGGGCTGACGAGAATCCGCACGCAATTCTTCAATCACGTCATCAACACAGATTTTCTGTGAACGTTTGGGCGGCATTGTTGGTGATGTCTTGATTGGGCCCCATGTTCTTCCTCCTACGCTCAATGGAGCACGTTATCATGATTTCATACGGGATACTCTACCTGTGCTGCTAGAACATGTGCCTTTACAAGTACGACACGACATGTGGTTCATGCACGATGGAGCTCCTGCACATTTCAGTCGAAGTGTTCGTACGCTTCTCAACAACAGATTTGGTGACCGATGGATTGGTAGAGGCGGACCAATTCCATGGCCTCCACGCTCTCCTGACCTCAACCCTCTTGACTTTCATTTAGGGGGGCATTTGAAAGCTCTTGTCTACGCAACCCCGGTACCATATGTAGAGGCTCTTCGTTCTCGTATTGTGGACGGCTGTGACACAATACGCCATTCTCCAGGGCTGCATGAGCGCATCAGGGATTCCATGCGATGGAGGGTGGATGCATGTATCCTCGCTAACGGAGGACATTTTGAACATTTCCTGTAACAAAGCGTTTGAAGTCACGCTGGTACGTTCAGTTGCTGTGTGTTTCCATTCCATGATTAATGTGATTTGAAGAGAAGTAATAAAATTAGCTCTAACATGGAAAGTAAGCGTTTCCGGACACATGTCCACATAACATATTTTCTTTCTTTGTGTGTGAGGAATGTGTGGTGTCACCGCCAGACACCACACTTGCTAGGTGGTAGATTAAATCGGCCGCGGTCCATTTAGTACATGTCGGACCCGCGTGTCGCCACTGTGTAATCGCAGACCTAGCGCCACCACAAGGCAGGTCTCGTGATACGAACAAGCACTCGCCCCAGTTGTACGGACGACCTAGCTAGCGACTAGATGTACGAAGCCTTTCTCTCTCATTAGCCGAGAGACAGAATAGCCTTCAGCTAAGTAAATGGCTACGAACTAGCAAGGCGCCATTAGCCTTACAGTGATTGTAATTAAAGTCTCCTGTGTATAGTCAAGAGCGATGTACCACAATGATTGATTAATGATAAGTATTAATCCAGCTACGTACTTTTCTTCATAGCATTAATTACGTAGCCTGTTCCAGTACTTCACGCCCGTCTGCGTTAGTCTAGCGTGCATTTTCAGCCATCTCGACCTACAAGGTGTTGGCCCAGCTGCCGACACATCAGAATGTTTCCTGAAAGTATGGCCGAACCTTTTTGTAACACCCTGTATATGACAGGTGACTGTAAAATGTTTCTGTTTGTTGATGACAATAGCTTCGTAGCTCAACACATAAGTTCATGGCCTGCAGAAAATAAATTTATACTATACCACAGTCAGATTCAGTTTTTACGTTTTCTAGCATACAGTCCAACTGAAGCTGACATTGTGATTACATAGAGTTGGCATATGACTTGTGAGGCTGAACGATTAAAATTTTTTAGGTGTTCAGTTAGATAGTAATCTGTCATGTAAAGCCCATGTTCAGAATCTCGTTTAAGAACTGAATGCTATTCATTTGCCTTTAGAACAGTATCTAGGTAAGTGATAGTCCAACAAAGTAATTACCTCACTTATTTTCATTCGCTTATGACATGGTACGGCATTATAATGTGGAGTAAGTCTTCCCATTCGGAAAGAGTATTTTTGGCACAGAAGTGGGCAGTCCGAGCTGTATGTGGTGTATGTTCGCGAACCTTTTGTCCACCCCTGTTCAAAAGTCTGAGAATTCTGACACTGGTCTCCCAATATACCTTTTCCTTAATGTCGTTTTTTGTTCACAGTATGAGCTTATTCCCAACAGTTAGCAGCTTTCACTAAGTTAATACTAGGCACGAATCAAATTTGCATTACGCTGCCCCTCCTTAACTCTTTTATATAAAGGTGTGCACAATTACAAATGTCAGCAGTAATACTCGCACTTTCAAGTCTAAACTGAAGAATTATCTCTTGTCTCACTTGTACTTTTCTCTCGGGGAGTACCTGAAAAGAATTAGGCAATTCCACGTTATAGTGCTGATTATTCTAATATACACTCAGAGCTCGTCGTCCTCGTAACATTTGTGTACATTTTATTTTATCAGTTACTGCTTTTCCGGTGTTGACCGGCCAGAGTGGCCGAGCGGTTCTAGGCGCTACGGTCTGGAACCGCGCGACCGCTACGGTCGCAGGTTCGAATCCTGCCTCGGGCATGGATGTGTGTGATGTCCTTAGGTTAGTTAGGTTTAAATAGTTCTAAGTTCTAGGGGACTGATGACCTCAGCAGTTGAGTCCCATAGTGCTCAGAGCCATTTGAAGCATTTTTTTCTGGTGTTGATTTCATGTAATGACTTGTCCATTGCCTTGGAGATTTACTTCTCAATTTGGTCCTACGGAACTATATGTGTAAAATAAAAAAAAATAATAAAGAAACAAGGATTGACAACGCCTTTGAGCCGCTTCATAAATCGATAAGCAGGCTGCAATTTTAAACTCTAATGCAGACTACATTCAATAGTTTTGATAGGCAGTTACAGTATATAAAAAAACCACATCAGATGCAGGGCGAAGGTAGTAGCCAATGACATTTTTGAAAAATGCGCGGAATGAATCAAATGATATCTACTAATATGCAATGTGGAAGTGATTGAATAATTGGCACCCGGACGATGAGATTTCCATGCATGAGACTCGCAATAATTTTCTCAATAAAATTTTGTGTGTATAGTTCTCGTTCTAAATTACTTTTATTGTTGATTATATTGTCTGTAACATATGAGCAACTAACCGACCTTTTTACTTTAATCACGATGCACGTGTTAATGCCCGAGAGCTAATTCGCTGTGTCGTCGCGTCCGTAATTTGAGCCGAAGTAGCACAGGAGTTCCGGCAGGGAAGGAGTTTATGCGACTCCAACCCTATGGACTGTCAGCCCCATTAAAAGCCACTGCAGCCCCGTTAAGATAACTCCGACGGCCTTTTTTTGCTGTTTGTTTCGCGTCGCGTCTAGATTTGAGTGTGACCCTACGGCTCAGCGCTGTCAATCGATCCAGCGAAACTAATAAAAATCCACATTAAAAAAAAAAAGGTAGTCAGATTTGGGGAGTGGTGACGGGGGGTGGGATGGGGCGAAGAGCAGAGAGGCGCTAGCTAGAGGGGGGGTGTCAGAAAAGGGCAGATAGGCGCCGGCGAGGGCGGACGGACTTAGCGGTCGCTGGAATGGGGAGATGGGAAATAAAATGGCGTCCCTATATGTTATAATCATTTAAAAGTTGATAAGCCGCACAAGCGCTCTTCCGAAATGGCCGCCCTAAATGTCCAGACTCTGCTTATCAAAAACAGCGAAAACATTTAAACGCTGCGGCGGGCGCGCGTTTTTCGTCGTAAAAAAGAATGAGCATATCCGCCGATTAAAATGAATTAATGATCCTGTTTTTTTCGCTCCACTCTCTCTCTTTTTATTCCGGCCTTCCCTGCGGCGCACACACTCTGCCACCGTGTCTCGCCGCCCCCTCTCTCCCTCTCTTGCTCTCTATGCTACTAGCCCCCTCCCCACCCCAGTGCTGTTTTTCTGTCTCTCTCTTTTCTTATCCGAGTGGCAAGAGGAGTGTGGGAAAAATTGCAGTCATTTTCAGGGGCGCTTGGGTGGATATTTACAAAGGTGTTATCTGCAGTTAGGACTCCCGCAATCGAAAATTTTATAGCGTCCATTAGCTGTGGAAACTGCAGGAAGGGGAATTTAGCGGCGGCATACAGAGGACCGCGTACTCTGCCACAAGGGTAGAGGCTCGTGGGGTGGGGGTACTGGCGACAGGGAAACGAGCCAGCGCTGGTTACGCCACGAGGTGGCACTTTTTCTCTCTCTCCTCCCTCCCCTCCTCCTCCTCCTCCTCCCTTTCCTTCCCCTTTTTTTCCGGCGCTCGGTATGTGGCGGCGGTGCCGGTCGAGGGTGGGTGGGAGTGTCGGTTATGTGGCTGCGCAACATTGGCACCACTGCCGAAAACCACTGCAGTAGCTGCGGCTACGGTGGCGGCAGTAGCGTATTGCAAATGTTTCCCCAATAAAGAGGCAGCAGGGGAACTGATTTCCTCTTTTTCTCCTTTTTTTTCTCTTTTTTTGGAAGCGGCTAATGCGGCTTTATGAATGTCTGCTAGATACAGCCGCGCGCCATACCGTAAATATGCGGGCGGTGGCAGTTGTCCCGCGCTTTAACGGCTCGGCCCGCTGCAGACTCCGCATCGCGCGCTGCTGTCGTCCTACGCGGCTAACGGGGCCGACAACGCGACGACATGTGTGCCATACACTACTACACACGGGCACAGATATATATGCACACGCTCCCGTCCCGTATGGACGCGGCCACTCAGTTTCACATCTCACTGCTGCCCGTCGCATACTCGACAGGGCTCGGACTGCGTTCAGAAGTCACCAGTCGCTGTGGAACCGGCCGCTATCTCTCACTGCACGTGTTGACAGACTGGAACGAGAAAAGCGATACAGTGCTGTACTGGTTGGGCGGTAAGCAGCGATTGTGCGCTGTTTGGGTTAGCGGAGAAACTTGTCTGTGAGATGCGATGAGAGATGGAATCCTATACAGTACGAGGGCACACCAAAGGATCTCGAACTCATTTGTCTTTCAAATACGTTTATTTAATATTTAAACAAAGAACCCCCAATCCTCTTCAAAGGCCGGCCACGGTGGCCGAGCGATTCTAGGCGCTTCAGTCCGGAACCACGCGGCTGCACGGTCACAGGTTCGAATCCTGCCTCGGGCATGGATGTGTGTGATGTCCTTACTAAGTCTAAATAGTTCTAAGTCTAGGGGACTGATGACCTCAGGTGTTTAGTCCCATAGTGCTTAGAGCCATTTTCAACCTCTTCAAAGCACTCTCCAGTGGTTCTACTACATTTTCCCACATTTGTAATCCTTTATTCCCTTATTTTTAAAATTCATGTTCTGTGATGGCCTACAGCATCTCAGTAATTTTTCTTTCCTTCAACTGAGCAACGTCGGCAAAATGCTTTCCTTGCAAGTCTCTTTTCATTCAGGGAAATAAAAAACTTTGCAAGAGGCAAGACCTGGTAAATAGGGAAGATGGGGAAAAGAAGTCATGCCACTTTGGCGCACAGACGGGGCTATGTTAGCAGGGCCGTTATCGATGTGGTACAACCAGTCTCCCGTCTGCGTCAAATAAGGCCTTTTCTGCAGTGAACTCTTACGAAATGTTCGCAAAAACATTCAGGTAAAAAGTCTAGTTAACTGTCTGACTCTGTGGAACGAGTTCTGAATGTAGAAAAAGTAATCGGCGTTTATTTGTCGTCTGACTTCACTTGACGAGCTTTGTTGTGGGTGAGGCCAACTTGAAGAGTATCACTGGCTTGTTTGCAGCTCCGTTTCAGGGTCGTAATAGTAGCACCACGATTCGTCACCTGCTACGACTCTGGTGGACAGTTTCAGAACATGTTATAAAGCACAGCATACTTCTATGAGATTTGTTTTCGTTCAGCACTTATAGGAGCACAAATCTGACATCCATTATTTTCATCCACAAATTTTCCGTTAAAATCCGTTGAACGCAACTCCAGTTCACTGAAGACAGCTACACAACTTCTTCAGTGGTCCGTTCTCGATCTTCTACATTTCCATCGCTTCGGGCTGTGGAAAGGCAACCAAAGCGAGTCATCAATTGAAATTTCACCTCTTTCGGAACAGGAATACAACACAAATGCCTGAGTTTTCTCCAGTGCATCAACCTTTCAGGCCACTTTTAACATGTCAAAAATGTCTGTGCCAGTTTTCCCGAACAAGAAGCAGAATTTCACGGTCACGCTCTTTTCACAAGAATCACTCTTTACGATAAACCGAGGACACACACAAATCGACACTAAAAAATTCACACAAGCCGAAGGGAACCTTCTTTATTAACAACGCTTTATTATTGACTCGGGAATGATAGCTCTATACGCTTCTGGCGGGGTGGCAGAGTGCGCAAATGCAAACAATTCGTCCACCACATCAGTTCCAGTTTTCTTGGTACCCCATCGTATTAACGGCACCACTATCTTACCGGACAGTAAGAAATGTTCTGCAGTGGCACGGCGAAATTAAGGATGCGGTCCTTCGTACAGTGAATATCATGAGGTTATGAAAACTGACATAATCTGTAGGTGTTCTACCACTGCTGCACTCTGTAAGGTGATCGATGTTTCATATCCAAGAGGAAGCATCGAATGTTACAATGTTACACCGCTTTTGGTCTTCGTCTATTAAAACACCATAGTAATAATAGTGTCTAGAATGCTAGATAGCGATTGATGCCTGATAAATCACATGTAATTTACGTTCCACGGCATATATCCGGAAGAATGTCCTCATCAGTTATTAAGATGGCGGCAAAAGACCCGTTACCAACACAGTGAGAGCAACAGCAACTGTTAGGATTGCCAGATTTACCTGCTGGTAAATCCGAAGACAGCTTTCGCACACAACACTGGTGTTGTTCTATGTAAAGTTGAAAGTTCGTTATCTTGTGGTTAGGTTCTGAATTATTTCACCCCACGATCAACCTATACCTCTAGGGGAAGTGGGCTCAACTCTCCCTATTTAATAAAACCAAATAGAAGTAATATCAGGCTAGCCAGTGTAATGCTAGTTGGTATCACAGAATAACCAATAAAACTAAACCGTACTGATACCAGACGGACGAATGCTTTCCCTTCACGAAATAGTAAGGAAATTATCCTTGTGCTTGGCCGCTTTGCCTAAGTACAACACCGACACAGTAAAGTTAAACAAGTGAGTGTACAACAGGTTACATTAATTTTTCGCGTCGCCTAGCAAGGAAAATCTACTGGACAACCTAAAGGATCTTGAAACATAAGTTAAGTCTGTGCATAACAGGAGTTTATCTGTTCCGTATGCTTCCGGAAATTAACAACAATTTGACACGTTGAGACGTTTCCGGCTACATACGAATACCGGACATTTGCCACGCCGGACATTTGCCACACTTTCCCATTCGCCAGGCAGTGATCCCTCAGGTAAAGGACGCCCTTCCTCGTACTACTTCTGTCCGCTTTCGAACCACCGTCTCCACATCTTACTCGATACAACCGGTACGTAACGGACCTTCTTCTTCGACATCCTGGCGAAATACAGAACTTCTTTTCCGAAACCGAAATATTTATTACTTTTGGGAAAGCAATACTGACGATTATGTCTGTATGTATTTAGATCTGCCAAGTATAAATATAGATCCCTCTGTCTGAAGGGTAGCTTCTTTTCACGCATGGGAGCAACAAGAAAGGAACGATGCAAAGAGAATGCGAATGTACGCTAATCATTTATTTTTGATCACTGCATTTTTGCCTACTTTAATTACTACAACTTCATGCCCAAAAGACAATAAGGAAAGAAGAAATGGGAATGGGAATGTTTGCAAAGAAGAACGACATATTCCATATTAATTTTCTCTCTAAAATCCCATCTAAAAAATGGCTCTGAGCACTATGGGACTTAACAGCTATGGTCATCAGTCCCCTAGAACTTAGAACTACTTAAACCTAACTAACCTAAGGACAGCACACAACACCCAGCCATCACGAGGCAGAGAAAATCCCTGACCCCGCCGGGAATCGAACCCGGGAACCCGGGCGTGGGAAGCGAGAACGCTACCGCACGACCACGAGATGCGTAAAATCCCATCTCTCTTGCGGCGAAACATTAGTTAATAAAGTGTAGCGGGACAATGTTCAAAACATGACTGAAAATACGTTCACTAAATAGAGATAAGAACATCTATGATTGACATGCCATCTAAAGTCGGCGTACAATTTTAAAATGTTAGAAATAAGGAAATGAAGCAATACAGAATGCTATGCTTGTAACGTACATTGTTGTTCTACATTTCTTAGCTCTGGTATTTACAGGGTCACAGAGAAAGCATCCTAGGTTTTGGAGGGAAAAACCGTAATTGTAATGATCTGCACTCCAACAGAAAGAAGAAGCACAACTTAAGGAATATTAATGTAATGTCTGTTTCAGCTCACAAGCGACATTGAAGCTGATAGTTCCTGTGACTTAGTATGGGCAGAGGTTATATTCGACAACCAGAATAGATAATAACTGGCTTCTTTTACCGACCCCCGTCTCAGATGAAACAGTTGCCGAATAGTTCAAAGAAAACTTGAGTCTCATCACAAAAAGGTACGCTACTCATACAATTATAGTTGGCAGTGACTTCCATCTACCTTCCTTATGTTGACAAAAATATATTTTCAGACGCTATTGTAGATAGAAAACAACTTCCGTAATTGTTCTAAATGCTTTTTTAAAATTATTTTGAACAATTAGTTCACGAGGCCATTCAAATTGTAAATGGTTACGAAAACACACTTGACTTCTTAGCCACAAATAATCCTGAGCATCACGACGGATACAGGGATTGGTGAACACACAGTCGAACGGGGCTAAATTCCGTAACAAAGAAATTCACCAAAACTAAACGCGAAATATATCTATTTATAAAAGCAGCAAAAAATTCGGTTGCTTCCAAACTAAGTAGGTGAAGACCATATGTGGCTTAAGTTCAAAGAAATAGTATCAACAGCACTTGAGAGATTCATACCAAATAAATTAATGATGTGGCGTGGCAAATGTCCGGCGAGGCAAATGTCCGCACACCGTACATACTACCCCAGCGTCGAGGGCGCACACAGTTCCAACATTTTCAGTAAAATAACCACGAAATACCTACAGATGATGAATTAATATCGCATAGCGATACGTAACACTAACGTCCCAAGGTACTGCTGTCCCCGGTTTCCGAGTATTGACCAATAATGTTGGGTAGCTCATCCAAGTCACGCTCAGATTTGGTGACAAACTGACATTCTCGGCTTATCTTGACACTGTGGATCTCGGGATTTTGAATTCCCTAATTATTTCCGAAATGGAATGTTCTATGTGTCTAGCTCCAACTACCATTCCGCCTTCAAAGCCTGTAAATTCCCGTCGTGCGGCCATAATGACGTCGGAAACCTTTTCACTTGAATCACCCGAGTACAAATGACAGCTCCTCCAAATCACTGCGCCTTTATACCTCGTGCACCCAATCCTAACGCTATCTGTATATGTGCATCTCGCTATCCCATGACTTTTGGCTCTATAATACCATCCGCAAGCTGCTGATCGATGAAATCCTCTACAATCGGCTGCAAATACCTCAGTATTCTGTATGGTTTACGGTAAACGCTTGCTTCGTTCCCTGTTGGTATCCTATGTTGAAGTAGTGGAGTTGCTGTAAGGCTCACTCGCATAGCATCTGCTGTAGGCTGTCGGTCATCCGAGGCCACTGGCTGAAACTTTCCTCTGTTTTGACCTCTGCTTGCTTGACGTTTAAGCGCTGCTATAAGTGACTGTCCTGTTTTTCCCCTTAAATTCGCAATCACCGAGCGTGAAATCAGCGGCTTCTCAACGAGTATGACCTCTTAATGGACTGACGAAAGCGCCTTGCAATGTATGTCTGTAACGAAGTTGCAAAGCCTACTGCTAATCCTCAGATGTATTTTCTTCCTCTTTCTGGCAGTTCCTCATCATTACAACACGATGTTTTCAGGAAAGTGTTTCAATCTAGCGACCGATTTTACAACCACGTGAGGGCACGCGCGCAAGGGGCCGCCACAGGCCGTTTCCGGTATTTTCTACTGTGTTTGTGTGCTGCGAGGCAGGAGGTCGGGTTTTGTGCAACGTTTCTAAATATGTATGTAAATGCTGTAGACTGTATTAAAGCTTTTTTGCGAATATTGTTAATTCTTCAGTTCCACACTCTTGTGATTTGTTTGTTGCCAGAAGCTTCTACGTCAACATATTTTTATATTGTAACAAGTTTTTGATTTCTCTTGCTAATGATTGATATTTAGCTGAGTATTATGATAACACAGTCTGATACTGAATACGGTATTAGCAAGATTTTTTACATTTCATCAATTTTTAATCTGAACAGAATATTTGTTCCTAAGAACATCATCACGTATCTTGGAACAGTTTTCCACATCTGAAAAAAAAACCTTACGTTTCCTGAGTAATTTTTGTAATTTCAGAAAATGTCTGAAACGCCTACAAAGTGAATGCTATCATTTCTAAATGGAAGAAGAAATGATATTAGATTTCTATCATAGGGTTGGCTATATGCGAAAGCCTGTAAAGTATTCCAAAGTACGAGGGACATTTCATAAATATGCACACAATTTCTCTGCTTACACTTTTTTCGAATATGTCTTTACAGTTCTTCAATGCAGCCTCCTGCTTCCCTATGGCTGACGTCTCGGAAGCTCTATTATTCCACGCAGGACACCACTTCAGTCTACCTTTCGAATGGCTCGGACAACGGAGGTAGAAAGCTCTTCTCGAGAAAGATAACGAGTTCCATGCATAGCTTTTTCAACTTCGGGAACAAGATGAAGTAGGGTGAACTCATGTCCGGGCTGCAGGGAGGATACAACAACACTTCCCATCCGTATTCGCTCACTTTTTGGGCTATAACATTGCCGGTATGCGGGCGAGCATTGTTGAGAATGAGTGACCCAGCCTTGAGCAACTGAGGACGGATTTGGCGCATTTTTCTGCGCAAATTTTGGATGAAGCTGCGATAATACACTGTTGTGACACCTGCTCCACATGGAACTCTATGTGTCATAATGATTCCTTGGTGGTCATAAGCAGGTTTCATTATTTGCTTGAGCTTTGATAGGGCGTGTCGAATTTTTTTGAAGAATCTGAAGCACTCCACTCATTGGACAGTTATTTCAGCTCCGGTTCAAAGTCTGTAACCGACGTTTCATTAATAGCGACAATTAGACATAAGAATCCTTGACCTTCACGGTCGAACCGAATTTGAGCAAGGTTGCAATGATCTGAAGTTTCTGCTTCTCTTCAGCAGTGGAACTACGTGGGTCCCATCTCGCAGAAATTTTATCTTCTTCAAAACATTAGACACAATACGGAATACTGAAGTTACGGGGATTCCCGTGTCTTCAGAGAGTTTCTCACAAGTCGCACTGTGGTCTTCTTCAAGAGCATCTGCCACTGCGTTCATCTGTTGACGTTTTTGGCCATCCGCGTCTAGGATTACCGTCTATGCTCATACGGCGACCACGAAAACGATTAACCCGACGTGAACTTTACTACGGTGCACTGTAAACTCACCACAACCTTCGAGTAATGCACTCTGGGTTTCTGCTGTGTTTCTGCCGCGTTAAGTTTCGAACTTGATGTACAACCCTTGGTCTTCGAGAGTCACAGCAGCCGAGACCCCTGGAGGGTCCCATTCTGCCTCTCGCCAATTTTACGTTAAGAGTACACAGCGAAAAAAAAAAAAAAAGCCGTACTTCTTCCTCAAGTTCCCAACTACATTTGACATAACTTTCATTACTGTTCCAGCAAACAGTCTACAGTGGTACCAACCTGTGCATTATTTATGAAACACTCTCCACTAGATTAAGCAAGCAGTAAAGAAAAGGAAAGGAAAGGAAATTAAAGTTCAGGAAGAAGAAGCAAATACTTTAAGGTTTGCCTATGACACTGTAATTTTGTAAGAGACGGCAAAGGACTTGCAACCATAGTTGAACGCATTGCATAGTTCCTTGAAAGGAGATTGTAAGATGAACATCAACAAAAGTTAAACACGGGTAATGGGATGAGAACGAAACCAATCAGTCGATGACGAGAGAATGAGATTAGAAGGCTAGACATTACCGAGCGATGTGGCGCAGTGGTTAGAACACTGGACTCGTATTCGGGAGGACGACGGTTCAATCCCGCGTCCGGCCATCCTGATTTAGGTTTCCGTCATTTCCCTAAATGGCTTCAGGCAAATGCCGGGATGGTTCCTTTGAAAGGGCACGGCCGAATTCCTTCCCTGATCCGATGAGACCGATGACCTCGCAGTTTGGTCTCTTCCTCCCAACTCCACCCAACCCAACTAGACATTATAAGTAGTAGATGAGTTTTGTTCTTTGACAGTAAAACAAATCATGATGGCCGATGCAGAGAGTATATTATAAATTGCAGTCTGGCAATAACAAGAAAATCATATCTCAAAAGATAAATTTGTTAGTATCGAATATAAATTTACGTTCAGATAAATTTTCTGAAGTTATTTGTCTATAGTGTATCTTGTACATAAATGAATAGTAGGCGACAAACAATATAGAGAAGAACTCAACCAAAATTTTCTAAATTTGAAAGCTGAAGACTATATGAGCAGAACGGATAAATAATGAAGAGATACTGAACGAATAGGAAAGGAACAAATTTATGGTAAAGACTCAGAGAAAGAAGACTGGTTGATAGGACGCGTCCTAAAGCATCGAGAATTTCGTAAATTTGGTAACGGGTGAAAGCATGGGGCGTAAATATTATAGAGGATGAAAATGGCTTCGATACAGTAAGCGGGTTCAAATGGACACTGGTTATAGTAGTTACGCATATGTGGAGAGGCTTGAGCAGTACATTATAACGTAGAGCAGACCAGCCGTTGGGCTGAAGACCACAACAACGTCTGGGTTTGGTACAGCACAAGATCCGATCTCAACGTGATAGCGGCTATCATCTGAGCTATTAAAATCCGTGGGGCATTTAAAAGCTACAGTGATAATGAATGCAGTCCACTAATCCGTGAACTACAATACGTACCAGCGTGTTCTCAGAAAAGCAAGAGAACTGCAGCCTGTAGGCTTCTCTCTCGAGATTTGCGGTCATCCTTTGCTAGTTGAATGTTCTGACGTTTCACTAACACACCCCTATCCTCTCTCCCTTCCAGTTCCTAGGGGTGCCAGCCACTCCTCAGAAAAATCGTTAAACAAACTTCGGACGAAGACCCGAGACAAAACCCAACAAGCAATGCGTCAACATGAGACCGCAAAATCCTGGGTAATTTGGTACTGAGCGTGGAGTTTCAAATTTTGCATTTATAAAATTCTGACTCCAAAAATACATCGAAGAATTTCAAGAATATTGGACGCCGTTCAGATCTTGTTCTGAAACCAAGAAGGCCTTCGGAAACTAACAAAATATGCGCTTTGTAATGGAATTATTATTCCCACTACACACAACACATTTATTCAAAATTAGAAATGATTCATCCAACCAAGTTCTTTTCTGACTGCCCATACACCCACGTTCAGTGAAAATCCAGTGTCCTAAAACTTCACTGTCCTTTAAGCTGAATAGCTGCTAGTGGAAGCAAGGAGTGAATAACCAAAAAAAAGCAAGGAATACGCAAAATCTTTGAAATTAGTCTTATTTGAAGAGCGAGTATTTTTTTCAGTTGTCTAGACTGCTAGACCTCGGGTAATGGTTTTAAGAGCTTCTGCAACCGAGGCAGGTATGAGTACGTCTTACTTCTCAGTGACTGAGTCGAGCACCATCCACTTTGAAATGCGCCCTTCTTTTTGAGACACCAGGGTTGTTTGAACTCCATTTTAATAAAGCTAGTTCATATGATTCTTTTTATTTATTTCATTGGATTTGATTTAGATTTTTCTCGTCATTTCCTTCGTCTCTTCTGACTGTTAGGTTTGGTGTGTGCGAACGTGCCCCCGAAAATCAAGGAAACGCGGCCTTGTACGGT
This sequence comes from Schistocerca americana, assembly GCF_021461395.2. Classification (NCBI taxonomy): domain Eukaryota; kingdom Metazoa; phylum Arthropoda; class Insecta; order Orthoptera; family Acrididae; genus Schistocerca; species Schistocerca americana. The sequence continues at coordinate 287,982,957 of NC_060121.1, read as the reverse complement.
TAATGTACCGAGCGAAGTGTCCCAAAGATTACCAATGGACTCGCACCCAACAGGGGCGGAGTCAATATGGCCATTATGTCGCTCAAGGTAACTGCCTGGGTGATACCTTTAAAAAACGACGCGGTTGTTTTGTTTCACTATCCTTTCCGAATACGAGGCAGTGTTCCATCTCCAATTAACTCGTTGTCGAGCTAACGTTGAACCCTTTCTATTCGGATTCAGTCGAAGTGGGGAAATCCAGTTCGAACACTGGGTGTGGAAAATCTTTTCGCTACCGCTATTTGGTCGGCAGGTGGAGGAATGGTCACGGAGTTAGACCCTTGATCACAAGTCAATACGCCAAAGTCTTAAAGGAAATTCCAAACTTTCGACAGTGTCTCTCGGACTGAAAGGATGTGACACTGTTAAAGGTGATTGTAACGAAACAAGATCCTCTCTGATATTACTTCTACTAGCAATGGCCGTGTTCACTTAAAAAGAAAAAAAATAACAAAAATAACTTATTTTTTAAACTGAAGCGGAATGTAACCAACAAATACGAAAAAAGGAGTGAGAATCTAATGTACTGTTAATGAAATGTGCGTAAGATCTATAGTGTGTAATCTTGAATTACTAAAAACATAACAGTTTGATTGTTCCCATAATTCACTGAATATTACACTAACATGAACTGAAATAATTACTCATATTCACCAATACAGATGAGAAAGTTCCTACAGTGACTGCAATATGACGCGTTCTGAGATTTAAGCATACTTTAATCAGCATGTACTTGTCATACATAAACATTACACTCTCTTCATCTATGAAAATTCATTTGCTCTTCCCTGACTAGTCGAAACCAGCTGACTCAATATCACAGAATATATGACGTGCTTATTTTGCTATCACACTGTGTAAAATAACACTTAATTCTTCATTAAATTTTGATGATTAAAGGAGTAACACTCACAAATACTGCAAATACACACGTACCTGTAAAAAATAAAAAAAATAAAACATACAATAGAAAATCCCAATCCCTGCATCCCAGCTATATGTTCTTCCCCGAAAAGACGTGCCTCATTCTTTCCCATCCACTATTCTCCTCAGTGCCTTCCATATCTCAATCTACACTTATCATACTTATACTCATTGCGTTTTTTAATGAAAATCACGTTATCTTTTCATAAGCATCATCATCTGTCTTTTAAATTCGTAAGTAGTTGTATTTTAATTTGGTATTTTTTATAATCAATATTTGGAGCGGGTAAGGAGTAAACAGCTTTTAAATGAAGAAAAAACATGAGTTCTTTTCTGCTGTTTGATGTTTGTCCGCCATATGCTAGTGGCTAGACAGCTTGTGCTCGTCCACGTCGTCTAATGTTTGAAACTGGACAATAACGGAAAAAATTAGTTAGGGTAAAGTAGAAACTTTGAAATTCCACATATTTTTTACGACTGTGGTACCTGGCCGAAGATATATATAGGGTGTTTCCATAAGAGCGTGCAAAAATGTAACAAGACATGGGGGATGCTCCACTGATCAATTTGAGGTAGGGGATCTGGAGTTGGAGAAGCCACCTTAAGGAGATAACAGTAATAAAGTCACATTACTGTGAACTTTTTTATTTCCATTTGTTACCTTTAACTGCTAATAACATCATGGACACAATGAACGTAACATTTGAACTGTATCTTACAAAATGTGATGAAACTGACGGCCATCAGCCTCAATGCAAGCATGATATCGTCGAACAAGGCTCTGACGCACCCTGACAAATATCCCTGGAGTGTTTCGAACCATATCACAGGCAGCTACAATTCTTGCAAATTATTCCATCTCTGTATCCACTGGGGTCTCATACACAAGCGACTTTAGATATACCCATAGGAAATAACCAAAGGGGTTCAAGTCAGATGACCACGCAGGCCATAGAATAGGATCTCCCCTTCCAATCTAGCGACCAGGAAATACAGCGCTGAGATGGTTGCAAAAATCTACACTGGGACCCTCTCTCGAATAGCCAAGGGCACAATGTAAATACGATACAACAGAGCCACCTTATGGACGAGTAAAGTAAACAAAACCTTGTAAAGGGACATCCTCCTCTACCATTACTTTTCCTCAAGAGAAATAGTCGATACCAGAGATATTTTTCGAATTTTGGACAGATCAATATTATTTTGGCTGCTTTTCTGAAAAATTTCATATAATTTTATACACAATATGTTATGTTTCAAGCTAAAATCTGTGAAAATTACTTTATTTTTGTTGTTACAATCCATATGTACTAGTTGTGAATCCACAGTTAAATTTTTTTAGAAACGTTTGAAATTACAAAATATTTGGCAAACTTAAAATTTATATTATTAATTATGCTATCTAATACTGTTTATGGTTATTTCTGGATTCATTTATAAAATAATAATCAAAACTAACAGAAATTCATTTGTCAAGAAAAATTGTAAACCCTTTGGAAAATAGTTATTACCGCAGAGTGATGTAGTAGTAAGCATGCCTCTGGTATGATCGGACGTATTTTTATAGTTTAAACGAACACTGTAATTTCTGATTTGTTAATGTGAAAATTCAAAAGACAGTGTAATATAGTAAAATTTGACGCAATAAATTACCAAAAAAACAAAAATTCTGCACAGACATTCATCAAATTTATTGAGCTCAACTGGACCATGAGAACCTAAAATGTGAACATTTCGGCTTCAAGAATCAGGCCCTTAGACAAGAAGAACTGGAGCCAACTGCGCGAGAAAAGATAAATAAAAAGTTTAGTGTAAATCTCATTCCTCTCGAATCTTATGAAAAGATTTCTCCATCGTAGACAGTTGCGACAACAAAGGAGGGAAGGGTAGATTACAACCTGCAGCATGACTTCAGGCTCGTCCTCGTTGTTTCCTTGCAGTAAATAATGTACATGTACATAAACAGCATAATATGTGTAGACTTGTAAGCACGTTAGTTGTAAATAAGATGGGGAACGATATTGCTAAACAAAGCGGTAGACAAGTTTACTTCCGTATCTCCTTAAGCTGGCTTCTGCGACCCCAGGTTTCCTACCTCAGATTGTTCAGTGGAGCATTCTCTATGTCCTGTTGCATTTTTGGACTCTCTTACGGAAACACCATGTATAGGGTAGATCACCTAAAACTTTGACCACAAATAAGGAGAAACTGGAAAGTACTATTGAGGTGAAGCTTTTAAATCATGGTTTGTGGTCGGGGCTCGTGTTGTTAGCCAATAATTTTTTGTGAAATCGTACACTTTATTAAATGGCACACTGCCTACTGACGTTAACAAACTAAAATTAGGGTGAATTAGAAAGTCAGTAGCGTTTGTTGCAGGATCTTAGTGCGAGTCACTTACGAAGCATCGTATTTCAAGAAGTTCACAGACCGACACTTGTTTGTGCCATTCATTCTGCGTAGTTGCGAGGTGCGATGTTGTTACGTTTGCTTACAGTGCGCCAATATGTTCCTTGAATGCACTGCGACTTGCTAGTCAGTCAGTTTGTGACAGACCAAGCAGTGCGTTGTGAGTGGATAATGCGATTTACCAACGCAGAAAAAGCTGGCAGTTTCATGGTGTATGGAGAGTGTCGGAAGAATGCAGTTCGTTCTTTTACAGCGTATGCGGCAGGATATCCCAACAGACGTCAACCGTCTCGGCAATTATTCATCAACCTCTTCAACCAGTTACGTGAATGTTGCAGTGTAACACCTAGTAAAGATAACAGAAGCAGAAAATGACAACAGAAGAGAGGGAATGTAATGTTCTTGCTGCTGTGCTGTTGTGTTAGCCAACACGCCATCACACATGCAAGTGTCCACGCATTCTCCATCGACATAGGTTCCATTCCTCTCACATCTCCCTCCATAGAGAACTGCATGGAAATGGTTATGAGAATCATGCAGACATTAAGACAGCATACTCCAGGTGTATCGTGTATCTTGTTTAGTGAGGCAGAGACATTTACCGATCATGGCCAGGTGTATTGTGTACTTTGTTTAGTGATGAAGCCACGTTTGCCAGTCATGGGCACGTAAACCGCCGAAACAATCGCTATTGGTCTGTTGAAAATCCCTGTTGGCTTCGTCAGGTGGAGCGTCAACGTCCATATAATGCAAACGTGTGGTGTGAGATTGTGAACCATGGAATACGCTGTTACATACACATACCAACTACACCCAATGATATGCAACGACGCATTACTGCAGCCTGTTCGGACATCTCCGCTGAAATGCTGGCTCGTGTGCAGCAGTCATTCCATACCAGACTGGAAGTGTGTACTGCCGCTGTCGCTGGTCATTCTGAAAACAACCTGCGGTGGGCAGTTGTGTTGTTACTGGTCAGAATTCACATTACTGGGATATGCACTTGTGATGTTCTTCAGCGTGTGCTGCCACAAGTTTTGTCCAAGTGTCAGTGCGGGAACTTACCAAAATACGATATCTCTAGAATCCTGCAACAAACAAAACTGACAGTCTAACTTAACCTTATCTCAGCTTGTTAATATCAGTAGGCATTGTTCCATTTTAAGAAGTGTATGTTTGTACAAAAAATACATTTTCTACGTATTATTACAAACTGTTTACTGGCTAACAATATGATCTGCTGACTATCAATCAGTTCTGTGGAAACCACACATAGCACTTTCCATTTCCGCAATATTCGTGGTACAATTATGTTCGTGGTACCGTTCTCTCTCTCTCTCTCTCTCTCTCTCTCTATATATATATATATATATATATATATATATATATATATATATATATATATTAGTAGACCCGCAACCGAGCGCCTCCCCAGGTGGCGGATAGGGGAATGCCTCCTAGATATAGGTGGTACCGAGGAAATGAAATACTCGGGGCGGACCAGAACTACTAGTAGCGTCTGTTCCCACAGTGGGCGGCTACAAAAGGCGTCTGCTCCACATGTCAGTGGCGGCCTCAACCAACCTCCTGATCTGGAAAGCCAGGTTGTAGTCGGCAGCATGCCATACACCCAACTACTAAACATCATGATGGTACAACGAGAAAAATCTCATTACCCCGGGCCCCAATCAATAGACTGGGATCGTCGTGAACATCGGATTCCGGGGGCTCACGGACATCATGAGAAGAATCAGAGCTTCTCAAACTCCCTCAAGACCAAACGCAAACACTACATCGCCACACTCAACGTGAACACACTGATGAAGACAGGAAAGATGAAACAACTGACAGACACTCTCGAAAAATTTCAAATCAAAATATGTGCACTGCAAGAAACACGATTCACAGACGAAGACCATTTCAACACGGACAATTTCAGAATACACAAAGGAAAACCATCGAGACAACTGAAAAATCTAAGGCTTTTTGGCACAGGATTTGCAGTACACAGGTCCATCAGGGACAGCATAATCGACTTTTCGTCACCAAACGAAAGAATCAGCACCATCACAGTGAAATCAGCCAATAAATCCTACACAATAATCAACGCACATGCACCGACTACAACAGGAAAAACCCGGACGAAATTGATGACTTCTGGACGACAATGGAAGAAACTATCAGAAAAATTCCTGCACATAGAGTCAAAATAATACTGAAGACTTCAACTCTAAACTCGGGAAAGAAAAGATATACAGACATATCACAGGAAAACATACTCCACACAAGAACACCAACAAAAACGGAAAACATCTGATAGACTTTTGCAAAAGCCACGACCTCGCCATTATGTCAACAAAATTCAAGAAACCAACACGAAAACTTACCACATGGAAATTCCCCAGCGGAAAGCAAGAACTACAAATCGACCACGTAATAGTCCAGAAAGACTCACATAAGGAAATTTTGAACATAGATACCCGTAAAGGCTATTTCGACTCAGACCACCAGGATTCGTCTTTTGCCCAAGAAAAATCTCCATAAGAACAAAATTGTTAGACCAGATCCAGAATACGTTACTTTAAACCAGACAAAAATATTACACATAATTAAAATGGAGAAAACGACAGACTGGACACAACTTTCACGAAGAATCCGAGAGGCTATGAAACTAGCACAAGCACCACGCACACGGAAACACCGTTGGTGGAACCACACATGTGACCAGCTATTGACCAACGAATCAGTGCATGGAAAAAATTTAGTTGCCATAAATCCCAAGAGAATTGGATGAACTTCTTGAAAACACAGAAGCAATCAAGCAAAATCATTCGCAGTGAAAAACGACAGTATGACAAACGGCGACTGACAGAGATCGAATCGGACTTCATGAAGAACAATACAAGAAACTTCTACAGAACGTTTAGAGAAAATATGACTGGATATCAACCACCCAACTTGTGCTTCAGAAGACCGGATGGAACCCTAGAAACCAATACCAAAAACAATTGTGACATTCTGGCAAAGTACTTTGAAAAACTGCTCAACACAGACCCCCTATGGAAGAAATGATGACAGAAACGAGCACATACAATCCAAATAGTGAACCTCCAACTCTAGAAGAAGTTAAAGAAATAATCAAGTCACTCAAGAATCGTAGCGCACCAGGAGAAGATGGAATCATCGCGGAAATCTGGAAGTTACAAGACCCAGAACTCACCAAAGACATCCACAGGATCTTGGAAGACATCTGGAAGACCATGAAAATTCGTGACGAGTGGAAAACTGCCCTGATACACCCACTACACAAAAAAGGTGACAAGACTGACCTGAACAACTACAGAGGAATATCCCTACTACCGGTTGAAAGGTGGCTACACTGCGCCAGAGATTGCGCCAAAGAGTATTATTAAGCCGCCTCCACAGTGCCTGTTAAGAACTCGTAGCAGTCAGTGCGTGGGCAGAGCTCGTAGTAGTGAGTGCCTGTTAAGAACTCGTAGAAGTGAGTGCTTGTCGAGAGCTCGTAGTAGTTAGTGTTGAGATGTGCGAGTGGGCAAGGCTTGTCGAGAGGTTGTAGTAAGGAGTGTTTGTTCCATGTTTTATCCAGTTATTTGATGGGAGAGATAGCAGATGTTATTCTAATGAAGATATTGTAATGATCAGAGTGCATTTCGTCAATATATATGAAGGTAAAAACCACTATGTTCTTTTATTATTTGTGTGTCTCAAATAATGCATCATTACAGGTTCAGTCAACGAAGCATCTGGCTTGTGCTCTTGTATTAGAGTGTAATTCTGGTTTTCTTGCGTAATTATAGTTTTTCTAATTTTCTTTTATCACGTCAGTATAATTGGTATTTAAAATTCTTGTCTTGTTGAAGAAGAACCGTGCCAGATGTGCGTTGAGTCATACTACCACATACAGAACAGCTACACTTGTGCTTGTTGGCTTCGTAGATTTTATAGTTGCTGGGGACTTAATTAATTAATTGTGTTAATGAAAATTTTCATTTCATTCTTTGTTGTTGTTCTAAGCAGTCAGATTGCATAATAATAATAGTCAGGGCCAACCGATTACGAGACACAGCGTAATCGGACATACAGCTACGAAAAATATAAAAAGTATTTTCAATCATATTTAATAAAGCCCCCATGCACGTGGCGACCGCTGCTTCGGATCGTCCCTTGGAATTCTTCTGATTGTGAAAATAGTAGACGGTAGTATTGTTGTACTAATTTGTAGTTTAGTAATTGTAGTCTATTTTGCATGTGTAGATTTGGTAATTGTCATTCTTCTAATGGTATTTTTTCTCAGAATTTGATTTGTTGTCTTGTTTACGCGTTTGACAATCTAGTGCAATTATGTCAATTGTTTGTTAATCGTGTTTGAGGGAAACATTTCATGTGAATGGTATTGTTGGAGATAAGGAGTCATTGTGTGTAATTTTCGTACAGTGACGAATTTTTTTTTATGTTTTGTAAATGATTACGCGATCATTGAAAAAGGCAAAAATGATGAATAGTGAGAATGACGAAATTGTTAATATGGCGAACTCGCCAACACAGGAGAACAGTGTGATGAATAATGAAGTGGAAAACAATGTAATAAGTCGGGAAGACAGACCGGAACCATTTCAAAATTTTTCTCAATCAGAAAATTCACAGAATACAAGATTAACGACAGAAGATTCTAGAATAGTATCGAACACAGATAGCCTTACAGCTATGACGAAAGAAGTCGATTTTGCGGGAAATGTTAGGGGCGAAAAGAATTCTGAACAATTTAATATGGAGCAGTTGATGAGTGCTATATTAAATTTGGGAGCACGTATGGAAACACGGTTAGACTCACAAATGGGAACTTTACGATCTGAATTAAAAACAGATAGGGGAACAATGGAGCAGTTTCGATCTGAATTTAAAACAAAGATAGGAACAATTAAAACAGAGATGGGAACTTTGGAAACACGGTTAGATTCACGAATAGGGACATGTTTCAAAAATATGAAAGTTGAATTAAAGAAAGAAATCAGAGAAGAAGTACAACCGATTTTGAATTCTCACAATAATAGATTAATTGCTGTAGAAATCAGACAAAGGGAACAGGATAGAGAACAGGAGGAAAGAGATCGCGTGATAGTACAGAAATTTTCAGAGTTAAATTTACAACGTGCACACGATAAGGAGGAAATATTTGAGAGAATCGAGGAATCCGTGCCAAATGACAGATTAAATAACCTAACACAACAATATGAACAGTTAACTACCAAATGTGTCAATACCGAAACCCGAGTCACGACACTTACGGAAGACGTAAATAAACAGAAAGAACAAATAGGTGACTTGTCGGAAAGAGTTGAGGAGATTTCAGATAAATTGACAAATCTTAGTTTACATGGGGACAGAGATTCGGATGATACAGCTCCATTACCATTTGCAGAAACCGAAGAGTATCAGAACATAAATAAGCATGTTGAGAATCAGGGAAAATTTAATGAACGCGTTAAAAGGGAAGTTGAGGCATTATGAAAGCAAGTCAAACAAATCGAAGGCGAAATTGTAGGAAAAGACAGTAGAAGAAATTTAGAATCACAGATAGCAGAAGGGTTTGAAGAAAGTAATTTATTTCATTTACGGGATGCGACAAGAGAGCGCCAGGCGCGCGAACTTGACAATAATCGTCATTGGGACTGGGACAGACGCGGTAGGTCTTTGTCGCCACGAGGCGAAAGTTTTGACTATAAACACTTTTTGACTGTCCGGAAATTTAAGATCTTCCGCAATTCTAAGAATGACATACATCCATGTGCATGGTTAGATCAATTTATGTACGCACTTCCGCCAAATTTGCCACAAAGTCACAAACTGGAAATTATGTGCGGCTATTTAAGTCCTCAGGGGATTCACTACTCTAAGTGAATATGTGCCGTAGCGAGCATAGGGCCCCGAGCTGTAGTGGTGCTATTTCTCTTTTAGTTTTCTGCACCGCTGCCTACTCTTTTACTATTCTTTGCATCTGTCAAAACAACTCTTCGACTGTCAATCTATCTAGTGAGTAAGTAAACAATAACCGGATTTGACTAATTTACCCAAAAGTGATTTCGGAAATTACCATGTGGAGTTACTGTACCTTCAGCAGCATTCATTCGTAGCTTAAATGAAATTTTACCTGTTTATCTTGGTGACAATATTACTTCATATGTTGACGACTTTCTTATTGTTAAACATTCTTGGAGTGAGCATAACAAAATTTTGGATTCATTATTACGTATTTTTGCTAGAGTTGGCATTACAGTGAACTTAGAAAAATCTGAATTTGGTCGTTCTCAGGTGAAATTTCTCGGTCACATTATTTCTACAGAGGGTATTCTTCCTGATTCAGAAAAATTAGACGCTATTCGTAACTATGCTGTTCCTACCACGAAACGTGATGTTCGTAGCTTCCTTGGTGTCTGTAATTTTCTTAGACGCTTTGTTAGATTGGACGATTTGGCCACACCTCGTTTATGTGAACAATCTGGAAAGAAATCTAATTGGTGCTGGGATGAGGAAGCTCAGTCAGAATTTGAACAGCTTCGTGATGCTTTAGTTGCTGCTCCACTTCTTTCACATCCGGATTTATCTAAAGAATTTTGTTTGGCAACGGACTCATCATACAAAGGCCTAGGTGCACATTTATTTCAAGAGATAGAAGAAAACGGCGTTGTAGTACAGAAGACTATTGCATTTGGAAGTCGTGTTCTTTCTAAATCAGAAAAGAATTATTCGATTACGGAACTTGAAGCTTTAGCTGTTGTATGGGCTTTCACAAAATTTCGCACATTTTTGTTTGGCTGACATACTAAGGTTTACACCGATCATCGAGCTATGGAATTTCTTATGTCGACAAAATTAACTCATGGCAGATTGTCACGATGGGCGTTGTACCTACAGGAATTTGATTTTAGTATTGTTTACATACAGGGTTCTTCAAATATTGTTGCCGATGCTTTATCACGTGCACCTATGGGTTTGAAACAAAGTGCTGAAGAGGACTGCAAGGAAAACAATTATTGTTTGATGTACAAGGTGTTGCGTTTGAGAACTTTATTTCGTCTTCGCTCCAGGACATCGCTAAGGAGCAAAATAAGGATCCAATCTGGAAGGACATTAAGGAGAAGTGGAGGAGAAAGGAAAGCGTAGCGATTAGACAGCATTATTTAGTTCGCAATGACATTCTTTTCAAACGAAAATCGGTCGACAACTCCGTTTGGTTAGTTTGTATTCCTGATGAGTGGGTTAATAAGCTGATTTGGTATACGCATTTCAGTTATGCACACTTTGGTCCCAGAAAATGTTTTCATAAATTACGGGAAAATTGCTACTTCAGTAATATGGAAAAACGTATTCGATCTCTGGCCAAATGCAAATTATGTCAAAACGCTAAGCCGCCAACTATTTCTCACAGAGCACCATTGTTTCCTATCATTCCAGCGAAATTAAAGGAGATGGCTGCAGTCGATTTGTTCGGTCCAGTGGTTCGATCTACTAATGGTTTTGGGTACATTTTCGTAGCAGTGGAACTGACGTCAAAATATGTGTGTTTTACACCGTTACGCAAAGCAACAGCTCGTTGAGTATCTAACGCTTTCATCAAACATTTTCTTAAAGAAGTTGGTCATGTTGATAAGGTTATATCAGATAATGGATCACAGTTTCGTTCTAAAATTTGGCTTCGTACTCTACAGCGTCGTAAAATTAAACCAATTTTCATTTCACTTTTTCACCCCCAATCTAACGCTTCAGAGAGATGGATGAAGGAAATCAATAAATTGTGTCGTCTTTATTGTCATCAGAATCACAGAACTTGGGATCAGAATCTTCATATTTTTCAAAACATTCTGAATGAACTCTCTAATGATTCAACTTCTTTACCGCCTATACTGGTATTAAAAAATAAAGCACCGACAAATCGCATATCTGAAATCGTTCCTTTTCCGCCTTCACGGAAACTGCGGCATTCTGAAGTTGTCAACCTGGCTCTGCAAAATATTGCATCTGCGGCTGCTAGAAGAGAGAAATCAGCGAAGCGTCCTGGTCGTTCAAAAATCTTGTCAGTTGGTCAGAAGGTGTTAATTAAGTCTCATCGTTTGTCGCACAAAGGAAAAGGCTTGTGTCGCAAATTTTTTCTGCTTTATAAGGGTCCATATAGAATTCGCAAAATTATACATGATAACACTGTTGAAGTAGAAACTCTTAAATCACGACGCTCTAAGGGAATACATCATATATCTAACGTAAAAATTTTTGTGGAATGATATACTTTAAAAAAAAAAATTTGTAGAATGACATACTTGTACATGTAAACATGCGGAGAGTACAAGGATACCGCGCTGTGTTTTGGCGGCGGCACATACTCAAAGCAACAGTCAAGTCTGCGCGCCGCACAAGGCAGTCGTTGACCGCGAACAATTGCTTCCTACGTCACGCGCCTACAGCTGATCGAGCGCTCAGTGCGAATGCACTGACAGCCGTAAACAAATACACAGTTTAATTTCTCCGACTACATTCAGTATAAAGCTATAGTGACTTGATGAATTATGTTATTAACATTCAGTATTTTCCAGGATACGGTTGTATAAAATATTTAAGAACTTCAGGTAAATTCTGTGTGTCTCCGACGTTAAGAGGACTTGCTATCGAAAAATTTTCAGGAATAATGTCATTTCGAAGAAGAAAGTAATAAACTAAAAAGGTAACTATTAATTGAGTTCATTTTTCAGGTAACATATTTCCACTTAGGTACGTACTTTAGACGTAATTTGCTGCTCGCGATTACCTGATTCATACTTTGTGCTACTTTCATGTTCTATGAATTTACTTGTGAAGCGACGTGCTTGCGTACGTTAACTGATTTTGACAATGATTATTAATGAACTGGGTTGTAACTTGTGTATATTATGCGTCGCTTGGCTGCTATGCTTTTTCACTGATGTCATATTTTTCTATTATGTGCCTGCGGTGCTTATTTATTTAAATTATAATTGTCACCTGATTTATTGTGCTGATGTGTTTAGGTATGTAAGTTATACTTTGTGATTTATCTGCTTGCACCTTCATGTTTACTTATTAAGATTACATATGAACATTTATTTGCTTATGCTGATATGATGCTAATGACCTGTTTATTATGTTAGATAACATATGTTTACTGCTTTGCGTATGGATTGCATATTTATACATATCTGTTGTTGTCATAACTACTCTTTAATTTGGTGTATAGAAATGCTGATATACTGTGTACAAACAGAGAGTTTAGGTCACACTATTGGATTAATTATAGATTGTTTGCTTGGCAGAGCCTCGTTGTAAGGATTGTGCTGCATTCACTTGTTGACATTCTGTTCTCTACTGGTATATTTACTCGCTATTGCTTGTTTTGCTTACGCAGTGCCTTATATTTTTAAGATAAGAAAATGAACTGCTATAATTCGACGAACGACATTAGTACAAAGAACTTCATAGAAGTCACATGAGCTGAGGTTTTATGGAAGCTGTATAACTTTATGCCAATAGGAAGGAAGCTAACGACATGACATACCAAAACTAGGTTTAGACCATTGACAATTATTACACTGCATTTTTCGTGAGCAATTGAAATAGGAAGTGACACTTGGCACAAGAAATACTCCACATGTTTGCTTCTGTTTGCCATAATTCTTGAAGTGGTGTACACACTGTGAAATATTATGATCATTCACACTCCGTAATCGTACTTAATTACTGAGAGTTATTCGAACTAAAGACTGTTAGAGGTCATGTATGCATTTCTTTTGTTTATAATTCATTATGAGTAGAAGATTTGGGTCAGATGGATTACACAGAGGTTGTGTGTTGGCAATGTGTCTTCAGATTGTATGCGGTGATGAACTGAAGTTTGCATTAGGATTTTATCTGTACTTGTTCGAGGAGACCGACTAGAGGAAAGAGTTGTTATGGAAGTGAAATGATATTGGTAATAAGGTTTATATTAATCGACGTATTGAAGAGGTATTATTGAGGTATTATTGAGGTATAGAGATTATATGAAGTTGATGATTATTGGAGTTTTTGTGGACAAGAGGTAAGGTAAATGATATTGATGATAAGATTTATATGTATCGACGTATTGAAGAGGTATTATTGAGGTATTATTGAGATTGTGTGAAGTTGATGATTATTGGAGTTTTGGTGGATAAGAGGTAAAGTAAGTGAGATGCATATTTTTTTTTGTTGGTCTTATGGAACAAGGAGGATGAAGATAGCAGACTAGAACACTAAAGTAGAAGGAAGATAGTCTATACACACACTTTGTTAAATCACTAAGCAGTATATACTTTTTTTTTGAAGAGAGGAAGTATTTGCATATCTTGGCTCACTGACAGTTGTTCAACAACAATACATTTAATCTGGCTTGGCAAACATTGGTCTTGACATGATGACTATGACGTTGACCTAACTATTATTGACTGTTATACATTGCTGCCACTACTACTTGATACACATGATGAACATCAGATTTTGACAGAATTACATTTACACAGTTACCACCATTCAATTACACAGTAGTACTTAATGTGGATGAAAGATGAATGAGTGTGTTTTGTGTGTTTTCCTTTCCTAATCCTACGCACCTATCTCGTAAATATTATTTTATTTGTTTGTAGTGGCTTGCACTGACACCCATAAATATTATAGGTTTACTGATATTTGAGTATTTGTAATAGTTAATATGACAATTATCTGACATCTTTTGTGTGTTTATTAGAATTTGTATGTTTAGTGTAAGAGCATTGTAAAAGCATTTGTATGTGTTTTCAAACTATTGTTCATGCCTGAACTGTCTGATTAGTGATGGTAAATATTATGAACTGTTACCTGCACTTTTCAACGTAATGTGTGACACTTAGGAATGATTAATTTCTGCTGATGAACTGAGTGATCAGTGATAGTGAATATTATGGACTGTTACTTGTACTTTATCTACATGATTGGTGTCACTAGGACATGTTTAGTTTCTACTGAAATGAAGTCACTTGTTGCTGTCTGCACCTACTCAACATTGCTGGGTGCCTCTGATGGATTGCTTCTACTGAACTAATGTGACTTGTTGCTGTGTGTACCTCTGCAACTTCACTGGGTGCCACAGATGGAACTGCTTCTGCTGAAATGATGTCACTTGTTGGTGTCTGCACCTGCTCAGTATTGCTGGGTGCCACTAATGGAACTACTTCTACTGAAATGATGTCACTTGTTGGTGTCTGCACCTGCTCTCAACATTGCTGGGTGCAACTGATGGACTACTTCTACTGAAATGATGTCACTTGTTGGTGTCTGCACCTGCTCTCAACATTGCTGGGTGCAACTGATGGACTGTTTCTGCTGAAATGATGTCACTTGTCGGTGTCTGCACCTGCTCAACATTGCTGGGTGCAACTGATGGACTACTTCTACTGAAATGATGTCACTTGTCGGTGTCTGCACCTGCTCTCAACATTGCTGGGTGCCACTGATGGACTGTTTCTACTGAAATGATGTCACTTGTTGGTGTCTGCACCTGCTCAACATTGCTGGGTGCAACTGATGAACTGTTTCTACTGAAATGAAGTCACTTGTTGCTGTCTGCACCTGCTCAACATTGCTGGGTGCAACTGATGAACTGTTTCTACTGAAATGAAGTCACTTGTTGCTGTCTGCACCTACTCAACATTGCTGGGTGCCTCTGATGGATTGCTTCTACTGAACTAATGTGACTTGTTGCTGTGTGTACCTCTTCAACTTTACTGGGTGCCACAGATGGAACTGCTTCTACTGAAATGATGTCACTTGTTGGTGTCTGCACCTGCTCAACATTGCTGGGTGCAACTGATGGACTGCTTCTACTGAAATGATGTCACTTGTTGGTGTCTGCACCTGCTCAACATTGCTGGGTGCAACTGATGAACTGTTTCTACTGAAATGAAGTCACTTGTTGCTGTCTGCACCTACTCAACATTGCTGGGTGCCTCTGATGGATTGCTTCTACTGAACTAATGTGACTTGTTGCTGGGTGTACCTGCTAAACTTTACTGGGTGTCACTGATGGACTGCTTCTACTGAAAAGATGTCACCTGTTGGTGTCTTTTTTTTTGTATAAACTAATCACTGAAAGCATTTTATGTGAGCATTTGTATAAACTGATTTTTAATGTATTGTGTAAACTATTATGTAAAGCCACATGTATGAAAAGAATTTGTATTGCCTACTGTATTTTATATATTAGGTTATTGAAAAGTCAGTGCAAAGCCAAAATTTTAACTAATTATGTGATATTTAGGTATTAATATTATCTTTTATTTTTGTCTGTATTTTTGTGGACGAATTTGGTGGTATTTTCACCACCAATGCTGGCAAAAATACCATCAAATTCTGGCCTATGGAGGAGGGGCATATGAAAGGTGGCTACACTGAGCCACTGCGCCAGAGATTGCGCCAAAGAGTATTATTAAGCCGCCTCCACAGTGCTTGTCGAAAGTTCGTGCTAGTCAGTGCCTTATCTCCTTATCTCAGTTTGTTAATATCAGTAGGCATTGTTCCGTTTTAAGAAGTACATGTTTGTGCAAAAAATACATTTTCTACGTATTATTACAAACTGTTTACTGGCTAACAATATGATCTGCTGACTATCAATCAGTTCTGTGGAAACCACACATAGCACTTTCCATTTCCGCAATATTCGTGGTACAATTATGTTCGTGGTACCGTTCTCTCTCTCTCTCTCTCTCTCTCTCTCTCTCTCTCTCTATATATATATATATATATATATATATATATATATATATATTAGTAGACCCGCAACCGAGCGCCTCCCCAGGTGGCGGATAGGGGAATGCCTCCTAGATATAGGTGGTACCGAGGAAATGAAATACTCGGGGCGGACCAGAACTACTAGTAGCGTCTGTTCCCACAGTGGGCGGCTACAAAAGGCGTCTGCTCCACATGTCAGTGGCGGCCTCAACCAACCTCCTGATCTGGAAAGCCAGGTTGTAGTCGGCAGCATGCCATACACCCAACTACTAAACATCATGATGGTACAACGAGAAAAATCTCATTACCCCGGGCCCCAATCAATAGACTGGGATCGTCGTGAACATCGGATTCCGGGGGCTCACGGACATCATGAGAAGAATCAGAGCTTCTCAAACTCCCTCAAGACCAAACGCAAACACTACATCGCCACACTCAACGTGAACACACTGATGAAGACAGGAAAGATGAAACAACTGACAGACACTCTCGAAAAATTTCAAATCAAAATATGTGCACTGCAAGAAACACGATTCACAGACGAAGACCATTTCAACACGGACAATTTCAGAATACACAAAGGAAAACCATCGAGACAACTGAAAAATCTAAGGCTTTTTGGCACAGGATTTGCAGTACACAGGTCCATCAGGGACAGCATAATCGACTTTTCGTCACCAATCGAAAGAATCAGCACCATCACAGTGAAATCAGCCAATAAATCCTACACAATAATCAACGCACATGCACCGACTACAACAGGAAAAACCCGGACGAAATTGATGACTTCTGGACGACAATGGAAGAAACTATCAGAAAAATTCCTGCACATAGAGTCAAAATAATACTGAAGACTTCAACTCCAAACTCGGAAAAGAAAAGATATACAGACATATCACAGGAAAACATACTCCACACAAGAACACCAACAAAAACGGAAAACATCTGATAGACTTTTGCAAAAGCCACGACCTCGCCATTATGTCAACAAAATTCAAGAAACCAACACGAAAACTTACCACATGGAAATTCCCCAGCGGAAAGCAAGAACTACAAATCGACCACGTAATAGTCCAGAAAGACTCACATAAGGAAATTTTGAACATAGATACCCGTAAAGGCTATTTCGACTCAGACCACCAGGATTCGTCTTTTGCCCAAGAAAAATCTCCATAAGAACAAAATTGTTAGACCAGATCCAGAATACGTTACTTTAAACCAGACAAAAATATTACACATAATTAAAATGGAGAAAACGACAGACTGGACACAACTTTCACGAAGAATCCGAGAGGCTATGAAACTAGCACAAGCACCACGCACACGGAAACACCGTTGGTGGAACCACACATGTGACCAGCTATTGACCAACGAATCAGTGCATGGAAAAAATTTAGTTGCCATAAATCCCAAGAGAATTGGATGAACTTCTTGAAAACACAGAAGCAATCAAGCAAAATCATTCGCAGTGAAAAACGACAGTATGACAAACGGCGACTGACAGAGATCGAATCGGACTTCATGAAGAACAATACAAGAAACTTCTACAGAACGTTTAGAGAAAATATGACTGGATATCAACCACCCAACTTGTGCTTCAGAAGACCGGATGGAACCCTAGAAACCAATACCAAAAACAATTGTGACATTCTGGCAAAGTACTTTGAAAAACTGCTCAACACAGACCCCCTATGGAAGAAATGATGACAGAAACGAGCACATACAATCCAAATAGTGAACCTCCAACTCTAGAAGAAGTTAAAGAAATAATCAAGTCACTCAAGAATCGTAGAGCACCAGGAGAAGATGGAATCATCGCGGAAATCTGGAAGTTACAAGACCCAGAACTCACCAAAGACATCCACAGGATCTTGGAAGACATCTGGAAGACCATGAAAATTCGTGACGAGTGGAAAACTGCCCTGATACACCCACTACACAAAAAAGGTGACAAGACTGACCTGAACAACTACAGAGGAATATCCCTACTACCGGTTGAAAGGTGGCTACACTGCGCCAGAGATTGCGCCAAAGAGTATTATTAAGCCGCCTCCACAGTGCCTGTTAAGAACTCGTAGCAGTCAGTGCGTGGGCAGAGCTCGTAGTAGTGAGTGCCTGTTAAGAACTCGTAGAAGTGAGTGCTTGTCGAGAGCTCGTAGTAGTTAGTGTTGAGATGTGCGAGTGGGCAAGGCTTGTCGAGAGGTTGTAGTAAGGAGTGTTTGTTCCATGTTTTATCCAGTTATTTGATGGGAGAGATAGCAGATGTTATTCTAATGAAGATATTGTAATGATCAGAGTGCATTTCGTCAATATATATGAAGGTAAAAACCACTATGTTCTTTTATTATTTGTGTGTCTCAAATAATGCATCATTACAGGTTCAGTCAACAAAGCATCTGGCTTGTGCTCTTGTATTAGAGTGTAATTCTGGTTTTCTTGCGTAATTATAGTTTTTCTAATTTTCTTTTATCACGTCAGTATAATTGGTATTTAAAATTCTTGTCTTGTTGAAGAAGAACCGTGCCAGATGTGCGTTGAGTCATACTACCACATACAGAACAGCTACACTTGTGCTTGTTGGCTTCGTAGATTTTATAGTTGCTGGGGACTTAATTAATTAATTGTGTTAATGAAAATTTTCATTTCATTCTTTGTTGTTGTTCTAAGCAGTCAGATTGCGTAATAATAATAGTCAGGGCCAATCGATTACGAGACACAGCGTAATCGGACATACAGCTACTAAAATATATATATATATATATATATATATATATATATATATATTCAATCATATTTAATTAAGCCCCCATGCACGGTCACATACAAGATCCTCTCTAAAGCTTTACTGAACAGACTAGAATGCCAGACCGACCACTTGATTGGGGAATACCAAGCAGGCTTCCGTAAAGGGCGGTCTTGTGCGGAACAAATTTGGAACCTGAAAATGATTTTACAACACAAACAGAACCTGAGCGTTACCTTTGTTGACTTCAAAAAGGCGTACGACTCTATCGACCGAAAAACTCTCTTCAAAATTCTAGCAGAATACAAAGTAGACAACAGAACACGGGCTATCATAGAGCAAACTTTAACCAACACAACCTCCAAAATAAAGTTCTTTGGGGAACTATCAGAGCCCTTTGAAATTCCCACAGGTGTCCGACAAGGCGATGGCCTCTCACCTCTCCTTTTCAATCTGGTGTTAGATAAGGTCATAAAAGAATGGGAAACATCACAACAGGGGATAACCTTAGGAAACCTACAGATTAAATGCCTGGCTTTTGCAGACGATTTGGCGATTGTCACGAAAGGTATAAAGGAAACAAAAGACGCTATTGAAAAACTGCACGAAATCGCTTCCAAAACTGGACTACAGATCTCTTACGAAAAGACACAGTTTATGAGCACAAAGAAACTCTCATCTCTGAACACAAAGTATGGCACGATTTACAAAACGGCAAACTTCAAATACCTCGGTGAAACACTACAAATGAGTGGACATAACAGAGACTCAAACGAAGAAAGAAAGACTAAACTGGACAAGGCATACAAAGTAGTGTGGAATCATTACAACAAGAAGTCTATCTCACAAAAAGCCAAATTACGCCATTACGACACGGTCGTGCTCCCCGAGGCACTATATGCAGCAGAGACCACACTAATCCGAGGGCATACACGTATCAGACAATTAGAAAAAGTAGAACGGAAAATACTTAGGAAAATATTTGGCGCAACTAACAACAATGGAATATGGATCAAGAAACCTACAGAGGAACTGTACAAACATACGGAGACATTCACAGAAAAGATTAGAAAACGCAGACTACAATTCTATGGACACCTATACAGAATGCCATCACACAGGCTGACCAAACAGATCTTTGACTGGGTAACCACTAGAAACAACAAATGGGTGGCAGAGGTAGAAAACGACCTGAACCAACTCAACATAACAGCAGACACAATAAACGACAGAATAAAATTCAGAAACATAATTAAGAAAAGTAAACTACATGAGATACGATGTGACAAACGAACAGGCATAAAATGGACCGAAGAACGCAAGCAAGATCACAGCCAGAAGATGAAAGAAATATGGGCAACCAAAAAGGCAATCAAGATGAAGCCGAAGACAGAAAGCCGACAAAAAGCATGGACAGAGGACCGGAAACAGAAACACAGCGAGCGAATGAGAGAAGTTTGGGCAGCAAGGAAGGCAGCAAAAGGAACTGGCCATGTAGTTTAATCCAAATGCGCTCTTTAAGGGCAAAACACCAATAATATATATACGTAAACCACATCAAATACTATATATATATATATATATATATATATATATATATATATATATATATATATATAGGGTGAGTCACCTAACATTACCACTGGATATATTTCGAAAACCACATCAAATACTGACGAATCGATTCCACAGACCGAACGTGAGGAGAGGGGCAAGTGTAACTGGTTAATACAAACCATAAAAAAATGCACGGAAGTATGCTTTTTAACACAAACCTACGTTTTTTTTAATGGAACCCCGATAGTTTTGTTAGCACATCTGAACATATAAACAAATACGTAATCAGTGCCGTTTTTGCATTGTAGAATGTTAATTACATCCGGAGATATTGTAACCTAAAGTTGACGTTTGAGTACCACTCCTCCGCTGTTCGATCGTGTGTATCGGAGAGCACCGAATTACGTAGGGATCCAAAGGGAACGGTGATGGACCTTAGGTACAGAAGAGACTGGAACAGCACATTACGTCCACATGCTAACACCTTTTTAATGGTCTTTTTCACTGACGTACATGTACATTACCATGAGGGGTGAGGTACACGTACACACGTGGTTTCCGTTTTCAATTACGGAGTGGAATAGGGTGTGTCCCGACATGTCAGGCCAATAGATATTCAATGTGGTGGTCATAATTTGCTGCACACAATTACAATCTCTGGCGTAATGAATGTCGTACACGCCGCAGTACATCTGGTGTAATGTCGCCGCAGGCTGCCACAATACGTTGTTTCATATCCTCTGGGGTTGTAGGCACATCACGGTACACATTCTCCTTTAACGTACCCCACAGAAAGAAGTCCAGAGGCATAAGATCAGGAGAACGGGCTGGCCAATTTATGCGTCCTCCACGTCCTATGAAACGCCCGTCGAACATCCTGTCAAGGGTCAGCCTAGTGTTAATTGCGGAATGTGCAGGTGCACCATCATGCCGATACCACATACGTCGACGCGTTTCTAGTGGGACATTTCCGAGCAACGTTGGCAAATCATTCTGTAGAAACGCGATGTATGTTGCAGCTGTTTCGGCCCCTGCAATGAAGTGACGACCAATGAGGTGGTCGCCAATGATTCCGCACCATACATTTATAGTCCATGGTCGCAGTCGCTCTACCTGTCTGAGCCAGCGAGGGTTGTCCACGGACCAGTAATGCATGTTCCGTAGATTCACTGCCCCGTGGTTTGTGAAACCCGCTTCTTCGGTAAACAGGTAGAACTGCAACGCATTCTCAGTTAATGCCCATTGACAGAATTGCACTCGATGATTAAAGTCATCACCATGTAATTGCTGATGTAGCGACACATGAAACGGGTGAAAGCGGTGACGATGCAGTATGCGCATGACACTACTTTGACTCAGTCCACTGGCTCTCGCAATGTCCCGTGTACTCATGTGTGGGTTCATGGCAACAGCAGCTAACACACCAACTGCACCCTCTTCTCCTGTGACGGGCCTGTTACGGACCCGTTTGCGTGCTACGACCATACCCGTTGCATACAGTTGGCGGTAGATGTTTTGCAATGTGCGGCACGTTGGATGCTCTCTGTCCGGGTACCGTTCTGCATACACCCTGCAGGCTTCAGCTGCATTTCTTCGACACTCGCCATAGATGAGTATCATCTCTGCCTTTTCAGAGTTCGAACACACCATGGTCACAGTTCCTACAACACTACACTATCACAGACGTCTGGTAACACGGTGTACTACAGTTGGTCTGCGTGCGGAGACGAATGCAGAATAACAATAGCAGCAAGCGCTACATGCGGACACACAGTGCACTACAGCCACACTCGTAAACACGGTCGTCATCGTAAACATGTCACTGTAGATGCTGCTCGCCGACCGTGACGCGTGTTTGTTACAACACGCAACTGAACGTCGGAGGTTTCAAGCGTCAACTTTAGGTTACAATATCTCCGGATGTAATTAACATTTTACAATGCAACAAACGGCACTGATTACGTATTTGTTTATATGTTCAGATGTGCTAACAAAACTAACGTGGTTCCATTTAAAAAAACGTAGGTTTGTGTTAAAAAACATACTTCCGTGCATTTTTGTATGGTTTGTATTAAACAATTACACTGCCCCTCTCCTCACGTTCGGTCTGTGGAATCGGTTAGTCAGTATTTGATGTGGTTTACGAAATATATCCAGCGGTAACGTTAGGTGACTCACCCTATATATATATATATATATATATATATATATATATATATATATATATATATGTGTGTGTGTGTGTGTGTGTGTGTGTGTTTGTGTGTGTGTGTGTGTGTGTGTGTGTCATAAAGTTCTTCTTAATTGAAAATGTCATTTTACGAGCCTAATTCTTGTCGTATGCTGGATGTGTTCCTGTTTTGTTTCAGTATGAAGAAAACAGCGGCTGAGTCTCATCGAATGCTCTCAAGTACGCATAGTAAGGACGCTATTAGTGAAAGAACGTGTCGTGAGTGGCTTCAATGCTTCAAGAACGGTGCTTTTACCGTCGTAGACCGGCATAGTGGTGGAAGAGAGAATGTTTTCGGAGATGTAGAATTGGAGACATTGCCGAATGAAGACTCGGTCAAACTCAAGAAGAATCGGCTCGATTAGTGGGAGTGACACAGCAAGCCATTTCAAAACGTCTCAAGACTGTGGGCATGATTCAGAAAGAAGGAACTTGGGTCCCGTGTGAGCTGAAACCAAGAGACGTTGAACGGCGTTTGTGTGTTAGTGAACAGTTGCTTCAGAGGCAAATACGGAATTGATTTTTGCATCGCATTGTGACAGGGGACGAAAAATGGGTTCATTACGACAACCCTAAACGCAAAAAATGTTGGTGATATCCCGGCCATGCTTCTACGTCGATGGCCAAACCGAATGTTCACGGCTCCAAGATCATGCCCTCCATTTGGTGGGGCCAGCTAGGAGTCGTGTACTATGAGATGTTAAAACCAAGTGAAACAATCACAGGTGCTCGTTATCGAACGCAGTTAACGCGTTTGAGCAGAGCGTTAAAAGACAAACGGCCGCAATACAGCGAGAGGCACGATAAAGTGATTTTGCAGCACGGCAACACTCGACCCCACGTTGCAAAAGAGGTCGAAACGTACTTGGAAAGGTTAAAATGGGAAGTCCTACCCTACCCGCCGTTTTCTCCAGACATTTCTCCCTCTATCACCTGTTTAGATCCAATGGCGCATGGCCTGGCTGACCAGAACTCACAAATTGGAACGATTCGTTTATCGCTACAAAAAAAATGAACAATTTTCTCGACGCGGGATTCGTACACTGCCCGAAAGATGGGAGAAAGTAGTGGCCAGAGATGGAAAATACTTTGAATGATACTTGTCTAACCAATTTGTTTCATTAAAGCCTCAAATGTTGGGGAAAAACGGCGGAAACAAAGTTGTACACCTTGTGTGTGTGTGTGTGTGCGTGTGTGTGTGTGTGCGTGTGTGTGTGTGTGTGTGCGTGCGTGTAAACGAATTAACACGTAGTGACCAACGGTACACAGCACGGCACGTCGTCTGACGCTAAAGCCGTCGGCACACTGGCCGTGCATCCGAACGTTGAGCGTAGAGCGTGCCGAGTTTCTGACGTCATAGCATGGAATAGCACGTTCGGGAGTCTTTCCGAACGTGCAGAGCAATATCTGGCATGTCAGATATTCTGAGCGTGCGTCTGAGCGTTGACCAATGAGATGGCAAAACGCCACCTACGTCACACGCACACCGTCTCCCTTCAGTACAGAGTTGTGAGGCGCCATATTGGCATTCATTTCAAGCCTATATGTATATATGCGATTTCTGAGCACCAGAAAATTGAGAATCACTAAAAAAATCCCGTTGTTAACTGTGTGAGTCGTTCCAATAAAATAATAAGAAACATCATATTCGTGGCAAAAAAATCATTGTAACTTGCGTATTATGAGAGTAGGCTATTTGAAGCCAGCGACACACTGAAGATCTCCCCAAAATGCATTGTTCTTGGTACAATTTGTTATAATTAAACTTCAGTTAGTAACATATCTGCGATTAAGGTTTTCTACAAGGTAAGATAATACGATTAAACGTCTGCAGTATGTTATTGGTGTAGCGTAGTGACTAGCGTCACTGCCCCTGTAGATTATTTTGATGGGGCGGTGGTTCGTGTCTTGCCACTTCCAAATTTTTTCCTAACATTTACGTTTTTATTGGGTTCTGATACTTTATTATTAGTTTAATATAAGTATATACTATAAAATTTGATGTTATGTAAACATAAGTTCACCGTTTTTTTGAGGGGTGACTTTGTTCGATTGGCTTAATCTACAGGACAGCTTGCGCTACTTGTATAAAGATATTTTGCTCCTTTTTCTTGTTGCAAAGATTCTGCTACTGGGTAGGAACACTGAACAAGTAAGACTGGCCTTGGGGTTTTACTAAAATGTGGGAATGATGAAATAATGTTTCTCTTATGTGGAGAAGTATTCCAAATTTGTACGGCACTGTTTGTAACGGAACTTTTATAAACCTGTGTCCTTATTGATTGGACATGGTACGTTCCTTTTCGTGGGCGATGGAGGAAATGTGCGTTTTAATAGAGCTAACGTGGGAATTTTACGCGCTCCCGTTGAGTAAACAGTGTGATTTACCAACTACGAGCATCCCTCAACTGCCGCTGGAGTGCGTTGCGATCGCGTATACCACGTTGGGGCCCACGTACCGTATGCACGAGTCGCATCGTTCCTGAGCGTTCTGCAGTACGTTGAACTTGGCACGCTCAACGTTAACGTTCGACAGCACGGTCCGTGTGCCGACGGCTTAAGGTGCTCCTCCATGGTGGCGGCCGGACGCTAAGAAGCGCCGACTGCCGCTGCAGAAACGGCCGTGCGCCGACGTAACAGGCAGTTGGGACAAACAGCGCGCGCTGCTGGTGATGTCAGCGTCTCCGCTGCTGACCCGTGGCGGGGCTATCGCCCAATTTAGCTGTTTTGATTCCGTG
The DNA here is from genome assembly GCF_021461395.2 of Schistocerca americana. NCBI lineage: Eukaryota > Metazoa > Arthropoda > Insecta > Orthoptera > Acrididae > Schistocerca > Schistocerca americana. Next base: position 287,957,513 of record NC_060121.1, on the reverse strand, counting down.
TCAGCTCTTCTCGCAGTAATGAGTTGTTGCGGCGGTCGGTTCTATTCATCTGGCCTCGCCGTTTGTCAGTTAGTCCGTAAATTACCCTGCTGTCTGGTTTTCAATAAGAAATCGCGGTACTGACCTCAAAACTCGCTGACGCCATTCCTGCGTCAAATGCTGTGCCTGACGCGAAACCTTGTAAGGATGCAAGAAGTTGGCTGTGATAAACGTCGTTAAGGTGAAGATACAGGGCGAGAAGATCTGTAATTGCAGATATCCGATTATTTTTCAATAGAAAACGTTCCCCGTTACGAACAGTACAATTTTCAGTTTATTACTAGCGAACCTGGCATTACTTCACAGCTGTCAAATATGTATGGGATATGTAGATATCTCCTAATTTCCTTCTCCCCCTCTCTCTCTAGCCGTCTTTTCCTTCCCCCTCCCCTTGTCCATCTCCTCCTCCTCCCCTCTCTCTCTTCCCATCACTTTCCCCCGCTCCCTGTACATCTCTTATCACACACTCTCTCTATCCATCTCCTCCTACCTCATCTCTCTGTCCATAGCTTTCTTCCCTTTTTTGTATCTACTCCCTACCTCCTTCTCTGTCCATCCAGTGCAAACGGAACCTTGTTTGGGAATAGAGGTCAAAATGAATGAGTAAATCTTTGGAATCTTCTACACGGGGTATGAGAAAACTTTCTACATGCTGGATCTGTGAGGATAGTAGCCTTGCCGGCCGAAGTGGCCGCGCGGTTCTGGCGCTGCAGTCTGGAACCGCGAGACCGCTACGGTCGCAGGTTCGAATCCTGCCTCGGGCATGGATGTGTGTGATGTCCTTGGGTTAGTTAGGTTTAACTAGTTCTAAGTTCTAGGGGACTAATGACCTAAGAAGTTGAGTCCCATAGTGCTCAGAGACATTTTTTTGATAGTAGCCTTAATGACAGTAATTATATGGTTTTAATCCACGAAGAGATAAGATTATGAAGTTAGCCATAAACACAACTTTCCTGTATTCCGTTAAAAAGGACTGCGAGAAGGAAAACGAAAACGCACTTTTTCAAAAATGGTTCAAATGGCTCTAAGCACTATGGGACTTAACATCTGAGGTCATCAGTAACCCTAGACTCAGAACTACTTAAACCTAACTAACCTAAGGACCTCACACACATCCATGCCCGAGGTAGGATTCGAACCTGCGACCGTAGCAGCAGCGCGGTTCCGGAATGAAGCGCCTAGAACCACTCGGCCACAACGGACTGCCGCACTTTTTCACGGCACAGCTTAGTATCGTCTTTCTCACAGCTGGTTCAAGCGAAAATGTTTATTCTGTGATTCTTATTCGACGATTTGCCATCAAACGCTGTCTGCACTCTTTGTCAGTCTCATTGACTCGACGATCTTATAGTTTGCTTGCGTTGCGCGTATGTCGAGTGATATGTGGACGCCTCACTGGTGGCAGTTAAAAAAAAAAAAAAGAAAAAAAGAAAAAAAGAAAAGAAAACGCAAACTTAAATCAGTTGAATGTTTGCGACACACCAAATTACCACGAATGACACCAATTCAGTCTTTGCAAAATACCAAAGATATGATCACACTGAAATATCTCTTTTAGTTGTATACTTTTTCGCAAAATGCCGATGTTTAACGCAGAATTTATTGTTATGAAAATATGCGACAGCAGAACTATTAAACTGAATTCACTTTTTTCTTTTTATTTATTTATTTACTTACTTTTTTGGCAGCTGTCCGTCACATTTCTTTCATCAGGATTTCCCTACAAAAATATCATCCAAATTTCAACTTTTCCGTTGGATTTACCAAAAATTATCTCTCTCTGTCTCTCTGTCTCTCTCTCTCTCACACACACACAAATCAGCCAAATCGGTTGAGTCATTTTCAAGTGAGAGACTCATGGGTTCAGCAGTAGAGGGAAGGAGGAGTCGGGGCAGCCAAGGAGAAGGTACCTGGATTCGGTTAAGAATGATTTTGAAGTAATAGGTTTAACATCAGAAGATGCACCAATGTTAGCAATGAATAGGGAATCATGGAGGAATTTTATAAGGGGTACTGTGCTCCAAACTGAACGCTGAAAGGCATAATCAGTCTTAAATGATGATGATGATGATGATGAGGTCTTTCATATATGCGGGAACTGATTTTTATGTATATAGATTGGCCAGTTGTGATATTTTCTCATCAAGCAACATACAATATCGTCTATATACCACGTCGTAACAGGTATAACATACACATCAATCCACCAGCCTATACAGTATGTGGAACCCCTTACAAAAATGAGCACGATCCGTATCAAGCAGAAACAGAACATTCTACACATACTGAAACAAATTCTCAAACAAATAAAAATATTCTGAGTTTTTGAAACGCTGGTAAAATTGATATAGAGTCCATTTGCTGCGTTAGCTGTTTCATTGTAGTCGTTCAGAGACTGGTACAATCGATTTCACAGCATGCAGGTACATCCGCAGGCGTATTTCTGCACAGTAAAATTATTTACAGAATATAATAAGAACCGTACTACTGACTTATTAAGTACAGAATTTATAATACTACATTGATGGCTCGCGAATTGATAACAAAAAGCATGAGCCACTGTCATAAAATTACTTACTAGGTCTAATGTCCCATTTTATGTCAATGGCTTAATGCACCGAAAAGTCTGTGTTAGATTCGTTTCATACTATTCATCTTGTATTTCGTACTGTCACGCTCAATCGTTTGTGATTAGTTTTGTACTTCGTGCTTGTCCGCATTCAGAGCTACACAATTACACTCCTGGAAATTGAAATAAGAACACCGTGAATTCGCTGTCCCAGGAAGGGGAAACTTTATTGACACATTCCTGGGGTCAGATACATCACATGATCACACTGACAGAACCACAGGCACATAGACACAGGCAACAGAGCATGCACAATGTCGGCACTAGTACAGTGTATATCCACCTTTCGCAGCAATGCAGGCTGCTATTCTCCCATGGAGACGATCGTAGAGATGCTGGATGTAGTCCTGTGGAACGGCTTGCCATGCCATTTCCACCTGGCGCCTCAGTTGGACCAGCGTTCGTGCTGGACGTGCAGACCGCGTGAGACGACGCTTCATCCAGTCCCAAACATGCTCAGTGGGGGACAGATCCGGAGATCTTGCTGGCCAGGGTAGTTGACTTACACCTTCTAGAGCACGTTGGGTGGCACGGGATACATGCGGACGTGCATTGTCCTGTTGGAACAGCAAGTTCCCTTGCCGGTCTAGGAATGGTAGAACGATGGGTTCGATGACGGTTTGGATGTACCGTGCACTATTCAGTGTCCCCTCGACGATCACCAGTGGTGTACGGCCAGTGTAGGAGATCGCTCTCCACACCATGATGCCGGGTGTTGGCCCTGTGTGCCTCGGTCGTATGCAGTCCTGATTGTGGCGCTCACCTGCACGGTGCCAAACACGCATACGACCATCATTGGCACCAAGGCAGAAGCGACTCTCATCGCTGAAGACGACACGTCTCCATTCGTCCCTCCATTCACGCCTGTCGCGACACCACTGGAGGCGGGCTGCACTATGTTGGGGCGTGAGCGGAAGACGGCCTAACGGTGTGCGGGACCGTAGCCCAGCTTCATGGAGACGGTTGCGAATGGTCCTCGCCGATACCCCAGGAGCAACAGTGTCCCTAATTTGCTGGGAAGTGGCGGTGCGGTCCCCTACGGCACTGCGTAGGATCCTACGGTCTTGGCGTGCATCCGTGCGTCGCAGCGGTCCGGTCCCAGGTCGACGGGCACGTGCACCTTCCGCCGACCGCTGGCGACAACATCGATGTACTGTGGAGACCTCACGCCCCACGTGTTGAGCAATTCGGCGGTATGTCCACCCGGCCTCCCGCATGCCCACTATACGCCCTCGCTCAAAGTCCGTCAACTGCACATACGGTTCACGTCCACGCTGTCGCGGCATGCTACCAGTGTTAAAGACTGCGATGGAGCTCCGTATGCCACGGCAAACTGGCTGACACTGACGGCGGCGGTGCACAAATGCTGCGCAGCTAGCGCCATTCGACGGCCAACACCGCGGTTCCTGGTGTGTCCGCTGTGCCGTGCGTGTGATCATTGCTTGTACAGCCCTCTCGCAGTGTCCGGAGCAAGTATGGTGGGTCTGACACACCGGTGTCAATGTGTTCTTTTTTCCATTTCCAGGAGTGTACATAGAAGTATCAATTTTTCCAGTAAGCACCTAATCCCATGTACATTACCTACATTTTTTGAGTGCTCCCAAATTTCCTCTCTTTATCATCTGTATGAATGAATGAGTGAGTGTGTATGTTGACTTTCTGTTTCAAAAAGTAGCAGTACAGCATCTGGCTGTCTGCTGTGATATCAACACTGTAGCCAACGTAGCTTCCTCACCTACGGCGAAGAGATTTGAACTGTTTAGGTGGTCATTCGACAGTGGTTGAGTTGGTGGGAGAAACTCGTTGCTGGGAGAGCTTCCTCTCGGCACTTCGGTGAGTGAATACGGTACCCTTCAGAGCGACCTGGCGCTGATGAATGTGTTGATGTGTGATGTTGTGTAGCTATTCTAACCGATGCACACGTTTGATCTGCTAGTTCATTTTCGACTTCGGTAGTCGATTTCTTATAGTTTTCAGAGTGTGGTCACTAGCAAATTTTTCTGTATGTCGTTAAGTTTTTCCAGGCATTGATATGTGTTATCAGAATACGAGGTGCAGGAAGTTCGTTACTCCAGCACAGGTTTAAAATTCAGATGTCTGACTTCTCTTTCGGCTGGAATATATGTGTGGACTTTTCTCATGTGTGTGTGTTGTTTTATTTCTTCTTTTTTCCATTTCGTTTCAATTTTAAGATCGTGTATATTTTTCATACTTACGTGGTGGTGATTTCACCGTGTATAATTTCAGTGCCATCTTGAATATGTTTTATTCTTATTTCCGCGTGATATTTTATTGCTGTTTGTGCCTATACGGTTTACATTTCTATTCTTGAAGCTTTGCTTTGTTCATGAATATTCAATGGCGTTTGCGGGTGTTTAACCCCAGCGTAGCTTAATTTCATGTGCAAGGTGATGCAGATAAACTTCTTTATCGGAAGCGTTGCACGGTATTCGTATTCACAATAACTCAAAAAATGGCTTCAAATGGCTCTGAGCACTATGGGACTCAACTGCTGTGGTCATAAGTCCCCTAGAAGTTAGAACTACTTAAACCTAACTAACCTAAGGACAGCACACAACACCCAGCCATCACGAGGCAGAGAAACAATAACTCATTCACAGCGATATAGATGAACCTCTGAGCCTTTGACTTATTGTGACGGGCAATATTCTTTTTAACTCTGTTCTTGTGTGTCTGAATCTAGAATGTTTTGTGTGAATTTTCCCCATGCGCGCTTCAGATTTCCGTTTCCTTTGTCACCACAATGAACCTCGGCCCTCAATATAATAATAATAATCGTAATATAAGAAAGTTAATTAATCAAATAACAGGCAACGACAGATCATAGTTTAGAATTACTTTGTGAATTTTTAATATGACATTTTATTTTAATAAACAATGTTAAACTTTGATGACTGTTTCTCAGACAAACTCCTTTCCTTTTGTAAGATTATTTTTAATACATCCCACCAGGCGTTCCTGAAGCGCAAGAGGCAGGCCTTATGTTTGTAGACTTTTGTCTGATTATCTTATTCTTTCTGTTGAGACTGAAGCTCCTGCTTACTCCGAATTATTTGATTTATCGTTTGTACTTCCATTGGTCCCATATACTCAGCATATACGTTCACTTGGATCTTTTTATTAATATTAGCACGTTACTTATGCTTAGGAATTCAGTGATTACTTCAGTTATTATAATAAATTTTCCCAGTTTCAATTAAATCGGGTAACGACTCAGCAAAATTTTTATGGCACACGAAACTTACAGTAGACTGCGGAGTTCCATACTGACTAACTTCACCCTGTTTCTGTTTGCAAATCACTTTCCAAATAACCATTCACACACTAATAACCATTTAGAGTGTTTGAAGCAGTAATGACGCAGCTGCCAACGGACGTCAAACTTAATACAGCCAGCTGTCACCGAAAATTTACTTTCGGTCAGCGCCAGAAGTCACTAAAATAAGAGTGTTGTAAAAGCAACGGTGAGGAGGTTCCAACAAGTGCTGTAAGAATACCCAAGGGAAAGAATAATTAAAACAGTTATGTCGGGCTCACATGCGGTAACGTGAAACCGTCTAGACCAGTGGTTGTCAAATTTTTTTGCTCAAGAGCCAAAATTAACAGTGTGGACCAGCCCCTCGGGCCGCATGTACACCGATCCTATTATTAATTGGTAAGCTACGTAAATTCGTTCGTTATGAGCCATCAACAGACCAGCTATAGTAAGAGCGTGATAAGTCGGCCGAGCCCCAGCGTACTGATCGTTAAAAGTCGGCACCATTCGGTACTATTCGTGTCGACTGTTTTCTGTTTCAGGTTACTGCCACCCTCAGCAGCACTGTAGCAGCCTGATGAAATGTTGAGTTGTCTGTGTGAGTGGATGGTTAGTTGATATGTACCGTGTCCGAAGATGACCGCCACTGTAACGCGCATTCACGATTCCATTTTATTTCCAGCTAACATTTATACCATAGAAACTGATCGGTACGACGCACTCAGAGCCATGAGTTGTCGACACTTGTAGACAAACAGGAAAGCATCTCTCCTATCACGTCCCTTCAGACCACAATGACGTATCTGTCTGCCACATTATCCATCTAATCCTCCGAGTTGGCCGCACAAATTTTTCCTTCCTCCTACAGTTCCTCCAGCACATTTTTGATTCGACGAAGGAGACAGGTACAGCCAACGATTGAAAATGGTAAGTATTTATTCTTTACTGGTTTATAAGTTATCCTTTATCAGAAGCTATTAAACATTAGCGCCTGTTACAAGCAGAAATGTATATTCCGTATTTGTAAGGACTACATACTTACCGTTCGTAGCTGTTGGCTGTACCTGACTCCTTCGTCCAATAAAATGATTTATAGCTGCTGACAATGATCAGTGATGTATATGGTATTAAAATCGTCCAATATTCGGAATAAGAATTTTATATTGCCATGTGCCGGTTTGACTGCTATTGTATTTCGAGGTATATAGTCACATGAGTCGACTGTTGACGCGCGACGTTCTGACAACAACTAGATTTTTAGTGATGTATAGATTCTAAACACTCTTCCAGAAGTAAATGTGAAAATAATATTACTACTTCTACGCGTTTTTGTTTATTACTGAGCAGGAAAACTAGAGTCTTGAAACGAATTAAACATTAGCTGACGTTTTTGGATTCGGCGGCTAGTTGCAAGATCCATATTACGATAAAATACGGCCAAGAACGGTGGGCAGCAAGACTACTTAACTCGTGCCGCATGTGACCCAAGAGCAGCAGTTTGACGACCACTGCTCTACAGTGTTGAGCCCGCATCTCGTGGTCGTGCGGTAGCGTTCTCGCTTCCCGCGCCCGGGTTCCCGGGTTCGATTCCCGGCGGGGTCAGGGATTTTCTCTGCCTCGTGATGGCTGGGTGTTGTGTGCTGTCCTTCGGTTAGTTAGGTTTAAGTAGTTCTAAGTTCTAGGGGACTGATGACCATAGATGTTAAGTCCCATAGTGCTCAGAGCCGTTTGAACCATTTTTTTTCTACAGTGTTGAACATCTGAATACAGTAGACTCTCGCTAATGCGGCCATCCCAGGCACACATGCGTGCCGGATTAGTTGGTCGTAGGTTGTGTTCCATAAATGAATAGCATAGAGACAGAAGTGATGACACTTTCAGCGAGACCTGACCATAATTTTGCAAGACAATGCTAAAGCACGTACAGTGCAAGCTGTTACTGATTTGTTTGACTGATGGGGCTGCTTAAAGTGTTATACCACCTACTGTGTCCTGTGTCTTAGGCTTCAGAACTGCTACAAATTCGTCGTGCAAGAGACCGCGCCACTCGAACTGTCAACACAACTGGCACTGCTAAGAGTATCCTAGGACTTCCGCATCGCTGGCAACGGGCTTTACACAATGCTGGTGACTACTTTGAAGGTCAGTAAAACTTTGAAGCACATATATCTGTTTTGTACGAGCTGTAAACAAATAGTTGCCACTATTTAACTTCCAACTCTCGTAGATTAATTTTCAAAGAAAACTTAGTTCTTGAGTGTATACTGTACATAATTATACAATCGTATCTCTTACTATGAAACATGTACCTAATTTTTAACTGTCGCACTGATGATACTCGACGGTGGTATGCTTTAGCACGCAACCGCTTTACAAGCATTAAGTCGACACTGCATGTATCTGGTTGTTGCATAATGTACTCCAGGAAGTCCTCGGTAGCTTCAGCAGCAGCAGTGGGAGAAATCATTATGCTCTCTCCTCCTGTGTCCTCTTCTTCATCACTTTCATCATTACTTTCTGGCACGCTTTTGATTATTTCTTCGTCTGTTAAAGTTTGGTCCGTATCACAGTTTTCCTCATTCAGCCACTTAATAATATCTCCATCATCAATTTCTTCTCCTCCTGGAAGGTTGTGGAACATGTCAGTATACAAAGTAATTAATAATTCCGAATTGACTGGCTCATCGTTGTCATTCACTACTAGATCCAACTCTCCATCAGTGGATGGCCACAATATTCTTCAGCTCTTCACTATGGTAGCGCTCTCCATTTTATCTCATGCTTCAGCTGCTTGGAAAACATCACGCATGTTAACTGCTTTCCACGCCTTCAGCTTAGTCTCGATAGAGTTGTTTCACTTTCGTTCAGCAAGGAGACGAGAAGTAAATGTCGACGGTGACGTTTAATTGAGAACAAAATTCCCTGGTCCATGGGCTGTATTAGGGCTGTCACACTGGGTGGGACAAAGAGTGCTTGTACATGTACACCATCGGACTTTAGTGAAGGATGGCTCGGAGCATTGTCAGTTACAAGGATAGCTTTCAGTGTACGCTTTTTCTTCTTGAGCTCTTTTCTCCCTGCTGGTACAAACGTTTCATGGAACCACCGAGAGAATATTTGTCTATCCATCCACGCTTTCTTCTGAGCGCAATACTGCACTGGTAGAATATTTACGTCAGTGTGTTGGAAACAACGTGGATGTTGGGATTTTCCAATCACCAGAAGCAGTAGTTTATGACTCCCATTTGCATTACAACACGCCATTAATGTTACGCGCTGTTTCTCTTGCTTGTAACCCCGAGCTTCCTTCTCGTTCTTGGCAGCTAATGTTTTTGAAGGAATAATCTTGTAAAAGAGGCCCGTTTCATCACCATTATACAAGGCATCAGCAGTTAAATCTTCTTCCTCTATTATCTTCCGTACCTTGCTTACAAACTCATCGGCATCCCTGTCGTTAGCTGAGCGCTTTTCCCAGTGACTCAGCTGCCGAATGCCATGTCGTTTTTTCCAGTTTGATATCCAACCTTCACTCGCTGCAAACAAGTTACTACCGCCAAGTTGTTTCTTAAATACAGCTTTTTTCCTTTATAATCGGGCCACTGGCTGAATTCCCTTACTGCGTTGTTGAGTCAACCATTTATAAACAGCAATGCCCAGTTCTTCATTCTCACTCTTTCGCATAACCTTCCGTTTCCCCATCTCACTATCCATTTGTGTTGAGTACTGTCGAATAACGTCTTTCTTTTTGATGTCATAAATAGTTGCTCATCCAACATTGGGCTCAGCAGCAATGGCTTTCTGCGAAGAACATCGATTCAACTTATCTGAAATTTCGAGTTTCTACTTAAGGTCTAGCGTAACGTGTTTCCTTTTGGAAGACATGATTCCGAACTGTAAAGAAAGCTACAATTTGAAATACAGTATATAAAGCATTGTTTAACTACGCATTGTTGCACGCGGTAATTCATTGCGCACGTGTTTTTGGATGTGCGCCGGATTCCTGAGAGGCCGGATTACTGAGGGCCACATTAGCGAGAGTCTAGCGTATTGAGGTAACATCGGATAACACTCCAGTGTCTGCCGCTCCCATTTTGACAACACCTACAAATCATCAGAAATGACAGTGTGTTCCTAAAATGAAAGTCCATGTAACGCAAAATACCTCACCGCCATAAATTACACGGCACTTACCATTAAGTTATGTTCCCTTCGTATACCTTAGGACGGTGAGAAAGTTCACCTCACAGACTTTCATTTTAGTAGCTTACCTACCATTTCTGACGGAATACAGGGTGGTCCATAAATCGTGACCGGGCCAAATATCTCACGTAATAAGCGGCAACGAGAAAACTACAAAGAACGAAACTTTTCTAGTTTGAAGGGGGAAACCTGATAGCGCTATAGTTGGCTCTCTAAATGGCGCTGCCATAGTCAAACGGATATCAACTGCGTTTTTTTTAAAATAGGAACCCCCATTTTTACTACATATTCGTTTAGCACGTAAAGAAATATGAATGTTTTAGTTGGACCACTTTCTTCGCTTTGTGATAGATGGCCTGTAATTGTCACAAACACATGGCTCACAGTTTTAGATGAACAGTTGGTAACAGGTAGGTTTTTTAAATTAAAATACAGAACGTAGGTACGTTTGGACATTTTATTTCGGCTGTTCCAATGTGATACATGTACCTTTGTGAACTTATCATTTATGAGAACGCAAGCTGTTACAGCGTGATTACCTGTAAATACCACATTAATGCAATAAATGCTCAAAATGATGTCCGTCAATCTCAATTCATTTGGCAATACGTGTAACGACATTCCTCTCAACAGCGAGTAGTTCGCCGTCGTTAATGTTCGCACGTGCATTAAAATGCGCTGACGCATGTTGTCAGGCGTTTTTGGTGGATCATGATAGTAAATATCCTTCACTTTCCACACAGAAAGAAATCCGGGGACGTCAGATCCCGTGAACGTGCGGGCCATGGCATGGTGCTTCGACGACCAATCCACCTGTAATGAAGTATGCTATTCAGTACCGCTTCAACCGCACACGAGCTATGTGGCGGACATCCGTCATGTCGGAAGTACTTCGGCATTCTGTCATGCGGTGAAACATCTTGTAGTAACATCGGTAGAACATTACGTAGGAAATCAGCATACATTGCACCATTTAGATTGTCATCGATAAAATGTTGGGCAATTATCCTTCCTCCCATAATCCCGCACCATACGTTAACCCGCCAAGGTCGCTGATGTTCCACTTGCCGCAGCCATCGTGGATTTTCCGTTGCCCAATAGTGCATATTATGCCAGTTTACGTTACCGCTGTTGGTGAATGACGCTTCGTCGCTAAATAGAATGCGTGCAAAAAATCTATCATCGTCCCGTAATTAATCTTGTGCCCAGTGGCAGAACTGTACATGACGTTCAAAGTCGTCGACATGCAATTCCCGGCGCATAGAAATATGGTACGGGTGCAATAGATGTTGATCTATCATTATCAACACCGACGTTTTTGAGATTTCCGGTTCTCGCGCAATTTGTCTGCTACTGATGTGCGGATTAGTCGCGACAGCAGCTAAGACACCTACTTGGGCAACACCATTGGTTACAAGTCGTGGTTGACGTTTCGTATGTGACTGAACACTTCCTGTTTCCTTAAATAACGTAACTATCCGGCGAACGGTCCGGACACTTGGATGATGTTGTCCAGAATACCGAGCAGCACACATAGCACATGCCCGTTGGGCTTTTTGATCACAATAGCCATACATCAACACGATACCGATCTTTTCCACAATTTTTAAACGGTCCATTTTAACACGGGTAATGCATCACGAAGCCAATACCGTCTGCACTGGCGGAATGTTACGTGATACCACGTACTTATACGTTTGTGACTACTACATCGCCATCTATCACAAAGCGAAAAAAGTGGTCCAAATAAAACATTCATATTTTTCTGCGTACTACACGAATATGTAATAAAAAATTGAAATTCCTATTTTAAAAAAACTCAGTTGATATCCGTTTGACCTATAGCAGCGCCATCAAGCGAGACAACCATAGCGCCATCTGGTTTCCCCCTTCAATCTAGACGAGTTTCGTTCTTTGTAGTTTTTTCGTTTGATTCTTATTTCGTGAGATATTTGGCCCGGTCACTATCAATGAACCACCCTGTATAGTTCTTGTCAAAATGGGAGCGGTAGACACAGGTGCATTCTCTGATGTCATCTCAACATTCAGATTCTCAACAGTCTAGATGGCTTCACGTTACCACAAGTGAGTACGACATTATTGTTCTACTCATTATTTCTTTTGGGTCTTTGTTGGACCTTCCTCACCATTGCGTTAATAACACTTTTACTTTAGGGACATACGGCGCTGCTTGGACGCTAGATTTTCGGTGACGACTGGCTTTATTAAATTTCACTTTCGTTGTTGGTTGCGTCAGTAGTGCTTCTCAGTGCTCCTTGGAACACCCGTTAAGCCATTTAGATAACTTGAGACGTTGGATTTTGCAAGTAATTTTATGATAGGGGCTCATTACTTTTGTTGTTAATTCGCGAGCCATCATTGTAATTTTTATTATTAGGAATTCTGAATTTATTAGGTCGTAGCACAGTTCCAATTAAATTTTGTATAAACAAATTTTTACGTAGAAATACGCCTGAAGATGTGCCTGCATAATACGAAACCGGTTGCAGCATTCTCTGAGCGACTACTATAAACGGCAAATTGGACTTTCTATCAGTTTTACCAGCGTTTCAACACCTCAGCTATTTAATTTGTTTGGTTTTCCTTTTAGTATGTATAAGAATTTTAGCTGTGGATACCCTACTTATAAGATTATTTGCAAGAATATTTATAACATGAACATGTAAGCTGCTAAAATGCTGTTATACCTTATATCTGTTGTGATGTTGCATAGAGGCTATTTGAGTATTGCTTGACCGAGCGAGGTGGCGCAGTGGTAGCACACTGGACTCGCATTCGGGAGGACTACGGTTCAATTCCGTCTCCAGCCATCCTGATTTAGGTTTTCCGTGATTTCCCTAAATCGTTTCAGGCAAATGCCGGGATGGTTCCTTTGAAAGGGCACGGCCGATTTCGTTCCCAATCCTTCCCTAATCCGAGCTTGCGCTCCGTCTCTAATGACCTCGTTGTCGACGGGACGTTAAACACTAACCTAACCTAAGTATTGCTTGGAAATGACAAAAATGTGGAAATTGGCCAATAGCAAATAAACTGAAAATTGTACAACCCATAACGGTCAACGTTTCGTTTTGTAAAGTCTATCGAGGCTGTGGGCCCATGTGCAAACAATATTGTACTGGCTCTGAGCACTATGGGACTTAACTTCTAAGGTCATCAGTCCCATAGAACTTCGAACTATTTAAACCTAACTAACCTAAGGACATCACACAACACCCAGTCATCACGAGGCAGAGAAAATCCCTGACCCCGCCGGGAATCGAACCCGGGAACCCGGGCGCGGGAAGCGAGAACGCTACCGCACGACCAGAGGAGAAAAAAGGTCATCAGTCCCCTAGAACTTAGATCTACTTAAACATAACTAACCTAAGGACATCACACACATCCATGTCCGAGGCAGGATTCGAACCTGCGACCGCAGCGGTCGCGCGGTTCCAGACTGCAGCGCCTAGAACCGCTCGGCCACTTCGGCCGGCCCAATATTATACTGATTATTTATTTAAGATACAAAGATTACGCAATGTCCACCGCATTTTAGATAGCACTGAACGCCTTGTTGTTCCCTACTGAAGATAACAGAGAGAAGGCCGAAATACTGAATTCGACCACCCAAAATTGTTTCATCATGAAAGGTCGTAACACAGTTCCTTTCAATCGTCGTGCGAACGTCGGAATGGCAGATACTGAGATAAGCGATAGCGGAATAGAAAAGCAACTATAATCGGTTAATACTGGAAAGGCATCAGGACCAGATGAGATACCTACAAGATTCTGCAATCATTATGAGAAAGAACTTGCTCCCCTTCTAGAATCATTTTATCGTAGTTAGCTGGAATAACGATGGGTACCAACCGAATGGAAAAAAAGCGCAGGTGATTCCTGTTTCTGAGAAAGGTTGCGTGACAATTCGCGTAACTATAGGTCTATTTCGTTGACATCAATCTGTTATAGAGTTATGGAGCGTGCTTAACGTTCAAGAACTACGCCGTTTATGGAGAAAAATCTCCTTTACAAAAACCAAAAAGTATTCCGCAAACAGTGATCCTGCGAAATTAAGCACGCTATGTTTCTCCATGATATCCATAGCGCTGAAGACAACGGTGTTCAGATTGATAGGGTATTCCTTGAAGTCACGAAGGCATTTGACACGGGGCCGCACTGCCGTTTTGTAAGATAAATACGAGCTTACCGAGTGTCAGATCACATTTGCGATTGGATTCAAGACTTCCTTGCGAATAGTACTCAAAACGACGCTCATAACGGATCAGAATCGATAGATGTAAAGGTATTTTCAGGAATACCCCAAGGAAGTGTGATACAACCATTACTGTTAACTGTGTATATAAATGAGCCAGTAGAAAGAGCCAGAAGTTCTTTAATACTGTTCACAGATGATGTGTTTGTGTATAAGAAGGTAGCAACACCAAAAGCCAGTTCCTATTTGCAAAACGGTCTACACAGGATTGATGAATGAATTTTCTCATTCCGAGATTATTGAAGGGCGATCTGTTTAATTTGTTATACGCCATGCAAAAGCCAAGATCCCATAAAATATTTCTTTGATTAAGAGATCCGGTTTCAACAGTCAGTTCTGTCATTTTCAGGTCTCTAAGAAAGTGCATGTACTTGGGATACGCCTCATAAGCTGAGATGTAAGAATAGATATAAAAGTTTTAGTTTGGTATAATAAAAACTGGAAGTGGGCATGTGCATTTACACACCATAAACATCTTTTGTTGTAAAACATTTTCATTTTACGCGTAGCCTCGTGCACATGATGGCAAGTGGATAAAACTAAAGTGGATAAATGTGTGTCATCGTTAAAGCATTTAAAAACAAAACAAAACAAAAATGTGTGTGAATTCAAAATGGCTCTGAGCACTATGCGACTTAACTTCTGAGGTCATCAGTCGCCTAGAACTTAGAACTAATTAAACCTAACTAACCTAAGGACATCACACACATCCATGCCCGAGGCAGGATTCGAACCTGCGACCGGAGCGGTCGCTCGGCTCCAGACTGTAGCGCCTACAACCGCACGGCCACTCCGGCCGGCCTGTGTGAATTCCTAAGGGACCAAACCGCTGAGGGCATCAGTCCCTAGACTTACACACTACTTAAACTAAAGCAGCACACACTTCCGTGCCCCAGGGAAGACTCGAACCTCCGGCGGGAGGGGCCGCTCAATCAGTGTTATGGCGCCTCAAACCGCGCGACCACTATTTAAAAACATAAAGCACCTTGTCCAGGGGACCATGTCCATATACATATAAGTGACAGATGCTTGTTACATCATACAAACACGCTACACAATAGTACATCTGTTTGCATATGCTGGACACATACTGAACAGCTCGAATGCAATTTAACTGGTGTATAAGGTACAACTAACAGGTGTAAAGATGACATTTGTGTAGTGTGTTGCAGCCACTATAGCTCGCCTCATGTTTGAAGGCGGCCCTATTTTCAGCCATTCTGCGCATCCCCCATCATTAACTGCTACTAGCCAAGATTCATTTTCTTTCCAAGCGGCCAGCGGCGAATTACAAAATCGACTGCGAGAAACTCTTTCCCAGGCGCTGCGCTGTTGCCGCATTTTGCGACAATGCAGTTTCATTCACAGAGCGACCGAATTATTCTTTCAGATGTCAGTGTTACTTTCTTCTAGCAGTATAGCTGTGGATATGTATCTGCAAAGTTTTAGTGTGATTTCCAAATAAAAATTTCTTGTGCAATAAAAATGAAGTTCCCAACAAGCTACTTAAATTAAATTGCACGCCTATGGAATATCGTCTTAGTCGTGCGACTGGTTTCGTGATTTCCTGTCAAAAAGATCGCTGTACTTAGTCTTCTTCTTCTTCTTTATCGTCGCCTTGTCCCACGTCACGTAGGGTCGGCGTTGCTCTTCTGGATCCTTCTCCTCCATAGTACTCTATGAAATGCTTCTTCCTTCTTCCATCCTTTGCCGGCCGGTGTGGCCAAGCGGTTAAAGGCGCTATAGTCTGGAACCGCGTGGCCGCTACGGTCGCAGGTTCGAATCCTGCCTCGGGCATGGATGTGTGTGATGTCCTTCGAATAGTTAGGTTTAAGTAGTTCTAAGTTCTAGGGGACTGATGACCTTAGAAGTTAAGTCCCATAGTGCTCAGAGCCATTTGAACCATTTCTTCCATCCTTTCTCCCTTAGGTCCCCGGATATCTTATCCTTCCACCTCATCTTCGGTCTTCCTCTCCTTCTCGCTCCTTCAATCTTTATATCTTCAACTTAGTTTGCTCTCTTGTAACTTTTCCCCCGTGGGTCCCACTTTCACAGCTCCTATAACAAATTCTGTACGTAGTAATCGACGGAAAATCATCGGATAAAACAGAAGCGATAGAAGTGATATCTGGTGTTTGCAAGGAACTGTTATAGGTGCTCCGCGCGGTTCTGGCGCGACCGCTACGGTCGCAGGTTCGAATCCTGCCTCGGGCATGGATGTGTGTGATGTCCTTAGGTTAGTTAGGTTTAAGAAGTTCTAAGTTCTAGGGGACTGATGACCTCAGCAGTTGAGTCCCATAGTGCTCAGAGCCATTTGAACCATTTTTGTTATAGGTGCTCTTCTGTTCCTCATCTAATAAACGATTTAGGAAACAATCTGAGCAGCCCACTTCGACTGTTTGCAGATGATGCTTGGTTTACCGTCTTATAAAGTCATTAGAGGTTAAAAAAAATAGAAAACGACTTAGACAAGTTATCTGTAGGTGAGAAAAGTGGCAATTGACTCAAAATAATGAAAAGTCTGAAGTCATTTGCTAGATTACTAAAAGGAATCAGCAAAATTTACAGGATAAAAAACGATTCTAAAGGCTATAAATTCAACTAAACACTTAGCGATTACAATTACGAATAACTTAAAATGCAACTATCACATGGATAACGTTGTGTAGGAAGGAAACCAATGCCATTTATTAGTAGAACACTTAGAAAATGCAACAGGTGCTCTAAAAAGACTACTTACACTACGCTTTTCGGCCTTCTTCTGGAGTACTGGTGTCAGGTGTGGGATTCACAGCAGATAGAATTGATAAAAAAGCTCAAAGAATGGCAGCTCGTTTTGTATTTTCGCGAAATAGTGGAGAGACTGCCACAGATATGATACGTGAATTTGGGTGGCAATCATCAAAACGATGGCGTTTTTTGTTGTGGCAGGATTTTCTCCTGAAATTGCAGTCGTCAACTTTCTCCTCAGAGTGTGAAAGTACTTCGTTGGCATCCACCTACATAGGGAGAAATGTTGATCATAATAAAATAAGATAAATTTAAGTTTGCAAGGAAAGATAAAAGCGTTAGTGTTTCCTGCGCTCTGTTCGAGAGGGAAACGTAGAAAAACAGCTTGAAGCTGATTCTATGAACGCTCTGCCAGTCCCTTAATTGTGAATTGCAGAGTAATTATGTAGATGTAGATGCTTCACAAGCAGTCGCGGAGGTTTATGTCCCGCATTTATAACTTCTTCAAATTTGAATCTGATACCGATAACTGTATTTTTGGCATTTTCAAGACTCAAGAACGAACTGCAAAAAGCACGTGCAGGCAAGAGAACTGTACAGAGAATAGTAAACAAAAGTGTGGGACCTGTACAGAGAGTAGTAAACAAAAGCGTCGGAGCTGTTGAAAACTCAGGAAATTTTGTTTTCGTGTCGCCTGAAAATCATAGAAATAGCAAGAAACTTGTATCACAAATAGATCTACATCTGCATCTATACGGATGCTCTGCAAGTCGCATTTAAGTGCCTGGCAGAGGGTTCATCGAACCATCTTCACAATTCTGTATTATTCCAATATCATATAGCGCTCGTAAAGAACGAACACCTATATGTTCCCGTACGAGCTCTGATTTCCTTATTTTATCGTGGCCATCGTTTCTCCCTGTGTAGGTCGGTGTCAACAAAATATTTTTGCATTCGGAGAAGAAAGTTGGTGATTGGAATTTCGTGTGAAGATTCCGTCCCAACGAGAAACGCCTTTCTTTTAATGATGTCTAGCCCAAATCCTGTATCATATCTGTGACACTCACTCCCATATTTCGCGATAATACAAAACGTGCTGCTCTTCTTTGAACCTTTTCCATGTACTCCGTCAGTCCTATCTGTTAAGGATCTCACACTGTGCAGCAGTATTCTAAAAGAGGACGCACAAGCGTAGTGTAGGCAGACTCCTTAGTAGATCTGTTACATTTTCTAAGTGTCCTGCCAATAAAACGTAGTCTTTGGTTAGCTTTCCCCACAACATTTTCTATGTGTTTCTTCCAATTTTAGCTGTTTGTAATTGTAATTCCTAGGCATTTAGTTGAATTTACGGCCTTTAGATCTGACTGATTTATCGTGTAACCAACGTTTAACGAATTCCTTTTAGCAGTCATGTGTATGACCTCACACTTTTCGTTATTTTGGGTCAACTGCAAATTTTCGCACCATTCAGATATCTTTCCTAAATCGTTTTGCAATATGTTTTGATCTTCTGATGACTGTATTAGTCGATAAACGACACCGTCATGTGCAAACAACCCAAGACGATTGCTCAGATTGTCTCCCAAATCGTTTATTTAGATAAGGAACAGCAAAGGGCCTATAACACTACATTGGGGAACGTCAGAAATCACTTCTGTTCTACTCGATGACTTTCTGTCTATTGCTACGAACTGTGACCTCTCTGATAGGAAATCACAAATCCAGTCACATAACTGAAACGATATTTCATAAGCACGCAATTTCACTACAAGCTGCTTGTGTGGTATAGTGTCAAAAACCTTCCGGAAAAGCAGAAATACAGAATCGATCTGAAATCCCTTGTCAATAGCACAACACTTCATGTGAATAAAGAGCTGGTTGCGTTTCCCAAAAACGATGTTTTCTAAATCCATGCTGACTATGTGTCAATAGACCGTTTTCTTCGAGGTAATTCATAATGTTTGAACACAATATATGTTCCAAAATCCTGCTGCATATCGACATGAATGATATGAGCCTGTAATTAAGTGAATTACTCCTACTACGTTTCTTGAATACTGGTGTTACCTTTACAACTTTCCAGTCTTTGGGTATGGATCTTTCGTCCAGCGAACGGTTGTATATAATTGTTAAGTATGGAGTTAATGCATCAGCATAGTCTGAAAGGAACCTAATTGGTATACAGTCTGGACCAGAAGACTTGCTTTAATGCATCAGCATAGTCTTAAAGGAACCTAATTGGTATACAGTCTGGACCAGAAAACTTGCTTTTATTATTTAGTTGCTTCACTACTCCGAGGATATTTATTTCTACGTTACTCATGTTGGTGGCCGATCTTGATTCGAATTCTGGAATATTTACTTCGTCTTCTTTTTTGAAGGTATTTCGAAAGGCTGTTTTTAGTAACTCTGCTTTGGCAGCACTGTCTTCGATTGTATCTCCATTGCTATCGCGCAGAGAAGGCATTGATTGTATCTTGCCGGTAACATTCTTCACATACGACCAGAATCACTTTGTATTTTCTGCCAGGTTTCGAGACAAAGTTTCGTCGAGGAAACTGTTACAAGCATCTCGCACTGAAGTCAGCGCTAAATTTCGAGCTTCTGTAATAGATCACCAATCCTGGGGATTTTGCGTCTGTTTAAATTTTTCGTTGTTTCTGCAAGGAGGACCAGCTCCGTCGTTTGTTAATTTATGTGGTATAAATCTCTCAATTGCTACCGATACTATTTCTTTGAATTCAAGCCACATCTGCTATTATATTATTAATTTGGAAGGAGTGAACTTGTCTCTTAAGAAGGCGTCAATCTACTTTTTTAAATAGGTATGTTTTTAGTTTATTTTTGGTGGATTTGGGGGTTAGAATATTCAATCTCGCTACCACAACCCTGTGTTCACCAATCCCTGTATCCGTTTTGATGCTCGTTATTAACTCAGGATTATTTGTTGCTAAGAGGTCAAGTGTGTTTTCACAACCGTTGACTATTTGCGTGGGCTCTTGAACTAACTGCTCGAAATAATTTTCGGAGAATACGTTTAGCACAATTTCGGATGATGTTTCATGCGTACCTCTTGAATTAAACATGTATTTTCGCCAACATATCGAGGGTAAATTAAATACACCACCAACTACAATCGTATGAATCGGGTACGTGTTTGAAATCAAACTCAAGTTTTCTTTCAACCTTTCAGCAACTTTAACGTCTGAATTGGGAGGTCGGTAAAAGGACCCTACTATTAAAAATTTTTATTTTTAAATTTCAGTCTTGATCGTACCACGTATGCTACAAGAACATAGGTGACCGGTTTCGGTCATATGACCATCATCAGACCCATGGCATCCTTCGAAGATGGTAGGTGGAGCACTCTTCTCCGCTACTGTGATGTCAACATCAGTTGAAGTCACAGCAGCTGAGAAGAGTGCTCCACCTACCATCTTCGAAGGATGCCATGGGTCTAGTGATGGTCATGTGATATGACCGAAACTGGTCACATATGTTCTCGTAGCATACGTGGTGCGATCAAGACTGAAATTTAAAGAGAAAAATTTTTTAAAAATCTTTTGATCGCTGTTCCAAAAATGTTTAATAAAATTGACCCTAATATTATTTTATTCCGGTTGCCAACAATGACCTCTGCCCATACTAACTCACAGGAACTACCTACTTCAATTTTGTGACAAGATAAATTACTTCTAACAGCAACAAACACGCCACCGCCAACCATGTTTATCCTCTCCTTTCGGAACAACGTTAGATTCTTCGCAAAAATTTCGCCTGAGCTTATCTCCGGCTGTAGCCAGCTTTCGGTGCCTATAACGATTGAAGCATCAGTGCTTTCTATTAGCGCTTGGAGCTCTGGTACTTTCCAACACAGCTACGACAATATACAATTGTTATACCGATGGTTCCCGTATCTAAGTTCCCCCTCCACCCTTCGTGATTGAAGTCCTTCTTGTGTTTTCCCGAGGCCCTCTAACCTAAAAAACCGCCCAGTCCACGCCACACAGCCCCTGCTACCCGTGTAGCTGCCTCCTGCGTGTAGTGGACACCTGACCTATTCAGCGGAACCGGAAACCCCATCACCCTTTGGCGCAAGTCGAGGAATCTGCAGCCTACACGGTCGCAGAATCGTCTGAGCCTCTGATTCAGACCCTCCACTCGGCTCTGTACCAGAGGTCCGCAATCGGTCCTGTCGACTATGCTGCAAATGGTCAGCTCTGCTTTCATGTTGCAAGCAAGACCGTCAGCCTTTACCACTTCTGTTCGCCGTTCGGAACCAGCGAAAATCTCTTCTGATCCAAAGTGACACACACGATTCGTACCGACGTGAGCAACCACCTGCAGTTGGCTGCACCCTGTGGTCTTTATGGCGTCCGGGAGGACGCGTTACACATCTGGAATCGCACCCTGTGTCCATACTAAAGACCGTGGAAAACTAAACTATGCAGAGAAACGGACTATCGGCACGTGCTGTGCAACTCTTCTGTAGACCCTGACGAAAACGCAGGAACTGTCTCAAATAAATTAGATTAACACGCAGAGATTCAAAAACCTAACTACCGAAGCACTCAGGTGAAACTAAATAATTCGCCCCTGATTATGAATTTGTAATTTGTCACAAAATCGGTTTACTATCCGACGAAAACGAAAACGCGAGAAATGTGGCTATTTGATATTAAATAAAGACGCAGAAAATCAAGAAACTAAACTATTAAAGCACACAGATGATGATATAAAATTCTCTCCTGGTTAGGAACTGGTGAAAGTCACAAAATCGGTTACTTCCCTGTTGCTGCGTGTGTCTCGGCGGGCTGCTGCTGTCTAACTGATGGTTTTGACAAGGATGTTTTAAAGCGTTCCGTGTTTAAAATGTGTATAAGAAGGGGATACACATCATCACAAAAACTTGTTACAATTACGCCCGATCAAATTGGCTTCAAAGGTAGCGCTTCGTCAGTGTAAAGAATTTTAAAATATATTGGTTTTAAACATGATAAGAAAAGAGTTTTTAATTGAAAGAAGTGGCACAGAAGCAGTTATACACTTAATGAAACATGGGTGGCTCGAAGACTTCTTAAGTAATAGAACCCAATACGTAGTCCTCGATGGTGAGTGTTCATCGGAGGTGAGGGTATCAATCATGTGGAGTGCCCCAGGGAAGTGTGGTAGGTCCGCTGTTGTTTTCTATCTACATAAATAATCTTTTGGATAGGGTGGATAGCAATGTGCGCCTGTTTGCTGATGATGCTGTGGTGTACGGGAAGGTGTCGTCGTTGAGTGACTGTAGGAGGATACAAGATGACTTGGACAGGATTTGTGATTAGTATAAAGAATGGCAGCTAACTCTAAATATACATAAAAGTAAATTAATGCAGATGAATAGGAAAAAGAATCCCGTAATGTTTGAATACTCCATTAGTAGTGTAGCGCTTGACACAGTCACGTCGATTAAATATTTGGGCGTAACATTGCAGAGCGATATGAAGTGGGACAAGCATGTAATGGCAGTTGTGGGGAAGGCGGATAGTCGTCTTCGATTCAGTGGTAGAATTTTGGGAAGATGTGGTTCATCCGTAAAGGAGACCGCTTATGAATCACTAATACGTCCTATTCTTGAGTACTGCTCGCGCGTTTGGGATCTCTATCAGGTCGGATTGAGGGAGGACATAGAAGCAATTCAGAGGCGGGCTGCTAGATTTGTTACTGGTAGGTTTGATCATCACGCGAGTGTTACGGAAATGCTTCAGGAACTCGGGTGCGAGTCTCTGGAGGAAAGGAGGCGTTCTTTTCGTGAATCGCTACTAAGGGAATATAGAGAACCAGCGTTTGAGGCTGACTGCAGTACAATTTTACTGCCGCCAACTTATATTTCGCGGAAAGACCACAAAGATAAGATAAGAGAGATTAGGGCTCGTACAGAGGCATATAGGCAGTCATTTTTCCCTCGTTCTGTTTGGGAGTGGGAGAGAAGATGCTAGTTGTGGTACGAGGTACCCTCCGCCACGCACCGTATGGTGGATTGCGGAGTATGTATGTAGATGTAAAAGTAGATGTAGATCAGAATCATTCCATGACTACATACTGGAAAATGCGGATACTTATTCTGCATGTTGGCTCTTCATCTGATTTGGTTCCTAAGAGTAAATTTGTATCTAGATGTAACAAAAACAGTAGTGACTACCATTCTGAAATGAACGCTGTCACATTCAAGAAGTGATTCACAGAACAAGTTTAGCTTTCCAAGTCAGTCATTGTAATTGCTATGCCAGTTATCGTTCACCTGTTACAGAGAAATGACCAAGTAAGAGCAACAAGAATGGGACTATTGTGCTCTGGCTGAAAAATAAAAATATTCCGGAAGATATAAGCTAGACTCGTGCTGAACTCCTGCAGCTCGTTAATTTATAAAACTCATACGACAGAATGTACAAATTTGGCTTTCTTGCGTGTGAATGTGGTCACACAGTTTTGCGTTTAATCACATATTACTGTCAGTATAATCCAGTAGAATTTATTTGCGCACTGGTTACAAGCTATATGGGGAAAAAACAAAACATTCAAGACAATATACACTGAAAGGCTTGTGCTTTAAACAACAGACAGCATCCCCCTTCAGCGTGAGCACACCGTATGTGTCACGCTGAACAGTTTCAACAATAAGACTTTCACAGGGAGGTGACGATGGAAAAAAGCATTGAACATATCATCCTAAATTCATAATCAGATGGTTCGGAGATGGACTCAGATAGTATATGGTATTACGGTGTAGACTTTGAAACAAAGTAATGATCTTTCTTGGTTTTAAAGACTCATGGTTTAAAGTAGTTTTTGTCAACATGTCAACTACACACACTGTACATGAGAACTTGCTAGCTTTTATTGGTTAAGAATATGTAGCCTGTGAAGTATTCAGATTATAATGTTCAGCACATTGCCCAAGGCGAAGTTAAGCTTTTCCCAGCCTGTTGTATTACTTGCGAGAATGCTGCTGGATAAATTCGTCAAAAAGTTGAGTATTTTGACACGTAACCCCCTGTATTTTCATGGCACGAACTGGAAAATGTCTTAAAATGAGAGGGTTACCTGTCGAGATATCGGTGGTTTTAGGCGTTATCGGTCAGCATTCCCTCGAGTTATTCACAGAATATAGTTAATTGTTAGCTTGATCAATGGATCATTAATGCGTTCTCCCACTACAATATAGAATGAGTTAGTTTAAACTCATAATGCCTGTTGCCACCGAAAAATATGATAACATACTGACAATGTTTACGATAGTCTTTTACACTAGTGTTTGCTACTAGTAATTATTTTTTACGCATAGTGGTTCTCACTGAACAGCAGTGAAACACACGCACTTAAGTGCATTATATTCATATGGAGTAGAAGCAGTTGTCAAACAAATATAATGATTTCGATCTGTGTTTGAAGTTTATTTTGTGACGCATTACATTTTTACTTATAATACAGTCCAAACCACAATAAATAGCAATTATTACAACAGTTTTCGATTATCTTGTCGTTCAACAATCGTCGTTTTGAACAAAATTGCTCTTGACGACGTCACAAAGCTGTATCAGCTGTTTCTCGCCTTCCGAAGTCACACAGACAATTGCTGTGGAACAATGGACACGCCCTCGAGACTCGAAAGTAAGATTTCTCTCCTGTAGACGAATGATCGAAATCGCTTTTAAAATATATTATCCATTTATAGATTTAAACGTATAATACGATGTACCGAAGGCAAATGAACATGATTGTTGTCCGCAGTAACACAGTTCGGCAACACGCAGATCTCATCCCCTTCACGCCTATCGCTCCGCCGCTATGTGCGGAAGCGTCGTGTTATATGAAGCAGACGATAGATGGCTCTTATGTCGGAAGTTTGCAACAGATAGTAAATACTTCTCTTTCGTGTTTAAAATTAAGTACTTTAGTGAGTGGCCTTTAAGAATAGTAAATATCACAAAATTATACTTTACTAACTACTGAAATACGTATTTAATTCTCACAAATCTTTTGCACATTCTTATTACCGCATGCATAATAGGAAAATTAAGGTATTTATTCTTCAATACGGGATTGCGCGGTAGTATTGGTGAAAAGCTTTACTTCAGATTCCTGTTGCAGATAGATGTAAGTGGTAATTTGCCACGTTGGGCTGTGTATTTATAGGTGCTGTAGTACAGCACAGAAAATATGCGAAGAGATTTACTTCAGATTCCTGTTGCAGATAGATGTAAGTGGTAATTTGCCACGTTGGGCCGTGCATTTATAGGTGCTGCACTACAACACAGAAAGTATGTAGAAATGTAAGACCGAATAAATGTCACATAAGGAAGGTAATGTGAGCAACCGTCCAAAAATGTGTGGTACATGTTATTTATGTTATGCAGGCAGAAACACGGCTGCTGAATTTTTAAGGTTGGAATATACAAGATCACTAATGTTTCTAACACGTAAGAATGAAGGTCTCATCACAGTGGCTGCTTGCAGTGTAGCTTATTTCTACAATGAATACCTGTAAGAGTGCAGCTAAAGGTCTAACTTAGAAGTATCATCATTACTGTGCGTAAAGTAAGAGACATTAAAGTAAGAAGAGTACAATTATTTAACATAAAGTCACATCTAATCTTAACACTGAAGAAAGTGTGGCGTAATCATAATATCATCTTGCATATAATAATAAAGTGGATACATGGGGGCGGGGAAGAGCGTATATTCCATCGTGCTAATATAGCATGTCTGCCTCTATTCAAACTTTCTTTTTCGCACTATTATTATTTTTTTTATCATGCCACTTGACAATCAGAAACATATAATAACAAGGCTATAACCGTACCTTACACTGGAACCTGTGTTAATTTTTCTTATACTAAGATGAAAATACATATTGGTTTCATATCAAAACGAAACCAACACATATATGTTGTCACGAAGTAAGGCACAAGACACACAAGTACAAATCAAGAGCTGCCATAGAAGGACAGGAAGCAGAACGGCTATGGTGAACATAAAATAACATGGTAAATTAACATAAACCACTGCACATAAAACCATAGGTCACCTGTGGAGGTATTTGTGAGAAACTAAGAAGTATAAAATTGTCCTGTCCGAGGACAGAGTTTGGACTCATAACCCATTTCGATAGATAGGTGCTAGTGACCTTCTGCTATGGAGGGTTAGGTGTGACCCTACGTTTTTCCTATGCTTTGCCTGCAACATCAGATGTGGAGTACATATTATCCATATGAAGTAGGCAGCAACAGGGGTGCTTTTTAAGATAAGCCTACACAGCAGCAAAAATACTTTTAAGACTAAAATTCTCAGCATATTGACAGCTTTGGATGCAAAATAATTTCGAATAGTTAACTGTAAGATACAAGAGAGGTTAACAACATTTGCAATGGGTAACTGTAGAAATGGAACTAAAAATAAGAGCATACAAGTGATATGATTAAGCAGAAAAAATCTTTGTACATTACAACATACAGGTTCAATCATTTAACTTAAGGAGTCTCAATAAAACTTTAGACTGGGTAAAATGTGGGGTATTAGCAATAAAATAATACATCTACAATTTATGGATCACACAGGGGTGCTGCATAATACAACATGATGACATAGCTTTACTGAACTAAATTTTTTAACATGCCATAATACACTCCTAAATGTGAACTAAGATGACACTAAAGAGGGAAACACACATCAATACTGAAATATAGACTCTGAAATTGTCCCACTTTTTATAAAAATTACATCATGATGTCGTCCACATAAGTAAGTCACAAATGTAATATAACCTTTTTATGTGAATAAGTAAGAAGCTAAAAATACCTAAATAAGTTTTAACCTATGTACTAGTTTTTTCGAAGTATTTATAAACTTGTATCTCTGTTGCTTCAGATCTGTACTACACAGATTTCTAAAACTTTAAATGAAATGACTATAAAAATAGTAAAAAAAGCTGGCTCCAAACTGAGATTCACAGGAAGAATTTTGAGAAAATGTAACTTATCCACGAAGGAATTGGCTTACAAGGCATTGTTTGACCGATTCTGAAGTGTTGTTCATGAATCTGGGACCGTTAGCAGGCAGGACTGGTATAAAGAAATAGAGAAGATCCAACGGTGAGCGGTGCGATTTGTCACAGGGCCGTTTCGTCTTTGCAAAAGCGTTACAGTAATGCACAACAAACTCCAGTGGCAGACGATACGAGAAAGACGCTGTACATCACGGAGAGCTTTACTATTAAAATTTCGAGGGAGCACTTTCCTCCAACATACGTCTCGCCAAAGACCACGACGAGAAACTTCGAGAGATTAGAGCTTATGGAGAGGAAGGAGGGATAAACTATGATACCAAAAGTATCCTCCATCTTACATCGTAAAGCGGCTTTTGGATTATTGATGTAGATGTAGATGTATCAGCAAATCTTCTTTTGTGCAGGTTTCCCCTTTTCGGTGGAGTGACAGCTTAGGCGTTCTTATGATCCGCATAGAGCCTTACGACATCTTTTTCTTCAGAGAGCACTTGTTTTAGTGGAGAAGTTTCCCGTTTCCGATCAGCTCAGTTCCTCACACTCTGTTTTTACAATGTTACGAAACATGGCACGTCATGATGTTTTATTATAGGTTTCTGTTCCCCGGACAGGTCATTACGAACCATTGGTTCTCCATCTTCCTCTCATTGTACACACATTTCTGTACTTTCACGCCACGTATCCGCATGATCCTTTCCTCCTCTTCTGTAAACTTTTAACGCTCACTTATCATTTCAATACACGTGATAACGACCATCGTCTCCTTACGCAGGGTCTTCCGTTTCCTTGTTATCTCATATAATATTAGCTTGCTTCCTTTATTTCATAACTTCGTCCATGCAATCTGATAGGCCTCTACAGCGGATGGACAAAAATATGGAAACCCCACGAGACATGAATGCTTGAAGATATATGCAGATGATCGGCAAGCCTGAAGGTTGCGGTGTTGTATTTCACTACCAATGGCACCTGTGCCAGTGTCATTCGTGGCCAGAAAAGCATTCAGTGCGCGTGTGATTGCGTTACGTCGGAGCTAAAGAAATTCGGAACTGGGGAAATTCTTGGTGCTTGGTGGTGGGTGCTTCCGTAAGCAAGCTAACCGAAGCGTTTGATGTCTCAAGAGACTATGCCGCATACAAAGAAAGCGTAAAAATATCATCCACCGAATCACAAGGCGGACGAAAGTGTGCGTTGAGTGATCGTGACGGATGATCATTGAAGACGACTGTGACGAAAATTGGAGGTCAGTAGCAAAAGTCTCGAACGTCTCACTCGTGAATCCTATTCGCACAAAAACAACATGAAAGAAACTCCGGTAAGTATGGAATTACAGAGTGCACTGGAATTCTAAAACCACCCGTCAGTGACACAAGTGAAAACTTGGTGCCAAAGCTTAAGTACTGAGCATCGGAAAAATATCATTTAATCGGTTGAGTCTTGGTTCATACCATTTCCCACTTCTTACCTAGCTTACGTCCCAGGTGTGAAACGTGGCGGGGCTTCGGTGAAGAGTTGGACAGCCATATGTGTTATTCCAAGGACCTTATGGTTATTTTCCGAAGTTGTGTTGTGAAAATACGACCTGTCTTAGTAACAAGGTCGCAGGTCAATACAAATGACAGCAAATAAATAATAAAAATAATAAATAATAATTACTTTGCAAAGTCGCATTACTGCCAAGGATTATGTGACCATTTCGGCCGATCAGGTCCACCCTATGGTGCAATGTTTGCTCCCCTGTCTCGTGCTGCTGTGTTCCAAGAAGACAGAGTCCCTCCTCACACAGGTTGCATCAACCAGGACTGGTTTCCCGAACACGAGAATGAATTTTCACATCTCCCCTGGTCATCACATTCACCATATCACAATATTATTGGGCTTTTTGGTCAACTTTGGAGAGGAGGATGCGTGATAACTATCTATCTCCATCATAGTTACTTGAACTTGTCTCTATTTTGTTGGAAGAATGGTATGAGATTCCCTTGAAAACTATACTGGACCTTTATTTATAGATTCCGAGGCGATCGGAAACAGTTTTCAATACCTACGATTTTCCTAAACCACATTAGGCGAGGTAATGTGTTATGTTTTTGGTGTTCCGTATTTTCATCTTATTTCCTTATCGTCAAGCCCTGTGCAGGCACAGGGTTCTTCAGGTGCCACCACGTAAAAGTTTTATCTTGCGTTTTGGAGAAAAACCACAGCATCAGACACATAATCCTTGGAAAACAATCATGTTGGTGAAGGCTTTGTGTCGCATACTGCTTACTGTAATACCGTATACAAGGTGTTGCAGCTAAGACAGGCAACGCCAAATAAATATCCAGAAGGAGTAAGCCAACAAAAGAGTAGCTTTCTTTGACGTATAGTGGACAACATGGGTAGGTTTATGACATGCCATACTTAAGCCCAGTTCCAATATAGCCAGAATTCTCGAAAAATTTTGGAAAAGTAATATACAAGTTACTTCTTAGCCGTCTGACTATTGTCATAGACACAGTTTGGACTTATAAAGAATTCCGATAATGAGACGGCTATTTACCAATGCAGTGAGAATGTACTTTTAGGTTAAGTAAACGCTGTAAAATGGTTTAGATCGTATCTCTGTCAGAAAACGAAGGATTTCAATAGGAAAATGTCTATATTAAGCTATCAATAATGTCCTACAGCCTGAGAATTTTCTCGCTGTAGTTCTAGGAAACAAAATTACATTTAATCTTATGTAATCTGTCAGATGTGCTGCGGCAGTTATTGGAGGACATACCTCGGAACATAAGCAATCTACGTGATACCAAAATGACGTATGCGAATCCCGTTCCCCACTCATAATTACAATCCTTCTTAAGAAATCGGTTGAGTATCGCTGGAGCGGACGCTTAGCAAGTAGAAAATGACATGAACGCTCATAAAACACTTTTCAACTTTTATGAGTGGGGAAAATTAGAACAGATCGTTGTCAAGGATACAACAAGGACACTCGAAGACATGACATGCGCTTAACGCGGATCAGTATTGCGATACGTCCAGATGACATGCAACGTGCAGTGTGGTACGTCCGGAATCGATGTAGCTATAGCGTGTGTCATTGCTCAAACTCTCCTGTTACACTCTTTAATAAGACATAATAGTAAACACACGACGAGTACGTGAGTTACGTGTTTGCTTACATTTGTGGACCATCTTCTTCTGAAGGCGGGACACTGGTTGCTATGGTGTTATCCAATCACTATTTGATCAAATTCCCACACGGTACGTGAGTTAATCATCTTCCAACTCTTTTTCCAATAGCGTAGAAAAAAATATATATCTATACAGTTCCCATGACAGATGTTGGTATCATGATTTCGCACCTCTAAACGCGTCGCATCGGCTGGTGTAACTTAGCGAAAACAGCTGTTTGATATTTTCAGTAGTTGGCGGTATATTTGGGATGGCTTGCCTTAAGCTTCCTCACTTCGTACATTAAGTTCGTACTGAGAGCTAAATGTATTTAAAATATTGCTTTGATTTTCGTAATTTCTATTGTCAGTAGAAGCTGAAGCTCTCATGTGAACTGAGCTGTCCATAGATGACCACAAGTGCATTATGTGATCAAAAGCATCCGTACAGCTCACTGGAAATGACTTACTAGTTCGTGGCCCCCTCCATCGGTGGAATTCAGTGTAGTGTTGGCCCACCCTTAGCCTTGATGACAGCTTCCACTCTCGCAGGCATACGTTCGATCAGGCTCTGAAAGGTTTCTTGGGGAATGGCAGCCCATTCTGCTGCACTGAGAAGAGGTAAGAATGTCGGTCAGCGAGGCATGGCACGAAGTCGGCGTTCCAAAACATCCCAAAGGATTCGGGTCAGGACTCTGTGCAGGCCAGTCCATTACTGGGATGTTATTGTTTTCACAGATCGTGAATTATGAACAGGTGCTCGATCGTATTGAAAGATGCAGTCGCCATCTCCAAACTGCTCTTAAACAGTGTGTAGTATCCACGTCTTTTTTTATTCAGATTCATATTCGTGACAGTGTTTTGGGTGGAATGCGAATGAACATTCTCGGGATATCAGTAAAAAGAACTTCATCGATAGTAAAATAATAAATAATAATTGTCAATGAAATAATTTAATATTCTGTAAGAAATTATATCTCAGAGAATACCCATTGGAAAAGATAACGAAATTGTCCATCTTTTGTTATCTATGATTCTTCTAGAATAAACCTTCGTCTTCTTCGAACTGTTGTACTGATCTGATGCGGCTGATGTCTCGTAGCACAGAGGTCTGTAAGAAACTGTATTATGAAACGATAATTAAATGGACACCCTAGCTGCAAACAGGCGTTGATGTACTTGATTGGGGACATGTTGAAAATGTGTGCCCCGACCGGGACTCGAATCTGGGATCTCCTGCTTATATGGCAGACGCTCTATCCATCTGAGCCACCGCGGGCACAGAGGATAGTGCGTCTGCAGGGACTTATCCCTTGCACGCTCACCGTGAGATCCACATTCCCAACATCTCCACACCACTACATTCGTAGTGCGCCTAATAGATGTTTGCCCATCATACTCATTACTCGTGGCAGATTAATCTACCAAGTCCCGTACGAGTTCGGGCATAGCGTGTGCGTTCGCACAATAAGGGCAATGGCCGGGAAGCCATATTTTAACTGTGGTGTCACCGCCAGACACCACATTTGCTAGGTGGTAGCTTTTAAATCGGCCGCGGTCCGCTAGTATACGTCGGACCCGTGTGTCGCCACTGTCAGTGATTGCAGACCGAGCGCCGCCACACGGCAGGTCTAGAGAGATGTACTAGCACTCGCCCCAGTTGTACAGCCGACTTTGCTAGGAAAGGTTCACGGAGAATTACGCTCTCATTTGCCGAGACGATAGTTAGCATAGCCTTCAGCTAAGTCAATTGCTACGACGTAGCAAGGCGCCATTTATCCTTTGCTATGTATCTAATGAAGCATGTACATCAACAAGACCGATGTTCACCAATTGTGGATTAAAGTTAAGTATTCCAGCAGCTACGTACTTTTCTTTATAGCATTCATTACGTATCCTGTTTCAGACCTCACGCCAGCCTGCGTGAGTTTAAGCGCGTGCCTTTCGGTTACCCGTCACTGTGGACTGGCTGTCTTGTCAGTCCACAACATTAACTACATACGACGGTAGTATCTGTTCCCGAAAGAACAGTTACCGTGAATGACCATGTAGCTTTGCGAGAAATGAAATGATAATTAAATGGACACCCTAGCTGCAAACAGGCGTTGATGTACTTCATTGGGGACATGTTGAAAATGTGTGCCCCGACCGGGACTCGAACCCGGGATCTCCTGCTTACATGGCAGACGCTCACGCTATGCCCGAACTCGTACGGGACTTGGTAGATTAATCTGCCACGAGTAATGAGTATGATGGGCAAACATCTATTAGGCGCACTACGAATGTAGTGGTGTGGACATGTTGGGAATGTGGATCTCACGGTGAGCGTGCAAGGGATAGGTCCCTGCTGAAACACGTATGTATTCATTACCAGCGATGGCGAAGCATGACAGAATCTCTGAACAGAGAGTTATTTATCGTTGCTAGTCTGCGCTTGACCGCGCGAGTGTTCAGTTGTACTCTGTCTGTAGTAGTAGTCAGTCGACAGTAGTAGCGAGTGGACCGTTGTACTGAGCAGGCGTCGGCATGCGTCGGCGGCGTGTTCTTCTCGCGACTCTGGTCACGATTCGGGACGACGAGTATTGTTGTAGAAGGTAATGAAGCAGCATTGCGCACATCTAGTAATGTATGTTAATTGTAATTAATTTGTTCAAAAAATGCCCCAATAATAATTTTTTTATAAAGTAACTCTTTTAAAGAAAAACATTCATTTCAATTTAAAGAATATTTCCTTTGCAATTCCTTGCAAGAATCAAATATATATATAGGCCAGCATTGCACGAAGCTGTGTCGATAGATAAGAGCAGATATAGATGCAGTTTTTATTGAGGTAAGAATTTTTGCTTTTTTATTCAGAATACAGGGCTGAAGGTCAGCGCTGCTGTCTTTATAAAATTTATCAGGTTTAATTATTTCACAGGGCCGAAGGTCAGCGCCGCTATCCTTATAAAATTTACCAGATATTATTATTTCTGCTGAGGGGTTCCATTTTGGTCATGGTTCATTATTTAATCAATATTGTGTGGTTTAATGGTCAATTTTCATTTATCAATTTTGTGGCGAGTTCACGCATGGTTCCATTTCACATTTTTATTAAACATTATTTTGTTGGGAGGTTACGCTTGGCTCCATTTCCATTTTCATTTAAAGAACATTTCCTGTGGGGAGGTTACACTGCAGACGCACTATCCTCTGTGCCCGTGGTGGCTCAGATGGAAAGAGCGTCTGCCATGTAAGCAGGAGATCCCGGGTTCGAGTCCCGGTCGGGGCACACATTTTCAACATGTCCCCAATGAAGTACATCAACGCCTGTTTGCAGCTAGGGTGTCCATTTAATATTTCATTTCTAGCAAAGCTGCATGGTCATTCACGGTAACTGTTCTTTCGGGAACAGATACTACCATCATATATAGATAAACTGTATTATGTTGTTAAGTAATATTTGGAAAGTAGTTTCTGTGTCATTAAATGAATCCACTTTCTTTGGACCTTTATTTCACTATGATTCTCGTCCTATATAAATGTTAAGTTTTCTGATTAGCTACAATGAAGCGCAGCCATTAGCGCTATTGATCTACAGCGCGGTTTCTTGGTAAATGCTGAATAATAAGCGATTAACATTGAGAAATACTTTTAAATGTTAATGCATATAGTAAAGGCACAAAAAAGACTTACTATATATTATTTGTTAGTAGTAAAACAGTGTCTGAAGGAGAATCGGTAAGTGATTGTCTTATGTTAAGCCCCATCATAGTGAAATATTGCAGCGGCAGTTTTAAATTGAATTTTTATGCAGACATAAATCTTAATGGTCATTATTGCGATAATAATTGGGTATTGGTGACCAAGAACCCACTCAGAGGTAATAAATTCCACTTAAGTTGTGAATAATCTTTAAATATGGTGAACTTATGTCTAAGCCAACCGCATCTTACGTAATAAAAATTGTTCCCTGCCGATGTAGGAAGCCTGGTTATTTCGTAACAACTTTTATGAAATATTTTGGCAGGAAACAATACACTGGTGTTGTGTGCGTGTGATATTGTGTGACAAAACTGTTCATTTTGCTTAAAGAAGAGTGTTGCCATCTCGAATAAAAGTAGCGGTAAATTCGATAGACGATCTGAACTAGTAATGAGATTATTATGCAACAGCACTGAAGATAGATTAAAATCATTATTCTTGTGTAGTAGAGATCACTTATCATGCAATTGGCTTGTTTGCTGGTTGCATATGATCACTTTTGTGCATGAACTTAGTGCCTTTTACGCTGCTTGACAAACAACATTGCTACACGTTCCCAGTTGGAGATTTC
Source organism: Schistocerca americana (assembly GCF_021461395.2). Lineage (NCBI taxonomy): Eukaryota > Metazoa > Arthropoda > Insecta > Orthoptera > Acrididae > Schistocerca > Schistocerca americana. The sequence goes on along the minus strand of NC_060121.1, from coordinate 287,922,847 downwards.
TTTAACCAAATAACGATCACTAGCCGGGAACAGCAGTGATTAAATAAAACGTCATGTTACGTTAGTAATAAGTAACTGGTTTTGTTGTAGTCTTGCAGAAATTGCCCAACACAATACTCTGCGACACGCTAAATTGGCGGCCAGCCTGGGACTCGAATACCCAACATTTATTGTAATATTGTAATTATTGTAATTCTTTACAGGTGTAGTGTACCATAACAAAATATTAATAAGTGCGTTATTTTCCTGTCATGTATGAATCTGACACGGAAGAAATTACTGTATGCATGCATATGTCATCTGGAGTGTTGCAAGATTGAACTGTTCTATCCGTCGACAGCTCGAACAAAGATAGGAACAGGTTTTCATGCTCATGGATTACACACATGCATGCAGTTAGCACTAATTGCTTGAGTGCTCTGAAAAATTGGACAAGATCAGTTAAAATGACAGCAACTTTAAATATCAGTGCTTCAGTTTTCCGGTAGCGAATGTAAGATTTTCAAGTATAATTGTCTTGGAGATATTTTGTACACACATTTCACCCATTTAGCTATTGTTATTTGTAAATGTGTTAGTTGTAAGGTATTTTGTGGGAAATATTGTTATTGTCAATGACATATTTTTGTGCAATATTATTGTCAAACATGGTTAGACCGAAGAAGCAATTAAAGTCGAATGAGCATGCTGATGCAGAAATAGCATCAGAACCTCAAATAGATTAAACTTCGCACACTTCAGTGCAAGTTCTTGAGGATGTAAATATAGATGATAAGGATTTATTATCTGATATTCCAAGCGAAAATGAAACTGAGGAATTGTCTACACAGACGAACATTCTTGCAGTTAAACCTTTAGAAGTGAATGGTAATATTTCTACAGGGCAAGGGGCAGAGATTAGCAATTCTAAAGCTACGCCACTACCGGATAGTAAAATGCTAGCATTATCATTTGAAAAGTTCAATATTACGGAACAGGAAAATGAAAAGCGTAGACAAGAAAAGGCTGTAGAAAAACAGCAACGCGAGCGAAGGGAGCAGGAGCGCGAGAGAAAATTCATGGAACAAATAAACAATATTCTTATAGAACGAGATAAGGAAATTGTTCAGATAATTAATCAAGTGTTAGTCGATAGCGATACAGCAATTACGACTTATTTCAACAAAGAAATCAATGCAATAAAGACTGGTATTAAACTGTTGGCAAACATACCAACTCAAGTGAATAATCTTCAAACCGAAGTAGATGAGTTAGAAATGCAGTTGAAAGCTTTGACTACTACTGTGGAGTCAATACAGAATGATATCCCTACAGAAGTGAAGAAACAAGTCCGAACGTAAGTAGCCAGGGCATTGAACACTGAAATTTACAATCTTTGAAACAATGTCAGCACACAGCAATGAGGACGCTGGTACTGATAGGCAAAAGAATAATGAGAATTTACCGACAACCTCTACTGCAGTGCATAATAGAACAAGTTTCGGTAATCAATCTGTATTAATTTGAGATCAAGACTGATGTTAAACAGGGAGATGGATTGTCACCATTGTTGTTCAATATAGCACTGGACGAAGTGATCAGGCAGTGGAGAGCAATAAACGAGGAAATGGGAAAACCAAAGACCCATGTGGGGGACAAAAAGGACAACAGGGCTCAAGTGGACTGCCTAGCCTTTGCAGATGACATAGCAATAGTAAGTGAGACGGAAGAAGACGCAAAGACACAACTCGACAACTTAAGTAAGATGGCCAGAAAGGTGGGACTGAGGATCGCCTATAACAAGACAAAGACATTAAACACCGCTGCAGACTGGGAAACACCGGAAGGCACTGTGCAAATGGCGGACAAATTTAAATACCTGGGAGGATTAATAACAGGAAGGAACAAGAGCAAGGAGGGAATAACAGAAAGGATAAAGAAGATGAGGTCAGCCTTCTGCATGACGAGAGAGATATACAATAAAAAGAATGTATCCACAGAGGCAAAGATAAGCCCCTACAAGGCAACAGTGAGGGATGCAGTATTATATGCTGCTGTGACGATGACACTAGGAAGAAATGGGGAAGAACAACTATAGAAAGAAGAGAGAAAAATACTGAGAAAAATACTAGGTCCCAAAAGAGGTGGAGAGAGGTGGATGCGAAGACCGAGGGAAGAACTGTACCGGAACATAAGAACAATATCCGGGGAAATCAGACTCAAAAGGGCAAAGCTTGTTGTACATGTAGTTAGGATGAGTATGGACAGAATGACGAAGAGAGTGTGGGAAACAGCAGGGAGGACAAAGGGAAAGACAGGAACCAAGTGGATTGTTGAACTTCGGAAGGACTGGTTGGAATTGGGGATCAAGGTCGAAGGAAAGGAAAATTGGAGGAAAAAATATACACCGACAAATATGCCGGAGATCAATGACAGAGAAAAACACAGGAAAAGATTAGAATGTCCCCAGTGGAGCCGCCTGGAGAAACGGAAACTAAAGATATCGGAAGAAGAGCGGGAGAGGAGAAGAGAAAGAATGACGAGGTTCTGGGAGAAGAAGAGGAAAATGCAGTCCAGGAAGGGGCTACCCGTGGTCCTACAGAGGCCGTAACGCAAGAAGAAGAAGTATTACCCCAGTAATTTGTTTCACCATGAAACCCGAATTATGAAGCAGAGTGTACTTGTAATAAAGTCGATACACCGCCTGCTAATGACAACAACTCCATGCCCTAAGTACCTTAACGCCTGAAGAGAGCTTAATAAAGCACAGCCAATTCCAAGTATTCAACGAGGAGGGTAAAAAGAATACCCATCCCGTAGTTTTTATTAGATACTTTAGAAATGCTCTTCCAAAGTCTTGGACGGAGGAACAGAAAATCTGGTTTGTGGTTTCACACATTTCCGGTGACGCATCGCTCGGGGCGTTGAGCGAAGCAGAAACATGCAAAACATTTAACGAATTTGAGGAGGCGTTTCTCGACCAGTTCTGGTCAGCGTCGAGTCAAGATCGACTAAGAAAGAGTGTATATAACGCAGAAATACATTACCCGAAGACAGGCTCTTTGAGAAAATACTTTGAAAAATAAATATGACAAGGGACTCGGATGAACCAGTAACCACACGGGACCTGTTACGAGTATTGAAGGCTAGATTGCCAGTAGATATTAGAGAGAAACTTTTTAACGTCACAGATACTGATCTTAAGGAATTTTTATCTGCGATAGATTCGTTACACTTAGTGCAAGAATACGCCAGAAGGAATTCTGGCGCAATAAATAGTGCCAAATGCTCTAACGGAAAAGGTTCCTGGAACGGAAATAGGGGCGAAGGCAATCCCAAGAAAAACAAAAACAAAACCCATGGCAATGGAAAGTATAGCAATAGTAAAAGTCTTTACAACAAAAAATCTGATTAGTTCTGTAACTTCTGTAACCAAGAAACCAATGACTACCAGCATCCGAATGGTAATCAAAGGCAGCATAGTAATAAAAATGCCAACAATAATAATTCTAATCGTAAAAGACGACATGAAAATAAATCGGACAGTCCGTACAAGGAGAAACCAAAAGACATGCGTGGTGACAATGACTGTTGTCAACAACCAGGGCCAAGTCACTGTCAGCCGCAACAAAATTCTATGAATCCGGGTCAGCCAGTAAATTACGTACCGGCTACACCCACGCCGAATTCTATCAGAATAATATGTCCAGTGCAAATGCACAATAGCACAAATGTAAATATGTAAATAGTAGTTATAGTGAAAATGTTATCATAAGTAATGTCATGAATTTATATGTACTAGTCCGTAAGCTCACATATCAGTAGTTACACTGTTGTATTTATAAGTATAAATCCCAATGGGGGAGAATATTTTTTTTATGATAAAAATTTTAAGTATTCTGGAAAGGTCATTTACTCAATGGAAGTAAGCGCAAATGCTGTAGCAGTAAACATAATTTTCTTCTCTTTTCTATGTAGGTTCTAGAAATTCCCTGTGTTTATTCATGTACGAAGGTAAACGAGTCATGAATGTTTCTATGAACTTTACCTATGTAAACGCACACACGTGATGAATGTTAATTGCGTGTGAGTCGCGTGATCGTCTGTATACGCACTCGCTCTTAATGAAACATTTTCCTGCTGTGTACTGTTTTGGGTACTTTTTCCTTCCGCGGTCATATTTGCTGTTTGCTCTTATGAGCGTTTCTCTTGTTAGTGAACCGAACTTGTACACCTGTCCCATAATCTGGTAATAATTCTAACAAGAACATGAATGAATGAGTATAAATGCACTCCGTCTTCAGGCCACAAGTGGCCCATCGGGACCGTCAGACCGCCGTGTCATCCTCAGTTGAGGATGCGGATAGGAGGGGCGTGTGGTCAGCACACCGCTCTCCCGGTCGTTATGATGGTTGTCTTTGACCGGAGCCGCTGCTATTCGGTCGAGTAGCTCCTCAATTGGCATCACGAGGCTGAGTGCACCTCGAAAAATGGCAACAGCACATGGCGGCTGGATGGTCACCCATCCATGTGCCAGCCACGCCTGGCAGCGCTTAACTTCGGTGATCTCACGGGAACCGGTGTATCCGTTGCCTATGAGTATAAATGAACAGAAATAAAATGTATGTCTTCAAATGTGGAAATGTACTGGCATCTACACAGTTCAGTGATGATCTTATGGTCACAACAATGTAAATGATTCTAACAGTGATCTTGTCTGCCGGTCGGTGTGGCCGTGCGGTTCTAGGCGCTTCAGTCTGGAACCGCGTGACCGCTACGGTCGCAGTTTCGAATCCTGCCTCGGGCATGGATGTGTGTGATGTCCTTCTGTTAGTTAGGTTTAAGTAGTTCTAAGTTCTAGGGGACTGATGACCGCAGATGTTAAGTCCCATAGTGGTCAGAGCCATTTGAACCATTTTTTCATCTTGTCTCATATTTTTTTCACAGTAAATGATCTTTATTATCATGTTATTACAATATGGAACAATGTGAACATGAACAAAAATCATTACTTAGTAAAGTGTCAATTGTATAGAAGATTGTGTGTTGTATGGTTTATGAAACACTAGTAGCAATCAGAACAGTGACGCGTGTCTCACAAGAACTATGAAAGTCTAGTGGACTCAGTGAAAAACTGTTTTCTTTTAAGAAAAGTGATGAACTGCGATTATAGCTGTGATTATTGAACGCATGAACTCTCATAGAGTGTTAATGTTAGCAGCAAAGACATGGACGTTGAAAACCCATGAACAGTATTAAAACTGATATAAAATTGTAGACCTCACATAAAGATGTTACGAGTCATCTTCGCGTGCCAAATGTTATGAGACAGACTGTACAGCCAGCCACGCGGCAACAGCATAATGCAACGCTAGCTACGCAGCGCCTCGCGGAAATGTTTGCTTGCCACAGTAAACAGAGCACATGATAGATATCAAAATGAAAAACGGTGCTGTGTCGTACAAGTGCTTAGCTAATTAAAGTTGACAACGAATCACTACATTCAAATGAACAGTGTCAAGATGCAGGACATCGTCCGAAAACAAACTGTATGAATTCGTGTGAATGAAAGGGAATCGCCACCTTGTACGAAAGGGACATGGAAAGAGCGAAGCAGGACCTGTTGGTGTAATACTTCCAGACGGCAACAGATCCAGACCAGGGTGCGGCCGACGGCAGCCGACGCTACATCCATGTTCCAGCAACGGTTACCACTTGCCTACGATCCAGCGGCTCGACGCGGGGGCTGTTACGCGACGTCGTCGGAGGATCGTTATATGAACTTTTGCTATTTCAAACTAATGAACTTTTAATTTTCATGTTGAACCTCCGTGAAATACTCTTTTGGCCTCTGAACAACTAAACACAAATACAAATACGCGTGTTCAGAATATTATATCTAGCAATCATGTCACGCCTGACACATAAGAGTGGGTAACTGTATTATCTTGAAGCCCCTTGGACGGTTTTGTTCCCCGTTTTCCGAATCCAGTGAACCCAGATAGAGGGGAATAAGTCAATACGGGAAGTCTCCACCGCATTTTCCAAGATTTTGCAGTTACACATCAACACTAATTGTGCCATGAGTTACTCAATGTATATCTGAACATTTCATGATGAGAACAGTGTGTTAATGAAGTGAAAGGGGACAATGACCAACGTGGATATGGTGTACTGATAAATAATATTCATATACAGTACATAAACTAATTTTTTTCTCGCAGTGCAATATCCACGCGTATTGTTTATTCAGAATCATATTCGTGAGAGCGTTGTGTGTGGAATGAAAGTGAACATTGTAGTGATATTAATAGAAAGGACTTCATCAATAGTAAAATAATAAATAATTATTGTCAATGACATAATTTATTATTCTGTAAGAAATTATATATCACACAAGTTTCCACCTACTGTTATCTATGATTCTTCTGGAATAATCCCTCTTTTTGCCCTAACTGTTCTACTGATTGGATGTGACTGATGTCTCGTAGCACAGAGGTCTGTAACAAACTGTATCATGTTGTTAAGTAATATTTGAAAAATAGAGTTTCTGTGTCACTAAAATGAATCCACTTTGTCTGAACTTTTATTTCATTATGATCCTCGTTCTATATAAATGTAAAGTTTTTTGATGAGCTACAATATAGCGTAGCCACTAGCGCTACTGATATACAGCATGGTGTATTGGTAAATGCTGAATAATAAGCGATTAACATTGAGAAATACTTTTAAATGTTAATGCATGTAGTAGAGGTAGAAAAAAGATTTAATATATATTATTTGTTAGTAGTAAAACAGAGCCCGAAGGAGCATCGATAAGTGATTGTCTTACGTTAGGCGCCATCTTAGTGAAATATTGCAGCGGCAATTTTAAATTGAATTTTTATACAGACATAAATCTTAATGGTCATTATTCCGATAATAATTGTGTATTGGTGACCCAGAACCCACTCAGAGGTAATAAATTCCACTTAGATTGAGAATAATCTTTGGATATAGTGAACTTTTATCTATGAAAATAGTATCTTACATGATAAAAATTGTTCTCTGCCAATGTATGAAGCCTGGTTATTTCGTAACAACTTAGTTTGACAGGAAACAATACATTAGTGTTGTGTGCGTGTGTTATTGTGTGACAAAACTGTTCATTTTGCTTAAAGAAAAGTGTTGCCACCTCGAACAACAGTAGCGGTAAATTCGATAAACGATCAGAAACTAGTAACGAGATTACTATGCAACAGCACTGAAGATTGCTAAAAATCTTTACCCTTGTATGGTTGAGATTACTTAACATGCATTTAGCTTTTCGGCTGGTTGCATATGATAACTTAGTGCATGAACTTAGTGCCATTTACAGTGCTTGAGAGACAACATTGCTACACGTTCCCAAGTGGAGATTTCGTTAACAAACTAGTGATCAGTTGCCGGGAAAAACAGTGATTAAATAAAACCTCATGTGAGGTTAATAATAAGTAACTGGTTTTGTTGTAGTTTTGCAGAAATTGCCCAAACACAACACTCTACAACACGCGACAAGTGGGAAGCAAGAACGTGCTCAAAACATCAGTGTAGGCCTGTGCTGTGATAGAGCCACTCAAAACAACAGAGGGAGCAAGCCACCTCCATGAAAAACACGACCACACCATAACACCACCGCTTCCGAGTTTTACTGCTTGCACTATACAGGCTGGCGTATGACGTTCACCGGGCATTCGCCCTGCCCACACCCTGGCATCGGATCGCCACATTGTGTGCCGTGATTCGTCACTCCACACAATGTTTTTCCACTGTTCAGTCATCCAGTGTTCACGCTCCTTACACAAAGCGAGGCGTCGTTTGGCATTTACGGGCGTGATGTGTGGCTTATGAGCAGCCGCTCACCTCCCGCCTAACTGTCATAGTACTTGCAGTGGATCCTGATGCAGCTTGGAATTCCTGTGTGATGGTCCGCCTATTACACACTACAACCCTCTTCAACTGTCGGCGGTCTCTGTCAGTCAACAGACGAGGTCGGCCTGTACGCATTTGCGCTGTAAGTGTCTCTTCACGTTTCCACTTCACTATCACATTGGGAATAGTGGACCTAGGGATGTTTAGAAGCGTGGGGAGTGTGGAAATCTCGCGTACACACGTATGACACGACACCCAATCACCTGACCATGTTCGAAGTCCGTGAGTTCCGTGGAGCGCCCCATTCTACTCTCTCACGATGTCCAACGACTACTGAGGTAGCTCATATGGAGTAACTGCCAGCAGGTGGCAGCACAATGCACCTAATATGAAAAACGTATGTTTTTGGGCGTGTTTGGATACTTTTGATCACATAGTGTATACCCTAATCTTCTCCACCTTCGACTTTACAAACCTTACAACAACTTTACAACAACTTCACTGAAGCAGATAATGGTTTTAATACAGCTTTTATCAGTAGTTTTACTAGTCTAGAACTACTGACTTCACTGACGAGAGTCTAATTTTTTGAACTTTTTTACTAAATTTTCAGTTTGTGTGCTCTCTCTCTCTTCCCTTCCTCTATATATCTTCCTCTGTGTTCTCCCCTCCCTCTTCTTACTCTCTCCTTTTTCCCCCCTTTACCCTTCTCCCTATTCTTTTCACCCTCTATCCTCTATGTCCCCTTCCTTCTTTGTCTTTCTATCGGCTTTGTGTGTGTGTGTGTGTGTGTGTGCGTGTGTTTGAATGTGTTCTAGTGATACACTAACTCGCATATACGAGGGTTGCCCAGGAAGTAATGCACACCATTTTTCCTTCAACAATTCTTCATTGAACATAATGAGAATTACTCACAAGAAAGAATGGTGTTTCATCTACACACCCTATCTTTCCACGTAATTTCCATTTCGTTCTATGGCCTTCCTCCAGCGCGAAACACGGGGGTGTATGGCCTATCGTTACCAAACCGTGTCCTAGTGGCGGAACCAGTGCTTCACTCTGTGAATCCTCTTCATCGTCCTTAAAGTGTCTTGCACGAATGGCTTCCTTTAATGGCGAATGACATCAGCTCGCTGCAACATGTCAGGTGTGACAGCCGTGGATGGTCTCCTCGACCGCTGCAAATCGTGGAGCTCCGCTGAACCGCCTTCTGATGACCTCACCATCTGTGCCCAGCGACTAACTGTACTTCTGCCGACAGCAGATGCTCCATAGACTTTGCACAAGCGTTTGTCAATATTCCCCACAGTTTCTTTCTCTGCACCGAGTAATGCAATGACGGAACGTTGCTTGTAGCGTACATCACCTACAGACGCCATTTTGAAAATGTTTGCAGCTACCCTAACAGTCAGAAGAGCGGTCTCACTCAGCAGACTTCAAATAATACACAACTAACGTTTCGCGTTCGTGGCATTCTTTTCGACTGAGAAAAAAATGCGGTGCATCGCTTTCTGGGCAACCCTCGTAGAAAGATTTTGTTCAGTAATGAGTTCAAATGTGGTCATTACCCTAACATGTACAGCGATGACTGCATTTAAGACAAAACTACAAGTAATTACCTGTTAAACTGATATGCCGAGGGTTGGTTATTTAGCTCGCTGGAGGCCCCAATTTTGATCTTTCTTTATTTACGTCTTGTACTTATGTATGGATTTTTTCTTGTAGTGTGCAGGGCACTGTTCACCCTGGGGTCCTGTTTTACGTATTTTGACGACTTCCCCTCTTCAGGGGTTTGATTTTTGATCGCGAACGTTGGGTGCGCCTTGGTGCGCCAATTTGACACTGTTTTAAGTTCGTTTTAATGATAATTTATTCAGTCTGTTTAAATACTTTGTAAAGGATCCACAAAAGCATTAAAATTTTTTTTTAAAATTCTCTAAAAATGTTAATTTAAAAAACTTTTAAGAGATTCTTAAAGTACTTTGACCATATGCATTACGTCTGATCTTTTACTTCTTATGAAGTTCACCTAAGAATGCTGCTTTGATGCAGAGAAACCGTTTGGGAAAATAAAGAAATCACCAATAACATCTGTCTTGTGGTTCATTTTACTTCCATTCATTATGAAGTTTAACGACTCTGGCTGCCCGCATTACAAAGTTCTATACCCCTCCCTCAATTCTCTGTACTGAAAATTACTGACAACTACAACAGTGATTTTTCTAAACTGAGTGTCCTGAGAAAGCTAGCTCACTGTGAGGAAACGTCGGCAGTAGTTTTGCAGTTTCGCAGTTTTGCAGTCGTCATGCACACCTAGACGCGTATTATGCAACATTTAGAGCCTACTGATTCTTATCTAACTCTTACTTAGGTACTTCTATCAGCACTTCTTCAGTCATGAAATTCTTATTTTACACTAAACTATGGTATAATTCGCTCTGGTGGACTAAAATGGCCTCTACCACGTCTTGTTCTCAGCACAATTTGTACCCATTTGTCTTCATAAGTACATGTGATATGCGCTTCGCGATAAGTAATAATTACCTTGAATTTAGTAAGCAGAACATCTGGATGAATTACGACATAGAGGAATGAAAGACATTAGCTACTGGGGGCATTGATTTATATCAATGGACCAAGTTTAAACTTCGTGCCAGACTGTGATTCGAACTCGGGTCTCCTACTTAGTAGACAGATGCAATGACCACTGCATCATCCGGACACAGCGGTCAGCACAGTCCCACAGACAACCCTAGCACGTCTCCCATCAAATCCAAATTCTGAACTTACACCACACACTACTAATGCAGTACCTCTGCTCATTAGCCTCGTTAATCGGGGAATTTCGCCGACTTCCATAACAGTTAGAGCTCAGTGTGTATCTGCGTTGGAGGGATCATTGGCCGTCCTCGTCTTAATTATACATGTTGTGTCTTTCGGACATGTCGGAAAGAGCAGACGTTGCATATGGCAGAATAGTTTCTTAGGTTTATAAAGTGCTTACCTTAAACTTAGCCATTGTCGAATTAAGTTGCAAAAAGTGTTGGGTCTCGGGTGTGGTAATTCAGAAGCATACATTTCCACTCTTCCAATAATCTATTCCCAATACGGCGACCGTGACAGGACCCGTAAACTCCTGGAAGGTGATTTGATAACGCGGTCTGAGAAATGTGGCATTACGGTGCCGTATCCTGAGAGTTATTGGCTAGCACAGAAAGGTTAGTGCAAACCTATCTGCAGCCTTTGCGCAGTTAGTTTCGCTCTGTGATGCGAAATGGGTGTGCCTGCGACCTAGGAACATAGGGAGCTGGCCTAATGCGCTGCGAATGCGGAATTAATACGCCTCTTTACGGCTCCGTGGACTGCTATCGCGAATATAAAATGCACACTCCAGTACTGTTTTAATTCTTTCTGAATTTTTACTGCGAACACTTCATAAAACTTCGTTAACGGTTTAAGCGCACATTTCCTGGCTGGCGCTGCAGTGAAGGCTTTACGGCTTGCGTGATGGCCGGAGAATATGCCAGCGTCAAAAAAGCGAAAAGACCGCCCTCTGCCAGATCAGTGCGCCCCGCGTGTTATGTCGTCCGGGGACCCGCTCATAACGTGCCATAAATTAAAATGCCTTTCAGAGCAGTGCTTAATCCTTCTAGGGAAATTTACTATCAAGGCAAGAAGAAGAAGATAAAAATCTAGGGCAGCGTTCGTATTCGCTGAATAGAGAGAAGGTAGTTTTGTAAATATGATAAGCATCTCACGAAACGGTTGACCTTCTTTGCGTGTATTAAATAGAACTCTCTGCGTATTTTAATGTCGATACATGCATTTTCCCACTTCCTTGACAAACATTCTACATCTAAATCAACATGTACATCGACATCTACAGCTGTACACAGCGTAAGTAGTCTTACTGTGCGTCGTGAAGAACGATTGTTGATAAACCTCGGTGTGCGCTCGAACCTCTCTAATTTCGTCATTCATGGTCATTTCGCGAGATGTACACTGATGTGACAAAGTCATGTTACAACGATACACACATTTACAGATGGCGGTAGTATCGCGCACAATAGGTATAAAAGGCAGCGGATTGCTGGAGCTGACATTTGTACTCAGGTGATCCCTGTGAAAAGGTGTCCGACGTGATTTTGCCCGCACGATGGGAATTAACAGACTCTGAACGCGGGATGATAGACTCATGAGGCATTCCATTATACGTAAGTCGTAACGGAATTCAATATTCGGAGATCCACAGTGTCAAGAGTGTGTCGAAATATCACATTACAGGCATTACCTCTCACCATAAACAACACAGTGGAGGACGGCCTTCACTTAACGACCGAAAGCAGCAGTGTTAGCGTAGAGTTGTCAGTGCTAGCAGACAATCAATACTGCATGAAGTAACCGCAGATGTCAATATCGGACGTACGACGAACGTATCCGTTAGGGCAGTGCAGCGAAACTTGGCGTTAATGGGCTACGTCAGCAGACGACCGACGCGAGCTCCTTTGCTAACAGCACGACATCGCCTGCAGCGCCTCTCCTGGGCTCGTATTCATATCGGTTGGACTCTAGACGACTGGAAAACCGTGGCCTGGTCAGATGAATCCCTATTTCAGTTGGTAATAGATGATGGCAGAGTTCACGTGTAATGCTGATCCAACGAAACCATTGACTCAAGTTGTCAATAACGCACTGTGCAAGCTGGTGGTGGCTCTATAATAATGTGAATTGTATTTGCATGGAATGGACTGCGTCCTCTGGTCCATCTGAACTGGTCATTGACTGGAAATGGATATTTTCGAACAGCTGGAGACCATTTGACTTCGTGTTCTCGAACAACTATGGAATTTGTATGGATGACAATGTGCCATGTGACCGGCCCACAGTTGTTCGCGATCCGTTTGAAGAACATTCTGCACAATTCGAGCCAACGATTTGACCACCCAGATCTCCAGATTGGATCCCATCGAATAATTATGGGACAAATTCAAGAGGTCAATTCGTGCACAAAATTCGGCACCGATCCTTTCGCAGCTATGGACGTCTATAGAGGCAGCATGGCTCAATATTTCTGCAGGGGCTTCCAGCGACTTGCTGAGTCCATGCCACAACGATTTTCTGAACTACGCCGGGTAGAAGGAGGTCTGCCACGATATTAGGAGGTAATCCATGACTCCTATCTCAACGATAGTCTGATTCATACTATTTACGGATTCTTCCCCTCAGTGGCAACGGGGTATAAGATTGTTGAGACCCCTGCCAATGCAATATACCTTCCAGTAACATCTCAGACAATGGATTATTTCGAGCTGCGTATTGTGGACCAGAATAACCGACTTGTTGACTTTCGTGGTGAGGAGATCACTGAACGATTACATCTAAGTCAGTATGCACACAATCCACAGCATGTCACTTCGCTTCCGAACATCAAAGTGTTAAAACGTGTGAACTATGAGTTTCTTAAATCAGTTGGCTTGAAACCGCACAATGAGGTCCTCATACAATATAACCAGTCCGGTAGAGTATGATGAGAAAATTATACGTCAGGAATACTTCTCTCATAAATCTTACGCTACAACCACATTTAACAAGAACGATGAAATTAGGATTGTCATCCAGCACCATGAGCACTCACGCTTGCATGCAAAAGTTTCCTATATCTAGAGGGGTAATTCAAGAAAACCAATGGCAGCGACACAGTGGGATCCAAGCTTACTCGTAATGCTTTAGCGTTCCTGTTCCAGGAGATACACTATGAACTCAATGAGTCTGAGATCGACCGTGCACGCGATGTCGGCATAACATCAACCCTTAAAACATACGTCTCTGCATCATCTGCAAATTTGCATAGTTTAGAAAATGCAGGCTGGTTCATAGATGATTCAGAGGATAGAACAGTTGCAGAGTACAAGCGATTTACTGCATGCATACCCCTAAAAATGCTTATGGGGTACTTTGAGGACATGATACAGATTATTATAAACGCTAAACAGGAACTCATTCTGGTGCAGAGTGTGACAGTCAATAACTCATACATTCAAGGAGCTCAAGAGGAGAATATGGTCACTATCAGCAAGACAATACGGAGAATGCCTCACATCAGTGTAACTGACGAGGAGCGTTTGAAGCTTTTAAACATCCTGAATTCTAGTACATTTCTGTCACTGACATTTCGCTTCTGGGAGGTTTACCAATAGCCAGTGTTACCGGCTGCGAGCAGAAAAACATGGGCTATTAAACCTCTTTGCAGCTAGAGACACCTAGATTCATCATACTTGTGTTCCAGACTGATAGAAGTGGTAATGTAGCAAATGATCCCACCATGTTCGACAACTGTAATTAACTAATGCCAAAGTCTACCTCAATTCAGAATTCTACCCATATGATAATTTACATCTGCAGTGGAATCTAGCTTATGACATGTATGCAGGGTTTCGTGCTTCTTACTATGAAATTGCCAAAGAAGAGGCAGGAGGGTGTCTACTCAGCCCACGTAAGTTCAACGAGCTTTCACCGATCATCGTAATAGACTGCTTGAAACAGAATGAGATCATTAAGTCTGGGCCTATATATGTGCGAATTGAATTTGAATCTTTGACAAATTTCCCAGAACACACTCCTGTGTATGCTCTAGTTTTACATGACTGTGTGGTCAACTACTGCCCGCCCACCGGTGTTGTGCAACGAGCTGTATAAATGAATAGGTGCTGCGTCAAACCTAGAGCATTTCATAATGGCGTCTCAAGGTGTGAACATCATTGCAGACGCTCAGGATTTCTATGATGGTGAGCATAGAGAATTCATATTTAAAGATGTTGCATTTGTAGTGTACACATAAGATGCTGGAATAATAGAGACATTCTCAGCAAACACTGCATCACCGAGGTCTTTCAAGTATGTGAAGTGTGCTAAGACATGGAAGAGTGCAAAGTGGTTAACACACATCTACCATGTAATTCACAGGAACGATCCTGGCATACCCTATAAAGACATGGTGATGGTGCTTAAATTATTTGATCACACGGATACCATCATCTACGTGAAGGGGAAGGAGAAGATCTCATGGATGTGTTGAATGTTTAACTTTGCAGCTATTCAAGACATGGAATTCTACGGGTGTCCTTCTGTCCATCGACTCAAGAACATGTATGAAAAAAGTGTTACTGTATCTGATTATGAAATTTTAAAATTTTTAAGTTGGATCAGAAATAAATGAATTTTTACTTCACAGCCTCTGTGTTCTTTTTCCTCAACCCTGCTCCCGCTGTGACATTGTACAGTATTTTAACCGCATGCTAATTCTGTGGTTTTCTTCAAGCACAGGAGACATAATTTTAGACATGTCTGCTACATATCTTTGGAAGCGGTCACATTCCTCCTGCTCCCATTACTGAATCCGTGCTGCATGATAGGCGTAATTCCATGCAAGCATTATATATGTTTTGTTATCTCCCATCTTAAACTTCACCTCCTTAATAGCACTCATCTTCAGCAGAAACTTATGTCATTTGACATGGTGCTCCCACACCGGCAGCAGCAGCAGTTTGATGGGTAAATTCAGTGACGAACGGGCTGTCCCATTAGGATTGCTAGGAAGAATGCCCACTGTGCTATTCTGAGAAGCATTGGAACATCTGTCTGGACCTGCACCGCAACTATGCGTCATCGTGCAAGCAACGGTACCTAGGTGACCATGTGTTTTGACAGGTATTTCTCGGCTATGAAAGAGATGTCGCCGCCTTGTCTTTGCGGGACCCGAACTGACACCTATGCATCGTTTGGCAGCTGACAGCAGAGTCGGCAGCGTTGGCATCGGTCATCGAGTGGAGGGGGGGGGGGAGGGGATGTGTTTTTTATTAGCGATCTGTCGTTTAAACTATATTCCATCGATTTGTCTAACCTATAGGATACCGTGAATTAGAAAAAACTACCCCATACGTGTGAAGAATATCGATATAATTAATTTGCATGTATTTTTTTATATCAATGTGTTGTTAGTGGTGTAATAGTTAAAGGGAGGTGTACAATAGATTAAGGGCGGGGTGACAAAGAAGAATGCGCCAAAAATGGTTCAAATGGCTCTGAGCACTATGGGACTTAACATTTATGGTCAGCAGTCCCCTAGAGCTTAGAACTACTTAAACCTAACTAACCTAAGGACATCACACAACACGCAGTCATCACGAGGCAGAGAAAATCCCTGACCCCGCCGGGAATCGAACCCGGGAACCCGGGCGCGGGAAGCGAGAACGCTACCGCACGACCACGAGCTGCGGACGCGAATGCGCCAGAAATGGCGTTCAAAAGCATGTGAAATTCCAAAAGTGTACCAGAAAATGGTGGGACGACATAACTAATTACTTAGTTTGGTATCGAAGGCGGTACAATAGTTTAAGGAAATGGGGGTGACATGGAAAACACCTTAACAGAAGAATAGGTTAAGTAAGACTTATGTCCATCCTATCCCGCACAGGCTGAGTCCTTTTCCAGCCAATTCCTAGGAAGAGGTGGCGGTTGGATGACTTAGGTTAGTGGAGGTAGCCCAAGTGCCCTTTTTTCCTACCATTTTCTTAGGTTAGTGGAGGTAGCCATGGTATGTGTCATTGTCGTGATGGAACTTAAACTTCCTGCCATTTTCGGAGGAGGGGAGGGGTGGAGTATGGGAGTGGATTTACCAGTGGGTGAGATGCTAATTAATTGATCAATTTAATTAAGTAGTCAATCAGATTGATAACAGTGGGAGGGGGGCCTATTCCAATAACTCAGACCTGAAAGTGTATCTGTAGCAGGGGAGGGGATTTGGAGAGAGGGAGGGTATGGGGGGAACAATAGGTTAAGTGCCTGTCTATCAAAAGGAAGGATCCTTCCAGCAGAACAATAGGTTAAGTACCTGTCAACCAAAGGAGAACAATAGGTTAACTACCTGTCAATCAAAGGAGAACAATAGGTTTGCCCCTGAGTGCTACCTGCCCCTGACGTAGGCAGCCCACAGTAACGAAATGTGCTCGTATGAACCTAGTCCCACTATTGCCACACAGGCGGTCATCAGACAAAGGGAACACCTTGAATGTGCAGTATCCCCACAGTAGAAAATAGGGCTGTACCAGAAAATGGCTTCGGATGCAGTAGTACAGAGCAATATTTGCAGATTATAGCGCTGTACGGAATTATGGTTCTGGGGAGAGTGGTACAGTCCAGTATTCGCAGAGTAGAGTGTAGCGCTGTTCCTGGACACGGTTTTGAGATGGCTGATACAACGCAGTAGATGACAGAATAGTGTAGTGCTGTATCCGAACATGATACCTGGATTATACGGCACGGGGCAGGGTGGTAGTCGCAAGAGGCAGCCTCCCTCCCTCTGTCCTCTGGATACCTTGCACACAAGAAAGCCCAGCTGGACAATTGCAAGTACAACCAAATTTAGAATATATGACTGGAAGATCGTATGACCGGAAGTGCCGTCATCTTGGATCAATAGATTACAAAAGAAGATTTGAGAGTCGCAGCTTCTCAGTCTTCGATGGTAGCTGAAAGTGTTGACATGGATTCCTCGAAAATGCTAGACATCCCTCACCTATTAGGAAGGCAGACAAGGCCAACTGATGAACGCTTTGGTTGTAATTATTACTGGAGAATCTGGACGGTCTTCTTACTGATATTGGCAGTTTAAATAAAAAACCAAAAGGGCACGCTCCTTAGCAACAAGAATTTAACTGTGCTTACAACCATTACAGAACAGCTTTTGTAGTAACATTACGGTTGTTAAAATCTGTCTTCAAGTGGACTGTCAGGATCAGTTACAGAAAGGACGATGTGTAATGTTAAAGACAGGGATGTGTGGCTCAATTGACTATTATGTGCGCAGCAAATTATCCGAATTCATCACTGGAAGACATGATGTCAAAGCGAAACTACCATTTTTCATACACTGAAGCGACAGTGTGACAGAAAGAGAAATATTGGACAAAACCGGCAAGGAAGCACTGGAAATCATTTCGAAGAAATATAAAAATCCTGTGGCTGTACTATAGAATGTGGAATTAGCTGAGATTAAAATGGATGTTCTAAAGCAAGAAGTGCCTGGAATATTTCAGCAACTACTTATAGGCGACTATTACCTTTTAGATTCGGACGTAACGCAAGATTTCACAGGGATTTTTAATAAATGTGCGACTACCTAATATCAGACCACTACTTCTGCATGGGAGGAGACTGCCAGGGAAACATCAGACATATGGAACAGATTGTTCAACGCTGATGACCCCCAATTGCAGACTAAAGATATGTAACAAATTTATATTTAAAATAATTGATAAGCCACGATCGCTTCAATATCGTTTACTAGATGAGTGGTTTCAACACTCTGAAACGTGAATTAACATTTATAAAACCATATGGGCATCATGGCACATGAGGCAGACCATCTGATAAAAATCGTTGTCACAACCATGATGTCCGTAAGGCTTTATAAATGTTAATCGACGTTTCAGATCGGATGATGGCTTAAACCGGTCATCTAGTAAACGATATTGAAGCGATCGTGGCTTATCAATTATTTTAAAAACAGAGTGATCTCCCCACGACACACCATGTGTTCACTGCAAAAAAATTTATATGTCAGATCACAAGCCCAGGTATGAACAAAGTTATAAGTAACCTGCTTACAGAATTTATAAAGTGCCCAGATATCCGACTATAAGAAACTCTTACATCGTCGTTAGCTAAAGAGTATGGTATCACCAGGCTAGAGGCTACAATGTACTGCTAAAGAATGGATCATATGTTTGACGCTGCGCAAAACTGTGTTTTAAACTCTAACAAAGAGTATGTACAATGTGCTCCGCTGTACTCTGTGTCAATCACATCCTCATGGTGTCAGCTAAATAATAACTTACGGAATAGCTGCTGTATGGCGTTTAACAAAGTTTTTCAATTTGTTTATTGAGGTAATAAGAATACCCGAAAACTGACTAGGAAGAAACTAAGTCTGCCAGAAACTTAAGCCTGAAAGAAGCTTCTAAGGTATGCTCTGTCTGCATACAATTTTAAGTATCTTCCTGCAAACTACGTGGAGATCCTTAACACAGACTCCCACAAAGACAACGTAAATATTACACAGAAGCGCTGTATCAAAGCAAGAGAAACATATTTGTCGCAATCCATGACATTGTTCTCCACAGTACCGTCAGATACAGACATAACCGAATTGGGCTTGGTTTCCACAGACAATGTTATACTTAAAGAAAAGAGCCAAAATATCGAAGAGAAAAAAATGGTTCAAATGGCTCTGAGCAGTATGGGACTTAACTTCTAAGGTCATCAGTCCCCTAGAACTTAGAACTACTTAAACCTAACTAACCTAAGGACATCACACACATCCATGCCCGAGACAGCATTTGAACCTGCCACCGTAGCGGTCGCGCGGTTCCAGACTGTAGCGCCTAGAACCGCTCGGCCACCTCGGCCGGCTATCGAACAGACTTAAATCTTCCACCTATTAAGGAAATTACTCTCATAAGTATAGCCACTATATTGTGTGTACGAAGAATAACACTGAAAATGATAGCGCGGGATTAGCCGAGTGGTCAAAGGCGCTGCAGTCATGGACTGTGCGGCTGGTCCCGGCGGAGGTTCGAGTCCTTCCTCGGGCATGGGTGTGTGTCTTTGCCCTTAGGATAATTTAGGTTAAGTAGTGTGTAAGCTTAGGGACTGATGACCTCAGCAGTTAAGTCCCATAAGATTTCACACGCATTTGAACATTTTTGAACTGAAAATGATAGATACTGAAGGCAAAGAACGAAAACTGGATTATATGGCAAAGACAACTGCCACAAAGGATCATCATAAACTGCAATTGGAAAAAGAAGAAGCTATTGTAAACGTACAGTCAAGGTTTACATATTGCTTTAAATGTAGTGTGTGGCGAAATCTGGCTACCACTGGGGAATATAAAATATCTATATTTACTTCTTGGCAGCACTGGGAAGTGGTCATATGTTGGGAGTCTTGATCGAAAAGGATGGACTGAAACGCGTTTACTACGTTAAAGGGCACACAAAAACCTGTTTACAAAGCTCTCTTCCCACCTGGATCGGCTTAAAAAGGATGGTTATATTGTGCCTAAGTGTGCTGGACTGGCCGGCTGGGGTGGTCGAGCGGTTCTAGGCACTACAGTCTGGAACCGCGCGACCACTACGGTCGCAGGTTCGAATCCTGCCTTGGGCATGGATGTGTGTGATGTCCATAGGTGAGTTAGGTTTAAGTAGTTCTAAGTTCTAGGGGACTGATGGCCTCAGCAGTTAAGTCCCATAGTGCTCAGAGCCATTTGAACCATTTTTTTGTGCTGGACTGGATGTAGTTCACTTAGCAACAGAACAAACTTCTGCAGAGCTTAAAACCAACGGCATAACAAAATTTAATGACCACTCGTATTGTACGTAAACTTATATACGGAAATTCCACAAAAAATGTGTGGTGGAAGAGTTGGTACCATACACAATAGTGTTATGCAAGGTATAAGGAGAAAAATTAAAATCACTGAATGCTGCCTTCTAGAAGAACTGCTGAAAGGAACAGAGCTAACTGTTAATGCCATAAAAGAGATCGTTTACAGGAAGAAACTTAGGTATGTATTAAAATCCGAGAAAATACCTTCTTTGTACCTGTCAAATTACTGACTAGAGAACAAATTAGAAGATCCCAATCTAGATTTAAATTATGAGTTAAAAACTGAGCTAAATGTTGTTGAAACTATGCCAGACAAACATAAGGAAAGGATTGTAGTGTCTGTGTAGAAGTATATGTAGAAATTAAGTTTTTCTACGAACATATTTCCTTGTCATATTTGTAACCTAATAAAAATAGAAAAAAGTCCTCCTTCTTTCTATGATCTACATTTATGGGATGTGGGAAATTGAATAACCTTGAAAAGTAGCTGAAACTAGGTAGCCAAAGGCACGGCAGCCCTCGTTTCTGAGCTATATGATATCTTTCCTCTCTAGCTCAAACTGACTCTTTTCCTCCAAATTATAGATGGTGGCGGAGAGGGGAAGTGAGGGAGAGGGCTAGGGAATTTCCCACAGGGTAAGGGGTTTATTAATTGATCAATTTAATGAATTAATAAATTTGATGCCAATAATGTGCTTCTATTGGTGTTTGGAAGGGGGATTGGGGATTTCCCAGAGGGTGGAGGAGGGAGTGTGGAAGGGGTTGGGGGAGGGATAGGTGCTTTCCCAGAAGAATGGATTACCCCAGGGGGTCATAAATCAATTCCCATGGGATCATAAATCAGTTAACAGAACACTAGGTTTGCCTCTGAATGTACACGTGCCCCTGAATGTAAGCAAGCTGTACTAAGAGAACGTGCCACGACCCACGTTGTCCTGCTACTCGTTTAGCTTGACTTTAAACCATTATATCTCAACAACATATAAAAATGATTGGATAAAAGAATTTCATTTTGAATTTACCCATTTATCTACCATTGTGCAAAGTTTGAACCGGTCTGTACAAGTTTGAAGTGTAGAATCGGAGCACTTAAAATATCTACCAGAAAAGATGTTTTTTGCAAGTTTTTCCATGTAAAATCCAAATGGTGCTCATATAAATATCATTAGCTGAGCTTTAATTTCAGCTGTCATTCACACCTTGCTTAATATAGAGTAGGAGTAGGTATACTTGGAAAAGGCCACGAGATACGGGAAGATTTCAGTCAGGTTACATCATTGTGAGGCAGAGATTCCGAATCCTGATACTCGATTGTAAGGCTTACCCAGGAGCGGATATACAATCATATCACAATTTAGTAATGATGAGGAGTAGGCTAGAGTTCAACAGATTAGCCAGGAAGATTCAGTGGACAAAGAAGTGGGATATGGAAGTGCTACGGAATGAAGAGATATGCTTGAAGTTCTTTGAGGTTATTAATACTGCGATAATGAATAGCTCAGTAGGCATTTCAGTTGAAGGGGAATGGACATCTCTAAAAAGGACTATCACGGAAAGAAAGACATAGATGCAAAGAAGGTAACTACGAAGGAACCATGGGTAACAAAAAAAATGCTTCAGTTGATCGATAAATGAAGGACGCATAAAAATGGTCAGAGAAATTCATAAATACAGAAATATAAGTCGCTTAGGAATGAAATAAGCAGGAAGGGCAAGGAAGTTAAGGCGAAGTGGCTGCAAGAAAAAGTGAACAAATCGGAAAAGAAATTATTGTCGGAAGGACTGATTCAGCCTACAGAAAAATCAAAACAACCTTCGGTGAAATTAAAAGCAGGAGTGGTATCATTAGAAGGCAATGGGAATTCCACAGTTAAATGCAAAGGAGAAAGCGGACAGGTGAAAGAGCACATTGAAGGCCTCTGTGAGGGGAAGACTTGTCTGGTGTGAAATAAGGAGAAACAGGAGTCGGTATGGAAGAGATGGGAAATCCAGTACTAGAATCAAAATTAAAAAGAGCTTTGGCAGATGAACGTTCATATTAGGCCGAAGGAATAGATAACATTCCAACAAAACTTCTAAAATCATTGGGGAAGTGGCAACAAAACGGTTGTTCACATTGGTATATAGAATGTGTGAGTCTGGCAATATACCATGTGACTTTCGGAAAAACATCATCCACACAATTCCGAAGGTCGTAAGAGCCGACGAGTGTTACCGCAGGATGAGCTTAACAGCTCATGAATCCAACTTAGAGCAGAGAGGCAGTTCTGACGTTGCGGTTGATAATGGAAGCAAGACTAAAGACTAATCGAGACACGTTCTTAGGGTTTTACGACCTTGAAAAAGGGTACGACAATGTCAAAATAGTGCAAGATGTTCGAAAGTCCGAGGAAAATAGGGGTAAGTTACAAGGAATAATAAGAGTGGAAGACCAAGAACGGAGAGTGTAACACAGGGATGTGAAACACGGACAGCGGCGAATAGGAGGGAAACAAGGTATGGAAAAAACTGAGGAAAATAAGGAACAAGATGACAGGATATCTGTTAAGAGGGCAGGGAATAACTTACATGGTATTAGTGGAAGTTGCAGATGGTGAAAACTTCAGGGGAAGACAGAGATTGGAATACATGCAGCAAATAATTGAGGACGTAGGTTGCAATTGCCACTCTGAGATGAAGAGGCTGACACAAGAGAGGAATTCGTGGCGAGCCGCATCAGACCATTCTGAAGACTGATGACTCAAAAAAGTAAATGAATAAAAGAAATGTCCGCTGGTCTGGGCTAAGCCTAAAACTTTTTACCGCATGTTCCTAGCTCAAACAGGAGCCGAGTTCAAAGATCTCCCCCACCCCCCACCCCACCCCCAAACCACACTTTCGCGCACGGCTTTTTCAGACATAATTGTTGTAGCACGTAAGTGCTGTACGCCGACTCTGTTCATTCTTCAACCGTTCTCATCTTTTTAAATACTCATTGACATCGTCTCGCTTCAGCTGGTAGTGTCCGTGCGCTTCAAGCAAATGGTTGCCACGCCCTTCCATTCATTTGCAGTTTGTTCCACTGCTCTAACTGGCATTCAAGCAGATATCTTATATGCGTCAACACGGCTGTCTAGCGCAGTCAACAATCGGTAGCAAGACCCTTGCATCGTCAGTCGTAAGTACGCGTCATTTCCAATCTCACAGGACACACGTCTCGTACGTGAACATTGCCATAGTGAATTATTATGCGAAAACATGAAACAGAAAATGAAAAAGATTTCTGTCAATGTCTTTCTCATTACGAGTTCCTTTTTCTTAATAAACCGTCTTTTAACTGCCAAGGGTCTTCTTTATTGACGTTCCCCACATACTGATTTCACCTGTTTATCGGGTGGCTTCTTATCTTTCCGGTGCAAATACTGGTAATTTGTCTACGCACTGGACGCTTGCTGCAATGTCTAACCCATTATCCCTCTCCAGTCTTGGCTGACAAAAGAGTGTTTGTGCTTGCTAATAATATTCCCTTCCTCACAATAAACAATTTCGTGTTGCGAATATCAACTAACTTATACTGCTGTACTTTCGCGACGTCTTGCCTCTGCAGATGTGAATACGTGCTGTTAAATTTGCTGAAATATTCTTCCACCTAAAAATCATCTCCTCTTCCGTACTCTTCAGTTTTTAATTTACGTATATCGAAATCGTCTTCTACTACTCTTACATGGGCTGTCGAATCTTCATACTGACATCTAAGCTTTCGTAACAACCAACAACAACAGCAACATTACTATCTTATCTCCTTCCATTTTCTGCAGTAGTAGCCCCATTCACTTCATCAACAGATTCTTCTCATATGCATCCTTCCTGTCCCTATCCTGTAGTATATTCTTTTCCTCCTCTAAAACTGTACTGAACTGTATTGTCCTTTTCTCGCCAAAGTTCTGCTTCCGAGTCCTCTTCTTACGTATTTCTCCATTTACTCTATTCTCTCTTCAGTCATCTCCTTCCGCCACTTCTGCTTCTCCTGATTTACTAAAATCTGCGTCTTCTCCTCCGCATCGTTCTTTCTCTTCTTTGTCCATGTACGCTCTACTATCTTAAGATACGTCCCATATAATCTAGCCCTTATCCTTTTGTGCAGCTCCTCTAGATTCATTATACTCCCCTTCAAATGCTACCATACTTCCTGGCTACCTTGTTCCCTTCTTTTCTAATTATTTCTTATATTCTATTTGATCAACAAAATTTCCTTTCTCAGTAAAACTTTTATCATCCCATGGCTTGTCTGCTTCTCACTTGCTTTCTTCATGTTTGATGTTATCTAAATTGGTGATATTTAATGATTAATCATTCCTTGCCACAACAGCGTAGCCAACCACATTTCCCAATTCCCTCTTAAACCAAGCAGCTTCCGTAGAAACAGACCAATTAGAGACCTTCCTAAGACAAGGACGGGTGGCATATGACATTAATCTCGTCCAGTGGTGACGACAGTTGCCTAATGCCTGCATGGCGTCGGCCAACTGTAGTTCGTTTATAGTAACCCAGGGGCATGGCAAGGTGAAGCATTATACAATGAGCAATTTTAAGAGGATAATCCAGGCTTATTTTGCAGATCTGCTAAATTTGTAATGTAAGTACTGTGAGCAGTATCTTGTAAGAGTCGCCACAGATGTTACCATAATGCTCTAGTTGGCTTCATTTCATGTTATGTCGTTTGCCAGAAAAAGATTTGAACCTGCTACATATTCCAAAGCTAAATCAATAAGCTATTTTTGTTTTGTTGTATTTGAAATCATTTGTCAGTAAAGTTAGAAAAGTTTTGCGTTATTTCGGTACAATATTTTAAATAAAATGTGCTGAATTTTGAGGTTACTATTGTCTGCAATATAGAGACTAGCATCTGTTTGGAAAATAATGTTCCACGAACGGTGGGAAGAAGGATAGAACTATTACCACTAGACACTTTTTGAAATATTTTCGGTAATAGTTAACTTGACCAAACAACATTTTAGGCGCTTCAGTCCGGACCGCGCTGCTGCTGGAGTCGCATGTTCGAATCCTGCCTCAGGCATGGATGTGTGTGATGTCCTTAGGTTAGTTAGGTTTAAGTAGTTCTAAGTCTATGGGACTGATGACCTCAGATGTTAAGTCCCATAGTGCTTAGAGCCATTTGAACCATCTGAACACTTGAGGCGTGGAGATGATAATGCTTAATGATCTACACTAGGGATTAGAAATCCGGCTGCTTAAAATCGATACAGGTATTTTCGTTCTGAGTAACTAGTATATTTTGGTATCTGATTGGTCTCGGTTATAACCGGCGATTTTTCACTTTTTGCTAGTATTCAGTTTAAAAACCGGTGATTCAGTTTACCATAGCTGCAGTACTGAAAATTTTGATTTTTAAATAATTTTTTCTTTAAAATCGAGTAATGTTAGCTCGTAAAATTTCCATTGCTTCGAAATGCAGGGTTTTTATAAATGTTGCCAAAAGCGAACAGTGCGATTTTAATAACCACGTCAACGGTTAAAAACTAGTAACAAACACATGTTATAAGAATTGTTACAGCACCGCTGCGACAATAACATTTCTGTTTCCGTGGGGCTTAGCCTATAGACGGTATGCTAGTTAAGTGCAGTGTGCAGGACTTGTTCTCATTTGGTTTATACGGTACGTTCTGTCCTTCGATATCAGTTATACTGCAGACCGCATCATATTAGTTTGAAACTGTTTTACGAATTGCAGTAGGAGTGAAGGACAACGTCTCCACTTGCTTTGAAAGATAAAAAAACGGGAGGAGACCCAACAAACTTGCGACAAGATATAGGGAGAAAACAACCAAAATGTTCCTTGAGAAAGAAGATAAATTTTATTGATATAATATCATTGACGTTCTGTTAACTTGAGACAATAACTTCGTGGTTGCTTCAGGGTGAAAACTTGATACCGATCGGAGGTGACGATGCAGGAAAGTCGGCGACTTGTGAACGTTCGCTCCCGCCGACGCCACGTCCTTTTCCTTCACACTCGCCATCTCTACTGGAGACAGCGTGGCCCAGTTCTGTCACAGCCTCACATCGAACGAGACCTGCTAGTCCTTCAACTTCATCGGAATTTCCCAATCTCTATTCGAACTATGGTTGTTACTGGAAATAACAGCAATAAAAACCGGAAATCGGTTATTTCAGAAATCGGTTATTTTGAGTGGTTTCAAAAGTCAGTATAAACTGCACACATAAAAAACCGATAGAACCGACAATCGTATATTTTAGAGATAACCACCATCCCTAGCCTACACGCAACATTCACTATCTGCGATGGGAGAGCGCTGGGAATGAGGTAAGACTGACATCGTGATGTGTGTGACGTCATGGGGGCAGTGCTAACATGGGTACATATCTATCATCAGCGAGCCGTTGGCGTGTCCAAACTTGAACGAGTCTCATGCCTCATATTGATGCAACACAAGTATATTCACGAAATCTTTGGGCATTATTTTGTGTGTTTCCTGCACAATCTCCAATTGTGTAATGTTGCTTTTTTGCCATTGAGCAGATTTTCAGTTTTTTAGGCCCTCTGGGTGGTCTTTCTGGAGGGTGAGCACTCCCTTTGCTGTTGCATGAAGCTGCAATGTTTATTTTTATCTCAGTGTATCAGTTTTTTTACTGGTGTTCAGAACATGACATACATATACAGGGTGTTACAAAAAGGTACGGCCAAACTTTCAGGAAACATTTCTCACACACAAAGAAAGAAAATATGTTATGTGGACATGTGTTCGGAAAGGCTTACGCCGGCCGAAGTGGCCGTGCGGTTAAAGGCGCTGCAGTCTGGAACCGCAAGACCGCTACGGTCGCAGGTTCGAATCCTGCCTCGGGCATGGATGTTTGTGATGTCCTTAGGTTAGTTAGGTTTAACTAGATCTAAGTTCTAGGGGACTAATGACCTCAGCAGTTGAGTCCCATAGTGCTCAGAGCCATTTGAACCATTTTTTTGAAACGCTTACTTTCCATGTTAGAGCTCCTTTTATTACTTCTCTTCAAATCACAGAGCGTAGAAGCGTGCCTTCAAACACTTTGTTACAGGAAATGTTCAAAATGTCTTCCGTTAGCGAGGAGACATGCATCCACCCTCCGTCGCATGGAATCCCTGATGCGCTGATGCAGCCCTGGAGAAAGGCGTATTGTATCACAGCCGTCCACAATACGAGCACGAAGAGCCTCTACATTTGGTACCGGGGTTGCGTAGACAAGAGCTTTCAAATGCCCCCCTAAATGAAAGTCAAGAGGGTTGAGGTCAGGAGAGCGTGGAGGCCATGGAATTGGTCCGCCTCTACCAATCCATCGGTCACCGAATCTGTTGTTGAGAAGCGTACGAACACTTCGACTGAAATGTGCAGGAGCTCCATCGTGCATGAAGCACATGTTGTGTCGTACTTGTAAAGGCACATGTTCTAGCAGCACAGGTAGAGTATCCCGTATGAAATCATGATAACGTGCTCCATTGAGCGTAGGTGGAAGAACATGGGGCCCAATCAAGACATCACCAACAATGCCTGGCCAAACGTTCACAGAAAATCTGTGTTGATGACGTGATTGCACAATTGCGTGCGGATTCTCGTCAGCCCACACATGTTGACTGTGAAGATTTACAATTTGATCACGTTGGAATGAAGCCTCAACCGTAAACAGAACATTTGCACTGAAATGAGGAAATTTGCACTGAAGCTGCTTGGGCTGCTGTACCCCAGGAACACATCCAACGTCTCTTTGACTCAATGCCGAGACGTGTGGCAGCGGTGATCTCCAACAATGGCGGCTACTCTGGCTACTGATTCTGGCAGGAACCACATGTCACAGACGTATGTAAACGTAATCATTTGATACTTGGTCAACGTGTTAGCTACAAAATAAATTTTGTTGTGCTACCACTTGTCTTTCTTGGTGTTGCGTTTACGGTGGCCAGCAGTGTATTTCGCATTTGTGGAATGGGTGCATTCACTCTTCAGTGTGCTCGTACCTCCTTTGTGCTGATGTTATAATTTTTTGCAATCATCCCTATACATAAACACTGATCGGCCAAAACATTATGATCAATGCCCAGCGCGACGTTGGATGCCAGCTGCTGGTGTTGCCGGCACGCGACGCAATTACAAAAGTATTTAAACGGAGCAGACGTGGACAGGTAATCACCCCTAGCGAAGATACAGGCTGCAAATGCGGAAATCCATTGAGATAAGCGACTTTGAAAATGGGCAGATTATTATTACGCAGAGCCTGTGAACGAGTATCTCGTAAACGGCAAAGCTGGTAGAATATCCGTGTGCTATTGTTTTGAGCATCCACGGAACCAAGATATACGGACACGAATCACTGATTAGGCACCAAATGGTTGGACGTCCACAACTCTTCACAGAACGTGGAGTTCGTAGGCTCGTCTACTCTATAAATGGTGATTTATGGCATCTCTGCCGGAAGAGTACGAGCTGCTGCATAAGCAAGTACTTCGGAGCACACCGTTCATGTTGAACATGGACCTCCGCAACAGACCTCCCCTAAATGTTCACATGTTGACCTAATGACATCGTCAATTACGATATCAATGGGCACGGGACCATCGCGATTCACCGTCGATCAGTGGAAACGTGTCGGCCCTTCGGATGAATCACGTTTTTGCTACATTAGGTCGGTGGTCGTCTCCACAAACGCCATCATCGACGTCAACGGTGGCTCGAGATCTACAGCGTACCGCGGATATAGACTAATGGGGGCAGTATTCTGCCACGGGAGGCATTCTCCGGCACCTGCACGGGACCTTTGGTAGTAATCGAAAACAGCTGCGAACCACCAGCATCCCTTAACGCTTCATGTCTTCCACTACGGCGATGTCATATTCCAGCAGTATAATTGTCTTCGTCTCGGGGCCAGAACCGTGCTACAGAGGTTTGAGGAACATTATAGCGAACCCAAGTTGACGTCTCTGCGACCATGTTCACCTGACGTAAATATTATGGAACCCATCTGGATCGCTATCGGGCGCCATCGCCGCTTACGCAAATCAGCGGCCCGTTATTTATCCTAATTACATGACCTGTGCGTAGATATCTAATGGCATATATATACCTCCAAAAACTTACGAACAACTGTCGGATGCCTGATACGTAGAATCACTTATGTACTAGTATTTCAATCCAAATACGGACAAACAAGCTGTTAGGCAGCAGGAATAATGTTTCGACTCATCAGTGTATAAGGACCAGTCAAAAGAAAACGAGACACATGGATAAAACTACGTAAACCGTTTACTGTTTTCAGAATAATATCCGTAACTGTTAATACATTTAACTCACTGTCACACTACACGGTTATTTCTTTAATGGAAAAACGTTAGCGGTTGCCTGTGTAAGCATGATCTTACCCAGTTGCGCACCTCTTCGTCCGAAGCAAATTGACGGCCACGAATATCTTTCATCATGACTCCAAAAACATGGAAACTGCATGGGGAGAGAGTGCGACTGAATGAAGAATGTGTAGGGGCTTCCCAGGGAAACTTCCGTAGCGTAGTACAAACAACCTTGGTTAATGTAGGCGAAATTCCTGTTTTTGGACCAGAAGAGAACTTTATCAGTGAGACATTGGTAACTATAACAGAATTGGTCTTGGTGCATTACCTTGCACCATTCCTCGTGTGTACTAATTTTCTTTTCACAAATAAAGAGGAGAGAAAATCACAAACATTATGACAAAAGTTGTATTTGGAGAGATATGAAAATTGGGCAAAGTCTAGACCACTTCCCAATGAAAACAGTGTTTCAAGTAAAGAATATGAATGTGAATAACGAGCATATTTCAAATGAAAGAAACGCGCTTGCCAATTTATGAAATGAAATCATCACTAACTCAACTTGAATAAAGCCATTCTTACACAACATAGGTGTTCCCTCTATAGTTATGTACAGCCACCGTAAAAGATGGAACTCTGTGCATCTATCGATAGATACGTATACCACCAACATACAACAATGGTTCGTAGTATTCGTAGTAGCAAAATCCTTTTCATGCAAGTAGAATGTAACGCAATTGGCTTCTTGTCGTTTGAAACTCACCTGCTGCCAGTTCGGAAGCTGCGACGGTACAGGTCCTCGTGCACCTATTAAACATAAATTAAAGATCGAAGGGACTCATATTCTGCCTGCTGGGTCGTCTGTGCGCTAGGTGGGGCGGAGCTGAAAGGCAGCAGGGGCCATGGTCGGTAAGGCCCAGCGCTTATATTCTTCGAAGCACCACTTCCCCTCCCCTCACCTCGATACTAACGCTGATGCCTGTCGTGCACATGGTGACGGATAGCCCAGAGCGTGCACCAATCAGTGTTCCAACAAATCAGTAAACAGAGATAACTAGTCATACACTTACAATAAAAATTAAAGCTTGTAAGCAGAAATAGATGCTTAATATAGAGACACGACTGACTGACATAAAGAATTAGGAATTTAATACACACATCGACGAAAGTTCAACACCATATTTCACCCGGCCGCAGCTCGTGGTCTTGCGATAGCGTTCTCGCTTCTCGCGCATGGGGTGCCGGGTTCGATTCCCGACGGGGTCAGGGATTTTCCCTGCCTCGAGATGACTGGGTGTTGTTGTGTCGTCTTCATCATCATCATTCATCCCCAGTACGGTCGGAGGAAGGCAATGGCAAACCACCTCCGCTAGGACCTTGCCTAGTACGTCGGAGCGGGACTCCTGCATCGTCCCCTACACTCCTCGGACTATGGGACCTCATCATCAATACTTCGCCCAGGAAAGTTGCTGTTATGATCCATCAGGAGGTCACCTCCGTTGTTGTTTGCTAACAGACACACAATTACAATGACCGATACTTACAGGTCCAGCACCGTACTCGATTGGATCGCAGTATTTCAGTAAAAACTAAAAGTGTGCTTTACAGACATCTCTTAACAGTAGAGTGAACATCCATCATGCCTCGAAGGACAATCGCGACCAATGATCGGGTCTACATCATCACGTTATGTCCAGAACCAGGGAAGTTTCTCAACATGTATACCAAAGTGATATGGGGTGTGCACACATGGAATCAGTTCCAGTTCACAGATAGTGTTCATGGTTTACACCGCGCAGGTACGCGGGAGGGGCGACATCTAGGGATTTTGAGTTACAGGAACCCTGGGTTGAGCGCTTCAGAATTGAATTCGGCGTTCAAAGAGGCTACAAGACGACAGTTACTGCATCAGACAGTTATGAGACGATTGCATAATGCGAACCTCCATTCCCATTGACATCGGCGAGCACCAAGCCGTGCACACAACACCATGGACTCCGCTGCTGATGAGCAATAAATCGTCCAGATTGGACGCCCCAAGACAGGCGTTGGGTGTTGTTCACAGATCTGTTTGTATCGTTAATTTAATTGCATTTCTGTTTTTCTTAAATACTGAAATTCACGAGCATAAACTAACGTAATTAACACTTAAGACGATTTCCAGAAAACAGTCAAATACACTAGTGCGTTACATATAACTGGTGGACTGTTATCCTCTTCGCTGAGGTATACTGGCCTGAGCTGCATAGTTTCCAGATCCCTGATGCCTTATAGAATTTATCACCCGATTTATTATCTAATTTCTTATCCTTTTCTGTATCAGATAATTTATTACCCAATTAGGAAACCCTTTTCCTTATTGCTATAATTTTTATTTTCATCACTGATGTTTATTACCCAATTGGGATAATTTATGACCCAATACGATAAATCCAGTCTGGTCAACACTTTGATGTTACAATCAAACATGGCTGGCCAAGGTAAATCTGCAACTCTGTCATTACCACAGTATAAAGACAATGGGAAATAAAAAAATTCAAATGAGATAGCTCGCATATTGCATGATCCATTTATATAGGAACACTCTTGGATACCTACAGATATGTGTGTTGCAGCATTATTTTTTAAAAATCTTGCTGCAGCTCGCATAAGGCATCGCCACCACTTTGCCCAGTAATAAGCTGGCATGAAATACAAAAAAATGCAAGTAAGTTGGCTCATGTGATAGTTGTATATTATGTGGTCTATTTATTTGAAACACCTAGATGAACATAGCCGTATTGCAATGATAGCCCCCTGGTTCTAGGTTTAACAACTCCTACCAACCCCCCACCCAGACATACATATAAGGTTATTTAATTTCGAATGACCGTATGAGGAACCCTTGAGCACATGAAAATTATGCACAGAGTGCTCATCTCACTGGCTGGACAGACGTCCGAAATGCACCACATGAGAGTGGACAGTTGCCAGCAGCAGACAAAGAAAACAAATTATGTGCTCCAGTCTACAAAGCACCTGGCACTAAGACTAACCATGCAAGTGACATTTGAGCAGATGTCTGTTTTGTGGCCGGGAGAGTACACTTCACTAGCGAGCTGGTGTGCATGAGGGTGGACAGCTGCTGCCTGCAGCATGAAAAAGCACATTACGTGCCCCAAGCCAACTGGTAACAAACGCCAAAAAAATCAAAGTGTCTTCAACCCACAGCCCTGCCAGTCTGGGGTAGCTGACTCAGCCACTTTATGAGATACTTCTCTGGTTTGCGAGTTGCCGTGTCTTGTTACGTACAATGCACGCACATAAACATGATGGATACTATGTCTACAATTTGTTTAAAAACAGTATGATCTATAACAACTGTCACGCAACCTTAGATATTGCAACTAATGGTCACATGACATGAAGCTCACTACCTTTTTCTTTTATGCACAGAGCAGACAGGTTTTTTCAGCTCTAATAAAATCATAACTTACACACATCAAAAAACGTTTTGTATCACCTCGGTTCCGAGAGTTCCGGAACGTGCACAGAAAAATGGAATAGAGATTAACATAAATATCATTTCCGCCCTTTTTATTGCTCTTGAAAACCACACATTGCATGTTGTTCCACCATACAGCGAGGCCTTCAGAGGTGGTGGTAGAGATCGCTATACACACCGGTACCTCTAATATCCAGTTGCACGTCCTCTTGCATTGATGGATGAATGTATTCGTCGTGGAATACTATCCGCAAGTTCATCAAGGCACTGTTGGTCCAGATTGTCCTACACCTCACCGGCGATGCCTCAGTGTGGGGTGGGTCACGTCGTCCATTAACAGCCCTTTTCAATCCATCCGAGACATGTTCGATAGGGTTCATGTCTGGAGAACATGCTGGCCACTCTAGTCGAGCTATGTCGTTATTCTGAAGGAAGTCATTCGCAAGATGTGCACGATGGGGGCGCGAATTGTCGTCCATGAAGACGAATGCGTCGCCGATATGGTTGCACTATCGGTCAGAAGATGGCGTTCACGTATTGTACAGCCGTTTCGGCGCCTTCCATGACCATCAGCAGCGTACGTCGGCCCCACATAATGCCACCCCAAAACAGCAGGGAACCTCCACCCTGCTCCACTCGCTGGACAGTGTGTCTAAGGCGTTCAGCTTGACTGGGTTGCCTCCAAACATGTTTGCGACGATTGCCTGGTTGAAGGCATATGCGACACACATCGGCGAAGAAAACGTGATGCCAGTCCTGAGCCGTCCATTCGATATGTTGTTGGCCCCAGCTTCACCACGCTGCATGGTGTCGTGGTGGCAAAGATGGACCTTGACATGGACGTCGGGAGTGAAGTTGTGCATCATGCAGACTATTGTGCACAGTTCGAGTCGTAACACGACGTCCTGTGGTTGCACGAAAAGCATTATTTAACATGGTGGCGTTGCTTTCAGGGTTCCTCCGAGACATGATCTGCAGGTAGCGGTCATCCACTGCGTTAGTAGCCCTTGGGTGGGCAGAGCGAGGCACGTCATCGACAGTTCCTCTCTCTCTGCATCTCCTCCATGTCCGAACAACATCGCTTTGGGTCACTCCGAGACGCCTGAGGACTTCCCTTGTTGAGAGCCCTTTCTGGCACAAAGTAACAACACGGACGCGATCGAACCGCGGTATTGCCCGTCTAGGCATGGTTGTACTACAGACAACACGAGCCATGTACTTCCTTCCTCGTAGAATGACTAGAACTGATCGGCTGTCGGACCCCCTCCGTCTTATAGGCGCTGATCATGCATGGTTGTATACATCTGTGGGCGGGTTTAGTGACACTAAACAGTAAGGGACTGCGTCTGTGATACAATATCCACAGCCAACGATTGTCTTCAGGAGCTCTGGGAACCGGGGTGATGCTGTTTCGAAGTGATGAAGATTCGAATGAATCAGTTCCGTAACACAGATATCTGCCGTTCCATAACGAATTTTTAACTGCTGTAGATAGGGGACAGCATTGAGTAGTGCTTTAAATTTAGAAAGTATAGCTGGAAATGAAGACATGATTATATGAGTGGAAGTGTCAACATCTTGGATCTTTAGTGTGTATAACAAACCTTGATAACCTTCAACGGTCAGTGTTTTGTGGTGATAGAAGTGACGACATATCTTACTCAAAAGGGCTACACACCCCTCAACTATTAGTGGAGAAGCCGAAACAAGTCGGTAAATGCTTTGGTCAGTGGCTGTTATTGGAGAACCGGCCACTCTTGTTACTGACACTGACAACCCAAATTACACCGAAAATTCTGCAGTTCTTAGCAAGAATAATTCTTACAACCATTACAGAACCTTTTTGTGACAGTATTATATTGTTTCAAACCAAGTGGTCTGTCAAGAATACTTAGAGGCAGCTCTGGTAATCTGTGACTGCCTACCACCAAATCACCACTTCTTTCTGTAAGAAGGCTATACGAAGGAAACAGCAATGTCGTTCTAAACAATGGTAAGATAGCTGGATAGATTGTTTAATGTTGTAGAGCTCCAGTTGTAGAATAAAGATATATAATATATTCATATTAGAAGCCAAGAAATGAACAAAGTTATCGATAACCAACTTATCGCTTTTATGAAGTACTTTGGTATGTGACTAAGAGAGAGACTTTTACATCTTTCTTGGCTGAAGAATATGGTATTACCAGAGTTGAAGCTATGATTTATAACTGGAATGGATGGTATGTTTGAACCTGGCGACGTCTGTGTAAGTGTTTTAAAGGCCAACAAAAAGAACTGACAATATGTTCAGCTGTACTCTGTGTCTACCACTGCTATGTGGTGTGAATTATCAGATAGCTTACAAAACAGCTGCCGTGTTTTATTTAACAGGGTTCTGCAGTTTAACTATTAGGGGAATAACAAAGTACAAAGGTTGACTGGTGTACAAGTAAAACTTCTGGAAAAAAAGAAAAAGATTATAAACCATATTCTGTCTACCTATAGTTTTAACTATTAATCTGTAAAATACGTGGACATTAATAACGCAGACTCCAACAATGGCAAAATAAGTATTTTATGTAAGTCATGTATTCAAGATGGAAAAACATGTTTTTCTCATTCTATTGTTCCCCACATTACTATCTATTATAGATACCGCCAAACTAGGATAGTTTCTCGCAGAATAACGTTATTCCACAGTTCTTAAGAAAATAACTATTGTATCAAACAGACTTAAATGACAGGCGGTACCCATCTGATTTTCGGTACTGTCTCTGGTTTTTCCCTTCATATGGGGAGACCCTTATGTATTGGATAATATTATTTATTGCAAACAATAGAGGGAGCACAGGTGCGCACTAGGTAAGGGTGGATAGGTAAATCGGTCACATCCTTCTATAAGCAACCAGCAACCCCACCTGGTAAGAATTTCATACAATGGATTAATACCCTAAAACAGGACTGGCAGAAATTGTGTAGGCACTTTCTTTAGTAGATTTTCTGAATTTTCTAAGTGGTCCGAACGATTAAACACAGTCCTTGGCTCATCCTTCCATTTGACTTACACATGGTTGTACTGTATAGACTTTTATTTTGGGCAGTTTCTGTTTATGTATGGTAGTTATTTAGAACATGAAACATACTAAGCAGTGAATAATCATCATTAACTTAAACAAGGGAAGTTGCTGCATAATGCACTATGAAAGGATATACTCTTAACGGAACAGATGAAGTTTGTATTACATATTTGATTTTCAGTACAGTCCTTGTATGAACAATAAAAGGAATTCTCATGGGTGGTTATCATTATAATTATAATTATTGTTATTATCATTATTATACTGGTACCTGTTACATCTACATAAGTCATACACACTGCGCATTTGCTATGCATTGATTTTACACTCCTGGAAATTGAAATAAGAACACCGTGAATTCATTGTCCCAGGAAGGGGAAACTTTATTGACACATTCCTGGGGTCAGATACATCACATGATCACACTGACAGAACCACAGGCACATAGACACAGGCAACAGAGCATGCACAATGTCGGCACTAGTACAGTGTATATCCACCTTTCGCAGCAATGCAGGCTGCTATTCTCCCATGGAGACGATCGTAGAGATGCTGGATGTAGTCCTGTGGAACGGCTTGCCATGCCATTTCCACCTGGCGCCTCAGTTGGACCAGCGTTCGTGCTGGACGTGCAGACCGCGTGAGACGACGCTTCATCCAGTCCCAAACATGCTCAATGGGGGACAGATCCGGAGATCTTGCTGGCCAGGGTAGTTGACTTACACCTTCTAGAGCACGTTGGGTGGCACGGGATACATGCGGACGTGCATTGTCCTGTTGGAACAGCAAGTTCCCTTGCCGGTCTAGGAATGGTAGAACGATGGGTTCGATGACGGTTTGGATGTACCGTGCACTATTCAGTGTCCCCTCGACGATCACCAGTGGTGTACGGCCAGTGTAGGAGATCGCTCCCCACATCATGATACCGGGTGTTGGCCCTGTGTGCCTCGGTCGTATGCAGTCCTGATTGTGGCGCTCACCTGCACGGCGCCAAACACGCATACGACCATCATTGGCACCAAGGCAGAAGCGACTCTCATCGCTGAAGACGACACGTCTCCATTCGTCCCTCCATTCACGCCTGTCGCGACACCACTGGAGGCGGGCTGCACGATGTTGGGGCGTGAGCGGAAGACGGCCTAACGGTGTGCGGGACCGTAGCCCAGCTTCATGGAGACGGTTGCGAATGGTCCTCGCCGATACCCCAGGAGCAACAGTGTCCCTAATTTGCTGGGAAGTGGCGGTGCGGTCCCCTACGGCACTGCGTAGGATCCTACGGTCTTGGCGTGCATCCGTGCGTCGCTGCGGTCCGGTCCCAGGTCGACGGGCACGTGCACCTTCCACCGACCACTGGCGACAACATCGATGTACTGTGGAGACCTCACGCCACACGTGTTGAGCAATTCGGCGGTACGTCCACCCGGCCTCCCGCATGCCCACTATACGCCCTCGCTCAAAGTCCGTCAACTGCACATACGGTTCACGTCCACGCTGTCGCGGCATGCTACCAGTGTTAAAGACTGCGATGGAGCTCCGTATGCCACGGCAAACTGGCTGACACTGACGGCGGCGGTGCACAAATGCTGCGCAGCTAGCGCCATTCGACGGCCAACACCGCGGTTCCTGGTGTGTCCGCTGTGCCGTACGTGTGATCATTGCTTGTACAGCCCTCTCGCAGTGTCCGGAGCAAGTATGGTGGGTCTGACACACCGGTGTCAATGTGTTCTTTTTTCCATTTCCAGGAGTGTATTTGTATCAACCACACAGTGAAGAAATTTTGTAATTAAACTTGGTTTTTTTAATCATTATTCATCGTCCTTGAAACATTAACATCCATTTAGTCCCTTTACAATACAGTGGAATGTATAATTATTACTCTCTTAACCCTTTCAGATCCGAATTT
This sequence comes from Schistocerca americana, assembly GCF_021461395.2. Classification (NCBI taxonomy): domain Eukaryota; kingdom Metazoa; phylum Arthropoda; class Insecta; order Orthoptera; family Acrididae; genus Schistocerca; species Schistocerca americana. Next base: position 287,884,757 of record NC_060121.1, on the reverse strand, counting down.
TTTTCTGGAGGAAGTAGAATTTTGTTTATGCAGTAATGGTCTTACATGATTTTAATGATTTTAGATGCAAAATTTAGCAAAAATATGTACCCATTTTCAAAATGTATTTTTTACACTTGGAATCCTTTTATGGACTAAAATAAATAATTTCCAAATATTCACTATTGTAATAAATAAACTGATCGTTTAATTATTACATGCAATAATAATATTCATTTGTACAATGGAATATAATTAACCAACAGCCTCCGTGTATTCTGGCAGTCGCAGGCTGCTCCGCACTGCTACATACACTTGCTAATATTTTTATACATGAAGCACAGCAGTTGGCAGCATTTGTACATGATGAAAAGATTGACATTCACAAATAAGTACATAAGGTTTCCAATGGGAAATAATATTTTTGCTCCAACTAAGAGGCAGTAAAATTTAATATACACTTTGTAGTCACTGAGTCTCAAAGGATTAATTTACTATTCAATTCATGCTTGATGACAGGAGATACTCTTAATGGAATGGCAGATATCTGTGTTAAATTCTTTTTTCCATTCGATATCTCATCACAGGTACTGTTCAATCAATACAATATTAATTATAATTTTACAGCTGAAAAAATCTGTGTATGTGCTCAAAAAATAAGGAGTGGTTCATGCAGTGGAATTACTAGTTGCTAGTCTATAGCAAGTGCTATAGACTCTTTTTTGCTTGATTAAAGTATAGACATAGCATTCATCCTGTGTATGTGCACACAAACTACAACAATACAAGATAGCTCATTTAAGAGCGCAGCTAGCCATACAGTGGTTGAGCCAGATGCTACCTAAGGCTGGCTGCACCATGGCTCTAAGACATTCATCTGTTCCAGGCATGCATCGGTGCATGGATTGGGGGACTTGGTGTGTCTGTCCACGCTCCAACCAGCAACTGCCTACCCTCACGCATTGCTCTTGGCTCACACGTCCAGCCAGTAAGATGTATATTCTTAATTACATAATACGCATTTGTTCTACTGTTCCTCAGGCATATCTGGTAGGTGTGGTATTTGTTAAACCTATATCTAGGGTGCTATCAGTGTATTACTACTACATATATACCTGAAGAGCCTCAGACAGACATTTATAAATGTTTTAAATTAACAGATGAAGCAGTATGCAACTGCCAATGAACTATCTTACATGCATTTTTTTTTTTAAATTCTTGCTGTTTTATACTGAGCACAGTGCTGGCGATGTCTCATGTGGACTGCAGCGTATTTTTTAACGTGATACTATTACATACACATCTGGAGGGAATAGGAAAGTTCCTAAATAAATAGACTATGCAATATACAAGGTAGCTAAGTTAGTGTTTTTAAAATTTCTCACCATGTTTACACTGAGATACGTCCACTGATATATTATAGTGGCAGACTTATTTTGGGCAGCCATGTTTGATTGTGACATCATAGCGTCGGTCATATGGAGTTCATTGTATTGGTTCATAAATTTTCCTAATGAGGTGATAAATATCTGTGAAAAGGATAATAAATTACAGTAATAAGGAAAAGGGTGTCCTAATTAGGTAATAATTTATATAATAAGGAAAAGGGTAAGGATTCCACGATAGAAAATTGGGTAATAGTTTACATGATAATGCTCTCTAAATCTGGTAACCATGCAGGCTGTGCCAGTATGACCCTCCTAATAGGATACCAGCCCATGTTTGATATACATGATAATTCGGTTGGAGGGAGGGAAAGGGAAGAGTGGTCAGGAGGAGAGGTAGGCTGATGTGGGGAAATCTGACAACAATGCTGGCTTTCCCGGGATTGGTTTAGTCCCATTACTTCTCATGGCTACCCACGTTCTCCCTTGATATACGCTTCCAATAGTCCACCTCGTTTCACTAAATACAACCCTCTAGACACTGGACGATCTCACAGTCTGCTTTTATGGCAGCTATTGTCTTATTAACTTTTCCTGCAGTAGAACGGTGTACCTGCTAGTGTAACTGCTAGTCTGTACTTTTTTGTAACTTACCATCTGTCCTTTTTTGAATATACAATTTAGTCTGACAAGAAAAACATCTGTAGTATGAAAAGGAGTCTAGTGTCTCTAGTCAGTGGACACAAGCTTTATTGGCATGTATACTTTTACCTCATAACAGGGTATTTGTAACAGTCAAGGCAGCTGCTCATGTAGTCAGTTTGCATCTCTTCAGAATAATCAGATCGCTACTAACGCTTCGCAAAAATTTATCCGCGTATAGAGAGACGACTACATAAACAAACGATTGTTGTGTGAACGAACAACTTTAGCAGCACAATGATGTAGTGCAGAATATAAATCAGCGAGGAGAGAATATCACCAGGCGAAGAAAATATATTTAAATCCATTGATATGATAATGAACCAAGACGAAAGCGTAAGTTTCCCAACACAGTTCCTAAATTCAACAATGTTCCCACTATTTTCTCGAAATAAAGCTTGTAAACTAAGTCATAGCAGCTGAAATATTAGCCCAAAAAGAAATACGTAAGTCTTTATTCATGCCAAAAAGTCAACTGATCTCTACTAACTTACCAAATAGTTTTAAAACGCTCCAGTTTCTAGGATGATTAGCGTACTGTAATTAAAGGACATGTGGTATCATTTCAGACTTGCGGAGTGAATTTGAAAGAACCGTGTTTGTCGCACGGACAGCTTTACATAGCTCGTTCATATGTTGGACAACTATAAAACTTCTTCATCCTTGTACCTGAAAGAAAAAGAGCGAAAGTAGTTTATAGAAATATGCTATTAATAAGGTGCGTGCTCTATGACTGAGATAATTAAGTGATTCTTTTTTTCCAATTCGGAAAACAAATGGAAACAAAGCCTAAGCAAAGTGGGACCTTATCCCACTGCAGGATAGATGTACCAATTAAGGCCCACTTAAATTTAGGCAGCTCCTGTATTTTTGTTTCGGATATTCCAGGAAACGTAACCGCAATACTAAATCTCATAATTTTTGCTAGTGTAAATAATTGAGAGTTGATTTAGTTACCAAATGGACACTTATTAAAACCATGGGTCCTAAATAAGACCGAATGTTTTATAAGGCCGTATGAGTACGCTTACTAAGATACATGCTCTTAAATTATCATACTCAGACTCCGTCCAAACAGACCTCGAAGTCTCAATGGAACCGACCGACCACCGTGTCATCCTCAGCCGATAGACGTCTGTGGATGTGGACATGGAGGGGTACGTTGTCAGCACAACCCTCTCCGGTCGTTGTAAGCTTTCGTGACCAGAGTTTCTACTTCTCAAGTAACTCCTCAACTGGTCTCACAAATGCTGACAAATGCTAACAGCTCTCGGCAGACCCGGACGGCCACCCATTCAAGTGCTAACCATGCCCGATAGTGCTTATCTTCGGTGCTCTGATGAGAATCTATGTTAGTTTAGGTTGGGAACTAGGAAATACAGAAACTGACAAATTAAATGTTGTTATATTGCTGTTACAAAGCAATTTAAGTGCAAATGCCTCAGTTGCGCTCATGAATAAAAGAAATCAACATACATTTACAGTCACAAAATTTTAAGGAAAAAAAGTAACTGTAAAACGATGTATAGTAGCACTTCCAGTTAATCTAGCAGTGAAATATTAAATTCTCCTGACAATCAGAACAAATAAAATGATCAACATCTTCTGTACGTAAACTCATACATTCCTCATGAACTTATTCCTTGCACGTGACGCGTAGCTGCATATCTACGAGGGCAGTTCAATAAGTAATGCAACACATTTTTTTTCTGAAACAGGGGTTGTTTTATTCAGCACTGAAATACACCAGGTTATTCCCCAATCTTTTAGCTACACAACACTATTTTTCAACGTAATCTCCATTCAATGCTACGGCCTTACGCCACCTTGAAATGAGGGCCTGTATGCCTGCACGGAACCATTCCACTGGTCGATGTCGGAGCCAACGTCGTACTGCATCAATAACTTCTTCATCATCCGCGTAGTGCCTCCCACGGATTGCGTCCTTCGTTGGGCCAAACATATGGAAATCCGACGGTGCGAGATCGGGTCTGTAGGGTGCATGAGGGAGAACAGTCCACTGAAGTTTTGTGAGCTCCTCTCGGGTGCGAAGACTTGTGTGAGGTCTTGCGTTGTGATGAAGAAGGAGAAGTTCGTTCAGATTTTTGTGCCTACGAACACGCTGAAGTCGTTTCTTCAATTTCTGAAGAGTAGCACAATACACTTCAGAGCCCTTCAGCGTCCCAGAAGACTGTAACCATGACTTTACTGGCTGAGGGTATGGCTTTAAACTTTTTCTTGGTAGGGGAGTGGGTGTGGCGCCACTCCATTGATTGCCGTTTTGTTTCAGGTTTGAAGTGATGAACCCATGTTTCATCGCCTGTAACAATCTTTGACAAGAAATTGTCACCCTCAGCCACATGACGAGCAAGCAGTTCCGCACAGATGGCTCTCCTTTGCTCTTTATGGTGTCCGGTTAGACAACGAGGGACCCAGCGGGAACAAACCTTTGAATATCCCAACTGGTGAACAATTGTGACAGCACTACCAACAGAGATGTCAAGTTGAGCACTGAGTTGTTTGATGGTGATCCGTCGATCATCTCGAACGAGTGTGTTCGCACGCTCCGCCATTGCAGGAGTCACAGCTGTGCACGGCCGGCCCGCACGCGGGAGATCAGACAGTCTTGCTTGACCTTGCGGCGATGATGACACACGCTTTGCCCAACGACTCACCGTGCTTTTGTCCACTGCCAGATCACCGTAGACATTCTGCAAGCGCCTATGAAGATCTGAGATGCCCTGGTTTTTCGCCAAAGGAAACTCGATCACTGCCCGTTGTTTGCAACGCACATCCGTTACAGACGTCTCCGGCCATCCTGATTTAGGTTTTCCGTGATTTCCCTGAATCGCTTCAGGCAAATGCCGGGATGGTTCCTTTGAAAGGGCACGGCCGACTTCCTTCCGCATCCTTCCCTCACCCGAGCTTGCGCTCCAATGACCTCGTTGTCGACGGGACGTTAAACACTCATCTCCTCCTCCTCCGTTACAGACGCCATTTTAACAGCTCCGTACAGCGCTGCCACCTGTCGGAAGTCAATGAAACTATACGATACGAAGCGGGAATGTTTGAAAATATTCCACAAGAAATTTCCCGTTTTTTCAACCAAAATTGGCCGAGAAAAAAAATGTGTTGCATTACTTATTGAACTGCCCTCGTAAAACCCATTGCTTTCGGAAGACTTAACAATGCCATGCTTCCTTTGCTTCTTTCTTTTTTTTCCACTAACTTCTGGTTGGTTTTCGAAGCGGTTCGCCCCTTTAGGCTGAGAAGTTCTATTTTTGTGCTAGACACATCCTTTTGTTTTTTTGCTTTGAGCCACCAACGTTTTATGAGTTTCTTATTGTGGAAACAAAGGCTGCTAAGAGAGGAAATACTACTCGTACGTTGAGGTACTTCCGAGAATGTAGTGCATTGTGGCACTCCCAGCGTTCCAAACAACAATCGGGCACGGTTTTTCTGCTACGTGATTGTATTCTTTTCATAGAGTTCACATGAGAAGACTATTAACAGTGAAAATTAGTATGTTCGAAATAAAACCACGAGGGCAGTATGAACTTTTGATATAAATGTATTAAATTTTAGGTTTATTTTTACTTGTTATTTAGGACTGTCATTTGTTTTAGGCGTTATGAGTTCATGAAAGTTACGAGATGTAGGACTACGTCCAGGAAAAATGCGAAATTGGTTCCACAACCATTTCATGAAACGACGGGTGGTTGGAAACTCTACGTCCAAGTGGTTCCAAAGTGAAACCACCTCCTTAAAACAATTGGTTGTTTACTTTTTGCCTCTTACTTCTGAAATTCGTTGTTTGACATTAAATGTCAATATTGTGAAAAATTTTAATTTATTTTTACGTTATTGAAACTGAAATGGCTAAAAGGACAGAGTATTCATTATAAAAGAATGGAATGTAGTATTTGAACATTAAAACAATTAGAGCCAGTGCTAATTTCCGTTATGTAAGACGGACAATCGTAGAAAATTATCTACCATATGTGGTGTTGTTCCGGCAGCAGGATGTTTGCTTTGCTGGTATTCTGAATGGCGGCGTCGACGCTGCCTGGAAGAGACAGCACAACACCTTGCTGCGGGCGTACAGAGCGTTTATGATGGACGAAGAGGCTCGGTGTGTAGGTAGGCCGTGATTTATTAAGGAGGAATATCCAGAAATATTGGTGCAAACTACTCAAATTTTAGTTTGGGAGCTAATTTCAGTAGTCGTAGTTTTCATACATCCGGAGATACTTGCACACTCTCTTCGTAGTAGCCGGCCGCTGTGACCGAGCGGTTCTATGCACTTCAGCTGGGGCGCAGGTTCGAATCTTGCCTCGGGCATGGATGTGTGTGATGACCTTAGGTTAGTTAGGTTTAAATAGTTCTAAGGGACTGATGACCTCAGATGTTCAAAATGGCTCTGAGCACTATGGGACTTAACATCTGTGGTCATCAGTCCCCTAGAACTTAGAACTACTTAAACCTAACTAACCTAAGGACATCACACACATCCATGCCCGAGACAGGATTCGAACCTGCGACCGTAGCAGTCGCGCGGTTCCAGACTGAGCGCCGAGAACCGCTAGACCACCGCGGCCGGCCCTCAGCTGTTAAGTTCCGTAGTGCTGAGACCCATTTTTTTCTCTTCCTAGTCGAATTGCGGCCATTATCAAGGTGAGGTGTCTCATCGAAGTGGCTAATATTTTCTCTGGGGTGCCTAGTAACATATGTAAGTACCGTATCGCCACTTCTACTAGTTATCCCTCCATAAGAAACACACGTGAATGCTAGGGGAGAGCGGAATATGGTTGATATACTAATGAACTCTACTGAAGAGGCGGAGTTCAGATTCGCTCAGTGAGGCATCAATGGTAAATGATTTGTGCTGGGGGAAGCAAATCACCTGTCACATTTTTAAGTGCACGTTTGGCCACTAATTCACTAAAATAATTTATATTATAAGGAGTTGTCAAATGAAAAGGAGACCAACTAATTATGTAAAGAGCACGGCGCCGACGTTGGTGACGCAAGTAGCTAGGTGTACGTATAGAAGTGCTCCCTCGAGAGAAACAGGAAGGAACAGCGCGCATGTTGACCGTTGCGCCATTTGACTACTAGACGCGCTCGAAATGAGATCAGCGATGTGTAGCACTATTTTTGACTGTGCAAGGAGTGACAGGAAGTGAAATATGTGCCCGAATGTCTACTGTGTATGTCGAACTCACTATGTTACGGGCGAGCGTGTTTGCATGGAATGAACGAATTCGAGAAATCGGGCGTCGTAGAAAGACAGCCGCCGGCTGTGGCCGAGCGGTTCTAGGCGCTTCAGTCCGAAGCCGCGCTGCTGCTACGGTCGCAGGTTCGAATCTTGCCTAGGGCATGGATGTGTGTGATGTCCTTAGTTAGGTTTAAGTAGTTCGAAGTCTAGATTAGATTTACTTCAGGGACTGTTGACCTTAGATGTTAAGTCCCATAGTGCTTATAGCCATTTGAACCATTTTCGTAGAAAGACAGCAGTCGGCCAGGATAACCTCATCATGTCATTACACCTTTTGTTACTGCTGCAGTGGATTCCGCCGTCAGACATAGTCGTCGGTAGACGTTGGATGACATTCTGTTCATGTTGCACAAAGGTGACAGGACTCCTATGACAGAGTATGTGAAATTCCAGAAAATCTTTGAGCATTGGATTTCCTAAAGCCTGACAAAAGTTGAATGTGGACGTCACTGCAGCACCTGGAACGGTATCACGATGAAGAATATCTCTCGTACTGTTGTGGGAGATGAAATATTATGTCATTTTTTTGAACCGGAGAACGAGCGTCAGATCCATCAATGGAAGCACATGCATTCATTCCTATCGAACATAATCCAAAACCCTGCACGCCAGATCCGGGAAAGCTATGATAACTTTTTTCTCTGACTGCAAGGGCTCGCTGCTCAAAGACTTTCCGGAACGCGGTGCCGCAATTAACGTACAGGTTCGTGAACACTGCCATTAAGTCGAAACGCCCAGAAGTGTTGACGGACGGCGTCATTCTGTTTGCAAGATAATTCCCGCCCACTTGTAGCCACGGTTGTTTCATGTACGCTGCAGAAGTTTTCGCGGGAAGCCCTAACACATCCTCTACACAGCCCCTGCTCTCCCCACACGACTTCCGTATTTTTGGATCCCTGAACAGAGACATCTGTGGCCATCGATTTGCTTCGGACGAAGAGATGAGTGCCTGGGTATAATCACGGTTCGTCAGGCAACTGAAAACACATTTCCATGAAGGCAATGTCCGTCTTGTCTCAGTTGTTGCGATTCCTTTTAAAGTAAAAAACAGTTTACTTACTTTTTTCCATCCTTCTCGTTTTCATTCGACTGCCCATTACAAGAGCCTGGTGTGAGCCAATCCTTCTTACATCTACATCATACTAGACAACTCACCTAACGACGTGTGGCGGAGGGTACTTGAGCTGCCACTAACTGATCTCTCCTTTCCCTGTTGCACTCGCGACTGGCCCGTGGAAAGAATGGTTGTCGGTAAGCCTCTGTATTAGCTCTAATTTCTAGAATTTTACCTTCCCGGTCGCTTCGCGAGATACACAGGGTGTTTCACTAAAAGTGTTTGCCGTTGTAAGTTACGAAGTAATAGGCGACGGAAATATTTATTGCGGTAGGTCACTATAAGAAACGTTACACTGTCTGCACAGCTATGAACATAGTTTATTGTGTTATTATCCAAAGAGTTGCAGCAAAAAGATAAAATTTTTAAATGAAACAATAGTTGTTTCTATCATTCACTGAAATCAGTTACACCAGCTGTGTATACATTAATTTAAATTACATTACTATCACTTTTAGTTTGGGAGCTACAACCCTTCATAGTTCAGGGGCAGATACCAAACGCTGTACATAATACATGGCTGTGTGGTGGGTGATGGATGTTCTGGAGGTGGGAAGTTGATTTAAATGATATGTTCAAATGTGTGTCCATGTTCCAGAATGCACAATGCAATGCGCCTTTTAAAGGATCTGCGGACGAGATGTAACATCGCCGGTGTCACGGAGCAATATGCGTCCTCGATGCGCCGTTTTAGATCATCTGAGGATGTGGGCTCAGTGACGTGAACACGATCCTTTAGATATCCCCACAAAAAGAAATCTTATGGTGTTACATCGGGCGACTCTGCGAGCCATGAATGAGGACCATTGCGCCCAACCACCTCGCTGCAAACCTCTTATTAAGTCCTTCCACAACAGCACGCGCGGAATGAGCTGGGTGACCATCGTGCTGCATCCACATATGGACTCTCGTGTATAGACACACATGTTCAAGGAGACCAACCAAACTGTCGACTATAAACGCGCGATATAACTCACCTGTCAGTGTACCTGGGAAGTAGTGTGGACCGATGACTTCATCCCCAAGGATTCCACACTATACATTAATAGACCACCTACGTTGACGGTCGACAGGTCGTACCCACCGAGGATTGTCTGCGGCCCAGTAGTGCACGTTATGGCGATTCACTGCTCCATAATTTGTGAACGTGGACTCATCAGAGAACATAACACCTTGTAAAGACTCCAGCGTGAAATTACGCATGGCCGAATCACATAATGTAAGTCTCGCACGGAATTCGTTCCCTTGCAGCTCCTGGGTCAGTGACAGGCGGTGCGGGTAAAACTATACGGCACACAGACGTGAGACTGGCACCAGCGACTGTAGCAACGGCTCGTAAGCTGACATGAGGATCGTGGTGTACTGCAGCTAAAACAAACAACTCCGTCTCCTCACTTCTTGCAGTTCTTCGACTGATACTGCGGCGCATTACCAAGCTGCCTGTTTCCCGAAGTCGTTCGGCACGTAAGAACGTAATGCTGGCAGCAGCTCTTCGCCTAGGATATCTCACGGCGGAGGCCAATGCTGCTTTAGTGGCATCGTGTCGGCACTCTCCGAGCATCAGCAACATGTCAACATACTCGTCGTTCGTGTATGCCATCTTCATCCGATGTCAGTAACTGTGGTATATTGAGCCCCGTTTGTTTGTGTCGCTCGAACTGTCGGGTATATGGCCGTGTGCGGCGACAGTCGGCAGTCTAACAGCGCACCGAGGAAGCTTCTCGCTCCGTGACACCGACGACGATACAAAAAGGCCGCACCACATTTAGAAGGCGCATTGCGTTATGCGAAGCGTGTGTGCTATCTGCCGCTGAAACTTTGTAGGGTTGTAGCTCCCAAACTAAAAGTGATAGGAATATAATTTAAATTGATGCATACACAGCTGGTGTTACTGATTTCAGTGCATGATAGAAACAACTATTATTCCATTAAAAAAATTGTATTTTTTTGCTGTAACTCTTTGGATAATAACACAATAAACTATGTTCACAGATACGTAGACAGTGTAACGTTTCTTATGGTGACCTGCCGCAATAAATATTTCCTTCCACTATTACTTCGTAAATTATGGAGGCAAACACATTTAGTGAAACACCCTGTATGTGAGAGGAAGTCGCTGGCCGAGCGGTTCTAGGCGCTTCAGTCCGGAACCGTTCGACCGCCACGGTCGCAGGTTCGAATCCTGCCTGGGGAATGGATGTGTGTGATGTGCCTAGGTTAGTTAGTTCCAACTAGTTCTAATTTCTAGGGGACTGATGACATCAGATGTTAAGTGCCATATTGCTCAGAGCCATTTGAACCATTTGGAGGAAATCATATGTTATGCGACTCTTCTCGAAAAGTTTTCTCTCCGTATTCCAACAGTAAACCTCTCCGTGATGCACAGCACCCGTCTTACAGTGTTTGTCACAGGAGTTTGTTGAGCATCTCTGTAACGCTCTCGCGCCGACTATACGATCCCGTGACGAAACGCGCCTCTCTTCGTTGGATCATCCCCATCTGTTCTAACAGTCCTATCTGCTTAGGATCCCATACTGATGAACAGTACTCAAGGATCGGTCTTACAAACGCCTTGTAAGTCACTTCCATCGTGGATTAGTTACGTTTCCTTAAGATTCTTCCTATGAATCTCAGTATAGCGTCTACTTTTCATGCTATTTGTTTTTTGTGGTCATTCCCTGGACGGTTACTCTCAGTTATTTTACAGCAGATAAGCTGTTTCCAGCATTTCGTCATCAATTGAGAAATGGATTTCTTTCCCTATGTATGCGCAAAGTGCTACATATGTTACCATTTGTTGTTTTGGTGGAGAACCAGCCGAGCTCTGTCGCACATGTCACTTTGTCGACCACAAAGTATCAGGGACGAGATACCTGTAGTCCATCAGGTCAGATTTTCGTTTCTGACACTTCACTACCGTAACTGCATCAGGTGTCTAATGTTCATCGAACGATGTATGTATCACTTACGTACACGACGTTTGCCAAATACTGAGTCTTATATTTTGGCTTTAGGGAAGGTAAAGGCACGAGAGGGGCAATTCTGACTTTGCGGTTGATAAAGGAAACAAGTCTAAAGAAAAATCAAGACACATTTATAGGATTTGTTGACCTGGAAAAAGCGTTCGGCACTGTAACATGGTTCAATATATTAGAAATTCTGAGAAAAACAGGGGTAACTATAGTGAGAGACGAGTAATATACAACATGTACAAGAGCCATGAGGGAATAATAAGAATGGGCGACCAAGAACGAAGTGCTCGGCGACGTAAGGCACGGATGTAGTCTTTCGCCCTTGTTGTTCAGTCTGTACATCGAAGAAGCAATGATGGAAGCAAAAGAAAGGTTCAGCAATGGAATTAAAATTCAATGTGAAAGGATATCAATGATACGATTCGCTGACGACGTTGCTATCCTCAGTGAAAGTGAAGAAGAATTACATGATCTGCTGAATGGAACGAATAGTCTAATAAGTACAGAATATGGGTTGAGAGTAAATCGAAGAAAGACGAAAGTAATGAGAAGTAGCAGAAAAGAGAACAGCAAGGAACTTTACATCAGGATTGATGGTCTCAAAGTAGATGAGGTTAAGGAATTCTGCTACCTAGGCAGCGAAATAACCAATGACGGACGGAGCAAGGATGATATCAAAAGCAGACTAGCACTGGCTGAAAGGGCATTCCTTGACAAGAGCAGTCTAATAGTATCATATATAGACCTTAATTTGAGGAAAAAATTTCGGAGAATGTACGTTTGGAGCACAGCATTATACGGCAGTGAAACATGGACTGTGAGAAAACCGGAACAGAAGAGAATAGAAGCAACTGATATGTGGTGCTACAGGTGAATGTTGAAAATTAAGTGGACTGATAAGGTAAGGACTGAGGAGGTTCTGCGCAGAATCAGAGAGAAAATGAATGTGTGGAAAACACTGACAAGGATGACAGGATGACAGGACATATGTTAAGACATCAGGGAATGACTTCCATGGTAACAAACGGTGCTGTAGAGAGCAAAAACTGTAGAGGAAGATAGTAATTGGATGGCATCAAGCAAATAATTGAGGACGTAGATTGCAAGAGATACTCTGAGATGGTTGGTTGGTTGGTTTGGGGAAGGAGACCAGACAGCGTGGTCATCGGTCTCATCGGATTAGGGAAGGAAGTCGGCCGTGCCCTTTCAGAGGAACCATCCCGGCATTTGCCTGGAGTGATTTAGGGAAATCACGGAAAACCTAAATCAGGATGGCCGGACGCGGGATTGAACCGTCGTCCTCCCGAATGCGAGTCCAGTGTCTAACCACTGCGCCACCTCGCTCGGTTACTCTGAGATGAAGAGGATGGCACAGGAGAGGAATTCGTGGCGGACGGCATCAAACCTGTCAGAACACTGACGACTCAAAAAGAAAAAGCCTTATATCGTATCATCCGCACTGGAACGGGTAGCCGAAGCTACAGAAAGGCAAAGTGATACGAGTCAGTCGTCGGCTGATAACGCATATGCGGTCATTTGTCTAGTTACAATTGATCTTTCGCTACTTGAGAAGGGCCCCCATGAAAGACGCGTAATTGTAGGATTATGTAATTTTGTGGAAACTTTTGTAAGGACACGTGGAAGAGAAATAACAAATAAACCACTGAAAGAAATTTTAATTTACACATACGCGGCATCTGGCCGACACATTCGGGCGTCATACCCGTCACTGCTGCAAATGGGACACACCGTAGCTCGTGGTCTAGTGGCTAGCTTTGCTGCCTCTGGATGACGGGGTTCCGGGTTCGATTCCTGGCCGGGTAGGGACTTTTCTCCGCCTGGGGACTGGGTGTTTGTGTTATCTTCATCATCATTCGGGGAAGTGGCGAGACTTTGTCAAGATTGGGAATTGTACGGGCGCTGGTAACAACGCAGTCGAGCACCCTACAAACCAAATATAATCATCATCATCAAATAGGACAACCCTTTAAGTGTAGTCCTCTTCGGTAGTTGCCGGGTCAGTGCAGCGGATTGCTAAGCGAAGGGGCCCGAGTTGAATTCCCGGGAGGGCCATAGATTTTCTCCGCTAGGGGACTGGGTGTTATGCTGTCCTTGCGTTCGTAACGGCATATTTGACATTTGACATTCAACTATTGAGGTGGCTGAATGGGCACGTCCCGGAAGAAAAAAAGGCCTCCGATAAGCCAGGTTATTGTCAGCAACAATAAAACGGTTCTAGGCAGTCACAATGCAAGGAATATAATATATGATTAAAATACAGGAAGTATGTAAATCACACTTTGAATACTCATCCGACATACAGTGCCCAAAATGAAAACCACCTGTAGGCAAGTTATACAAAACCAAATTACTGTTAAATTAAAAACAACAGTAGAGTAATGAATAATAATTGAACTATAAAGTGCCAAGCTGGATTTGAAATAAATGTAACCGTTATTGAAAACAAGAAAGTTATTAATTCACTGCAGGTATTAAATTATTCTTAGGCATATAAAAAGTCCATATATCGAAGTATCACCCGAAATCTCTCTGTTTATAGGAGAATGAAAAGAGAAAGTAAAAGAGGAATTGAACGTTCCGTCGACGACGATCGTTAGATATGGCGTAAGTGTGGACTGAACAAAAGTGGGAACATATGTTGATCGTATTCTTTTCAAAAGAACTGTCCAAGAATTCACTTAAATAGTTGCAGGAAAACCCTTGAAGGATACTATCTGGATGCTCCGCAGTCATACGATTCTAATAATGGCTTTAACCACTGCACCATTTCTTTCGCTAGGATAAATAAAGATCTGTTGCTGCCTCACAATGGCTGAGTTACTCAGCTCCAATCACATACACAAGTCTGTAGGTAGCTATGATTACACACCGTGGTGTGTCAGTTCAGCGCCCTCGTCCTATCTGATGACGGTAGAACCTATCAGATCGGAGAATACCGAAGCCTTTCTTTTGCTATAACTTGAAAAAAGATTTACTAAGCCCTCACGAAACTAAGCACCAACTCGACCTACCACAATGCAGCAATATACAATCGCTTTCAAGACCAATGTCTTCTTCACTCCTGCGTTACGTATTGACAACTACTCCACGAATTGCTTCGACTACATTTATTCTCCCTGCCACCCTCTCTCTCTCTCTCTCTCTCTGGCAGTTTGAAAATTATTTCAACAGAGGAACTACAATTTCCAAGAATGGTAGGCCTATACAAAACTAAAGAACTGTCCAAGAAATTTAGTGACAAAGCCTTCAATAACAAGTTGATACAAGTGTCATGATTTACGAGAAAAGAACACAGTCTGTTACTTCAGTCACTGTTAACAGACTGGGATAGCGAAGCGTGTTGCGGCAATGAAAATGCTGATGACTTTTATTCAACTTAACGTTCTTCAAATAAGGAAAGAATTGCCTCCAATTAGAATATATTCAACGACTAAAGAAAAAAGCTTCGAAGGTCTTACACGCTGCACTATGGTGTCCATATAAAGTAGACGGTGGGACTGTTTTAGACCAAGTGTTTTCAGATCGCTGGACTGTGAAGGGTGGTCCGATTCCCTGTCATCCTAGGTCACCTGACTTTACAGCCATGAACTACTTTCTGTGTGGGATGGCAAGGACAGAATCTACCATAGCCTGTCAACCAGATCTTTGTACTTAAACAACGAATCGTTGCTGCGATTTCCACAGTTGATGCAGTTATGTTGCTCCGAGTATGAATAGAGCTGAAATACAGACTGGATGTTGTGCGTGTCAGCGATTGAAGACATGTTGAAACTGACTGAATGGGATGACAACTTTGTCGTGATAGTGTGTCTCCTAAGACAAACGTAATGTGATTACCTGAATTAGTTTGGATGCTACAACCGTTTAAAATTGTACCGTAGCTTCTGAGATAGCCTGTACATTCTACGATGCACTCCGCAGTGGTTTGAAGAGTGTAGATGTAGATGCAGAACGTACAAAATTAGCTTCGTAGAGTACAAGGCTTTGTTTCTGCTTACGGCGAAAAAATTGTACCATCATGTTGTGTGACATTCCTTTTATTTAATATGTTCGCTAGCAAAAGCGAACCTGGTGTTAAAAACAGCAAGGAAACACCCGTGTCAGTAAGCTGTCCTGCCACAAGGATGGTGAAGAAGTGAGGGGATGTGAGGTGTGCAGAGTGGCAGGCGAACACATGACACGAGCAAAAAGATGGCTGCGGACGACAAGTAAAAATTGTATTGTTGACACCAGTTCAACAGTTTTAAATCGCTTCCTCTGTCGCGATTGGCTGTAAAACGCGAAGTTTTCTCCCCGCTCTCGTGGGAATTCGAAGGGAAGAGGGGAGACACGAGACGGGAGGAAAAACGAGAATAAAAGAGTTAAACGAAAAGTGGGAGGAGTGACAAGAGAGCGAGAGAGAGCGCGCGGTACATATTCCGCGGCGGCTGGCGCGACAGTGGCGGCAGCGCCCCGTTTCGCCTCCGCTCCGAGGTGTCATTATACGGTGGGGAGGGGCGAGCGAAGCCCCGCCCAGAGCGTGCCAGCGACCACGCCCCCGCGCGCCCTCCAGAGCGCTCTGGTGGGGAGTGCGGGCACTGCGGGCTCGCGGGCGGGCCGCCAGTCGCCAGTCTGCACGCTGCCGCGCCACGACGCCTGCCGCTCGCCGTGGCCGCATACAGCGCACACGCACTATGACCGCGGCGCACGCCAGCGCGCCTAGCTGCCAGGGGTTCTTCACGATTCAGCCAACAGCTGTGTGACTTTTTACCATAGTGCGAGCCGCTCTCTGCCAGTGACTCTTACTTTTTTTCTCGAGTTATTCATGCTTGATGAGACGGCCAGTAGCATGACAGTCCTGAAGGTAAGCCATTCCATTCACCACCACCACCATCACCAGCAGCTTCCCCCGCCGCCGAGCAGCGCCGCGTCCCCAATGGACACTTCGGCCGTCGACTCCAGCGGCGAGGACAATGAGATGTCGACGCCGTCGCCGAACAGCCTCAAGGCCGCGGCGGTGACCAACAACAACAACATAGCGACCAGCAACAACAACAGCGGGGGCAGCGGCACGAGTCCGCCGGCGCCTCCCCCGCGGCAGAGCCACATCAGCTTTAGCGTGGCGTCGCTGCTGGCCGACACGAGGCACGACCGGCGCTCGGCGACGCCGACGACGCCAACGCCGCCCCCGGCGCCGCTGCCTCACCTCCAGGCGACGTCCTCCGACGACGAAGACGGCTCCGAATCCGGGCACGGTAGCCTGGTGGACGTCGAGGTCCTCCGCGAGCCGACGCCGTCGTCGCAGTCGCCGCCGACGCTGCCTCAGGTGCTCCCGCCAGGAGGCCCCGGGGGCGGCGGGGGCGGCGTCGTGGACGGGCTGCACGCGCTGCACCGCTACCACCACCACCCCCACGCGCACCCGCAAACGGCGTCTCCTGGGGGAGGCACGGTGGCGCCCGTGAGGCCGACGCCGTTCTCGGCGCTGGCCGCGGCCGCGGCGGCGTATTCTGCGGGCTTGCAGCACCACGGCCCCCCTGCGGGGGCAGCGGCCGGAGGCGGCGCGGGAGGCGGCTCGTGGACGCTGGTGCCGCACTACCCGGCCTCCGTGTTCCCCGGTGCCGGCGCCATGGGGCCGGCGGCCGCAGCAGCCGCCGCCGCAGCTTTCGCCGCGGGACTCGGCTCCTCTCCAGGTAAGCTTCAGTACACCCTCTACTTCATTAATTTGTGTTGTCAGGGTTTCACCAATCATTCTTCTGTATTTTCATACTGAATGTGTTGCACGCGGTGAGTATTTGTTAAGTACTTTATAATACCACGTTATCAGCTTCAGTGACGTTTATTTGCCGATATTTATAGGCACGCCGCGTTTCGGCATCATGCTTACATCATGAGCGCAACAGTTACTTATTCATCAGTTATTAATTATAGAATCTTTACCTCGGCTGTACTCCAGATTCATCCTGCCTTCTTATTGAATGGCTTGCACGAGGTAAAATATCGCATATCACTTTTAAAATACCATGTTACCAGTTTCAGTGACGATTATCTTCCAATATTTATTGGCATTTTGCGTTTCGGTATCATGCTAGCATCATCATGTACAAGATATTCATCAGTTTTTGATTACAAATCCACGTGAAGTAGTGTGCAAATTTTTTTACGCTAGTCATATACAAATAGCTGGAAGGCACCTAATGTTAAAAAAAAAAAAAAAAAAAAAAAAAAAAGCAGATACATCCGTGATGATAGCAGCATGTTGCAGAAACGTTTCATGTCAACAAATATTGGAGACGTTTTTCACAGTTCGCGCAAATAAGTAATTTACAAACTGATACACAAATAATGGTTAGGCACCTGATGTACAAAGAACAATTAGGTCCTGCTGAACGCACCATGAGGACGAAACGCATCGTGTCAATGAATATTAAAAAAAATAAACGTCAGTGATGCTGAAAAGTGTTAGTATATAAATTCATATCACAGTCGCAGACCCCAAACAACTACCAAATATACAAAAATTCACGAGGGTCTTACTTTTATGACTTAGCAGGTTTCATTATAGTACGACAGCGTGTTCCTTGTCGTCGCACTATCTTTATAAATATGACACAGCAAACCTCTCCTGGAATCTCGGTCGCTAGCATTCGCAAAACACGTTCTACACACTATATAATTTTTATATTATTAGTAAGAAATGTAATTTTCTCATCAGAAAATCAGATCTAATAGTGTCTACTATGCTGCAGTCTTCTCCAATATGACACTGTTTTTGATTAATAATGAAATTAAAACTTATCTTTGCCTCATGTACTTTCTTTGATCTCTAATCATTACATGTATTTGGCGTGTCCTTAGAATGGTTTTACAGCATCTGATGTTTACATGTGTCCGCACAACAATTATAGCATGTAATTATCAATTACATTAGTACTGTACGAACATCTGTGCCTCACGTACATTCTCTGATTTCTAATCATTATATTTATTTGGCGCGTCCTTAGAATGGTTTTACAGCATCTGATGTTTACATGTGTCCGTACAACAATTATACCCTGTAATTAACAATTAGATTAGAAGTGTACAAACATCTGTATTCGTAAAGGTTGTGCCCTTGTCTGTGTTAAACTCTTTAAGTAAACGCAATGTTCCGTATCTTGTCACTAAACCTTACATTTAGTGTGATTGCTGAGTTTTTCTGCTGTCGCATGGACTGAAGGTCGTACACCCATTAGCAAGCGGGGACGTAACTAACTTCGAGTTAACATGTCGTAAGAATAATTTATTATCATCTTGCTGCAAGCCCGTAAATTGGTGAAATAAAGAAAATTTTTGTGTGGATGACGATCTTCCGCAGCAGCTGTTAATAAAATATTTTTTCTGCTTTAAGCGTGCTGCATTGTAAGAGAAAGATACACCAGGAGTGTTTCGGTTTTATTGACAAAGTATCATCATCATTAGTACTGTTTCTGCAGACATTGCTAACTTGATACGTTTCAGCATTCTTATTTTCATTGAGTTAAAAACAGATTCATTATGAAAGTCATGCACAATTTACTAACGATGTTTATTTCTTGTTTTTACATATTTTGAAGACAACAGGCTTATCTCTGGTTGCAATGATTGTGACCAGTTGAAAAACCCTGGGTCTACTCTCACCACTCGCGTTATTTCGGTTATTAAAGAAACACAGCACTATTAATAAACCAATCCGTAAATGGTTCGATTGCCTTTTCGATGCCTTAGTGGCGTGTCAGGTGTTCTTAAAACTGTGCGTTTCGCTGCTATCAAAATTCACTAATGTTGCTGCCATGTGACGTTGTGTTTCTGCCTAATTCTTGTCTTCGTGTACACTTGTTTAAGCCTCTCTCGCTGCTGTTAAAACATATGCAGCATAACGCCAGTAGACAGCAGTTTTGGCATCAGAACTACGTTACCTACAATTACATGTAATTTTGTAGTTATGAGCTGACCGGTGTAGTTATTATATGATTGTGTGTAAACTCCTGATGATGCAGTATCAATTCTCTCATCGTAACAAATAAAAACTGCAGTATAATGTGGTTTCTTTTTGGTCATTAAAAGTAACATATTAGAACGCTGTTAGCCAAAGTGATGTAACAGGAGAAAACAACGCAAGAATACTTACGAAGAACTAAAGCTTCAGTTGAGTCAACAGTTTGTTTGAAGCCTAGTGTCGTTCACAGTCCCATGTAGCCTTAACTATAATTCCATTAAGTGAGAAAGAGGTTCATTTCTTTACGGAACGTTCAATTGACCGAGTACATTATTTTCTGTTTCTATCAGCAATACTCCAGATAATGGTGGGCTGCTGCTAAAGTTGGTTACGGGAACACCTGTCTTCCTCAGCGTTTCTGTAAAAAGCATACGCATTACTAG
Source organism: Schistocerca americana (assembly GCF_021461395.2). Lineage (NCBI taxonomy): Eukaryota > Metazoa > Arthropoda > Insecta > Orthoptera > Acrididae > Schistocerca > Schistocerca americana. The sequence goes on along the minus strand of NC_060121.1, from coordinate 287,864,930 downwards.
CAACACTTAAAAGATTTCTTATTTTGTCTGCTGTTTGCTGCTTGGTGTACTTGTATGTAGTACTTCATTCAGAGTACAGATAAGTATTACTTCCATTACCTATCCAAAATAAGACGACGTTCGGTCCTGATGTGAATGATTAATGTAAAACAAGGAAAAAATTATCTAGTAATGGTAGCATGTTGTCGAAACGCGCCTCTCTACCCGTCAATTAACAGTGACTGGAGTAACAAACTGGATTCCTTTCTCGTAAATTATGACATGTTTTTCCATAAGTCTTCTTGCTATTCTGCCACTGAATATGTATTGAAAATCACGGAGTTTTAATTTTTTTTTTTTTGTTATTTTTGGTCACTCTTTACGTCCTTCGTCGTATGGTACACGCAGATCGATAGCAGCAAACCTGCACTGGCATCTTAATTTTATACACCTATCAGCATGATGTACCTTTATTTACGGTCTGTGCTTGTTTTTATGCGCCTATGGAACTAATGACGTGTGGTACAGCCAAAGCACAACCAAAGTTATTCAAAGAGTTTGGTTGTACTGCTGTACTGAAGTGAAATATTGGTGCAAAGTAGTACCAAGGCCACTGAAGATAACAATGCCGCAATGCATTGTTTTGAACTCCCCACTAAATTTGTCTGAATCAACGCTCAGTCGACTTATTAAAACTATCTTCGATGTTCCATCTTATGTTTGTCCGCCATATAGAAATCCCTCTACCACTATATGTAGACCGATTTTATGTGTGAATTTTATGAAGAATGTTCCTTGTATTGTACTATAATGGAAAGTTGTTTTTCGTGATAACTATTGCGGCCAGATGATTTAAAAGTTTGTCACAGCCACATTACTCTACGTTGTAATGCTATCGGTGTTTTCTTGTAGATGGGGTGGTACTGCAAGTTTATTTTTTCATTTCTGCGGTGCCGGCTGTGAAAGCTCATATTGTTAGACACGTATTGTGTATGTTGATACATAACTAAAACTAGCGACCCACCCCAGGTTCGGTAAGGTAGCTTTCAATGTCTACTGACTTGTTTGGTGAATTACATACACTTACCTTCCCTGTGAATTAGTCTATCTAGTATTGGAAACCGTATTAAATTCCCTACTGTAGTTCCTGAGATTAGCCTTCACATACAGACCGAAAAACACGGCGGGGGACTTCAATTTATAAAATGTTGTGATGCTTCTGCCGCAGTACAACTGAAGCAAAATAAAATAATCCTATGGATTAACCCAGCAACGCTCAGTAGCCGTTAAGTAGCTCCGTTTCAGTATCTTCATTTTACACTTTATCGAAGAAATCGCATATGCATTGCTCAGGATATATTTTTATCTTCGTAGCAAACACACAGTTTTCAACACTACGCGTATCTTCCACTTGCTAATGCGAACATCATTGTAAATAGTGAAGCGAATGGTTTCATCTTCTTCCAGTTATGCTAATCTGTCAATTACTTCCAGTACCTTCGGTTCAAATCTACCTCATTGTAATCGGCTTTTTTAATTCTATTTTGCATGGACTAATATGAACTCTGCTTTTTTCTATTATATCTACTACCGCTTTATGCTATTTTAGTTTTAGTTACTTCGAAGTGTCGTATTCCACGTTAAATGTTATTGTTTTTGTAGGATGTGTGTGTCGTTAAGAACATAATTTAAAATACGTAGAAGGCCTAGTTAGCCGTAAAAGAGAGCTTTATGCTCCTAATTTTATGGTGTTTCGATAAGGCAATTTCCAAAACAGTCGAAATTATTTCCACCATCCGCTGCAAAGTAAGTCCTGTGGTCAGCCCATATCACCAGTAGAAGGAATTAGGTTGGAAAACTGTGCTTAAATAGCTATTTTGTACATCGTGAATGCAGGCAACAATTAAAATTTAATCTACAAATTCGTTCTGTTTAAGCAAAGAAATAACGAAATGGTAGCGCTACGTAATTGTTTATTTAAAAAGATAGGAGTGTAATTCACAGTTGTGGTTCAGAATCGAAGAAGTACGCACTAAAATCCTAAAGATAATTAAATTTCTCCAGATGACAAATGGAACGCAAATGTTTCGGGGTAAACTTCAGTTCAGGACGATGTATTCGTGCAGCTGGCTACGATAGTTGTTTTTATTAACATTTTCTGAACTCCACTGCGAGGTTCTGCTCAAACCGAACTGTCGGTAACAGATGACCATGTGATTATTAGGAAGGCTTGTTTTCTATCCACTGCTCTGATTCGCCCCCTCTACCTCTCTTCTGTCCCCACCCACCCGTACGCGCACACACTGGAGAATCTGAAAGCGTAATAAATTTGTTCTGAGCGAATCTATAAACATTAGTAAACTTATATTTATGTTAAATACAGCTACGAGTCGTATGAACTTACTAACATACGCCAATCACTGAAAAATTTTGACGCCCTTGAAAAAGGAAAAAAATAAAAAAGGTATTTTTAGTACTTGGAAAATGGCCATCATTTAGTTAGAAATATTTATTTCCGAAAATAAAGTCAACTGATTTGTACTTCAAGTAAGACGCACGCAGCCCTTTGTGACTATACCTTCTAAGGCTGCGTCCCTGAGAGCAGATTGGTTTTTCAAAACTTACAGAACATTTAGTGACTTGTAGTTAGTTTTATAGCAACTGATAATTGACGCTTATTCAGGAGCACACTTCATTCCGATGAAGCTTTAAAAGCAGCAGAAACACAAGAAGGATGTTGCTTCGGGTGCTGCAATGTCCTTTGATATCGCCGTTAAATGCTTTCATAAGCCCCTTATACTGAATAACGATTATTAACTTTTTTACTGATTGTGGCCTTCTTTGGTACAGTATTCTTCTTCTGGGAACCATATTTAAAGCTCTCTTCTTAAGCTACTAAGTGCTGATAAATACATTTGTAACTCTCCTGTCAGTATATGTTCGTCTCAGTATTGCGCTTTCAAAGACGTCGATATATTTTGTAATAACTTATTATTCTCATCAGATTAAATGACTGTATCGTGCTGATACCGCGATAGTGAATTCAGTGGAATTACCAGGTCCTACAGAGGAGCTAAAACTTCTCGATAATGGGGCAGAGAGGGAGAAGCTAATTCATTTGTCACATGTACTCTCCTACGTACACGAAGTCGCTTCTAGTTATTTTTCGTGCCGGATTCCTCTATCCCATAACAATTTCCTTGGTGCCATGCTAGCTTCTTCACAGTCAAGATGTTATTTTTAATCAAAATTTATCACGTTACGCCATTCGGAAATCGTCTCCCGTAAACGGTTATTCCCTACAGTTAGAATTACTAACAGGTCTACTTGAAATTACCAAGTGTGTTTTGTCCCCAAGCCATTGTAATTCAAACGGTTTCTTTGCGTTTGTTTCCATAGCCACTACGAACTTGTTAAAGGATAAAATTTATATCCCCCGTAATTATAAGCTTTAAAATGGATTGACACATGACGATAGGCCCGATAGGTCTTAAAAATTATTTTTTAGCTTAAGATTGTGCTATTAAAGTGTTCTTAAAACCACATGTATCACTTAAAATGTTTCTGTATTGAATATGGTCAGTCCTGGTATCTCAATAAATTATAATTTTTGACAAAATGTTTGCAATTTTCGGGGATACTGATTTTAGCCATTCAGCTACATTAATTTTATAGCACGTAAAATAGTGAGCGTACAAACCATTCCTAGCTACTGTAGCGCCACAAGTATCAATTTAAATTATATTACGGATTTTTAAGGCATGTTAAGTGTTTTCACTTCACAAAAAATTAATTTATAATATTTTATTGTAGCTATACCTATTCTATCAATATTTGTACGTACATAGTATAAACAACAATTCTCGTGGAATTTTACACAAATTTCGATTCTGACAGATTTTCAGAAACCCTGATCACTTACAATTAATTTAATTGCTGACCTGCACTTGTAGGAGACACTGTATCCATGTAATTCGTTGTCTGTCGCAGTCCCATAATTGAGGGAATATGTGTTGAGCCAAAATGTTGCAAAACGTGTCTAGAAGGAAATTCCGTATCAGAGCTTTGTGCAGTTCTGCTGCGTTCAATTACACCACTTGCTAATTTTAAGTTACTATTCAATATAGATACACATGTTTAAAAAAATTTGAAAGGTTCTCCGAAGATCACACACAGTCTTGCTTGTGATAATATTTCGGTATCCAAGCAGAGAACCAAATTTCAAATTTTGAATTTTTGTGGAAAGATTCGTCTGAGGCAACCGCAACATGTTACAAGATCATGATATATAGAATTATGTAATATGTAGTCTCGTAATGTGCCACAACTATTTCAAGGTTGCTGATCTTGTAGCTGAATAGAGATATTTACAAATTGTTATTTAATTTTGATGCCCACTTTGTGTTTTACAGGTAGTTATTTCGATATAAGACCAACGTCTGGGATATGTAATTATTTTCACCTCGGTGACTTTGAGCTTGACATGCCTGTCAGTTAGGTTCGTGACAACCACAGTCTCGGTTTTGCAGCAAGTTTTGTAGTTAAAACACCTCACGCCGTCCCTTAGGAAGTGTATTTCTCTCTGTCGATCCAGTTAATTAATTTACTGTTTTACTCGCAGAAATAGAAGTGAAGCTTTCAAATTGGTCTGTGTAAGAACCAAACTTCTACAGTTTTCTAATACCTAAACGTATAAAAACATTGGTATATCCAACCTAGCTATTCGGTATTGGTACCTTCAGCCTAGCTATTCCCCGAGATCCGGCATGACATGGGCCATGCATGAGGTAGAGGATTGGTCTTTTAATCAAAAGAACTATTGTACGTACATGGTTCCTGTTAGACATATCACTATTAGCGTATGTCCAGAATGATAAGTAAACACAGCCACTACCCACACATTCACGGAGAAGAGGTGCTAAGAACAACAGCTCCAGTGTTGTACAACACATGTATTGTGGAGAATACAAGTGTAAGATCAAATAAGCAAATATAATAGCAGAAATATCACGTCGTCAAAGGATATAGACTTTAAAGAACTGCATGCAGTAGAGAGGAAATTCCTGAAAATAAGTAAATTTCTGTGCGCACAGAATTCACGTTCCTCTGCGGCTTCTATCATTGAGCGCCAACAGTTTGAAATTCGGGGTACGGCGAAAGGTGAAGATTGCTGAGATGACAGTCCCCACGCAAGTAGTAGTGTGGGAAGATGAGAACCGTGTAATTACATCAGCAGGCATTGTGCGCGAATGGTCTATTGGTGTCAGCGAAGTGAAAGGCTTGGAGGTGATGTATCAGGCAACGTGTGGGCCGGACAGAGTAGCGACAACGATGCGAAGGGCACAACAAAATTAGTATCTGTGTTAAAGATTGCGCAGCAACAAGAACAACATTAAAAGCTAGCTGGAGAACTCAGCAATTAAAGGACTAAACGAACAGTAAACTCATACAAACAAACAAACAAAATGATTTCTGTTCAACGGTGGTGAAGAATACTGACACTGCATAATTATATCTACGAACGTAAAATGTGATGTACATTAATTTGTCTATATACGGTACAAAATGTTCAATAATATAAAAAAATGAAAGGTGCCTGGAAACAAAAAAAACCGCAGTATTTATGCGGTAGGGAGCGATTTCTTTACTTTTCCCCTGAATATAAAAAATTAATCCGAATAAAATTTTACGCTTGAGCGTAGTATAACGGAAATTATGTCAGCATCTGTGAAATTATAATAGTGCATTTCGAATTATTATTGTTATAATATCTTCTAACAGCATTCTATTTGGCGTTACGCGGTAAGACAAAATGTAAAGCATATTTATCACCAAAATGTCCGTTGCAAGGGGTATGTATAAGACTCAAACACTGCAATAGTCACAAATATTTTCAAAGATCCGTAGGGGGAAAAAATGAAGTAATTGACAACAGATATGAGCTGAGGTTAGAGCGTGGATGTTTCAAGGCGTAGGTGACCCGAATCTCGTAAGAAATTTTACTGTTCAACAGAAACATTAAACTTTCTTTATCAAAGACTCGAAATCGCAGAGACTTCCGTCGCTTTTGTCAGAAATCATACATGTAGCCCATGATAACTAATACCAAAAAACGGGAATATTGGGTACATCGATTTATTGTACAGGTTGTATTTATCTACATCTCGAAGATTTCTCTCCAATACACATTTGAGTGTTTGGCAGGAAGTTTCACAAAACTTCTAATTCTCATTCCTATTATCGAGTAGGATATAGGAAAATGAACAATTAAATCTTTCCTTTGAGCAATGATTTCTTTTATTTTATTACGGTGGACAACAAAATTGGTTAGAGTCAACAAAATATTTTCACATTCGGGAGAGAAAGTCGGTGACTTGAATTTCGTGAAAGATCTCGCCGCAACGAAAAACGCCTTTGTTTTGATGATTGTCACCGGTACTCGATTAACACAGCGGTGCAACTCTCTCCCTTACTTTACGAAGACAGTAGAACGAGGTGTCTTCTTCGAACAATGTCAATGTTCTACGTCAATCCTATCTCATGAGGGTTCCATACCGGGGAGCAATACTCCAGTGGAAGACGGACAAGCGTAGTCCAGACAGATCTTCGGTAGATCTCCAACATCTAATTTTATATCTTTATCCAATGGTTTTCCTTGTTTTATTTTATGCTTGTCCACATTACTTTATAGTTCTAAGTTTTTAAAGATACCACTCGAAGTATGAGGTAGAAGTTCTGTCACATTAGGACACCAGGTACAATACTGTTTACATACGCTGTTGGAATTCAACGCATCACACTGGTGCAGTTAACTAAGGTGCAGTACATCAAAGACACTACGCATCGAAGTATACACGTCATATAGTGCGAGTGCATAAAATAAAACGAATAGAGCAATACATGAGTTATTACAGATAATAAAAACGAGGATATACAAATATACGCAAACAAATGTTATTTCTGACTCATCTTGCTTTGTTCTAACGCAGGGTTTCACCCTTATAGGTAACGTAATGGCGCTTAGTGTATTTGAAACACACTATTTCCGTGCTTCATTGTCTACCACCACGTCAGAGCAACACTTTTTGCGTGCAGTGAATTACACCCCAGCAACTGGTCCAGTATAAGAAGTTCAGGCACAACAGTCTTCTCAGTCAACAGTATGCTACTGTAAATCGGTCCCCTCACATCTGCGGAAAATGCACGCTGATGATACGGATGACCAGCATCCTAGTCTAGTTCGTTGACCACGTTTTCATCGTGTATTGTAACGTTATACCACAGACGTTTAAAGGGTTTATATCTGCACTTTCCAGTGCAATAAGATCATCTGGATGTCATTGATAAACATATGAAACAGTCTGCGATTATTGTCAGTCATCCAACATGAAAATGATAAAGTGATATTTTCAATAGTAGGGGGTTTTCTATGATGAGATCCACATCTATTCAAATAAGACGGTGGCTCAGTCGGAAAGTATTAGGGATTGAAATTGTCGGGATTATATTAAGACAGTCATCCCAGCGTTCGCTCCATAATTCGCAGCCACTATGTTAACAATTACGTCATGTTGCTTCCTTAGAGAAGAAATGTTATGCCAAAAAGCAACATATTATGATGACAACTGTTTCAATTAAATGTGAATGGTTGCCGTGAGGGAACCACGGTTATTACATTTGCATGCATATGCGTACCCATAAGCCACTTTGCAGGGCGTGAGGGGTGGTACTTCGTTCCCATACCATTCGTACTATTTGTATATGTTTCCTGGGAAAAGTAACTGTATATATGATTCCGTAAGTTAACTAAATCCTCTTTTCTTGTTCTCATTGTCCCAAGAAGAGGTATACCGTCTACCATTACTGCCAGTTCTCTTAGGTACATATCTGAATAGCAACGACACGTCGACACTTGATCAAAGCCCAGAGTGGAGCACACTAGGGCCTTTTATGGGGTTTCTTAAACACACAGTTCATTTCCCACCGTTTCACAAATAACAATGCTTTTTCCTTAGTCTGTTATTGGTCCTAAGACCTCGAACCAGTTAACAGCGTTTTGTGGTATTACCTACAGTTGTATGAACGATGGATCAGGATCCACTGGCTTCCATGTCCAGGTCTGACCGCTGTAGAATTACGAGTTCTTCTGGCAAAATGGGGATGTGGTCCTACCAATTGGGAACTCTTGCATTTGGGATAAAATTTTCGGTTCCAATATACATATGACAACTACAGGAAACTTACCTGAATCATTAATCGGGAAAGAGGAGTGGAACTTTGTTAGTTAGTTACTGTGTGTTTGTGTGCGAGAGGGACAAAAAGAGAAAGAGTATGTGTCAATATGTTCCCATTTTATGGTGCAATATACGGGGGGAGAGGGGGGGGGGACACTTCAGAGTTACACTTCATTATGGCATGACAAGTAACTTTTATTCAATGCTACACTACACCTCAAGGTGGCACACGCGTGATATTATTTTGCAACATAGTCACCAAGACTCCGTAAACAGCGAAGCAGCGTTCGTAAAATATTCTGCCGTTCGTTCAGTTCCTCGACAATAGTACTTCACTCCTTGGTTATGTAATCATTCGACAACTGGTGGATGAGTGTCCCCATCATCCGAAAACCTTCGGTTGTTGCGAATCAGCTCCTCTGCTGTCTGTACATCGCCATCTTGATCGATGCCGATGACTTTCCTTTCCAACCGGCATCAGCCACGTCTGTGGGCAAACTTAAACTTTATCCATAGGCCCTGGCAGGCCCATCGCTGTTGAGGGTGCAACGTGCCATCATCCTCCTCCAATGACGTCATTGGATGTAGTATGGAGGGGCGTGGGGTCACCACACCGATTTTATTCGTAAAACATGCATTGACTTGGAATAGAGCATTATTATAGAACATGCGAAAAGCAGTTGGAGCTATTTTAATAACAATCCCAACAGAAACGGACAACAAACACGTGGCATAAGAATTGGTACAGCACTGCTGAGACTATTAGTGTCTCTGTAGCCGTGTGTCGTGGCCTAAGGACGTGTGCACGTGCGGTGCGCAAGGCTTCCCCTACCTGACCTGTACGATAGTTCCTCGCATTGGTTGCTGGAAGTCCGTCGTATTCCAGAATGGCACTAAGAGTAGTCCGGAAATATTACGAAGTGGCGTAGCAATGAAGTACAATGCTGCATTTGCTTTAAAAAATTAAATATTTGTCTGCCGCTTTTATGAAATAATAAAAGAGGTAGGAAATTGTGGTATCAGTAATAAATTAAAACCTTAACAATTCATTCACAACGTACAATAAGAATTAAAAATAGCTGATGGGTTGCCTGTTGCCACCTTCATCTACTTGTACACAGAACATCTACTCTTCTGTGACAACGAGCACAATGGACTTACAAGGAGAGTTTCGCAGCGGTAGGATCGACTTTTTGAAACCATCTATACGGTGATGTAGAATTCAGTTATCATACTCTGCAGCCATTCTTCCTGGTCAACCGTCGTTTGCGAGTTATCGATGAAAGAAAAATTTCGGTATTAAGCATGATGTTCTAAAGCTTTAAAAATATATGTTATATGGACTGGTTGCGTAGTGTAATGGATGTAGTACAGGCGTCAAATGTAAGAAGAGATGGTTCTTTCGAATTTCGTAAGGAGGCTATGGAATTTTTTATTTTTAAAGCTTTATCGAAATGATTCCGATCACTATTTTTATTCACTTATTAAGTTTACATGTAATATTTTACTTTGTTGCGTTGCATCATTTTAATCACCTTATCAACTTTTTCAGTTGCTGTAATTTTTTTCCCTATAGTCCTTTTACCATATCGAGTCTTTGTGAAAGTGATTTTAATTATTTCCATCTATTAACTTCGACTTAATTTCTTCCGTTTCATCATCCTGCTTGTTACTGAATCCATTATTCATTATTTCTGTTCCTCATTTTGCTTGCATTTCGTTTTCCTTAGGCTAACCGTTGCTTTCGTTTAAATCCTCATCTGCCTTATTTTGTCCATAGTGCAATGAGAATTTATGTTTTAAATGTTTCTACTACGATAACCGTCCAAGAAAATGCGTAACTTGTAACTAAATTACGTTTTCTACACCATTGCATATATAAACAGATTATTTCGTCTTTTCTTCTTTAACCGATAGATCGGCAGTCTCAAATGTTTAAATATTGTGACAATAAATAAAAATAATTATGTAATTAAATTTGGATTCGGAAAGGTTCCAACTGGAAAAAGAATTACAAGAAGAGAAAATGAAAGCGATTGAAAATTTTAATATGGTGATTAAAATGATGTGGCAAAGGAATAGAAATTTAAAACAAGTTACATTTAAATCTATTAACTGAATAAAAGTAATGATCAAATCATATTGATACGTGTAAAAATTAAACCTTCGATACCACCTAAAAATGGTTCGAATGGCTCTAAGCACTATGGGACCTAACATCTGAGGTCATCAGTCCCCTAGACTTAGAACTACATAAACCTAACTAACCTAAGGACAGCGCACACATCAATGCCCGAGGCAGGATTCGAACCTGCGACGGTAGCAGCAGCGCGGTTCCGGACTGAAGAGCCTAGAACCGCTCGGCCACAGCGGCCGGCCGTTACCACCTAATAAGACTTGAACCATAACCCTTACGCTAAGCAAGTAGTCCGTGCAGTGCTTCTTATACAAAGCTGTAGAGTATTACGTGAAATTCCAAATATTTTTTCCGTTGATTACTTGCAAACGAAGGCCCAGCAGGGTGAATAGCTGCAGGGGGTGATACTTGGGACCTTAACCTACAATAGCGCATAGACGGTTTGAAAAAGTAGATCCCACAACCCTACCACAATTTAGGTCAAAAATTAATTATGATTGTAGTGTTGCTCACGCTGCTAAATATTGCATTTTCGGGCAACAACAAAGCTATATTATGTGGCAGATGTCATTAGAGCACAGTTAACAAAGTCATTTCTTGAAATAATGGATAATCTAGGCACTCATCTTTTCGTGTTTCCCACGCTGGTCTCGTTGTGAACTCATGGCTCAATCGTCGAAAATCTAGGTAGTGATGATTCCAAGCTAGGATGCAAAGAGGCCTAGGTGTTATTCTGCGATATTGAAAAGTCTTATGGATGTGTTTCATAAACCATTCTTGAAGATTAAACTTTTGCAAGTTAGGACAATGGCGATGTAAAAAAGTAATCAGCACTCCGAATCTAAGTTACACTTCTTTTCTATTACTTTTGTTGCAATATCACGTAACTCGTTCCAAAACATCACTTCACAGTATAAAACATACTTGAAAATATCTTCCTCACTGTTTAAGTTCACATTTCATAAGCTGACTACAATTTGCGTCTTTTTAACATGACGACCCAAGCTTGACTCTCTCTACTAGCCGCTTACGCACCCAAAAATCAGAGTTACAAGTACGTCCAAGATCATAGTGACAAAAGAAAGAATACACATAAGAATAATATCAATGCAATATATACATATCGACGTATCGAAGTACCTCTACATTAATGAAATCAAATCTGAATGTTGTCGCAGAAATATGTTAACTATTTTACAGAAACACAGTAGAATATTGGTTCAAATGGCTCTGAGCACTATGGGACTCAACTGCGGTAGTCATCAGTCCCCTAGAACTTAGAACTACTTAAATCTAACTAACCTAAGGACATCACACACACCCATGCCCGAGGCAGGATTCGAACCTGCGACCGTAGCAGCAGCGCGGCTCCGGACTGGAGCGCCTAGAACCGCACGGCTACCGCGACCGGCACAGTAGAATATTGCTGGTATCGAGAGGTTGAGGTGAGGTGCCGTAATGGTTACGTAATTCAAGTACCATTACACACCGCAAGGGAGAACTTCTTGTTAGTATGGGACGACTTTTTTTTTATTAATTTTTTTTTTAAGTCGCCTCGGAAAGCTATCGGATTTCTTGTAAACCCTAATGAGCGTCTAGGTTGTAAGAGAGTTAGGTACTGGCTCCCGGACGCTGCTGGTACAACACTACTCGTTGCCTCTGACTGCGCCCAAAGCTTTAATAGCTTAAAAGAAAACGTCCCATTTCGGAGAGCCAACAGTAGGCGCCTGCCTAATTAGCAGTCAACATTGACCTCCGGCGGCGCCACCGCTTTCCGCCTCCACTTCACACTGGGCGCCTGTGGCGTCGAGTGTTGGCGGAGAAGCGCCAATGTTTTTAAGGAAGAAGCCGGAACAGGCTGCAAACACGGGGCACTCTGGGGACTTCCCCGAGCTGCCCGCAGCACGGTGTCGGAGGTGTCGCGCTGTGGACAGCGGCGGCGCGGCGCGGCGCGGCGCGGGGTGCTTTCGCCTCTGAGTGCCCCAACAGGCCGCCGCCTCTAAACGACGAGTAATTGAGATGAAAGCGGGCCGGGCGCGATGGCACGGCAAACAAGTGATCGGCCCGCGCTGAGAGCCGGACGCGGTAGCGTGCATCTCCAGGCCAGAGGCGGGCCTACGCCACTGCCGCCACATGCAAGCGGAAGCGAGATTGGGACTTAACGTCCCGTCGACGACGAGGTCATTAGAGACAAGCTCGAACTGAAGACGGAGAGAAATAGGCCATGTACTGATAGGAGCTGTTCCAGGGGCATATGGAAGGAATTCAGTCGAGTCTTGTTCATACGATACATCCAGACGTGTGGCTGCAGCGAGAAATAGAACCAGGATATGGCAGAAGAGAACTGATTGTGTCCTCTTCCTAGGAACCATCCAGGGATTGATCAATAATTCAAGAACAGTCTTAATCGCATTTGTTATTATTATTATTATTATACCGCCAACCAGTTTCAACCCGACGTAGGGGTCATCTTCTGGGCGTTTACACCATTGGCCGACGGCTAGTGGTGTCACTCCCGTCGTTAGGTAGACATGAGTGACACCACCAGCAGTCGACCAATGGTGTAAACGCGCAGAAGATGACCCCTACGTCGGGTTGAAACCGGTTGGCGGTATAATAATAATAATAAATGCGATTAAGACTGTTCTTGAATTATTGATTAATCATACTAATCGCTGCTTCTCTCCACAACTACGTTGTCCAGACATCCAGGGGTTGAGTTGGGCAGATTTGTGAGAAGAGACCAAACAGCGAGCTCATCGGTCTCTTCGGATTAAGGAAGGATGGGGAAGGAAGTCGGCCGAGCCCTGTCGAAGGAACCATCCCGGCATTTGCCTGGAGCGATTTAGGAAAATCACGGCAAACCTAAATCAGGATGGCCGGACGCGGGAGTGAATCGTCGTCCTCCCGAATACGAGTCCAGTGTGCTAACCACTGCGCCACCTCGCTCGGTGGACCATCCAGACATTTGCCTTAACCGGGTTTTCAACTGCCGTTGTCTCGAATGCGAGGCTAGGCTCTGTACAGCCACATGAAAGAAAAGCTGTTCGGTGCATATTGATCTAATAGAAGTGCACCAGATACGTTCAAAATCTGAATGGAAGTGGTAGTACTGTAAAGCAAAACAGTGTGTACGACTCGCGCACCGAGTGATCCATACAAAATTAATTTTATTAAGAGATCTGACATTCCACGCTCCGATCCGTAGAACGCCAGTTTTGTTTTTACTGATAACGACATCCTCCTGAACAGTCTCCGTCCGGAGACCCGAGATGGTTCAAATGGTTCTAAGCACTATGGAACTTAACGTCTGAAGTCATCAAAAAATGTTCAAATGTGCGTGAAATCTTATGGGACAACTGCTAAGGTCATCAGTCCCTAAGCTTACACACTACTTAACCTAGATTATCCTAAGGACAGCGCCGGCCGAAGTGGCCGTGCGGTTAAAGGCGCTGCAGTCTGGAACCGCAAGACCGCTACGGTCGCAGGTTCGAATCCTGCCTCGGGCATGGATGTTTGTGATGTCCTTAGGTTAGTTAGGTTTAACTAGTTCTAAGTTCTAGGGGACTAATAACCTCAGCAGTTGAGTCCCATAGTGCTCAGAGCCATTTGAACCTAAGGACAAACACACACACCCATGCCCGAGGGAGGACTCGAACCTCCGCCGGGACCAGCCGCACAGTCCATGACTGCAGCACCTTAAACCGCTCGGCTAATCCCGCGCGGCCCTGAGGTCATCTGTCCCCTTGACTTAGAACTACTTAAACCTAACTAACCTAAGCACATCACACACATCCATGACTGAGGTAGGATTCGAACCTGCGACCGTAGCGGCGGCGCGGTTCCAGACTGAAGGCCCTAGAACCGCTCGGCCACAGCGGCCGGCCCGGAGATCCGAATGGGATTTTATTTTACCTCCGGAATATTTTGCCTAAGAGGACGCCATCATCATTTAACCATACAGTAAAGCTGCATGCACTCGGGAAAAATTACGGCTGTAGTTTAACCTTGCTTTCAGCCGTTCGCAGTACCAGCACAGCGATGCTGTTTTGGTTGATGTTCAAGGCCAGTTCAGTGAATCATCCAGACTGTTGCCCCTGCAACTACTGAAAAGGCTGCTGCCCCTCTTCGGGAACCACACGTTTGTCTGGCTTCCCAACAGATGTCGTTGCACCTATAGTACGGCTATGTGTATCGCTGAGGCACGCAAGCCTCTCCACCAATGGTTCATGGGGGGAAGAGTTTTATATATGATTCCCGGGATGATATATTCCCTCCAGTGAATCATCAAGAGTCTTGACGACTTCTCCCTGTTATTACTCCAAATACTGGCAAGATATTGGCTCTGGGAATTCGAAGACTTTTGAAAATGACAAAAATATACTTTCGTCTTATGTAATTGCAAATTAAAAATTTTAGAATTTTTTTTTCGCTTACTTGAAATGTGCAACCTTGCTTCTTGCCAAATTTCATGACGCTAGGCCGACGGAAGGACCCTAAAGAGCGTCTGACGAGTGACTTTGCGATTGACAAAATATGTGACATAATTAGCCGTATCTTTTGACAGCATCGACTGAGAAGTTTACGTTTTTTACACAGCCAAGGGACCATAGACCGTAGTGCGTACCACAAATTTCAACTTGGTATGTACACCCGTTACTGAGAAGAAGCAGTCTGGAGAGGAGGGCATACACACAGTCGGTTAACAAATAACAAAAAACATTGTGTGATACAATCACATTCTTTACTTGTACTGTGAAATCTTGCTTCTGGCTAAAATTTCATGATTCTATTTCAACGGGGACTACCCTATACGGTATGATGAGTGAGTTGGGCCGGCCGGAGTGGCCGTGCGGTTCTAGGCGCTACAGTCTGGAACCGAGCGACCGCTACGGTCATAGGTTCGAATCCTGCCTCGGGCATGGATGTGTGTGATGTCATTAGGTTAGTTAGGTTTAATTAGTTCTAAGTTCTAGGCGACTGATGACCTCAGAAGTTAAGTCGTATAGTGCTCAGAGCCATTTGAACCATTTTTGAGTGAGTTGGCGTCTATCAAAATAACTGATATAAATATCCGTTTCTTTTGGTTTCATTGACTTAGAAGCTTCAATTTTTTACACCGCCAGGGACCGTAGACCTTAGTATCTGACATAAATGTCAACTTGACACCTCTACCTGTTCCTGAGGAAAAGAGATTTTTACAGACAGACAGACAAACAACAAAGCTATTCTATAAGGGTTCTGTCTTTACAGATTAAGATGCGGAACGCTAAAAATGACCAACTATTTTTTTATTAGGAGCTGTCGCGGTCTGGTGACTAGAGAGCTAGGCTCCGGTCTTGGAGGTCCCGTGTTAATTCCCGGGTAGGGACGGAGGTTTTTCCTCGTTCCAGTTGGATCTTTCACTGGTGTAAAAGGCGACAGTGGCGGTGCATCCACCATTCTCCCCCTCCTACTGCCACAAGGAAAACAGAGTTTTCTCTAGTCAAGTCTGGCCAATAGCCCGGTCGCGGGCGTGAGCCACAGGCTTTACCTTTTAGTAAGGATCTAAAACACCGTAACCGCTTAAGACTACGTTGCCTCATTTCTTTCTTCTAGACAGCACCGGCGGAAGTATATTTCCGCTCTTCAGGCAAAAGTGTTATAAAAATACAATGTTGGTTTGAAAATATTTACATACTTTTTACGTGAGACCATCCTACGTTTTAGATTTGTTTTCTATACTGTTGCACGGTTTAGGCCTTGCGCCATATTGAAGTACCTAAATACTTTTTTCTTTTTTTTTTTTTTCACCGTTTGGTCCCAAGAATGTGTGATGACAAATGTTGCTATGATGTCTGTTGCACGTGTTGCGTATAGTTAATGTCCACAGCCTTGTGAAAGAGGGCAGCAACTTTTGCCTTGCAGATGTTGATTACCGTAGTGTCAGTGTATGTGGTTAGTTGAAAATGGCCCAAGGCCGAATATGAAACGTAGTATGTACCAGGTCTGCTACATTTTTTCGCCGTTCTTTCTCGAAGTTCGTAGCTTTATTCAGAAAAACTTTAAAAAATGTGTGATTCAAAGTACTGACAATTCCTGGCCACTATTTTCTCCCATCTTTCAGATCCAGTTCTTACACGGCGGAAGAATTGGGCGTCTTTTTAATGAGATCCATGAATCGATCCAATTTTGCACTTGTTAATATGGCCGTAACTGCTGGTCATGTCTATCGATGTATTGTGGCAGTTTGTCTGTCAGTTCTCGGCACAAACGCAACAGTTCCTTTCGATAATTATGTCCTGTGGTTCTCCCCGTCGTTTCCAGTAGCTTCGAAAACCTTCTCTCTTCCACCGCATTCTTCGTCTTGGACGTGAAAATCTCCATTCTTGAAGCGTTGAAACCATTCTTTGCACTTTCTTTCACTAATATTTGCCACGCCATAGGTCTTACCCAGCACTTTTTGAGCCGCAGTCGCAGACTGCACTATGTTACAGTGGAATATTAAAACTACCCCGGAATGACGATAATTATGCTCGTAAGCTGACATGTTCAATCGTGAATAACTTTATAGTGTAATCTAAAATCGACAAATGTTTTAATAGTGTTAAGTTTACAAATGCCTAAGCTTATTGTATTACAATTACAGTCTACCACATACAGTACCACTTGCCGCCACTGTCATCTGTTGCTAAACGGCGAAAGCAATGTAGTAGACCTAGCAAAAAAATCAAAAACTGACAGCCGGACATGGAATGTAATCGTTTAACAATTATAAGCACCCGTCGAACCAAGGAAATCATTACAAACAATTTATTGACTAAAAGACCTGTTGTGCATTGATAATGATGACTTTTGAAAACAAATGTTGCATGGGGGCTTAATTAAATATATAATTGATTGAAAATATTTTTAGTTTTAGTAACTGTATGTCCGATTACGTAAGTCTCGTAATCGGTTGGCCCTGACTAGTATATTTACGCTATCTGACTGCAACAAACAATGTAAGAAAATTTTCGTAAATACAGTTAATTAATTAAGTCCCCCAGCAACTATAAAACCTACAACACCAATAAGCACAAGAGTAACTGTTCTGTATGTGGGAGTGTGACTCAACGTCCACATCTGGCACGGTTCTTTTCCACCAAGACAAGAATTTTTTAAATACCAATTATACCGACGTGACAAAAGAAATTTAGAAAAACTATAATTACGCAAGAAAACCAGAATTCACTCTAATACAAGAACACAAGCCAGATGCTTTGTTGACTGAACCTGTAGTGACGCATTATTTCAGACACATAATTAATAAAAGAACATTGTAAATTTTACCTTCATATATATTGACGAAATGCACTCATTACAATAACATCTGCTATCTCTCCCATCAAATAACTGCATAAAACATGGAACACTCTTTACTACAACATCTTACTCCAACTTCACGACAACCACCAGCTCTTAACACACACTGTCCTCTACGAACTCTCAACAACCACTGACTGCCATGAGATCTTAACACGCACTGTCTGCTACGATCTCTAAACAAGCACTGTGGAGGCGGCTAAATAGTACTCTTTGGCGCAATCTCTGGCGCAGTGGTACAGTGTAGCCACCTTTCAATGTTCCTGCAAGTCTTTATAATTATAACGAATCATTTCACTGATTGTATTGTACTGAATGGGGTGGAACCTGTACTGGCAGTAGGAGAGTAAAATAATGCTCTGTAAAGTGGATTAGTAATAGGATTAGTAGGTTAGCGTATATACGAGTGTAGAGTGGGAAAGTGTGTGTCAGGGCTCATTGTCTTTGGATAAGGAGAACTAAAATGGAAGCCAGGTCATGCTTATGGATAAGGAAGGAATGGAGGAAGAAACACTAACGTGGGAGTGTAAGAAAAAGTCGGCTGGACATGATAGGAAGGAAAATATTGGGAGGGACTGTTGGGCGGGAGGGATGGTAGCGAGAGCTAGGATGATGACGAGAGGGGTGGAGGGGGCGAAACGGCACTGGAAGAGCGTACGGTTGTGTAGAGTCGGTGGGATTAATGTTGGTTAGACAACGCGTCAGTACGGGAAGCAAGGGGGAAAGGATGGAGTCGACTTTCGAGATTTATGGCTAAGTTCAATATTGATCAGAATGGAGGGGACTTCCATGAATTCGTAGAGAATTCAAGTAGAGGAGGATATACTAAGCAAGACGGACTGCATGGCACTCAAGTATCTTGAAGGAGAAACTGGACGTTCTTATGGCACTGACGTCTGTCGGATCGAGACCTTTGAAGGTGTGGAGAATGGCGAAGGAACACAATCGCAATGTATGGTTTGTCAATACTTTTAGCCTACTTAGGTTGCACGTCCATGAAGCAATTAATGTGACGAAAGAATGTTCATAAAAAAATAGAGTAACAAAAACAAAGCCAAAGTTTTGACTCCATTGGTCGAAAGTACGAAAGACTCAGCAGAGGTGCTGACTAAAACAGACGGCTAACTTGGCAAAGGAATTATATTGAGAACGGGTAAATCAACGGTTACGTTGCAGAACTGTACCTTAGCTGAATCAGGATTACAAAGTGACTGACAATCGAACGCAGCTTGAAATGGAAGGCGGGTACGTTGTCGGTTCGCCGTTGCACGAGTGCGCTGCATGGTCACGACAACACCAGCTGAGCGATTCCATACAACACATTCACCCGTTCACTGTGAACGTGCAGTGCCGAATTCACTTCACAGGATCGTTGGCCTAATCAGCGTATCAATTCGCTATACATTTTCACTGCTGGTTGTAAGCATTCCGTCGGCGAACGCAGAAACAAAACACTCGATGTGAACTAACCACATTAGTTGCGTCACCAGCCTCATTTGTCACCGGCAGCTGAGTGGTGGTAACTGTCACCTAAGGCAGAAAAGCGATATGGCAAAGTTCTGTAGCACAAAAGGCGTGACCAAGTTTAGCAACCTAATTCGTTGTCGCTACTGCCTCAGCCCCGTAAGGAAGTAGCGGTTACCCACTTCGCTACTTTGCTCCATGCATAGATCGGCCAGTAACGAACCTCAAGATGAGAAAGACACAGTGTTACTAACAGTCGAATGAACTGTGATTTCTGAAGAAAATTTCGCAAATCAGTCCACACAAAAGAGACAAGAAAAGGAATCGTTTCTCAATGCAATAAGTATACGGCCACATGTATTCGTAGTAGTAATAGTAGTAGTAGTAGTAGTAGTAGTAAGAGCAGGAGGAGGAAAAGGAGGAAGAGATAATGACATCACACTCTGTAATAACATTTCCTTTTTGTTATTTATTTAAGAGGCTGAGTCTACGATCAGCTGAATTGTTGATGCAGATGTAAAAGTGACAATAAGCCCAAGATAGTAGTTTCATTCATTAAATGTTTCTCAATAATGAAAAGATACGTACATATCTGAGTTAAAAGTGGCTAAGTACTATAGCCTTCATCGTAAGAAAATCTTATAACTGATGTCATTTTAATAGCATTTCTCCAGCGGTGGAGTTTCTCCTCTGGGCCAATTCCTCGATCAAGTGGAATCCAATACCGATTTACCACCAACATTCCAGGGTATGAAATTTCGATTCAGGTACAAATATATCATGTGCTCACTCAGCGACGTAATTTCCCGTAATGTATGGACATTATTTCTACGTTGGCAATATTACAATATCTTAGCAATTTTCTTATTGCATAGAAAGACTCAATATTTCCTGAAAAGTATAAACAATGGAGCAAGAGATACCCATTAATTGATATTTACGACGATGAAATGTTGTCTCCAGTAAGGTGCACTGCACGGCAAGTGACTAATTATCTATACATACATCCCGATACATTTAGATGTAATGCACCAAAAAGTAATAGCTCTCAGTAACTAGACGTGAAAAAAATGCAGCCATGTAAGCTAAACACTTACTCAAGCGGAATAAACTCACAAAACTTTGAAAAGTGAGTCTTATATTTTAATACATTAACCATTAGGCGGGGAACATTGTGTATGTATGACTCTGTGTAGTTGACGCTAATCGATGTCTCAATTGGAGTACAGGGGGAATGGGGAAGAATTATATAACTCTGTTGCTGGTGGAACTAACCCAAAGTTCATCAGACTTTCTGCTTCTCACTCATCTTTAGTTAACAGCATTGCCTCACCTGGTTCGAGAATCAAACTTAATTCCACTAGTAAGATTTAAGATAAGGCAAGATTGTTGTTTCTTGTCTTGGCCTATATCAATGCTTTCGATATCCTCATTGTTATGATAAGGATTATATACTTTTATATACGCTTTCGCCTACTGTTTTTGTCTTTTAATACCATCATGAGAGGGCTGATTTTGGAAACGAATTGGCTTAAGAACACAAGGCATTAAAAGCTGTACAGCTGAGGAGAAGCGAAATGCTTCTCAACATACGTTGAAGCTTTTAGTGGCTTCAATACAAGACGAACGCAGTGTTTGCATTATGTTTAGACTCGTTTCTCTTTATTGCTTTGAGGTGACGTTGTTACCCATCAAAGAGGTGAAGATCTCTACAGTGTACCTCGCATCTTGGGTGGAGAGTCACTTTTACACTTCAAACGCGCGTATGACGCCAATGATTTGCGGTTCGCTCACGCCGAGTGTAAGTTGCTACCCCACTTGTGTTCTTTCTTCCTGCTAATGGAAAATTTGCGTCTCACTCTTGGAGCGTTTGCTTTGGCATCATCAGCACCTGAGCTCTAGACCTTCTTGCGAAGCAGGACCGAAGCGTCGGCAGTCAAGTGTAGAATGTTTTGAACTAAGTGCGACAGAGAGACAGAGATCCAGGTTCCAGATGCAAACAGTGTATAATATTTGGGAAACAAACTTCTCCGGGCTTGCGGTTTGGGTTTCACTCGTCATTTTCCCACTAGAGATACGTCTGTCCCCAACATCCGTCACGACTGTGTTGTTTTCGGACGGCAAATAACAGCAGTGTTTCTACAAAACATCTCATAGGACGGAAATCTGTGTTCCCAAGCTGGAGTGTTTGTGTCGTTATTAGTCAGACACGGTTTTGGAAACGCGGAACATAACTGCTAGAACGTCCTGCGCAAACACCACGTGGAAAATACCACGTGGAAGAGGACCCAAATGCTGCAAAAGGGCTTCTAGATAAATTTTGACTTTGGAGATATTGGGAACGACGCTGCCGGCTTTGTGTTTAATAATAACCTGTCTGAAATCTAAAGTTTACTGTATTATATGAAAGATTACAGACTTTCTCAGACTCCACTTCAGTGATGTTGATTATTCATATGACATATAAGATAGATATCAACTGTATCTGGGGAGTCAAACTCGTCGATATTGATTCGTTGAAATAATTCCATTCATGGATAACTTTTATCATAAAGTACCACTTTACCCAAAAAGTAAGAAAATGTAAAGGTATTTGTTTTTCATTTACAACACATACGAAACCCAAAGTAAGTGTTGAACGTAACAGCCAGAACTAAGGCCCACCGAGGAGCAGTCGTGCATCTCAGGACACATTACATAGAATTCACCTGACTGTGGACGTCAATTGTGGATGGTGCTCTCGACGTCAATTTGGATTTAGTATGTGTAAAAATAAAGGAAGAAAATAAAGTTCTCTGATGACTTTACGTGATGTTACCTACGGCGCAAAGTAAGCTTTTAGAATACCAATGGTTATCGGTTATCCATCCATGGACATATTTCACTGAATCGACGTAGATATGATTGGTTATTCACTTCAGATAAACGTGATGATGAAATTTGTATTCCTAAATCTATCACGCAAGTTGCATGGGAAATCAATATCATTAAAGTGTAGCCTGAGGAAGTGTAGAATCTTCCACGTAATGAAATACATTGCAGCGACGTGCCTCCGAGATATACCATTAACAATGAGGAAGAGATTGAAATCTAAACTTCTGTCATGAGTTATAAGTAAAAGGGGGAAATTCGTACAAATACGTTCCTTCATGTTTAATGCCATGGATATGTAACTGCTATTCATTTCAAAGGAGTCGTTGCAACATTCGCCTGACGTGGTTTAGGAAGACTACGAAAGACCTAAATAAAGATGGCCCTACGGGAATTTGGATATCATTCTTTCATATTAATACTAGTCCAGTGTCAGAATCACTAAATCACCGCAATAAATGATTCTCTGGGACGTTATCGCTCGTAACTCTATATAGTTCTGTGTTTTTTATTTCCTCTCTTAAGTGCTTTTGTGTGTCTGTTTATATGAAACTAAGGTTGGAAGATACCACAACCAATGTAACGCATACCATCAGCGAATGTAATCTGTGAGTTATATTACAAATAACAATACATTTCAATGACAAACCCTTTAAACCGTAACAACTGTGCTTCAAGTGAAGAATCACATTTCGCCTAACTTCGTTCTTCTATAACAGATAAGTGGCAAATTTTCATGGGTTGCTGAGTTTCACTGTACACGTCTTTCAGGAATCAAAACTAAGCAAACAATGTATAAAAACTAGTGACAAACTGAAGTTTTTATTTTGTCTGTTAAGACAAACTCTAATGAGGCAGTCGGTAATGCACTGTCTGCGAAAGACGGGGCTATGGGTTCAAAATGGTTCAAATGGCTCTGAGCACTATGGGACTTAACTTCTGAGGTCATCAGTCCCTTAGAACTTAGAACTACTTCAACTTAACTAACTTAAGGACATCACACACATCCATGCCCGAGGCAGGATTCGAACCTGCGACCGTAGCGGTCGCGCGGTTCCAGACTGTAGCGCCTAGCACCGCTCGGCTACTCCGGCCGGCGGGGCTGTGGGCTCGACTCCCGTTCTGGCATACGGTTTCAACTAGTCTCCATAGCTAACTGATACAGTAAACATGAGTCGTGTCAGTAATACACAAGAAATTATGAAGTATTTCTAATGTTAAATATTGGTTAGTCCTGTACGACGTGACCACGAAGTAGAACATTCATTGTCACCGCTAGTTAGACAGCTGAACGTTTTTCCGCTCTGTGATTTGTTGCTAGGGATTATCTAGTTTTCAACTAATGAGAACCTTTGAGAGGCCCGATTTTACTCAGTTCTTCATTTACACACAATGTTGTCTCAAGAAACCATCTTTCACAACTTCAACTTCTCTTTTACACAGTGTCATTTACACGTGATAGGCCGCTTCTTTTGCACCGTTGTTAACATTTCTACTTACTTAGCGCCACCTGCTGGCGTGTTTGTGCGTGTGTGGCAGCTAGCCATGGCCTGACACAAACCATATCGACGCTGTCCTGTGCCACTATCTACATGCATTCTCCTTTGTTGCGTAGCCGTTTTGTTCTCATTTCAAACTTTGGTTATAATTCGAAGGCATTCAAAGTATTCGACTGTGGTCAGCACCTGGAGATGTACAGAGCAGCTTGAGAGTGGTTTAAGAATTCAAATAAATGTTTTCTGTAGAGGTTTATCGTTGTTATAGTAGTGTGGTCTGTGAATTAAATTTGGCGTTTCGGACTTTACTTTCATCCTTTTTGTCAACATATATTTCTGAATAGGAAGCGACTTGAACAGAGCAAAATTATTTACTTATGGTTATGAAGATCTTTTTCTGGCACCATTGTAGAAAACGTCCCCTATCTTACCTGTTTCAGCTGTGAGCCAACACAGTGTTCGAGGAATACCACATTCGCCTTCGACAGAAGCAATCTGGGACAAAGCGGGTGACGGAATGTTTCTAAACAATTTTGCTCTTTTTAACTCCTGTTCTGAGTAGTTTCTTTCATTTCGTATGGTTCTCATTATTTTCCTTGATTCAACACACTTTTCCACCTTTGGATTAACACTTTTTAAAAAATCGTTAGCAGATTTTCTTGTATTCTCTGGAAGTAACCATTTCTATTCTTTGGTGTTTTTTTTTTACTTCACTTTATAAACCAAAAATTACATCTTTATTGGAAATTACATTGCGTCATTGATCCGTTTCCTCGGCAGAGATATTTCATGTAGTTCTGCTGATTTGTGCAACCTGTTGTTAACTAAGGACACGTGATTGGAAAAAGTGCTATCTTTCATGTAAAAATGTGATCGGAATATGTGTCTAACGTAAGAACCAAAGAACTATGATGTTAAAGCCACAGAATTTTGTATTTTCTCTACGTTGATCAATTGAATAACAATGAAAAACATTCAACACTCAATAACAATTTAAATTATCATAAATATTATAACAGTCAACAATGTCAAGAATGGTTAGGTGTTTCCAAAAGTCTCATAGCCGTATGAAGATGCTTTATATGCAACTACCGGTTTTACGTCAGCACAGACGGATCTTTAAGTTCATAACGGTTATCTTGTCATGCTATAGGTGAACAGTTACGGAGTCCAAGCGTTCGGGAATTTATCCACGTTAAGAGTCAAACCACACTGGTGGGACTCGGTAACTATTCATCTACATCATGGAAATATAACTATTATAAACCTGATGATGTGTCTTTACTGACGTGAAACCGGTAGTTATGAATAAAGTACCTTCATACACTTGTACGGCTTTTGGAAACACCTCATCATTCCTGGCTTTTTATAATTGTTATAATTTTTATGATAATTTAAATGGTTCTTGAGTGTTGAGTGTTTTCTTATTTTTCATCAAAATATCTCTAAGCGGGTGGTTGCTCTCCCCAGAAATTGGCTTGGGGGTAATCTGTCGCCGCAGAGACAGAGAAGTGTATCACCTTCCTTGTCTTTTTGCGCCCTCACGACCTTTTCGTGATTGTTGTGTTCTCACAGCTGTTCCTGAATGGAAAGTTGATGGTGATAATCGTACAACTGTGGCACTTAAGCAAGTAATATGTCACTGTTTACGAGGCCATCGTCGCCATGGCAAACATTCGCGACAGTACGCTTGTAGCAAACTGTCACATTTGATGAATAGGTCCTATGTTTAGTGTACTCTTCAGTCTCTTCACAATTCGGAAGTGGCCATCGGGTGTGCACAGGAGGATGTACAGTCGTTGCAAGGAGCCCTCGGCGTTCTCTCCTTTTTTATTCGTCCCTTTTTCCCTCGCCCCTTCTTCACTGGTCATTAATCAAGCGGCCAATCGTTGCCCGATTACGGCTGTCGAACGCAGCGCCGGCTCGGAATCTGTAAGCGGCTTGGCTGCTCTTAAACCCCTCCTAAGTGTAGATAAATATTAGGATAGGCTTTCAGACCCTCTGGGGGATTTATCCGATGCCGAGTGGGTGTCCGCGCCTCTGATCTTCTCGTATGCTTGCGCCCGCGCGCTTGTGTGTGTGAGTATGTGTGTGTGTGCGGGGTTGCAGCAGGAGACTGCCGGCGGCGTGTTTGTGCGTGTGTGGCAGCTAGCCATGACCTAATGATACCCGTAAATTACGGTCAGCAGCATCCACGTTTAGGCCTACCTCGCGCTTGTACCGCTGTCGTAAATACGTCCGCGTCCGCTTGAATTAATACGGTGGCGCCCGAGCGGGCGCATCTGGTAGCAGTTCCGGTCAGCAGGCAGAACAGAGAATCGCCTTCGACAGCTATATATGCCAATTAATACGTACAACAGCCGTCACCCCTAAGGTTCACCTGCACGACGCAATGTTTCACCAGGCGCTGGATATAGCATACACCTGCTTTCTTCCACCTGCGAACTGGTTCTCAAAACACGCACTGGGTACACTTGCAATTAAGCCGAAACACAAACTATAGAACGCCCTATAAACTCTACTATTTAACTTAGAAGACAGATTGTAAAACGGCAAATCCGCACTAGCGAGCACTGTTGAACGAAATTAACTGTTTGTAATTTTAAAGTGTTCAGAGGAGGAATAGAGGAACAGAAAGGTTATTTACAACTTCTTTGGAAACTGACTGCATTTATAAGAGTCTAACAAGGGAACCTCCCCATCGCACCCCCCTCAAATTTAGTTATAAGTTGGCACAGGAGATAGGCCTCGAAAAACTGAACACACATCAATCGAGAAAACAGGAAGAAGTTGTGTGGAACTATGAAAAAAATAAGCAAAATATACGAACTGAGTAGTCCATGAGCAATATAGGCAACATCAAGGAAACTGTGGGCTAAGGAGCGCCGTGGTTCTGTGGTTAGCGTGAGCAGTTGCGGAGCAAGAGGTCCTTGGTTGAAATCTTCCCTCTACTGAAAATTTTATTTTCGCAAAGTTATGATCTGTCCGTTCGTTCATTGACGTCTCTGTTCACTGTAATAAGTTTAGTGTCTGTGTTTTGCGACCGCACCGCAAAACGGTGCGATTAGTAGACGAAAGGACGTGCCTCTCCAATGGGAACCGAAAACATTTGATCGCAAGGTCATAGATCAACCGATTCCTCCACAGGAAAACACATCTGATATATTCTATACGACACTGGTGACGGCATGTGCGTCACATGACAGGAATATGTTGTCGACCCACCTAACTTGTACACTTAGCGAATGGGTAAAAAGATTCTTCTACCTTGCCCGATTTAGGTTTTCTTCTGGATGTGATAATCACCCCCAAAAAAGTGATGAAACCGTAAGAGTTTGTCACATAAACTGAAAATAAAAAATTAATATTTTCACTCGAGGGAAGACTTGAACCTAGGGCCTCTCGTTCCGCAGATGGTCTCGCTAACCACGGGACCACGGCGCTCCTTCAGTCCCACTGTCCTTGTTGTTGCATATCCTCGCATGGACTACTCAGTTTGTATATTTTCTAATTTTTTTCGTAGTTCTACACAACTTCTTCCTGTTTTCTCAATTGATCTGTGTTCAGTTTTTCAAGGCCTATCCACTGTGCCAACTTATAACTAAATTTGAGGGGGGTGCGATGGGGAGGTTCCCTTGTAAGTAAAGGTAAGGTAGACAGAAGTTAGATAGAGAAAAAGGTAGTGTCGTATATTGAGCAAGCAGTAAAGGAAACAAATGAGATATGTGGAGAAGTAACTAAAGTTCCGGAAGAAGATATGAAAACTGTAAGGTTTCTCAAGACATGGTATTTTTTCAGAGCTGCAGAGGGCGTGGAATATCAGATGATCGGAAAGGAGAATGTGACGAAAATATTTTATGAGATGAACACCAACTAAAATTCGTAAGTTATCAGGGACAAGATACAGGGGCCGAATACTTATCTACAACTTGTAGAGATATCAGAGTCTGTTATAAGTGACGAAGGACATAAAGACCGAAGCAGTTTAGAAGAGAGCCGTGTTATTCAGTCTTAATACAGAACAATTAATAAAGGAAGCTGGGAAGTAGTTTTTTTATGTCCACGAAAGTCACGCACGGTATTGACTGGTAGCCTGTATTTAATCCTAGTATGTTCTGGACATGAAATGTCATGTCGAGTGCCAACTGTTTTAACATATTATATATTTAAGCATTTTCTTCGTTTTCTTTATGGGATGTATTGTTGGTCTCCATTTTTTTCGTTTCCCAAACGTATACTTTCATCTACCATCTTTCGGTATTTCGTCTTATGGATTAACTTCCTTTCAAATTTATCTTCCGACTACGAGTTTTTGCCGTCATTCAGAGACATTCGTGGAAACGTCTCACCTGTCCTATCGTAGTGACTGAAGTTATCTTTTAAGTTATCTGCTTTTGGTAATGAAAGCCACTATGTGAACAAGCTATAGTTAATCACCAATGTATCGTCACTTATGCATCGTACAAAAACTGAAAAGGACATAAAGAAATCAGACAGCAGCTTTGGCCACCCCTACACAACCACAGAATTGCCTGTGTGTATGCCATAGTTTTTCCCCTAGATCTACTGACATACAGTCTATCAATTCAAAATGAACTGCATGTCACACGAATACACTAATCCTGACAAATGCTAAAGATTTATTGGCAGTAGATGATCGCCGGCAAATCACAAAGGAGATCGATGTTAACTTATTCACGTCGGAATATGGTCACACAGTCCGAAAATTCATGAGTATTCATTCCATAAGATACTTCTACCGTCTTTGTTTTTAGAGGCAATGTAAATTGTTCGCCGATATTTGACTGGTAAACTGCAGCTGTTAGTCGAATTTTGTAAGATTAATTGGAAAGGTATCTCTCTGACGATACACATTATTCAGTTACACCATTAGATAATATTCAGCCGTAATGCTGTGAGAAAAAAGATAGGAAACATTTTTAGTTACATATCACTTCAGCGGTAGTTTATAAATTTATGTGACTGAAACCATCAAGAACGAATTACTCTTCCTTTATTATTTTGTAAGTTGATACTGGCTTTTATTTTGTTGTAAAAATGAAATGTTATAAACTTGCCTGAAGGAATAGTCAAGTGACTATGAGCGAATACGTGACGGCAGAAACAGTTTTTAAGCTGTTAGAAAAACAGCGCATACAGAGAAAAAATAAATGTCGACTGACAATGATTATTTACAGCAGTGTTATCCAGAGCACAAGCGTAGCAATAAAGATTTTCATTCTATTAAGGGTAATGTTTAAAGATGAACGGAGGGTAGAAAACTATAAACAAACAGTACTTTTGATTGTCAATTTATCTAAAGGATTAGTGTTCCTTCACAATGTAAAAGACTTGTGTTGCAACTGCGACTTCTCTATCGACTGGAGAAATGAAAATAAAGTAAAATACAATAAGGAAATGCTTTCTGGAAGTGAAATTTGGTATTACTAGAAGCTTTACTGTAGCCGATAGGCCGTTTATACTCGTTATCTGTACGTAAATGCGCCGGCCGGAGTGGCCGAGCGGTTCTAGGCGCTACAGTCTGGAACCGCGCGACCGCTACGGCCGCAGGTTCGAATCCTGCCTCGGGCATGGCTGTGTGTGATGCCCTTAGGTTAGTTAGGTTTAAGTAGTTCTAAGTTCTAGAGGACTGATGACCTCAGCAGTTAAGTCCCATAGTGCTCAGAGCCATTTTGTACGTAAATTGTGGATGTTATAATTATAGCTTTCGGAAACGATGAGGTATGGAAACATCTGAGATAATTCATTTTGCATAATGAGTAATTATAGCACAAACGATACGACGGAAACCACAAAGGAATTTGTTTTGGAGCGCTGTATGAAACTAGTCTGAATAAATGGCATTTTGACTGAAGCAGAAAAGAAACGTACCTCAGATATGGAAAGATAATACGAGTATAATCAAATAACCTACAGGCCAAGAGTGTGAAAATACTAAATACGAATCCCGAAACAATTCTTTTCGAAATCGTTGAAAAGAACTAGAAAATTGAGACATTAAATACAAAAGAAATCAGGTAAAACAACAATAATTTTTTTCCTGCAGCAATTAGGAGCGAAAAATTTCTGTTTAGATTTCCGCTCATGTTCTCTTGTAGCACAGACGATGCCTTTAGAATATAACACCCATGCCCGAGGGAGGACTCGAACCTCCGACGGGGGGAACAGCACGAACCATGCATGACAAGGCGCCACAGATTTCGCGGCTACCCCGCGCGGCAATGTCACTATGGGCTTGATGTCCAGTGGCAAATAAATGAAGAAATATTTCATGTTTAAGAGTTACCAAACTCATATATTAATCAATCGTATTGTCAAATTAATGGCATCAGGTGATTGTTGTTGTTTGCGTTGAAGACCAACGTACCCCACAAGCAGCAGACATGTGTAGCGGCTGTCCATTTTCTGAAGGCAGTGAACGGGAAAAACTGAGTTTTCACACTTCTGCAAAGAAATTCCCACCATTTCAAATGAACATAACAATTAACAGCGAAAATTAAGGGTGGGTCTTTGGCGGGGGTGGCTTGCTCTCATTCGATTAGGAATACAGAACGCTACGCCACAACAACTCACGTTAGCCTGAATTATCCGCGCTAAGATATCATATTAGTTATTCATACTGGGCGCAGTCTAAGCAGCGGCGAGGGAATGACACTGTAGATTAAACGGTGGACGGTACACGGTGGTCAAAGACTGGGCACATTTGAGTATTGGGCGATCCGGGACACAAAAAGACACAGAAATTAATTTGATCGAGACGATGAGACAGAGTATACTAGTACCATTACTTAGGCCATGAAATACTGAATATGCCTTGTATGGTTGTGAAAACAATATTGTGTAGTAAGAAAAATGGTTGTGCTGCTACGTCGGAAAAGGTGATTATTTACTGCCGACCACGGTGACTTTCCGTCTGTTCCTGCGCAATACGTGATGTTTATTTGCGTTGGGGGTCAACCGTTAGTTCCTGCTGCATGGGTCACCACATACTCCCGGCCTTCTTGCACTTCGTTACTGTTCTCTGACGTTGCAACGTCCCTATAGAACAAACAGCTTCACTCAGCTTCCTACATTATGTTCTACACTGTTTGTATTCAACGAATATTTGTGTATATCGAAGTGCCTTTATAGCTCTCTCTTGAGATAATCTCCGTGTAAAGCAAAATTAACGTCATAATTTATACCGTTTACGTATGCTACTAGACAAAACGCATTTGGCGTAATTTCGACGTCAGCTATGGGCGCTGATGTACGAAACTGACGATTGCTTGATGTGTCAGGATGTGTTCTGTGAGCTCAGCCACTCTTTTGGCCAAGTTTTGCCGCAAATTTCTTTTCTCTCCAGTTCGATTCAGTACCACTTCATTAGTTACCAGAAATGGCGAACTAATATTTAGTATTCTTTTGTAGCATCACATTTCATAAGTTTCCATTCTCTTCTTATCTCAACTGTTTACCTTCGGCATTTCACTTATATATAGAGCAAATAGTTTCAGAAAAGACATTTTAACAAAAAAAATGGTTCAAATGGCTCTGAGCACTATGGGACTTAACTTCTGTGGTCATCAGTCCCCTAGAACTTAGAACTACTTAAACCTAACTAACCTAAGGACATCACACACATCCATGCCCGAGGCAGGATTCGAACCTGCGACCGTAGCAGTCGCACGGTTCCGGACTGAGCGCCTTAACCGCTAGACCACCGCGGCCGGCGACGTTTTAACACATCAGTGCAACATCTTAAAATATTGCTCTTTTCAGAACCGTTTTTCTTGATATTTTATATCCTCTCTATATTAGCCGTCATCAGTCATTTCGCTGGCCAAATAGCAAACCTCAACTACAGCTTTTAGTATTTCATTTCGGAACGTAATTCCCTTATCATCATCTGATTTGACTACCTCCCACTAGCTATGTTTCCTTCTTGTTGACGTTAATCTTATAAGCTGTTTTCCAGATATTGTCCATTCACATCAATTGCCCTTCCGCGTCCTTTGCTGACAGAATTACAATGTCATCAAGAAACCTCAAAGTTCTTATTTTACCATTTCCAGCACCACAAACGGAGCCCATATCGAGCAACAATAATATGATTTACAAACATGTAGAGATGCTTTGTCCACTGAGGTGTGTCTATTTTCTATGTCTTTTAGTATTTATGCAGTCTCTTCGCAGACGCTAGAGGTACTCTCGAATTACTCTATTGAGTCCCAACCCTTCCATCGTTAGGAAATGTAACGGTGGCAAATATTTTTTCATATTGTTACTTCTGACTAAGCAAGAAATTAATATAACCATACATTAAGTCTTTCGCTCGGAAAATATTGGTGGTCAAAGTGTTAATGGAATAGAACCGACCAATGTAAATGTAATTTCGGGAGTACCCTAAGGGCGTCTTACAGGGCCGCTACTGTTTACAATTTATATTAGTGATCTAGTGTCCAACTTAGCAGCCGGCCGAAGTGGCCGTGCGTTTAAAGGCGCTGCAGTCTGGAACCGCAAGACCGCTACGGTCGCAGGTTCGAATCCTGCCTCGGGCATGGATGTTTGTGATGTCCTTAGGTTAGTTAGGTTTAACTAGTTCTAAGTTCTAGGGGACTAATGACCTCGGCAGTTGAGTCCCATAGTGCTCAGAGCCATTTGAACCAACTTAGCAGTCTCCGTGAGGCTATTCGCAGAGGAGACTGTAGCGGTAGCTTACAACGCCAGAAAACTGTAGTGAAATGTAGGAAGATCGATTATTGGTGCACGGTCTGCCAATTGACTCCCAACGTATATAAATGTAACCTACTGCGCATAAACAGGATGAGGGATCCCCTACTGTTCAATCACACTCGTGGCATCAAATTAGGGGAACGGTATCTGCCTTAAAAATGCTAGTGTAACCATCAGGAGGGGCCTAAAGTGGAATGACCACGTAAGACAAATTTAGGATAATCAAACTCCAGAGCTGGCTGGGGTGACCGAGCGGTTCTAGGCGCTACAGTCTGGAAATGCGCGACCGTTACGGTCGCAGATTCGAATACTGCCTCTGGCATCGATGTGTGTGATGTCCTTAGGTTAGTTAGGCTTAAATAGGCGACTGATGACCTCAGACGTTAAGTCCCATAGTGCTCCGAGCCATTTGAACCATTTGAGCCAAACTCCAGACTGAGATTCATACGGAGAATGTTAAGGAAATGGAAATAATGTATGAAACTATCGTTCCACTGAATTTTGAGTATTGTGCATCAGTCTGAGACCATTACCAAACAGGATTAATAGAAGAGACAGGTATGATCGAGTGAAGGGCGACACGTTTCGTCACGTGATCGCTTATTCAGCGTGATTGCGTTACGAGGATGCTCGACAAACTCCATTTGCAGACACTGGAAGACAGACATTACGCTTTACAAAGAGGTTTACTGTTGAAATCTAGAAAGCATACGATGGGTGTTCAATAAGTAATGTAACAATTTTTCTCAGCTAGTTTCGGTTGATGAGATGCGGAATTTGTTGTGGGACATGGTGAAATATATCCACTTCACCCCCTATAGCTTCATGTAGTTCTGATAGTTGGCGGCGCTATACGTAGTCTTTTTGGACAACATGGTTGTGGAGATGAAGCAGCGATTAGTATGATTACTCAATTTATTCAAAAACAGTCTTAATCGCACTTATTATTATTATACCGACAACCGGTTTCAACCCGACGTAGGTGTCATCTTCTGGGCGTTTACACCATTGGTCGACTGCTGGTGGTGTCACTCCTGTCTACATAACGGCAGGAAACTTTATGTTTATGTTATGTAGAAACTGGTTGGCGGTATAATAATAATAAATGCGATTAAGACTGTTTTTGAATAATTGGCTATACGTAGTGTTCAAAATAGCGTCTGTAGCAGAGTAGCGTTTCAGGCAGAGAGCTCTCATTGAGTGTGCCTTGGCGGAAAACCAGAGCTTCGCAGATATTCATAAACCCTTGCAAAATACCTACGGAGACCTGACTGTGAAGAAAAGCACGGTGAGACGTTGGGCGAGGCGTGTGTCATCATCGCAACAATGTCGCCCCTGTCCGATGTCCCGCGTGCTGGCCGTCCGCACGCAGCTGCGACTCCTGCAGTGTTGGAACGTTCGGACACTCTCAATCGAGGTGATCGAAGGATCATACGTCGCTGGTCAACTGGACGTCTCCATTGGTAGTCCTGACACATTTGTCTACCAGATGGGGTTCTCGCCGCCTAACATCTTCTTACTTCCGTCTGTTTGGCCCAATGAAAGATGCACTCCATGGGAAGCAGTACGTGTATGATGGGGAGGTTACTGATGCAACGAGACGTTGGCTGCGACGTCACCAGTAGGTTGGTGCCATGCGGGTGTAGGGGTCCTCCCAGTAAGGCGGCATTAGGCCGTCGCATTGAACGGGAATTGTTTTGAAAAACAGGGTTTTGCAGACAAAAGAGTAGGGATTAGTATCGTGTACTGGAAGCCTGACGAAGCTGCCAGAGAAAAAAAACGTTGCTTTACTAGTTGAATGCCCTTCGTACTTTGCAAGAAGAGTGGAACAACTATTACTTCCATCCACACACGTTTCGCGAAATGATCACAAAGAGAAAATTAGAGAAATTACATGTCATACGGAGCTTTACCGATAGTAGTTCGTCCCACGCGTTTTCGTGAATGGAACAAGAAAGGGTGGGGGGGGGGGGGGGGGGGGGAAGGGGGGCGAAGACAATCTTACCAGAGGTTACAATGAAATGAACACCCTTTGCTGCTTACAGGCGTTGACATACGTCAGCGGTTACAGACGAAAATGTGTGCCCCGACCGGGACTCGAACCCGGGATCTCCCGCTTACATGGTAGACGCTCTATCCATCTGAGCCAGCGAGGACACAGAGGATATCGCGACTGCAGGGATTTATCTCTGGCACGCCTCCCACGAAACCCACATTCTCAGCGTATTGTCCCGCACTACATTCATAGAGCCCCCGCCCATTATACTCATTACTCGCGGCCCGTTGCCGATTCCCGTAAGAGTTCGGGCACTGTTTGTGCATTCCCACAGAAGAAGAAGATGGTCAAGTTGCTGGTGAGCCTTAACTATATATATATTTACTAAGATGGTCAGATACCATCGGTGACCAAGCAGCACGTTAGAATGAAATTACAATGAAATGAACACCCTTTGCTGCTTACAGGCGTTGACATACGTCAACGGGGACAGATGAAAATGTGTGCCCCGACCGGGACTCGAACCCGGGATCTCCTGCTTACATGGTAGACGCTCTATCCATCTGAGCCAGCGAGGACACAGAGGATATCGCGACTGCAGGGATTTATCTCTGGCACGCCTCCCACGAAACCCACATTCCCAGCGTATTGTCCCGCTCTACATTCGTAGTGCCCCCGCCCATTGTACTTACCAGAGGTCCCCTCCGTCACACCCCGTAAAGCGGCTAGTGCAGTGCAGACATAGATGTAAACTTGGAGCGGATAACATGCGGTCTCAGGGCCTGATGGTGGAGTTAGTTCAGTCGTGCTTTCTGTAAATTGGACCAGTATTCACCCCTTCAAGTTACCACCGAGCCTGGTGGTCTGTCCTACAGTCGGTACGGCCGCCTTATCCTTTCGTGCCGACATTCATGAAGTCCATTTGATCCCAAAGGTCAGCGACTACCTACAGACACCGGAAGCCGCCTACAAAGAAGCGACGCCGACAACCCTTCCGAGAGCGTCACCGCCGGGAAAGAAGGGCCGCAACGGACCGCCCGCCGGAGGGTCGAAAGAATTAGGGTAAGTAACGGCCAATTACCCGCGAGCGGCGCGGCCACCACGCCGCCTCCTGGAACCTCGCAGCCGGACAGCTAGCGGCCGCTAGGCGACGCGGGTGCCGCGTATCGGGCTCATTATCAAGCGCACAATTTGTTGGCGGCGTTATCTCGTTAACAGCGGCAACGCGCATGCGCAGTCGCACCCCGCTGTCTGGCTAAGTGGCCATTGTCCGCCCTCGGCGTCGGCGCGGCGGGGTTAGTTAAGCCCGCTCACTCGGCGGGAGAGCTGGCCGCCGGCTCGCCGGTCGGTTGGCGGCACTGCGCGGCGCCGTTGTAATTAGGGGGTGGCGCAGACGTGTGGTCCTCGCCGGCAGTAAACACGTCGGCCTCTCCGGAGGTGCTTACGGGCCGAGCGCACGCACTGCCCGCGCTACCTGCCGCTCGGCTGCCTTATTACGGTCCACTAAAGCGACTAAAGAGCAGCTCCCGTCGGGTCGAGCGATCGATTTGTTTTGGTAGCGACGAGAGACTTCAGGTGGAGGGAACAGGAACTTTTAGTGACAGGGGAGAGGGAGGGGCGGAGGAAATCACTGACTGCCACAGGGTTCACTTTGGGTCCACTGCTATTCCTTACACAAAGTGAGTCATTGAAAACTGCTTTTGGAAATATCTGGAAAGATATGGACTGGATTAAAATGAAATTTTACGAGGAAACGTTGGAAACTAAGGCACAATAATTTTACTACTCAAGAATTTAATAGGTAACAAAAAAAAAACAATATCACAATCACTTACCATCACTTACACTTTTTGCCTGCTTTCCTACATAGTCTCCAACGTTCTCAACACAATTCTCTCCTCGTGGTAACAGTTTCAATATGCCGTATTGTAGAAGTACGTTTGGTTGAAGTACAGTCATATGCGGTCTGCTGATTTCACTACCGCATCAGTCGCACATTGTTGCCCGGTCAGGAATTTCTTCTTGGGACCAAACAGTTGGAAGTCCGCTGATGCAAGGCCCGGACTGTATGGTGGATGCTGGAGCACCTCCCACCCAGATTTGGCAATTTTCGCACGAACAGGGACAGCAACATGGGGGCGAGCATTGCCATGAAAAAGTCTGACACCGCCGCCATTTCTGTTGTGACGTCTGTCACGAAGGGAACGACACAACCTTTCATTTAGGCTGCAGCACTCACAGTCGTCCCGTGTTCAGCAAAGTCCACCAACAACACACCATGCATATCCCAGAATGCTGTCACAAGAGCTTCCGAACAGATTGAGTCACTTTGAATGCCTTTGCTACTGTCAAAACAGTATATTCCACTCCATAGAGGCCCGCTTGGTTTCGGGCGTGTGGTGATACGCCCACGACTCATCGCGCGTGACGATTTCTATCAGAAAGTTACGCCCTTCAGCGGCGTAACGCGTTAAGAAAGTTACGCCCTTCAGCGGCGTAACGCGTTAAGTGATCCAAGTTTGTCATCATTCGCTGGCCATGGTGGTTGTGTGTCAGGTTCTTAGGCACCCAACGTGTCATGAACAGTATCGTACACCTCACCATAGGAAATGTTGAGCTGCTACGATAAGGTTCGCAGTTGCACACGCTTGTCATTCAAAATTGCTCACCCAATGACTCCGATGATCTGCGGGGCTGCAACTGTTACCGGCCGCCCGGCGCCTGGCCCACGAGGACCTCTTCAAAGAATGCACACCATCTGAACCACATTGCTACGGTCTATACAGTCGTCCCCACACATGCAACAAACGTCCCTCTGAATTTCACTCGACCTATGATCTTATGCCCACAAGTATCGGACTACCCCTTACTGCTCTTCACAAATTGACGACAGTAACATGCGCGCCATTTTTGTTTCGTAGTTCAGGCTTCCCTCGCTAGAGCTGCACATGAAAACAAGGTACTTTCTGTAGCGCTAACTGCCCTAACTTGAAACTATATGTCCGTGAAATTTAAAAATTCCATTTGCAATACCAGAGGAGAAAAAAGGTCATCAGTCCCCTAGAACTTAGATCTACTTAAACATAACTAACCTAAGGACATCACACACATCGATGCCCGAAGCAGGATTCGAACCATCGACCGTAGCGGTCGCGCGGTTCCAGACTGTAGTGCCTAGAACCGCTCGGCGACTAAGGCTGACCGCCTACGAAAAACACCTAGTTTTTAAGTGTAGTTGCTCGACTACAATGCAAAAATATTTGTTGATTAATGTTGAAGCGAATCACGTATACATTTATATGTGACTCATTCCATGTCATTTCGATTAAAAAATCATTCAAATTTAACTTATAGTTAAAACTTCCGGAGTGAGAGGCCGTATCCGATATGTAACAGGCTATTCTCACTGAATCTTGGTTTATAGTTATCGCAAAGCATGTTCCGCTATGGTCGGTTTGTCAGTTTGTGGCGCATGGTGGTTCCCTCCGTACAGCTCTATAAACTCGAGAGCCCCTTAAGTCTTTGTTGTAGTCACCATTTTATATCCGAATATGTCTCTCGCAGTCGGAGACGAAACGCCAGGGAATAGTGTTACGTATCGACCACGACCTCTCAGCCGGATGTTTTAATTTAGCAAACAGCAGGTCTAAAAGCTCTCATAGTATGAGAGCAGATTCAAGAATTGTGACACGTAATCCAACCAACAAATTCAGGGTACCGAGATGTGGGTATGTACCCATTCCTTCGCTATACACATATTTCTATACAACTGTTTTCACTATGTATGAAACTGTGGATGCCAAACTTGACGAATACAAGAGCAAAACAAATGACACGTATTCTTCGTACTAGCAATGTCCATCCTGTTCACTGTAGGCGATTTGGGGATGTACTGGATGTCAAACACGGTGTACTGGACTGCCACTTTTTACTACAATAATGTCTCTGATCTCGCTGCGTATAGAGTTGAACTGAACATCAACTCCATACCAGAGTTCATCAGTAGCAGGAGGGTGGAGTTCAGTGGCGTGCGACTTTCTCGGTAAAACTTGAAAATATATTTTCCATGAGTGAGAGAGCCGGAGAACGCCAGGATGGCAGTTGAACCCCGCCAGTATCAAGATAGATCAGTACATACGGTCTTGCGTTATCTTGCTAAAAGACAGTTTCATGGAAATATACCGGCGTTAATGCGTCAGAAATGTAACGGCTGATGCCCCAATTAGCAGCAATGAAAGCCAGGAGGAATCGTGTTGTGTAAACAGTAGCAGCCCATACCGTCAAGCCAGGTACTGGACCTGTACGATGACGACGAATGCAATTAGCCCTGACAGCTCATACCTAAGAGTTCTGTAAGCAGTTTTCGGGAGTCTAGAACTACTATATGTACCTGATTACCTCTGCCCATACCACTGACGTGTTAAGTTCCTCGTTGGGTTTCGCATAGTGCATGTTTTCGCTATCCGTTTCCATGTAGTAGTTCATTTTCTTCTAGGTAGGTCATAGTTTCTGAGCTTATAACGTGTTCTAGCATTCTGCAACAGGCCACATGGATCGTAAATACCGATGAAATGTACCGCATTTTCAAATGGATACAGGTCGTATACATCACAATTGAATTGTTGAAATCAGCTAAAGCGGCATTAACGATGTTGGCAACTGTTGGTACGGCATTAAACGAACCCGTTCTAATATTTACTTGCCAAGATGTCGTCTGCCACCATTTGTAAGGGGGCATCGTACTGGCAAATTCAAGAGCACGTAATTGGCCCAGTTTATTCTGCACTGTTAGTTTACACTATGCCGCCGCCCGCCTCGCTGCTGTAACCGGGCCAGCGCCCTGAGGTGACAGATGGCGCGCCGGTGCCGCGTCTGCCAGCGCTCCGTGTCGCCTCGCAGAGAGCCACGTTCGACATCGATTCCTGCCACTGGACGGCCGCCAGCGCCTTCCATAAAACATGACAGATTCCTCTACGCCTTGCTTCGCGCTAACGAGCCATTTGCTCGATTTTAGAAAAAGGGAGGCGGAGCGCGTCTTTCTTTTTTTAGCGTTTTCGGAGAGGGGAGGTTTATAAATTTGTCGCCAACTTGACACGGAGTTGGCAACGGGTAATCGAGCCTTGGAAGGCAGTCAGCCACCACCATTTCTCTGTGTCCTTGGTCTCAGCGTGTGCACGAAAGTGATGCCGAACTGTAGGGGGAGTGTGCATCATCCGCCTGGATAACGTATGATATCTGGGATGGGATATTACGTTATAAAGGAGGAGCAGGCAGAAGCTTGATACATCACGATTGACTGTTGCAAGTAGTTGTGTTCTAAAGACTGGAAAGTAGCACAGGTGACACCGATATTCAAGAAAGGAAATAGGAGTAACCCAGAGAATTACAGACCCATATCACTGACCTCAATTTGCAGTAGTACTTTGGAGCATATACTGTACTCGAATATGATGCATCACCTTGAAGAACATGACTTATTGATACATAACCAACACGGATTCAGAAAATATCGTTCTTGTGCAACACAAGTAATGAGTGCTGTTGACAAGGGATCTCACGTCGATTCCATATTCCTAGATTTCGAGAAGACTTTTGATACCGTTCCTCGCAAGCGACTATTAATCAAATTGTCTCAGTTGTGTGACTGGATTCGTGATTTCCTCTCAGAGATCACAGTTCGTAGTGACAGACGGTAAACCATCGAGTAGAACAGAAGTGACATCTGGCGTTCCGCAAGGTAGTATCATAAGCCCTCTGCTGCTCCTGATTTATATAAATGATCTAGGTGATAATCTTAGCAGTCCCCTTAGATTGTTTGCAGATGACGCTGTAATTTACCGTCTAGTGAAATCATCAGACGATCAATTCCAATTACGAAATGATTACAGAGAATTTCTGTATGGCGCGAAAAGTGGCAATTGGCACTAAACAAAGAAAAGTGCGAGGTCATCCACATGGGTACTAAAAGAAATCCGATAAATTTTGGGTATACGATAAATCGCACAAATCTAAGGGCTGTCAATTCACCTAAATACCTAGGAATTACAATTACGAGCAATTTAAATTGGAAAGACCACATAGATAATATTGTGGGGAAGGCGAAACTAAGACTGCGCTTTGTTGGCAGAACACTCAGAAGATGCGACAAATCCACTAAAGAGACAGCCTACATTACACTTGTCCGTCCTCTGCTGGAATATTGCTGCGCGGTGTGGGATCCTTACCAGGTAGGATTGACGGAGGACATCAAAAAAGTGCAAAGAAGGGCAGCTCGTTTCGTGTTATCGCACGATAGGGGTGAGAGTGTCACTGATATGATACGCGAGTTGGGGTGGCAGTCACTGAAACAGAGGCGGTTTTCTTTGCGGCGAGATCTATTTACGAAATTTCAATCACCAACTTTCTCTTCAGAATGCGAAAATATTTTGTTGTCACCCACATGCGCAGTGAGAAATGATCATCGTAATAAAATAACATAAATCAGAGGTCGAACGGAAAGATTTAGGTGTTCCTATTTCCCACGCGCCTTTCGAGAGTGGAATGGTAGAGAAGTAGTATGGAAATGGTTCGATGAACCCTCTGCCAGGCACTTCAGTGTGAATTGCAGAGTAACCATGTAAATGTAGATGTAGATGGGAGTCTGGGTAACGTTTCCTACGCTTTCTTCTTCTGCGACACAATAATACAAGGATGGATGCAGACGTTCGTTAAAAATCATAGTGAACCATATATTTCATTGCTTCCGCAGATGATACAGGAAGTAATTGCAGGTTGGGACAATGAAGAAGTGCCCAGATGTATGGTGGGGACAAGAGGACAAAGGGGTGAATTTCCACTATCTTTGCGTCTAGGGTCACATGTAGCAGTAATGGTCTTTGTTTTTGAAAGTTAACCATTGTGTCTATGGTGGAACACGAGGGCTCAGTTGGTATGTGGTCGTCAGTGCTTGGTGGAATTTATGAAGACGGAGAAGGTACAAACGAAACTTTCTCCTTATAAATGTACCTGTTTGGCTATTGCTCATCATGTAACATTTCTGATGAGCTACGCACTCTAAATGGCAGAGTTTGGAGATGCAGCTGCAAATTGCGTTTCTACTGGCTTCCTTGTGTGCGCCAAGGAGTTAAATACTCATGATTGTAAATCAACTGCAATTACAAATTGACAGTAGTAACTATGTTGTTTGTGATAGACAAAATTTTTACGAACGCCAAAGCCTAAAATCTCAATTTCATTAACAATGAACGATTTAATGACGTAAGAAAGACATGCAAATGGATAGGAATCGCCCGAACGTAACTGAAATCGTTAGGATGAGAACTGCCTAAAATTACGGGGTAGGAGCAGACTTCTTTGGCCTCGACGATAACGTAGACATAGCTCTTTTCATTGCACAAGGGCTGGCATATGTGGGTGAACTTCACGGCCCACGCAAGCCGTGACACTTTACTATGCTCTTCTGGACATAATCAGCCATATGCAGTTGATTGTGATTGGCAGCTCTGGAGAGGTGTCTCAAATAGTTGGCTGCTCTCATCAAGCTACGTGGACCGACTTCCTAACACATAACCTAAACCTAAAACATAACCACCTTTTACTCTTTCAATGCTACTACTCACCCAACTTCCCAATCACGCCGATCAAGAGAGATCTATTAGAATGTTCCTCCCACTCTTCATCCGATTTCATTGTGTCGTTCGGTAAATCTATTATACGTCTGCACACTCAAGTTTTACAAAACATTCACGTGTCGTCCTTGTTTCTCCTCGAGGATATCATCAAGATCAAAATATCAGACACGGGCAGACCTGTTTTCACGTCACAAGTTCTCTTTGGTGCCTGTCAGGACAAGGTGTCAGTGACCCCCTCTTGTCGACAGCGTGGATTCGAAACTGCGTGCACAGTGCGTACCAATAGAAACGACATTTTGGCTTCGCTGCTGAGTCAGTGGTGGATTGATTACTGTTGTTGTTCATGCCTGCAGTTTGGTTTTATGCAGCCCACCACGCTGCTCTATCTCCTCATCTTTGCTATAGCAATTTATATCCACTTAAAGTTGGTTACTATGGTCACTCCTTGGTCTCCAATTCTTTCGTCCCCCCCCCCCTCCCCCCCTCTCTCAGACACACACACACACACACACACACACACACACACATTTTCGTTCATTAGCAAATTAACTACCCCTTCCCTTTTCTTGTGAAAATTGCCTCTTGATTATTCACCGATCGGAGATACGAAGAGTTACTACTATCTCCGAAACGTTTTATCCGGTAGGTGTCTCCAGGCGGTGCCACCGTAAGTCTGTGTTTCACAGTTATTTTTGTTATTAAAATCCACAGTGCCTTACAAACCCTATAGCAGGTATGGCGCAACTAATAATCTTTTCACACAGATGAAGTATTCATTACTCGCATTCCGTTGACTCCCAGTGATTCAAATATGCCTTTCAGTTTAAAGCGATTGCACTTTCCCATGTCGCTTGCACTCATTGTATGAGCAAGGCATAGGCCAATCACTTTCTTTGTCACGTATTAAACAGCCAGAGCAACGCCGGGCACGGTAGGTGGTAAAACGATGAACCTGACACTTTTCAGGGTGTCAGGAATTAACATAAATAAAGAGTGTCCTGTAAAGAAAGCAGTTTTTGAAATTGAGCACCTCTCTTCAGTTTTTTTGGTTGCCAGACCCGAAATTCAAGCGATTGTCATCTGTTCGCATTGCAATTACCGATTGTCATTGTCAGTTGGCATTTTTGTGTATTGTTTACAGCTAAAATGGAGCGATACGCGATGTGTCAACACACTGAGATCTAGAAACTGCTTTTCAAGTACGGTGGATGCTATGCAGAGACTGTTCGAAGACTTCGTGTAATTTTTGGTAGACGAAATGCACGAAATGTGTCAACAGTGCAGAGACTACTGAGGAAATTTGAAGATACAGGCTCGACAGTGAACATGGAATCACCTGGGCGTCCTCATTCTCGTCGATCGATAGAGAATGTCGTTCTCGTCAGTCAGAGCGTCGCTAAGAGTCCAGTGAAGTCGATTCGCCGCCGTTCTCAACAGGCAGCCATTCCGAGAAGCAGTTTGCATTGAATTTTAACAAAACATCTGCATTTGCATCCTTTTACGATCCAATTATCTGA
Source organism: Schistocerca americana (assembly GCF_021461395.2). Classification (NCBI taxonomy): domain Eukaryota; kingdom Metazoa; phylum Arthropoda; class Insecta; order Orthoptera; family Acrididae; genus Schistocerca; species Schistocerca americana. The sequence goes on along the minus strand of NC_060121.1, from coordinate 287,821,525 downwards.
AGCTGAAGCCGATGGACCATTTGAAGGGTCGAACATTTGTCTATTAGGCATTCGCAAAACAAGATTTCGATAGTGATTGTCATAAGAAAAATATCTTCAGGGACGAGGCACACATCCAGCTTAATGGTTATGTGAATGAACAAAACTTCCGGATTTGGGGGATAGAGAATCCTCGCATGATCCGCGAGAAGTGTCATTATCCAGAACGAGTCCCTGTATGGTGCGAGTTATGGGCTGGTGCACTAAGTAGGCCATACTTTTCTGAAGACTGAAAATCAGTGCAGTGACTAGTGATGGTTGTCCCCACATGATAACACAGTTTTTATGGCCGCAGTTACAAGAACTGAATGTGAACACACGTGGTTCCAACAGCATGGGGCAACCTGCCACATTGCCATCGAAACAACAAGGTTGCTGCGATAAAGATTCCCTGCTCATTTCACCTTTCACAATGGCGATCAGAACTGACCACCGAGGACGTGCGATTTAACACCGTGTGACATCTCTGGGAGGGTATGTCAGATCTTGCGTTTAAGTGAACAGTCCACAAACCATCCCTAAACTAAAGCAGAAATCAGAATTGTCATGGGTCAAATTCAAGCAGAACTCTGCTCAACAGTCGTCGAAAATTTTGTCCACAGAGTAGATGAGTGTAGACGAAGCCGTGTAGGACATTGGCCTGATACTTCGTTTCATACTTTTTCAGTGTCCTTACCTTTCATGTTAACGTAATAATGCCAACAGTTTTCAAATAAGTTGTGTTTTACACTGAAGCACCAAAGAAACTGCTATAGGCATGCGTATACAGAGATATGTAAATAGGTAAAATACGGCGTTGAGGTCGGCAACGCCTGTATAAGACAAAAAAGGTCTGCCGAAGGTTACTGCTGCTACAATGGCAGGTTATCAAGACGTAAGTTAGTTTGAACGTGCTGTTATACCGGCGCACGAGCGATGGTATACAGTATCTCCGAGGTAGCGACGAAGTAAGGACTTTCTCGTACGACCATTTCACGAGTGTACCGTGAATATAAGGAATCAGGTAAAACATCAAATCTCCGACACCGCTGCGGCCGGAAAAAGATTCTGCAAGAAAGGGACCAAACACGTCTGAAGAGACTCTTTCAACGTGACAGAAGTGCAACCCATCCGCAAACTGCTGCTTATTTCAATGACGGGCCATCAACAAGTGTTAGCGTGCGACCCATTCAAGGAAATATCATCGATATGGGCTTTCGGAGCCGAAGGTCCACTCGTGTACCCTTGATGACTGCACAACACAAAGCTTTACGGATCGCCTAGGCCGGTTAACACCGACATTGGACTGTTGATGACTGGAAACATGTTGCCTGGTCGGACGAGTCTCGTTTCAAATTGTACCGATCGGATGGACGTGTACGGGCATGGAGACAACCTCATGAATCCACGGACCCTCCATGTCAGCAGGGGACTTTTCAAGCTAGTGCAGGCTTTGTAATGGTGTGGGGAGTGTGCAGTTGGAGTGATATGAGAGTCCTGATACGTCTCGATACGATTCTGACAGGTGACACGTACGTAAGCATCCTGTCTCATCACTTGCAGCCATTCATGTCCATCGTGCACTCCGACGGACTTGGGCAGTTCCAGCAGGACAGTGCGACACCAATAATTCCTACAGAGTGGCTCCAGGAACACTCTTTCGTGTTCAAACACTTGCGCTGGTCACTCAACTCCCCAGACGTGAACATTATTGAGCACATATGAGGTGCCTTGCAATGTACTGTTCAGAAGAGATCTCTACCCCCTCGTGCTCTTACGTATTTATGGACGGCGCCGCAGGATTTATGGTATCAGTTCCCACCAGCACCACTTCCGACATTAGTCGAGTTCATGTCACGTCATGTCGCGGCAGTTTCGTACGGTCGCGCGGGCCCTACACGATATTGGGCAGGTGTATCGGTTTCTGTGGCTCCACAGTGTATTGTTAAATTAAAAATAAATGGTTCAAATGGCTCTGAGCACTATGAGACTTAACTTCTGAGGTCATCAGTCCCCTAGAACTTAGAACTACTTAAACCTAACTAACCTAAGGACATCACACACATCCATGCCCAAGGCAGGATTCGAACCTGCGACCGTAGCGGTCGTGCGGTTCCAGACTGTAGCGCTTAGAACCGCTCGGCCACTCCGACGTTAAATTAAAAACTGCGTTCTTTATGTGACACTCGTTATTGAAGGACATATACGCAGACACACTCGCAGATATTCCGTCCGCAGAGACTTGTGCCTGCTAGGTATCTGAGTTGCTTCACCTGCGACTGTTTTATTGCACCGTTCGCAGTATTTTCGCAGGGCGGACAGCGCGGGTCTGCCTAGGCGAGGCCTCGCAGCGGGGGGCGCGTCATGCGATCCGCCATCCGAATTCAGGCCGCACTCGCCCGAGCGGACAATTAACCCGGCGACCAATTGGCGGTTGGCCGGCCGTGTTTTGCGCCCTTGTAGCCACCGCATCTGAAAGTCAATTCCCGGCCAGCGACACGGCACCGCGGTAATTACCGGCCGTGATTAACATTTCTCCGGCGAGTCGAGACCGTCGACAGTCGAGCAGGCCGTTTCGTAACTTTTCCCGCCGTGAGAAGACGGGCAGCGGCTGCCCCCTCCGGGTTTTTTGCGATCCTCCGCGGGCAGAGTTACGCGGCTGACGTTTTCTGTGGCGTGTTCCCCCCGGACGGACGTGGGGCGCGCGCCTTACCGTGCGGCGAATGCGCTGCGATCGCGGGACATGTTTGGAGCCGAGCTACAGCACTACCGGGGCTGTCCGTCGCGACGTCTACAACACTTCCGAAAGCGAACGTCTGTTCGGTGTGCTCGCTGCAGTGTCTCCGCCTTTCCTTTTGCTCCATTTGCCTTTACCTGCCAGGCGTGGGAAAAAGATTTTGCTGTATATGGGGGTAGCGCTCTTTGCCTGCATTGTCCTGTCACTAAGAACGACTGCAAATAGAACGGCACACAAACTAGTGCTGCATGAGCGACAGATGTAAGTTGGTTCCGAATGGCATCATACGACACCTGACACATCGACTGCTGTTTCCATTTATATGCAGCGTTTCCGAAGGGAAACATGAGGAGATTTTACATTTTACATGAGGTCAAAACAACATTTCAGTTAACGTAAAGCACCTGTTGTTTCAGTGTTACGCATGAAAATAATTTTACAAAAGTAATAAAGCAGTCGAGCCGGGCTGTTTAGAGACACTGAAAACATGCCTTTTCTTCACATTATTTTCACAATAGTAAATGAAGACAGACGAGCAGTAACATCAGCCTTTTGTATGACGAAAATGTACAACAAAAACTCAAAGTGAGACAGTCAAAAGATCTCAGTGGTTTTGGATATATCACAGTGAATAAGCAGCGTATATGTGAGAACCTGAGATATAAAATGTTGGACAAGCGTATCGAACCCCGTAAATCCATATTCAGGTTATTCATACATCGATTCACGATCATTTCTATGTATGTTACGGGGACTTACCTAATTACATCCATACATCAACTCACGATCGTTTCTATGCCTGTTACAGGGACATTCTAATTACGTACTATGCAAAGTAATGGTGGACGGCACGTGTAATAGGTATCGTATTGTAAGGAACTGGGGACCTAGAAACGACGGAGAGGCTTCGTCCCCACCGTAGCCGTCAGTGGTTCACAACCTCACAACAGGCTGCAGCAGTCCACTCACCCCACCGCCGCCCCACACCGAACCCAGAGTTATTGTGTGTTTCGGCCCCCAGTGGACCCCCTCGGGAACGTCTCACACCAGACGAGTGTAACCCCAAATGTTTGCGTGGTAAAGTAATTATGGTGTACGCGTACATGGAGACAGTATTAGCGCAGCAATCGCTGACATATTGTAATTGAGATAGAATAAGGGGAACCAGCCCGCATTCGCCGAGGCAGCTGGAAAACCGCCGTAAAAACCATCCACAGACTGGCCGACACACCGGACCTCGACACTAATCCGCCGGGCGGATTCGTGCCGAAGACCGGCACGCCTTCCCGCCTGGAAAGCAGTGCGTTAGAGCGCACGGTTAGCCGGGCGGGCTGTGTTACAGGTAACTAGCACGTGAACATAGACGTCCACGCGTTTGCAGCTGTAAAAGTGTATATTTGTGGTTGAGTTGCTTGTTTACACAATCACGACTGTAAATATGTCGATTAGCCATAAAATGAGGGACGTAAGAATCTCAAAATTGTTTAATTTTTACCAACGGCCTAGCAATACTATGCCAACAACAAAAAACAACATTTTGAAAAGAATTGCAGAAAAAAATAGGTTGTCAAATATCTTTAAGAAAACAGAATATACGACAAATAAAAGCGATGCTACAAATTTCGTGCATATAGATTGCAGGAAAATTAAAAAAATCTAAATACTCAGAATGATCTGGATCTGACTACAAGGAAGTAGAAAATATGGGAAAGAAAGACAAGAAATTATAAGGAATACATTGCGGTCAATATAAGACAGTTTGGTCAATAAAACACAGCGGTGAATACAGAAACAGGAGCAATGAAGTTCTGTAAAATGAGCAACTAACTGTAACGATATGAAAATGTAGTATGATATTTTACGACCATCTGGTTGGGATGAATGGAAACAAGATTTGCAACAGAATTTTTTAACATGTGTAACGCAACAAGTCTCCCTAGTGCAAGAAGCTACAGCAAATCAGACGTGATCTGAAACAGATGAAGACTAAAGAATTCTGGAGAGATGTTTCGGAGTAAGGTTTTAGATTCCCAACTCCGGTGAAAATCAACAAAGAAAAATCGAGAAAAGTGGCCGAAACAACAGCACTCTAATGGAATGAAAAATTATTGGAAAAAAATTGCAAGTTAAACCAAAATGGTCCGCAGGAGTGAAGAGAATGTAAGGTGATGAATCTGACAACAAACATTGAACAGCAAAAGTGAGCAGATGGCATGAGGTCAGTGAATTCCAGTCTACACCCACGCAGATGGCCGAGAGCCTTAACACTCCGCTTCCGTGATACGTGAAGAAATATCTGCCACGGATCGAAATGCCTCGCGGATTTACGACGAGGGCAGATTAGTTAGTTAATTTCGTGTTAAATGGTTCATTCTGCTCGATAAATCGTAATGATGTGGAGCGAGTCGTTTTACCTTCACATCGCAGATTAATGTATACATGTGGTTACATGCTGAACATTTCTAAGGTTTCTTTTTACTTTTTGTGAGCTAGTAGTTCCTACTCAACACCCTTTACACATTACAATAATGCAAATTCTTCTACGGAATACAAGCTGTTGTCAAGGGTAAACTTCGTCAGTTCGTTTTCAAGTTTTACTTTTCTGTCTGTCAGACATTTTATATCACTGGGTAAGTGATAAAAAATTTTTGTTGCTGAGCATTGTGCACCCCTTTGTGCGCTACAGACAACATTAATGTTTCCTTCTGGTATTGTAATGCGTACATCATTGTTCCTTTTGAACTGTAGTTATTATTTACAACGAACTCCATGAGCGAATAAATATACCCTGAAGCAGTAGTCAGAATGCCCAACCCCTTAATCAGATGTCTACTAGATGGTAGTGGTTGAGCATCAAGTATTATTCCTACAACATGTTTTTGGGCAACGAAGAGTTTTTTTTTTTTCTTAAAGAGGAGTTTCCCCAGAACATTATCCCACATGACTTCAGTGACTGAAAATATGAGAAATATGTCAACTTACTGATCTGTCTCTCCTCAAGATCTGTAATAATTGCATGTGGAAATGTGGTTGTACTAAGTTGTATTAGAAGTTCCAAAATATGCTTTTCCCAGTTTAAATTCTCATCGATATTGACACCAAAGAATTTTGAAGTTTCCATTCTAACTACTTGAATTAGTACCAACTGCTATCAGCTGTATCATTGGTACAGTACATCTAAATGTGCAGAACTGAATAGGTTGTGTCTTTTTAAAATTGGGAGTGAGACAATTCGCAGAAAAGCAGTCAGTGATAGTCTTAAGAACTTTGTTTACCATTTCTTCTCTTTCTGTATGCATGGATTGACTACAATACTAATATCACTTGCGAAAAGAACCCATTCTGCTTGTTTTATATTGGAGGGAACAACAGGGGACCTAAGACTGAGCCTTGGGGAACCCGTCTGTGCAGGCCGGTGTGGCTGAGCGGTTCTAGGAGCTTCAGTCTGGACCCGCGCGACCGCTACGGTCGCAGGTTCGAATCCTGCCTCTGGCATGGATGTGTGTGATGTCCTTAGGTTAGTTAGGTTTATTTTAGTTCTAAGTTATAGGGGACTGAAGACCACAGATGTTAAGTCCCATAGTGCTCAGAGCCATTTGAACCATTTGAACACATCTGTGATTTATCCCCAGTCAGAATTATATCCCCGGACTATACGGTTTGAATCGCTAAGTACAACTTCCCGCATTCTTTTAATCAGATATGATATAGTCCATTGTTTCGCTATGCCAACAATTCCGTAATATTTCAATTTATCAAGGAGAATGCTGTGATTTACAAAGTCAAATGCCTTAGATATGTCGCAGAAAATTCCAACTGGTGCCACTTTATTATTTAATGCTTGTAATGTCTGGTGAGTGAACATATAAAACGGGTAATCAGTTGAACAACTCTTCTGAAACACAAACTGTGATTTGCTGAGTATATTATTGCTGCTGAGGAGAGATACTATTGTAGAACAGGTATCTATTGTAGAACAGATAAGCTGACCAGCCTGACTGTGATTTTTAGTTCAAGTGGTTCAAATGACTCTGAGCACTATGGGACTTAACTTCTGAGGTCATCACTGCCCTAGAACTTAGAACTTCTTAAAGCTAACTAACCTAAGGACATCACACAAATCCATGCCCGAGGCAGGATTCGAACCTGTGACCGTAGCGGTCACACGGCTCCAGACTGTAGCGCCTAGAACAGCTCGGCCACCCCGGCCGGCTGTGATTTTTAGTCCGTTTCCCCACATCGAACAAGTAAATACCGGGATTGCACTCACCTCCCGCCCCAGTTTCACGCTGCATAAACATTTACAAAACGTTCTTACGCACTCTAGTCTCAGACTGGCGGAGACAGAGTACACGAATTCCGTCCTGGGAGAAACTGCGGCGTCGGGATGGGCATCAGGCCACCAGCTACCGCTAAAATTGCCAAAACCCGTACGACAATGCCGACCCGGTATATAAACGGGAACACGTAAAAAGAAGAAGAAGTGGATGCCAGTCCATGCGACGGGCTAAAGCTTCAGCAGCACCGGCTGCGAAGCGGGTGCGGAGCACAGCACTCGTTCGCTGGTCACGTTCCCAGGCGCCGACGGCCAACGACGAACAAAACGGCGGGCCCGGCGCGCAGTGGAGGGGGCATTGTCACTGCCAATAAGGCGAGGCGTGGTGTGCTGTACTGCCGCAACCAGGGCAGTGCCACTGACACGAGGACGCAGCCGCGTCAGTGTCTTAACCAGCATCACTCCTGACTCGGTAGCAGTTCTCTGCTGCTTGCAGCACACACGACCGTCGCAACTAGAGATGAGATCTACCAAGACTACGGTTCGGTTGTTTCGGTGCACTACATAAATGACGTAGTAAATGGTATTTCAAATGGTTCAAATGGCTCGAAGCACTATGGGACTTAACTTCTGAGGTCATCAGTTCCCTAGACTTAGAACTACTTAAACGTAACTAACCTAAGGACATCACACACATCCATGCCCGAGGCAGGATTCGAACCTGCAACCGTAGCAGCAGCGCGGTTCCAGACTGAAGCTCCTAGAGCCGCTCATTCACCGCGGCCGGCACTAAATGGCAGTATTACCGTTATTATTTGTTCCATTGGTAAAGAACGAAACATAAATGAACGTTAGAGAGACAATCTGTGAGCCGCCCACTACGGTTTGGTTTTAGTTCGTTAGTTAGTTAGTTAGTTTTGCACATAATTAGAACCTCATTTTGTTCACTCCTAGTTCATTGTGTATTTTACATAATTAGAAACCATAAATTACATTTTATAAATAACAAAAGTTGGTTGATAGAGTAACTTCTGCGCTTTTATGCAGGCAAATCCATTACTTTTGATGCAAGTACAGTTTACATGTACAAACTTAAAAAAAAAAATGTATAGTTAGTGTTGTTACGAGGGTTGTTCGGAAAGCAAGGTCCGATCGGTCACGAAATGAAAATCACAGTGAAAATCAAAAAAATTGTATTCGCAACAGTTAGCCACACCTTCCAGCTACCTCTCAACATATTCGTCACTTCGACATAGACATTTGTCTTGGCATTGTACAAACTTTCCAGTACCCTCGTCACAGGAAGCTTCTCTAGGCTGGTCTGCCTTTCGTTGTTTGTGCCAAAATGTTGTCTTCATAGCCAGCGGTTCATGCGAGCAGAGATCAACAGTGGAACGAACAAATTAAGAGCTGTACTGTGGGTTACTTCCCATCGAAAACGCTGCAAAATACACCTGAAAAGTGTCTTGAAGAAAGAAACGCACGACATTTATATTATGTGGGCTGCATAGCTTCAGACGAAATCTCTCAGCAGATCCTCATACTTGGAGGGAGATACTACTGTTTTAGGCATTTCTGCGTGATCACTTTGTGCTCTGAACTGAGAATACGCACGTGAAGCGATCGACAGGGACACTAAAGACACCGGCCAAGACATCTGTGCAAAGTTCTATGGGATTTTCACAGTGGTTTCCATTTCGCGTCTAATCGGACCTTACTTTCCGAATACACCTCGTATTATGTCATCAATAGAACGTCCATCATAGTCAAAAGCAAGAGTTTCCTCTTATTATTGATAAGTACGAAAGCTATTTATGAATTGCAGAAACATGTTTTTAAGCTCGTCATTGTACTGAAGGGATGTATAACATGTTTTCGTTCTGAGTTTTTGTTTTTTTGTTTTTTCTTAATTCTACCTTTTTTTGAGGGAATTACATTTGTGAGCGCTATATGATAAACCTGCATTTTTTTAAATGTTTGCTACAATATTCGTCTCTTCCACGTTACAAAGCAACAGTTTTTAAATAAAACACGAATTAAACACTGACAGCTTCAGTTTTGCTATAAGTGCTATTTACTTTTAAGTAACTGACAGGAAGATAACTATGTGGAACAAAAACGTTCCGGAAGTCACACGGCCCCTTGTATGTCCTAACTCTGTGTCTAGACGGTTTACTATTTTCGGTTTCTGAGTGAACGATGTAAGACACTGATCGCATGTGCAAACAAAGGGCTCGAAATGAGGTAACGCCCGATACGTATGCAAGACTCCTAACGTACAGGTTACGCGAGTACAATCCTAACTGACCACAGCTGCTAGGGAAAACTACCGTGGAGTACGCTTGCTTACGATAGTCTGCGGTAGCGTACGGTATATATACAACTCTAGTCGCAGCATCTCACGACTCCATTTCTCGCACATCACCTCCTGCCTTTCTAAATCCACAGAATTTCTTTCGCCGAATGTAGAACCGTCAACACCAGAGATTTGACACAGCACTTTTTTTTTCTTTGTCGTTTTTCTTCTCACTCACTCTCTATCTATCTCTCTCCCTCTATTTTCCCTCAGCTTTCGCGTCATACTCTTTCCTGTACCTCTGTGTCGGGCTTGGTATTCTAGTCGTAAGGAGCATGCACGGAAATCGGTAGGTCGCGAGATCGAATCCCGTTCCGACTACTGAATTTTTAGTGTATCCTTAACCAAGCATTCATTTCTGTATGATGTGTAGATCCGCGAGGAACGATAAGTTGTTCTAAATCTGTGGTAAACTGTTAAGTCCCCTTCTCCAGAAAAGGTTATTGCGGTAGGTTAGCGACATGCTAGTTGCCGAAGTTACGTTGGATAGAAAGATTTCCAGTAGCATGTTGAGCCACAGGGAATATTTTTAGTGGCCTCTCCAGACGGTGTTTTGGTGTCGAGTGAGGTGACTCAAGAACAACATTTGAATTCGGGAGGGTTATAGTAGAATAGAAAAACTTGTAGAGGGCAGTGTTCGCAAAAATCAATTTTTGTTCTGGAGAAATTTAGGAACATGCGAGGCGGGACTGACACTACGGCATATGTTCGAAGATAAAATGAAGAAAGGCGAACCAACTGTTGTAGCAACTGCAGAGTCATAAGTAAGTTTTCGTAATTCTGGCAATATACTCTCTGAAACTCCGAAGGCAGTGTGGATAAAATACAGGAAGCGAAAGGTTACCTACAATTTATGTAGAAAACAGACTGCAGTTGTCTTGAAAATAGGTTATAAGATGAATATCATCAAAATTAAAACACGTGTGATCGAACGTAGCCAAACTGAATCAAGAGAAGCTGAGCGAATTAGACTAGAAAATGAGACGCTGAGAGTAGTAGATGAGGTTCGGTACTAGGGGAGCAAAACCACCGACGATGGCAGAAGTAAAGTGGATATAAATTGTGTACTAACAGCACTAAAAAAGGTGTTTCAGAAAAAGTGAAAATCTGAGATAGACGTGTGTGAGGAAGGTTTTTTCCGAAAGTACTTGTCTGGAGTGTAGCATCATACAGAAGTGAAATGTGGATTATAAATAGTGGAGATAAGAAGACAATAGATGTTTTTGATATATAGTGCTACAGAAGGACGCTGAAGATCAGATGGATGGATCGGATAACTAATGAAAAAGTACTGACTCGAATCGGGTAGAAAATAAAGTTATGACACAACTTGATAAAAGAAGGGATCGTTTGATTGACGGATTCTGGTTATATCAAGGTTTTATCGATTTGGTTATGAAAGGAACTGAAGGAGAAGAACAAGGCTTGACAACAGCTAACAGATACAAAGGTGATGTACATTGTAAGAGTTATGCAGAGCTGAGGAGGTATGCACAGGAGAAACTAGCGTAGAGAGGTACTGATCGTCGGACGCTCGACCGCAACAAGATGATTCAAATCCAGATTTCTATTTTCTGTGGTTTCCCTTAAATGATTAACAGAAATGCCAGGGTGTCTCCTCTGGAATGGAACGTCCAATACTTCCTCCCAACCTTCTTCATCCTAAACTCATGGACCAATTCTAGCGTTCTTTTTGCCACATCAAGTGCCATCTAGTGGCATTCTGCAAACCGGACAGGTCAGTCTTTCCAGTATAATCTGCTCTCTGCCGGGAAATGTAATTTCGTGTGTGCGTAACAACACCTTCTATGTCCTTTGTCCACGCAGGTACTGATTAATGGCTGATAGGCCAGGTAACCTGGAGACACCTTAACGGACGAAAGTGTGCCTCGGCCAGGCAAGCAATGCAACGGGCAGATTTGTGCAGTTTGTGAGGTGTTACAGAGTAAAGCATTTTTATAGACCAAGTTGTGTACTCTACTCATCGAACGGAAATAAGGGGAGAGCAGTGAGTGCTCTCGTATTGTACGTTCAAAACTTACGTATACCAATGCAGGTCCAGAGGCCTGCAAGTGAACTGCGTACAGTGTCTCTTGATCTGTTGAGACACTTTCTATCCCTACTCCCAATCTTACTTCTGCATATGTGGTGACAATTAGCTGTCTTGTGTTACACTATTATCAATCGAAATTTACCAACTTTGCATAATCTTCTTCTTTCGTTCAAATGGTTCAAATGGCTCTGAGCACTATGGGACCTAACATCTGAGGTCATCAGTCCCCTAGAACATAGAACTACTTAAACCTAACTAACCTAAGGACATCACACACATCCATGCCCGAGGCAGGATTCGAACCTGCGACCGTAGCGGTTACGCGGTTCCAGACTGAAGCGCCTAGAACCACAGGGCCAACCCGGCCGGCTCTTTTTCTTTAATTGCTTTGTATGCAAGTGGCATTGTTGGCAGAACAGCGTTCGGATGTATGGAATACTGCCTAAAATGTAGCCATAAACTGGATACTATCCCAAAAAAATGGCCGTTAATTTATTAGAATCATTCGATCCTGATTTGGCTCAACCCCATTTCTATCCAACAAATAAGATATAAGAGCAGCTTTGTAATACCACAAAGCAGTAAATGCTATGTCACTTCACGCACATATTTTGTCTGCAACATTCACAACATTTTTTTTTTTTTTTTTGCTTAAGTGACGTTTCTTCTAGATTAAATATTAAGTTTTGTGATTCCATTATCGATTTCCTTCGATAGCGTCATGTTACACAAAACAGCAAAGGCCCATATTTTGCACGAATCTATTTTAACTGTACCGGACTCAGGCACCAGTGCTCTGTAGGATGTCAGATATTTATTTTACTACTCGCAGTGGCACAAAGCTGCTGCTCCTAGCTCTTTGTCCGTACGAAAAACCCTTGTCAGCCACATAAGACACCTGAAGCGGAACGAATGACACAGGCAATGATGCGTGTAAGTGCGGGCCGCTTCCGTTCTTTGTGCACACAAAGTAATTGTTTTACGGCTCAGAACAAAACTCTAGCGGTCACTGTGCTGAGAAATAACTTCAGTCTCAGGTTACACCACTCACCCTGGCAAATGGTTCCGAGAAAACCACAAAAACTCGTGTGATTATAGCTGATTTACAACACGCTTAGGATGTCACAAATAAACAAGATGACAGAAGATGACAAAGGAATACAACGCCGTTTAATATCAAGAAGGCAGTGATATTCCCATCTACGTAGCCACAAAATCAATTGCAGGAACAAGAAAGTAACAACAAAACAACGTACTGAGTCCCAAATAGGAGATGCGACGTCCGGCACAGAATGCCAAGTTGAGGTTGCAGAACGCTTTATATTACACCTGGTGGGAGTAGAAATGTTTTCAGAACAATAGATCTTCGTTCTTAGTTCTTTGTTAGCACTGCGATTTAAATTTCATTTATGACTTTTCGGCTCTCGTATTTTGTGTACTGATTTCTGAAAACCATGATGCGGATATTAGGCCATCCTACGTGATATACAGATGTAATATAAAGTACTGTACATTATTCTTTGACTTCGAGGTAAACCCGTATTGGAATCTTACTGATCGTTTGAGATATGGTCTTGTAAAAGGATGTTGAAAATTAGATGCTGTCCGCAGTATAGGTGAAGAAAGGAACACATGGAAAGCACTGACAAGAAGAAGGTACAGGATGATGGGACGTGGTACTAGGGGGAGCCGTAGAGGTAAAAACTATGGAAGAAGACAAAGGTTGGAATATATGCAACAAAAAATTCAGAACGTGTGGTGCAAGTGCTACTCTCAGATGAAGAGGCTTGCACAATAAAGGAATTTGTGGCAGGTTGCATCAAGACTAACGACTCAAAAAAAGAAATAATTCTGCTGATTCGGATTTATGCGAAATTCGATATGGAATCAACAATAAAAAATTCTCTCCTCCATTTAGTCAATCGAAGGTTACACATCCAGTGGCTTGTCAGTTGATGGCACGGTGCTTTAAAAAAATAGGGTGGGGGGTGAGTGGGGGGGGGGGGGGAGGAGAATTACTTGAAACATCGAGATTACATCCTTTTATTCACTCATGGGTTTTAATTTAATTATCTGAGAAATCAGAGGTATAATTACTTTTTATAGTACAAGACAAGATTGATGTTACGTTGCCTGTTGTGGATAGTGATACTATGTGAGGCCACAAATAATCTGTATTTGTGTAGTTATCGTCATATTTCAAGTCAGAGAGGAATCAATAGTAAACAAGGCGAATTAATAGTTGAAATACGTACGAATCTTTCGTGTAAGAGGAATGACAAGACAAAGCGAATCTGTTCAAGAACATCGCAATGATCTACGAGAGAATTATATCAAAATTTGAAGGTCATATTGAAAGTACGGCACGAATAACCTACTGGAACGTAAAATCTCTTAGCAATTGTGCATGAAGACGACAGTGCGTTAAGAAATGTTATGATCTTGGCTCATTACATTGAGGGTGGCATTTCATTTCGTGGATGACTTATCTCGATTAGGTTTCTGTGATTACAAGGAAAATTTAAAATAAACGTTTCGCGTTGTGGAGGACACAGCTTATTCTTTCTGCTTTACCTACACATGTTTCAGCAATTTTTGTGCTGCTTCCGATAATTAAGTTTCAGACATCACAAATAAGTAGACGATTTCGCCGTATGGGTCCAGGCGGATCTCGCAAAGTATGAGAAATACGTTGCAAATAGCAAAGAAGGAAAATGAGCTTAGAAATTCCTGTAGAACAGAAAACAGCTCAGATGGTAAATTCCGTGCTTGCTGGTATTCTGAATTTGAAGCATGGAGAGGAACGAACGTAGAAATTAACAACCGTAACTCATTAGTGCATATTACAGGTTATGTATTAATTTCTCAATAAACACGCATTTTTTTGGTGACATCCTGTTAATTTACGGCTGGCGCAAAGTATGCAGAAAAACGATCCGAATACGTTTGATGTTCATGATAATGATCCACGTGTATTTCACGCTTAGAGCAGAATACGGAAGTGTTAATGGTAGTCGTCGGCTGAAGCAAATAAACTGAAGGAAATAATATTAGTTACTGCCTCTGAGAATACTGTTCTCCTGTCTTCCGTATTCAGTTCCGTGTAACGAAGCGTTTCGCCATAATGAAGTGAGCTTAGTTTTCACGTACCGCAGGTAGCAGTTTCAGACGATCTCACTCAGTAGTTTTGAAAACTAACCGTGTGGCTCAGAAAATGGGGGTCGTGCCCGGGTTCCCGGGTTCGTTTCCCAGCGGGGTCAGGGATTTTCTCTGCCTCAGAGCCATTTGAACCATTTGAATCAGAAAATGGGGACAAACCAAGCTCGACCGCCGCGCTGACCGTATACCTGCTAAGGACACCGGCCGGTACCACCCAGAACGTAACAGCCGACTTTTTAAAAGCTGTTACCTCAGCAGCAGGTAGAAGCGCAAAGAAAAGACCTGTCTTTGAGGCGGCTAGCTACGAAAGCGGCACCAGGAAAAAATATCTTCGTTTCCCAACTGAACGAAACCTTGTACAGTCTCAATATAAGCGGCTTCACATTCAGAATTTAGCAAGCATCTAATTTAAGAATTTTAACTTACCATCTCTTAATCCTTAGATCGGTGTTACTTATTGCTGGAGGATTGGGTAATTATAGGAATAGTTTCAAACGAAATCTCGCCACTCATCAGTAGTCATGGAAGAGAAGACGCAACAGCAAAACGTTTCCGTGTTTAGTGACATTTATGCGAAATACATATTTTTTTTTAGCGCGATTTAGCATCCAGAGAAAATGCGTACTTCCGCGTTGCGGTGGTATAGCGTTTTATTTCTCATCTACATCGCTAGCAAGAATCGTGATGCAGCCATTGCTAAGTGGAATCTGTTTATACGCAGATGGATCACGATAAGAGCTACAGGATGTAGCCGTCTTTTTTGACTGGTTTTACATTTTATCATACTCCAGAGCAGCTCTCGGGTATTTGCGTTTCACGGGCAGAGTTCTGTGTAATATCATATATGAGGAAGCCTTACAACCCCAAACAATACTTCAGTTTTTCCTACTTTTGTCCAGTTTTCCAAAACTTCACTGAAAGGTTCCTCGAAAGGCTTTACTAGAGCTACATTCACAAAGCAAGATATTGTGAAGCCTGTCTCAGCAACAGTCTATATGATACAATAATTTTATCTTGGAACACTTACATTTGGTCAGTGTTTGCATAGAAAAACAACAATATGGAAGTTATGAGTCCGCCTTGATGCAAAACACTTTGTTATTTGTTTACTTATTTATTCCACAAACTAGTTTCGGTGACAAATATCGCCATCATCAGTGGGTTCTTTACAAGATGCAGAAAATAGAACAGTTATGGCTCTGAGCACTATGCGACTTAACTTCTGAAGTCATCAGTCGCCTATAACTTAGAACTAATTGAACCTAACTAACCTAAGGACATCACACACATCCACGCCCGAGGCAGGATTCGAACCGGCGACCGTAGCGGTCACGAGGTTCCAAACTGAAGCGCCTAGAACCGCACGGCCACTCCGGCCGGCTGGCCTGATCAGATGAGTACTGATTTCAGTTGGGAAGAGCTGATGGTAGGTTTCGATCTTGGCGCAGGCCCCACGAAGCCATGGACCCAAGTTGACAGCAAGGCACTGTGCAAGCTGGTTGTGACCCCATACTGGTGTAGGTTGTGTTTTAACGGAATGGTCCAACTAAACGGATCAGTGACTGGGAGTGGTTATGGTCACCTACTTGACCGTTTGCAGTCATTCATTGACTTCATGCTCCAAACAACGATAGAATTTTTATGGATAATGCGCCATGCCACTGGCCCACAATTGTTCGCGACTAGTTTGAAGAGCATTCCAGACAATTCGAGTGAATGATTTGGCCACCCAGACTGCCCGACATGAAATCCAGCGTATATTTATGGGACATAATCGAGAGATCAGTTCGTGCACAAAGTCCAGTGCCGGCATCGCTTTCGCAAATATGGACGGCTATAGAGGCAACATGGCTCCGTATTTCTGCAATAGGCTTCCAACGACTAGTTGAGTCTAAACCACGTCAAGCAGCTGCACTAAACCACGCAGACGTGTTATTAGGAGATATGAAGATGGCATCTATTCTTTCGGACATATCGTTTAAGGTTAACCGGCTGATGACCTTATTCACTGCGGATGCACAGGATTTGCCCGAACTGTTACGGCTTTCCACATGCGGCGCCTGACATCCATCCTCGGAGTAACGTGGAAGGACCGAGTGACCAACGAAGCAGTGTTGTCTAAAACTAACTGCAACAGTATTTCAGCTATCTTAAAGCAGAGACGACTCCGCTGGCTGGGACACTTCCACCGAATGGATCCTGACAGATTACCACGTGAGGTGACGCTTGGAGAGATCTCTCTAGCCAAAAGACCTGTAGGACGTCCTGTATTGAGGTTCAAGGACTCCTGTAAACGAGATATGGAGAGCTTTGGAATCGACACAAACGGATGGGAGGCA
Organism: Schistocerca americana; assembly: GCF_021461395.2. Lineage (NCBI taxonomy): Eukaryota > Metazoa > Arthropoda > Insecta > Orthoptera > Acrididae > Schistocerca > Schistocerca americana. Next base: position 287,804,587 of record NC_060121.1, on the reverse strand, counting down.
CGGGCTAGCATGAGACCAGAGTGGCGTGATGATATATCATCTGGAATGTCGAAGCACGATGAAGGCTTGTTAGACAGATTAAGGCAGAAAAAGCTTCGTAATGTTATCACTGCTCCTGCCTCAGCAGCCAGATACACTTGTGACAATTGCGGCAAGAGATGCCGTGCTGTCATGCGACCCATAAACACACAGACACTGCAACAATCATCTACCAAGATGTCGTGGCCAATATATATACGGGACTCGGTGGATTGTCTTCAGCGAGTAATGGTTATAATGGCAGGGGTCTACGAATGTAATGTGTGGACTTTTTCTTTCACTAGCTGCTTATATTTTATGACCCACCGTCTAATTTCTTATGGTGGGTCGTATGTTGCCACTTAGCCGCTGTGACTGGGTCCGGGGTCCGGAGTGACTGAAAGTAACACCACACCGGCTCCCGTCCCCACTCACACTGTTGCCCGTGTCCCGCCACGTGGAGGCGGGCTCTGTTTAGATCCATTTGATATCTTTTTTTTGTGCAGCATTAGAAAAACTTATAACTAATACAAAATCAAGTAAGATATTAATAAACAAAACGAAATTAAATATTTACAAAGAATGAACGAAGAGAACTGAATAGAGAAGGGATAGATATAATTCTGCCCGTCACCTGGTTGTTGGCGGCGGCCTGGGTCTTGGAATGACCCTCAAGACGCTGGCCGTTGCTCACCATGCCTTTAACATCTACCATCCTAAAAACTAGAAGAGATTAGGGTACGTTAAAACTAGAAACTAAGACTAAGACCTCCATGTCCAGCCTGCTAAACTATTTACGATATACAATAGAGAGGTAACTGATTTTGTGCTTGGCTCAAAGTTGCTAATGAAAGGGTACTTGTGGTAAAAGTAATAAGGTAATGACGCTAACGGTTTGTGTTGAGCCTATAAGGCTCCTAGTAGAGTACATCAGGCGCAAGCACCTCCCGGCCCCGCCGACAACACGACCTGATCGGTGGTTTTCCCGGATCTACCATAGGTATCCGTCGGGTTGGGCTCAAAAGAGAGGAACCACACTTAAGATCCTTCCATCCAGGACGTGCGCCGCCTCTTACCAGGGGGGCGTAGGTCCCTTGAAGAGGTGCCTAACTTTAAGCTTCAGATCAGCAGTTGTTAGTGTAGCGAAGGTTGAGGTATAGGCTGTGTAGGTTGGTTTTACAAACAGTTCACGCTGAGCCAATGAGACTTACAATGATACGTGGTGTGGCAGTTAGCACCATCCGGCCCCGCCAGCAACAATCATCTACCAAGATGTCGTGGCCAATATATACACGGGACTCGGTGGAGTAATGGTTATAATGGCAGGGGTCTACGAATGTAATGTGTGGACTATAAGTTGAGACTGTGGGTCTCACGGGGAGCGTGCTGGCGATAAATCTCTGCAGTCGCACTATCTTCTGTGCCCTCGGTGGCTCAGATGGACAGGAGCGCCGTGGTCCCGTGGTTAGCGTGAGCAGCTGCGGAACGAGAGGTCCATGGTTCAAGTCTTCCCTCGAATGAAAAGTTTAACTTTCGTTCGGTCAGAGGGTTAGCTGCCCTCTGTAATAAAAAACTGAGGTGACCGATCAACAACGAACTTAAAACGGATGTCTTACGACGTCCGCCCCGAGCAGATGCAACGAACGAAAGCGAAGAAAAAAAAAAAAAGATGGATAGAGCGTCTGCCATGTAAGCAGGAAATCCCGGGTTCGAGTCCCGGTGGGAGCACACATTTTCAGCTGTTCCCGTTGATGTATATCAACGCACGTCAGCAGCTAATGGTATTGATTTAATTGTAATTTCATGTTATTACGAGGTATCTCATGATTTTTGTCACTTCATTTAATTTTAATTGCTGTAGTCTGGATTCTGCGTAACTCTGGAGTCCACCTTCGTCACAGGCCATAGAGGACAAGGTCACCCGAACACTTGCCAGCAGAAGCACCGGATGTGCAGCTCACACGCCGCCTTGCCCGAACGCCTCCACTCTTACGTTAAGGGGCCCAGCTGTTGCACTGCGTTCGCTGCCTCGGATGATGGAATATTAATTGCGAACGTTCCTGTGTAAGAGGCCCGATGTAAACTGGCGCAGGTAGCCGACGGCGTGTTTTCTGGCGGTGGCGGGACGGGTCCCTAATTCGGCGGTCATTACGGAAGCGGCCGGAAGCTGTGGCTGCCTCGGGCGCTCCCTCTTGGCCGCTAGTGGCCCCAGCCCACGTGGCTGCCACGCGCCGCCTGCCGCAGAGGTGTCGCCGCCCCCGCAGCTCACACGCGAGGCGTGGGCGGCGGCGGCGGCATCACGGCGGTGGTAGGCATGTGGCGTCACGCTCTAGCGGCGGGGGACGGCGCGAGGCCGGAACGTCGAGGGGCATTGTTATGAGCTGCTCACCCCATTGTCTAGGGGTGGCTCCCCCTGTCGGTATCAACTGAACCAATGCTGATACATGGGTATTTTAGCGCCCGCACCATAATACAGCTGCCAACCCTCCTAATGTGCTAACATATGGGGTAAATTATACTGTAGGTACACCATCGACCTGTGACTTCACATCCATCAGACGAAAACATTATTCGTTATGGCCTCTACAATTTTCATTTTATTTACTGTTGACCAGTTTCGACCTTTTATTTATTGCTAAGCAACCTATAAACATGCCAATGACCTTCCCGTCAGATCGCCGAAGTTAAGCTCTGTCAGGTTGGGCTAGCACTTGGATTGGTGACCATCCGGTCTGCCGAACGCTGTTGGCAAGCGGGTTGCACTCAGTCCTTGTGAGGCAAACTGAGGAGCTACTTGATTGAGAAGTAGCGACTCCGGTCTCGGAAACTGACACACAACCGGGAGAGCGGTGTGCTGACCACATGCCCTTCCATATCCACATCCATTCACGCCTGTGGGCTGACACAGCGGCAGGTCGGTACCGATGGGCCTTCTTGGCCTGTTCGGGAGGAGTTAAGTTAACCTAAAAACATGCAAAACACAGAAAGAATAAAACATGTAATTTACAGGGGTTTGACAAATATGCGGACACATTGCAATAAACGCATGAATGAACATGAATGCAAATAACATCCAAACGTGATGCCGAAGCTAACCTGGACTAGGGAGCAATGAACGAAAATAGTATAGTCAGATGAAACTTGTTTCCAACTTCTGGCCGACTTTACATCTTAAAGAGCGAAACGTGGTAGGGGTTCGGTGGTGATTTGGGCAGCCAGATCGTGGTATTCCGCGCGATCCATGGGTACTGTCGAAGGTCGCAATACTGTCAAGGATTATGCGACCAGTTTGGCTGATTAGGTCCATCTCATGGCACAACGTTTACTCCCCAATGATGACGGTGCTTTCCAAGTCGACAGGGCCCAGATCAGGACGGGGTTTTTGGGCACGATGATAAACTGTCGGGTTTTCCCTGGCCACAACAATCACAAGATCTCAATATTATTGAGCCTTTGTGGTCTATTTGATCGCTAATCACTTCCATCAACATTACCTGAAATCGGTACTATTTTGTAGGAAGAATGGTATGAGATTTCCTTGAAAGCCATACAGGAAAGTATTGTGGTTTTTCAATATCTTTGTCCACCCTCAGTGTAACCTTTAGGCGGCGCGGCTGAAGACCGAGAAGACTTTATTCAGAGTCTCTTCATACTTTGCACAGGAAAAATTACTGTACAGGCGATAATTTTCCTAATTTTACGATCGTAATCATTATGAGACATATATACAGACGAGAGATTTATACGGACGGCAATAATATGTTTCTCTGCTCATCTTGGAAAGCCAACTTTCGGAAATTTAAATCTTTCCGAGATGTGCGAAATCCTGCTCGTAGTGTAGTTTGTTCAGCAGGAAATCCTGAGTAACACCCCTGCCTGACGAATAAAATCTGAGTCTCTTGTATACGACTGTAAGACAATTATTCTGTGCAATTTAGTTATATTTTTGTTTATTTTGGTAGTACTGACTCTCTACGTTGATGACGCATGGTTTGTTTATTTGTTTTTTTTTTTTTCAAGTTGCTAGGTTAGTTTCGTTAAAGCTGACGTGCTGTTAATCACTGTCTATTTGCACCAAACAAGATCAACGTTCCGTGATCCGTTTTTTGTGGACGGAAGGCGTATCGGGGGGCCGAAATTCATCGACGACCTTCGGTACAGTACGGGAACTGTGTTTTGCCGCAATGGAGTGTGTAAGAATGGATTGAAAAATTCTTAAATGGCTGCACAAGTGTTACGCACGATGAAGGAACCGGACGACCGGGGCCACAAATGGAGAAACCATTGAGCGTTCACGTGAAATGATTCTCTTAGACAGACGATTAACTATTGACGTAGTGGCACATCGTCTGTATATTAGTCACGGTTCTGCCTACGAAATCATCCACAATAGACTTGGGTTTCGTAAAGTTTGTGCAAGATGGGCCCCAAAACAACTCACACAGTTGCATAAGCAAACGACCTTGGACATCTGCCGAAAACATTTGGGTCGCTATGGTAACGAAAGCGAAAACTTGTTGCACAGGATCACTACTGGCGACAAAATATGGATGCATTATTACGAGCCGGAGAGTAAACGGCCGAATATGGAGTGGAAACATCCAAATTCGCCGTGCAAGAAAAAGTTCAAGACCCGACCGTCCGCAGGAAAACTTATGCTTACGGTTTTCTGGGACGCAGAACGTCCAGTACTGGAACATTATGGGGAAAGGGGCACAACAATAAACAATGTACGTTACAGTGAGATGCTTACTGCCAGGGTAAATCCTGCAATTCGAAGCAAACGCCGAGGATTGCTGTCAAAAGGTGTTGTGTTGTTGCACGACAATGCCCGTCCGCATACTGCTGCCCACACTGCTGAAACGCTCCATAAACTCAAATTTGAAGTACTGGATCATCCTCCATATAGTCCTGATCTTGTACCTTCTATCACTTGTTTGGTCCACTCAAACAGGCATTAATGGACCGTCGATTTGCCTCGGACGAAGTAGTGAAAGAAGCGGTGCATTCCTCGTTCGCAGCTCAACCGAGAACCTTCTTTTATGAGGGCATCAGGATGCTGGTACAACGATGGACCAAGTGCGCTGAAACGCAAGGAGACTATGTTGAAAAGTAATGTTCTTGTAAGTTTCCTATTTAATTACAATAAAATTTACCTACATATATAGACAGGAGTGACACCACCAGCACTCGACCAATGGTGTAAACGCCCAGAAGATGACCCATACGTTGGGTTAAAACCGGTTGGCGGTATAATAATAATAAATGCGATTAAGACTGTTTTTGAATAATTGATGTGCCAGCCTTTTGCCCTGGCCCGCCAGATCAGCACACTTGTCGCCAGTCGAAAATATATAGGATATTGTGAAACGACGGGCGCAGCGCTGTGACGTAGTGCCAACCACCATAGACGAACTCAGGAATCATGTGAATGAAGCGTAGATGGCTATACGACAGGACGCCATTTGCGCCTTACACGCGTCGATACCACCACGCATGGAAGAAGTTATCAGGGCCCGTGATGATGATGATGATGATGTTTGGTTTTGTGGGGCGCTCAACTGCGCTGTTATCAGCGCTCATCCAAATTCCCAACCTTTGCTCAGTCCAAACACGCCACTTTCATGAATGATGATGAAATGATGAGGACAACACAAACACCCAGTCATCTCGGGGCAGGTGAAAATCCCTGACCCCGCCGGGAATCGAACCCGGGACGCCGGCCGCGGTGGTCTAGCGGTTCTAGGCGCTCAGTCCGGAACCGCGGGACTGTTACGATCGCAGGTTCGAATCCTGCCTCGGGCATGGATGTGTGTGATGTCCGTAGGTTAGTTAGGTTTAAGTAGTTCTAAGTTCTATGGGACTGATGACCACAGATGTTAAGTCCCATAGTGCTCAGAGCCATTTGAACCCAGGACGCCGTGTTCGGGAAGCGAGAACGCGACCGCGAGACTACGAGCTGCGGACCAGGGCTCGTGGCGGACCCTGCGCCTACTAGGCAACAGGACACTAACTTGAAACGTCCCCTTCCTAAAATTATAAATGACTGTGCTGGTAAACTTCTACGTTATTTGATTTTCAAGCAGCTGAGCAAAACTCAACGTACTCAAACAGTTTTCTTTTTACTTAATCTAATCATCACTAAACTGACACACAATATTTTTAGCGCAACGCAATCTGACTTTCAATAATCCCTACAAAAGAAAGGCCCTGACTAACAATAACCTTTACCTTTCATGAATCACTTTCCGCACAAAAATCTTCGTTACTCAAACTACTGCAATACAGCGAACGCGAATACTGCCAGCTAATAAATGATTCTAACTACTGAAGGCATAGTTAGAAAATGAAAGATTTTGATAGAGGACAAACAATGTATTTACCTTAATAGTGTTCAAAAGTCATAATATATATAGCAGTTCATGGCATCCAATCTTACAAATTTACTGTCTCTGATGGACACACGTCCAGATCGTCCGCTCTCAAAATTCCGTCATCTCTCTCCCCACATCCACCACTGCTGGCGGCTCACCTCCACGCGCTGTTAACATCCAGCTGCCCAACACAACAATGGCAGACAACAATGCAAACTAGCCACAGACTGCACACAGCACAGCCAGTGGTTATAATACAGAGCGCTACGTGACGTTACCAATAAGAAAACCTAAACAGCCTACTTACAAACTGAACCAAGGTGATTGAAAAGCTAATCATTCCTGCAGAACATGCTAATCTACATGTCCTATGAATATGAAGGTCCTATCTCTAGTCGTTCAATGTGTTCGGTTTTCTTTTTTCTGAAGATGAGCGTATTGCAGCGTAAATGACCATCGGTTTGGTTCGGCTGTTTGGGGATGGAGACCAGACAGCGAGGTCATCGGTCTCATCGGATTAGGGAAGGACGGGGAAGCAAGTCGGCCGTGCCCTTTGAAATGAACCATCCCGGCATTTGCCTGGAGCGATTTAAGGAAATTACAGAAAACATAAATCAGAATGCGCCGGACGCGGGATTGAACCGTCGTCCTCCCGAATGCGAGTCCAGTGGCTAACCACTGCGCCATCTCGCTCGGTCACAAAAGACCATCGTCTCAGCAGAGTAACAAGCTGAGCAGTTGGGCAGGGATCGCTGCTTGGCTCTGTAGACTGGGAGCTCCGTGTTTAGCGAGCCAGCAGTGTCCCCCGGGCTGGGGCCACGTCCGCCGGAGCGTGGAGGCGCTTATAATTAATGGGGCATTAACGAGCGGCCGGTGCGCGGCCATCTACAAGTGCTCGCAGCGCCTGCCATCAGCCCCAGTGCGGTCGCCACTTTTTGCACCAGCCTGAGATACACGAGCGTTCCTTCGCTCTTGACAGGCCTCCCTCTTCACTGATGACGACGTTCGAGGACAACAACGCTCTGGGAGGGTGCGTGCCTCGCCATTTCTCGTGGCAAACGAGCCACTTCAGTGCATTGGCTATGGTTATCACTGGCCGTTACAATGGACACAGGATTTACGCACAGTGGCACCAAAAAGAATTGGCGCAGACACCTTTTCGCATCTAATACAAAATATATGAATACTAGGAACACTATATCTGTACAGCTAACCCTGACTCAATAAATGAAATTATCTGTATAGTAAAATATTTTACCGGCAGAACAGAAACACATGTAACAAATTAAATATGAGTTTCAAATGGTTCAAATGACTCTGAGCACAATGGGACTTAACATCTTAGGTCATCAGTCCCCTAGAACTTAGAACTACTTAAACCTAACTAACCTAAGGACATCACACACATTCATGCCCGAGGCAGGATTCGAACCTGCGACCGTAGCAGTCCCGCGGTTCCGGACTGAAGCGCCTAGAACCGCACGGCCACCGCGGCCGGCAAAGATGGGTTTTCTCCTTCTCAAAAATTATTAGCGCACTGTACGACGTTTGTTACTGTGCTTAACAGACAGCGTCACTTGTACCAGATTATATTCCCAGGGTAAAAGCTACCATGAGACTGATAAAGAACTTTAGCGACACGTCGGGCAATCATCAAGTTTCAAGAGACTGGTAGAACAAACAATAAACTCAGATCCGGATATCCAAGGGTTCTTACTTGTAGGGGGGTTGGCGTTTTTTGGGGGGAGAGACCAAACAGCGAAGTCATCGGTATCATCGGATTGCGGAAGGACAGGGAAGGAAGTCGGCCGTGCCCTTTCAGAGGAACCATCCCGGCATTTGCCTGGAGCGATGTTGTGGTCTTCAGTCCTGAGACTGGTTTGATGCAGCTCTCCATGCTACCCTATACTGTGCAAGCTTCTTCATCTCCCAGTACTTACTGCAACCCACATCCTTCTGAATCTGCTTAATGCTAAATTTGTGATCCCTTGATGCCTCAGAACATGTCCTACTAACCGGTCCCTTCTTTTTGTCAAGTTGTGCCACATACTCCTCCCCAATTCTATTCAATACTTCATCATTAGTTCTACCTATCTAATCTTCAGCATTCTTCTGCAGCACCACATTTCGAAAGCTTCTATTCTTTTCTTGTCCAAACTATTTATCGTCCATGTTTCACTTCCATACATGGCTACACTCCATACAAATACTTTCAGAAACGTCTTCCTGACAAATCTATATTCGATGTTAACAAATTTCTCTTCTTCAGAAACGCTTTCGTTGCCATTGCCAGTCTACATTTTATATCTTCTCTACTTCGATCATCATCAGTTATTTTGCTCCCCAAATAGCAAAATTCCTTTACTACTTCAAGTGTCTAATTTCCTCAGCATCACCCGACTTAATTCGACTACATTCCATTATCCTCGTTTTGCTTTTGTTGATGTTCATCTTATCTCCTCCTTTCAAGACACTGTCCATTCCGTTCAACTGCTCGTCCAAGTCCTTTGCTGTCTCTGATAGAATTACAATGCCATCGGCGAACGTCGAAGTTTTTATTTCTTCTCCATGGATTTTAATACCTACTCCGAATTTTTCTTTTGTTTCCTTTACTGCTTGCTCAATATACAGAAGGTAAATCATGGAAAACCTAAATCAGGATGTCCGGACGCGGGATTGAACCATCGTCCTCCGGAATGCGAGTCCAGTGTGCTAACCACTGCGCCACCTCGCTCGGTTTACTTGCAGGGAGCGCTGAAGGATAGTTCGTCTAGCACAAAAAGAGTGCTTTAAAAATGCACGGTCGTTTGACTCGGCCAACAAACAAAAAATGGCTCTGAGCAATATGCGACTTAACTTCTGAGGTCATCGGTCGCCTAGAACTTAGAACTAATTAAACCTAACTAACCTAAGGGCATCACACACATCCATGCCCGAGGCATGATTCGAACCTGCGACCGTAGCGGTCGCTCGGATCCACACTGTAGCGCCTAGAAGCGCACGGCCACTCCGGCCGGCGGCCAACAAACAGTTCGTGGATCAAACTATTAGGAATGTTTTCAACGCAGCTGATATTTATGGCAGATCTCCGAGAAAAAAAGCTATTTATTTCGGAAGTTAACGGAAAAAACGCTCGCAGTTCGCCAAAGATCATCTCAATAAATCGATTGAATTTCGGAATACTATGCTATTTTCTGACGTATCCAAGGTTAACTTGTTTGGATCTGACGAAAAGGGAAATGTGTGGTGCAAACCAAATACAGAGCTCCAATCACGTCCTACCTAAAGTAAAACATGGAGGAGGAAGCATAATGGTTTGGGGATGCACGGCAGCTTCCGGTGTTGATGAATGGCAGTTATTGAAGGTGTTATGGCGGCGGCGGGTGTAGAATTAGTTTCTGGAAAGACTGGGTTGCGTTTACAGCTCTCCGTATCGCTACTGTGTTGGCTGTCTTCCTGTTACGTTTTAGGGTTGAAGGTAAGGTAGCGAAGGTTTTAGCCATTGGTCTTTATTTTTCCAGCTCTGATAGAGTAAAAATAAACAGAATTGTTATCGACTGAAAATAATGTGAATCTGCATTTCTTAAATTTCAGTGTCTTTAGCTGTCATTCCGAGTCTTTTGCGGGATCCAGTGACGTTGCATAGAACACAGAGTGGAGGTTTAATAGAGCCTTATAACGGTTGGATAGTATCATAACAATCGTTTGCTAGCAACAGAGGTCACCTGTCCGGTGAATGACGTAGGACTTACGACCCAACATTTCCCGTCAGAGCGAGGGTGACGGTCATCATTTATAGAGTTTGATTCACATAGTACTGAAGGACGTTAATCCAGCACTGCCATTAAATGATTACTTTGGAATCCCTGAGGTAAACTTCGAGCAGTGCAGTCACGTGCAACACAAGTAACCTCGACTATGTGCAGATATCAGAGAGCTTTCTTCTTCGATTACGTGGAGACACTTACCTGTGCTACCTGAGTATTGAGGTCATCCCTCATTATGTGAATTCGATCCCCAGTTATTTCAAATAAATTCGTAAATAAGGAGTCTCTGGGATAGTCACTAACGATCAAAATTGGGACCTCACCCTATCGGAGTATGAAGGCTCTACACTCACAAGGGTCATACTCAAAACGTTCTTAAACAGTTGTCGGAAGAAACGAGAAGACTCTTTTTCATTACCTCCAGCACCAACAACAACATGACATTTCAGGTATCTTACTGAAGCGAAATGGTGACTTTTAGTATCCAGTTTTGAAATCATCCTCCATCCCTCAGCAGTGCAAATCTTCTCATCTCGACCTGTCTGCTACGTCCAACACCTCGGTACTCTGTTTTACATAGTAAATCTTTCCATATTTGGAAAATGTTTTCCTGTACCAGCCTTTGTAACTGTCCAAATAATCTGCGTATCCTTCAGAAAAACACGTTTCATACAGTTCTTTCCTTGCCTGCCAATTCACATAGTTAGTTAGCAGATCGTTATCACTTAAGTTTCAATATCTTTTTGGTTCATAATATTGAAATGTTTCCGGTTCGTTATTCTCTAGATTCCCAATGTTCTAGCTGGACGTCCATGCAATGTGACGTTCCAAACGTAAAGCTTCATAAATATTTATTACCAGTGCAGGATCTTTTGTTGAAAATTAGCATTCTTCCGTATACCATTTTGCTTTCGTGTTTGTTTCCTGCTTTGGACGTCTAGTCTGATACTCAATCCTTTGCCGTCACCATTCATACACTCCTCTGTAATGCCTTCCACAATTCTGACGTTTAGCAATGCACTGTTTCATCTCCTATTATTCTCCATTGGTCGTGTTTTTGTGTAGTGTGAACAGAGTTGAGCAGTCTATCCTTTCGAATAAACACCTTTTCTAAGTGGCAGTTCTTTCAGCTTGAACAGAATACATTGCCTCTGATTCTTGAATACCTTCATAAATTTTCCTCGTACACTTTTTCTCTTGTTCAAGATCAAATTTTATTGATTTACTTTATTGCTCCTATGACGATAATATGTCACCCTGCATTACTACCTTCTTATCACGAACTTGTCTCTCGTGATGTCCTACAATGTTTATTACCATTCGATTAGCACAGACAGTAGGCTGCGTGTTCAGTGTTTAATGCTGATGACAAGATCGTATCTCTAGACACACAATCTGACATTGCAACAGCTGCAGTGGCAGCGGTTACGCTCCAGACCTCTCGCAAGAGCAGCGGTTCCCGGACCAGAGGCACAGCCGGACTGGAGTAGAACGGGGTTGCGTGTGTCCGAGCTATTTAAAGAGACGGGCTACAGGACTTCTGTTCCGGCCGTGCAACCTTCTAATCTGGAGACCGTGTTCCGCGTCGTAATGAGCCGCGCGACACGCTAAGCATAATTGAATTCGTTGCGCCGCAGTAATAGTTTTCTCCGAAAACGGGTGCGCTGCCGGAGGCTTTTCAATTAACCGAGTCAATTGTGTTTCCCCTGGCTGTCGTGTACTGAGCGATTGCCTCTCAGTGTGTGGGTATTTTGGAAAGCCGCGACATTTTAGTGTGGGCTGCTCGTCCCTAGGCCTTCAGCAGTGTCTCTCAATAGGGTACACCACCGGAAATTAGACGGTACGTAACGACGGCAGGTATCGTCCTATCCACCAAACATAGCGCAGTAGTGTACTGCAACTATTTTTTATAATTTAATCTGCAACGTGCTTAGCTCTTTAACTCAAAATCTCTTCCTACAGAGAGCTAGCGAAATTCACTGTGTACTAATTTCATTTCACCCCTCACTATAAAACACAAAAGTCTTTCTTTACTCATACCCTACATATTTGGAATGTGCTTACGAAAACTGCTTTCAGTTATTAATATGTGTCTCACATTACATTAAATAATGGGTCCATCTTAAGTTCCTTTTTTTAAAATTTATGTAGCTTTATTTACTTTTGGCGAGTTTAATCCACGTTTACTGTTTACTAGTTTATTCATTTAATTGCAAATCTGTCTATTGTCCGGAGAAAAACGACCAGTACTTGTTCATAACAGAAACAGACTGTCCAACAACTTGCACCGGAAGATGGACGAACGAGGCTAGAAACTCATCATTCACTGAAATGTGCACATCTACATCTGTGACATGAGGCTGTTATTTCCATATATCTCTTGTTAACAATTAATTAAGTTTCTGAAAAAGTGGATTCCCGTATTTCGCTGCAGTTGTTACGTATCACAAACCTGAGACTTTTCCTAGCTGTTTGGCACACACGTGGAGAGGCCCTAGCGACCGTTTCGTTCAGCCCTTATGAGGGCAGAGTACCGAACTATTCAACCGATATAAAATTCAGTCACAAATTCAGACAGAAGGGAAAATCTCAAATCCAGTGTCCGTAATTACGGGTGTTCAAAAATGGTTCAAACGGCTCTGAGCACTATGCGACTTAGCTTCTGAGGTCATCAGTCGCCTAGAACTTTGAACTAATTAAACCTAACTAAGGACGTCACACACATCCATTCCCGAGGCAGGATTCAAACCTGCGACCGTAGTGGTCGCTCGGCTCCAGACTGTAGCGCCTAGAACCGCATAGCCACTCCGCCTGGCAATTACAGGTGTACTGCGTGCATTTTGAACGCGTTAAGCCGACTGGAAGTCAGCACTTCGAGCGAGTCGTGTTTCACAAGAACGATGTTTTCTAAATCCACGTTCACTGTGTGTCAATAGACATTCATTGTGTTATTGTACTTGAATACAAGTGTCATTTCTCTTCGTCTCATTGCGTATTTCTTTCATTTACGTTCTGTACTACACTGCAGCAGTTGTTTCTAACAAGGGAACCTCCCCATCGCACCCCCCTCAGATTTAGTTATAAGTTGGCACAGTGGATAGGCCTTGAGAAACAGAACACAGATCAATTGAGAAAACAGGAAGAAGTTGTGTGGAACTGTGAAAAAATAAGCAAAAAATACAAACTGAGCAGCCCATCGGCAAGATAGGCAACATCATGGATAATGTAAGGTCAGGAGCGCAGTGGTCCCGTGCTAACGTGATCAGTTGCGGAACGAGAGGTCCTTGGTTCAAATCTTCCATTGAGTGAAAAATTTAATTTTTTATTTTCAGTTTATGTGACAAACTCTTATGTCTTCATCACTTTTTTGGGAGTGATTATCACATCCACAAGAAAACCTAAATCGGGCAAGGTAGAAGAATGTTTTTACCCATTCTCCAAGTGTACAAGTTAGGTGGGTCGACAACATATTCCTGTCATGTGTCGTATAGAATATATCAGATGTTCAAAATGGCTCTCAGCACTATGCGACTTAACTTCTGAGGTCATCAGTCGCCTAGAACTTAGAACTAAGTAAACCTAACTAACCTAAGGACATCACACACATCCATGCCCGAGGCAGGATTCGAACCTGCGGCCGTAGCGGTCACGCGGTTCCAGACTGAAGCGCCTTTAACCGCACGGCCACACCGGCCGGCTATATCAGATGTGTTTTTCTGTGGAGGAATCGGTTGACCTATGACCTTGCGATCAAATGTTTTCGGTTCCCATTGGAGAGGCACATCCTTTCGTCTACTAATCGCACGGTTTTGCGATGCGGTCGCAAAACACAGACACTAAACTTATTACGGTGAACAGAGACGTCAATGAACGAACGGACAGCTAATAACTATGCAAAAATAAAGAAAGTAAAATTTTCACTCCAGGGAAGACTTGAACCAAGGACCTCTCATTCTGCAGCTGCTCACGCTACCACGAAACCACGGCGCCCCTGAGCTCACATTCTCCATGATGTTGCATAATTTGCCCATGGACTACTCAGTTTGTATATTTTGCTTATTTTTTCACAGTTCCACACAACTTCTTCCTGTTTTCTCAGTTGATCTGTGTTCAGTTTTTCAAGGCCTATCCACTGTGCCAACTTATGACTAAATATGAGGAGGCTGCGATGGGGAGGTTCCCTTGTAAGCGCGGTCCAAGCACCATCGAGCTACGTTACTTGACCGCGACATCATGCGAAGGGTACTTCCGTCCTTACGTTTTGCACATCGCTGTATTGTCGGGGAAACTTTTATTTTACTCATACTCTACATTTTTGCATAATCTTTGGCTTTGTGTTTTCACAACCCCGCCATTCGGTATTTCACATTTCTGCGGCAGCAGGTAGTCAAAGTGAAGAATCGAATCGCATCATACGGACGCAGGCAGAATGGCGACAGCACCCGCGTGGAGGCCGTGGCTTCGTGTCGTGAAGCACAGTGCGCAAGTCTGCACGCTACGGTCGGAGGAAGCCCGCCACCCAGATCGATAGGTGCAACATGGCGGCGGCGGTGAAGCTGCAGCCGTCGAGCAGAAGGCCCGCGAAGCGGTCCGCACGCCACTTTGTGAAGCTCTAAACAGGCTGTATAAAGACAGAAGCGCGGAGAAGTGGTCTATGATCTGTCTGTCAAGACGACTGCATTGTACCCGCGGCCACCAAACAACTGTACTCCGGAGGGGAAACTGGACAAAGAGTCTAGTTCTTTGTTTTCGTAGCTTCTGTATTTCTGTTACGGTTATTGTAATGGAGAAGTAGATCAAAGTTTAACGGTCCGTCGTCGTGTGAGAGAACGACCCCTTTTGAGCAAGAACGGGGAGGAAATTTGCCGTTACCTTACTGGAGGAACCGTTCTGTCATTCAATTGAAGAGATAAAGACTACGACGACTTTAAGGGTGTAGGACCCTACTCCTCTAGAATCCCAGTACAGAGTTTTAAACTATCTGCCATGTCGCTGAGCAAAGTTGTCTAACAAGGGGAGGCCGCCAATTGTGAAATTCAGATTCGATTCATACTGCGCATAATAAAAGCTCATGGCCAGAGGTGTAATGTGACAAAGCACCAAGATGCACTTCTCAACCGTTGTCGAGCAAATCGACAGTTAAAAGGAACCGTTGCGGTGAAATACTCTCTACGAGTAACATTTTTCTACAGCGTCGTGGTGCAGCGGTAAGCGCTCGGGTTCGTAATCTGAAAGTCGCCAGATCGAATGTCGCGCCATGCAATTTTTTTTATTATTAGCTTCTTGTAATTCATATATATATAAACTATTAATCAATTGCTTATGCATCTTGGTGAAGGCGGATCGCTCTCCAATTGTACCGCCTCCATTTTTCCGTTTGTTTAACAGGGTGTACCAAAGCTCTCACGTCCGCACTGATTATATATATATATAATTCCCGGCAATCAGTTGCAACAATTATGCATATAATAAGGTGTTGAAATTCGTTTGTCGTGGAAAAACTGGCGACTTCGAACATCATTATGTTTTCCGCAAACAAAGTTGTATTTCACAAACGTTATTAATTGTCTTCATAATGTTAACCACGTATAGTTAACGGAAGACGTAGAAACGATATTCCGAAACGAATACGTGTATCGTAAGTCAAACGTTCGAATTAGAATAGAGACCCCACGAACACAAATTTGCTGTGGCAGACTCCGTTACTCGCTCGTTACACTCGAAGGACAGATGTTGAATGGGCCGAATTAGCCGCCGCATAACAGCGTAGTTGCCTGCTAACTTCGAAAGAAGGTAGATGCGGTCCCTAGCGCAACTTATAACATCGTCGAAAATCAGTGCGGACGTGAGATCTTTGGTACACCCTGTTAAACAAACGGAAAAATGGAGGTGGTACAATTGGAGAGCGATCCGCCTTCACCAACATGCATAAGCAATTTATTAATGTTTGAATTACAAAAAACTAATAATAAAAAAAATTGCATGGCGCGAGATTCGATCCGGCGACTTTCAGATTACGAACCCGAGCACTTACGGCTGCGCCACGACGCTGTAGAAAGTTACTAATCGTAGAGAGTGTTTCACCTAAACGGTTTCTTTTAACTGTCGATTTTCTCGACAACGGCTGAGAAGTGCATCTTGGTGCTTTGCCACATTACACCTCTGGCCATGAGCTTTTATTATGCGCAGTATGAATCGAATGCGAATTTCACAATTGGCGGTCTCCCCTTGTAAGTGATAAACTGTCACCCGTTGCCGTTAAATGTCGTGTTTAAAGCAGGACCCCATGTGAAATAAGAACTAACCGTGTGTTATAGTTTAAAAGAGGGACTGAAGGCCCCATCTTGAATAGTGCAATTAACAGAAAAATGTTTGCCTCTTACACTGCGATATGTCACCGTTTCTGGAAATCAGCAGCAGGTCTAGGTGTTAAGGCCGTATCGAAGCAAAACGTTTTAAACGATACAGCACCTCCAATAAATGATGGCCTGTTCCAGATAGCGTAACGAATTTGTCGCCAGTATGAAGGGCAATGCGTATGGTGATCGAGGGTCGAAGACGATTAACAGGTTCAAATAGACATACACTCCTGGAAATGGAAGAAAGAACACATTGACACCGGTGTGTCAGACCCACCATACTTGCTCCGGACACTGCGAGAGGGCTGTACAAGCAATGATCACACGCACGGCACAGCGGACACACCAGGAACCGCGGTGTTGGCCGTCGAATGGCGCTAGCTGCGCAGCATTTGTGCACCGCCGCCGTCAGTGTCAGCCAGTTTGCCGTGGCATACGGAGCTCCATCGCAGTCTTTAACACTGGTAGCATGCCGCGACAGCGTGGACGTGAACCGTATGTGCAGTTGACGGACTTTGAGCGAGGGCGTATAGTGGGCATGCGGGAGGCCGGGTGGACGTACCGCCGAATTGCTCAACACGTGGGGCGTGAGGTCTCCACAGTACATCGATGTTGTCGCCAGTGGTCGGCGGAAGGTGCACGTGCCCGTCGACCTGGGACCGGACCGCAGCGACGCACGGATGCACGCCAAGACCGTAGGATCCTACGCAGTGCCGTAGGGGACCGCACCGCCACTTCCCAGCAAATTAGGGACACTGTTGCTCCTGGGGTATCGGCGAGGACCATTCGCAACCATCTCCATGAAGCTGGGCTACGGTCCCGCACACCGTTAGGCCGTCTTCCGCTCACGCCCCAACATCGTGCAGCCCGCCTCCAGTGGTGTCGCGACAGGCGTGAATGGAGGGACGAATGGAGACGTGTCGTCTTCAGCGATGAGAGTCGCTTCTGCCTTGGTGCCAATGATGGTCGTATGCGTGTTTGGCGCCGTGCAGGTGAGCGCCACATTCAGGACTGCATACGACCGAGGCACACAGGGCCAACACCCGGCATCATGGTGTGGGGAGCGATCTCCTGCACTGGCCATACACCACTGGTGATCGTCGAGGGGACACTGAATAGTGCACGGTACATCCAAACCGTCATCGAACCCATCGTTCTACCATTCCTAGACCGGCAAGGGAACTTGCTGTTCCAACAGGACAATGCACGTCCGCATGTATCCCGTGCCACCCAACGTGCTCTAGAAGGTGTAAGTCAACTACCCTGGCCAGCAAGATCTCCGGATCTGTCCCCCATTGAGCATGTTTGGGACTGGATGAAGCGTCGTCTCACGCGGTCTGCACGTCCAGCACGAACGCTGGTCCAACTGAGGCGCCAGGTGGAAATGGCATGGCAAGCCGTTCCACAGGACTACATCCAGCATCTCTACGATCGTCTCCATGGGAGAATAGCAGCCTGCATTGCTGCGATAGGTGGATAGTACTAGTGCCGACATTGTGCATGCTCTGTTGCCTGTGTCTATGTGCCTGTGGTTCTGTCAGTGTGATCATGTGATGTATCTGACCCCAGGAATGTGTCAATAAAGTTTCCCCTTCCTGGGACAATGAATTCACGGTGTTCTTATTTCAATTTCCAGGAGTGTAGGTTGCGGTAATTATTTAGATATGAAAGGTGTTGCACGGGACAGAGCTGAATCAAACCAGTCTTCGAACTGGAAACCACAACAACATAACAGCGAGTATTTTGCTGTATGATAAATACTCGTAAAGTTTATCTATCACGATACTAAAGAATTTCAGATATTACGATGTAACTTTTTCAAGGGCATTCCACAGCTCGTGACATGAAGGATAACGATATACACTGACGAAAAAAAAAAATCGCAACACCGAAGGCAGATGCGTGACATAAACGGAAGCTGGTAGTTGTCTTTCTACATCTGAAATATGATGTCTACTCAGATTTAGCTCTAGTCAAATAAGAGTGTCACTTGTAGCGTCACTATGGGATGCAAACCAGGTTTGCTTTAATACACGTTGTAACGGTCGTGAACGTTAGTTACCTTTGAGATTAGTGGTCGTGAGCTGATGTTAGTCAAAAATACCTTTAGGGCGACAAAGACGCTATTATCAGTGTCTCACTGAGTTTGAACAAGGCTACGAGAAAAGCTGGATGGTTCCCCTACAATATTACAAAATGATTTTGCAGGGGTGTAGCTACTGTACATGATTGCTGGCAGCGGCGGTCACTATAATGTACGGTCGCAGGAAGACCGGGATCCGGATGACCGCGAGACCCTACCGAGAGGGAACACCATCGTGATAGGCGTATGGCTCTAGCGCATCGTATTGCACCTGCAGCAGCAATCTGAGCAGTAATTGGCACCTCAGTGACACAACGAAATGTTACAGCTAGGTTAATTGAAGGACAGCTCCGAGCCTGAAACGTGCATTCCACTGATCCCAAACCAGGCGGAGGACTATTGTGTTTTCTGATGAAAGTTGGTTCTGCCGCGGTGCCAGTGATGGCCGTATGTTGGTAAGAAGAAGGTCATTGGATGATCTGCTCCAAACCTGTCTAATGAGCTAGATGCACTGGTTCTAAACCTGGAGCTGTGGTCTGGGGCCCGATCTGGTATGGCAGCATGATCACTCACATAGTTATCACGTGCACACTGACAGCAAAAATACACGTCTGTCTGGTGATTCAAACCGTTGTGGTGTCATTGATGAACAGAATTTCATGGGTGTCTTCCAACAGGATAATGCTCACTCACAGATCACTGTTGTAACCAACATGCTCTAAAGAGCATCGACACGTTGCCTTGGCCTACTCGGTCCTCAGATCTATCTACAATCGAGCATATATGGGACATCGTAGGATGACAACTCCATCGTCATCCACAACCAGTTCGTTAGCATGTTTGCATTCATCATTATGGTGGTTATACCTGTTATTAATGGACCAGCATTTCACATTTGCAGTGGCTTATCTCATGCTTACATTACTTGTGATCTTGCAATGTTATTCACTTAAAAATGTTACCTAGACAAATGTATTCCCGAAATTTCATTCCTCTACGTTAATTAGTTTTTGATGGCGCGATATTTTTGTCAGTGTCTAACGATTGCTGACATTTAGTGACACAGTGCAAAAGTAAAGTCTACATGTGTTACATATGAAGCCGCTTTCTGCTGGTACAGCGCAAATACAGCTCAATAATCAAATGTAAACATGGCGATAGAGAAGATGCGGTAACGTGCCACAGCCATAACCTCATTTAGCCATATCTTCGGCCTATGTTTGTGAAAAGTTTCATTACAAACATTAACCTCGTTTACATTACTGTATTTCTTTTCTCAAACGACCTGGAACGCTGTTAAGGTAGTTCATAGTTCCATTAAAACAACCACCACAAAGAATTCTCTGTTTCAGTATTTCTGTGAATAAAAATGATGCGAGAATTAATGAAACAAAACAAAAAATCTTTCTAATCCTTTCACTCTATGTCTTGTAAAATTCGTATTTGATACGCCGAGCAGTTTATGAGATATCAGAAATATCAACGTACGTTGCAGCACTTATTAGCATTTCAGCTTCGTCATTTATATAAAAACGAATTCCACCTTTATGTCTAGAAACGCCTATTCAGAAGATCCGAACAGTAGGGTGCATGTTGTTTATTGCACATAACAGCGCTTTCAAATCGTCCAGCTCGATGTCAGTTTATGAGCATTTAAGTATAAAAATTAATTTTGTAATTAATAACTATACATCGATCCTTGTGGTGCCACGAAGCACGTATTTTTTTCTTTCACCTTGCTGTAAAACAGTTCCAATTTTTTTTTGACATCGTCACTGGAGACGACATTTGTAACATTAACAAAAATGAATCTCTCGTCACTTTGGTTTGTACTTGGATTTAACGTAGCTGAGACTGCTAGAAGATGCAGAAACTGCGAAGAATTTGTAATTTAGATGTCAGGTTACTTATTTATTTCAGTAACCTAATGAAAAGTGAAGAAAGATGATCTCTTATCGAGAAAGGTGAATATAAGACAAAGTTGGTGCTTACGATCACTCCAATTTGTTTTACGTATGAAGAAGTTACGAACAAAGGGAAAGAATATCTCATTTCAAAAGTACAATTGTAAGGCACACGTAAATACATATGTAAGATTTTGCAAAAAAACGTGGTCCTCTGGCCGAAAATGGCCAGCTGTTAGAAGAATTATTGAAAAACACCCGCAATTTAATTGCCAGGGAATTAAATTAAAAATAAACAAAGCTCTGGTAAAAATTATAAAAATAAAAATTTCACATTAGTAGCATTGTGATGCAATTTATTTTTTTCAACTGACTGGTTTCAAGTGAGACATGCGAAACGAACAACCATACTCAAATATTACGGGTCTAATCTCTGTCACACGAAAATACGGAGGAAATGGGCGTTGCAAAGTACTGTTGATGTGCGACATATTGTATTCAGCAGTGAATGCGTTGTCATTCACTAAAGGACAGCCACTGGCGAGAACACTCACATCGTAACGTATTTTCGTGCTGTGGAGATCATGTTGATTATATTTTCTGAGAATATACCACCTGTGAGTGGCTTCAGATTGAAAACTGTCGTGGAAAAACTATAAATTACGTTACAATGCAGCTGTTGTGGAATCTTTATTTCATCATTTTCATGATGTACAGCAACTGCGGAACCCACCACGAAGAAGACGTTATGAAACGCCAGCAGTGACTCGATAATCATCAAAACTGAGGAAAGAGACAACGATAAACGAATAAAGAGGTTTTGTCCTATTTACGATGAAAAACTTATGCAAGTTTGATACCATAAGAGGCATCAGAAGAGTTTTACGCAGGCGAAGAAACTTTCTTCAGCGGAGGGAATACTAATTTGGAAACGGTGAAAAAATGTTGCTGATGCGTTGTATTCAAAATGAATTTCGACTAGGGGAAGACACCGGTCGATGAAATTGGAAACATATGTAGTGCGATGCAATAGAAGAAAGTTAAAGCTTGTATGTTAAATTGAAGCACGAAACGAAGAGGTAATAGTGAAAACATGAAAGCGGGTTTCGCTATTTCATCAGTAATTTTAGGATTCCATGTCTAAAAATGAAACCCTTATACAATCGCTTTATTGTACATCTGTCTGTCACTCCGACTGTTGCGAACCATTTTTGTAAGGAAGGAGCAGAAGTATCAAGTTTAAATTTATGGCACATATTGAGATCTGTGGTCCCTTGGCGGTGTAAAAATTTCAGGATTCTAAGTCAACGCAATTAAAAGCTTAGGGATATTTAGTTCTGTCGCTGCAACAACATAAATGCATGTTTTTTTTTTCACCAGACGCGTTTTACTTTATTGAAGTAAACCGTCATCAATGCTGTGTAATTAAGTTATTTACATTTTCAATTTCTTTTAGATCGAAAAACAGTTCGTTAAGAGTAAGTTGATTTGTACTTACGGCGATTTTCGGTTGATTTCTCGCTTACATGAGGAAATGTCTTCTGCTAGCACATCGTCATTTTTCTGCGTTGGACACTGATAATTTTGGTCTAATTTTTAGTTGTTCTGCAGCACTATGCATTTCTTCTGTTTTTCACAACACACTTTTATGCATATCATTGTATTTAAAGATACGGTAATTTACCCCACGATACTCGAAAGCTCACTCAACAAAACCTGTAGGGTACTTCCTGTTAACCTAGAATCACGAAATTTTGCAAGAAGCGATGTTACACAGTACAAGTAAAGGATAATATCCGAAACTGTTAATCTGAAATTACATAACACGAAAAAAATATTTATTTTGTTATTTGTAATCCGACTTCAATCGTGAAATTAAAACATTCTGGATGGTGCATGGGGGCTTAATTAAATATAATGCAAATAATTTTTACAATTTTAGTTTAGCTGTATGTCCGATTACGTAGTCTCCTAAACGGTTGGTCCTGACTAGTTTTTGTACGCAATCTGACTGCATAGAACAACAACAAAGAATGAAATGAAAATTTTCGTTAACACAATTAATTAATTAAGTCCCCAGCAACTATAAAACCTACGAAACCAAAACACAAGTGTAATCGTTCTGTGTGTGGGAGTGTGATTCAACGTACACATCTGGCACCGTTCTTCTTCAACAAGACAAGAAATTTTAAATACCATTTATACTGAAGTAATTAAAAAAAAATAGAAATACTATAATTGCGCAAGAAAACCAGAATTACACTCTAATACAAGAACACAAGCCAGATGCTTTGTTGACTGAACCTGTAATGACGCATTATTTAAGACACTGAAATAATAAAAAGAAAAAAAAACAGGGAATTTGTTACCTTCATATATATTGACGAAAAGCACTCTGATCATTACAATATCTCCGTTAGAACAACATCTGCTGTCTAGCCCATCAAACAACTGCATAAAACATGGAACAAGCACTCCCTACTACAACATCTCGACAAGCACTCTCCACCACGACCTCTCGACAAGCACTGCCCACCGCAACTTCTCAATAATCACTGCCAGTGGAGGCGGCGAAACAAAACTCTCTGGCGCGATCTCTGGCGCTGTGGCTCAGTGTAGCCACCTTTCAATGGTCTTGAAAACCGTGGGATTGGTATCTTGCCAGTATGAATGTCGACAGCACGTAAAAATCGTCAATATCATCGATTCCCGGAGTGGATTAACTGTCTGCATACATAATTAAGTTTGTTCGGAACCTTCAGGGGCGAAATCCTCTCGCAACTAGCAAATGGCTGGATTTTTGTGGAGACAAGTTTCCATTATTATTATTATTATTATTATTCATTTTAGAAGATAGTGAATCAGATGGATAATGGCAGAAAACTGAAAAATCCAAGACCAATTAACACTTATTTTTATGTTGTCTCATTTAGTTTACGAGCACTATGTGTTTCATTGCTATATCATTATCATCAGCTGGTTTTTGCTTTGTTTTACATCGCTGATTCATTCGATTATGGTTAGAATTTCTGGACGTCCACTGGTCATAAATAAAGAATGCTATTTATGCATTAGAAAACCAATCAACTTCCACGAAAAAAGTTTATTATGGATGAAAGCGTTTAGAACAATTTATGTTACTTGAGCCTGAGAAGCTATGTAGAAAAACATGTTACTGACATGAAAAGGAAAAAGCAACGGAATTGTTGAACATCCCTGATGTTAATTTCAAGTGTAAAATCTCGCAGTTTTCTTAATGTTGTAGACGTAAGTGTGTGTGTGTGTGTGTGTGTGTGTGTGTGTGTGTGTGCGTCCTTAGTAGTTATTGCACACGAGACGTTTGCATGGAACTTGTTGGCTGCCAGAACTGCAGCGAATGGGGCGGCTGTGATTTCGCGTAACAAGCTACAATCGCCAGTGTTCGGAGGGTCCCGTTCTGCGCATGCGCTTCGACGCCACGGTTGCGGAGGGTTGCTTCCCCCTGTAACAACCCTCCAGTGAGGCGGGGTCTCACAGCGCCCCGATTGCACAGCCTGTTTGCAAAGTTGTTAAACACTGTAACTGTAACCTACGTCGCGGAAATAAATGAAAGCACGTAGAGCTACCTACTGGCGACAGTTGTAAAACAGCGACTGCGTTATTTCGAATTCTGTATCCTGCCGCGTAAAGCTTCTTTGAATGTTCAGGAATTTGTTCGGAATAAAAATAAAAAAGAAAAGGAATAGCGTGTAGAATACAGGGGAGACATGGTGTACTCAGAGTCACTGCGCATGCTCGGGTACCGGGGCAGCTCGATCTTCCAGTGCTTATAAGTGAATACACACTGCAAGGCTTCAAGTTCAGCCATGTTTTCGTCGTATTTACGCGATTCAAGTTACATCTAACTAGAGAATAGCCGTATATGCACAGGTAGAGAGAAAGCAGCGCGATTCCAGATTGTACTATCTGCTTATGAAGACACAGCTGTAATGCGCTTTTCGATTGTAAAATAACTTACATTCGGTTTTTAATTACATTAATAACACAAAATGAGTGGTTTCTTTTTTAACCCACGTGTATTACCTTCAAATCACAATTTCTTCTACTAATACCCTTGTAAACGAGTCAGAAGCTGTAATAAACTCTTTCGAGGCTAAAGCAATTTCACTACCTTCAGCTGCTTAAAATTTTAAAAATATATGTTACCTTGTTTCATCATTCACTTCTTCACTACCAGCTAATTTAAACGCTTGGCCATTGTCAAGAGTTTCCTTAAATATCCAGCACATCGAGAAATAAACAGAAACGATCACAAATTCCACAACAGTTTACCATACGACGTTGAAAAGATTCTTTGGCGTAGCTCCTTATAAAAATCAAACTTCCATCAGCACTTCAGACGCATTGGAATATCATGAGAATTTAACAAAATCTCCTGCTTCCTTAAGATTGTGGTTCAAATGGCTCTGAGCACTATGGGACTTAACATCTGTGGTCATCAGTCCCCTAGAACTTAGAACTACTTAAACCTAACTAACCTAAGGACATCACACACATCCATGCCCGAGGCAGGATTCGAACCTGCGACCGTAGCAGTCTCGCGGTTCCGGACTGCGCGCCTAGAACCGCTAGACCACCGCGGCCGGCTTAAGATTGTGCAGTGTGACCTTAATATTCCCGTGGATGTTATATTTGTTTTACCTGCACTTGTTGGTGAGCCAATATCTGTTGTCTCTGTCTGGTTTGTGTTTACTGCACCTGCGGAATTATCTATCCTCGAATACTGGATTTGGCGTTATTTTCTGCGAACTGATGTCAATACTGTCGCCACATCGTCATTTATTACAAGAAGAGAAACAGTCGTGGGCACACTCATCGCGTAACCATTATTCTGTGAGTTGCAATTGTTTTGTTTTGTGTTTCTGAGGCATAGCGGAGAATAAGCAGGGCATTTGCATACAGACCAGAGGAAAATGCCTACACACTTACTGACCTGTGTACTACAACAATTGTGCGAATTCTCTTCAGCTCGCAAGCGCAGCACACTAAGCATTAAATATGTAAGCGTATTATCGAATGAATGTAGTTTAAGAACGTATAATTCAATACTTAATGGTAAGGACCATCCAGATGCTTGTATGCCTCTGAGCATGATGTTCGGTGTAATTAAGGTAATTAGGACAAACGGAAATTGGACGTAAATTGGCATATTTTAAAAGTTCTCTTTACAGTCCTGGTCGGAGAAAGAATGCAAAAGTATAAGAAACATATGTTATATTTGTTTTACCTGCACTTGTTGGTGAGCCAATATCTGTTGTCTCTGTCTGGTTCAAATGCCTCTGAGCACTATCGGACTTAAGTTCTGAGGTCATCAGTCCCCTAGAACTTAGAACTACTTAAACCTAACTATCCTAAGGACATCACACACATCCATGCCCGAGGCAGCATTCGAACGAGCAACCGTTGCGGTCGCGCGGTTTCACACTGTAGCGCCTAGAACCGCTCGGCCACATCGGCCGGCTGTGCATAGTGAACAGCATATGTACCATGGGTCTTCATACTTCTCTTCGTTTGACTGTATTTGCAAATAATGTAAGATACGGTGTATAAAACGAATGTAAATTTAAAAATGTAATTTCGCAACATTAAAGTGATAGAAAAATGGCAATAATTTTTACCGTGGGTTACTGGGCAAAAAGATTTGAGAGGGTAGGGCAGGTGAATCTGAATTCTTATCTATATCAACATTCTTAGATTGTTGAAGCCACATCGTTAAGATGCGAACATTGGTAACTAGTGGTATATGGATGTGACGTGTTTCCCGGTGACTACAGAGAGTTTTTTCCTGGCGTAAAATGGCTTGGAACGGAATCAGACGTACCGCAGCAAGTGAATGAAGAAGCGCGAATATCTCATAAACAGTTCAGCATATCGAAATACGGTTCTCAACAAATCGTGTTACGCCAATGACAACTATTTCTGTACCATTTTTATTACTTCCAGAGATATTATAATATCAAACATTTTTGTTAACGGAACTAAATAATTTTTAGTGACTTTCGAGAGCATTTCAGACATGAGATGCGTCTCACTAGAGCATCAAAACGCGAATATCATAGAATGAAGATAAGCCCCAAATGATGCAATGCAAAGTCAATGAATAAAACTGTTGTGTACTGTTTTCATATTTTTTAGCGCGTATCGGAAAAATTTGTGGCTGCTATTTGCGACGCGTTCATTAAATAAAAATTAATGAATGGGGTAACCGTGCATTACGCAACATCAAAAACTTCGGAAAAAGCAATATAGAGATGATATCAGAACGTAGCTAACCGGCTAAATATGTAATATCTCTACGATAAAAAGGTCTAGTTTTTAATTTCGTGAGTCAGTTCATTGCAGTTAATTTGCTGTCGGAGCTTGTTGTCCGCGCCGACGATAAAACCAGTCGCAAAATGTGCACACATACAATTAACAAATGAGGCTTTTCCTGCCGAACCGAAGATAACAGCCCACGAAAGCGAAATTATTATTTCCCGTCATTACTGCAATTAATTCCGTGTAAAACCGGACCGACTGCTGGCGTCTGCGTACCTGAAAGAGTTGCAGTTTTATCTGGGTCTGCGTTTTTTCCGCGCGCTCGCGTGGTAATTTGGCACCGCCGGCGCCGGGCAATGAATCTCCGCGGCCCGTGTGCGCACGTGCAGCAGACGCGGCCAGCGATGCGTGATTGGCTTTCCGTCGCGATTGCATCCGCCGGCGCGGGCGGACGGGGGACAATAACAGTCCAATTACCGGGGCGGGACGCCGGTCACCTGGCTGCCGTCTGGCGAGCCAGCACAGCCCGCACCGGCACACAGCACAGCGCGGGCGCGGCCTGCAGATCCCGGCGAGGGCGCGCCGCCAGACACTGGGCGGACCACCTGTGCGGGCGCTGCGGTGTCGTGCCGAGATCGCCCGCAGCTGCAAGTGTGCTGCTTCAGGCACACCCGTTATTTTTATAGAGTGGTCGTAAATTTTTGGGTTTATGTCTTTTTAGTCCACAGAAACAAGAGCAAAAAATGGTCAAGTGCACAGAGGGATCTGTACGAACTTAATTATGTGTATAGACGGCTTATCCACTCATTAACTCGAGAATCTCAACTATTTATGTCTGTTATCGTCATTGTTACTGGTAAAGTGTCAGTTCCAGGGATTCCGAGACATCTACACTGCTGGCCATTAAAATTGCTACACCACGAAGGTGTGCTACAGACGCGTAATTTAACCGACAGGAAGAAGATGCTGTGATATGCAAATGATTAGCTTTTCAGAGCATTCACACAATGATGGCGCCGGTGGCGACACCTAAAACGTGCTGACATGAGGAAACTTTCCAATCGATTTCTCATACACAAACAGCAGTTGACCGGCGTCGCCTGGTGAAACGTTGTTGTGATGCCTCGTCTAAGAAGGAGAAATGCGTACCATCACGTTTCCGACTTTGATAAAGGTCGGATTGCAGGCTATCACGATTGCCGTTTGTCGTATTGCGACATTGCTGCTCGCGTTGGTCGAGATCCAACGACTGTTAGCAGCATATGGAATCGGTGGGTTCAGGAGGGTAATACGGAACGCCGTGCTGGATCCCAACGGCCTCGTATCACGAGCAGTCGAGATGACAGGCATCTTATCCGCATGCCTGTAACGAATCGTGCAGCCACGTCTCGATCCCTGCGTCAACAGATGGGGACGTTTGCTAGACAACAACCATCTGCACGAACAGTTCGACGACGTTTGTAGCAGCACGGACTATCAGCTCGGAGACCATGGCTGCGGTTACCCTTGGCGCTGCATCACAAACAGGAGTGCCTGCGATGGTGCACTCAACGACGAACCTGGGTGCACGAACGGCAAAACGCCATTTTTTCGGATGAATCCAGATTCTGTTTACAGCATCATGATGGTCGTATCCGTGTTTGGCGACATCGCGGTGAACGCACATTTGAAGCGTGAATTCGTCATCGCCTTACTGGCGTATCACCCGGCGTATGGTATCGGGTGCCATTCCTAACACGTCTCGGTCACCTCTTGTTCGCATTGGCGGCACTTTGAATTGTGGACGTTACATTTCAGATGTGTTACGACCCGTGGCTCTACCCTTCATTCGATCCCTGCGAAACACTACATTTCAGCAGGATAATGCACGACCGCATGTTGCAGGTCCTGTACGGGCCTTTCTGGATAGAGAAAATATTCGACTGCTGCCCTGGCCAGCACATTCTCCAGATCTCTCACCAATTGAAAACGTCTGGTCAATGGTAGCCGAGCAACTGGCTCGTCACAATACGCCAGTCACTACTCTTCATGAACTGTGGTATCGTGTTGAAGCTGCATGGGCAGCTCTACCTGTACACGCCATCCAAGCTCTGTTTGACTCAATGCCCAGGCCTATCAAGGTCGTTATTACGGCCAGAGGTGGTTGTTCTGGATACTGGTTTCTCATGATCTATTCACCCAATTTTGGTGAAAATGTAATCACATGTCAGTTCTAGTATAATATATTTGTCCAATGAATACCTCTTATCATCTGCATTTCTCCTTGGTGTAGCAATTTTAATGGCCAGAAGTGTACATCTACATCTACATGGATGTTCTGCAAATCACATTTAAGTGCCTGGCAGAGGGTTCATCGAACCACCTTCACAATTCCCTATTATTCCAATCTCGTATAGCGCGCGGAAAGAACGAACACCTATATATTTCCGTACGAGCTCTGATTTCCCGTATTTTATCCTGGTGATCGTTCCTCCCTATTTAGGTCATTGTCAACAAAATATTTTCGCATTCGGAGGAAAAAGTTGGTGATGGGATTTTCGTGAGAGGATTCCGTCGCAATGAAAAACGCCTTTCTTGTAATGATGTCCACCCCAAATCCTGTATCATTTCTTGTGATACTCTCTCCCATATTTCGCGATTATACAAAACGTGCTGCCTTTCTTTGAACCAGTTCGATCTACTTCGTCAGTATTACCTGGCAAGGATCCCACACCGCGCAGCAGTATTCTAAACGAGGACGGACAAGCGTAGTGTAGGCAGGTCTGTTACATTTTCTAAGTTTCCTGCCAATGAAACGCAGTCTTTGCTCAGCCTTCCCCACAACATTTTCTATGTGTTCCTTCCAATTTATGTTGCTCGTAATTGTAATACCTAGGTTTTTAGTTGAATTTACGGCTTTTAGATTTGACTGATTTATCGTGTAACCGAAGTTTGAGTTCCTTTTAGCACTCATGTGGATGGCCTCATACTTTTCGTTAATTTGGGTCAACTGCCACTTTTCTCACCATTCATATATATTTTCTAAATCGTTTTGCAATTTGTTTTGATCTTCTGACAAACGACAGCGTCATCTTCAGACAACCGAAGACGGCTACTTAGATTATTTCCCAAATCGTTTGTATAGATAAGGAACAGCAAAGGGCCTATAACACTACCTTGGGGAACACCAGGAATCACTTCTATTTTACTCGCTGACTTTCCGTCAGTTACTACGAACTGTGACCTCTCTGACAGGAAATCACAAATCCAGTCACATAACTGAGACGATATTTCATAAGCACGCAATTTCACTCCCAGCCGCTTGTGTGGTACAGTGTCAAAAGCCTTCCGGAAATCCATAAATACGGAATCGATCTGAAATCCCTTGTCAATAGCACTTAGCACTTCATGTGAATAAAGGGTTAGTTGTGCTTCACAGGAACGATGTTTTCTAAATGCATGTTGACTGTGTGTCAATAGACCGTTTTCTTCGAGGTAACTCATAATGTTCGAACTCAATATATGTTCCAAAATCCTGCTGCATATCGACGTTAACGATATGGACCTGTAATTTAGTGGATTACTCCTACTGCCTTTCTTGAATATTGGTGTGACCTGTGCAACTTTCCAGTCTTTGGGTACGGATGTTTCGTCGAGCTAACGGTTGTATATGATTGTTAAGTGTGGAGCTAATACATCAGCAAAACTTCTGAGAATGTTTTCAGGGGGAACGATAGAGTGACTGCTGAAAAAACTTGAATTTTTTTTACTGCGGGATTCGAATGTGTATACACTGGCGAATTATTCCTCAAAATTTTATGCGTGAACTCGAAAAAGTAAAGATTCTGTGAGCTTTTGAAGCCGAGCGTGCACGGCACGCCACGGTGTTAGAGAACAGGTTCCGCGCTCATGCTCCCTATTTATACCGACTGGAGTAAACCTGATTTGCTGGAGCGTTGTTTGGGCGGTTTTACTCAAAACGTGAAAGAAAGTTTCGATAGTCTCATTTACAGATACGATCGAAAAATAACATTCAGCCTAATCGAAATTATCAACACTGCTTCAAATTAGGGGCGTATGTGTATTCAGTGCAGGCCATACTGCACGAATGCACGCGCCAAATGCCCTTCAAGTCAAAATCGGTGATGAAATGCACCAATTCTGTGAAGAGAGAGACGCTAGCGATGATGTGCTCAGCGCCGAAAAGGGCTTTGAGAACAAAAATCAGGTCAAGGTAGCAGAAAGCGGTCATCCACTAGCCGGGCCGATAGTTAATATGGACCAGGTATTGATGATATCCCGTAGGTTTCAAGCTTTTACACGTTTTTTGTATGATAAATACTTGTCAAGCTTTAAGCTTATTTCACTCAAAATCCTGTTTTTTCGGCATGGTTGTCGTCGCCCACGCTACAGTTTTCATCCGATTTTATTGATTTTTGGTCTCCCTTGAAGCAAACTGAATTCTCTTCAGTTCATCGTAGCCGATTTTTTAATGTTGATATTTATTATTTTTTCGGCCAAAATAGAGGGGTCCTAAAATGGCCATTTTTTCAACTATCTATAATTTCGCCTTTTTTTTGGCAAATCCCTGCGATGCGCTAAAATTACATCTGTAAGGATCACGGTTATTTGTTAATTTCGTGTTTCAGATAACCACAACCGGAGTTACAACGACAACTGTCGAGCTACCTCCTTTCAGAGCTGCCTCGGGAAAATCCCACCCAGACTGTGCAAATATTAATATTTTTCAATAATAAATACCAATAAAAACTTCAATGTATGCTTTATTCATTGCAGCAAACCCATTTGTCTACTGCATTCCAGTACGGAGAAACAAAATCCTGAATTTGAGTAATATCTTCGTCCGTCACCCTGTTGTTATCCCTTAATGTCAATTATATAAATGTGACACATAGTAATGCGGGATGCACGCGATCATTATTATAATAATCAGTAGATCTCCATTCAAGGTGACTGGGTCACAATGATAAAATCAAACATCGGGCGAGGGAAGACTTTATTGCTCTAGTCTGCGAATTGTTTATTTCACATACGATTTGGAACGCCATTTCTACGTGCAGTAATTGTTCCTAGATATCTGGTGAGGGATAAATACCTAGACACGTCATATGAGCAGTAAAGTCATTCCCGGCCTGTTGTTAGACTTTTAGCATTACGACCCATTCAGCCTGAATGGAGAACTACTGATTGTTTTAATTTCAAGTGTGATGTCGGATAACAAATGACAAAAAAAATTTTTTCGAGTGACATGATTACACATTAATCATCTTCGGATTCTTCCCTTTACCTATACAGTGAAACCCTACTTCTTGCCAAATTGCATCATTGTTTATCAAAGGGGAGTACCCTATAGGTTTTGATGAGTGAGTTTTCGAGTATCAAAATATGTGACGTAAATGACCGTATCTTTTGACTGAATTCACTGACAAGCTTAAAATTATTGCACTGTCGGGGAGTCATAGACTTCAATATGTGACATAAATTTGAACTTCACACATCTAGCCGTTCCTAGGAAAATGAGTTCTTAACAGTCGGACAGACAAACAAAGCGATTCTTTAAGGGTTCCGTTTTGGCAAACTGAGTCACGGAAGCCTAAAAAGGAAAAAAAAACACGCTATATTTAAAAGAACGTGAAACAAGCAAGATTGGTGAAGCTTTACAGAATGTCGAAATTTAGCGCGAACTTCAATGCGAGAGGCTTTTAATAGCTTCGACAACGAAAAACTGTGCCTCGGAATATAGCATAAAAGCTAAAAATCTTCCGGTTTTATGTAAAGTGCGCCAGCGCAACAAGAATGACGATATTATTGATGACAGTGCCAGTAAAGCAAAGTTAGAAGACACTGTGTTCCGAAATACATTCCTCAAAGTAGGCGAAATAATTCTTGTGAATGTTGCAGTTCTTATTTTCGTACCTGGACACGTTTCAGTACTTTTTGTTCTATCTTAAGTGTGTTTCTTTATTTATTTTTCTTCTGAAGAATTGTTAGATGTTGATCTTTAAAAAAAAATTTTTTTACAAAATATTTACTTTTGTAAAATGAGCGCTTATTGTCAAATATTTTAGACTGGTTTGCATACACTACGGAGTTGAGACATGTATCACTGAGCTTAGGCATTCTGTGCTGTTTATTTACGATATGTCTATAGGCTCAGGTTTAATAGTACATTTGTAAATAAAGTGGGTGCACGCACATGTTTGCACACCTCACATGAAGCTATCGGATGTTTAGGGCTAGTAGATTTAGGTCTATTACGTAGTCTGCAGCTTGTCATTTCCAAACAGCAAAACTTTATTTTATGATATTATTTTATTTTTTCTTTATATTATGCATTTCCGTTAGAGAATCACTATGTATCGTACCATTTAGCGTCTTACGTAAAGACTCTGATCTTGTGGTGTTTTCACTTAGTATCGAGGTAAAACTCTTACTTCTTTCGCTTTTGTCATTACATATGCATTTCTTAATCTGTGCTTTAAAGTACATGCCCGTGGTGTAGCGAAGCAGCTTAAATCACTTAATAAAGACAATACTTCCGGTCCAGACTGTGTTCCAGCTAGGTTACTTTCACAATACGCTGATACAATAGCTCCATACTTAGCAGCAATATACAACCGCTCACTTGTCGAAACATCCGTACTTAAAGACTGGAAAGTTGCACAAGTCACGCTAATCCCGAATGCATGAAATGCAGTAATCTGCTGAATTACAGCCCCACCCAAATCGCTGACGTCGATCTGCAGTATAATTTTGGAACGTATACTGTAATCTAACATTATGAATTACCTCGACGGAAACGATTTATCGATAAACAGCCAACACGAGTTCAGGAAATATCGTTCCTCAGCAACACAACTGGATCCTTATTCTCACGAAGTAATGAGTACTATCAACAGGGAATGTCAAAATGATGGCATACTTTCAGATTTCCAGGAGGCTTTCGATATCGTTCCTCACAAGCGTCTTCTAATCAAATTGCGTTCCTATGAGTATCGTCAAAGTTGAGCGACTGGGTTTGTGATTTCCTGTCAGAAAGGTCACAGTTCGTAGTAGCTGACTGAAAGTCATCGAGTAGACAGAAGCAATATCTGGCATTCCCCAATGAAGTGTCATAGGCCTGATCTATACAAACGATATAGGAAACGATCTGAGCAGCCCTCTTGGATTGTCTGCAGATGATGCTGTTACTTACGATCTTGTAAAGACATCAGATGATCAATTTCAAAATGATTTAGACAATGTCTTATGGTGCGAAAATGGCAACTGACTCTAAGTAATGAGAATTGTGAAGTCATCCACTTGAATACTAAAAGGAATCCGCTAAATATCAGTTAAACGATAAATCGCACAAATAATTCAACTTAATACTTATAAATACTTAGGGATTACAATACGAATAACGTAAACTGAACACTCGCGTAGATAATGTTGCAGGAAAAGAAAACCAAAGACTGCGATTTATTGGAACAACACATATAAAATGCAACAGGCTACTACAGACATTGGTTACACTTTCACTTGTCCGCCCTCTTCTGGAGTAATGCTGTACTGTGTGGGAGCCACATGAATTACAGTTGAAGGAGATTATCTAAAAAGTTCAGACAAGGGCAGCTCATGAGTACTGTCGCGAAGTAGGGAGAGAGTTCCATGGATATGATACGCGAACTGGGGTGTCAGTCATTAAAACAAAGGCGTTCTTCGTTGCGACACTATCTTTACAGAAATTTCTATCAGCAGCTTTCTCCTCATAGTGCGAAAGTTTTTTTTTTTTCGTCCACCTGTGTAGGGAGAAACGATCATCATCATAAAATAAGAGAAATCAGAGCTCACGTGGAAAGATTTACGTGTTCGTTTTTCCCGCGCGCTTTTCGAGAGTGGAACGGTAGAAAAGTAGCTTGAAGCTGGTTCAAAGAATCCTTTGCCAGGCACTTAATTGTGAATTGTAGAGTAATCATGTAGATGTAGATGTAGAGGCAGTTGTAGTTCACAATCTGTGTTGGCTGTAAGGAGACAAGTCTAAAAAAAAAAGTTATATAACTTACACTATTGTCCTTTATTTTCCAATCAGAGGATTACATGTTGCACTTCTACAGCATTTTAATGGTTTCTGCGAAGTACTTGGGTAGCCTCTACGGAGTACAATGGAATCTGGCAGAGCGACTGGTACGATGGTAATCGTGCGACCAGACGACAACACAGGACGTCTCACTGACGAAGAACATGGCAGATTAAAATACATTCCCCTAGCTATGGAGGAAATCAAGTGTGCGTTTCTTTGATTACCCGTAAGTCAACTAAGCAAAAATGGCTAACCGGGCAGGATAATACAATCAGAAAGGCGTTGAAAATAAGTAATATTTCAAAATATTTACTCAAATTGTGCTTTGTCACATAGAAAAGAAAAATAAATTCCGTTTACTGCAACTGAATGTTCTATTTGTGTCTATCAAAATCATCGGACTATAGTAGGGGTACTTTATATTTTCTCTATTATTTCAGCAAAAATTCTTTCAGTGTGGTTCATAAGGATATCTGCTAGCGCGTATAAGATAAAAATCGTAAAAATAGTCAACTAACAAAACTACTTTCAATTTATCAGTTCAATTTATTTACAAAAGGTAGGCCTCCTAATGGAAATCCCAATCTCGTACACACCAGTGAATTTCCTAATAAGTCAAACTGAAAACAGAATTTTTGTAGAAATAACAGAAACAAAAACATACAAAATATTATGGACCACTGATGAAGCCCAGCATCAAGAGACGATACATTTTTGGTAGTCACAAATGAAAAATTCATTTGCAAAATATGCAGTTTTTTCTGGTCATTATGATAGGGCATAATTGAAGTAGCGACTGTAGAAAAATAGGCGTAAACATTAAAAATAATATTTACTTACTTTGAGTACATTTCTTTTCGAAGCTTTTTTTATGATGCAAAGTATCTACATTGACACAAAGTCAGAAAGTACAGTGACACACACACACACACACACACACACACACATGCACACGCACACACACACACAAGCGCGCGCGCGCGCGCGACGCATAATTAACATACACATATTTGTCTGTAATGATGGAGACCAGGGCCCAAAAAATAAGCTATAATGATTCCAAACACCCGGTTTTCTGCCAGGTTTCCATTAGTTGTTAGGAAAACGTAGGTGAGTACTTCATATTTACATCCGTATGGAAACATTTCTGCCCAACTGCCAACTTGCTTCGTAAATGGCTGTAAAGAAGCGCAACTCTAGAATGGGTTGAATCTAAAAGAGTAAGCTATACACATTGTCTCTCTCTCTCTCTCTCTCTCTCTCTCTCTCTCTCTCTACGTTCCTCTCCACCGGGCTCTCAAATGCGCCCGAGACCGCGCAGCCCGCACTACCGTTCAGGGTTGAGAATGAAAAATATATATAAAAAATTTAAAAATCTGTATAGACGGTGTGATACGTTGGAAAGGTTGAGTTTGTTGTGTTGCTTACACACATGGATACAAACATCACGCTTTCTAAATGTTTTTAAAAATATAACTTATTCCGGTCGGCTTTTCGACACGTCAGTGTACGTCATTAACGTTACACACAAGTGGCTACATGCTCAAACATTAGGGTAAAATACTTCTGACTCTGACAGTGCTGTTCCACCAACAATTTAACATAATTGCAATTCCCAAGTTCCCACTACGGTGTTTTTTGTGAGGTTTTCTTTGGTTGTATGTAGAGTTGCTCTCAACAATTCGGTGCTGTTGGTACAGTACATAAATGGCGTAGTAAATGGTAGGATTACCAGTAGCACAGGTAGGGACACAAACTGGAAGCCGACGAATTCTCTTTTTTTTATTGTTCGTTTTGCAGATAATTAGAAACGCGCATCGTTCATTATTAGTTCGTTGTGTGTTTTGTATCCTCACAAAATATACATTGCATTTCGTACGTAATAAAAATTAATCGATCACGTAACTTCTGCGCTTTTGTGTAAACAAAACAATTCCTTTTGATGCCGGTTCAGTTTCCATGCAGGAACATAAGAAAATCTATATATTTATTGTTGTTATTTTGTGCTCAATGGAAAGTTCCTTGTCAAAATCAAAGCAAGAGATTCCTGTTATTATTAATAAGTACGAAAGTTGTTTATGAATAACAGAAACATGTTCTACATAAGGTCGACGAACTACCGAAGCGATGTATGATATGTTTTTGTTTTGCGTTTTTCGAATTTTACCCTTTTGTTAAGAAATTACTTTTTCTAGCTCTGTATGATAAAGCTATACTTCTTTTATTTTTACTACAGCATCACCATGTTTCTCGTCACAAAGCAACAATTTCTGAAAAAAAAACCTGAATTAAACATTGACAGTTTAAATTTTGTTGTAAATATTGTTTATTTTTAAGTAACAGTCAAAAGGATAACGATCTAGAACAAAAAAGTCTCTTAGGTTACGTGTCCGTTTACATATCGTCAGATACTAGACAGTTCATCGCTTCTGGTCTACAGGGGAATCTAACAAGGCACTGATCGCATACGCCAACAAGCGACCGAAATGAGGAAACGCGCGACTGGTATGCAACACACCTAACGTATAGGTAACGCGGGTATTATTATAAATGACGAAGGCTACTAGGAAAACTATCGTAGTTTACGCTTATTTATGAAAGTCTACGGTAGTCTACGGTAGATTTGCAACTGTAGTTGTAAGGCACACACAAGAACAGGAAATCCCTTCTGAATTACCCCGTTGCACCTGTAATCTGGTTGGGAACAACCCAGAGCTCTACTAGGTCTTTGCCTTGTCGATAAAAAAAGAAATGAAGTCTACCCAAAATAAACAAACCACCAGCAGGTTGCACCTGAGCACACATGTCGAAAATATCATCAACGATAGTGTTTCAAGCGTGAAAACTGTTATAGTAACACAAATAAAGACTGATGGCGAAAATAAATCCGACAGATTGTTCGAGACCAGTGTGTTCTGGTACTTACCTGTGATTGTGAAGGAGGACCCTACCAAATATTACCGAATGAAACCACGTTTGCTGAACACCAAATCTGCTACTCAAAATCTTCACACCTACCCCGTTCCGCTGAAGAATGACGGAGAAATAAACTCGTTTACTCTATTACACAAGCAGTTTTGTAACTAATCAGTTCCTGGCCACGCCAGTCGGTTAGTGGTGGTCGGTATAATGGACGCCGAGGCGCGGAAACTATTCTCTAGCCTAGAGATAGTGGACTAGTCCTCCCTTAATCTGTCTGGATGGTAGTGGTCTGAGCCGATAGTGCGGCGATCCCATGCAGCCACCATAGGCACAGTGAAGTAATGCAGGAGTATCAGCGCAATCCCTTAGATTCTAAGCTAGACTCTTCAGTAGGATGCAGCATTGACGGCGACAAAGTAGTTTTACGCACGAGTTGTTTAAGCTCCGGTCGGACTACTGCAACATCAGTTTTAGTTAACTCTGCTACAAGCACTCATTATCATTTGTGATTCCAATGAGCGTTACACTCTCAGTCCTTCAGGACAAATGTTGATTTGTACCGTCGTATTTGCAAATAAAATGTATCTAATTATCCAATTGGCTCTCTGTCTCCCCTATCGTGTCCCCCTATTGCATCCTGTTTCGACATTTCGCTCATTTATCAGTGAGTAGTAAGGGCGGCAGAGCAGCCTGAAGCACTGTCTTGTATACAAAAGACTAAGTCCTTCTGTGTCACACAGCTAGCAAGGTTCGCAGCATTGTGTTTGTCGACTAGTTCCCAAGAAGGTCTCATAAAAATAATACAAGGGACTACGTATCACGGCAGACCACAGTAGAACATAACCAAAAATAAAAGGGAAGGAAGGTAGGGTTTAACGTCCGGTGAAACAACGGTTACTAAAGACGGAGTACAAACTCGGATTAGGGGCTGATAGGAAAGCAATTCGGCCATCTTCTTTTTAGGGACACTACGTAAAATCTAAATCCGAATTACCGGGCTGATAGTTGAACAATAGTTCTACTGCATTTGAGTGCAGTGTCTTAATCTCAGCACCATCTGGCCTGCTTTCAGTTTAGACCCTTAGTAGTACTAATTTTGCCTAGATAACTAGAGATTTCAGAAAGTAAGTTACATTTGTCGTCCTGCAACGCAACGAGAGTGACAAATTGTCAGAAGAGAGTAGTACATATTCTGGGTTTCGTGTAGTCACAGTTCTACTGCGGTACAAGTAACAGGTGCGTTACAGTGTGGGAATGAAATGGTGCTGCAACTGGAAACGTACTCCAAAGTTGAAATACGCGGGACAGTACAATTAGTGCGGGCAAAAACTCTAAATTTCATACAGATTCACAGTGAAATTTTGACGATATGCGGATCAATCGCAGTGCAGTGAGATGGGTGTCAGGAATTTCAGTGTGACCCAGGAACGAATTTCCAACGCCGAGGAGCTGAACGATTGGTAGAGCGATTCGACCGTTGTTTACACATACTTGATGACCGTGGTGGAAAATACTGTCATTTATCTGTGTCACTTTTACGTGTAGTCCAACATTCAATAAATACCGGGTGATCAAAAAGTCAGTATAAATTTGAAAACTGAATAAATCACGGAATAATGTAGATAGAGATGTACAAATTGATACACATGCCTGGAATGATATGGGGTTTTATTGGAACCAAGATAATACAAAAGTTCAAAAAAATGTCCGACAAATGGCGCTTCCTTTGATCAGAATAGCAATAACTAGCATAACAAAGTAAGACAAAGCAATGTTCTTTAAAGGAATGCTCAATATATCCACCATCATTCCTCAACAATAGCTGTAGTCGAGGAATAATGTTGTGAACAGCACTGTAAAGCAAAAAAATGGTTCAAATGGCTCTGAGCACTATGGGACTTAACTGCAGAGGTCATCAGTCCCCTAGAACTTAGAACTACTTAAACCTAACTAACTTAAGGACATCACACACATCCATCCCCGAGGCAGGATTCGAACCTGCGACCGTAGCGGTCGCACGGTTCCAGACTGTAGCGCCTAGAACCGCTCGGTCACCCCGGCCAGCACTGTAAAGCATGTCAGGAGTTATGGTGAGGCATTGGCGCCGGATGTTGTCTTTCAGCATCCCTAGAGATGTCGGTCGATCACGATACACTTGCGACTTCAGGTGACCCCAAAGGCAATAATCGCACGGACTGAGGTCTGGGGACCTGGAAGGCCAAGCATGACGAAAGTGGCGGCTGAGCACACGATCATCACCAAACGACGCGCGCAAGAGATCTTTCACGCGTCTAGCAATGTGGGGTGGAGCGCCTCGTTCTAATCAAACCCCATGTCATTCCAAGCATGTGTGTCAATTTTTACCTCTCTATCTACATAATTCCGTGGTTTATTAAGTTTTGAAATTTATACTGACTTTTCGATCACCCGGTATTACTTGGCTTGCCATAATAATGTGTAACTTACACATTGAAGTACTCCTCCTTTTCCCCCCGTAGTTGCAACAGTTGCCGTTGAAGATGTTTCCCAACTCATTTTCACTGCGCTACTGTGCTCTGTCAGAACCCAAAATAGACGTGAAAAGCCCATAGATACGCTCTCTCTATCTCTCTCTCTCTCTCTTTTCCTCTCCCTCCCTCGTACACATACCACACACACACACACACACACACACACACACACAGACACGAGGAAGAAGTGGCGGACCTTATCCGCAGGGGCTTTATAAATAATCGCATTACGGCCACCCCGAAGTCTCGATAAGCGGCGCTATCAATTACGTGTGAGGGCGAGCGGTGGGGGATGGGGAGGGTGTATCAGCGGCCCATCTGCTGGCTCCCGGCTGCTCCCTGCCGCCCCTAACACTTTCAATTACGCCGCCGGAGCTCAACCACCGCCTTCGGGTCCCTTCCACTGTCTTCATCCGTATCTGGCTGTACTAAGGCAAACTACTATGCTTCGGTTCAAGTTCGTGGTGCAGCACTGGTTATGCAGCACAAACTAATTCTATTCCGTCTTATCATCCGTGTCAAAAATGCTAGACCCATTACTCAGTTGCCGGCCGGAATGGCCGAGCGGTTCTAGGCACTACAGTCTGGAACCGCGCGACCGCTACGGTCACACGTTCGAATCCTGCCTCGCGCATGGATGTGTCTGATGTCCTTAGGATAGTTAGGTTTAAGTAGTTCTGAGTTCTAGGGGACTGATGACTACAGATCTTAAGTCACATAGTGCTCAGAGCCATTTGAAGCCATTTGATTGGGGAGAAGAGGAGTTTGTGGCACAACTTGACTACAAGAAGGGATCGGTTGGTAGGACATGTTCCGAGGCATCAAGGGATCACCAATTTGGTATTGGAGGGTAGCGTGGAGGGTAAAAATCGTAGAGGGAGACCAAATGATGAATACACTAAGCAGATTCAGAAGGATGTGGGTTACAGTAGGTACTGGGAGATGAAGAAACTTGCACAGGATAGAGTAGCATGGAGAGCTGCATCAAACCAGTCTCAGGACTGAAGACCATAACTATATATATATATTCTCACGGAATTTCAGTTACCGACTTTCTCCTCCAAATGCGAAAATATTTGGTTGATGCCGACCTACATATGGAGAAACGATCGTCACAATAAAATAAGGGAAATCTGAACTCGCACTGGTCTAGCAAGAGGGCACGATATAACATTAACTGAATGGTTATGTTTGTATGAAGGGCAGCTGCGTGATGTTCCCCTTGCACTGGAGACAATCCCACCTAACTGCAAGGTGTGATTGTAGTGGAACAGTCCATTTCGAAACATTGATTTTTCCACAAAAAACTGTTCCCTTGAATGTTGAGGCACACACTCCCTTAAACGCCTCATATTTAGTTGATCTGCTGAAGAGACTGCCTACACTACGCTTGTTCACCCTCTTTTGGAATACGCTTTGCGATCATTACTAGATAGGGTTAACAGAGTGTATCGAGAATGTTCGAAGAAGAGTAGCACGTTTTGTATTACCATTTGAACCATTTGAACCACGTTTTGTACTATCGAGAAATAGGGGAGAGAGTGTCACTGACATGGTGCAGGATTTGGGGTGGACATCATTAAAACCAATGCGTTTCTTGTTGCGGCGCAATCTTCTCGCGAAATTTCAATTACCGACTTTCTCCTCGAAATGCGAAAATATTTTGTTGACGCCGACCTACATAGGGAGAAACGATCATCACAATAAAATAAGGGAAATTAGAACTCACGAGGAAAGATATAGGTTAGTTTTTTCCGCACGCTGTTCAAGATTGGAATAACATAGAATTATTGTTAAGGTGGTTCGATGAATCCTCTGCCAGGCACTTAAGTGTGTTTTGCAGAGTATCTATGTAGATATAGACGACTTCATTCCGACATGCCAAAAATAAAGAATAGGATTTGATCTTATGAATCGATAATCAAAAGGAAGTCAAAGGCGAAATACACCGAAAATTATTTGACAAGGCATAGAACATTAATATCTGCATCTATACTACATTCATACTACACCTATACTACATTTAT
This sequence comes from Schistocerca americana, assembly GCF_021461395.2. Classification (NCBI taxonomy): domain Eukaryota; kingdom Metazoa; phylum Arthropoda; class Insecta; order Orthoptera; family Acrididae; genus Schistocerca; species Schistocerca americana. The sequence continues at coordinate 287,762,264 of NC_060121.1, read as the reverse complement.
ACTGTGAAGTGCGTGGCATCGGGTACGCCTCATTCTACCAACAGTTCCCGTTCTATTCACTCATGGAGCGAGGAAAGAATGATTGTTTACATGCCTCTGTCCGTGCTGTAATTAATCTAAACTTTTTCTCACAATCCCCATGTGAGTGATAAGTAGGAAGTTGCACTACATTCCTGGAGTCATTATTTAAAGCGAGCTCTTGAAACTTTCATAGTAGGCTTTGTCGGGATAGTTTATGACTATCTTCAAGAGTCCGCCACTTCAGTTTCTTCAGCATCTGTGTGTCATTCTCCCAAGGGTCAAACAAACCTGTGACCATTCCTGCTGCCCTTCGCTGTATACGTTAAATATTCCTTGTTAGACTTATTTGATACGGGTGTCACATACTTGAACAGTATTGCAAAATGGTGGCACGAGTGATCTGTAAGCAATCTCCTTTGTGGATTGACAGAATTTTCCCATTATTGAATCAATAAACCGAATTCTACTACCTGTATAGCCCACGACAGAGCCTATGCAGTCATTTCATAACATATTCCTAGGAAATATTACTCAAAGGTATCTGTAGGAGATGGCCGACTCCAACTGTGACTCACCGATATTATAGTCGTAGGATACTGCGTTGTTTCGTCTTGTGAAGTACACAATTTTGCATTTCTGAGCGTTTAAAGTAAGTCGTCAATCGTTGCACCACTTTGAAATCTTATCATGTTCTGACTGAATATTTATGCAGATTCTTTCAGACATTACTTCACTACAGATAACTGCGTCATCTACAAAAAGTCTGAGGTTACTATTAAGAGTTATTAATGTTGATATCCACACATCCTCGTACGTTCCACACTTGAAACCTCAACAGGGATTATATGATTTAGGTTGTTATTTATGTACGTGCAGCTTGCCTGAAGTAGTTGGACACGCCCAACAATTTCTAAACGATTTGAGATATCAAAACAATGATCTAAAAATCGAATGTAGGCATACCAGTGAGCACTCTTCTTTGTGGCTTCTTTTAACTACAAGATAAACTGCTGTGGCTTTTTTAATCCGTAATACCATAGGGGAGCTATAGGAGAGGTAAGTATGTTTAGGTGATAATGAAATCAGCGATTTTTGAAAGAAAAAGAAAGGGTGAGAGGTGAGCTCAGTGTTCAGAACTAACTGCGCTATTTTGTCCCTTCCTGTGACCTTTACGTGGCATTTTACATTACTTTAGCGCCCTGAAACAGAGATGCCGCATCAATATTTACATTTTTCAAACTGTTCCACTTTCTGTACGACACTGTTTACGACGAGTCAACAAAGTGTGTGTCAGTATTTTCGCAAAGGAAAAAAGTCTTCGTTGAGAAAGATAAATAATACCTGTCAGTTCCGGAAACAGATGCAGAGATTTTCTTTTACTAACTATGAATGTGATGTTAATAGTATATAAAACACGTTAACAGCACACGTGATGCTATTCCGTTTTTGGAGGCCTGTGATTCTGTGGTTAACAGCACCGTCCGCTTATTTCATTATTATATACTGACTAAAGCGGGGACAGTCTCCGAAACACTGAAGAGCCGTAACAAGCGGTTGCTTCGCAGAAGTTATGAGGACAGTCGTGATACTTCTCTTTCACTAGGCATAGCCACTTAGAAATTATCAGTAAATGTAGTATAGGAAGGAAATCTGATACAGAATAGTGCGGAGACACATACTACGTATTATAGCGCCACGAGGTACCGACGTTAATTTAGGATACGGTGGCAGTGGCATCTCCTTGAAGGACTGACGACGACCTTATGTCGACTACAGAGCGTAGTTCGCTTTTCTTATAAACGACGCAGTGTTAAAAGCACCTTGAGCAGTCGTCCTGAAGTCTCTCCTCACCATAACCGAACACGACCAAGGGCACTTCACGCTGACGTTCATTACTGTTTTGAAACCCCTTCAGACGTGCCGCTGATAATGTATGACCAGCATCTTTGATAACCGTGTATTTATTGCTGAGCCCGGGAGCTCTAGCGGCAGTAAAAGAGATGCACTAATCTGCTTCCAGGAATTCAGCTCGCTGGATTGCCCAAGTGTAGCATAGCACTGACGCAATGCGCTCGAACTAGACGACGACGTGATTAGTTAAGAATAACGCCTCATTTACATGCTTCTATTATTATTGGAGCAAAAATTGTGTACGTTTACGGTGTTTACAGATACTTATATGCATTTTTCGATCTAGGTTAATTTATGTACAGTTGACAGATTAGCCGGCCGAAATGGCCTAGCGGTTCTAGGGCGCTTCAGTCTTGAACCGCGCGACCGCTACTGTCACAGGTTCGAATCCTGCCTCGGCCATGGATGTGTGTGGTGTCCTTAGGTTAGTTAGGTTTAAGTAGTTCTAAGTTCTAGGGGACTGATGACCTCTGGTGTTAAGTCCCATAGTGCTCAGAACCATTTGAATCATTTTTGGGTTGACAGATTGCGGTCTAGACAGTGGCGACAAACGAGAACGTCCAGGTCTCAGTTTTGGTCTAACTACTTCAATGATGAACGCTGTACACTACTACTACAGGAAAGCAAGCGAACTGGGTAACTTCCAAAATGTTCTCTTATAAAATGTCATATTCCGTAGGACGAAAATTTATTTCGATAAATTCAAAGACCGAAATCGCTTCTACTAGTTGTCAGTTTAATTATGTACATTTTTAATTACCATCACCGCTTTTCTATCGTATCCTAATCCACAAGTGCCCAGTAGATGTGAATAGATAATCGTTGTAAGTAGTATACAGGGTGTTACAAAAAGGTACGGCCAAACTTTCAGGAAACATTCCTCACACACAAATAAAGAAAAGATGTTATGTGGATATGTGTCCGGAAATGCTTAATTTCCATGTTAGAGCTCATTTTAGTTTCGTCAGTATGTACTATACTTCCTCGATTCACCGCCATGATTTCATACGGGATACTCTACCTGTGCTGTTAGAACATGTGCCTTTACAAGTACGACACAACATGTGGTTCTTGCACGATGGAGCTCCTGCACATTTCAGTCGAAGTGTTCGTACGCTTCTCAACAACAGATTCGGCGACCGATGGATTGGTAGAGGCGGACCAATTCCATGGCCTCCACGCTCTCCTGACCTCAACCCTCTTGACTTTCATATATGGGGGTATTTGAAAGCTCTTGTCTACGCCACCCCGGTACCAAGTGTTGAGACTCTTCGTGCTCGTATTGTGGACGGCTGTGATACAACCCGCCATTCTCCAGGGCTGCATCAGCGCATCAGGCATTCCACGCGACGGAGGGTGGATGCATGTATCCTCGCTAACAGAGGACATTTTGAACATTTCCTGTAACAAAGTGTTTGAAGTCACGCTGGTACGTTCTGTTGCTGTGTGTTTCCATTCCATGACTAATGTGATTTGAAGAGAAGTAATAAAATGGGCTCTAACATGGAAAGTAAGCGTTTCCGGACACATGTCCACATAACATATTTTCTTTCTTTGTGTGTGAGGAATGTTTCCTGAAAGTTTGGCCGTACCTTTTTGTAACACCCTATATAATAAGTAGTATATAACAGAAATCATATGCCAGACGTAGTTATGCCATTGCGTAGATCTCAGTGGATCCGACCTCATAACTTAACGTCTTTCAGGAAATAGACTTCTTAATATCGATCCCCTAAGAGATGTTTCTATACAAGAGGCATACTTCAATTTCCATCTGCAGCACAGAATACAAACTAATACTGCACAACCACGTATCACCTATAAACAGAACACTGAGTATAGCCATGACCAGCCTCAACAGAAATCTCCAGTTCAGTCACCGTGCGGAACACGCAGCAGTACTCAGTTCATGGAGCTAGCTAGTTACTGTATGGGAACAGATATTGAGAAGGAAGTCTGCTGCGAGGCGTTAAATTCTAAGTTCAGCGGTAACTGTGAATAGAGCGTGATTTATGTTTTATATTACACAGTATGACTTGATTGAGATCGATTGAACTTTATTGATTGGCGACTCCATGTTGTCTTGTGCACTACGACCAGATAACAGGTATACTTGAAAAAAGAGACAGCATTGGTCGTATATTTTTTACTATTGCAAAATCGATTTTCTGTCACTGAGTCTATGTGATTGCCGTAAGCTTAGTGACAACAGTGCATCCCAATTTAAGTTATACAATATAGCACTGAAGATGGTCACTCAGTGACAGAAAATCGATTTTGCAGTAGTAAAAAATATACGACCAATGCTGTCTCTTTTTTCAAGTATATCGATTGAACTTGTTACAGCTAGAGGGCAAACTTAAGGGTAATTGCCTAAGGTTGATATTGTTGATGGGGTGGGCAGCAATCTGCGGCTTCCCTCGCTTTATTTGCGAGTGGAGCTGGAAAGGAAATGACAAGTGGCGGTACAGGGTACCCTCCGCCACTCCCCATATGGTGGCTTGTAGATATCTATGTAGAAGTATATGTGAAAAAATGGCGTACAGTGATATACGCCACACCCAATAGCTTCTTCACAATGCGAACAGCCTTTCTTTATTCTTACCTCTTTTTTTTAAGTTTAGAGGGTGGCTGGAAGGCCTTTCTGTCGCCGCCCTTTTGGATTTCGGGATGTCTAGTGTTGTCCCACGCGAAAGTGTGTGTGTACGTTTCTGAAGTATTTGCGAATCGTATAACTAAAATGTAACGTGGGTATCAGCCAGGTATTCATCTAGACCAAATAAGGGAAACCGCCTAAAAATAACATACAGGCTAACCGGCAACACCGTCGCTCGTCGTTAATGTACAGGGTTTTATAAATGAATATCGGGGTTTTAAAGCTTTATTTTATTTATTACATTAAACTTTCAATTATAAATGATATGTTCAATGAATGAGAAAAGGAAACAGTTTTACCAAGAACCTTAAAATGCTCAGTGTGAGCATGAGCACACGGCACACATCAAGCCTATAGCCGAGTTCTTCCCAAACGTTGATAAGTGTGTCTTCAGTGATCGTCGTAACAGCTGCTTCAATCCAGTTTCTAAATTCAGGGAGGTCTACTGGTAGCAGAGGCACGTACACACGATCCTTGATGAAGCCCCAAAGGAAAAAATCGCGTGCCGTTATGTCGGGTGAACTTGGAGGCCATGCAAAACAAGCCCTGTCATTGAGCCCCTTGCGGCCTATCCAGCGCTTGGGTACAGTGAAGTTTAACCAATTGCGGCGGAAACATTGCGCGCTGCGCATATGCATTGATGACAAACACAACTGTTTGAATTACTCTTTCATTGACGTATCATTTATATCTCTAAGCTTAATGTAATAAATATTATAAAGCGTTAAAACCCCGTCTTTCATTTATAAGCACCCTGTACTTAATCAGGGGCCGGCACGCCTCCCCGAATCTCGGAAGCAGCATGCTAACACACGCTGCTACTTGAGGGAGACATTCATGAACATCACATTAGCAAAAATATTTTTCAAAAACGACTAAATTCTTTGCAAAAATGTCTCATTCCAATCACTCTCTGGAACGCCAACAAAAAGACTTAACCTTCACAAATTTGTTGTCTAAGTATATTAGAAAATGTAATACTAGATTGTTAAACGTTTTCGTTGAGCATTCTTTTCATTAGGACACTTATTGAAAACATAGATATCTATACAACATTTTGTACACATCAGACAAGGGAATTGTACAAATGTACTAAAATACAGATTGTATTCGAATGACAGCGGTCATTGTGAGTAACCGCTGACAACCACGATCAGTTTCAGAAATTTTCTGCATACTTCCGGGTGTGATTTACATTCAGAATTCTGCATAAAAAAACCATTCCAGTTATTTTGCTGGCGGCCGCTATTTTAACGCAACCGGCAGAGCGTCAAATGTCACGTGTGGGACGTGTCTGTCGAGCATCAGTACGCGTGGAGTGTATTTGTGTTGAGGAAGGCGGGATATATTTGTCGGTGATGCGGGCCGGTATCGCGACAAGGGCCCGTCGCGTTGCTCCACTTGTTGCGGAGGCTATCAACGCCAGAGCACTCCACCAGACGAGATGCCGCCGTATCCTTACACGGTCCTTTTTTTCTTAACGAATGGACGTCCGCTGTGCGTTTGATTAATTGCTTTGCGATACAAATAATTACGGGGAACTGTCTGCGATAACGGCCGGTCGACGCACATTAATTCTTTAACGAGGGCTGACGACACACAAATTGCTGATAGCTGGTGTCCCTCTTCAGCAAGTGAGACTGTCGCCGCTGCGCTCTGGTGGCCGCCCGCACGATTAGCGGTACAATGGCTCTGGAGAAACGACGAACCAATTGCTCGGCAGCAAGAACTAAAAAGTTTCACATCTCACTGCTGTTGTTATGGTCTGCAGCCCGAAGTCCGTCCTGTGCAAGCCTCTTCATCTCGGCGTAACAAGTGAAACATAGAGCCAGGTGAACCTGTTTATTCTATCAAGCCTTGGCCTCCCTCTAAAAATTCACCCCCATGCCCAAACTGACTATTTCTTGATGCGTCATTATGGGTCCTGTCAACCAGTTCCTTCTTTTAATAGAGTCCTACCACTGATTTCTTTTCTCCCCAATTCTTTTCAGTACTTCTACATTACTTATCTGATCTACTCACCCATTCTTCGGCAGTCTTCTGTATATCCACATTTGAAAAACTTCTCTTCTTGAAACTTCCTGGCAGATAAAAACTGCGTGTCGGAACGAGACTCGAACTCGGGACCTTTGCCTTTCCTGCGAACTTGCAGAACTAGCACTCCTGAAAGAAAGGATATTGCGGAGATATGGCTTAGCCACAGCTTGGGGGATGTTTACAGAATGAGATTTTCACTGTGCAGCGGAATGTGCGCTGATATGAAACTTCCTGGCAGATTAAAACTGTGTGCTGGACCGAGATTCGAGACCGAGAGCTTCTGTTAAGTTTGGAAGGTAGGAGGCGAGGTACTGGCAGAAGTAAAGCTGTGAGGACGGGGCGTGAGTCGTGCTTGGGTAGCTCAGTTGGTAGAGCACTTGCCCGCGAAAGGCAAAGGTCCCGAGTTCGAGTGTCGGTCCGGCGCACAGTTTTAATCTGCCAGGAAGTTTCATATCAGCGCACACTCCACTGCAGAGTGAAAATCTCATTCTGGGAACTTCTCTTCTTCTTTGAACTGTTTATCGTTCACGTTTCGCCGCGCGGGGTAGCCGCGTTGTTCAGGGAGCCCTGCACGGTTCGGGTGGCTCCCCCGTCGGGGCTTCGAGCCCTCCCTCGGGCATGAATGTGTGTGTGTGTGAGAGTGTGTGTGTGTGTGTGTGTGTGTGTGTGTGTGTTGTCCTTAGCTTAAGTTAGTTTAAAAAAAAGTGGCTATAAGCACTATGGGACTTAACATCTGAGGTCATCAGTCCCCTAGAACTTAGAACTACTGAAACCTAACTAACCTAAGGACATCACACACATCCATGCCCGAGGCAGGATTCGAACCTGCGACCGTAGCAGCCCCGTGGTTCCGGACTGAAGCGCCTAGAACCGCTCGGCCACAGCAGCCGAAAGGTTAGTTTAAGTTAGATTAAGTACTGTGTAAGCCTAGGGACCGATGACCTCAGCAGTTTGGTCCCACAAGAATTTACCACAAATTCCCAAAGTTTCGTTCACGTTTTACACCCGTGCGGTGCTACAGTCCAGACAAATAATAACGTAATAACATAGAACGCATAGCGGAAACAACACTATATGACGCACTGAGGAAATTAGATACATGGACACAGCTTAACGCTATCGCCAACAACATCACAAAAGCAGAACAAGGCATATACAAACAGACTAATCAATGTAGAAGGCGCAAAAGACGAAGACAGGCTGACGTAGACAGCTCTAGTAGCTCCAGTAATGACGGTGATTCCCGTGACAATGACAGCACAGACATAACACAGACACACAGAATAGACATAAGATAAACGTAAAACAAGCACAGCTGCTCAGGTGAACATTAATCAGACATTGCAATTTATATATTATTATGAATGAATCTAATTAAAAGCAGGACTAATTAGAATAGTCTGTGGATAGACATTGTTCTAGAATTCACGTTAAACTCTACCCATTGCTGTTAAGTAGTTACGAAAATTAACGCATCCTTGTAAACGTAATAACATGAATGTAATATAAATTTATTATAAAGTAAACAAGCAAAATCAAAGAGTGTAAATACACAACACAAAAGGACCATGCATATTACGCAATTATACAAAACTGATGTGTCCACTACCTAAAAAAGTATAGTTTTATTACAGATAAATGTATTTACAAGATTAATAACAGGTTAGTGATGGCTTGCTATATCTCCTAAGATATGCTGGAACAGTTTTTAACTTCATTAGGTTAGAATGAGCCAGAATATTGTTCCAAAGCTATGCAGAATTTGTTTACTTACAAATCTAGTGGTAGTAGTTATTATGTAACCTAACAAACAACAACTCACACAGCATTCTGTCAAACAACACCGACATCGATTACATCCGCTTGGACTGAACAAGTCGAGTTTTCCAGAAGAGGGATGTTCATGTGCATAGAACGAAAATGGGCAGCACCACATGTGAACGCCGTACCTGAAGTTCAATACCAATTCCGCTTTCCCAGGTTGTGTAAGTGAAGCGATATCTATTCTTTCCTGTCTTCTTTTATGGTTCAAATGGCTCTGAGCACTATGGGACTCAACTGCTGAGGTCATTAGTCCCCTAGAACTTAGAACTAATTAAACCTAACTAACCTAAGGACATCACAAACATCCATGCCCGAGGCAGGATTCGAACCCGCGACCGTAGCGGTCTTGTGGTTCCAGACTGCAGCGCCTTTAACCGCACAGCCACTTCGGCCGGCCTGTCTTCTTTTATTCTCTTCTTAAATTATACCATTATTTTATAATTTCCTACTGCTAAATTCCTGTATTTTTCTTTAAAAACTGTAAGTATAATTGCTGTAAGTAAGTAAAGGATAACACCAAAGTCCAGACAAAAGAACTCCACGCAGCCGCACCTCCACATGGTGGTCTATGGGCAGTAGTGCCCGTGGCCTCACCTGCGTATCACAGTTTTGCTGCGCCTTGGTGGGCCTGACTACTGGCTAAAAGGTCTGTGTGGAGCACTATATCCTATGTAAAATAATAAGATCTCACTCCCTAGAAGTCATAACGCAACTTTAAACAAAATGCAATTCAGACAAACACCTCGAGGAATGACTTCCTAGTATATATATCTGTGTTTGGTGATAGTGAATGTCTCTTTTACAGAAGCACTTTTCTTGCTATTGTCATTCTGTATGTTGTATTTCGTCCGCCTCGCCAGTAGTCACTTATTTTGCTGATCAAGTAGTAAGACTAATTTCCATTTCTAGTGTCCCATTTCCTTAAACATTTCCATAGCCTAATTTAATTTAATGCGACATCTGATTAGAGAAGCATAAGCGATATGATTTAGGACAAAATGTGTTGAAAAGCTTTGTAACGGCGTCACTTTTCCTTCTACAGTTTTATAGTAAATTTCATTTTACTTCGTCTGAGTAATTCTTTTCCCGTTGCTTACTTGTTATCGGTGGCTTAACCAAAATTTCGCTGTGTGCTGTGCAGGACCTAGACGGGGTTTAGAGTGTTGCGTAGACAATGAAACGTCATACACTGGTCATGGCCGACGCCTATTCGTATTGGTTAATAAACAGAACCCATTTCAAATCCTTCAGTCTTTTCCAGTTTGATGTAAGCTCCGCAAGCTCTCTCTTTCAACATAGACACCTCTAGAAAGGTTCAAGGTTCTATCTACGAGAATGTTGTGATTTTCAAAATAAAGCGGTAATTTAAGCATCAGTTTTGTGCGTCAGTCCATAGAACTGTGCTATTGTATTCGGGTGGGATTTAGTTTGACGGTCAACATCATCATTAGCGTAATTCGACCAATCCCAAAAAACGGCTCACTATCACATAGCTACTACTCCACAATGTCTGTTTATAGTACTCTGCAGCCAGTCGCACTGAATGCCTATCTGTAGCAGGTCCTTTTGGAGTCCATCTTTCCATCTATTTTTTGGCCTCTTTGTCGGCTGCGTTCAAAGGAGCAAAATCGAGTAATTTTACAAGCTATCGATGGTTGTCTCTTTGAATGAAAATATTCTTTTCACAAAAGGCTTATTGTTTTTCGCCAGTTGTTCTCTCGTACATTTCTTGTGACTCATGATTTTATACAGTCTGTCGTTCTCCACCGTTTGCGTATTGTTGTGGACTGTCATATTTAGGCTGTCCTTGTCGTAACAGTATTCGATATCTCGAGATAAAATTACAACTGTGAAATAACATAACTGAACGTTCACAATGAAACGTTTCGAGAAAATAGCTTGCATACGTGTAACTTCTTGCAAGTTTGCCAAAAGTACCATGGCGGCCTCCATAGCGCAGTTTTCGTTCGTTGTAATATAAGCGTCAAATACCACAAGAGAAACTGCACTTTATCTCTAGCCGCCAGATTAATATTTATAAAAGTTCTCGGTAAAATTTAAAAAGAAAAACGTGTTACTGCAGATATCAGGAGATCGATAAACGCGTCGTTTAAAGATTTGTCTGGTGACGCTAGTAAAAATTAAAATATCTTTGCTTGCATATCTCTGTGGGAGAAAGTTACGATTGCGAACCATAATGCCCAATGCCCTCGTCTGTGCTGCTGCCACTTGCCTTCTGTGGCGACTGCAGTATGTATACAACCTTGTCTGCCGACACGTCCCTGTCGACAGTGGATAGAAACGAGGAATGTACTGCGTAGCACCATTTCCCTATCAGCCAGGAAACTGCACTCACTCGCTGATTTTCTGTCCCTGCATCGTGAAGATATCAGTCTCCTTCAGCTACTACAGGTGTTCTGTTTCCAAACTTGTTTACATAATTAAAGGAAATGGGGCTGTGGGAAAGCGGCAGATCAGTTATAGCTAGTAACTGAAGTTAACTCTGACACAGATGTGAAGTAGTTTTGTTACAGTGTTTCATACAATTCATTCACAATTCTGTGTGGCTTGGAAAGCTGGCACCTTACTATAGCACAGGTAATGAAATAGATGATACAGCTAGACACAATGTAAACTTAACAAGAATGTGCTCAGTCCCTAGAGAGAGCAAGAATGGTTTAAATGAGACGAATTAAGAAAATGGAAGACGTACACACTACTTAAACTAACTTATGCTAAGAACAACACACACACACCCATGCCCGATGGAGGACTCTAATTGCCGCGCAGTCCGTGACATGGCGCCTCAAACCGCGCGGCCACTCCGCGCGGCAGAACGGAATCGAAGCGTTTGAGATGTGGTAATGTAGAAGAATGGTGAAACTTAAGAGATCTGGTATGGTAAGGAATGAGGAGCTTTTCCGCAGAATGGGCGAGGAAAGGAATATACGGAAAACACTGACAAGAAGACAGGACAGGATGATAGGACATATGTTAAGACATCTCGGAATAACTTCCATTGTAATACAGGGACCCGTAGAGGGTAAAAACAACACAGGAACATAGAGGCTGGAATATATCCAGCAAATAACTCAGAACATAAGTTGCAAGTGCTACTCTGAAAAGGTTGGGACAGAAGAGAAATTCTTGGCGGACCGCATCAAATCAGACAAAAGACTGATGACTGAAAAAATATCATTTCTAAAAGACTCTCAATGTTTCAAATGTTTGTTATGTTCGTATATTATAGAATATTCGATGTTTGTATACATAGCAGCGCTCTCCGTCGGGGAGGCAGTTCTGATCCGTCTGTACGTTAGTGTCTATAATAAACGTGTTTTGAGTGCCAGTGTTATACTTCATTGACGACCATGCTTTCGGATTTAGATTTGACTGTGGTTACAACTTGATCAAATTTATTAACTAGGAATCCTAACACTAATAGACTGCAATTTCGTACGGCAATAAGCATTTGAACGTGAGCATTCATTGTTCACGTCTCAGATTCGATGAAATTTGAATAGCAAACCCATTATGTCAATTAAAAATGACTCTATAGTGAGTGGAAACGAGTTTCAACATGCCCGAGTACGAGCAGAAACATACAGAATTTCAGTTTAGCAGAAGAGCAAGAGTAAAGTACATTACCGTAAAATACCGAACTGTCGATGGGAAAAAAGTACTTGGCTTGGACTTTGGCAGTGGCTCCTGCCATTTCACCGAGCTGATCTGGGTGATCCCTGGGGAAGAATCGGGAGCAGGGCTGCAAATCTGGGAGCAGCCGCGTCAAATCCGCGACACGCGCCCCCATCGACCCGCCGGCCGACGCAGGGTCGCTCGGGCTTAGCCCCAGCGGTTGGCTCCCACCGCGCGTGCGCAGATCGTGCCGACGTCCTGGGAGAAGGAAAACACTCCTTCCAGTACGCGGCAAAGTGAGAGCACGGGGGTGAATCTCATATAGGGACTTCTGGTAACACGTCCATGGTTTGCTGCCACGCCACCTGGAGCGCTGCAAGTTTGTCAATCCATCATCTCGCTCTCTTATTTGCTGATTTTTAGTCTTCCACGTTCCTTTTCGTTTCATAGTTAACAGAAGTTGGTTTCATCACAGAATACTTCTGATTACGGCTTCTCGCTTTCAAATACGTTTTACATATGTTACTCGTTTTCTGCTTGAAATCTTCTCTCATCCGTAATATTGCGTGGTGTAAATAATTGCAAATTGGTTTTTGTCTCGTATAAAGCAGAATCGGCTTCCGTTGCATGATGCTTCTGCTATTACTTATGAAACTGAGTGTGAATTCCTACTTTTAAAAGCATTGTAAATATGTTACTCGTATTCTGCTTTATTCTTGTTTGCGTCCGTTTTTAGTACTCTCTCGCATTTAATGGAGAACTCCATGTTGGTAGGCTTTGAGGCTATTGGTATTCAGGTTTATTACATCTTGCCACGGAATGAGTAAGTACTGGTTGCTCTGCTTTGAACTGTGTGTTTCTTGACACTGAGTTCCATGCTTTTCATAGTGCCTTACAGAGTCTGGATGTATATGTACATGACCAAGTGCTATGCTTCGTAGTGTTGGTGACTACAGCAGTCTACTTTGCAAATGCTAAAAATGCGACAGTAGCTATGCAGAAATTTTCACACGTTATTAACAGCTGCTACAAACAGTACAGTTTAGTAGAAGTTTACGAAAACTTTGGTGGCCTCCAATAAAGAAAACGAACAGTAACAAAAATAACGTAGAATACGAGCAGTATACTGTCATTGCATTGAAATCGAGCAGTCCACACACGAATACATGTGAAGAAACCAATTTCTATTTCACATGAAAAAAAAACAAAAACAATAAACAAATATAGAATCACTTACCATACCCAATACTACAGATGAAGGCAAAAATTAAACATAATACGAGCAATATAATTACATTGCAATTCAAAGAGTGCAATACGCACAAGATGCTTGTAATGAGGAACATAATTTACACTTGATAACAGCTACACGGTCGAAATTGCAATATAGCGGTTTACATACAAACATACTTTAGCAGCAAGTTACTAGACCCGCCCGTAAAGTATAAATGAAAAATCCCATCCTCTAGTACTAGTATTTTGAAAAGAAATAATAGGGATTTCCGCATCCTTTTTTTCTCGTTTATAATGATCACTGCCACGCCACAGGTCATGCACTTCCGATATTTTGGTGTTCTGTGAGTGGGAGTCTGTGAGGTCCTTTTTTGATACGGCCAATTCCTATGCTGTTACAACGTGTATGGGATGTATTTTTACGTCCAAAACCACAAGGAAATTCCCTTATAATTCCATAAAGCGTTTTAGGATATACATCTCCGTCATTATATAAATTGTGCTATCGATAGTGTATCATATTAATCCTGTATAAAATATGTATAGAGAATATTGTGGTGACTGTTGATACCGCAAATAGAGAATCATGGCAGAATGCGAAACAAAACATACTACATACTGCTATTTAAAGGTAATCAGTTGAGACTGGAAAGCAGTCATAGACACCTGTTACTTACGAAGGGCGCCTACGTCATGTATAGTTACTGGGTTCTATTCTGGGAGAAGGGGACAAAGTTTGTTCCCTTCTCTGAAAAGTTACTTGCATCGCTGCGTCAACTTAAGTGGGTGTCCCATTTAATATTTTCTGCCCAAATAATTTAGAAACGGTTTAGTACGCAGAAACAAGGTTTTAGTAAAGTTATTTACTGTAAAGGGGCAAGTAATTTGCTGTGTTGATATTCAAATGTTCAAATGTGTGTGAAATCTTATGGGACTTAATTGCTAAGGTCATCAGTCCCTAAACTTACACACTACTTAACCTAAATTATCCTAAGGAGAAACACACACACCCATGCCCGAGGGAGAACTCGAACCTCCGCCGGGACCGGCCGCACAGTCCATTACTGCAGAAGTGTTGTTATTAATGGAAACATAGTTTCAGAGGACTTTTTTAATTTCATTAGTGTTATTGAATGGCTTAATACAGTGACGTGAATCTAGTTAGAATTTGCAGTAAAAATCTTCACAAGAAGGGCAGGATAATATTGTAACATCACGATCACGGTTGTCGGCTGAGTACTGTTTCATATCTGTTGCCTCGCAAACATTACAAAACATGGAACATCATATATCGTTAAAGGATAGTGTTACAATTGCTAACCTTGCAGTAAAATAATCTCTCCTTAGCGTAATACAAAATGTCGGAATTCTTATTTCGATATCTTGATGCGTTTGCCAAAAGTAGTAAGCGATCTCTTTCCTTGTTGAAAATGTAAATTACGTAGTCTGTTTACAAAAACCATCGTAGGTTTTGTTCAGCATCTCCATATGACTTTGCCTGTCATATAATCCACACATTATCCGACATAACATTCAGGACATATTAGCAGCACTCGATCATAGAAATCACACGAGGATGACGTTATAAATTTCAAAACGCTTCGGAAATAAAACAAATGTAAATATATTGATTGTCATTACTGAGCGGTAACCAAACAAAAAAAGAAGTATGCGTCCTTGGCGTGTTAGCTTGTTTATTCCCCAAACTCGTAAAGCTGTTCTCTAACAAAAGGTCGGCTTAAACACCGCAGCATCTTTGCAGCCACGGCACCACTAGAAATGGTACGACCTTGCCTTACATCGAACTTTCTAATGTTACAGGGAGGTCTACAGTTAAACGTATGCTCAACGCACGGAGTATCTCGCCATTTTTGGACGAATCTTTGCTTGAAACGAGCTCCTCATCTAGGCCGTGAAGGACCAAGGGATGTCGACCGGCCGCCGCGTCATCCTCTGCCTTGAGGTGTCAGGGGGATTCGGTAATTTGAAGACTTGACGAACCGTGGAGCCGGTACTGCTCGGTCAGGTAGCTTCTCAGTTGAGTACAGCGCGGCCAGTGTTCCCACCAAGGAAAAATCCTCGGCTGTACCAGGAATCGAATCCATGCCCTCCACATGGCAGCCATCTACGCTGACCACTCAGCTACGGAGGTGGATAATCATTGCTTCAGGTGATATATTAATGTGGCAGAAAAAGTCCTAGGACCGCCTGACGATCGACCCCTTAAGCTTCCGACTTGCACTCTGTCACCGATTTTATGAAATTTCTCATAATTAAAAATAATTTTGATCTCCCATACTTGTCGATGACTTTCTTGGCGTAATTTTCCATGCCCTCACTCTCACTCTCGTTCTTGCTATCGCTCTCTCCCTCTTGCTCAATCAGCCTCGTTATCTCTCTCTTGCTCTCGCTCTTGCTCTCTCGCTCTGTTTCTCTCGCACTTGCGCATTACCTCTCACTTCTGCTCTTGCTCTCGCTCTCATTCTCATGGTCTTTCCCTCTCTCTCTCTCCCTCTCTCTCTCTCTCTCTCTCTCTCTCCCTCTCCCTCTCCCTCTCTCTCTCTCTCCTTCCAACCCCAACCCGTTCTCTCTCTCTCTCTCTCTGACCCTCCCATAATTTCATGATTTGACAAATTTATTTAATTTTAACTCTGTGATCAGATTCCCTTCCTCTAGCCTCAGTCGTCATTTAACCTAAGGAAGAGAAGCCTTGTATGCTATCTATGAGCCATGCACACTTTGTCTGTTATCGTATTCTGAAAGATTCAGTTTTGTGATAGGTTCAGCATTTGTCGAAACGGGCGTGCTAAACTGCATAAAGTCCGCACTTGATATATAGTGTAGAACACATGCACACATAGACACACGCACTATAATGCACACACACGCACACACTCACACACATACACACACACACACACACACACACACACACACACACACACACACTATATATATATATATGGCCCGCTAGATGGCGCTGCCATAGGTCATACGGATATCAACTGCGTTTTTTAAAATAAGAACCCCCATTTTTTTTACATATTCGTGTAGTACGTAAAGAAATATGAATGTTTTACTTAGACCACTTTTTTCGCTTGGTGATAGATGGCGCTGAAATAATCTGGTTTCCCCCTTCAAGCTAGCAAGTTTCATTCTATGTAGTTTTTTCGTTTGACGCTTATTTCGTGAGCTATTTGGCCCGGTTAGGATCAATGAACCACCCTTGGTGGTCAAACGAAAAAACTACATAGAATGAAACCTGTCTAGCTTGAAGGGGGATACCAGATTATTTCAGCGCCATCTATCATAAAGCGAAAAAAGGGGTCTAAGTAAAACATTCATATTTCTTTACGTACTACACGAATATGTAAAAAAAATGGGGGGTCTTATTTTAAAAAACGCAGTTGATATCCGTATGTCCTATGGCAGCGCCATCTAGCGAGCCAACCATAACGCCATCTGGTTTCCCCCTTCAAGCTAGACGAGTTTCCTTCTTTGTAGTTTTTTCGTTTGATTCTTATTTCGTGAGATATTTGGCCCAGCTACTATCAATGGACCACCCTGTATGTACCATACTTACATGGCATAGTTTCCGATTTTTCCAGTAACTTTTTCCACTTACTTTTTTTCCACTAACTTGGTTGTACACCTGCTTTGTGACTAGCGATTGCCTATTTATGACTGAAGATTTCTCCTGCAGATGGGGACGAAACGTTTTCTAATAGTTTCATACATCGACCATGACCTCGACGAAAACAAATACTTGGTAATACAGTATCACTGAACGATCTTGGATCGTAACCATGCACATATAATGCTATACACATTAAATTTTTAACGTTTCCCGCATTTGGAGCCGGCGGCGAACCGCAGAACACGGTTCAGGGACGGCAGCTGCAGCCCGCAGTGGCCAGCCGGCTGTCAGGCAGCGTAAGACGTCAGCGAGCCTCACTTCCTGTTTTCTCGCGGGTCATTGCGCGGGTCACGTTCAGCTTGTCAATTAGCCACTGAATTCTTCGCACCGCCCCAAAACACTTTGAGATTTACTGCCTCTGACTTTATATCGTTTCAGTCTGTACGAGGGCAAATTCTAAAACACTGCCCGCTTTGTAATGGCGTATAATTGGGCAGCGGATTTACGACGTATCGGATAGCCTACAAAGAAACAGTGACTTAGCCAGCACAGAGTTTTCAGTATTACACGTTACTGTCAATTAGTCACGAGGAGACCACATTCAGCGTAATAAATAGGAAATATCATCCCGCGTCTTTGCTGCATGGGTGAGTGAGAGAACCACTTTACATGTATTTGGAAATGCCGAGTGATTCAGAAAGAAAGAACTGATTTCAGTTGTTTATCACAGACAAACAATAAAAGATGAAAACTCATTGCGCCTGTCACTGAATGGAGGAAGGTTCAAAGTTTTGACATAGCTGCCCTTTGGTTTTATTGTAGCAGCATGGCGACTACAGCACAAGAGAAATAATTTTGTGTGTTGGAATTTGCACGAAGTCACTTCCTTGTTCAAAGGTAACGCGCATTCTGCCATAATGTAAGAATTTTGGGATCACAATATCCTGGTGTCGTCGTCAAACATGAAAGACATCATTGTAACTGAATGTTCACAAAGTTTATGGATCTTTCTTTTTTGCGGAGGGAACAGTGACCGGACTGTCACACCTGGACATGCTGTAAAACTGGCGTTTCTTCGACTTCACGAAGATTGCAATGATTTTATTTTTGTGCATGACGGCGACCCGCCTCAATTTCACATTGACGTGTGGCGTTATTTGAAAACCGCCATCCCAGAACGTTGGACTGAAAGAGGAGGACAGCAAGATCTAGTTCATTGCTTTTGGCCTCCCAGGTCACCAGGCTTTACACTTTGCGATTTTTTCAGCGGGGGTAGATAAGAGACAGAGTCTTTGTCTGATCTGTAGCAGCTACTCTTCAAGAGCTGAGAAATCGAACTGTTGAAGCTGTCTATTGAATAAGTGGGGAACTGTTGATTCGCGTGTGGAATGAAATAGACTACCGTTTCGTTGTTTCTTGAGCAACGCATGGTGCTCATATTGAGAGTATGGTGTAGCATCTGTCCGAACATTAAACTCTGAACCTTCCACTACACAGTTTCTATTTTTCATAGTTTGTAATACACAAATGAGACCTGTCCTTTCTTTTTGAATCTGCCTGTATAGTAAACAGAGTGAGAACTAACGTGAGGCATCTGTATTTGATGTTCCTGCCTCGATGTGGACTATGTCGACGCTATCGGTATGAAATAATATTAACCCTACAGGGATAATTCTTTTCTGATTTGCACTGATGACCCAAAGTATTTTGACGATATGCTTAATAACATCTTTTTTCAACTTTGTTACACAATACAGGAGTGATTTTGCGTAGTGTGAAGTCGACAAGACCTTGGCAGGCTTCCAGAGCTATGTGGCACAATATGCCTACAAACACATCGCTCAGTTTCCAGTCAGTTGCGGGCCTGTGGTTTGCGGGCGCGGAGCAGGCCCCCGATAACATCCCAGATGTGTTCCATTGGACCAGATGAGGCGAATTTGATAGCTCAGAAACCAACATGAATTCGTAATCACCCTCTTCAAACCACTGTAAGACGAATCTGACAATATGACACAAACAGTTAAACTGGTGGAAGATGCCATCGTCGTTGCGAAAGACATAATGCATGGAGAGATGGAGGTGGTCCATAATAATTTTCACGTAGCCCACAGATGTCACGGTGCCTCCAATTAATAATGCAGGTCCCACAGAAGTCCAGGCGAATGCCCCCCATAGCATAATACTGGCTCCACCGGCCTGCGTCCTTAGCGCAGTGCATCTTTCGAGCAGCCCACCCGTTCGCGTGGACGACGGGGTATACGCACAGGACCATAAGCCTAGGGTAACGAGAAACGTTATTCATCCGACCGGGCGACACGTTTGTTTCGATTCAGAGTCCAGTCTAAACGCTTCAGTGCCCACTGCTATCGTAACTGATGATGTCATAGAGTCAACTTGGGGACACATAGGGCTCTGTATTCATGAATGTGAGCGGAAAGGTGTGCTCCGAAACACCTGTGCCTGCCTCGACATTGTAGTCTGTCGTCAGATCGTTGCTTTACGGAGCAGGTAATCTTCCTACCTCAACGTTCCGCAATGAGGGATGGATTTCCATCACCTCGTTGCTTACTTGTAGTTATACCGTCGTTCAACCACTTTCATAGATTCTCAAAACGGATGCATGCATACAGCCTACCAGCTCAGCCGTGCCTGAGTTGCTCATTCCCATACGCCGGACCATAACAACATGACCTTTATCTAAGTCTTTTATGCCGCTAGAACCATTCTCCATTCGTCCCTGTTCCGGTTATAGAGACTATTATCTAACCGCGTCACGTGTCTCTACTCTACCAACTGACATTCAGTCTCGCGGTGGGCAGTGCTCATAACCATTTTGGCTCATGAGTGTATTACGTGACAAAGAGACAATGATTCAAGAAAGATTTGTTCCGCAGGTAGAAATTCCTGTGTACTGATCTTGCGGCGGTCTCTGCATCAGAATTACAGACAGGAATCAGTTTCTTTCTTAAATCGAGCGGCGCTTAGGTAGTCCGTCGTGCCCAATAGCTAGAACAATGCTGAAGCGCACATAGGTAGCAAAATTTATGCTCTTATCGTAGCAATAACAATGCTGGAACATGTGTAAATTGTGAAATTTAAGCTCTTATCATATCATGGAGTGGCTCGGTCGTCCCGTACTTAAGTGTCAAACAAACATTTCAAACGCCTATGATCGGTCCCCGTTCAGCCCTAAGATTTTTTACCTAACTTTTCCTTCTTCCACCACTGGTAATTATTTGTATATCTAAAAAATCACTAGCTGCGCACTTAACAGATGATGATCAGATAAGTCAATAGGACCATCTAGAGTGAATCGCTGTAATGTTCAAACCAATCTTCTGATTGGTAGTAGCATTCATTGCACAAAGAGAAACCCATTAGTACTTGGATCAGGTCATCGCTGTCATCTGGATATCATAATTTTCGCGCTGTAAAGATGCGATGGATAGCAGCCGTGATCCAAAATGATTCCTAGTATAATTGTAACGTACTATTACACACCATTATCAATCGAATGAAGTTACCACGTCAGCAAACGTCGAGTAGTATATGATGAGTTATAGAGTTCTTGTCTGCACTTGAAGTGCTGCCGTAGTTAAAATTACGTTTGGCGATTAACAACAAATTTAATGTTAGAGTGAAGCATTGTTCTTATGAGTTTCCAATTATTCAAAATAGAGGAACTCCATTTCTTGGTTTACCCTTTGTTTTAAATAGCTACCATCTGATAATTATTTCTGTTTTAATTTAATCGTAATACAGCTTTTTAGTTTTATATTTGCATTGGGATTACCACTTCTATGTACATTTTAGTACTTACATCCATAACTTCGTAAGGGTCATCATAATGTGAGTTCTTTCTGTTTATTTTTCAAAATTGTAAATGTACTCGTATGTCTTTGCCTGCCATATGTTAATTCTGACTGAAAAATCACCGTCCACGCTGGTAGGTACTTGTAGTGGTTAGTCTACAATTGATTTTTTACCCTTACAGTCACGTTTCTGACCAGCCTTTGGACGCTGAAAACTTCCGCTTAGTAACGAAGTTGTGGCTGTTGACGCTGCAATTAGATACTAATCAGCGTGTAATTTTGACGCTTTTTTGCTATTTTTAAGGTTTTAATTCTGTTATGAAACATACGTTCAAAATACTGTTAGCAGTGTTTTCATTTTAGCTGAAGAACCATTCTTCTATCTGTTTGTATAGCTTTTAGGATGGTTGGAAATCAACCGAAACCGGTTACCGTGCAGTTGTTATTGTATTAAACTGTGGTCAGTACCATTAAAATTCGTAACAAATAATACACATCGTTGTGTCTCCGCACCCCCAGCCTTGCGAAGTCGGTCTCACAAAACAGAGTACGTTTATGTCAATTCTAGATTTACAGAGGAAAACAGTTCCTGAAAGACAGCTAGTGAACTTTGCAGTAATATGCAAATATTGCCCACGTAGGCACTAACAGCAACTGCTGCCGAATCGTCTCTAGAGAACAAGCTGAATATTATCACAACGCCGGCAAGGTCCAAGTTGGCGCCAATAACTGTACATTATCTGTTTATGAACTCTTCTCTGCCTCGGCAGTGACAACTAATGTTCTCGAGACCGGATTATGATTTTACGCGAATCCTTAACTGCCTTCCATGCGTGTGGACGACTACTATTCGGGTTAGGCGACCAATAAAACAGCCTTATTAGCGCAGGCGCCGAGAACCGGCGGGAAACACAGTTTAATTTTCTGAGATACTCCTTCCTGCTTACGTCCGCCAGCGTCCAGTTTACGGCTCCACTGGACAGACTTGCTGAAAGCCACTTAAATATTCATAAACCGCTACGGCGGAGTTGGGAAAAAGAGTTATCCTCGCAGCTGAAGACTGCAGAAAGTCAGTCTGCATGCGTACGCCGTTTCGGTCGACGTTGTTACTCGTTGATTCATTATGCTACTACGTTTTCTTGGAGGCTGTCCCTCATTAACTCCACCAGTTCGTTTGGAGACTGCCAGAAGCTAAACCTGGCTCACTTTAAGTTATCTCTTCATCGAAATAGTAACTCATCTCCACAGTAAAAGTGTAGCGATTTGGCAAGTGTTGCCACACATGATGAAAGTTAACCAAGACGCTCGCCATTAGTTCTGATAGAGTGTGGGGCACAGGTAGTACATCAAGTGAACCAAATTACGGAAAATGTAAATTTTATATGTCAATAATAGCAGCTAAATTGTCGATGTCTGAGAAAACCAGGTACGTTGAGCCTATGAGAGAATGCCTGAACACTCAGCGCGCTAGTTTTCTTGATAGGAAAGTGAATTAGACGTATTAATGACCGCTCGTCTGCACACCAGCATGCCAAACTTCGGTTTTTAGGTAGTTTTCTTACCGAAAGAGCTATTTACTCAGTGCCACATGGCAGATCTTTAATGGAAGGTCTAGGCGTACAAAACGAATTTTGAACTATGTGAGTACCTCGAAGAGCTTTAGGTAATAAAAGTAAGTGCATTGCCGGCTGAAGTGGCCGAGCGGTTCTAGACGCTACAGTCTGGAACCACGCGACCGCTACGGTCGCAGGTTCGAATCCTGCCTCAGGCATGGATGTATGTGATGTCCTTAGGTTAGTTAGGTTTAAGTAGTTCTAAGTTCTAGGGGACTGATGACCGCAGACGATAAGTTCCATGGTGCTCAGGGCCATTTGAACCGTTTGAGTAAGTACATTGCCCTGGACGGCAAGTATACATCGAACAGAAAGGTACCTTCGAATTTGATGGATCTGTTGTCGTTTATATGTTTTTATTTAACGATAGAATATCCTTTAGAGTGAAATTTATATCAGCCACGTCCGTCATTTTCATTGATAGACAACGTTCTTCCAGGATGGTCAACTTTACAGCTCAAATAGCTCAACTTGTAAAGAGGAAAAAAGACATCTATTGCTATGGTGGCATGTCTCAAGCGATCTTCTACATTATTTCAGTGAAAACCTAAAATCACCAAAAAAGTGATACGCTTCCTTCTTTGAGGGAGGTCTTCAAATGTTGCCCTTCCTTCAACATCTTCGTGGTAACCAAGTTGTCGATATTTCCGTCTTCAATATGATTACAATTGCGTCCTCAGGGCTGCACGCACGATACAGCTGCAGGATGGTACTCCCTCTCCTCACTGGGCCTCGCTCGTTGGGAAGACTTTGGACGACACATTTCCACATCTTTGGACTGGCGGAGGAGAACCCATTTTCTGGCCGCTACTGTGTTACTGGTTTGACGAACATACAGACACCGTATCACGTCTCAACTGGTTCGCTAAGTCATCTGATCGTAGCCCAGAACAAAATGTCTGGTACTATATGTAGCAGTGGATGAAAGTTAGTTGTCAACATTACTGGGATTTGGTACCTCTAGGGGATGTAGTGACAAGTGAATTTCCTCAGCTGAATATGGCATACGTGGAAGATTCCCAGCGAAATGACGTCATTATTTAGGCTAGAGGTGAAATTACACAGTATCAGCGTGACCTCTACTGGAAGTTCAAATGGCTCCGAGCACTATGGGACTTAACATCTGAGGTCATCAGTCTCCTAGACCTAGAACTACTTAAACCTACCTAACCTAAGGACATCACACACATCCATGCCCGAGACAGGATTCGAACTTGCGACCTTAGCAGCAGCGCGGTTCCGGACTGAAGGGTCTAGAACTGGTCGGTCACAGTGGCCGGCTCTCCTGGAAGTGAATAATATCTTGCAGATAGAGCGAAAACAAGACAATGTTTTTGGATAACGTAAAAGAGATGTAGGATGAGGCGGCGACGAAACGAGAGCGGGTTGTAAGAAGCTTCGGGCTGCGCGAGGTCCTGAGAGCAGCAGTAGTGGGGCGTCGGCGGCGCATCAAAGGCGTGGCGAGTGCAGGCGAGCCGGGCGAGCATGTGTGTTTTGATGAACGGGTCGGCCGGTCCACTCGCCGCTAATCTGTCATTGTTACTGTCCTGACTAATGGCTGACACGCCGGCGCCGTCATAATACCGCCGCGGCGCGCGCGGCGAGGGCGTAAAAAGAGAACGTGCCGGGGAGGGGGGGAGGGGTCACCCAGTAACTTCTCCCCCCCCCCCCCCTCACGCACGACTCCTGTGTGGCAACGTTCAGCTCTTGTTTGGTGTCGTGGCTTGCTCATTCACTCGTGCACCCTTGAGCAACAAAGAAAAAAATGCCACGCAATCAGAGCCAGCGAAGCAAGTGGTTCTGTCTACAGACGAAGCTTCGCCCTTTGTCGAAGACGACGCTGGAGAGAGAAACATATGATCAGCAGGCTGTTCTCCAACCTAATAATTCCAGATATTAAATCCAGAGCCGTTACTCCTTCTTTATGTAACACCTCAATCGAATCTCAGAGATAGAAAAGCAAAATCGCTCAAAAGACGAAAGGCCGCTGGACCTAATGAGATACCAGTTCGATTTTACACAGTGTACTCGAAGGAACTTGCCCCCCTTCCTGCAGCAGTGTACCGTTGGTCTCTAGAAGAGCGTAGTCTTCCAAAAGATTGCAAAAGGGCACAGGTCATCCCCGTTTTCAAGGAGGGACGTCGAACAGATGTGCAAAACTATAGACCTATATCTCTAACGTCAATTAGTTGTAGAATTTTGGAACACGTACTATGTTCGAGTACAATGACTTTCGTGGAGACTAGAAATCGACTCTGTAGGAATCTGCATGGGTTTCGAAAAAGACGATCGTGTGAAACCCAGTTCGCGCTATTCGTCCACGAGACTCTTAGGGCCGTAGTCACGAGTTCCCAGGTAGATGCCGTGTTTCTTGACTTCGCAAGCGTTTGATACAGTTCCCTACAGTCTTTTAATGAACAAAGTAAGAGTATATGGACTATCAGACGAAGTGTGTGATTGGATTGAAGAGCAGCATGTCATTCTCAATGGAGAGAAGTCTTCCGAAGTAAGAGTGATTTCAGGTGTGCCGCAGGGGAGTGTCGTAGGACCGTTGCTATTCATAATATATATAAATGACCTTGTGAATAACATCGGAAGTTCACTGAGGCTTTTTGCGGATGATGCTGTAGTATATCGAGAAGTTGTAACAGTGGAAAACTGTACTGAAATGCAGGAGAATCTGCAGCGAAATGACGCATGGTGCAGGGAATGGTAATTGAATCTCAATGTAGACAGGTGTAATGTGTTGCGAATATATAGAAAGAAAGATCCTTTATCATTTAGCTACAATATAGCAGGTCAGCAACTGGAAGCAGTTAATTCCATAAATTATCTGGTAGTAGGCATTAGGAGTGATTTAAAATGGAATGACCATATAAAATTAATCGTCGGTAAATCAGATGGCAGACTGAGATTCATTGGAAGAATCCTAAGGAAATGCAGTCCGAAAAGAAAGGAAGTAGATTACAGTACACGTGTTCGCCCACTGGTTGAATACTGCTCACCGGTGTGGGATCCGTACCAGATAGGGTTGATAGAGAAGATCCAACGCGAAAGCGTTACGGAGATGATAGATAAACTCCAGTGGAAGACTCTGCAATAGAGACGCTTAGTAGCTCGGTACGGGCTTTTGTTGTTTCGAGAACATACCCTCACCGAGGAGTCAAGCAGTATATTGCTCCCTCCTACGTACATCTCGCAAAGAGACTATGAGGATAAAATCAGAGAGATTACAGCCCACACAGAGGCATACCGACAATCTTTCTCTCCACGAACAATACGAGACTGGAAGAGAAGGGAGAACCGATAGAGGTACGCAAGATACCCTCCGCCACACACAGTCAGGTGGCTTGCGGAATATCGATGTAGATGTAGATGCAGATGTACAGGTGCTAGAATCCACCCTTGGATGCGGCGACTGATATTCCTAGATATAAAACTGAAACCACAGTGCACTAAACAGAAAAAGACTCTTTTTTTATTTGTTTAATCTAGCAAGATTAGAGCGCTCGGGCCCTTTCTTACATCTGAAGAGAAATTCATGTTTTGCATTACATTCATTACGATATTCGCACTCCTGTCACGTTAATTTGACCACCACCTATGTTCCACGTCAATGTATAACAACCACTCACAGAAGGCAGGTAGCAGCAATTGCTGCAGAATGTACAGAAAGCGTGTCGGGAGGACGCGGAAAACAGTGCAGCCGTTGTCGTAATGTGGAAACGGAGCCTGTTACCTGACGTCCAAAAGGGCATGATCATTGGCTTTTGGGCCAAAAGTGGAAGGACTCCCTAAACTGGTAAGTTCGTAAACTCTTTGCGTGCCGCCGCGGTTGAAGTAAGCCTATACGAAGCACGGCAAAATGGCGCTATGCAAAACCGGCGACGACACAACTGTAGTGGATCACGGGCCGTAGATAATAGGAGTGAATGACGGCTGTGGAGATGTGTACGGGAGAATGGACTTACAGCTGTTGAGCAACTGACCGCATCAACCGAAGGGCTACAGCTGTTTCCACAACCACCGTTCAGCGAACATCGCTGCGAATGGGCCTCCGCAGGGGGCGCCCGGTTCATGCACGCATGTTGACTGCCGTTCATAGGCGACGAAGACTGGAATTTGTACGTCAGTACCGCTACTTGCCTTCCACTGGCTGGCGTAGGTGGCACTTTCAGATGAATCACGTTTTCTGCTCCATGGCTATTGTCGTGCACTGAGTGAAGCGCCTGAAAGCAAAACACCCTACAACAACCGTCGGAGCGTTACGGTCTGGGGGAATGTTTTCGTGGCATTCCCTGGGTGATCCCATCAGTCTGCAAGGCACAGTGCATCAACACAAGATGCATCTATCCTTGGGGACCGTGTCCACCCCTACATGCAGTTTGTTTTTCCTCGATGTTACCTACTCCCCTAGCCACCAAACTCCCCGGTTTTAAACCAGTCAAGAATCTGTGAGACCACATCGATCGGGCAGTTCATGTCATGGATCTTCAGCCGAGAAACTTACCGCAGCTGGCCACTGCACTGGAGTCGGTATGGTTCCAAATCCCTGTCGGTACCTTCCAGAAACTCACTGACTCTATTCTTGCACCTCTCGCAGCGGTCCCTGATGCAAAAGGTGATTCTTCATGCTTTTGACGGGTGGTCACACTAATGTACTGGACAACGTACATGTTATTACATCATGTATACGACATAATGAAACATTCACTAGTAACTATAGGGCAGAAAGAGAAAAAATAGAATTTACATACGTTAATGAATACAAGTGGAGAGACATATTACGGGAAGATGGATTTAAAATACATGGGCTAGCAGCAACAGACACGAGAGCGCAAGCCTAAAGGTTCTCCGTCTAGCATAAAAATGATGATCATAAAACGTCAAATTCATCCCCGTAGCAGTCTGGTTTACAGTCGTCTAGTAAATGTTCCATTCAGCTGGATGAACTACATTGATATGTCGTCGTATTTCTTACTTTTGGGTAACTAGTTGCACAACGGAAATTCTAAACTATTCAGTGATTATAAGGAATTGGCCCCTTACTTTTAACTCCTAGTAGTGGGTGACTGTATTCAAAAAATTGTGTGCGTCTAAGTGAGAAACATCTAGCGCCGAAAGCACTGATAAAATTCACAGTTTAGAATTGGACGAGCGGCATTTCACCCAGCATGAATATTGCATGACGCTTTAGGGGTATCAGAAGAAATAGTACGACGTGTTTTAAATGAGTTAGTTTTATGCAAGGTGAGCGATGCATTTCCTTACATCATACCAAAAGAAAATACGGAAACGAATTTGTCACATCGTTTGGAGTGGTTTAAAAAGAATTAAAATGATTTTATGAGACGATCTGCAATTGTGGTTGAGACACGTGTCCAACGTTTCACACGGAAAACTAAACGCAACGCAAGCAGTGGGTGGCTCCGTATAAAAACGACGAATCGACTTAAGTTTCGAAACTGTTATCGCCAGTGTTTTATAGGATGCGAAAGAAATTACTTATCTTACTTTAACTTATCTTTACAACAACAGGTGAGTATTGCGCACCTCTTCCGGACAGCCTCAATGAAAAAAATTGAGAGTTACTAAAGAAGGAAATCCACTTTACCTACCAGACGTTTCATTATGTAACTTCCACCTATTTCCTCATCTAAGGAGCATCTACCGTTTTTTAGTTTAATATAACGGTTATCTAAGCTGTAGGTGTCACTCTTTGCACATGGAGCCTACTTACTGCTAAATTGCAGCACTTAGAGAAAATGGGACCAATTCCAGAAACACGCCACAGTCAGTCATTACATTGTGGAGGGCTGACCTCTAAATAGTATATTGTGTTACTGTGGAAGTTTCTGCCTCTGTGGAAGGTTCAAATGGTTCAAATGGCTCTGAGCACTATGGAACTTCTGAGGTCATCAGTCCCCTAGAACTTAGAACTACTTAAATGTAACTAACCTAAGGACATCACACACATCCATGCCCGCGGCAGGATTCGAACCTGCGACCGTAGCGGTCGCGCGGTTCCTGACTGTAGCGCCTAGAACCGCTCGGCCACCCCGGCCGGCCTCTGTGGAAGAATTTTCTGTAAATTGATGCTCTTATTCAACAGGGAAATAAACTAAAGTATGTGATCTGTCATCGAGCATTTTTAGTTCCGCCCATGATTTAGTGCTATAACACTTTTATGTTTTGCATTTGATACAGATAAAAGAATGAGGAAAGAGCACGAGCCTAAAGCGATGAGAAAAATAGCAAAAGATTTAATAGTGTAGATTACTGTAGTGAATGAACGATATGTAGATTGCGCGAGGATCGGCTTATAACCCTCTCTCGGAAAAAGAAGGATAGCGGGTTACAGCAATCGATGAGGTAATCATTACACTGAGTAGATCAAGCAAATATTAGTATTGGGAATAATAAGCACTTGTAAATTAAGCGGAAAGAGAAGACATAGGGTGACAGTATGAATCAACAAATTATAATTCCTCTATTACAAAAAAAAGTAAGGTATGACGGAATGAAAGAAAATTGCGAGGTGTCTTAAGTAGGTTACTAACACTGAGTGCTGCACTATTCTTCAAAGTTATACAGATACATGAAACATTGTAAACAACGATCAGATGGTGTTCAGTTCCTCGACTATAGAAATCCGCTACACGGTTAAGGAGCCACCACAGAACCTCTGTGTGAAAGTCCATATTATTAGGAAACTCACTCTCCCCAGATATTCTTTCAGCTTATCGAAATAATGGAAACTGCATGGTGGAGGAATGGACTGCCCGATCAGCATAATCCACGTCTGTGCTGCCTTCATAAAATGGTTGACACAATTGCACTACAGCTATACGCGACGTTGAATTTGCTCCATATATAGCCAGAACTTCGTGAAGTATTTGTGTGCCATTTTGACGTTTTCCCCACAAGAATCGTACCGTCCCGCGTACTTCAGCACTGACGCATGTTTCCAGTTGCCGCTCCACTTCATTCCCACGCTGAGATGCACCTGTTAAGCACACCGCAGCAGAACTGTCTCTGCAGAAAACCCGGCACATACAGGCTACTCTCTCTCTTCTGACAATGCGCTACTCTTGTTGGCACTGGTCTTGGCGTGGGACGACGTGCGTTAGTTACTTTTTGAGGTCGCTACGTACGTGTAGGTAAATCAAGACGTCGAGTTTCGCAACTGTGCTTTCGGCAATTCAGTTGCCATCAAGTCTTCGAATGAAGCACTAGTGTAACCATTGAATTCACGACATCCAGTGATTTATAGCCGTATTCACATTTTCACTCGTTTTGAGAGGTGCATATGGGGCCTGAAGATGGCGTAATGAAATGCTGAAACTGGTAGCCTTCTAAATAAAATAACATCTTAAGTTACACGGCTGTTGGCGAATTTCATTGACACTGACAATTACTTAACCAGCCGATGTCCCCTGTCCATAATGGACCCACAGAGACGATAAGGAATTGTGGGACAGTTTTCTGTAAACAAGTCCGATGTGCTGCTCTAAAGTATCTGGAAGAAGTGACTCTTGAGCTGCCGTACCTCTGACAGGAAAATTATTAAAGAGACTAGTGAATAAGTCTGCATTTCCAAAGTTACGAAAAGTAACAGAAAAAACGTGGACACCTAAAAGAACACCCAGTAACGAACGATACAGTTCTTACTTAGTAACTCAACAGATACATACATAATTCAACACTGACCAGTTAATTCTTTGTTTTAACTAATCAGTACCAGTCATCAACCACTTAAAAGATGGTAAAATGAAATCGACGAGATAGAGAATGATATGCATATGGGCTGTAGTTGGAACATTAATGAAGTTTATTTTTCGCAAGATTAAACTGATTCAGTCATGTTTGTCAGAATCTATGACTGTAGCGTAACAGTTTACTACTTCACACAATATCTATACAAGTGACTAAAATGACTTTTGTATTGTTGAATAAAAAAACACACGATGGGATTCATTTTTTTCCTCCTTTTGATCTCGTAAAACACGTTTCAATACCAGTTTCGTGTCTGACACGGGTTTCTTGTGCGTTACTCGAATCATAGATTGAGAAGAAAATCTGCCGGTGTTGCAGTTCCGCAGCTAGCGCTGCACAAAGAGGAGCTCACGATCGTGCTACGAGGAGAACAGCGTGCCGACTTTCTCCTTGACCCAAGACTTGTACTAGCGTAAGTATGCCACGCAAACGAACATCTCACCTGTTGTGTTCAGCAAATCGCTTGTCGCAGTAGCGAACTCACGATCCTTACTACCTAACGGAACTCTACTAGACATTTACTCCACTTGTTATGGGATGACCATAACGGTTTTTTGTTTTTGACTTTGAATCTAGCACATGTGCAATACATAAACATGACCATGCCCGGATACAGGTTTTAAATTAGTACTCTGCCAAATACTTCAGAAATTGCTAACCTAGGATTAAATCAAAAACGCATCCCAAGAACTAGGTCGTAAGATCAGTCCCCGAAGGTCAACTCTTAGATTCACAAACTACTCTTTGTGAATCTAGATTACGCCAAGCTACTTCGGAATCTTTATCGTGCAGCGCAATGTACAGTAGAAGATGACATTTTGAATGAGTAAAATGGAGATAGGAGAGTCATCCCTATAACGATCTTGGCGACAAAGGCATCATTTAGGGTTAATACTAAGAAGCGGTACGAAGCGGTAGGACCACTTAAAACCCAAAGAAGGGGAGGCGAATGGAAGATTTGTTGGAAGTTATCTAGAAAAAATTCAATTTATTTGTGAAGCAAATCGCATACAAAACGCTAATGAGGCCGATTCTAGAGCATCGTTGCTGCGTTTGGATTTCTCTTCAAGTAGGCATGAAAATGCAGTATATGAAACACATTCAGAGACACGTTACTAGAATCGTAACAGTTAGGTGTAGCTCACACGAAAGCGTAACAGAAATGATAGGAAAAATATATATGAGAATCTTTGGAAGAAAGATCGCATAGTTCTCGCTGTACCCGGTTGGGTAAATTTAGAAAACCTGCTTTCGAAAAGACTGTGCATCCATTACGCTGCCGACATTATAGACTCGCGTACGAATCAGCCATTTTCTCTCACTCAGTACGTGAATGAAATACGAAAGAAAATTGGTAATATTGCTACGATGTATTCTTTGCCATGCATTGCACAGTGGCTTCCGGAGTATGCACAGGGTGATTCATTTGACGCTACTGAAGGGTTTTATGCAACCTGCAATGCCTTGAGATACCATGGGCAAGATTTTTTCATATTCTCTCGCTCACTACGGACAAATTATTAATCCTACAGGAAAAAATGAACACTGGACCTTTTTGCTAGAAGCCATAGTCTTCGAATTATTCAAGAAAAACGTACAAAAATGCGTTTTTCTTGAATAACTGGAGAACTGTGACCTCCAGCGAAAAAGTATGCAAGTATAAACTTTAACTATATTAAATTTGCTACAAAAAGGCCATACTTTTTTTCTGCAGGACTAATACTTTGCACGTAGGTTGCAAGAGAATGTGAAAATTTTGTTTGAGGTTCTTGAAGGCATTGTGTGTTCCATAAGACTCATGGGTAGGGGCAGCTCAGTCACCATGTATGCTGATGTAGAGCGTAATACCAACATTTATAACCAATCTACATCTGATATGTCAGTACACAAGCTGTAAAATAACTAATATATAAAATTTTATAGTGTTTAGAGGAGACAAAAAGAAACACATTTCAAGAAATGGCTCTGAGCGCTATGGGACTTAACTGCTGAGGTCATCAGTCCACTAGAACTTAGAACTACTTAAACCTAACTAACCTAAGGACATCACACACAGCCATGCCCGAGGCAGGATTCGAACCTGCGACCGTAGCGGTCGCGCGGTTCCAGAGTGTAGCGCGCCTAGAACCGCTCGGCCATCCCGGCCGGCAAACCCATTTTCATGTGAGAAAAATTTCACAGATGTGCCATTTCCCTTATAGGGGCCCAAGAAAGTTTTCAAACTAGTGATGTTCAGAGACTATGTGACAGCTGCTGTGAGATGAATATTGTTCAAGAGATGTTGCGCGAAAATGTCGTCCGATTACACACAGGTTTTTAGTTCTTTAGCTGTGGATCATGTGCTGGTGTTGCCGTCGTCATCAGTTCAATGTAACATAGATTCCTCAAATAGAGCAGCTGGCACACTGTGAGGTCCACCAGATTATCATCGATCTGGTCTAAGGGCTCCCATTTCACAAAGATGGTCTTAAAGTCTTTGAAGTGCGATATGATTTGGTAACCTCCTCCTGGAGGTCGTTCTGCACACAAGTGCTTTGCTTCTCGATTGTTTCACCGTGGCTCCCCACAAATGAGGTGGATGTCAGAGGATAATCAGCCAGCGAGAAAGTATAAACATCAGTAGAAACTTTTACGCAAACATTACGTAAACCATAAGAATGTAATTATTTATCCAGGAAAGTTGAATCTGCTAGCAGTAATGAAAACTTACACTTATTAGCAATGGTTAACCTAGGGAAAGCCTAGCGTCAGAATCTTCCAGGACCGCGAGAGCGGAAACGGTGCACCTGTGACATTTAAGTGTCATATAGTTAAAGTGTTTCTTTTTATCTCCTCTAGTTTCTTTACAAATTTATATATGTAGCTTTCTTACACACTGCATAAAATGGATTTACATTTCATAAATGTATGTCACATGATGAATTAAGAGGTAGAAATATAATTGAAGTAGAGACAGCTGCAAAATTCATAGAGCGAGGCAGTTGTGCATTTGTTCAATTCAATATACAAGGTTTTATGCAACCTTCAAATAACATGAGCTAGATTTTCATATACTCTCGCTTGCTATGTGCAAACTTCAGTCCCATGGAAAAATGAACAGGAACTTTTGGTAGGAAATTTAATGTAGTTAAATTTTGTAGTGGGGTATGTTTTCGCTAGAGGCCGTGTTTTATAAATTACTCAAGAAAAACTTACAAAAGTGACCTTCAAACATATTGTTCTTGAATAACTCGAAAACCGTGGCTTCCAGCGAATACGTATGTCAGTACAAAATTTGACTACATAAAACTTTATACAGAAATACTCCTTTCATTTTTTTGTATGACTAATGCACGTAGCTAGCAAGAAAATATGAAAATCTCGCACGTGGTTTGTGAAGCCGTTGCGAGTTGCTTTAAACCCTTCAGTAGGGCCAGCTGAATCACAAGAAGAAAGTGCGAAACTCTAAACGTTACGGAGAACTTCGTAATTTTGGGAAACACTCCTCATTACATCGATATCTTCTTACTCGTCCTACCCCGATCCCCCGTAATTGTCTCAAACTTTGTTTCATTATCTCTTACTTCCTTACTACAGAACTCGTCGTGTCGTTGACGTATTCGAGGAACACGATGCTGAAATAGTCTCCCTAAAGAGCACTGCTACGATGTTTTCGTGCTCCTCCGTGCATCTGAAATCGGCACTGTGCGTTCTATAGTAAGCATTACACTCAAGAGTCCAATGAGAATATCCACTGAACTACAAGAAACGAAAAGAAACAGGGAGGAAACAGCAGTCAGGAGTGTGTATTAAAATTCAGGAGATACTTCAAGATGGAACGAAGAGAGTAGGGGGAGTCGATGAATATTTTTGTGAGATTTCTGATAGTGTGGTAAGATCCGGTAGTCTTTCTCACACTGAAAAGTGTGTGCTCTGTTACCTCAGGTTCAAAGTGTTGTGTTAACTGCCGTTGGTCTAGCACATTGTCTAATTACGGGGCTGAGTTTGAGGTGGTTCTCCACATCCCTTTACACAAACGCCGCACTGGTATTCCACGCCGCGTCATAGGCTAAATCGTACTATGATTTTGCAGTGAGACGAAGGACAGAGAAAGACCGTTCAGCTGTAAAAGTGAACTAAACCTGCGTAACAAATTAAAATGGAAGAGACCAGAATAATCTGGATAGATGAGCTGATTTGGCTTTTTACGGCTAAATGCGAAGCTGAACCGAAGATATTTGTAAACATCTTAATCCTACTGTCACGTAATTACGGTGAAATAGAATTTGTGGGTGATACTGGCCCACGTTTGTGGATAGCCTTCGATTTTGCTTAATCGTGTTGAATACTGTAACCGATGCTTGCTGCTGCCCACGAATCGCTGCGTGGTTGCGGGTCGCGTTCGACGCATAGCGCCCCATTGTCTTGGTCTTGTTGTGTTCCCGGCGTGGTGGCCTATCCCTGTCTCCCGGGAGGTAAGCAAGTGCTTTGTAACCTCTTAACGACTGATTCAGATCCCGAAACAATGATGACAGCTTGATGGAGGCAGGGAAGGGGACAAAAGGAAAACAGTCACAACACGAGAAAGAAGAGGCATTTGTACCTTCCTGTCTCTTAATCTCTGTCTCGTTTTCGTCCTCACCTCATTGTCTGCCTCCTAATATTCTTGGGCACTGGGAACTTGGTCCGCAATTTGGCGCAGTGTTACTTTTTCTAATGTCATGAGTAGTACTAACGGCGTTGTCAGATGACACACAAGGAAATATACATCCAACGGATGCTTGTCTTTCACAAGTTGTGATGCATATTTAAATATAACAAATCCTGCTCTAGTACGATGCCCTTATCATCCGTTTTTTTTCGAAATCGAGGTGCGAAGTTTTGTGAGCCTGTTCAATACCATACGAGAGCGCCAGACCACGAGTAACTGCTTTAGCGTACCCGGCAAAGGCAGCAACGTAGGAAGCTGCCCGTACTGGGTTCGACTCTCGTTATCTCCTTCGCTGGCGATAGGGGCGCAGTTCGAAGTGGGACATCACAGAAGACAATTTTACTCAATCAAAGAGATTCCAGGCCGAAGACGCCTGTGCAGCCGCATTGGATAGCGGTGGGATATCAATCTGTCTGTCCCCCACTACACTGCCCGACAGCTACGAGCGACAGTCAGGAGTGCCATTTTTATTTATTTTTTTTTTTTTTTTCATAGCAGAACCACTTTGGCTGTCATCCGTGGCACCGTTACAGCACAGCGGTACATCGACGATGTTCTACTCTTCATGGTAAGCCGTCCTGGGCTTACATTTCAGCAAGATAATACCCGCCCGCTCAGTTCGAGAGTTTCTAATGCTTCGCCCTTGCCAAACCCTACCTTGTCCAACAGGGTCATCGGATCTCACCCCATTTGAGAACTTTTGGATCATTACGGGCAGGGACCCATTTCCGGTTAGGTATTTTAACGATCGAACGCGCAATTTGGACAGAATTTAGCACGATATGCCTCAGGAGCGCATCCAACAGTTACATCAATCAATGATTAGCCGAATAAATGCTTGGATAAGGCCAGAGATGGACCAACAAGTTACTAACTTGCTCAATTTGTGAAGCTCTTTCTCTAGAATAAATTGTCCAATTTTTCGGAAATTGTAATCGTGTATGTACGTCACATCTACCAATTTAGGTCATATTTAGATAATTCCTTCGTGGCGTTTTTTTTTTTTTTTTTTTTTTTTTTTTTTACATCTTGGAGTGTCCATGTGTACCTATAGAACGAACTTCATACTACAGATTATGGCAGCTCATAACCGAACATTCGTAATTTAAACGCAAACGACTTCTTTGTAGAGCCATGTTCTCTGGCACCATTTTGCTTTACTTATCGCAGATATTCACCCATGTCCGCTTTTGCTGTTACGCGAGAGTGCTGAGAAGTAATGCCTCCGAATTCCTCATGTGAAAACTCATAAAGATTTTTCTACATAAAAGGAACGTATAGTTTTATTCCTCGTGACTAAGTAGAGGGTGACAGTTATTGGCTATATGAAAAAGAAACGTAAATTAGTTACAAACTACGGCGTGCACACACTTTATTCAACATGTAAACGTCACTACAGATATTCAGATTTAGGTTATGACACGTTCGATATGCCTGCCACCATTGGTGATGATGTGGCGTAGACGAATAGCCAAATTCTGCATAACCCGCTGTCGATGACCTTCTGAATGGCTATTTTCAGCTCAGCAACGGTTTTGGGGTTATTGCTGTAATATAGCTCCACAAAAAGGAGTCGCATGTGTTCAGATCCGGGGAATATAGTGGCCAATCGAGGCTCGTGCCAGTGGCCTCTTGGTACCCCAGAGCAAGAATGCGGTCCACTTCCGGAAGCAGCCTTGGTACGCCTCCTGCTAAATCGCGCGGAACGCCATCTACGAATATTTTTTATCTCGTATATTATTACAAATCTTCATCATTTCAGACTTTTTAAATAAAAAACAGTCCGTAGAGTCCAGATCTAGAGAGTACAGAAGATGAGGCTGCACAGTGATTTCGTTTTTTGAGCAATATTCACTCACCAACCGGGATGAATGTGCGGGTGCGTTATCGTGATGCAAGAGGCATGAATTGCCCGGCACAGTCCAGGCCGTTTCCTTCTCACGTTTTCTCGCAGGCGTCGCAACACGTCCCGCCAGTACCATCGATTAAGTCCGTCCCTGTGGCACGAATTCATGATGAATTAATCCTTCAAAGTCAACGGAAACTATCAGCATGGCTTTGACATTTGATCAGACCTGACGAGCTTTTTTCGGTCTTGGAGAACCTTTTCCCGAACCATTGTGAAGGCTGAAGCTTGGTCTCAACATTATAACTGTTGACCCACGTCTCATCACCAGTTACGGTTCTGTTAAGGAACTTCTCGTTCTCATTTGCACGATCCAAAGGCTCTTCACAGATTGCGAGACGAAGGTCTTTCTGCTCTCAACTCCGAGCAGTGGAACGAATGTGGCAGCAACACGATTCATTCCAAGATGCTGTGTCAGGATTTCATAACATAATCCGACTGCTATGTTACATTCTTCTGCAATGTTTCGGACAGTCAATCTCCGATTGTCACGCACAATTTCGTTGACGTTCTTCACGTGAGCGTCGTCGGTAAAGATCGAAGGGTATCCTGAGCGAGAATCATCTTTAACTTCCGTCCGGCTATTTTTAAACCGTTCGTAATACCGAGTACGACTTAAGCACTCGTCACCGTCGGCTTCCTACATTATTTGGTATGGATCTGTAAGGGTTTTCTGGAGTTTCACGCGAAAAATAATGCAGACGTTGTAAGTAGGCTGTTTAAGTTTTTATGTTAGTAACGTCACGTAGCGCTCTGTATGAAAATCACTGACCGTGCTGTGTGCAGTCTGTGGCTGGTTGGCATTGCTGGAATATTCGCTATTATAGTGTTGGGCAGTTGGATGTGAACAGCGCGTAGCGTTGCGCAGTTGGAGGTGAGCCGCCAGCAGTGGTGGATGTGGGGAGTGAGATGGGGCAGTTGTGAGAGCGGACGATCTGGACGTGCGTCCATCAGAGACAGTAAATTTGTAAGACTGGATATCATGAACTGATATATATATATGATGACTTTTGAAAATTATTATGGTAAATACATTGTTTATTCTCCATCAAAATCTTTCATTTTGCTAACTATGCCTAACAGTAGTTAGTGCCTTCAGTAGTTAGAATCTTCTATTTATCTGGCAGTATTGGCGCTTGCTGTATTGCAGTAGTTTGAGTAACGAAGATTTTTGTGAGGTAAGTGATTCATGAAAGGTGTAGGTTAATGTTAGTCAGGGCCATTCTTTTGTAGGGATTACTGAAAGTCAGATAGCTTTGCGTTAAAAATATTGTGTGTCAGTTTAGTGTTGATCAGAATAAGTAAAGAGCGAAATGTCTGCGTTCGTTCAGTTCTGCTCAGGTGTTCGATAATCAAATAACGTAAGAGGTTTATCAGCACAGTAATTCACTAATTTTTCTAAGGGGATGTTTCAACGCGTTGCTTCTGTAACTCAGCCATCTCGAAATATGCAAAGTGTTCGACACACCGGTCTACTCAATACAGCACTGAACAATAGCTGACAGACATACAAAAATAAAACTTCCAGCAGTCACATATTAAACACAGGCGTCTGCAGGAATGCCCACAGCATTTCAAATGATTCAAATGGCTCTGAGCACTATGGGACTTAACAGCTGTGGTCATCAGTCCCCTAGAACTTAGAACTACTTAAACCTAACTAATCTAAGGACATCACACACATCCATGCCCGAGGCAGGATTCGAACCTGCGACCGTAGCAGTCGCACGGTTCCGGACTGCGCGCCTAGAACCGCGAGACCACCGCGGCCGGCCACAGCATTTCGCTCCAACGCACTATTGGCCAGAAATTACGAATGTTTCGGAATTTTTTGAACAGACCTGAAACACAATTTAGTAAATGAACTGTTCGCTCTTAGCGTCGTTAAACGCTAGAGGCTCTGTTTACCAACAAGTTGAGAGGTCTCCCGCTGTCTGGGTCCTGGCGAAACGCTCCAGCGAACATAAGCAGGGGAGGTGTGGGGGACAAGAGTGAGTGACATTTAGCGCCTCTTGCCGTTCGTCTGTAGGCCAAGCAAGCGGACGCCACACACCGATGTAAAAATACCTCCCCTCCGACCAATCGCCGGTATGAAATATGGTGCGCCGTCCGACGCAGGGTTAACATCCCCGGTCCTCGCCGGATGACTTATTTAATAGTTGAGCAGAAATTCTGAACGCCGCGGCGACGCAGATGAGTTTCTCTTGACGCCTCGCTTTGCTTTGCTTTGGATTTTTTTTATTTCGCCTCTTCTCTTCTCTGCTCTGCGCCTCCCGGCTCTCAGACTGGGGGACTGAGTGAGGGATTTCTTGCTCGTTTCCAAGGTGCCAGAAGCGTCGCGGCGCGGCGTGGCCGCCGGTACGGTCCCTGATTTACGACTGCGCCGGATGCCGCTCGCGGTAACTGCCCCGAATACTTGCGGCGGCAAAGCGGCCGGCCGACAGCGGACAGCTAAGCAGCCGTGTTCCGACACCCTCCGCCTGCCCCTAATTAATGGGCTATTACAGAAATTTTTGGCCTAATAGAATCAATTTGTCAAGCCAGCCGCAGTGTTTCTAAGTACTCTTGGCAGAAGCGCTTAGGAACGGGATAGGGTTGCGTGTCATTAGTTGTAAAAATTCAAATATGTGTGAAATCTTATGGGACTTAACTGCTAAGGTCATCAGTCCCTAAGCTTACACACTACTTAACCTAAATTATCCTAAGGACAAACACACACACCCATGCCCGAGGGAGGACTCGAACCTCCGCCGGGACCAGCCGCACAGTCCATGACTGCAGCCATTAGTTGTACATAAGGCCCATATTATAAAAGACGTTTACTAAAATATCCAACAGTTTACTGCAGTACTTTTATGATATACATGGTGAACCAACACGCCACCGTTGAACTTTCAGAAGATGTACCAGGGACACCATCTAAGTCTTGTGATGTAGGACAAACCTGCCTGACTCCGTTACATACCGGGTGATCAAAAAGACACTATAAATTAGAAAACTGAATAAATCACGGAACAATGTAGATAGAGAGGTACAAATTGGCACACATGTTTGGAATGACATGGTGTTTTATTAGAACCAAAAAAATACATAAGTTCAAGAAATGTCCGACAGATGGAGCTTCATCTGATCAGAATAGCAATAATTAGCATAACAAAGTAAGACAAAGCAAAGATGATGTTATTTACAGGAAATAATCAATATGTCCACCATCATTCCTCAACAATAGCTGTAGTCGAAGAATAATGTTGTGAACAGCACTGTAAAGCATGTCCGGAGTTATGGTGAGGCATTGGCGTCGGATGTTGCCTTTCAGCATCCCTAGAGATGTCGGTCGATCACGATACACTTGCGACTTCACGTAACCCCAAAGCCAATAATCGCACGGACTGAGGTCTGGGGACCTGGGAGGCCAAGCATGACGAAAGTGGCGGCTGAGCACACGACCATCACCAAACGACGCGCGCAAGTGATCTTTCAAGCATTTAGCAATTTTTTTGCTAATAAAACCCGATGTCATTCCAAGCATGTGTGTCAATTTTTACCTCTCCCTGCCGCCGTTGGATAAGCAGCTGAGCAGCAAGTCGTTTACTCCTAGCTCACTCATTTGTTACATAGTTTAATTCTTAATTTCTTTGCGTGTTTTTGGTTCTTGCATTGTTTAATTCATAAATTTCGGGCGTATTATAGTATTTGAGAGTGTAGCATCGTGTTTTAGTACCTGAATAGTGTAATTTCGCTTAGTCTCCTTCTGCCGCCGAGCAGTGTCAGCAGTGCGCAAGTAGCAGCATTACTGCATTTACTAGGCAATCTTGTATTTTAATAACCGTTTAAATTTTGTCGATTTGTTTGCGCTCTCTGTAGATTAGTTCAGACGTTCTTAGCAAAACAGTTCTTAGCATGGATAGGGACTGCAACTGCTGTGTTCGGATGCAGGCTGAGTTGGCATCCCTTCGCTCCCAGCTTCAGGCAGTGTTGGCTTCGGTCACACAGCTTGAGGCTGTTGCCAATGGGCATCACTGTGGGGGTCGGGGTGGGGGTTTGTCGGGGACGGCCAGCTCGTCCCACGCATCCCCTGATCGGACTACGACTGTGGTTGCCCGGGATACTGCCCGCATTGAGGCTGATCCCTCACCTGTGGTAGAGTGGGAGGTCGTTTCAAGGTGTGGCAGGGGGCGAAAGACATTCCGGAGGGCTGAACGGAAAGCCTCTCCAGTTTGTCTGACGAACCGGTTTCAGGCTCTGTCTCAGGCTGATACTGATCTTCGGCCTGACATGGCTGCTTGTCCTGTTCCAGAGGTTGCCCCTCAGTCTGCAAGATCCGGGCAGTCGCAGAGGGTGGGCTTACTGGTAGTTGGGAGCTCCAACGTCAGGCGCGTAATGGGGCCCCTTAGGGAAATGGCAGCAAGAGAGGGGAAGAAAACCAATGTGCACTCCGTGTGCATACCGGGGGGAGTCATTCCAGATGTGGAAAGGGTCCTTCCGGATGCCATGAAGGGTACAGGGTGCACCCATCTGCAGGTGGTCGCTCATGTCGGCACCAATGATGTGTGTCGCTATGGATCCGAGGAAATCCTCTCTGGCTTCCGGAGGCTATCTGATTTGGTGAAGACTGCCAGTCTCGCTAGCGGGATGAAAGCAGAGCTCACCATCTGCAGCATCGTCGACAGGACTGACTGCGGACCTTTGGTACAGAGCCGAGTGGAGGGTCTGA
Source organism: Schistocerca americana (assembly GCF_021461395.2). Taxonomy (NCBI): domain Eukaryota; kingdom Metazoa; phylum Arthropoda; class Insecta; order Orthoptera; family Acrididae; genus Schistocerca; species Schistocerca americana. Next base: position 287,720,798 of record NC_060121.1, on the reverse strand, counting down.
ATCAGAGGCTGAGACGGTTCTGCGACCGTGTGGGCTGCAGATTCCTCGACTTGCGCCATAGGGTGGTGGGGTTTCGGGTTCCGCTGGATAGGTCAGGAGTCCACTACACGCAACAAGCGGCTACACGGGTAGCAGGGGTTGTGTGGCGTGGGCTGGGCGGTTTTTTAGGTTAGATGGCCTTGGGCAAGTACAGAAAGGGCAACAGCCTCAACGGGTGCGGGGCAAAGTCAGGACATGCGGGGAACAAGCAGCAATCGGTATTCTAATTGTCAACTGTCGAAGCTGCGTTGGTAAAGTACCGGAACTTCAAGCGCTGATAGAAAGCACTGAAGCTGAAATCGTTATAGGTACAGAAAGCTGGCTTAAGCCAGAGATAAATTCTGCCGAAATTTTTACAAAGGTACAGACGGTGTTTAGAAAGGATAGATTGCATGCAACCGGTGGTGGAGTGTTCATCGCTGTTAGTAGTAGTTTATCCTGTAGTGAAGTAGAAGTGGATAGTTCCTGTGAATTATTATGGGTGGAGGTTACACTAAACAACCGAACTAGGTTAATAATTGGCTCCTTTTACCGACCTCCCGACTCAGCAGCATTAGTGGCAGAACAACTGAGAGAAAATTTGGAATACATTTCACATAAATTTTCTCAGCATGTTATAGTCTTAGGTGGAGATTTCAATTTACCAGATATAGACTGGGACACTCAGATGTTTAGGACGGGTGGTAGGGACAGAGCATCGAGTGACATTATACTGAGTGCACTATCCGAAAATTACCTCGAGCAATTAAACAGAGAACCGACTCGTGGAGATAACATATTGGACCTACTGATAACAAACAGACCCGAACTTTTCGAATCTGTATGTACAGAGCAGGGAATCAGTGATCATAAGGCCGTTGCAGCATCCCTGAATATGGAAGTAAATAGGAATATAAAAAAAGGGAGGAAGGTTTATCTGTTTAGCAAGAGTAATAGAAGGCAGATTTCAGACTACCTAACAGATCAAAACGAAAATTTCTGTTCCGACACTGACAATGTTGAGTGTTTATGGAAAAAGTTCAAGGCAATCGTAAAATGCGTTTTAGACAGGTACGTGCCGAGTAAAACTGTGAGGGACGGGAAAAACCCACTGTGGTACAACAACAAAGTTAGGAAACTACTGCGAAAGCAAAGAGAGCTCCACTCCAAGTTTAAACGCAGCCAAAACCTCTCAGACAAACAGAAGCTAAACGATGTCAAAGTTAGCGTAAGGAGGGCTATGCGTGAAGCGTTCATTGAATTCGAAAGTAAAATTCTATGTACCGACTTGACAGAAAATCCTAGGAAGTTCTGGTCTTACGTTAAATCAGTAAGTGGCTCGAAACAGCATATCCAGACACTACGGGATGATGATGGCATTGAAACAGAGGATGACTCGCGTAAAGCTGAAATACTAAACACCTTTTTCCAAAGCTGTTTCACAGAGGAAGACCGCACTGCAGTTCCTTCTCTAAATCCTCGCACAAACGAAAAAATGGCTGACATCGAAATAAGTGTCCAAGGAATAGAAAAGCAACTGAAATCGCTCAATAGAGGAAAGTCCACTGGACCTGACGGGATACCAATTCGATTCTACACAGAGTACGCGAAAGAACTTGCCCCCCTTCTAACAGCCGTGTACCGCAAGTCTCTAGAGGAACGGAGGGTTCCAAATGATTGGAAAAGAGCACAGATAGTCCCAGTCTTCAAGAAGGGTCGTCGAGCAGATGCGCAAAACTATAGACCTATATCTCTTACGTCGATCTCTTGTAGAATTTTAGAACATGTTTTTTGCTCGCGTATCATGTCATTTCTGGAAACCCAGAATCTACTATGTAGGAATCAACATGGATTCCGGAAACAGCGATCGTGTGAGACCCAACTCGCCTTATTTGTTCATGAGACCCAGAAAATATTAGATACAGGCTCCCAGGTAGATGCTATTTTTCTTGACTTCCGGAAGGCGTTCGATACAGTTCCGCACTGTCGCCTGATAAACAAAGTAAGAGCCTACGGAATATCAGACCAGCTGTGTGGCTGGATTGAAGAGTTTTTAGCAAACAGAACACAGCATGTTGTTATCAATGGAGAGACGTCTACAGACGTTAAAGTAACCTCTGGCGTGCCACAGGGGAGTGTTATGGGACCATTGCTTTTCACAATATATATAAATGACTTAGTAGATAGTGTCGGAAGTTCCATGCGGCTTTTCGCGGATGATGCTGTAGTATACAGAGAAGTTGCTGCATTAGAAAATTGTAGCGAAATACAGGAAGATCTGCAGCGGATAGGCACTTGGTGCAGGGAGTGGCAACTGACCCTTAACATAGACAAATGTAATGTATTGCGAATACATAGAAAGAAGGATCCTTTATTGTATGATTATATGATAGCGGAACAAACACTGGTAGCAGTTACTTCTGTAAAATATCTGGGAGTATGCGTACGGAACGATTTGAAGTGGAATGATCATATAAAACTAATTGTTGGTAAGGCGGGTACCAGGTTGAGATTCATTGGGAGAGTGCTTAGAAAATGTAGTCCATCAACAAAGGAGGTGGCTTACAAAACACTCGTTCGACCTATACTTGAGTATTGCTCATCAGTGTGGGATCCGTACCAGGTCGGGTTGACGGAGGAGATAGAGAAGATCCAAAGAAGAGCGGCGCGTTTCGTCACTGGGTTATTTGGTAACCGTGATAGCGTTACGGAGATGTTTAATAAACTCAAGTGGCAGACTCTGCAAGAGAGGCGCTCTGCATCGCGGTGTAGCTTGCTCGCCAGGTTTCGAGAGGGTGCGTTTCTGGATGAGGTATCGAATATATTGCTTCCCCCTACTTATACTTCCCGAGGAGATCACGAATGTAAAATTAGAGAGATTAGAGCGCGCACGGAGGCTTTCAGACAGTCGTTCTTCCCGCGAACCATACGCGACTGGAACAGGAAAGGGAGGTAATGACAGTGGCACGTAAAGTGCCCTCCGCCACACACCGTTGGGTGGCTTGCGGAGTATCAATGTAGATGTAGATGTAGATTATTCCGTGGTTTATTAAGTTTTCAAATTTATACTGACTTTTTGATCACCCGGTACTTCATGTCGTGCTAGCAGGCACCTTCTACACACAGTTCCAGCCATTCTCAACAAATGGCAGGGATGTCTTCCCACGGGAGAGACATTCTGGTCGGCAGTAAACGCCGTGTGCAGAACTGATAGGTCGTTGTTTGTTGTGCGAAGGGAAACAAGTCGTTTTCTGGCCTTATCTTGTAATACGTGTTCATTGAGCTAAATGGTTCAACTAATCAGTCACACACTTATATGCAGTTGTATTAATAATGGAACATACTTATAATCTTAGTCATCACAGCTGGATTTAAATGCCTTATTACTTAACCATTCGATTAGAAAAAAGACAACATTCCTTAAATTTGGTGCCCATTTCAGAAACAATGGCTCCATCTCTAAGCAAATGTGCGAAGAAGGGCAAGACAAAATTGGGTAATGTGAGCAAGAGAATACAATCTTATTCAACTGATAACCTTCGTAAAGCACTTCAGACGGTTTTGGAAGAAAAGTGGTCGATATACAAAGCTGCTAAACATTTCTCCATTCCATGGAGTACTTTATAAGACTATGTGGACCGCAGGGATGATGACAAAGACGCCGACCGGTGTGGCTGAGCGGTTCTAGGCGCTTCAGTCTGGAACCGCGCGACCGCTACGGTCGCAGGTTCGAATACTGTCTCGGGCATGGATGTGTGTTATGTCCTTAGGTTAGTTAGGTTTAAGTACTTCTAAGTTCTAGGGGACTGATGACCTCAGATGATAAGTCCCATAGTGCTCAGAGCCATTTGAACCATTTTTTATGACAAAGACAATGTGACCATTGACAAAATTACCACCGTAGCACATGAAATTTGTATGTAAGGGAAAAAAGTCAAAGAACAAAAGAAACGATATCTGCACCACTTATAAACAGTGCTACAGATGTGGAAAGTATGTGGATTGAGAGTCGCTTTTGTCTGCGATTTTTCCATGAAAGTTGTTAGTCCATCGATTTAAATGACGCTACGGTATTTACCTGTACTCTTTCTGCAAATGCTCTCTGAAAATGCACTCTGAACATCAATTTCATAACGTTAGGATTAGAATTTTTTGCGAAACTTACAGCCCAGCTTTATTTTGAACACCGTGTAGATATTTAATTTGCCTCTGATTACTAATGCCTGAACCTTAACAGCCTCGCTATGTTGACAACCGAGAGAACGTTCTATTTTCGTGTTAGCTGACTGGCAGTACTAAGGGTGTCTGGTGGTTTTTATACGAAATATAACACGAAAACAAGAACGCACTTGAAGTCACGTTTCATCCTTCACTGACGGACTAGAGAAAGTTAAGTTATCAGATATACAATGAGTCAGAAGAGCAATATTGTGTACTAACCCAAACATTATTATACAAATGTAATCCTAGAGAATGCTATAAGTGATGTTTCTTTTTTCCCCGGCTGCCAATACAGTTGATAAAGTTAGAAAATATTAACTGCAACTAGTGCCGTTGCTGATATCTAATATGTATGGAGGACGCGTCTGAAGCAAGTAACAACTTTGGTGATTAGTCTCTCACATCATGATAAGCTAGATATTTAAGAACATATATCCGTAAATGTATAGCTTACCAGCTACATGTTCAGACATACATAAACAAATAGGCTCCTGTGTTTTCGGCTGTACATGCGGCGTTATGACCAATAGGGACCTACACCAGCTGATTGGTAGTAGACAATATCAGCTAATGTACGAAGTAACGTCAACTTGCTTCAAAGAACCCCTAAGACACCTGGTACGGTGGGTCGGTTCTATACCCAACACGACTGCCTTCTACACATCCCGACATTTGTAGTCTCTGTTGCACGAAAGTTCGAGAGGCCTGGGGAAATACTTGACAAGAACATCGAAGACACTTTCGAAACCATTCGCTGCCAGCTTGGAGCTTTTTAAAAGTACCTATCATTTTATGGTTCACCATGTCCAAGGGTGCACAGAATAAAAACCAGAACTTTTTGTACATTTGTTTTGATTAAGTACTACAAGTGAACAGTTGCAGTACTCCACTCGTTTCAGCAGTATTACTGTTGCGAGACTTTCGGACACATGCTTATATACGTATTCTGGATGTTAAAAGTATTACGTAATTTTGTCATTAGCGTGGTTGTTGGGCTATTTAGTGCCTCATGAACTCCCACAGCTCAAAATGTATTGCAAATAAATACGGGGTGAACATTAATAAAACCGACAAACAGTACGGACGGATTCCTGGCTGGAAATGGAAGTAAAAAGGTCCTAGGAACATGTGTCCGGAAATTGACATACACAGAGCTTGTACTAGGTTTCCTTTAGAACCTAGTCGTCCAAAACTGGTTTGCGCATTGTCCGCTGCCGCCCTGCACGTTTGTGTGTCTGAAAGGATCCATGACCACACGGGCGCACAAACATGTCTTGAAATGTAGTGTGATGTGTTGGTGTCTGTGACGGTACTTGTTTTGTTACATAGGTGCTGCCTCTCGGCTGTTTCCATCTGCTTGGCCGTACACAAACACCGTCTCGGCTTGTTCCCACTAGGAATAGCGGACCACTCTGCTGCTTGCATTACGCTGCATCAGTCATACAACCTCCAACGCACAAGGAACAGACATCACATGGTCAGAAGAACTGTCATTCGTCAGCGCTATCTATCGTGGCAACAATCCATTTCCGGACACACGTTCGTAGGACCCTTTTTCCTTCATTTCCAAAAATATGGTTCAAATGGCTCTGAGCACTATGGGACTTAACATCTGAGGTCATCAGTCCCCTAGCACTTAGAACTACTTAAACCTAACTCACCTAAGGACATGACACACATCCATGCCCGAGGCAGGATTCGAACCTGCGGTCGTAGCGGTCGCGCGGTTCCAGACTGAAGCGCCTAGAACCGCTCGGCCACACCGGCCGGCCTTCATTTCCAGTCAGGACTCCGTCCGTGCAGTTTGTTGGCTTTATTAATGTTCACCCTGTATACTGAAACAGGGTAATATTTGCAACTGATCGTCGCTGTAAGAATAAAAATATTTTTATTCCATTGCCATTTTTACAGCATTCTTCATTATATGCAGGTGTCTAGGAGAAAGAACAATAAGTTTAAAATGTTCAACTTATTTATCATATCTATGCTGAACCTTACTTTTATTGTTAGGTAATACCCCTTGAGTAAAGTAGTAACCTCCGGCGCGGGAAGGAGCGCCTGGTCCCCGGCACGAATCAGCCCGGCGGACTTGTATCGAGGTACGGTGAGCCGGCCAGTCTGTGGATGGTTTTTAGGCGGTTTTCCATCTGCCTCTGCTAATGCGGGCTGGTTTCCCTTATTCCGCCTCAGCTGCACTATGTCGGCGATTGCTGCGCAAACAACTTCTCCACGTACGCGTACACCACCATTACTCTACCACGCAAACATAGGGGTTACAATCGTCTGTTGTGAGACGTTCCCTAGTGGGATCCACCGGGGGCCGAACCGCACAATAACCCTGGATTCGGTGTGGGGTGGTCGAGGGGTGAAGTGGACTGCGGTAGTCGTCGTGGGGACCACTGCGGCTGCGGCGGGGACAGAGCCTCTCCGTCTTTTCTAGGCCCCCGGTTAACATACAACATACAATAAAGTAGTAACCGGTTACTATGTATCACTGGTTTTCTATTTAATATACCAATGTCAGTTTATAGCTGATGAGTTCATATTACAGGTTGAAATGAACACTCGACATCGCAATAATATTTATTTACCGGTTTCAGCTTATGTTAAAACCATGTTCAGGATTTTTGGCCCCCTATGGCTGGTGCTGGCGGCTCCTCTGTTTTCTCGTGATACCACGATCGTACACAGCACTAAATTTAGAAGATGTATTTATCATAACCCGAAATCGATAAATAAACAAATATTAATTCGATCTAAACTGTTCATTTTGACTTAAATAAAGCATTAGAAGAGCAGTCTCCGTAGACTATGTTGTCTAAATTTATCGACTTCATATTACACACCACAAAAGGCGGAATCAGCCGGAAAGCATGAATAGCACTAAATCCGGACAAACACTTCATCAATAAATTTATAGCCTGAAACTTATTTTGCAATCGCTAATCTGTCCATTTCTGTAAGAACCTAAAATTCAGGACTTATAACAGAAAATCTAATCACATATGAAAACAGAGCACAAATAGTGGTAGAAATCGCGAAACAAAAGTTGCATACTGCATCACAGAAGCATGCGAACATCGCATAGGAGCCACACCTGGGTCGTACTGCCTGATCCAGATGGAATGGCAACAGCTGCTAGCGAGCGAGTAACGGAGAAGGTATTAGCCTATAACGGGCATGAGAGTGAGAGGGATGGAGGGGGAGAGTGGAAGGTGCAGAGCAAAAAAGAAGTTAAGTGTATCGAGTGGCCACGTCTCAGGAAGGAGGAGCAGCGAACCTTTTTAAATCAACCGAGCAAATAATTGTCCGGTAATTGCGCACGTGTTTTCAACGCTCCATAAAGTTTATTGCGGAAGTGGACGATCTCGGCGTTGCGGCGAGCGCAGCCTTGCGCTCCCGCCTGGCGTTTGTTTTGGTCGTGCTGTCCGGCCGCAACAAGTGTTGATTTTGGATGAGCGGCAGCCGGCAATTTGCCGCGTTCGCCGCTGGCGCCTGGTCGCCATGGTAACGGCATGCAAGAACGTTACGCCGCCGGGATGCAGCCCACTGCCGAGGAATCTACAACCGAGCAGATCAGTTTCTGAACAGCTGTCTCCTGACCGAAGCAGTTTTTTCGCGAGGTTTACCAGTGGATCTCTAGAAAACGACTATACAGCTCTACCCGATGAAAAATCGCTGCGCTATCCCATGCACCGGGGAGCTGTCGCAACCGGGGGGCTATCGCAATCGTCATTCTCAGAAGTGAACGTTTATGATGCGAGACGTCTCACTGAGGTCTTACACATGTATTATACAGTTCGTATACATTATGTTGACACCTCTGTGATCGCGTAAGTCGTCTAATTTCACACCAATCTGGAATGTTTATGCTCATTGACAACCTTAAACCGTCGGCGCACGGACCGTGCATTCGAACTTGAGGCGTTGAACGTGCAGAGTTTCTAACGTCATATCGTGGAAAAAGGAAATTAGGGGAGGGGGGGGGGCGTGTTATGGCGTAAAGTCAGCACTGGCACGCCAGTCGTGAACGACGAAGAAGAGAACGCTGTGAGAAGAAGGCAGCCAATCGCACGCTGACCGACCTCCCTTCCAGGACGACAACGCGACAAGAGGGGCCCCTAGGTGAAGAGGACATAAACACCACGCCCGACTGGTGGCAGGCCACTTCGGTAGCAGCTTCAATGTTAGCCACTTCGTCAGCTATCTCTATGTAGCACAGACTTGGGTTTCTCTATTCTGAAGAAGACTGATTATTTTGTATGTCACCCTTTGCTTGCGACACATATCAGAATTAAGTATTGTAATTGTCTTTTGTGATAAAACACATTAATACGAGATGTTCGATTGTTTGTCTAGCGAACTGAGTATGCAGGACCCTTAGGCACAACAGGGAGTCTTTACGAACGTGCAGCGGAATATCTAGCATCTCATTTATTCTGAACCTGCGTTGTACGTAGATCAGAATGCGACCTCCATCAAATGACGACATCAATTTTCAGTACAGAGTCGCGAGACGCTATTTTGCCTTTCAATTGAAGTCTATACGTATATTAGGTGGTTTCTAAGAGCCAGCAAATGGCGGATCTCTCGAATACCCTTCGTTATTTGCAGGATTTGTGGTAATAAAATGACGAGAAACTTTACCTTGGTGGTTAAAGAATTATTGTAATTAGCATATCATGAAAGTATGCTCTTTCAAGGCACGAAATACTGAGGACCCATCAAAAATATAAAAAAAGGCAGTGCTCTTGCAACAATTTGATATAAGTAAATATCTACGATTAAAGATTTCAGGAGAAGGTAGCATGTAAAGTATGGTCATGAAACATTTTTGATCGGTGTGTTGTGATAAGAGGAAAATCAAAATATTGTTTTACCAGTCTACGCGGTTTCCAATAGGTACTGATACCTTCTTACTAGTTTAATACTAATATATTCTATAACATTCGATGTTTTGTAAAAATTAGTGCGCCCTTTCTGAGGAATGAGTTTATTCGATTGGTCGTATCTCTAAGACATCTGTACTACTTGCAGTAAGATATTTTGCTCTTCCTTGTTTCCACTTCTGTATTTCATTTGTTGTAAGTGTTCCGCCACTGAACAGGAACAATGGTCAAGTAAAAATGACGTTAGGAGTTTACTGAAAAGTAACAATGATGAATAATTTTTATTTTATACGAAGAACTGTTGTAAATTTGTATCGCACTATTTGTAACGGAACATTTCTAAGCCAATGTTCTTATTGACTGGGCATTGTACTTTCCTGTTTATCCTATACCATATTCAGGAAACTGAATTTTAATTTGTTTATACTACAGGCAGAACAAAATTACTAGCGCATGGGAAAGGATTTGCGTTGTAATAGAGTTATCCTAGGAATATTTCACCCGTCCATTTCGTAAACAGTGTGATTTGTGATCCAGTTACGGTCCACAATTGCCAGTGGAGTGCGCTACCATCGTGTATACCACGTTAAGGCACACGCACCGTATGCAAAAGTCTCATCGTTTCTGACTTTAGCCACGTATCAATATTGTGCGCAACAGCCATTGTGATTCTCCTGTTGGATCGTGTGCAGTATTGTGCGAAACGATTGTTTTACTGTCTATAGCCGGCTGGTGTGGCCGAGCGGTTCTAGGCGCTTCAGTCTGGAACCGCGCGACCGCTACGGTCCAGGTTCGAATCCTGCCTCGGGCATGGATGTGTGTGATGTCCTTAGGTTAGTTAGGTTTAAGTAGTTCTCAGTTCTAGGCGACTGATGACCTCAGATGTTAAGTCCCATAGTGCTCAGAGCCGTTTGAACCATTTGAACCACTATCTATAAAAATGTGCAGAGAAGCTGTGCTGTTCCTTCTACGGACTCGACATCAACTTTCGTGTGACTCCTACGATGCATTAATTCAGTAGACTTTCGTTTATTTCATAAGCTATGGAAGAAGGAGGTAGGTATTGTCCCAACAGCCACGTTCACATGTGAATATGCATCCAATGTTACGACCCGTTTCGAGCAAAAGAGATTGAAGTAAAACTAAAAACTGAAATAAGTTTGTAGCACGTACTAAAAAAAAAAAAGTTATATAAGCAAAGGAACAAGCAAAGATAATCTTTCTCACAGCCTTCTAGACTCATCTGCAGTTTGTTTCAATTGTGTGAACGAAAAATGAGCGCACAAAAACTTACTAGCGTAGGGAAGGTATGTATCACAGCATAGAAAGAGGGGACGTGGTAGGTGCAGACGCCCAAACAAACTTTTTGAAAACATATTTCTAGCCAGAATTCGATTACAAAGCTTTGCGATGTGATCCTCGAGGAATAAATCTAATAAATTATGCAATTACAAAAATTCAAAGTTTTTCGCAATTTTGCCCTACACATGCCTTCCATACTCAATATGACACATACAGTAACACGTGTGTTACAAGTAGCGAAGTGATAATAAATAAAACTACCTTGTTAGATAGAAGAGAGGTACTCACAGCGCCAGTGATGCCATGTTAATAAATCAATAACTAATACATTTTATTGCTTATTAAATGGCGACTATCACTAACTGCAGACATACTCAATGATCAATGTCAGCTGTCCATTACACCCACCTTCAGATTTGAAAATAAGAAAAACATAGTCATACTGTGTGACTAGCACGTTATTGTTGTCGATTAATATACAATATGACAATATCATTATAATGAAGGTGCCTCCATTTAATGTACTTATGATATACTAGAAGATTAAGCGTCAGCATTTACCAGACTCGTAGCATTTATCTTACAGCATCAGCCACTGATGGCTATATTTTAAGACGCTCACGTGCTTACTAACAGAGTAAGTAACACACTGTGTATTTCCTTCTGGCTGTTTTAACTAGTCCTATTTGGTAGGGATGTCAGATTAATGAACTTTAAGACAATGAGGCGAGTGTTTTGTAGACGGCCTCTTCTGTGTAAGATTACACCTTCACATTCTTCCACTGAATCTCTGTATGACTTCAGTCTTACCCACAATTAATGTTATCTAGTGATTCCAACAATAAAAATGTGTCCCTTGAAAGTTTCTCCTCGGAAAGGGGACCGTGCGTAGAGCGCCAGTGCGACCCGAGTAGAGCTCGAGTGTTTGGGATCCCTACCTGGTCGGATTGGAGGTAAACAGGGAAGCAATTCAGAGGCGAGCTGTTAGATTTGTTACCGGTATATTCGATCAACCTGCAAATATTGCGGAGATGCTGAGTAAACTCACTTTGTCCCTGGAAGGGAGATGGCGATTCTTTGCGGAACATTATTGAGAAAAGTTAGAGCACCGGTGTTTGAAGCTGATTGCAGAGCGATTGTACTGCCGGCAGCGTAAATTCCGCGTAAGGACCACGAACATAAGATAAAAGAAACTATGGTTCTTACGCAAGCGTATAGATAGTCGTTTTTCCCTCGCTCTTTTTGCGAGTGGAACAGGAAAGGAAATGACTAGCAGTGGTACTAGATACCCTTCACCACGCACCATACGATGGCTTGCGGAGTATGTATGTAAATGTAGATGGAGCTGCATGATGTAATCAAATAAAATGGGGCTTCTCGTCCATGTAGTGCAAAGTAGAATACACTTTTTTATGTTAACACTGAGGTCCCCGTCTTTGCTCGAACAATTAATCATCAGCACCTGTTTCTATGTTTCTTAAAAATTTTACAAATACAAAATCTTTCTTGTTACTTCCATTAGTCAGAATTCTGCGACCATACTGGACAGCCAGTATGTACCGCGATTAATTGCCATTCCACTTTTTGCGGCTTCCAGAATTGTCCAGGGAACAGCCTATTTGAATCTTAACAACGATAATTTATAACATTGTGATTAAATGTGTATGACATCTGCGACCACCACTGGACTTTGACGGAGGCAAACAATTTATGGCCTGAAACTTCCTGAAAGATTAAAACTGTGTACCGGACCGAGACTCGAACTCGGGACCTTTCGCGGGCAAGTGCTCTACCAACTGAGCTACCCAAGCACGACCCACGCCCCGTCCTTACAAACGTACTTCCGCCAGCATCTCGTCTCCTACCTTCCTTTCGCAGGAGAACTTCCGTAAAGTTTTGAAGGTAGGAGACGAGGTACTGGCGGAAGTAAAATTGTGAGAACGGGGCGTGAGTCGTGCTTGGGTAGATCAGTTGGTAAAGCACTTGCACGCGAAAGGCAAAGGTCCGAGCCTCGGTCCGACACAGTCTTAATCTGCCAAGAAGTTTCGAAACAGCGCACACTCCGCTGCAGAGTGAAAATTTCATTCTGAAATTTATGGCTTACTAACAGGTCACGTATGCCACACATTCCATATCCGCTGCGTCGTCTACGTTCAGAGAAGCAAGCAGTGGCCGACCACTACAGGAGTTGTGTCTCAGCACGTTCTTACACATCTGTTGTTGGGAGAGCTCCACAGCATTGTATACAAATGCGCCCTTGACGTTGAGCGTTCGTGTACTTATAAGGTTTGTAACCGCACGGAGCTACTTGAAACGGGTAATTCGTACAAGCAAGTACAGTACTACAGTGATTAATTCAGCATGTTTCTTTGCAGTCTTTCATTCCGATTGCGACTGATTCTCCGTCAGATCATCCCGTCCTGAAATTGATTTGTACGATCCGTCTTGACTGTACGTCATTCCTACACGTACCTTAATACAGAGGGACGTTTGCTTCTGGCCAACGCGGTTAAATCACCTCGCTGGTAAAAATTTAACTCAAAGGGCTGCGCCCTCATGTCAGATTCGATTTAATGCCAAATGTTTTTAATCTGAACGACTGTATTTATGAAATAACCCATCAGCTCGTTTTTCTCTTCATATCTTGAGTGAGACGATAAAGGCTGCACACGTTTACACTTACAATAATTGTTACAAAACAATGAATACAATTTGTTCGTTATTGTAAGTGAATATATACATCACTGTTTGGTGTGCTTCATTCTATGTGGCTATTTCGTATTGAGAAAGTAAATAAAAAACGTTGCTGACGTGTGTTAACAGATCGGTGTAACGAAAATCACATGTGCTAATAACAAAACATTTATGTTGGTAGCATTCGACGACGTAAATCCTAACTCGGGTTAAATTGATCGCAATACTGACTAGAACTAAAATGCAATGAAAGATAATAGTATTTCCGTGTTTGATCTAACTTAAGGGTTGCTGTTAACTACGCAATATTTTATAATAATTTCTGTTTAGGATCTCATACGTTTTAATAAAAGTCACCACCTTCTTTCCCATCCGTCACAATGAACACGGAACTGTTTATCAATAACTGTCCCATAATGACCTGCACTGAGATAATAAAATTAACAGTTACGCTACCCTGAACATTAGCGCTTCTTTCTATCGTCTGATAGTAAAGTTTTGACTACGAGAGAAATTTGTGTGCTGCGAATGTAATTATCACACTATGGAATACGGTTATTTATTATCTGAAGGGATGCTAACACTGCTCTTTTGATGTGCTACACTTGAGTATAGTATTCTATTATATGACATGACAACAAAATTGGCGGGTTATAGTTGACTGCTGGATCACTGATATTATTAAGCTATGGATATCGCCTACCTCATGATGGAAGTTCTCTGGAGCCGGCGCTTTGTCGTTCTCGGTATCTCTGACACGCTGCAATGTGGCTACTGCAGCCTCGTTCATTAGCTAAATTAATTATGAATTTAAAATAAAATTCCACAGCTACTTCGGTGCGTGGTTTCGTGATAAAAGACATTGTGAGCAAAACTTTAAACGGTTTCTCAGAGGTGCAAGAAAGAACCTGTCAGGTCGATACAGTTGGCGGACTCTGGTTTAACACTTCCAACAATGGCGGCTTATAAATTATGTATTTATATAGCAAATCATTGATTTACTAATTCACTCAAGCTAAACTGACCAGGAACTTGGCCCTCACAGTGTTAAAACGCAGTTTTAAAAGAAACAGTTTACAGTTCGATGCTCAGAAAAGTACCGGTCCACTTGAACTCGTAAGTCTGTAGAACGGTAAAATCTCACATTTTCTTTGCCGTAGAAAAATCACAAAAATAGTTCAGTATTTTGATCGAAAAGGTCACGGGGGATTTGTATCCTAATGATGTGTTTGCTACGTGCTATTGACTGTTAAACGAATTTCGGCTTCGTCTTCTTCTGGTCTTCTGCGATGAACTTCTAAAATATTTTTGCTTGTTTCTTCTATTTTCTGTGACGTCTTCAATACTCCTGATTTTTCTTCTGCGAGATATCAGGAAAATACAATCTCTTCGTGAAATACAGTAATTTTTGGCAACAACGGTACCGTAATCGTCGTCTAGAACGTGCTGTGTTCGACTCATCTCTCCGGATAAAATACCAGCTTTCTCCATCTCACAACACTGTCCTCGCTATCTTCCAAACCGTCTTCCTTCCACTACTACTGAAATCGATCCTCCTTCCACAAATTAAAAAAAATTCTCACAAAATTACTCCTCGGCCCTGTCCCGATCCTCTTACTACCGCCGATTCCCATCTTAAACTGATTCGCTAATCAACAGTCACTTCCTCTCTTTCAGACTTTTGTTGCACAGGAAAAAATATTTCCTGTCAGACCGAAATAAAGCTACTAGCCAACATATCTATTTCCCTATAAATGTTATTACATACAAAAACATAAAAAATAACTTAATTTACAAAATAGAAAATATATGCTTATACATTGTTTACAAAGGATCCAAAAATATTAATTATGTCCGATTCCTTATAGAATATGTGTGTTCAACGACTGGTTCTGTATAAAGTTGAGAAAATTTACAGCAGTCAGTTGCCCATAATTGTTAGCGACTCATTCCTGTGCATTTTTTCAACTTTAAATCATATTAAGTTGGTGAAGAGGCTGTTATTTATTCATCAAAGCGGCTAAAATATGTATGGCTACAATAGATGTGACAATCGAGAATTTAATTTGCTAGTACATCATACAGCGGAATCAATAACATATATTCGACGAGCTGTTTAATGAATAAATGTAATAAGTGATTTTAAAATACTCCCATTTATACGAATTTATTCTGAAAATAGCCGTTTGCTTCTTTGACACTTAAGAAGAAAGAAAAATAGTCCATGCCATGTTTTTATTCAGATACATCACGACAATAACACTGATGTACTAGTGCATTATAACGGACTCTGCAATAGAGGACAGAGAACTACAGCTTTAACGCGCAGAAATGGTGAAGAACGAGAGTAGAATGAAGACAGCTTGGCACGAATCAACGTACACTTTCTATGATGATGAGAAGCTCTTGTTTTGTGGCTTTCATTGAATGGTTAATACACGGATTTAGTACAGTTCTGAGTATTTAGAAAATTTCTGCAGTTTTACTTAAATGTCAGTGACGAGATTCCTGGTGGTTTCGAACAGAGTAGGTACTACCTCCGATAGAGCTATGTAGACTTGCACAAGCTGCAAATGCAAAAGTACTGTGATACGGTTGGCCCGTCGCTGCGAGAACGATTCAGCATAGCGTCCTTGTGGTGCTCTTCCATTGCAGTCAGTTCAGCTGAAGATGCACCGAATATTACATATTTTTACTATTTTGTTTACATTTTGTGACTATATATATAAATTTTGGGACTATGTATATCTATAGTCTATAGGGGCTGGTTTTATATATCTGTAGTCCCAAAACGTAAACAAAATGCATAGTTTTAATCTTAAGGGTACATTCTCGATATTTATTGCATATTTTTGAGAACTTACGTCTAATTACGAAAATAATTTTGGTGCGCCGTAACTCATAAGAAGTCTGGAAATGTACTAGAGTTGCTATAGATCATGCATCTTCTGCTTGGGAGTACCGCTCGCGTTATACCATACTGCGTGACCATTCCATAATATCCTAAGTTCATGTAAGTGCTCAGCAGATACCTTTGCACAGCCTCCCAAGTTTCGACGATGGAATTCGCGTTCACCATTGTATAACTTATATGAGCAAAGACCAGTGTATAAATTGTGTTGAGGAAAACACTTTTAATTTTGTTAGTAAGAGACAGTGGGGAAGATCGTGGGCCGACCAGCATGAGTTAAGACCGCTGGTATGTCAGATATCCTCGAGCTTTGAAAATGTGTCGGAATATTGCTGCGAGAAAATGAAGATAAACTGCGCTGAGAGCCAAACGGCCAGTGTTGAACGGTAGGCTATTTCGGAGCTCCCACTCGCGGCACGCCGCGATGCTATTACGGCTAATGAGACAGCGTCGGCTGCGAATGTGACGATGCGGCACGGCAGCGGAGGCGGAGGGACAGCGGGCGGGGTCTGTCTGCGACTGCGGTGGCGCTATCTTCGCTGCCACGCGGTGATTTCTCGCCTCCAGCGCGTTACGTCAGCGGCCCGAGACAGGGGAAAGAAACGGCCAGGGGCGGTACATCACAGACGTTTAATTAGCTGCCTGCAGGCATCTGCGTGTATCTGAAATTCTTTTCCTCCAACTAACACAATGCGTCTTTCCGTCCCACTCTGTATCGTTTACGAATCAAATAAACCTCGCTTTACCGTTGCGGAACGGCAAGAAAGTGCAGGAACGTTGCATTATCTATGACTCAAGATGGATCTCGGTTTTGGACACGATAATACGTGTTGAAATTACTATCTTCTTCTATCTATCTATACGCATATAAATTAAAATCCCCCGCCGCAGTTTCTGTCTGTATCTTCAGCCTAATCTCACGAACTGCTGTAGGGATTTTGATGCGGTTTTCACAAATTGACGAGGGAGGTTTTTGTATACAGTTTCAAAAATTTATAAATACGAGGGTCACTCCAAAAGAAATGCACACTATTTTTTTAAATCCATCTTTTATTCTATATGTCTGAAAGTTTTACAGTGTGTAGATACATCCTTTAGGAACAATATTTTCATTTCTCCACATAATTTCCATCCCTATCAACTGCCTTACACCATCTTGGAACCAGTACCTGTATACCCGCACGGTAAAATTCTGGACCAACCTGTTGGAGCCACTGTTTGGCAACCTGCACAAGGGAGTCATCATCTTCAAACCTTGTTCCACGAAGAGAGTCTTTCAGTTTCCCAAAGAGATGATAGTCACATGGAGCCAGGTCAGGACTGTAAGGCGGGTGTTTCAATGTTGTCCATCCGACTTTTGTGATCGTTTCCATGGTTTTTTGACTGACATGTGGCCGTGCATTGTCGAGCAACACCAGACATTCTGCTTTTGCCGATGTGGTCGAACACGATTCAGTCGAGCTTGAAGTTTCTTCAGTGTGGATGTTTCCCACTGTCTCGTTTTCACAGCACAGGAATTCTATGACAGCACGTTGCTTCTGATGAACGTCAAGTATAGGAGCCATCTTGAAGACGTGCTGCGACGGCGCCACTCACGGGAACAGGTTGAACTAAGTTTGAAAACAAGCGGGAAGGATGTATCTGCACACTGTAAAACTTTCACACATGCAGATTGATAACTGTATTTTTACAAAAATAGTGTGCATTTCTTTTGGAGTGACCCTCGTATTTCGTGCATATTCGCTGAGTTAAAATGAGTTTAAGTCCGCCCCCACTGTGGAAATGATGCCATTGGCTTCTAGCAGTGAATGACAAAATTCCTTAGCATCATTCACAAATATTAGAAGTCCCACCACACTACGTATTCCCAGTATGTTGGCGGTTGGAACGGCCACCAACATTATATATACAGGGTGAAAATTAATAGCCGGCCGGTGTGGCCGTGCGGTTAAAGGCGCTTCAGTCTGGAACGGCGTGACCGCTACGGTCGCAGGTTCGAATCCTGCTTCGGGCATGGATGTGTGTGATGTCCTTAGGTTGGTTAGGTTTAAGTAGTTCTAAGTTCTAGGGGACTGATGACCACAGAAGTTAAGTCCCATAGTGCTCAGAGCCATTTTTTTTTTAAATTAATAAAACCGTCAAACTGCAGGGACGAATTCCTCACTCGAAGTGCAGGAGAAAAGGTCCTACGAACATTTTTCCGGAAATGCAATGTTGTCACGGCGGATGGAGCTGGAGGAACGAAAGTTCCTCTTCCCCTGTGCCGTGTGTTCCTTGTGCGTTGCAGCTTTGTGATTGACGCGGCGTACAATAAGCAGCAGAATGGTCCATTTGCTTGATTCGGGGGAGGGGACCAAACAGCGAGGTCATCGATCCCATCGAATTGGGAAAGGGTGAGTAAGGAAGTCGCCCGTGTTCTTTCAAAGGAACCATCCGGTATTTTCTTGAAGGCGATTTAGGGAAAAACGGTCGTCCTCCCAAATGCGAGGCCATTGTGCTAACCACTGAGCCATCCCGCTCGGTAGAATGGTCCGGCATTCAAGTCGGGAGCGAGCAGATGGAAGCGGTCTAGTGGCAGTACGGCTGTAACAAAGCAAGTACCCTCCCAGACACCAACCACATCGCACAACACTTCTAACCATTTTTGGGCGTTTGCGTGATCGTGGGTTCTTTCAGACAGACGAACGAGCAGTGAGCCGGTGGATTGCGTACACCTGATTTGGAACACAGGGTTCTGTCTTTCGACCGTTTCCATCTGCTTGGCCGTACACTAACATCATCTAGGTTTGTTCCCGACATGAATACCGGACAATTCTGCTGCTCAAAGTACGCTGTGTCAATCACCGAGGATGCAACACACTACAAACACACGGCTCTTGGTCAGAGGAGCTTTCATTCGTCATCGCCGTCTTCTGTGGCGACGATACATTTCTGGACTCATACTCGTAGGACATTTTTTCCTCAATTTCCGGTCAGGAATCCGCCCTGCAGTTTGTCAGTTTTATGCATGTTTTAGTTTTTCAATTTTCCTTCGGTCACTGATTTCGGAACACAGAACCGTCCACAGGACATCCTATAATCAAAATATCCCAGAAAACTGTTGGGAGCCGACCTTACAGCTTGGGAAAATACCATTCCACCATGCCGGAGCCGGCTGCTGTGGCCGAGCGATTCTAGGCGCATCAGTCTGGAACCGCGAGACCGCTACGGCCACAGGTTCGAACCCTGCATCTGGCATGGATGTGTGTGATGTCCTTAGGTTAGTTAGGTTTCAGTAGTTCTTAGTTCTATGGGACTAATGACCTCAGATGTTAAGTCTGATAGTGCTCAGAGCCATTTGAACAATTTTTGAAATTTGTTGGGATAATAATATAAGAGAAATTTACAAAATATTTTGTCTCTGTGATAACAGACGTGTAGTTCATATTTTATGCTATTTCTTAGATACGTTTTACATTGTGACTCTTCTTAAGAAATAAAAATATCTGCATATATTGGGCGCTCTTCGTACTTCTGGCCGCAATTTGAATCTATTTAATACTCAGCATTGATTTTTACTTTTTGTATTTGACACACCTACTTAGAATGCGAGCCTGATATCTGGGTGCCGGGGGTATGGGGCCACCTACAAAATTTAAACTTGCACTCTATACCACATGTCTGATATTATAGAGAAGAAACTGCCCTAATGAATTGTCCAGTACAAAGAAGGAAACGAGGGCGCATCCCGAAGTTTTGGAGGGAAGGACTACGTCTTGCTGTAGAGAGCAGAGAAACATTTCGACTGGAGGGATAGTGTTTCTTTTCTTGAGACCTGGAGATAGTTTAGTAACCCGAACCAACTGATCGAAGAGAGAAAGTGACTGGGAGCGTAAGAGTCTCCACTAGTTTTGGAAAAATTTCTATAGCAATGCCACGTATCTGAATTACTCCAATAACAACAGCATTCATAAAGTGAGATTCAAGGCGTGCAGTTTGAAAACTTCCGGTAAATTTGTGACAAGGAAACTTCAGGGCTGAACATATATTTCACCGCACTGTACCACCAAAGACGCGTTTCCTGTTTTGCATGGGCTACTGAAGATACATCAGTGAACAGCTGCCTTTCCAAAAAGAGTCTCGGTTCAACTTAAACGAAAACCCAATACGCTGCGTAAGTACATGAGTTGATGCGAAGTGATCTGTCCTGTTCTGGTTGTGCTCTTCAGTCTAAAGAAAGATTTGGTACGCTTCTGTGTCTCTTCATAACTGCGTAACTGCCGGCAGGGGTGGCCGAGCGGTTCTAGGCGCTACAGTCTGGAACCGCGCGATCGCTACTGTCGCAGGTTCGAATCCTCGGGCATGGATGTGTGTGATGTCCTTAGGTTAGTTAGGTTTAAGTAGTTCTAAGTTCTAGGGGACTGATGACCTTAGAAATTAAGTCCCATAGTGCTCAGAGCCATTTGAACTGCGTAACTACTGCAACCTCGGTCCACTTGAGTCTGCTTGCTGTATCCAAGCTCTGGCCTCTCTCTCTCAAAACCTTGCTCCCCACTCCTCCCTTCATTACAAAATTGTATGTTCTTTAATGTCTCGGGACATTTCTCCCTACTTTTAGTCAATTTGTGCTATTAATTTATTTTCTTGCAAGTTTGGTTTAGTACTTCTTCGTCTTTTAATCTCTTTCCAAGACACTATCCATTCTGTTCAACTGATTTTAAAAGAGCTTTTGCGTCTCTGACAGAATTGTAGCTTCACTGGCAAGCTTTCAAGTTTATACACTTCCCTCTGAACTCTAATACACTTACCAAACTTTAACTGTTTTTGCCTCCTTTACTTCTTTCTCAGTGTACTGTTTGAATAAGATGGAGGGTAGGGGACCGCGAGGAGGGAGGGGGGGAGGCGGTCGTATTAGCCAACGCAATATACCACAGTGAGCTGGTATACTGCACTAAAAGGATGCATCGGAAGACAAATAATGATCCTCCTTGCCACAGATCTCAACCTCTTCCAGTTTTGCCGTAGAGAAATACTGTCTTACCGTGTGGATAGATTCTCTAAACTCTTTCAGCTGGCTTTAATGAGAGTTCGACACAGCACTGCTACTTTACGAGGGGGGATAAAACGGCGACTCCGCGGATTAACTGCCTCCTTTCACAGGCAACAAAATGTCGTTAGTGCAGGCGCGCTGTTATCTCGCGATTAACGTGCAGCAGGCCTTTAGCCGGGAGATAAAAGTAAAGAGCCGGCGGGGAGCGTGCATAATTGTCAGCCTCCGGTGCTTTGGCAGGGCGCTGCGCTCGCCATAACGGATCCGCGCTTCCTAATAGCAAAGTGTTTACCGGCCGGTCTCCGGGACGTAATGAACACGGCGTCCAGGGAGGGCGCGGCATGCTTTGTGCTGCCGCCAGGTGGCTGGCCAGGCAGCAGGTAGAACTACTTTGTATTCGCTGTCGCGCCTTGCCAGACGAGGCTGCTTCTGTTTGTATCACGCGCGCAGCTGACTAGAGTACTATCGCGCTTTCTGGGCTCTGGCGGGTCATGATACACGGTGCAACTCACTGTACTTTGTAACTAGGACATTAAATGGATTACTAGCACCATTTTCTAATTTTTTTTTTTTTTTTTTTTTTTTTTTTTTTTTTTTTTTTTTTACATCAGAATTCTGACTGGTTTCATGCGGCCCGGCATCACCGCTTCTCGTGTGACAAACTATTCGTCTGAGAGGAGCACTTAACATCTAACAATATCGACTATTTGCCGGATATAGCTCAATCTCTTTCCTCCCCTGTTGTTTCTATCCATCACAGATCCCCCTATAGCGGACTGCGCTCTGCGCAGACAGAGACGGGGTATACTTTGCGGGGTGACCAGTGTGTTCCCTGTCTCCGCCCCACGCCACGCTGTAATCTACCGTATCCTTCCTACTAGTAAAAATGGCATCATTAAGTCTTTGAACAATTTCCTGAACATGGGCTTTCCACGACAGTTTACCATCTATCTGAACACCTAGAAATCTGAACTGTTCAGTCTCACTAATCATATGTCCATTCTGAGTATACAGGGGGCTACAAAAAGGTGCGGCCAAACTTTCAGGAAAAATTCCTCACACACAAATAAAGAAAAGATGTTATGTGGACATGTGTCCGGAAACGCTTACTTTCCATCTTAGAGCTCATTTTAGTTTGTTCTTCCACCTACCCTCAATGGAGCACGTTATCATGATTTCATACGGCATACTCTACCTGTGCTGCTGGAACATGTGCCTTTACAAGTACGACACCACATGTGGTTCATGCACGATGGAGCTCCTGCACATTTCAGTCAAAGTGTTCGTACGCTTCTCAACAACAGATTCGGTGACCGATGGATTGGTAGAGGTGGACCAATTCCATGGCCTCCACGCTCTCCTGACCATAACCCTCTTGACTTCCGTTAATGGGGGCATTTGAAAGCTCTTGTCTACCCAACCCCCGTACCAAATGTAGAGACTCTTCGTGCTCGTATTGTGGACGGCTGTGATACAATACGCCATTCTCCAGGGCTGCATCAGCGCATCAGGGATTCCATGCGACGGAGGGTGGATGCATGTATCCTCGCTAACGGAGGACATTTTGAACATTTCCTGTAACAAAGTGTTTGAAGTCACGTTGGTACGTTCTGTTGCTGTGTGTTTCCATTCCATGATTAATGTGACTTGAAGAGAAGTAATAAAATGAGCTCTAACATGGAAAGTAAGTGTTTCCGGACACATGTCCACACAACATATTTTCTTTCTTTGTGTATGAGGAATGTTTCCTGAAAGTTTGGCCGTACCTTTTTGTAACACCCTGTATAGAACGTCAGGTTTTGATGAATTGTGTATTAGAAACTATAAAAACTGAACCTTACTGTGACTTAGTGTAAGTTTATTTTCTACAAGCCGTTAACTTACGTCTTGAACTACACTAGTGGAAACAGGGCCAATGTTGCACATAACATCCTTTACTACCAAGCTAGTGTCATCATCAAACAGAAATATTTTACAGTCACCTGTAATACTAGAAGGTATATCATTTATATAAGTAAGGAACAGGGGTGGCCCCAGCACTGATCCACAGGACATCCCCCATTTAACTGTGCCCCACACGGGCCCCACAGCATAGCTTTTGCTGTCCGTTATTCAAGTAAGAAGTGAACTAATTGTAAGCTACTTCCCGTATTTCATAATCGTCCAACTTTTGGAACAATATTTTCTGATTAACACAATCAAACGCCTTAATTAAACTGAAGAAGATTCGAAAGCTTTTATTTAATATGTCCAGGACCTCACAGAGAAAAGAGAATGTAGCATTTTTAGTTGTTAGGCCACTTCTAACACCAAACTTTCCACTTGATAGCAAATTGTGTGTAATGAAATGATCAATTGTCCGTACATACATAGCCTTTACCATAAATTTATCAAACAGTGATGGCATCTAAAAAGGTCTAAAATTGTCTACATTATCCCTTTCTCCCTTTTTATAAAGTGGCTTTACTACTGAGTACTTTCATCTTTCAAGAGACTCACATTTCTTACAGGAAAAATTACAAATATGGTTAAGTATAGGACTTAAATGTACAGCACAGTACAGTGCTGTGCTAGATAATCTATCATCTCCTTGAGAATTCTTAGTCTTCGGTGATTTAATTATTGATTCAATGTCCCCCCTTGTCAGTGTCACGCAGGAATATTTCAGATATCAGCATCGTAAAGCCGTTTTCCAAGAGAGTTCTATGACTCCCGGTAGAAACTATTTTTGTTTAATTCCCCAGCTATGACTTACCAGTAACAGAAACATTTTTACTGCGTACTGACTTTATGTCCCCGACCTTGTGCTGCTGATCAGACAGTTGCATCAATACTGACCTTATGATATTAATTCTATCCTGCGAATTAGGTATCCTATTTGCGTATCGCATACTCTTTGCCTACCTTATGATATTTTTAAGTATCTTACAGTACTGATGTGCGCCGGGCAATGTAGCTCGATGAAAACTACTTCTAACATTTTGACATAATTTTTACTTTGTTCTACGTGGTATCTTCATCCCATTAGTCAGCCGTCCAGGCTGCCTTTTCTGTTATTACCCCGGTTTGAAGAATCTAAAGGAAAGCAACTTTCAAAGAGTGTGAGAAATGTGTTAAGGAAAGCATTTTATTTGGCATTTATTTTATCAGCACTAAAATCAGCCTGCCACTCTTGTTCCTCAACGAGGTTTTAGAACGTCGTATTGCCATTGGATTTGCTTTTCTACATAGTTTATAATTATATATAACCTTTGCTTGCGTGGAAAAACCTTTGAGTGATAACATTCTCAGGACTGGTTCTTACGGTACGACAATGAAACACCTCAAATTGCTTCATCTGTACCGAGAACCTGGCCAGACATTGTGTTATTGCAATCCCACATCCCCCATGTTTGCCAGACCTTTGGCCTTACGATTTTTTCTTGTTTCCGTGATTGAAAAGACAACTGAAAGGAAAGGTTCATCAAGATATCACACACATCCAACAGACTGTGACAAATGAGCTTACAAGCTTAGCAGTTGAGAATTTTCCTGCTTGTTGCCAAGAACTTCGGAAACATTGACAGCTGTGTATAGATAGCCAAGGGAACTACTTCCATAGGAGCTAGGATAATTACTTGGTAAGTGCAGTTTTCTATTTTTTTTTAAACCTGTCCTGTAACTCTTCTGACAAATGGAGTATGTTCCAAAATCCTACTTCAAATCGACTTTAGCGATATGGTCCTGTAATTTAGCGGATTATTGCTATTTCCTTTCTTGGGTACTGGTGTGACTTATTTTCAGGTACGGATCTTCCGATGAACGAGCTGTTGTATGTGAAAGCTAATTATGGAGCTATTGCATCGGTATATACTGAAAGGAACCTGACTTGTACACTATCTGGACCGGACGCCTTGTCTTTATTAAGTGATCTAAGCTGCTTCGCTATACCGATGATATCTACATATTGCTAAGTCACTCAGTTGGCAGTTGTTCTTTATTCGAATTCTAGAATAATTACTTCGTAATCTTTGGTGAAGGAATTTCGGGAAACTGTGTTCAGCAACTCTGCTTTAGTGGTAATGGCCTCCTTAAATCACCATTGTTAATCGCACAGTGAGTATACTGATTGCGTCTTTCCGCTGGTGTACTTTATATACGAGCAGAATCTCTTTGGACTTTCTGCTAGATCTCGAAACAGATATTTCGTTCCGCATCCATCCCTGCCCCGAGACTGTGCTCCGTCTTTAAAGGACAACGGGACTTTAAAGTCCAAATCTTTCTTCTTTCTTCCGATCGCATTTATTGATATATACACTGATCAGCCAGGACATTATGACCATCAACCTGTTATCGATATAAACCCGTCCAGGCGATACCAGCATCATCTGGCAAGGAATGGCAAATAGGTGCATGTAGTGTCAGTGAACATGCTGTCCGTATATACGAGGTGCATTCAAGTTCTAAGGCCTCCGATTTTTTTTCTAATTAACTACTCACCCGAAATCGATGAAACTGGCGTTACTTCTCGACGTAATCGCCCTGCAGACGTACACATTTTCCACAACGCTGACGCCATGATTCCATGGCACGGCGAAGGCTTCTTTAGGAGTCTGTTTTGACCACTGGAAAATCGCTGAGGCAATAGCAGCACGGCTGGTGAATGTGCGGCCACGGAGAGTGTCTTTCATTGTTGGAAAAAGCCAAAAGTCACTAGGAACAAGGTCAGGTGAGTAGGGAGCATGAGGAATCACTTCAAAGTTGTTATCACGAAGAAACTGTTGCGTAACGTTAGCTCGATGTGCAGGTGCGTTGTCTTGGTGAAACAGCACACGCGCAGCCCTTCCCGGACGTTTTTGTTGCAGTGCAGGAAGGAATTTGTTCTTCAAAACATTTTCGTAGGATGCACCTGTTACCGTAGTGCCCTTTGGAACGCAATGGGTAAGGATTACGCCCTCGCTGTCCCAGAACGTGGACACCATCATTTTTTCAGCACTGGCGGTTATCCGAAATTTTTCTGGTGGCGGTGAATCTGTGTGCTTCCATTGAGCTGACTGGCGCTTTGTTTCTGGATTGAAAAATGGCATCCACGTCTCATCCATTGTCACAACCGACGAAAAGAAAGTCCCATTCATGCTGTCGTTGCGCGTCAACATTGCTTGGCAACATGCCACACGTCAGCATTCGTGGCACCCACCTGGATGACACTTTTCGCATTTTCAGGTCGTCATGCAGGATTGTTTGCACAGAACCCACAGAAATTCCAACTCTGGAGGCGATCTGTTCAACAGTCATTCGGCGATCCCCCAAAACAATTCTCTCCACTTTCTCGATCATGTCGTCAGACCGGCTTGTGCGAGCCCGAGGTTGTTTCGGTTTGTTGTCACACGATGTTCTGCCTTCGTTAAACTGTCGCACCCACGAACGCACTTTCGACACATCCATAACTCCATCACCACATGTCTCCTTCAACTGTCGATGAATTTCAGTTGGTTTCACACCACGCAAATTCAGAAAACGAGTGATTGCACGCTGTTCAAGTAAGGAAAACGTCGCCATTTTAAGTATTTAAAAC
This sequence comes from Schistocerca americana, assembly GCF_021461395.2. Classification (NCBI taxonomy): domain Eukaryota; kingdom Metazoa; phylum Arthropoda; class Insecta; order Orthoptera; family Acrididae; genus Schistocerca; species Schistocerca americana. The sequence goes on along the minus strand of NC_060121.1, from coordinate 287,694,180 downwards.
AGTTCTCATTCTCGCCGCTGGCGGTAAAATTCCATCTGCCGTACGGTGCTGCCATCTCTGGGACGTTATTGACAATGAACGCGGCCTCATTTTAAAACAATGCGCATGTTTCTATCTCTTTCCAGTCAGGAGAAAAAAAATCGGAGGCCTTAGAACTTGAATGCACCTCGTAAATGCGGAAGGCGCGCGAGTTATCTACGTTCGGCTGAGAGTACATTGTGTTGGCCCGGAGGTTCGAGACGAGCATTTGGTAAACTGCAAGATTCTTCTGGTGGTCGAGGAGTACTGTGGTGAGTGTCCTCAACAGATATCGAAACCAAGGTGAAACGACGTGCAGATGTCGTGGGGTCGGGTGCTCACCCTTTATTACAGATGTCGGATGTTGTAGGCTCTGCAAACTGGTAGAACAGGACAGGCGGCGAAATGTGACGGAACTAACGTCTGACTTTAATGCTGGTTTGTCTGAACACACGGTGCACCGGACACTCCTAACGATGGGCCTCCGCAGTCGACGATCAATGCATGTGCCAATGTTAACACCACGATATCGGCTACTGCACTGAAATGGGCACGTGACCATCGGGACTGGAGGTTGGCGCACTGGAAGAGCGTCTCATTTGCTAATAAATCCCGATAACTTCTTCACCATGCTGAGGGGCGGGCGTGAATCCGTCGTCTTCCAGGGGAACAGCTCCTTGACACGTGCTGGCCCGAGAAATTCTGGCGGCGGTTCCATTACGCTCGGGGAGACGTTCACGTGATCATCCATGGGTCCAGTGGAGCTCGGGCAAGACATGATCAAGGCCAAGGAGTATCGTAGTCTGGTTGCAGACATCGTGCATCCTTCATGACTATAATGTTTCCCTACGGCAGTGGCATTTTTCAACAAAGCAATGCGCCATGTCACAAGGAATGCGATGAAGTGGAGGGTTCCAATTGAGGTGGTGGCCTCTCCAACAGGCCAGATCTGAACCCGACTGAACATCTTTGGGATGTAATTGAACGTCGCGTCAGAGCTCATCGGCTCCGTCTCCGGAATTTAAGGGAATTAGGTGACCTGTGCGTACGGATTCTAACAATACCGCCACTTGCAAAGTAGGTTATACGTCAGATTAATAATGTTGCTCACGCAGCATATGTTCGCTTTATCGGGCAACAACAAAGTTATTGACTGTGGATGGTATCGTCAGAATGGAAATAATGAGGTCACTGTAAAAAAGTCATCAATTTGGCACTTGTCTTGAATGGATTCCCGCGTAGATTTCGTCGAAGTTGTTATGGCTCATCTTGTTGATTCTAGGGTGATTCCACTTTGACTGCTTGAAGGTCCAGATCTGTATTTTAGCAATATTTGAAGACCTAACAAATGCGTTTTTCAGGAAATTCTTATTGATCAAACTATCCCAGATCAGAACAATGGTATGGTAGAAGTAATTTTTGACTTGGTGTTCACGATCCACGGTGTTATTAAACTTCTTGTAAATTCACATATACTTCCCCTTAATTGTCACATCATCAAGAAAACTCTTTTGTATCAATCTTTATATATTTAATTTTCCACTTTAACCAAACACAGGACTTGACTGTTCTTTTACAAAGCGAAATAATAACTTAACTTCTGCCAAAGTGAAACAAAGACTGCTTTGTGCGCATTCGCGCCAAAATGGCTACAAGTAAATCAAAGATTATGACAGTCTCACAGAAATGAATTCACACAAGAACCATATCACTGCAATATATCGATACATCGGAGTACCTATACATTATTAAAACCAAATATCAATATTGTTGTGGTGTCACCGCCAGACACCACACTTGCTAGGTGGTAGCCTTTAAATCCGCCGCGGTCCGTTAGTATACGTCGGACCCGCGTGTCGCCACTGTCAGTGATCGCAGACCGAGCGCCGCCACACGGCAGGTCTAGTCTAGACTCCCTAGCACTCGCCCCAGTTGTACAGCCGACTTTGCTAGCGATAGTTCACTGACTACATACGCTCTCATTTGCAGAGACGACAATTTAGCATAGCCTTTAGCTACATCATTTGCTACGACCTAGCAAGGCGCATATTCAGTTACTATGTCTTCTGAACAGATAATACTGACTCAAGTACCGTCAAGAGCGACGTTCATCATTAATGGATTAAAGTTAAGTATCAAACTAATTACGTCCGCTTTCTGAATTCTAATTCCTTGTCATGTTCCAGACGTCACGTCAGTATAGTCCTTCCCTCCTCACGCCAGCCTGCTTGAACTAAAACGCGTGCATTACGGCCTCCACTAGTAACACGGTGTTGGCTCTTCTGCCAACACAACAATTGTCACAAAAATATATCTGTTACTTCGCTGAAAAGTAGTACGATATTACTGTTTTCGAGAACTGGTGTTGGAGTGCCGTAATGGTCACGTAAATAGATAACCATTACAAGATGTAGTGCCAACTCATTCCTGCGACGTATAAAGGCCTTATCGATTTAATGCTACGACGCGTCGTCGCTGTTATCTCTGCCAAAGACAGGCTTATCGGCTATTACGTAGGCGGTCAAAATGTTTAAGCTGAACAGCGTAAAATGCTCGTTACAGCAAGTAGCACATTTTAATGAAATGTAGAGGGTGTTACAAAAAGGTACGGCCAAACTTTCAGGAAACATTCCTCATACACAAATTAAGAAAAGATGTTATATGGACATGTGTCCGGAAACGCTTAATTTTCATGTTAGAGCTCATTTTACTTTCGTCAGTATGTACTGTACTTCCTCGATTCACCGCCAGTTGGCCCAATTGAAGGAAGGTAATGTTGACTTCGGTGCTTGTGTTGACATGCGACAGATTTTCTGTGAACCTTTGGGCAGGCATTGTTGGTGATGTCTTGATTGGGCCCCATGTTCTTCCACCTACGCTCAATGGAGCACGTTATCATGATTTCATACGGGATACTCTACCTGTGCTGCTAGAACATGTGCCTTTACAAGTACGACACAACATGTGTTTCATGCACGATGGAGCTCCTGCACATTTCAGACGAAGTGTTCGTACGCTTCTCAACAACAGATTCGGTGACCGATGGATTGGTAGAGGCGGACCAATTCCATGGCCTCCACGCTCTCCTGACCTCAACCCTCTTGATTTTCATTTTTGGGGGCATTTGAAAGCTCTTGTCTACGCAACCCCGGTAGCAAATGTAGAGACTCTTCGTGCTCGTATTGTGGACGGCTGTGATACATTACGCCATTCTCCAGGGCTGCATCAGCGCATCAGGGATTCCATGCGACGGAGGGTCGAAGCATTTATCCTCGCTAACGGAGGACATTTTGAACATTTCCTGTAACAAAGTGTTTGAAGTCACGCTGGTACGTTCTGTTGCTGTGTGTTTCCATTCCATGATTAATGTGATTTGAAGAGAAGTAATAAAATGAGCTCTAACATGGAAAGTAAGCGTTTCCGGACACAAGTCCACATAACATATTTTCTTTCTTTGTGTGTGAGGAATGTTTCCTGAAAGTTTGGCCTTACCTTTTTGTGACACCCTTATACGGCAGCTGATGGTGTGGCTCTATGTCTTTCATTAAAAATTTTAGAGATGTGGAGTACCAGGTTGAAAAGAGAGATAGAGAGAGACAGAAATGGAAGGAAATTGTGCTGCATGAAAGTGGCTTACAAGTATTGCGAACTGCGTCCAGACGACGAGCGGGCCACACGCCTTGGCGCCCAGGGTGCGAAGTATGGTGGCGGTGACCCGGGCGCCGCTCGCGTGCCGCCCCGTTCCGATTTGGCCGGAGCCGAGCGGCGCGGCAATTAGGCTGCCTCGTTAACGGCCGTGTCGCGCGTGCCTCGCGGCGCACGCCCATTGTCTGCGCTCAGAGTGACCGGCCGCGGAAGACACGCCGGAAATAGCGGCGGCGAGCCCCCGCTGCCCCAGGAGGGAGGGGTCCCGCAGACACTGCGCTGCAACTGCGGCGTCTTCAGGGCCCACGGTCTCATCTGTACTACTGCCGATGTGGAGGTAGCACGGCGAAGATAAGCTCATGCGACAACACGTATTCTAGAAATCGACAAGCTGCATTTCGGCGAAGCTGGATTCCAGTAATGTTTATACCGGGTGATCAAAAAGTCACTATAAATTTGAAAACTGAATAAATCACGGAATAATGTAGATAGACAGGTAAAAATTGACACACATGCTTGGAGTAATATGGGGTTTTATTAGAACCAAAAAATACAAACGTTCAAAAAATGTCCAACAGATGGCGTTTCATCTGATCAGAAAAGCAATAATTAGCATAACAAAGTAAGACAAAGCAAAGATGATGTTCGTTACAGGAAATGCTCAATATGTCCACCATCATTCCTCAACAATAGCTGTAGTCGAGGAATAATGTTGCGAACAGCACTGTAAAGTATGTCCGTTGTTTTGGTGAGGCATTGCCGTCGGATGTTGTCTTTCAGCATCCCTAGAGATGTCGGTAGATCACGATACACTTGCGACTTCAGGTAACCCCAAAGCCAATAATCGCACGGACTGAGGTCTGGGGACCTGGGAGGCCAAGCACGACGAAAGTGGCGGCTGAGCACACGATCATCACCAAACGACGCGCGCAAGAGATCTTTCACGCGTCTAGCAATATGGGGTGGAGCGCCATCCTGCATAAACATAGTACTTTCCTGCACGTGTTTATCAGCCAGGCTGGGGATGATGCGATTCTGTAACATATCGGCGTACCTCTCACCCATCACGGTAGCAGTTTTGCTGTCCAGCGCCATCTCTCGGACATTTTGTGAACATAGTTTTCTTCGGTTCTAATAAAACCCCATGTCATTCCAAGCATGTGTGTCAATTTTTACCTGTCTATCTACATTATTAAGTTTTCAAACTTATACTGACTTTTTGATCACCCTGTACATCCCTCATCAAAATGGTACAAGCTTTAAACAATAAAATATCACCCTCCGGCATTTTTTGTTTAATAGCGTCGATCATGTCACTCTCTCAGAAGAGCTTAAATTTTGTGAAACTGACGTCTCCACCCACAACTGGTTTTCTAACACGTAACCACCAGAACGCTGAATAATTCAAACTATGTTGGAAAGAGAGAAAATTATAGTGACTGGACGGAAATTAGAAAAGGAGGAAATTAGAAAAGGAGTCTCCCAAGTTTCAGTTTTGAGTCCACTCTTATTCCTTACACTCATGTGAGCAATAGGCCTGCTTACGCTATGAGAGACATTCGCCAGCGCTTCCGTGGGATGTGTGATGGTAATCGAAGGCAATAAACAGGTGTGAACTGCATGAGCGCTGTTGCGGACCACCTGCTTCCCTTCATGCTTGATGTCTTCCACGACGGCAATGATATCTTCGAGCAATATCGTACAACGGTGGTTTGACGAGAATGACGGTGAATTAACGCTATGCCTTGGCTAACTTATCTGAACCCAGTGACGACATCTGGGACGCTATAGGGCACCCGTTGCGCACCTGCAAACTTCCGGAACGTAATTTACGGCAATTGTGCGACCTGTGAATGGACATCAACTGCCATATGCCACTTATAACCTACCAAGATCTTGCGAATGCATGCGACTAAGAATACCTGCTGTATTGAGTTCCACAAGTGAACCAAGGCGCTGTTGAGAGGATCGTCGCAGTGGCTTGGTTTATCAGTAGGCTATATACTACTGGTTTGACGAGAATGACTGTGAACTAAAACTATGCCTTAGCTAACTTACCTGAACCCAGTGACGACATCTGGGACGCTATAGGGCGCCCGTTGCGCACCTGCAAACTTCCGGAACGTAATTTACGGCAATTGTGCGACCTGTGTATGGACATCAACTGCCATATGCCACTTATAACCTACCAAAATCTTGCGAATGCATGCCACTAAGAATACCTGCTGTGCTGCTTTCTACAACTGAACCAAGGCGCTGTTGAGCAGATGGTGGCAGTCGTTTGGTTTATCACTAGGCTATATACTACACTGTCCGGTCACATTAAAGTGACTACCTGTCGAAGGCCTACATAACCACCTTCTGAAGCACGGGACGCTGCTAGACGAGCAGGAAGAGAGACAGTGAGGTTTCCTGGAAGGTACCGACTGGGATATAGAGCCATACCGACTCGAGTGCCGTGGCCTGCTGCACTAGGTGTCTCTGTTGACGATCCGTGGGGCGAACAGCCCAATCGAGCTCGTCCAACACATTCTCGATTGGGTTTTGTTATACCAGAGCCATGGTAGCCCTGAGGGCCGGCAACCCATATCACACCACAGAGGACAAGGTTGTCTACGTCCAAGGCGTGCCAAAAGCACCATGGTAAACACCGGATATTTACATTCAAGATAATGGAAACAGATATTCCGAGCACTCCAGAATGAGATTTTCACTCTGCAGCGGAGTGTGCGCTGACATGAAACTTCCTGGCAGATTAAAACTGTGTGCCCGACCGAGACTCGAACTCGGGATCTTTGCCTTTCGCGGGCAAGTGCTCTACCATCTGAGCTACCGAAGCACGACTCACGCCCGGTCTCACAGCTTTACTTCTGCCAGTATCTCGTCTCCTACCTTCCAAACTTTACAGAAGCTCTCCTGCGCAGGAGAGTGTAGTGTTGGGCAGTTGGATGTGAACAGCGCGTAGCGTTGCGCAGTTTGAGGTGAGCCGGCAGCAGTAGTGGATGTGGGGAGAGAGATGGCGGAGTTTTGAGAGCGGATGATCTGGACGTGTGTCCATCAGAGACAGTAAATTTGTAAGACTGGATGTCATAAACTGATATATATATATATATATATATTATGACTTTTGAACACTATTAAGGTAAATACATTGTTTGTTCTTTATCAAAATCTTTCATTTGCTAACTATGCCTATCAGTAGTTAGTGACTTCAGCAGTTAGAATCTTTTATTTAGATCGCAGTATTGGCGCTCTCTGAATTGCAGTAGTTTGAGTAACGAAGATTTTTGTGAGGTAAGTGATTTATGAAAGGTATAGGTTATTGTTAGTCAGGGCCATTCTTTTGTAGGGATTATTAAAAGTCAGATTGCGTTGCGCTAAAAATATTGTGTGTCAGTTTAGTGTTGATCAGAATAAGTAAAGAAAGTAATGTCTGAGTACGTTCAGTTTTGCTCAGCTGTTTGAAAATCAAATAATGTAAGAGGTTTATCAGCACAGTCATTCATAAATTTTTCTAAGGGGACGTTTCAATTGCACTATATGAAACCGAGACAATGTTGTAAACTACATCCTTTACCACCAAGCTAGTGTCATCAGCAAACAGAAATATTTTAGAGTTACCCGTAATACTACAGGGTATATCACTTATATAAATAAGGAACAGGAGTGGCCCCAACGCTGATCCCTGGGGCACTCCCCATTTGACCGTTCCCCACTCAGACCCCACATCACACCCATTCTCAACACTGTGAATAATGACCTTCTGCTGTCTGTTGTTAAAGTAAGAGGTGAAACAATTGTTAGCTATTCCCCGTATTCTGTAATGATCCAACTTCTGGAGCAATATTTTGTGATCAACGCAATCAAACACCTTATTTAAATAAAAAAAATATGCCTAGCGCTCGAAACCTTTTTTTTAACCCATCCAGTACCTCACAGAGAAAAGAGAATATAGCATTTTCAGTTGTTAAACGACTTCTGAAGCCGAATTGTACATTTGATAGCAACTTATGTGATATACAGAATGATCAACCATCCTTATATGAACAGCCTTTTCAATAAATTTAGCAAACACTGAGGGCATAGAAATAGTTCTAAAATTGTCTACATTATACCTTTCTCCTACCCTGCTGGTGGATAATATCGTGCCGAGCAAAAATAGACTGCATGTAGGGGTGCGTTTAGTCTCCAAGCACAGGTGCGTACTTATGTTGATGCACTGTTTCTTTCAGATCGCTGGGATGACCCAGGGAATGCCACGAGAACATTCCCCGGACTACAGCTCTCCATCCTCCGGCCTGGAACCTTCCGACGATTGTTGCAGGGTGTTTCCTTTCAGTCCGATGCAGCACGAAACGTCAGTAATTGAAAAGATCCTCTGCCGCCACTCGGCGCACCTCCCACTTGCGGTATTGGCGTGAAAGTTCTAGCTTTTGTCGACGATGGGCAGCAGTCAGCTTGGGTGCACGAACTATTCGTCTGCTGCAGAGACCTATACGCAGCAGCGCTCGCTAAATGGTCGTTGAGGAGATACTGTTGGTAGCCCCTTAGTTCATCTGTGTGGTTAGTTGCTCGACAGTTGCATGTCTGTTCGCCGGTACACACCTCCGCTGCCATCGTTAAGCCCTGTCATCTATGGCCCCTGGTGCAGCACAGTTGTCTCGCCGCCGGTTTTGTATGGCACTATTCTGCCACGCTCGGTACGCTTCAGCATCTACATCTACATTTATACTCCGCAAGCCACCCAACGGTGTGTGGCGGAGGGCACTTTACGTGCCACTGTCATTACCTCCCTTTCCTGTTCCAGTCCCGTATGGTTCACGGGAAGAACGACTGCCAGAAAGCCTCCGTGCGCGCTCGAATCTCTCTAATTTTACATTCGTGATTTCCTCGGGGGAAGCAATATATTCGATACCTTATCCAGAAACGCACCCTCTCGAAACCTGGACAGCAAGCTACACCGCGATGCAGAGCGCCTCTCTTGCAGAGTCTGCCACTTGAGTTTGCTAAACATTTCCGTAACGCTATCACGATTACCAAATAACCCTGTGACGAAACACGCCGCTCTTCTTTGGATCTTCTCTATCTCCTCTTTCAACCCGACCTGGTACGGATCCCACACTGATGAGCAATACTTAAGTATCGGTCGAATGAGTGTTTTGTAAGCCACCTCCTTTGTTGATGGACTGCATTTGCTAAGGACTCTCGGAACGAATCTCAACCTGGCACATGCCTTACCAACAATTAAATTTATATTATCATTCCACTTCAAATCGTTCCGTACGCATACTTCCAGATACTGTACAGAAGCAACTGCTACCAGTGTTTGTTCTGATATCATATAATCATACAATAAAGGATCCTTCTTTCTATGTATTCGCAATACATTACATTTCTCTATGTTAAGGGTCAGTTGCCACTCCCTGCACCAAGCGCCTATCCGCTGCAGATCTTCCTGCATTTCGCTGCAATTTTCTAATGCTGCAACTTCTCTGTATACTACAGCATCATCCACGAAAAGCCGCATGGAACGTCTGACACTATCTACTAGGTCATTTATATATATTGTGAAAAGAAAAGGACCCATAACACTCCCCTGTGGCACGCCAGAGATTACTTTACCGTCTGTCGACGTCTCTCCATGGACAACAACATGCTGTGTTCTGTTTACTAAGAACTCTTCAATCCAGCCACACAGCTGGTCTGATATTCCGTAGGCTCTTACTTTGTTTATCAGGCGACAGAGCGGAACTGTGTCGTACGGCTTCCGGAAGTCAAGGGAAATGGCATCTACCTGGAAGCCTGTATCTAATATTTTCTGGGTCTCATGAACGACGTCACGTGAACAGTTTGCAAACTTAGCCGTTTCGGTCATGCTTTCACCCTTGGCCCGAAAGCCAGTGATCATACCCTTTTGGACGTTAGATAAATCGCTCCTTGTCCTTATTACGACAACGCCTCCACTGATTTCCGCGTCCCCCGACATGCTTTATGTACTCTCTGCTGCTAGTGGTGCCACCTGCCGTTTGTGGGTGGTTATTGCACGTTGACGTCGAACATATGCGGTGGTCACGTTAGTGTCACTGGACCGTGTAGGTTTTTTATACGGACTGAGACATGCTCTTCTCTTCTCCTTGAAGGCAAATCTCCGCTATTAGCAGCTACACCAAATCATTTGGTACCATCAATGACGTTGGGTAAACGAGGTTAATCTAGAATGGAATAATACCTGCACTATGGACCATCAATGCCTTCGCCTCCAGCATACTGCATTGGCTTTCATTCGAAAGTTCCTGCTTTTAATCTCCCGTTAAAGCAGTTCAAAGCTCCATGGCAGAGAAACCGCTCTTTTTTTTGTATTTTTACATCGCGAGCAAGAGATGAAGACCGGTGATAAAATATAGCCCGCATTTAGTAGCTTATAAAAATGTCGTCCAGGCTCTGAGGTACCCCCTCCCCGCGGAGAGCGTTTACAGGGAAAACACACACATAAATACTCGCGCAGGCAGCGGAACAGCCGCTAGGGCAGCGTTTGATGTCTCTGTGTGCTTGGTCGGGCGCCGCCTATCGGGTACGTATCTCCCCAGCAGGGACAACATAGGAGCCTGTTACCCGCTCGCCAGCAACCACGTTCATAAAAAACCGTCGCAGCGGCGCCGCTCTGTTATGGGAAGCGAAGAGGAGCGGAGCGGATGTGGGAAGGGAGGGAGGAGGGGTCCACCCCTCCCGCCCCTACCCCCTCACACTTGCCATCACTCTCCCCACTATAGACTGCCGAAGAACTGCTCGTAAATATTTCCTCCCCTTCCCCCCTCCCCCCCTCTCCACAGCAACGCCCCTTCCGCGCACGCAACTCTAGTAAATAATAATTTATGGCATCTGTAGCAATAAACGTTAAATAAGATTTGCACGAGAATGGCGTGCTATATATTACCTTAATGGCTGACAAGTGGCGGGGAAATTTTTCCTCGGCCGGCTTATTATCTCGGCTGAGCCCGCATTAGGATGTCTTTATTGTGTCAGAATCTATTAGCATGGATTATGCGGCAGCAAAATGAGCAGGTGAATGCTGAATAGATTGTGAGTCGAGCAATCAGTTCGCATCACTCTCGAGCTCCTTGAGGATTTCTTAGTCCTTGAGCACTGGTAATGATGTCGAACGAAGCTGATTGAAGTTGTTATCAGTCAGTGTACGTTCTTATAGCGGCATGTCCTTGACGCCTGGGATCCTTGGCTCAACGTGAAAGACGTTATGAGAGCAGAGAATTCTGTAGCTTTCCAATGATGCTATATGCATTACAGTGACTGAAATATGAATTACCTCTAATAGTTCAGACAGTGTACGCGAAACGTTATTCAAGAACGGAGAAAGGTTTGCATCATATCATGACCCTCTGGAATGATACTATGTGATATAGAGTTTCATTTGAGCTCTAAAACAACTTTTATACACTGTGTGACGAAACAGTATCCGTAGACCTATTAGTGCATATTAATATGGGGTGCGTTGACCCTTTGCCTTTATGGCGGGTTGTATTCTATTTGGAACACTTTCAATGACGTGTCTGAATGTCTGTCGAGAAATGGCAGCCCATTCTTCCTGAACATCCGAAACCAAAGAAAATACTGATGTTGGACGCTGTGTGTTGGATCGAAGTCGACGTTCTGTCTCGTCCCAAAGATGTCCCACTGGATTCCGTTTGGAACTCTGGCCAGGCCAGTCAATTTTACGAATATTATTGTCCACAAAACATTGTCTTACAGATGCGGCTAAGACAACATGCACTGTTATACTGATACAAACAATCATTGCCCCCCAACTGTTTGTCTGTTGTACATAGTACAGAGGGCTGTAAAATGTTTTTATACAGGAAGTTCGGAAATCACCATTACAAACTTCTAGGGCTTGTAAAGGGGAGTGGGTACATAATACCCTGTATCGGAGTCCATGTCCAGGAAGGAACTGTTTCGTTCTACGACGATTTAAAGTCAAATATTAAACTAATACACTTCCGCTTGAGGAATCCAGTTTGGCTGACGCAGTATAGTTATTAATTAACAATTCGAAAGCAAACTCAAGGAAACATCCATTTACCATTTAAACACATTTGTTTGTATGAACACTTAAACATTAGTCTTTACATTATTCCAAAACAAAGAAGAGCCCAGCATACGGTACATACAGAATGCAAGGTTTAATGTTGATGCAAAAAAAAAAGTGCTTAAGTGATAAACGGATGTTTCTTTTCGTATTGTTACCTAATAATTTAACTGCGTCACATCTAATTCAGTTTCTCAAGCAGAAGTGATTCAGTTAAACAACTGAACTGAAAACCGTCGCAGTACACTTGGCCACTGTTTCTATGTTTCGATACAGTGTATCGATACGTGGAACTGTTTCAGTGTTTCGGAACGGCTGTGGTTCACTGTTTCGAAACAGTGGTGTTTCATTCCGTCCCTGTCTCGGATAACCGGACCAGATTCGTTCTCGAGCCAGACACAGAAACTGTATCGTTGTTTCAAAATAAGGCTGTTTCAGTCCACCTGTGCTTGGAACGCACTAATTGTATCGAAACAGTGATGTTTCATTCCGCTATGTGCCGGACGAGATTCGGGCTCGGCACAGGTACTGAAACACAACATACCACTTCATGAAACACTTTCAAGAGGGTCGAAATCTTTTTGACAAGCAATAGCATGAAGCTTAAGACATCCGAAAATAAAGCTTCGTTTCTAGCTAACTGCCCTATTCCGAAATGGCGTAACATCTGCTTTATAAACACTAACCAAACAATAAAACAATGCATACTATTCACATTCGAAGTAATAAATATGTGAAACTCATTCAGTTACATTACACTTTTTTAATAACATACACTTCTCTGTTCATGTACAGTAATCATATTAAGAAACGCAAGTAAGCCTACAACATTTTGAATAAAAAAAGGCGTAGAGTGACAGTTATTAGACATATAAATAAATTTGATGTAGGTATAATTGCAAGCAATCTGTTTGACATGTCACTGATAATGTAATGGTGAACAGGAGGGGCTGGGAAGCATGGAGTCTATAGTCACTGTGCCTATTATCCACAATGATTCCCTTTGTGTGCATGGAAATTAGCAGGATGGGTATATTACCCATACTAACGGAATGTGGGAATTCCAGTAGCATATCCGTTGTTTCTGCAGTTTGCTCCCACCTCCAGTTCCGTTCGTGGTGTTTCTTCAGTCTTCAGCTGTGGCTGTCCTCAACCAATTGAAAAGTATGAAAGTCACACGACACGAAAGCAGAGCATTTGCTGCAGGAAATACGAAACTGCCAAGACACCTAAGTGATAGTTTCATACTTTCTGCGACATGATTAGCGCTCTCGCACCTCATTTGTGTTTATATGGACATACTTATACAGTAGACATTCAAGATGATAAAATGTGTAGATTTATTAGATTACAAAACACAAACTGTTTCACTGTTTCGAAACAGCGTATCGAAACATTACATTGCAGTGTTTCATTTGTTTCGAAACAGTTACGTGTTTCAGTTTGCCCATCTCTACGTCGTAGAACGGAATCGGTACGTTTCCAGACTTGATATTATATGCTCAGTCTCCTCTACAAGTTCTAGAAGTTTATAACGGGAACTTCCGAACACCTTGTGAAAGCCGACATTCAACATTTTCTTGAACACAGTAAGAGAACTACACCACTTGCACGAAAAGCACCCTCATTCCATAACGGCAAGCTTACGTAAACGTTCGACATAGGAAATCGTAAACTTTGAACATAAGAATTCGACTGCGAGAATCTGTTCTAAATCTGACTGCGAGACAGTAGCTTGAAAGCGCCTATCTGGTTACCAGTCTTTTGAAATAATTGTGACGGCAAGATTGCTGTCTTCATTCAGCACTCTGAATCATTAAACTTTTAAACTTATAAATTGACCCGGGATAAACTCACTGTTCCCTTTTTTTACTATCTAAGTTTGGCTTACGTGTTGTACAATGGCAACACCGTGACACTGCTCTTGTCCTGAAAGCGCGTCGCATTTGCTTAGCTACAACTGACTACTGAGATGCACTTGCTGTAATGCGCACTTTTTTTTTTTTTATTTTTTTAAAAAGGAAATGCAAACTTCTTCAAAACAAATCTGAATAAGCAAAAATGATAACTCATATTTTTTCATGGACATTGGATACCGACAATGACTTGGGACAAATTATAACATCAAATGTAATTAGTTTTCTCATTAGACATCCAAACAGTAGAGAAATGCCCAAGGAATTAATTATCTTCAACCCCGTATCAAACATCCCAGCCTCCTTACTTTACTGTTGGTACAACAGATTATACCAGGTAAACTCCAGACATTCGCCAAATCTAGTCCCTATCACCGGACTACCACTGTGTAGCGTGCGATTCAGCACTTCATACCACTACTGTCCAGCCATCCATAAGTACATATTCGAACAGTTCTCGTAGTTAGTAAGAAACGTGAGGCTGAATTTAGGAGTCGGCATGGAGATGGTGTCAAAGAGATCTACGACGTTAATGCATTCTGCATTGAAGTCATTTAGGAGAGGACAAGAGAAATTAAATTCGCTAGCAAAATTGTCCCGCCCTCTCACAACCCAAAGTATCATGCCGACGAAAGCCTCCGCGTGCATGGCGCATTATTGGCTGGGATATGAAACGAGCTCGTTGCGTGTGAAAAACAGGCCGGCGCTACTGTGTGGTCCAGATAGCATCAGCCAGGCGTCCAGAGAAGGGCGGAAGGCAAAAACGGGTAGGAAGTCGGTAACAGTGCCCGCCTGTGTCAATACTTCAAAGGGTTCGGGCACCGCTTGTTAAAATGCGTGTAAATGTTTAATTATCCCCGCAATTACTTTCATAATTAAAGATCACCTCAATTAGCTCCCCAGGCTGAAGGAGGCTCACGGGCCGTTTGCGGTATCCAAGGGAAACCGCTCTCCGTTTAGGAGAGATTAAAGCTGGACGCGGCTGGACTCCCTGGAATCCTGAAGAACCTCGCCTTGTGAAAGATCAGTCTTCCGGAGGCAAGGCCTGGCTCGCTAACAAACCTGGCTAACTTTAATTGTGCTACTTATCAAACCTGTCCGATAACATCAGTGTTGTGTCTTTTTTCCTGTGTGAGATAATGATACAAAATATGTTAGTAGATTGGTTGTGCCCGTGTAGCGACAAAATTCTGTTGCTCACTCACGTTGTTAGCAACATATGGATTTATCAATAGCTAGTGACTACTAATACCGAAATAAAGTTTGCTTGCCATTCTGACTTTCGACAATATTTATTTAATGTTTCGAACGTGGTGGCAGCTAGACTTTTCTGGACCGGGAGATTTGCTTATGTTATTTCTCCACCTTCTTCATAGTTAACATATTGACACAACGCATAAGAGACAAAAAACAGAAAATTAGATGCACAGTTATCACATATAGTAGGAAGTGCATCAAGATTTTTGTACCGTAGGACTTACTCCGTCGACGGTAGTTATACAACTGTAGTTCCTTGGTGTCCTTTGATTTATCTGTTATCGGTCTCGATCAATGTTGTTGTATCATATAGACAAGAAAAAATTCCGGCTTGTGTACGATTTGTAAAATCTACAAAAAAACGTAAAATTAATAATAATTGAAGAACGCAATATTGTTGATTTTCTACAGAATTAATTTATTTAGCTAACCAGTTTTCGCTTTACAAGGTCATCATCAGACTTGCACTTATTATAGTCGTCAAAGGAATGCTCACTTTACAGGAAGAACAGTACATACAGCAAGCCATAAATAGAAACGAAAATACGTTCAGCGACCAAACCAGCAATAACAGAAGTACAGTATTGAAACTACACCATAGTTTACCATAAAATGTAAACATTCTATAAAAATGATAATAAATGAAAGTTTCAGACATACAGAGTATTTAAAGTAATTTATAGTTTACCACAAAAACTAAACATTACATAAAAAAATATAAATAAAAATTTCACTCACACACAAACAGTTCTCTACCATCCATCTTCCCTCCACCTGCACCAAACCACCCCATTCTACTCTCATCCTCTATAGCTCGCATGATTCCTCAAAAAAATGACTCTGAGCACTATGGGACTCAATATCTGTGGTCATAAGTCCCCTAGAACTGAGAACTACTTAAACCTAACTAACCTAAGGACATCACACACATCCATGCCCGAGGCAGGATTCGAACCTGCGACCGTAGCGGTCACGCGGTTCCAGACTGAAGCGCCTTTAACCGCACGGCCACACCGGCCGGCGCATGATTCCTCGGTCAGCCCTAAAACATGTGAGTAAGATCCTGTGCAGCATGCTGCCGTAAAGGTTACGTGCAATGAAACGTTTAAGTATGACCTAACAACTGGAAGAAACCTGTATTTCGTGTATCTAGTACGTGCAGAAGAACGCAAGGATACGTAAAAATGAATGTGAGAGTAAAAGAAAAAAAAAAACACAATCATATATTTGTAAATATTCAGTCAGTAACTTAAATGAGATGCCAAGAATCACTGCAGACCTCGTACCAGAATATGTATAACTAAATAATTTTGTTTTTGTTTGTAGACCGCTGAAGATGACTCGCATGAATGGCGAAACAAGCTTGGTACAGACAAAACATTCAGTTGCAGAAGACGGAATACCCTACCTGTATGATAAAGCAATGTTGAAGTACCAGCTGGAGAAAAATAGCTGCAAATATTAAAAATAACATGTACAGCAGTTTTATAAACAGCCTTCATTATTTGTTTTCGTTATCGATATTTTGAATCCGTCCATCATCTTTCATATGTCCGCCCTCGGTAGCTGAATGGTGCCGGCACGATAGATCAACGTGTTCGCTCAGAGGGTTTAGTTACCCTCTGTAATAAAAAAAAAAAAAAAAAACTGAATGAACGGATCAACGAACAACCTGAACGAGTGTCATTGGACGTCCGCCACGAACAAAGCCAACGAACACTATAGAAGAAAATTAGATTCAAAAAAATTTTTTAAAAATGGTCAGCGTGACGGATTGTCATTCCTCTGGGCCCGGGTTCAATTCCCGGCTGGGTCGGGGAATTTTCTCTGCCGAGGAACTGGGTGTTGTGCTGTCCTCATCATCATTCTATCATCCTCATCGACTGCAGGTCGCCGAAGTGGCGTCAAATTGGAAGACAGGCACCTGTTTTCGTGTCTTTATTTGTAGCTACACATTTTATTTTCCTGCTTTTTCCTGTGCAGAGTTAACTGTTAACGGATCACTTAACATATGTCGCACTAACCACTTCCTTCTTCTGGAAAGAACTTCCCATTCGTTTCTTGCTTGTTCCTTATAATACAGCTCAGCTTATTATTTTATCTTTCCCCTCGTTATTTAGTGTTCATCTATGTTCTCATCGCAATCTAAAGTAACACAGTCTATTATAAAATTTGCATTTCAATATGTACTGGAATCAATTTAAGTGGATATGTAGCGCCTAGTGAAATTTTGAACGATGAGTTAAACGCCGCGACTCTTAACACAGTTTTACGCCATTTTTATAATGACATAGGAGCTTCATTTCAGAATTACAAAAAAGGGGAAAATACATGTAAACGGCAGAAATGGCGTATAAATACACTCATCCTGGAATAATTTCAGACAGTATGATGTCAACAGGTTTTGACGTTTCGTCACTAGTCCTGGTACGTCGGAAAATGATAGCTTCTCGAACTGCACGAATCTGAGTAATGTTTAGATAAGGAAAATTTACAATATCCATGTTAGTATAAAAGTACGCAAGACTTCCGGCTAATGGATTGCAGCTGGTTTGAAGCTGATGGGAAAGTTGCCGCTTGGTTGCGGAGGATGTCCTTGTGATGATGTCTAGCCGGAAATGAAGCGCTGTACCGATTAATTGAACGTAAGCAAGAAAGATCTCTGGACATGTACACACACGAAAACTTAATACTCGTCTCATATAAATAACGTTTTATGGGAAAGCTTCATTGGAAGAGTGGGAGGCAGTTCTCCATGTCGACGGAACTGCGCAGCAGCGAAAACTTTATTTGGATTACTTTTGTCCATTTTTTTCCTCCAGTCGCGTTTATCAACAAGAAAGACAAATTGTACAATGTCATTAGCAACTCGAAGATGTGTCAGATATGTTCCATTAACTTGTATTCCTTTTTTTGCTCTCACAATTTAAGGATCTGAAAACTTGCACTAGGACTGCTGAGAATACTTTTGGTAATACATAATTTCCTTGCCTGATTCGTCCTCACTTTCTGAATTTTCGTATGCCATGCGCTGGGCGGTAACATGTGAACGTATAACTGGTATAACTGTTGCTCAAACTGGTGAAAAGGTGTGCAGAGTGTCACAAGAGACTAGCCAGTGTGAAACCTAGTGTGAAATACCGATTATGAATTGCAGTTCCATAACAGAAGACTGGAAGCTCCCAAGCTTAGATGGCAACATTATTCTGTGAATTATGATTTTCTTAGTACGTTGGTACACCATCATAAAGGTCCATTGTTAGCAGCAAATTGCTTTATTGAAAAGAGTTCTTTACAGAGCTGGCGAAAAGAGCAGGGTTGTCAGTATTTTTACAAAGCTGAGTATTGAGCCAGAATCATATTGTTTATTAAATAGGGATTAATGGTAGAAGGCCGGCGGCTGTGGCCGGGCGGTTCTAGGCGCTTCAGTCCGGAACCGCCAAACCGCTATGGTCGCAGGTTCGAATCCTGCCTCAGGCAAGTATGTGTGTGATGTCCTTGGGTTAGTTAGGTTTAAGTAGTTCTAAGTTCTAGGGGACTGATGATCTCAGATGTTAAGTCGTGTTCAGAGCCATTTGAACCATTTTTTAAATGGTAGAGGGAATTCTTCATGAGGGAGTGAAATCTGCCATGCGAACGGAAACATTGGAGAGTCTGGAAGGGTTAACAGACTTAACACGGATTCATAGAGCAATTGCAGATGAGAATTTTATCGAACAAGACGAATGCCGTGGCTGTTCATAGTGTACGAAAAATTAAAATTTATGAGCAATATTTCGTAGTGCTCCATCATATTTCGTGAATGCAAACGGGAACCCAACGTTTCTTTTTTCCATATTTTGTCTGATGATGTACGGCTATCATCTGAAATACCGGAGTTGCTGTTGCGAATGCATACACGAATTATGGTAGAACATTGTGTCCGCTGCGAAAACTTTAAGAAACAAAATATTTTACTGTATTTCATAAGAACGAACGAGTCCTTAAACATCGACATATTACTTTCGTTCGCCAGAATGGAACCAACAATAAAAACTATGGACGTGTCAAAGTGTTTAGCAACAAAGAAGCATTATTGCACTTTTCTGTGTGTGGGGGGGGGGGGAGGGGGAGGGGGATACCGAGTGATGGTTGTTTAACTGTTTCTAATACTCATGCAGCAAGCGACAGTCCGTCTTTATTCTCGATTAACATTCGCGAATGCAATAGAAAGAGGGGAAAACGTACCGGCATATCTTCATGTATCTGGCGTACACCGTTCAGTCGTTTGCGAATTGCAGACTCAGATGTAGATGGACGTTTAGCATTATGGGCATTGCCATACAGACTGCTACAGAATACACCCTGTTAGAATGTAGCTCCTTCGGACTTTGATTTCTTCCGGAGACATATTTGTATCCTCTCTGGTAAGTAGTTTCCTTCAAACTGCATCTGCATGAAGGTGATTTGCCGTCTTCTTGTAGAACTATTTGGCTGATGGTCAGGGCATTATGACATTGGCGTTGCATTGGAGAAACGTGATAGTCCTTAGCAAAAAATTTTTGCATGCACTAACTACTCTTGGTATCAAACATAAATATGTAACAGGAATTAAAAAACCCTACCACAGAAAGTAGTTGCTGTTACAACGTGGCTAGCTTGCACGCAGCAAATACTGCCCTATCTTTAACTCCGGGTTAGTCCTGTATCTAGTGAATGCTGAGCAAGATCACTTACAGAATGTCGGACGCTGTGTATGAGTCCTTGTGCTGTCATGAGGTAATGCTGATACTACTGATACTAACAGCTGAACGGAGATACCTATCTGCTTGTATTCACGTTTGGTGGATTGATGTTCACTTGGGAACTACTTGGGAAATGTGAGGTGGAATCATAAAATATAAGGGTAATCAAACCAAAACTAGACAGGCGGAAGAAAAGTAAGGAAACTGTTTATTATTTCAAAAGTAATCGCCAGTCCTGTTAAAACATTTATCCCGGTATGAAACAAGACGGTGTACGACTTCATGGAAAAATATTTGCAGTTGTCTACGGAACCATGATTTTTCTCAGGCGTGCATGTGTTCACCCAAAGCAAATCGATGACCACCCATGTGTTTCTTCAGGGCCCCCAAAAATACTGAAATATTGTTCCTTCCACATGTTCCCAAGGTTGTTTCGAGAATGCTGCCGAAATTTCGCTGGGAAGCCGTTACACATCCTTCGTACAGTCCTAATTTCTCCACATGCGTTTCCATCTTTTTGGGATAGTGGGATACAGCGATTGCTTTTAAAATAAAAAACAGTTTACTTTCTTTTTCCACGTGTTTCCACGTTTTTATTTGAACGCTCCTCGTAGGTCTTGCTTTGTGGCACCGTCACTGCGTAATCTTCACCTGACCACTAAGCAGTTCTGCACCCTTCTGTGCATAGCTACGTTCCGTATCTTCCCGAGGTCATGAGAAAAATAAAAATGTATTCATCACTAATGTAACGGTCACCACATAAAATTTGACGATATCTCTGTCGTGGCTCGCACTAACGGCTTCTGGGACAGTTTAACAAAGGAAGCTATTGAAATAAAAATTACCACAAACATCCTGAATAGACATGGTGGCTTGCAGCTCAGCGCTGCGTGGGATCCAGCGATCGCGCGGTTGAAGGGGGCACATCGAACGCCGACCCAAACATGCCCATATATGGCAATGTCACGGGCACCAGTTTCAGACTGGGCAATCCTAGACGCCCCAATATATTCTGCAGCGGCGGAAGCCCACGGGCAGTCATACCACTTGACAATGGCCAAGGAGTGCTTGGGCGAAAGCTCGTGTAGTTTTAAGCAATTGAAGCGGTTGGAAACCCGAGAACATTTTATTCAGTATTCATCACTAGTCCGAAAACATTTGTACCTGCAACGCTTTGCCACAGGCCATCGTGTCATTAACTCTCAAAACGTCTCATGTGGACACCAAGCGACCAGTCCCACAATACTTCTGACAGCTAATGAGATACTAGGCCGCAAACACATGACTTCCATACGTTTTTGAGTTAAGGCTACAATAGCCAGTAGTCTTCACAAGCACAAAGCAGCATTGCTGCGATAACGAACTCAAAGGTAGCAACATCAAAGACTGCCTGCCTGACTGGCGTTTAGGATCGCTAAATTACCTCCGCCCTCAGTCATTACCTCTCCAGTGTAAAAGTTGGAAGTGTCGGGAAGCAGTCGCTGTTCCAGGAACTTCGATCCGAACGCTAAATGTGTACAGGCACTCCTTTGCAAACTCAACCGCCAGTGGTGACAATTCCTACAGTTTCCAGCACTTTACAGACAGCACAAATCATTTTAATTGCCATTTGACTCTTAGTATAGTTGTGACAGAAACAGCAAGAGAACGGATATGTGGACTCGCCTTAAACCGGATGTTTAAACCGTTCATTTTCCCCAGAATGTCTTGGCAACGCTATTGAGAACCCACTGCTGGAGTATCCGGTCGCTGATTGCCGGTTTTTGTGAAGCACTGTGTCGTTTCGTACAGAAACGATTGGGTATTCATGGCGTATTCTTATTTTGGCTTTGATTAAATGTATTTCACCGTTCTTATTACGGCAGCTGTAGACTGTAGAGGGGACTTTGTAAATAAAGTTTTAGACGGGACTTTACGTATGGAAACGGTCCCCCACTTAGTACAGAGGAAACGACTTTATATTTTCTGATAAAGCACCCTTCACCGAGGACATAGCCTTTAGTCGTCGAAGCAGCAGGATCTGATTTGAGTCTTTCTGGTCGATTGTAACACTAGTTTCGGTATCAATGTACGGGGAGGCATAATCGGCGGTGACTTAATTGGGACTTTCATTCTACCTTCTGGCTTAACGTGTCAGAGGTATCTATTTTCTTACAAGAAATACTACTGAACTTTTGGAAGATGTCTCACTGAACGTTTGTGGAGAAATCTGTTTTCAACTGGAGCATCGTTAAGCTAGAAACTGTGATTTGAAACTATGTTCCATTGTACTCCGTATGAAATTACTTTTCTTTCCAGAGCTAATTTGCAATGTCACTCAGAGGGAATGCATCGTTGGAGACAAATAACCGATTTTTAAGCCATTTTTTATTCATACTCTATATGCATCTTTACACAAGACACAAAGAATAATGCATAACTACATATAAATACTCTGTAACACCAGAGCGGGTAAAGAGTCTCAAACGTCAACGGACACAACTGAAAAAATATATTTTGGAAACAGGAATTTATGTTTACGTCACACACCTTTTTCACAGTGACACATTAGTTTTGCATCCAGTGTTACGTTACCAAACAGACATTACGACGTAGCTTCTCGAAGACATAGCATATTATGAATTTCGACGTTTTAATCTGCTTATGTTGTTCATTAAAAACGAGTACAGTTTTTTTGTGTCTATGTCTGCAAGAGCAGAGCATAGAGCTGAATACAAGATTCACCATGAAAGCTATAAATAATCGTCAAATAAATTCGTGGAGTATTTTCGAGCTGCAAAATCACCGTTAAAGATAATGTGTTTCGATAACTCACCAATCTACTTCACAAAAACATATTGTGACAGATTGAAAGCTGTATGATAAGGTTCAGAAGGTTCTATAGGACCTAACTTTCTAGAGAATAAGGTAATGATCACAACAGAAGCAGCGTGTTTTTGCACTGTTTTCGTTTCAGTGTTTATTACATATAACGTGCTATATTTTACACGTGCGAATTAAACCTGAACTATTAATGGTGACACAAACATGTGTGGGCAGTGAAAATGTTAGCTTTTTAAGTCAGTCAGTACTTTCTGTAACACGGACGAACCCTCAAAATCTCACATTAGCTGTTCTTTGCTGTGCCTTGAGACGAGACGTAAATGCGACTTTTCGACTAATGTGAAGTAATCGCCGTAATACAGGGCGTTGCTGTTGAGTGACGTGGTGTCCCGCTGGTGGCCAGTGAGGATCGGCTTTGATGTGCAGAATTACTGGTTTTCTGCTGTCCTGTCGATTACCGCTCTGGAGCACTTTATCGACAGCGACCTTGTGTAGAACAGCGGCAACTTAACGAAAGGAAGAGCTGCCAGGAACAGTAGAAGTTAGAGATGCCTCTGAACTAGGGATTGGCAAGAAATGACATAAATGTTCCATTACCAAGTTTTGCGAATTCACGGAGATCAACCAAAACTGCCCGTCAACTGCCCGTCTCTGTTTTACGGCATTCGTATCATCACGGAAGTCGCATGTTATTCCCACTGTTACAATGTTATTTCAGCTGTTTTAAATAACGGTATAACTGCTAAAAGTAGCAGTATAGTATCCACCGCTGCGCGCCATTTTTAGACTGAAGTGCGTACTTCCTAATAAGAACATTTTGTTGAACGCTGTCGATGTGTACTCTATCTGTGGTCGAGGAAATGAAACCTGGCCGCCTGTATTAAAGGCGGCCTCGAATGAACCTACTGGCCATACATCACTGGGAATTTACTAGGATATTTCAGAATTCATAGATGAAAAACGTTTCAAACATTTCATCTGTTTCCTATCCAGATATCCGAAGGTTCACGCCTTGCTGCTGCCTACATGAAGCGATTGCGGATCAGCGAGTTGTGGAATTATTTCGCGTTTATTGATAAATACTGTGCGAGATGTAGTTTGTGCGAGCAAAAGTTGTTGAACACACCAAGTTCGACGAACTTGAACAGGCTTATTCAAAAGTCATGTATGTAGGTGAACTTTAATACAAATTCGACATCAAGATCGGTGGACCCCTTTGAGCCAGAACTAGGTATGTGGTAATGATTGACTGTTTTGTGGTATGCGTTAGTATTCATTGTATTTGCATTCCCTTTTAAAACAGCAATTGTAACATCTTCAACCCGGCACAGTATTATGATACCTTAAGAAGCAAACAAGGGACTTTTACTATTGGGGCTAACATTGGATTTTTATTTATTTTCTCTCTATCGCATCTGCGTTTCGAAGTGCAACTTTGCCCGTTGAGTTCAACTCAACGAGAGATTCCTGCCGCCCGCGCCACTCGGGTTGTGCACACCGCTACGATGTTGGCAGTGCCACGTGGTGGCTAACGAGAGCCCGAACCGGAAGCTCGCCGCAGGCGTCTTCAGCGTGCGAGTACTCGCAACGCACGACCGACTGGGTGACATTCTTGTTCATTATTTCCCATAACAACAGAGCACTTGCAGCTAGAATACTTGGACCATATAAATTGTCTCACTTGTAGTAAAGATCTGAGCTTCCGATTCCATCTACATACATAAAATATGATTAAGAATACATGTCACTAAAATGCAGAAGTGTGCAGATTGTGAAACCGTAAAACGTGATTTAAGACTGTTATAAATAACCAACACAAATACCAGCTGCCGAAAAGTAGTGTTAACCTCGGTAGCTGTTGTCGGAAGGTAGCAGCTCATCCTATCACTAGCGTAGACTTACTGCACTGGTGTGCAGAATTTAAGGAAGAAAGTAACTTTCGTATGATGTATCACCGCCAAGTAACACAGCTCGATGTAACTTGGAACATAACATAGAAAGACCTTACATGGTGTATTACGGAAGGTAACTAAAAGAAATACACAATGAGACGGATGGAAATAATACTTTTGTTGAAAGCCAACAATCACACTGAGTCACCGTATTTTGCGATGGTTCCCTGGATGTCAGAAAAGGTGGGACATGTTCCTTAGTAGTGTGTATGATCACAACGGACGGCAGTGCGTGTTCTGCAATGTGCTCCCATGGTGGCACAAGGTTGGTAATGAGTTCTTCTGGTGAGGCGTTCCATTTCTCCATAAGCGCGGTTGATGGTCGTTGGTGTATGCGGACGTGCTGAAATACACCTCGCCAGCGTATCCTGCAGGTGCTCGATAGGATCTATGTCGCGGGAAATGAGAGACCACTCCAATGGCAGAATATCCGCTCGTTCCAATAGCTCCTCCACCTTCGCATTTCTATGCGGTCGCGCATTGTCATCCACGAAAATGAAGTCTTGGGTATATGCACCCCTGAAAAGACTCACATGGGGGAGGAACACAGCGTGACGATAACGCTGACCGTTGCGTGTACCACTTTACTTTATGCTTTACGTGTTCCCATCTCTCGCCAAATAAGGTTACATACAACACTGTCGAACATAACTGTTTTGGTGGTCCAGGTGTTATGGCATGGGGAGGCATAATGTTCCACGTGTGTAATTATTTCCAAATGTTTGAATGCAATGCAGTCACCAGTCAACGTTATTGCGACACTATACTCCTTCTTTATGAGCGACTTTTCACGGGTGCTTCCGACCCTGACTTCACGTTTACGGATGGTGATGCGCGACCACATCGAACAGCGCAGGTGGCGGAACGCTTGGAATGAGGGGATGTTCAGCGAATGGACGGGTCTACCCGTTCCCCAGAGTTAGATACCATCAAACACGTCTGGGAAGCGTTGGGGAGACATACTGGAGCACGTCCACATGCACTAATGGCCATCTAACAGTTGCCAACAGCGCTGGTGGAGGAATGGAGAGTCCCGTCAGAAGAATTTCTCACCAACCTTGCGGCCAACATAGGAGCACGTTGCAGAGCTTGCATTGCCATTCGTGGTAATAACACACAGCATTAAAAACCATGTTCCCCCTTTTGTAATCTGCAAGGGACCATCATAAATAATCGACAACTTTAGTGTAGTTATTGTCTTTTAATAAAAATGTCATTTCTTTTCGTCTCCTAGTGTATTTCTTTCAGTTACCTTCTATACTATACTGTAGCAGCCCTTCCTACACTGAAGAGCCAAAGAAACAAGTACACCTGCCTAATATCGTGTAGGGCCGCAGAGCGCGCAGAAGTACCGCAACACGACGTGGTATGGACTCGACTAATGTCCGAAGTAGTGCTGGAGGGAATTGACACCATGTATGTCCAGGGCTGTCCATGAATCCGTAAGAGTATGAGGGGTAGCAGATCTTTTCTGAACAGCACATTGAAAAGCATCCAAATATGTCCAATGATGACCGGACCGAGACTCGAACTCGTCATCTTTGCTTTTCGCGGTCAAGGGCGAAAGGCAAAGGTCTCGAGTTCGAGTCTTGGTCCGGCACCCAGTTTTAATCTGCCAGGAAGTTTCATATCAGCGCACACTCCGCTGCAGAGTGAAAATCTCATTCTGAATGCCCAATGATGTTCATGTCTGGGGAGTTTGGTGGCCAGCAGATGTATTTAAACTCAGACGAGTGTTCCTAGAGCCATTCTGTAGTAATTATGGATGTTTCCAGAATGAGATTTTCACTCTGCAGCGGAGTGTGCGCTGATATGAAACTTCCTGGCAGATTAAAACTGGGTGCCCGACCGAGACTCGAACTCGGGACCCCTGCCTTTCACGGGCAAGTGCTCTACCATCTGAGCTACCGAAGCACGACTCACGCCCGGTACTCACAGCTGCAAGGTTCGCAGGAGAGCTTCTGTAATGTTTGGAAGGTAGGAGACGAGATATTGGCAGGAGTAAAGCTGTGAGTACCGGGCATGACTCGTGCTTCGGTAGCTCAGATGGTAGAGCACTTGCCCGCGAAAGGCAGGGGTCCCGAGTTCGAGTCTCGGTCGGGCACACAGTTTTAATCTGCCGGGAGGTTTCATATCAGCGCACACTCCGCTGCAGAGTGAAAATCTCATTCTGGAAACATCCCCCAGGCTGTGGCTAAGCCATGTCTCCGCTATATCCTTTCTTTCAGGAGTGCTAGTTCTGCAAGTTTCGCAGGAGAGCTTCGTAAAGTTTGGAAGGTAGGAGTCGAGGTACTGGCAGAAGTAAAGCTCTGAGTACCGGGCGTGAGTCGTGCTTCGGTAGCTCAGATGGTAGAGCACTTGCCCGCGAAAGGCAGGGGTCCCGAGTTCGAGTCTCGGTCGGGCACACAGTTTTAATCTGCCAGGAAGTTTCAATTATGGATGTGTAGGGTGTCGCATTGTCCTGCTGGAATTGCCCAAGTCCGTCGGAACGCACAATGGACATGAGTGGATGCAGGTGATTAGACAGGATGCTTACGTGCGTGTCACCTGTCAGAGTCGTATCTAGACGTATCAGAGGTCTCATATCACTCCAACTGCACACGCACCACACCATTACAGAGCCTCCACCATCTTGAACAATCCCCTGCTGACATGCAGTGTCCATGGATTTATGAGTTTGTCCCCATACCCGTACACGTCAATCCGCTCGATACAATTTGAAACGAGACTCGTCCGAACAGGCATAATGTTTCCAGCCGTCCAATGTCTGTGTTGAAGGGCCCAGGTGAGGCGTAAAGCTTTGTGTCATGCAGTCATCAAGTCCATTTCGAAGAGGTTTCGTTGAATTGTTCGCACGCAGACGCTGATGGCCCAGCATTGAAATCTGCAGCAATCTATGGAAGGATTGCACTTCTGTCACGTCAGACGATTCTGTTTAGTCGTAGTTGGTCCGGCTCTTGCAGGATGTTTTTCCGGCCGCAACGATGTCGGAGATTTGATATTTTACCGGATTCCTGGTATTCACTGTATACTCGTGAAATGGTCGTACTGGAAAATCCCCACTTCATCGCTGCCTCGGAGATGCTGTATCCCATCAGTCGTGCGCCGGTTATAACACCACGTTCAGACTCACTTAAATGTTGATAGCCTGCCATTGTAGCAGCAGTAACCGATCTAACAATACTTTATCGACAGTGACCCTGGGGGGAATAGCGGTAACCGAATGCATGGAAGAGCTGGCAGGAGCAGTAGAAGGTGCCTCTGTCGGGGTGCGGACACAGGTTGCTGATAGAGGTCGCAGAGCGAGGGAACAGCGCACGCCGCACGAACCTCGGACCCTTGCGTACGGCGCCGCGCCAAGATGAAAGGGCTACCGCCTGTCGGGCGCGTTAACGACTCTCGCAGGCAAAGAAGGCGGCTACTCAAATGCGCCGGAAATGACTGTCGTTTCAGCCAAATGAGCTGCTGCTCTTTTACCGGGAATGGCGTTTAGCATCTCTTCCCGGAACCTGTCGCTAGCGTCGTCCCGACTCTGGTATAGGGTGTGCGTGTCAGGAGAAATAGGTGCTACTCCCTTCTTCTTTGTTTTGTTTTCTACAAACGGTACCGAACTACAACTGGCGTTCAAGCTGGACCGAGATATCTGACTCTGAAACCCTCAGCAAGCTACAAGTGTACTCACTGAAAGTGAGGTAGATTGCAGGACATTTTGAATAGAATGAGCACACGCTGTGTGTTGGTAGTAAACTGGGGGAAGACGTAAGTGAAGAGTAGTAGCAATAATGAGATTAGTGGGGAACGAAATATCAAAATTGAGGACGACGAAGTAGACGAAGGAATTCTGCTAACGTGGGAGCAAAATAGCACACGAGTGAGAGAGCAAGGGGGGCATAATGAACGAACTAGCGCCATAAAAGAGGACATTTTTCGCCAAAAGAAGACTGCCAGTAATTCGAGAAATGAATTTCTGAGAATGTTCGTTGGAGCAGTGAATCATGGATGTGAGCGGCCCAGAGAAGAAGAAGATCGAGGTGTTTCAGATGTGGTGTGCGAGAAGGATACTCAAAATTAAAAGGAATGATAAAATGTGAAATGAGGAGGTTCTCCGTGGATTCAGCGAGGAGCGGAACATATGGGAAACAATGAGAAGGAGGAGGATGAAGAAGACAGCATGTGTGTGAAGACACGAGGGAATAACTTCTTTCGTACTTGAGGGAGTTGCAGATGGTAAAAACTGTAGTGGGAGACGAAGATTCGAATATATCCAACGAATAATTGAGGATGTTAGGTGCAAGTGGTGCTCTGGGATGAAGGGGTTGGTACAGGAGAGAAATTCGTGGTGGATCGCCCTAAACCTCTTAGTAACTGATAACCAACATTTAAAAAAAATGTTCCTAATAGTCACGCATCATTGCTACCGTTGTGGTAATATAATTTTTTTGGTGTAGACGTGGCTGTTGTTGTAACAACTGCAAGACATATGACAGCAATGTCTGAAAAACCTCAAGTGTCTTCCGCTGCAAATGCTCTTTAAGGAACCCGAACAAGCGATAATCAGATTGAAACGTATCTGGTCTGTAAGAAGGGTGGCACAAAGACTCACAAATACGATTGCTAGTCTTCCAATGCGACAAGCGCTGACGCGAACGACCGTAAAGAATAAAAAAGTCCTAAGACCACATTCCAGAGCTTACTAGATGGTATTTGCTGCTTCACCCTTAGGGAATGTGAACCCGTCTTCGAAACCAAATGCATCCCATCTTTCTTGCCTTTTAACATATGTAGTGCCTGATATAGGTCCATCATCCTCTGGAGTCACCGTCACTTTCACTTATATACGAGTAATTTTGTGCTTCAGGTCGAGGCATTCTATAAAGCAGATACGATTTAAAAAACAGAAACCGACGTTTAGATCGACTTGCAGTAGATTCCCTCGGGACGATGAAAGTATTTGGTCTTGAAGTGCTGTTTTCGAATTATTTATTCATTTTCCGGTGGTCATGGGATAACTGATATCATTCTGGTTTAGTGGTTGAATGGACTGGACATCAATACTTAGGTTATTCTATTCGCGTATTAGCAGGAAAAGTCGAAATGTATCTTTCACACAGAGGTAGCTTTTTCTTGCAAGAAGACATCGGCGTGGCACGAGGATCCTCTTGAGGCCACTCCTGAGCAGGTCCTGAAGATGTACAGGGTTATTACAAATGATTGGAGCGATTTCACAGCTCTACAATAACTTTATTATTTGAGATATTTTCACCATGCTTTGCACACACATACAAAAACTCAAAAAGTTTTTTTTTAGGCATTCACGAATGTTCAATATGTGCCCCTTTAGTGATTCGGCAGACATCAAGCCGGTAATCAAGTTCCTCCCACACTCGGCACAGCATGTCCCCATCAATGAGTTCGAAAGCATCGTTGATGCGAGCTCGCAGTTCTGGCACGTTTCTTGGTAGAGGAGGTTTAAACACTGAATCTTTCACATAACCCCACAGAAAGAAATCGCATGCGGTTAAGTCGGGAGAGCGTGGAGGCCATGACATGAATTGCTGATCATGATTCCACCACGACCGATCCATCGGTTTTCCAATCTCCTGTTTAAGAAATGCCGAACATCATGATGGAAGTGCGGTGGAGCACCATCCTGTTGAAAGATGAAGTCGGCGCTGTCGGTCTCCAGTTGTGGCATGAGCCAATTTTCCAGCATGTCCAGATACACGTGTCCTGTAACGTTTTTTTCGCAGAAGAAAAAGGTGCCGTAAACTTTAAACCGTGAGATTGCACAAAACACGTTAACATTTGGTGAATTGCGAATTTGCTGCACGAATGCGTGAGGATTCTCTACCGCCCAGATTCGCACATTGTGTCTGTTCACTTCACCATTAAGAAAAAAATGTTGCTTCATCACTGAAAACAAGTTTCGCACTGAACGCATTCTCTTCCATGAGCTGTTGCAATCGCGCCGAAAATTCAAAGCGTTTGACTTTGTCATCGGGTGTCAGGGCTTGTAGCAATTGTAAACGGTAAGGCTTCTGCTTTAGCCTTTTCCGTAAGATTTTCCAAACCGTCGGCTGTGGTACGTGTAGCTCCCTGCTTGCTTTATTCGTCAACGTCTGCGGGCTACGCGTGAAACTTGCCCACACGCGTTCAACCGTTTCTTCGCTCACTGCAGGCCGACCCGTTGATTCCCCCTACAGAGGCATCCAGAAGCTTTAACCTGCGCATACCATCGCCGAATGGAGTTAGCAGTTGGTGGATCTTTGTTGACCTTCGTCCTGAAGTGTCGTTGCACTGTTATGACTGACTGATGTGAGTGCATTTCAAGCACGACATACGCTTTCTCGGCTCTTGTCGCCATTTTGTCTCACTGCGCTCTCGAGCGCTCTGGCGGCAGAAACCTGAAGTTTTAGCCCTGTATGTGCAACGCTATAAAAAAGGTGTTCTCGGTATGTGTGGCCTGTCACGTGAAACGACTACCTTAGGGTGCGCATGTAAAGATCCAAGTGAGCCTCGGAACCGTAAATCGTGACAATCGTATAGAGGTCAGAGTGCCTACCTCCTAATATGACTCTTGTGCATTTTTCATTTTCCTGCCCTTTATCCCGTTTCTTTTCGGGATCTGCATATTACTCTGGATTTGACAATGTTAGTGGTAGAGGGTAGCCGAATGCCCCTCTAGTTGCCACCCCTGCAAGTACAGTATGACTGTAAAAGAGGGCGCATACAACGCATACAATACGCTAGCGCGACCAATATTGTTCCAGCGTTTACTCTACAGGTTGACAATAGACATCGAACGGATTCAGTGACACGGTGCAAGGATCGTAAAATGATGCTAAATTTAATAGAAATGATCGTGGAATTTAACCTGGAACAAAATTTCGGACATTGTTCGGTTCCCTTTCACCAAAATATTCAGATATATTCATGGGGCACGTGTAAATAAAATATTTCGTTGCATCAGTCATACATTTATTTAGCAGCTACGCATTTCGATGATTCACACTAGCATCCTCAGGTGGAGAATTGTTCACTGACGTATCTGGTGTTACTGAAAAGCTTTTCCACATCAGGAGACCAAGTGCAACGCAGGTTATGTTGAGACTTTTGCTGGTTATAAAATTGTGTTTTTAGGAAAGACACTGGTAAAGCTAAAAACACATGGCTTTGTAAGAGTAACGTGTACTTACATGTGAAGTAGAGTCAATGTTTGTCCTCTCCACTGTACATTATGGCCGGCAGGAGTGGCCGAGCGGTTCTAGGCGCTGCAGTCTGGAACCACGTGACCGCTACGGTCGCAGGTTCGAATCCTGCCTCGGGCATGGATGTATGTGATGTCCTTAGGTTAGTTAGGTTTAACTAGTTCTAAGTTCTAGGGGACTGATGACCTCAGAAGTTAAGTCCCATAGTGCTCAGAGCCATTTGAACCATTTGTACATTATGATTATACTGTCAGTTCAAAGATGTTATACATATCAATGTAAGCAAGAATGTCCCTGATACGTAGAACATCTTTAATGTGACAGGGTAAATATAATATACAGTGGAGACCATTGGCAACAAGTAGCAGTATGCAACCTATTTTCTACTCTGCTTCCCTTGCGAGTGCACTTTACTCTCACAAAGCCACGTTGTTTATTTTTTTTTTTTGACTTCAACAGTGCATTTTCTAAAAATACAATCTTTTCAGTAGAAAAATACCTGCCTTGCACTTAGTCTGCTATTGTGGAAAGGCGTCTGTGCTCTTCACTAACAGCAGTTATGTAGATGAACATTCTCTGTCCGAATACCGAACGAGGTAGCGTGGTGGTTAGCACACTGGGCTCACATTCGGGAGAATGACGGTTCAGACACCGTCCGGCCATCCTGATTTAGGTTTTTCGTGATTTCCCTAAATCACTTCAGGCAAATGCCGGGATGGTTCCTTTGAAAGGGCACGCCGACTTCCTTCCCCATCCTTCCCAAATCCGAAGGGACCGATGACTTCGCTGTCTGGTCCCCTCCCACAAATCAACCAACTAGCCAACCAGTCTGCATGTAGATGACGGTGTGAACGAAACGAGCAGTGCAAAATAAGTACATAACTGACGCAGAAAGCTGATTTATTTGTATATATCAACAGTCGCCGCCCTTATTATGCTGTCTTTTAGGACCAAATGTTAAAGAGTATACAAATAATGAACAGCACCTCCATAAGCAAATACGAGGGTGGACCCAAAAGAAACCGGACTGTTGTCACAAAAAATTTATTGAGGAACCTGTGGTGTCACCGCCAGACACCACACTTGCTAGCTGGTAGCCTTTAAATCGGCCGCGGTCCGTTGGTATACGTCGGACCTGCGTGCCGCCACTATCAGTGATTGCAGACCGACCGCCGCCACACGGCAGGTCTAGTCTAGAGAGACTCACTAGCACTCGCCCCAGTTGTACAGCCGACTTTGCTAGCGATGGTTCACTGTCTACATAGGCTCTCATTTGCCGAGACGACAGTTTAGCATTGCCTTCAGCTACGTCATTTGCTACGACCTAGCAAGGCGCCATATTCAGTTACTATAATCTGAACAGATAATATTGTGAATCATGTACCGTCAGGAGCGACGTTCATCATTAATGGTTTAAAGTACCAAACTAATTACGTCCGCTTTCTGAATTCTAATTCCTTGTCATGTTCCAGACCTCACGTCAGTATAGTTCTTCCCTCCTCACGCCAGCCTGCGTGAGCTGAAACGCGTGCATTTCGGCCTCCTCTCGTAACACGGTGTTGGCTCTTCTGCCAACACAACAGAAAAAAATTACTTTAGTCACCTTCAAAATATTCTCCATTACATTCGATGCACGTGTCATGTCTCTTTTCCCACTGTTGGAAGCATGTTTGGAGCTCTTCAAGCTTGATATTGTCCAGTGCCCTCTGCGAAGCTGTTTTAACCGCCTCCACATCGTCATAACGCTTCCCTTTTAGCGTTTTTTTCATTCGTGGTAATAGGAAAAAGTCGCACGGGGCTAAGTCCGGCGAATACGGAGCGTTGGGAACGACAGACCACCTCTGAGATGCCAAATAGTGGGTCACTCTTAAGGCCGTGTGTGCTGGAGCGTTGTCGTGATGCAGAAACCAGTCACCTGATCGCCAAAGTTCCGGGCGTTTCCTCCCCACATCCTCTCGCAGACGCCTTAAAACATCCAAGGAAAAGTGCTGGTTAACGGTCTGCCCAGGGGGTACGAATTCCCGATGGACAGTTCGACGAACAAAAATAAAGGCCATGATCATCGTCTTCACATTTAACATCACTTGCCTTGCTTTTTTTTTTGGTCTGGGGAGTTGGGAGTCCTCCACTGGCCTGACGCTTGCTTGGTTTCTGGGTCATATCCGTAACACCAACTCTCATCCCCTGTAATGACTTTGTTCAGAATGTTTGGATCACGTGCAATCTCTGTTTTCATGTCCTGACACATATTCATGGGGATGGTTTTTTGCTCCTGTGTGAGAAGGCGCAGAACAAATTTAGCAGCAACACGTCTCATGTGCAAATCCTCACTCAGAATCCGCTGGCACGAGCTACAACTGATTCCTGTCTCTGCTGAAATTTGGTCGATCGTTTGGCGACGATCCCCGTTGATGTTTTGGCGGACCTTTTCAATGTTCTCTTCATTTCGCGATGCTGAATGGCGTCCAGAACGAGCTTGGTCTTCAACACACATCTCACCACGTTTAAAGCGCCCAAACCACTAGAAAACCTGTGTGCGGCTCATAGCGTCCCCCTGGAAAGCTTCCTGAAGCATTTGGTGTGTCTCTGTTACAGTTTTTTTTTTTTTTTGAAGCAGGAAACAAAATTTCACACACACTCTTTGTTCTTTTAAAGTTGCCATAATGACTTCGCAGAGGTAACCCTCCAACAGTCAGAGAAACACAATACCACACTAGCACGTTCAGCTCTACATTGCTGCCATCTGCACAGCTGTTTCATGAAGGTCTCTACTAAGGCCATCTAGCGTGTGAACCATGCACAACGTCTACGAGTGGCAGCGCCCTCGGTTTCTTTTAGGTCCCCCCTCGTAGTAACATCGTAGCCCTCGGTGGGGAAGGAGTTGGGTTCTATTCCTGGTACCTTCGCGGATTTTTGTGAGGAAGGGAGGTCTGCAACGGGGCCCACGCAGCTTCGTGAGGTCAAATGAAGAGCCGCCTGAATTTAGATGGTTCATCAGGCTCTATCGAGTATTTAACAACGGCTGGAGGGATTGGCGGCGTGCTGATCACGTGTACATCACTCCTCGTACTGTGTTCTAGGCAGGAGTCGCAACAGGCCTAAAGCCTCATCCTTAAGTAGTGTTTACGTTTTAAATAATGATAACGATTCTAGCCAGTCCTCCACCCGTGGAGGTACTGATCGTACCGGCCTTCCTGTGTTGCAGGCAGACGCGCTCAGCAACTACAGAGCTGGACGTGGATATTATATTGTTTGATGGAAAAGTTTGGCAAACACATTATAAACTGCGTGCCTCCCGACTTCTGTTCATTCAGAACTAGGGGCTGGAGGGTAAAGGAAGGCCGCGCGCATAATGCGCACAGGACGAGGGCACCGGCGTCCAGCTGCGACTAAAAACACAATTCCCAAGAGGAAGAGGCGGCCGGCCTCCCCTCGGGAAATAATTAAACGCGGCGGTGGACTGCGGGCGCAGCCGACATGTGTAGGCGGACGGCCGAGGAGGCAGTTAGCGACTTCAAAAGTATCCCGCCGCCGCAGCTGCCTGCTAGCGCCTATTTGTCGTCACGGGGCGGCCGATTGTTTTTACGATTTCCTTGAAAGAGAAGGGCGCGTCGGAAACTGGCCTGCTCGGGTGTCGCGGCGGAAGTGTGCAGAAGTGGCCGCCGCCGCCGCCGCTTTTGTTCTGCAGGGGCCCTACAGCCCTTCAAAGGGCCGCCTGCACAGAGGCAAACCCCCTGCCGTTCCGTCCAGCTGCCGATTCGCCGCCTCGGTCTCGGTCGTGGCACTCTGCGTTGCCTTGGGTGATCGCTAACAAGGAGCGGTTCCTGTTACTCTACGGACAGAGATTCTTTTGTTGCTGATCAAGCGAATGGAATAGCACAGAAAACTGTTAATATTGGTGCGAAGTAGAGCACTACGAGGTGCGTTTGAAAAGTCTGTGCAAAAATAAAAGCTGCTTACGTGTTTGGGGTAAACCTTTTTTATTTTTCGACATAGTCGCCTTACAGACTTACGCACTTCGTCCAACGCTGTTCTGATTTGTTGATCCCTTCCGAATAATAGGAACTGTCGAAGTCTGCAAAATACCAGGTGATCAGAAACTCAGTATAAATTTGAAAACTTAATAAACCACGGAATAATGTGGATAAAGAGGTAAAAATTGACATACATGCTTGCAATGACATGAGGTTTTATTAGAACCGAAAAAAACAAAGTTCACAAAATGTCCGACAGATGGCGCTGGAGAGCAAAACGTCAGTGACTGCGCATGACAATCGTGTATAAAAGGAGCTGTAATGAGAGAGAGAATCAGATGCGCCAACAGTCGCAGCATGTTGACGTTACCTGAAAAGGCGCTTTTAGTGAAGCTGTATTATCATAATGGGGAATGTGCTAGTTCAGCGTTACGATCCTGTCGCCCTAGGAAGGGGATTCGAACGGGTAAAGGTCCGTTGACAAATTCATTTGTGGCGAGAATGATTTCGAAGTTCGAAATCACCGGTTGTTCAGACGATAAACCCCGTAGTGGCCGACCGAGCACAAGGCGTAATGTTGTTGAGACAGTTCAGGAAGAAATGGAGACTGTAGCGGGTTCGTCTATGCATGGGGAAGACAGCGCTCGTGCAGTCGCACGTCGCACCGGCATTCCGTACACTACTGTTTGGTTGGCACTGAGGCGTACCCTCCGATGCTATCCGTACATAACCCACCGGCATCATGAACTGTTACCTGGCGATTTAGTGAAGCGGAGGGCATTTGCGATGTGGGCGTTTCAACAGATGGCGGAAGATGACGATTGGTTGAGTAACGTGTTGTGGACCGACGGAGCTCACTTCACGCTCCGAGGGTCAATCAACGCCCACAACTGCAGAATTTGGGCTACCGAAAATCCTAGAACTGTCGTTGAAAATCCATTGCACGTCGAGAAAGTCACGGTATGGGTTGGATTTACCACATCTATCGTTATCGGGCCTTTTTTCTTCGAGGAAATGCGTGTTTCTGGTTTTGTAACTGCTACCGTGACGGGTGAGAGGTACGCCGATGTGTTACAGAATCGCATCATCCCCATCCTGGCTGGTGAACACCTGCTGGAACGTACGATGTTTATGCAGGATGGCGCTCCACCCCATATTACTAGACGCGTGAAAGATCTCTTGCACGCGTCGTTTGGTGACGATCGTGTGCTCAGCCGCCACTTTCGTCATGCTTGGCCTCCCAGATCCCAAGACCTCAAAAAATGGTTCAAATGGCTCTGAGCACTATGGGACTCAACTTCTGAGGTCATTAGTCCCCTAGAACTTAGAACTAGTTAAACCTAAGGACATCACAAACATCCATGCCCGAGGCAGGATTCGAACCTGCGACCGTAGCGGTCCTGCGGTTCCAGACTGCAGCGCCTTTAACCGCACGGCCACTTCGGCCGGCCCCAAGACCTCAGTCCGTGCGATTATTGGCCTTAGGGTTACCTGAAGTCGCAAGTGTATCGTGATCGACCGACATCTCTAGGGATGCAGAAAGACAGCATCCGACGCCAATGCCTCACCGGTAACTTCAGACATGCTTTACAGTGTTGTTCACAACATTATTCCTCGACTACAGCTATTGTTGAGGAATGGTGGTGGACATATTGAGCATTTCCTGTAAAGAACATCATCTTTGCTTTGTCTTAGTTATGCTAATTATTGCTATTCTGATCAGATGAAGCACCATCTGTCGGACATTTTTTGAACTTTTGTATTTTTTTTTTTTTTTTTTTGTTCTAATAAGACCCCATGTCATTCCAAGCATGTGTGTCAATTTGCACCTCTTTATCTACATTATTCCGTGGTTTATTCAGTTTTCAAATTTATACAGACTTTTTGATTATCCGGTAGCTATTAGTTGCTGCACTACCTCCTCGTTTGAATTAAATCTTTGTCCCGTCAGCCATTTCTTCAAATTGGGGAACGAATAGTAGTCCGAGGGATCCAAGTCTGGAGAAAAGGGGGCATGTGAAAGGAGTTGGTATCCTGTTTCCATTAATTTTGCGACCACAACTGCTGAGGTGTGTGCTGATGCATTGTCGTGATGGAAAAGGACTTTTTTGCGGTCCAGTCCCCGGCGTTTTTCTTGCAGCTCGGTTTTCAAACGGTCCCATAACGATGAATAATATGAAGCCTTAATAGTTTTACCCTTTTCCAGATAGTCGATGAGGATTATCCCTTGAGAATCCCAAAAGACAGTCGCCATAACCTTTCCGGCCGAAGGAATCGTCTTCGCCTTTTTTGGTGCAGATTCTCCCTTGGTAACCCATTGTTTACACTGTTGTTTGGTCTCAGGAGTATAGTCATGTATCCATGTTTCATCCACAGTGACGAAACGACGCTTAGCGTCCTGCGGATTGTTCCTGAACAGCTGCAAACAATCCTTGCAACACTTCACACGATTCCGTTTTTGGTCAAGCGTGAGCAATAGCGGAACCCATGTTGCGGATAGCTTTCTCATGTCCAATTGTTTATGTAAAATATTATGTACCCATTCATTCGAGATGCCCACAGTACTAGCAATCTCACGCACCTTAACGCTTCTGTCATCCTTGACCATATCATGGACTTTTTCGAAGATTTCTGAAGTCGTAGCCTCCACAGGGCATCCAGAACGTTCAGGTCACTTGTGCCCATATGGCCACTCCGAAAATTTTGAAACCACTTATAAACTGTTCTAATCTAAGGTGCTGAGTCACCGTAATGTTTATCATGCTTCTCTTTAGTCTCCTGAGGCGTTTTGCTTTCCATAAAGTAATGTTTAATCACCACACGAAATTCTTTTTCGTCCATTTTTTGACAATCACTGGACTTCCTTAATTCATACAAATGCCAAACATAAAGAAGTAAACCAATATGGCTGAAACTTGGTGTGCGTTCTTTCCAAAGATGGTACTAACTAAGCGTGGCCTCGATACGCGCCGGTGGTGTCATCTCTCGGACTTTGAACGGACTTTTCCAACGCCCCTCGTACCTGTGTTTGGTATAGTTGCGTGTAGAGCGTTCCCTCGCCATCGCCCGCTTTGCACGCAGCCGGCAGCTTCCTCAGTCGCCATCAACAGTACCGCGAGTTGCCCTACCACGGAGTATGGATACGAGATTGCACGGTAGGGATCACGAGGTGGCCGCCCATTTGCGAAAAAATGCCTCTGAGCACTATGGGACTTAACATCTGAGGTCATCAGTTCCCTAGAACTACTTAGAACTACTTAAACCTAACTAACCTAACGACATTACACACATCCATGCTCGAGGCAGGATTCGAACCTGCGACCGTAGCGGTCGCGCGGTTCCAGACTGAAGCGCCTAAAGCCGCTCGGCCACATCGGCCGGTGCCTATTAGCAAACCGCGCCTCTGACGCCAGAGCGGATCCAGCCAGCACAGACTAACCCACATTTGCCATAGTGTATTGTGTTGTTAATTGCGTTTATTAGCGAATACAAGGTTGGTTACAGCAGTGTGCATTTTTATTACTGTCTGGCGATTGAGTTGAGAGTTATGCCGCGATTATCAGTATAGTGAGGAAATATTTTAGAGCAAGTTTTTAAGTGAAAAATAATGGTTTGCTGTGCGATCGCCAGTTGTACGAGGGTTGTCCAGAAAGTACTGCACCGCACTTTTTTCTTCGACAGTTATTTATTGAACAGAATGAGAATTACACACCCAAAAAAATGGTGTTTTATCTACACACTTTATTTTTCGACCTAATCTCAATTTCGTTCTGTGGCCTTTTTCCAGCGTGAAACAAGGGCGTGTATGTCCTGTCGGTACCAATTCTTATTCTGGTGGCGGAGCCAGTGCTTCACTGTGTGAACTTTCTCTACTGATTACAGATGCAGCTCCAACTGCCGAGTCGTAATGCGTCTATCCTCGCGAATGACAACCGCATCTCGCTGCAGCATGTCAGGTGTGACAGCCATGGATGGCCTCCCCGATCGCTGCAAATCGTGGAGCTCCGCCGAACGGCCTTCTGATGACCTCACCCTCCGTGCCCAGCGACGTTATGTACTTCTGCCGACAGCTGATGTTCCATTGACTTTGCGCGAGCGTTTCTGAATATTCCACTCTGCAGTGGGAAATTCAGTGACGTTACGTTGCTTGTAACGTACATCACCTACGGACGCCGTTTTGAAACTGCAGCTACGCTATCTGTCGGAAGTGACGGGAACTTTGCGCGCTCACTCAGAAGGCTTCAATAAACGCACATGTAACGTTTCACATTAGTAGCATTGTTGCCGACTGAGAAAAAAAAATGCGATGCATTACTACCACAGCAGAAAACTAAATAAGTTACGAATTAAGTTTCATATATGTCCCAAAAAAATGAGATGAAACGAAAATGGCTAAATGTTTGTAAATGTGCAGATTCGTTTTCAGTTGAGTTGAAAATGCTCCTGTCTGTTCAATACATTTTACTGATTCGGATTATGAAAGGGATCTGAAAAATGAACTGTTAGAATATTTCTCGGAAAGGCAAGCTGTAAACCGATACTGTTCTAGCTCTACTTCCACTCTCCTCTGGTGCTAATTTAGGTCGTAGCAATGAGCCTAATAAAGAAAGAAATATTCGTGTACAGAGACGAAGCTACAGTACAGAAATACAAGGTAATTTGCAGGAAAATCTATTACCAACTACTGAAGAAATTACTATTACATAGAACGTTAACCGCAAAAACAAACACTGATCTGAATGCGCCAACAATCAGAAATTATGGAAACAGAAACAAAAGACTTTTGGCAAAAGAATGCAGATTCACAGGGTCGTTTCTCTCGACGTAGTGCTGAGTTATTGAAATCAAAACATGTTCAAAAAGTGATTCAGGGCTCTTTTCTGAGTGTCGGCAACAAATGGGTAAGTAAGGACGGCGTACTGTATCAAGTCATCTCAACATATTGCAAGGGCTGCGACGTTACGTTGCCTTCTTTATGGAGCGTATTGTTTTGTCAGAGACGCCTGGAAGTATCCTCTTCCTAATCAAGTCACTATTAAAAGTAAGACACGGGTAATTTAACATACTACCATGTTTCATTTATTTAAGGCTTATTGTTTTGAAAACCCAATCGAAATTACACGCAAAATTTAGAAAAGACATAGTTTGGAGACTACAGTATCATTCACCGACCACAGAAAAAAATAACCTAACTAATATAGCGCTTAATAACAATAACGATTCACTAAAACTCTTAAAAACTCTATTAATATTCATACCTGTCCGCCTGCTTAGCCGAGTGGTAATGTGCTTGCCTCCCATGCAGCGGACCTGGGTTCCATTCCAGACCGGGTTGGAGATTTTCTCCGCTCGTGGACTGGGTGTTGTGTTGTCCTCATCATCATTTCATCCTTATCACCGGCACGCAAGTCACCAACGTGGCGTCGACTGAAATACACTCGGCTGCCGAACTTTCCCGGCTGGGGCCTCCCGGCCGACAATGCCACACGCTCATTTCATTTCGTTCGACCAGCTTCGGCGTTCTCGAGATACTCTTTCACGGGCCCTGCGTAATAATAATCTGCTCTTTGTCAGATTCGCTTATCTCAATGGATTTACCCACTTCCAGCCCATATCTCCGCTACGGTGATCCCCTCTCCGAGTCTGCTCCTCTTACACACTTTCGTTACCGCGTCACTGTCCTAACGCCACCACCCGACATCCAACGTCCCAATGGGCAGTGCTCATAATGTTTTGGCATATCCGTGTATAATCAATAGTTGAACACTACAAGGAATAAAATAAAGTGAAAAAGAAGTTTATATCAGCAGGGATCGAATCCAGGTCCTCAAATTACCACTCGCCCACAGTGTCGTCATGACAGTGGGTCTTTAAAAAAAAGTCCTCATATTCCGCACTTGTTCAATACGCTACATGCAATTTTAACGAAAAATACTGACATGGTGCTGTGGGAAACATACCAGTTGCTGTGCTGGAAGGGATGACGTCACATCGGAACATGCGCAGTAGCAGTTAGCTGCATCTCTAAGTTGATCTTAGCGCGGCTGGACGTCATTTCAGCACTTGACGCCGGGTTATTGCGGAGGGAGCGCTACAAAACATCTTTTCGTCTGTTTTATCTGCATACCAGCATATATCAAAAGAGAAATCGTGCAATCTTAGTGTAATTGCCAGTTCACATTCAAACGGAAGTTGTGTGACTTTAGTGCTATTTCTGGCCCGCAAAAAAGGCCGTAATTTTGGTGCAGTCTCAGGATCGCATTCGAAGCGAAATGACATAGTTTTGGTGCGATATTTATAGTGTGTTGTAGAACATTAGCTCATGATAACGGGCCGAGACTGGTGGTCTTCATGGTGATTTGCGAACTTGGCACTCTGCAGCGGCTGTCTGCGGCATCTCGCTCGTAAACCACTCAGTTTCTTAATGGAAGTGGATGGGCGTAAAACAGCTGCGTTATCTCTGTTAGCAATAGTAGAAGAAAAGGGGAGGAAATCGCAAAGAAAATTCTGGATTCGTTAATGGTTTGAATAGCGAGTAATGTTGTACAACGATGTGACATACATACTAGTAGAAGTTGTTCGTTAACTCAATTGAACCTTCAGCCCATTTTCGGTTTTAAATTGAATATAGTTAAGGTATACTGTCTAATGTCACTTAGCACATCCATATTATCCATAGTCTCGATGAAGCGTTGAGTACAATACTTGCGAAGTAATGATCTTCTTCACATAAAGATCGAGGTTTATTTCATTATTTCATTTGAATAGAAGTTGCTCAGCATCATTGAAAAAGAAATATACCGACAAGATACTAACATAAGGCAGTCCATCAGATTTCTGGCCACTGGGGAAACTTTCCGGTAGGTGACTTTTGCAACAAGAATTGCAGCAAATACGTTATTTATAATAAATAACATCGATTACCGCAAGAAATGCTTCCGATAAATTAATAAGAAAGACTCATAGTACTGTATTTTACAAAACAATACGTGACATAACATTGAAAGGAGATGGGCGCAAAGTTGCTGCTTTTCGTTTCACAGCTCAGGTCGCTGTGTGTTGTGAGTGAATGCGCGAGATGAACTGCTTGGCCGCATCATGGACAATGCTGCCTGGTCTCATTAGGGAACGTGTAAAGCCACACAGACGAGGGACACGAAATGTTTTCCCAAAAGTGCAC
This sequence comes from Schistocerca americana, assembly GCF_021461395.2. Taxonomy (NCBI): domain Eukaryota; kingdom Metazoa; phylum Arthropoda; class Insecta; order Orthoptera; family Acrididae; genus Schistocerca; species Schistocerca americana. The sequence continues at coordinate 287,651,382 of NC_060121.1, read as the reverse complement.
CAGTTCGTTGAAGTTGACAGTGGGATCTTCGAACATTTATTGTGAACTGCACAACAGCTGTAATGTGAGGTACACCATAATCCTTAGGGGCGAATGTATTAAAAATACGCGTTTCTCAGTTGACACTTTGTAAAACGCGTGACGTAATGTTTATTTACCGTTGTACATGTTTACATGTGTGAACCCGACGATGTGTTGAGTAATACGGAAAATAAATAACAATTTATATGAAATGAGTTCCACCTCGGAAACCATTCGGAATAGGGCCTATGTCCGTATGAAGTTTTCCGCTTCATATAATCGCTCCTGTCGTTATCTCCGAATATTGGCCATTTCTCCTGGGACACCTCGTAGACGGCATATTGACTTCTCATTAAATTTAAATTATTAACGGCACTTAAGGTTTAGGGTCGTGTGAAATTCTGACGCAGGGGTTCACGACATAAACAAAGGAAGCCATCCGTGAATGCAGCATTGTCTGCTAATGAGCGTCTTTAATTTGAAAGCAGCAATTTAGAGGGAAACGATGAGGTGACTTCCCCTGGCTCAGGCTATCGACGATCTGTTGGGATACACTGTCGTGCGTGCCCTTATGGTAATGCGGGTGACCCGACAGTAAAGTTGTCCTTCCCTGCCGCTGCCTGCGGTGCGAACAATTGCGATAGCCCACGACCGATTGCCACGGTCACACCACGCCTCCCTCCCACCCACCACCTGCACTTGCGTAACTTCCCAGACGACAGAACTACAAATTCAACATTCGCTGTTTCTTCTTCATCCATGAAGCTTCTGGTATTCACTATATTGCTGTCAATTATAACATGCACTCACAAAAGGATGCAGCAGAGCATCTAGTTAAAAAAGAAGGAATTAAGACGTATGTGCCTACTAATGCAAAAAAAGAAGAAGAAAAATGGAATGCTGGTACTCGTATACTCCATAATTAAATAAGTGGTAAATTGCAGGATGGAATGTAACAATATTATGAAAAGGATAGTTGCTACTCATCATGCACTGGAGATGTTGAGTTGCAGATAGGCACAAGAAAAAGAGTGCTAGAAAGTGAACTTCCGGCCAACTAGGCCTTTGTCGGAAATAGCCAACAAACACATACACATTCATGCAAACGCAACTCACACACACATGACCACAGTCTGGCTTCAGTAATCAGAGACTGTGGACACGTCCGCGTCAGCTGCTTTTTCGTGTGTGTGTGTGTGTGTGTGTATGTAGTCCATTTCCGACGAAGACATAGTTGGCCGAAATCTTACGTTCGGACAGTCTTTGTGTTGTGCCTATCCGCGACTCAGCATCTCCGCTCTATGGTTAGTAGCGACTATCCTTTTCATAATATTGTTGACTGTGTTCTAGGGTTGCCATATCTAGCTGGGGCCTCGTTGTGACCCTCTGAGATCGGGATGTAGGAATAAAGTAAAAAAAATTTGTTTAATACAATTACCTTTTATTTAGAGCACAATTACATGGGGCGCTTGTGCGGGGCTGGTGCGCCGTATTTTTCGGAAGACTTCACCTTCGTCAACAAGTCTCTTTTCCCTCTGACGTGTTTATAAAACTCCATACAAGGTAGCCTGTAGTTAAACTGGCACTGTAAGATTTATTTCACAGTTCCTCACAGCAATCAATTCCTTTCATCAACCCACGAGGCCGATATCAGTGAAAATACTCTTTCTAGTGTGGCACTATGTGCGGGAACAGAAAAGTGATACTTTCTCTTTCTATCTCAAAGTGACTGTCTCTTCCCACTCTCAGGTATCTTCGTAAGCTTAGATAGCGTAAGTTTATTATACGGCAAACAGTCGACAGTAACACTTTAGTCATCGGATTACACGTCGCTATGCACTTCATGCCCTATATACCCGCAGTAAACACTTGAAACATTACTAAATTGCACTTTTTTTTGTACGTATTACGTTCAGAAAGAATCGTCATATCAGATCGCTATTCATATGGGAACTGCCCGATTCTACGACGTGGTGCTGCTTGAACAGTTCCAGCCCCATACTACCGGAGAAGTCTGGTATTTTCTCGAATGATGGCGCTAGATATAGAAGATGCTTATGTCGTCGATACAAGATATGCAACATGCAACGCCATCTATGAGACGGCCTTGTCAACATAAACTTGTTGGCATAAATAAAGCCGGCCGGAGTGGCCTAGCGGTTCTAGGCGCTATAGTCTGGAACCGCACGACCGCTACGGCCGCAGGTTCGAATCCTGCCTCGGCCATGGATGTGTGTGTTGTCCTTAGCTTAGTTAGGTTTAAGTAGTTCTAAATTCTAGGGGACTGATGACCACAGCAGTTAAGTCCCATAGTGCTCAGAGCCATTTGAACATAAATAAAGCTAACTGAGGCTGCATTTACATGTTGCGCTAGCATATGGCGTTACTTCAGTACTTGAGGAGGAGGAGATTAATCTTTAGTGCCCCGTCGACAACAAGATCATCAGAGACCGAGCACAAGCTCGGATTAGGGAACGATGAAGGTGGAAATCAGCGCTGCCCTTTCAAAACAACGATCGCGGCTTCAGTACTTGAACCACGCTCGTATCAGTATTTAGCACAAGCGGGACAAATTTGGGTCTTTTCGGGATGCTGGAACAAGATGGTCCATAACGGTGATGGTCTCGATATATCGGGACGGATGGCAATCCCACTATGCTCGAAAAGCAGAGGGATCGATATGGTTTTTGATGTTTGCCATGCGGCAGAGAAATTGCAGTGTTTCACACTGACTCGTTCGTTGAGTTGGAGATATTTAAACGAAAGTCTTGTGAACCATCACATACATTCATAAAATGTATCTTAAGAAGACACATTGTTACACCATATTGTTAATGTCATCCTAAAATATGTTGCGTAATTTTACTACGAAAAAAGCAAGTAGCTGTGAATTTTCCTTCACTTGGCTGTAGTAAGAGGAAAAATCTGTCTGGTTCTTATTCAAGCATAAGGAATTTAACTGTTCCAGCTTATTCACCAGAGTGCTTTTAACGTCTTTTACAGTTTCGTAGAAATACTCAGCCTAGACTGCTAAGATCCGATGCCTTCAGAACAGTACCACCCTACGAGCTGTTTACTTATTTAGTAGTTCTGCATAATATTCTTTTATCGGACCTGGAAATGACTTCCACGTTCTATAGATCGGACCCTCATAAGTGTGATTCTATAACAAAGGACGGAGATTGCGCTAGCAATACTTCTAAGGCTACTGTCAACAAATGCCTAACGAATCGCGGACGTCGATTCTGAATCACCTCTTTAATCAAGGGGTCCAGACCGATCGGCGGTACCCTAGAATTGCTCCAGCGAGCGTTTTGTAAACACTATTCTTTGAGAATCTTGCGTGGATTTGCTTGGGTGTCTTCTGGTAATTCCCACTGCGCCATATGTCTTCCTCTCGGCTACGTTAAATTGCTGCAGGCTCCTATTCTAAGTTACCTGGCGGTTAAGACTGGTCGCCACTTATAGTCAAAAAGTACTCATCTATTCTATTTACACGCATTACTCTACAATTCTTTATGTAGAGGTCCAGCTGTCAGTCTCAACAGGACTCACTAATTATTTTTAAATCCTTCTGTGTTTCGTAACAATTTTATAACGATATAACCTCCCTGTGGACTTTGATGTGTCCAGCTGTTGCCAGCTAAGCCCCCAACCAAGCCATAGTGGTACAGAACACTACTTTCTCAGCACCATGCTATCCTTACATAAAACCTGTATAGATTTTCAGAAAGCGGGTTTAATATTCCACCAAATTGGCGGAGCCCATGCTACTTACGGACAGCAAATGGAATGTTGAATTAGAAACCCATACCAATCATGTGGAGCTAAACTACCTGCTATGTGGTCAACCTGCCCCTCCGTAACCGGCAGATGTTTTGTAAGCGGTCGTCGTTGCAAATCCGAAGAGCCACTTGTTTAGGAGTCTCCGTAGAGTACACAGCTAGTTACGCAAGCTCGGATGACGCAATAACCTTTCAAGGTGCAGTCTAGGTCGGAGTTCCACCAATAGAGAAAGGCTGCGTGACTCCCACGTCCCTGCTAATTATTGCGTGTGGCTGAAAGACACATAATGGCGCATTGTCTGTGACACGGCACACAGTGTAAGCTCCTATAGTCCGATGCTTTTTCCCGCATTAAAACATGCATTTATAAAAGTGTCGGTATGCACCGGAAACGGTAAGAGGAAATAAAGTTGGAACGGCGGACGGAGGGTCTGACCTTAAAGAGGTGCGGTGCTCGTTGACCTGCAGCGTCAGTTATCAAGCGGAAATATCAGTTGACAACAATGTAATTACTCCCTCAAGAGCAGGAAAGCCACGGGTTAGTGCAGGTCATTCTGGACTACTCCTTGTCGCACAGTAAGCGTGTATGCTTTCTTTAACTTAGAGCATATTATACAGCGAAGAGCCAAAGAAACTAGTACACCTGTCTAATATCGTGTAGGGCCACAGAGCACGCAGAAGTGCCGCAACACGACGTGGTATGCACTCGAATAATGTCCGAAGTAGTGCTGTAGGGAATTGGCTCTATGAATCCTGCGGGGCTGTCCATAAATCCGTAAGAGTACGAGGGGGTGGAGCTCTCTTCTGAACAGCATGTTGCAAGGCAGCCCAGATATTAATAATGTTCATCTTGATAACCTGCCATTGTAACAGTAGTAACCTATCTGACAACTGCGCCAGACACTTGTGTCAAGAGGCAAAATGAAAGATTTCAGACTTCAACAATCTCCGTTCGCACAGCTGTAACAGGCTTATTCGTTAACGTCTTGAAAGTCAGAAGAGTGTACCTGGAGCCATTCGGTAGTAATTATGGACGTGTAGGGTGTCGCATTGTCCTGCTGGAATTGCCCGTCCGTCGGAATGCACAATGGACGTGAATGGATGCGGGCGATCAGAGAGGATGCTTGTGTACGTCTCACCTGTCAGAGTCGTATCTAGACGTATCAGAGGTCTCATCTCACGGTAACTGCACACGCCTCACATCGTTACAGAGCCTCCACCAGCTTGAACAGACCCCTGCTGATATGCAGGATCCATGGATTCACGAGGTTGTCTCCATACTCGTACACGTCCATCCGCTTGACGCAATTTGAAAAGACGCTCGTCCGACCGTGCAACATGTTTCCATCCATCAACAGTCCAAAGTCGGTATTGATGGGCCCAGGTGACCCCTAAACCTTTGTATCGTGCAGTTATCAGGGGTACACGAGTGGACCTTCGTCTCCCACAGCCCATGCCGATGATGTTTCGTCGAATGATTCGCACGCTGCCACTTGTTGATGGCCAAGTATTGAAATCTAGAGCAATTTGCGAAAGGGTTGAACGATTCTTTTCAGTTATCGCTGGTCCCGTTCTTGCAGGATCTTTTTCCGGCCGCAGCGGCATCGGAGATTTGATGTTTTACAGGATTCCTGATATTTACGGTACACTCGTACTATGGTCGTACGGAAAAATCCCCACTTCGTCGCTGCCTCGGAGCTGCTGTGCCCCACCGCTCGTGTACCATCTGTAACACCACGTTTAAACTCACGCACATATTGACAACCTGCCATTTTAGCAGCAGTAACCGATCTGACAACTGCGCCAGACAGTTGTGTCAACAGGCAAAATGAAAGATTTAAGACTTAAACAATCTCTGTTCGCACAGCTGTAACAGGCTTATTCGTTAACGTCTTGAAAGTAACTTCGATGTTCCGGAAGCATGTGCCGCAGCATGGACCCCTTAAAGGGCTAATATGCGTCTACAGAACATGTAAACTTGTGGTACTCCCTTCAAGAACGATTTTTCAGGACAGAAACTGGTGAAGATATCTTTGTCAGGGGATACATGCTCTAAATCGGCTAAAAAAATCGAAATTTCTTCCCATACATATTTTTAACGGTTTTGTTGAATGATGTATTATGAAATCTGTGAATGGGTTTGCTTCCCCGCAGCCTTTCCCCCTTCCCTCTCCCCTTCCATAAATCAGTGAATATGTTTGCTTGCCCTCTCCGCCAACAGTGAGTAAATAGACTTGTTTGCCCCCTCCTACTAAAACAATAGCTGGTATCCCACTGAATGGGCTTCGTTTTTCACGTCTGTTTACACAAAAGTAAGTGACACAGCATCTTCATAGGCCGAAGTTTAAAGAAGTTTAGCTAACTTTTTAAAGTATCTGCCTGAAGAGTAACTTCTCTTTAATGACCACCTCACTTTAAACCAGACAAAACACTGTAGTAAGAATTCTCTTCATTCGGTACACAGCTTTAATTGAATTTAATTCCGGGAGGACCTTTCCTGCTTAGCGGGGACTGTAGATCAATCAGGACCGTTTCCAGCCCACTCTTTTACAACAGAATATGCGCGCAATCTAAGAGCAACATTTTCTAACACAGAAAGCACCGTTTGTCTGCTGCCCTGAGTATACTGCCGGCGGTTTAAGCACCGGTGTCAACCGAATCTCTGTTTGCGTTTCATTTACCCAATACGAAGGCAGCTTAAAAACAGTGGCGGCTCGTGAGTAGACATTCTGGGTGTTCACAAATTTTTAGATTCAGATAAATTTGGATGTGTTAAATTAATAGCAACTTCTGTATAACCTTATGCTTATCCACAAGTTTATACAATTACAGCACTGCTAATGATAATAATAATTAGACACATAGCTTATCTGACAAAGGTAAGAATAGTTTTGTGGAATTTTGTTGTTTTTTACTTAATTAAGTACAGATTAGGGCAATAACGAGATAATGTGTAAGCATTCGCAACTCACCGTACCGTGTAAGTGGGGGTTTTCGTGCTTTTCCATTTTTTTCGGACACATGTACAAGACGTTCAAAAATTTACTTCCAGGGTGAAAATCAGTTGTTCTTACGCTGCACGCACACAACAACTTGTGCTAACTGTACGCTTCCCTTATTAAATGATCGCTTGTAATCACGCTTATTTGATTTCGTCACTCAGTCATAGGATCTATTCTTGGAGTCCCTAGTTCTTTTGCGGCTAACTTTTTCTGACAATTAACTTCAACATTCACAGAATGATATTTTCACTCTGCAACGGACTGTGCACTGATGTGAAACTTCCTGGCGGATTAAAGTTGTGTGCCGGACCGGGACTTGAACTCGGGACCTTTGCCTTTCGCGGACAAGTGCTCTGCCGACTGAGCTATCCAAGCAAGACTCACGACGGGTCCTCACGGCTTTACTTTTCTGTTATCATTTTAAATAGATTCACATTGTTCACACTGCGCACCAAAGCCGATTCCCGCACAGCAAACAACCAACTCCACCCACAAAGTCCGCAGCTCGTGGTCGTGCGGTAGCGTTCTCGCTTCCCGCGCCCGGGTTCCCGGGTTCGATTCCCGGCGGGGTCAGGGATTTTCTCTGCCTCGACTGGTTGTTGTGTGATGTCCTTAGGTTAGTTTGGTTTAAGTAGTTCTAAGTTCTAGGGGACTGATGCCCATAGATGTTAAGTCCCATAGTGCTCAGAGCCATTTGAACCATTTTTTGAACCACCCACAAAATGCCGTTTGTGGAAATGATCAAACGCAAGTATCAATGTCTACCAACATGGTTACTTGACTAGAACGCAAATGAGGCGCTGAGATCCATAAGGGCCTAAAGGACACCGCCCTAGATCCCATTTTTAAGCGAATATCACAGAAACCAGTGATACAGCTTTTCGCGAGTTTTCATATAGACAGTGTGGGCCTACAGTGCAGATAAACCTCTCACCACAAGATCAACAGATTTCAGAAGCATGAATACTACACTCTCACAATCGACGGCTCAAATGTATAACTGTATGATAAAACTCATAACGTAATGTTCTGTAATTCATTCAGAAACTCAGAAAATAGGTTTATTATCAGTACAACTTTAACATATACTGATATCCAATCTTATTTTACTACATAGCGAGTGAATTAGCGCATCAGAGGAGTGTCTAGTAGGTTCGATGCCTAGCGAAAGGGAATACAAGTCTGACGTGGTGTACAACCACCTGCTGGCACTGACGTAAGCTTCTAAATGAGTGACAAGGGCTAGCTGCGCACATCGTGAACCGTGCACCTTATTTATCAAATACGTATGCATTTGGTCTGCAAGGCAGTTACGTCGCGGGAGTTGCGCATGTGCAGAAGCTCCTTAAAACGTACACAACTGAAGGTGTGCTCGCGACCCTTGTGCCAAGTTTGATGGTCTCTAGAGGAGCAGCTGCGCGGTAGATTTAAGTGCTATATCTTTCAAATTGCTGCAGCTATGTTACGTTTAACAGCATTCAAAGAAAAATAACCGATAAATCCGCAAGGCATCGAAATTTAGGGTACTCACATGCTCTTGTGCTCTTACACAGCAGCCGCCACTGCTCAAATACGAATTATAGCGAACAGAGAGTATACTATTCTTAATTTCGTTAGTTCTTCTCCGAGTGTGATTTGGTGTATCTGTTCCACATATCCAAGCGAACTGCATAGAGAATCCATACCTGAAACGAGCATATAGATCTACGTTTCCCGAGAGCTCGCTGAACTACGAATAAACATGAAATGTAGAAATCAGAAGGAATGGACGGAGAATCGTGGCGGCTAGCAAGTCAGGGAATTATGGCAATGCGAACGTTGAAAACTTGTGCCGGACCGGATCTCTAACCCGGATTTACGGCTTCTCATGAGCCGTTGCCTTAACCGCTTCGGCCATCCGGACACGGCCTCTGAGCGACACAAATTTCCAACTTATCGCAGGTTGCAGTGCAGCGTCACCTGTCCATTCAAGTCACTACTCGCAAATACTGATTCTCATAGGAGTGCAGACGATATTTGTGGATTGTCACTGAAATAGACGTCGACAAGCTGTCTCTTTATTTTTTCATAAACGTCTATATCTGCGCGGTGTCTGTTCTATCAGACATGTCCGACAGAACAGACAACACTCAGATGTATATATTTCCCTAAACTACGTTAGCAACATTGCAGAGTGGTTCCTACAAGAAAGTAAATGGTTCATATGGCTCTGAGCACTATGGGACTTAACTACTGAGGTCATCAGTCCCCTAGAACTTAGAACTACTTAAACCTAACTAACATAAGGACATCACACACATCCATGCTCGAAGCAGGATTCGAACCTGCGACCGTAGCGGTCACGCGGCTCCAGACTGTAGCGCCTAGAACCGCACGGCCACTCCGGCCGGCTACAAGAAAGTAAACGAATAATCATATCCCTCTGGAGATATTAATGAGGACTGTAGGGAAACTCGTCATTATTCTCCATCTAAATCCGGTAGCGTTAGTTGTATGTCAGCAGTGACATATGTCAGTATGTATACGTTTGCTGACGAAGAGATGGTCTATGAGCAGCTATATGTGGGATCACCGAATGCAGTGGAAGAGCGGCACAACGATGGTATGCTATGGTGAGCAGTTCTCGCAGCGAATGATAACCACATCACAGACGAGGGTCGAGGCATTACTCTGTGTTCTCTGTTTTGAAGAGAGCAAGCCACAGCCTTTCCACAGTTGTGCAGGTGTCTTGGCAGAAATTGTTAACTGGAGTAACAAGTAGAATAAATCATCATTACTTTAGTGCTCTGTAAAGAACTACCAGAGACCACAGATCTGTTATAGCAAAATACTCAGAAAATACCGCGAAATAACGTCAGAGATTTTTTTTTCCGGTGTTCGGGTTCGTCCCGCAACTGCACAGGTTGCTTCTATATTGAACTACTCTACAAGGGCATATCCTCAGCTCACGGGGCTCGATGTATAACAAAAGGCCCAGCAGCCGCACTCCGTGTTGTGGACAGGAGTCGCGAGCACCACAAGGTAAACAGTAGGAGGAGGGCGGGGCCGATATGGAGTAGCGCACGCTTGTCGTGCCCGCCCTGTTAATTTGTTGTGTGGAGCGCCAGCACGCCACTTAGCCGAGTCAACACCAACAGGGTGGGTGGACCGGCTGCCCGGCGCACGTGAAGGTGCGGCTCGCCGGGGGCGAACACGAGGTGTCGCCACCGTGCCGCCCCCGCAATTATCCGACTGTCGCCTTACCTCACACCTCCGCCTCCTAGTGACACCTCACTTCCACTGCTTCGTTATGGCGCCTTAGTTACCTATTAATACACTCCTGGAAATGGAAAAAAGAACACATTGACACCGGTGTGTCAGACCCACCATACTTGCTCCGGACACTGCGAGAGGGCTGTACAAGCAATGATCACACGCACGGCACAGCGGACACACCAGGAACCGCGGTGTTGGCCGTCGAATGGCGCTAGCTACGCAGCATTTGTGCACCGCCGCCTTCAGTGTCAGCCAGTTTGCCGTGGCATACGGAGCTCCATCGCAGTCTTTAACACTGGTAGCATGCCGCGACAGCGTGGACGTGAACCGTATGTGCAGTTGACGGACTTTGAGCGAGGGCGTATAGTGGGCATGCGGGAGGCCGGGTGGACGTACCGCCGAATTGCTCAACACGTGGGGCGTGAGGTCTCCACAGTACATCGATGTTGTCGCCAGTGGTCGGCGGAAGGTGCACGTGCCCGTCGACCTGGGACCGGACCGCAGCGACGCACGGATGCACGCCAAGACCGTAGGATCCTACGCAGTGCCGTAGGGGACCGCACCGCCACTTCCCAGCAAATTAGGGACACTGTTGCTCCTGGGGTATCGGCGAGGACCATTCGCAATCGTCTCCATGAAGCTGGGCTACGGTCCCGCACACCGTTAGGCCGTCTTCCGCTCACGCCCCAACATCGTTCAGCCCGCCTCCAGTGGTGTCGCGACAGGCGTGAATGGAGGGACGAATGGAGACGTGTCGCCTTCAGCGATGAGAGTCGCTTCTGCCTTGGTGCCAATGATGGTCGTATGCGTGTTTGGCGCCGTGCAGGTGAGCGCCACAATCAGGACTGCATACGACCGAGGCACACAGGGCCAACACCCGGCATCATGGTGTGGGGAGCGATCTCCTACACTGGCCGTACACCACTGGTGATCGTCGAGGGGACACTGAACAGTGCACGGTACATCCAAACCGTCATCGAACCCATCGTTCTACCATTCCTAGACCGGCAAGGGAACTTGCTGTTCCAACAGGACAATGCACGTCCGCATGTATCCCGTGCCACCCAACGTGCTCTAGAAGGTGTACGTCAACTACCCTGGCCAGCAAGATCTCCGGATCTGTCCCCCATTGAGCATGTTTGGGACTGGATGAAGCGTCGTCTCACGCGGTCTGCACGTCCAGCACGAACGCTGGTCCAACTGAGGCGCCAGGTGGAAATGGCATGGCAAGCCGTTCCACAGGACTACATCCAGCATCTCTACGATCGTCTCCATGGGAGAATAGCAGCCTGAATTGCTGCGAAAGGTGGATATACACTGTACTAGTGCCGACATTGTGCATGCTCTGTTGCCTGTGTCTATGTGCCTGTGGTTCTGTCAGTGTGATCATGTGATGTATCTGACCCCAGGAATGTGTCAATAAAGTTTCCCCTTCCTGGGACAATGAATTCACGGTGTTCTTATTTCAATTTCCAGGAGTGTAATTATGAGCGTATGGCATTGATGGCCGGGAGACCCCTCGCGGGGCGGTTCGGCCTCCGCTCCACAAGTTCTTTAACGCCACTACGCGACTTCAACTGAATGAGGATAAATTGGTGAGGAAAGACACACAACACCCAGTCATCTCGAGGCAGAGAAAATCCCTGATCCCCCCGGGAATCGAACCCGGGACCCCGTGCGCGGGAAGCGGGAACGCTACCGCAAGACCACGAGCCGTGGACAGTTACCTATTTATATCACAGTGTGGTGTAAGAGAGAACTTGAAAGCTATAACACGATCAGGTTAAATTAATAAAACAACTGTGCCGCTACAGGCTGTCCTTTGTTGCAGACACTTTTACGTGAAAATTGGTCTCTTGTCTGAACGAGAAATCAGTATGAGTCGTTGATACTGGACTAAAAGCTCATTTATCTACCCCATCACTCAGACGTCTTATCTAAGGTCCTTTCAGTAGCAGGAACCCGATTCTGGACTGATATTTCTCACTACATCAGAGAACTAAATAATTGCAACTCTGAAAGATAGCTTATACCTTATTAAAACCACGTAATTTTCGCCTTTGTTCTGCACGCACCCTTTATCCCCCATATTTAGCACGAGACATTCATTATTTTCCAAAGTAACTAGCTGGCCTGAATTTCCCTCCACCTCAACATGCTATGATGCCAAATTTCACTTGTGTGCACCTATAAATACGTTTTGCATCTACTATCACTACTGTTGTCGCTATTACTAGAAGATTTAGTAATGTCCCTTCTATTATTGCTACTAGTTACTTAGTCTGTATTATTATTCGAAAAGGCTTTAGATAAATTCAAATCTTATTTAAAATCATTGTTATTTCTGTTAGTGTCATCTTATGAGTTTTTTTTGTTCGTTTTAGAAAGAAATACTATTCAATACACAGCAACCACCATTAGACAAAGAAATGAAAAAAAAAGGATTGTCAGACTGCACTACTGTACTCGGAGTCGCAAGCGGGCGACTTTCTTCTGTGCAAGATTCAGCGCAAATCTTAATGTTTATCGGTCATTTAATGGTCTGTGTGTATCCGCGGTCACAGTTGGTGGTAACGACAGTGAAGTGTCACTTCCACAGTTTATTCCTGGATGCAGTTCTGTTCTTGCCCAGGTGGGAGGGCTTCCGAAAGGAGAGGCTAAGCAGAAATGTTCTCAAGTCGATAAAACCACAAGTGTTCTCTTGCTGTAACTGCTGTTGTTTGCAAGACAGAAGTGGTCTGGACGAAACTTCTGTACGTCGACATGCTGGAATGTGCCCATGTGGTGGCGATTCTCCTGATGACCCTGGTTTGTTCTCTTAGCGTTGGCAACTACTTGGTGGCTGTGCCTGCAAGCTGGTAGAATTTTACAGGTAGCGTAGGTTTCAAAGAGGTCAACAGCCCCACCGCAGTGGATATTCCGGTGCCCGTCAACTCACTGAAGCTAAGCAGTGTCGTGTGTGGTTGGCACTTAAATTGGTGGCCATCGAGTCGGCGATGCGCTGTTGACCTAATGGGGTGTGCTCAGCCTCGTCATGCCAGTTTAGGAGCTGGTTCACCGAGTGATAGCAGCTCCAAGTCGTGAAAACTGGCAACGGCCGGCAGAGCAGTGCGCTGAACCTACGGCCCTCCATACCCGCAACCAATGATGCCAGTCGGCTGAGGATGATACGGTGGTCAGTCGGTACCTTCGGGCTTTCCGAGGCCTGATCAGAGTTTAGAGTAGCCTTTAAACAACTTGTGATGAGCCTGCACGTTAGCAACTACGTCTGCCGAGATAGATTTGTACCAGAGTGGACGCGCATACTCTACACCAGTGTAACGTGTTGCTAGTGCCGTCGTTCTCAGGGTTTGTGGCCGAGAGCCCCACGTGCTACCCCTAATTGTACCGAGGATACTTTTCTGGCTTCCACCTCTATTATCGATATCGCAATGCTGTCTGTAATTTGATTAATATCGTACTAAAATTATTGTCATTCTATAAGTAACTGATTTACAAGCATTGCATGTGTAAAACAGTAGTCCGATGTAAGAGAGGAGCTGAATGCCGTAACCTAATCAAGTTAAATAAAGCATCCCGTTACCGACTATTTTGACTGTGGATACGTCTAGGGCCGGCCAGAGTGGCCGAGCGGATCTAGGCGCTACAGTCTGGCACCGCGCGATCGCTACGGTCGCAGGTTCGAATCCTGCCTCGGGCATGGATGTGTGTGATGTCCTTAGGTTGGTTAGTTTTAAGTAGTTCTAAGTTCTAGGGGACTGATGACCTCCGAAGTTAAGTCCCATAGTGCTCAGAGCCATTTGAACCAATTTTGATACGTCAAGGCGGCAGTCGGCCACCAGCTAAAACAAACAAGAACTTATTCGGCATCGGGGAGGAGAGATGTGCGGGGGAACAAGCTCCACATACCTTGCCGCCTACATCCTAAATTGGAACTTCTGCGAAAGGAGAACTGACGCGTGGTGACAGCAATTTTCGATGCTTTTTGGGCTTACAGGGAGCCGAACTCGCAACCTGTGATGCATCTTCACTCATGTCTAAAATGCAGTCAACAAACATCGCTCAACACAAAGGACAATCGAACGCGTAAGGATTGGCAGTGCAGTATATCACGTGGCACAAGCTCACCCTCTCGTGGTATCTTACGCAACCACGGTTCAAAACACCCCAACTTCGAAAATGATATGTGTCTTCTGTAGCAATAAACACCTAATACGACCGTGTACAATTCACAGCCATTTGATACAGTACGTCGAGCGAAACAGCAAGTGGTTGAGTGTGAGAGGGGAGGAAGCGCAGGAGGTTGCGACCAATCTGTGTGTTGTGGTGAATACCACGAGGAACCACGAAAACAGACCATAAAGTTCGTACTCAAAATAATGACTAGCCATGCACATACGCGGAGTGGCTGAGCGGTTCTAGGCGCTTCAGTGTGGAACCGCGCGACCGCTACGGTCGCAGGTTGGAATCCTGCCTCGCGCATGGATGTGTGTGCTGTCCTTAGGTTAGTTAGGTTTAAGTAGTTGTAAGTTCTGATGACCTCCACTGCTAAGTCCCATAGTGCTCAGAGCCCTTTGAAACATTTGAACATGCACATCCGATAACGTAGAGAGGTACACTCCTGGAAATTGAAATAAGAACACCGTGAATTCATTGTCCCAGGAAGGGGAAACTATATTGACACATTCCTGGGGTCAGATACATCATATGATCACACTGACAGAACCACAGGCACATAGACACAGGCAACAGAGCATGCACAATGTCGGCACTAGTACAGTGTATATCCACCTTTCGCAACAATGCAGGCTGCTATTCTCCCATGGAGACGATCGTAGAGATGCTGGATGTAGTCCTGTGGAACGGCTTGCCATGCCATTTCCACCTGGCGCCTCAGTTGGACCAGCGTTCGTGCTGGACGTGCAGACCGCGTGAGACGACGCTTCATCCAGTCCCAAACATGCTCAATGGGGGACAGATCCGGAGATCTTGCTGGCCAGGGTAGTTGACTTACACCTTCTAGAGCACGTTGGGTGGCACGGGATACATGCGGACGTGCATTGTCCTGTTGGAACAGCAAGTTCCCTTGCCGGTCTAGGAATGGTAGAACGATGGGTTCGATGACGGTTTGGATGTACCGTGCACTATTCAGTGTCCCCTCGACGATCACCAGTGGTGTACGGCCAGTGTAGGAGATCGCTCCCCACACCATGATGCCGGGTGTTGGCCCTGTGTGCCTCGGTCGTATGCAGTCCTGATTGTGGCGCTCACCTGCACGGCGCCAAACACGCATACGACCATCATTGGCACCAAGGCAGAAGCGACTCTCATCGCTGAAGCCGACACGTCTCCATTCGTCCCTCCATTCACGCCTGTCGCGACACCACTGGAGGCGGGCTGCACGATGTTGGGGCGTGAGCGGAAGACGGCCTAACGGTGTGCGGGACCGTAGCCCAGCTTCATGGAGACGGTTGCGAATGGTCCTCGCCGATACCCCAGGAGCAACAGTGTCCCTAATTTGCTGGGAAGTGGCGGTGCGGTCCCCTACGGCACTGCGTAGGATCCTACGGTCTTGGCGTGCATCCGTGCGTCGCTGCGGTCCGGTCCCAGGTCGACGGGCACGTGCACCTTCCGCCGACCACTGGCGACAACATCGATGTACTGTGGAGACCTCACGCCCCACGTGTTGAGCAATTCGGGGGTACGTCCACCCGGCCTCCCGCATGCCCACTATACGCCCTCGCTCAAAGTCCGTCAACTGCACATACGGTTCACGTCCACGCTGTCGCGGCATGCTACCAGTGTTAAAGACTGCGATGGTGCTCCGTATGCCACGGCAAACTGGCTGACACTGACGGCGGCGGTGCACAAATGCTGCGCAGCTAGCGCCATTCGACGGCCAACACCGCGGTTCCTGGTGTGTCCTCTGTGCCGTGCGTGTGATCATTGCTTGTACAGCCCTCTCGCAGTGTACGGAGCAAGTATGGTGGGTCTGACACACCGGTGTCAATGTGTTCTTTTTCCATTTCCAGGAGTGTATTTAAACTGTATTCATGATATGACTCTTCTTCGAATATTGTGTTTCTTATATGTAAACATGACAGTGGACTAATGATGTGCGTTCTCTTATGTGCAGACAGCGGAGGCGGCGAGGGCCCCAAGCTGAAGTGCAACCTGCGCAAGCACAAGCCCAACCGCAAACCTCGCACGCCCTTCACGACGCAGCAGCTGCTGTCGCTGGAGAAGAAGTTCCGCGAGAAGCAGTACCTGTCCATCGCCGAGCGCGCAGAGTTCTCCTCCTCGCTGCACCTCACCGAGACACAGGTGAGACGACCACTTGCGCTGCCACTTTACGTAAGTCAAACCACCGAAACGTAGTGCCAAACACTGCGGAATCCTCAATTACACATGCATTCTGAACATCGTAGGGTTTCTGCTTCTGCACTATCTGAGCAAAAGTATCCGGACACCTATTAGTGGACATTAAAATGGGTTCGCCTTTATAACGGTTTGAACTCTGCTGAGAATACTTCCCGTGGGGTGTCTGAATCTGTATGGAGGAATGGCAACCCATTCTTCCTCAAGATTCCAAACCAGGGAAGGTAGTAATGTTGGACACTGGCCTCCGACGAAAAGTCGACTTTCTAACCCATCTCACAATTGTTCCATTTTGTTCACGTCGGGACTCTGGGCAGGCCAGTCCATTAAGCAATGATATTCTCGACAAACCATTGCCTCATAGACGCTGCTTTATAACAGGGTCCATCGTCATGCTGATACAATCACCGCCTCCGAACAATTACTGTACTGATCAAGGACACAGTGCTGTAAAATATCCTTCCGCATTTAGCTTTTTCTTGTGTAATAACGAGACCACACCTGAACCACGAGGAACACCTCCATACCGTAACTCCACCACCTCAATTGTACTTCGCTGTTGGCACTACATATGATGCCAGGGTAATGGTCTCCAGGGATTCACCAAACCCAAAACCCCCCTCCCCCCATCGAGCTGCCACAGAGTTAGCTTGGTTGGTCACTCCAAATCATTCGTTTCCAGCCATTGGCGTCGCCCTTTACACCAAATCAAGCGCCTCTTAGCATTGACTACAATGACTATAGTTATGTGCGATTCATGAGAAGCTGCTCCACCTTTGTAACCCATTTTTTTTAACTTCCCACGCACAGTCCATTGGTAGAATTTAGAAACTCTCGAATGATTGCACCTACAGACTTCATGCGAATGTTTAGAACCACCTTCCGCTATGCTCGTCTGTTCCTGTCCATTAGTACATATTCTTGGTTTAGCTGACCAGCCGGAGTGGCCGAGCGGTTCTAGGCGCTACAGTCTGGAACCGCGCGACCGCTACGGTCGCAGGTTCGAATCATGCCTCGGGCATGGATGTGTGTGATGTCCTTAGGTTAGTTGGGTTTAAGTAGTTCTAAGTTCTAGATGACTGATGACCTCAGCAGTTAAGTCCCATAGTGCTCAGAGCCAATTGAACCAATTGATTGGTTTAGCTGGGGTTGTTCCTTCCCGCTTCCACTTCACAGTCACGTCACCGACAGTCGACTTGGGCAGCTTAATGAGCGATGAAATATCGCTAATGCCTGTGTTACGTGGCATCCAATAATGTCCACATTCCAAGTTACTCAGTTTTCTTGACCAACCCATTCTCCTGTTACTCTGCTTCTCTAGTGACAACGCAATACCCCCGCCTTCTTTTATACTGGCGTGTTCACCTTTCGTGGCACCTGGTTATCAGTTCCACATTACACTGCGGTGTCTGGATACCTTTGATAAGATTCCTCCGTATTTTCTTGCTCTGTGTAAACTTAAAATAATTATGAACCTGCCTGCTCATTTAGAGCCTTCGAGGAAGCTATGTTTACAGTGTTGCCGTTTAATACATTGCTGACATACAAAAGAAAGTAGAAAGTTTCTCGACCTGCCAGAAAGATAAAGTTTCTTACTAAGAACATTACTTACTCCACTTTCAGGTCAAAGAGCTGCATCCAATGTTGCTCCCAGCGAATAAATTCCATCTCTGAAGTGCGGATTCTTGAGCTCTGCGCTGTGACCAACCTAAAGCTTCAGGTACCCTCTTCAGTCGAGTCAAACACGTTTTCTAGCCTAGTTTTTTTTTAGATGTGACAAGGGGCAGAGTCTGAGACATGTAGGACGATGAGTAGAGTGGATGCTCCAACAACTGAAACATCAAATACCTTATTTTCACCCAACCAAAGTACCTTTGAGGCCAAGATTATTGCACTGACAAAATCCAGACCTCTCTTCGCCTATTTTTTCATGTTGCTCATGCAGAAGACTTCCACAGTATACGCATGTGCTGTTTTAGCATTTGCAAAGTAATACATGAGAATAATCCTTTTTCACTAAACACTGGCTGTAGCATTTCTGGTAGATGAAATTACCGTTAGGCAAGGAGTCATAGGCTTCAAAGGACTGCTTAGAAGGATATATTACAGACTTAAAACTACCGTAAGCTACCGTAGACCATCACGAGTAAGCGCAGTCTCGGGTTTGCAGCCTAGGTCAGTTAAGACCATAGCAGCGTTACCTTTACGTTAGGTGTGTTTCATACCTATTAGGTGTTGCCTCATTTCGATCACATTGTTTGCGTACGCGATCAGTGCCTTACTAGATTCCTCTTGAAACTGGAAGCACTGAACCATATAGAAACTGAGTGAGGGTATATAAAGGTCCGCATAATCTAAGGAGCATTTTCGTTCTACATAGTTATCTTCCGGTCAGTTACTGAAAAATAAACAGTATGTATTGCGAGATCAAAATTTTCAGTGTTTAATGCAGTTTTATTCGGAAACTGTTGATTTGTAACGTGAAACCGAGGGATGTTGAAGTAAAAATAAAAAAGGAATACTAATTAATCGTACAGCTCTATAAAACGCAATTTCCATAAAAAAAGTAAAATTAAAAAGAACACTACAAAACAAAAACATATCAAACATTACTTCAATACTTCGTCGAGTTATGTAAAACCGTTTCTGTTATTCATAAAAAACGTTCGCACTTACCAGTAATAAGAGGAAACTCTTGCCTTTGATCATGATGAAAACGTTCTATTGAGGACAAAATAACAGCCATAATTATATGGATTGTTTAAGCTTGTGCATGTAAACTGTACTTGAATCAGAAGTAATTGCTTTGGTCACATATAAGAACAAAAGTTGGCACATCAAATAATTTTTATTACCTATAATAAGCACTTTATGTTTTGGAAGGATATAAAATGCACAGTGGAATGACACAGAACGATGTTCGATTCTAATTATGTGCAAAACAAACAAACAAAAAGCAAAGAAAAGTCGTCGGCTCCCAGTTTCAGCCGCACATTCATTTATGTTTCTTTCCATACCAAAGCTACTGATACCATTGATAATCCGGCAGTTTACTATGTCATTTGTGTATCGTACCTAAATTACCGAATCGTAATTTTGGTCGATTACGGATGGAAATCCTACGTATGGTAATAGGGTGGTGCACTAATTGGGTGTATTGTATTTAAAACTGTCCAAATGTTGATAGAAATATCAGATTAGCTTGAGAATAGAGGAGAAAGAACTATATCGATGCAGAATCGGCAGGTACTGATTATGTGTGGTACACGACATGTTTAAACGACTTAAGAACTGTACGATCTGTTAAAACAGCGTACCTGATCACTGCAGTGTGAAGATTCGTCCGAAGCAGCTACAAGCTCTAGTCTATCCTGCGCAAACCCTCAAGCCTCTTCATTTCTACGTAACCACTGCAATCTACATCCACTTGAAAATATGCTGGCTGTAGTTATATCTTCGTTCTCCTCTACCCCTCAAACATTTCTCTGTTATGAAATTGACGATTATTTGATGTCTCAGAGTGTGTCCTATGAACCCTTCTATTAGTCATACTGTCCCACGCATGTCTCTTCTACCAATTCGATCCAGCAAATCCTCATTCGTTATCCGAACATCCCATTAAATCTTCAATATTCTTCTGTTTCAACACGTTTCTTTACAAAGCTACACTTCAGGCAAAGACCGTCAGAAAACACTTTCTAACGTTTGAATTTATATTATGTGTTAACACATTCCTGTTTTTCAGAAATATTTTTCGTGCTATTACCAGTCTACATTTTTATGGTCTCTGCTTACTTTGTCGTCCAAATAGAAAAACTCGTTTAGCACTTCTAATGTCTCATTTCCTAACCTAATATCTTCAGCGTCACCTGATTTAATCTGACTACATCCCATTACTCTTGTGTCAACCTTATCACGGTTTTTTCAATATACTGTCTATTCCGTTCAACTGATTTTCTAATCTATTTGCATTTGTGTAATTCTTGGTTCATTTTAAACTTACAGTGACGTCGAAACTGGCCAGTCATAAAGTATTGAAACATATTTCAGTAAAACACAACTGGTTTCCTTTAATATTCTCCGCTGCATTTCACGCTGATTCGAGGTGCATGTAGTTACTATTATCTTCCATACTCCGAATGACATCGTTTTGTGAATTATGTGGTTTTTTTCAGTGCAGCCCATACAATGATTTGGTATCGAGCAGAGTTCACGAAGCGACATTTTGCTTAAGTTTCCAACGGTTGACATAACTAATCTTCAACAGACGGTGTGGGCTCCAATAGCTGTTTTTAGGGTGCAGACGTCCGTCGCACAAAAATAGTTCGGTCATTGCTTTCTCATGACACATGTACATCTGAACTATGGAAGATGTTTCCGCTACTGGAGCTCTCCTGGAACGTCGATCCGCAGCTGGATTGTGTGTTGCATTATGCTAACATACAGTAGCACTTCAGCAGTGTTTCGAATATTGTAATCGATTCCGCGATTTACAGTAATTTCTTATAATCTGCATTTCCATAATCACATGCACTAACGTGATGGATGGTCTACGTTTCATCCAGCAGCCGACTAACTTGGCTTTTCTCCATACATACGGCAAGTCGATTTGTAAAGGTGACAGTTTGCAGACGTATGGTTGCATCAATCGCTAACTCCGCGAGATATTCAGAAGCGTACTACAGTTTCTTTTGCCTGCTGAGTATATCCACTCTTTCATCTACAAGAATATCTCATACGCTTATGCACAGAGCGTGGCGGAGGGTGCCTTGCCTAATGATATCGATCTTCTTTAATATTACATTAGTGTGTCGAACAAAAGAAAAACGACTGTTTGTATGCCTCTGTACGCGCCCTACTCTCATATTTTCCTCGTGGTGTGTACACGAGACGTAGGCCTACGTAGGTGGCAGTAGGATAGCCGCAGATTCACCTTCGTATACAGGTGGTTTAAATTCACCCTAAAGCGTTGCGAGTGAACTACGTCGTCTCTCTTCCAGATACTTCCATTTAAGTACCCGAGCACTTCTGTTCATTATGGGCTATATCAGCCTTTAACGAAGCTAGCAGTGTGTCTCTCAGTTCCTTCGATGTTTGTTGTCATGATGAAGGTTCCAAACGCTAGAACCAAAAGTTAGATCCGGCCGCTCAAGCGTCTTGTACGTAACTGAACCTGGCTTTACGCAACCTTTCCAACAAATGTAAGTTTACCATTTCCTTTCCCTAACACTGATTTGGAGTTATTGTTCCATTTCTCATCGTTTACCAGACAATACCTGTAAACTGTGACGTGCTCAAAATACCACCACTAATCATGTAATCAGATATGGTACTATACGGTTCAGTCTCTTTTTAATAAGCATTATCTTACATTTATCCCCTTTTAATTGAGCTGACATCCACTACATCAAGTGTAAATGTTGTCGAAAGGCAATTCCTTACAATCGCTCAAAGACCTTACTTCACACCGGCAGCGGTGGCCGAGCGGTTCTAGGCGTTTCAGTCCGGAACCGCACGACTGCTGCGGCCGCAGGTTCGAATTTTGTCTCGGGCATGGATGTGTGTGATGTCCTTAGGTTAAAGTAGTTCTAAGTTCTAAGGGACTGATGACCTCAGATGTTAAGTCCCATAGTGCTCAGAGCCAGTTGAACCATTTTCTTGAACCTTATTTCGTTGTACAAAATTGTGTGGTCAGTGAACAATCTTACAGAACAGCTGATCATGTATTATAAATCGTTTGTGTATAATAAGCGCAGTGGGGATATTACTACGCTTCCTTGAGGCACGCCGACTAATTATTTCTTTTCTGTGGAATATTCGCAGCCCAGTAAAACATAGTAGCTTCTATTAAGAGGAGTAGGACGTCAAACGGGTCGACTTGGAGCAGGAGAGGCATCACAGGACATTTTAATTTCCAGTGTCTATACTTTTACGAATAAATTCATAAAACTTTGTCAGCATGACCAGGAAGGATTCAGGATTCACACTCATTGCAGTGTAAGTTCGAAAACATAACAAAATAATTGTTGTTTTTTTTACGTGTGAAATTTCATCATTTTTTCACTTACTAATGGCTGCATTTGTTGCTATAGGTTCACTTGTCTTCATAAGTTAGAGAGATTCTTCGATGAATTTGGCACAGCATGCATACCATACTCACAGGTGTATGAAACTTTAGAGTTTATTTAATTTATGAAAAAAACGAATGATAGGTTGTATTTTAACCTTCATGTTTAGGAAAAACACAAATTTTATAGTTAATTGCCTCAATTTTTACCACAGATTTTAATAGATTTGAAAAATTCTAGAGTTTCGTACACCTTTAAGTATGGTTTGTAGCTGTGAAAAATTCATCGAACCGTCTCTCTTACTTATGAAGAAAAGTGTACCTATAGCAACGAGTGGTGCAATTAGTAAGTGAAAAAAAATGATGAAATTTTACAAGCAAAAAAAATTACTTCGCCATTTTTTCGAACTTCCACTGCTATGAGTGTGAATTCTGAATCCTTCCTGGTCATGCTGACAAAGTTTTATGAATTTATTTGTAAAAGTATAGACACTGGAAATTAAAATGTCCTGTCGTACCTCTCCTGCTCCAAGTCAGCCCGTTTGACGTCCTACCCCCCTTAATGAAGTATTCCACGAGCCAATAACGTATTTGCGAAGATAGTAAGATCTACGTTGATTAGTAGTCGACTATGTGGCACAATGACAAAAACGCCTTACGGATCTCCTGCAAGACGGAAACTATTTGCTCACCAGAACCTACTGTTAAACATTTGTACACACCTGCAACTTTCCCGTGTGGTGATTCTCTATTAAAGGGGTATCTTTTGTTTGTCTGCCGACAGGTGAAGATCTGGTTCCAGAACCGTAGGGCGAAGGCGAAACGGCTGCAGGAGGCGGAGATCGAGAAGCTGAAGATGGCGGCGGTGGCGGCGGCGCGGCCGCACCACCTGTACGGCGGCGTGCCGCCCGCCGTGCCGCCCCCGCACCACGCCTACTTCCACCCGCACCCGGCGGAGGCGGCGGCCGCCGCCATGCTCATGGGCCACCACCCGCACCACGCGCACCACCACCACCACCACCACCACCATCACGCCGCCGCCGTCTCGGCGCTTCTCGCCAGGCACCCGCTGCCGCCCCCGCCGCCGCTCATCGGCCCGCCCCCGCCGCCGCCGTGCCCCCAGCAGCCGCCCCCTCCGCCGCCGCCGCAGCAGCCGCAGCTGTCGCCGGGTGCCGTCACCGTCGCCTCCAGGTCGCCGACGTCCCCGGTCACCGCCCCCGCGGGCATCGGCCTCTCGTAGGACTCCCGGGTGCCACGCCTCGACAACCTAGCACCGTATCCATCGTCTCGCCCCCGACGGAGCTCACCGAAAGAGACTTGCAAGCTGGTCATTCTCGTAGACGTACCAGACTGTCGCACTTTAACAAGTGCAGAGAGTGTCGATCACTTACAACTACGTGTGGATGAGTCCACCCCAAAACTTCTTCCTTCATTTCCTTCTCTTGCCTCCACATAGAAATGTTGTCAAATGAAACATTCTAAGCAGTACGCATTCAGTTTGCTCTTTCATTTTTCTTGTAGTCGCCTGCATTCGGTATCTTGTATTGCGGAATATTCGCATATGCATGTTACTTACATCGGAGTTTTGTCCCCGTTGGTTGTTGCGCCACTTGTCACCGACATATTGCCTTGAATCACGGTACAGTGCAACAACCTAGCTACGTGTAGGATTTCAATCTGACACTGATGATTCATTTTTGCTGCAGGTGGTAAGTACTCAACTGCAGCACAGACTTCAACTGATCCACATAGCTAAAGAACGTGCCTGCTGTTCTAGCCAAATATTTTCGAAGCAAGCGTCGAGATCAAGGTCACCGTTAAAAAATTTCTCAATCAGTGCATTGGTTTCGGGCCTGCCGGCGGATCACGATTTCTAAAGCCCACAATATTTCTTCGAGGCAAGTGCTCGGCATCGTTAAATGGGTGCTGCTGGCCGCTAGCAGCTTCGCTGACAATTTTGAGAATTTGCCTCGAAGAAATCCGCTGCAGGCCAGAGAGTCACAAAATGGACAGATCCTCTGGGAACCCTGACGAGTCACATTCATTTATCTACATTTGACAAAATGTACCACTAATTATCGACTCATGACCACCCTATGTATTCCCACTCCTAAACCAGTTTTCGTATGGAAGATTATTTTCAGCAGACTTCAAGTACCGAAAGTGGATTTTGTACTACATTATAAACTGTATTCGTAATTCGACTCTGTTGTGAAGTTCCCCTTGCGGTGATCTCGGTACCATGGTCCTTAGTGCAGTTTAAGGTAACTTTCCCTGTCGATGGATGGAAGTTTGAAATAAAATTCTACAATCCACATCAGCACAGTAGTAACTGCATTTGTTTGTCTTCCTCGAGATCTGTCATATCATTTTGGATTGATAAAGAGCTGAGAAAGAATGTTCAGAAAATAATGCCTCTTGGAAATAATAAATTATTTAACTTTTCAGGTAAACAGTATTATAGAATCAAAGAAGCATACAAATGTTTTCATATATCTGAGGCTCTCCATGACCTGCCGCATAATTGACTCCAGTGAAGAAAAACTTCGCTTGGAACGGCAGTATAAGTGGCATTGCTAAAGAGTCCCTTGTAACGCATCTTATAGAAAGTACAGATCTTTGCATATCGGAAGGATTTATTTCTTAGTATTCTACAGCTCACGGTGACATCTGCTACAGACCAAATTGTTATTTCCTCTGGACAACGAGGAAAGACGAAATACCCAATTCGATTCCCCGAAAAAAATTAGTTCTTCAAAATTGCTACTGCACAGGCTGAAGAAAACTGCTTCATAATAAAGTAGTTTATTCTTGGAATATGGGCAGTGTATTTAGTAATAATGAAATACGAGCGTTTTGTTTGTAATGCCAATTACATGCGAAACGAAAATATACCAGTGCATTATATTTCTCGTCGTAGATATGAAATCATAGTATGTTACGTCCGTTTGAAGTAAGTTTACTATTGATTTTCCAAAGTTGCTTTCAGGACTTCCTACTAGCAAGAAAATCTATGAATCACATTTATTGTTATATGCAAGAGAATGCAGGAATTTTGTGCCAAATTATATTGCCAATTTAATAGTTCACTAAGGTACTATTACGTCTGATATTTTCGTGCAATAATGAGCAAACTGCAAATTGTTTTTGTTTTTCATTTTAGAATACTCAAAGCCCTTAAATTGTGATACCTACCACCATAAAAGTAAGTCTCCTTTGCGAGATGAAGACGTATATCACGTACCGTTCACTCCTTGTGTCGTTTAAGACACCTTTGATAACTTTAGCTGTCGTTATAGTACTTAAATTATTTTGTAATCCTATGAGGAAATAGTGCCCAAGAAGGCAGACGAAATATATACGCTGAGAACTTTTAACAAATACAGTTTGTATATATTTATACCTAAAGCAGCGTTAAATGAAACTAACTGTATATAAAGTGTACTACTTAAGATGTAAAAATACTGAATTATAGTTTGTAAAAATTGAAAAATACATATTAAATGTTTTATTTACAATTTACTGATGCCTTTTCATTCGCTAAGTATTAAATAGAATAAGCAAACATCTCTTTCGACCGTCCCATACAAGTAAAACTATGTGACTGTTTCCACTGAGTCACAGTACATTCATACAAAGTGTATGAAAATAAGAGGTATTGATTATACGACGTCATTCTGCTCGGACCCAAAAAGTGGTCCTCAGCGTAGTTTGGTAACATTAGAAGTCGATATACAGTACATTTCGTGGTATACATTAGAAACATCTGGCACACAACGATTCAAATGACAGGCGGGCAGATTATAATGTAGGCAGTACTTTAGGAGACAATGGGAAACAGACATCCTACAGCAATGGCTCCGCGTGAGTGAAGTTTTATTCATAGAAACACAGATATTACGCTACATAACTACTGAGTCTCCTCTGAATCAATTGTTATGAACGCAGTTTCTGTATCGTGTGTAGTCTCCTCCAACTATAGCACACTCTTGAAATCGTGCATAGAGGTCAAAGCGGTGTCTGGAGATCATACAATAGAGCGACCAAATTCATTTTAGAATGATTCGACGAATGCCACAGTAGAGTCTGTGGAGAAAAAGGCAGTAGTCCTTAAAACTGCATGTCGCTAAACGTAGTATCTGGTGTGGACTGTCAAGTTCTGGAGACCCCGGAATTATAGAGGTAAAGCTTTTCCTTCTGTTGTTTAACAGTACGATAATCACTGAAAAAATAACAGTAATTGTTGTCCGGTTGAATAAAAGAATAAAGAAGAAAAATGCGTCTTTTTTTTCACTGACGGCATGCTCCAAAACGACAATCATGTCGTACTGGATAAGACAGAGGTAAAGATCGCTTCACCATCGTGTCGTCCGTCTCACGCTAAATCAAGGTCAACTTGTAGTGCTAAACACGATACAAAAATGTAGACACTGACAAAAAACACGAAACAGATGCGGCACTACACCGGGCACTGTATGTTACCTAGTAACCACCCATTCCTTTCCACTATGTCCACAAAAAATATTTCACGGGAAGTGGCGGAAGTATTCGGACTTCATGGTGTAGGAGTATTGTTTGACCTTGCTACAAAACAGAATAAGGTAAGCTGACAGAATACGGCACCAAATGACTTAAAGGTAAGTTTGTACCGTATACACTCAAAGAAAAACACTAACCACTACAAGATTTTACAATTTTAAAAGATAGCTACGAGTAGAATTCGGTAACTACAAAGGATGTACATTTAATAATAACAATAATTCACAAAATTTCAAGCAAAATATGTGAGAATGGATGGAAACAGACTCTACCGAGCTGAAAGATAAAATGGCAAATTTCTAGTCTACCTAACTTTTATTGTATTTCCATTTTTTTGTCACAATGTTAGAATTATTTCAGTTCTGAAAGTGACGTAAAACAGAATAAAAGAAAATACGCTATTGAAAACAAATTAGAGGATCTGATCTGTAAAAGACGACGCTAAGTGCGCAGGATTGAAAATAACTGTTTATGGACTTATGTTGTTACCATTTGATGCAGAGAGAATAAAGCGAACCCATCAGCTACAGAATAATAAATTGAACTAGGATACCCTGGAAGAGGGACATTAGGATGTGGAAAAACAAAAGGGAGACAGGAGAAAGCCATCACTTGGAAGCGACAATTAGAAAAAAATGGTTCAAATGGCTATGAGTACTATGGGACTTAACTACTGTAGTCATCAGTCCCCTAGAACTTAGAACTACTTATACCTAACTAACCTAAGGACATCACACACATCCATGCCCGAGGCAGGATTCGAACCTGCGACCGTAGCGGTCACGCGGTTCCAGACTGTAGCGCCTATAACCGCACGGCCGACAGTTAGAAGAAGAAAAAATTTCTTTCCGTGTGTTAGCATTAAAGATTACATGTAAGTCCACAGCCTGTGAATGTTACAGTTGACATTTTCTACGTGTAATGTAAAACGTTTATTTATAATACGAATGTAGCATTGGTTTCTTAGTTACCCGGTAATGTAATTGTATGAAAAATGAGAGAAAAGACTAGAGAGAAAAACAAGAAGGAAAGCCCAGTATTGGGATCACCGGACTCGCGTCCAGCAGAAGCGGGTATGAAACATCCGGTCGACCACCAACACTGCAGTTTAGGCTTGGTTTTTTTTCCAAAATCGTATAAGCGCAACGCCTAGATGGTTGTCTTCAGACGAACCCGGCTGAATTCCACATCCATTCTTTTCCATTACCAGTTTGAGCTAAGTAGCTAATGACCCCGAAGGGACCGGGACGTTATGTCGTAATCTTCTTTACATCTGTTCGATTACTAAGAAGATTCATCAAAACCTAAGGCCTAAAAGCCAGATTCCATCACACAGCCATGCGTACAGTAATGCCCATTTTCTAAATGTTGTGAATATCGAATAGGGAAAATTGTAATGGAATTCTTAAGCTATACGTGGGCACGTACACCAGTTTCCAGTAACTCGCAGCGTGTTTTCTGTACAGCATATCAAAAGTATAGGTACAGCTCAGTCGACAGACATTTCGCCTACGACAGGGTCCAAACATAAAATCAGACATTTCTGGAACCGAAGATAATTCTTTTCTGGAAAAAGAAGAGCTTCATAGGGGCTGAGTACGCCCCCAGCTGCTATATATATGTTCGGTAGCAACGTGAAATGATCAGCATGGCGTGGTTCAAGGCAGCTAATAGCAGTCGAAATTGGGAAAGAATTACGCTGAGCAAGATTTCCTCTCCGTGGGCGAGACTACCATACGACCAGACTCAGTCTGTCAGAGGACTGTAAACTGCTAATAGGACAGCAAGAAAGATCCAAATGCAGTCCTTGCAGCAATACGTAGTAAACTTCGCCAGCAGGCTGCACGAAACTCCGTACGTAATAACCTACGAACACTGAAAGGAGTCTACTTGTCTAGTTCATGTCCTTAAATCATCTCCCATGTAATTTCATCGCAAATGTAAATGGAAACACATTTTGGGGTGATAATATTTTTCTTCTCCGAGCTTGGGACCGGTAAATCTTTGGTATGCTAAGTAATCTCATGTAAATAAGCTACACTATTATAGGGTTACCTTTTACGGAGTGTAAGCTCTAAACGGTACTTGAGACTACGGGGTTTTTCTAAATGGTTCAAATGGCTCTGAGCACTATGGGACTTAACATCAATGGTCATCAGTCCCCTAGAACCTAGAACTACTTAAACCTAACTAACCTAAGGACATCACACAACACCCAGCCATCACGAGGCAGAGAAAATCCCTGACCCCGCCGGGAATCGAACCCGGGAACCCGAGCGTGGGAATCGAGAATGCTACCGCACGACCACGAGTGGGGTTTTTCTATTTCTGTGTTTTGTGGTATCAACGTCCGACAGATTGTAGAATCACGTAGTTCACTAAAACGTCAACTACAGTTCAGAAAGCTGGTGTATTTTATGGTTTTGCGTCTTTCTCCCGAAGTATCTGCATGATCACGTGTAATTTAATTTGATTCCTTCATGATACCCGATGATTTCGATGTACAAAATTTAAGGGCGAAAGCAACTTTTACAATATGTGTCACTTCCAAGCAACATTACTCAATTAAACTTGGGCCATATCTACACTCAAGCTCGTAAATCAAGGATAATGCAGATACACGGTGAAACAACGCTTTGGTGGGCGGTTTGCGGGTTTAAATCACCTCGGGGTATGACCATGCGGTGCATTTGACCTGCGGTCGTGGCACGGTAGCGCTGGCAGCAGTCCACATACGCAGAGGTGTGTTGGTGCATGTCAGAGTACGGTGCAGCAAGTAAGTGTGCAGACGTTTCCAGACGTGCTAATGGTGACTGTGTGTTGAAAATGGCTTCAAGAACGCATAGTGATGACGTATTGAGTGATAGAATACTAGGGCGACTGGAGACTGGTCAAACACAGCAGGACGTAGGACGCGCCTTCCGTGTGCCACAAAGTGTGATCTTAAGATTATGGCGATGATTCCAGCAGACAGGAAACGTGTCCAGGCGCTACAGTGCGGGACGTCCATAGTGTACAATACCACGAGAAGACCGATATCTCACCATCAGTGCCCGCAGACGGCCAGGGAGTACTGGAGGTAGCCTTTCTTGCGACCTTACCGCAGCCACTGGAACAGTTGTCTCCAGACACACAGTCTACAGACGACTGAACAGACATGATTTATTCGCCCGGAGACCTGCAAAGTGCATTCCACTGGCCCATGGTCGCAGAAGAGCCCGTAAAGCTGGGGCCGGCCGGGGTGGCCGAGCGGTTCTAGGCGCTACAGTCTGGAACCGCGCG
This sequence comes from Schistocerca americana, assembly GCF_021461395.2. NCBI lineage: Eukaryota > Metazoa > Arthropoda > Insecta > Orthoptera > Acrididae > Schistocerca > Schistocerca americana. The sequence goes on along the minus strand of NC_060121.1, from coordinate 287,621,053 downwards.
ACCGCTACGGTCGCAGGTTCGAATCCTGCCTCGGGCATGGATGTGTGTGATGTCCTTAGGTTAGTTAGGTTTAAGTAGTTCTAAGTTCGAGGGGACTAATGACCTTAGAAGTTAAGTCCCATAGTGCTCCGAGCCATTTTGAAAGCTGGTGTCAAGAACATAGTACATGGTCATTGGAACAGTGGTCCCAGGTTATGTTTACGGACGGGTCTAGGTATAGTCTGAACAGTGATTCTCGCCGGGTTTTCATCTGGCGTGAACCAGGAACCAGATACGAACCCCATAATGTCCTTGAAACGGACCTGTATGGAGGTCGTGGTTTGATGGTGTAGGGTGGGACTATGATTGGTGCACGTACACCCCTGCATGTCTTTGACAGAGGATCTGTAATAGGTCAGGTGTATCAGCACGTCATTTTGCACCAGTATGTCCTCCTTTTGAGGGGTGCAGTGTGTCCCACCTTCCTCCTGATGGATGATAACGCTTGGCCCCACCAAGCTGCCATCGTGGAGGAGTACCTTGAAACAGAAGATATCAGTAGTAGTAGTAGTAGAGGGGTTTTGGGGGCGCACGACAGCAAGGTCTTCAGCGCCCGTGCAGTATCATAGTGAGACGGGTGTCAAGAAAAAAAAAACCCTCAGAACATTGACATAAAATGGAACATAAAACACGGGGAACAATCATTGAAAAAATGTGCTCGCCCACACCGAAGCGTGGGATGAAGCAGGGCGTCAGCAGTAAAACATGGACAACACAGGAAGAAAATGGTAGAGGGAGCTAAAACAATGTAGCAGATGGAAGCGGCTGGCTGACCGCAAGGAAAAAAGGGGAGGAGTCAGCCACTCTGCAACACACTAAAACCTCCAGCCTAAAAGTTTAGGCCAGAGTCCAGACACATCACAGAACTTAAAAACCCTAGACACACACGTCTCATCGTCAGCTAAAACACAAGGCAGATCCCCATCAACTTGTGCTTCTGCCCTTGCATCACGGTATAAAATGCAGTCTGTTAAAATGTGCCGGACAGAGATGTGCACACCACAAGCGTCACAAAACGGAGGATCCTCCCGCCGTAATAAATAGCTATGCGTCACAGGACAGTGCCCAATCCGCAGACGTGTGAGGGCCACCTCTTCCCGCCTGAGCAACCGGCAGGAGGAACGCCATGGCCGAGTGGTTGACTTTACCGACCGCAGTTTATTGGCCGACACCGCCAGCCATTCGTCCTCCCACAACTCCATGCACTTCCTGTGGAGTGCAGCGATGACTGACTGCAGGGGGATAGGACACTGGACCACATCCTGCTCTCTGCAGGCCTCCTTGGCAGCCCGATCAGCCTGTTCATTGCCCCAGATGCCGACATGACCAGGCACCCAGCAGAAGGATACCTCTTTACCCCGCTGTTTGAGCAAGTACAGTTGGCTATGTATCAGCTGGACCATCTCTTCAGTCGGGTACAGGTGCTGCAGCGATTGTAAGGCACTAAGAGAATCGGAGCAGAGAAGAAATCGATCGCCCCGAACACGATGCATCTGCTCCAGTGCCTTCAGGATCGCGTGGAGCTCCGCTGCGAAAACGGTATATTCAGCAGGGAGGCGAATCCGGGTAACATGGTCAGGGAACACCACAGAACAGCCAAGGAAATTCTCCTGTTTGGAGCCATCAGTGTAAACGACAGTGAAACCGTGATGCACATCTAAAATGTTAAAAAAAAGTGACTGGAATGTAAAATCTGGCGTGCCATCCTTCTTAAAACGAGTCAAATCTAAAATAAGTTTGGGTCTCCGGAGGAGCCAAGGTGGAGATCTGCTCCAACCGCGACGTAAAACACGAAGACCAGCCATAGACATTGCAGCGAGGCAATCCTGTGCGCGAATCCCATAGGGCTGCGTCGCACGTTGCCGGTTATGAAATAACCGTGCCAGAGGAGGCTGAGCAACCGTATGGTATGCAGGTGTGTACGGTGTGGACAAAGTTTTATACGCCCGGCGTACCGTAAGTAGCCGTCGCCGCATATGAAGTGGTGGTTCACCAGCCTCTGCACAGAGGCTTGGTATGGGGCTAGTTCGGAATGCCCCAGTGGCCAACCGCAGCCCTTCATGGTGGACAACGTCCAAAATCTTTAAGTACGAAGGCCTCGCAGACCCATACACCGTGCACCCATAATCGAGCCGAGATCGCACAAACGCCCTGTAAAACTGGAGCAGACAAGTCCTGTCAGCTCCCCATGTACTGTGGCTAAGACATTTTAAAATGCTTAAAGCCTGAAGTGACCGCCGTTTCAGGTCTTTAAGATGAGGTAACCACGTGAGCCTCGAGTCAAAAATGAGCCCCATAAATCTCACCGTGTCTTTAAAAGTAAGAATAGTGTCCCTCAAGCGCAACTCAGGAAAGGTGAAAATTGAACGAGAACGGTTAAAAAGAACACATGCAGACTTCTCGGTGGAAAACTTAAATCCACTCTTCAGCGCCCAGTCATCCAAACGCCTAATCGTAAGTTGCAACTGACGAGTTGTCGTTGCAAGGCTTGAAGAAGAGCAGAACAAAGAGAAATCATCCACAAAGAAAGAACACTGGACAGGACTTTTCACCATGGACGTAATGCGATTAATAGCGATGGCAAACAGAGTCACACTTAAAACGCTACCCTGAGGGACACCATTCTCCTGCTCAAAGCGATCAGACAGGACGTCACCAATTCGGTATCTAAAATATCGTGGCGAGAGGAAAGACTGAATAAAAAGAGGAAGACAACCACGAAAACCCCATTCGTGAAGCTGCTCCAGGATGAGACGCCGCCAAGTGGTATCGTAGGCCTTCTCGATGTCGAAAAATACACCTATAAGGTGATGACGGCGTAGGAAAGCTTGTTGGATAGCCGCCTCCAGGAGGGCAAGGTTATCGAAGGTGGAACGAAACCTCCTGAACCCACACTGATAGCGACTAAGTAGTTGCCGGGATTCTAACATCCAGACAAGGCGGTGGTTGACCATCCGCTCCAAGGTCTTCCCCTTTTAAAAAAGGGATTAAAACTGCCTCACGCCACGCGTCAGGAAAGTGACCCGACGCCCAAATGGCATTAAAAAGTGCGAGGAGGATTTCTTTGTTGCGCATTGTGAGGTGCCATAGCATACTGTAATGGATCCTGTCGTGACCAGGGGAAGTGTCATGAGCTCCAGACAATGCAGAATCCAGCTCCCACATAGAAAAAGGGCAGTTGTAAACTTCATGAGAGGTGGGCTGGAAGTTCAGACTACACCTCTCAGCAACCGCTCTATGGCGCTGGAAACCTGGATCCTGACTGGTTGTGGCAGTAACTGTCGCAAAATATGCTGCCATAGTCTGGGCAATGTCTCGCGGATCTGTGTGGAGAGTGCCGTTATTCATTACAGCAGCTATGGGGCACCTCCCTCCTCTGCCAGAAATTCTCCTAATGGTCTCCCACACAATGGAACTTTTGGTGGAACGATTAATGGTGTTCAGGAACTTTTGCCACGACCTCTTCTTGCTCTCACGAATAATGCGGCGACATCTCGCCCTCGCCACCCGAAAGGCTGCAAGATTCTCAGCAGTCGGCCAACACTTGAACCGCCGCAGAGCAGCACGCCTGGTCCTGATTGCAGAGCGGCAGTCAGCACTCCACCAAGGCACAGGTGGCCTTTTCCGGTGGCCTGTGGACTGTGGAATGGATGCCTCAGCGGCATGGTGGACCGTGTTGGTAATATGATCCACCCACACCTCAACATTCGCACAGTGTTCGAATTGGGCCAACTGGCTATAAAGTGTCCAGTCAGCTCCACTGAGTACCCATCGTGGTGGTCTCCTTTCGGGGACCACGCCATCTGGCAGGTGAATCCAGATTGGGAAATGATCACTGCCGTGCAAGTCAGCGACCACTTTCCAGTGAGTACTAGCAGCAAGAGCTGGAGAGCAAAGCGAGTGATCAATGGCAGAGAACGACCCAGTCGCCGTGCAGAAATGAGTACTCTGTCCTCCATTGAGCAAGTAGGCACAGGATGACAGGAGAAGCCTCTCAATTGCTCTACCCCTGGGACAGGTAATTGCAGAGCCCCAAAGCACATTGTGGGCATTAAAATCACCACAAATAATGAATGGCTGGGGGAGCTGTGTATGAAGGTCGGTGAGGGCCGCTTCATCAAGATCATCATGTGGGGGCAAGTAACGTGAACATACAGTCAATGGATGACGCACGTGCACGGACACAGCGACGGCCTGTAGAGTCGTCGTAAGTGAGAGAGGCGAGGAATGGTAGTCCGTCCTGACGAAAATACCTACGCCTCCTCTAGCTCTCTCTCCATGCAGGTCGTCCTTTTTGTGGAGTGTATAGCCTCGTATCTCAGGGGAGTATGATGGATGGAAATACGTCTCCTGGAGACAGAGACACAATGGTCGACCCTGAGAAAGGAGACGAAGTTCCTCCACTTGCGTCCTGAACCCTTGCAAGTTCCACTGGAGTATGGGAGCCATCTATGTTGGGGGTAGCACCTTCATCCTGTCTCTCCGACGGGGTGGGGAGACCGCAGCAGGTGGAGGGGCAGGCGTGGGACGAGATGATTGCCCCACACATACATCGTACTCCATCAACTCTGGGGAAGAGTCAGATGAAGCCTCGCGTAAAACAACATCCGCATGGTCAGATGGTTTACCACGGGATTTGACCCGCTGATGCTGCTGCACAGTAGCTTTCTGTGGCTTGGTGGACTTTGGGAGAGCGGATGTGGGAGTGGTAATTGGCGCACTGGGCTTGGGGACAACCTCAGCTGTTGGAGGCGCGAGGGGCTGGACCAAGTCCGCCACTGTACTGTTGTCTGCCGTTCGAGTAGGGGCGACTGGCGCTGGAACACTGGCTGCGTTGCAAGTGCACTGACAGCTACAGGTGTTAGTGCCAACACTCACCACCTCAGTCTGCGTTGAGGTATCGACTTTTGGAGTAGGCTTCTGTACCAGGGATGCAAAAGATGTAGCAAATGTGGGAGGTTGCATCGACTTATAAATCTTCTTGGCCTCACCATAGGGGGTACGCTTGGTTGTTTTTATTTCCTGGACCTTGCGTTCCTCTAAAAATATGCGGCAGTCCCTACTCCAAACAGGGTGGTTCCCAGAGCAATTAATACATTTAGCCGGAGACGAGCAACCAACTCCTTCATGAGCAGCCTGACCACAGTGTCCACAAGTCGCTTCGCCTTTACAGCCTAAGGTGGTATGCCCAAAACGCTGGCATTTGAAACAGCGCATGGGGGCCGGGAAATAAGGCCTCACACTAAGGCGAAGGAAGCCAGCTTTAACATGTTCAGGAAGTGTTGTGCTACTGAAGGTCAGAATAAAGGAGTCGGATTTGACAAGAGTGCCATCAATCCTCTTCATGATGTGTTGGACATCAACGATACCTTCCGGAGCCCACTCACGTTGCAGTTCTTCCTTGGGAATATCAGCTAGATCCCGGCATGTCACAACACCTTTGCTATAGTTCAAGGTGCTGTGCAGTTCGGTGTCTATGGCATACTCTCCAAGGCATTTAGCAGATTGGAGGTTAGTTGCTTGCTGGGAAGTGGAAGTTTCCACTAGCAAGGTCCCATTACGTAAGCGCTTCACCGATTTTAAGGAGCCACAGATTCCCTCTAATCCCTTTTGTATATAGAAGGGCGAAACCTTCTCGAAACTACCCTCTTTCCGTTTCACAATGAGAAACACATTCGGATTACCAGAATGCATTCTGTTACCTAAGACTGGACTTTTCAAAGAAGCGCCGGAGTCAGGGGGACTGACTGCACGGGCCCTCTTAAGAGACTGGGTGTTAGAACCTTCCAGCGGCCCACCCTTTCCGCTGGGAGGAAGAAAAGAGAATTTCGAAGGATCCATCTCGGTCCCACGAGCAGCTAGGGAACTAGAAGTCCACCTAGACAGAGCCCCGCGTGCCTAGGTAAGCCTTATACAACTGAGGTGCGGCAGGTTCCCCAGAGGTTGCCCGCTATCGACTGTTCCACCTCAACAGCCATGCATCTCATCAGCGCGCAGCACACCTTGAGATTGAGGGTTTTTTTATAGAGGTTTATTCCATCCTCGCGATCCGGGCGGTCAAGCCAAGATCCCCATTCCCTGAGACACACAACATTCCACCGCCGCGCCGCACGGTGGTCGTTGAAGTATGCTTAGAGGTTACGGTGACAGGGGACTGGCGGCGCTTACCAGTCCCCAGCTCAGGAACCCCGGGGTCGCCAAGCCCGTACCCAGCAAACGAATGCTGAGCCTCTGGGGGCAGAAGATATCAGTCGAATGGAGTGGCCCGCTTGTTCTCCAGATCTAAACCCCATCGAGCACGTCTGGGATGCTCTCGGTCGACGTATTGCTGCACGTCTTCAAACCCCTACGACACTTCAGGAGCTCCGACAGGCACTGGTGCAAGAATGGGAGGCTATACTCCAGCAGCTGCTCGACCACATGATACAGAGTATGCCAACCCGTTGTGCGCCCTGTGTACGTGTGCATGGTGATCATATCCCATATTGATGTCGGGGTACATGCGCAGGAAACAGTGGCGTTTTGTAGGACATGTGTTTCGGGACGGTTTTCTCAATTTATCACCAATACCGTGGACGTACACATCTGTCATGTGTGTTCCCTATGTGCCTACGCTATTAGTTTTGTGTATTGCCACGTTGTGTGGCACCTCAATCTGCAATTATCCTTAATTTATGAGCATGAGTGTAGAAAGAACTGCTGCAGTATACTGCAGAACACAACCAAAAGAAATGCCCAATGAGACGAACAGAAACAACATTTTTACGCAAAGACAATAATTACACTGAAGCAACCGCGATTTATGATGGTCGCCTGGACATTATAAACGGCAGGATGTGGTTCTTGATAGGGTGTGTGATCAGCACGGACGGCAGCGAATGCCCTGCTAAGGGCTCCCATGCTGGCCACAAGATCTGTAAGGAGTTCATGTGTAGGACGTTCCATATCTACACCAGTGCGGTTGACAACTGCTAGATAGCCGTTGGTCCACGTGGACATAAGGCAGTACCTCTCCCCAACACATCCCACACGTGCTCTAGGGGTTTTAAGTCTGGGAACGGGCTGGCCAGTCAATTCGCCAAATACTCTTTGCGTCCAAAAGCTCCTCCACCTGAGTAGTTCGATACGGTTGCACACTCTCATCCATAAAAATGAAGTCAGGGCCGATGCTTCCGTCAAACGACGAAGATGCGGAAGGAGAATAGTACCACAATAACGTTAACAGTTTAGTGTACCATGTTCAAAGATACGCCCATACATCACTGTGCCTCCTCACACAGTGACACCTAGGCCACCAAAACGATAATGTTCGTCTGTGTGACGTGTGCCCACCTCAAGGTACATCCAGAATCACTACTCACACTGATTCTGGTTTCATCTGAGCAGAGCACTTGACCCCACTTCTCGTGCGTCCAGTCTCTATGCTCCTGTACATTCGCAAACAACGCCACCAACGTGCTGCTATCAATGGAACACAACGTACAGCTTATCAGGCAAAGAGACCACCATGTACTGTGGAATGTAAGACTACGTCCCTTGCAGTCCCCTTAAATGTGCTTGCAATTGCACGTACTGTTTACGTAGGTCCCTTCTTGCCCGTTACGCAATGTAGAGGTCAATAGCTGCTGTTTTTGACCGTGGTGGGCCACCTGCCGTGCTTGGCCATCAGTGCCTGTGGTCTGGAACGCTCCCCACATACGTAAAACAATGCTGTGAGCAAGACCTGGTCTACATTCTTTAAACTTTGTCCACCTTCCGGGTCCCCAGTGATTATTTCTCGCGAGAAGTCATCCAAAAGCTGTATCCGTGCCACGTTGTAAAGAAGAACACCAGCATAGGGCACCTTAATTGCTGATTGACACTCATTTTTTGTTCACTCTCTTTCAACTGCCTCATGTCATGCGGCCATCCGCATTTGACGGTACAGTCACGCTGACCTCACACTCTGCGACATCCAGTTTTCTACGCACGACTGGGAGACCTCTGTACCTTATTTCTTTCTACTGACTGAAAATGAGAATTTAGCTCCAGAAGTTTAGGTGGTCTGTAGCTCAGCTCCAGACACCTACTAACAAGGCAATAACACTTTAATAATGCAAGACACGATGATAATTTTGGATCTAAAAATGGTTCAAATGGCTCTCAGCACTATGGGACTTAACATCTGAGGTCATCAGTCCCCTAGACTTCGAACTACTTAAACCTAACAAACCTAAAGACATCACACACATCCATGCCCGAGGCGAGATTCGAACCTGCGACCGTAGCAGCAGCGTGGTTCCCGACTGAAGTGTCTAGAACCGCTCGGCCACAGCAGCCGGCGCATTTTGGATCTACAGTGCAAAGTATTGAAAAGATAATATTCGGTCCTATAATCAGCTTCCATTTAGGGAAAAGTGAGTAACTTACGAGCTTCCATTCCACCACAGTGAAGGACATCATCTCAAGTATGAACACACATTCGCAAGTTACCTGTTCAGACCTCCGAAACACTTACGTGAGCTCTGTGATCCCCTTGCTGCTGTCCGAGAGGAGTACACTCCGTCCCAGCATCGGCTTTCACCTTCCGCCTTCTGTTAACAGCAACAAGATTAGCGTGATATTTATACATACACTGATAACAGTCACGAACACAAAAAATTAACGGTTAAGACAGATACCACGTAATCCGTTGTTGTGGCGTCTCCTACATAGGCAACACGAAACCGTGAACCAAACACGATAAACAAACCTCATGCAAGAGGATGAAAAGTTAATTTATATGAAACACAGGGCGGTTCAAAAATACTTTTATAAACTTTGAAGGAAGGAAGGTGGGAAGATTGGGTTTAACGTGCCGTCGACATCGAGGTCATTAGAGACGGAGCATAAGCTCGGATTGTGTCAAGGATGGAGAAGGAAATCGGCCGAGCCCTTTCAAAAGAACCATCCTGCCATTTGCTTAGAGCGATTTAGGAAAATCACAGAAAACCTACATCGGGATGGCCGGACGCAGGTTTGAACCGTCGTCCTCCCTAATGCAAGTCCAGTGTGCTAACCACTGTGCCACATCTCTCGGTACAAACTTTGAGGGCAAAATAAGACAAAGTTGATGAAATTATGTGCCTAAAAATCTTTTGTTTTAAAGTTATCAATCAAAGTATACGTTACACGGCCTTCCAGATACAACCGAACGGCTTCAACGCACTCATTGAAAGAATGCTTTGATTCACTGAATCCTTTGCATAGTAGATGATGGTGTTTTACACTCATTAGTAGAAGGCTTTGACGCATTGTATTCATTGCACCTCAAAGCACAGCATGGAAAATACTTCACGAGCAGCCCACGAATACGTATCATCTTCTGCTTGTGGAGGACCTTTCGCCAGCCGATCACACCCTACTGGTTTGCTGTACAAAGTGAAAATTCGATGTTCGTCTCTTCAAAATTGTTTACATACAAGGAGTGTTTGGAATGCATGGAATAACAAATTTCCACAAAAAACACATATCAGACGATCTGAATCCTCATACTACAATTCAGTATACACTGAAGTGAGGGTTGGAATCGTAACTGAGTGTCTGACAGTCCCATACGTCCTGCCAGCACGTCTTGCAAGTGCTGTCTTCTAGGACTTTATTCAGAACACACTCAAAGAGTCACCAGAAGACATGCTCCTACAAATAAGGAGAAACATGTAGTTTATGCATGATGAGGATCCGGCACAGTTGAGACTCATTATTCGAGACACGCTGTGTGGTTTCTACCACGGCAGAGGCAAAGACAGAGGGACCAGTTTTACGGCCAGCACGTTCGTCCTTCCTCAGCTTCGATTTTTATCTGCGAGGGCGTCGTAAAAGTTAGTTTATGCAGCAGACAATTTGGTTGGAGACACTCTTCACAAGCGTCTCATCAAAGCAATTAGACACCGTTAGGGAGTGTTTCAAACGGTGTGATCGCCCATGATCCGACGAGAGCATGCGGATGTGGAGTCAAGAGGAAGACATTTTGAGCATTAATTATGAGTTGCTGAGTTGACACTTTGAAGCTGGCAACGTGTAACTTATGTGTCAAACATCACGTTCCATTAATTTTCGTTAGTAAGTTACAAATTTTTCGGTAAGTATTTTTTAAAGTTTTATCTTATTTTGTTGTAACATGTCCCCAAAGCTCGTTCACGTACTTGTGAATCACAGTTTATTACAAATTTTAGAATATTTATGGACAAATAGCTAAAAGACAGAAGTGAATCCTTTTCAGTTAAAAAATGTCTGATATTTTTTCGAGCACTTTATGCCGCCTGTGAGTTTTACAGCACTGAATTAGTGGACACAGAAATTCCACAGAAAATTGTCTGATGAAAATGCCACCTTTTCATTCTGAATATTGACTCATAAAAATGATATCAAGATGCGATCTGAATACCTTCGAGGAACAGCTTACTGCAGACACATATATTAAGTGCAATGACAAATCGGACATATCAGTTATCTATTTCTATGTAACGAGTAAAGTTCCTAACAGAGAAACCAACACTTGACCATACAAACGTTTCACATGTCACATCTAATAGGCAAAACGTATGCTATGAGCATGCCAGTCTGTCAACTTTCATTTAAAACACTTTCCTATAAAGAAGCTGAAAACACAGAACTCGCGTAGAACATTGCATGGAACGTGACATAACAAATACTGATCCCTAGTTCTTGAAAGAAACTTATTTTCTGGTACATGAAGGAAATCTAGAACACTGTAAGCACTCTCACACTGTCAAAAATTCCGTGAGACATGAAAAGTAATTATCAGGGAAGTGACGGTTGTTGAATGCACAAGGTCGGTCAGTCATCATTACTGAAAGATGTATAAGTGCATAGCCCCATGAACTCTCCAGATCACTCGTTGTAAAAATGAAAATTCATAAAAATGAGAATTTGATGAAGGGACAATGCGTAAATAAACGCAAAAGGTTTTGTATCACTTGATAATTATTGAAATCCAAAAGGTATGTTTAATTTACTCTGAGGTGACATAAGTCATGGGATGATGATGATGATGAGGTCCTATACTCCGAGGAGCGTAGGGGACGATGTGGGAGACCCACACCGCTGTACTAGGCAAGGTCCTAGCGGAGGTGGTTTGCAATTGCCTTCCTTCGACCTTAATGAGTATGAATGATGATGATGATGAAGACGACACAACATCACCCAGTCATCTCGAGGCAGGGAAAATCCCTGACTCCGCCGGGGATCGAACCCGGAACCGCGTGCGCCGGAAATGAGAACGCCACCGCAAGACCACGAGGCCGCAAGACGATAGTCAGGGGATGCCACATACAGTAATAGCGTGCTGGACTTCCTTTTCACCGACGTAATGCAGCAGGTCGACGTGGCATGGACTCAAAAAGTCGTTGGAAGTCCCCTGCAGAAATGTTGAGCCATACTGCATCTGTAGCCCCCCAGAATGGCGAAAATGTTGCCGGTGCACGATTTTGTGTACCAACTATCCTCTCGATTACATCCCATAACTGTTTGATGGGATTCTTCTCGGACAATCTGGGTAGCCAAATCATTCAAGCGATTTGACCAGAACGTTCTTCGAACTAATCGCTAGCAATTGTGGCCCAGTGACATGGCGCATTGTCATCCATAATCATTCCATCGTTGGTTGGGAACATGAAGTCTATGAATAGCTGCATATGGTCTCCAAGCAGCCGAACATAACATTTTCCAGTCAACGATAGGTTCCATTGGACCAAAGGACCCAGTCCATTCCACGCAAACATAGCCCACACCATTATGGAGCCACCAAAAAATGGCTCTGAGCACTATGGGACTTAACATCTATGGTCATCAGTCCCCTAGAACTTAGAACTACTTAAACCTAACTAACCTAAGGACATCACACAACACCCAGTCATCACGAGGCAGAGAAAATCCCTGACCCCGCCGGGAATCGAACCCGGGAAGTGAGAACGCTACCGCAGGACCACGAGCTGCGGACTATGGAGCCACAATCAGCTTGCACAGTCCCTTGTTGACAAATTAGATCCATGGCTTCCTGGGATGTGTACCACACACGAATCCTACCATCAGGTTTTACCAACTGAAATCGCCGCCCATCTGCACACGCCATTGTTTTCCTGTCGTCCAACCGACTTGGTCACTATTTCCGAAATGGAATGTCCCATGCATCTAGTTTCAACTGCCATTCCGCGTTCAAAGTCCATTAATAATTGTCAATTTCATCTCGGACATCTTTTCACATGAATCACCAGAGTACAAATGACAGCTCCGCCAACGAATTGTTCTTTTATACTTTGTGTACGCAATACTACCGCCATTTGTATCTGTGCATATACTTATTCCATGACTTATCAGTATACATGAAATACCATGACTAACATTATAAGTGGTACCTATGCCACAGTGAGACACAGATGTTCGTCAAACTAACGAAAAATGCAAGGAATATTAGGCGAATAAAGAATGTAGTACTCAGTTCAATTACGAATCAGTTATACTGTACAGGTAGAAAGGTTATTCGTCCTCTTTAACCGAAATTGCAAGTTCCTCTTTGTTTCTTCTACCACCTCAGTACAGGCAAGAACTCCTCGTTTCAATATGGCTTGCCAAGCTCACATTTGAAGCAAAATGTGGCCTTGGTTTCCGGCGCAGGTGCACACAGAAGCGCTGTTGACAATACTCACGGAAATCGCACACATACACACCCAGGCTGCAGTCATACGTCACTCTCCTTCCATCTCAGAATATTTCGGAGCACCCACGTTTCTTAGCACATCGTAACGCAGACAAGAAGCGAACAGATTAGAAGCCAGATCCAAACAGGAATCCTTATTCGTCTCCAAACCAAAGGCCGTGCTGTCTCAATATCCGCCTTCGCATCCCGCTCGGCGAGAAACCTCAACTAAGACAATCCAACGTAGTAGAAACATGAGTGGCTACGCAGATAATCGACTAGCGGGCGCCGCGCGGAGTAGCCGCGTGGTTATAGGCGCCATGTCACGGATTGCGCGACCCCTCCCGCCGGAGGTTCGAGTTCTCCCTCGGACATGGGTGTGTGTACTGTTCTTTTTGACTAGTGGGCACAGACATTACCACAAAAGTCTTCTCGCGAGTAACAGCTGCGTAAAAAATGGTACATGGAAGTTGGCAATAATAACAGAAAACTTTCTAGACAAATGATGGAATTAACATCAGTAAAAAGAAAATTTCCTTCACCTTTTATGCTGTAAAGAAAGTGAATAAATGGTAGAAACTTTAGGACCTTCACAACATACACTGAAATTTTTAACACGAGAATTTTACGTTAGGCCTGATGTGGCTGTGTAAAAAATAGAGCATGAGCAACGAACTGCAATCAGCAACCAATAGCGATTACAATGGGTGACAAAAAGCGTGTAGCACCCAGAAGAGATGGTCGCATGTCAATGTAACTTCATAAGAGTCCCCCGAAACTGGAGAGCAAAACTGGTATCTTTTCTGCAGAGTGATGAGCAGAACACGTATCACACTAATCCTCTAACCCCCCTCCCCCGAATTACTAAAAATACGGTCCTCATTCACTTAAACATGACAAAAGTTACATTACTTTTAATTCGAGAAGGACATGAATAGGCTCAAGGACTCACATTCCTGATAAAATAACAAAAAAACAGTGTATGTTCCTCATAACGGGTTTTCACTTAACATTACAATTCACAGGTTCTCTAAGTACTTGTAAATGGGCAACAAATTTGTTTTCTAATCCACGTCGTTGAATTGTTAAAAGTTATCTTCACACAGGAAACTCAATGTTCAGATATAAGATGCTTACTGACTTAAAACGACTGTACCTTTGCACATCAGTCAGTAAGAAGTACGTAGACATATCAGCTTATAACAAAGGTGAACACTGTTCAGCGGACAAAAGTGAGATCAAATACGTATAAATTAGTGTAAAAGTTACACAAGAATTACATAAGTGGACAAATGTAGGAAAATATTTAAATATGGCCCCGCTATGGCGTCAATGAAAACGCAAGTGGGCATAAACATGCTTATGTAACTTTTAGAACGATGAAGCAAGATATTAACTATATGTATGGCTGTGCTATAACCTCTAAGAAAGTGACTTTAAACTTAACTGACTGCTTATTGGTAAAATACATAAATACAGTAAAACTGCTTAATTATGGCCTATGTGACCAGACTGAAAGTGAGTAAAATCACACAATCATAGAAAAATAGTTCAATATGCTCTCTCTGTGACCTCATTGAAAGATAATAAAATTACATAAACGCGGAAAAATTGCTTAATAATGGCCTCTCTGTGGCCTCAGCGAAAGTGAGAAAAGGTCAGCAAAATCCTCATAGACTTCTACAAATATTCATAGAACAACACTAAATATACGTTTGTGGTCTAAGGAACAAAAGTGGTGTTGTTATAACACAGACAAACTGGTGCTGATCGAATGCAATAGGATAAAATTCAGAATTGTGTGTGTCCCACCACCTTGCTAGCTTAACAACGGAGATTGCTTACAAGAATGCAAATGAAAATCAAAGTATAACGTAACTATTCTTATAAATCTACATTTGTGATAAATATAAGGTAATTAGCGGTCTGGAAAGTCGTGAAAACGGCCGTGCTGGTCACATGCCCCTCCATATTGCATGATGCCGTGAGGCAGAGGATAATACGGTGACCAGTCGACATCCCTTGGGCTCTCAAGGCCTGAACGAGGAGTTCCTATTAGATACACAGAAATCTGCTTTTAAAATAAATTATTTCATAGTCTAATTAACTTAGTGAATGAAACTGTGTACCAGACCGAGACTCGATCTCAAGACATTTCCACGGACAAGCGATCTACCGATTGAGCTACCCAAGCATGACTCATGACCCACCCACATAGCTTTACTTGTGCCAGTAGTCTCAGAGGTAGAAGACGCAGAGGTAGGAGATGAGGTTCTGGCGGAAGTAAAGTTGTGAGGATGGGTCATAGGTCGTGCTTGGGTAGCTCAGTCTGCTGGCATGGTAGCTCATGGAGTTCTGCCAGAGGGCTGGCTGCCCTTAGTAATAAAAAAAATACTGAGAGAAGTATTCAACGAAGAAACTGAAGGGGCAAAGGTCCTGAGTTCGTGTCTTGGTCCAGCTTACCAGGAAATTTCATATCAGTGCACACTCCTCTGCAGAGTGAAAAATGCACTTTGGAAACTTATGGAATATTTTCCCAATGGCAAAAGTTTTATTATATGTTCTATTTCCTCGTGAGGGGAAGTGAAGTTACACTTCCAATATTTTGCACAATTTGTTCTTTACAGTCTTGCAACACACAGAGAGCCAGTTTTCAAACATATTAATACTTCTAGGTGACACGTCAACAATGTCTTCACATGCCTATGATGGAGGACACAGTAGCACCATGTAATACAACATGAGTACTCATCCTGGACTTGACTATGGTCAGACACTGGTTTTTTACTAAGCTGCAGAGTTTTTGTCATCAGAACATCATGTGGAACTCCTACAGAATGGTCCAACATCTGCATTGGGTAAAGTATCAATCAGAGCTGTTTGGTCTTCTCTTCTCATGTCTTCCAGACTGGCTCAGATTTTTTACCATCTCCCTCAAGCAAATTTTACATGGAACATTTTAAAAGAAAAGTAAGAAGACTTATTACAAAACATATCTAATCTAAATGTTACACTGTCTTTCAAATAGAGTGCCGTGCATACTACGTGGTGAGGAAACTGAGTCGTTGGAGTATTTCTCAACAATTATACTCCTCTTAATGACTTAAGTACAACCAATTAATAACATACGTCAGAGCTCATCAGACAACGACTTGTTCAATTGTTTTGTTAATCACTAGCATTCTTTAATATAGATTGACATAAGCTAATTACATCTTAATGTCCAGCATGTTTCACCTCTCCTCCTCCTCCTTCTTCTTCTTTGGCATTTCACTGTTAACACACTTGTGCCTGTGTTGTCCTCAATTTACACAGTCACCTCATTCTGGGTCTTCCTTTACTCCCTCTTGCTCTTGGCTGGTACAGCATGGCCTGATGTGAATTCTCTCTACACTTATTTATTGTAGGTGATGTTTCCACAAGGTTTTAATTTCTCCAATGTTTTCATTAATGTGAAATGATCTAAATTCGTAAAAGGGTTCGGTATATTTTAAAAATTCAGTATTGATACCATCTGGTCTACATATTCTCCTGTTATCATACTTTTTAAAACTACTGGCAGTTCTTCTGATATACATTATGCCGTGCGGGGCAGCCGCACGGCATCAGACGTCTTGTCACTGTTTGCACAGCTCCCCCCGTCAGAGGTTCGAGTCCTCTCTCAGGCATGGATGTGTGTGTTGTCCTTAGCTTGAGTTAGTTTAAGAGGAAGTAAAGTTTAAGCTTAGGGACTGATGACCTCAGCACTTTGGTCCAATAGAATTTACCACCGAGTATTCATTTCTTATATGGTCTTCCATGATAACACCACTCACTTTCCTGATGAACCTCATTTGTGCCGTTTGAACTTAACATTCGCCAAGTTTTTTAGGAATCTATGACTCACTTCCATGCAACAGCACAGTTGTAGCCACTGTTTACCAAATTTTAATTTTTTTCCTTCTATATTTTGTTAATCATTCGTCATACTAACTGATACTTGTTAATCTTATTTTATGGATCCTTGTCTACATCATAGCTTATATCATATCCTAAAAAAGTAAAGCTGGAAATTAGCTCAAGTGGTATGTTATCTACCTTTTTTAAGCAGGTGAGGTATTTGCCATGATGAGCCATGATTTTAGTTTTCTTTGTATATTCCAAGGTTAAGTTCTTTTTTGCCTAATTCTTGTAATTTATTTTTTGTAGCTCGCCTTCACTTTCTTCAGAATTGTAACATATATAGGGATACTAACATATTTATTTCTATTAATCTGTATACCTGGGTTAACTACCCGTCTCCAATTCTTAATCAAATCGTTATATACATATTAAACAATGTTGGTGACTGTCTAGAGCCTTCTTTATGGCTTTTACTGCTAGTTTTACTACTGCCAACTTTTATTATTATCTTTGTGTGTTTGTATCATCCTTTTATTGTTTGAATAAAATGTCTAGGGTATCCAGATTTAGTCATATCTGATAGTTTTTTTTTCCTGTTCACACTGTCCAAAGCATTTTGTAGCCAAAAAAAGTGATATGTGTCTGTAAATTGGGTTCTCATCATTTCCTTAAAATTCTTTTTATGGTAAATATGTTATCACTGCATGAATGCTCTTTATGCAATCAACTTTGTTCTTGTAGTAGCAGAGTCTCTATTGTACTTCTTATATGGTTATTAATTATTTTTGCAAATATTTTGTCGGCTCATTTTGGGAGGCTAATTCCTCTATAATTTTCACAATTGTTACTTAGTCTTTTTTTAAAAATTGATACCACTTCTGATATCCTCCTAGTGTTTGGTATATTACACGAGTACCATCATTGATTAAGGAAATGTAGTGATCCAAAATTATAAAAGTGGCCAGTCTATTTTAAGAGTCATATACTAATTCCATCTGATCCACATGCTGCCCTGTTTTTCATACTTTTTAAATCTACTATTCTACTATTCTATTCTGAACAAACCCACACTACTGTTATGCAATGTGATCTCCTTCTCCTTCAGTTTTAATCTTATGTTTCCCACAGCTTTTTTATAAAATTCTTTTCACTGACCTTTAACATTTATATTTCGTTCTGCTCTATCTTTCTCTGCTCTATTGAAGTGTTTCATTAGATTATAGGAAAAAGTTTGTCTCACATGTATATCCTGTTCTATTTTAGTTATAAAGTGATTGTCCTGCTCTTGATGTGCTAGTGTAGTTATTTGTTTGGTATGCTTATACCCTTCTTTGGTTTCTGATGTTTTACTATGCAACAAATTTTTGTGGCATCCACCTTTTCCTTCAACGATCTTTATGATATTTTCATTTCAAACCCTTAACTATTTCTTTTTCTCTAACTCCTTTTTTCTTGATGATCTCATCTATAGCTCTTTCAGTATACTGTTTAATATTTTGCCATTCTTTATCTATATCCTGAACTGTTGGGGGTGTCTAGCAAATATTTCTGTGGTCGACTTTGATTGAATTTTCTAGTACCTTCTTGTTCAAGAAGGTACACTTTAAAGACATTCTCAGGTTTTCTTTGTCTTCTTGGTCTAAGTTTCTTCCACTCAGCAATCGTTGTAACTGTTCTAATGTAACAGATATTGCTTCTTTGATTTACGTGTACATGCTGAACTGGACTGCATATCCTTTTGTCTGTCATAACATAGTGTATTAAAGACCTATAGCCCCTAGCACTCCGTATAAATTTATTTACTTCTTTTTTCCTAAAAATGTGTTAGTGACAGTAAGCTGGTTGAAGATTCAAAACTGTCTAAATTCTTCATCATTTTTTAAAATGTCCTGTTCTCCCAATCTACCTACAACTCTTGAGGTAGGTAGGTGGCTATGATGGCTACTCTACCACATGAGTTTCAACAGATGGGAAGCTGATATCTCTTACTTACTTTCATTACGAACATTGCAGTTTCATTTCTGTTTTCTTTCCTTCTTCAGCTGCATATACACAAATAATGACTACATATCCTCTGTCAATTTTAAATGTACATGTGACAGTTGTTTCATTGATAAAGGAATATTATATATTTTTTTCTTTTGGAGTCCTACTTTAATACTTCAAATGCACTAGCTGGTCATTTATTAGCTTAGTTTTGTAATTACATATTTACTATATTTGCCAGGTTTTCTACTTCCAGAATCCCAAAAGAATGCCATTCCCATACTACACACATTAATCTATCTGTGCCACCTCACTACAGATAATTAAATACATCCTCTTGATCTCAGAATACCAGCTATGGGATGAACATTCCATCAGTCCTGATAGTGCACTATTTTTTTACAGAAAGGAATTCTTTGCTATTACATTTACAGTCTCTTTACATTCAGGCAAAAGTATATGCAAGACAATATCATTAAGAGCAGTCACATTGGAAGATTATGATGCATCAGTGAGGAAATGTTCACAGATATGTAGAAGTACAAGTTGAGTATCACTCCAGACGTTACAAAATCGTCTGAGGAATTACTGCCTTCCTGTGAAGAAAGCATTAATAACAAACACAACTGTAGAAAACACTTTGTACAATCTTGGAGACAATATATGCAACTTTAACATGATGGCACTGACCTTCTGGCTTGACACCTAAGAATGCAGTCTCCATGACAGAAAGCAAGAGACACAAGTTAACTGTTCACATTAACACTTCTGTTCATGATCTTGAAAAATGTTGATCAATAGATTAAATTATTTGCTGGACTTGTTCCTCATTCATCAAATATATTGCTATGCACTTTTGGAACACATCAATGGAATAACCTTATAATAAAATACAAATTTTAAGACCCAGCGGATAAGTACTGAACAATGAGGTGAATATCAATTCTCAAACATTATTAGAATCACTCTCTCCATCATCACGTATTTCCTAATTCCAAGATAGCTCCTCTAACACATACAGCAGAATAAATGGTTCCACAGGGGCATACAAACGTAATGAAAGAGAAAAATGCCATGTATACTACACTAAATAAGATGATCATAACAAAGTAATGAGCTCCACTGACAGGAGACACCATAATGCTAAATTCAAAACTGTACAAACAGCTACAGATCAGTCAGGCAGCTCACTGAAAGCAGAGTATGTGTAGCATTAATTTAAATCAGGAAGACAGAACTTCAAATAAAAGAACATTATCATCTAACTATCGTCCTTTCAGCACATACAACTATTCTTCATCAAAACATGGTCAAACTACACACAAACACACACACATGCACACACACACACACACACACACACACACACACACACACACACACACTCATGCACCCATACACACAAAGACTGATGTTCAGTTTCACCAGTTCACATACAACAAAACACCATATCACTGTGAGGAGACAAAGACTATTCAACAACATTCAATCAATCAGTTACTTATTGACCATAAATTTCTTTTTAAATTCTGACACACTCCCAGTTTCAAGAAAAATATGTTATACTTCAATGCTTTTGAAGTAACAGCCAACCAGTTGCTAAAGTTTATTAAACTCTGACAATGGTTTCAACATCTTTTTCAGATGATGTAGGACGTAAAATCACATTATCTATAGTCAAACTGGCCTCTGTATAGTGCATGTCATCCACTTAATCTCCAGGAAAATACATCATATACAAGTACTAGCTGTCTGCTATAGGACTTTGTCTTGAAACTTTTAAAAAAACTTGTAAAATATCACATATTTGATACCAGATACTATACATTTTTGTATCTATATCTTGTTGTATCCTGCATCAAATTGTGTGATACTTTAAAAAATGTTTTAAAAATTTTAAGACTAATCCCTACGGCAGATGACTACTGCTTTCGTATAATGTATTTACATAATGATTAAGTGGCTGGCATGTACCCTCTGAAGAAGATGGTTTTAAAACCGCCAAAACCATGCTCAAGATTTCTAAACCTGTATTTTGCAACTGGTTTACTGTTATTTCTAATGCACTGAAACTCCTGCATGTACAGCTGCTGAAATGCAGCCACACTTAAAAACTTAAAAACATCTTACCTCTTATTGACGAGTTTCATAATTTTCTTCCAAAATGGGTAGATAAACTCATCAGCACAAAAGGGTGAAGAAAGCAAAAATTTCAACATCGTTGCCTTCAGGTTTAGGTTCCAGGTCATTGTTATTACACCTCTCAAAATCAAGATCTGGTTATTATTGTGGTGACTGCACTTAGTCTCTTATTAATTTCTCTTTAACTGTTCAGAAAAAATTCAACATGGTTTCAGTGTGCAAAATAAATCTCAGTTAGAGTCCTTTTAACTTAGAGTTGCACAAAAGCTTTGATTCTCACTGGAGCTTAAGTGGTTAAAGAGGGTTATTTCATCCCAAACCAACCAATAATACCCGCCCTGTATTCTGACCTTGGAGAAATGCTACGCTACCATACATCTGCGACCATCAAGATACTTTAACAACCTATGGCTTGGCCCTCTTCTATTCAGGTAACAGCATAATCAAAGTCATCTTAAATTACCAACTAGTCTGCAGTGGTCTTAATGTGTGTAACTACTTCATATTCATTCCTTTATAATATCAAGAACAAAGCGAAGTACTGTATATTGTCCATTCAGTGGAAAAGCAACGAATCTCATATACCACTTATCAATTTACAAATCAACGAATCTCATATACCACTTATCAATTTACAAATCAGTACAAGAAACTACATCAACCTATCACCCTAACCTTTAATTTGGAACTCATTCATAACTACAAAAAATTCACTTTACGTAATTCATATTCAGAATATTCAGCATAGTTAAAAAGACAATAATCTCACCAGCTACTTCAGACATTATTAATTACCAGCACAGTAAGGAGGTATTACCATTCATCACACATAATCAACCTTTATTGGACAGAACACCAGTTCATGATCTCACTCTATATCATTCATTCTGTGACACATCTTTTAATAGTTCACAACCTGTCTCAAGACCTACACTACCGGCCTTTAAAACTGCTACAACAAGAAGAAATGCAGATGACAAACGGGGTTTCATTGGACAAATATATTACACTAGAACTGACATGTGATTACATTTTCACGCAATTTGGGTGCATAGATCCTGAGAAATCAGTACCCAGAACCACCACCTCTGGCCGTAATAACGGCCTTGATACACCTGGACATTGAGTCAAACACAGCTTGGATGGCGTGTACAGGTACAGCCGCCCATGCAGCTTCAACACGATACGACAGTTCATCAAGAGTAGTGAGTGGCGTATTGTGATGAGCCACTTGCTCTGCCACCATTGAGCAGACGTTCTCAATTGGTGAGAGATCTAGAGGATGTGCTGGCCAGGGCAGCAGTCGAACATCTTCTGTATCCAGAAAGGCCCGTACAGGACCTGCAACATGCGGTCGGGCATTATCCGGCTGAAATGTAAGGTTTCGCAGGGGTCGAATGAAGGGTAGAGCCACGGGTCGTAACACATCTGAAATTTAACGTCCAGTGTTCAAAGTGCCGTCAATGCGAATTAGAGGTAACCCAGACGTGTAACCAATAGCACCCCATACCATCAAGCCGGATGATAAGCCAGTATGGCGATGACGAATACACGCTTCCAATGTGCGTTCACTTCGATGTCTCCAAACACGGATGCGACAATCATGATGCTGTAAACAGAACCTGGATTCATCCGAAAAAAATGACGTTTTGCCATTCGTGCACCCAGGTTCGTCGTTGAGTACACCATCGCAGGCGCTCATGTCTGTGACGCAACGTTAAGGGTAACCGCAGTCATGGTCTTCGAGCTGATACTCCATGCTACTGCAAACGTCGTCGAGCTGTTCGTGCAGATGGTTGTTGTCTTGCAAACGTTCCCATCTGTTGACTCAGGGATCGAGACGTGGCTGCACGATCCGTTACAGCCATGCGTATAAGATGCCTGTCATCTCGACTGCTAGTGATACGAGGCCGTTGGGATCCAGCACATCGTTCCGTATTACCGTCCTGAACCCACAGATTCCATATTCTGCTAACAGTCATTGGATCTCGACCAACGCGTGCAGCAACGTCGCGATACGATAAACCGCAATCGCGATAGGCTACAATCCGACCTTTATCAAAGTCGGAAGCGTGGTGGTACGCATTTCTCCTCCTTACACGAGGCATCACAACAACGTTTCACCAGGCAACGCCGGTCAACTGTTGTTTGTGTATGAGAAATCGGTTGGAAGCTATCCTCATGTCAGCAAGTTGTAGGTGTTGCCACCGGCGCCAATCTTGTGTGAATGCTCTGAAACTCTAATCATTTGCATATCACAGCATCTTCTTCCTGTCGGTTAAATTTCGCGTCTGTAGCACGTCATCTTCGTGGTGTAGCAATTTTAATGGCCAATAGTGTATTTACTTTCATTAACAATTGACACATTCAAATTTATGAATTTATCTGTGTTTTCACAAGGTATTACTCGACAGATGGCATTATTTCAAACACACTGAAATTTACATGACCAAATCACTTCCATTAGACACTGACATACACTCGTTTTAATATAAACATCAGTTCATATCATATCCACAGACATCCTCACAGTCCACTCACAATTGTCCATTGATCATGAGTCAGGCAAACCTACTTTCACACCAGATGCACGTGTCGCACGAGAAATATCCATTTCTAAAACCTAAATTTTCGAACTAACACACGAGGACGAAAGTATTACTTCATATACGCTGCTCAACAACCATTTACTCAGAAAAAGAAAATTGTAAGCTTTCACACTATATTACTCCATCTTAACATATGCTTCACAATAAGTAACTCATGTCACTAAATATAAAAATCTTCATTCATGGCCACCTGTCATAACAGAAGATCCAAAAGGAATCAAAATCACCATCCTGCATCACCTCACTATGTCATACAGTACTGGGACACCTCAGAGCTACTGTTACCCACAGACTTTTCGTGGGCAGCCACAGCACGTGGCGAAGCCACCAAGACTGCCCTTTCCAGTGCAAGAAACAAAGAGAGAGTGATGCATTCGGGAGGACGACGGTTCAATCCCGCGTCCGGCCATCCCGATTTAGGTTTTCCGTGATTTCCCTAAATCACTCCAGGCAAATGCCGGGATGGTTCCTATGTAAGGGCACGGCCGACTTCCTTCCCCATCCTTCCCCAATCCGATGAGACCGATGACCACGCTGTCTGGTCTCCTTCCCCAAACAACCAACCAACCAAAGAGAGAGTGATATTAAATTAATCTCAAACGTCAGATTACAGATTCACATTGCTGCCGAGATGACCAACTGATTGATGCCGAGCACAGATCTATCAACTGAGTTGCTAAAAGGTTCCTTTATCAAATCATTCAATTCGCGTATAAAAGGTAAATTTCTCGAAGCAACGAATCACATGGCAATCGGACACACCTGCTTGAGGATGGTAGACGTGTCACTTCGTGAGTAGCCGTAATGCCAAAAGTGCAGCCACATTAGTTCAAGGCTAACTTTCCATCACTCTGGGAGCTGTCTCGTGTAGCATCCTATTGCTATCGATTACCATGATTATCAGTCGAAAGTTTGCATTAACTATGGTGGCTGCTCACTTGCCTATATGCGAAATGCCACATCACGTTGAAAACTGGAATTAATCAGCAGTGACGCAGTAAGTTACAGTGAGCCACCCTTATTTCCGATTTACACGTCAATTCCCGTGGTTTGCCTCTACCATGCTAGAGTTAGAATTCTGGTAATCATTGCTCCCCCCCCCCCCTCCCCCCCCCCTGTCTCTCTCTAGGGATTGGTTCTCGCTATCATTGCTTCATTGAGAGTCTTTTGTGCTTGTCTAGGATATTTCCTGGCCTACAGTACGATGGAAGTAAATGCCAATATTTGTGAATGGACCCTAGTTACTTACATAAAAGGACTGCCTCAAATTGTGTTATCTTTTTGTAACAATGTATTTTCAAATTAACAGCTGATAAGGCCTTCCACTGACTGTAGATTTCCCCTGCTCTTTTTTTTTATTAATTCTGTCAACGTCCAGACAACCAACCCCCTGCAGTAGGATAAGAATACAGAACCCTATGCAGTCAAAAGGACACAAGTTCAGCAGGTGAGTGTTTATCTCCATGTATGACACGGAGAAGGCGTGACGTCATTTACCAACATTTAATCTCAATCGCCACAGACAAATCGAAGGAAGGTGGACTGCCTGAAAAATCCCCTAGAATATTTGTTGGCGAAGCAGTGTCTGTTGCCAGAACAAACCTACCAAAGTCCCCACATTGAGTTAAGGTACTCTGGCTCCCCTCAGAAGATTCTTATAAGTAGGGTCACAGTCTGTTCTGCAATTTCCGAGACTTACTTCATTGCTTTTAAGACCGGGTAAAACTATACGTATTTCCGGTAACTGTGGTATGGGTCAGAGGAACGACTGGTTTTCGATTCAAACCCATTACTAAACAAATATTGGTAGAATTACCTTTGCTGTGACCTACCTTGTGTCAGCCGACACTTGTGGCGGCCCAGCTATCAGTACCTATACGTCTCGGTACTGATTAGCTGAGCCATACATATGTCATTATCAATTCCAAGAAGGAGGAGGTAAAGATTAGCATATGCAGGGACAGGGTGCTTCTTCCAATCTGTTAACCACATGCGGTGGCTGGGAGATAAGAACAGCCGCTAACCGTAACGTTTACTCGGCCAAGTACAGGCTCTAATTCAACTGAACGAACTCTGCCTGCAGCTAATCTGCAGGAGGTACAAGTAGAGGCGAAGAGAGCAGTTTAACACTCATAGTATATCATTATACTATATGTGTGACTCGCAATTCACGGACAGTGGGCAGTGACCTTTGGTTATAAATTCTGAATACTTTGTCTGGCATGCTGAAAAATGATAAAAGAGGAGAAACTTCTCAAAAATAGGCAATTGCTACCTGACGAGAAAACTGTGATTCCTTTTGTGTTTGTTCATGGATTTCATGGAATCTTGTCGAGATCATGGACGGAATCGCAAAAGATAAAGTATACATCATGCTACATTTAAAAAAAAATGGCGCACTACGGGCCATTGATGTGATGGACTTCAGTACGACATGTGAGGAGTTCGAAACAGCCTAACCCAGAGCCTTGCGAAGGTACTTCGAAAAGTATTTGAACAAAGCAAGATATTAGGATGAACCAATTGTACACAAGGATATCCTAAAAGGTAAATTACTAGTTGAGTCTCACGAAAAAGTTATTCTCATATCCATAAAGAAACTAGATGAACACATGTTGGTCCTAAATTCAACCGATTTCATATGGGAAGATATGAAATTTAGAGCTCGACAAAGCAATTTCCATGTGAAAGGACATACTTTACATAACGGGCATGCAAAAAACTATCGTGTGCACGAAACAAATGCAAATAGTCCTATGCAACACAGCTACACTCCCATACAGAACAATGGTTATCAGCAGAATGGGAATGGAAACAGTTTCTGTCCTCATCATACTCGATCAAATAAATCAGATCGAAGATATAATCCAGTCTACAATTCCAGTGCCAAGCAGTGCCAACAACAATGATTTTCAGATGCAGCAACCACAAATGAGAAGTAGTAATTGGCGAGAATAAATACCAATGATTGTGGATGTGTCAGACGACTGTAGTGACCAGTGTCGATTAAATGAGATGTTATCCTGTCATGCCCCAGAGGAGAGGTCTCTGGCTGAATTTGGAACTATGAGAGAGACATCAGCTTCACATATAATAATGATGCTGTGGAAGTTATGCAGAAACTATGTGGTGGTGTCTTCCATGTTATAGAGCGGATTCGTCAGTACCAATCACAGTAATCTAGGTGATGGAATAGGATATTTCATTTGTATTGGCGCTTAAGACTTGAGCATTTTTTCGAAAGTGTGTGCCAGAGGACCAATTTGTCTACACTTCTAGCATACAACTGTAAGACAATTGGAGATATAGACACAAGTTCACAAATTATTAGAATACAGACTCAGACGGAGGTTAAGCTGGGGAGTGTATCCACAAAATCCACGTTCCTGGTAGTCAAAAATTTAGCAGCAGATTGTATTCTATGCCTGGAAAGCATCCAAGAAAGGGCTCGAATGATCGACTTCTCCACAGGAAAGGTCAATTTTTGAACTGACAAAACTGCTGCCCAGAAAGACTTATTGCCAAATAAATACTGTGAAGTATACATTTAATAGTGAAGAATATCCGATGAAATAATATAGTCAACCAAATTTGAGTAATGTATTAGGATTATATAACCACGATCAACAAAAGTTAACAGAGCCAGAGCACTTTGATAATCAACTATCGGTCCTTTGGAATCATTACAATCTAGTATTTGAAGAAAGGTCTGGAATTATTAAAAGGTATGCCTGTAATCTACATGGCTTTCCACACAAGACCAATTGCCACAGCTTCTATCCCTTCCCATAGAAACAGAAAAGGGTAGTAGACGAAGAGATTCAAACGATGATTAAGTGGAATTTAATACAATTGTCAATAAGCCCATATTGCAGTCCGACACTAGAAGTATCTAAATCTGGAGGGATAGGTTTCTCTTGTTCTCAATACTCGAATAACAGATACTGTAATCGTACTAGTATGAACACATCCAGAAAACATAGACAAGTTAATCCAGGAGTTCCATTAAGTCAGAAATTTTACTAGCGTTTATCTCTGCGTTTCATACTGGCAGGTCAACTCGATGAGTCTTCAGGGAAGTACATTGCATTTACCCATACTGGATGAAGCTATCAGTTTAAGGTTTTTCCATTTGGCCTTAACGTAACTTTATGTGTATTGACATTACATGGATTCGGTTTTAGGGCCAGAGTCAAGAAGCCAACTCACCTTATATGTGGCTGTTCTGTTAACTGTCACCCATTCATGGAAAGGACACGTATTAATACTCAGTCAGTTATTAGAGAAAGCCAAGGACGGAGGAATTATAGCTAACCTGCTAAAATCATATTTTGCTCTTCCAAAAATTGGGTTTACTGAAGCACATGGAATTCTACCAGCTTTAGACTTGATAAGAGCAATAAAAAAATTTCATTATCCAGAACTAAAAAACAGTTAAAACGATTTCTAAGTGTGACCTCATTTTTTGTCAGTTCATCACAGACGGGTCAGTGAATTCAGAAGCGCTGTTAGAGTTATTATGGAAAAATGCACTGTGACAATGGACCGCTTAATGTCAGGTAGCACTCTTTGACTCTAAACGAGCTCTATCTTCCAGACGTGTCATTGGCGTTTGGCTCGATGTCTCATTCATCATCTGTGGCATTGGATGCGTGTCTCTTCCAGACAAGAATAACTGATGCAAAGACCATTTTTTGTCCCACAGCTTTCACTCGCCATATCTGCTCCGGTTGTGAGAAATCGTATTCTACCACTGAACAGGAAGCTCAATCCGTGGTTTCTGCAGTCCGTAAATTCCATTATTATTTATATGGTGTACAAATTGCAGTCTTCTGTGATCAACAAGCCCTGAGTTTGTTGCAAACTTGTATAGTACTACACATGAGACTAGCCAGGTGGACCTCGATATCACAAGACTATAACTTCAGGATAGTATATACCAGGAGAACGAAAAATATTATAGCCTTGTCCTAAATGCCAGGAGGCTCAGAATAAGTTTCGATTCTTAAAGAACAAGCTGAGAAATGTCCCACTCTTTTTATGAAGTATCAGATTCGTAGAAAATATTATCTTGAGCTGTTTAAGAGTATTGTACAACTCCAGTTATTGGATCAGTGGCGGTGGTCCAAAGCTAAAACCCACTATAAGGAAGTTTATGACGCACTATTCCACAGAAGAAGACGTCAGAGTAGGAATTAATGTGCGTGCATCCAATCTTCTTATGAAACAAAGTTGATTTGGTACACAAAATATGTGTGGGTCCACTTGTGTGTACTGGAGAGTGCTAATAAAATAGAATTGTAGTGGTATTTCCCAGATGTTTTGGAGAAAGTTCCACAACTAATAAAAACATGTGGTATCTGTCAGAAGGCTTTGCCTAATAATAAAGATAGAAAAGGATTTCTGCATTCACTAATACCTGACAATCAAGAGCTGTAGTGTCTGTCGACATTTGCAGCCCGCTACGAAGGGCAAGGGAAGATTGCAAATACATTGTGGGATTCTCAGACATATTCACCAAGTATGTAAGATGCTATCTCATCAAGGCTACAGAAAGTTCTACCTCTGTTAAAATTTTCTTAATGATTTTATTCCTCAAGCAATAAAAATATGTGTTATCTGTTGGAAGGCTAAGCCTAATATTAAATGTAGGAAATGATTACTGCATTCAGTAATACCTGATAATTCACTCTCCATGGAGTCTGCTGACATTTGAACCCACTACTGAGGACAAATGGAGGTTGTGATTGTATTGTGGCATTTATAGATATCTTCACTAAGTATGTAAATTCCGTCCCATCAAGACTGCCACAAATTTGCCAGTTGTTAACTATTTGCTTAATAATATTATTCCCCCACTGGGTAAATCCCACACAATTCTTCCTATTAATACATACAATGTTACCAGTCGTTATTTATGAAATGCCTTTGTAGAGCCAATATCACACAAATATTAACATCATGGTACCAACCAGAAGCAAATCCCATTGCAAAAGTTCTTCCATGAGCTGAACAGATTTATGATGACCTGTTGTCACACTAGACAAACTATCTGGATTCTTTACCTTGGTAGATTTGAAAAATTATTGTGAAGCTTCCCCACATGTTGACTCAGTTCATTCCAGTTGAACTAATGATTCAGCGAGAGAAAGAAACAAGTGAGTATACAGAATTCTGAGATTACCCATATAAGTGGGAAATGAGACTGAGAACCAGCTGGGTGAATCTTACAGGAAATACTAGGAGAGGAGAACTGATTATGAGAAAAGAATATTAAAGAATCAATGGTTTCAAGTCAGAGAGAAGACTTTACTGAGAATGCACCCACGTTCATCGCTGCTTGGAAATAAGAAGTAGCTGTTACAATATGTGGAGTGTTTCAGAATCTTGAGGATATCTTATCCGTGATCATATCTGTTGGGATATCTAGAAACATATTGTGTAAAAGGGTTATACCCCATCAAGATTTTAAGAAGTACTATGCTTCTAAAGTAGAGAAATGACAACGATGTAATGCTGAACATAAATATGTCTAAAACTTCATATTGTGTTAGATATTTTATAATGACCATACTCTGATAGTTTCCGCGAGAAATTATATGTGATAATCAGAAAATTAAAATGATGCTATAAATATATATTGCCAGAAAAAAATAGTACAGAGCTCTAGAAGTCTCTAGTTCACTATAGATTTATTGTTGCAATATTGAATATGGAATACATGAAATGATTACATTTACAGGTCGATAGTACAAGCGTTTATTGGGTACTGGGCACCTGTGCTTAAACGCCAATGTTAATACGTCGTGTAGCCACCATGGGTGGCAATGCACGCGCCGACTCTTGCCTCCAGACTATCAGATGGCGAGACAGTCCTGGGATACCTTATGCCACACCTGCTCGACCTGTTCAAGCTGTTCTGTTAGAGTTAGTGGTTGACGAGTGGCATGAAGCACTTCTCGTCCCTTTATAACCCACATGTGGTTGATTGGAGAGAGGTCCACAGACTGTGCTAGCCAGGGAAGCTACTGCACATATTGTAGAGCACATTGGGTTTCATGGACAGTGTCTGGGTGAGAATTATCCTTCTCGAACATCACATCACATTCCTGTTGCAAGAATGGCAAAAGAATTGGTCTAACAACATTCCATATGTACTGAGCGCTGGTTAGCGTCCCATCCAGAAACATCAAACGTCAACGAGTGTTATAGCTTATCACATCCCAAACCATAAGGCCTGTGGTGGGGCCAACGTGTGGTGGACGAATGCACTCTACAATACAGTGCTCACCAGGTCTGCGCTGTACACATAAACGACCATCACTTGCGTGCGAGGAGAATGTGTTTTTATCGCTGAAGACCACAATGTGCCATTCAATATTCCTAGTGATTCTCTGATGGCACCATGCTCATCGATGCTGTGGTGTGAGTGGAAGATGCACTAGAGGTGTGCGTGTCCATAGTCTCACTGCTAATAACCAATTTTCAAGCGTTCTTGTTTATACATCTCGGTTCACAAGCTGTCTTATCTGTGCTGTGGTAGCTGTACGATCTGCCAGTGCTGCTCCTACAATATGACGATCCCGGCAGTGTGTGTGCTGCGTGTATGCCCAGAATATTTTCTACAGGTGTGAGAATGTCCACGTGACCACTGTAAAGCATCGTTGCACAACTGACGCAGCATTTCAAACTTTGTTTCAATTCTCTTTAAGGACAATCCAGCCACTCAGGAGTCCACAACTCGACCCCTTTTATACTGGCTCTATTGGCTGTAGGAAGTATGAGTGAGTCACCGTGGCACAGTTGCCTGCTTGCTTCAGACGTTTGCACCACAGTGAGCCTTCTGGCTGCGAGCATACCCTATTAAAGGGTAGAAACACGTGGTGCTCTGGTAGCTATGCCACTAGGCTATCTGTTGGCATATGCCGCTGAAACCTTTATCAGTACGTCTTCTATCCCACAGGTGGCATATGCCGTCGATCATATTAATGAATTTCAATTTCAGAAAGCATAGTGCAGGAATTTTTATGCATTCAGATGAGGTGTGTATAATTATGATTTTAAAGTGGAAGATCAGTGACATGAAATGTTTACGATTATAGCTCAACATTATTGTATGTCTTACAAGTGAATACATTTTTTTAGTATTAACACTTTTCATTGAAAAATACTTACTGAATTAATTTGTCACACAATACTTTTCCGAACCTAAATGTACTTGTTCTTTATGCCGCTGTTAAGGCAGTTTTAATTCATTCCAATTATGAGAATAGACAGCGGTGTTTTAAGTCACTTACCTGGTTAATGTCCACATCAAGCTCCAAAAGGTGGATTAATTCTAGGAATCGTTACAATGTCCTCTGCATTCGGAATGCCCGAACCGTCATTTGAACCATGTACTAGGTTCCAGAAACCAGTGGTGGGTGTGATGTAATAACATTAAATAATTCCTGTGCTGAATCAACATACATTTGGAGGTGGTTGGAAGTCTTAACATAAACAGATGCAGTTAAAAAACTGTTAACTGTTTAATGAGCAAGTCCATGGCATGTATAGATAGATGTTAAGCAGCCAACAACGAACTTCCCGTGATGATATTGTAAGGTAGCGTGGTCTCCTGAACATCATTTCTTACATATGCTGACCTCACTATCGTATTCTGCATATCAAGACGTTTCATTCGAGCCCAAACTCGATATGGTAGAGTCAATTTTACATATTTTGATTTAATCGATATGCAAATCTAATAAATAAATCGCAAGTGCGCACCGACATTAAAAAGTCGAGGCTGGCGTACACAAATATTCAAGACACGATGACCACAGGAGTTTTGGTTTGGCGGAGGCCACCAGCCCGCTGGGAAGTCCGTAGGAGGGTGAGCTAGCACACAGCTGCGCCGGCCAGCCGTCCGCCCACGGACCAATACAGTTTTTGCCAGAGAAAAGGGATAATGGCATGCGTGTTCACCTAAAAAGCAGAACCTGCTGTATTGTTTTGGAGAGCCCCAGCATACCCATTTTTTGAGGTACCTAGTGCGTAGTCATGGGATACCTCCTAATATTGTGCTAGAACAGTTTCACCTAGTATAGTGCAGCAGTTCGAAGTGTGATGGACTCAACAAGTCGTGGAACTCCTCTGCAGAAACAATGAGCTGTGCTGCCTCTACAGCCTTCAGTAATTGTGAAAGTGTTGCCAGTAATGGATGTTTTGCACGACCAGCTTTTCCAGTTATGTCCCATAAATGTTCGATACGATTCATATAATGAGATCTGGGTGACTAAATCACTCGCTCGAATTGTGCAGAATGTTCTTCAGCTCAGTCGTGGGCAATTGTGGCCCGCTGACATGGCGCAGTGTCACTCATAAATATTTCGTCGATTTTTGAGAACACGAAATCCATGAATGGCTGCAAAGAGGCTCCAGACAGTCCACGTGGAGCCACCACCAGTTAGCTTAGTCCCTTGTTCACAACCTGGGTCGGTGGCTTCGTGGGGTCTGCACCATACTCGGACCCTATCATCAGATTTTATCAGGTTAAATGGGGACTCACCGGGCCAAGCCACAGTTTTTCAGTCAGCTAGGGTCCAACCGATGTGGTCACGAGTCGCAGAGATGCGCTGATCTCGTGCTGTTAGCAAAGGCACTCACGACCGTCGTCTGCTGCCGTAACTCATTAACGCCAAATTTCGCTGCACTGTCCTAACAGATACTTTCGTCGTATGCCCCACATTGATTTCTGCGGTTATTTCACGCAGTTTTGCTTGTCTGTTAGCACTGACAACTCCGCATTTGCGCCGCTGTTCTCGATCATTAAGCAAAGACCGTCGGCCGTCGTGACTGGCAATGTCTCGGCACATTGTTGGCATTGTAGATCTCGAAAGATCGGATTCCCAAATGATTTCCGAAATGGAATGTCCCATGCGTCTAGCTCCAACTCCCATTCCGGGTTGGAAGTTGTGAATTCCCGTGGAGCTACTACAATCAGGTCGGAAGCCTTTCCACATGAGTCTCCTGAGTACAAGTGGAAGCACCGCCAGTACAGTAGCCTCTTATGCCCTGGGCACGCGATACTACCGCTATCTGTATATGTGTATATCCCCATCCCATATATTGTCATTATCTGCAAAAACATTTCAAATCACGCGAGAATTTGTAGTTCCATCAACGGGCAGCCAACAACGTTCTCCAGCGATGTGCAAATTCACTGCATTACTCAGAGCAAAGATACGTTTTCGTCGTTTAGTAAACCAACTCAAAACAAATTCAGTTACGAAGCAGCAGCGGACTATTCTTTTCACCAAGATGAGACCATATTTCACAGGATTTCAAAACCAATTGGAAAGACTTCCATGCCACACTTATCACCTTAAAGTAAAGGAAGGAGAACTGTTTTACTCACCCCATCCCGCTGCACAAACAGAAGGCAGTTGAAAAATAAACTGCACAATGTTACTGTGGGGACACATCCGATGTTTCAGTAGTACAAACAATAACGTGGTATTAGAAGCTAATAAACTGGGAGGGGGGGGGGGGGGGAAATTAAGTTGGTGGCAGACGCTATGTGCCTTAATCAAGTGTTCGCTACTGAAAGAGACGATCCAGAAGCCGTGGAGGACCTGTTGGGACGGTTTTAGGGGCTAAGTATTTCACCACACTTAATGCGATCGTGTCGTATTCGCAAATTCCGCTTTTGGAATGTCCCATGAAATATACGGCATCCCCAGTCAACGACAACAACTGAGAATAAAAAGTTCCGCAAATTGTATTAAATCAAAGTGTCACTACGTTCGATCAAGCTTCAGTTTTGGTTTTGGGCATATCAAAACATTCATGCAAATTACACGAGAAAGCAATCATGCACTGATTCATCACTATCAAAGCGAACTCGTCGGAGAGTTTCTTTAAGTTTTGTTAACAGATGAAAATGCGATGGACCCAATTCGGGACTGTATGGAGGATGATCGATGGCAGTGAACCCAACGCGTCGAATTCTTGCAAATGTCGCAGCGGATGTATTTGATGTGGTATTGTCATGCTGAATGAGAGGGTGCTGCATGTGAGGACAAACTCTTCGAACTCTAAACTCGATTACAGCGCACTGTTTTTTACGTAGTGACATAGTTACATTTCACACCGCCTAATATGTAGACATGATGAATAAAGATGTAGAATGTTAATAACTTTTTTGTTTTAAAAGCCTTAAGAATTTTCACACAAAAATACGTAGGCACTACTTTTCAACACGCCCTCATAGTTATTTCTGTATAATGAGTAAATTTACTATCACAGAAACTACTCTTGATCATATAAACATTACAAACATTTCGCCTTATAGACAAAACACATCCGATGAACATGCTGGGCAAATGAATCGAATTTTGAACACTTTTCTATAAAGAGCCAATAACTCAAATTTTCGTTCAGTAACGTCATATGGAATGACGTTCTGCGTTAACTCGTCTTTGAGAAAGGACGTCTTCATTGCACAAAAATGAGCTGTAAGAATAATACTTGCCGCTCACCGACGATCATCTTGTAAGCCATCTGTTTAAGGAGTTGGGCATTCTCACTATTGCTTTACAATATATGTATTCCCTCATGAAGCTTGTTGTAAATAATACACTGCAATCAAAAGGAATAATGAGCTACATAACTACAAAACCAGAAGGAAAAATTACATTAATTACACCACATTGTCTTTAGCGCGAAAATTGGTACACAATGCTGCAACAAAAGTTTTTGATCACTTAGACAATGATATAAAATATCTAGCAAACAACAAAGTAACATTCGATAACAAACTAAGAACGTCTCTCCATCCACAGAAAAATTTCTGTTACTGTAATGCGTAAACGGTGGTAGGTAGGAATTACTGACTTACATCTATGTATCTTTTCCCTCTCGTAAAAATAAATAAATGGATAAATGAAATAAAGGCTTAGAACTGTTCAGAATATAACCACACGCACAAATTAATTTGCGATGTGAATATAAAACGACTCGTTCCACGTCATTGCGATCTTTCGTGCTAAACGATCCGTGAAACATGTAACTAACTATCTAAAATGAACGTTGCATGGAACGTGGCATAACAAATCCTGATCCCAAGTTCTGGATGGAAACTTATTTCCTGGAACCTGAAAGAAATCTACTAGAATAATCTAAGAAATCTCACACTGTCAAAAAGTCTACACGACGTGAAAAGTAATTATCAGGGAAGTAATGATCGTGCTGGATGCACCGGCCAGTTCTCATTGCTGAAAGATGTATAAATGCTTAGGTGCAGGGATCCTCGATGTGAGTCATTATAAAACTGTAAATTTATACTCAGTTTGATAAAAGGACGATGCTTAAATAAATGCCAAAGTTTTTTATCGCTTGATAATCACTGAACTCCAAAAGATACAATTAATTTACAAGAAACGCCATGACTAATGTTACAAGAATCAGCTGGTATCCATGTCACAATGAGACAAAGATTTCGTTTACAAAGCATTCGTGAAACCAACGAAAAATGCAAGAAATAATGGGTGAATAAAGATTGTATGTACTCAGATCGATTACGAATCTAATGTACTGTATAGAAAAAACAGAAACTAGTCTACATTAATCGAAACTCCATGTCCCGCTTTGTTAATCATATTATCTCAGTACAAGCAAGAATTCCTCGTTTCAGAATCGTTTGCCAAGCTCGTTTCTGTAGCAAAATTCCTTTCCGGCACAAGTGCACTGGAAACCGCTGTAGAAGATATTTACTGAAATCTCCCACATACAAACACGAACTGCTTCATCCTCTGATATTTCAGAGCAGTCACGTTTTCTCTTACCACATCATAACGCAATCGAGGCATCAAGAGATTAGAAGCCAGAACCGAAGACGAATCTTTCTTCGTCATCAAAACCACAGGCCACGCTGTTCCAAAATCCGCCTTTACATCCCATGTTCAGAGCTCCACTCTGCCTAAGTTAAGACAATACAGTGTAGCAGAACATGAGTGACTACACGGATAATTGACTAGTGGGCATAGATATCGCCACAAAAAGCTTCTCTCGAATAACAGATGCGTAAAACATGATACACGGAAATCGGCAATAATAACATAATATTTTCGACATAAATGATAGAATTAACAGCAATAAAATCAAAACTTCCTACATTTTTCATGTAAAACGCTACAAACGGTTTGACATTAAGACGTACACTGAGATTCTGAAGACAATTGGTTTTACGTTATGTCTACCATGGCTGTGCCGGCCGAAGTGGTCGTGCGGTTAAAGGCGCTGCAGTTTGGAACCGCAAGACCGCTACGGTCGCAGGTTCGAATCCTGCCTCGGGCATGGATGTTTGTGATGTCCTTAGGTTAGTTAGGTTTAACTAGTTCTAAGTTCTAGAGGACTAATGACCTCAGCAGTTGAGTCCCATAGTGCTCAGAGCCATTTGAACCATCTACCATGGCTGTGGAAAACTAGAATAGGAAAGACAGATTGACATCATCAAATAGTCGCGACTACACTGCCTGAAAAAAAGTGAAGCACCCATGAGACATTGTCAGATGTCACTGTAACTTCTTATACCTACACACCGTCGGTGCGTAGATGCATGATTAGAGCTGGAATTCTCCGTGAGAGGTTACCACGGCTGTTAGGGTACGTAAGCGACGCTAACAGCGTTAGAGATATTGTGAGATCACTGTGGAGGGCACAGGGCTGCCATGTACGCGTGTGAGACAGCCTTATCAGCACCTGACAGTGTTTGAAATAGATCGTATTGTAGGCCTACATTTGGCCGGCTGGTCGAATCGCGCAATATCAGTTTAGTGCGGCTTCCGGTTGTCACAGAAGCGCGATGTTTGACTGACGTTCTGTTTCATCGTGCACCATTGGACGACTGTGTTTGGAGTGATGCCAGCTGCTGGTGAATAGCGTCGCACTGTGTTCGTCGAAGAATCGAAGTTATCTACTAACCCAGATGACCATTGTTGGCGAATATAGCGATAACTTTGGGAGAGGTCCCGTTCTTTCAACTCTTTGAAGAGGTGGTGGCGGTGTCATGACAAGGGGAGCCGTGGGTGTGACTTCACGTCATGGTTGGTGGCAATTGAGAGAAGTCTGACAACTCAACGGTGCATCACGGTTACCATGCGTCCACGCAACAGTATCGTGGTGCCATTTCTCTTTCGGAAGTTGCTCGTCCACACGGGGTAGGTGTCTCTACGAACTGTCTGCGCGATGTTGAGGTACTTCCGGGGCCAGCAGGATACTCGGGTCTGTCCCCGACAGAACACGTGTGGGACCAGCTCGGACATCAGTTAGGTCCAGGATATCAAGGACCGCTAATAAAATTTTGTGGGCCACGTTGTCTCAGAAGTGGATTCAATCGCTTCATAATACCCTGGCCAACTATGTCAGTGAATGCATCCAGGACAGAGAGGGTGCAACACCATGCTGATAAGTAGCCTTGTAATTCCCAGACCTTTGTGAATTAGAGTCTGGTTTCCAATCTATAACATCACACTCCATCTCAACGCATGAACCTTCATTTCGTTTCCTCCTCCCCTTGTTAGTGTTTCACTTTTTTTTTTATCAGGCAATGTATACAAATGCAGCACTCTCATCTCTAGGGGGTTCTGATCTACAGCATCTGCATTGACGTCTATCTGAGGGATTTCCTCCTTGTTTGTCGGGACGCACTGTTATTGGTAGGGACAGGAAAATTTCGCGGAAACAATAACGCGAAAAATAAAGCAAAATTAGGTTTTTTAACAAAATAGCGCTAAATCACAGATTTTTACGAGATACAGCGAAATTTGTAATATTGTCGTATAAAGGTGTTATAAATCACGTAGATTACTAACATTCGTAATTGATCGTTATGAAATGCCGAAACTGCATTTTGTGTTATAATTTCCTCAAGGCTGAGTGAGGTCCATGAATGATCCTAAAACGATAGTTCGTTTCTAACGCTACGAACTTCGATGTGAGGATGAAAACAGCATCAAAATTATCAAAAAAGCGCTGAACTAGTAAACTACAGTACCGAATTCGACAAAAACATCACAGAATTTGGCAAAGCACGGACTCCGAATTTAGTAAAAAAAATAGCACCGGATTTCGCAAAAAGCGCTGATTTTGGCAAAAATATCGTAAAATTTGGCAAAAGAAAAGACACTCAACTTGACAAAAAATAACGAATTTCACGAACAAAACATCGAATTTGGGGAAAAGAACAGCATCGAATTTGGCGAAAAAAGGGCACAGAATTGTGGGCAAAAAGTGTACCGAATCTGACAAACAAACACTTAATTTGGTTAAAAATAGCACCGGGTTTGGTAAAAAAATAACAGCGAATTTGGCAAAAAAATGACGCTGAATTTGCCAAAAAAACACGAACTTGGCAAAATAAAGAAATCAAATGTGTCAAAAAAGTAATACGGGATTTAGCGATGCAACACAAAATGTGGCAAAATTAGCAAGTCATTTTGAAAAATAACACCAAATTTGGCAAAGACTGACTTTGACAAAAAATGACACCAACTTTGACAAAATACCGCACTGCATTTGGCCGTAAAATAAAACCATTTTTCCCGTTTCTAGTTATTGGTTGTTACGCACATAAGCACACAATTACCTCTTTTAAGTCATCAGCTTTTTGTAACACTTCTGAACAAAACTTGCTTTCTCATGAAGCTAAGCTGACCGAACATAGAAATTTTGCATGTGACGTATTTTATTAGCATAACTTCGACAAAAATTTCTAACTAGTCGAATAAACGGACTAGACTAAGAAATTTATCCCTAAAAATAATCTGAAATGAAAAATCTGTTAGAGAATTTTGGGATCACGTCTCGCGATTGCGATTTATGACCTCTGCAGGAAGCAATGTGGATCTGGCAATCAATGTTCATGTGAACCCGGCTCGCTCTCTCCGTCCATGAGACCCTAAAGGCAGTGGATACCGGCGCCCATGTTGACTTCTGGAAGGTGGTGAATACACTTACGCACTCTCGCCTAGTGGAGAAAATAAGAGCGAAAGTAAGATCAGGCGAGTTCCTTGAGTGGATTGAAGAGTTCGTAGCAACTAGAACAAAGAATGGCAATTTTCACACGTAACAGTCGATTTGCTTTTTAAACGATGGAGTGTTATAGAACCACTACTGTTCACAGTATATGGGATTACAACGGAAGTTTGAGGATACTGATTACGGATAATGCTGTCTTACATGCTGAATACAAAAGGCTATAATGTGGCGAAATGCAGGAAGACCTGTGGAAAAACGACGCTTGGTGCAAGGACTGGCGATTCGTTTTCAACGTAAACAAATGTTTTGATATTTTTATTGCAATCTATTGTCGCATTTGTGTTTGTAATGATTAGCGGTTCCTTTCATTATAGAACAGCTTCAAATCTATTGTAGTTTTAAAGAAAAACGTCAGTTATACGTGTAATGCTCATCCCCGTAAAGTCACATATGAAGTGTCTGTAACTACGTAAATTTGAAGAGATTCTAAAATGGAATGAAACCGGCAAATTATAAACACAAATGCGACCGACAGCACTAAAAGATATCAAAGTAATCGATATATATATAGGCTAAGCTTTCATATGTAAATGAAACATATTTGACATGAACTGGCAAGAAGATCAGTTAGTGTATGATTACACTATTGCCGAACACAGTGGGAACAGTCACATTTATTAAATATCTGGAAGTACGTATCGGAGCCTTTGAAAGTGGGATGGCCATATAAAAGTAGTAGTAGGAGGGGCGGATGCTACACTGAGATTCATTGGAGGAAACCTAAGGAAGTGTAGTCCACCCACTATGGAGGTCGCTTACAAAACCTTTCTTAAAGCCATACTTCAGAGATGCTCGTCAGCCTAGGTTCCTAATCGGATAGACGTGATGGAGAAGGTAGGGATCCAAAGAAGAGCAGTGCTTTTCCTTACGGTTTAGTTTAGTAGGCGCGAAAGATGCACGGAGAAGCTTAGCTAACGTCAGTGGCAGACACTACGACAAATGCGTTGTACGAGTACATCACGATTTGATATACTGTTAAAATTCCAGGGGTGTACGTTCCTAAAAGAGTCAACCAACATATTGCCTCCATCCTCGGATATTTCACGGAAATACAGTGAAGGCGTAGACAGATTAGAATTCACACGGAGATCGACCAGCAAAAATTTTTCCCGTGCAAAATTCGCAATTGGAACAAGGAAAGGGGAAGGTGAGTGACGAGAGTACTTTGCACGTGAAGGATCTTTCGGCGCACGCCACAAGCTTGCTTGCGTGGTATAGATGTATACGCCAGTGCATATGTAGATAAAGATGTGAAGTTCGACAATACCTGAATGCCAGGTATTTGTATAAGAGTATTTTAAGTATTGTGAAAACACTAACAATACACACTTCAGTATGTATTCTTATAAAACCTTCTATTGTGTTTGTGTTAAGACTTGTTCACGAATATCAGTAATTTTTTTTTTTTTTTTTTTTTTTTTTTGCCGGTTATTTCTGGTGGGCCAACGGACTTGCCACAATGGTAACACAGGTTCCCGCCAGCTCTCGGGCTGGGTTAGCACTTGGATGGGTGACCATCCGGTCTGCTGAGCGCTGTTGGCTAGCGGTGTGCACTCAGCCCTTGTGGGGCAAACTTGATCAAGAAGTAGCGGCTCCGGTCTCGGAAACTGTAAAAAGGCCGAGAGAGCGGTGTGCTGACCACATACTCCTCCATATCCGCATCCGGTGACACCTATTGACTGAGGATGACACGGCGGCTGGTCGGAACCGTTGGGCCTTCATGACCTGCTCGGGCGGAGTTTAGTATAGTCAGTTGTTCGTAGATTGAGTGGTAGTGTGACATTTAGATGCACAACTCTTTTTTCTAATTTTACA
Organism: Schistocerca americana; assembly: GCF_021461395.2. NCBI lineage: Eukaryota > Metazoa > Arthropoda > Insecta > Orthoptera > Acrididae > Schistocerca > Schistocerca americana. The sequence goes on along the minus strand of NC_060121.1, from coordinate 287,579,824 downwards.
TCCATGCTCTGCACACCGCTGTGAATTATTGTAGATGGCGGAAAGTATTACGACTTTTTCCGTTCCTTTCACGGATGGAGCGCAGGAAGAATTCCTCTTGAAAGGCCTCTATGTAGCCTTGTACAAGCGATCTCTATGGGTACGATACGTAGAGGGTATACGTATTTCTTATGTAGCCTACCTCAGAATAGTTTGCGTCTATCTTCAGGCGTTTGCCCGACAGTTTCTGAGGCATCTCCGCGACACTCTCAAATGAGTCTAACAAGCCTGTGACCATTCGTCTTGCCCTAATCTGTTTGACCTATTTGGTAAGGATGGCACATTTCTTCTGAGAAGAAGAGCCACAGAAAAAGCAATGTTATGCGTTTTAAAATCGTGAGCAGTCTGTCATATGGTCCTTGCATAATATTAAGCTTAGTGTTTGGTGCACAATTTTAGCTTCGCGTTTTAGTTGAAGTAATTGCGCTTGTTGTGCATTTCATTTATGTACAAATGGAAACTGACATACTAGTATTGAATATTACAGCCCACCTAATCAACTGGTAGTCAGTTCAATTTCTTGAACGATTTTTAAAATACTTTAGTTTTATACTGCGATCTCTAGCCGAGAGGGCATGAGCTGTATCCTTAACTGTGCAGCGTATTAACTCGTTTACTGATGGGACAGGCTATTCACTGACAGGGCAGCATATCCACGTTTCTAGCTATGTCTCATTTCAAAACGTAGTTCGTTAATTCTGCGATATTTCATGATCTGATAAAATAGAGGCAAGGAAATATTAATCAGGAAGCCTGTTTTCTTCGACAGACCACGTTCACCTCCGCAACACGTACACAGGCCCTTAAACAGACAGGTACCGAGTGGCTACAATTAAAATGCAGGCGCTCACAGAAGTCCAGTGTAGGCTGCAATTATCGTATGGCAGCGAAACTCGGCACGCATGCTAATTCGTTATTGTGGAACCGATTTACGCTGGAAAAATATTAGTTCCAGTTTCGCCCACAAGGTGCAAATCTGTCGTTGTATACTGTTCTATGACGATATGACATCCACGCTGTCATTTGACAAGCTATAACATGAGTGTGGTTGTTGAGATGAAAGGCCGTGTGCTGACAGTGAAACTATTTTACGTGAACGGCAACAGTTACAACGCTGCATTGAGAGAGTGTCGTCGACTGAAAGGTCTTAGGAGAGGCAGTGGCATTGAATGGTCTAAAGAAGATGATAATGAAATTCGAAAACACGGGTGGGTTTGGTGTGGCACCTGGAAGGGGAAGGCGTCCTATCCCGGTGGAAGTTATTGACGAGGTTGCTTTTGCTGTACCGAGCAGGAAAGCGAATCGGTTAGCACAATGGGCTCGCATTCGGGAGAACGACGGTTCAAACCCGCTTCCAGCCATTCTGATTTTGGTTTACGTGATGTCCCTGAATCGTTCAAGACAAATGCTGGGATGGTTTCTTCGAAAAGGCACGGCCGCTTTCCCTCTCCATCCTTCCCTAATCCGAGCTTGTGATCCGTCTTTAATGAGCTCGTTGTCAACAAGACGTTAAACACTAATCTCCTTCCCCTTCCGCTGTTGCTGTAGCTGACTATGGAGCACGTGCCATGGATAGTGCTACTGCTCGTGCAGTGTCATGACAATTGTCTGTCCCATGATCAACAGTACGGAAAGTTTTGCAGTCTGTTTCACACAGGTGCCCGTACAAGTTCTAGATAGTGGTTCAAATGGCTCTGAGCACTATGGGACTTAACATCTATGGTCATCAGTCCCTTAGAACCGAGAACTACTTAAACCTAACTAACCTAAGGACAGCACACAACACCCAGTCATCACGAGGCAGAAAAATCCCTGACCCCACCGGGAATCGAATCCGGGAACCCGGGCGTGGGAAGCGAGAACGCTACCGCACGACCACGAGCTGCGGACTTCTAGATAGTGCAGAAACTGAAACCTCATGATCCGCAGCATTCTGAATCTGCATTTTGGTTTCTGGCACGGATCGAAGTTGATCATACGTGGCCGGACAGTATTCCATGGAGTGACGAGTCACATTTTACACTACACTGCTGCAGTGGAGTGGGTAGAAGTAGGTAACTGCTGCATGTCCTATCATCTGTGAATAACTCTTGTATTCTCCTTCACATTTTCTAAAATGTTGAGAGTAGGCAATACTCTCTTAGGATTTAAAGGTTGGCTACAGCGCGCATACACAAGCTCTGGAATCTAAGATATTGTTGTCGCGCTTCGCAGCGCACGGATTAATTAGTGGCAGTTTGGAAGCCAGTGTAGGAGCCCGTCTGCTGTGGTGCGCACGTGTGTTGGGCGAGGGGTCGTCGCCGAGCTGCCGTACAGGATTTGGTATTGAGTTGATATTTTTTATAATTTGCAGCGCGCTTATTTATTTAAAGAAAAGGGTTTGTGTATGTGCGTAGCAGCAGACGGTAATTTTGATAATGATAGGAGTTGAATTCTTAAGGGAAACCATTGTTGGGTGAATAGATTAAGTATTGATTTTTGTCATTGATTTCTTTTGTAATTGTCAGGGAATTGTTTCGTTATGCATTTAATTGAGAAGTATTTTAGTCTGTCTCAAGAGAGTGATTAATTTGTAATATGGCTTTAATGCCACTGGGGGCTCATTTACATACGAAGCGATTGTTCAAAGAGCCTCTAGCGTTTTGTTAATTGAATGAGAAAGAATCGCTTTCAGAATATAGCTTTTGAAAAAAAGGAATTACGTGTTTGGGTTATCATTTATCGAGTTTAGATTTGACCAAACCCTTTCTCTTGAATTATATGTAGTTGTAGTAAGCAGCAGCAGCCGCAGCAACAGCAGGAGCCGCCATACAGAACATGCATTGCCCTCAGCATGAATAATAGGTTTTTTTATGTATTTGTTAAATAATGGAATGCAGCAGATCAAGCAGTGGCAGCAGAAAGACCAAGTAAGTTATTTGTTGCGCACAGGACCGATAAAAAAAATAAAGTTTAGGCGATCTCTGCAATAGTAAAGTTAACAAGAGTACAAGCATGAGATTTTCAGCAGAAAACACGAGATAAGAAGGTAGAGCTCGCGACTTTCAATGTTCTCGAATTTTCCTATTAATTTAAGAGAAAAGAGCTCTGTAATATTCGGGGTTATGTATGTCGACTGTAAAGGCACCCAATCTGAGGAGTGAGTTTCTTCGATTTTGCGAACATACTACAGAACAAGGGCAACGTACTGCAAGATAATCTTTTACCTGACTTCATGATTCAAAAGTAATTCAGTATTTATTTATTTATCCAAAAACTTTCCAGATGTTGAAATACATATTTCGTTAGCAAATATTTTTTCATGATTGTGTGTGCAAACAGCACATGTGTACATACACACACATACACACACACACACACACACACACACACACACACATACACAGACACACGCACACACACAAAGTCGCAAGCGTACAGAAAATTTCACAATAGTACTGCAGTAAATAAATGAATTCTAGGCTTTACCTCCAAGAGAGCTTACACTACTTGCAATAATAGATTTTGCCCTTTTTTTGTTTCAAGCTCATTTCACATTCTCTGAAACTTTTTCTACTAATCAGAAAAAGTTATCTAAGGAGCTAAACCTTACGGTTCTACTAAAGACTGATAATGATGCATAATTTTTATTAATTTATGTGAAAGTCAGTTTTAAATTTACGTCGCACTATTTGTGATGCAAGTTTTAAAAGCCGATGATCATATCGTCCTGACATATTGAAAGGACCCTGTTCCAGCCCACCTGTTTCTGTAATACTTAACGTACTTTCAATCAGTGTAGCAGTTTACTCGTCTGATATCTGTTTTCGCAAATCTTAGCTGGGAGGAAGATTGCGTAGGGAACCATCTTTCATTGATATTTACTTTTGATGTTTCACCTCACCAACCTGTCTTATCCGTTTACCATAATCCCCACAACGGAGGAAGGATGGAAGGAAGATCAGGTTTAATGTCCCGTCAACATCGAGGTCATTAGAGACCGAGCACAAGCTCGGATAGTGTCAAGGATGAGGAATTAAATCGGCCGTGCCCTTTCAAAGCGACCATCCCGGCATTTGCCTGGAACGATTTAGCGAAGCCACAGAAAACGTAAACCCAGACTGTAGGCGCGGGTTTGAACTGTCGTCCTCCAGATTGCGCCCACAGTGTGCGGATGTGTGGATAATTCGATGTGCACACGAAGCAATAGTTGTCAGGACAATTGTTCTTATTTCTCCTTGTGGAGGATTGGGAACTTTCGACTGACTCTATTTTCAAACCTGGCTCGTGTCCTGACGTGGCCGGATACAACAGACGTCCCGTTTTTTTTTTTTTTTTTTTTTAAAGCACGCCTTGCAATTGGTCAATCAAACAGACGGAGAGAATTTTGAAAAATTCCACTGAACTCAGTTTATAAACTTGTCAGGTGAGCAGGTATGAGACCAGAACAACGAATTGCCTCTTTTAGCATTAGTTGTTGGTGACTGGCCGTACACAGCTCCACTCTGAAACATCGCTCCAGACAACGACGTCGGAGGTGCTTTCTAAAAATCGGCACTCTACCTGTGTCGGCGTTATGAGCAGGACGTGCTCTTACTAGCGCGTCAGCTGTATTTTCATTTTTGGATGGGATCCATTAGTCATTTCGCTTTGCAATGTAGCGATCATTGCATTACATAAATTCAACAACCACGAGAATTAATGCTCTTTGGTATCGTGTGAAATGAATATTTACTTACTTCTGTTGTTTTCCTGTCTGCAGACCATGAGTATGATTTCTGGGTAGAGCTGTCATCCTGATAATCAATGTACTTTTTACTGAGTAGAGCGGTTACCTGGAGCTGTTCCCGCATTTACATGTGCCGATTTTTAAAATATTACCATGTTTTTTGGTAGGCTGATTTTGAAGTTATCGTGCACCTACAGTAGGATATTGTCATTGTGTCCTACTCAGATGAATAGATGGAAGCCAGGGGAAGCGTTGATAGATCGGAATTCGTTGGATTTATTACAGCTTCAGCCAGTTTGGTGAACGTAGTTGCTAGTTCTCTTCTGATGTATTGGTAATGGCATTTTTTGCTGGCGTGCGTATCACGCATTCCGCCTTTCCGTATCTTACGGTTAGGTAGTACAGGTGCTTCGGTACTGAGAGTGTCAGAGCTTATTGCATTCACAAGAGCATCCATATCCTATTGTCTCCATATGTTGCTGATAGAATAAAGTCGAAAATGTTTACTATAAATACCCCCTCCATCTCCCACCCCATAAGAAACCGTATAAATAAGACGGCTCTGCTTTTGGTAAACTATGAGTAGATCGAGACGAGAAATCTTACAAGCTAATAAACTTTACTTTCATGATAGACAGTTCACGCTACGTTTTCTTCCCTTGTACACTCTGCCGCTATCCAAAAGCCCATGAGATCATTATTAGAAAGAACCCCGCTTGAGAAATGACTCACAAGTATTTAACGAATCAAATTCCCTGGAACGTCGCGCTCAAATCTCAATAATTGTTTCCATTACGTTTTTCAAATCATTTTTTGACTGGAACATAAGTAAATTTCTTTTAACGACTTCACATGAGACTGCACACTTTGGAATTCAGATACAGAGAGGCGCCGGCCGGTGTGGCCGTGCGATTAAAGGCGCTTCAGTCTGGAACCGCCTGACCGCTACGGTCGCAGGTTCGAAACTTGCCTCGGGCATGGATGTGTGTGATGTCCTTAGGTTAGTTAGGTTTAATTAGTTCTAAGTCCTAGGCGACTGATGACCTCAGAAGTTAAGTCGCATAGTGCTCAGAGCCATTTGAACCATTTTACAGAGAGGCATTGCTTTTTCCTGATAAGAAGCACAGTAGCTTCCCAAAGATCATGGTATATGGCAGAAAGTGCATTATGAAAAATAATAAATCATGCACGAATGAAGATCAAGTATAGTAAAAGGCAGATAACCTTTTAACTCACAATGGACATCTTCAATACAACAATGATATTTGCCTTTTATCATGTCCATGCATGTTGAAGTTTTAAGTTCTTTGTACTACAGAAAAACAACATGGCTACTATATGAACGAAGTTAGAAGTGTCCAGTTTAATAGAGCTAGCGTTGCGGTTTTACCTTCGTCCACTTTCGAAAACAAACTGTGTGATCTCTGAGCCAAAGCATCTGACAACCGCCACTGGAGAGCACTGTAGTCATATACCACAACGAGAAAGACGTTCTGTGTGATGAACTAGCTCATTTCATTGCCCGAACCACAATGAAACCACGTCTGGCAGGTTTTCGTGATGAGAAACACATCCTGTGTCACGATGGGTTTAATGTCTGCCTTATACACTGAAGAGCCAAAGAACATGGTACACCTGCCTAACATCGTGTAGAGCACACGCGAGCACCCAGAAGTGCCACAACACGACGTGGCATGGACTCGACTAATGTCTGAAGTAGTGCTGGACGGAAATGACACCATGAATCCTGCAGGTCTGTCCATAAATCCGTAAGAGTACGAGCGGGTGGAGATCTCTTCTGAACAGCACGTTGCGAGGCATCCCAGATATGCTCAATAATGTTCATGTCTGGAGAGTTAAGCGGCAAGCGGAAATGTTTAAACTCAGAAGAAAGTTTCTGGAACGACTCTGTAGCAGTTCTGGATGTGTCGCCTTGTCCTGCAGGAATTTCCCAAGTCCGTCGCAATACACAATGGAAATGAATGAATGCAAGTGATCAGATAGGAAGCTTATGTACGTATCACCTGTGGGAGTCATACCTAGATGTGTCAGGGGTCCCGTATCACTCCAGCTGCACATGTCCCAGCTCATTACAGAGCCTCCACCAGTTTGAACAGTCCCCTGCTGACTTGAAGGGCCCATGGATTCCTGAGGTTGTCTCCCATACCCGTACACGTCCATCCGCTCGATACAATTTGAAACGAGACTCGTCCGACCATGTAACATGTTTTCAGTCATCAACAGTCCAATGTCGATACTGACGGACCCACCAAGTCATTAAGGCTCCATTATGTTTCGTTGATCGGTCCGCATTGCTGGCACTTGTTGATGGCCCAGCTTTGTAATCTGAAGCAATTTGCAGAGGGTTGCACTTCTGTCACGTTGAACGATTCTCTTGAGATGTTGTTAGTTCCGTTGTTGCAGGATCTTTTTCCGGCCACAGCGATGTCGGAGATCTGATGTTTTAACGGATTCCTGATATTCACGGTACACTCGTTATACGCTCATACTGGAAAATCCCCACTTCATCGCTACCTCGGAGATGCTGAGCCCCATCGCTCGCGCGCCCACTGTAACACCGCATTCAAACTCACTTAAATCTTGATAACCTGACATTGTATCAGCAGTAACCGATCTGTCAACTGTGCCAAGCACTTGTTGTCTCATATAGGCGTTGCAGACCGCAGCGCCGTATTCGGCCTGTTTACATATCTCTGTACTTGCATACGCATGCCTATACAAATTTATTTGGCGCTTCAGTATAGTTTAAAGCCTTCCTAACAGCGATGTATCATGCATTTAGTATTAACAATGGGAGTGTGTCAGTCATTGATATCCATCAATGACGTGATTACCTGTTACAATTTAAGTTAAATTTTCCCAGACTTGTCCTGCACCATTTTTTTTTTTTCAGAAGGATTGTTCGAAAAATGTAGATGCATTTTAATAGTAGGTGTGGAGAATCACAGAAACTAGTCACTATTTAGCTTATTAGGGAATCCATAAATTCCTTTTAAGAGAAAATACGATGTGTAGTAAAGGAGTTTTGGGTAAGAGTGTACAGTTAAGGAAAAGTTGTGGATATGTGGGTGTTATGTGGCAGTTTATGCCCAGTTCGTTACACAACATATTTTATGTTGTAATATGCACACTGCAGTAGTCAGTATAATAGTTTATGACATCAGAGCTGTAGACGGCAGACACTACTGTCAGTGATTACACAGTTTATTACTTCTTCTATTTTCCTTTTATTACGCTGATGGAGACCTGTTATTTTCTGCACACTTGAAGAGATAATTCTAGTTGGCTCGCACAATGCGAAAGCAGTACCAGAGAACGCCATAAACATGTTCATAGCTGAAAGCTGATCAGAATTCGTTACGTCCCATCTCAGCACAGCAGGTGGCTCTGGTATGTAACTCAACTGTGGAAGACGCCAGAGGAGTTCCTTTTGAAAAGATAACTTGTGAAGCAAGATGTAGCGGTCAGAATGGGGGAAGCATGAGACTAGACATTTCTCACACATTACTCCTTTAAACAATGTTCGCTTGAACTCATAGTAACAGAGAATATGATTGGGTTACAGTAATTAATTCGGTAGAAGGCGTGTTGTGCCTTCGTGTAAGATTTTCAGTTGGCTGAGGCTAGAAATCTGTCATAGAATGGGAGTGATTTTCTCCCGTCCTCCACCTGACAGACCATCACTGGTTAATCGTAACAAAATATGCGAGAGTAGGAGTTTCTTAAACTTTTTTATAAACTTAGGGCTGGTCAGAGCTAACAAGGTATGCTACAACTGGCCAGCGAGATTCCTATTGTGGCAAAAACAGCTAAGTTTCATAAAGTTAGGCCAGAGGAGACTTGCTGTTGGGAGATGAAAAGATAAAACACTTGCTGTCAAGAGTCTGATGAGTTCATGCCAGCTGCCAAGGCATCGTAAAGAGGGATGAGTATAGAGGACAAACTGGACTCGAATTTGCAGTCATTACTCGCAGACCATGTGAGAATGGTAAGAATGAGCCGGTGATGCAATCACCGAATCGAACGGGATGAGAACTAGTTAATTTCATCAGGGTATATTTGCCCAGTTTTAACGTTTGAAGCCAGCTACATGTTCATATGGACATTGGCGATTCTACTGGTGCTGGTACTTATTTTTCTGGATCCTTTCTTTAAATCACTAACCATTTTCACAATCATCACCTGTATATGTGAAATAGTTTCACATTATGCTTTCATGTATCCACTCACATGTTCGTAAGGGTATATTTCATAATTACAATCCTCTGTTCCACTTATTACATGTTTATATACTTAATTCAGTGGGTAATTCATTTGCTTCTGATTTGATGGCAGTAAACCAAATTGTTATAACGACCACTAGTTTCTTTTATAATTAGATGAGCCCCTTCATTAACATTCCACATGTGGTACGGTACATATATTTTCTTGTTTGATTAGGCCATCCCTATTAGTTTTCCTTTAATAAGACGTTTCTGCTGTACGACATAGCTTTACATGATCTGATAGGGAACTTGCCTTTCCTGTAGGTCACAAGGGATCAGACTTCCAGCGTCTTAGGGGTGTGCTAAACAACTTACCTGACACCTCACGTGATTAATCTTTTATTGTAATATATTTGTGCACCTGTCTGTCATTTACACTTCTATACATTAACCACAGAAAAAATAAATACATTTTTATTCTTACGGCTGATGCAACACAAGCGAGAGCACAGAAACTTTAACTATGTACCACTCTGGCAGATAAAAGTTTGCATCCAGTCAGACAAGAGTTTGCACTTGGAAATCTTCAGCAGTGATCACAGAGATATGGCCCTGCTGTTGTTGAAGTCTCCAGTCCGAAGAATGGCTTGATGTAGGTCTCCACTTTCCTCTATCCTGTGCAAGCTTCTTCACCTCAGAATAACCACTGCAGCCTACATCCATTTGAATGTGCTTATTGTATTCCTCACTTGGTCTCCCTCTACAACGTTTACCACCCATCACCCCCTCTCACACTTCCCTCCAACACTAAATTGCTGCCGCGAGGAGTAGCCGCGAGTCTCAGTCCGGCACACAGTTTTAAACTGCCAGGAAGTTTCATATCAGCACACACTCCGCTGCAGAGTGAAAATCTCATTCTGGAAAGAATATAGGTGCACCAGCGGTCGTCTTGTTTCTATTTTATCGCGCACTGCTACAATGGTTAAGAGTGCACACTCTTAGATGACATGTAATCTTGATGGAATTTTCCTTAGTGTATTTGATGTTTCAAAAACATAGCATTTGGCCATGTAAATGTTTACTACATAATACGAAATTGCTCGTATAGGTATTTGTCGCGCAACACGAAATCCTGCGAGATATTTTGTATGAATAGAGAACTAGATGACTGGACGTGGTGTCAGCGAATACTTCTGAGAACTATACATACCAGACGCCGTAGGTCACTTCCGCACTCGACTAGAGATTCATTGTTTGCAAATTAGCGTACAATTACAGCGCGGCCTCAGGGATTAGCGCCCGAGGTACATATGTCTTGTTTGCCGACGGCGTAACTGTGTCGTAGCGTCACTGTTCTTTAACAGTTGTCTCTCCGGTCGAGTGAAAGTGTCCCGTAACACATACACCAATGAGTGGAGGAGTGGGGGAAAGTTTAGTACGAGAAATAGTATGCTACTGCGTAAATGGAGCCACCTCTTCTTTGGACAAAATAGTCGTTGTGGCAGTCTTCTGGTTTCTCTGCTAGGAGTTCCACTTTGCCTGGGTTCACTACACAATTAAATCGATCCTCTTTCACTTGTGTTTTATCTTGCTTCAGCTTATTGGAGTTTGACCTCAGGTAAACCAAAGCCACCGGAGAGGCAGTTCTGACGTTGTGCTTGAGAGTGGTAGCAAGGCTTAAGGAAAATAAAAACACGTTATTAATATATTTCCACCTATACAGGGTTATTACAAATGATTGAAGCGATTTCACAGCTCTACAATAACTTTATTATTTGAGATATTTTCGCAATGCTTTGCACACACATACAAAAACTCAAAAAGTTTCTTTAGGCACTCACAAATGTTCGATATGTGCCCCTTTAGTGATTCGGCAGACATCAAGCCGGTAATCAAGTTCCTACCACACTCGGCGCAGCATGGCCCCATCAATGAGTTCGAAAGCATCATTGATGCGAGCTCGCAGTTCTGGCACGTTTCTTGGTAGAGGAGGTTTAAACACTGAATCTTTCACATAATCCCACAGAAAGAAGTTCCATGGGGTTAAGTCGGGAGAGCGTGGAGGCCATGATATGAATTGCTGATCATGATCTCCACCACGACCGATCCATCGGTTTTCCAATCTCCTGTTTAAGAAATGCCGAACATCATGATGGAAGTGCGGTGGAGCACCATCCTGTTGAAAGATGAAGTCGGCGCTGTCAGTCTCCAGTTGTGGCATGAGCCAATTTTCCAACATGTCCAGATACACGTGTCCTGTAACGTTTTTTTCGCAGAAGAAAAAGGGGCCGTAAACTTTAAATCGTGAGATTGCACAAAACACGTTAACTTTTGGTGAATTGCGAATTTGCTGCACGAATGCGTGAGGATTCTCTGCCGCCTAGATTCGCACATTGTGTCTGTTCACTTCACCATTAAGAAAAAATGTTGCTTCATCACTGAAAACAAGTTTCGCACTGAACGCATCCTCTTCCATGAGCTGTTGCAACCGCGCCGAAAATTCAAAGCGTTTGGCTTTGTCATCGGGTGTCAGGGCTTGTAGCAATTGTAAACGGTAAGGCTTCTGCTTTAGCCTTTTCCGTAAGATTTTCCAAACCGTCGGCTATGGTACGTTTAGCTCCCTGCTTGCTCTATTCGTCGACTTCTGCGGGCTACGCGTGAAACTTGCCCGCACGCGTTCAACCGTTTCTTCGCTCACTGCAGGCCGACCCGTTGATTCCCCTTACAGAGGCATCCAGAAGCTTTAAACTGCGCATACCATCGCCGAATGGAGTTAGCAGTTGGTGGATCTTTGTTGAACTTCGTCCTGAAGTGTCGTTGCACTGTTATGACTGACTGATGTGAGTGCATTTCAAGCACGACATACGCTTTCTCGGCTCCTGTCGCCATTTTGTCTCGCTGCGCTCTCGAGCGCTCTGGCGGCAGAAACCTAAAGTGCGACGTATCTGTAGTGTGTCGTGACCATATGTCAATGAATGGAGCTACAGTGAATTTATGAAATCGCTTCAATCATTTGTAATAGCCCTGTAGAAAGCGTTCGACAATGTAAAATGGTGCAAGAATTTCGAAATTCTCAGAAAAAGAGGTGCAAAGTTATATGGAAAGATGAGTAATATAAAATATGTAGAAGGAACAACAAGAAGAAATAAGAATAGAAAACAAAGAATAAAGCACTCAAATCAGAATGGATGCAAAGCAGGGATTTCTGCTTTCAGTCCTGCTGTTCACTTTATACATCTAAGAAGCAATGCCAGAAATAAAGGAAGGTTCAGGAGTGGGAATGAAAGCTAGGGTGTTAGGACGTCAGTGATACGATTTGCCGACGACATTACCACGCTCAGTGAAAGTGCCGGAGAGCTGCAGGACCTGTTCAGTGGAATGAACAGTCTAATGAGCGCACGCTGTGGGTTGAGACGAAACCGAACAAAGATAGAGCTAATGAAGAAAATGGTCTATAAAGTGGAGAGCGAGCACCCTTTGCCCGAAGAACGATTTACCTGCTGTAAAGGCACACTAACAATCAGTTTCCCACCTAGCGTTGCAGTGAAGCATGCGGTGATGTACAGGGTGTTACAAAAAGGTACGGCCAAATTTTCAGGAAACATTCCTCACACACAAATAAAGAAAAGATGTTACGTGGACATGTGTCCGGAAACGCTTAATTTCCATGTTAGAGTTCATTTTAGTTTCGTCAGTATGTTCTTCCACCTACGCTCAATGGAGCACGTTATCAAGATTTCATACGTGATACTTTACCTATGCTGCTAGAACATGTGCCTTTACAAGTACGACACAACATGTAGTTCATGCACGATGGAGCTCCTGCACATTTCAGTCGAAGTGTTCGTACGCTTCTCAACGACAGATTCGGTGGCCGATGGATTGGTAGAGGCGGACCAATTCCATGGCCTCCACACTCTCCTGACCTCAACCCTCATGACTTTCATTTATGGGGGCATTTGAAAGCTCTTGTCTATGCAATCCCGGTACCAAATGTAGAGACTCTTCGTGCTCGTATTGTGGACGGCTGTGATACAATACGCCATTCTCCAGGGCTGCATCAGCGCATCAGGGATTCCGTGCGACGGAGGGTGGATGCATGTATCCTCGCTAACGGAGGACATTTTGAACATTTCCTGTAACAAAGTGTTTGAAGTCACGCTGGTACGTTCTGTTGCTGTGTGTTTCCATTCCATGATTAATTTGATTTGAAGAGAAGTAATAAAATGAGCTCTAACATGGAAAGTAAGCGTTTCCGGACACATGTCCACATAACATATTTTCTTTCTTTGTGTGTGAGGAATGTTTCCTGAAAGTTTGGCCGTACCTTTTTGCAACACCCTGTATATCGATTGTGCTGATGTGCGTTACTTGCCGTACTGATATTAGCTACTGATTTCTGTATTCCGTATATTATTAACAGAGTTAGTAGATAACAAACACTCCCCGGACGTGTCTGAACACTGCGTTGCCATTCATTTAAAAGGTTCGCTGCCGAAGGGCCTGTGTAACAATGGAAAAGAACCTGTAGTTGCTCTTTGTGACGTAGCTAATTTGGGACGGTGGGGAATCGCCTGGCCGCACTTCAGTTTACTGACACACTACAGCAGGACAGTGATTAATGGTAAACTTAACACAAAAATTGTGGCTCATCAAACAGTAGAAAAGGAAGGAGTTCTATTACTTTGGAAGCAAAATACTTCAAGACGTACGAAGCAAGGAGGACATAAATTATTTTCAAGCCGATCAAAGAAGCAGTCACAGTGGAAACAGTAAATGATGCTCATGTTAACGTTATTTACTGATTTTTTACAAATAGTCCAGCTTCAGACTTTAAAAAGGCACAGCTCACCCAGTTCTAAATTGTCAAAAATACCCCACTGTCTATGAATATAGTCTACCAACAAAAAATTATAAACATGATCAAAAGAGCGAAGATCTTGATTGTATACACTGATGAAAATTTAAATCGCAAAAACAATACAGTAGACTTCCTGAAGCGTTTAAGTTCAGCTGCTTTGTCCATAAGAAAAATTATCGATTCTGGAGACACAACAGTCTTTCAGTTATCACGTTTTGCTTATTTTCATACAGCGATAAGCGTAGGACAATATTTTGTGATAACTCCACACTTACGGAAAAAATATTCACCGCACAAACAAAGCAACTGGAATTATATGTGGAGTCTTCACACGTACATATTATAGGAATTTATTTTGATATTTGGCAGTATGAACCACGGCTTTGGTATGCATTTACTCAGTGACGATTTTTCTTGCCAGCGATCCGTTGGAGCTTGAGAGCAATAGAGATATTCACCAATAAAATACTAGACGGAAAAATGATCTGCATTTCGCTCTACTGAATATAAATTTGGCACAGAAAGTGGTACAAATCTGGGCTAAAAGGCTATTTCATAATGTGTTCGTTGAAATGAAATATCTGGAAGACGGCGGACATTTTTCCACATGTAGACTAAAGTTGTTTCTCGTCAACTGCTTCTTCTGTACTACAGAGGAGTTCTTAAATATAGGGTGTCTCTGCCATGTTATGTATTTCCGAAAGGAAATTAAATGGGGAAAATGCATTTGACCAAGAACGCAGCTATTTCAGGGGCTCACACAATGGGTGGGAATGCACAACCCATAAATGTAAACAAACATCACTTCCAACACAAAGTAATGGTTTTTAAATGATGCATGTATGTTTCTGGAATACGTAGACATTAAGGGGTGGCAGCGGCGCCACAATTTCCGCCGTAACGAGCAGAGCAAGGGTTGGATACGGCAGACTTCAGGACAGTGCAGGCAACCCGCAATACAACATTACAGCATTACGACAGAAAATGGGGCACCGATTCCATTATTCAACAAAATCCAAGTATTCCAGAGAGTATAAGGTTTAGAGCAGTGAAATCAAGTCGTCTATCACTAATTTATCTCTAGTTTACATTACTGTATAAAAACAAAAATGTGCTATTTAAAAATAACGTAATTCTGAGTTAAAAGTGATGTTCGTTTACTTCCAGAGATAGTGCATTCGTGCCCAGTGTGTGAGCCCCTGACTTAGGTGCATCCGTGGGCAATTGCATTTTTCACACTTGTTTCATTTCGGAAATACATTTAACTGCCAAAGAAACACGTAAGGGCATGCGTATTTTAATACAGATATATGCAAACAGGCAGAATACGGCGCTGCGGTCGGCAATGCCTATATAAGACAACAAGTGTCTGGCGCAATTGTTAGATCGATTACCGCTGTAACAATGGCAGGTTACCGAGATTTAAGTGAGTTTGAACGTGGTGTTATCGTCGGTGCACGAGCGATGGGACACAGCGTCCCCTAGGTAACGATGAAGTGGCGAGTTTCCCGTAGGACCATTTCACGAGTGTACCGTGAATATCAGGAATCCGGTAAAATATCAAGTTCCAACATCGCTGCGCCCGGAAAAAGATCCTGCAAAAACAAGACCAGCGACCACTAAAAAAACATCATTCAGCGCGACAGAAGTGCAACTCTTCCGAAAATTTCTACAGATTTCAGTGCTGGGCCATCAACAAGTGACAACGTGCGAACCATTCAACGAAACATCATCCATGTGGGCTTTCGGACCCGAAGGCCCACTCGTGTATCCTTGATCACTGGGCGACACAAGACTTTACGTCTCGCCTGGGCGTGTCAACACCGATATTGGACTGTTGATGACTGGAAGCTTGTTGCCTGGTCGGACGAGTCAAATTGAATCGAGCGGATGGACGTGTACGAGTATGGAGACAAACTCAAAAATCTATGGACCCTGAATGTCAGCAGGGGATTGTTGAAGCTGGTGGAGGCTCTGTAATGGTTTGGAACGTGTGCAGTTGGAGTGATAAGGTACCCATGATACGTCTAGATACGACTCTGACAGGTGACACGTACGTCAGCATCCTGTCTGATCACCTGTATCCATTCATGTCCTTGTTTAAACACTTCTGATGGCCACCAAACTCCTCAGACATGAACATTATTGACCATGTCTGGGATGCTTGGCAACAGGTCATACCCTTACTGATTTATGGACAGACCTGTAAGATTCATGGTGTCAGTTCCTTCCACCACTACTTCAGCCATTAGTCGAGTCCATGTCACGTCGTGTTGCGGCACTTCTTCGCCCCTACACGATATTAGGCAGGTGTACCAGTTTCTTTGGCTCCTCAGTGTATATTAGGTGGAAAAGTTAGATGGGACACTCAGTATATAGTCAGGAGGAATGGTACATGCTTTGAGACGCGATAGTATTAGTGATTCTGAACAAAAAACTT
The DNA here is from genome assembly GCF_021461395.2 of Schistocerca americana. Lineage (NCBI taxonomy): Eukaryota > Metazoa > Arthropoda > Insecta > Orthoptera > Acrididae > Schistocerca > Schistocerca americana. Next base: position 287,563,550 of record NC_060121.1, on the reverse strand, counting down.
CATATGGACATATGCCCTACTGCAAACGGTTTCCGAGATAGAAAACGTTTAATATCACTTTCGTACGTTTTTCTTTAATAAATACTGCACTATCCGACGAAAACGTGTCGCAGTACACAATTAAACTAAATTAAATTTGCTACAATAAAGGTCGTATTTATTTTTTGTCTAGGACTAACAGTTTGCGCGGAGAGATCGAGAGAATATTGAAAATCTCGCGCGACGCGAGTGCGCTGTAGCTTAGATACTTTTTGTAGCAGTTTGAGGTAGTTGTCCGACTTGATAGACCACAAGCGTCCTGTATCAAAACGTTCGTCTCAACTTCCCTTATATTACTGTGGTACGTTGAGAACAATGACAATGAATAATACAGAGAGTAAATATAAATGTATTTTAATATTTTAAAAGTGTTCTATCTCGGAAACCATTCGGAATAGGGCAAACGTGCACATCAAGTCGACGGAAAGCGACAGTTTCTTCCCCGTTTCAAACAAAATGAGTTAAAGCGGAATTTTATGTGGCTATTCGACAGAGCGGTCCAAGATTAGTCTACTACCATATTTGTTTTATCGGTATGTATTAACAGGGACCGTAAAACTCGAAGCGTGACGAGTACCCCAGTAGCGACAGCACCGCCATGGCCCACGCTGATTGCTACCGCCAAGCCTGGAGCGCTGCTGAGTCGCTGCTCGATTGCTGTTTATTCTTCGTATTTCACTGTCGCTGGTAACACATATCGATCAACCGAATACCACAGTAGAATAGTTTTGGACAGCTCTATCGAAGGGAAAAATAAAATCGGTGTTTGAAAATATATATATTTTTTTAATTTGTAACTGGGTGGTTCATGGTGTGGGTTCCTGTAGTCATGTCCTAGTTCATGAACCACGGGCAACGTATGAGTGGCCAAGTAAGTGGTCCCGACAGTCGGGATACCAGTTACTTTGGAATAAGGCTGGGCATCTCGGACATATTCTGAGTCGTGGTCACCTTTGTGCTCATACGGCAAAGACTACCAAATCCACCGGTTAGTCCCTCAGTCGTTAGGGGTAAAACCCAATGGGACTCGGAGCAAGTAAGGCTAGCAACCTGCTTCCCTGGTACTTTAAATATGATGCTGGCAACAATCAGAGCAAAATGCCTCGGACCTTTGGCGGTGACGGAGTCCCACCTCTAACTGACAAACCAGGGACTCCTAAGATACGACTTGGCAAACAAATGGTAATGAGATGGGGAGCTAATAATATCAATGGGGGCTACTCTTGGAAGAAGGTAGAGCTGGCAGAGGCTGCAAGTAAGATGGGGCTGGACGTTTTAGCTGTTAGTGACATTCGGGTAAGGGGTGAGAAAGAAGAAGAAGTGGGAGAATACAAGGTCTACTTGTCAGGAGTCAAAGCAGGAATAGCACAATGGCGTGTAGGGCTTTACATCAGGAAAGAAATGGAACCCAGCGTAGTTGCAATAAGGTATGTAAACGAACGACTGATGTGGATAGATTTGACAGTGTCTAGCAAGAAAATTAGGATTGTATCAGTATATTCGCATTGTGAAGGGACAGATCAAGATAAGATGGATAGTTTTTATGAGGCACTCAGTGATGTAGCTATTAGAGTAAAGGACAAGGACAGTGTTCTGCTCATGGGTGATTTTAACGCCAGGATTGGAAATCGAACAGAAGGGTATGAAAAGGTTATGGGTAAATTTGGAGAGGATATGGAGGCCAACAGGAACGGGCAGCAACTCTTGGATTTCTGTGCCAGTATGGGCTTAGTAATCACAAACTCCTTTTTTAAACATAAGAACATTCACCGGTATACTTGGGAAAGCAGGGGAACCAGATCTGTCATTGACTATATAATAACAGATCAGGAATTCAGGAAGGCTGTGAGGGACACACGTGTATTCAGGGGATTCTTTGATGACACTGATCATTATTTAATCTGCAGTGAAATTGGGATTGCGAGGCCGAAAGTGCAGGAGGTCAGGTCCATATGTAGGAGGATAAGAGTGGAGAAACTTCATGATAAGGAAATCAGGCACAAGTACATAACAGCGATCTCAGAAAGGTACCAGTTAGTTGAATGTAGTCAATTACAGTCATTGGAAAAGGAATGGACAAGATACAGGGACACAGTACTAGAAGTGGCTAAAGAATGTCTTGGAACAGTAGTGTGTAAAAGTAGGAGGAAGCAAACAGCTTGGTGGAATGACACAGTCAAGGCAGCCTCTAAAAGGAAAAAGAAGGCGTATAAAAATGGCTACATACTAGAACTCAGGTAGACAGAGAAAGTTACGTTGAAGAAAGAAACAAAGCCAAACAGATAATTGCAGCATCCAAGAAGAAATCTTGGGAAGACTTTGGAAACAGGTTGGAGACATTGGGTCAAGCTGCTGGAAAACCATTCTGGAGTGTAATTAGCAGTCTTCGAAAGGGAAGTAAGAAGGAAATGACAAGTATTTTGGACAGGTCAGGAAAACTGCTGGTGAATCCTGTGGATGCCTTGGGCAGATGGAGGGAATATTTTGAAGAGTTGCTCAATGTAGGTGAAAATACGATCAGTAATGTTTCAGATTTCGAGGTAGAATGGGATAGGAATGATGATGGAAATAGGATCACGTTTGAGGAAGTGGAGAAAATGGTCAATAGATTGTAGTGCAATAAAGCAGCTGGGGTGGATGAAATTAAGTCGGAACTCATCAAGTACAGTGGAATGTCAGGTCTTAAATGGCTACACAGGATAATTGAAATGGCCTGGGGGTCGGGACAGGTTCCATCAGACTGGACAAAAGCAGTAATCACACCAATCTTTAAACATGGAAACAGAAAAGATTGTAACAACTACAGAGGTATCTCTTTAATCAGCGTTGTGGGTAAAATCTTCTTAGGTATTGTTGAAAGGAAAGTGCGAGTATTAGTTGAGGAGCAAATGGATGAAAATCAGTGTGGGTTTAGGCCTCCTACAGGTTGTCAGGACCAGATCCTTAGCTTACGACAAATAATGGAGAAGTGTTATGAGTGGAACAGGGAATTGTATTTATGCTTTATAGATCTAGAAAAGGCATATGACCGGTTTCCTAGGAGGAAGTTATTGTCAGTTCTACGAGATTATGGAATAGGAGGCAAACTTTTGCAAGCAATTAAAGGTCTTTACATGGATAGTCAGGCAGCAGTTAGAGTTGACGGTAAACTGAGTTTATGGTTCAGAGTAGTTTCAGGGGTAAGACAAGGCTGCAACCTGTCTCCACTGTTGTTCATATTATTTATGGATCATATGTTGAAAACAATAGACTGGCTGGGTGAGATTAAGATATGTGAACACAAAATAAGCAGTTTTGCATATGCGGATGACTTAGTTGTGATGGCAGATTCGATTGAAAGTTTGCAGAGTAATATTTCAGAGCTAGATCAGAAATGTAAGGACTATGGTATGAAGATTAGCATCTCCAAAACGAAAGTAATGTCAGTGGGAAAGAAACATAAACGGATTGAGTGCCAAATAGGAGGAACAAAGTTAGAACAGGTGGACGGTTTCAAGTACTTAGGATGCACATTCTCACAGGATGGCAACATAGTGAAAGAACTGGAAGCGAGGTGTAGCAAGGCTAATGCAGTGAGCGCTCAGCTACGATCTACTCTCTTCTGCAAGAAGGAAGTCAGTACCAAGACTAAGTTATCTGTGCACCGTTCAATCTTTCGACCAACTTTGTTGTATGGGAGCAAAAGCTTGGTGGATTCAGGTTACCTTATCAATAAGGTTGAGGTTACGGATATGAAAGTAGCTAGGATGATTGCAGGTACTAGTAGATGGGAACAATGGCAGGAGGGTGTCCACAATGAGGAAATCAAAGAAAAACTGGGAATGAACTCTATAGATGTAGCAGTCAGGGCGAACAGGCTTAGATGGTGGGGTCATGTTACACGCATGGGAGAAGCAAGGTTACCCAAGAGACTCATGGGTTCAGCAGTAGAGGGTAGGAGGAGACGGGGCAGACCAAGGAGAAGGTACCTGGATTCGGTTAAGAATGATTTTGAAGTAATAGGTTTAACATCAGAAGAGGCCCCAATGTTAGCACTGAATAGTGGATCATGGAGGAATTTTATAAGGGGGGCTATGCTCCAGACTGAACGCTGAAAGGCATAATCAGTCTTAAATGATGATGATGATGATGATGATCTGTAACTGGAAGCAAACCGACGCTTTCCACTGACACTACTTTTGCATGTTACATGTTACGAGCGGCGTTTGTTTCCGCCGTCTCCTTCTACACAATGCAAAAACTGAGTTGCCTATACCTGCCAAAACACTAGAAAAAATGAGCCTGACGACTCTTAGGAAAGACAATATCTGTGTGTGTGTGTTCGCAGTTTCTAGTTATTAAATCCTCTGTGGTACAGAAGAAATACACTCCTGGAAATGGAAAAAAGAACACATTGACACCGGTGTGTCAGACCCACCATACTTGCTCCGGACACTGCGAGAGGGCTGTACAAGCAATGATCACACGCACGGCACAGCGGACACACCAGGAACCGCGGTGTTGGTCGTCGAATGGCGCTAGCTGCGCAGCATTTGTGCACTGCCGCCGTCAGTGTCAGCCAGTTTGCCGTGGCATACGGAGCTCCATCGCAGTCTTTAACACTGGTAGCATGCCGCGTTGCGTGGACGTGAACCGTATGTGCAGTTGACGGACTTTGAGCGAGGGCGTATAGTGGGCATGCGGGAGGCCGGGTGGACGTACCGCCGAATTGCTCAACACGTGGGGCGTGAGGTCTCCACAGTACATCGATGTTGTCGCCAGTGGTCGGCGGAAGGTGCACGTGCCCGTCGACCTGGGACTGGACCGCAGTGACGCACGGATGCACGCCAAGACCGTAGGATCCTACGCAGTGCCGTAGGGGACCGCACCGCCACTTCCCAGCAAATTAGGGACACTGTTGCTCCTGGGGTATTGGCGAATTGGCGAGGACCATTCGCAACCGTCTCCATGAAGCTGGGCTACGGTCCCGCACACCGTTAGGCCGTCTTCCGCTCACGCCCCAGCATCGTGCAGCCCGCCTCCAGTGGTGTCGCGACAGGCGTGAATGGAGGGACGAATGGAGACGTGTCGTATTCAGCGATGAGAGTCGCTTCTGCCTTGGTGCCAATGATGGTCGTATGCGTGTTTGGCGCCGTGCAGGTGAGCGCCACATTCAGGACTGCATACGACCGAGGCACACAGAGCCAACACCCGGCATCATGGTGTGGGGAGCGATCTCCTACACTGGCCGTACACCACTGGTGATCGTCGAGGGGACACTGAATAGTGCACGGTACACCCAAACCGTCATCGAACCCATCGTTCTACCATTCCTAGACCGGCAAGGGAACTTGCTGTTCCAACAGGACAATGCACGTCCGCATGTATCCCGTGCCACCCAACGTGCTCTAGAAGGTGTAAGTCAACTACCCTGGCCAGCAAGATCTCCGGATCTGTCCCCCATTGAGCATGTTTGGGACTGGATGAAGCGTCGTCTCACGCGGTCTGCACGTCCAGCACGAACGCTGGTCCAACTGAGGCGCCAGGTGGAAATGGCATGGCAAGCCGTTCCACAGGACTACATCCAGCATCTCTACGATCGTCTCCATGGGAGAATAGCAGCCTGCATTGCTGCGAAAGGTGGATATACACTGTACTAGTGCCGACATTGTGCATGCTCTGTTGCCTGTGTCTATGTGCCTGTGGTTCTGTCAGTGTGATCATGTGATGTATCTGACCCCAGGAATGTGTCAATAAAGTTTCCCCTTCCTGGGACAATGAATTCACGGTGTTCTTATTTCAATTTCCAGGAGTGTAGTTAACGAGATACTGCTTTATCCTACATTTCAAAACACTTCAGTCGTCTGTCACACATTTATTTCAGTGTGCAGACTATAACATACAGGGTGGGCAGAAACAGTCTGAAAAGTTTGTAAGTGTGTTGTAGGGTAGGTTTTAAAACCAAACAAGAAAGTGATACCAAATTTTAAATGGGGGCGATAGTAAGGACACAACCGGAGTCAAAGGATGAGCAGTCTTGTGCGCTATCAGCTACGCTGTGAGAACAACTGACACTAACTGTAAGTGGCCAACCATTCGTTAATTCGGAAACATCGCAAAGTATTGAATTTTTTTCTTAAAAATAATTTCTCTGCGCAACTTACACTGTAACACACACACACACACACACACACACACACACACACACACATATATATATATATATATATATATATATATATATATATATACACGCATTATATATATATATATATATATATATATATATATATATACACGCATTATATATATATATATATATATATATATATATATATATATATATATATATTTGAAATCTGTATAATGTAAATAGAGAGGTACAAATTGACACATATGCTTGGAATGACATGGGGTTTTATTAGAACCAAAAAATACATAAGTTCAAAAAATGTCCAACATATGGCGCTTCATCTGATCATAACAGCAATAATTAGCATAACAAAGTAAGACAAAGCAAAGATGATGTTCTTAACAGGAAATTCTCAATATGTCGATCATCATTCCTCAACAATAGCTGTAGTCGAGTAATAATAATGTGAACAGCACTGTAAAGCATGTCCGGAGTTATGGTGAGGCATTGGCGTCGGTTGTTGTTTTCAGCATCCCTAGAGATGTCGGTCGATCACGATGCACTTGCGACTTCAGGTAACCCCAAAGCCAATAATCGCACGGACTGAGGTCTGCGGACCTGGGAGGCAAAGCATGACGGAAGTGGCGGCTGAGCACACGATCATCACCAAACGACGCGCGCAAGAGATCTTTCACGCGTCTAGCAATATGGGGTTGAGCGCCATCCTGCGTAAACATCGTACGTTCCAGAAGGTGTTTATCAGCCAGGCTGGGGATGATGCGATTCTGTAACATATCGGTGTTCCTCTCACCCGTCACGGTAGCAGTTTTGCTGTCCAGCGCCATCTGTCGGACATTTTGTGAACTTTGTTTCTATTGATTCTAATAAAACCCCATGTCATTCCAAGAATGTGTGTCAATTTTTACCTCTCTATCTACATTATACCGTGGTTTATTAAGTTTTCAAATTTTCAAATTTATACTAACTTTTTGATCACCCAGTATATATATATATATATACATGCGTGTGTTTTGGATTCCACATTAAAGGGCAAGGCCATCAGGGGATGGCTGAATAGTTAAAAAATATTGTAGGAAAGCATCGGTGTAACATCTCTAAAGGTTCCAGGACTAGTAAAAATGTCGTGTTCAAACAAACCACTCCTCGGATTATTCACAATACCTATAGAAAATATGGCGGCTAAGAGTACGGTATGTCACCGCAGGCTAAATAACGTGCCGCAGCGTATCTATGTGTTCTGTATCTCTCTGGGTATAACGTAATCATTCAGTCGGGAAAAAAAAGCACTGTTCTCTGGGTAGCACTGCCAGTCCCAAAATATTGTGTAACATCAGAGACGTTAAGCAGAGCCGGTTTTCGACATAAATGCACGTTTGCTGCACACGCACGCAGGCAATTATCATCGGTAAGTCGTATGAGATCGCAATTATTTCGTTGTTCGTTAACGTGCCTCTCCCTATCTGCCGACAGTTGCGCCGACTGTGGCTTTTACGTACGCGGCAATTAATCCTCTCGTTACGTCATGACAAACATCACTCGCCTTTGTCACAAAAATTTCACCGAGCGGCTTGCGTAAGGTTTGTTACTCATTGCCAATTATTCGACGCCAATTAATTTTCAAAAGAGGACCAGCGAAAATGTGTATACACATATGTTGGCGAGGGGAAGCATTCTCCCCTCCACTTGTGTTCCACAGTGTTCTGTTTTGTTCTCCTGCACATATGTGCGCCTAATATAGGGCAGCCGTTTGCCCTCTCTTCGCTTATCTGCTCCTCCATCGGAAGCCCGGACAGAGGACCCGGCCGGTGCGTGGAATCGGGCGGCGCCAGCCACAGTTTCCATTGTTCTTTTTCCTTTCTTTCTCTTTTTATTCTATTTTTGCCAACTGGTCCACGAAAAAGAACAAGACAAAGGAATGTGTTGCTGCAATGGAGGGGCGGTCGAGCACTTGGCAGAATAATAAATGAAATACATTGGTTTAAGTAGAACGAAACGGAAGGACAGGAAATTGGTTTGAAGTAGACGTCTAATCCGAGAGTCGTTGTTAGTGATTGAACAGCTGAGATTCCAATAAGGGGATCTCTCAAATGGTTCGCGGTACTGTCAAAACGAAGTCTGATTGGAGTCCCCGATTGGTGCGAAGGATCTTGAATGAGTAGATTCGGGGTATTACTTGCACATCGATTACGGTTAAGCATTTCGGCTCGTAATATAAACGCACCGAACAAAAAGTTAATAACCCCGGCGAGACATCACAGTAACCAGCGTAACGCCTCCTCTAACCTTGATAACGGTGTCAATCCGGCGAGTAGGAGAGTCCACAAGTTTTTGCAGGCGTACTACATCCAGCTGAAGAATACGACAGGATGTCAAGCGAGCCGTGTAAACAGAGCTATTGTCATCTTGGGAGAAGAGACTGTCCACAGCATAGTCATTACGAAGACGTAGAAAAAAGGACAACACCTACTCACCGTGAACGTTGAAATAAACATCACGGTTACCAAGCAGCGTAACAAAAAAACACCTCGAAAATCTCACAGAAGCAGTTGCGGCCTGAATTCATCCTCCGAATACTGTCAATTAAACGCCTCTTTCGGCCGTCGGTGCTCTAGACACTTTGCAAATCGCAATTCGTCTCACCGCACTACACGTCTCCAGTCAGCTGATTTCCAGTTTCCGTGTTGTATGGTCCATTGAAAACGTACAGCCTCTGTGATCTATGGCTTTTTGTAAAGAACCCCACTTTAAATGTCCACTGCATGCTGTTTTGCTCTAAAACTGGTTGAAACAGACCTGAGTTCACTAATGGTAGCCGGCCGCGGTGGTCTAGCGGTTCTAGGCGCGCAGTCCGGAACCGCGCGACTGCTACGGTCGCAGGTTCGAATCCTGCCTCGGGCATGGATGTGTGTGATGTCCTTAGGTTAGTTAGGTTTAAGTAGTTCTAAGTTCTAGGGGACTGATGACCACAGTAGTTGAGTCCCATAGTGCTCAGAGCCATTTGAACCACTAATGGTAGCAATTCTTGCCGGGTTTGAAATCGTTTCTTTGTGAAGGAGTGAAACGATCACCGTCCTAATACCGTGTTACATGGCAGCAACTGTTACATAATTCCTTGTAGATCCGCTGGACAGCCCACAGTCATATACCAACAATTCGGGTAGCTTCATGCACCGTGTGGTCACTGACACGTCGAAACGCTATAGCTCCTTTTTGCCATTCTGCCACGTTTCCGCGTCTATCCACGTTACTGCTCTGTCTCGAATAACCGACAGACACACAGAAAACACTTCACTGCCATGACTTACGTCAGCGACTGGGGAACATCTGGCCACCCGCTACCGATTCTATAATATCCACAACGCTCCAAAGCGGCCATTGCGCTCTTTCAAAGGAATGACTGACGTTTAAAATTAATTATAGAACCGTCTAGTCCGCAAGGCACGTATGTTAAAAGGTGCCTGGTTTCGATCATCGCGTGATCATCTTCAGACCTTCAGCTGCAATTTGGTACAGGATATAAATCATACGGGTAAATAAAAAGAATTTCAAGTTAGCTACACAGGTACAAAACAAATCTACGCCCGCGTTGTAGGACAAGGGCTGTACGTGGAGCAGTACCGCTGAATGATGGTAATCAGTACAGCTATTTATTAAAAACTGGAGGCTCCGCCTAGAGTTGACAGCATGATTGCCACCGTTAGCCAATCAGGCATAAGTCGAAAGATTTATGTACTAAAAATACTTATTAGTAAATAGATGGTCAAAATTAAGAAGAACTTTAAAAAGGAAACAATTAAACATCACATTTGTTTCGGTTAGGCTTCCCTCTAGGGGCATGCTGTAAAAATAGTTACGATGTCTTTGGTTTTTGTGGAGACCGTGGACGCCGTTTCGAAGATGTAGCAGCAGGGCTTTGTGATTATTGGTAGGTAATGTTCAGCAGACGACCTTCCATAGACTTAGGAATTAGTTGGTTACTGTGGAGATGGTAGACTCTGATCCTGGCCTGTTTCCATTGAAGCAGCCACAGACATCGATACATGACGCTTACATCTACGTCTGCACCTACAAAGATACTCCGCAAGCCACTATAAGGTGCGTGGCGGAGGGTACCCTGTACCACTATTTGTCATTTCCCCTCCTATTCCACTCGCAAATAGACTGATGGAAAAACGACTGTCTATACGCCTTCGTATGAGCCCTAATTAGTCATATCTTCAGGGTTCTTATGCGCGATGTATGTTGGAGGCTCCGCCTAGAGTTGACAGCATGATTGCCACCGTTAGCCAATCAGGCATAAGTCGAAAGATTTATGTACTAAAAATACTTATTAGTAAATAGATGGTCAAAATTAAGAAGAACTTTAAAAAGGAAACAATTAAACATCACATTTGTTTCGGTTAGGCTTCCCTCTAGGGGCATGCTGTAAAAATAGTTACGATGTCTTTGGTTTTTGTGGAGACCGTGGACGCCGTTTCGAAGATGTAGCAGCAGGGCTTTGTGATTATTGGTAGGTAATGTTCAGCAGACGACCTTCCATAGACTTAGGAATTAGTTGGTTACTGTGGAGATGGTAGACTCTGATCCTGGCCTGTTTCCATTGAAGCAGCCACAGACATCGATACATGACGCTTACATCTACGTCTGCACCTACAAAGATACTCCGCAAGCCACTATAAGGTGCGTGGCGGAGGGTACCCTGTACCACTATTTGTCATTTCCCCTCCTGTTCCACTCGCAAATAGACTGATGGAAAAACGACTGTCTATACGCCTTCGTATGAGCCCTAATTAGTCATATCTTCAGGGTTCTTATGCGCGATGTATGTTGGCGGGAGCAGAATCGTTCGGCAGTGAGCTTCATATGTCAGTCCTCAAAATTTTCTCAACAGTGTTTCCCGAAAAGAACGCCGCCTTCCCTCTATGTATTCTCATTTGAGTTCCCGAAACATCTCCGTAACACTTAAGTTTTGTTCGAACCTACCGGTAACAAATCTAGCAGCCCTCCACTGAATGCCTTCGATGTCTCCCTTCAATCCGACTTGGTACGGATCCCAAACACTCGAACAGTACTCAAGAATAGGTCGCTCCAGCGCCCTACATGCGGTCTTCTTTGCAGGTTTCCTAAAATTCTCCCAATATTCCAAAGTCTGCCATTTGCCTTCCCTATCACATTTTTCACATCCTCATTCCGCCTCATATCGCTTTGCAACGTTACGCCCTGTTATTTAAACGACTGGACTGTATCCGAACATCACAGGTTTGTTCTTCCTACTCATCCGTATTAACTTACATTTCTGCACATTTAGCATTAGCTGCCATTCACGACATCAACTGGAAACTTTGTCTAATTCATCTTATCTAAGTTAGTAGAGAATGCTCTGTTGTGGATTGGCAAGAGAGCCAACCCACTATGAGAGGAAGCCGAAAGGCACGCGTGTTAGCTCACGCAGGCTGGCGTGAGGTCTGGAACACGTCAAGGAAATGAGACTAACAAAAACCGTACGTAGCTGCTGGAATACTTAACTTTAATCCATAATTGGTGAACATCGCTCTTGACGGTACATGTTTTACAGCATCAATAGTAACTGGTAATGGCGCCTTGCTAGGTCGTAGCAAATGACGTAGCTGAAGGCTATGCTAACTATCGTCTCGGCAAATGAGAGCGTATTTTGTCAGTGAACCATCGCTAGCAAAGTCGGCTGTACAACTGGGGCGAGTGCTAGGAAGTCTCTCTAGACCTGCCGTGTGGCGGCGCTCGGTCTGCAATCACTTATAGTGGCGACACGCGGGTCCGACGTATACTAACAGACCGCTGCCGATTTAAATGCTACCACCTAGCAAGTGTGGTGTCTGGCGGTGACACCACATGCTCCATAGGTGCAGTCTCAAGATATAAGTAAGCAGCATTCGTTATCTATAGTAAACAGCTGTAAATCGTAATATTCTAGCAAATAATAAGATAAGTAGCAACATTAAAGGAAAATATGTGTCCATATTTCTAAAATATACAATGGGATAACTAGTGAAAAAATAAGCAATGTCGGAATGTAATAACTTAAGATGATTCCACGAAGAACAAGTACAAATTAAAAATGCAGTGCTATGACTGACATAGCGGGCTACTTGTTTATTATTTATACAATCAAAAATTACATAACTATCTAAGGAAATAACACGAAATTTAAGAAAAAAGATCACGAGCCATTAAATTTAAATAAAGTAACAAAAAATGACAATAATATGGGTCACAATATAAAGAGTGTGAAGGAGGGTGTGAAGTAGATTTTTACACTTATAAAATGGAAACATTACAGCAAGTATTCTAAAGCAGATCATAATAAAGCTCAATTAAATGTTTGTCTTTGAAGTCTAGCTGCTCTTTTATCGATGACTGTGGCTGTCTGAATAGAAAACGCCCAAGGTCAGTGTCTACCATCTAGACATTACTACTATACATACATACAACACCATTCGAACTCGCCAAAATTATTGTTTTCCTTCTAGAAGATAGACATTTCATTAATAATACTAAAAGAATGGCTTATGCATCGCCTCTTGCAACATAAAAGTCGATTTATACATTGGGGGTACCAGACCTTCGAAGTTTTACGATCCACGAACTGTTTGGGATGTTGGGAATTGCAATAAGAAGACAGAGAACGACTACTTTTATGATCCTCTCAAGTAACCAGACTGAAAGAATATTTTGATACATCAAAGTGTAAATTCGTTATGGTCAGCTCTCTCCAAAACTGCACTGAATCCAGCGAATAATCATTTAATTATGTCTTTGGTCCGAGAAGTACACCCCTATGCATTGACTTATTAATTAATGGAGCTGGTGCAAACAATACTACCCAGAATGGAATTCTCCTTCATCGTGATAAAGGATCTGATTGATAGTTCGATTGCGTTGGATCTCTTCGACGAGAATACTTAACAAACAGTTAGAAAAATTAACCTGTACTCGTAAGCAAATTCCGAGAGGATGGCCGGTGGCCCGTGTGAAAATAAACTTGCTACTGTTAGCCCATCGCCCACTGTCGAAGCCTCCCAATTCAGAGGTTTATTTTGTGATGGTAATTGGGAACACGTGCTCATTAACATGTAGGCCTATCTTGTCCGGAGCATCGGGAATCCGGCGACCGTGTGTCGAAAGTGCTGTAATTGGCCACCCACATTTTGGTGCCGGTTCCTTAATTTCACGTTCGTCTACAGGGAGGGGCCTCTCGCCCTGTAACGTGGGAGACACCGCCCAGCAGTCACTCACAGTCTGGCCGAAAAATAAGTCCGCTTTTGACACAAGACGAACAGTTTCGTTTACGCTTGCGCAGCTGATTTGTGCAATACATTGTTTGATGCAGTGGGCGTGACAGCTCTCTGAGTAAATAAACTGGCCGAAATATTTACTGTACGTATTAGGCTCGTACACAGGTTCGTAGAGTTTTTGTTTTGCATGATGGTATCAGGCTGCTATGGGTTAATTCAGCGATTGCCACTTTTATTAGTAGTTCACTGTTGTTATTTGAGTTTACATACTGTCATTGGGAGATAGTGTGTGGAGCTGTGGACGCTAGAAAATGGAGTGCCAAGTGGAGAAATTGGAATATTTCGGACATATTCTTCTGTTTGTGTTCAAAAGATGGGTGACACCAGCGGATACAGTCAGAAACAATTGTGCCGAGTATGGGAATTGTAACGTCCCCTTAGAAAAATTTGTGAATTACTATGCTGATAAACCCTTTACGTTATTTGATTTTCAAACAGCTGAGCAAAACTGAACGTACTCAGACATTTCTCTCTTTACTTATTCTGATCATCACTAAACTGACACACAATATTTTTAGCGCAACGCAATCTGACGTTCAATAATCCCTACAAAAGAATGGCCCTGACTAACAATAGCCTGTACCTTTCATGAATCACTTACCTCACAAAAGTCTTCGTTACTTGAACTACTGCAATACAGCGAGCGCCAGTACTGCCAGCTAAATAAAGGATTCTAACTACTGAAGATAGTTAGCAAATGAAAGATTTTGATAGAGAACAAACAATGTATTTACCTTAATAAGGCATCATATATATATATATATATATATCAGTTCATGATATACAGTATTACAAATTTACTCTTTCTGATGGACACGCGTCCAGATCGTCCGCTCTCAAAAACTCTGTCATATCTCTTCCCACATGCACCACTGCTGGCGGCTCACCTCCAACTGCACAACGCTACGCGCTGTTCACATCCAACTGCCCAACACTACAATAGCAAATATTCCAACAATGCAAACCAGCCACAGACTGCACATAGCACAGTCAGCGATTTCCATACAGAGCGCTACGTGACGTTACCAACATAAAAACCTAAACGGCCTACTCACAGAATAATGCCACTGAACAGAAGACGGTAAGAAAATGTTTTTTTTTTTTCGTTTTAAGGAGGATTATTTTGACGTTAGTGACACTACACATTCAGGACCTTCGGGGTTTGATGAAGATCGTTTAAACGAATTAATCCACAGTGATCCATGCCAGCGTACTCGGGAGCTGCACTTGTGATGAACAACATCGTGCGACATTTTCATGCAATGGGGAAGGTTCGGCAATCGGGTGTAGGGGTAACGCATGCTCTAAGCCAAAATCACAAAAATCAGTAGGTGTGACCATACGTGGATCTCTGCTTGCCCATCATTTGGCTCAGAAACAACACCGATTCTCCCTATCCTGTATCGTTACTGGTGTCGAGAAACGATTTCTTTAAGCTGACGTAAGGAAAAGAAAGGCATGGTTGAGCCCAAACAACGCAGCAATTCCCCATAAAAAGACCTGCGCACATCAGCAAAACATAATATTATGCATCTGGTGGAACAACGACGGTGTGATGCACTATGAATTGTTTCCTCGAGGTGTAACCATCACTGCTGATATTTGTTGTCAACAACAGAGATGTCTTCCAGACGCAGTCCAAGAACAACCAGGAAGACTGCGTCAAGTGATGCTACTCGAAGATAACCCTCCCGCATTCTGCTTGACTGACAAAAACACTATACGGGGTTGGTAAGTCATTCCGTACCTACCTTATTCACATGATCTCTCGCCCTCAGATCTTCACTTTTCCAGTCTCTATCGAACAAACTTCAAGGAACTTCTTTTCGGATGGATGTGCACTCCTAACACGGCTCCAGTTCTTCGCCTCAAACCCGCGTGATTTCATCACTCACGGAGTTGAAAAGTTACCCCAGCAATAGCAAAAAATTATAATTAGTGAAGAATAATATACGAGGGTGAGTCAAATAAAAACCTTAAATTTATAATAACAACTCTAAATTTCACACCGTTGTCCTGTAAGTTGATAACCGTGCTACAAACAGCGTGCAGGATGGCTTGTAGGTGGCAGCAGAGTGCAGATGCACACATACCGTATCAGTATAAAGATGGTCGCCCCACTTGCGACTTGCACCAGGGAAGGACAGCGTTCTGTTATTCGGTTTTTGCGTAGTGAAGGTGTGAAACCTATTGAAATTCATCGACGAATGAAGGTTCAGTACGGTGATACATGTTTGTCACAGCAGCAAGTCTACGAATGGAATAGAAAGTTCGCACATGGTGTGACTTCAGTGGAAGATGCTCCTCGTCCAGGTCAAGCACAACGAGTTATGACTCCACAGAACATTGCAGCACTTGAAGCCATAGTGAAGGAAAACCGCCGAGTAACACTGAATGACATTGCAGCATGTTTACAGATTAGCCACGGTGAAAGGTGGCTACACTGAGCCACTGCGCCAGAGATTGCGCCAAAGAGTATTATTCAGCTGCCTCCACAGTGCCTGTCGAGGACTCGTAGTAGTCAGTGCTTGTTAAGAACTCGTAGTGAGAAGTGTTTGTTGAGATGTGCTAGTAGGCAGGGCTTGCTGAGATGTGGTACTGAAAAGTTCTTGTTGAGATGTGGTAGTAGCGAGTCGGTGTGGAGATATTGTAACGATTAGAGTGCCTTTCATCAATATAAATTAAGGTAACAAACTACTTTTCTTTTTTTTTCTCATTATTTCAATGTCCTGAATAATGCGTCATTACAGGTTCAGTCAACAAAGCATCTGGCTTGTGTTCTTGTATTAGAGTGTAATTCTGCTTTCCTTACGCAATTATAGTATTTCTATTTTTTAATTACTTCAGTATAAATGATATTTAAAACTTCTTGTCTTGTTGAAGAAGAACCGTGCCAGATGTGTACGTTGAGTCAAACTCCCACACACAGAACAGCTACACTTGAGCTTTGTTGGCTTCGTAGGTTTTATAGTTGCTGGGGACTTAATTAATTAATTGTATTAACGAAAGTTTTCATTTCATTCTTTGTTGTTGTTCTATGCAGTCAGATAGCGTAATAATACTAGTTAGGGCCAACCGTTTACGAGACACAGCGTAATCGGACAGACAGCCACCAAAATTAAAAATTATTTTCAAATGTAATAATAAATAAGCCCCCATGCACGTGGCGACCGCTGCTTCGGATCGTCCCTTGGAATCTTCTGACTGTAAAAATAGTAGACAGTAGTATTGTTGTAGTAATTTGTAGTTTAGTAATTGTAGTCTATTTTGCATGTGTAGATTTGGTAATTAGCATTCTTCTAATGGTATTTTTCAAAATGTAATTTTTATTGCCTTGTATACGCGTTTGACGATTTAGTGCAATTATTTCAATTGTTCGTTAATCGTGTTTGAGGGAAACATTTCGAGTGAATGGTATTGTTGGAGATAAAGAGTCATTGTGTGTAATTTTGGTACAGTGACGAGTTTTGTATGTTTTGTAAATGATTACGCGATCGATGAAAAAGGCAAAAATGATGAATAGTGAGAATGACGAAATTGTTAACATGGCGAACTCGCCAACAGAGGAAAACAGTATGACGGATAATGAAGTGGAAAACAATGTAATAAGTCGGGAAAATAGTCCGGAACCATTTCAAAATTTTTCTCAATCAGAAAATTCACAGAATCCGAGATTAACGACAGAAGATTCTGGAATAGTATCGAACACAGATAGCCTTATGGCTATGCAGAAGGAAGTTAGTTTTGCGGGAAATGTTAGGGGCGAAAAGAATCCTGAACAATTTAATATGGAGCAGCTGATGAGTGCTATATTAAATTTGGGAGCACGTATGGAAACACGGTTAGACTCACGAATAGGAACAATGGAAACACGGATGGGAACAATGGAAACTCGGTTAGGATCTGAATTTAAAACAGAGACGGGAACAATTAAAACAGAGATGGGAACAATTAAAACAGAGATGGGAACTTTACGATCTGAATTTAAAACAGAGATGGGAACTTTGGAAACACGGTTAGACTCACGAATAGGGACATGTTTCAAAAATATGAAAGATGAATTAAAGAAAGAAATCAGAGAAGAAGTACAACCTATTTTGAATGCTCACAATAATTGATTAATTGCAGTAGGAATCAGACAAAGGGAACAGGATAGAGAACAGGAAGAAAGAGATCGCGTGATAGTACAGAAATTTCCAGAGTTAAATTTACAACGTGCAAAAGATAAGGAAGAAATATTTGAGAGAATCGAGGAATCCGTACCAAAAGACAGATTAAATAATCTAACACAACAATATGAACAGTTAACTACCAAATGTGTCAATACTGAAACCCGAGTCACGACACTTATGGAAGACGTAAATAAACAGAAAGAACAATTAGGTGACTTATCGGAAAGAGTTGAGGAAATTTCAGATAAACTGACAAATCTTAGTTTACATGGGGACAGAGATTTGGATGATACAGCACCATTGTCATTTGCAGAAACCGAAGAGTATCAGAACATAAATAAACATGTTGAAAATCAGGGAAAATTTAATGAACGCGTTAAAAGGGAAGTTGAGGCATTACGAAAGCAAGTCAAACAAATTGAAGGTGAAATCGTAGGAAAAGACAGTAGAAGAAATTTTGAATCACAGATAGCAGAGGGCTTTGAAGAAAGTAATTTGTTTCATGTACGGGATGCAACAAGAGAGCGCCAGGCGCGTGAATTTAACAATAATCGTCATTGTGACTGCGACAGACGCGGTAGGTCTTTGTCGCCACGAGGCGAAAACTTTGACTATAAACACTTTTTGAGTGTTCGGAAATTTAAGATCTTCCGCAATTCTAAGAATGACATACATCCATGTGCATGGTTAGATCAATTTATGTACGCACTTCCACCAAATTAGCCACTAAGTTACAAACTGGAATTTATGTGTGGATATTTAGAAAACGAACCGGCGACGCGGATGCGCGCACTCATTAGAGATTGTAATAATCTAAATGATTTTTATCATGCATTTCTATCGGCATATTGGCCCGAAAACACGCAAGACAGAGTCAAACACAGTCTTATTATGCAGCGTAATTTCAAACAGTCTGAGTTCCGCACGCCGGCAGAATATTTTGAAGACATGATTCGAAAGAATCAGTTCCTTTCCAACCCTTACAGCCCGACTGAATTAATTCGCATTTGTTTAACTAAGCTGCCACAATCCATAAGGCAAATTGCTTTAGCCGGAAGATGTAAAGACGACATTGAGACTTTTAAGACTTTGCTACAAGAACTCGAGTATGACAATGACGACGGGACTTCCTGTAATTTTTTCAGTAACAGTAATTACAATAGATTTTCAGAGAAAAGGGATAGTGGTCGGAACGGACGTTATAGCGGTAATTTTGAGAATGACAGACGAAACAGACAGGACAATAGATACCAGTCTTATGACAATAACAGACGTTCTAACAGAAATTACACAGACAGTTATAATAACGGTAATTCCTACCGGAATGATCAATCATACGGAAACAGTAATCGGTACCATCAAGACAGAAATTATTCATACAATAATAGAAATTCCTTCTACAGAAATAACCAGGGTAGTAGATACAACAATAATTTCAGAAGTGACAGTAGAAATTATACAAGGAGTAGTCACGCAGACAGACAGGAAAATAGAAATTTTTATAACAGACACAACCAAGAATTTGCATCTAACAGACGGGAGGGACCTAATTGGCATCCTCCACATGACAGAACTTCAGAGAGACAAGTGCAAATAGTAGAAATTGATCCGCGAAATGACGGGAATAATCAAAGACGTGACGCAAACAATCGACAATGACTTGCAGCTTCGGCTTCTGGCAGCAATATAGACGGTTCAGAAAGTAATGACACTACGACTTTACACTACGTACGCCTGGAAGACATGAGAGACATTTTGTTAGACGAAAAGGAAAATAATGTAGACGCATTTTTACATCCTGTTATTGAAGTATGTGTGGGTAAGAATAAGTTCACTGCAGTTTTAGATTCTGGGAGCCCATTGAATGTCATTAGTGAACCAGTTTTTCGTGTATGTGTAAGAACTATTGCTTGTCCTGTGTTACCTGTTCCTAAAACTACAATTCGAGGGGCTATTTCTGGAAAAAGTGTGGAGGTTAAACAACAGACCAACTTAAATTTCATTTGTCAAGGATACGAATTTTCTGCTAATTTTATTATTGTTCCATTACTCAGTACCCTAATCATATTAGGTATGGAGTTTCTTAACACGCATAAGGCAATTTTGAACTTTAAAGAAGGAAGTGTGAATTTGACTGTTGCCGGAATGCCGAAATGTTTGAAATTTTTCGAGTGTTTAACAAGATCTGAGTCAGATACAAAATGTTTAAGGTTCCTTACTTCTGATGTTTTCGTTGAGCATTATGACGACAGTGTGTTTATTCATGACAACGACAATAGATACAGAGACCGATGGATGATATAATTAATAGCGAAGAATTAATTAATGAAAAGGTTAAGAAAGCTGAAGTGCCAGATGACGTTGCAAGAGAAGAGCTGCACCACATTTTGACTTCACATGCTACAGTGTTTAGTCATCACACAGGAACTATACAAGGCTTACAATATTTATTTAAAGTAAAAGAACACACAGATTAGATTAGATTAGATTAGATTAATACTAGTTCCATGGATCATGAATACGATATTTCGTAATGATGTGGAACGAGTTGAATTTTCTAATACATGACATAATTAGGTTAATTTAACAACATACTTAAGTTAATATAACAACTTTATTTTTTTGTGTTTTTTGTTTTTCTTTATTTTTTATTTTTATTTTTTTATTTTTTAAATATTTTTTTCTTTTTTTTCTTAATTTATATCTAAAACTTCCTCTATGGAGTAGAAGGAGTTGTCATTCAGAAATTCTTTTAATTTCTTCTTAAATACTTGTTGGTTATCTGTCAGACTTTTGATACTATTTGGTAAGTGACCAAAGACTTTAGTGCCAGTATAATTCACCCCTTTCTGTACCAAAGTTAGATTTAATCTTGAATAGTGAAGATCATCCTTTCTCCTAGTATTGTAGTTATGCACACTGCTATTACTTTTGAATTGGGTTTGGTTGTTAATAACAAATTTCATAAGAGAGTATATATACTGAGAAGCTACTGTGAATATCCCTAGATCCTTAAATAAATGTCTGCAGGATGATCTTGGGTGGACTCCAGCTATTATTCTGATTACACGCTTTTGTGCAATAAATACTTTATTCCTCAGTGATGAATTCCCCCAAAATATGATGCCATATGAAAGCAATGAGTGAAAATAGGCATAGTAAGCTAATTTACTAAGATGTTTATCACCAAAATTTGCAATGACCCTTATTGCATAAGTAGCTGAACTCAAACGTTTCAGCAGATCATCAATGTGTTTCTTCCAATTTAATCTCTCATCAATGGACACACCTAAAAATTTGAAATATTCTACCTTAGCTATATGCTTCTGATTAAGGTCTATATTTATTAATGGTGTCATACCATTCCCTGTACGGAACTGTATGTACTGTGTCTTATCAAAATTCAGTGAGAGTCCGTTTACAAGGAACCACTTAGTAATTTTCTGAAAGACAGTATTGACAATTTCATGAGTTAATTCTTGTTTGTCAGGTGTGATTACTATACTTGTATCATCAGCAAAGAGAACTAACTTTGCCTCTTCATGAATATAGAATGGCAAGTCATTAATATATAATAAGAACAACAAAGGACCCAAGACTGACCCTTGTGGAACCCCATTCTTGATAGTTCCCCAGTTTGAGGAATGTGCTGATCTTTGCATGTTACGAGAACTACTTATTTCAACTTTCTGCACTCTTCCAGTTAGGTACGAATTAAACCATTTGTGCACTGTCCCAATCATGCCACAATAGTTGAGCTTGTCTAGCAGAATTTCATGATTTACACAGTCAAAAGCCTTTGAGAGATCACAAAAAATCCCAATGGGTGGTGTTCGGTTATTCAGATCATTCAAAATTTGACTGGTGAAAGCATATATGGCATTTTCTGTTGAAAAACCTTTCTGGAACCCAAACTGACATTTTGTTAGTACTTCATTTTTACAGATATGTGAAGCTACTCTTGAATACATTACTTTCTCAAAAATTTTGGATAAAGTTGTTAGAAGGGAGATTGGATGGTAATTGTTGACATCAGATCTATCCCCCTTTTTATGCAAAGGTATAACAATAGCATATTTCAGTCTATCAGGGAAAATGCCCTGTTCCAGAGAGCTATTACACAGGTGGCTGAGAATCTTACTTATCTGTTGAGAACAAGCTTTTAGTATTTTGCTGGAAATGCCATCAATTCCATGTGAGTTTTTGCTTTTAAGCAAGTTTATTATTTTCCTAATTTCAGAGGGAGCAGTCGGTGAGATTTCCATTGTATCAAATTGCATAGGTGTGGCCTCTTCCATTAACAGCCTAGCATCTTCTAATGCACACCTGGATCCTACTATATCCACAACATTTAGAAAATGATTATTAAAAATATTTTCAACTTCTGACTTTTTGTTCGTAAAGTTTTCATTCAATTTGATAGTAATACTGTCTTCCTCTGCTCTTGGTTGACCATTTCGCGGGAAAACGTACGCTATTCCTTTGGCTTACAGAGACAAGGTTAAGAATGAACTTCAGTACGTGTTAGATCAGGGCATTATTGAGCCTGCAGTCAGTCCTTATACTAGCCCATTACACGTTGCTCTTAAAAAGGATGGGTCAATTCGTTTGGTTCTGGATTCCAGACAGATAAATAACATCATCATTCCTGAAACTGACCGTCCACAAAATTTAGATGAACTTCTTCAACATTTTCATGGAATTAAAGTTTTATCCACGATTGATTGCGCGCAAGTTTTTGGCAAATAGAACTCCACCCTGATTGTAGAAAATATACTGCCTTTTTACCGTTTGGACTTACTGTATCTTCAGCAGCATTCATTCGTAGCTTAAATGAAATTTTACCTGTTTATCTTCGTGACAATATTACTTCATATGTTGACGATATTCTTATTGCTAAACGTTCTTGGAGTGAGCACAACAAAATTTTAGATTCATTATTACGTATTTTTGCACGAGTTGGCATTACTATGAACTTAGAAAAATCTGAATTTGGTCGTTCTCAGGTGAAATTTCTCGGTCACATTATTTCTACAGAAGGGATTCTTCCTGATCCAGAAAAATTAGACGCTATTCGTAACTATGCTGTTCCTACCACAAAACGTGATGTTCGTAGTTTCCTTGGTGTCTGTAATTTTCTTAGACGCTTTGTTAGATTGGACGATTTGGCCACACCTCGTTTATGTGAACTATCTGGAAAGAAATCTAATTGGTGTTGGGATGAGGAAGCTCAATCAGAATTTGAACAACTTCGTGATGCTTTAGTTGCTGCTCCACTTCTTTCACATCCGGATTTATCTACAGATTTTTGTTTGGCGACGGACTCATCATACAAAGGCCTAGGTGCACATTTATTTCAAGAGATAGAAGAAGACGGCGTTGTAGTACAGAAAACTATTGCATTTGGAAGTCGTGTTCTTTCTAAATCAGAAAAGAATTATTCGATTACGGAACTTGAAGCTTTGGCTGTTGTTTGGGCTTTTACAAAATTTCGCACATTTTTGTTTGGGAGACATACTAAGGTTTATACCGATCATCGAGCTCTGGAATTTCTTATGTCAACAAAATTAACTCACGGGAGATTGTCACGATGGGCGTTGTACCTACAGGAGTTTGATTTTAGTATTGTTTACATACAGGGTTCTTCAAATATTGTTGCTGATGCTTTATCACGTGCACCTATGGGTTTGAGACAAAGTGCTGAAGAGGACTGCATAGAAAACAATTATTGTTTGATGTATATTCAAGGTGTTGCGTTTGAGAACTTTATTTCGTCTTCGCTCCAGGACATCGCTAAGGAGCAAAATAAGGATCCAATCTGGAAGGACATTAAGGAGAAGTGGAGGAGAAAGGAAAGCGTAGCGATTAGACAGCATTATTTAGTTCGCAATGACATTCTTTTTAAACGAAAATCGGTCGACAACTCTGTTTGGTTAGTTTGTATTCCTGATGAGTGGGTTAATAAGCTGATTTGGTATACGCATTTCAGTTATGCACACTTTGGTCCCAGAAAATGCTTTCATAAATTACGGGAAAATTGCTACTTCAGTAATATGGAAAAACGTATTCGATCTGTTCTGGCCAAATGCAAATTATGTCAAAAGGCTAAGCCGCCAACAATTTCTCACAGAGCACCGTTGTTTCCTATCATTCCAGCGAAATTAAAGGAGATGGCTGCAGTCGATTTGTTCGGTCCAGTGGTTCGTTCTACTAATGGTCTTGCGTACATTTTCGTAGCAGTGGAACTGACATCAAAATATGTGTGTTTTACACCGTTACGCAAAGCAACAGCTCGTTCAGTATCTAACGCTTTCATCAAACGTTTCCTTAAAGAAGTTGGTCATGTTGATAAGGTTATATCAGATAATGGATCACAGTTTCGTTCTAAAATTTGGCTTCGTACTCTACGGCGTCGTAAAATTAAACCAATTTTCATTTCACTTTTTCACCCTCAATCTAACGCTTCAGAGAGATGGATGAAGGAAATCAATAAATTGTGTCGTCTTTATTGTCATCAGAATCACAGAACGTGGGATCAGTATCTTCATATTTTTCAAAACATTCTGAATGAACTCCCTAATGATTCAACTTCTTTACCGCCTATACCGATATTAAAAAACAAAGCACCGACAAATCGCATTTCTGAAATCGTTCCTTTTCCACCTACACGGAAACTGCGGCATTCTGAAGTTGTGAACATGGCTCTGCAAAATATTGCATCTGCGGCTGCTAGAAGAGAGAAATCAGCTAAACATCCTGGTCGTTTAAAAATCTTGTCAGTTGGTCAGAAGGTGTTAATTAAGTCTCACCGTTTGTCTCACAAAGGAAAGGGCTTGTGTCGCAAATTTTTTCTGCTTTATAACGGTCCATATAGAATTCGCAAAATTATTCATGATAACACTGTTGAAGTAGAAACTCTTAAATCACGACGCTCTAAGGGAATACATCATATATCAAACGTTAAAATTTTTGTGGAATGACATACTTTCGAGAAACCAACAGTTTACGTAAACATGCAGAGAATACAAGGATACCGCGCTGTGTTTTGGCGGCGGCACATACTCAAAGCAACAGTCAAGTCTGCGCGCCGCACAAGGCAGTCGTTGACCGCAAACAATTACTTCCTACGTCACGCGCCCACAGCTGATCGAGCGCTCAGTGCGAATGCACTGACAGCCGTAAACAAATACACAGTCTAATTTCTCCGATTAAATTCAGTATAAAGCTATAGTGACTTGATGAATTATGTTATTAACATTCAGTATTTTTCAGGATACAGTTGTATAAAATATTTAAAAACTTCAGGTAAATTCTGTGTGTCTCCGACGTTAAGAGGACTTGCTATCGAGAAAATTTCAGAAAGAATGTAATTTCCAAGAAGAAACTAATAAACTAAAAAGGTAACTATTAATTGAGTTTATTTTTCAGGTAACATATTTCCACTTAAGTACGTACTTTAGACGTAATTTGCTGCTCGCAATTACGTGATTCATACTTTGTGCTAGTTTCATGTTCTATGAGTTTTCTTGTGAAGCGACGTGCTTGCATATGTTAACTGATTTTGACAATGATTATTAATGAACTGGGTTGTAACTTGTATATATTATGCATCGCTTGGCTGCAATGCTTTTTCACTGATGTCATATTTTTCTATTATGTGCCTGCTGTGCTTATTTATTTAAATTATAATTGTCACCTGATTAATTGTGCTGATGTGGTTAGGTATGTAAGTTATACTTTGTGATTTATCTGCTTGCGCCTTCATGTTTACTTATTAAGATTACATATGAACATTTATTTGCTTATGGTGATATGATGCTAATGACCTGTTTATTACGTAAGATATATGTTTACTGCTATGCGTATGGATTGCATATTTATACATTTCTGTTTGTCGTCACAACTACTCTTTAGTTTGGTACATAGAAATGCTGATATACTGTGAATGAACATAGAGTTTAGGTCACACTATGGAATTAATTATAGATTGTTCGCTTGGGAGAGCCTCGTTGTAAGAATTGTGCTGCATCCACTTGTTGACATTCTGTTCTCTACTGGTATATTTACTCGCTATTGCATGTTTTGCTTACGCTCAGTGCCTTATATTTTTAAGATAGGAAAATGAACTCCTATAATTCGACATAAACGACATTAGTACAAGAAACTTCATAGAAGTCACATGAGCTGGAGGTTTTATGAAAGCTGTATAAATGTATGCTAATAGGAAGGAAGCTAACGACATCACATACTAACACTAGGTTTAGACCATTGACAGTCATTACACTGCATTTTTCGTGAGCAATTGAAATAATAAGTGACACTTGACACAAAAAATACTCCACATGTGTGCTTCTGTTTGCCATAATTCTTGAAGTGGTGTACACACTGTGAAATATTATGATCATTCACACTCCGTAATTGTACTTAATTACTGAGAGTTATTCGAACTAAGTCTGTTAGAGGTCATGTATGCATTTCTTTTGTTTATAATTCATAATGAGTAGAAGATTTGGGTCAGACGGATTACACAGAGGTTGTGTGTTGACAATGTGTCTTCAGCTTGTATGGGATGATGAACTGAAGTTTGCACTAGGATTTTATCTGTACTTGTTCGAGGAGACTGACTAGAGGAAAGAGTTGTTATGGAAGTGAAATGATATTGTCGATAAGGTTTATATGTGTCGACGTATTGAAGAGGTATTATTGAGGTATTGAGATTATGTGAAGTTGATGATTATTGGAGTTTTTGTGGACAAGAGGTAAGGTAAATGATATTGATGATAAGATTTATATGTATCGACGTAAGAGGTATTATTGAAGTATTGAGATTATGTGATGCTGATGATTATTGGAGTTTTGGTGTATAAGAGGTAAAGTAAGTGAGAAGCATATTTTTTTTTTGTTGGTCTATATGGAACAAGGAGGATGAAGATAGCAGACTAGAACACTAAAGTGGAAGGAAGATTGTCTACACACACCTTGTTAAATCAATAAGCAGTACATACTTTTTTTTGGAGAGAGGAAGTATTTGCATATCTTGGCTCACTGACAGTTGTTCAGCAACAGTACATTTGATCTGGCCTGGCAAACATTGGTCTTGACATGATGATTATGACGTTGACTTAACTATTATTGACTGTTATACATTGCTGCCACTACTACTTGATACACATGATGAACATCAAATTTTGACAGAATTACATTTACACAGTTAACACTATTCAATTACACAGTAGTACTTAATGTGGATGAAAGATGAGTGAGTGTGTTTTGTGTGTTTTCCTTTCCTAATCCTACCCACCTATCTCCTAAATATTATTTTATTTGTATGTAGTGGCTTGCACTGACACCCATAAATATTATAGGTTTACTGGTATTTGTGTATTTGTAATAGTTAATATGACAATTATCTGACATCATTTGTGTGTTTGTTATGATTTGTATGTTTAATGTAAAAGCATTTGTATGTGGATTCAAACTACTGTTCATGCCTGAACTGTCTGATTAGTGATGGTGAATATTATGGACTGTTACCTGCACTTTTTCAACATGATGTGTGACACTTAGAAATGTTTAATTTCTGCTGATGAACTGTGTGATTAGTGATAGTGAATATTATGGACTGCTCTCTGGACCTGCTCATCATTGCTAGGTGAAAGTGATGGACTGCTTCTACTGAAATAATGTCACTTGTTGGGGTCTGCACCTGTTCAACAATGCTGGGTGCCACTGATGAACTGCTTCTACTGAAATAATGTCACTTGTTGCTGTCTGCACCTGCTCAACATTGCTGGGTGCCACAGATGGAACTGCTTCTACTGAAATAATGTCACTTGTTGCTGTCTGCACCTGTTCAACTTTGCTGGGCGCCACTGATGGACTGCTTCTACTGAAATGATGTCACTTGTTGGTGTCTGCACCTGTTCAACAATGCTGGGTATCACTAATGGAACTGCTTCTGCTGAGAAATGTGACTTGTTGCTGTGTGTACCTGCTCAACATTGCTGGGTGCCACAGATGGAACTGCTTCTACTGAAATGAAGTCACTTGTTGGTGTCTGCACCTGTCAACATTGCTGGGTGCCACTGATGGACTGCTTCTACTGAAATAATGTCACTTGTTGGTGTCTGCACCTGCTCAACATTGCTGGGTGCCACTGATGGACTGTTTCTACTGAAATGATGTTACTTCTTGCTGTCTGCACCTACTCAACATTGCTGGGTGCCACTGATGGATTGCTTCTATTGAAATGATGTCACTTGTTGGTGTCTACACCTGTTGACCATCGCTGGGTGCTGCTACTGGAACTAATCATTGAAAGCATTTTATGTGAACATTTGTATAAACTGATTTTTTGTGTATTGTGTGAACTATTATGTAAAGTCACATGTATGAAAAGAATTTGTATTGCTTACTGTATTTTATATATTAGGTTATTAAAAGGTCAGTGCAAAGCCAAAATTTTAACTAATTATGTGATATTTAGGTATTAATATTATCTTTTATTTTTGTGGACGAATTTGCTGGTATTTTCACCACCAATGCTGGCAAAAATACCATCAAATTCTGGCCTGTGGAGGAGAGGCATATGAAAGGTGGCTACACTGAGCCACTGTGCCAAAGAGTATTATTCAGCCGCCTCCACAGTGCCTGTCGAGGACTCGTAGTAGTCAGTGCTTGTTAAGAACTCGTAGTGAGGAGTGTTTGTTGAGATGTGCTAGTAGGCAGTGCTTGCTGAGATGTGGTACTGAAAAGTTCTTGTTGAGATGTGGTAGTTGCGAGTCGGTGTGGAGATATTGTAATAATTAGAGTGCCTTTCATCAATATAAATTAAGGTAACAAACTACTTTTCTTTTTTTTCTCATTATTTCAATGTCCTGAATAATGCGTCCTTACAGGTTCAGTCAACAAAGCATCTGGCTTATGTTCTTGTATTAGAGTGTAATTCTGCTTTCCTTACGCAATTATACTAATTTTATTTTTTAATTACTTCAGTATAAATGATATTTAAAACTTCTTGTCTTGTTGAAGAAGAACCGTGCCAGATGTGTATGTTGAGTCACACTCCCACACACAGAACAGCTACACTTGAGCTTTGTTGGCTTCATAGGTTTTATAGTTGCTGGGGACTTAATTAATTAATTGTATTAACGAAAATTTTCATTTCATTCTTTGTTGTTGTTCTATGCAGTCAGATAGCGTAATAATACTAGTTAGGGCCACCCGTTTACGAGACACAGCGTAATCGGACAGACAGCAACCAAAATTAAAAATTATTTTCAAAAATAATAATAAATAAGCCCCCATGCAATGGGTCAGCACACAACATTGTGTATGATGTGTTCCAGTTTCACAAACTGTCTGCAAGATGGGTGCCACGGCAGCTGACTCCTGAAATGAGAGAACGACGTGTTGATGCTTGTGAAGAACTTCGCGGCTTGAACGAGAATCCTTGCAAGAATCTTTACTGGGGACGAAACCTGGGTTCACTTCCACCAACCGGAAACGAAGAGAGCGAGCAAGGAATGGCGTCATTCCTCATCACCAAAACCAAAGAAGTTTCGAACGGAACCATCAGCAGGGAAGGTTATGCTGACTCTCTTTTGGGACGAAAAAGAGAGGGACTACTGTCACCAATGCATCATACAAAGACCTCCTAAAAAAACATCTACTGCCTGTAATCAAATAAAAACGACGTGGATTGCTGTCAGCAGGTGTCGTTTTGCAACATGACAATGCAAGGCCCCACACTGCCCGTACAGCAGTTGCAACAATCACAGACCTGCATTTTGAGTGTCTTCCTCATCCACCATACACACCAGACCTTGCCCCCAAGTGATCTCCATATGTTTGGACCACTCAAAGACGCAATGGGAGGAAAGAAGTTCCATTCTGATGAAGAGGTACGCCACGCGGTGCATGAGTGGCTGCGCGGACTACCAAGAGAATTTTTTTCTAGAGGAATTTATGCACTTTCTAAGCGCCGGAGGACTTCCATTGAGTATGGGGGAGATTATGTTGAAAAGTGATACAGCTTTTTACCACTTCTGCGAAATAAATAATATTAAAAAAATATTGAAGGTTTTAATTTGACTCAACCTCGTATTGTTGTAGTTGTTGTGGTCTTCAGTCCTGAGACTGGTCTGATGCAGCTCTCCATGCTACTCTATCCTGTGCAAGCTTCTTCATCTCCCAGTACCTACTGCAACATACATCCTTCTGAATCTGCTTGGTGTATTCATCTCTTGGTCTCCCTCTACGATTTTTACCCTCCACGCTGCCCTCTAATACTAAACTGGTGATCCCTTGATGCCTCAGAACATGTCGTACCAACCGATCCCTTCTTCTGGTCAAGTTGTGCCACAAACTTCTCTTCTTCCCAATCCTATTCAGTACTTCCTCATTAGTTATGTGATATACCCATCTAATCTTCAGCAGTCTTCTGTAGCACCACATTTCGAAAGCTTCTATTCTCTGCTTGTCCAAACTATTTATCGTCCATGTTTCACTTCCATACATGGCTACACTCCATACAAATACTTTCAGAAATGACTTCCTGACACTTAAATCTATACTCGATGTTAACAAATTTCTCTTCTTCAGAAATTCTTTCCTTATATTTCTCCTTTTCTGAAGTTGTAGTTTAAGTTATCATTCCCGTGGTTGGTTTCATACAGTTCCCAATATCTGTCGCTTATTCACCATCCTTTTCATTTCAGCATTACTGCTGCATCCCACATCATAAACGAGCTGCATTTTACACTCATATCCGCCACAAAAGCTTAGAGGCCAGCGTGTCTTGGTTGCAGTGCAGAGTACCCCGTTCGATTCCTTAATTACTAGGGAATTTTCTTAGATCGGAGGACTCGAACTGGGTGCACGTTGCCTCGTGATACCAACTGAGGAGCTATTTGACTGAGCAATAGCGGCTGCAAGGTCTAGAAAGCAGACAATGGTCGGGAGAGCGGTGTGTTGCTCCACTGCCCCTCCACACCACACCCTAATGACGCCATTGGCAGAGAATAGCACGTCGATCTGTGCTGATTAGCCCGACTGGGCGGAACGCGGAACTTTGCTTTTGCTTTTGCTTTTACACTCTTACCTAGGATTGTCCCTGCAACTTTTTCCTTCCGCCATCCAATAAAATACAGTTTCAAGTGGTGACTGCTGCCATAAATCCCCTTCCTGCCAGAAATAATTGAAGCAAACATAAGGTAACGAGCATTCGCAGACACTTCGCCAATGTTGTCTACCATTTACTTGTACGTATGAACAAGAGCTCTGGAGGGAACGGAAGACTGCATGAGAGAATGAGCGTAACGTGCCACCTTTGCACAAATTGCTCCTGGCACGAATAATCGTAACACAGGTTTTCTTTAAATTTTATTTTATTGGCTTTCGGAACATGCCCATACAGCCATGTCAACACTGGAAATGTTATACCACATCTTACAGACAATTCAGATTACGACCCTGGACGAAGTTACGTAGGTCTAACGAAGGGCTAATTCCGACATGAAACATGAGTACTAAAAGGAATACGCTAAATTTCGGTTACATGATAAACCACACAAAACTAAAGGCTGTAAACTCAACTACATGCTTACGGATTACAATAACGAATAAATTAAATTGAAACTATCACGTAGATAATGTTGTGGGGAAAGCACACCAAAGACTGCCATTTACTGGCAGAACACTTAGATAACGCAACAGGTCTACTAACGAGACTGCCTTCATTACGCTCGTCCGCTTGTCTGGAGTATTGCCGGCCGCGATGGCCGTGAGGTTCTAGGCGCTGCAGTCCGGAACCGCGAGACTGCTACGTTTGCAGGTTCGAATCCTGCCTCGGGCATGGATGTGTGTGATGTCCTTAGATTAGTTAGGTTTAAGTAGTTCTAAATTCTAGGGGACTGATGACCTAAGATGTTAAGTCCCATAGTGCTCAGAGCCATTGAACCATTCTGGAGTATTGCTACGCGATGTAGGATCAGATTGGAGAGACAGAGGACATCGAAAAAGTTGAAAGAAGGGCAACTCGTTTTGTATTATTGCGAAATAGGGGACAGAGTGCCATGATTATGATACACCAACTGGAGTGGCAATCATTAAAACAAAGGCGCTTCTCGTTGCGGCAGAACCTTCCCACGAAATTTCAATCACTAGAATGTGAAAATATGTTGAAAGCGAAGAGCTCTATTCGTGGAATAAGACCACAGGTCACTCTTGCATCAAAATAGATTTAATATGCCGGATGTTGACACACGTGTTCCCTCCAATTCTTTTGAACAGTGCATAAAATCGTACTGGTAACACAATAAGAAATCATAAATCACCACTGGTACACATTTGGATACTTCCAATTCGAATCCGTATTGATGACTGTGTATATAAGTTAATAATAAAATGTTCTTTCGCATGTCCTGCAGGAATTGTTTCAAAAGTTGTTGATAGAGAATTGAATACTTGAGCAGGTCTATAGGTAACATCTAGACAGAACAGGAGAACAGTTTGGCAGACAGATTCTCTCGACACAACGCTAATGAGATCGGGAACTGTGATGCTCAGTTAGGATTATTTTGCGTACTATTTCTGACGAAGCCAGCCAAATGGCAAGAAAACATGAAGAAAGGATAAGACTTACACTCTATATCTTAGCAACTGCAGGAAATTACGTTGATAGTTGTTCCGTATTTCAGTAGCTGCTACGTTTCAGATAGTTCCTCACACATTTAGTCATATGCGAAGAAGTCGAGCATTTTTGAAGCGCGTGAAGGGGAGAGAATATCAATATTATACGATTAACGTGATGTAAAACATACATGCGTTCTGTCACATAGGCTACTTGAATTATTTTGCTATACAATTTGTTGCAAGAGAGCTAGCGTGAACGAGGAAAACACGATTTTTATTTATCGGTTATAACATACAAAAGAATGGTTATTGGACATGTGCACGGCTGTAAAAGAATACATTAGGTGAAATACAGATGTCGCCTATAGCAAAATTAGACCTTTGGAGAAATGAGAACTACCTATACGAATATTAAGACCTCTGATGGTAAGCTAGTACGAAGCAAATAGGGGAAGCTGAGAGATTAAAGGAGTATGCAGAGTGTTTAAAAAGCTATTCCGTATTTTGAGAGGTAGCAGTATGAACGAAACCAAGAAAAAAATGAATACCAAACATGGGCTCTAAAATGCCTACCTTTGAAATATATATACTGGGTAAATTAATTCAAGTTTTGTAAGAAAATATTTTATTGAACCAGAGATGGTCAAATGTGGTATCGATTGTGTAGTAACGTCGCTGCTCAACAGCGATCGCTGATTCAAGGTGTCACGGGTAATGTGTTAGAGTAACTATAGATCGAGTGATGTATGGAGGACTGCCTCTCAAGTGTACAGACGTGTTTTAATCTGATGTTCGTCGATATGTTCTTACTCGCTACGGGCAATAACTTTTTTTTTTGCAAGATACTATGATGTTCGCTATCTGTGAAAAGAATCTCAACAGAAGTTGATAATAATTAAGGTAAAGAAAGTTGTTGTGTTACTAACGCAATGCGCGTATTCGTAAGTGGTTATTGAGACAAAGTACAGCACTCACATCTAAAGATTTTATGAAGATAATTTTTATTGTATAATCAGATTGTTGAGTGTGTTAGTTGTGAGCATTATTAATTTTCAAAGAATCAAAATACAAGTTTTAAAGCTAGTGCCATATTGTTACTTACCCCCAAGTTAATAGCGGTTCCCATATCCATGTAATTCTGATTAACTGTTTTTCCCAATAAGTTATTGTCTCAGTCATATTCGATTTAATTAAAATGTATGCTAAGCAACAAAAATGGTTCAAATGGCTCTGAACACTATGGGACTTACCATCTGAGGTCATCAGTCCCCTAGAACTTAGAACTACTTAAACCTAACTAACCTAAGGACATCACACACAACCATGCCCGAGGCAGGATTCGAACCTGCGACCGTAGCGGTCGTGCGGTTCCAGACTGTAGCGCCTAGAACCGCTCGGCTCCTCCGGCCGGCTGCTAAGCAACAGCATGGCACAATGGCTGCTTGTTAACTATACGATTCAAAGTTCTAACGAGCGAAGAGCGTTGCCATTGCGCAGAAAAAGACAAGAAATTTTATTATTTCAGGAATAGCATTCATTAACCATTATTTCCAAATTGATCACGTTCTCTTTTATTGCCAGGGCAATTTCAAATCAGTAGAGTGGCACCAGATTCAGTTTTTGTGTTACGTAAATGGATGTAGTTTTGGTTTGGTTTAAAGTTATTGACAGTTTACATTCTCGCAGTTGAATTAAATTTACGTTCTCGCAGTCAGAAAAGTTCAGTACAGGGGAAAGTGCATAAACGACGAGATAAATTACACGCTCACATGCCATTCCCATTCTAACAGATGTGTTTCAGACTACTGTTAGTTACGTAATTTTAGTCATATTTCAAATGTACATGTTTCACTTTAAGATCCGTGAGTGCTTACAAGAGGAACCGCGCCTACTCGTCATCACAGATTTCGTCCAAATTTTTGTTACATGCAGGGCTTGGCCGAAAATGAAAGTGACAAAAGTGGGAACTTCAGATGGCTAAGCGTTTAGAAAAAAATAGCATTTTTAACGCCAGTCGGACGAGGCATGATCCATTTGTGTCAGCGTAGTTTCCAGAGAGCGGATGGCGCAGCGGAAAGATTACACAGTGGTAGTCCGAGGGTCGTGGGATCGAGCACGTAAGCGAAATTCGCTTTTATTTTTAGTCTCTGTCTTCGTCTTTAGTTTTTACCAAGTACTGTGGAAATTATTCCCTGATATCTTAACTGTCCTATCGCCCTGACCCTTCTTCTTCTCAATGTTTTCCATACATCACTTTCCTCACCGATTCTGCAGAGAACCTACTCGTCCCTTACCTAATCATTCTACCTGCTTTCAGTATTCTTGTGTAGCACCACATCTCAAATGCTTTCATTCTCTTCTTTCGATTTTCCCACAGTCCGTGCTTCACTGCCATATAATACTGTTGTGGTTCAAACGTACATTCTCAGAAATTTCTTCTTCAAATTATGGCCTATGTTTGACACTAGTGGATTTCTCTTGGCCACGAATACCCTTTTTGCCACTGCTGGTCTCCTTTTTAAGTCTTCCTTGCTCCGTCCGTCATAGCTTACTTTACTGCATTGATAGCAAATTCCTTGACTTCGTCTACTTCGCGATCCGCACTTCTCATCTTAATCATCTTGCTGTTCTCATTTCTGCTACTTCTCATTACTTCGTACGTCGTCGGTTTTTTCTTAATCCATATTCTGTACCATTAGATTGTTCATTCCATTCAAAATATCCCGTACTTCTTCTTCATTCACTAAGGATAGAAAAGTCATCATCGATATCCTTCCACCCTGAATTTTAATCCCGTACTTGAATCTTCCTTTTGTTTCCGTCACTGCTTCTTCGACTTATAAACTGAACAGTAGGAGCGGAAGACTACATCCCTGTCTTACACCCTGTTTAACTCGAGTTCTTCGTTCATGGTCTTCCACACTTATTGTTCGCTCTTGGCTCTTGTACATATTCTGTATTACCGGTTTTTCCTATAGCTTAAAACTATTTCTCTCGGAATTTCGAACATCCTGCACTATTTTACATTGTAGAATGTCTTTACCAGGTAGCCAAGTCCTATGAATGTGTCTTGATTTTTCTTTAGCCTTGCTTCCATTATGAATTTCGATCTGAGAACTGCCTCTATGGTGCCTTTACCTTTCCTAAAGGCAAACTGCTGGTCATCTGACAGATCCTCAGTTTTCTTTTCCATTCTTCTGTATATTTTTCTTGTCAGCAACTCCGTTGCACGAGCTGTTAAGCTAACAGTGCGAAAATTCTCGCTCTTGTCGGCTGTTACTATCTTCGAAATTGTGTGGATGATGTTTTTCCGAAAGTCTGATGGTATTTCACCAGTCTCATATATTCTACATACCAACGTGAATAGCCGATTTGTTGCCACTCCCCCTTCCTCCGATTGAGTGCTATCTGTCCCTTGTGCTTTATTTGATAATAAGTCCTTCATGTCTCTTTTCAATTCTGACTCTAATGCTGGATCCCGTATCTCTTCCCTATAGACTCCTGTTTTTTTTTTTGTATCACGTTCACGTCATCAGGTTCGTCTTCCCTGTAATAGAGGCATTCAGTGTACACTTCCCGCCTATATGCGCTCTCCGCTGTATTTAACAATGGAATTCCCACTGCAATATTTTGCATTTGTTAATATTTTTGTAAGAGACAAAAAATGAAAGGTGAAGGAAAACTTGGAATTGAAAATAAATTTTCGAGAAAAACTTGTACTTACACCGTCCATGAGGACGCTGCAAATAACATTTGAAGTAGGAATTATAATTTAAGAGTACAGGACTTCGTATTCCGTTAATTTTCAGAAGACGGCATCAAAATACATTTAATTGGACATTACCAGATATCTTTGTCAATTTTTCGAGAAATTTGGCATTGTTCATGGATCGTTGCCAAACAGTGCAATGAGAGACAAATTTTTTATGAATGTAAACCAGATTTGTCTTTCAACAGAAACTTTAAAACAACCATGTAATTAAAAGAATGCGGCGTTTCTAATGTGTGCAAGACGTCGAGAAAATTATGGCTTCAGGTGTTAGTAGGATGAATATCATCCTGGCACGTATATATCGTCAACTGTAAAATAATAACACTATTTAATTTTATATACGAAGGTCTGGCGTAGGCGCTACTAACCCCTCATGTAAATATATTTGTAATCTCAAATTTTCCGTTGTCTTTCTTTCTCATGCCTTTTATGAAAGTATTAATAAATGTATTATATTGAGCTTCATTTCAGTTTATTTGCAATGTAAGTAACGTAAAATCTGAATAGAGAAAAGAGGTTCTGTACGCCAAAGAAACTGTTACAGGCGTGCGTATTCAAACACAGAGATATGTAAATAGGCAGAATATGGCGCTGCGGTCGGCAACGCCTATGTAAGACAATAAATGTCTGGCGCAGTTGTTAGATCGGTTACTGCTGTTGCAGTGGTAGGTTAACAGATTTAAGTACGTGGTGTTTTATTCGGCGCACGAGTGATGGGACACAACATCTTCGGGGTAGCGATAAATTGGGGATTTTCCCGTACTACTATTTCACGAGTGTGCAGCTTCAATCCGGTAAAACATCAAATCTCCGACATCACTGCAGCCGGAAAAAGATCCTGCAGAAACGGGACCAACGACGACAGAAGAGAATCGTTCAATGTGACAGCAGTGCAACCCTTCTGCAAAATGCTGCAGATTTCAGTGCTGGTCCAGCAGTAAGTGTCAGCGTGAGAACCATTCAAAGAACGTCATCGACATGCTTTCGGAACCGAAGGCCCACTCGTATGCCCTTGGTGACTACACGAGACAAAGCCTTACACCTCGCCTGGGCCCGTCAAAACTGACATTGGACTGTTGGTGGCTGGAAACATGTTGCCTGGTCGGACGAGTCTCGTTTCAAATGGTATCGAGCGCATGAACTCGTAGGGGTATAGAGACAACCTCATGAATCCATGGACCCCGCACGCCAGCGCGGGACTGTTCCAGCTGGTGGAGGCCATGTAATCGTGCGGGGCGTGTGAAGTTCGAGTGATACGGGACCCCTGGTACGTCTAGATAGGACTCTGACACGTGGCACGTACGTAACCAGCCTGTCTGATCACCTACATCCATTCATGTCCATTGTGGATTCCGACGGCCGTCCGCAATTCTAGCAGGACAAAGCGACACCTAACAC
This sequence comes from Schistocerca americana, assembly GCF_021461395.2. NCBI lineage: Eukaryota > Metazoa > Arthropoda > Insecta > Orthoptera > Acrididae > Schistocerca > Schistocerca americana. Next base: position 287,526,071 of record NC_060121.1, on the reverse strand, counting down.
GTCCAAAACTGTTACAGAGTGGCTCCAGGAACCCTCTTCAGAATTTAAACACTTCCGCTCGCTACCAAACTCCCCAGCCATGAACATTATTGAGCATATCTGGGATGCCTTGCAACGTGCTCTTCAGAAGAGATCTCCACACCCTCGTACTCTTACGGACTTATGAACATCCCTTCAGGATTCATGGTGCCAATTCCTTCCAGCACTACTTCAGACATTAGCCGAGTCGCTGCCACGTCGTGTTGCGGCACTTCTGTGTCCTCGCTGGGGCCGTACGCGAGGTTAGGCAGGTGTGCCAGTTTCTTTACTTTTCCTAAAGCCAAACTGATCGTCACCTAGCGCATTCTCAATTTTATTTTCCATTCTTCTGTATATTATTCTTGTAAGCAGCTTCGATGCATGAGCTGTTAAGCTGATTGTGCGATAATTCTCGCACTTGTCAGCTCTTGCCGTCTTCGGAATTGTGTGGATGATGCTTTTCCGAAAGTCAGATGGTATATCGCCAGACTCATATATTCTACACACCAACGTGAATAGTCGTTTTGTTGCCACTTTCCCCAATGATTTTAGAAATTCTGATGGAATGTTATGTATCCCTTCTGCCTTATTTGACCGTAAGTCCTCCAAAGCTCTTTTAAATTCCGATTCTAATACTGGATCCCCTATCTCTTCTAAATCGACTCCTGTTTCTTCTTCTATCACATCAGACAAATCTTCACCCTCATAGAGGCTTTCAATGTATTCTTTCCACCTATCTGCTCTCTCCTCTGCATTTAACAGTGGAATTCCCGTTGCACTCTTAATGTTGCCACCGTTGCTTTTAATGTCACCAAAGGTTGTCTTGACTTTCCTGTATGGTGAGTCTGTCCTTCCGACAATCATATCTTTTTCGATGTCTTCACATTTTTCCTGCAGCCATTTCGTCTTAGCTTCCCTGCACTTCCTATTTATTTCATTCCTCAGCGACTTGTATTTCTGTATTCCTGATTTTCCCAGAACACGTTTGTACTTCCACCTTTCATCAATCAACTGAAGTATTTCTTCTGTTACCCATGGTTTCTTCGCCGCTACCTTCTTTGTACCTATGTTTTCCTTCCCAACTTCTGTGATGGCCCTTTTTAGAGGTGTCCATTCCTCTTCAACTGTACTGCCTACTGCGCTATTCCTTATTGCTGTATCTATAGCGTTAGAGAACTTCAAACGTATCTCGTCATTCCTTAGTACTTCCGTATCCTACTTCTTTGCGTATTGATTCTTCCTGACTAATATCTTGAACTTCAGCCTACTCTTCATCACTGCTATATTGTGATCTGAGTCTATATCTGCTCCTGGGTACGCCTTACAATCCAGTATCTGATTTCGGAATCTCTGTCTGACCATGATGTAATCTAATTGAAATCTTCCCGTATCTCCCGGCCTTTTTCCAAGTATACCTCCTCCTCTTGTGATTCTTGAACAGGGTATTCGCTATTATTAGCTGAAACTTGTTACAGAACTCAATTAGTCTTTCTCCTCTTTCATTCCTCGTCCCAAGCCCATATTCTCCTGTAACCTTTTCTTCTACTCCTTCCCCTACAACCGCATTCCAGACGCCCATGAATATTAGATTTTCGTCCCCCTTTACATACTGCATTACCCTTTCAATATCCTCACACACTTTCTCTATCTGTTCATCTTCAGCTTGCGACGTCGGCATGTATACCTGAACTATCGTTGTCGGTGTTGGTCTGCTGTCGATTCTGATTAGAACAACCCGGTCACTGAACTGTTCACAGTAACATACCCTCTGCCCTACCTTCCTATTCATAACGAATCCTACACCTGTTATACCATTTTCTGCTGCTGTTGATAGGAAAAGTAAAGGGACGAGAGAGGCAATTCTGACGTTACGGCTAATAATGGAAGCAAGGCTAAAGAAAAATCAAGACACTTTCATAGGATTTGTCGACCTGGAAAAAGCGTTCGACAATATGAAATGGTGCAAGCTGTTCGAGATTCTGAAAAAAGTAGGGGTAAGCTATAGGGAGAGACGGGTCATATACAATATGTACAACAACCAAGAGGGAATAATAAGAGTGGACGATCAAGAACGAAGTGCTCGTATTAAGAAGGGTGTAAGACAAGGCTGTAGCCTTTCGCCCCTACTCTTCAATTTGTACATCGAGGAAGCAATGATGGAAGTAAAAGATAGGTTCAGGAGTGGAATTAAAATACAAGGTGAAAGGACATCAATGATACGATTTGCTGATGACATTGCTATCGTGAGTGAAAGTGAAGAAGAATTAAAAGATCTGCTGAACGGAATGAACAGTCTAATGAGTACACAGTATGGTTTGAGAGTAAATCGGAGAAAGACGAAGGTAATGAGAAGTAGTAGAAATGAGAACAGCGAGAAACTTAACATCAGGATTGATGGTGACGAAGTAGATGAAGCTAAGGAATTCTGCTACTTAGGCAGTAAAATAACCAATGACGGACGGAGCAAGGAGGACATCAAAAGCAGACTCGCTATTGCTAAAAAGGCATTTCTGGCCAAGAGAAGTCTACTAATATCAAGTACCGGCCTTAATTTGAGGAAGAAATTTCTGAGGATGTACGTCTGGAGTACAGCATTGTATGGTAGTGAAACATGGACTGTGGGAAAACCGGAACAGAAGAGAATCGAAGCATTTGAGATGTGGTGCTATAGACGAATGTTGAAAATTAGGTGGACGGATAAGGTAAGGAATGAGGAGGCTCTACGCAGAATCGGAGAGGAAAGGAATATGTGGAAAACACTGATAAGGAGAAGGGACAGGATGATAGGACATCTGCTAAGACATGAGGGAATGACTTCCATGCTACTAGACGGAGCTGCAGAGGGCAAAAACTGTAGAGGAAGACAGAGATTGGAATACGTCAAGCAAATAATTCAGGACGTACGTTGCAAGTGCTACTCTGAGATGAAGAGGTTAGCACAGGAAAGGAATTCGTGGCGGGCCGCATCAAACCAGTCAGTAGACTGTCTCGGGGTATAGCGGTGGCGGAGATTCCGGCGCGTCGCATGGGACACCTCAGGTGTCGTTCGACTCGCCAATGGTCTCTGCTGCCAAGGAGGCACCTGCTGGTATACCCGACGCGAAGGATCTGCACTCGCGGCAGAGTGAGTAGTGGGTGGTAACGCGTTCGCGTCACTCGAGGCGGAAGGCAAATGTGGATACAGGTCGTCTGGCCTCGCCCTTTCACCCAGTCAGTGGACATATGGCGGCTGCTTCAGCAGGGTCCGAGCAGTCACATGGGGTGAGCGGTTTTCTAGTTATCGGGAGACCCAACATTAGGCGCATTGTGGAGCCCCTTAGGATGATAGCGTTCAGGGCTGGAAAGAAAGCCCATGTGCACTCGGTATGTCTGCTGGGAGGCCTCATCTGATACGGAGGCTGCCATGCCTGCGGCTATCGAGCGCGCAGGTTGCAGTCATCTGCAGCTTACGGCTCACGTCAGTACCAACGGTGCTTGCCATATAGGTTCTAAGGACATCCTCAATTCACACAGGCGCCTGCTGGAAGTGATAAGGGCTGCTGGCCTCAATTGTAGGGTGCTAGTAGAACTCGCGATTTGCAGCACTGTACCCAGAGTTGATCGGCGTCCTTTGATTTGGAACTGCGTGGAGGGTCTCAACCAAAGGACTCGTTGACTCTGTGACAGTCTTAGTTGTACATTTGTAGATCTGAGTTATCAGTTTGTAGGACTTCCCTTGATATAAAAGAGTGCACAACACACAGGAAGCAGCTACTCGGGTAGCAGTGTACTTGAGCAATACATATGAGGGTTTCTTAGGCTAGGAGGTAGTTTCAAGTACCTAGAAGAGCATTCACCAGTCAGCACACAGCAAAGGAAGTCAGACCGCGTTCAGAGTAAAAACACGTCGACTGTCAAAATTTTATCAGTAAACTGTCGGAGTACTCGTAACAAATTTTGCGAATTTACTGCCATCCAGGAAAGTTCTTGTGGTCATATTATTGTTGGGACCGAGAGCTGGTTGAAGTGCGAAGTGGTAAGCTCTGAGATATTTAGCGAGTCATAGAATGTATTTCAGTAAGACAGGTTAGAGGCCATAGGAGGGCAGTGTTCATTGCTGTCGTTCAAAGAAAGTCTACGGTCAGTAGCGCGTAAACACCCAGATCATGCAATACTAATTGAAGGCGATTTTAACCTACAGAGTATAGACTGGGATTCATGGCAGGAGGTACAGGCAGACCGTCATACAAAGTACTTTTGGACGCGTTTTCTGAAAACTGTCTTGAGCAGCTAGTTCGGCAGCCAACACACGATGGAAATATCTTAGACCTTGTAGCTATAAATAGGCCGGATCTTAGTGACAACGTCAGTATAGAAAGGGGGATTAGTGTTCATGATGTCGTTATAGCAACTATAGATATGAAAGATAAAGCAGTTACGAAGGCTAAGAGAGTTTTTAAGTTAGAAAGAGCAGGTAGTAGCAGAGAGGTAGTACCTCATTTAGACAGTGAACTGACATCACTTAGTTCCAGTAAGATAGATCGAGAGGAGTTATCGGTGAAGTTTAAGCAGCTTGTAAATAGTGGTACGGAAAAGTATGTGCCTAGTAATTGGATTAAGGATGTAACGAGATTAGGAAAACTCTGAGGAAGCAAAGGCTGTTGCACTCTCGGTTCAAAAGAGAACGCGCAAATGACGATAAGCACAGGTTAGTGCAGATTCGTGGGTCTGTGAAAAGATCTGTGTGCGGGGCAAACAACTACTAGCACCGTTCTGCAGAAGATCTGCAGAGAACCCGAGAAAACTCTGGCCCTATGTAAAATCAGTAAGTGGATTTCAGGCTTCCATCCAGTCACTTGTCGACCAGTCTGCTGTGGCAGTTGAAGATATCAAAACAATAGCCGAAGTTTTAAATTTCACGTTCAGGAAATCGTTCATGCACAAAAATCGTACAAACGGGCCGTCGTTTGACCGTTGAACAGACTCCCGTATGGGCGTCATAGTAATAAGCATCCCTGGCGTCGAGAAATAACTGAAGGAGTTGAATACAAATGAGTCACTAGAACAGGTTGGAATGCCAGCTTGGTTTTTTAAACAGTACTCTACAACATTGGCCACTTACCTAGTTCGCATTTATTGCGAATCTCTTACTAGGCACGAAGTCAAAAGCGACTGGATAAAACCTCAAGTGACTCCTGTGTATAAGAAGGGCAAAACAACGGACTCACAAAATTGCAGACCAACATCCTTAACATCGGTTTGTTGCAGAATCCTTGAACATATTCTCAGTTCAAATACAATAAATTTTCTTGAGACCGAGAAGCCCATATCCACAAATCAGAACGGTTTTAGAAAGCAGTGCTTGTGCGAAACTCAGCTTGCATTTCTCTCACATGATATACTGCGAACCGTGGATGAAGGGCAACAGGCAGATTTCATATTTCTAGATTTCCGGAAAACGTTTGACACTGTGCCCCGCTGCAGGCTGTTAAAGAAGGTAAGAGCCATATGGAATAAGTTCACAGATATGTGAATGGCTCGAAGATTTCTTAAGTTATGTTGTCCTCGACGGCGAGATTTCATCAAAGACAAGGGTATCGTCAGGAGTGGCTCAGGTAGAAGTGACAGGCTCACTATTATTCTCCATATACATAAATGATTTGGCAGACAGATTGAACGGCAATGTCCGGTTGTTTGCGAATGGAACAGGAAGGGAAATGACTAGTAGTGGTAGAGATATCTTCCGCCACGCGCCGTAAAGTGGATTGCGGAGTATCGATGTAGATGCAGACTTGTATTTTCTGTTTTGTTCCATGCTACCACCTCTAGAAATATGGAATACTGTTATTTAGTACCATGAGTAGAGGGTTTATGCGGCTCCGTGTACCGGTGCAAGAGTACAAATCCAAAAGTCTGAGGTTCGACTCCCGGTTAAAACTAAGAATTTTGTCTGTCACTTATCATTTCTTTCATCTCTGGCAGTGCTTATTCATGTTAGAAAAGCCCAACTGCACCGTGGTTCCGAATCAACGTTAAACTGTGTTATCTTATAACTTGCTGGATAAGTCAGTTCAAAGGTTAGATGAAGGCAAAGACATACCACCTCCGACAGTGGTGAGGCACTGTGGTGGTCGAAACAGTCTTGGGACTAATGAATGATTTTACTTTTTGTAGAGGGTCTGTACAAGGGAAATAAATTTGAAGACAAAATGAAATGATCGTATGGCATTGTTGGCCGGGAGGCCCCATGCAGCGTTGTTCGGGCGCCGTATTGCAAGTCCTTTTTAGCTGACGCCACTTCGGCGACTTGCGAGTCAATGAAGAAGAAATGATGATGAATGACAAACAACACCCAGTCATCTCGAGGCAGAGAAAATCCCTGATCCCGCCGGGAATCGAACCCGGGACCCCGTGCGCTGGAAGCGAGAACGCTACCGAAGACAGTATTAAAGAAACGGAAGAGGAAATAAACGAAGATAAAACGGGAGATAATATACTGGCAGAATAATTTAACAGAACAGTGAAAGGCCTTAGCCGAAATAGGGCCTATGGAATAACCTGGTTACTCTGATCAGAATTACTTTGCTGTTCCTTTTTAAAACACCTTGTAGATTCTGTGCAGGTACGAAAGACTTTTTGTGTCACCAAACTGGTGTAACAATAGTATATAATGAATAACCGGCAGAAATATGGGATAGAGGAGGGAAGAAAGAGATGTCTCAGACGCAGCAGAGCGCGTGCGTTTCTGGCTGCGCCCTGCCTTACGACTGCAGCGATAAAAATTTCACAGCGAGGGAACCGCACAATAGCCGCTCTCTTGACTTCTGCCAGCTAGCGCCTGCAAGAATGGCCGGCTCCCCTCGCGGGCCCCGGAGGGACACCTGCCCTCCCTCAAAGGCCCGTGTTAACTGTGCCAGAAAAACGCGCCGCTGTTTATTTCCACAGACTGCTCCTTGCAGTAAGCGAGTCCATAGCGCGCCACTCGGGCGCTCGAGTGGGTCCACTTCATTATTCGCCGGCGCGACTCGCCAGCCGCCGGGTCCCTTTCGGAGGCAGGGCCCCCGCTTTTCAATCACGGCACGCTTGTCAGGGCGAATATTGAGTGCGAGGCCGGCAGTCAATAGCAAACACGACCCCCCTGCTACCTGCACGACAGACATCGCCAGGGTCTCGCAGCGCCCCGTGGCGCCTCGGCTGCTGTCGGATGAGACTGACTTCCAGCACGCCCCGTCTACTCAGATACCTGCTGGAACTATGTTATGAAACGCGCCCTCACGAGACTGGTTGTATAACAACACTTCAGACTGCGGGACACCATCGAAAGAGGTACAACAACCGAATTAGGAAACTGCTGCGGAAGCAAAGGGAACTTCGCAGCAAACATAAACATAGCCAAAGCCTTAAAATTACGCGAAGCGAAATGTAGTGTGAGGAGGGCTATGCGAGAGGCGTTAAATGAATTCGAAAGTAAAGTTCTATGTACTGACTTGGCAGAAAATCCTAAGAAATTTTGGTCTTATGTCAAAGCGGTAGGTGGATCAAAACAAAATGTCCAGACACTCTGTGACCAAAGTGGTACTGAAACAGAGGATGACAGACGAAAGGCCGAAAAAGTAAATGTCTTTTTCCAAAGCTGTTTCACAGGGGAAGACTCCACTGTAATTCCCTCTCTACATTGTCGCACAGATGACAAAATGGTAGATTCCACAATGAGAATTCCAGTCTGCAGCGGAGTGTGCGCTGATATGAAACTCCCTGGCAGATTAAAACTGTGTGCCAGGACCGAGACTCGAACTCGGGACAGTTTTAATCTGCCAGGAAGTTTCATATCAGCGCACACTCCGCTGCAGAGTGAAAATCTCATTCTGGAAACATCCACCAGGCTGTGGCTAAGCCATGTGTCCGCTATATCCTTTCTTTCAGGAGTGCTAGTTCTGCAGGATTCGCAGGAGAGCTTCTGTAAAGTTAGGAAGGTAGGAGACGAGGTTCTGGCACAAGTAAAGTTGTGAGGACGGGGCGTGAGTCGTGCTTGGGTAGCTCAGTTGGTAGGGCACTTGCCCGCGCAAGGCAAAGGTCCCGAGTTCGAGTCTTGGTCCGGCACACAGTTTTAATCTGCCAGGAAGTTTCATATCAGCGCATTCCGCTGCAGAGTGAAAATCTCATTCTGGAAACATCCCCTAGGCTGTGGTTAAGCCATGTCTCCGCAATATCCTTTCTTTCAGGAGTGCTAGTTCTGCAGGATTCGCAGGAGAGCTTCTGTAAAGTTTGGAAGGTAGGAGACGAGGTACTGGCACAAGTAAAGTTGTGAGGACGTGGCGTGAGTCGTGCTTGGGTAGCTCAGTTGGTAGGGCACTTGCCCGCGTAAGGCAAAGGTCCCGAGTTCGAGTCTTGGTCCGGCACACAGTTTTAATCTGCCAGGAAGTTTCAAAATGGTAGATATCGAAATAGACGACAGAGGGATAGAGAAACAATTAAAATCGCTCAAAAGAGGAAAGACCGCTGGACCTGATGGGATACCAGTGCGATTTTACACAGAGTATGCGAAGGAACTTGCCCCCCTTCTTGCAGCGGTGTATGGGCACAGGTCACCCCCGTTTTTAAGAATGGACGTCGAACAGATGTGCAGAACTATAGACCTATATCTCTAACGTCGATCAGTTGTAGAATTTTGGAACACGTATTATGTTCGAGTATGACAAATGGTTCAAATGGCTCTGAGCACTATGGGACTTAACATCTATGGTCATCAGTCCCCTAGAACTTAAAACTACTTAAACCTAACTAACCTAAGGACATCACACAACACCCAGCCATCACGAGGCAGAGAAAATCCCCGACCACGCCGGGAATCGAACCCGGGAACCCGGGCGTGCGAAGTGAGAACGCTACCGCACGACCACGAGATGCGGGCTGTTCGAGTATAATGACTTTTCTGGAGACTAGAAATCTACTCTCTAGGAATCAGTATGGGTTTCGAAAAAGACGATCGTGTGAAACCCAGCTCGCGCTATTCGTTCACGAGACACAGAGGGCCATAGACACTGGTTCCCAGGTAGATGCCGTGTTTCTTGACTTCCGCAAGGCCTTTGATACAGTTCCCCACAGTCTTTTAATGAACAAAATAAGAGACCAATGGACTATCAGGCCAATTGTGTGACTGGGATGAAGAGTTCCTAGATAACAGAACGCAGCATGTCATTTTCAATGGAGAGAAGTCTTCCGAAGTAAGAGTGATTTCAGGTGTGCCGCAGGGGAGTGTCGTAGGACCGTTACTATTCACAATACACATAAATGACCTTGTGGATAACATCGGAAGTTCACTGAGGCTTTTTGCGGATGATGCTGTGGTATATCGAGAGGTTGTAAAAATGGAAAATTGTACTGAAATGCAGGAGGATCTGCAACGAATTGACGCATGGTGCAGGGAATGGCAATTGAAGCTCAATGAAGACAAGTGTAATATGCTGCGAATACATAGAAAGAAAGTTCCTTTATCATTTAGCTACAATATAGCAGGTCAGCAACTGGAAGCAGCTAATTCCATAAATTATCTGGGAGTAGGCATTAGGAGTGATTTAAATTGGAATGATCATATAAAGTTGATCGTCGGTAAAGCAGATGCCAGACTGAGATTCATTGGGAGAATCCTAAGGAAATGCAATCCGAAAACAAAGGAAGTAGATTACAGTACACTTGTTCTCCCACTGCTTGAATACTGCTCATCAGTGTGAGATCCATACCAGACAGGGTTGATAGAAGAGATAGAGAAGATCCAGCGGAGAGCAGCGCGCTTCGTTACAGGATCATTTAGTAATGGCGAAAGCGTTACGGAGATGATAGATAAACTCCAGTGGAAGACTTTGCAGGAGAGATGCTCAGTAGCTCGCTACGGGCTTTTGTTGAAGTTTCGAGAACACAGCTTCACCGAGGAGTCAAGCAGTATATTGCTCCCTCCTACGTATATCTCGCGAAGAGACCATGAGGATAAAATCGGAGAGATTAGAACCAACACAGAAGCATACCGACAATCTTTCTTTCCACGAACAATACGAGACTGGAATAGAAGGGAGAACCGATCGAGGTACTCAAAGTACCCTCCGCCACACACCGTCAGGTGACTTGCGGAGTATGGATGTAGATGTATATGTAGAGGCACCACCGACGCCAGTCTATATCTAAATTCACCGATTTGCCGAAACGTTTATGGCTACCTGTTTAATAGCATGTTTTTCCGCTTTTCAAACACAGTACATCAGAGATTCAGCTTGTTATGGATTCTACACGTTCTTGAGAGGATTCCAGAAGTATGCGACACCAGAGGTCTACGCACAGCTCAAGCAGTTCCCGCAAATTACGGGACGGTGGTTTACAGGCACGCAACTGGCACCCGACTAGTGTTCCAGCGGGTAGAAATCAGGCACATTTACTGACCAAAACATCAGTGTGAGTTTACTACAACGCCTCTCAAACCATTGTAGCACGATTCTGACCTTGCAATACGGACAGTTATCCTGCTAGAAGATGTCATCGCCGTAGGGGGAGACTTCAACCATAAAGCGATGCTGGTGGTCCACTATAATATTCCCGTAGTTCACTGCTGTCATGATAACTTATCACCACAGATCCCACGGAAGCCCAACTCAGTGTACCCCACAACATTGTTCTGCCCTCACCGGTCTGCATCTGTGGTGTGACATATGTTTGATGTAGCCATACGGCTGGATGACGGCGTGTGAGAACCCAACCATTGACCTGACGTAACGTGAAATGCTATTCGTTCGACAAGCGAAACGTTTATATTGATCCGCAGTGAAAATTTAGTGGTGTAGTTCCCACTGCAATCACAACTGACGATGTTCTTGGGTCAATATAGGAATACGTAAGGGTTGTGTAATGTGGTGCTCCATCAACAGCCTTTGAGCGGTGTGCTCCAAAACTCTTGTTCCTGCTCCAGCATTGTACTCTGTCAGATCTGCCACACATCGCTGCCTACCCTGGATTACATGGGGGATCGTCCGACCTGTAGGTTTTTGTGATGAGACGTGGTTGTTGAATACCATACGGCGTACTCGTTATTTCACCATCCTTCAACCACTTTCCTAGGTGCTCACGACAGTAGTGCGCCAACAGGCGACTAGATTCGCCTATTCAGGGAGTTTCCTTTCCAGCCGCACCGCCACAACAATGTGCCCTTTGTCAAAACCGCTTATATGAGTGGATTCCCGTGTTTGGGGCGCTGATCTTCGCTATAATGACTACCCATTCATCTCTCTTCCGCTTAATTCCTTTCTTACTGTGTCAAGTGCACGAAACTTCACCAGGAGGCATTCAACCTCGCGGCTGGCAGTAGTTATAATGTTTTGGCCCATCATTGTACCAGCGGCGGACAAAAATATGGAAACACCAAGAACATAACACAGTACTGTGCCTAAAGCCATCATACCGCTGCGCGTGGTCTAGTGGCTAGCGTTGCTACCTCTGGATCACGGGGTCCCGGCTGCGTTGGGGATTTTCTCTACCTGGGGACTGGGTGCTTGTGTTGTCTTCATCATTCCATTATCATTCGTGAAAGTGGCTACATTGGACTGTGTACAGACTGGGATTTCGTCCGGTTGCTGATGACTGCGCAGTTGAGCGTCCCACAAACCGAACATCGTCATCATCATCTACAGCCGCCAGCACGCGGGGAAAGACAGCAGATGGGATGTTCAACGCCACGAGAAACAGCGTCGTCGCCACAGGGGACGATCTGATTAACGTGACTTTGCGTTCTCAGGGATTTCCAGCGGCAGTTGTAGGCTTTGTTTCTCTCGCCAACGATACAGTTTGTTCACGAAAATGGACGCGTGTAGAATTCCTACACAAGCTCTATTAAAACGCGTATTTCCTAACTTGACTAGGTGGTAGTCAAGTTCTTCCATCTGTGGTATGCATAAATAAAAACTTCAATACCTGTGAACGTGCCAATAACACAAAAATGAAAGGACAAGAGGTTAAAAAATGTTACCAAATAAACTCACTCTTGACAGACAGCACACTCATATTTACATAAGTTCAAATATTACGGAAATTATTTCTATTAATTTCATAGAAACTCATACAACATCTCAGAAAGGTGGGAAAAAAAATGATTGAGTAAAACGGGAACACTCTTCCAACCCATCCATGATCCCGGATCGTAACGCCTCAACCGACTACGCTGCGCTGCTACTTGGCTTCCGGTGGTCCCCTATTTTATGTTAAGACTTTCAAAGGCTTTAATCATCGAAATGTTACTGACACTTAATTATAACAAATCCTAACAAGAGATTATCTCAAAAGATAGATTAACCAAAGGCAAACCTACGTTTCTAGCATTTGTAGACTTACAGAAAGCGTTTGGCAATGTTGACTGGAATACTCTATTTCAAATTCTGAAGGTGGCATGGGTGAAATACAGGCAGTGAAAGGCTATTTACAATTTTTACAGAAACCAGATGGGAGTTATAAGAGTCGAGTGGCACGGAAGGGAAACAGTGATTGAAAAGGGAGTGAGATAGGGTTGTAGACTATCCCCGATGTTATTCAATCTGTATATTGAGCAAGCAGTAAAGAAAAGAAAAGAAAAATTCGGAGTAGGAATTAAAATCCATGGACAAGAAATAAAAACTTTAAGGTTTGCCGATGACATTGTAATTGTATCAGAGACAGCAAAGGACTTGCTGGAGCAGTTGAACGGAATGTACAGTGTCTTGAAAGGGGGATATAAGATGGACATCAACAAAAACAAAACAAGGGTAATGCAATGTAGTCGAATTAAATCAGATGATGTAGAGGGAATTAGATTAGGAAATAAGACACTTACAGAAGTAAATGAATTTTGATATTTAGGGAGCAAAATAACTTACGATGGTCGAAGTAGAGAAGACACAAAATGTAAACTGGCTCTGACAAGGAAAGCGTTTCTGAAGAAGAGAAATTTGTTAACATCAAGTATAGATATAAGTGTTAGGAAGCCTTTTCTGGAAGTATTTGTATGGAATGTAGCCACGTATGAAAGCGACACTTGGACGATAAACAGTTTAGACAAGAAGAGAATGGAAGCTTTCGAAATGTGCTGCTACAGAAGAATGCTGAAGGTTAGATGGGTAGATCACGTAACTAATGATGGGGTACTGAATATAACTGGGGAGAAGAAGAATTTGTGGCACAGCCTGACTAAAAGAAGGGATCGGTTGGTAGGACACGTTCTGAGGCATCAAGAGATCACCAATTTGGTATTGGAGGGAAGCGTGGAGGGTAAAAATCGTAGAGGGAGATCAAGAGATGAATACACTAAGCAGATTCAGAAGGATGTAGGTTGCAGTAAGTACTGGGAGACGAAGAGGCTTGCACAGGATAGAGTAGCATGGAGGACTGCATCAAACCTGTCTCTAGACCGAAGACCACAACAACGACAACAACAACAATAAGTGCAACATGAGTTAGTAAATATTCAGTAGGTCATTGTCTTAAAACGGCATACTGTCTCAATACGCGAGTTTGAAAGGTGGCTACACTGAGCCACTGCGCCAGAGATTGCGCCAAAGAGTATTATTAAGCCGCCTACACAGTGCTTGTCGAGAGCTCGTAGTAGTCAGTGCCTGTTAAGAACTCGTAGCAGTCAGTGCTTGTTAAGAACTCGTAGCAGAGAGTGTTTGTTGAGATGTGCTTGTAGGCAGTGCTTGCCGAGATGTGATATTGGAGAGTTCTGGTTGAGATGTGATAGTAGAGAGTCGGTGTGAGATATAATGTAAGGATTAGAGTGATTTTCATCAATATAAATGAGGTAACTAACTCCGTTTCTTTTTATTTCAGTGTCCTAAATAATGCGTCATTACAGGTTCAGTCAACAAAGCATCTGGCGTGTGTTCTTGTATTAGAGTTTAATTCTGCTTTCCTTACGCAATTATAGTATTTGTAATTTTCTTTTGTCACGTCAGTATAAATGGTATTTGAAATTTCTTGTCTTGTTGAAGAAGAACCGTGCCAGATGTGTACGTTGAGTCACCCTCCCACACACAGAACAATTACATTTGTGCTTTGGTTTTGTAGGTTTTATAGTTGCTGGGGACATAATTAATTAATTGTGTTAACGAAAATTTTCTTTCATTGTTTGTTGTTGCTCTATGCAGTCAGATTGCGTACAAATACTAGTCAGGGCCAACCGATTACGAGACACAGCGTAATCGGACATACAGCTGCGAAAAATAAAAAGTATTTTCAATCTTATTTAATTAAGCCCCCATGCACGTGGCGACCCTGCCAGGATCGTCCCTTGGAATCTTCTGATTGTAAAAATAGTAGACCGTAGTATTGTTGTAGTAATTTGAGTTTAGTAATTGTAGTCTATTTTGCATGTGTAGATTTGGTAATTGTCATTCTTCTAATGGTATTTTTTTCTCAGAATTTGATTTGTTGTCTTGTATACGCGTTTGACAATCTAGTGCAATTATTTCAATTGTTCGATTGATCGTGTTTGAGGGAGACATTGCATGTAAATGGTATTGTTGGAGATAAGGAGGCATTGTGTGTAATTTTCGCACAGTGACGAGTTTTGTATATTTTGTAAATGATTACGCGATCAATGAAAAAGGCAAAAATGATGAATAGTGAGAATGACGAAATTGTTAACATGGCGAACTCGCCAACACAGGAGAACAGTGTGATGAATAATGGAGTTGAAAACAATTTAATAAGTCGGGAAGACAGTCCGGAACCATTTCAAAATTTTTCTCAATCAGAAAATTCACAGAATACGAGATTAACGATAGAAGATTCTGAAATAGTATCGAACACAGATAGCCTTACAGCTAAGACGAAGGAAGTTGGTTTTGTGGGAAATGTTAGGGGCGAAAAGAATTTCGAACCGGCTGATATGGAGCAGTTGATGAGTGCAATATTAAATTTGGGATCTCGGTTAGACTCACGAATAGGAACAATGGAAACACGGATGGGAACTTTGGTATCTGAATTAAAAAATTATATGGGGACAATGGAAACACGGTTAGGATCTGAATTAAAAACAGTGGCAACACGTTTAGAAACAGAGATGGAAACAATGGAAACACGGTTAGACTCACGAATAGGAACATGTTTCAAAAATATGAAAGATGAGTTAAAGAAAGAAATCAGAGAAGAAGTACAACCGATTTTGAATTCTCACAATGATAGATTAATTGCAGTAGAGATTAGACAAAGGGAACAGGATAAAGAACAGGAAGAAAGAGATCGCGTGATAGTACAAAAATTTTCAGAGTTAAATTTACAACGTGCACACGATAAGAAAGAAATATTTGAGAGAATCGAGGAATCCGTACCAAATGACAGAATAAATAATCTAACACAACAATATGAACAGTTAACTACCAAATGTGTTAATACTGAAACCCGAGTCGCGACACTTACGGAAGACGTAAATAAACAGAAAGAACAAATAGGTGATTTATCGGAAAGAGTTGAGGAGATTTCAGACAAATTGACAAATCTTAGTTTACATGGGGACAGAGATTCGGATGATACAGCTCCATTACCATTTGCAGAAACCGAAGAGTACCAGAACTTAAATAAGCATGTTGAAAATCAGGGAAAATTTAATGAACGCGTGAAAAGGGAATTTGAGGCATTAAAAAAGCAAGTCAAACAAATTGAAGGCGAAATTGTAGGAAAAGACAGTAGAAGAAGTTTAGAATCACAGATAGCAGAGGGGTTTGAAGAAAATAATTTGTTTCATTTACGGGATGCAACAAGAGAGCGCCAGGCGCGCGAACTTTACAATAATCGACATTCGGACTGGGACAGACGCGGTTGGTCTTTGTCGCCACGAGGCGAAAACTTTGACTATAAACACTTTTTGACTGTTCGGAAATTTAAGATCTTCCGCAATTCTAAGAACGACATACATCCATGTTCATGGTCAGGTCAATTTGCGTACGCACTTCCGCCAAATTTGCCACTAAGTCACAAACTAGCAATCATGTGCAGCTATTAAAGTCCTCAGGGGATTCACTACTCTAAGTGAATATGTGCCGTAGCGAGCATAGGGCCCCGAGCTGTAGTGGTGCTATTTCCCTTTTAGTTTTCTGCACCGCTGCCTACTCTTTTACTATTCTTTGCATCTGTCAAACCAACTCTTCGACTATCAATCTATTTAGAGAGTAAGTAAACAATAACCTGATATGACTAATTTACCCAAAAGTGACTTCGGAAATTACCGTTTGGACTTACTATATTTTCTGCAGCATTCATTCGTAGTTTAAAAGAAATTTTACCCGTTTATCTTCGTGACAATATTACTTCATATGTTGGCGATATTCTTATTGCTAAACATTCTTGGAGTGAGCATAACAAAATTTTGGATTCATTATTACGTATTTTTGCAAGAGTTGGCATTACAGTGAACTTAGAAAAATCTGAATTTGGTCGTTCTCAGGTGAAATTTCTCGGTCACATTATTTCTACAGAAGGTATTCTTCCTGATCCAGAGAAACTAGACGATATTCGTAATTATGCTGTTCCTACTACAAAACGTGATGTTCGTAGTTTCCTTGGTGTCTGTAATTTTCTTCGACGCTTTGTTAGATTGGACGATTTGGCCACACCTCGTTTATGTGAACTATCTGGAAAGAAATCTAATTGGTGTTGGGATGAGGAAGCTCAGTCAGAATTTGAACAGCTTCGTGATGCTTTAGTTGCTGCTCCACTTCTTTCACATCCGGATTTATCTAAAGAATTTTGTTTGGCGACGGACTCATCATACAAAGGCCTAGGTGCACATTTATTTCAACAGATAGAAGAAAACGGCTTTGTAGTACAAAAGACTATATCATTTGGAAGTCGTGTTCTTTCTAAATCAGAAAAAAATTATTCGATTACGGAACTTGAAGCTTTGACTGTTGTTTGGGCTTTCACAAAATTTCGCACATTTTTGTTTGGGAGACATACTAAGGTTTACACCGATCATCGAGCTCTGGAATTTCTTATGTCAACAAAATTAACTCACGGCAGATTGTCACGATGGGCGTTGTACCTACAGGAATTTGATTTTAGTATTGTTTACATGCAGGGTTCTTCAAATATTATTGCTGATGCTTTATCACGTGCACCTGTGGGTTTGAAACAAAGTGCTGAAGAGGACTGCATAGAAAACAATTATTGTTTGATGTATATTCAGGGTGTTGCGTTTGAGAACTTTATTTCGTCTTCGCTCCAGGACATCACTAAGGAGCAAAATAAGGATCCAATCTGGAAGGACATTAAGGAGAAGTGGAGGAGAAAGGAAAGCGTAGCGATTAGACAGCATTATTTAGTCCGCAATGACATTCTTTTTAAACGAAAATCGGTCGACAACTCCGTTTGGTTAGTTTGTATTCCTGATGAGTGGGTCAATAAATTGATTTGGTATACGCATTTCAGTTGTGCACACTTTGGTCCCAGAAAATGCTTTCATAAATTACGAGAAAATTGATACTTCAGTAATATGGAAAAACGTATTCGATATGTTCTGGCCAAATGCAAATTATGTCAAAAGGCTAAGCCGCCAACAGTTTCTCACAGAGCACCGTTGTTTCCTATCATTCCAGCGAAATTAAAGGAGATGGCTGCAGTCGATTTGTTCGGTCCAGTGGTTCCATCTACTAATGGTTTTGCGTACATTTTCGTGGCGGTGGAGTTGACATCAAAATATGTGTGTTTTACACCGTTACGCAAAGCAACAGCTCGTTCAGTATCTAACGCTTTCATCAAACATTTTCTTAAAGAAGTTGGTCATGTTGATAAGGTTATATCAGATAATGGATCACAGTTTCGTTCTAAAATTTGGCTTCGTACTCTACAGCGTCGTAAAATTAAACCAATTTTCATTTCACTTTTTCACCCTCAATCTAATGTTTCAGAGAGATGAATGAAGGAAATCAATAAATTGTGTCGTCTTTATTGTCATCGGAATCACAGAACTTGGGATCAGTATTTTCATATTTTTCAAAACATTCTGAATGAACTTCCTAATGACTCAACTTCTTTACCGCCTATATTGACATTAAAAAATAAAGCACCGACAAATCGCATTTCTGAAATAGTTCCTTTTCCGCCTTCACGGAAACTGCGACATTCTGAAGTTGTCAACCTGGCTCTACAAAATATTGCATCTGCGGCTGCGAGAAGAGAGAAATCAGCTAAACATCCTGGTCGTTTAAAAATCTTGTCAGTTGGTCACAAGGTGTTAATTAAGTCTCATCGTTTGCCTCACAAAGGAAAAGGCTTGTGTCGCAAATTTTTCTGCTTTATAACGGTCCATATAGAATTCGTAAAATTATTCATGATAACACTGTCGAAGTAGAAACTCTTAAATCTCGACGCTCTAAAGGAATACATCATATATCTAACGTAAAAAATTTATGTGGAATGACATACTTTAGAGAAACTCACAGCTACATGTAAACATGCGGAGAGTACAAGGATACCGCGCCGTGTTTTGGCGGCGGCACATACTCAAAGCAACAGTCAAGTCTGCGCGCCGCACAAAGCAGTCGTTGACGGCGAACAATTGCTTCCTACGTCACGCGCCTACAGCTGATCGAGCGCTCAGTGCGAATGCACTGACAGCCGTAAATAAATACACAGTCTAATTTCTCCGATTAAATTCAGTATAAAGGTATAGTGACTTGATGAATTATGCTATTAACATTCAGTATTTTTCAGGATACGGTTGTATAAAATATTTAAAAACTTTAGGTAAATTCTGTGTGTCTCCGACGTTAAGAGGACTTGCTATCGAGAAAATTTCAGAAAGAATGTAATTTCCAAGAAGAAACTAATAAACTAAAAAGGTAAATATTAATTGAGTTTATTTTTCAGGTAACATATTTCCACTTAGGTACGTACTTTAGACGTAATTTGCTGCTCGCGTTTACGTGATTCAGACTTTGTGCTAATTTCATGTTCTATGAAATTACTTGTGAAGCGACGTGCTTGCGTACGTTAACTGATTTTGACAATGATTATTAATGAACTGGGTTGTAACTTGTGTATATTATGCATCGCTTGGCTGCACTGCTTTTTCACTGATGTCATATTTTTTATTATGTGTCTGCTGTGCTTATTTATTTAAATTATAATTGTCACCTGATTTATTGTGCTGATGTGGTTAGGTATGTAAGTTATACTTTGTGATTTATCTGCTTGCGCCTTCATGTTTACTTATTAAGATTACATATGAACATTTATTTGCTTATGCTGATATGATGCTAATGACCTGTTTGCTGCTATGCGTATGGATTGCATATTTATATATATCTGTTGTTGTCATAACTACTCTTTAATTTGGTGTATAGAAATGCTGATATACTGTGTACAAACAGAGAGTTTAGGTCATATTATTGTATTAATTATAGATTGTTCGCTTGGCAGAGCCTCGTTGTAGGATTTGTGCTGCATCCACTTGTTGACATCCTGTTCTCTACTGGTATATTTACTCGCTATTGCTTGTTTTTCTTACGCTCAGTGCCTTATATTTTTAAGATAAGAAAATGAACTGCTATAATCCGACGAACGACATTAGTACAAGAAACTTCATAGAAGTCACATGAGCTGAGGTCTTATGGAAGCTGTATAAATTTATGCTAATAGGAAGGAAGCTAACGACATGACATACCATTACTAGGTTTAGACCATTGACAGTTATTACACTGCATTTTTCGTGAGCAATTGAAATAGGAAGTGACACTTGACACAAGAAGTACTCCACATGTTTGCTTCTGTTTGCCATAATTCTTGAAGTGGTGTACACACTGTGAAATATTATGATCATTCACACTCCGTAATCGTACTTAATTACTGAGAGTTATTCGAACTAAGTCTGTTAGAGGTCATGTATGCATTTCTTTTGTTTATAATTCATAATGAGTAGAAGATTTGGGTCTGATGGATTACACAGAGGTGGTGTGTTGACAGTGTGTCTTCGGATTGTATGGGATGATGAGGTTTGCATTAGGATTTTATCTGTACTTGTTCGAGGAGACTGACTAGAGGAAAGAGTTGTTATGGAAGTGAAATGATATTGGTGCTAAGGTTTATATGTATCGACGTATTGAAGGGATATTATTGAGGTATTGAGATTATATGAAGTTGATGATTATTGGAGTTTTTGTGGACAAGAGGTAAGGTAAATGATATTGATGATAAGGTTTATATGTATCGACGTAAGAGGTATTATTGAAGTATTGAGATTATGTGATGCTGATGATTATTGGAGTTTTGGTGTATAAGAGGTAAAGTAAGTGAGGAGCATATTTTTTTTGTTGGTCTATATGGAACAAGGAGGATGAAGATAGCAGACTAGAACACTAAAGTGGAAGGAAGATTGTCTACACACACCTTGTTAAATCAATAAGCAGTACATACTTTATTTTGAAGAGAGGAAGTATTTGCATATCTTGGCACACTGACAGTTGTTCAGCAACAGTACATTTTGATCTGGCTTGGCAAACATTGGTCTTGACATGATGTCTATGACGTTGACTTAACTATTATTGACTGTTATACATTGCTGCCACTCCTACTTGATACACATGATGAACATTAGATTTTGACAGAATTGCATTTACATAGTTAACACTATTCAGTTACACAGTAGTACTTAATGTGGATGAAAGATGAGTGAGTGTGTTTTGTGTGTTTTCCTTTCCTAATCCTACCCACCTATCTCCTAAATATTATTTTATTTGTTTGTTGTGGCTTGCACTGACACCCATAAATATTTCCGTATTTATATATAATATTATAGATTTACTGATGTTTGTGTATTTGTAATAGTTAATATGACAATTATCGGATATCATTTGTGTGTTTATTAGAGTTTATATGTCTAGTGTGTAAAAGCATTTGTATGTGCATTCAAACTATTGTTCATGCCTGAACTGTCTGATTAGTAATGGTGAATATTATGGACTGTTACTTGCACTATTCAACATGATGTGTGACACTTAGAAATGTTTAATTTCTGCTGATGAACTGTGTGATCAGTGATAGTAAATATTATGGACTGTTACTTGTACTTTTTCTACATGATTGGTGCCACTAGGACATGTTTAATTTGTGCTTATATACTCTGATGAACAGTGTGATCAGTGATAGTGAATATTATGGACTGCTCTCTGGACCTATTCAACATTGCTGAGTGCCACTAATGGAACTGCTTCTACTGAAATGAAGTCACTTGTTGGTGTCTGCACCTGCTCAACATTGCTGGGTGCAACTGATGGGCTGCTTCTGCTGAAATAATGTCACTTGTTGCTGTCTGCACCTACTCAACATTGCTGGGTGCCACTAATGGAACTGCTTCTACTGAAATGAAGTCACTTGTTAGTGTCTGCACCTGCTCAACATTACTGGGTGCACAGATGAAGCTACTTCTATGGAAATGATGTCACTTGTTGGTGTCTGCACCTACTCAACTTTACTGGGTGCCACTGATGAACTGCTTCTACTGAAATAATGTCACTTGTTGCTGTCTGCACCTACTCAACATTGCTGGGTGCCACTAATGGAACTGCTTCTACTGAAATGAAGTCACTTGTTGGTGTCTGCACCTGCTCAACATTACTGGGTGCACAGATGAAGCTACTTCTATGGAAATGATGTCACTTGCCGGTGTCTGCACCTACTCAACATTGCTGGATGCCACTGTTAGAACTGTTTCTACTGAAATGATGTTACTTCTTGCTGTCTGCACCTACTCAACATTGCTGGGTGCCACTGATGGACTGCTTCTACTGAACTAATGTGACTTATTGCTGGGTGTACCTGCTAAACTTTACTGGGTGCCACTGATGGATTTCTTCTACTGAACTAATGTGACTTATTGCTGGGTGTACCTGCTAAACTTTACTGGGTGCCACTGATGGACTGCTTCTACTGAAAAGATGTCACCTGTTGGTGTCTTTTTTTGTATAAACTAATCATTGAAAACATTTTATGTGAACATTTGTATAAACTGTTTTTTTGTGTATTGTGTGAACTCTTATGTAAAGTCACATGTATGAAAAGAAGTTGTATTCCTTACTGTATTTCATATATTAGGTTATTGAAAGGTCAGTGCAGAGCCAAAATTTTAACTAATTATGTGATATTTAGGTATTAATATTATCTTTTATTTTTGTCTGTATTTTTCTGGACGAATTTGGTGGTATTTTCACCACCAATGCTGGCAAAAATACCATCAAATTCTGGCCTGTGGAGGAGGGGCATATGA
This sequence comes from Schistocerca americana, assembly GCF_021461395.2. Lineage (NCBI taxonomy): Eukaryota > Metazoa > Arthropoda > Insecta > Orthoptera > Acrididae > Schistocerca > Schistocerca americana. The sequence goes on along the minus strand of NC_060121.1, from coordinate 287,503,807 downwards.
AAGGTGGCTACACTGAGCCACTGCGCCAGAGATTGCGCCAAAGAGTATTATTAAGCCGCCTACACAGTGCTTGTCGAGAGCTCGTAGTAGTCAGTGCCTGTTAAGAACTCGTAGCAGTCAGTACTTGTTAAGAACTCGTAGCAGAGAGTGTTTGTTGAGATGTGCTTGTAGGCAGTGCTTGCCGAGATGTGATATTGGAGAGTTCTGGTTGAGATGTGATAGTAGAGAGTCGGTGTGAGATATAATGTAAGGATTAGAGTGATTTTCATCAATACAAATGAGGTAACTAACTCCGTTTCTTTTTATTTCAGTGTCCTAAATAATGCGTCATTACAGGTTCAGTCAACAAAGCATCTGGCGTGTGTTCTTGTATTAGAGTTTAATTCTGCTTTCCTTACGCAATTATAGTATTTGTAATTTTCTTTTATCACGTCAGTATAAATGGTATTTGAAATTTCTTGTCTTGTTGAAGAAGAACCGTGCCAGATGTGTACGTTGAGTCACACTCCCACACACAGAACAATTACATTTGTGCTTTGGTTTTGTAGGTTTTATAGTTGCTGGGGACATAATTAATTAATTGTGTTAACGAAAATTTTCTTTCATTGTTTGTTGTTGTTCTATGCAGTCAGATTGCGTACAAATACTAGTCAGGGCCAACCGATTACGAGACACAGCGTAATCGGACTTACAGCTACCAATACTAAAAATATTTTCAATCATAATTAATTATGCCCCCATGCAAGTTATAGTGCAAAAATAACTAAATACGGAAATTCTTCAACCCCTCCTATGAGGTTTCCGGACATTTTAGTACAAAAATTGTACAAATATCGATATGCTCTAAGATATTCAATGTGCTAGTACTTAGGAACAGCTATATTTATAGCGTCTAATTCATAAAATAAAACCCACCGAATATGGGCCTCTGTTGAACATGACAAATACCACCACGTTTTCTGCTTGTGAGGTAGGGAGCGTTTTTGCTTCCCGTTATCAGTACTTTACGTGACACGCTGTTGAAATATCGTAGAACTTGCTTTGTGTTTAACGTGACGAAATGGCTCCTCAAAGCGAAATAGCAGGAAGTGACGTCACAAAACTCGTAGAGCGGCACGCCAACGCTAGACATCTCGTCCCGTGTGCCCACGGCTTAATCCGGTGAAGGTGCAGCACACGCAAAAGCATCCAGTCGTATTGGAATGGATATATACTGGTCCGTATAATTTTCAAGGGAATATTATTCCACTCTTCCCGCAAAATACTGGCAAGTTCAGGTAATGATGGTGGAGCTAGATACACTACTGGCCATTAAAAGTGCTACACCAAGAAGAAATGCAGATGATAAACGGGTATTCATTGAGCAAATATATTATACTAGAAATGACATGTGATTGCATTTTCACGCAGTTTGGGTCCATAGATCCTGAGAAATCAGTATCCAGAACAACCACCTCTGGCCGTAATAACGGCCTTCATACGCCTGGGCATTGAGTCAAACAGAGCTTGGATCACGTGTACAGGTACAGCTGCCCATGCAGCTTGAACACGATACCACAGTTCACCAAGTTTAGTGACTGGCGTATTGTGACGAGCCAGTTGCTCGGCCACCATTGACCAGACGTTTTCAGTTGGTGACAGATCTGGAGAATGTGCTGGCCAGGGCAGCAGTCGAAAATTTTCTGTCTCCAGAAAGGCCCGTACAGCACTTGCAACATGCGGTCGTGCATTATCCTGCTGAAATGTTGGGTTTCGCAAGGGTCGAATGAAGGTTAGAGCCACGGGTTGTAACACATCTGAAATGTAACGTCCACTGTTCAAAGTGCCGTCAGTGCGAACAAGAGGTGACCGAGACGTGTAACCAATTGCACCCGATACCATCACGCCGGGTGATACGCCAGTATGGCGATGACGAATACACGCTTCCAATGTGCGTTCAACGCGATGTCGCCAAACACGGATGCGACCATCATGATGTTGTAAACTGAACCTGGATCCACCCGAAAAAATGACGTTTTGCCATTCGTGCACCCCGGTTCATCGTTGAGTACACCATCGCAGGCGCTCCTGTGATGCAGCGTCAAGGTTAACCGCAGCCATGGTCTCCGAGCTGATAGTCCATGCTGCTGCAAACGTCATCGAACTGTTCGTGCAGATGGTTGTTGTCTTGCAAACGTCCCCATCTGTTGACTCAGGGATCGAGACGTGGCTGCACGATCCGTTACAGCCATGCGGATAAGATGCCTGTCATCTCGACTGCTAGTGATATGAGGCCGTTTGGATCCAGCACGGCTTTCCGTATTACCCTTCTGAACTCACCGATTCGATATTCTGCTAACAGTCATTGGACCCCGACCCACTCGCAGTCACTTGATGTTTCTGTATGAGAAATCGGTTGCAAACTTTCCTCATGTCAGCACGTTGTAGGTATCGCCACTGGTGCCAACCTTGTGTGAATGCTCTGAAAAGCTAATCATTTGCCTATCACAGCATCTTCTTCCTGTCGGTTAAATGTCACGTCTGTAGCACGTCATCGTCGTGGTGTAGCAATTTTAATGGCCAGTAGTGTAGCAAAAACTTACCTTTCTCTCCAAAACAGACAACAACCTCTCAAAAGTATTGAGACCTGATGACGGCGGTGGCCAGGAGACGTGCGACAAATCATCCTCGTGCTCACAAAACCAGCCCTTGACAATGAGAGCTGTGTGAACACGTGTTCTGTCGTTTTCGAACAGAGCACAACCATTGAGGAACCATCATTACACTTTGGGTTGGAACTGGTCAGCTAAAACTGTCATATAGTCCTTGTAGCTTGCTGATTACCAATGCGGGCCTTGGAATACCATAACATAGCTGCCTCATTCATCACCGTACCTCCACCTTGTTTTACTCCTGAGACGTAAACGAGTCCAGAAGTTGGCAACAGCATGTAAGGAGACTCATGGGACCAAATGAGTGTGTTCCATTGCTACATAGTCCATATTTTATGGCTTCGACACCACTTTTCCTCTTGCGGGTATTTTCATCATTGATGAGCGGTTGCCGGCCGGTGTGGCCGAGCGGTTCTAGACGCTTCAGTTTGGAACCGCGTGACCGCTACTGTTTCAGGTTCAAATCCTGCCTCGGGCATGGATGTGTGTGATGTCCTTAGGTTAGTTAGGTTTAAGTAATTCTAACTTCTAAGGTACTGATGACCTCAGATGCCAAGTCCCATAATGCTCAGAGCCATTTGAACCATTTGATGAGCGGTTTTGAGATTCCAGCTTGCTCTGCAGTTCCCAGCTTATGGCGATTCCTTCCTATTGTTTTGGTGCTGGCCAGATTCACGAGTGCGAAATTCCCCTCCGCACTGCCGTCCTCTTATTTTTCGTTACAGTCCTGTATAATGTGTTCTGTGTTAGTGTTTGATGCTTTCACGTTGCCCTTCTACGTGGTATAAATCTTTGATATGGTGCCTCTTGAAACACTAAGCACCTTGGATGTCACTTAGCTCCGACACTGCGCTCTCACAGCTACACAGATGAGTTTCTGACCAAGACTAACACTTGCAACGTATTGAGGACATTGCTCAGGTGACGTTCGGGGGCAAATACAACAGCGGTACTCTCAGGTTTACTTAGCATCTGCATTTATGTTCAAGTATGCATTTGTCGTGCTGTTTCCATATGTTTGTCCAACTACTGTATCAACATCTGCATACACTCTCAGCAAGCCAACGTTTGGTGCATGTCAGCGAGTATCTCGTACCGCTGTTTGTGATTCCCTTCCCTGTTCCACTCTCAAATTTAGCGAGGATAAAAGACTATCTACATATTTACGTTAAGAGCAATTATTTTTCCTATCTCGTCTTTACGGTGTGCAGCCTATCGCTAACACACGTCCTCTAAACTTTCTCAACAGTGTTTCACGAAAAGCATCTCATCTTTCCTCCAGTGTTCCCATTTATGTTCATAGAACATTTCCGGATTACTTGCGCGTTGGTCGAACCTACCGGTAAAAAATCTAGCGGCACGTGTCTGAATTAGTCCGATGTCAGCCTGCTGGAGCAATGGGTAGAAGGCTGCAATATAGGATGCTGGAGAAAGATTCATCCGATTCCACAAGACATTGTCCCAGCCTGGCAAATAATACACAAGAATGAAATGAGCCTGAGTTTCCTGAGTAATCATCTTGGTGTGAGAATTTAAGTTCCTTAAGATTGTTCAAATCAAACAAAGTCCGCCATCTGTCTTCCGCACAACAAGTAGGTCTGAACCGTCGTCCTCCCAAATGCATGGCCATTTTTCGTGGGAAGAATGACAGTCAATAAGCTTCCGTATGAGCTCTAATGTCTCAGACGTTTTCGTTGTGGTCATTCCGCGAGGTAATTTGCTACCAGACTCTTCTTCGAAAGTTCGTTCTCGGAATTTCAACAGCAATACGCCCTCGGAATTTCAAAAATTACCTTCACCGTGATACGAAACGACTCTCTTGTAGTGATGCCACTAGAGTTTGTTGAACATCTCCGTAACACTCTTACGATCACCAAACAACCCAACAACGAAACGAGCAGCTCTTCTTTGGATCTTCTGTATCTCGTCTGTTAATCCTACTTGGTAAGTCTCCCAGATTGATGGACAACACTCAAGAATCGGTCGAACAAGTGTTTTGAAGCCACTTCTTTCCTGTATGTATTATACATAAGATTCATCTTATGAATTTCTTTATGCGGTCATTCTACTTGAGGTAGCCTCAGACAATTACTCTTAGGTATTTTACGAGTGTAGCTGTTTACAGTGATTTTTCATCAATAGCGTAATGGAACAGTAATGGGTCTCTTCGCTTATTTACGCGTAATATGATACATTTATTTACTTGCGGGATCAACTGGCAGTCACTATATGAATCACGGTCCTCTGCAGGTCTTCCTGGCATTTCGATATGGCCTTCTGCCGCTGTAACCTACCTACACACAGCAGCATCGTCAGCAAAAAGCCTCACAGAGCTTCCGGCGTTATCCACTAGATCATTTACATGTACTGTAAATACTAAGGAAGCCGTGACATTTCGGGTACTCCAGAAATAACCTCTAAATCTATCGATTTCGTTCCGTTAAGAATAAGGTGTTGAGTTATATCACCTAGAAAGTCCTGTATCCAGTTACAAATCTGGTCCAATTCTTGGTAAGTTCGTGTTTTGTTCACTAACTGAATACCTTTCGGAAATCCAGCAAAACAGAATCATTTTGGTCGCCTTTGTCTGCAGCACTCTGGATTTCGTAGAGGAACCGAGCGAGCTGTGTTTCACAAGATCTCTATTTACTGAATCTCATGTTCCTTTTTACAAGCGGATTTTAGTTCTGCACATACGTCAAATGCATCAGCACAGAACGTGTCCCGTAATTCTGCAACAGAGAGATGTCAGCGATATCTCTACATCTTATAAAAATGGTTGCATACATGTATGTACGTGTATTTGTACGTATGTGTGTATGTTCAATACTTTCTCTTAGATTAGTTGGTCGATTTCATCCAAACTTAGTACACATGATGTTACTTGCTATCTACAAAGAAGCGCGTGGGCTGAGTACCACCTACCTCTTAAAAGAGACAGAAGTGGAGTTCAAAAAGAAGAGTAAACGCACCATGCTTACCCGAGCACTTTCATCCAGAATTTAAGAATGGGGGCATTTAGCAACTTCCAACAAATTTTAGATGCAATTTCAAACTTCTTAGAAACTTTTTCTCGCTAACAACCTCCACAAAATAAAGAAAGGAAACAAATTATCACTTGCTAAATTTTCACTGTTCGCGCAGGAAAAGTACTGCATGACGCATGGCGTTTTAATATATTGCCTCTTAACTACTCACTCTATCCGCAACACACACTGCACGTAAGAAAGTTAGTACACACTTGTAAAGGTCTCTAATTCACTCACGATATACAGGGTGATTCAAAAAGAATACCACAACTTTAAAAATGTGTATTTAATGAAAGAAACATAATATAACCTTCTGTTATACATCATTACAAAGAGTATTTAAAAAGGTTTTTTTTCACTCAAAAACAAGTTCAGAGATGTTCAATATGGCCCCCTCCAGACACTCGAGCAATATCAACCCGATACTCCAACTCGTTCCACACTCTCTGTAGCATATCAGGCGTAACAGTTTGGATAGCTGCTGTTATTTCTCGTTTCAAATCATCAATGGTGGCTGGGGGAGGTGGCCGAAACACCATATCCTTAACATACCCCCATAAGAAAAAATCGCAGGGGGTAAGATCAGGGCTTCTTGGAGGCCAGTGATGAAGTGCTCTGTCACGGGCTGCCTGGCGGCCGATCCATCGCCTCGGTTAGTTGACGTTCAGGTAGTTACGGACAGATAAGTGCCAATGTGGTGGCGCTCCATCCTGCTGAAATATGAACTGTTGTGCTTCTTGTTAGAGCTGAGGGAACAGCCAATTCTCTAACATCTCCAGATACTGTAGTCCAGTTACAGTAGCACCTTCGAAGAAAAAGGGACCAAAAACTTTATTGGCTGAAATGGCACAGAAAACGTTCACCTTAGGCGAGTCACGTTCATACTGAGTTGTTTCCCGCGGATTCTCAGTGCCCCATATACAGACATTGTGACGGTTGACTTTCCCGTTAGTGTGGAAAGTTGCTTCATCACTAAACACAATCTTTGAAACGAAAGATTCATCTGTTTCCATTTGAGCAAGGATAAAATTACAGAAATCGATTCTTTTAATCTTATCAGCTGCAGACAGTGCTTGAACCAATTTCAGACGGTAAGGTTTCATAACTAACCTTTTTCGTAGGACTCTCCATACAGTTGATTGTGGAATTTGCAGCTCTCTGCTAGCTCTGCGAGTCGATTTTCCTGGGCTGCGAACAAATGCTTGCTGGATGCGTTCTCGGCCGTCCAGAACTTTTCCCTTTGCACAAACACCCATTCTCTGTAAACTGTTTATACCAACGTTTAATACACCACCCATCAGGAGGTTTAACACCATACTTCGTTCGAAATGCACGCTGAACAACTGTCGTCGATTCACTTCTGCCGTACTCAATAACACAAAAAGCTCTCTGTTGAGCGGTCGCCATCTTAGCATCAACTGACGCTGACGCCTAGTCAACAGCGCCTCAAGCGAAGAAATGTACAACTAAATGAAACTTTATAGCTCCCTTAATTCGCCGACAGATAGTGTTTAGCTCTGCCTTTTGTCGTTGCAGAGTTTTAAATTCCTAAAGTTGTGGTATTCTTTTTGAATCACCCTGTATATTTAAGGGACCAAACTGCAGAGGTCATCGTACCCTAGACTTACACACTACTTAAACTAACTAACCTATGCTAAGAAGAACACACACACACACACCCATGCCCGAGGAAGAACATCCGGCGGGAGGGTCCGCGCATTCAGTGACATGGTGCTTCTAACCGCGTTGCCACTCCGCGCGGCCACTCACGGTATATTTTTGCAAGAGTGCATATGGACTTCACGTATGATTACATTTGAAGATCAAGAGTACAGGCGGTTCTGAGGTACCTTCTATGGACCCACGCTGAAACAGTCATGCTAGTACGTGGAGCAGCCCCCACAGGTGGCAATGCACTCTCTGATTCTGGCATCCAGTCGATCGTGCAGATGGCGAACACTGTCGTAGGATACGTTATGCCACACCTGCTCGACCTGTCCGCGCAGTTCTGTAAGAATCGTTGGTTGTCGAGTCACGCAACTCACTTCTTATCCCATCATGTGCCACACTTCCGGTGATCGTTTTGGTCAGGGAAGTTGCAGCACGTGTCGCAGAGCACGTTGAGTTTCACAGGTAATGTGTGGGCGAGCATTATCCTGTTGGAACAACACATCGCCTTGCTGTTGCAAGAACGGAAAAAGAAACTACTTAACATTTTTCTGCACGTACACACCGCTGGTTACCGTCCTACCCAGAAACACTAAACACGATCGAGATTTGTAGCCTATCACACCCCAGAGCGTCAGCCGTGGGGTGGGGCCAGTCTGTCTTGGACAAATGCGCTGTGCGAGACAGTATTCACCAGACTAATTCTTGCGCAATCAATCATTACTTGCATGCCGGCCAAATGTGCGTTCATCGCACGGCACACCATTCTGTGATCCTCTGACGGCACCAGTTGAGCAGCACACGTCGATGCTACGGTGTGAGAGGAAGATGGGTTGGAGTCCAGCGTGTCTGTAGTCCCACTGATAGTAACCAGCTCGCAACAGTTCGAGTTGACACCTCTGGGTTTACAAGCCCTCGTATCAGTACTGTGATACCTGTGCGATCTTCCACCGCTGCCCTTACAATACGAGGATTCTGGCGGGCTTCTGTGCTGCGTATACGTCCAGAACCTCGTCTGCGGGTGTCAGAATGTTCACGTGTCCAATGATACCAGCATAGTTGCACAACTAACGCAGCACGTCCAACTTGTGTGGCAGTTCTCCGAAAGGACCGTCCCAACACCCGGAAGGTCACAATTTGACCCCTTCAGACTAGCTCAGTTGGCTGTTGGAAGCACGAGTGCGTCTTCGTCGCGTGATTGCCTGCTTGCTTCACACGTTTGCATCACACTGATCCTTCTGGCTGTGAGCGTTCCCTATTAAAGGGTAGACACAGAAGGGACTCTGGTAGCTATGCCACTGAGCTATCTGTTGGCGGACGAAGTTGAAACAATTATCTGTACATCTACTACCCCCATGTAGCGTATTCTGTCATTGGATACAAATCGAATTCTTCTTTTGGTGTACTAATATTATTCCTCCGTAGAAATATTGGAACACGTGAGGGAATACTGGCCCTACCACTTATCTTAGAAGCTAGGTTAAGAAAAGGCAAACCTACGTTTCTAGCATTTGTAGACTTAGAGAAAGCTTCTGACAATGTTGACTGGAATACTCTATTTCAAATTCTGAAGTTGGCAGGGGTAAAATACAGGGAGTGCAAGGCTGTTTACAATTTGTACAAAAACCAGATGGCAGTTATAAGAGTTGAGCGACATGAAAGGGAAGCAGTGGTTGGGAAGGGAGTGAGACAGGGTTGTAACCTCTCCCCGATGTTATTCAATCTGTATATTGAGCAAGCAGTAAAGGAAACAAAAGAAAAATTCGGAGTAGGTATTAAAATCCATGGACAAGAAATAAAAACTTTGAGGTTCGCCGATGACATTGTAATTCTGTCAGAGACAGCAAAGGACTCTGAAGAGCAGTTGAACGGAATGGACAGTGTCTTGAAAGGAGGATATAAGATGAACATCAACCAAGCAAAACAAGGATAATGCAATGTAGTCGAATTAAATCAGATGATGCTGAGGGAATTAGATTAGGAAATGAGACACTTACAGTAGTAGATGAGTTTTGCTATCTGGGGAGCAAAATAACTTATGATGGTCGAAGTAGAGAAGATATAAAATGTAAACTGGCTCTGGCAAGGAAAGCGTTTCTGGAGAAGAGAAATTTGTTAACATTGAGTATAGATTTAAGTGTCAGGAAGTTTTTTATGAGAGTTTTGTATGGAGTGTAGCCACGTATGGAAGTGAAACATGGACGATAAACAGTTTGGACAAGAACAGAATAGAAGCATTCGAAATGTGGTACTACAGAAGAATGCTGAAGATCAGATGGGTAGATCACATAACTAATGAGGAGGTATTGAATAGAATTGGGGAGAAGAGGAATTTGTGGCACAACTTAACTAGAAGAAGGGAACGATTGATAGGACATATTCTGAGGCATCAAGGGATCATCAATTTAGTATTGGAGGGCAGCGTGGAGGGAGATCAAGAGATGAATACGTACAGGGAGATGAAGCAGCTTGCACAGGATAGGATAGCATGGAGAGTTGCATCAAACCAGTCTCAGAGCCGAAGACCACAACAACAACAACAATATTTTTCCAGGGATGTACTTCACAGACAGTATCTACATTTATCACTGAATTTACCTGCAAAATTATATCGTTGTACGACACATATTTCAGGAAATATGACATCATAATACTGAACTGCATGAAAAAGTAGGTTTTCTTCAAACGGCAAGCAAATTATACAGCTATACTCATTGATTGTATGATAAGGAGAGCACTTAGCGACTTTCAATGAACCTTAAACGTAACTTCAAAACTTTTCTAACTATTTCTCGTTTACTTTCTAAATGTCAAATGACAGGTAGTTATAATTAAACTGAGGGTGTTACAAGTGCTGTAGTGGGGACAGGGGGGTGTGCATATATCGCGGAGTATGCTGAAAAAAATAATATTTCCACTTTCTGTCACCATGTGAAAATATGGCGCTGTGAGCAGTCAGGATGTGAAATGTTTCCTGTTTTGACGTCAGTATGCCGTTTGTTGCTTGGCGATGCGTGTTAATTTCTTTTGTGAAGTGACTGTTGGTGTACGAAAAGCAATGTCTATTAAGAAAAAAAACATGCACTGCTGGTAACGCTGTTTTTATCAGGACGGCAGTGATAAAACTGCTACATTGCGGGAATATCACCGACAGAAACAGCTACGAAGAGGTCCCATGTCAATAAATGGTCTACAGAATATGAGCAAAAAATCTAAAGAAACAGGTCAATTAGGTGGTGCAGCAGGGATAGCGGGGTGGCCCATTCCCATGGTAGTAGCTGATGAAGCTGCTGTGGCTGTAGCCGACCGTGCAGCACATGCACCAAATTCTGTAGTTAGTGATCGAGTTCTGTCACGGGAATTGACTCTCCCCTGGTCAACAACTCAAAAAATTTTGCAGCGCATTTTACTCTGGCATCCCTACAGGGGTCAGAATGTGCACCAAATGAAGCCCCAAGATACGTTACAACGCCATCACTTTGCTCTTCGGTTTTTGACACACATGGAAGTGGATGACATGCGTATGAAGTATATTCATTGGAAAGAAGAGGCACATTTCACTCTGCATGCTCTTCTGAACGTACAGAACTGTCGTATAGCGATTCTACTCCTCCACATGTGTTGCAGCTTATGTGACTCTGTGATTTGGTTTCACAAACTCCATTCTCGGTCCGTTTTTCTCCGAGGAGTATACACCTCGCTGGCCTCTTAGATGTACAGTGAAATTTGCACGTTATAAGAACTTCCTTGTGCAACAAACGCTTCCAGCTTGGCAAGAATGCAGCTGTGTCGACACCACATTTTTCATGCAAGATGGGACGACGCCAAAGGTCGCTTGCCTGATGAAAGATTTGCTTCGAGAAACCTTCGGTAACGACCGCATCGCTTCTAGGCCTTTTCGAGGTGTGTGGCCTTCCAGGTCCTCCAAGTGAAATCCATGTTACTGCTGCTTGTGTGGACATCTGAAAGATCGTGTCTGTCCAGGATATAACCGGACTCTTTCTGATCAGAGGGATAGTATACGGTGACCTACAGCTCTGACACACCATATTTGCACCGGACAACTGTAGAGCGTGCCGTGTTGCGGATGCAGTATGTTGCTGATCAGGAGACCACATAGAAAACATAAACTTCTGACCACATCGTAAAAAAAAAGTGCCGGAACCCCCGTTATCATATGTTTCATCGTTACTCCCCTTTTCCTGCACCCACACCATGTTCTGTCAGCTGGAGGCAGAAGGTGGAACCGTTATTTTTTTCAACATACTGCGCAAGCGCACCGATTAATGAACGTATCCACTATGTTCTAGCGTCCCGCTATGCATACAGTCCACACTGCAGCACGCGGAACACCGTCAGTTGAATTATAACCACCTACTAAGTAACACACGATGTCATTCGTAAAGTAATCTGAAGTCTGAAGCTGTTTTATGCAGGAAAGTTCAATTATTTAAGGAATCGGGGATTTACTTGCAAGTACTATCTACACACATCAAAAAAATTTTTGCATCACCACGGTTCCCAGAACTCCTGAAAATAGACTTTTACTGTGGATATTGTGTCACACACACAGTCCATTTGACTGTTCAGTGATGTCACTAAACCCGCCCAAAGATGTAAACGACTGTGCATGAGCAATGGCTATTAGACGGAGTGGGTCCGACATCCGGTCAGTTCCAGTCATTCCAGCAGGAAGGAGATACACGGTTCATGTTGTCTGCAGTTCAACCATTCCTAGACGGTCAATACCGCGGTTCGATCGCGTCCGCATTGTTACTTCGTGCCAGGAAGGGCTCTCAACAAGGGGAGTGTCCAGGCGTCTCGGCGAGAACCAAAGCGATGTTCTTCGGACATGGAGGAGATACAGAGAGTGAGGAACTGTCAATGACATGCCTCGCTCTGCCCGCCCAGGGGCTACTACTGCAGTGGATGACCGCAACTTACGGGTTATGGCTCGGAGGAACCCTGACAGCAACGTCACCATGTTAAATAATGCTTTTCGTGCAGCCTCAGGACGTCGTGTTACGACTCAGACTGTACCCAATAGGCTGCATGCTGCGCAAATTCACTCCCGGCGTCCATGGCAAGGTCCATCTTTGCAACCATGACACCATGCAGCACGGTACTGATGTGCCCAACAACATGCCGAATGGACCGCTCAGGATTGGTATCGCGTTCTCTTCACTGATGAGTACCGCATATGCCTTCAACAAGACAATCGTCGGAGACGTCTTCGGAGGCAACATTCTAGCGAGTACAGGAAGGTACAGGTTCCCTGCTGTTTTGGGGTGGATCATGTGGGGCCCACGTACGCCGCAGGTGGTCATCGAAGGCGCCGTAACGGCTGTACGACACGTGAATGACATACTCCGACCGATAGTGCAACCGTATCGGCAGCATATTGGTGAGGTATTCGTCTTCATGGACGACAATTGGCTCCACCATCGTGCACATCTTCCTTCAGGATAACGACATCCCTCAACTAGAGTGGCCAACATGTTCTCCATACATGAACCCTATCGAACATACCTGGGATAGATTGAAAAGGGCTGTTTATGGACGACGTGCCCCACCAACCGCTGAGGGGTCTACGCCGAATCTCCGACGAGGAGTGGGACAATCTGTACCAACAGTGCCTTGATGAACTTGTGGATAGTATGTCACGACGAATACAGGCATGCATCAGTGCAAGAGGACGTGCGACTGGGTATTAGAGGTACTAGTGTGTACAGCAGTATGGACCACCAACTCTGAAGGTCACGTTGTATGGTGGTACAACATGCAATGTGTGGTTTTCATGAGCAATACAAAGAAAGCGCTGCATCTCATAGCGGTGGGAAGGGATGACACTGAAGCATAACTCAGGAACGCCTGGAGCAGTATCACCCAAATTTGTTAGGAGCATCACTTATTATTTGTTTAAAAACACTTTAAACGGACGAAAAATCTCCAAGATTGGTGATCATTAACAGAAGCTTGTAATTTAGCGTAGATATCAATGCGAGATGCTTACAAAAGTTTCAACAACGATATCGAAACCTGGCAGAAAATGCAAAGAGAGTCTGGTACTACATACAGTATGCTAGCAGCAAAACACCGTCAGTGCCTTCTCTGCGCGATAGCAATGGTAATACTATCGACAACAATGCTACGAAAGCAGATTTACCAAACACAGTCTTTCGAAATTCCTTCACCAAAGTAGATATCCTTTGGGCCTTTGTCCCGGTTCAACGGGGGTCGGCCTTGTTACTATAGATTTGGCTGTGTTAGTGTCAGAGGGTAGCCAGATACCCTTCCTGTGGCCACCCCTTACCCCCTGGGACAGAAAGAGGGTACCTCAGCTGTCTGTTTAGTGTAAGCCATGGAGTAGTGTGAACGATTTCAAATTTCTGCGACTCGTGTAACTGAGGCGGAACGTGGGAACCAGCCCGGTATTCACCTAGCGGGACGTGGAAAATCGCCTAAAAACCATATCCAGGCTGGCTGGCATACCAGCCCTCGTCGTTAAATCCGCCGGGCGGATTCGATCCGAGGCCGGAGCGCCTATCGGAGTTCAGGAAGCAGCGCATTAGCGCTCTTTTTTTTTTTAGTTGGTGTATTATTGTGAAATTTTTTATTTTGTTTAGTCATTTATTTATTTTTAATTTTTATTATTTTTTTTAACGGCAAGGAACTGAAAACTAGTAAGTGCACTCGTTGCGTCGAATCATAACTAAAAACATGCTAATAGTTGTAGAAAAAGGCATAAAGAAAGAGAGCAAAGTGCGGGGCTAAGGAAACCATGAAACAAAACTGAAGGGTGGAATCCATACCACCATTAACCTGTGCTACATCTTGCATCGGATGGGAAACAAAAACTGCGAAGACTTTTTCGCACCGGGAACAAAAAGAGGAAATGGGGCAAATACTGCTACAGAGTGTGAGGGTTCACGACCAAACTCTCCATCTGCTGTATCATCCAGGTATGACTTCTCGTCATGGCCAAGGTAGATCGCACGTTCTACAGTGTAGTGTTCTATCATCGTCTTGTAATTTTAGCTTCTCTTACCCGTGATGTTCCAGCTACGTGAAGGGTCGTGGAACGCACTCCACAAATAATTGGAAAAATATTGTCGATACTTAGGGTTACGAAGGAGCAAGCAATGTCGTTCCTGCAAATAGTTCCAAAAGTCTAAAGTGTCCTCAGCGCCTTCTTGAAACAAATAATGCACTGCATGTCCACGAAGCCACGTCATTGCATTAGTTTTAGTGCGTGGGTAATGCGTCTCATCCGGGAATAAGATAGTCATGGGGTCGATACGATTCGGCGTTACTCGAAGGAAGTATGCTGACATTTACCTCACTAAGTGCCACACTGCCGTAGACTCGCCACAGCTAAGACGATGTTCATCGTTGTCTTGAACGCCACAGCTCGTGCGCGTGGGTGAGTCTACCATGTGGATCGCATGTAGCCTTGATCTGGTCACCTGCTTACTGTTGATAGTGATATACCACATCGCCGTGACGTCAGTGTCCAGTGTTACGTGGTGAGTTATCCTCCACACTACTCGCCAGTTGACGTTCGGGTGCTTCCTCTCCACCATGTTATCGGGTCGTCCACGTTGCAGGACCCGATAAACCGTCTTTGCCATCGCCAGTTGAGTCGCTGGTAAGGCAAGTCGAACGTAACTGAGTTCGAGGTAAAAGACACCGATGTAGAAGAGCGAGGAGGGGACGTGGTGTATCGGCACAGGTGGCAACAGGGAGGGCGGTGCTAGTTCTTCTATTAACAAACTCGTCAGACTGTCCGGACGGCGGTGCCATAGTTTGACTAATGTGCTCACAAGTAGGGCGACCGCTCTGTCATGAACGTGATAAAGGCCAAGCCCTACCCGATCCGGGGGAATGGTGAGAGTCTCATATTTGAGCTTGAAAAGCATTCCTGAACTCACGAACGACCCAAGAGCCGCAAGTATACGGCGAGGTAACATCACCGGTGTAAGGTGTCAGGCAAATCCAGCACCTTCCACGAAAACCCTGACATGATAAGCAAATCCAATAGTATGTCACATAGCCCCAAATAAATCGTGTCATTAAATTAACCAAAGTAATACGAGTAACGAGTGAGCAAATGGAATACCACAGACTAACACAAGAATGCCTAAATGCATGTCATACCTTCCCACCGTGAGACGGACGCAGTTCCGAGGGGAGAAACGAGAACAGAAGCCGAGAGCAGAACCGTGTTAAGCTAGAAGGGCCTACGATAAGGGACGGACACCCACGTCGCCAGCTAACCGTTAGGACCACCCCCAGCCCATGTTAAAAGCTAGAGCCCTAGCGTGAGACTTTTTCGCGTCTCTGTTACGTCAGGACCACCCCCCAGCCCATGTTAACAGATAGAGCCCTTCAGAAGAACAGTATAGATCTTACGATAACACAAAAAAGAACCACACCAGCTCCAAGTTTTAGCGTGAGACTTTTTCGTGTCTCTGTTACGTTGCAAACTTTAAAAACATTGCCCCACCACGAAAAGTATAACGTTTCTCATTGGATAGACAGAATTTTTGTAGGCAGAGCTTAAGGTTAACATTGAGACCCTGATTGATCAGATGAAAACACAGCCAGATAGTTTTTTTAAACCAACTTTGGTAAATTGTAGTAAGGAGAAGTTAGGAGAGAGTTGCTTCTGAGACGGCGAGGTGAGCGGAGCTGTGCTGCCCGCCACCCCCTGACGAACACCGACAAGGTAATGAACGCACGCGATGCCGCATAACAGAGCATAAAGCTTCACTCAGAACTGCAAAGTCTCATCTGTTACATCCCCTTTTTGCGTAATACTAGTGTCGATCGGCAATTAAAGCTCATGGTGTTCACATTTGCCACTTGAAGTAAAAATCTGAAACGCGATGATTTTTCTGTTGTATAGTTATAGAGAAGCCACATCAGTCACTGTAATTTACGACAAGTTAGGTAAGTAAGTAAAGATAATTCAGGGTCACTGTAGACAATTTTGATAGTTTTCTCTTTTGTGAAACTTAATTTAAACCTAGATTATAGATGTGATATGGCATAGGTCATCCTTCGATCCATTGTAGAACTTGGAAACCCATTCAGGGAATATTCGTTCACATTTTTATTGAACGCAGTTGGTTTTTACCATCCCGTATTAAAACATTTCCTTTTATCAATAGTGCAATTTATAAACAATGTTTTGTGAGTAGAATAAAATTTCCAATGGCAAACTTAACTGCTTTTTCGACGTTATTTTACCAGCTAACTAAAAATAGGAAAGCCTTGAACCCTTTCCACTAAATTTAGTTATTATCAAGATTCTTTTACAGGGAGTGCAGTGGAGCTGACGCTGAAATCATTAAGTATTTGGTTATATCATCGCTAGTCTCACTGAACTCTTCTGAATTCTACATGTCATGTGTGGTCTGACGTCTCCTTACCAGCAACAGGTCCCAGGTTCAAACTAGTCAATTCCCTAAAAAACACGCTCAGAGCGTCGTTGCGCGAAAGTGGTAGGGAGACACGATATAGAACAAACAGACACCACGCAGAATGTTAGACTGGTATAGGCAATATCTGGGCGATGTGACGAATGCGTGACGCTAAATGCGTGTTGACATACTGGGTCCTATGGACGATGTCCAGGGCTCGTAGGCGGTTGTTGTCAATTCCTGTCCAAAAATTACGTAAAAGCCGTCGAAAGTTGTGAGCAGCGGTTCGTCGTATATCGTCTGTAAAATCAATGCCGAGACAATTCAAACTACCTCTGAGCTGTAAGAGGGTGACACTGTTCTCAGACAATCCTACCCCGATGTTCATCGCCACCGATTTTACGACGTTGATACGACTACCAGTGGCCATGCTACATTTCGCGATCCAATTCAGTGCGCTAGCGGTGTCGTCGCCGTTGCGGATGACAGTCACCAGGTCGTCAATGTATGCTTTACATCGGAAAGTGTGGCCTCGTAACGTCATACGTGTTAGTCGTTGGCGCAGGTCGCAGAGGAGTGGTTCCATGGCCACAGCGTAAAGTGGACAGAGGGCAGCCTTGGTTATCGATCGAGAAATGGTGAGGGGCTGCGTAGGTCGGCCGTTGACGATCACCTTGGACGTGGCGCCACGGAGTAGTCGCATGACGACAGTGACGAATGGCTGTGGGTAGCGCATATTTTGGAGGACCGCTTCCAAATAGTCGTGGTCCACTCGGTCGAAAGCTTGACTAAAATCGATTGCCGCCAGTGCACCCCGCTCTAGGCTACTTGAGGAGCTGCGTATCCAGCTTACATGAGAGATGGCATTATCGGCCAGAGAGAAATTGCAAGTTACAATTCTATGTTTAACACCTGGCGATTCCCTGTTGTCTCTGCACAATAGGTACAGTGTCCACAAATATTGATTGCGGCTTACGGCGCCCTCAAAGATATTTTCACTCTTGCACTCTACAGCAGTGAGTTAAATAAGAGGTCATACATGACGTTATGTCAAAGTTTTTCTGTACCAAGTTTCGCTGTTATGCTTTGATCGAGCACTCTGAAACAGGACACGATTTATCAGTTTTGTCATAAAATACACAACAATTCTGTTGGTGCTTTGATATTCATGTTTCTTTAAGAAAAAATGCAGTCAAGCTGAAATTATTCTGCCTCCAGTACCCTCGTTACATCACTTCTCAGTCTTACTGGACAGTGCTTTTATGCCCTTATAATGTTCACTAGAGTAGAATCTGTATATACTGCCACTGTTGCTTAATAAAGGTATTCGAAATAAGTTGAAAATTTAGAGTGTGAAAGAAACTGGATGAAAACAAAAAGAAATGGAATGAGCAGCTACAAAGAATGGATCCAGGGACACTACCAACTGAAATAAACAACTTTAAATCAAAGGGGAAAAGAGGTCCTGAGAGAGCGAGAAAAATATAGAACGGTAGCAGGGCACAAATTTCCTAACACGGACAGTGGAGAAGATGAAATTTGCTTAAATATTCACCATTTATGGAGTGAGGTGAGTTGCTGTGAAATTTCACTGTCCTAATTACTCAGTAATCCAGTGCTTGCTTTCTCACATTGGAGTCTTATCCATGCATCAGATAAGGGAAGCATCGTATACTCCCACCTTCTATTATAGATGACGGACGATTTCGACTGCATATGTATTGGCTACAGTTAACTGACACGCCCTCCTGTGGCTGCAGCGCGTAGGAGGACGTAAACATCACTTTCGGACGCCCGCTGCGATACCACGTGGCAACTTAATTCCTGCTGTGCTTGGTGCTTCATGGACGAGAAATTTTTACCCGGGTTTAGACAATACTTGCAGAGCATGATGTGTCGTTGTATAGGTATTTAGGCTATATGAGTTTCTGGCCGGTGAACACATAATGACGTAATTGTTATGTATACAACCAGTGAAACACTTTACGCGAATCTGGGGTGTAAGTGTCCACGTATATGATGTGTGTGATGGATACGCCTTTTAATTTGTAACATAACATGTACTGGAGGGTGGCAAAGTGAGTGATGTCCGAAGGCCACAACAAAAATTACAAAGGCCTTTATTTATGCTCGAAATAGGAATGGCAAAATCTTAAACCACCAGCAATCTTGTACATAGAAAGGGAATATTATTTTCTTGTTCAAACACAAATCATGTTATCATGGTTAGAGGAAGTAACGCATTGGCTCATAGGCAGCACTCCGCGCCTAGTACTCGCGGCGCTCGGGGACCACAGAACAGCTACGAGACCTGAGGATGAACTTATAACAGTCCGAAACCGGTCGTGTGAAAATAAAGTAATTTACAACTGAAGCGGTATTTTCAGCCTCTGCTATAATGCTCAGTTGCGAATGTTCTGCCAACAGGATTGTTTGCGCTACACACTTGTAAGGTGGCTACAATTTCGCACCTTACAGAAGCACTCATCTACATACTTTGCCATGATTTACAAACGGAATTAAGTATCATTTGATGGGTTGTACAACGTATGTATGAATACTGAAAGAAGACTGACATTGTCACGTACACCTCGTAAATAATTGTTAACGCTTATTGCATGAAAGGCGACAGAGTGTCTTTATTATCAAAACGGCATAATGAATGATTGTCTATACCAGTAGAGGTTGGAATGCCAGAGGAAATGAAACGGCAGGCGTAACTCAAGCCCTGGGTGGAAAAGCCCGCACAGGTGTGTTGGTCCTGCTTAACACAGGAAGCAGCCACGACGGACGGTCGAGGCACCTGAGCGCTGGAGCACAATACAGCGGCGGTCGGCCGGTGTTGTAGCGGGGCCAGAAGGATAACTGGAAATACCTTGGAAACTCAGAAAATCTTGGACTCAGCAGAGAGGAACGAGGAAGCATCGAAAATATTGCAAGCTGGGTTATCTCCGAGGGTTTTTACTCTGAGAAGCGTTCCATTCCATGTGTTCCTGATTAACGAGCATAGGTATTTCCTCGCAAACTGTCCCCGCTGGACGACAAAAAACTAAATTATGGTTGGTCAGCATTTGGAAGAATCTGTAGAGAGGGAGAATATTCCGTGGTTTCAAGAATTTGAGTCGCCTCCTGCAGTTGCGAGGGAAGGGAGCCGAGCTATGCTGGGAAGACAGCAGTGGAGAGAAAGAGGTCTTCCGTTTTGAGCACCCATGTTTGACGGTCACTCAGTATCAGCTTTTGCTGGTACAGACGGACTTGCTGTCTTTGCTTTCAGGAGGTTTTGTAGTTAGAAGGGTTAGGCACTGCACTGTTGCGCACTTATAGGATTCTGGACTTCGCCTCTGGGTAGGGAGTCGTTGAGTACGCAGCGTTCGGTGATCGAGAGCACTTCTTTTACCTATACTCACGTTGAGACGTTATCTGAACTCCATCCTTGTGGCTGGGAGTTCGCATTTCTCGTGAAGAGGAGAAGACACTATCAGATTATACTAGTCAGAGGACCGTCTTCTGCCATCCTAGTCTTTGAATGAGGTTTTCTTGTATTTTGTGTTGGTGGTGGTGGTTAGTGTTTAACGTCCCGTCGACAACGAGGTCATTAGAGACGGAGCGCAAGCTCGGGTTAGGGAAGGATTGGGAAGGAAATCGGCCGTGCCCTTTCAAAGGAACCATCTCGGCATTCGCCTGAAACGATTTAGGGAAATCACGGAAAACCTAAATCAGGATGGCCGGAGACGGGATTGAACCGTCGTCCTCCCGAATGCGAGTCCGATGAGCTAACCACTGCGCCACCTCTTGTATTTTTTTTTTTTTTTTTTTGTGCCTGGAGTTCTTCCGTCATCGCAGGCGTGTACGAGAACCATCACTCCAACGCACCGGATGCAGTACATACGGTGATATTGCTAATTGCTTCAGCGTATTTGGGCTACAAAGCTAAACAGCTGTGATCACGTAAATTTTATTTCCACTGAGGTTGCACACCACTGTAGATCATCTATGAAAGTAGTGTCTTCTCGTGTTTGGTACGTAGATGATGTCAGTCATTTCGCGTTATTTATATTAGATGCCGTAGCCATAAAAAGGGGCAGATCTGGGCATTTGACCAATCATATTAGTTAGGAAATCCATTTGTATTTTTTTATGTTCACTGGACATTGATGTATAAACATTTGTAATATATAAACGGACTTTAATACTCAATAAAAGTATAAGCAGAAACAGCATTTATCATTTGTAGTTACTAGTTCCCTTAATCATTCATTTATGTTAATGTTCTAATTTATATGCTAAAGAACATGAAGGAGGAGATAATATCACCATTAAGATATCCTAAGATCTGCTTTAGGGGGTAGTGAGACAGGGCCAAATCTTCATTTTCGTTGTGCGCGTTCATTTTACACCTGCCTGGAGTAGCATCTTGGACATTCACCACAGAAAATAAAAACATGCCCCATACCATTTGTTTTCATGATTGTTGTCTACTTAACATACACTATAAAATGCCCACATTTATATCTATTCTAGGTGCTACAGTCAGGAACCGCGCGACCGCTACGGTCGCAGATTAGAATCCTGCCTCGGGCATGGATGTGTGTGATGTCCTTAGGTTAGTTAGGTTTAAGTAGTTCTAAGTTCTATAGGACTGATGACCTCTGCAGTTAAGTCCCATAGTGCTCAGAGCCATTTGAACCATTTATATCTATTTCGTCAAATTACAGAAACATCTCTAAATACACAAATATTGAAGCGACAAATTCTTTTAAGTATATCTCATTTTGCCTATAACTGCGCATTGGTTTGTCCCCAACTAATTTTCATAATGAGTCTTTGTGGGTAACAGATGAAAGTAACATAGCAAGAATCTCTGTTACCGTAACACTGTGTAGTAACGTCCTTTTCAGACACATTAAATAGTTCATACACTTTTTTTTTTTTTTTTTTTTGTCTGTCGGAGTGGTCAAGATACTGGGCTGTTCTGTATACAAATATTTTACAAGTGACTGGTTGCAGCTGTTTGTAGATGTAATCCACTCGAAAACGCCGGCCGGAGTGGCCGTGCGGTTCTGGGCGCTACAGTCTGGAACCGAGCGACCGCTACGGTCGCATGTTCGAATCCTGCCTCGGGCATGGATGTGTGTGATGTCCTTAGGTTAGTTAGGTTTAATTAGTTCTAAGTTCTAGGCGACTGATGACCTCAGCAGTTAAGTCGCATAGTGCTCAGAGCCATTTGGGCCACTCGAAAACTTAGTTTTCGTTCAAAATGGTTCAAATGGCTCTGAGCACTATGGGACTTAACACCTCAGGTCATCAGTCCCCTAGAACTTAGAACTACTTAAACCTAACCAACCCAAGGACATCACACATATCCATGCCCGAGGCAGGATTCGAACCTGCGACCGTAGCGGTCGCGCGGTTCCAGACTGAAGCGCCTAGAACCGTTCGGCCACTCCGGCCGGCTCAGTTTTCGTAATAAAATACTATTCGCAGGGAGACAGACCTTAAAAATCCTACCTGGTTTTCTCCGAGCGGGGACCAATCGGGACAAGAGATTGATTCCCAGACTGACCGTGCAGTCTGTTGTGGATCAAACGGCGGCGCCGAACCGGAAGCGCCGGTGCCTGTACCAGGAGGAGCGAGATATGGAGGGTCGCTCTACCTGCGGAGTGTTGGGGACACGAAGAGATCCCGCGAAGCGATACGCCGGCCGACTCTGGCTGCGAGGCTGCCGGCCAGATTAGTCGCCGGCGGGCATCACAGGCCTGTGGGGGACGAGCAGAGCGGGGCAAAACATCGGGGAACACAACAGGCCGCCCCGTGTAGTCGGCGCGATCGCTATCGGCCGAGCTCCTGCCGCTCACCTGCGTCTCATTACTGCCACGCAATTACGCTACGCCTTCTGCAGCATGGCTTACGTCACTCGCCTGCCCTAGAGTCTTCCGAAAGACGACCCTACTAACCTTCAGCTTCGATATATTGCAAATAGCGAAAGCTAATCTTACTGGGGTTGTAGAAAAATATCCGCTACCAGTCACAATAAAAGGTTGTTTACTCGTCACACGACCGGTTTCGGGCTTGCGCCCATCTTCAGGTCTTGATACATTCATTTACATGTTTGTACTGTTGGAGATCACTGTATAAATACAAAAAAATTATTTGCTGGTGACTACACAAATACAAGTGGAACAATTGTAGGTGGTAAGGCAGCATTTGACGAAAATATATCCGTACTTACAAAAAGATGAAGCACCATTTTCACAGTTATGCTATGATGATAGTTTTGCCACTTAGTTACACACTTACGGTCAACTTCACGTCCACATCATAATAGTGTAATATGGAGCTATACCTGTTACATGGACGTGAAATTTACCACAAGTGTGTAACTATGTGGCAAAACTATCATCACAGCATAACTGTAATAATGGTGCTTCATCTTTTTGTAAGTACAGATATATTTTCGTCAAATGCTGCCTTACCACTTACAATTGTCCCACTTGTATTTGTGTAGTCCCCAGCAAATGGTTCAAATGGCTCTGAGCACTATGGGACTCAACTGCTGAGGTCATTAGTCCCCTAGAACATAGAACTAGTTAAACCTAACTAACCTAAGGACATCACAAACATCCATGCCCGAGGCAGGATTCGAACCTGCGACCGTAGCGGTCTTGCGGTGCCAGACTGCAGCGCCTTTAACCGCACGGCCACTTCGGCCGGCGTCACCAGCAAATAATTTTTTTTGTATTTATACAGTGATCTCCAACAGTACAAACATGTAAATGAATGTATAAACACCTGAAGATGGGCGCAAGCCCGAAACCGGTCGTGTGACGAATAAACAACCTTTTATTGTGACTGGTAGCGGATATTTTTCTACAACCCCATAAAGGAACAGTCACGGAGTACGACAGAATCCACTATGGATAAAATTCATCTTATCTTACTGGTTTCCCTACTCACCTCTCGCTTCTCGACGATATCAGTAACAAAAAGTTGCAATCATTCACAGGAACGCAAACAAGGAAGGAAAACATCTTCAGTTACCTCTATTCTTCGCAAGCCGCCTTAAGGTGTGTGGCAGCGGGTACTTCCGCTACCATTATCACTCCCCCTCTCTCCCCCTCCCTCCACCTACTTCCTCATGAATGGTGCTCTCTATCTTCGTTATTAGAAATTCAACAGTGAGCCTCCCTTCTGGCTTCTGCCACTGGACTTTGATGAACATTTACACGAAGCGCTTGCTCTTACTAAGCGAACCTACGACGAAACGCCCCGCTCTGCTTGTGACCTTCCCTATCTTCTCTCCCAGTTCTACCTGGTAAGGGTTCAAACTAATGGACTACACTTCAGAATCGGTCGAAAGAGTGTTTCACAAGCCATTTCTTTCATGACAGAACTACATCTACATCTACATCTACATGGATACTCTGCAAATCACATTTAAGTGCCTGGCAGAGGGTTCATCGAACCACCTTCACAATTCTCTATTATTCCAATCTCGTATAGCGCACGGGAAGAACGAACACCTATATCTTTCAGTACAAGCTCTAATTTCCCTTATTTTATCATGGTGATCGTTCCTCCCTATGTAAGTCGGTGTCAACCTAATATTTTCGCATTCGGAGGAGAAAGCTGGTGATTGGAATTTCGTAAGAAGATTCCGTCGCAACGAAAAACGCCTTTCTTTTAATGATGTCCATCCCAAACCCTGTATCATTTCTGTGACACTCTCTCCCATATTTCCCGCTAATACAAAACGTGCTGCCTTTCTTTGAACTTTTTCGATGTACTCAGTCAGTCATATCTGGTAAGGATCCCACACCGCGCAACAGTATTCTAAAAGAGGATGGACAATCGTAGTGTACGCAGTCTCCTTAGTAGGTCTGTTACATTTTATAAGTGTCCTGCCAGTGAAACGCAGTCTTTGGTTAGCCTTCAAAAAAATGGCTCTGAGCACTATGGGACTCAACTGCTGAGGTCATTAGTCCCCTAGAACTTAGAACTAGTTAAACCTAACTAACCTAAGGACATCACAAACATCCATGCCCGAGGCAGGATTCGAACCTGCGGCCGTAGCGGTCTTGCGGTTCCAGACTGCAGCGCCTTTAACCGCACGGCCACTTCGGCCGGCGGTTAGCCTTCCCCACAACATTTTCTATGTGTTCCTTCCAATTTAAATTGTTCGTAATTGTAATACCTAGGTATTAAGTTGAATTTACGGCTTTTAGATTAGACCGATTTATCGTGTAACCGAAGTTTAACGCGTTCCTTTTAGCACTCGAGTCGATCACCTCACATTTTTCGTTATTTAAGGTCAACTGTCACTTTTCGCACCATTCCGATATTTCTTCTAAATCGTTTTGCAGTTTGTTTTGATCTTCTGATGACTTTACTAGTCGATAAACGACAGCGTCATCTGCAAACAACCGAAGACGGCTGCTCAGATTGTCTCCCAAATCGTTTATATAGATAAGGAACAGCAAAGGGCCTATACTACCCTGGGGAACGACAGGAACCACTTCTGTTTTACTCGATGACTTTCCGTTAATTACAATGTACATTTCGTAATTATTCATCTGTTTGTTATAAAATAACAATTTTTCCGCCAATCCCGATTTGCCTTCATTTATTTTCCGCACGACATGTTTCGGGAACTGCTTCCCATTAACAAGCGTATTTTTCGTGCAATATGGCGTTTTAGGTGAGCTGTTAGCTACGTGTGCGTTGCAGTGCTACTTTGGTGACTTTACTGTATAAAGGCGCAATTTTGTAACTGTTTACATTGCACAAAGTTATAGACCGTTTAGTAGCCACGTTTTGGCGTATTGCTTATTGGGTTCCCTGTAGTAATCTTCGATCAAAGATAGTTAAACGATTTTTCTGACGTTTCGCCTGCATTATATACAAGCAGTGTCAAAGGTTCACCTACCACCAACTACCAGCAACTTCCGTATAAGGTTACACTTTACACAAATACCTTCACAGAAGGCTTCGAAACACTTAAATTTATATTCGATGTTACTCAGTTTCTCTACTGCCAGTCTCCATCTTGTATCCGTCCTACTTCTACCATCGTTAGTTATTTTACTGTCCAAATAGCAAATCTCATCTACCACTTTAAATGTCTTCTTTCCTAATCTAATGCCCTCCACATCACGTGATGTAATTCGACTCCATTCCATTCATCTTGTTCCACTTTTGTTTCTGTGGATCTTGTAAGGTCTTTTCAAAACGCAATCTATTCCGTTCCAATGCTCTCCCAAGCTCTCTGACAAATTGCAACGTCATGGGCAAATTTCCAATCTTCTTACTTCTTCTCTCTGAATTTTAACTCCCTTTTAAGCTGCTCCTTGATTCCTTTATAATACTGGAAAGAGGCAACAAAAATGTCATACAACCATCTCAACTACAGCGTCAGTTTCATGCCTTCGACTCTTGTAGCTGAAGTTCACTTTCTGTGCACGGTGTAGATACTTTTCCGCTCCCTGTATTTAAACCATTCTACTTTCAGAATTTCAGAGAGTTTGTTCCAGTCCACATTGTCAAAATTTGTCTTTAAATATCCAGATGTTACGAATGCTGGTTTTCCCACTATACGTCTGTCTTCTAAGATATGTGGTAGAGGCAAAATGGCTTCGCATGTTCCCGAGTTTCTCGGGAAGTCTAAGTGATCTTCAGTGAGGTCAGCTTTTACCTATTTTGAAATTATTGTAAATAATTCGTATCAGTATTTTGCACCCATGACTTTTTCAAATAATATTTCGGTCATGTTTACACTTACCAGCAACCGCATTCTTGGAAGAGGAATTATTACATTCTTCTTGAACTCTGAGAGTATTTCGCGTGTCTCACATATCTTGCAAATCGGGAGGAACAGTTTTGTCATTGTAGGAATTTGACACTGATAAAACTTAGGGACTGTAAGTACAAAACTTTGGAAAATCTACTTTGTTCAACAATTTGCGGCTCCATGACTGCCACTTATATCTACCAATGAAGGAAACGTTTTAAGCTATGTGCCCCAAAATGTATTTTTAAACTAACGATGGCAAAAGAATTTATATATAATCACGTTCCGAAATATTTAATAACATTTATGTTACACTGTATCACCACAGTAAGAATCAAAATATATGTTATCATTTACTGAGTATGCTTCGAAAGTAGAAGAACTAAAACGAGACCGGTATTCGAAACCGGAGCCGGCCGCAGTGACCGAGCGGTTCTAGGCGCTTCAGTCGGGAACTGCTCGACCGCTACGATCCCAGGTTCGAATCCTGCCTCGGCCATGGATGTGTGTGATGTCCTTAGGTTAGTTAGGTTTAAGTAGTTCTAAGTTCTAGGGTACTGATGACCTCAGATGTTAAGTCTCATAGTGCTCAGAGACATTTGAACCATTTTTTTCGAATCCGGAGCCTTGCCTTTAGTGTGCAATGATCTTACCAACTGAGCTATCGAGCCATGACTCACTATCCGTCCTCACAGCTCTGCGCCCTCTGGTACGTGTCTTCTACATGCAAAACCCCACAGACGTTACTCTGCCTACTTTCATGGACTAACACTTCTGGAAGAAAGATTATCGTGGAGAAATAGCTCAGTCTCTGCCTTAGGAATTGCAATTATTAGCAGAAAGAATATTTCACTTTGCAGCAGAATTTGTGATCTTTTGAAACTTTCTGGCAGATTAAATCGGGAAAACTTCGGTTTCGTGTCCCGATCCGACCCACAGTTTTAATGTGCCAGGAAGTTTCAAAGTCCATTTAGTTGCAAACACAGACCTTATTCTCGAAGAAGGTAGGGACTAATGGCGAATTTTGAGCTAAAGGACGACAGAAGCTAAACAAAATGATGGTTTTAGTTCCAGTGAAGACATTATGTTAGCTGTGGATAATATCATCTAAAGTTTTGAGAATCGAATGTCAAGAATCAGAACTACGCACTGAACAAATTGTGGACAAAGCCAATTGACGTAAGGAAATACAAATAAAACTAAATACTAAAACTATGAATTTCCATTGCTTGGTCACGCACCATTTGCGAATGGAAACGGAAGGGGAGGAAATGTTAGTCGTACACGAAGTAACCTTCGCCACACACCAGTAAGGTTGTCCTCGTGGAGCATGCGAGGCGTAGCTTACGTCGCGGTTGCTGCAGGCTTAGAAACGAGCTGGTATGTCACACGGAATGTGATCCTCATCATGATCTGCGGCCACAGCTCTCTCGAACAGGTGGCCGGCTGTATCTGGCTCGCAAATCACACACTTCGTTTTCGAAAATTGACGGGCGTACAAGTTATTACGTTACTCCTGTTAACAAGAACATTTCCTTCCTCGTTCATGTGCTATCTATGTTATTGTGTGTGTAATATACATAAATAAAAGCATCAAAATCCTTGAGCATGATACAAAGCAAAAAGAGAAGTTCCATGTCCAGTCAGTAAGTTCAAATGGTTCAAATGGCTCTGAGCACTATGGGACTTAACTGCCGAGGTCATCAGTCCCCTAGAACTTAGAACTACTTAAACCTAACCAATCAAAGGACATCACACACATCCATGCCCGAGGCAGGATTCGAACCTGCGACAGTAGCGGTCGCGCGGTTCCTGACTGTAGCGCCTAGAACCGCTTGGCCACTCCGGCCGGCCCAGTCAGTAAGGACACCGTCATTATAAACTTCCGTTACAAATAGTGCGTTACACATTTACAGTTGTCTTTAACATACGGTAAGAATTGCTTCAGTACTCTCACTTTTTAGTAAGAACGTAATATCTTTCCTTTTTACATCACTGCTTTTACTCAGTAGCAGAATTTTTAGAACATGTGAAATACAACACTTGAAACGAGATATTGCTAAATATCCTACACGTAATGCAACCTTTCTTCTTCGATGAAGCCCAAAAATCATTTATTACTGCCACATTAGGTTAAATATTCTGTGCTTCATGTAAGAGTGAGGCTGTAAGTGAATATGTGTGTTTCATGTGTGTGTGTGTGTGTGTGTGTGTGTGTGTGTGTGTGTGTGTATGTGTGTGTGTTCGTGTGGGGGCGCGGATATGTATCCCACAATCTGGAAAAATGTTTGGATGTACGTGCTTAACTGCCATCGAATCATTTAGTGATGAAGAAAGCAACATTGCAATTCATTGGTGCATACTCTCTGGCATGTTTACAAGATCGAATAAACACTTGAGAGTGATTGCTATTACGAATACGTAACATCGATTACCGGTATTATATTATTTATAATGACGGTGTCCTTACCGACTGGGCCGGCCGGAGTGGCCAAGCGGTTCTAGGCGCTACAGTCAGGAACCGCGCGATCGCTATTGTCGCAGGTTCGAATCCTGCCTCGGGCATGGATGTGTGTGATGTCCTTTGATTGGTTAGGTTTAAGTAGTTCTAAGTTCTAGGGGACTGATGACCTCGGCAGTTAAGTATTATAGAACATATTTCTATGTAATTAATAACAAACTCCCAGAACTGTTTAGAAAAGGACAAAGTGCAAATAAAATTGCTAATAACATGATGAGAATCAACTTCGTCTGAACTTATAACTCTGCACCTCTACCCACTACAGTACCGTTCTTTTTTTATAATTTTTTTTACTTACAGTGATCTGGTATTGTGAGTATCGAAGTCTATAATGTTACTCTGTACTGAACGATTTCACCACCAGTATGTCATTAACTGACATTAATCATAACAATTCGCACCATGAACGAGACGTGTTCGATATATCTCGAATGTGCTGTTGCCTTGAAATGACACAATTACGTAACACGCAAGTTACAGCATTCATAGGACGTAAATTATTAAAGAAAATCCACCAAATATGGGCTTCAGTTACAACTGACGTAATTCGATACGCCATCACCCAAATTCTGTGTATGACGTAGAAACTAATTTGGCATTTCACTGGCCACATAGCCCCACGAGGCAAAAATTTGACTTGTGTTATTCAGTCATTCATGCTTTGCAATGCTGTGAAAAGAGAAATTGCACATTGTGAGATCACACACATGTGAACAACATTTTACAGTACTGTGTGCTGCGTACAGTAGAGGAACAGTTCGCAGAAAATGATTGCTGGTATCAGCATGACAAAGCACCCAGTTACAAAGCAGTATGTGTGAGGCAATAATATGTGGGAAATAACATTCTTGAAATGGATTGGCCCGTCCTTAGTCCCGACCTGAAGCCAGTGAAACATCTTTGGTTTGCGTCAGAATGTCGATTTTGCTCCAGGTCCTAATGTACAAAACCACAAGCTTCTCCAGCTCCTATTTATATGAAATAGAAGGTGCGGAAAGAACGGATAAGGTGGTTGGGGAACACCTGACATCGAGCCGCACCGGACATTGTGATAATGCAATGGAGAATGTCAAAAATCTGTGGCAGACAGGAACTCCAATCCGGATGCGCCGCTTCTCAAGAACGGTTCCCCTAAGAGCTTCGGCCATCCGTGCACGCTTCTGTCTGGCTGGAATTACCAACTAATCGCCCGCTGCAACGCAGCTGTTGGGAATTGCCTCTCGAGGAATAATGGGCTGCCATTCCTTTATAGACATTCAGACACCTTACTGATAGTGTCCCCAACAATCAGTCAGTAAGTCGAAGGGTGGACATATTCCATGTTATCGTCCACTAAAAGGTGCCCGGACTCATTTGATCAGACAGTACAGATGTAGATGAAGAAGAGAAATTAGAAAAGCTTCGCAACTCAGTAAAAGGTGACCAGAAGTGTAGTGAAAGTGTATCACTTGATGGCATGTAGATATTACGCGGAAAGTTAAGAACTCGGTGCCCCAAGTTTCGTCAAGGGGCCCCTGTGGAGCAGGAGGCAGCCTGCGTCCCTTGTCCAACACTCGCGCCCAGCGGCTGGACGACCGGAAGGCAGGCGCTGTCTGCAGAGGCAGCCGCCTTCCGCCCCGGAGGCAGCGGCGGTGGCGGTGGCGGTGGCGCCGGAGTTTGCGCAGCTAATCGAGCACGAAATGGACGCGACGCCGGTGCGAGGCCCTCATCCCATCCCCAGGGGCCGGGCGGCGGGCCGCGGGCGGCCACAAAAACTGCGCGCCTCTTCCTGCCCCTAATAGACGGCCATTACTACCAGCCCGGCCCGGCTTTACACTCACCAAACAAATTGCCGTTTCAGGTAATAGGCCCGTGTTTATCTGGACGGGCGCCGGACCTGACCAGGCGCCGTCCGGCTTCTGATGGTGGAAACGCTAACCACCGTTCTTTCGTTTGTAAGTCTGCACTAACTCTTATCTCGTCAGCTTCTGTATTTTTCGATACTAGCTTACCATCACTTTGAAATCGAACGACACTGAATGAATTGTCCGTAGCTCGTGGTCTTGCGGTAGCGTTCTCGCTTCCCGCGCGGGGTCCCTGATTCGATTCCCGGCCGGGTCAGGAATTTTCTCTGCCTCGAGATGACTGGGTGTTGCGTGTCTTTCATCATCATCACTGACTCGCAAGTCGCCGACGTGGCGTCAGCTAAAAAGCACCGGCAATTTCGGCGGCCGAACACCCTGCATGGGGTCTCCCGGCCAACATTGCCGTACGATCATTGAAAAGTGTTACACCATGAACACCTTGAACGTACACTACTAAACAAGGTTGGTGCATTAGTTCGTAGCGTTTTTCTGTAAGTTGCAAACGTAACAGCGACTTTAGTCATCATTAATACACTGCTGGCCATTAAAATTGCTACACCACGAAGATGACGTGCTACAGACGCGAAATTTAGCCGACAGGAATAAGATGCTGTAATATGCAAATGATTAGCTTTTTAGAGCATTCACAAAAGGTTGGCGCCGGTGGCGATACCTACAACGTGCTGACATGAGGAAAGTTTCCAACCGATTTCTCATAAACAAACAGCAGTTGACCGGCGTTATCTGGTGAACCGTTGTTGTGATGCCTTATGTAAGGAGGAGAAATGCGTACCATCACGTTTCCGACTTTGATAAAGGTCGGATTGTAGCCCATCGCGATTGCGGTTTATCGTATCGTGGCATTGCTGCTCGCGTTGGTCGAGATCCAATGATCGTTAGCAGAATATGGAATCGGTGGGTTCAGGGGGTGTAATACGGAACGCCGTGCTGGATCCCAACGGCCTCGTATCACTAGCAGTCGAGATGACAGGCATCTTATCCGCATGGCTGTAACGGATCGTGCAACCACGTCTCGATCCCTGAGTCAACAGATGGGGACGTTTGCAAGACGACAACCATCTGCACGAACTGTTCGACGACGTCTGCAGCAGCATGGACTATCAGTTCGAAGACCATGGCTGCGGTTACCCTTGACGCTGCATCACAGACAGGAGCTCCTGCAATGGTGTACTCAACAACGAACCTGGGGGAAAACGCAATTTTTTTGGAGGAAACTAGGTTGCGTTTACAGCATCATGATGGTCGCATCCGTGTTTGGCGACACTGCGGTGAACGCACATTGAAAGCCTGTATTCGTCATCGCCATACTGGGGTATCAACAGACGTGATGGTATGGGGTGCCATTGGTTACACGTCTCGGTCACCTCTTGTTCGCATTGAAGGCACTTTGAACAGTGGACGTTACATTTCAGATGTATTACGACCGGTGGCTCTACCCTTCATTCGATCCTTGCGAAACGCTACATTTCAGCAGGATAATGCACTACCGCATGTTGCAGGTCCCGTACGGACCTTTCTGGATACAGATGGTTCAAATGGCTCTGAGCACTATGGGACTCAACTGCTGAGGTCATTAGTCCCCTAGAACTTAGAACTAGTTAAACCTAACTAACCTAAGGACATCACAAATATCCATGCCCGAGGCAGGATTCGAACCTGCGACCGTAGCGGTCTTGCAGTTCCAGACTGCAGCGCCTTTAACCGCACGGCCACTTCGGCCGGCCTCTGGATACAGAAAATGTTCGACTGCTGCCCTGGCCAGCACATTCTCCAAACCTCCAACCAGCTGAAAACGTCTGGTCAATGGTGGCCGAGCAACTTGCTCGTGACAATACTCCAGTCACTACTCTTGATGAAGTGTGGTATCGTGTTGAAGCTGCATGGGCGTCTGTACCTGTACACGCCATCCAAGCTCTGTTTGACTCAGTGCCCAGGCGTATCAAGGCCGTTATTACGGCCAGAGGTGGTTGTTCTGGGTACTGATTTCTCAGGATCTATGGACCCAAATTGCGTGAACATGTAATTACATGTCAGTTCTAGTATAATATATTTGTCCAATGAATACCCGTTTATCATCTGCATTTCTTCTTGGTGTAGGAATTTTAATGGCCAGTAGTGTATATTCTCCTTCACTGCTTGCAAGTCTGCCAAAGCTCGGGACACCTCTCGATTCCGCGACTAAAGAAGTGACGTGCTTTTGAGGAGGAGAGCTCGTTAGAGCCATGTTCGGAGCCCATTTTCATCCGCAAACGAAGACCCTTGAAAGTTGTTCCACAGAGAGCGGAAAAGATGAAAATCTGAGGGCACACAATGATATGTAGAAGATGGGTGCGGAAAACTCCCCAACCTACCTCCTGTTCAGTGTTGTCAGTCTAACAGAATGCGAGCGGGTGTTAACGTGGTGTAGCATCACTTCATGTAGTCTTGCTGGTCTTGGATCTGGGACTGCGTCTGCAAGACGTCTCAGTTGTTGACAATAAATGTCACAAGTGTTGATTACGCCTGAGGGAAGCAGTTCGTAGTACACCACACCTTCGCTGTTCCACCAGAGGCGTAACATTATCTTTTTTGGATGGGCACAGGCCTTTGTACGGGGAGTTGCTGCTTTGTAGGGCTCAACTATTTCCTTGTTCTACTTAATTTAACATAAAGACACCGTTTCTCATCACCCGTAACGGTAAAAGAGGACCATTTTCTTGCCACTGTCTGTCCAATGGCATTATCGAGCGGGGTAGCGTAGTGGTTAGCACACTGGACTCCCATTCGGGAGGACAAAGGTTCAAACGCGAGTCCGGCCATCCTCATTTAGGTTATCTGTGATTTTTCTAAATTGTTTAAGGCAAATGCTGGGATGATTCGTTCGAAAGGGCAAGGCCGCTTTCCTTCTCCATCCTTTCCTAATCAGAGTTTGTGCTCCGTCTCTAATGACCTCGTTATCGACGGGTCGTTAAACACTCATCTCCTCCTCCTCAAATGACATTATCCCATGTACGAGGGCTATCCACAAAGTACATTACATTTTGGAATTAAAAATAAATAAAGTATTGGAATTTTTTTTATTGTATACAGATGAAGGCCACACTTCAATACTACTTTTCTACATAGTTGCCATTTAAATTAAGGAACCTATCGTATCGATGGACGAACTTGGAAATTCCTTCGTCGTAAAATTCGGCCGCCTGCGCCTTCAACCATGCGGTTACCTCCTCTTGAAGCTGTGCGTCGTCATCAAAACGCTGCATAGCCAACCACTTCTTCATTGCTGGGAATAAGTGGAAGTCGCTCGGTGCCAGGGCGGGACTGTACGGCGGATGAGGAAACAATTCCCACTTAAAAGATTCGAGAACTTCACGAGTGGCATTTGCCGTGTGGGCCCGGGCGTTGTCGTGAATCAACAAGATCTTTGAGCCCAACTTTCCACTGCGCTTGTTTTGTATTGCTCTACTGAGGTTGTGCAGAGTTTGGCAATACCTTTGAGAGTTTATTGTAGTGCCTCTTTCCAGGAAATCCACAAAAATCGTATTTCTACCGGGTCACTGATTAACCACGTGGTTGAAGGCGCAGGCGGCCGAATTTTACGACGAAGGAATTTCCAAGCTCGTCCATCGCTACGATAAGTGCCTTAATTTAAATGGCAACTATCTAGAAAAGTAGTATTGAAGTGTGGCTTTCATCTGTATATAATAAAAAAATTCCAATTCTTTATTTATTTTTAATTCCAAAACGTAATGTACTTTGTGGATAGCCCTCGTACGACGCAAATGTTCCTGGCTGTCTCCGCTACTGTCACCCCTCTATTGCACTCAAACAAAAGAGTATGTTGGGAATGTTCCGAATATTTATTTGGCACCCTATTTTCTAGTGCCCACAGTTTCAGTTACTGTCTCAAGATGACAAAATGACAATATGTAAACTCAAACAGCAACAGTGAACTACAAATAAAAACTGACAATCGATAAATAAACCCATAGCAACCGGAAAACCAATTTGGAAACAAAAGTGCTACGAACTTAAGCACCAACTTAATTATACTTCAGTATCTCCATATGTCTGAGTGGTATCTTCATTAAAACTTCATTCTTTTGTGAGTTTAGTTTCAGTACAGAAGAATAGCTTTTCCTCCAAGCGATAGATGGTGTGAGTACTGGCGATTACTGGGAGTGTCTAACGTTGGTGGTACTGGAACTTTTGAGGTGGGGGCCGCAACACAGTGCATCCAGAGGATGTGCAAGTGCAGTTTATCACTATGTTTCGGACTTTGAGGAAGGTAGATCCATTGGCTTGAGAGACGTGGCAGCACGAGACAGACAGATCACAAAGGCAGTTGCCTGTAGAGAAATGACTTCAGAGCGGGTGGACAGACTGAGGACAACAGTGTGCATCGAACAATAGGTACAGTTTCTTCCGCAAACGAGGAGATAGTAGGACTGGGCGACTGACTGACAAGCAGGCCGACAGCAACAGCTGAAATGGGAGCAGTGGTTACGTGCAGAGAGTCACCACGAACCGTAAGGAACAGATAATTGGAAGCTGAGTTGAGATCTCGACTTCCTCTGCGTGGTTTACCATGGACACTCCACAATAGAGGTCTGCATGGTGTGGGCCACAGTGAATTGTAATGTTGATTGCCGTTCTGCTGTGGTCAGCGATGAGTCTTGCGTCTCTTTTTAGGGGGTCAGATCGACGGCAATATGTCCAGAGAGCGACTGGAAGAAGTTTCACGGAACACATATTTTTCCAGTTGTTGGAATAATGATGTAGGTAGGTACTGGATATAACTGAAGGAATGATCTGATAATTACTCAAGCGAGGCTGAATGCTCGCCAGTATGTGCCATGAATGGTAAATGCTATTCAGATACTCTTCATAATTAGGGTACCAAATGGCTTATTCCACAAGGCTAATAAAAGTCCCTGTTCAGCCCTTCACACCACACATGTGCTGAACAATGTGCACCTCCTTGACTGGCTTGACCAGTGCGCTGGTTGCTCGCACATACATCACGTTTGGGATGTGACAGGAGGGTACATGCTTTCACACCAGCCTCCAAACTGCAATGTTTGTGAACTAACACATTATGTGTTTCAGATATGGCACAAAATCCTCCAAGATGACATTCTGGGGCAGTCTGCTTTCATGCCAGAATAAATACAATATATATTAATGCCCGTTGGGGTCACACCTCACCCTGGAATTCATAATGGACTTCTGGACTTCAGTTCCGAATGGAATGAGATTTTAATCATTTAATACCCGTTATGTGATGATTACTGCGTTATAGTCGACAATCGAAATTAAAAGCAAGAGGTCAACAACTGCAAAGGTGCTGCAAGCCAGTTGTAATGGTTCTTTATTTACGTGACCATTACGGCACTCCAACCCCAGTTCTCGATACCAGTAATATCGTACTACTTTCCTGCGAAGTAACAGACATATTTTTGTGACAGTATTCACATTTGGTTTTATTAATGTATAGCACTCCGATATATCGATATATTACAGTGATATGGTTCTTGTGTGTATTCATTTCTGTGAGACTGTCATAATCTTTGACTTACTTGTAACCGTTTTGGCGCGAATGCGCACACAGCAGTCTTTGTTACACTTTGCAGAAGTTAAGCTGTTATTTCGCTTTGTAAAAGAACAGTCTTGTGTTTGGATAAAGTGGAAATTAAATGTATGAATATTGATACAAAACTGTTTTGTTGATGATGTGACAATTAAGAAGAAGTATATGTGAATTTACAAGAAGGTTAATAATCATGTGGATCGTGAACACCAAGTCAAAAATTATTTCTACCATACCATTGTTCTGATCTGGGATTGTTTGATCATTAAGAATTTCCTGAAAAACGCATTTGTTAGGTCTTCAAATATTGCTAAAATACAGATCTGGACCTTCTAGCAGTCAAAGTGGAATCACCCTACAATCAACAAGATGAGCCATAAAAAGTTCGACGAAATCTACGTCGGAATCCATTTAAGACAAGTGCCAAAATTAATGACTTATTTACAGTGACTTCATTATTTCAATTCTGACGATACCATCCACAGTCAATAACTTTGTTGTTGCCCGATAAAGCGAACATATGCTGCGTGAGCAACATTATTTATCTGATTTCTAACCTACTTTGCAAGTGGTGGTATTAGACCTTGCAGCGTCTAGAGTGGGGTCAACCCGAGTGGCCCTCGGGACACGCCCTTCAGAGTTTCCAGGCGCCATCATCGCACAGCCCTTTGAAAAGAACGGCCACAGGAGATACGCAGTTTCAATATACTGGTAGTCTCTTTGCTACGACAGTGTCTCCGACATTACAGTTTGCATAATGTGTTATTAGTTAGTTACCGCTGTCAAGTTAGTTCAGAGTAGGCTACTGTTGTCAGGATGACGAGTAGAATAGCTGTTGTACACCAAGCCCACAGGCATTATTAACGCTAACTACACTACTGTAATTTACAGTGCTGTCATCAAAGTTTACAGATTATGAACCGTGTGCCTATTCATCTGCAACAGTAGGATAGTCTTGTTAAATTACCGTTGCCTATCAGCACATTTGATGTTTAACTTCATCGTTCTTGAAACAATTCAGCCATCAAGTAACAAACAAACACACACTATTGTAAACTGCCACAGCGAGGGAAATCCATGCAAGTTAGGTTGACCTTTAATTAATGAAGTATTTGTACTTGAAAAGAGTTAATTTCAACTGACCCTTTTTCTGTATCTTGTACACAATAGTGGTGCCAAGGTTCGACATGCCCTTTGTTCATCATAGTAGTGTCACTCCAATCTCCTATCTTTTTCAACTTTAATTTTTTGTGTTAGTTATGAAACTGCATACACATATTTATTCTTGCTCAAGTGTCGTAGGTGTCATTAATACACGTTGTTCAGTTACAAGGACAGCATATCGAACAACTGGTGGAAGCCTTGCAAGGCAGGTTATCACCACAACCTAAAGAGAAGGATGCAGCACACTCCTGTGATGACACACAAAGAGTGCCAGGGTTGGCAAGGTGCTGTGCTGACAGAATCGAGCTGCATGCCCTGTAACTTTTCTCAAAGGAATTTATAGAATCTGGGATCCCTGTCGGGTAGGATTGATAGAAGAGATTGAGAAGAGCCCACGAAGAGTGGCTCGTTTCGTCACGGAATCCTTAAGCTGGCGAGAGAGCGTTACGGAGATGCTAAAGAAACTCCACTGGCAAACGTTACAAGACAGGCGTTGTGCATCACGGAGAGAGTTATTATTGAAATTTCGGGACAGCACTTTTCAGGTGGAGTCGGACAACATATTACTTCCCTACACATACATCTCGCGTATTGACCACGAGCATAAAATTCGAGCAATTAGAGCCATTACAGAGGCATACCGACTATCACTATTCGCCAATGCAACAGGGTTGGAGGTATCGGATAGTGATACCGAAAGTACCCTCCACCACACACTATTAGGCGGCTTACGGAGTATGATGTAGATGAAGATTTCCTTCTCGCATGAAACTAAACGTGGTACATACATTCCATTATCTCAGGATTTGAGACAGTAGACCTCTTTCTACGTCTCAAGAAAAATTGCATGCATTAGCTAAATTTCAGATGCAGCAATTTATGATGTACGAGGTTTGCCCAGAAAGTAAAGCACCGCGGTTTTTTTCTTTTTCGTACACATACGAAAGACTGGTGTTTTATCTATACACCCTATTTTCCAACGTAATGTCCATCCAGTTCTCGGGCCTTTCTCCATCACGAAACGGTGCGAATTTTCCTGGTGGCGGAGCCAGTGCTTCACTGTATGAGTCACCTTCTCAAAATGTCTTCCACGAATGGCATCCTTTAATGGCCCAATCAAGTGTAAGTCCGAGGGGGTTAGGTCAGGGTGCTAGGGTGGAAGGGGTAACATTGTCTAACCCTGTTTTGCGATGTGTTCAGCAGTCGTCAGACTTGTGTGGGGCCGAACGGTATCGTGTTGCAGCAAAACATGTCCTGGGTTGCTGTGGTGCCGAAGTCGCCAGAAGCACGTACTGAGTTTTTTTTTTATGTGTTGACATATGCTTCTGAATTAATGGTACCGCCTCTTGGCATCACATCAGTGAGAATCACACCATTACCGTCCCAGAGCGCGGTGATCATAACCTTACCGGCGGAAGCAGTTCCTTTGAATTTTTTATGTGGGGAGTGGGAATAGTACCCTTCCATCGACTGTCGTTCTGTTTCGGGCTGGAAATGGTGAGGCCAGGTTTCATCACTTATCACAATCATGGACAAGAGGACCTCCCTCTCAGCTTCAAACGTTGCAACAAATCAAGACAAATGTTTTTTTCTGTGCGATTTGTGATCCACTGTTAGACACCGCGGGACCCACCTTGCACACACCTTTGAATATCCAAAAGTGCGGATAATGGCGTCCATATTGCCTTTGCTGCTTGAAAGATGCAACGCCAACTGCCGAGTCGTATTGCGTCTCCCCGACCGCTGCAAATTGTGGAACTTCGCCAAACCGCCTTCTGATGACCTCACCCTCCGTGCCCAGCGACTAACTGTTCTTCTGTCGACAGTAGATACTCTATAGACTCTGCACACGCGTTTGTGAATATTCCCTACAATTTCTTCCTCTGCAGTGCGTAATTAAATGACGCCACGTTGCTTGTAGAGTACATCACCTACAGACGCCATTCTGAAACCGTCCAGCAGCTACGCTAGCTGTCGGAAGTGACTGAAACTTGGCGCGCTACATAGGAGACTTCCAATAATACATGCGTAACGTTTCGCATTCGTAGCATTGTTTTCGGCTGAGAAAAAAAATGCGGTGCATTACTTTCTGGGCAACCCTCGTAATATGCATCAAACGCAAAATCATAGCGATCCTTACTTTTTATTGTGGACTTTCCGAATTCCTCACAGTGTCTCATTTAAATGCGAATATCAAAATCAGTATGACCTACAGCTAGATGATAGTCATTTCACCGTGATGCTAACATACAAAACTACACGTAATGTAGGAATCAATTTTTTATAGCGAATAGATTCTGTAAATTCGTTTGAGAAAGATTAGAGGGCGTGCGCCTTCATTCTGTCGTGGTAGTTCCTTGCCAACACTGACCCGCTCTGTATGACAACACACGAGCGCGCCGTAGCTTTCTCTACAGTTGGCGGTGATGTTAGCTGCTGCAGCTGCACTACAACCACAACCTCAACCAGTCACAGTTCAAGTGATGCAACAAATGGTCCATGTACAAAAGTTTCGGGAATTTGTCGGGTGAAGTGAAGACTGAACTGAGTACTTGGTCCAACATACTGCTCCTTTCCAGGCCTACA
This sequence comes from Schistocerca americana, assembly GCF_021461395.2. Lineage (NCBI taxonomy): Eukaryota > Metazoa > Arthropoda > Insecta > Orthoptera > Acrididae > Schistocerca > Schistocerca americana. The sequence continues at coordinate 287,463,545 of NC_060121.1, read as the reverse complement.
GTGTTTCAGGTAACTAACATCTTTACCATTTCTTGTCTGCTGTAGATGCGGAGGTTTACAGGCTTGTCCTAAAACTGTTTCTGGACGTGCGTCCAGAGGTCATTTGCTTGTGATGATTCAGAGGCAGGAATTGGTGAACATTTACTCACCAAGTGCAAGTGACAACTGCAAGATGTAAGTTTTTTCGGCTCAAATGCTAATCAGATCAGTTGCACAAACAGTATGTTGCAGATGTACGAGGCTTAACCAGACAATGTCAGTTTAAGTGTTCACGTCAGTGGAGGTTTAATGAGACAATGCTCGAAGATACCATAACTCAAAATACGTTAGATGCCTGCATTTGTACCGCTATTCTCAAGTTGCCGAAGTCAGACTTACAAACTGCTTTGTCTGTTATGGAGTCTCAGGGTGGTTCGTGTTACCGAATTTCATATGCAAGCTCCGGCCATTTTGGTCGATAAGAGTCGACAACATAACTGGTCAGCTACCTCCCTCCGCACAGGTCATGCGATGCCCAAGATCTCAGGTTCGTGCTATTCAGTCATGCCATTAGCGTGCAGATCACAGCGAACGAACACAAAGAAGTCTTGCCCATAGGCATTCCGAGCGCATGATGGAAAACAACGCCCGTGTCAGGAAGCAAAGTGTTTTTCACGCAGCAAGCAGTGCCATATACAAAGTATGTCTCTTCGGAAGCCTAGTGCCAGGTAATTTTCCAAGTCAGATCCTAACTCTGTTTCCAGGGAAGTGAACGTTGTCAATGCCGCGTCTGCGGACAGTGACTGGTCAGTGGCTCAAGCTGTTTATCAGGCCGAACGGTCTCAAGCAATCAAACGGCAGGTAAATAAGTTAGCTGTACATTTACGTCTGGCTAATCATGATCGAAATTACAATTAGAAGCCGGTGCAACTGTTACATTGCTTAAACACGCAACATACGAGTAGCTACGTAATCGTCGGCTGCAACAGTCTTCTAGGGCCACGTAGTCTGCCTGCTGCTTTTCAAGATACATAAAAACGGTACATTTCCTTGTATTATGTTCGCAGGAAAGACCACTCATATCCGGTATGGGCAGTTTCGATTTGTTTGGTTTATCACTATCTGTATTATAGGTATAGTCAGTTGTTTGACGACAACTTGGGAAAGGTGTCAGATTTCGGGGCTCATGTCGCTCTGAAAGATAGCGTGCATCCAAATTTTCTTCGTGCGCAGACCGTCCCTCATGCTCGTTGGGAATTGGAGCGATGGCAATACTGTTGTGACTGCGATGTGATATAACCTGTGTCAGCTGGCCAGTGGGTATCGCCCATGGTCATTATAATGAAGCCGTCTGGTGGATTAAGACTGTGTGCAGACTTTAAGTCTAAAGTGAATCGACAGTTTAGTTGCTGCATCAGTGTGAACTCATGAACAACCTGGAAAAAGGTCACTTTCTTTTTCCAGAACTGACACGCAAGAAGCATATTTGCAACTGCTACTGGACGAGTTACGCAAGAAGTTTTTGTAATTAATATTGTAGGACCCGTTTTGCTAAATACAATTTTTTGTGTGTAAAATTTTGTTTAATGATTGAGGACCATAGAGCTCATATACCAACAATTCCACCACGTGTACAAATAAACGAGTGTGCGGTTTTGAATTTTTTCGAGGGCAGTTAGGGGATGCCTGGCTGTTCGCTTTTGCCTTTCACCATCCTGCTCTTGTCTTGTAAGAATCGTTCTCTGTAACTCCGAAGAATGTCCAATATATTAAGCTAAATCTCATTCAAAATGTGCTCGAACACTTTATTACAATATTAGGCCACATATTTGTGTTAATAATTGTTGCACTGTCAGTTCCATTTTTCAGCCTTTTGTGCGAGAGACGCAACATTTTGACATGACACCGATCAGCCACTGCCATGACTTGCTTACTAATTTTTCAATGTTTTCTTTACTCTTATCGTACAACCTGACTCTGCAGCCATTGAAAGAAGCAGTCCGAGAATTTTAACTAATTACACTGCATAGAGTGATTATGAAAAATGATATACAATTTATATTTTCAAAAATTCCATCGGCCCACATCGTTATCTGCTTGGCTACCAACACCAATCTGATACAATTACAATATAAAGTGGTTCCGTGGTTCAGCACTTATTTAGTGAGCAGAGGTGGAAGCCAACTCATAATGGCGACCGTGCCAATGTGACTGTTAAATAATATTGCATAAAACTGTAATTGGTTTATGGGTCTCATATATTTTTCAAATAACTTCCGGGAATTCAGCCAGGTAACACTTTCAGCGGTCGCTGAAAGTGTTACCTGGCTGAATTCCCGGAAGTTATTTGAAAGTTGTATACGCCAGGAGAAACTCAGGTCTCACAGGTCTCATATAATTAAATTTTCGCCTGTCACGGTGGCCAAGCGGTTCTAGGCGCTTCAGTCCGGAACCACGCGACCGCTACGGTTGCAGGTTCGAATCCTGCCTCGGGCATGGATGTGTGTGATGTCCTTACGTTAGTTAGGTTTAAATAGTTCTAAGTTCTAGTAGACTGATGACCTCAGATGTTAAGTCCCATAGTGCTCCGAGCCACTTGAACCATTATTTTAATTAAATTTTCCTTGAGACATCGTAGATAAAGTTGAGACTTATATGTCTCAAGGAAAATGTAATTTTATGAGATCTATAGATCAACTACACAAGAAGTACAGACAGGATTTCTCCTTTACATCCAAAGCTGTGATGCTATTCCAATACCTGAGAGCCTTGGGAGTAGTGATGATTTAACAAAGGGAAGACGTGAATTGAAGTTTGTGTTAGGGAGGAAGTTGGAGTAGAGTATTCCATACAGTGGTGCAACAAACACTGTGCAGAAAAATTAAAAAGCCACAGGAGAATGAAAATACATAAATTAAGAGAGATTTCATTATTGCGCCTTCATGCAGTAGTGAATGCTAGGCTGCAATCTTATCCGTTTTTTACTTAAATATCTCAATAGTACATAACCATTCTGTCTTAGTAAGTCACATACTTTCGTACGGTACGATACAGTTAACAGTAACAATCATAACAATACGCATTTTAGTTGGTCCAAAATGGACGAACTTGTTATATCTCGCGCATAATAGCGCATTTAATTATCGAATTAAATGCAATCAGTATGGTGGTCATTTACACACAGTGTCAATATTTTCCATTATTAGTTAATGTTATTCACTGCAAAAAAAACACTTTACTGTGATTTATTAACCCTTCAATATTATAATCAAAATATGTAAGAAGCAAAAAATGCTTGAAATAAATTCTGGTAGTATATCTTTAGAATAAGAAAGTAATGAAGTACAAATTAATTTCAATCAAATATTCAGTCACCTTTAAGTAATGACAGATCGCGAACGCAAATGCTCGATCTTCTAGCTGGCTTTGCACTCCTGCCCGTGCAAGCTTCTAGTGAACTGAATATACGATAAATGTCGCGAAAGATATAAGCTAATATTACCATTAAAGATGAAATGACTACGTTTTCTCATAGTTTAATGAAGCAACAAAATATATCACATATATGAGGGCTTTCATCAAGTGCATCTAACTTGCAGTAAAAGTTTAATAACATTTTCCTAGAGGCAGAGCAAATATCACAAGAAAATAAAAATTTGAAGCAACAACAAGAAACGTTAGCTAGGAATATAACAATATTATGTAATGTTTGCCAAAATTTGGCTACTAATACAGAAAACTCACTGGCGAAGACACCGTGCTCCATGGCATTGTACTTACAGTTCAGTGTAATGTACAATATTTCACTAATGAATATACGAGGGGGAGTTGGAAAATAAGTTTCCCGTGTCGACTGCGGTCAGAGTTCTGTGTGAAAGGAAAAAAAAGAGAATGAGACATTAAAGATAGGACATATCTTTATTTATATACATAATTTCCAAGTACTTTGAGACATTTGTCATACCCCTTTATAAGCTTCAAAAAGCCTTCCAGGAAAAAGTCAGGGCGTTGCACACGGAAGAAGCGTTGAACGGCTTGTTTGACGTCAGCATTGTTGCCAAAGCACCTTCTGCCGAGAGTCTTCTTCAAGGCAGGAAGCAGATGGGAGTCACTTGTGAGTTCGCTCATGTCCGATTCCAAGTTCTGGCGCTACTCCATCGATGGTGATACGCCGGTTCGCTTTAATCATGTCATCCACCTTCCTGGCATATGCATCTGTAGTGGCCGTGAGCGTCCGTCCAGGTCTCGATACGTCCTGCACTTGCTGACGTCCACCACTGAATTGCTGGCACCACCTCCACACCATTTGCCTCGACATCACACCTGACCCATACACCTCGACAAGGCGATTATGAATTTCTGAGCCTGATACTCCACGTGTCCATTCATAAAGGATAACAGCACTCACTTCCGCCTTTGCCCACGACTCCAAAACGCACCTTCTCTTCATAGCTCCGAGAAAAGACTGAGCGGCTGGCCTCCGCTTTGCGCAGGCACTGCGACAGCGCCCTCTGCTTGATCGCGGTCGACCTCTACCCAGTGGTGTGCCGGTGTATTGCACGTGCGCGTTCACCTGCCGTCTCGTCTTTCGCCAATATCACACAACTCTTCCCACAATCGAAGGGGGAAACTTATTTTCCAACTCTCCCTCGTACAAATAATAAGATAGAATTCGATGACCAGACGCGTACATTTAGCAATAATAATCCTGAATGGGTAGATAACCAAGATAAGCACATTCATAAATGTATTAGTGAAGAGTTACTGGGAGTGGCGCAGTAGTCAATGAATGAATACTTTGCATGCAATGAGATTTCAAAATCTGAGCAGATTCACGAACTTGAACAGTTTAAACAAACTTTTGATGAAGCTCTGCTTTGGCAACAAAATGGATCTTCACAGTTGTCTAATTTGCAAAAGGAGTTACAATTACATGAAAGTGTAATGTATTCCATACCTTCTTTTGGACTCATGCAAATTCCAGTCAGGTGCAAACGGCACGAAATTTTGGTAATGAAAATGTATCTGAGACTCAGTTCCTTTCTAAAGACCTATTTTATAATCTGAGGGCAGTAATGAAATTTTCACTTATTTTAGTATTCCACAACATTTTGTTCAAATGCAGACAGTTAACTACTCTGATCCGAAACGATCTTTGGAGAATTTTATTGCTAGAAAGTCTTGCAGTCATATTGGAACTACCTCATGACCCGTACAACTACAAGAAAAGAAAGAAATAATAGCCAATTCCAGCCGTACTGCTACTTGTATTACTACAACTTATCTGTGTTTTAGGAAATGTTAAACAAAGGACAAAAGCCAAACGACACACGGTGTTACATTCTGATGTGCAGCAGACAGTGTTACCAATATACAGCAAGTAACAAATAACACACATAGTAATGGACAGAGACATGTCGTTCATGGCGACTGGAGGTCACGACATCCTCATGTGAACACAATACAGCTACCGAATGAGCCTCAACCATAAAATGATGGTCTGTCCAACTAGATTCGGTCTCATCTTACCTCCAGATGACGACCGGGGATCACAACGGGGGTAACAACCTGTCGCAAGTCAACAAAAAGAACCAGAATAAAAAAAACAGTAATCAGACGGATCCTATATTCTTATCGATTTACAACGAAAACATAAATCATCGTGATGAGTTAAACAAAGAAAATGATAAATGTCGTAGCCCATATAATGAAGTGATACAGGCCACAGCGCAGGCCATCATGGATGGCGCTGCAACCACAATTGTTATACATATGGGGGGCAGCTATATGTGCTGTATCATAAAATTTCCATCAGAAAACGAGGAAATTAGGCCCTATTCCACATTTTCCTATCCAGAAACTCCGAGTCGGGAGCGCAGTTGGCGTTAAATCTCGTTGGGTTAGGATGAGGACTTTTCTGACAATTAAACTGGCACATGGGATGATGGTTACTTTAGTTACTGACTGCTTGAATGGCGTAAATTTTCGGAGAAAATGCTTTGAGGAAATGGAATGTCATCATCATTATCATCAGTTTTCTGCTATATTAGCAGGTCCTTTGCCTCTATATTTTCTGTCATCCATTACTTCCTTCTTAAGGCTGCTGTATATTGTACCGTCCATCACGTCATCCAGTGTCTGAAATCTCTCCCTTCCTCGCTTCCTTTTCCCTTCTACATAACCTTCTAAAACTGGTTTTATCAGTCTGTCATTCTTTCTTAATATATGCCCAATTCAGTTTCTTTTTCGTCTTTTTATTACATCTAGTAACTGTCTTTTCTCTCCCACTCTTCTCAGTACCTCTTCATTTTTTACTCTGTCCATCCAACTTATTCTTTCCGTCCTCCGTGATGTCCACATCTCAAAAGCCTCCAGCCTTTCTCTGTCTTTCTTCCTGTATGTCCATGTTTCAGCGCCATACAGAAGAACACTCCATAAAAAAATTTCTCAGTTCTCTGTCCAGACAGCTGCAGAAAATTCTCCTTTTTTTATGAAATGCCTCTTTTGACATTGCTGTCCTTGTTTTAATTTCTGTGCTGCATTTCCAGTCGGAGTCTATCCTGACTCCAAGATACTTAAAATTTTGCACCTGTTCTAATATTTCTCCATTCAGCTAATTCTTATTTCCTTATTTTCGCCTAATGCCAATACTTTTGTTTTCTTTGTGTCAAATTTCATTCCATAATTTTTTCTGTTAGCTTCAATGGTGTCCACTAATCCTGTAGTTATTTTTCCCCTGTGGCTAGAAGTTCCATGCCGTCAGCAAACCTCAAACACCCTACTCTTCTCCCTCCAATTTCTACTTTTTTGTCATCTAATGAGCATTGGTCAATCATATTTTCCAAGTAGAGGTTGAAAAGGGTAGGAGACAGACAGCATCCTTGTATTACTACTTTTCCTAGTCCGATCCAGTTTGTAGTTTCTCCTCTCACTTTAACTGTTTTTTTTTTTATTTAGATACAAATCTTCCGGTTTTCCAGTCCACTCTCTTTTCTCTCATTATAGTCTCCAGCTTGTCCCAAGCCACATTGTCAAATGCCTTTTCTAGATCGATGAAGCGCATATAGAGGTCTCTTCCTTTTTCAATAAAGCTTCCTCCCAAGATTCGTAGGAACCCTATTGCATCTCTGGTGCCTGTATTCCGTCTAAAGCCAAACTGCTCCTCGCCAAGATTCTCCTCCATTACTTTTCCAAGTCTCTTATTAATTATTCTTAACATCACTTTGGCTGCATGTGAAATGAGGCTGGTTGTCCTGTGCTCACTACATTTCAAGGTTCCTTGCCTTTTCGGTAATGAAATAATTACTGTTGTCAGTAAGTCCTCGGCCATTCACCACTGTCATATATGTTATTACATAACTTCAATAATTCTCTTATTCCGTCTTGGTTCAAGTATTTTAATATTTCTCCCGGTATCGTATCTGTACCTACTGCTTTGCCATTTTTCATTGCAGCCATGGCAGACTTTACTTCTTCCATTATGATGGTTGTTGGTCTTTTCTCGTCATCACTTATACTGTTGAGTGATTCAAGTGCCAGAGTTTCTGGTTTGCGATCTGTGTCATATAACTCTTTTAGATATTCTTCCCATCTCTGGAGGACATCGTCACGATCTTTGTACACTACCTCTTCGTCTTTACTCAAAATTTCCATAGTAGCACTTCCTGCTCTGCTTTGATCCCGTGTCATAGTCTTTACTCTGTTTTTTGGAAATCGTATCTTCCCTTCCTGTCCAGTTCTTCAATTGCATCACATTTCTCTTTTAGCCATTTTATCCTAGCCTGCTCTGTTTCTCTTCGCAATTCATTATTTAACCTTCGGTACATCTTTCTTGCATCTCCAGTGTTCTTATTTTTGAATTTTCTTCTCTCCTCCATCTTGGAAACCATTTCTTGTGTGACCTATGGTTTTTTTGCCCTTTTCCCTTTTACATATCCTATATTTTGCTGTCCTGCCTTAATGATTCCTTCTTTCACCATATTACAGTACTCGTTGACATTATCAGGTGTTTCTTTGTCTCGTAATGCGTTTAGAATCTAAAGTGACAGCATTTCTGTAATCTGTTCTTTGTTGGATCTTATCTTCTCTAGGTCCCAATTCTTCACCATGGTCGCCTTCTTCAGTTTTTTCATTGTTTTTTATATATCTGCCATAAATATTTTGTGGTCGCTATTAATAAATGCACCTGGTAATATGTACACCTTCTTGATTCCGTTCCTGTATCTTTCTTCTACCAGTATAAAATCGATTTGGTTTCTGTATTTGGTTTCTGTATATCGCCAAGTGATTTCCAAGTGTAGAGCCTCCTCTTGTGGTTCTTGAACCATGTATTTGCCTCTATCAGCTGCCTTTCCCTGCAAAAGTAAATTAGCCATTCACCTTTATCATTCCTCTTTCCAAGACCATAACTGCTTACTGTGTTTCCCTCTTTCCCTTTTCCAATAATGGCGTTCCAGTCTCCCGTTAATATTTTGCAGTATTTTTTTATTTTCGTTCATTATTCTCTCTATTACGTTGTATGTTTCCTCTACAATTTGTTCATCATGTTCTGAAGTTGGCATATGTATCTGGGCAATTAGTAAATCTTTTTGTGCTCCTTTCAGTCTTACACCAATAACCCGGACATATTCAACACATTAAGTCAATTCCTTTGTCATAATCATTCCTACTCCATTCATTCCTTTCACTTCTCCTCCACATCCGGTCCATCTTACCTCTGCAACTCCTACAAGATCCATATAATTCTTTTCCATCTCTCTTTTAAGGTTTTCCTGCTTGTAGCAGAGTTCTAACATTCCAGGTGACAAATTTCATTTGTGGATTTTTTGCCTCCTTTCAAGTTGTCCTGCCTCCCCCCCCACCCCCCTCCCACCGCGGAGATCCGAATGAGGGACTATTTTACCTCTGTATGCTGATTTAACGTAAGAGGATGCCATTTTTGTGCATAAAATGGAGACTGCATTATGCAGGGATGATAATCTGCGGTGGTATTCCGTTGCCTTCTGCAGTTCTGAAGGCCGCCCCTAACAATACAGACGCCTTTTGCACCCGCACACTCCTGATCAGACGCTGCATGAGAAGTATAGTTTGGAAACTGAAAGACCCCTAGCCCTCGAAACCTAATAGCGCAGGGTCGGAAAAGAACAAGAGTTGGCCGAGGGTGGCCAGACAGGAAAGATAAAAGTGAGGAGTCTGGCACAAGTAAGCGGAAGCAATGCCAGGACTCAGTTCGGGGCCCCGTGGTCGCCAGCCACGTACTTACTAGGTGTGAGTCCCTGTGTGTTTCACTGCATCAGTTTACTATGGATCATGTCGATTTCCATGAGCTCAAATTATGTGGCCCCAATAACAAACTTGCAGCTCTGAAAGCTTGTATTTTCCTAATTTCAGACTGCAGTTTTCGTTTAGTATACATGAAGGGAAAGCACTTAGTGGCCGTGCATGTTTCTCAAGGGAAATGGAAAATATAATGAAGTTAACTAAGTAAACGAGGCATTTGGAAGATTTCAGTTCTCTCGGTACTAAATTGACAAAACTATGTAATCTTGCTGGGGTGGTATGGAATCTGAAAGACATCCTCAGTTACTCATAGCGCCCTGAAGTATTACAAACGCTGTTTTCTCACGATCTACTGGGGAACTTGGAAGCTGCTGAATACTTACCTAAACTTACGAAATTAGTTGCTTACATAGTAGAAGATAAAGTTGCAGATGATAACAAAGGAAATTGGGATTGAAGAATTTACGGAAAGGAAATGGGAATTAATGAGATTCCTGTGGAAATGTTAAAGGCATTGGAGAAAGAAGGGTAATGGATGTTGATTGAATTGTGTAATCAAATATACATGACAGGAAGATGGCGAAAGGACTTTACAGGAAGTATCTTAATACCAATAGAAAAGAAAAGCAAAAAGTGTGAGGAACAGAGAACAGTGAGCCTGATATCGCATGCAGCCAAAGTCTTGCTGAGGACGCTCAACAGAAGGCTACATGGAAAGCTGAATTGCGTAATAGGAGACGAACAATTTGGTTTCAGGTGACGAATGGGAACTAGGGATGCCATTGGGCTAATGAGAGTGATAGGGGAGAGGTACATGGAGAAGGAAAAGAAGGTATATGTTGTGTTCATTGATCTTGACAAGACTTCTGAATGTGTCAGATGGGACAAACATGGAAATCCTAAGGAAACATAGAGATGACTGAAGGGATAGACGGCTAATTAGAAATTTATATTTGAACCAGAGAGAAAGACTAAGAATAGGAGGTGTGATGAGTGAAGAAATTGAATTGGGAAGAGGTGTAAGACCAGGTTGTTGTTTATCACCACAATATCTATCTGGAGGAAATTATTAATGAAAGCTTTGATGGAAGGAGAGGAGTTTGTATAGGGGATTGGAGAGTGTAGTGTGTAAGATTTGCAGATGACATGATTGTGATGGCAGAGAGTGCAAGAGAGATGGAACAAATGTTAGATGATCTAAACACAAAATAAGAATAATATGGAATGAAGATTAACAAGAAGAAAACGAAAAGCATCGTAATTGGAGGAAGGGGGAGAAAATACCGTATGCAAATAGGGGGAGAGGAAATAGCGTAAGTAAATAACTCAATTACTTGGGAAGTGTAATAATGGATGATATGTATTGCTCAACAGAAATTAGGAAAATAAATGTAAAATGTAAATGCAAAAGAAGGATTCAAGAGGAAACAGAAATTACTTTGTGGACTACCAAACAAAGATCTGAGGAAAAGACTTGCCAAATGTTACATCTGGAGCGTTGGACTGTATGGTGCAGAGACCTGGACGTTGAGGAAGGAAGATGTAAAAAGACTGTAGGCACTAGAGATGTGGATATGCAGAAGAATGGAAAAAGGAAAATAGGAAGACCGAGTAAGGAATGAAGAAGTATTAAGAAGAGTTGGAGACGAAAGAAACTTGCTTAAAATCATCAGAAAAAGAAAATGGAACTTGAATGGACATTGTTTGAGGAGGGACTGTTTATTGAAGGAAGGAATAGAAGTCCTGAGCTCCCAGTTGGTGCACATCGACAGCGGAGAAAGATACGTATATAGCTTCTTTTCTGTGTTTACTTCGTAGATTCTTACTCAGATTGCGCGTGAGTTTCGTATAGGAGGTGTCATTTCGAGTTTTAGTTACTGTAATCGTAAATTCAGGCAGAATGTAGTGCAGTCATTAGGCATTTGTACAGGTTAGTTCATACATTCTTTGCATGTTTCCCTTGCGTTATCTAGGCATGGACTCGTGATTCAGTAACTGTTGTTCAACATCGATTAGAATGGACAGGGACTGTCATTGCTGTGTTCAGATCAGGGCTGAGTTGGCCTTCGCTCACAGCTGCAGGTGGCGCTGACTTCGGTCGCGGAGCTTGAGGCTGTTGCCAATGGGCACCACGGTGGGGAGCCGGACTTGAGTATCACGGGGATATCAACCTCGTCTCGTCTGTCCCCAGATCGGTCTGCCGCTGTGGTTGCCCCGGTTGCTGCCCGCAGTGGGGCTGAGCCCTCGCCTGTGGTTGATTGGGAGGTCGTTCCAAGGCGTGGCAGGCAGCGAAAGACGTCCCCAGAGGCTGATCAGAAAGCCTCTCCGGTGCGTCTGACAAACAGGTTTCCGGTACTGTCTCAGCCTTCAAGGTCCGGGCAATCGCAGAGTGTGGGCTTATTGGTAGTTGTGAGCTCCAATGTTAGGCGCGTAATGGGGACCCTTAGGGATATGGCGGCTATGGAGGGGAAGAAATCCAGTGTGCACTCCGTGTGCATTCCGGGTGGAGTCATTCCTGATGTGGAAAGGGTCCTTCCGGATGCCATGAAGAGCACAGGGTGCAGCCAGCTGCAGGTGGTGGCACATGTCGGCACTAATGACGTGTGTCGCTTTGGATCTGAGGAAATTCTCTCTGGATTCCAGCGGCTATCTGATTTGGTGAAGGCTGCCGGTCTTGCTTACGAGATGAAGGCAGAGCTCACCATCTGCAGCATCGTTGACAGAACCGACTGCGGACCTTTGGTGTAGAGCCGAGTGGAGCGTCTGAATCAGAGGCTCAGACGGTTTTGCGACCGTGTTGGCTGCAGATTCCTTCACTTGCGCCATAGGGTGGTGGGGTTTCGGGTTCCGCTGAATAAGTCAGGAGTTCACTACACTGAGCTGGCGGCTCCATGGGTAGCGGAGGTTGTGTGGCGTGGACTGGGCGGTTGTTTAGGTTAGAAGGCCTCCTGAAAGTACGGGGTGGGCTGCAGTCTCAAAGGGTGCATGGCAAATACAGGAACAGTCGGAATTGTAGTTGTAAATTGTTGTAGTTGTGCTGGGAAAATCCCCGAGCTTCAAGCGCTAATAGAAAGCACAGAAGCTGAAATCGTTATGGGTACAGAAAGCTGGTAAAGCCTGAAATAAGTTCTGCAGAAATTTTTACGAAGTCTCAGACGGTGTTCAGGAAAGATAGGTTAGGCAGAATTGGTGGTGGAGTGTTTGTGTCTGTCAGTAGTGGTTTATCTTGTAGCGAAGTCGAAGCAGATACTCCTTGCGAATTGGTATGCGGGGAGGTTATACTTAACAGCCAAACTAAGTTAATAATTGGCTCCTTCAACCGACCCGCAGAATCCGATGATATAGTTGCTGAACAGTTCAGAGAAAATTTGAGTCTCGTAACAAATAGATACCCCACTCATACGGTTGTAGTTGGTGGGGACTTCAACCTTCCCTCGATATGTTGGCAAAAATACTTGTTCAAAACCGGTGGCAGGCAGAAAACATCTTCCGAGATTGCCCTAAATGCTTTCTCCGAAAATTATTTGGAGCAGTTAGTCCACGAACCCACGCGAATTGTAAATGGTTGCGAAAACACACTTGACCTCTTAGCCACAAACAGTCCAGAGCCGATAGAGAGCATCATGACACAGGGATTAGTGATCACAAGGTCGTTGTAGCTAGACTCAATATCGTTTCTTCCAAATCCACCAGAAACAAACGCAAAATAATTTTATTGAAAAAAAGCGGATAAAGTGTCACTAGAAGTCTTTCTAAGAGACAATCTCCATTCCTTCCGAACTGACTATGCAAATGTAGACGAGATGTGGCTCAACTTCAAAGATATAGTAGCAACAGCAATTGAGAGATTCATACCTCATAAATTGGTAAGAGATGGAACTGATCCCCCATGGTACACAAAACAGGTCCGAACGCTGTTGCAGAAGCAACGGAAATAGCATGCGAAGTTCAGAAGAACGCGAAATCCCGAAGATTGGCTAAAATTTACAGACGCGCAAAATTTGGCACGGACTTCAATGCGAGATGCCTTTAATAGGTTCCACAACGAAACATTGTCTCGAAATTTGGTAGAAAATCCGAAAAAATTCTGGTCGTATGTGAAGTACACAAGCAGCAAGACGCAGTCAATACCTTGGCTGCGCAGTGCCGATGGTACTGTTACCGACGACTGTGCCGCTAAAGCGGAGTTATTGAACGCAGTTTTCCGAAATTTCTTCACCAGGGAAGACGAATGGAACATTACAGAATTTGAAACACGAACAGCTGCTAGCATGAGTTTCTTAGAAGTAGATACCTTAGGGGTTGCGAAGCAACTCAAATCGCTTGATACGGGCAAGTCTTCAGGTCCAGATTGTATACCGATTAGGTTCCTTTCACATTACGCTGATACAATAGCTCCCTACTTAGCAATCATATACAACCGCTCGCTCACCGATATATCTGTACCTACAGATTGGAAAATTGCGCAGATCGCACCAGTGTTTAAGAAGGGTAGTAGGAGTAATCCATCGAACTACAGACCTATATTATTGATGTCGGTTTGCAGTAAGGTTTTGGAGCATATACTGTATTCAAACGTTATGAATCACCTCGAAGGGAACGATTTATTGATGCGCAATCAGCATGGTTTCAGAAAACATCGTTCTTGTGCAACGCAGCTAGCTCTTTATTCGCAGGAAGTAATAGCCGCTATCGACAGGGGATCTCAAGTTGATTCCGTATTTCTAGATTTCCGAAAAGCTTTTGACACCGTTCCTCACAAGCTACTTCTAACCAAGCTGCGAGCCTATGGGGTATCGTCTCAGTTGTGCGACTGGATTCGTGATTTCCTGTCAGGAAGGTCGCAGTTCGTAGTAATAGACGGCAAATTGTCGAGTAAAATTGAAGTGATATCAGGTGTTCCCCAGGGAAGCGTCCTGGGACCTCTGCTGTTCCTGATGTATATAAATGACCTGGGTGACAATCTGAGCAGTTATCTTAGGTTGTTCGCAGATGATGACGCAATTTACCGTCTAGTAAGGTCATCCGAAGACCAGTATCAGTTGCAAAGTGATTTAGAAAAGATTACTGTATAGTGTGGCAGGTGGCAGTTGATGCTAAATAACGAAAAGTGTGAGGTGATCTACATGAGTTCCAAAAGAAATCCGTTGGAATTAGATTACTCGATAAATAGTACAATTCTCAAGGCTGTCAATTCAACTAAGTACCTGGGTGTTAAAATTACGAACAACTTCTGTTGGAAAGACGACATAGATAATATTGTTGGGAAGGCGATCCAAAGGTTCCGTTTCATTGGTAGGACACTTAGAAGATTGAACAAGTCCAATAAAGAGACAGCTTACACTACACTCGTTCGTCCTCTGTTAGAATATTGCTGCGCGGTGTGGGATCCTTACCAGGTGGGATTGACGGGGGACATCGAAAGGGTACAAAAAAGGGCAGCTCGTTTTGTATTATCGCGTAATAGGGGAGAGAGTGTGGCAGTATGATACGCGAGTTGGGATGGAAGTCATTAAAGCAAAGACGTTTTTCGTCGCGACGAGGTCTATTTACGAAATTTCAGTCGCAAACTTTCTCTTCCGAATGCGAAAATATTTTGTTGAGCCCAACCTACATAGGTAGGAATGATCATCAAAATAAAATAAGAGAAATCAGAGCTCGAACAGAAAGGTTTAGGTATCCGTTTTCCCCGCGCGCTGTTCGGGAGTGGAATGGTAGAGAGATAGTATGATTGTGGTTAGATGAACCCTCTGCCAAGCACTTAAATGTGAATTGCAGAGTAATCATGTAGATGTAGATGTAGAATCGTGGAGAGAAAAAGATGAAGAGGAAAAAGAAGATATCAAATGCTGGACAATATCAGAGGAGACAAATATTCAGAAATGAAAAGACTGGCTATGGACAGACAAACGTGGAAGAAGCCTAACCCATGACAAGACCTGCCGTAAGGCAGAATACCATAGTACTACTGTACACTCAATAGTTTTGTCTATTTTAAGGTGAGAAGGAGTGTAGAGCTTAGTTCCTTTGTTAAAGGGTGTTAAACTGACACATATTTGGTATGCTTTTTCTCCGCCTTGTCCGTGGTTAGGGACAAGCATGATAAGTGAAACCCAAGTTCTAAGAAACAGTTGCATTATCCCAGCAGCCATCAGCTCCTGAATGCTCTGTTCAACAACAGGTTGTAAATGGTAAGGAATTCTGTTTGGCTTTTGGCTTATCAGGCTCATGTCTCTGGTGGGAATGTCTTTGGTATCCCAGATTTACAGCAAGCAAATCCTGCCACTCCTCAAAAAGTGAAAAACTGTAATAAATCCTTCAAATACTGAATACAACAAACTTCTGTTTCTCTCAGACAGATGCATCAACTTGTCATATAACATCTACTTTTAGCAGGTTGCGATGTCTACAACATTTACCTATATTCTTCTACATATTAATTACGTCCTGTTTCTTTTTTTCACTAATCTTATAATCACATAATTTCATTTGCTGACAGCTCTTGTACTCTTAGTAAAACTGTTCTCTGAAAATACCGTGTGTCCCGCCAAAATTATCAGTACTAAATGGCAGAGACATTTCTTGACTGAGTGCAACTGGTCGACATACACTTCTCCTCAAATGTACTTGCAACTCATCCAGCAACTCATTCCGAGAGATCAAATCTTCCAGAATAACTGAATGCATTCGGAATTTAGAGTTGAAGTTCACTGTCACAGTCGTCCCCTTCCACTATAAACAGGTTTAGCAAACCATTGTCTTCAGCACTTACAAGGTGCTAATTGTGAGTTTCGATTAATGTTGTCAGTTTAATGTCTGATTCTGCGTGGACTTGCTGGAGATCGGAATGCTCTACCTGCGCTCATTTATATAATGTAAATATTTTGCACAATGGGTAGCACAGGAAGACCCTTGTCGATAAACCACAGATTACGGTATTACCCAAATTATTGACGGATGGTGGGAGGAACTGTCTAAGTAGACACAACTGGTATCAATTTTGCCCAGTTTATTTGTCTTCATGAGTACACAAACGATAATAGAAATGTAATGAGTATTTACATGCGAAAAAGACAGAAAAACCATTATTAAACATAGGTGAGGGTTACTTTATTACACCTTGAGCACAAGTAAATGAGGCACAGGAAACTCGTGGGACAAATAAAAATAATCATCTCTAAAGAAATCCGTTAAAATTTGTTCAGCTATGGGATAGAAAGAACTGCATTGATTAAGTTACATGAGGATGTTAATCAGTCGTGCAAGGAGTTAACAGCACCCTCTTGGAACAGCATCAGGAGATTTACGAAAACGTGTGTACAACAAATAAGATAAGCCCGCTCACGAATCTGAGGAAATAATTAATGAAATTAGTAATATGCTCCCCCCCATGAACCGTGGACCTTGCCGTTGGTGGGGAGGCTTGCGTGCCTCAGCGATACAGATAGCCGTACCGTAGGTGCAACCACAACAGAGGCCAGTCAAACGCGTGGTTCCTGAAGAGGGGCAGCAGCCTTTTCAGTAGTTGGAGGGGCCACAGTCTGGATGATTGACTGATCTGGCCTTGTAACACTAACCAAAACGGCCTTGCTGTGCTGGTACTGCGAACGGTTGAAAGCAAGGGGAAACTACAGCCGCAATTTTTCCCGAGGGCATGCAGCTCTACTGTATGGTTAAATGATGATGACGTCCTCTTGGGTAAAATATTCCGGAGGCAAAATAGTCCCCCATTCGGATCTCCGGGCGGGGACATCGTTATCAGGAGAAAGAAAACTGGCGTTCAACGGATCGGAGCGTTGAAAGTCAGATCCCTTAATCGGGCAGGTAGGTTGGAAAATTTGAAAAGGGAAATGGATAGGTTAAAGTTAGATATAGTTGGAATTAGTGAAGTTCGGTGGCAGGAGGAACAAGACTTTTGGTCAGGCGAATACAGGGTTATAACTACAAAGCCAAGTAGGGGTAATGCTGGAGTAGGTTTAATAATGAATAAAAAAAAATAGGAATGCGGGTAAGCTACTACAAACAGCATAGTGAACGCATTGTTGAGGCTAAGATAGACACGAAGCCCACGTCTGCTACAGTAGTACAAGTTTAAATGCCAAGTAGCTCTGCAGATGACGAAGAAATTGAAGAAATGTATGATGAAATAAAAGAAATTATTCAGATAGTGAAGGGAGACGAAGATTTAATAGTCATGGGTGACTGGAATTCGGTAATAGGAAAAGGGAGAGAAGGAAACGTAGTACGTAAATGTGGATTGGGGATAAGAAATGATAGAGGAAGCTGCCTGGTAGAATTTTGCGCAGAGCATAACTTAATCATAGCTAACACTTGGTTCAAGAATCATGAAGGAAGGTTGTACACATGGAAGAACCCTGGAGATACTACAAGGTATCAGATAGATTATATAATGGTAAGACAGAGATTTAGGAACCAGGTTTTAAATTGTAAGACATTTCCAGGGGCAGATGTGGACTCTGACCACAATATATTGGTTATGAACTGTAGACTAAAACTGAAGAAACTGCAAAAAGTTTGGAAATTAAGGCGATGGGACCTGTATAAACTGACTAAACCACAAGTTGTACAGAGTTTCAGGGAGAGCGTAAGGGAACAAATGGCAGGAATGGGGGAAGGAAATACAGTAGAAGAAGAATGGGTAGCTTTGAGAGATGAAGTAGTGAAGGCAGCAGAGGATCAAGTAGGTAAAAAGACGAGGGCTAGTAGAAATCCTTGGGTAACAGAAGAAATATTGAATTTAATTGATGAAAGGAGAAAATATAAAAATGCAGTAAATGAAGCAGGCAAAAAGGAATACAAACGTCTCAAAAATGAGATCGACAGGAAGTGCAAAATGGCTAAGCAGGGATGGCTAGAGGATAAATGTAAGAATGTAGAGGCTTATCTCACTAGGGGTAAGATAAATACTGCCTACAGGAAAATTAAAGAGACCTTTGGAGAAAAGAGAACCGCTTGTATGAATATCAAGAGCTCAGATGGAAACCCAGCTCTAAGCAAAGAAGGGAAAGCAGAAAGGTGGAAGGAGTATACAGAGGGTCTATACAAGGGCGATGTACTTGAGGACAATATTATGGAAATGGAAGAGAATGTAGATGAAGATGAAATGGGTGATATGATACTGCGTGAAGAGTTTGACAAAGCACTGAAAGACCTGAGTCGAAACAAGGCCCTGGGAGTAGACAACATTCAATTAGAACTACTGACGGCCTTAGGAGATCTCAGTCCTAAACAAAACTCTACCATCTGGTGAGGAAGATGTATGAGACAGGCGAAACACCCTCAGACTTCAAGAAGAATATAATAATTCCAATCCCAAAGTAAGCAGGTGTTGACAGATGTGAAAATTACTGAACTATCAGTTTAATAAGTCACGGCTGCAAAATACTAACGCGAATTCTTTACAGACGAATGGAAAAACTAGTAGAAGCCGACCTTGGGAAAGATCAGTTTGGATTCCGTAGAATTATTGGAACACGTGAGGCAATACCGACCCTACGGCTTATCTTAGAAGCTAGATTAAGGAAAGGTAAACCTACGATTCTAGAATTTGTTGACTTAGAGAAAGCTTTTGACAATGTTGACTGGAATATTCTCATTCAAATTCTGAAGGTGGCAGGGGTAAAATACAAGGAGCGAAAGGCTATTTACAATTTGTATAGAAACCAAATGGCAGTTATAAGAGTTGAGGGGCATTGAAGGGAAGCAGTGGTTGGGAAGGAAGTGAGACAGGGTTGTAGCCTCTCGCCGATGTTATTCAATCTGTATACTGAGCAAGCAGTGAAGGAAACAAAAGAAAAATTAGGAGTAGGTATTAAAATCCATGGAGAAGAAATAAATACTTTTAGGTTCGCCGATGACGTTGTAATTCTGTCACAGACAGCAAGGGACTTGGAAGAGCAGTTGAACGGAATGGATAGTGTCTTGAAGGGAGGATATAAGATGAACATCAACAAAAGCAAAACGAGGATAATGGCATGTAGTCAAATTAAGTCGGGTGATGTTGAGGGTATTAGATTAGGAAATGAGACACTTAAAGTAGTAAAGGAGTTTTGCTATTTGGGGGGCAAAATAACTGATGATGGTCGAAGTAGAGAGGATATAAAATGTAAACTGGCAATGGCAAGGAAAGCGTTTCTGAAGAAGAGAAATTTGTTAACATCGAGTATAGATTTAAGTGTCAGGGAGTCGTTTCGGAAAGTATTTGTATGGAGTGTAGCCATGTATGGAAGTGAAACATAGACGATAAATAGTTTGGACAAGAAGAGAATAGAAGCTTTCGAAATGTGGTGCTACAGAAGAATGCTGAAGATTAGATGGGTAGATCACATAACTAATGAGGAGGTGTTGAATAGGATTGGGGAGAAGAGACGTTTGTGGTAGAACTTGACAAGAAGAAGGGACCGGTTGGTAGGACATGTTCTGAGGCATGAAGGGATCACCAATTTAGTATTGGAGGGCAGCGTGGAGGGTAAAAATCGTAGAGGGAGACCAAGAGATGAATACACCAAGCAGATTCAGAAGGATGTAGGTTGCAGTAGGTACTGGGAGATGAAGCAGCTTGCACAGGATGGAGTAGCATGGAGAGCTGCATCAAACCAGTCTCAGGACTGAAGACCACAACAACAACAACAATATGCTGTGAAATAAATCACAGGTCCCCTACAGAAGCCTCGTAAGATAATTGATAAAGCGAAATGGAAACTACATCCCAGGCATTTTATCACTTCACACCGATCTTGGAGCAAAGCTGCTCTTACCAACGAAAAGATGCCTTCAAACCAAATCTGCAACTACATGAATCTGTAGCATCACCTAAGTCAGAGTGTCTCTACCAAATTCTGGTACCCGAGTTTAAGCATCTGCACCAATCGTGATCTGCTA
Source organism: Schistocerca americana (assembly GCF_021461395.2). Lineage (NCBI taxonomy): Eukaryota > Metazoa > Arthropoda > Insecta > Orthoptera > Acrididae > Schistocerca > Schistocerca americana. Next base: position 287,443,385 of record NC_060121.1, on the reverse strand, counting down.
TCAGAGACGCAATGACCAAAAATTTTCTTTTCTACTCTTCCTTAACGTTTCGCGAAAAAGGCCCACCTGAACTTTCCTTATACAATCAGAAACGTAACCACTGGCCAGCCAATAAAGCAAAGGGAGATGGTCTCTTCAAAACACTCTACTACGAAAATTTCGGAAATGCCCAACTGAATGTTCCCACGCAAGAAGAGATAGGTAGCTGGTTAGCAGCCGGCATAGTATAAGTTCGTGGAGATATATCTATGTTCAGCAACTCTGAAATTACATCATTCAGTAACATCGGCAAAACAAGAGGGTTGGGTCCCAGGGTGTGACAGCCCCCGTCGTGGCGCCACATGGACGCCTCCCCTATGGCTTGAAAAATTACTTTGGCAAAACAAGAGTTGCGTTCTGCACTCCAAACTATGTAAGGCACAGCCGAGATATTTTCTCTACAAAGAAGAGGAGAAAACTGCGAGTAAATAACCACTTCATCATACTCTGTCACAACGTACTTTTGCTTAAACATCTGTTAAGTTTACCCGACAACTCGCACAGTAAACACCAGGAGACTTGCCTGGATTGGTATGCGACGTTGTGGCGCCAAATATCAAGTTGTCCAGGCTATAAGGGCGTCAGTCCTTTGAAGCATCCCATCCTCACAGAGTTTATTAGCGCAACCAATGAGCCGCCTTTTGTGAGAGGGCATAAAACGGCGAGTACCCACTAACTCACGGCTCGGACTCCTCCCGCACTTGAGTTGCGATGTCCAGAGAGATTTACCTATCAAGCGACCACTCATTGTCTAGAGCAATGATCAAAAATTTCTCATACATTGCGTCTCCCAGCAAGTGAATCCAACTTACAATCGGAAGAAGGGATACGGAAACGATTTGTTACTTATAATTTGCAGTGACATCTGTTACTCCTGAAATCCGTGTCCAATTTTTTTCATCAGACTGGTGGAAACTGATATTACATTAACCGATTCAGCCAGACAAATGGCGTAAGGATATATGACCACAGAGACCAGAGAAAAAATCTGCACAGGTTATGTTTACAAAAAGCTAGTGGACAAACGTATCATTTTCTTTTTGTTATACACTGTTATCGATGTAAATTTTCCTGGAAATAGAAGTGGGATTGGTGGAGATAGGAGTATGTACACACAATTTTGACTAACATGATTTCTCAAACACTACTTGAGGTTTTCTTCTAATAATCTCAATGATATCACCAAGTTTTTGGCGGCATCTAAAGTCGAAAGAAAATGATTCTAGAATTCACAAAAAATCGTTTGATATATTTCTATATGCTTCTCGACAATTCACAATTAGGTGACTGACAGAGGGTTCATCGAACCACATTAAGACTATTTCTCTACCGTTCCACTTTCAAGAAGAGAACGGAAAGACGAAAACTTAAATCTGTTCGTCTGAGCTCTGATTTCTCTTATTTTACTATGATGATTATTTCGCCTTATGTATGTGAGTGCCAACAAAATATTTCAGCACTAGGAGGAGAGTGTTGGTGATCGAAATTTCGCCTGTTCGGAAAATTCCTTTGTTTTAACGATTGCCGACCAAACTTATGTATCATACCCGTAACACTCTCTCCCCTACTTCCAGAAAACATAACACTAGTTGCTCGCCTTCAAACTTGTTCAGTTGTAAGATGACAAGAACTATGCCCCTTACAAGAAGTCATTAAAGATCACCGAACTCAAGTTGAACGAACAGTAGGGCTGAACAAAAATGACTGACAAGGCACAATGCATCTTGTAGAGGGTATAGTATGGACGTATTGGAATAATTAATGTTGGGTGATGGTTTTAAAGTAATTCACGCGACGTGAAAACTTTGTGGAAACGTGTCGATTTACTGAAGGCTAGTTTATCCCAGGGAGGTATTCAGAGTTGACCGCGGCCATGTGGCGGCGCGTGAAGGGAAGCGACAATAGGCAGCTTAGGGTGGCTCAAACACTGAGAAAGTGGTAACGGGGTGCAACCTCCAGCTCCCTTAAGATGAGTGACAGTGAGGGGGTGGTTGACTCCATGCTGGTGTACTGGGAAGCAGACGGAAAACGGTGCGCCTGTTGATAAATGTCCGTCGTCCCGTTTTCAGTGAAACATGCGAGAAAGCCGCGCAAAGCTACGGTGGAGCGGTCAACAGAGGCCAAAATATGCGTGTTGTGACTATAGCAACTTCATTATGATTCACGTTCCGCAGAGTATGAAGTAAATCAGGTGAAGAACGAGAGAATGGAATATGCCGGCCTCCGATGGGAACGTGGGACTGAGGAATTTGAAGTACTCTCCTGGGACTCAGAATTTCGGAAAAATTGGAGTTTGAAGCAGACGCTAACATTGATGGGTGGCCTGGAAGGAGATAAATAGCAGAAGTTGAGGGGAAGGGAAATTTTGTGGGAATCTGTTCACTTCCCAGAGCAGGCATTGGTCGGCGCTGAGAAGTGACGCATAATTAACGCGACTTGCGCTGCAATTGGCGTATGTGATCATGCTGGAGGAGAAACAGAGGCTACGAGCGGACTGGCAGAAGTCTCCGTAGATGTCTTCCGTTCCCAGCTTGCCTAGAGTGCGGACGTGGCGTTCTTTACTCAGCTTGCCTTGACAGAGAGTGAGCATCTCTGCAGTTTAGGACTTAGCAAACAGAACGATTGAGCTTGGAGATAGAAAGTTTTCGTTCAGCGATGTACCGAGCAAGATAGCTAGGAGCGAATAGACGAGCGCAGCCTTGCAGCACCACTAGGCCGGCCGACGTCCGCACAACGACGCCGCCCCGCCACGCTGAATTCGGTTATATGGCGCCCGCTCCGGCTTGAATTAGGCCACTGATTAATTTGTTGGATCACGTCGGCAAAGATTCCACGAGGGTTTCGTGGGCCGTGTATTGTAGAATTCTTCACGCACTTCGCATTACGCCTGGGTCAGTCGATAGGAATTAATTTTGATTTATTGCGCTTTACTCCACGTATACGCTATTTATTCGCGCTGTCTGTTACGAGAGTCATGTAATGTGATGATTGAAGGTCATGAGTTAAAATAAATTTGTGCTGATCGACTGCATCTGTTTTCAATCAAGTAGTTGAAGTCCCAAGTCACTTTCTTAATTAATTTTATGTTCAACATTTGCATCTGGTGTTCAATAGCTGAATATTACGTCAATGTGCAACCCTTTTTAATTAAAAGGGAGCAATTCTGAACCAATTAATGTCAACATTGCCACCGCAGTTCAATCAGGAGTCACAGGGGCTTATTACTTTCTTTGCGTTATCCGATATTGCGACAGTTTTGCACTCTCTGTTGATCTGTTATTCAATTAGCTGGGGTGAACATACGCCAAAACCAGCTAAGTGACGGGTGGGGTGTTACACAATGTCCTCCGTCAGACATATTTGGTAAATACGGACCAGCGTGACGTCTCTTTAGTAGATCTGCTGCCTTTTCCAAATGTGCTACCAAGAAAACGAAGTCTTTGATTCACTGTCTCTGCAACGATTGCGGTGTGGTCGTTTCTGTTTGTTTATAGCTATAATCCATAGGTATTTATCTGAATTTACAGCCTATAGACCTGCGCGAATTATCGTGTGACTGAAATTTTACGGATTCCTTTTTCCTACTAATGCGAATGATTTCACATTTTCCTTTATTTAGAGTCAACTGCCACCTTTCACCCCATACATGTATCTTGTCTAAATCATTTTGCGTTTAGTTTTGTTCTCCTGGTGACTTTACTTGACGTTAATTCACAGAATGATTTCCAAATCCAATTTAAGCGGCCTGCTCAGATTGTCTCTCTAATCGTTTTGGCCGGCCGGAGCGGCCGGGCGGTTCTAGGCGCTACAGTCTGGAACCGCGTGACCGCTACGATCGCAGTTTGGAATCCTGCCTCGGGCGTGGATGTGTGTGATGTCCTTAGGTTAGTTAGATTTAAGTAGTTCAAGTTCTAGGGGACCGATGACCTCAGAAGTTAAGTCCCATAGTGCTCAGAGCAATTTGAACCATTTTCTAATCGTTTATATAGATTACGCACCAGGGGGCCTATAACACTTCCTTAGAGGACGCCAGATAACACTTCTGTTATAATCGATGACTTTCCGTCAGTTACTACGAACTGTAACCGTTCTGACAGGAAGTCACGAATCCAGTCTCGCAATAGTGACGATACTCCATAGGCACGCAATTTCGTTAAAATTCGCTTGTCAGGATTGCTCTCAAAAGCTTTCCGGATATTTAGAAATGTGGAATAAATTAAGATTGCCTGCCGATAACACTCATTACTTCGCTTGGATAAACAGCTAGTTGTGTTTCACATGAACGATGTTTTCTGAATCCGTGCTGAGTATTAGTCAATAGACGGTTTTCTTCGAGTTAATTCATAACGTTCGAACACAGTATATGTTCCTAAATCCTACCGCTAATCGACGTCGTGATATGTGTCTTTAATTCTACGGATGCCAGTTTTCAGTCTTTAGGAGCGGCTCTAATATTTTTGATAATTGTAGAGCTATTGTATCAGGATAATGAGAAAGGGACCACGCGCAAAAAAAGTTGACACTCAGCGCGGTGGCTGATGGGAGCGACCGTAAAAGTATTTCCCATTTACAGTCGCTCCCATCGGCTACCGCACAGTGTCAACTTTGCGTGAACAATACACAGTCAGGACCAGAGATATTGCTTTTATTGGGTGGTTTAAGCTGCTTTACTATACCGAGTATATCCACTTCTAAGTTACTCATGTTGACAGCTGTTCATGATTCGAATTCTGGAATATTTACTTTGCCCTATTTGATGACGAAAACCGTGTTTAGTAACTCGGCTTTAGTGGCACTGTCATCTGTAACATCACCACTGCTACTGCGCAGTGAAGTTAACGATCGTGTTTGGACGTTGGTGTATTTCTTCGGACATTCTTTCAGATAGAATTTCGTATGAAAAGCACCTGCCTTGAAGTCCACTATTACGTGAGTTCTGTGTTTCGTGTATGTACTTTATGATCGCATGCAAGTCAATGTGTGCTTGAGTGCGTATTTCGGAGCAACATGATATCACGTCTTGTGGTTGTTTGATGGTATTATTTCGACATCCACGTTAGTGGTGTTTCGGGTATGCATATTTAGCATTGCATGAACTCCGCCTCAAAGCTTAGTTGCTAGTTGTATGTATCCATTAGTGTGCACACTCCGCTACTGATTGACGACGTCGTACGTGGTGCGTGCAGAAGTTCTTATCGTTTTTCCCTAAGTTTAAACAACAGATACACGTTACAGAAATTGTAGTCATCAGTAATATATTCTTCTCCAGTATTAAAACAGTGTGCCAACGCTAGGGGGCCGGCCGAAGTGGCCGCGCGGTTCTGGCGCTGCAGTCTGGAACCGCGAGACCGCTACGGTCGCAGGTTCGAATCCTGCCTCGGGCATGGATGTGTGTGATGTCCTTAGGTTAGTTAGGTTTAACTAGTTCTAAGTTCTAGGGGACTAATGACCTCAGCAGTTGAGTCCCATAGTGCTCAGAGCCATTTGAACCATTTGAGCCAACACTAGGGTAACCTCCCGAGTCCGCAACCATAGAAATCACGTAGTTTGGAGACGAAGAATTCGACGAGTCATGTTCGGAGCGCATCTTCGTCCAGAAAAGAAGTTCCTGAAAGGTTTTTGATACAGAGCGGAAAAAATGAAAATGTGGGAGCGCAAATTCAGGTTCAATAAAATGGATGCGAAATGATTTCCCAACCCAACTCCTATATTGCGTTTTTGGCCAGTCCAGCAGAAAGTGGGACGGTATTATCGTGGAGTAGCGTCACCTCGCACTTCCTGGTTGTTGTTCTTGGATTGTGTCTGCAAGACGTCTCAGTTGTTGACAATGCACTCCATCAGTGATGGCCACTCCTCGGTGAAGCAACTCGTACTACACCACACCATCGCTGTTCCAGCAGATGCATAACATTACATTTTCTGGTTGCGAGCAAGTCTTTGAACGGGAAGTTGCTTCTTTGTTTGGGCTCAGCCCATTCCTTTCTTTTCCTTGTGTTTACGTAAAGACACCATTTCTCGTTACCAGTAACGCTACAGGATAGAAATGGTCACTGTTGCTAACGAGCTAACTGATAACGAGCAAGCAGAGATGCACGTATGGCTACCTGCCAAATTTTGTGGTTTTTTAACCTTCCCCATTTAATGCAAATGTCGCAAAATGCAGCAATGATGGCAGTTCACCACATTTTAAGGTTGTCACATACACTGATGTGGATCATTGCAAACGCTGTGATGAAAGGCTACCCATGAAAAGCGTTGGGAAGCCATTCCGCACCCACCTTACTCACCTGACTTCGCGGCCTCAGATTTTCACCTCTTCCGCCATCTATCGAACGACCTTCAGGGAGCTTCGTTTTCGGATAAAACTGCGCTCCAGACATAGCTCGGCGAGTTCTTCGCCTCAAAACCACGTGATTGGTACAGTCGTGGAATCGAAAAGTTTCTCCAGCGTTGACAGACTGTTGTAAACAGTGAAGGAGAATGTCTTATTGATGACTATAGTCTCTGTTACTCGTATCTGTTGTGCTTATTAAACTTTTGGAGAAACGTACGAATTCATGCACCAGTGTAGTAATTATGTTCGGTTGCTGATTTAATACATTCAAAGGAAATCATAAGGAAACATTTAACTGTCATAAATAAAAACATAGTTCCGGTCATCCGATTTTTGCTATTCCGACCTTCCATTTAATCCGAACCGGTTGGCAGAGAAAAAGGAAACTGTAAAAAAAATCATAAAATGAATATATTTTGTCAGTTTAAAAGGTCATATTTGTCTCTTTCCACATCATCAGACCTTCCTGCTCATGAGACCTGGTCGCGGTCAGTTCAGCTAGGATAAACAGGGATCTATGTGTTGTGTAGTATAGTATACTAAAAAAAAAAAAAAACAGGAATCACCACAACACTCACAATGAAGCTGATTTACCTATATAAGAACAAGTCACAGAAGAAGCACAAATACCACAGATACTAGCAGTTACTACAGTGCTCACAATGAATCTCATTTGTCAGAAAAGAGCAAGTTATAGTCTGAGAGGTCACACCATCTCCGAAGACCAGCAGATACCACGTACTTAATACTGAAAGCGAAAGAAGTGCTGCCCACCGCACATTGTTGAGTCATCACATCGAACTTTGGCCAGAAACTTCCAGCCAACGTGCGAAATGGCCAGTCCAAGTACCACACGTATACATTTACTTTTGAGTAATCGGACCTTGACCACAACTCTCAGCCAACATGCAAAATTGGTGCCCAATTCGGGAACTGCCCGCACTTCGGGCTTCAGCCGTAGCAATTACATCTCACGACAAGCAGAGAGGAATCATATTGACACATCTTTTAAGGCAGCCAGTATTTTCATACATCAATGAATGGCTGAAACTGAATCAGTTATTCCATAAAATCATAGCAAACCTAAATATATTCTATTTTACATTCAAACATAGACTCTCGCTCGTAGGTATTTCGCAGTAACATTTGAATCAATTAGAGAAATTCTGTTGTCTTGAATGATTAGTATCAAATCGTTCAACAATGTTTTCGTATCTCTGTAATTTGATTTTCGTAGTTGTGGGTCAGTTCAAAAGTGACACGTATATCAATATACACACATCGAAAAAGTTTTGCATCACCCCAGTTCCCAGAACTCCTGAAGAAATACGTTGACTGTGGATACAGTAGCACACACACAGTCCCTTTGACTGTTGAAAGACATCACTAAACCCGTCCAAAGATGTAAACAACTATGCATGAGCAGCGCCTATTAGACGGAGGGGGTCTGACAGCTGATCAGTTCCAGTCATTCCACCAGGAAGGAGGTACACGGCTCGTGTCGTCTGTAGTTCAACCATGCATAGATGGTCAATACTGCGGTTCGATCGCGTCCGCATTGTTACTTTGTGCCAGGAAGGGCTCTCAACAAGGGAAGTGTCCAGGCGTCTCGGAGTGAACCAAAGCGATTGGAGAGATACAGATAGACAGGAACTGTTAATAACATGCCCCGCTCAGGCCGCCCAAGGGCTACTACTGCTGTGGATGGCCGCTACCTACGGATTATGGTTCAGAGGAACCCTGACAGCAACGCCACCATGTTGAATAATGCTTTTCGTGCAGCCACAGGACATCGTGTTACGACTCAAACGGTGTGCAACAAGCATCACGATGCGCAACTTCACTCCCGACGTCCATGGTGAGGTCCATCTTTGCAATCACGACACCATGCAGAGCGGCCAAAAACATGCCGAATGGACCGCTCAGGATTGATATCACGTTCTCTTCACCGATGAGTGTCGCAATGCCTTCAACCAGACAATCTTTGGAGACGTGTTTGGAGGCAACCCGATCAGGCTGAACGCCTTAGGCATACTGTACAGCGAGTGTAGCAAGGTGGAGGTTCCCTGCTGTTTTGGGGTCGCATTATGTGGGGCCGACGTACGTCGCTGGTGGTCACGGAAGGCGCCGTAACGGCTGTACGATATGGGAATGCCATCCTCCGACCGATAGTGCAACCGTATCGGCAGCATATTGGCGAGGCAATCGCGTCCCCATCTTGAGGAGTGGGACAATCTGGACCAACAGTGCCTTGATAAACTTGTGGATAGTAATCCACGGCTAATACAGGCGTTCATCAATGCGAGAGGCCGTGCTGCCGGGTATTAGAGGTACCGTTGTGTGCAGCAATCTGGACCACCATCTCTGCAGGTCTCGCTGTATGTTGGTACAACATGCAATGTATGGTTTTCATAAGTAATAAAAAGGGCGGAAATGATGTTTATGTCGATCTCTATTCCAATTGTCTGTACAGGTTGCGGAACTCTCGGAACCGAGGTGATGCAAAACGTTTTTTATGTGTGTATATTAGCTGAAACCGTAATTCGCGTACCAGCATTTATTCGTAGCAGTAGCATACTTACGACACACATGCCTCGTTATACTTTCTGTCTGGTCCCCAGTTTTACGTTCATATTGTTCAGATTGATTCAGTAAATTTGCAACAACTTAAACATTCTTAATTTTATTCAAGAAAATTCATTCTAGCTGCATCGATACATAGCAATTCAATCAAAGCCGCATGAAAATCACCAATCTAAATAGCTGTACAAATACTGTAGTGATTCTGTATATGTGTCTGTTAAGTTATGTATGACAGTGTGTTTACATGTGTCGAATTAAGTAACCTGTCATAAGCAAAAGCAGGAATGAGATGTATAGGTGTATCGAAGATTTGTTTAGTGCTGATCTATTGTGACGAGACAGTGGCAGGTTTCGTCTGCTCAGTGATAGCAGTCCATCAGACGTTCCTTCATACGTTTGTTGTGAAAGAGCAGCAATGAAGCATACAACAGTGGTTTTCAAGCGCGATTCAGTAGTATTCCATTGTTTTTATGCAGTGAGGAGGGCATACTAATTATAACTGTTTTAAAGTGCAGTTACGTCACGTCTGTATTGATATAGTGTCACCAGTGCCTATAAAGCACTTATGTGAAGATGGTTTCACTGCTACGCAAGGGGAAAAACCTATGCTATAAGCCAAAACTGTAGCGAGGACGAATAGAAAGCAAATAGACCCAAATACGAGTCTATACATGTGAAGTGATTTCATTTACACAGCTGCATAATACGTTACATGTATGATCACACGGTGTAGCACACGCAGCAATAATTTCAAAGATGATACTTTGTCAAACAAAAAATAAAATTACTCACCGGAATATTAAGGCACAGACACTGTATGTCTGCAGCATATTTCTAACAGTTCATATAAGCACGAAGCATGACCTTGTAAATAAAAATGGGTTGTGAAACTATCGCTAGCACTTCATTTAATGTAACCACTAAAACATATCTCGGGTCCCGCCAAAATGTGTTTGACCTGCCAGCATATACAGGGTTTTACGCTGCTCGAGGAGCTTCTCCACCTTGATGCAAAAACTCTTGACTCTAGCTATCACATCTAAGACACCCCTTCGTCTTACTGAGCTACGATTCTTCAACTATGTGATAAAAGTTGGCAAACACTTTGCAAAACATAATTAGCGCCAAGTACGCCGACATGAACTGCCTTTAACCTGTACACTGCGAACGGATGTTTCATCAAGATACATGGTCACGTCACCTTCCCTCTTAACTCGTGTGGAAATTCATCGTTTAATGGCATCCTCCCAGATACTTGCCACCGACGCCAATTTAACTTCCTGTCGTCTAGTCATGAACACCTAAGCCATGCCAGCCATCTGGCACAAAAGTGGTGGCCAATGAGTCACCGTACGACAATCCGCTTCCCCAGTTCCCTGAAGTCACCATCCTCGCATCAGTAGGTCACTGAAAGGAACGTCAACAGGGTCACCACTGATGGAGCACCAGCCGACGAATTCATCCACTGTCTTCAGAGAAACTCAAAATCGCAGCCCAAGAGTTTCCTTGCACGTTAGCAGAAGGAATCTCTCAACCATCTAGCTAGGATTCACCACTTCAAATTATCTTAAAGCAAGGACTGGCTCATGGGTCCACCGTTGATAGCCTAACGGCAGAAAGATGCCTGATCGCTACCCTGTGGCACATATCGAGGATTCTGTGATGTGTCAGGTCGGTGCATGAGTTGGTGCCCTTTTTACAATGCCACGATTTTATTTTATTAGTATAAAGTACTACATTTCATTACAATACAACACACAATGACAAGACTGATACACTACTCAGTAACGTTATCACAATGTTGATCATCGATAGCAAGCCAGCGTTCAAATAAGAGTTCTGTGCCTCTCCTGTAGAAATGTTGTGGTTTCGAACTGAAGAGCTCTGTTAGCCAGGTGCTAAGAGAACCTTCATCGTGAAACTCTCGACCCTGAATTTTGTTAGGGAGAGATGATAACCCAAAGGGGCTGGCAATGATGAATGTGGGGGGTAAAATGGTTCCCAGAAAAGTTCATCAACTGATTAAGTCTGGCCATAATGCAGATGTGCATCATCGTGGAGTAACAAAACATGTTTCCCGCGCGGGATTAGCCGTGCGGTCAGGGGCGCTGCAGTCATGGACCGTGCGGCTGGTACCGGCGGAGGTTCGAGTTCTCCCTCGGGCATGGGTGTGTGTGTTTGTCCTTAGGATAATTTAGGTTAAGGAGTGTGTAAGCTTAGGGACTGATGACCTTAGCAGCTAAGTCCCATAAGATTTCACACACATTTGAACTTTTTTTTTAAGAAAACATGTTTATTAAGTGTTTTGCTTTAGTAACAACAGGGAATCGTCTTTGCTGTTAAGTATATGTAGCACCTTTTATCGTTTACTTCTTGTTTGTGCCATCATCACATTCCGTAATTTGTGCCGATTTCTGCGTATTCTGGCGAGGATTATTGTGAGTCAACTAATTTAGGCGATTTTCATGGAAAAAAAGTTCTTCCAGAACGTGGTTCATCACAGAAGTCGGATTTTCCTTTTCGGGTACGAGAAAACCATTACCGTGGCGTTCTCACGGCAAATTGTTCGCTCCTATACACATCACAAATTATTCTTGTGGCATCTACGACACAGGATCCTCAATTAAACTCGAAGAGTAAAATGTTTTGAGCACTCTCATTGTTCTCTGCTGACATTCCATAATAACTAGCATTGGAAATGACAAGACGGAGCTGCGAACAACATAAAAGCTCGTCCTCAGAACAAACCTCAGACCGAAGAAAAGCAAATGAATAAAGGAAAACGATGGCCTTACGACACATTGGTGCCAACCCACAGAAGAACGATACGAACTTAAACACCGACCCAATATAAACTCCACGATCGGTATCGGCTGTGCTTTAATCATAACACCAGACGCATACCCAAAAACGCTTTTTATACTCCATTCCGGACTCTAATAACTTCGTGAAATGCCACTGGACTGTGCAATGATGTCCAGACTTTTCAGCGCTTCTGGATGAGATAACATTTAACGATCATTTATGTCTGTCTAGGTGACCCACAATAGGTCACCGTGGTTTAGGGCTAAGTCTGCTTTCGGCCGGTGAGCGGCGAGGACGTCTTGTTTATGTCTCGTCCGCAGAGTCGCGGTCCCGTCCGCAGAGTCGAGAGCGCGCGTAGTTTGTTTGCTTCATCGCCGCAGCTAATACTCGCGTCCGTTAACACTGAGTCGCCATGGCTCATTCGTACAGAAATGCTACCGTCAAGATCAGCTTCCAGCCCGACTACGCACGACCACGAGCCTTTGAAGTCGAACGATTATTCCGTGACGAAGTTCAAATACCAACACAGCACATCATCGGTATCATCCTATCCATCACAAGTAGCGTCGTTTACGTCAAGATGGTCGATGACGAGTTATGTCACGCAGTTTTGAACAGATGCGCGAACACTCTCAAGTTCAAACACTCCGATGGTCACATCGGAGAGGTTACTGTTGACCATGCTGGACTAGGATTACGCACACTAAGAGTCTTCGAACTCCCTTTCGAAGTACCACCGTACGTCGCTACCTCAGCTTTCCGTCCTTATGGGACGGTAATTAGCCACGTTGCCGAAAAATGGAACACCTTCGAGACGTACCAAGTCCTCAACGGCGTCCGAAAAGTGAAAATTGAATTATAGAAACATGTGCCGTCCTACTTAGTCATAGGTGGCTGTCGAGCAATAATAATGTACGACGGCCAACCTCGTTCTGGTTGCCGCCAGGAGGGTCATGTGCGCTCGGCGTGTATTCAACGTCGGGTTACACAACTTCCATTGCATGACACGACACCACCTCCTACGCTCACGGCCCTCCCCCTCAATTACGCAGAGGTGACACGATCGACCATCATAACAGATGACAACCCCCCCCCCCCCCCCGTAAGACAAGAAGCGTTAGAATGCGCACCTGTCGCCGGTCCTGGATTGACCAACACCATTACGGTGTCTGCAGGTGTTGAAGAACGCCGCCCATCGACTCCACATGAAGATTCGGACGAGAGAATGGAACTCGACGCTAGGGTTGTACCGACCTCTGCCTTTCTTCCTGAGGGGGATGCTGTACGGGAACCACAAACTCTTTCGGACACAGAAACCCAAGTCCGCAAACAAAGGCCACCGAGAAAACATAAAAAGCGACGTCGCACACCCTCAGACGATTGCCTCCAGCGGACGTCTTCTCCAGTTGACGACCGGACGGCCGACGAAACGACGAGGAAAATTGATGACACGAGATCGCCCTCATCTGTCACTTTGTCTGATTTTGACAAACCCAATTCCGCTCTCTTGGACAAACGCATGGCCAGCACAGCGCCAGCCGTTGGTACACAACCGGAAACAACTGCGGATTCACCCTTAGTCACTCAGCCCACAAGTGTTCTACCGCAGCCACCGTTAACTTACGGACCTTGGGCGGATGACATTGAAGACGATTCTACGGCCGCTGTGGTGGATGAGGAGAGGGGTCTCTCCTCCCACACCTCGGCCCCTCCCGAATAGCAACAGATGACGGCGCGGACGCGGCCAGCAGATCACAGGCCCCACCTTTTACGGCGACACTGACGGCAGCCCCCACCGCAGGAGACGATCTACAGACCTATCGCTTAACGACCATCAACATTAACACCATTCGGACACGTACGAAGTTGTCGCTGCTCCAAGACATGCTCAATGCAGCAGACGTTGACACTGTCTTTCTCCAAGAAGTCTTCGTCGCCGATTTCCCGGGTATGTATGGTTATACGTCTCATGTGTCCCACGCCTCGCCAACTAACAATGGAGTCGCCATTCTCCTCAGAGAGGGCCTCGAGGCGGACGAAGTCCGATATCTCCCCGACGCTAGAGGAATGGCCGTAACGGTGCAAGGCGTCCGGTTTATCAATGTGTACGCCCCTTCCGGAACGACTCGCCGTCGTGACGGGTCGCTCTTCTTCGCAGAAGGAATAGCACCGCTTTTTCAGGGCAGGCACGATGACTTGATATTAGGGGGCGATTTCAATTGCACCCAAGCACCTAAAGATCAGCTGCCACGCCATTCACCGTGCCCCGAACTTGGGACACTCATCGGCGATCTCCAGCTGGTAGATACATGGGAACATGTCCGAGGAAATAGACCAGGATACACCCATTTCACGAGTCACTCGTCTAGTCGCATCGATAGGATTTACGTCTCCCGTTCTCTCGCGGCAACGGTGAATGACGCGGAGGTGTGGCCAGTAGCCTTTTCTGATCACGAGGCCTATATATGTGCCGTCACCCTTCGTCGCCAACGGGTGTGGCGCAGCCGACATCCCTGGAAATTAAACCTTGCTCATCTTGCTTCTCCGGATTGTCGACGCGCCATCGAAGACACGTGGAGTTTGTGCGTCCGCCGGCTCCCAACGTATCCTACGTCGATTAGTTGGTGGTTAACCTGCGCCAAGCCGGCCCTACGGCGAACCTTTATTACGTATGGTCGTGAGACTGCTGCTTGGAGGCGGCAGACCCTTGATTTTTATTTCACCGTCCTTCGCGAATGCGCCTCCTTGCCACCCACACCGGAACGACAGCTGACAGTTCAGCGTGCGAAAGCACAGATCGTAGCCCATATGCGCCGACACCTCGAAGGGACGATCGTCCGAGCGCGGACACAAGACAGAGTCGCAACGGAACGACCCACCATGTACCACGTCATCCGAGAACGTACACTGCGAAGACGGGCGCTGATACATGGCATCACCACTGAGGACGGCCATCATCACACCACACAACGCGATATTGCTGCAGCCTTCTTCGACCATTACGCACGACTTTATTCTGCTCAATGTTCCGACCCGACGACGGTGACAGCAGTCTCACAACTGGTTTACGGCATTGTCCCACAGGATTTACAAACTGAATTATTGAACGACATTACGGAAGACGAAGTTATCGACGCCAGCGGTAAAGGAGCGGCGAATAAGTCTCCTGGCCCCGACGGGCTCCCTGTGGAGTTTTATAGAACTTTCCAGTATTTTCTGGCTCCCAAGTTAACAGACATCTGTCGGGAGCTTATGTCCCCCGCGGTGCCGCTCCCTGCGACCTTCGTAGAAGGAATAATTATACCGGTTCACAAGCCTAAAGGTGGGGCTCGAATACAAGATTACCGCCCGCTAACACTCGTCAACTGCGACATGAAGATATTCACCAGACTATTAGCAAACCGTCTACGACCGACACTACCTTACGTCATCTCGCCAGATCAGACTTCCCTAGGGGGTATCAACAACATCCACACAGCACTGTGTCGATACCGTGACTTAATAGCCCTAGCCAGGGCACGCCGCATCCCGGGAGTGCTGGCATCACTAGATTTTAGCCAAGCTTTTGATCGAGTGGATCACGCGTACCTAACGTCCGTTCTCCAGCACATGCAGTACCCACAGCAATTCACAGCCGTCGTGATGCGCCTACTCCGAGGGGCGACTTCCAAAGTGCTCGTTAACGGGCGTCTCTCGCAGTCCCTCCCGATTATCCGCTCCGTGCGTCAAGGCTGCCCCTTGTCGACGTTACTACATGCTCTGGCATTGGAACCGCTCCTCTGTGGTCTCCGTCAACGCCTCACCGGTCTTACCCTACGTGACGTCACATTTCGCTTTACAGCATATGCAGACGACCTGGTTCTCATGTTCCGCAATCGCGACGATGTCAACAGAACACTAGAATGGATTACCACGTACGGTGTGGCTTCCGGCAGCTGTCTCAACGTCGCCAAATCGGTCGCCATGGCCATAGGAGACGGGTTGACCCCAGCGTGTGTCGAACCCCAACAGCTTCGTGACACTATCAAATGTCTCGGAATAGAGTTTCACGACGACATACGGCGCACCGCGGCTCTTAACTACCACCGATTATTACAACAAATTCGGGTCCAGATATTCAGCCTTCGTCTGCGGACCCTCGACATTCTCCAAAGGACACACTTCGTCAATGTTTACCTCGCATCGCGCCTTCCACACATAGCGCGTGTTCTCCCAATACCGTTACTGATGGCTCGACGTCTATTAGCGGCATTCGGAGCCTACGGCAGTACAGGCATGCCCTTCAAAGTCAGTTATGAGTCACTGACCCTTCCCCCAGAAAGGGGAGGTCTTGATCTAGTCCATGTCCACGACAGAGCTGTGGCCCTGTATGTCAGCTCACACATCAAGCTGTGGCGCCACCACTCGGAAAGTTTGACAGGTTTGCTGTTGGAGTCCTTAGCTCCGCCCTCCCTTATGCCCCCACTGACGACGCAAGACATACCCCCACCCTTCTACTACTTCGGGAACTTTTACATTGAACACAGCTAGACCAATTGTGTGATTGGATTGAGGAGTTCCTAGATAACAGGACGCAGCATGTCATTCTCAATGGAGAGAAGTCTTCCGAAGTAAGAGTGATTTCGTGTGTGCCGCAGGGGAGTGTCATAGGACCGTTGCTATTCACAATATACATAAATGACCTTGTGGATGACATCGGAAGTTCACTGAGGCTTTTTGCAGATGATGGTGTGGTGTATTGACAGGTTGTAACAATGGAAAATTGTACTGAAATGCAGGAGGATCTGCAGCGAATTGACGCATGGTGCAGGGAATGGCAATTGAATCTCAATGTAGACAAGTGTAATGTGCTGCGAATACACAGAAAGATAGATCCTTTATCATTTAGCTACAAAATAGCAGGTCAGCAACTGGAAGCAGTTAATACCATAAATTATCTGGGAGTACGCATTAGGAGTGATTTAAAATGGAATGATCATATAATGTTGATCGTCGGTAAAGCAGATGCCAGCCTGAGATTCATTGGAAGAATCCTAAGGAAATGCAATCCGAAAACAAAGGAAGTAGGTTACAGTCCGCTTGTTCGCCCACTGCTTGAATACTGCTCAGCAGTGTGGGATCTGTACCAGATAGGGTTGATAGAAGAGATAGTGAAGATCCAACGGAGAGCAGCGCGCTTCGTTACAGGATCATTTAGTAATCGCGAAAGCGTTACGGAGATGATAGATAAACTCCAGTGGAAGACTCTGCAGGAGAGACGCTCAGTAGCTCGGTACGGGCTTTTGTCAAAGTTTCGAGAACATACCTTCACCGAAGAGTCAAGCAGTATATTGCTCCCTCCTACGTATATCTCGCGAAGAGACCATGAGGTTAAAATCAGAAAGATTAGAGACCACACAGAGGCATACCGACAATCCTTCTTTCCACGAACAATGCGAGACTGGAATAGAAGGGAGAACCGATAGAGGTACTCAAGGTACCCTTCGCCACACACCGTCAGGTGGCTTGCGGAGTATGGATGTAGGTGTAGATGTAGATGTAGCTATGTCCGTATCGCAGTACCACCGACGAAACAGGCGTCGACGCGGGATATATATCACGTCCTACAGCAGAGGCGCCCACCAAACATCGTTGAGACCAAAAGCCCTCAGGTTAATTGGAAGGTGGTGTGGAAGACGATTCACGCGGTTCCACTGGACACAGCTGTCCGATCCACATGGTACATCACAGTCCATGGTAAACAGATCACCCGATCACGCCTCCACAAGATAAACATGGCGGAATCGCCTCTCTGCGTAGACTGCGGGATACCAGACACGGACGAACACCGTCTCACATGTGGCGCGGCAGAAGACGTATGGCGGTTGGTGCGACAAATTTTGTCGTATTTTCTACGAGTGACTCCGGGACACATTACACCTCGGTTTCTACTATTTCCGGATCAACAGTATTTCCCGCGCGCCAAGACCAACGCTGTCACGTGGATCCGCGCGCATGCGGTACACTACTTATTTCACGATGGATGATGATCATGATGATTATTAGTGTTTTAGGGCGCACAACACTTCACGATGGACCTAAAGATGTATTAGACTTTTGGAACTACCTACAAGAACGTCATTGCAAGATCGTACGGAACCCAAATTACAGACAGTATTTTTCTAATTACTTAGGGAGTGCCCTACGCGACCCTCCACGCAGCTGGATCATCAACAGGTAGGAGACGATACCCATTGAGTGAGCTGACATGACTAAGTCCGATTCTCGGTGGAACAGCATGATATACGTGAAGACGTACCTGGATGATGAAGCGTAAAGAGAGTAGCGACACACCCTTCTGTATCCTGTATGAAGCACTTTTCTTTTTTTTTTTTTTTTTTTCGTTTTCAAAAAAAATGGTTCAAATGGCTCTGAGCACTATGGGACTTAACAGCTGTGGTCATCAGTCCCCTAGAACTTAGAACTACTTAAACCTAACTAACCTAAGGACATCACACACATCCATGCCCGAGGCAGGATTCGAACCTGCGACCGTAGCAGTCGCGCGGTTCCGGACTGAGTGCCTGAACCGCTAGACCACCGCGGCCGGCTTTTTTTTTTTTTTTTTTTCGTTTTCCCCATATACATTACCTCGGTGTGGGAACGTGCCGAGATATTGTTTTCTTTTTCTCAGAGCACGATGCGGTGCTAGATCAATTTATTTTTGTTGTGGTATAACGTAAAACCACATTAAGAATGTATTAAAAACAGTAAATAAAAATAAATAAATAAATAATAATTTCCACAAAAGATTTCCCCTTTCTATCCCTGATTCCTTGACGGACGAGGGGGACACTGCGACCAGGCCTCGGGTTACGACCCCTGATCGCTCTGGCTTCCCCGCCCTCCCCCCCCCCTCCCCCCCAAAAAAAGTGGTAACGGTCGTGCATCCTAATATTACAGTCGCCTGTTCGGGCCCAACTGTATTTTGTTATCAAAAAAAATAAAATTATTAAAATAAACAAAAAACAGGGGGTAGCGTCTTTGATTCATAATCAAAACGTCTTCGGTCCCGGGTTCGATCCCCGCCACTGCCTAAATTTTGATAAATAATCAGCATTGGCGGCCGAAGACTTCCAGCATAAGAAATCAGCCTCATTCTGCCAACGGCCTTGTCAAAGAGGGTGGAGGAGCGGATAGAGGTTCAGGGCACTCTCATGTCCTAGGGGTGGGAAATTGCCCCCAAAGGCGGAAAAATCAGCAATGATCAACGACATGAGGATGCAAAAGGCAATGGAAACCACTGCATTAAAGACACGTAACGTGTATCCACAGGACATGTGGCCTGTATATGAAGAAGTGTCATGATGATCTCTCCATTGGCAAAAGATTCCGGAATAGTCACCCATCCGGATCTCCGGGAGGGGACTGCCAAGGGGGAGATTACCATGAGAAAAAGATTGAATAATCTACGAAAGGATAACGTTCTACGAGTCGGGGCGTGGAATGTCAGAAGCTTGAACGTGGTAGGGAAACTAGAAAATCTGAAAAGGGAAATGCAAAGGCTCAATCTAGATATAGTAGGGGTCAGTGAAGTGAAGTGGGAGGAAGACAAAGATTTCTGGTCAGATGAGTATCGGGTAATATCAACAGCAGCAGAAAATGGTATAACAGGTGTAGGATTCGTTATGAATAGGAAGGTAGGGCAGAGGGTGTGTTACTGTGAGCAGTTCAGTGACCGGGTTGTTCTAATCAGAATCGACAGCAGACCAACACCGACAACGATAGTTCAGGTATACATGCCGACGTCGCAAGCTGAAGATGAACAGATAGAGAAAATGTATGAGGATATTGAAAGGGTAATGCAGTATGTAAAGGGGGACGAAAATCTAATAGTCATGGGCGACTGGAATGTAGATGTAGGGGAAGGAGTAGAAGAAAGGGTTACAGGAGAATATGGGCTTGGGACAAGGAATGAAAGAGGAGAAAGACTGAGTTCTGTAACAAGTTTCAGCTAGTAATAGCGAATACCCTGTTCAAGAATCACAAAAGGAGGAGGTATACTTGGAAAAGGCCGGGAGATACGGGAAGATTTCAATTAGATTACATCATGGTCAGACAGAGATTCCGAAATCAGATACTGGATTGTAAGGCGTACCCAGGAGCAGATATAGACTCAGATCACAATATAGTAGTGATGAAGAGTAGGCTGACGTTCAAGACATTAGTGAGGAAGAATCAATACGCAAAGAAGTGGGATACGGAAGTACTAAGGAATGATGAGATACGTTTGAAGTTCTCTAACGCTATAGATACAGCAATAAGGAATAGCGCAGTAGGCAGTACAGTTGAAGAGGAATGGACATCTCTAAAAATGGCCATCACAGAAGTTGGGAAGGAAAACATAGGTACAAAGGAGGTAGCTGCGAAGAAACCATGGGTAACAGAAGAAATACTTCAGTTGATTGATGAAAGGAGGAAGTACAAACGTGTTCCGGGAAAATCAGGAATACAGAAATACAAGTCACTGAGGAGTGAAATAAATAGGAAGTGCAGGGAAGCTAAGACGAAATGGCTGCAGGAAAAATGTGAAGACATCGAAAAAGATATGATTGTCGGAAGGACAGACTCAGCATACAGGAAAGTCAAAACAACCTTTGGTGACATTAAAGGCAACGGTGGTAACATTAAGAGTGCAACGGGAATTCCACTGTTAAATGCAGAGGAGAGAGCAAATAGGTGGAAAGAATACATTGAAAGCCTCGATGAGGGTGAAGATTTGTCTGATGTGATAGAGGAAGAAACAGGAGTCGATTTAGAAGAGATAGGGGATCCAGTATTAGAATCGGAATTTAAAAGAGCTTTGGAGGACTTACGGTCAAATAAGGCAGAAAGGATAGATAACATTCCATCAGAATTTCTAAAATCATTGGGGGAAGTGGCAACAAAACGATTATTCACGTTGGTGTGTAGATTATATGAGTCTGGCGATATACCATCTGACTTTCGGAAAAGCATCATCCACACAATTCCGAAGACGGCAAGGGCTGACAAGTGCGAAAATTATCGCACAATCAGCTTAACAGCTCATGCATCGAAGCTGCTTACAAGAATAATATACAGAAGAATGGAAAAGAAAATTGAGAATGCGCTAGGTGACGATCAGTTTGGCTTTAGGAAAAGTAATGGGACGAGAGAGGCAATTCTGACGTTACGGCTAATAATGGAAGCAAGGCTAAAGAAAAATCAAGACACTTTCATAGGATTTGTCGACCTGGAAAAAGCGTTCGACAATATAAAATGGTGCAAGCTGTTCGAGATTCTGAAAAAAGTAGGGGTAAGCTATAGGGAGAGACGGGTCATATACAATATGTACAACAACCAAGAGGGAATAATAAGAGTGGACGATCAAGAACGAAGTGCCCCTACTGTTCAATCTGTACATCGAGGAAGCAATGCTGGAAATAAAAGAAAGGTTCAGGAGTGGAATTAAAATACAAGGTGAAAGGATATCAATGACACGATTCGATGATGACACTGCTATCCTGAGTGAAAGTGAAGAAGAATTAAATGATCTGCTGAACGGAATGAACAGTCTAATGAGTACACAGTATGGTTTGAGAGTAAATCGGAGAAAGACGAAGGTAATGAGAAGTAGTAGAAATGAGAACAGCGAGAAACTTAACATCAGGATTGATGGTCACGAAGTCAATGAAGTTAAGGAATTCTGCTTCCTAGGCAGTAAAATAACCTGTTGTGGACTGGCAAGAGAGCCAACCCACTATGAGAGGAAGCCGAAAGGCACGCGTTTTAGCTTACGCAGGCTGGCGTGAGGTCTGGAACAGAACAAGGAAGTTAGACTTTAGCAAAAAAGGACGTAGCTGTTGGAATACTTAACTTTAATCCGTAAATGGTGAACATCGCTCTTGACGGTACATGTTTACAGCATCAATAGTAACTGGTAATGGCGCTTTGCTAGGTCGTAGCAAATTACGTAGCTGAAGGCTATGCTAACTGTCGTCTCGGCAAATGAGAGCGTAATTTTGTCAGTGAACCATCGCTAGCAAAGTCGGCTGTACAACTGGAGCGAGTGCTAGGAAGTCTCTCTAGACCTGCCGCGTGGCGGCGCTCGGTCTGCAATCACTGATAGTGGCGACACGCGGGTCCGACGTATACTAACGGACCGCGGCCGATTTAAAGGCTACCACCTAGCAAGTGTGGTGTCTGGCGGTGACACCACATAACCAATGACGGACGGAGCAAGGAGGACATCAAAAGCAGACTCGCTATGGCAAAAAAGGCATTTCTGGCCAAGAGAAGTCTACTAATATCAAATACCAGCCTTAATTTGAGGAAGAAATTTCTGAGGATGTACGTCTGGAGTACAGCATTGTATGGTAGTGAAACATGGACTGTGGGAAAACCGGAACAGAAGAGAATCGAAGCATTTGAGATGTGGTGCTATAGACGAATGTTGGAAATTAGGTGGACTGATAAGGTAAGGAATGAGGAGGTTCTACGCAGAATCGGAGAGGAAAGGAATATGTGGAAAACACTGATAAGGAGAAGGAACAGGCTGATAGGACATCTGCTAAGACATGAGGGAATGACTTCCATGGTACTAGAGGGAGCTGTAGAGGGCAAAAACTGTAGAGAAAGACAGAGATTGGAATACGTCAAGCAAATAATTGAGGACGTAGGTTGCAAGTGCTACTCTGAGATGAAGAGGTTAGCACAGGAAAGGAATTCGTGGCGGGCCACATCAAACCAGTCAGTAGACTGATGACCAAAAAAAAAAAAAATGTGACCCACATATAATATGGTTCAGCGAGGCAGATTATCCAGTTCACCTATAACAACTGTCTTCTAGGACATGAAAACATCTAGCAATTTATTTGTCAAAACGCGCTTTTGGAGCGAGTGATGTAGAAATTTCTTGGCTTCACTACTGTAGTAGGGCAAGGCCAGCATCAACACATTTGTTAGTGTGGGTTGCCTACATCAGAGCGAGGTGAAGTGGTAACATTGCAATGACATCATGGTGGGGACTTCAAATTTTGAGGGAAAATAAGTCAATGGGGCTACCTCACTAACCTATCCCCCCTCCCCTCGCCTTTCCTCCCCCCCCCCCTCCCCACCCCTCGCTCATCTGAAAATTGGTGGGAAGAGGACTCAGTCTGTGCTGATCTGCTGGATAGGATGGATGTAAGTCTTTGTTTCGCATGCATTGTTTATATAAACAATTTGAATTGTCATAGGCAGTATCTCCATCTAGTGCATTCACCATGAGGTCTGCAATCCAACTGACCTAGTTCACAGTACCACCACCAGGGGGCGCTGTCGTCCCTCCCCCCTCTCTCCTCCCTGTGACATAATCCAAGATGGCGGTCTGGGGAAAATGGCGGGAAAATGACTCAGTCTGCATCTAGATGCTGGACTGAGAGGACAGACGTAATTGTTTACTGTGACCTACCTCACAGTACTGCCACCAGTGGGTGTTGTTGTCCCTGCCCCACTCCCCTCATGTGACATAATCCAATATCAAACAAAACTTGTTGCCAGCAATATATGGTTTGAAAGTGTTCTCAAGACACGTTTCGTAAATTGAAATCTCTTATTTCCCAGATTTAGAGCAGGTGAAGTAAGGGGCGCCGGTTAAACGACTGAGCTCTTCAAAAACGCAAGGACCAAACCAATTGTTAGCTTTCATGAGCACGGAAAAATTGAGACAACGGTTTTCCAAAAGTTGTGATAGACTATTGCACCGTGTGCGAATGCATTACCTTATGTCACTGCCAACTGCGACAGGGTTAGGTTTTCTCCCTTGTACGATATCGTGCGTGAAATGCTCGTCTTTGCACCAATCGTACTCGGAATTGTGTTCACGCAAAGAGTCTTACTGTTTTAATTCTTTGCTACTCCAAGTCGTTTGAGATATTTAGTTATCCACTTATTATTACTGCTAATTCATTTACTTCCGTTACTACCCCTACTATTTCTGCTAGTTTCGATGCAGGGAAAAAATTGCAAAGTGGAACTGGCAATCGAACACAGGTTTTCTGCTTCTCAGCAACGTACCTTGGTCTCCACGCCAGCGGCGCATTCGTTTAACAGATCATACCTTATGAATATGTAAGCACCACCAGTCGAAAAAGTTTCTTTCCTCGGTTTCTAAGATAATATGTGTTTGCGGACCCATTATGCGTTGGCAAAAAATGCTCGAGCTTCAATTCAGAGTCGACTACGTGTCGTGAACTACAATGGTGGTTATCTCTGTAGAGTTTTGAACCGTAATATCTCAGTCTCTTCCACTTTACGATGTAGACAATACGGTATCAGACGAATATATTGTCCGTGTCTGAAGTCTTCCCCTTGTGAGAGGGGCACCACGGCCACCGAAGTCCTAGGTTTGTATACAGCACGCATTCACTGTTAGTGGCGAAAACAGATGCAGCAGAAAGTGCACATGAGAAAAGGAGGAAGGGCAGAGGCCCCACATGATACGTTGCTTGCGTGGAAAAATGTTCCCGAACCGGCCCTGCATTCACGACATATGTGTACTGAGGATCATCGCCACAAACGAATGCAACAACCTGAGAAATCATTGGTGCCGGAGCAATGTCTAGCTGAGGGATGCAGAGTGATGTACCATGAGACACAGATCGATTTTACTGCGTCTCACTATAAGACTGGGTCTGAAAGAACTCAGCTGAAATTAGACACGCAGATAATATCATAAATAGAGACTATGGCTGTATTTAAGCAAAATGTGGAATCCCATTATTCCTGATATTAAAAAAATTGCCGTCTTTTTCTCGATTGGCACAGGATCATGCTCCGTAGCGATTCATTTTTGCCGGCGTTCACCACGGGGACGCAGTAGGGTCACACAGGGCAACGGCGATAATGTCTCTCGCAGACACTACTTTATTGTCCGTAGTTTATTAAATGGTCATTACTCAACACATTGTCTCCTCTCTCTCTCTCTCTCTCTCTCTCTCTCTCTCTCTCTCTCTCTCACACACACACACAGCTCTATGAACCCCTGCGCGAAGCAAGCTGCACCATTACCAGCATTGTAAAAATGAGATACACCCGTTGAAGTATTAGTCTTCCTCACTATGTAGGTCGCCGATTCGACACAACCTGCCGCAATATCTAAATATTCATCAAGCAAGTTATTAAAATTACAGCAAGGCACAAGAGACCTTTATTCGTTGCAACAATATAGGCTAGGTGCCTTCATTCGAATAGATCTCATTAATTGCGTATCCTCACTCTACCCAGCAATAATCACTTAAGATTTCAATGTTACATCTACAATTGTTGTCGTTGTTGTGGTCCTCAGTCTGGAGACAGGTTAGATGCAGCTGTCCAAGTTACTCTATCCCGTGCAAGGCTCTTCGTCTCCTAACTATTACTACAGCCTTCATGTTTCTGAATCTGCTTACTGTAAAAGTCTCTTGGTGTCCCTCTACGAGTTTTTCCCTCTACAGTTCACTCCGATACTAAATTGGTGGTTCCTCGATGTCTCAGAATATGAACTATCAACCGATCCCTTCTTTTGGTCCAGTTGTGCCACAAATTTATTGTCTCCCCCAATTCTATTCAGCACTTCTGCATTAGTTGGGTGATCGACCCATCTAATCTTCTACATTATTCTGTGGCACGACATTTCGAAAGCTTCTATTCTCTCTTTGTCTAAACTGTTTATCGTTCTTGTTTCACTTCCATACATGGCTTCACTCCAGGCAAATACTTTCATTAAAGACTTCCTAACACTGAAAGCTATATTCGATGTTAACAAATTTCTCTTGTTCAGAAATGATTTTCTTGCCATTGCCAGTCTACATTTTACATCCTCTCTACTTCGGACATCATTTGTTATTTTGCTGAACAAATAGAAAAACTCAGGCACTACTTAAAGTGTGTGGTTTCCTAACCTTATTGCCTTAACATCACCTGATTTAACTGGACTACATTCCATTATTCTTGTTTCGTTCTGTTGATGTTAATCTTGCATTCTTCTTTCAAGACACTGTCTATTCCGTTCACCTGCTCTTACAAGTCCTTTGCTGTCTTCGACAGAATTACAATGTCATCCGCAGACGTCAAAGTTTTTATTTCTTCTCCCTGAAACTTACTTCCAGTTGACACTGGATACTATTGTCACACCTCAGGATATCACAGAGCTAACGAACATGCCAAAGACTACACAGACGGACTGAAAACTTGGCTAAGCATGAGGAGGATAATCCCTAACCACACACAAAGCCAGTTAAAATTGTTCCGACATCGACAACTCACTAATTTGCAGGTATCGGAAGCACATAAACTAAAAATTGGACTTTGGGGCAAGAAATCATGCCTCAAGCACGCTGAACAGACCTTGGAATTCATTTAGTCGAAATGCTGATTATTAAACATCAGAAACAAAAAAAAAGGTTGTTACAAAATCAGAGTATAAACCAAACATAGTGCGACTTTTGATGTACAGAACGTGTGATGCGGTCCCACCAATATCACTATGACGTTGTCAAAGGAGTGTACTGGGGCACATTTGTATGTGGCACCCGAATGTGATTTTATAAACGATGTATGTCCTTGATAGGCTTTATATCGCTGTCTGTGTAAGACCACAGACCCAGAGATACTACATGTGGTACGAGATTTCTATAGTGTTGGATGAAGAGAGCGCTTGGTGTTCAGTTGTAGGTAGCTGTCTGTGAGGGAAAGACGATGGAGTAGGCAGTTTTTGTGGTGTGCTGTGTGAAGCCACCAAGTGTGAGGTTAATTTAAGTATGTCAGTATTGTTGAATTTGGAAGCAGACGTCTTCATCCCAGCAAGGTAAAGATGTTAAATAGTTACAAAATGGTTCAAATGGCTCTGAGCACTATGGGACTTAACATCTATGGTCATCAGTCCCCCAGAACTTAGAACTACTTAAACCTAACTAACCTAAGGACATCACACAACATCCAGTCATCACGAGGCAGAGAAAATCCCTGACCCCGCCGGGAATCGAACCCGGGAAGCCGAGCGTGGGAAGCGAGAACGCTACCGCACGACCACGAGCTGCGGACTAAATAGTTACAATTTTAGTTTTTGCCAGCAAGTTAGTATAGGTGAGTTTGGTGATAATTTGTAATTTTTGAGTAACCGCAGAATGTACGAAAACGGTTTTGATAAAAAGGCTAGTTGGATATTTCATTTTTGTAAAGCTTCTAAGATTTGTTAACAGAGCTATATGCAATTTGATGATTTGCATTTATACTGGTTTAATGAGGTTAGAGAATACTTGCTGTTTAAATCTCATTGTTTGTGAATCAGTTGGAGTTACATTACTCACCATTACTTTACTGCTCGGTACTTTTACCTCACGGAGTCCACAATTTGATGATGTCCATATCAAAACTGCGTGACAGTGATCGAATATTTAAGGCGCTCTCATGATGCCTGTAACCTTCTAAGTTTTTATCCCACGTCCTGTAGGCTCTTGTAACATCTCCAATTAAAGGCCTCGCTTGGATGTTATATCACAGAGCATTGGTCTGACGAACTTGCTATTGTCCTACAAGGCGACAGAGCAACGCCCAAAGATGATCTGAACGTGACAAATACTGCCGCTACCTGCAGAATTCTTCACCGACACCAGAAACAATACTATTGAAGCATAAGACTTTGCACAACGTTCGCAGATCCGTAAGCTCAGTACGACTTTATCAAAGGAGCACGCTACAGGATCTGGCCAAAGGACCATGCGTATTTGGAGAGATTGCTCTGGCGTTGTGTTGATCATACTCATCGATAGCACCATTTTCAGTACGCGCAGAGTCTTGGCCAGGTGAGCACTGTGCGTTTGTTGTGGAGAAATGTATTCGTAATGTGGTCCTGCTATTAATACTCTGCACGCATTTAGCATTCGGTTCGAACTTTGTCGGCATGATTCTGTTCCTGATACAAAAACTATTCGAGTTTGGGTATCAAATTTTACAGCATCAGTTTCGGCACTGAAAATAATATGTACTGGCCAACCTACGTCTCCCACAACGCCGGATAAAGCGGCACGTGTGGGAGTGTCCGTGCAGCCATCTTCTAAGCGTTCAGCACGAAAACACTCAGCTTCCCTGCGGTTATCTCACAGCACTGTAAGAAGGATCCCGCGCGGAGATCTTCACACGAAACCACACAACATGACGGTTACCTAAGAGTTAAACGAGAGAGATTCTGAAACTAGCACAGTGTGAGGAAATTCTTCAGAACATTCTCCATGGCGCTGTTTTGATTTCTTCTGATGAGACGCACTTCCACTTGTCAGGTATTGTAAACAAATAAAATGTCTGCTAGTGGGCAGGAGAGGACCCATAGGAATTTCACCAACGATCACTACACAGCCACCGTGTGACAGCTTGGTGCGCCGTTGATGAATTTGGCGTGTGGGGTGCGTATTTTTTTTTGAAGAAGATGGTGCAACGGTTACGGATAATTCAAACCACTACTGTCACGTGATAAAGACCTTCGTCCGACGTAAGTTACATCATTTTGTCGGGGTCATGAAGAGGGACAGGTCGGGTTCCAAAACGACAGAGCCACCGCGGACAGTTATTGGTGTTCTCCAGAAAATTTGAAAGAGTTGTTCCTTGGATGTCTCCTCTCTCAGGTGATCTGGCCCCAGGTTAACTGATTCATTGCCTTGTATTTTTGTTTCAGGCACACCTAAAGACTCAAGTGCACAGAGATCAACCCACGCCATGCACGCACTTTCGTAGGCAATCGCCCAGGAAGTGGGTGCCATTCCACCGGAAATAATGCGAAGAAATAGTTATAGCTTCCGAGAAAGGCTTCGTCAGTTTGTCAACAATCGAGGACGCCATTTACTGGATACAATATTAAAAACCAGCTAATATAAAATGGCATGTTATTTGTTGTTCACAAATAAAAGAATTTTTTGACTGTTCGTATTAGTAGTTCAGCAGGTGCAGAATATTTCAACAATTAGTCCACCATTTATTGTCTTTCCTTAATTATTTCATACGGTTTTACAAGATTTAATGCTTACTTTCGGTGCAAGTGTCGCTGAATTTATTACAGTTTACATGTACACTAGTGTTCTAATTTTGCATATAGGCGTGTTCAACACCCTTCATGTTAACACGATGATTGTTTTGACTTTCGTCGCACATACTACGCACGATGTGAGATTTGACAGTTAACAGTTCGTCATTCATCGCAAATATCATATATTTTTAGCGACGACACTATGTTTTATTGATTCTACAGCAAAGATATATTGTGGCTCTTAAGCGCAACTATTTTACATGTGTTTTAACAAAACATTTTACTTCTGCTGTTCAATCTTTGTTCATTTATTTTTAACATACTTCCTTTATGTATGTTTTTTTTGTCAATACTTGTAGGACACTACCCCCCGTTTCTTACTTTAACGTTGTTTTACCGATGATCTGAGCCACTTTCATTCTTGAAGATAACAGTTTAAACTGTCGATAGGTAAAGTGATCCAAATAAATGGTTTCTTGTGCAGCTGACAACTGACTTCTTATCTTAATTGAAAAGTATTTTCTTCCTATCTTAGTTTGTTTATTTGTTTGCAACCATCTTTTCAAGTATGGTTTTTCTGGCTGGCCAAGTGTGTAGCTGCAATCCGTTTGCTACGTCTTGCATTCCTGCAAACAACTTTTCGCCCGAGAGTACCACTACCAACAAACCAAAACTCTGCATCAGGTACGTAGTAATGGTAATCATAACAACAGATTAGAAGATATAAAGACTTGCGAGGTGCCAGGGCTAAGGAATGTTTTGTGGACACTTTAATTCTAGAGAATCTTCATATGGCTTTTATCATGCACTCAGCACCTCCTTTCTAACGGTCACGATAGCTAAAGCGCAAGGATAAATAAACTCAGAAACAAACAGTAAAGTGACCCTGTAAATGATAATTAAAAAGAGTTGCACGCACGCGATAATTTAATTACATTATGAAGTAATTAGTTTCCTTAGTAGTCATTCATCAATAAGGGACGAAATGGCAACTATTAATTGAATACTTTATGACAAACAATTTAAGTAAAACGAAGTTATTTAATGAGCTAAGGACGTGGAAAACTATATTATACATTACTACAAATCCTCATAGTAAGGGCACAACGATTGGAATATTGAAGAAGAAGAGAGCCATGCATTTAAAGGGTCTCCTACTCTCAAATAATGAGATGAATGTTTTGACTAAAGTTCAGTCTTGATCACACCATTTATGTTTCAATGACATAGGTAGCCTGTTTCGGTTATTTTTACGTAACCATCATCAGACCCATGGCTCCCTTAGGATGGTAGGCGGAGCTCTCCTCAGCTGCTACGAAGTCAACTGATTCGTAGCAGCTGAGGAGAGCTCCGCCTACCATCCTAAGGGAGCCATGGGTCTGATGATGGTTATGTAAAAATAGCCGAAACTGGTTACCTATGTCATTGAAACATAAATGGTGTGATCAAGACTGAACGTTAGTCAAAATATAATAATCTATTGATCACTGTATTCCAAAAGTGCTTACCAAAAATGAGATGAATGATTTTGTCAGCCACTTAGTCCGCGCACTAAATGCTACACCCTATCTGACAGTATTGCGATGTGTAGTGAGAACCCTAATTAGAAAAAGTAGAAAATTTGGGGAGGTATTGGGGACACCGAGAACAAGTACTGCTGAGGGCTTCAGTGTAAAGTCTTTTACAAAGTCCCTACAATGCTAAAGAGCCAAAACAGTTTAGCACAAACATCTTCAGCAGTACGAGTCGGCAAACAAGAAACAGGCGGTGCTGTCGCTGAGATCTGCGTCGCTAACCCTTCTAAAATGCTCCATCTGCGAGAAAACACCCGATACGAATTACTTCTGTCCAGGTGACCGAGATAGTGCACTTGCTAAATCGCAATAAAATGCCTCCAGTAGGAGACGTAGAGAAGAACGCCTAACACGAGATATTGCACCCAGATAGTTCAAGGGACAGGCCTCTCGAGGCCTCTCTAACGCGCTGAGTCCTCCTCACACTTTCCAAGTTGAACCATCCGGAACCTCCACCACTGTCGAAAGTTATCAGTTCATCGTGGCCTCGGGAACATGCGCTAGTCATAAAATTCAAGGTGCAGTGGAGAGCGACATGCACCAAGCCAGTGGGGTCTTGCACCGCCAATTTCAGGATGAGGCTCTCTGACGTCACAGTGCGCCATCGTCAGCTGCCTAATCGATTTCCTACATCGACGCTGGCGCGGGTAAGTAGTCCCGTCCACCGTTGCACACATAACACCGAAAGTTCATCAAAGCGCAGGTCATTTCCGTGTTTAAGAATGGCGTAAGACAGATCCACACAATTATAGACCTTGAAAGACGTATGTATTCAGTAGCAGCGATGGCGAGGCATGACAGAATCTCTGACCAGAGAGCTATTTATCGTTGCTAGTCTGCGCTTGACCGCGCGAGAGTTCAGTTCAGTTGCGAGACAGTTCGAGAGCAGTAGTGCGTGCGAGATGACAGAGTTGCGAGAAAGTTGTTGTACGTAGCGAGTCGCGAGAGCATGTAGTTCGTTCGTGCTAGTAGCGCGCGAGAGACAGTCGGAGTTGTGTGTGAGGAGTCGGCGGGCGTCGACATGGGCCTCTGGTCAAGGTTCAGGATGAGGTATATTTTTTAAATAAGGTAATGAAGCAGCATTGCGCAAATCAGATAATGTAATGTATGTTAACTGTAATTAATTTGTTCAAGAATTGCCCCAGTAATAATTTTGTTCTGAAAGCAATCTCTTAAGAAAATAATCATTACAATTGAAACAATATTTCCTTTGCTTTTCCTCCCAGAATCAATTTATCAGGTTAATGTTAACGTTAATTTTGTAGGGACTTAACATTATCGCACAGGGCTTAAGGTTAGCGCAGCTACCCTTATAAAATTTATCAGGTTTAGCATAACGTTAAATTTGTGGGGACTTAATATTTTTGCACATTTTTATTGTCATTGACTTTTATTACTGTGGGAAGCTAACATTTGGCACTAATTGCATTTTCATTCAATTCATATCATTTAATAATAATTACGGGGAGAATGAATATTCACATTTAAAATTTATCTTTCATTTCTCCGGGGAGGTTACACTCGGTTCTATTCCCATTAACATTTAATTATTGTCTTTTCAAAATTCTCCGGTGAAATTACACTACTGTCTTTTCAAAATTTTCCGGGAAGGTTACAACGTATATCGTTGACGTCAATTCAAATGGTTCAAATGGCTCTGAGCACTATGGGACTTAACTACTGAGGTCATCAGTCCCCTAGAACTTAGAACTACTTAAACCTAACTAACCTAAGGACTTCACACACATCCACGCCCGAGGCAGGATTCGAACCTGCGACCGTAGCGGTCACGCGGTTCCAAACTGACGTGCTTAGAACCGCACAGCCACACCGGCCGGCTATTTGACGTCAATCTGTTGTAGAATTATGGAATATGTTTTATGCTCTAGAATTATGACATCTCCTCTATAAAATCAACATGGATACCGCAAACAGAGATCCTGTGAAACTCAGCTCGCTCTCTTCTTCCATGAGATCCACGGCATAGCGAACAGCGGCACTCATGTTGATGCCGTGTTCCTCGGTTTCAGTAAAGCGTTTGACACCGTCCCGCATTGCCGTTTAAAGACAAAAATACGAGCTTACGGATTATAGCAGCAGACCTGCGACTGGATGCTAGACTTCCTTGCAGATAGAACTCAACACGTCGCTCTTAACGGAACTAAATCGACAGATGTAAAGGTAATATCTGGAGTACAACAGGGAAGTGTGAGAGCACCGTTGCTGTTTACAGTACATATAAATGATCTAGTAGAAAGCGTCGGATGCTCTCTAAGGCTCCTCGCAAATGATGCAGTTGTCTACACCAAAGCAGTAACGCCAGAAGATAGTAAGCTTTTGCAGAACGACCTACAGAGAATTGATGGATGATGCAGACTCTGGCAGTTGACCGTGAACGTAAATAAATGTAACATATTGCGCGTACGTGGGAAAAGAAATCCACTACTGTACTTCTACACTATTGATGACAAACAGCTGGAGACCGCGTCTGCAGTAAAATATCTAGGCGGAACTAAACAGAGCGACTTTAAGTGGATTGACCATATAAAACAGATAGCGAGAAAAGCAGACTCCAGACTCAGATTCATCGTAAGAATCTTAAGGAAATGTAACTCAACTCACCCACGAAAGAAGTGGCTTATAAGGCGCTTGTTCGCCTGATTCTTGAGTATTGTTCATCTATCTGGGATAACTATCAAGTAGGACTGATAGAGGAGATATAGAAGATCCGACGAAGAGCGGCGCGTTTCGTGACTGGATCGTTCAGCTAGCGAGAGAGCGTAACGGAGACGCTAAAGAAACTCCACTGGCAGACGTTACAAGAGAGGCGTTGTGCATCACGGAGAGAGTTACTATTGAATTTTCGGGATAGCGCTTTTCAAGAGGAGTCAGACAACATATTGCCCCTTCCCCCTCCCCCCCCCCCCCCCCCTCCGCACACACACACTCATATCTCGCGTAATGACCTCGAGGAGGGATCAGTGGTGCCGAAAGTCCCCTCCACCACACGTCATTAAGTGGCTTGCCGAGTATGATGTAGAGAGTTGCCGCCAGCACCAGACGGTCACACCCAGTGGTTCGTCTGGCGTCTGCTTCTGGGAAAATCAGAAAAAATTACTCGCTGGTGGCATCGACCAAGTTAGGCCAATACGCCAGGCTGGCGTAAGCGATTACACTGACCCCAGGCCGTCGCC
This sequence comes from Schistocerca americana, assembly GCF_021461395.2. NCBI lineage: Eukaryota > Metazoa > Arthropoda > Insecta > Orthoptera > Acrididae > Schistocerca > Schistocerca americana. The sequence continues at coordinate 287,409,818 of NC_060121.1, read as the reverse complement.
ATCCTAGTCGGTTCACAGCGTGTACCACAGCCCGGAAAGCAACTCAGGCGGCACAAACAAAGGGACGGGCCGACCGCTATTGTCCGCGGATGCTAAAGAATTCCCAGGGAGGCCGTCCGAGAGTCGGTCTGTCTCCATCTTAACTGTGAAACCTCCCCTTAGAAAAATTTATGAATTATGGTGCTGATAAACCACTTACGTTATTTGATTTCCAAACAGCTGAGCAAAACTGAACGTCCTCAGACATTTCTGTCCTTACTTATTCTGATCATCACTGAACTGACACACAATATTTTTAGCGCAACGCAATCTGACTTACAATAATCCCTACAAAAGAATGGCCCTGACTAACAATAACCTCTACCTTTCATGAATCACTTACCGCACAAAAATCTTCGTTACTCGAACTACTGCAATACAGCAAGCGCCAATAATGCCAGCTAAATAAAAGATTCTAACTACTGAAGGCACTAACTACTGATAGGCATACCTAGCAAATGAAAGATTTTGATAGAGAACAAACAATGCATTTACCTTAATAATATTCAAAAGTTATCATTTCAGTTCATGACATCTAGTCTTACAAATTTACTGTCTCTGATGGACTCACGTCCAGATCATCCGCTGCCAAAACTCTGCCATCTCTCTCCCCATATCCACCACTGCTGGCGGCTCACCTCCAACTGCGCACCGCTACGCGCTGTTCACATCCAACTTCCCAATACTACAATAGCGAATATTACAACAATGCAACCAGCCACAGACTGCACACAGCACAGTCAGTGATTTTCATTCAGAGGGCTACGTGGCGTTACCAACATAAAAACGTAAACAGCCTACTTACATCTGGCCCCTGGTGATATTTAGGCTCTGCTCTAGTAGACCCAAATGAAGACTAACATATCGCAAAGAAATCGCGCACAGTCCCACACCAAGGATGATGAGAATTCTCGGTATTCATTGCATTACCTGGAATGAAATTAATCAAAAATGGTCCAAATGGCTCTAAGCACTATGGGAAATAACATCTGAGGTCATCAGTCCCCTAGACTAAGAACTATTTAAACGTAACTAACCTAAGGACGTCACACACATCCATGCCCGATGCAGGATTCGAACCTGCAAAGCAGCAGCGCGGTTCCAGACTGAAGCTCCTAGAACCGCTCGGCCACAGCCGCCGGCTGAACTTAATAGGCAAAAATGATGATAAAGATAGCAAAAATAAGAGGGTACAGCCAAAAAAAGTATGAAGAACGCATGTCACCTCTTAAATTGTTGGAAGACTGATACCTGAAAATATGATATTCGTCGTCTCTGTACACAGCGGGAAACGCAGCGATTGTGATCGTTGTCCTTTCCCTCTTGGAAGCCCGGTGATAAGCAATTCCCGTAATACACGCCCCCTCCACTCCACAGATCGACTAATCCAAACAAATCCGATCTTTACGGCAGTTTAATTCGAAGGCCCCCTGCGGCGGCGTGTTTACAGTTTGCACAGTAGCGACCCGAGTTTCATTTTACCTGCGGCCGTGAAGGGGCCCCCCACGCAGGGCGCGTATAATTACCCTCTTTGTAATCCCCGGGGCGCCGTCCGGCTGGCCGCAACCCTTGCCTGCGCCCCTGGTAGCGGGAGAGGCGCTTTTTGCGGCGCGCCTGTTTGCCGGGCCCTGTGTGCGCGTGGGCGGCAGGGGGTGGGGGAGCGAGGTGCTCCAAGGCAGGGCGTGTTTGCCCCGAGCAAACCGCCAAACCAGCTGGAACGGCGGCGGCGGCGCAGCCGCTTGCGGTTTTAAATTACCTCTGGCCGCTCCGCGGGCAGCCGGCCGCGAGTCATTACAGTCAAGTCATCGTCATTAGCGGCGTCGCTGCGGAGCCGCTGCCGTTTTTGCCGCCGCCACAGTGGCTGCGGCACCTGGCGCGATCGCCAACCACTCCCCGTCTCTCTGACACTAGAAGGCCTTCCTAATGCGTCGCAATGAGACGTAATGGCAGCATCTTCCACCGATCGGGGCTGTAACTATGAAGTGGCGCGGGCACAGAAAGCGAACGAAATAATACTAGTGGTTTCTCAGTACCACAGTAGAAATCCTTTAATAGGTAGTACATCACCCTCTAATGATGTTGGTCTAGATAGTCTGAAAGTTACGTTTCTTGAAGAGACCACTTTGTGATTATAATGATAGCAATTGCAGCAACCATATCTGAAATCGCTCAGTCTCATTTTTATTTTGTTTAGTTACGTAACGTGGTCACTTAAGGCCTTCAGGCCGTCTCTAACTTCGTATCATAGCTTTCTACAGGGTGTTACAATACGACGTTGTGCCGGCCGGTGTGGCCGAGAGGTTCTAGGCGCTTCAGTCTGGAACCGCGCCACTGCTACAGTCGCAGGTTCGAATCCTGCCTCGGGCATGGATGTGTGTGATGCCCTTAGGTTAGTTAGGTTTAAGTAGTTGTAAGTTCTAGGGGACTGATGACCTCAGATGTTGAGTCCCATAGGGCTCAGAGCCATTTGAACCATTAGTACGACGTTTCAAAAATTTAGGAGATTATAGAGGATGAAATTTTGAAAGTTTTGATATAAGGAACCTCTATAGAGTAAATGTTAAATAACAGTAAAAATCAACCCAATACTGTCAACTGAATCTGTGCAACGGTTCAAATCCGTGTCCAGCCATCCAGATATAGGTTTTTGGTGAGTTCGCTAACTCGCTCCAACCAAATGCTGGGATGGTTCCTTCGAAATGGCATGGCCAACTTCCTTCCCCATCCTTGACACAATCCGTGCTCGTCCTCCGTCTCTAATGACTTCGGTGTCGACGGAAAGTTAAACCGAATCTTCCTTCCTTCCTTCTGAATCTGTGACTTCACTACAGTAAAGTAAGTTAAGTATGACGAAAAGTAACCTCGTTACAAAATGTGCAACTGCGAATAATACACTGACGGAAAAAAATTCTCTGCTCCGACAAGGAGTTGTGCAACATAAGCGAAAGTTGGTAGGCATGTTTATAGAGATTAAAGATGATGTCTATTCAGATCTTGTGCAAGTCGTATAAGAGTGGCACTAGTAACGCCACTATGAGGATGAATATCAGTTTTGCTTTAAATACACGACTTAACGGTCGTGACCTTTAATTATCTTTGAGACTGGACGTTGTACGTTGATGCTAGCCAAGAATGCCTTTAAGGCGACAAAGACGTTACTATCAACACCTTACTGAGCTTGAACGACGTAACGTAATAGGGCTATGAGAAGCTGAATGTTCGTCCTACGATACTGCAGAAAGAACTGGCAGGAATGTAGTCACTGTCCATGACTGCTAGCAGCAGTCGTCGCAAGAATGTACCGTCGCAAGATGATCGGGCTCCGGGGCATTATCTACATCTACATCTACATCTACATCCATATTCCGCAAGCCACCTGACGGTGTGTGGCGGAGGGTACCTTGAGTACCTCTATCGGTTCTCCCTTCTATTCCAGTCTCGTATTGTTCGTGGAAAGAAGGCTTGTCGGTATGCCTCTGTGTGGGCTCTAATCTCTCTGATTTTATCCTCATGGTCTCTTCGCGAGATATACGTAGGAGGGAGCAATATACTGCTTGACTCTTCGGTGAAGGTATGTTCTCGAAACTTTGACAAAAGCCCGTACCGAGCTACTGAGCGTCTCTCCTGCAGAGTCTTCCACTGGAGTTTATCTATCATCTCCGTAACGCTTTCGCGATTACTAAATGATCCTGTAACGAAGCGCGCTGCTCTCCGTTGGATCTTCTCTATATCTTCTATCAATGTCGAGAGGGAAGACCATCGTGATCGGCATATGGTTCTCACGCAGTCTACTGCTTCTGTAGGGGTAATGTGAGCAGCAGTTGGACCATAGTGATACAACGAACTGTTACAAATCGGTTACTTCAAGGACAGCTCCAAGCCATACGCCCTGCAGCCTACATTCCATTGACCCCAAACCACAGCCATTTGCTACTTCAGTGGTGTCACGCGAGAGATCATTGGGGAGCAGGATGGAGATCTGTTGTGTTTTCTGATGATAGCTGGTTCTACATCGCTGGCAGTGATAGCCGTATGCTGTTTAGAAAGAGGCAAGTTGAGGGCCTGCAACAAACCTGCCTGCGTGCTAGGCACGCTGGACCTATACCTAGGGTTATGCTCTCGGGTGTGATCTCGTATGAGAGCAGGAGCACTATTGTGTTTATCCCAGACACACTGACTGTAAATTTGTACGTCAATCTGCTGATTCAACCTGTTGTGATGCCATTCATGAACAGCATTTTGGAGGGATTGGTGGGGGGGGGGGGGGGGGGGGCTGTTCTCCAGCTGGATGACGCTCGACCACACACCGCTATTGTAACCCTACATGCTCTACAAGGTGTCAACATGTTGTCTTGGCCTGCTCGATCACCAGATTTCTCTCCAATCGAGCACGTATGGGATATCATCGGATGACACCGGCAGCGTCATCTACAAACAGCATTAACCGTCCTTGTATTGACCGACCAAGGGCGACAGTCATGGAACTCCATCCCAAAAACTGACATCCGGTGCCTGTGCAACACAATGCATGGACGTTTGCATGCTTACATTCAACATTCTGGCGGTCACATCGGTTATTAATGAACCAGAAGTTCACATTTGCTGTGGCTTATCTCGCGCTTCCATTCACCTGCGATATTGCAATGTTAATCAATTAAATGTGTTACCTAGAGAAATGTATTCCCGAAATTTCATTACTCTGCATTACATTTTATTAGTGCTGCGATTATTTTCCCGGCAGTGTGCTTTGTTTGATTCAATGTAAGATTCCGTGCTCCCCTCTTATGGTAATAAACATTGTAGCGAGGAGCTCAGTAAGCTTAGGTGCTCTTCCTACTTGTGTTGAGTGTATCAGGGGTTTTACACACTGATGAGTCAAAACATTATGACCATTGCCCACCGCGGGGTTGTACGCTGCCTGCGTTGAGGACACGTGGCACGGTAAGAGAAGGATATGACCAGACGAATGGGAGTCATTCTAGCGACGAGATGTGGCGTGAATGCGGAAATGTGCCAACTTATGCGACTTTGACAAAAGCCAGGTGTTGTGGCCCAGTGGCTGGGAGTGAGCATCTCAGAAATGGCGAAGCTGGTCGGCAGTTGTCGTGCTACTGTTGTGAGGTTCTATGGAAAGTGGTTCAAGAATTCTGAAAAGACGAGTAGGCGGCCAGAAGTTGGACTCCCCATACCTCATCACAGAACATAGGAATCCACTGTCTAAAGCAAGGATAGGCGGCCAACTGTGGCAGATCTGACGACTCTGGCTCAGGCGCAAGTGTTTTGGAGCACACCGTTCAGCACACAGTGTTGAAAAGGGTGTTTACCAGCAGTGGACCCCAACGTGCCCCCATCTTGACACAACAACATCGTCAATTATGATTACAGTGGGCACGAAGTCGTCGAGATCGGACCGCGGATCATTGAAATTGTGTCTCCTGGTCGAATGAATCCTGTTTGTTGTTAAATTAGGTCGCCGTCATAGAGGCGACAAGGACGCAGGCCTGTCGGCGCAGTATTATGTTATGGAGCACCTTCGCTTGAGCTTACATGGGACCCCTGGTAGTAATCGAAGGAACCATGGCAGCAGTGGACTACGTGAACATTATTAGGGACCACCTGTAACCCCTTATGTCTTTCTCAACAGCGATGGCGGGGTAAAAATCCGTGCCAGAAGGCCAGAATCGTGGTGGAATGGTTTGAGGAGCATCATAGTGAACTCACGTCAATGTCTGGGTCATCAAATTCGTCTTATCTGAATCAAATGAAACCAAACTGGGACGCTATCGGGCGCCAGCCCAGCGCCCACAAACCAACCGCCCTTAAATTACGGGGAATGTGTGACCTGTGCATAGGCATCTGATGACACAAACCTCTGGAAACCTATCAAGTACTTTTCGAATCCATGGCACGCAGAATCACTGCAGAGGTTTTCAGTAGGTGGTCATAATGTTTTGGCTCATCAATGTATGATCCTAAATTGTCAAGGGGGCTAAGATAAGGCAAGGACCTAGGGACTGGGCATCCCTTTCCAATACTCTCCGCCTGAAATTTTCTGTGGGGAAATGTCCTGGACCGTCGATCAAAGTGCAGTTGGGTAACATCGTTCTGAAACCACAAACTAGTGCACAGTTGCAAGTGAACCTCCTCCAGAACTTCAGACAAGGGATTGTCCTGAAAACTCAAATACCACGCACCATTGAAGCGATCTGGTAATATGTGTGGCCCAATAAGGTGTTCTTCAAGAATTCCATTTCAGATGCTCACTGAGAATCTCACCTGGTAACTTCTCGTACAGGTAGTGCGTGGATTTTCAATAGCCCAGCGGAGGCTGTAGAAACTTCGTTTCACATTTCCGGCTATAGGTCCTTTTATATGAAACGTTCAAATTTTCATTCCTGTCTGTAGGAATTTTTAAAACGTCATTTTGGAACGTCCTGTACATACTGTGGAATGTACAACACAGTTACTTAAAAATCATAATAACTTTTATATGACAAATATTTAAGGTTGAATAACAAGTAAACTTCCTTTGTTATATTGATATGATTTTGTTTAAAAAACGTTTTTGGCTTACTAGGGCATCTTCAGCGAACAAATGACTAGTAAATACGAGGGTTATTCGGAAAGTAAGGAACGATTGGTTACGAAATGTAAACCACAGTGAAAATCCGATGAAGTTTTGCACAGTTGTGTTGGGCAGTGTCTCTAGTATGCCCGTCGATCGCGTTACGTCGTTTTTTTTTAGTTCTGAGCACACAGGGAGATACCGAGAACAATAGTGTCTCCCCCCAAGTACGGGGGCCTGGTGAGAAATTTCGCCTGAAACTATGTAACCAACATTGCATAACTATCGTGTGCTTTCTTCTTCAAACCAATTCTCAGCCGCATTCTGTAGGGGCAATGAAGGTGCTCCTGTATCGTTTTCAATTGGAAATGTTTGATTACCCGCAGTACCGCCCTCTGAGTTTCATCTCTAGTCACATGAAACGCTAGCTACGGAGAGGACATTTTAGCACAGACAACGAGCTGTAGTCTAGCGTGCAGAATTGGCGGAAAGCACTGGCGGCTGCCTTCTATAACGAGGGTATTGGAAAGTTGGTGCAACGTTACGACAAACGTCTAAGTCGGATCGGCGACTATGGAGATAAGTAGCTGGAAGCTGTAGCTAACTGTTGCAAATAAAACAGTTTTGATTTTCACTGTGGTTTCCATTTCGCGACCTATCGTTCCTTACTCTCCGAATAGCCCTCGTAATTATTGCATTTAATACTGTCCATTGCATAAAGTGTAATTTACAACGTTAAAAAATAAGTTTGGTGCACAACATTCTGTGCAAGTGAGTTGTATCTTTGCTTATAATGTTTGGTTACCTAAGAACCACTGTCCCTTGCAGACGGTAATCGGTTGATTCCGGAGGATGACCCCAAAAGCCGAAAACTAGTTAACAGTAAACAAATATGAGTAGAACAAAAACAGTTTACTTGTTATTCAACCTTAAATATGGAATTTTTCTACGAGAATTCGTAAATAAGGTATGATAACTACGTGGCTATAAAATGGTAACAGAGGGATTCAAAATGACTTGAAACATGATCAGTCCCAGTGATACTATTGAAAGAATAAAACTGGTCCTGCTCTCCTAGTGTAGGGCAGCAACCTGAATTACACCGAACGCTGTGCCCAACTGAGAAAAAGGAAATCCACCATTAAGGAAACAAACAGCTCACAAGCATACTCCTGGGGCTGAAACTACGCCTGCCAAGAACATGACACTGCCTATTACAACATAACAGTCCATCCTGCTTCACATCACTGGTGACTCAGAAGAAAACTAAATCACAGCCTCTACCTGCGCTGCCTTATCCCGTAGCTGACAAAACTTTTGTGTTGACTGTAGTAGAGGACACGTGGCAGCCCCTAATGGCTTGCACCTCTGTTGCGTTTTATTTTAATTCCGACTATCTGACGCTGTCAGGTATGATCGCAGCTTTCGTATTTTTTGGTACGTTATGCTGTAACATTTAGTTTTAATTTTGTCCGAAGAAGGTGTCACTCGTGACGCGGAAACCTAGGTCACAAATTAATTGTGTTCGCGACTGAGGGCTGTGTTTTCCAAAATTTTGTATTATACAAGAGCCGCTGATTGACAGCCATGTTAAAAACCTTACGGTACAGTTGATTTTTTCAGACATAGCGGGTTCTCAGGAAAATAAATTTAGACAGGCAGCACTAGGTAAGGGCTTTGGTAAATGTGAAGCGTTTGGTGGGAAAGAAGGGTATTTAGGGGAAGTGGAGTAAGACAGGGAGGTGGAGTGGACAGGGTATCTTGTTTCTGATGTCACTATTTATGCCGCCAGGTGGAGAGATACAGAATTACATCCCACTAGTCAAGAAGAAAGAGCGACCATGCGAGCGTGTAGTTGCTGTTCAGTTCACCTCGTCTGTGAAGGCAAGTTTGTGTTACAGTATAGAGTTACTAGTGTTCTTCTGCTTTTAAACTGCGATTACATCACAGTTATCACGATTATAAGAACTCTATTTAGTGAGGAGTATTAGATGATTAGTAAGTATTTATATACTAGCAGACAATACGGTTTTGTTTCATCAATAGTGTCCTTTCGCTGCGTTTTTATAAGCTCTCCACTCAGGGTAAGACCGGGTACATTGCCTCACAATATAATATTGCACTGTTAATTTTTTTGTAGTGTAAAATATGACGAGGAGTTACCAGAGCAAGACAAACAGACAATTATGGAGCCAAGAGAGCATGGCAGGGACAGTGGACGAAAGGTTATAGGATAGGATGGGTTACTTGAAAGCTGCAAGAATCCTGAAAGTTCCACAGAGTCCCTTAGACGACTACAAAAGGCTACGACATATCATCTAACGTACAAGTAATCGGCAGTTCAAGGACGATTAGTGTCATGCCGACTTATGTTTCCAGACCAGCAAGAAAAGGAGTTTTTCGATAATACATTAATGCTTTCTCGTTTAATTCAGTTTACGATCTTACAACCAAAAATAATTTGAGGCATAAATTAACTATGAAAAGAAGATGGATGAAACAAACTTGTTGGATTCAGTTGCAGAAATTATCTTTGCTGGGTCGACGAAAGCTGCAGTGGAGAGGAGAATGAGGATTGTTGTTTACATGTGAATAATGTCGTTCGTTAAATTGCTTTTCAATAATCATTTCTGCTGCATCTCCACTGAAAATTTTGTTTTCTATATTCCCATAAAGTGGGTAGGTGTGTCTCTTCTTACCTCACTAGTGGTTTAAGACCTGGTGATTTGCCTCTTTCTGTAAAAGAAACTATAATTAAAAAAGTACTAAAATTACGGCTTTTCATGAATAATACATTGTACTCAAGTACACAATGATTGTTTTTACTCACTCTGATAATCTCTAGGTTAATTAGTTTAGCTCCAGATGGCCTTGGAGTATTAGCGACCCAATCTTACCCCACTTTACCCTATTTGTAATGGTATTATCCAGGAAAAAGTAAAATGACTGCAATCTACTGTGTTTTGAAACGATAAACGCTTATAAAGTAAACGATGTTCTATTTGTCGTGGATTAGTTAGACTATTATGAGAAGGTCACGAAGATTCTCCATAACCTCCGGTGGGGGGTGCTGAAGCAAAGGCATTGTACTGACAGAAGGCCTTACTCGGAAGGGCCCACGTGCCTATAGAAATAAGTAGAGAGGGAGGTCAGGACGGGTAATGTACCCTCCACCATACACAGCACCGTAACGTCTGGAATACAACGAGAGAAACGGATTGTTGCTATGATTGTCATGTGGCATTACGGAACATACGCACTGTACACACGAAATTTACTTACCAGTTAATGGTTAAATTTTATTATCAGATCGCATCAGTCTGTATCATTTCATGCGCGTTTCTCAGGCCCTCTTTAAGAGCGATGAGAGGTCTGTTCTACACAATCACATCTTACTATCCGTTCCTCCATACCAGACACAAACAGTGTTTTCCAAATAAATCCATTTCCCGATGAGGCCACATCTCCATTGTCCCGGTCGGGTGCAGTTGAGTCTTCTTCGAGTTTTCAATTACTTGGGCGTTCTGGGGTGAATGTTTAAGCTACTTTTCTATCCACTTCTGCGTAACATCGGAAAAGTCTATGATCCGAAGATAGATGCGCGGTGGCTTGTGGATTTCAGGCGCATAGTTGGTGGCTACAGACTACAGACGTACATGTAGAAGTTGGATTTTGATATGGTCAGCAATATCATAACTGATCATTTGGTATTGGAAGTTGCCTGTTCATTCGCCTCTTTAATTTCTTTGCGTTATATTTTGTTTCTAGTAGGTCGCGATATATATCCTAGCAATGATCTACGTCATTCTGTTGTTATCAGTTTTGATTAATCGATATTAGAAATGTAGAAATCACTGTGCTTAGTCACTAAGGGACTTTTACGTCTTCGGGGCGTCAGTTTGCTTTCGACAAATGTGAATAATTCAAGGCTTGCAGCCCAGGAGGTGCTTCTTGTTTGAAAGAGATCTCACCACTCTTTCACATTCGAGTCCACGTATTTTTCTCGGGTTGGCTGCATGCTTATTGGTGGAACTGTGTTTGGAGAGAAGACTGCCTTTCTCTGGTGGAGGTCCATGCTATAGTGCAGATTCTACAATGTATGGGGAACCGGATGGAACCATTTAAGTTTACTTTTCACAGTGAAGCTTAGTTATTGTGGTGAGGTTAGACTGTCATTGCTTGATAACTATTGCTCCAGGAATAGGAATCAGACCGTAATAAAACGGAAGCATTCAGGTTGCTCATATTTAGTTGAATGGAAGCTGAATAAAGCATCGTACATTACTGTTTCACTTCGTCGTGCTGTAAATTCAAAGATGTTACACTCTCCTGACTTATAAAGTAGTTTTTAGTTATTGAAAAAAGGTGTGATATCTCTATTGCCTCTCGTGAGCCCCCATCTTGTACTTACAGCTATACATAGCGCTTGTGGAATCTAAAATCGTTTCCTTGTCTTCAGTTATAATATAAGTGCTTATTAATCGACTTCTTTCGGATTCATTTCAACATATCCCTTATAATCTATGTATTAAGCCAGTACAGCGTACCACGTTGCGTCGGCGCCATATTGTTGAACATTATGGCATCACTGTACGATCCACAACAAATGTATAGAACTTATTTTGATATCGAAATGAGTAACCTTCTGTGTGGGGCAACAGAACTATGTAAAACTTTAATTCAGAACGGAAATATGTGGAGCACACGCTATACAATGCGAAATCCAGGCTAGCTGGTACATCAAACTACTCGTTGGCGAGAAAACAATTCGTTTCCAATGAAATTTTCTCTGTACCAGAACTGTTACTGTAATTACAGAGCAAATGAACATAAAAACGAATGCATCCAACATTCTAATAAAACTGCTCGAAAATTCACAAATTAGCCCTTTACTGAAATTTTCCACTGATATTAGGCCTCTGAACTGATACGATATTATTTTTACAAATGCACTCTGACAGTGACTGTGTCTTGCAATGGACATGAACCTTGATGGTAATTAAATTCATTGACCTACCTGTGTGCATGGAACATTCGTCTGTTCTGTAACCTGTTACTATTGAGATAATGATGAGACTGTCAAAAACTAAATTTCATTTACCGTACTTGCAATGTGCAATGCAAGAGGGTATCTTACAAATTTTCACAAAAAAGCTTCTGCAGCACACAACTCGAGATGTGCAATGCGAGTATACGAACACATTCATAAAGTATGAAACGTCCCCTTGAAAAAATTTAGTGAATTACTGTGCTGATGAACCTCTTATGTTATTTGATTTTCAAACAGCTGAGCAGAACTGAACGTACTCAGACATTTCGCTCTTTACTTATTCTAAACAACACTAAAATGACACACAATATTTTTAGCGCAACGCAATCTGACTTTCAATAATCCTTACAAAAGAATGACCCTGACTATCAATAACCTATAACTTTCATGAATCACTTACGTCACAAAAATCTTCGTTATTCGAACTACTGCAATATAGCGAGCGCCAATACTGCCAGCTAAATAAAAGATTCTAACTACTGAAGGCACTAACAACTGATAGGCATAGTCAGCAAATGAAAGATTTTGATAAAGAACAAACAATTTGTTTACCTTAATAATGTTCAAAAGTCATCATATATATCAGTTCATGATATACAGTATTACAAATTTTCTCTTTCTGATGGAAACACGTCCAGATCGTCCACTCTCAAAATTCTGCCACCTCTCTCCCCACATCCACCACTGCTGGCGGTTCACCTCCAACTGCGCAACGCTACGCGCTGTTCACATCCAACTGCCCAACACTACAATAGCGAATATTACAACACCAATCAGCCACAGACTGCACACAGCGCAGTCAGCGATTTTCATACAGAGGGCTACGTGACGTTACCAACATAAAAACCTAAACAGCCTACTTACGGAAGGTAAAGAATGTAAAATGAGGAAGTAAACTTAACGACTTATAAATGAGAACAAAGACTCCAAGCTTAACTATGCTTCATTAAGCCATAGCAACAATACACCCTTTCATAAGCATCTCACAACTAGACAAGTTAGCAAAATATTTCTTAATAATTTTCCTGTGTACAGTTACTTTCCTTAACACTTGTTTCAATTAGAAGACAACCCATACGCCGCATTATAATGATTCTACAGTAAACTTCAATCATAGGCAATGTTCCAACACTAAGAAATTACACATTTACAAATACATATATAAACTGAATTACCATGAAATTTATCCTTTTTAAATTCTCTTATTGAAATAATTTTATTTTCTTTCCTCAAAACATATTACCACAAAGTTCTTCTTAAATAATGCTGCATCCACTGCACGGCAAGCCAGTTCCTATCCATTTCAAACCGAGTACATAGCCAGACCGTCTAACATACACTGTCTGCTACTCTCTTCAAAAGAAATAACCCCTGTGACCAACATCTGTGGTCGCAAGAACAGACAAAGAATCTGGTTATATCCATACTACAGAAGTCGAGTACATTTATCAAATTCGGAACTTCATTCACATTTATGTGAAAAACTCCTTGAAAATCGTCATGACAAATAAGAAGACGATCCCCTTTCATACGCCCTGCCAAAATATTGAGAGCAAAGAACTTACGTCAGAAGATACGTGTTTCACAACCCCATAGCTCTTAAGTACGCATTTCAGAGCCAACTTTTACTAGACAACTCCGTCTTGTTTTGATCCACACCATCACCTCTGAAAGTTTGTCGGTAGATATCTGGTTCACCCTGCGTATAATCAGTCTTTTGTTTGTTATGATTGTGTTATGTGAACTTTTTGGCACTAGATTAGGCTACATAACCACAACATTGTGTCACTGACGAAAGGTGATAACCACCTGTGAATTTCAGCGCCAGAATGCAGCACACGTACTGATCTTCTTGCAATCTAATTATTCTTTATACCTCTAAAAGATTTGCTACGTCACTTTGTAAATTCTGTGGCTAATTATTTTAATTATTAGCAGTGCAAGATCCGACATAACGTCGCGGTCACCTTATACGCTGCAGCACCTTATCGCCAGTGCTTATCACTAAGAACAGCTTTTCAAAACATCGCTTCCGCATAATAATTGTGATGATTAACCATGGAAACACGTAATTTTTATATTAATACGTTTTGGGTATTAGGCAGCGTTATTGTGAAATATTAAAATAACTGAAACTCGACTTCGCAGCGGTCCTCTTCTGGGCGATTCTAGTTCTCGTGTTTCACGAAGAGGTAATCTATGACCCAAAATTATTTTACTTAGTAAGTTACATGTTACATAGTTCATCTGAACGATTCTTTTATCGAAATGTTATGGAACGAGTTTACAGGATATGTTGATTAGTGCTAATTTTAATGAAAACATTACAGTAGTGTGCTTGGTATCTGATGTTTGAAATTTAATACATATGTGTTTTTAACTCTATTTCTTATCTTGAGTCCAGAACTGTTCTTAGTTTTTGTCTGACACGTACAGATTTTTCGCTATGAAAGCGGGTGCATTTTAAGGACCTGGATAGGGAAATTTCACTCTACAGACTTGCAAGCCCTTATGTTGACACAATTGGACGAGCTTTTTCTTTTGTTATTGTTTGTGAAGTTAAATGAATGCACTAGTATTTCTAGCAAAGCAGTGACTAGTGTGTTTTCCTCGTGGGAAAGCAGTTTTATGTATAACTTTTCTTCCAGAGGTGTCCTTAATTTTATTTTACTTCTTTCAAACACCCCTTCTATGTGTGATAATGCCGACTCGCAAATGTGTGAACAGTTTTGATGTTTTAGTTACATTTGTGGAAACTTTCCGCTGCTTAAACAACGGACGGACATAACAAACTTTGCGAAGAAAGGTTATTACGCTTATTTTAAAGTTAAACTTGGAGAGAAAGACAAGGCATGGGCGCCAAAGAAAGTTTGTCATTATTTTGTTGAGAGTCTGTGGCTATGGACTAATGGAAAAAAATCATGCGTGCCATTTGAAGTTTGGAGGGAGCCGAAAGACCACCTTAATGACTTCTACTTCTGTTCAGTTAACGTTCAGGGATGCAGAGAGAAAATAAGAAACACATCGTTTACCCAAACATTCCTTCTTATATTAGGCCCGTTCCACATGGGGAAGACCTGCCTGCCCCTTTCCCTCCAGTTGATTTTGAAAACACGGGGGCAGGTGGTTCTGAAAGTGATGCAGCCGCACGTGATTCTGGTAGTAATGATCATGACTGCAAACCTCCACACGACATCACGCAATGACAGTTCTCCCAGAGTGAACTTAACGATCTACTACGAGCCGGCCGAAGTGGCCGTGCGGTTAAAGGCGCTGCAGTCTGGAACCGCAAGACCGCTACGGTCGCAGGTTCGAATCCTGCCTCGGGCATGGATGTTTGTGATGTCCTTAGGTTAGTTAGGTTTAACTAGTTCTAAGTTCTAGGGGACTAATGACCTCAGCAGTTGAGTCCCATAGTGCTCAGAGCCATTTGAACCATCTACTACGAGATCTGAATTTTCCTAAGGACTCTGCAAAATAACTAGAGGTCTCGGGCGAATAGGAAGAATCTTCTGGCCTCAGAAACAAAGTTTTCATACAGACACAGACAAGAACTAGTTCCTCTATTCTCACATAAAAATTCTTTAGTATAGTGCAATAATGTAAACAAGTTAACGCAGTTCTATGGAACTGAACACGATACTAATCAGTGGAGACTTTTTATAGACTGATCAAAGAGGAGGCTCATGGGCGCTTTGCTTCATAATGGAAATATTTGCGGATCCATTCCTGTGGCTCATTCAGTTCTAATGAAAGAGACATTTGAGAACCTTGAGGTACTGTTAAGATGTATTAAATATGAGGAACATGAGTGGTTTATCTGTGGTGATTTCAGAGTTATAATAGGACTGCTATTAGGACCACAGGCAAGATAGACGAAAATGTCTTACTTTTTATGTGAGTGGGACAGCCGAACGAAACAGAGCCGTTAGAGTGTGACAGACTGGCCGGAGCGGAGGTATTTCACTCCTGGAACTAAACACATCCTGCACAGACCTCTTGTGGATTCCAAGAAAATTTTGCTTCCACCACCTCATACCAAATTAGCTTTGATGAAGCAGTTTGTAAAGACTCTACCACAAGAGAAAAGGTAGCCGCTGGAATTTTTGTTGGTCCTCAGATTCGTAAATTGATGACGGATGAAGAATTTGAGAAGACAATGTATTAAAGAAAAAAGAATGCATGGACTTCCTTCAAATCTGTCAGAGAAAATTTTCTAGGAAATTAGAAAGATCCATATTACAAGAATATTGTTCAAACCATGTTAGAAAACTTCCAGAAGTTGGGCTGCAATATGAGTGTTAAGCTTCACTTTCTGCACTCCTATATCGACTATTTTCCGGAGAATCTGGGATATTACAGTGAAGAGCAAGATAAAACGCTTCCGCCAGGACATTAAGGAGATGGAGAAAAGATACCACGGAATATGAAATGAAAATATGATGGCTGACTACTGCTGGATGTTAAAGAGGGGCGGTAAAGGCGGAGAAGACAGCGGGTATGCAAGTAAGTCAAAAAAGAGACAATTTGAAAACTAATGGACGTCTTCTCTTTGCACTGTGTTCGACCAAATACAAGTTTTTAAGTGGTATGCTTTTTGAATGTCTCAATAATGTTTCTTGGGAGAAATTGGCCATTTTGCAACATGTTCATTTGAATAAATTAGTTCAGTTCTTTGAAATGTAACTTCTTATTTTGAAAAAAAATCTGACATGACCGAACAAAACGGAAGTCATTTCTGGAATCATCATTAAAAATGATTCAAAAACATCTAATAGTGACAAATCATCTGAGAAAAATTCAGAAAGTGCAGACTAGTGTTATCATTTTATTCCTACTCATGTAACGACTCTTTCAAAAAAGTTCTTTTGTTTCCCTAGCTACTAGCTTCTAAGCAGAAATTCGTCAACAAAATAGAAGGCGTTGTCCAGGAAAAATTATTTCAAATTAGATCTAAAACTTGCTTCGCTATCTGTCAGACATTTTATGGTGTTGGACAAATGGTGAAAAATTTTTATTGTTGCATACTGAACCCCTGTCTGAGCCACTGACAGCTTTAACAATGAGTAATAAAGCTTGTTTTCCCTGTAGTGTTATAAGTACGTGCATCATTGTCCTTCTCAAACTGTGATGGATTATGTATGATGAATTTCACTAGCGGAAATATGTATAGTGACGGCGCAATGACTAGCTCTTTGGAGAGGTACATATACAAGAGGTCCGTGGGTGAATTCCACATATTATTCTTACCGCACGCTTTTGTTCGATCAGCACTTCCAATCTAAGGGGTGAGTTAAGCCCCGAAGATTATTCCGGACGATGTTGTTGTTGAAGTTGTAGATTTCAGTCCAAAGGCTGGTTTGATGCAACACTCCATGCTACTCTATCCTGTGCATGCCCCTTCATCTCCAAGTAACTATTGCAATCTATATCCTTCTGCATCTGGTTACTGTATTCGTCTCTTGGTCTCCCTCTACGATTTTTACTCCCCACGCTACCACCCCCCCCCCCCCCCCAGTACTAAATTGGCGATCTCTTGATGCCTCAGAGCGTGTCCTACCAACCGATCCCTTCTTAAGTTGTACCACAAATTTCTCTTCTCCCCAATTCTATTCAGTACTCTTCTTCTCTAAATTGTTTATCGTCCATGTTTCATTTCCATACATGGGTACACTTCATACAAATATTTCCAGAAAGGACTTCCTGACAATTAAATGTATACTCGTTGTTAACAATTATCTCTTTTTCAGAAACGCTTTCCTTGCCATTGCCAGTTACATTTTATATCCTCCGTCCTTCGATCACCATCAGTTATTTTGCTTCCCAAGTAGCAAATCTGATCTACTACTTTAAGTGTCTCATTTCCTAATCTAATTCACTCGACATCGCCTGATTTAGTTCTATTACACTCCATTATCCTCGTTTTGCTTTTGTTGATGTTCATCTCATATCCTCCTTTCAAGATACTGTCCATTCCGTTCAACTGCTCTTCCAAGTCCTTTGCCGTCTATGACAGAATTACAGTGTCATCGGCAAACCACAAAATTTTCATTTCTTCCCCCTGGACTTTAATTCCTACTCCAAAATTTTCTTTTGTTTGCTTTACTGCTTGCACAATATACAGATTAAATGACATTGGGGATAGGATACAAACCCGTCTCACTCCCTTGTCAACAACTGCTTCCCTTTCGTGTCCCTCGACTCTTATAACTGCCATCTGGTTTCTGTACAAATTGTAAATAGCCTATCGCTCCCTGTATTATACCCCTGCCAACTTAAAAATTTGAAACAGACTATTCCAGTCAACATTGTCAAAAACTTCCTCTAAATTTGCAATTGCTGTAAACGTAGGGTTGCCATTCCTTAACCTATCTTCTGGGAGAAGTCGTTGGGTCATTATTGCCTAGTGTGTTCCTACGTTTCTCCGGAATCCAAACTGATCTTCCTTGAGATCGGCTTCTACCAGTTTTTCCATTCTTCTGTACGATATTATTGGTGCAAATATGCAAAATTGACGGTCGCCATGGAAGTCTACAAATTACATTTGTGCCTTTGTTGATCATACATCCTGTATAGCAGGAGCCAAGGAAAACTGTTAAATTACAGAGGTGACGGAAGAAATGAAACAGCGAACAACAACATTTGGACGGTAACGGATGACCGACATTGCCTTAAGAGGTTCCCGTCTCGGCAGGAAGCGAACATCTGCAGATACACGTATGCTGTCTGCAACACCGTAGACAACAGATGCAAGGGGGCCAGCGATGTTTCTTCCACTAATGGCCTGAAGATGACCGACCGCAGTCCGGAGGGCTGTAGGCTCGCCCCGCAGGCGACAGCCGGTGTTTGCCCAGAGGGCCAGCTGCGCCCCACAAGGGCCAGTAATTGGACCCCCGCTGCCCCAGCATTCACTTGCCGACCGCCCCGTCCTCAAGCTGCCCGTCCGCCAATTCGCACAGTGCGCGGTAGAACACAGTCCAAGAGCTGGCAGTTCCTTTGAGAGAATCTCTGGTGTTCCTAGTAGCCTCTAACATAACAATGAAACGAGGCTATGCATCATTTTTAACTGCTCATTACGCATCTTTTCCGGGCCTAAAATTGTGAGTAGTAGGAAGAGAAGAATGGAAGAATGTGACATGTGCATCCATATAAGAATTTTAAAACTTACGTAGGCAAATGAGAAAAGCAATCAATGCAATTCCCATTCCAAAACAAAACAAAACAAAACAAAAAAGAAACGCATCGCAATTAAGCAGCATCTGTTACATCTACATCTACATCATACTCCGCAAGACACCTAATGGCGTGTGGCCGAAGGCAGTTGTGATACCACTAACTGATCGCCACTAACCAACACCGACTCAAAGGAAGGCCTCGGCGCTTGTTGGTGACGTCACGTCAGCTAGGCGCGGCGATCGCAAGGTCTGTTGCAGGCAGAAACGCCTGGGCGTGTTTATCACTATAAATCTCTTATTTTTTGGACAAAATGTTTGGTATTGTTTTGGATTCTGCAGTTTTATTTAAATGAAAGATTTTCTTAATATCGTAAAGCTACAAATGAAGATCATATCTCTGTATTACTGAATCCTGTCGAAACAAACGTAGATCAATATGAGAAGACGCTTTGCCCCATTGAAAGCTTCGGAAATTTTACATTCAAGTAACTGTATTTACTTGATCCATTTTGTTATCGAAACTTGTCCCAACCCCCTTACAATGAAATCGTTTCTTTTATATGTTTATTTATTTTCTTTTGACATCGTCACTGGAAATGTGAACTAATTTACATGTGTAAATGTCCTACTGTTGCCAGTCATTAGATTACAGTCGTTTTCAACGAAAGGAATTCTAAACAGGAAACAAAGTAGCTTCATACATCGAAAATACTGCTGAGCTTAAACTTTTTTAAACATGCACATTAGAAAAGATAAATATTCCCCTCTTGCAACTGATAGGAGAAACTTTATAAGATAAAAAAAAAATTATTTGATATAACAAGTATCTCTCTTTTGCCTCTTGTTCTGTCCCCCACCCCCAACGTGTACAATCTCAAGATATTTCATTAACATTCAGTGCTCCTCACCCCACAGTCAGCCAAGATACCTATAGAAGAGCACCAATATGTTCACAGTTTCTTGTAAAAGCAACCCAGTAGAAACGTAACTTCCTCAGATTTACAAATATGGTAAGGAAGCATGAATTCTGTTGCTGCTGGTCCATGAAGTTGTTTTTGTATGTCAATCCTTAAAACATGTGGAAATTTAAGTTTTGTTAAGAAGTGTAATGAATTGCACAATTAATTGATTGCAGAAATCTCCCAGAACAATGTGTGTTGGTCAACTACCGCCAATAGTTTCACATTTTCCTGTGTCAGGGAGGGAGACACCACCATTATGAGTATGCCTGCAACAGACCTGGCGTTCGCCGTGCCTAGCTGACGTGACGTCACGAGCAAGCGTCGAGGCCGTCCTTTGAGTCGGTGTTGCGCTAACTCGTTCCACTCGCGAGTGTCGGCCAGCCTCTGTACTGGCTCTAATTTGTCGAATTTTCTCGTCGTGTTCATTATCCGACATGTATGTGGAAGTATATGTTGTCCGACCCTTCTCGGAATGTGCTACTACTAAATGTGTACTACTCTCGTTCGGAAGGCTACCAAATTCGGAGACTCGTAGCTGCATTCTAGTCTCGCCTGCACAGTGCTGGTTAGAAACATGTACGAAGTCTGTTCAAAAAATTCTGCAGCTTTCTCCACAGAATTTTTCCACGCATAGTTTTTCCTTGTCTCCTTCGAAACACTCTCCTCCACAATTGATACACCTCTCCCAGCGCCGTTTCCACTTTCAAAAGCAGTCTTGGTACGCCTTTTGCTGGATCGTGCCAAGCGCCGTCTGAGAATATTCTTTTATTCCGTTAATCGTTGAAAATCTTCGTCACTTCAGCAGGGTTTTCAACTCATGGAATAAAAACCAGTCCGCAGGGGCCAGGTTTGGAGAGTACTGTGGATGAAGCAGAACTGTGATTTCATTTTTTGTACAATAGTACGCACCAACAGGGATGAACATGCGGGTGCTTTATCGATACGGAAGAGCTATGAACTGTCTCGCCACATTTCAGGCCGTTCCCTTCTCACATTTTCCAGCAGGCATCTCACCACGGCTGCATAATACCATCGATTAACAGTTTGTCCCTGGGCACGAATTCATGATGAACTAATATTTCAAAGTTAAAGATCACTATCAGCATGTTTTTGACATTTGACCTGATCTGACCAGCTTTTTTTGGCCTTAGAGAACGTTTCCCGACTAGTTGTAAAAATTGAACCTTGTTCTCAATGTCGTAACTGTAGACCCACGTCTCTTAAAGGGGAATTTCTTTCTCATTTGCGCTATCCAAGGCTCTTCGTAGATCGCGAGGCTAAGGTCTTTCTGGTCTTGACCCATCGGCCGTGGGACGAAATGGCGACAAGTCGTTACATTCCGAGTTGCTGTGTCAGGATTTCGTGATATGATGTAACTGAAATGTTACATTCTTCGGAAATCTCTCGGACGGTCAGTTTTCGATTGGCAGGCACAATTTCGCTGACGTTCCTGAGACGAGGGTCGTCGGTAGACGGCGAAGGCCGTCCTGAACGAGGGTTATCCTTAAGTTACATCTGGCCATATTTAAACCGTGTGAAGCATTCATAACACCGGGTACGGCTTAAGCTCTCACCACCGTAGGCTTCCGTATCATTTAGTGTGTCTCTATAAAGGTTTTCTTGAGTTCCTCGCGAAATTTAGTGCGGGTTGCTCTTCTAATTCTGCAATCTCGAAATTCACAAACTGTGTGAGATAACATTCTGCTCAATATAGCACTGAACAATAACTGACAGGCTGCGCGTAGTGACTGCGCGGTTTGAGGCGCCATATCACGGATTGCGCGGCCGCTCCCGTTGGAGGTTCGAGTCCTGGGACTGGGGCGTGGGTTTGGGTGTGTGTGTGTGTGTGTGTTGTTCTTAGCATAAGTTTGTTTAAGTGGTGTGTAAGTCTAGGGACCGATGACCTCAGCAGTTTGGTCACTCAGGAATTCATACACGTTTGAACATTTAAATGACTGAAAATCATACATTAATGAAACTTCTGGCAGTTACACCACAGGCGTGTGGAGTGATGCCAACAGCATTTAGTTCCATCACAGCATTGGCACGTTAATTACGAATGTTTCGGAATTTTTTGAACAGACCTCGTATTTCAGCACCCCCAATCCAATACGGCACACAATGACATCGATTGCCTACCATTTCACAAATTATCTCTTGTCGTTTGCAGAAGCTATAAAACGGAAGATGAGACGGTCGACAAATAAGGGAGAAGCATCGAACTTCTACAGTATACGCCAGGCGCGCTGAAACGACATCATATCTGTCAGGTTTAAGATGGATTGCTCATTCGTTTTTGCTGTTGTCATCGCTTTGGGAGTAAACTAATTAATTTTTTCATGTTCCTCTGTGACGACAAGTAATTTGCCAGCCTAGCTAGTTTTTCGTATTAGGCATCATTTTAAAAGTAAATTTCAATTTCATTAAATAATGACGTCGGAGCTGCTGTAATAGAATGTCATCTTAATTGTGTCTCTTTTATGAAACAGGTGACGGACAAATTGTGCGGCGCTTCACAGGCCAAAAACAAATTCTACTGAAAAAGGTGACAACCAGTGATGGATAGTGTAATGACCTCTGTCGTTTAGAAATAAAGCTAATTTGAATCAACATGGTTACGAGCAAATAATGAGGAGAAAAAGTAAATTTCTTGTTTACATTTTCTGTTGTCCGTTCAAACTCATTTCCGCGTCTCCTCAATTTTCTCTACATCCTGTCTTATTTTATTCATCTCTCTCCAATTCCTCGTGAAAGAATTACTTTTTTGAATCCATCCGTCAGAGGTTCAACAGCATTTGGTTATGCTATATTTTTCTATGATGTCGCAATTACGGGCTGTTTATTGCTTCACAGAGCAATGTCAAAAGCCGGGTAGGATTTCCTTGAAAATAACGATGCGAAATTACTTTTCTGTCATTGTGCCGTCTGAATATGTGCACGGTCACTAATGACCTTGTCGTCGACCGTACGTTACAAGTTGATCTCCCTTCCGAGTATACGTGAGGCCTATCCAGCCACATATAGACAAATACACTACAGGCATGTTTAGACTGCGATGCATCTTAGTAATGCAATGTTATTCGTCATCTATACCAGAAATGAAACCGTTAGATCGTCGTGTAGATTTTTACGTATGTTAAGAGCGAAAGGATCTTCGGAGTGCTGATGAATGCTCAAGCAAAAAGAACGAATGGCAGTCACTCATCTTGTTCGTAGAAACAATCGGAAGTATTCTATCCGTGCCTCATCGTCGCGTCGATGGTGTGTTATGGAAATTACTCGATCAATAAACGGAAAGTACATTACGTTAATACAGGATGGACAAAATAAAACTCACCAGGAGCAATGTTATCAGGTGTTCGAACTCATTTCGGATAGTTACGGGTTTTATCCACTACAGAGCCCCTTTCGCGCCATTTTGCCACGAGCTTCTGCGTTGTAGATTTTGCTGGAGGGTTTGCCATAACACTTCCAGTGATAAAATCTTGCGCAAACACTACAGCAACGTTTTCAACGAATTATACCTCGCGGAACAATTAACAATCAACAATTGCCAGAACACTTCCATTATTAAACTCATGCGCAAACGTTTTCAACGAATTGGATGTCGCATAACACTCCACAGTTACCAAGCGCTGTTTTACGGTGTTCTATTCAACTACACAGTCCAATGACATTCATGTGACCGCCGCCTATGTTCGACCCCAACGTGCAATAACTACTCACAACAGGTGGCAGCATTAGCAGTGGAGGGTATGTAAAGTGTGTTAAGGGGGGGGGGGGGGGAGGGGGGCGGGCGCGGTAAACAGTGCAATCACCGTACTGTACATACATACATACATTAATTCTTGTTCCACAAATCATGAATACGACATTTCGTAATGATGTGGAACATGTTACTCTAACGTAAGTTTTCTTTACACAAAATAATTAGTTAATTATTTTTATTATACTTTTTATTTTTTATTTTTTTACAGTTACTACTTCATATCTAAGAAGTCATCTATTGAGTAGAAATAGCTGTCATCCAGAAATTCTTTTAATTTGTTTTTAAATTCTGGTTGGCTATCTGTCAGATTTTTAATACTGTTTGGCAAATGACCATAGATTTTTGTGGCAGCATAATTCACCCCTTTCTGTGTCAATGTGAGATTTAATCCAGAATAGTGGAGATCGTCCTTTTCTTCTAGTGTTGTAGCTATGCACTTCACCGTTATTTTTTAATTGGGATGGGTTATTAATGGCAAATTTTATAAGTGACAACGGAGCCATTTATCTGATGTCCAAAAGGGCATATGATCATTGGCGTTCTGGCCAGAGGTGGAAAAAATTCAGAAAGAACTAATTTTGTAATCTCTTCGTGTGACGCCATGGTTAAAGTATACCGTGCATAGTAAAATGGAGCTATCTAAAACCAGCGCCGAGGTAATTGTGGTGCACCACAGGCCGTAGATGGCAGGGGCGAACGACGGCTGTGGAAATATGTACGGGCGAATAGACATGAACTAACCGGCCATATGAATCAAGAGGTTACCAACAGTGTCTTCTCAATGACCACTGAGCGAATGTTGCTGCATATGGACCTCCCCAGCAGAGACAGGTGGTTCTTGCATACTGACTGCTGTTCATCGGCGAAGAAGGCTGGAATTTGCACGCCAGTACTGCAACTGGACATCCACTGGGTGGTGACATGTTGCCTTTTCAGATGAATCACATTTTATGCTCCATTAGGTAGATGGCTATTGGCGCGTACGGCGTGAATAGTCTGGAAGTGAATACCCAGCTACAGTTCTGGTCTTGTGAATATTTTCTGGCGTTGTCTGGGTGATCTCTTCTTTCTGGGAGGCACTATGGATCAACACAAGTATGCATCTATGCTTGGTTACCACGTACACCGCTAGATGCAATCTGTCTTTCCTCGGTAGGGCGGAATCTACCAGCAGGACAACGCAACGCGTCACACAGCTCGCCGTATACGTGCGTGGTTCGAAGAGCGCCAGGATGATTTTCCCGTATTATGCTGGCCATCAAACTTCCCCGATTTAAAGCCAATCAAGAATCTTTGGGACCACCTCAATCGGTCTGTTCGCGCCATGGATCCTCGACCGGGAAACCTAGCGGAAGTGGCCACGGCACTGGAGTCATTGAGTTTCCACATCGCTACCGGTACCTCCCAGAACCACACTGATCTTCTTCCTAGACGTACGCGCTACTAGAGGTAGATATTCAGGCTTTTGACAGGTGACCACATTAATGTGTCTGGACAGCTCAAATATGTCTACTCCTGTTTCCATGGCACTCGGGTGCCCAGCCGGATGCGATCGTTGAAGTCCAACGATATTTCGGCGAGTAACCTTTCCGCCATCATCAGGTGGTTCTGATGTAATGGTCTGTTTGCTCATTGTCGGTGTTATTTATGTCCGTCAGTCGGGCTCCGATTGCCTGCGCTGACGGTCCGATTGCATCAGTCGGCGGCTGCAATAGGACCTTTGGCACAGAGAATCGGAGCCCGACTGACGGACATAAATAACACCGACAATGAGCAGACAGACCATTACATCAGAACCACCTGATGATGGCGGAAAGGTTACTCGCTGAAATATTGTAGGACTTCAACGATCGCGTCCGGCTGGACACCCGAGAGCCCTAGAAATAACACATACGCCGGGAAACCTCCGATCACATATGTCTACTCCTCTCACTCTCTCAAACGCTATGACACAGCTCTGTAATCAGGACTGAGCATGCGGGAAATTTGAATGCATAAACACGTGACAGCAACCGACTGGTGCACTGAAATCACTTTTCCGAGTATTTCTTATGCTGAGCAGTTCTCCTGTTGATGAGCAAGGGTCATTTCCGCGTCAGTATTGTAAATATTTTCCGATTTAGTTATCACCGACTGGTACACTACCTACGCTCAGAAGATAGCTGGTCTTAAGATCACCAATAAGCCCAGAAAAAAATTGGAATGTGAATACCTGGCAGAGTCAATGGGACAACAATGATAAGGATCGTCGAATTTCTTCTCTTTTCCTGAACATCCAAGGTGGTTGGAAATGTGCCATTTTAACACTTGTTAGGACATGGTGTATCCTTCGGCGGGACCAGTCTTAATACCACTCACGTTGAAGCCAGAGAGTGCAGAGACGGAGGCTCCAGTACACATTGTTTTCCACTGTGCATTATTTAGCATCTCCAGTCAGAATATTCCAATTGCATCCGACCTGCACACAGCTATAAGAAACTTCACAAGCGGCATAAAATTAACGATCTAGCATACAACATTTCACACAGACTGGCGGTAGAGTATAAGGGGAGTAGGGAGTAGGATCCCATGATGAGTGAAGAGGGGGCGACAGGTGGTGAAAGTTGAAAGGTGTCTGCTACGCCGCGAACGACTTTCATTTACGTAATCTTGAATTTTACGACAGTCACTTGTCAGCCTTAAAGACCAGCATTCGTCTATCCGGATGATAGCATGGTTCATCTCTGGGTGGAAACCGCATGGCATATCTTGGGGGGACAAGCAGGATTTGTCAGGCTTCAACTAATCAAAATGGAAGGCGGTGTATTTCGATCCGGTAGCCTCGAGGCTACAGCATAAATGGATACACTTCTGCTGATCCTGATGGTGTGACGACGAAACGTGCCACGTTTCCTCGTAGTAGTCGCTTTGTGTTGTGAAAGTGAAATGGGCACATTCAACCATCATTGTCACAGATTATGGTGAGATTGTTGCCGGCTTTGCACATTTGCGCTGCGTTTACGTGTTTGTGAACAATGCTTGCTTCTCTTCGACTAGTAACACAGTATTTCGGGAACTAGTAACATTTTAAAACTGTCTATCGTACTCGTTGGGGATGTAAAAGCACAAGGTTTTATTAATTATATCCATTCATGAAGGATGTTATCTTGCATATTAACATTGACAATTATATGCCATTTGAGTACAGTTAAGATCTTAGGAATTTTTTATCCTCCTTTCTAGTCGTTGTTTAATGAATATTTCACCGTGCTCCTTACCTCTACATGGGTTCACCCAAGACCTACGTACTCGAAACATATCCCAATCATTTGAATTGTTTGTAAAGAAGCTTGAATTAAGCAGTGATCAGAATTATTTTATGAAAGCATTTTTAGCTACTTAGGTGGTTCTGTGTCGCTGTGGAAATTCGAGTCATCGAGATAATTTCTGCTACCACACATGTCCAGCGTTCTTCAGGTTATTAGGTAGCGTAAGCCACAAATGGCAAAAAGGTTTGCGTTGCACAGGTTGTATCTATAAAATCAGTTTCTTAACACCTACACTCAGTTGATATACATGTACTGTCTATGGTCTGAACTCGAATTTCAGCTTTGTATAGGTATGGAAATGGAAATGAGCGTTTGGCGTCATTGGCCGGGAGGCCCCTCGCGGGGCAGGTCCGGCCGCCATATCGCAGGTCTTATTACATTCGGCGCCACATTGGGCGACCTGCACGCCGGATGGGGATGAAATGATGATGAACACAACACAACACCCAGTCCCTGAGCGGAGAAAATCTCCGACCCAGCCGGGAATCGAACCCGGGCCCAGAGGACGGCAATCCGTCACGCTGACCACTCAGCTACTGGGGCGGACTTTGTATAGGTGAACTACTCTGATTAACCTTCCCCCGGCCCACACACAAACACACACTCACACCGTTTTTTTTTTCTTCCGTTGCGCTTTGCGAAAGCTTTGGCGACCACCGAAACATCAGTCATGACAGTCAGATTGCATTTAATTACATGTTAGTCAAATTTTATACAACGGGGCAACGTTTCGGGCAGTATTGTAGCACCCCCAGGCTAAAGTTAATTAAAGGAGGACAGGATTTCAAATAGAAGTTCTCAGTGAGAACATGAAGAGTGTGTTGTTCATACCTACATAGTTAGGTGTCAATACTGTGTGATCCAGCTGAACCGCAAAAAAAAGAGCGTGTATGACGCTTATGTTCAATACACCGGTCTTCCACAGTCCTGATTGTCTGACCAACATATGACGTGCCACAATCACACAATCAGGACTGTGGAAGACCGGTGTATTAAACATAAGCGCCACACACGCTTACAACAGCCGAGCAAATCCGCTATTGCAGAACACTGCCTTGACATCGGTCAACCTATGGAATACAACAACACGTAGATTCTGGCTTGAACGTCCAGCTATTGGGATAGTGTTATTAAGGAAGCTGTTGAAATCAAACTATCAAGCAACCTTATTAACAGAGATGGTGGATTTTGTTTAAATGCTGCTTGGAATCCGTCTCTGTCTCAAATCAAAAAACAGAGAGACAGAATTAGTGCTACCTCACCTGTTTAATAGTCACTATCGATATTTCTGGTGCTGGTCATCTTTGTTTGTGTTGACACTTGTTCTGTGTGTGGTATCTTCCTTGTTTCTCCTCTGTGAACCGAGGTATTAAATGTCCTTGCACATTTCTTCCCCCTTGCATTTGTGCCTTGAGAATGGCAGGGTGTGCTCCTGTCGAAATAAAGGCGGTGGTCGACGACGTCACCTGGTAGCAAACCCATAAGTTGTTCGAAATCCTTAACGGGTAAAATATATCTAAAATTCCTTACAGAAGTGCTAACAGTTATTCTAGAGGAAGTACTACTTGAAATACATAGATGTAGGCCTATGTGGTACCAGAATAATGGGTTCCCGGCTCACACAGCGGTTTTCTAGTCTCTGGACAGGGCATGAAGGCGTTATCAGTTGAGCTGAACGATCGCCTGATTTGAAGCCACTGGACTTTTTTTCTCCGGCGTGAACTCGAAGATGAAGTCCATGCACATGTTGGGACAACCAAAGGGTTTGAACATCGGACTGATGCAGCATGTGCAGCGATATTGAGGGAATCTCTTTGGTCTGTGCAGCAGCTACTGCAAACGTGTATTGCAGTAGACGATGGACATTACGAACTCTTGAAATATGTGGATTTTAAGGAAATTTTTAAGGCCACGTTCTTTTGTGGTTTCCGTTTAGTTTATGTAGCTGTTGTAATTTTGCAATGTAAGTATGTATCTTGGCATTAAACTTACGATGCGAAGCTATTGCTTATCGCTCTTTACACATAAAATTCATAGTTTACAAATCCATTCAAGTCCAGGACTTACGTTTTAACAAGACAATGCTAGCCCGCATGCGGCGAGAGTTTTTACTGCTCGTCTCCGTGCCTGCCAAATCCTACCGTGACCAGCAAGGTCGCTGGAAACTCTCCACAGCTGATGTTTGAAGCATTATCGACAGGGTCTCACAACCAGCTTAGGATTTGGAAGACCTAACGCGCTAGCTGGACAGGACGTGGCACACTATCCCTCATGGGAACATTCAACAACTTCGTCATCCAATTCCAAGCTGAATAACTACTCGCATAAGGGCCAGAGGTGGACCAACATGTTATTGACTTGCTCAATTTGTTAAGCTTTCTCTGGAATAGATGGTCCTATTTTTTCTCAAATTTTAATCGTTTAATTGTCTATATATGTAGATCACATCTATAGATTTCCGCCCCACTCCACCAGTTGCTTCGTGGTGCGTTTTTTTCTTCTTTTTTTCTTAGAGTGTATGTCACAACGCAGCCCTCATGAAGTCACTTCTGGAAGCTTTAAAACCCAACCACTTGATTATAACAATTCTTATGATCTAAAATCGTTTCTCTGGCCTCAAAGTTACTGGTAGTCTGATGAACACGTGCAGAGCGTGTATTCGACCGCATGGCTGTATCATGCTGTGAGAATTATGATAAATTCAAACAGTAGTGCCAACTGTTTATACATGGGTCCAATATTTAGTAAAAAATGCATGAATGCTGGTAATGGCTGTAACTCGAAAACTAGAGTAAACATATGAATTTTAACCTCAGTTTCAAATTCAGTGAGACAGAATTAACAAAGCTTTCCCCATTTCTTTTTCACAACTTCTTGCATGTTGAGCAGTTTTATTAACCAATACCAGCTGAGGGATTTTTAAGTGAGATACAGCGGCAGTGAATTTATGTGAAAGAAACTTCAGGCATTCCCTGATGTTAGTTGCATTTTTACACTTAATTACTAAATATCACTCGTCTTTGTACCTGTATGTTTTTTGTCCTTCGCTTCACCTAGCCTTCCGATTTTTTTTCTCTATCTTTCTCTCTTACACAGTCTCCCTACACATCTCTGATCAAGCACAAAACCGAACAAGCTGCGTTGTCACGAAAATGAAGTAATTAAAAGTATAAAGGTTTGGTTAATTACGTAGCCCCCTCTTTGTGCCCTGCAGGTCACATGTGTGTGTGTGTGTGTGTGTGTGTGTGTGTGTGTATGTGTGTGTGTCTCTCTGGGCCAACATAGTGGCGCGCTGTTGGCGGTTCGCACCCCCTCCTGCGCCCAAATTTCGCTGTACTTCACCGTTCCCATTACACCCTTCGCCTCCCCCGCACAGTGGTGCCGCGTCCCCTGCTACCAATATATATTATGTATGTTTTGATGAGCCAATTAAAATCTGGCTCCATTGTTTAACTTCGCCTGGGTTTTATTACACAGAGTTAATTTTCGCAAAACCCCCTAACAGCCCCCGCTCCGTAAACGCCAGCGTACATCCCCCATCCCTCTCTGCCCCCACCCCTGCGCATCAGAGCCCATCTCACCTCCCCCCTCCTCCCCCCCCCCCCCATCCACCACCCCTCCGGTCCGGCCAACCAGGCCGCCCTACTTTGACGCGCTGATGTGGAAAACTTGGATAATGGATATAAATGCGGGCCTGCTCGCGCTCGCAACCAGAGGGGTGAGCGAGTTAAAGGCGAATAATAGGATAACGGGGTGGTCATTAAAAATGGCGTTGTACCGACGAGATAACGCGTCGCCCTTGCGTTTTTGTCGAACATTTCCTCTTTGTCTCGCAGCCGAACGATATTCGGAATGTCGCATTTATTTATTCTCTTTTAGTACACCCTGACTAAAAAAGCTTAATTGACTCGTTAAAAGAAGTTTCATTCGTCGCGTTTAAATTGCAGGAACACTATATTTATTTGTTCCATGCTGCGAAGAAATTCCCTCTTGCTTTATAATGTCTCTCAGCGATGAATTCAGCTCTAAAACGAATTCTTTCTGGCCAAATATTGTATACTTCGTATACTTATCATCAGCTGCGATCATTAGCAGCTATTACGTTCTAATTTTTTAGTAATCTGGGCCATATTTCAAGCAAGTTATCCTTAAAGCCATTGTTCGTAAAATATTGTGGACGTTTTACGGAAAAGATTGCTCTTCAAACCAACTGAGAAGTAAAAAATTTTCTTCACGAAATCTGTTCTGTAAATAATGCTGCCATGTATTTAGAGAGCGGCATCAGTAAACCACCAGAAATTGCTGTTTGTGTATTTCTTTATCGGCGCTGAGTTTCAGTCTCACGATCATCTTTTTAAGTCACCTGCATAATGACAAAAATGTATAAGAAACAGTATAAGTCCAAATAATTAAGATGAACTGTTGCATATAGCAAATATTCTAGAATATCAGTACTTTCGTCTTATTAAAGGAAGGTTCCTTGAAGTCAATTAAGTGATTGGAGAGTGAAAATGTCAAACGTTTTAAGTTCCAAATATCACGTCTCTCAGAAGAATAGGAAATATGTGTCTCTGTTTTATTTTGTATCCAAAAAAACTGAGGAGGTATTCCGATGCCACAGAATTATGCTGCTCACTTCATCACTGAAAAAAAAGGGCCAGATAAGAACATAAATAATTTTCTAACGTTCTAGGAGCCTTACCAGGGTAGTGACTCGTCGTTCTAGGTGTCAATAAGAAAGTTTTTGTTTCAAGTGCCATTATTAATAATGCACGCTTATTGTTGTGATAACACAAGCACAGAAATACAGCAGTAATGTTTTGACTAATAGACCTTGAAATGAGTCAGATGAAACGGTTTCATGGACATTTGGCTTACTCGGCGCCCTACAATACTGACAGTGTTTCGTTCACTTCACATTTCACCCTCTCATAGCTACACGCCGTCTCTGGATAAAGAAGGAGGGATTTTGTCTGTTTTCGAATGAATGTACTCGAGGATGGGACTATTTCAAAGATGCCTCCAATGTTTGCATCCCCCACCGCTGAACGCCAAGTACGTACAGTGTAAGTATGCTGTTTAGGTTTTTATATTGGTAACGCCACGTAGCGCTCTGTATGAAAATCACTGGCTGTGCTGTGTGCAGTATGTGGCTGGTTTGCATTGTTGTTGGCCATTGTAGTGTTGGCAGTTGGCTGTTAACAGCGCGTAGCGTTGCGCAGTTGGAGGTGAGCTGCCAGCAGTGGTGGATGTGGGGAGAGAGATGGCGGAGTTTGGAAATTTCTAAGACTGGATGTCATGATCTGTTTCGTATATTATGATTTTTCAACAGTATTAAGGTAAATACATTGTTTGTTCTCTACTAAAATCTTTCATTTCCTGACTATGCCTATCAGTAGTTAGTGCCTTCCGTAGTTTGAATCTTTTATTTAGCTGGCAGTAGTGGCGCTCGCTGTATTGCAGTAGTTCGAGTAACGAAGATTTTTGTGAAGTAAGTGATTTGTGAAAGGTATAGGTTAATGTTAGTCAGGGCCATTCTTTTGTAGGGATTATTCAAAGTCAGATTGCGTTGCGCTAAAAAATATTGTGTGTCAGTTTAAGCACAGTCATGTATAATTTTTCAAAGGGGACGTTTCAACAGTATATTGTTCTAACGAGAGCTCCTTCCGCCACTCTGGCTTTGGGCTCTTTAAGTACTTTGTTTAGTTTAACTCCAGGCTGTGATTCATTTTCATTTATTTTAGTCGTGGTACGTAGATACGCAAGTAAGTCGCGATCCCTTTTATCGCACTATCATGTCATTTCGTGTGCTTGTATGTAACTCTGAATCATGTACAGGGTGTATCACAAAGAATTATCCGATTTAAAAGAATCATAACTACTGGAGTTCTTACATGGTTCCCGCCAGATAGCAGCAATGTGTGCCCACTTCAGTTCTAGTCAAAATGGTGTCGGGATGATAGAAAGCGCTTTGTGTTTTACGTTTTGCGGAGTCGGGTCAGTAATAACTGTTCAGCGCGACTTTCGTACTAGGTATGCTGTGGGTCCTCCTACAGCACAGAGCATTAGAGATATCAAGAACAGTTCCGACATACAGGTTGTTTGTGTAAAAGCAAATCGCCAGGATGTCCGCAAGTGTCTGACACAGTCGAACGCATCCACCACAGCTTCACAAGGAGTCCGCAGAAATCTATTCGCCGTGCAGCTCGACAGCTGACCATGTCCCCGATGTCCGTCTGGCGTGTGTTGCGTCGACTTTTACACATGAAACCATACAAAATTCACCTACAGCAAGCTCTTAGTGAAGGTGACAAACATCAATGTGTGGAGTTCTGTAATTTCGTTCTTGCCGTGATGGGGGATGACAGTTTTCTTCCATGCTTAGTGTTTGGTGACGAGCAACATTACATTTAAATGGAAAGGTGGACCGTCATAATGTGAGAAAATGGGGTGCGGAACAACCACATGAACGTGTACAACATGAGAGGGACTCTCGAAAACTTAATGTGTTTTGTGCAGTTTCGCGGCAGAGGGTGAATGGTCCATTCTTCTTTGCCGAGAACACTGTTACAGAAAACACATATCTCGATATGCATGAGAACTTTGTTTTCCCACAGTTGGAGACTGATTCAAACGACGTCATTTACCAACAGGACGGGGCACCGCCACACTGGCATCCAAAAGTGCGGGAATTTTTAAATCAAAGGATTACTGAACGATGGATCGGTCACACTGGACCAAATGATTCAGTCTTAACATTGCTGGCCTCCAAGGTCAGCGGACCTGACTGTGTGATTATTTATTTCTTGTGGTGTTTTATAAAAAAAAAACGCTGTTTCTGTGCCTCCGTTACTGACAACAATGAATGAACTGAAACATCGTATAGCAGTAGTTGTGGAAGCTGTAACTCATGAATGCTCGTTGCATTATGGGAACAATTTGAATACCCCATTGAGATCTGCCGTTCCTCTCAAGTGGGGCTTATTGAACATCTATGAAAAAGTATGAAAAAATCTTTTTGAGTTTCCCGTTCATCAAAAAACAAAATTCATTGTATATGTTTATTAGTTTCAGAAATATAGACGTGACAAATCGGATGATTTTTTTAATACGCCCTGTCGTTTGTTCCAATGCGAGGCCACCGAGTGTGAGCCCTTGCGTAAACCGTTTAAGTATCAAGAATGATTTTATTAATGGTTCAGAAAAGACATCTGAATGGTGCGAAAATTGGCAATTGACCCTAAATAATGAAAAGTGTGAGGTCATCCACATGAGTGCTAAAAGGAATCCGTTTAACTTCGGTTACACGATAAATCAGTTTAATATGAAGGCCATCCATTCAACTAAATACCTAGAAATTACATTTACGAACAATTTAAATTGGAAAGAACACAGAAAACGTTGTGTGGTAGGCAAACCAAGACTGCATTTTATTGGCAGAACACTTAGAAAATGTAACAGATCTGCTAAAGAGACTGCCTACCCTACGCTTGTCCGTCTTTTGGAGTACTGTTGTGTGGTCTGGGATCCTTAGCAGATAGGATTAACGGCGTACATCGAGAAAGTACAAAGAAGAGCAGTACGTTTTGTATTATTGCTAAATAGGGGAGAGAGTGTCTCGGACATGATACATTATTTGCGAGGACACCATTAAAACAAAGGCTTATTTTCGTTGCGGTGAAATCTTCGCACGAAATTTCAATCACCGACTTTCCCCTCCAAATGCTAAAATACTGTGCTGAGGTCGAGCTACACATGGAGAAACGATCATCATAATAAAATAAGGGAAATCAGAGGTCGCATGGAAAGATATAGGTGTTCGCTTATTCCGCGCCATGTTCGAGAGTGAAATAGTACATAAATATTGTGAAGGTGGTCTGATTAACTCTCTCCCAGGCACTTAAGTGTCATTTTAGGAGTATCCATGTAGATATAGATGCTTCTATTTTACGATAGTCTGCATGCTGCATTCTGAGTTGCGACTTTCCGATATCTCGACGGAGTTATCTTTGTGTCTGCTGCGACAACTTTTCACTTTTAACCCTACCCAAGATCCATGAAGTTGATTGCTTCTGTTTGTAAGGTGTCAGGCAAATCCAACACCTTCCATGAAAACCCTGACATGATAAGCAAATCCAGTAGTATGTCACATAGCTCCGAATAAATCGTGACATTAAATTAACCAAAGTAATACTAGTAACGAGTGAGCAAATGGAATACCACAGACTAACACAAGAATGCCTAAATGCATGTCATACCTTCCCACCGTGAGACAGACGCAGTTCCAAGGGGAGATACGAGAACATTGGCCAAGAGCAGAACCGTGTTAAGCTAGAAGGCCCTACAATAAGGGACGGACTGGACGCCCACGTCGCCAGCTAACCACTAGGACCACCCCAGCTGCAGTATTAGCGTGAGACTTTTTCGCGTCTGTGTTACGTCAGGACCACTCCCCAGCCGATGTTAAAGCTAGAGCCCTCCAGAAGAACAGTATAGATCTTACGATAACACAAAAAGGGCCACCCTTTTAGCGTGAGACTTTTTCGCGTCTCTGTTACGTCAGGACCACCCCCCAGCCCATGTTAAAAGATAGAGCCCTCCAGAAGAACAGTATAGATCTTACGATAACGCTAAAAGGACCACACCAGCTGCAAGTTTTAGCGTGAGACTTTTTCGCGTCTCTGTTACGTTGCAAACTTTAAAAACATTGCCCCACCACGAAAAGTATAACGTTTCTCATTGGATAGACAGAATTCTTGTACGCGGAGCTTAAGGTTAACATTGAGACCCTGATTGGTCAGATGAAAACACAGCCAGATAGTTTTTTTAAACCAACTTCGGTAAATTGTAGTAAGGAGAAGTTAGGAGAGAGTTCCTTCCGAGACGGCGAGGTGAGCGGATCTGTGCTGCCCGCCGCCTCCTGATGAACACCGGCAAGGTAATGAACGCACGCGATGCCGCATAACAGCGCATAAAGCTTCACTCAGAACTGCAGAAGTCTCATCTGTTACACCCCCGTTTTGCGTAATACTAGTGTCGATCGTCAATTAAAGCTCATGGTGTTCACATTTGCCAGTTGAAGTAAAAATCTGAAATGCGATGATTTTTCTGTTATATAGTTATTGAGAAGCCACATCAGCCACTGTAATTTACGACAAGTTAGATAAGTAATTAAAGATAATTGAGGGTCACTGTAGACCATTTTGATAGTTTTCTCGCTTGTGAAACTTAATTTAAACCTAGATTATAGATGTCATATGGCATAGGTCATCCTTCGATCCATTGTAGAACTTGGAAGCCCATTCAGGGAATATTCGTTCACATTTTTGTTGAATGCAGTTGGTTTTTACCATCCTGTATTAAAACATTTCCTTTTATCAATAGTGCAATTTATAAACAATGTTTTGTGAGTAGAATAAAATTTCCAATGGTAAACTTAACTGCTTTTTCGACGTTATTTTACCAGCTAACTAAAAATAGGAAAGCCTTGAACCTTTTCCACTAAATTTAGTTAGTATTAAGATTCTTTTACAGGGAGTGCAGTGGAGCTGACGCTGAAATCATTAAGTATTTGGTTATGTCGTCGCTAGTCTCACTGAACTCTTCTGAATTCTACATGTCATGTGTGGTCTGGCGTCTCCTTACCAGCAACAGGTCCCAGGTTCAGACTAGTCAATTCCCTAAAAAACATGCTCAGAGCGTCGTTGCGCGAAAGTGGTAGGGAGACACAATATAGAACAAACAGACACCACACAGAATGTTAGAAAATGGCGACCCTGCGAGGATGGTAAAATACCATGATTGAAGGTCGACCACATGCCTAACTAGGTCAGAAAAATATCCTGCTGAAAAATTTTCGTAATAAAAAAATATTTTTGAACGTTATAAATAGTCGAAAACAGTAGCTGCAGCGATAGATAGTAAGAAAGTATTCAATAAAAGTGAGACATTCTGGCAGAGACAAAGCATAATTAAGTTATGAATTTTAATATTGTTGGAATTAAGTTTTCTCTCCAATGCAAGCGCACAGGTGGCGGATGCATCGTTGACAAGTTGGTTCTGACCCAACAAGTAAGTGAATGGATTGTCAAGTCGTGTGTGCAAAAAGTTTATGAAACACGTGAGATCGTATGAGCGCATGTTGACGCTAAGTAGGGCGCGTGAATTGCTTTTAAAACAGAAAATAAGGGATTCGGAAAGATTAGCAATGGCAGATCGAGACCTTGACCGAACTGAGGTAGAGACCCAGCATGAAAATGGACAGAGAATAGAGGACAGTACAACAGACGATGCAGTATCGCGAGAAATAGGACATATAACGCACCATAACGAGGATATGTACGTCAAGGCATAGTAAACATAAATCAGCATACGACAGAGGAGCAGGAAAGTAGAGAGACAGTTGATGAGGATTCTAACTTGCGTCTTGAATACGTAGAACCTATAGTACAAGTAATCAGAGCTCCCTCACCACAGAGTACAAGGAATGCGAGCAGAAACGTGTCACAGCACAGTTCAATGCAATCGGTTGCGAAACAACAGGAACACTTGGGCGAAAACACAGAGCGTAGGACGTCGGAAGAAAACGAAATAGGACCCACCAATCTGGCAGAATTGTTACAACAAATTACGGAAACCATGACAAGGCAAAATAAAGACATAGCGAACCAAATTCAAATTCAGAATGCAGAAACCACGAGACAAATGTGTGAGATTAAAGAACAAAACAAAAAAATTCAGTTACACCTAAGTCATATTGAAGACGACTCAAAAGAATCTCGAGAAGTGATAGGAAACTTAATAACAGGTCACAATCAATTGAGAACAGACATTGAAAAGATACAAGCGGACGTACAAACATTGCGTAATGACATTCAGGACGAGATCAAAACATTACGTAACAACACCCAGGGAGAAGTCAAGAAACTAAAGAAACAGATAAACGAAATTACTAGACAAGCAGGAGGT
This sequence comes from Schistocerca americana, assembly GCF_021461395.2. Classification (NCBI taxonomy): domain Eukaryota; kingdom Metazoa; phylum Arthropoda; class Insecta; order Orthoptera; family Acrididae; genus Schistocerca; species Schistocerca americana. Next base: position 287,371,982 of record NC_060121.1, on the reverse strand, counting down.
ACAGCGCGTGAAGTTGTTGAAAACAGTGTGATACACAAACGTATCACAAAAGCAGCGCTGAAAAGATATGATAACCGCATAGTCAAAATAGAAGCGCAAACGAAGCGACAATCTCAGGAATTGCGAACAGAGTTGTTGCAAACCATTGAAGAGCGTAATGTACAGGATCGAACAAGCACAGAGTCTGCAACCACATCCGTATCTGTACAGCACCGGAAAAACAAGCAATTAACGATGATATTACGCATTTGTGGTTTCAATCACAGGTGGAAAGTAACATACGTGAAATCAGACAGCCTGCACAGCAACAAACACGTTTCGAAATTCTTGATGAACAAATGTCATCACAAACACATGCGGAACCACAAATGTATGTTTCAAGACAGTTTGGATCGTGCAATGAAGCAGCAAGGTTAGCCAGACAAGATACCGAACCAATACCTGACAATAGAAAGCCAGGTCGGGAAGAGTACAGTGCAATGCATTCAGCTACACGTTCACAACCGATGGAAGAAAATTATTGCGTACCACTCCAACGATACTACGCAAGGGTAGGTGAAAGCTACAGTGGATAATATCCAATGGATCTACCACAACCGGAAAGAACGACGGGAGAAATGATCAGAAACAAAAGTGGCGAAGAATCGCGAATTTCATATGGAACTATGACGAAGTACGACAACGATCATTTCCTCACAGTCAGAAAATTACAACACTTTCGAGAAGGAAACTCATTACATCCACGAACTTTTATTGATCAATTCCGAGTAGAACACTGGACGCTAGCACACAAATTAGACTTTATATGTGCACAAATGTCAGGAACAGTCGCAGAAACCATGCAGAATGTTGCAGCGACATGCCGATAGTACGAAGATTTCAGAGAGAAGTTTCTCTCACGATATTGGTCCAGCGAAGCACAGAACAGAATGAAGTACGAATTATTACAGAACCCATATTTTGAAAATTCAGGAGAGAAGAGTCCCGTGAAATTTTTCGAATTAATGGCAAAGAAAAATCAACGCTTAGATGTACCATACAGTGATGGAGAGTTGATTAAATTATGCGCGATGAAGCTACCATTGAAATACCAGCAATCATTAGTAGGTCGCGGAGGCAATGACGTCGAAGCATTTAAAGGTATTCTAAGGGAACTAGAGTTCATATTTTCGGAAGATGACGCAAGAAAAAGACGAAGCGCACGTGAAAACGAAAGCAAAAAGCAGTGGAATCCGCAAGACACAGTACGAAGAAACAATTATTACGAACCATGTGATAACTTCGCACCAAGAAACGACAATAGATTTCAACAAAGAACCGGTTATGGATTTAGAAGAGAATATGGCAATAACTATAATTCACCCAGGAACGGCAACAACTGTTACAGAGGGAATAACGGCAACCGGAACGGGTACTGGAGAACCAATAGACCGACAAATTATCAACAAAGAAACCACTATCAACAAGCTGAACAAGAAAAGAGAATGCAGATAGAAGAGGTGGAGGTAAGACCACCAAACCCCGATAAACGTTCGAATTGACAGCTAAGCGCCCATGCCAAAGAGAATGACACACCGACCCTGGACAATTGCAGCACCTTGAACAGAGAAGTAAAAAATATTATTACAAGAAGAGAAGAAGGAAGAAACAAATCCGCAGGGACCAGATGAAAACGAAGACAAGAAAATAACAATATCGTGTTGGGACGAAATTAACTGGGAGAACACTGACGAGGATGATGAATTACCAGAGGCATGCACAACGAATGTAGGAGGAAAGGACGAAGTAATGAATATTGCAGAGCTATTTGAGATGGAAAGCGAATTCAATGAGGATAATGCGCAGTCAACAGAAGTTGACAATAAGTTACGAGTGGGCACACAACCCAATGTATATAACGAAGGAAGTTATGAAGCGATAATTAGAGCATTTAGATGCGATAATGTGGAAGTAGCGACGAAGAAGGAGAAGATAGACGAGGATGGGGAAAAAGTAGAGGATGTAGAAGAAAGCGTAAATGAAGGAAGCAATAGAGAAGAGGAAATGAAAGAGAGAGAAGTAGCAGTCGAAGATTATCCTACAGAAAGCACGAATTCACAAGGAAAATTCCTAAGAAGACTCATGTATGATTCAGTGGAGGATTCGTTGATGCAAGAAGAAGAAGAACAGAACCAACCCTTTCAAATTCAACCAATTGTGAAGGCCATGGTAAAGCATATCCCTGTCAATATTGTAATTGATAGCGGAAGTGAACTGACTGCGATCTCAGAAAATCTATTCATGCAGTGTAATGCCAATGAGGAATTGTCAGTTCTGAAAACAGGTAAGATTAAAGTAAGAGGTCCTATTGGAAACAATGCTGCGGAAGTTACGAGACAAACAAGGTTAACTCTTTCGTGTCAAGGTCAAAAGATCGAAGTCAACTTCGTGATTATACCTAAACTAACTGTAGATTTGATTATAGGCGCAGATTTTTTAAATGAGAGACGAGCGACAATAGATATGGGAAAAGGTAGCATAACATTCGGGAATGTCACACTTCTCTTTGAGCAAAAGCTAAAATTAGAAGAAATACCAGTTATACACAAACAATTAAGAACGACGTGAGATAAAGAGGATGAAGAATTAGAATGGTATGCACAAAAGGGGGAATCGCCTCAACTCGTGTTGAAGTCCATAAAGAAATCGACGAAAAATTGCAAGAAGTTCAAGGTATTTCGGAACACAGTAAAAGAGAATTAGAGGGTATTTTATGAGATAAAGTAGAGGTATTTTTACCTAAGACTGGCAGTATTAAACACTTTCAGTACAAGTTTGATTAATTTTATTACTGGTAAATAATCAGCACAATATTTCAAGATTATGTTGCAGATAAGATCGTCAGGAGAAAGAAGAATGAAGAGAGAGGAAGGTGGGAAAAAGAAAGTAGTTTCAATAAAAACAAAAACAAAAATAACACCAATAGTACCATAGATTAAGGTGAAGGGATAAAGTGTAGATAGTCTAACAGCATGAAATACTAAAATGCTATACACCACGACACTACAAAAAAATAAAAAAAACCAATTTGAGGATTTTTGTAGAAGTTAAGACTCAAAATATCTTAGAAAAAACACGCTCAGAGCGTCGTTGCGCGAAAGTGGTAGGGAGACACGATATAGAACAAACAGACACCACGCAGAATGTTAGATGTTAACTGAAGCTATCCGTGTTGTAGATCTTAAAGTAACTAACTCAATGAATACTCACGCATGTGTGTCATTTATGTCCATTTTTCTAGTTTTAGAGTTTCTTGAAGATAGTGGAACCTTTGGCCTGCAGCTCACTATATGTCCCATACTTTGCTGCTATGGTTAAGTGTAGTTGCTCGAATTGCAAAAGTAAAAAATCCAATGAAAACCTACTCATGGTGTGCAATTTCTGTCTGTTTTCCGGTTTTTAGAATCCTGAAGTTAGTGTAACTTTGCTAGTAAGGTTAAATTGTGCTGTTGAAGATGTAGATTGCAAGGTAACGAATCCAACAAAGACCTATATGTGCACCGGATTCCTAAGTGTTTTCCAATGTTATATTGTTGTTGTTGTGGTCTTCAGTCCTGCGACTGGTTTGATGTAGCACTCCATGCTACCCTATCCTGTGCAAGCTTCTTCATCACCCAGTACTTACTGCAACCCACAGCCTTCTGAAGCTGCTTAGTGTATTCATCTCTTGGTTTCCCTCTACGCTTTTTACCCTCCACGCTGCCCTACAATGCTCAATTTGTGATCCCTTGATGCCTCAGAACATGTCCTACCAACCGGTCCCTTCTTTTTGTCAAGTTGTGCCACATACTCCTCTTCTCTCCAATTCTATTCAATACTTCATCATTAGTTATGTGATCTACCCATCTAATCTTCAGCATTCTTCTGTAGCACCACATTTCGAAAGCTTCTATTCTCTTCTTGTCCAAACTATTTATCGTCCATGTTTCACTTCCATACACGCCTACACTTCATACAAATACTTTCAGAAACGACTTCCTGACACTTAAATCTATACTCGATGTTAACAAATTTCTCTTCTTCAGAAACGTTTTCCTTGCCATTGCCAGTCTACATTTTATATCTTCTCTACTTCGAACATCATCAGTTACTTTGCTCCCCAAATAGCAAAACTCCTTTACTACTTAAAGTGTCTCATTTCCTAATCTAATTCCCTTAGCATCACCCGACTTAATTCGACTACATTCCATTATCCTAGTTTTGCTTTTGTTGATGTTCATCTTGTATCCTCCTTTCAACACACTGTCCATTCCGTTCAACTGCTCTTCCAAGTCCTTTTCTGTCTCTGATAGAATTACAATGTCATCGGCGAACCTCAAAGTTTTTATTTCTTCTCCACGGATTTTAATACCTACTCCGAATTTTTCTTTTGTTTCCTTTACTGCTTGCTCAATATACAGATTGAATAACATCGGGGATAGGCTACAACCCTGTCTCACTCCCTTCGCAATCACTGCTTCCCTTTCATGCCCCTCGACTCTTATAACTGCCATCTGGTCTCTGTACAAATTGTAATAGCCTTTCGCTCCCTGTATTTTACCCCGGCACCTTTAGAATTAGAAAGAGAGTATTCCAGTCAACATTGTCAAAAGCCTTCTCTAAGTCTACAAATGCTAGAAACGTAGGTTTGCCTTTCCTTAATCTTTCTTCTAAGATAAGTCGTAAGGTCAGTATTGCCTCACGTGTTCCAATATTTCTACGGAATCCAAACTGACCTTCCCCGAGGTCGGCTTCTACCAGTTTTTCCATTCGTCTGTAAAGAATTTGCGTTAGTATTTTGCAGCTGTGATTTATTAAACTGATAGTTCGGTAATTTTCACATCTGTCAACACCTGCTTTCTTTGAGATTGGAATTATTATATTCTTCTTGAAGTCTGAGGGTATTTCGGCTGTCTCATAGATCTTGCTCACCAGATGGTAGAGTTTTGTCAGGACTAGCTCTCCCAAGGCCATCAGTAGCTCTAATGGAAAGTTGTCTACTCCTGGGGCCTTGTTTCGACTCAGGACTTTCAGTGCTCTGTCAAACTCTTCACGCAGTATCGTATCTCCCATTTCATCTTCATCTACATCCTCTTCCATTTCCATAATATTGTCCTCAAGTACATCGCCCTTGTATAGACCCTCTATATACTCCTTCCAACTTTCTGCTTTCCCTTCTTTGCTTAGAACTGGGTTTCCATCTGAGGTCTTGATATTCATACAAGTGGTTCTCTTTTCTCCAAAGGTCTCTTAAATTTTCCTGTAGGCAGTATCTATCTTACCCCTAGTGAGATAAGTCTCTACATCCTTACATTTGTCCGCTAGCCATCCCTGCTTAACCATTTTGCACTTCCTGTCGATCTCATTTTTGTAATGTCTGTATTCCTTTTTGCCTGCTTCATTTACTGCATATTTATATTTTCTCCTTTCGTCAATTAAGTTCAATATTTCTTCTGTTACCCAAGGATTTCTACTAGCCCTCGTCTTTTTACCTATTTGATCCTCTGCTGCCATCACTACTTCATCCCTCAGAGCTACCCATTCTTCTTCTACTGTACCTCTTTCCCCCATTCCTGTCAATTGTTCCCTTATGCTCTCCCTGAAACTCGGTACAACCTCAGGTTTATTCAGTTTATCCAGGTCCCATCTCCTTAAATTCCCTCCTTTCTGCAGTTTCTTCAGTTTTAATCTACAGTTCATAACCAATAAATTGTGGTCAGAGTCCAAATCTGCCCCTGGAAATGCCTTACAATTTAAAACCTAGTTCCTAAATCTCCGTCTTACCATTATATAATCTATCAGATACCTTCTAGTATCTCCAGGATTCTTCCATGTATACAACCTTCTTTCGTGATTCTTGAACCAAGTGTTAGCTATATATACGGATGGTATAATTTCTAATTTCAATCCTCCGTGTGCCTTAAGTATGGTCGCTATGTTTACACAGAGAAAATCACGTTATATGACAGCCATTCTTGAGTATAATGGATACCTACTTATGTCCAAGGTTTCTCTTACTTTCTGATTCATATTCCTGTTTTCGTGATGGGCGTGGATACGTCTGTCCTGGACCAGTGCACTCACCTGATATTTCCGATTGCTGTCTGATAATCTCAGTGATAGTAAATTGTTGGTGTAAGTGTAACTGGGTGTATGTATACATCTATATGCAAGTCAACTGACCGTCCTCCGCTCTCTTTGTCATCTTGACTCCCACTTCCTGAAGGTGGTTGTCTTCTTTTATGTTTTCTAGTATGGTATTATTCTTGCATGAATATCTGTTAAGGGCCTGCTTACGCTAGATTTCGCCATGGATTTAATTTGTGTGCTGAACAATATACTCTCCTCGATTTTTTAAGTGTATGATTGTGTATAGGGATGGCTTCGTTATTTGTTATATAATTGCTTATACTGATTCTCGTACAGTGAATTAGTGTTGTGACTAATGAAGCTTGTTTCCATTCAGATACAGCCCAGTATCAACACTCCAAAACACTGATATGCATTTCGTAAATGTGTGCACCTTGTTTAAGAAAAGGGTCACAATTAGGAAGCAATGTAATGAATTTGGAAACGACGTATCGTCTATGGCGACTCCTTTTTTCTGCCTCACAAACCTGGTTATCCATTAAAATAATAATAATAAATTAAAAGAATAATAATCTATTTAATTGATAGTTCATATCAATAGTATGAATCTAATTAGAGTGATGGGCATTCAGGGATATGAATGTGACGTAGGCGAACATAAATGCAGTCCCATACAACCATAGAGGACAGAGCGAAGATAAATAACCATCACCAAAATTTAAACACCCCCTCCCTTTCAAAGAAGTCAGCAGAAACCATTTCTTGCACATTTCAAACCTTTTATGAGAGAATAACGAAATCGCATCGAAGAAACCAAACCTACAGTACTGATTTCTGTTTATTACACAACACCGTTCATGGTATTTTGTAAAGTTTACTACAGCACTCCCTGTTCTGTTGAGGAAGAAATGCCAACATCGTCAACATATATTTCTGTTTTTCAACTAGAAAATATGACTGATATTTCAAATAAAATACTGTACTGCATATATCAACCATGGTCTTTCATCTTTTAAATGTCTTGACATTCTTCATTTTTATGTTTCAGAATAGGGATTTTTTAATATTTGTGTAATGGATATGAGTTTGAGACATTTAAATTAGGCTGAATATGGACATCTCAGACGCCTATATTGACAACAATTTTGCAGCAGTGTATCTGAAGTCTAAGAAGTTATTTGTCTGCATTGGACTCACATGGAATGTGTTGATAGCTTTAGCTGACTCATCAGTGTTGTGTAAATGTTGAGGAACAGAAACCTTCCTTACATTTCTTCGTTTGCAAAATATCTTTCATAGTTCAAAAAGATTTGCCCACTCACCAGAAGCTCGCGTATTATCCCTTCAAGCAACAGCAGACTAAATGGAAGAAACGTTGACGCTTAGTAGAATGAACCCCAGAGGGAACCAATATTTGGCACAAAGTGCATGCGCCATCTAGTAATGAATGTTTGGATCATTTGCTCCATCATTTGGCACTCGTAACAAGTCTAGGGACATGCAGCGAAGTACAGGGACCACATCAGCAGTGAGAACACATTTTGTGCAAAAATGCCTCTCAGAACGTTTCACATTTCCACTCTCTAATCTTTATCAGTTGCAGTATCAAAGTGAAACAGTTATAATGCAACATACAGGGTGTCCATAATTAATGTTGTAGTTTTGAAACGCTGTATATAGAGAACCACTGCTCAGAATGATATCAAACTTGAACAGCGTGTTATTGACGCAGAGAGAAACATCATGGAAGAAAATGAAATTTAACGAAAAACTGACAAATAGATGGTGCTGTAAGATTCTTAACGTAAATGGGGACGGCTACGAATGACAGATGAATCGGAATACAACGGCTACGATTTGAGCTGAACATTACACGATCTGTACTGTTCAATGAGAATGACTGCACAACTTAGCCAGCGTACGCCCATCCACAACGGCAAGGTTGTGCCACATCGGATGGGAAAAATCTGTTTGTAATCCTCCTATGGAGCTAGGTGTCGCAATAGTTAACACACCCGGCTCGCTTTCGGAAAGACAATGGAGGGGGTATCAAAAAGAATCATCCAATCTGGCACGTCTATATTTCTGAAATTAATAAACATACACAATTAATTTTGTTTTTTGATGAAAGGGAAGCTCAAAAAGTTTTTTTTTTTCATACCGTTTCATCGGTATTCAATATGGCCCCCTTGAGATGCATGGCATATGTCAATGCGGTATTCAAACTGTTCACACACTGCAGCGAGTATGTCTTCAGTTACAGCTTCCACAGCTGCTGTTATGCAATGTCTCAGTTCATTCATTGTTGTTGGTAACGGAGGCACATAAACAGAGTTTTTTTATAAACCATCACGAGAAATAATCACACACAGTCAGATCCCGTGACCTTGGAGGCCAGTAATGTAAGGCTGAATCATTTGGTCCACTGCGATCGATCCATCGTTCAGTAATCCTTTGATTTAAAAATTCTCGCACTTTCATATGCCAGTTTGGCGGTTGTCCATCCTGTTCGTAAATGAGGTCATTCGAATCAGTCTCCAACTGTGGGAAAAGAAAGATCTCAAGCATATCGAGACATGTGCTTTCTGTAACAGTGTTCTCGGCAAAGAAAAATGGAGTACAAACCTTTTCCTGTGAAACTGCACAAAATACATTAAGTTTTGGGGAGTCTCTCTCGTGTTGTACAACTTCATGTGGTTGTTCCGTACCTCATATTCTCACATTATGACCGTCCACCTTTCCATTTAAATGGAATGTTGTCTCCTCATCAAACACTAAGCGCAAAAGAAAACTGTCATCCTCCATCTTGCCAAGAACGAAACTACAGAACTTCACACGTTGTTGTTTACCACCTTCACTAAGAGCTAGCAGAAGCTGAATTTTGTATGGTTTCATGTGTAAGCGACGCAACACACGCCAGACGGACATCGGGGGGCATGTTGAGCTGTCGAACTGCACGTGAACGGATTTCTGCGGATTCCTTGTGAAATTCGGGAAGACGCGTTCGACGTCTGCGTCAGACACTCGTGGAAGGCCCGGCTATTTGCCTTTTCACAAACAACCTGTTTCTCGGAATTTTTCATGCCATCGTCTTACGCGCTGTGCTGTAGGAGGATCCTCACCATACCTAGTACGAAAGTCACGCTGAACAGTTATTACTGATGCGCACTGCGCAAAACGTAGATCGCAAAACGCTTTCTGTTGTCCGGACTCCATTTGTACTAGAACTGAAGTGGGTATACACTGCTGCTACATAGCAGGAACCACGCAAAACCCGAGAATTGGCTCTTTCCAACAAAACGTTTTTCATGCACTTATCTCAGACAATATAAGGGTTATGATGTTTCACGTCCTCTTGGGTTTATGCATGCCTCTATTCTTCGTGGCATACTAGCCAAAAGTTCAAGGCATTGTTGGTCCAGATTGTCCCACTCCTCGACGGCGATTCGGCGTAGATCCCTCAGAGTGCCTGGTGGGTCACGTCGTCCATAAACAGTCCTTTTCAGTCTATCCCAGGCATGGTCGATAGGGTTCATGCCTGGAGAACATCCTGGCCACTCAAGTCGAGCGATGTCGTTATCAAATAGTTCAAATGGCTCTGAGCACTATGGGACTTAACATCTGAGGTCATCAGTCCCCCTAGAACTGAGAACTACTTAAACCCAACTAACCTAAGGACATCACACACATCCATGCCCGAGGCAGGATTCGAACCTGCGACCGTAGCGGTCACGCGGTTCCAGACTGAAGCGCCTAGAACCGCTCGGCCATGTCATTATCTTGGAGGAAGTCATTCACAAGATGTACACGATGGGGGCACGAATTGTCGTCCATGAAGACGAATGCCTCGCCAATATGCTGCCGATATGGTTGCACTATCGGTCGGAGGATGGCATTCACGTATCTTACAGCCGTTACGGCGCCTTTCATGACTACCAGCGGCCTAAGTCGGCCCCACATAATGCCACCCCAAAACAGCAGGGAACCTCCAGCTTACTGCACTCGCTGGACGGTGTGTCTAAGGCGTTCTGCCTGACGGGGTTATCTCCAAACACTTTTCCGACGGCTGTCTGGTTGAAGGCATATGCGACACTCACCGGTGAAGAGAACGTGATGCCAGTGTTGATGGGTGCATTCGGCATGCTGTTGGGCTCATCTGTACCGCACAGCATGGTGTCGTGTTTGCGAAGATGGACCTCGCCATGGACGTCGAGATGAAGTTGCGCATCATGCAACCTATTGCGCTCAGATTGAGTCGTAACACGACGTACTGTGGCTGCACGAAAAGCATTATTCTACATGTTGGCGTTCCTGTCAGGTTTCCTCCGAGCCATAATCTGTAGGTAGCGGTCATCCACAGCAGTAGTAGCCCCTGGGCGGCCTGAGCGAGGCATGTCAGCGACAGTTCCTGTCTCTCCGTATCTCCTCCATGTCCGAAAAACATGGCTTTGGCTCACTCAGAAACGCCTGGGAATTTCCCTTGTTGAGAGCCCTTCCTGGCACAAAGTAACAATGCGGAAGCGATTGAACCGCGGTATTGACCGGCTAGGCATGGTTGAACTACAGACAACTCTAGCCGTCTTCCTCCTTCCTGGTGGAATGACTGGAACTGATCGGCTGTCGGACCCCTTCCGTCAATAGGCGCTGCCCATGCATTGTTGTTTATATCTTTGGGCGGGTTTAGTGACATCTCTGAACAGTCATAGGGACTGTGCCTCTGACAGAATATCCACAGTCAACTTCTAGCTTCAGGAGTTCTGGGAACCGGGGTGATGAAAAAAATTATTTTAATGTGTGTATTTCAGTTCAAATATTTGTATCTTGATTACTGTTTGAAAGGAATTTTTATAATGTCTGGTTGTGTAACTACTATCAAGTAGTTATTTTCGCTGCAACGTCAACAGCAGTGAGTTAAATGCGGCGGATAATCACGAAATAGAGTTCACATAAGGCCAATTCTTTCAAGTCAATCGGCCTGAAACTAGAAAATCTGAAATCAAAATTCTATCAATTTACCCTAATTTTACTGAAAGGAATCTGAACGTTGTGTAAACGAGCCATTCCACGTATCACTCACTAGTTATAACAATAACATAGAACAAACTAGACATGTACAATATTTTTTCTACAGAATCGTCTGCGTTTTCACTCTACAAACATAACCGTTTCCTGCAGAGATTCAAATGTAGTGCCATTTTTATAATCTACTTGAAAAGCGATTTTGTTTTCTAATGCGATCTATTCAATGATTTGTGTTTGTCATTTTTGCGCCTTAATTCTGCAGGAAGGTCTGATGCATCTCTCAAGTCCAGTCTATCGTGAGCAAGTGTCTTTATCTGTACAGAACTACTGCGACCTACATCAATTTGAACCTGTTTACTGTAGCTAATCCTTTTTTCTCTTTTACAATTTATCCACCATCACTTTCGGCCACTCCCCACACCTACCCTCCATCCTTCACACACAATAGGGCTCCTCATAACCAGACTGACTATTACTTGATGCATCAGGAAATATCTTTCTCTCTTTTTAGCCAAGTTGCGCCATACATTCCTTTTCTCCTCAGCGTGATACGCGATGCACTATCTCCGGAAGCCGAACTCAGGGAAGATTAGTTTAAATTCCAGAGAAATGTAAGAGCACACGAGGCAGTAGTAACACTACAACTTATCTTAGAAGATAGGTTGAAGAAAGGGAATCCTACGTGTGTACTATTTTTAGCCGCGTGGTGTAGCCGCGTCGTTTAAGGTGCCTTGCAACGTTTCGCGCGGCTTCCCCCGTCGGGGGTTCGAATCCTCCCTTGGGGATGGGTGTGTGTTGTTTTTAGCGTAAGTTGGTTTACGTTAGATTAAGTAGTGTGTAAGTCCGGGGACAGATGACCTCAGCAGTTTGGTCCCGTAGAAACTTACCAGAAAATTCCAAATTATACTATTTTTATGTTTAGAGAAGGGTTTTGACGACGTTAAGCGGAAATTTGCAAAATCTGTTGGTAGCATGGATAAAAATACAGGGATTTAAATATTATTTGCAAGCTGTACAAGCACCAGGTTGTAAGATTCGAAGGGCGTCAAAGGGAAGTAGTAGTTGAGAAGGGGGTGGGACAAGGTTACTTCCTATCCTCGATGTTATTTAGTCTGTCTAGTGGATAAGCTGTGAAGCAAACTAAGAAGAAATTTAGAGGGAAAGTTGAGGAAAAAGAATTATGAACTTTGAAGTTTGCCGATGACACTGTTATTCTATCAGAGACGGAAAAGGACTTGCAAGAGCTACTGAAAAGAGTGGATAACGCCTTAAAAAATCATTATAAAGTGAACATCAGCTGAAGTAAAACAAGGGTAACGGAATGCAACGTAATTAGTTTGGGCAATGGTAAGGGAATTAGTTTAGAAAATGAGGCACTAAAAGGAGTAGATGAGTGTCTCTATTTGGGAAGGAAAGTAAGTGAAGATGTCTGAAGTAGAGAGAACATAAAATACAGACTGACAATAATACGAAACTCATTACTGAGAAAGAGAACTTTGTGAAGATGTAAAATACATTTAAATGTTAGGAAATATTTTCTGAAAGTATTTATCTCAAGTGCAGTCCCGCACGGAACGATAAGCAGTTGAGACGATAAGAGAACAGAAGCTTTTGAAATGTATTGCTGTAGAATAATGGTGAAGATTGGATGGGTTGATCGATTTACTAGTGAGGTACCGAATCGAACAGGAGAAAAAAGTAATTTTGCTGCACGGTCTCACTAAAAGAAGGAATCGTTTCATAGGATATACCCTGAGGTACTAAGGAATCGTCTGTAAGGTATTGAAGGGAAGAAAGGAACGAAACAAGATTTGAGTTTAACGTCCAGTAGATAGTGCGGTCTTTAGAGACGGAGCACAAGCTCGGATTACGAAAGGGTGGGGCGGGAAATCGGCGGTGCCCTTCCCAAAGACAGCATCTCGGCGTTTGGCTGGATCGATTTAGCGAAGTCAAGAAAACTTAAATCTGAACCGCAGAGTGGGGATTGGGACCATCGTCCTCTCGAACGTGAGTCCGGTGTGTTAACCAAATACTGCACCACGTCACTCGGTGGTACTGGAGGGAAATATGTGTCTATTGGACGGGGGGGTGGGGGGGAGGGAGAGGAGAGGTGTTAAAATTGTAGAGGAAGACCTAATCATGAATACAGTGAGTTGGTAAGCAGTTGTATGTTGCAGTACTGATTCAGAGATGAAGAGGCTTGCACAGGATAGAGTAGTTTGCAGAGCTCATATAGGTATAATAAAGGGATGCTTTATGGCGTCACGAACTTGAAACCCGTATCCTCGAGTTAGATGTCCCGCTGATTAGTTTCTCGTGGAAATTTTTTGATGAAAAAAGGCTGATTGCATCATTTACTGATGTAATAATCATTCTGATTCTAGGCTAAAGTGTCAAGGAATGACAGTGATTACGTAAATGCACTCATTCAAGGGCTACTTCGTTTTATGTACATGAATTTTGTTTGCGCTGTATACTTTCACAGTAGATGTTTAATTTATGTCATTTGACTTCAGATTCCCTATCATCCGAAATCAAAAAGCTCTCTTGGTGAACGATGTGAGAAGAAAAGATTGGAAAACGACCAAACATAGCGGAATTTGTGCTCTGCATTTCCGGGAAGAGAACATAGTCCGAACATCAGTTTCAGATCAAATATGCAGTTAAGAACAGAAAGAGTCTGAAAATGCCTTCCTGACACTGTGTTGTTCACAAAATGTTCAGTTTAAAACAACTGTTGTGTGCACATAACAAATTAAGGACAAGAAGCAGTAGTAAGCAGTATCCTGCTAATATTATGAGGCACCTAATATGACGGCGCCGGTTTCACAGCAACAGACAGCGGAACTCTGTAGCCCCATCTTCCCTTAATTATACACCAGTGACAATAAGTATTTTGACAAACACAGTTTCGTAAGATAAACAAATTATTCGAAGGAAAATCCTAATAACTGTAACGTCACTTGACTAACAGCGCTAATTGCGCTAATATCGCAAAACAAGGAACATAGTTTTCCGTAACTGGCAATATCACAGATGGTTTTACAAAATCAATGTAGTTTGACAAAAGTCAAGTTACAGCTTAAAAGAAGTGTGGAACCTGAATCAGCGTGCATAGCCATCAGTACTAAGCTGCATAACCTTTCGCCTTAAGAACAGCCGCAAAGCATGAGGGCATGGAGTCAACGAGGTCAAAGGATGCAGGGAGTTTTTCTGCCATTCTTTAACCAAAGACTCCAATAACAGGTCACGGTTGGAGAATTTTCATCGCCATAGCCTTTGATTGAGTTCCTCCCACAGGTGTCCATTCGCATTAGATCTGTACTTTGGCTAGGCCACTAAAGCACCCTTACTCGCACCCATCTCTAAAAGTCTGTGACATGAGCAGAGGTGTGTTTAGGATCATTGTCGTGCTGAAATTCCCAGTTTCGGCCCATCATGTTTGGCATGGGGCAACATATACATTTTCAAGATTTCACATATTCGAAACGATCCATAGTGCCTTCAGTAGGCACCACAGGTACGACAACTAAACGGGAGAAGCATTCCCACACCATGACGTTTTCTCCATCATGCTTCACAATGGGTATTTGATTCCGGACTCGTTTCTTGCATTGCTCGGTCTTCGAACGTAACGAAAGGAAGAAATCAGTCTTACTTCCATCGCTCCAGGGTACATGCGACCACTATAGAGATGTCCAGTCCTTATACGCTCTGGCAAACTCAAGTGAGGCTTTCCTGTTTTTTTGTCGATATTATTGTTTATTTGCTTGGGCGCTGCCCATGAATATTAGACTCTACGAGTATTAGTTTTCGGTACTTTTCGGTATTTCCACGTTGAGGAATTCACTCAGCTCTCTGTTAATGTCAACAGCGGTCTTCTTTGGGTCGACCTCAGCCATCCTCCTCATGAGATTCTTCGTTCAGGATCTTACTTTGCTGGGCCTACCCGTTCTTTGTTTATTATCTGTGGCCGCTGTTAATCGTTTCTTCTTATTCCAAGCACTCTGTTTGCTTGTACATACCAAAACCACGAGCAACATCTACCTGAGACTAACTCGCTGTAGGGCATCGATTACGGTATTTCTGAGGTCACTGAGTACTCTTTGACTTCCGGTATCTGTCGAAGTGCGCAAAAACAAAACAGAAGCTGTTATAAGCCAAAGGTATTCGGCGTAATACTGGGGTAGGTGTTTGTTTCCCAACAATAAGCCACAGTGTCAAAATACTTTTGGACCCACCACAATATAGTCTGTGTTGTGTTTAACGCCACTGCGCTGTAACCTGATGTATGTGTTTATATGGACGCGTGCCGCTGCACACTGAGCCAAGGCGGGTTGCCTAGGCAGGGAAGCTCGCGACGCACACCCTAGCGTCGAAAATGTGTTTGTCAAAATACTTATTGTAGCTACTTTATCACCGTGTGAGAGGTACATCAAGCCAGTCTTTGGAATGAAGACCACACAACAGCAACGACAGCAGCACCTCCACATATACTACCTGATCTACACACGTCATCGTGGAATTCTTCTGTAAGACCACCTTTTTAAAGCTTCAAATTTCTTTTCTTCTGAACTACACTCCTGCAAATGGAAAAAAGAACACATTGACACCGGTGTGTCAGACCCACCATACTTGCTCCGGACACTGCGAGAGGGCTGTACAAGCAATGATCACACGCACGGCACAGCGGACACACCAGGAACCGCGGTGTTGGCCGTCAAATGGCGCTAGCTGCGCAGCATTTGTGCACCGCCGCCGTCAGTGTCAGCCAGTTTGCCGTGGCATACGGAGCTCCATCGCAGTCTTTAACACTGGTAGCATGCCGCGACAGCGTGGACGTGAACCGTATGTGCAGTTGACGGACTTTGAGCGAGGGCGTATAGTGGGCATGCGGGAGGCCGGGTGGACGTACCACCGAATTGCTCAACACGTGGGGCGTGAGGTCTCCACAGTACATCGATGTTGTCGCCAGTGGTCGGCGGAAGGTGCACGTGCCCGTCGACCTGGGACCGGACCGCAGCGACGCACGGATGCACGCCAAGACCGTAAGATCCTACGCAGTACCGTAGGGGACCGCACCGCCACTTCCCAGCAAATTAGGGACACTGTTGCTCCTGGGGTATCGGCGAGGACCATTCGCAATCGTCTCCATGAAGCTGGGCTACGGTCCCGCACACCGTTAGGCCGTCTTCCGCTCACGCCCCAACATCGGGCAGCCCGCCTCCAGTGGTGTCGCGACAGGCGTGAATGGAGGGACGAATGGAGACGTGTCGTCTTCAGCGATGAGAGTTGCTTCTGCCTTGGTGCCAATGATGGTCGTATGCGTGTTTGGCGCCGTGCAGGTGAGCGCCACAATCAGGACTGCATACGACCGAGGCACACAGGGCCAACACCCGGCATCATGGTGTGGGGAGCGATCTCCTACACTGGCCGTACACCACTGGTGATCGTCGAGGGGACACTGAATAGTGCACGGTACATCCAAACCGTCATCGAACCCATCGTTCTACCATTCCTAGACCGGCAAGGGAACTTGCTGTTCCAACAGGACAATGCACGTCCGCATGTATCCCGTGCCACCCAACGTGCTCTAGAAGGTGTAAGTCAACTACCCTGGCCAGCAAGATCTCCGGATCTGTCCCCCATTGAGCATGTTTGGGACTGGATGAAGCGTCGTCTCACGCGGTCTGCACGTCCAGCATGAACGCTGGTCCAACTGAGGCGCCAGGTGGAAATGGCATGGCAAGCCGTTCCACAGGACTACATCCAGCATCTCTACGATCGTCTCCATGGGAGAATAGCAGCCTGCATTGCTGCGAAAGGTGGATATACACTGTACTAGTGCCGACATTGTGCATGCTCTGTTGCCTGTGTCTATGTGCCTGTGGTTCTGTCAGTGTGATCATGTGATGTATCTGACCCCAGGAATGTGTCAATAAAGTTTCCCCTTCCTGGGACAATGAATTCACGGTGTTCTTATTTCAATTTCCAGGAGTGTATTTATCCTCCACGTATCACATCTGTAATAGGCTACAAACCTGACATAACTGGTGATGTAAATACAAAAATTACTAACGCATTTTAGAGATTGATGTTTCTTCCTTCTCATAACTCTATCATAGATGGTGACGGACTGATTTCTTCCCTGCGCACACGCTGTGTGTGTGTGTGTGTGTGTGTGTGTGTGTGTGTGTGTGTGTGCGCGCGTGCGCTTGCGCAGATAAACTATCACAGTCAATACGGCAGCGCGCGATGCCAACAGATGCTGGCGGACGCGTCCGGACAAACTTATCTGTCTCGCGCCGTAACTTATCTCTCCGATGCTGCCCCGACGTCGCTAACAAATAGCAGCAGCTCCCACATACCGTGACGCTGCTGTGGGGGACGAGGAGGGTAGGGCAAAAAAAAAAAAAAAAAAATCTTTTTTATCGGCTCGTTAAAAATAACGTTATCTTACAAAAAACGTTTTCCGCCTTTTTTGCCCCCCTCTCGCCTGTACGCTCCAACATCTCACTCGTTACGGCCAGTCGACCGCACAAACAACGCGCATACTTGCGCGATCGGCTGGACGTGCACAAAAGCATACATCACGTCAAATTTGAGCGGAGCTGCGCGCTTGTTTTATTTGGCCCGCCTTCCGGCGTTTGTAGGAGGAGACAGATACCAACGGTAGCGCCCTCTATTTCGTCGCCCGTCGTTTAGATAAAACCCGCCCGCGGCGCTGGCGTCGCCCACGGCGATAACGGTGCCCAGCGCTGCCCCTCCCCTCCCCACCCCAACTCCCTACCCCCACCCACAGTCCCACTAATGTGGAGCTATCTGCGGCGACCGCGGACACCCGCCCATCGGCAATTACTCACACAGATAACTCGGCCAGCTCCTGTGGCGCAAAAGGAAAAAAACGTGTGCTGAAGGTTTCCTGTTGTGCGTATCCGTGGCCTACCGGATGTAGAACCTGCGACAACTGACAGGTAGCCCGCGTGACGTGACGTAACCGGTGCCAGGGTTGTGCGAGTCCAGCGTCAAATCCTATAGGATATCGGTGAGTCCTAATCGTGTAGGCTGCGGTTGTGGCCTCCTCGCTTTCAGACGCTGTTGTGTTATTCACACAAACTAAGTTGACATTCGGCACCTTGGCTAATAGGAGCGACAGTAAATGGGAAATGCATTTACTGTCTCTTCCATAAGTCGCAGCGTCGAGTGTCAACTTAGTATGCGTGATTAGTGTACAAAAAAGTCGCAACACCACAATACTGTAGTGAAATACCAGGTGGTTTGTAACTAAAGTGCAGCTATTCGCAGAGTTCCAGTGTGAGCTGTAATTATCGTATTGCAGAGGAACTTCGTAGAAATACTAATGAATTAATGCAAAAAAGATTTACGCTATAAAAACAATTAGTTCCAATTTTGGCCACCAGGTGCTAATCTGGCGCTGTGGATGCAAGAATAAAAATGTTTCCATATGTAAAGTATCAGGAACGGGACGTGGGCAGGAAAGGTCAAAAAAGTGAGAAAGCCATGATTTGATTTTAGGAGGGTAATCCCAACAGTAAGGTCTCCTATTTTTTTATAAGTACATAGACCTGTTTATTTTTACAATGGTTTACATCAGGTTACAGCTTGAACATTTAGCTATTTTTCGACATAATCACCATTTCTGTCGATGCATTTTTATAGACGCTGTGGCAGTTTTTGTATGCCCATGTCATACCAGCTCGCCGCCATGCTGTTCAGAAAGTTATGAACCTCTTCTTTCACCTCGTCGTCGGAGCTGATTCGCTTTCCGGCCAAATGTTCTTTAACTTAGGGAACAGGTGATAGTCACTGGCTGCCAAGTCAGGACTATAGGGTGGGAGGGTGATCACGTTCGACTGAAACTGTTGGAGGAGAACAACGATTTGCCGAGCGATGTGTGGGCGAGTGTTGTCAAATGGTTCTAATGGCTCTGAGCACTATGGGACTTAACTTCTGAGGTCATCAGTCCCCTAGAACTTAGAACTACTTAAACCTAACTAACCTAAGGACATCACACACATCCATGCCCGAGGCAGGATTCGAATCTGCGATAGTAGCGGTCGTCCGGTTCCAGACTGAAGCACCTAGAACCGCTCCGTCACTCCGGCCGGCGAGCGTTGTCATGGAGAATGTGTACGCCCTTGCTCAACATTCCTCTTCTCCAGTTCTGAATTACCCGTTTGAGTTTTTTCAGAGTCTCACAGTATCTGTCAGCGTTAATTGTGGTTCCAGTGCTCTCTGCGTTCAAAAACTGAATAACTGCGCGCAATTCGCACTTGGCGGTAACTCCCAACGGGAGCTCCATTCTCAACGGCCGCCAAGCCAAGACTGAGCGCTTCAGCGCGGCGTGCGCATGCTTACACACAGCGCGTGAAGCACTCTTCATAACAGTGTGACCAACTGCCACACAAAATAAGTTCTGTACTTATAAAAAATAGAAGACCTTACTTTTGGGATTACCCTCATATTATCTACCATTGCTTATGCAATTTGTTCAATATGAGCACCGCAGACGCCGCCGAGTTGCTGCATCCACAAGACGACGTAATCAGCAGTTGTTCACAGCATTGGAGAGGAATTTGAGCAACGTGTTGTTGTATACAGATTTTCAGATAGGTGCAGACTGAACATGCCCCTGGTAAATACATTCTTTTAAATAGTTCCAAAGCCAAAAGTCACACGGAATCAGATCAGGTGATCTTGCAGGCCATGCACCTGGTAAACCTCTGGAGATAACTTGTTTGAGGAAGGTTGCCATAAGCAGATCTTTCACTAGGAGAGCAATATATAGTGTTGCCCCAACATGTATGAAAACAGTGATTTCCACACAGTGGCGCTCTCCCGAAGCAGGAATCACACGCTGTACAAGTAGGTATCAGTAGCGTGCAGACGTCACGATACACAGACAGGGCCTCTAAGTGTGTTCTCTTCAAAGAACAACAGACTGAGAATAAAGGCGCTTGTAAATCCACACCACACAGTGACTTATGGCGAGTGCAGAACATGCTGTTTCGCAGCACCTAAGATGCAGCAGTTCTGCGTATTCACCGCCCCCTGTAGGGTAATGTGTGCCTTGTCACTGTGGTATCGCGTATCTGTACCACCAAGAAGCGTCGAAGACGGCAATGGATTTGCAGGTTCCAGTCAGATGCCGAAGTGGTCATGTTGGATCTGTTGACCCAATGAAGCACACCCACTTAGCCACACCTTCAGCGGCTCCGTTTCATGAGCGCCCTCTGCCACCACGATGTAGGATGGCGGACGGCACCCACACAGCCCACTAGGATTTGGAGCTTTTTCACTACGTGAGTCACGCAGTCACCGCCTAGACGGAGCTCCAATACCATTGTTCGCGCTTAGTTCAGAGAGCCTCATTCTTGTAGGACTCGTCTCTCTCTGCATTATTTGTAATGAGTCTTCATCCATTTGGAGAAATGCATGTTGTTCACTAATCATTTCTGCTCCTGTCCAGCTTTCCTAAGACAACAGTTGCTGCACCATTCTGTACCTCACCTCTACTTGCCATTGTGTACGAAGTCGTACACAGCAGTGACTTCGCAGAATGTTACCCGGCCGTACATCATGAACTTCGATCCATGTCAGAAATCGAAGAGCAAATTCAGAATGTTTCTCAGGATAATGAGGTTTCAGTTGCTGCATCATCTGGATCTTATATGGATACCAGTGTAACACAGACCGTCAAACTGTCCATACTTTTTATCATGGGATGAGTAATGCTCGTGACACTGCATGAATATTATTAGCTCTGCCCGGGGCACATGTTGCATGGCCAGTTACAGCATCAGAGATACACCAGGATAGGGGATCTTCGTCTTCCAAGTGCCACACCAAGCTCACCCATGATTTAGAATTTCATTATCATCTTCTGTAAACGATATACAGACGTTAGGCATCTCCACAGATCTTTCAGTTGGCAATACTCTCTCAACGCAGCACTGTAGAGACTGCTGTTCACATCAAACTGTTTCACTAACAGCCCAAAGTCTCTCTTCTCGATAGCCGTACTGTTCACTGACGCTACAGCTTGTCAAATGACATCATAGAAACAGTGCATAGAGCCCGTACCCAGTGGCCAGAATTGGAACTAACGGTTTTTCCAGTATAAATCAGTTCCGCATTAACGCATTGGAATCTGTACTAAGCTTAACTGCCATACCATAAATACAACCTAAAATTGACATCAGGGAGTAGCTGCACCTTAATTGTAACTGTTGTGGCGTAACAAGCTAGCTACGCCACACTGAGAAGGGAGCCGAAAGGCACGCGTACACACACGCCGACTGGCGTCAAGTCTGGAACAGGATAACTATTGAATGGTAGCAAGAAAACTACGTAGCTGCTTTATACTTAACTTTTAATCTTTGTTGGTTTACAACGTTCTTCTTGAGACATTTATACGATAACTCTCAAACTAGGTAAGGCTAATGGCGCCTTGCTAGGTCGTAGCCATGGACTTAGCAGAAGGCTATTCTAACTGTCTCTCGGCAAATGAGAGGAAGGCTTCGTCCGTATTGTCGCTAGCAATGTCGTCCGTACAACTGGGGCGAGTGCTCTATCGTATCTCGAGACCTGCCTTGTGGTGGCGCTCGGTCTGCGATCACACAGTGGCGACACGCGGGTCCGACATGTACTAAATGGACCGCGGCCGATTCAAGCTACCACCTAGCAAGTGTGGTGTCTGGCGGTGACACCACAGTAACCACCCGGTATATGAAGACAGGAAGACCTGCACTGGGTTGACGCTCGGTGCATGGAGTCGCGGTAGAGCATCAGCATAAACAAATGTAAAGCATTGCCCGTATATAGGCAGGAAGACCCATTCCTATATGATTTCGCAACTGCAAACAATCACTGGAAGCAGTTACATCCGCGAAACATCTATGAGAGCGAATTAAAGTGGAAAAGTCACACAAAACTCATAGTTTGTAAGGCAGATGCCAGACTGAGATTCATACGAAGGATTGTCAGGAAATGTAGCTCTGAGGAGGTAGCTTACAAAACTGTCGTTCGTCGAACATTTGATAATTTCCCTTACGTCTGGGATCCGCACGAGATAGGATTCATAGAGAAAACAGAAGAGCAGCGTGTTTCGTTACAGCTTCATTTAGGAAGAGCAACAAAAATAACCGAGGTACTCAGCCAACCCCAAAAGCAGACGCTGGAAGACTGGAGCTATACTGTTATAGTTCCGAGAGCGTACGTTCCTAGGAGGGTCAGCTAGTATATCGCTTCCTCCTGCAAGTTCTCGCGAAGAGACTACGATGGTAAAATTAGAGAGGTTCGAGCTAACGTGGGAGATTAGCAACGATCGTTCTTCATGCGAACCATTAGCGAATGGAAAAGAAAAAGTAGAAAGGGAGGTGCCCTGCGGAATGTGCGTTCGACGTCTTTATGAGGAACATTGACTGCGTTCGAGCTTTCTACGGAGTTGAATTTGTTTATATATTTGTGTGTCCTCGCATCAGGAAACTGTTCATGGGGGACTACTACACTCATGCTCATAAATTACGAATAATTGCAGAATGTGGAGCCACACAACGTGGCACTACACAAAACTGGCGCTAATAGCGTAGCCCAGTAGGGCACACACACGACACAGATCTGTAAGTCCACAGTATTGGTGATAAGTTGAGAAAGCCGTCCCGAAACACATGTGCTACAAAACGCCACTGTTTCCTGCTCACGTACCCCGACATCAGTATGGGATACGATCACCATGCACACGTACACAGGCCTCACAGCGGTTTGGCGTACTCTGGATCTGGTGGTCGAGTAGCTGCTGGGGTATAGCCTCCCATTCTTGCACCAGTGCCTGTCGGTGCTCCTGAAGTGCCCTAGGGGTTAGAATACGTGCAGCGATACGTCGACCGAGAGCATCCCAGACAAGCTCGATGGGGTTTCGGTCTGGAGAACAGCCTTGTAAACTCCATTCGCCTGATATCTTCTGTTTGAAGATACTCCTCCACGATGGCAGCTCGGTGGTCCCGTGCGTTATCATCCATCAGGATGAAGGTGAGACTCACTGCACCCCTGAAAAGGTGGAAATACTGGAGCAAAATGACGTCCCGATACACCTGACCTGTTAAAGTTCCTCTGTCAAAGAGATGTAGGGGTGGACGTGAGCCAATCATAATCCGACCTCACACCATCAGATCACTACCTCCATCAGGTCCTTTTCAAGGACTTTAAGGGGCTGGTATCTGGTTCCTGGTTCACGCCAGATGAGAACCCGGCGAGAATCACTGTTCAGACTACACCTGGTCTCGTCCGTGAACATAACCTGAGACCACTGTTCCAATGACCATATACTATGTTCTTGACACCAGGCTTTACAGACCCTCCCGTGACCAGGGGTCAGTGGAATGCACCTTGCAGGTCTCCGGGCGAATAAACCATGTCTGTTCAGTCGTCTGTAGACTGTGTGTCTGGAGACAACTGTTCCAGTGTCTGCGGTAAGGTCCCGAGCAAGGTTACCTGCAGCACACCGTGGCCGTCGGCGGGCACTGATGGTGAGATATCAGTCTTCTTGTGGTGTTGTGCACTTTGGACGTCCCGTACTGTAGCGCCTGGACACGTTCCCTGTCAGCTGGAATCGTTGCCATAATCTTGTGATCACACTTTGTGGCACACAGAGGGCTCATGCTACGACCTGCTTTGTTTGACCAGCCTCCAGTGGCCCGAGTATTCTACCCCTCATAACGACATCAATATGTATTCCTTAGCCATTTTCAACAAACAGTCAAGATTAGCACGTCTGAAAACGTCTGCACACTTACTCGCTGCACCGTACTCTGTCATGTGCCAACACACCTCTGCGTGCTCATATGTGGACTGCTTCCAGCGCCACAGTGCGACGACCGCAGGTGATCACCCCGAGGTGATTTAAACCCACAAACCGCCCACCAGAGCGTTGTTTCACCATGTATGAGCATTATCCTTAATTTATGAGCATTAGTTTAGGTATACGGTCACTGTGAGCAATATGACGTGCGTCACAACACATGACTACAGGTCTTACGAGTTGCAACGACCTTCTCTGGCGGGGAGCGAGCTACTGTTTCAAACCAGTTTAATACTTCGTAGCTGCGCATTCAAAGACACTCGAGCTCTCGGTAATGCATGACGAAGTTAAGGAGTTTAATGAGTACCTTCTAGTTAACATAAAGGTTTGCCGTGGGCCACGGTCGTAGCCAAAAATTCGCGGTTTATGTCTTGCAAGGAAACTGATGTGACGTCACGAGGTCGTTGCGGGATCCGACAGAGAACTTGTACCGGACGAACGGGTGCTGGGACTCAGTCATCAAAGAGGCAGTACAGGTACGTGTCCACGATGATCTAGTGAACCGGGATAGCTGTTTCTAACTGAGCTCTGTACGGCAAGAACGTGTCAAGAGCGTTGTGATATGAGAGCGGTGAAGGCAATGAACGCAATAGACAGGAAGCGCCAGGACGCGTCACCTGGGCCCTCCAACACACAAGAAGTCCTCTCTCACCACCGTAAACATTCTCCCCACCACCGTTCTCGATACCCCTTCCAGAGGAGCGCGATTGGTCCAGCCGTTAAAAGTAGAGGAGCCTGCGGTCCAGCGTCTATAAAGATAAGAATAGTACATGAACCCGACATTTTTCCTTACGATGACGAGTAGGAAACTTGTCGAAAAGTTGCCACAGAACGACGCCTTGACACAGCTGATAAACCGAGAAGACTTCATCACTATTACAAGTTTTCCCATTGATTGCTATTAGCTAGTTTTCTGAGGAAGAGAGTAACGCGTCAGTGGAAGAACATATGAGCAGACCCACAAAATGACACATTAAGCCTGGTAAAGTTAATTATGCAATGGCGACCATCTTTACAGTCACAAAGATGAAAACAAATTGTCACAAGACTGAGTATATTCCACTCTCCTTTGGAAACCAGGCACATCCGTCAGCTGGAGGACACGGCTGTGTGCGGTGATTGTGGTTGTCAAAGGTGGAGCTCTCGCGTCCTTCAAAGACTTTGTCTCTACAAACAAAATGATAACAATCTAGATAACGTGGAAACAATTTCGCTGAAATCTTAACCACACCGCTATTATGTGTAAAAAAAAAAAAAATGTAGCTGTTGAGATTGAAGGTAACAGTCGGCTTCATTGTATCTCGGATTATTATTTATTATTATTATTATTTATTATTATATATCTAAATTGGCAAGCAGATACTTTAATACAATTGGTCTCGAATGCAGTGGGCATATTGTAGCAGGTCACATGCAACGAAACTTGAAAGCAAGTCGAAAAGACGGGATTCCATTCACAGTAAAGAGCAACTGTTATTCTGAGGAGTGCCGCTGACTTGTCCAGAGAAAGACAAGCAACGGGGAAGTTTGTTGCTTGGTTGCCTTTGCACAAAGACATCTGAAACAAACAGATATGTTTTAGAGGTCAGATATTTTAACTTCAGTCTCAGTATTTTAACAGTCCATTACTTTCTGATATACACAAGTGAGAAACACTTATTTTATTTTACTAGCCAAAAATTTTGTGGAGGCGGCGCACCCACAAGATTATGTACGTGAGTGGTCGACCCGGCGCACTCGCTTAGTCGACGCGCATGGTGTGGCATACCAGTTTCGATGCGCCACATCCTATTTCACTGCGTTTCATATTCTGACAAAGGAACATCAGTTTTTCTTGGTAACTATTTATGCACGATTTTAGATTGCAGCGAGACGGTTGTGGATAATGAAGACTTTGCGTGTTTCCAGTACTCTTCCCCAAATTATCAGGTGACTTGTTTTAATCTAACTCACAGTGGCAGGTTAATCCATTCGCAGTTTGTGGCCATGCCAGCTACGAACGATTATTTACATCATAGTTTTGTGATTTTTTTGCATGTCTATTTTTTCCCTGATTTTCTTTAAACTTAAGAATTGGGTTTAATTTAAGCCCATTTAACATCGATGTATAAAACTGGCAATCAGCATTACTTGGTATCACAGTGGCTGGCTCTTTCTCTGTTTCCACTAGTGGTCAGCCGGCCATAAGAACCAGAGGATAACATTTAACACTTTTTTCCGGAGTATACTACAGTTTTATTTAAGAGCGGGGAAAGAACATCGCCGGCCGCTGTGGCCGAGCGGTTCTAAGCGCTTCAGTCTGGAACCGCGCGACCGCTATGGTCGTAGGTTCGAATCCTGCCTCGGGCATGGATGTGTGTGATGTCCTTAGGTTAGTTAGGTTTAAGTAGTTCTAAGCTCTAGGGGACTGATGATGTTAAGTCCCATAGTGCTCAGAGCCATTTGAACCATTTTTGAAAGAACATCAACGTGGACAACATGCGTGCTCTCATGGTTAATTTTTGTTATCTGATTTAATATAAGCAACCACTTTCTTTTTTGTCAATGCGAGGCTACCTTTGCTGCCTCTAATACACTAACGGAAAAAAAGACGCAACACCAAGAAGGACTTGTGTGACATAAACAATAGTTCAGGTATATCTACATCTACATCTGCTTGGTTACTCCGCAATTCACACTTAAGTGTGGGCAACAGAATAAGTACTTCAATTGATCGATGAAAGGGGGGAAGTACAAAAATGTTCCTGGAAACTCAGGAATGCAGAAATACAAGGAATGAAATATATAGTAAGTGCAGGGAAGCTAAGACGAAATGGCTGCAGTAAAAATGTGAAGACATCGAAAAAGAAACGATTGTCGGAAAGACAGACTCAGCATACACGAAAGTCAAAACAACCTTCGGTGACATTAAAAGCACGGGGGATAACATTAAGAGTGCAACGGTAATTCCACTGTTAAATGCAAAGGAGAGGGGGATGCGTGGGAAGAATACACTGAACGCCTCAGTAATGGGGAAGATTTGTCTGATGTGATAGAAGAAGAAACAGGGGTCGATTTAGAAGGGATAGGGGATCCAGTATTACAATCATAATTTAAAAGAGCTTCGGAGGACTTAAAATCAAATTAGGCAGAAGGGATAGATAACATTCCATCATAATTTCTATAATCATTGGGGGAAGTGACAACAAAACGACTATTCACGACGGTTTGAAGAGTGTATGAGTTTGGTGACATACCATCTGACTTTCCGAAAAGCATCATCCATACAATTCCGAAGACGGCAAGAGCTGACAAGAGCGAGAATTATCGCAAAAAATGGCTCTGAGCACTATGGGACTTAACTTCTGAGGTCATCAGTACCCTAGAACATAGAACTACTTAAACCTAACTAACCTAAGGACATCACACACAACCATTCCCGAGGCAGGATTAGAACCTGCGACCGCAGCGGTTGCGCGGTTTTTGACTGTAGCGCCTAGAACCGCTCGGCCACCCCAGCCGGCAGTATTATCGCAGAATCAGCTTAACAGCTCATGCATCCAAGTTGCTTACAAGAATAATATACAGAAGAATGGAAAAGAAAATTGAGGTTGCGCTAGATGACGATTAATTTGGCTTTAGGAAAGGTAAAGGCACGAGAGAGGCAATTCTGAGGTTGTGGTTGATAATGGAAGCAAGACTAAAGAAAAATCAAGACACGTTCAGAGGATTTGTCGACCTGGAAAAAGCGTTCGTGAATGTAAAATGGTGCAAGATGTTCGAAATTCTGAAAAAAGTAGGGGTAAGCCATAGGGAGAGACGGGTCATATACAATATGTACAACAGCCAAGAGGGAATAATGAGAATGGACGACCAAGAACGAAGTGGTCGTATTAAAAAGGGTGTAAGACAAAGATGTAGCCTTTCGCCCCTACTGTTCAATCTATACATCGAGGAAGCAATGATGGAAATAAAAGAAAGGTTCAGGAGTGGGATTAAAATTCAAGGTGAAAGGATATTGATCATACGATTCGGTGATGACATTGCTATCTTGAGTGAAAGAGAAGAAGAATTCCATGATCTGCTGAATGTAATGAACAGTCTAATGAGTACCGAGTCTGGAATGAAAGTAAATCGCAGAAAGACGAAGGTAATGAGAAGTAGGAGAAATGAGAAGACGGAGAAACTTAACATCAGGATTGATGGTCACGAAGTAGATGAGGTTAAGGAATTCTGCTGCCTAGGCAGTAAAATAACCAACGACGGACGGAGCAGGGAGGACATCAAAAGCAGACTAGCAATGGCAAAAAGGGCATTCCTGACCGAGAGAAGTCTACTGATGTCAAATGTTGACCTCAATTTGAGGAAGAAATTTCTGAGAATGTACGTCTGAAGTACAGCATTGTATGGTAGTGAAACGTGGACTGTGGGAAAACCGGAACAGAAGAGAATCGAAGCATTTGAGATGTGGTGCTGCAGACGAATGTTGAAAATTTGGTGGACTGATAAAGTAAGGAATGAGGAGGTTCTGCGCAGAATCGGAGAGGAAAGGAACATGTGGAAAACACTGATAAGGAGAAGGGACAGGATGATTGGACATCTGTTAAAACATGAGGAATGACTTCCACAGTACTAGAGGGAACTGCAGAGGGCAAAAACTATGGAGGAAGACAGAGATTGGAATACATCCAGCAAATACTTGAGGACGTAGGTTGCAAGTGCTACTCTAAGATGAAGAGGTTAGCACTGGAGAGGAATTCGTGTTTCTACATTTGAAGGACGATGGGTACTCAAATTTCGTGCTGGCCACACCAGGGGATGCAATCAGGTTTGCTTTAAATACGCGCGGTAACGGTCGTGAGAGTTAATTATGTTTGAGATTGGACGTGGTGAGTTAATGTTAATCAATAATGCAGTTCACAGAGGTTGAGCGAGGTCGTGTGATATGGCTAGGAGAAGCTGGAGGTTCCTTCTGCGGTTCTGCAGAAAGACTTGGTAGGAATGCAGCCACTGTACATGATTATTGTCAGCGGTGGTCACGTGACTGTACGGTCGCAAGAAGGCCGCGTTTCTGACGGCCACGTGGCATTACCGGGAAGGAACACCATGGTATTCGGCGTATGGCTCTGGCACACTGTACTGAATCTGCAGAAATATGAGCAGCAGCAAACACCCACTGACACCACGGACTGTTACAAATCGGTTACTTCAAGGAGAGCACCAATCTAGAGGCTCTGTAGCGTACATTTCAGTGACCCCAAACCACCGCCATTTGGGAGTTCAGAGGTGTCAAACCTTGTCTGCCTGCTAGACACACTGGATCTTCCCATGGAATTACGATATGGGATGCCTTATCGTATGACAACATGAGAACTCTCGTGGCTATTCCACGCACCATCACTGCAAAATCGTACGTCAGTCTGGGAATTCGACCAGTTCTGCTCGCATTCAAGAACAGCACTGCAGAGCGTGTTTCCGAATAGGACAACGCTCGCCCACATACCGCTGATGTAATCCAACATGCAGTAGAAAGTGTAGACATGTTGTCTTGGCCTGCTCGACCACCGGGTCAGTCTCCAATCAAGCACATATGGGACATCATCGGCTGACAACACCAGCGTCATCCACACGCAGCAATTATCGTGCCCGTACTGACCGACCAAGTGCTACAAGCATGGATGTCCATCCCACAAACTGACACGCAGCACCTGTACAGCAAAATGCATGCACGTAATTATGGTTGCATTCAACTTTCTGGCGGTTATACCGGTTAGTAATGTACCAGCATTTCACATGTGCAATGGCTTATCTCGCGCATACATTAACCTGTGATCATGTGTCGGTAATCACTTAAATATGTTACACAGACAAATGTATTCCTGTAATTTCACTGCTCTGCATTAATTATTTTCTAGTTTTGCGATTTTTTTCCGTCAGTGTTTGTGTCAATAGACTTTTTTCAGAGGTATGAAACACGTGGAGAATCTTCAGTAGCTGTACAGTCCAGTACCTCACAAGCACGACTTTCAAAACCAAGCTGCAGCCTCACTCACTCCTAAGAGCATAAGTTCTGCCCGCATTTAGGGTATATACTGGCGCTGTACAGTTTCCCCAACCCGAGCCGAGGCCGACCTGCCCCATCGTCCGAAAGCAGCTAGAGCCATGTAACTGAACTTCCCCTACCCGAGTTAAACTGGCTACAGGGTCCTAGCTATCAGAGGACGTACACTGTTGTGTTGCTACCGAATTTTTTAAACGACAGAAAGACCATCTTCGGGCACAGTTTCGTTGCAATTCTATGCGGGCTTCGCTTCGTTGTTAGTAATGGTGTGGGAGTTGCTATCATTTTATCGCACATGTGTCGGATTCCACCACTTTGGAAGCAGCCATGTGTAGACTCAGTATCTTATAGTTGAGATTATTTTGTGGTAGAATGCTCATCAGTCGTGGTTAATATGCAAAAACGCTGTTTGCACCGTGAGCAGCAGGCATGAGGATTTCATCAGTACTAACGCTTTATGCTTTGTCGCGCTGCCCCCTGTCTGTGTGTTCGTAGTATGTGCCTATCGTGGCGAACAACATTCTTTCGTGATTCTCATTTTCCAGAATTCATCTACGTTTTTCCTATTATCATTGTCTCTCGGGCCGGGATGACTCATCATTGTTCCTCATTTGTTTCTCAATGTTTTCCATATTTATTTATCATGTCCTACAGCAAGAAGGAAGCTCGCCATATAGCTCAAAATTGTGGGCTGGCTAAATTCCATTCTTTGTGACAAGACTACCTCGCATTTATTGTGTTTTTGTGGCTAATACAACTGATGTACTTTCAGTTCACTGTCTGTTATTGGTTTAGGTTTCCCTCATTCCCACTGCATAAATGAAGTTGTTAATTCCGGCTATCCGCAGCTCGTCTTGCGGTAGGGTTCTCGCTTCCGGCGCAAGGGGTCCCGGGTTCGATTCCCGGCGCCGTCAGGGATTTTTCCTGCCTCGAGATGACTGTGTTGTTGTGTCGTCTGCATCATCATCATTCATCCCCATTACGGTCGGAGGGAGGCAATGGCGAACCACCTCCACTAGGAGGCGGGTCTC
The DNA here is from genome assembly GCF_021461395.2 of Schistocerca americana. Lineage (NCBI taxonomy): Eukaryota > Metazoa > Arthropoda > Insecta > Orthoptera > Acrididae > Schistocerca > Schistocerca americana. The sequence continues at coordinate 287,340,901 of NC_060121.1, read as the reverse complement.
CCGCATCGTCCCCAACACTCCTCGGAGTATGGGACCTCATCATCATCAATATCGGCTGCACAAACACTGCTCTAGGACAATCAGGCTGTTGGCTCCACAGTCCAAGGACAGAAGATCAGCAGGTCAGGGTATTTTATTCTGCCGAAGGGAAGCAATGACAGGCAGTGGATCTCATTTCTGTCTGTTCAATCACTAGTAGAACCGCCATAACTACTACATACACGTACGAGGTGATTCAAAAAGAAAGAACAGATTTCAGTTATTTATTATAGCCAAGCTATAAAAGATGGAAATACATTGCTCTCGTCTAAGTTTTGACACAGCAGTACTGTTTTTGCTTTCAGGAACATGGCGACTATACCACATGAGAAGCAATTTCGTGTGTCGGGAGTAGGGCGAAGTCAATCTATTGTTCAAGTGCAGTGTGCATTCCGTCGTCGATTCAGCTAGAAGCAGCCTCTGCACAAGCAGATTTATGACTGGTGGACAAAATTCTAATAAGGTGGTTGCATATGCAAAGGGAAGAGCACTGGTCGGCCATGCACGTCCGCTGAAAATGTCGGGCGTATCCGAAATGCGTTCAGACGGAGCCCCGGACTTCCACAAGACGGGGAGGCCTGGAACCCCACTTTCCTCAAACAACAGTGTGGTGATTTCTGAAGCGACGCCTGCATATGAAGCCATACAAGTTGCTGTTACTGCAGCAATTGCGACCAGCGACCATAACAGAAGGTACGAATTTTGCATTTCAGTTCTCCAGGATACTTTTTCTGAACGATTCATCTTTTCGGACGAATCGACGTTTCATCTATCGGGTAACGTAAACCGCCATAATGTAAGAATCTAGGGGCCACAAAATCCTGACGTCGTCGTCGAACATGAAAGAAACTCACTTAAACGTCATGTGTTTCATGCCGTTTCTGTTCACACAGTTTATGGATCTTTTTTTTGGGGGGGGGGGGGGGGACACTGTGACAGGAATATTATACCTGGAAATGGTGCAAAACAGGTTCTTTCTTCAACTTCCCGAAGATTCCTACGATTTCATTTTGATGCATGACGGCGTCCCGCCTGACTCTCATCTTGATGTACAGCGTTATCTTAACAACACCAGCCCAGAACGTTGGATGGCAGCTACTCTCCAAGAGCTGAGTAATCGAAGTTGTCGATTATGTAAACATTGACCTAATCATTCGTGTGTGGAATTAAATCGACTTTCCGTTTCGATATTCCTCGAGCAACGCAAGGTGCTCATGTTTAGTGTACAGTATAGAGCATGTGCGAATATATAACTTTTGACCTTCCTCTAAACAGAGTTCCTATCTTTCATAGTTTGTCTGCAAAAAACAACTGAAATCTGTTCTTTGTTTTTGAATCACCCTGCACACGTGGTCCCGTGATCATGTAACAAACTTCAAGAGATGACGGAGAAGGGGAAATGTATCAATTTGAGAGAATCGCCCGTGCTCCGGAAACGACCGTTTCGAAAGTTATAAGCGAAAATCATTCTGATACCTACGGAAGTGGGCGTCTTCTAGTGTAAGGTCTTTGCTCCCCATGCTTAACAGGAGACAGTATGGATCAGAAAAAGAAAAAAAGGTGCAATACACAAGGGCTCCGAAGTGTTTCCCGTAAGAGATGTGAGTACTTGTTGAGTAGAATACGTATGTTTCGCTGTAGCAAAGATAGCAAGTGCTCATGGCTCTTAAGGTATACATTTTAGAGACCATGTTTAATTGAAATTTTTTATTGTTTTGATCCACAACTCTTCCTCCCAAAATACGGAAAGCAAAGAGCTTGCAGCAGAAGAGGTCCACTTTCAGAGATATTAAAACGATTTTTGGTTACAGCTTTCGACTCCGTCGTTTCTGCACCAGGGTCCCTTACCACAGATTCATACATTTACCATTCTCCGTCATCCCTGAAAGCTTTCACCGTCATCACGGAATCGCCTTCTCGGAGCGCGTTTGAAACTTTTGACGGATTTATTGACACCTAAATGGCAATCGCAGTATGCCTCAGTAACTCATTATTGTCTGTTCGTCGCTGTACTTTATTCGGATGAAACTAAGTAGGTCCTTTATGTATTACGAAAAACCTTTCTGTGGTAATACGTAAGGACTTATAAAGTAAGTTACAGACGTCATATCACGCTAAGAACATTGCACCAAGAGGTTCACATCGTCAGAAGAGCGTACATGTTCCAGGTATCCTCCAGACACAGTTCTACTGCAGTACGGATAAAAGATGCATGACGGTGTGACGAGTGAAATGGTGAGGGACTGTGCAGCGCACTCCAGAGCTGAAGTACGCGGCACAGTAAGATTCTTGTGGGAGAAAGATCTAAATACGATGGCTACTTGGGGAAGTAAAATCCGATTGGTCGCCAAATGGAAACCACATTGACAATGAAAAATACTATAGTTGCAATTGTTTGCTACATCTTTCAGGTACTTCCCTACCTAGCCGCCGCTCCGACTTAGACATTCCTCGTAACGTTGTACCAGCTTTCCAATACTGTCGTCATAGAAGCAGTCACCTGTGCTTTCCGCCAATTCTCTACGCTGGTCTACAGCTCGTTTTCTGTGCTAAAACGTTGCATTTATAGCCAGTGGTTCATGGTACCTGAGATGAAACTCAGAGGGAGCCTGTTAGGGGCTGTGTTGTGGGTGATCAAATACTTCCCATCGAAAACGCTGCAGGAGTGTCTTCATTGCCCCTGTAGAATGCGCCTGAGAATTGCCTTGAAGAACGAAACGCATGACAATTATGTTATGTGGGCTGCATAGATTCAGGCGAAATGTCTCACCAGGCCCTCGTTCTGGGCAGGAGACATTATTCTTTCAGGCGTCTTTACGTGCATTCAGAACTGAAAAGAGTGAGGCGACGCTATCGACGAGCATACCAGAGACACTGCCCAACACATCTCGGATTCTGACGTCCCTGCCGGTCGACACTTGCCTGACGGTGATCGGCGAATGGTGGTGGGGTCGCGAATCCCTGTGCGGAAGGCGAAAGTTGGTGCTGGCCGCAAAGCTGTACCCTTACGCCTCTGCAACAGGTTTGTGGTACTGCCTACCGCTGAAAGTAATTCTGAGCCAGCAAGGGTGGCCTCGCCTGTTGCGGCAGTGGCCGGTCTTCCGGAGAGGTCCGGACAAGTGCAGAGGGTTGGATTGCTTGTCACTGGGAGCTCCCATGTTAGGCGTGTAATGGGCCCCTTAGGCATATGGCACCTAAGGACGGGAAGAAAGCCAATGTGCACTCCGTGTGCATACCGGGGGGACTCATCCAAGATGTGGAAAGGGTCCTTCCGGATGCCATGAAGGGCACAGGGTGCAGCCAACTGCAGATGGTGGCTCAAAAATGGTTCAAATGGCTCTGAGCACTATGGGACTCAACTGCTGAGGTCATTAGTCCCCTAGAACTTAGAACTAGTTAAACCTAACTAACCTAAGGACATCACACACATCCATGCCCGAGGCAGGATTCGAACCTGCGACCGTAGCTGTCTCGCGGCTCCAGACGGCAGCGCCAGAACCGCGCGGCCACTTCGGCCGGCATGGTGGCCTATGTCGGCACTAATGACGTGTGGTGATACGGATCGGAAGAGATTGTCCCTGGTTTCCGGCGGCTATCTGAGTTGGTGAAGACTGCCAGTCTTGTTAGCGAGATGAAGGCAGAGGTCATCATCTGCAGCATCGTCGACAGGACCGATTGCGGACCTTCGTTACAGTGCCGAGTGGAGGGTCTGAATCAGAGGCTCAGGCGGTTCTGCGACCGTGTAGGTTGCAGATTCCTCGACTTGCGCCACAGGGTGGTGGGGTTTCGGGTTCCGCAAAATAGTTCAGGTGTCCACTACACACAGGTGGCGGCTACACTGGTAGCAGGGGCTGTGTGGCGTGGACTGGGAGGTTTTTTTAGGTTAGACAGTCTCGGGAAAGATCAAAAAGGGCTCCATTCTCAAAGGGTACATGGCAAAGAAACGACAAGAATCGACCAAGCAACAGTCGGCATTGTAGTTGTAAATTGTCATAGCTGTGTTGGAAAAGTACCAGAGCTTCAAGCGCTGATATAAAGCACTGAAGCTGAAATCGTTATAGCAACAGAAAGCTGGCTAAAGCCGGAGATAAATTCTGCCGAAATTTTTACAGAGGCCCAAACCGTGTTCCGAAAGAATAGATTAAATAAAGTAGGTGGTGGTTTGTTTGTGTCTGTTGGTAGTAGTTTATCTTGTAGTGAAGTTGAAATAGATAGTTCTTGCGAATTACTATGGGTAGAGGCTATACCCAACAGCCATGCCAAAATGATAATTGGCCCCTCTAGAAACCCCTCAGATGATATAATAGCTGAGCGGTTCAAAGAAAATGTGAAACTCATTGCAAATAAGTACCACAGTCATACAGTTATAATTGGTGGAGACTTCAACCTACCCTCGATTTGTTGGCAAAAGTACATGTTCAAAGCCGGTGGTACACAGAAAATATCTTCCGAAATTGTACTAAGTGCTTTCTCTGAGAATTACTTTGAACAATTAGTTCATGAGCCCACACGAACTGTAAATGGTTGCGATAACACACTTGACCTCTTAGCCACAAATAATCCTGATCTAATGGGGAGCGTCATGACGGATACAGGGATTAGTGAACACAAGGTCATTGTAGCGAGGCTCAAAATCATAACCAATAAAAATAAACGCAAAATATATCTATTTAAAACAGCAGATAAAAATTCGTTTGATGCCTTACTAAGAGAGAGTCTCCATTCGTTCCAAGCTAATTACCTAAGTGTAGACCAGATATGGCTCAAATTCAGAAATACAGTATCGACAGCAATAGATAGATTCATACCGCATAAGTTAATAAGAGACGAGTCTGAACCACCATTGTACACAAAACACGTCAGAACACTGTTGCAGAAGCAAAGAAAAAAGCATGCCAAATTCAGAAGAACGCAAAGTCCCCAAGACTGACTAAGTTTCACAGAAGCTCGAAATTTAGTGCGGAAGTCAATGCGAGAGGCTTTTAATAGTTTCCACCATGAAACATTGTCTCAAAGTATGGTAGAAAACCTAAAGAGATTCCGGTCGTACGCAAAGTACACCATTGGCAAAAAACATTCAGTACTGTCACTGCGAGACAGCGATGGAAATGTTTCCGATGATGGTGCCACTACAGCGGAGTTACTAAACACTGTTTTCCGTCCTTCCTTCACGAAAGAAGATGAAGTAAATATTCCAGAATTTGAAACCAGAACAGCTGTTAGCATGAGTGACATAAAAGTAGATATCTTAGATGTTGCAAAACAACTCAAATCACTTAAGCAAGGCAAGTCTTCCGGTCCAGATGGTATACCAATCAGGTTCCTTTCAGAGTATGCAGACACAATAGCGCCTTTCTTAGCAATTATATGCAATCGCTCACTTGACGAAAGGTCCGTTCCTAAAGACTGGAAAGTAGCACAGGTCACACCAATATCAAAGAAAGGAAATAGGAGTAACCCATTGAATTACAGACCCATACACTGACCTCAATTTGCTGTCGGAGTTTGGAGCATATACTGAACTCGAACATTACGAATCACCTTGAAGACAATCACTTATTGATGTATAACCGACACAACACAGATAGCTCTTCATTCCCATCATGAAGTATTGAGTGCTGTCGACAGGGAATTTCAGATCGATTTCATATTCCTAGATATCCAGAAGGGTTTTGAAACTGTTCCTCACAAGCGACTTTCCAACGATGAGGAATCTCACACAGAGGTTTTCGAATAGCTTCGTGAGCAAGGAGCGAAGTTCTATCGTCGAGGAATTAAACGTTGTTAGAATGACATGACCGTTGTTTACAGAGACTTCATGACTGTAGAAAAATAGTGTTGTGTACGTGCGTCACTTTGACATGTAGTACACTATTCACGAAAAGTTACTCGGTCTGCCATATTAATGTGTAACTTACTTTCTGAAGTCTACTCATAAACGTTTTTGTGACTAAAACCGTGTAGATCGTTTAATTTTATTTACTACATTATTTCGATAACTGCCTCCTCAGATATCAAAAAGCTAACAAACTAGTAAAAAAGCTTCAGTGTCAGCATGAAAAACTATTCCTAGTCGAGGCATCAACTAAGTTAACTAGTTGACGTCTCGATTAGGCATAAGTTTTGATACTGATAATGAACCTTTTTCAGCAATTTGTAAGGAAGGAAGGGAAGGAAGGGAAGGAAGGAAGACTGGGTTTAATGTCCCGTCGACATCGAGATCATCAGAGACGGGGAAGGAAACCGGCTGCTCACTTTCAGATTAACCATACCGTCATTTGCGTGGAGCTATTTCGCAAAATCACGGAAAAACAAACTCTGTATGACTGGACGCTGGTTTGAATCGTCGTCCATTCGAATGAGGGCCCAAAGAGTGCTAACCACTGCACCACCTCACTCGGTTTAACAGTTTGTAAGCTTTCTGATATATGATGATAGTAGTAAACGGAGCGGCTTAGTGAATGAACAATGGTCACGGTCTTGTACAGCTAATTTATTTCCTTTATTAACAAATACCTCCTACATCGCATACGAAGCTTGATACTCTGTGAACGGTTCAACTCGGCCTCCTTCCTGGTTGTTTTTCACTAAATTAATCTCTCAAATCTACACTCTTCACTGACGTGGTCTCAACGTAACGTGAGCCGTGCCAGGTAAAGCTTCACACAAAATGATATGAATGCATTTAGTGTATCACATGCTACTGGCCCGATATTTTTCTACCAAACGACAACTTTTGGCAGGTACGTAGTCAGTAGACAGCAACTTTTTATCACAACGGTAACAGCTGACGGAAGTACCTACGGTTTTCTTATGCATGGAACTGCAACAGTACGCAACGCCAAAGCATCTATGAAAGTTTTATCAGGTGTTTTTGACGAAAGTAGGCATTTTATGTAACGGATGAAGCTTTTCTAAACACCAAAACCGAATGTTTGGCGAGATTATGAGTGCCTGCCGTAATCTCTCCAGATGAACCGGGATTTATCCTCACCGCTTGTTGAATGGCGGGTGGTAACACGTTCGCGTCACTCGTGACGGAGGGCCAATGTGGAGACCGGCCGTCTGGCCTCGCGCATTCTGCCTATGCATGGACAAGTGGCCGCTGCTTCAGCAGGGCCCGAGCAGGCACATGGGGGGAGGGTTTACTAGTTGTCGGGAACACCAACGTTAAGTGCGGTATGGGGGCCCTTCGACAGATAGCGTTCAGGGCTGAAAGAAAGACAGTGTGCACTCGATATGTCTTCCGAGGGTCACATCCGGGATGTGGAGGCGGCCTTGCCTGCGGCTATCGAGCGTGCAGCGGGCAATCTGCAAGTCATGGCTCACGCCGGTACCAACGACGTCTGTCGCATGGGTTCCCAGCCCATCCTCAGTTCATACAGGCGGCTGGCTGAGGCGATGAAAACAGCTGGCCTCACGTGCAGAGTGCAAGCAGCGCTCACAATTTGCAGCATTTTTCACAGAGTTGATCGGGGTCCTTTGGTGTGGAGCCAAATCGGGGGTCTCAATCAAAGGCTTCGTCGACTCTGTGACAGTCTTGACTGTAGATTTCTATATCTGGGCTATCGGGTGGGGATTTGTAGAACTCCACTTGATAGGTCAGAGGTGCATTGCACAAAGTAAACAGCTACTCGCGTAGAAGAGTACTTGTGGAGTGCACATAAGGGTTTTCTAGGCTAGATAGTAGTTCGATGTTTTCTGACGAACACTCACCCGTTGATAAGGAGCAGGGGGAGTCAGACCGCGTCCGATGTTAAGACACTCCTACTGTCAAAATTATATCAGTAACTGTCGAAGTATTCGTAACAAAATTCCCAAATTTATTGCCCTCCAGGAAAGCTCTTGGGACCGAGATCTGGCTGAAAACCGTAATGGCAAGCTCTGAAATATTTAGCGAGTAGTGGAACATATATCTAACAGACAGACTGGAGACCATAGGAAGAGGAGCTTTCATTACAGTTATACTGTCTGTACTGAGGTCGAAGTGCATTACGGCTGTGAAGTTATCTAGACGCTTATAACTGGTCTAGATAAAACCAAGTTAATTTTTGGATGTTTTTTCCAGCTTCCTAATTCCACTGTGGCAGTTTGCCACTCCGCACGGTGGCGCACCTTCCCTGGCCACGAAAGTCACTAGCACTCGATATACCTGAGCCTTTTTTGTATGCTTTGGAGAGAGGGTGCGTGATTGCAATCCAGCTCCATCGTATTCATTTGAACCTGCCACTATTTTGCAGGATGAATGGTATAATATTACTCTTGAAACCATACAGGAACTGTATTTATCCATTCTCTGAAAGGCAACGGTTTTCCTACACCGTATTAGGCATGGTAATGTGTTGTGTTTTTGGTGTTACCATAGTTTTGTCCACCCCCTGAAAACATGTCATGCCGCTGCGATGAGGCTGTGTCAACTAGGGGTAGCCATTTGCCTCATGGAAGAGCTTAAATGATTTTGTTATCGTTTCCCAAATGTTTATACTGTTTGCTTATTTCGATACTGTTATGTACTAAATGTGTTTAATTCGTACCTCTTTGTGTAGCAACACGTTCGGAAAATGTCCCCTCATTTTCCAATACGATTTTGACGCTAGTGTTTCTACAAAGTACGATAGCTAGTATATAAATCAAATTTCTTTGTTTAAGAAACAATCTAACCATAGCTAAGCTGCTGGTTCACTGTTATTTACAAATACGTTGGGATTTCTTGAACTATTTAATTACAGACTATCATAATACGATCATTTCCATACTTAGACTCTTTGTCTAGGCGTTAGATTGGTCCTGCTCTCAGGCTCAGAATCTTTTTACAAGTTGCCAGAAGTCGCACAAATAAAAACCGAGAATAACTATCACTAATTTGACAAATCATCGGATTACCTAGACCTGAGTGTAGCCATGTATGGAAGTGAAACATGGACGATAAATAGTTTGGACAAGAAGAGAATAGAAGCTATCGAAATGTGGTGCTACAGAAGAATGCTGAAGATTGGATGGGTAGATCACATAACTAATGAGGAGGTATTGAATAGGATCGGGAAGAAGAGGAGTTTGGGGCACAACTTGACAAGAAGAAGCGACCGATTGGTAGGACATGTTCTGAGGCATCAAGGGATCACAAATTTAGCATTGGAGGGCAGCGCGGAGGATAAAAATCGTAGAGGCGACCAAGAGATGAATACACTAAACAGATTCAGAAGGATGTAGGTTGCAGTAAGTACTGGGAGATGAAGAAGCTTGCATAGGATAGAGTAGCATGGAGAGTTGCATCAAACCAGTCTCAGGACTGAAGACCACAACAACAAGAACAACGGCTGCAAAGTCCTGCTAGTAACTTGACAGGAAAATGCGTTCGCTGCAAAGAGGCTACAACTCTTACAGCCTGTAGTTAATCATATGTTTCCGCAGTTATCATTATATTAAAGAAAAAACGGAGCATTACCAGATAAACTTTAGTTTCTTAGTGAGGAAGTTTCTGACTAAAGCCAAGGAAGGAGAGGCTTTTTCCCAAAGTACACTTTTTCTTGCTAATATTAATATGCTTATTTATAGTCTGTGTAAGCACGGGAGAGATACAGAAACATATTGATAGTTTTTTCCATTGTCTCTTAATATATCGTTAATGTATACTACTGAACTAGTTTCTGACAGCTCTGTTCAAGTACACTTTCATTTGTTACACATCTGTAATGGTATATCTTCTTAGAGGCATCTACAGAATATTATCAAGTAATTTGTTACATAATTAATAATAAGTTCCAGTTTCCAAGATACTCGCAGTCGAAACTGGTATCAGAACGTACATTAAATCATCACATTCGTCATTCAATGGATTTACTCACAATAATTCTAAATATGATATGGAGTGCTTTAAATACGAGCTGCTTCACAATGGTAGTTTATGCGAAAAGGAAGTTTGTTTGTTTGGGTGCTGCAGCACGTTTGAGAATCCAGTTATCTGAATGTCGTGTAGTTTAAGTGATCAAGGCGATAAACGAATCGGTTTCACTCTTGCTATTTACGTAGATGATATATGTGTTCCAGGGATATTTCCCTCATGCTAAAAACATTGACTTTCCTTTTTTTTCTACTCGAATTACTTTTTCCCCTCCAAAAGTGCCATCATCGTTGAGGACTGCCGGGGCTGGCACGGTGCTCTGCTTTTATAGACGTAATGGAGCACATGGAACCTTCCAGAGATAGACGGAGTGGAGTATGCGTGGAGGGCAAGTTGCCCAGCCCTTAGCTGCTCCGTCCCGCCGCGGGACCTAGTGACGTCACACGGCACGAGTAGCCGGCGCCACGTTTGAAACTGCGCGTCCCTACAAGAAGATTCCAGACGCTACCATTACATCTATATAAACAGAACACCGTGCCAGCACCGACAGTCAACTCCTGATGACGATGGCGGAGACAGCTGTCGGAAGCTGAAGTGTTTTATTCGAAATGACGAGGCTTGTAAACCGAGAAGATTTTATTAAATTGATATAGACTGCAGTAGTAATGCTGAGATGAAGCGACTTACACAAGATACACTAGCTTGAAAAGCTGCATCAAACCACACAAACTATTAATGGGGCTTGGAATGGAAAATAACTTTTGAACGCAGGAGATCTGGTAAATACTACGTATATTCTTCATCAATTTCGTTCGAACAAGCCACGATGACAATAACACTCAGAATTCCGTTGAGCATGGGAAAAATCAGAGGAGCAGTGGCACCTGGATTTTGTTATGACCGGAGAGACGACCTGCTTACTGCAACGAGGATTACGATGGCGATGGTGAACCAAAGCGCCATGTACACTGCGGGAGTAGTGGAAATCCAGCAAGTGTGTACGGCATTTTCACGGATCGTCATGGAAACAATCTTCTTCTTCTTCTTTGCCTGTTTCCCATTGTACGGGGTCGGCATTGTTGTGTGGGCTGAGTCAATGTTATTGTTAGGTGATGTCGGGATGCACTTCGTGACGCCACCTCTGTCCTCCGGAACGGAACCTCTGCACCCCATCTGTCTGTGACCAGAGTAAATCTTACGTTAAAGTATTAAAGCTTTTGCTAAACGTTTGCGTACCAAATATCCAAGTTGCAATATCGGTAGCAGCCCAGTATTCACCTAGTTGGATGTAGGAAAACCGCCTAAAAACCACATCGAAGCGGACAGCCTCGTCAACCCTCGTCGTTAATCCACGAGACTGATTCGATGCAGAGTATATTCACCCACCCGTATACCAGAAGCGGTGTTTTAATACCATGGGATATCTGCACGGGTCGCACGGGAACAATGTTTATCGTTAACTATTAAGTACTGAAGTTCAAACTAATATGAATAACTTTTATATGAAACAGAGAATGGAAAAGGAAGAAAAGGGATTGGTGGGAACTCGTGACTTTCAGCCGGACAGGGAATTGGAATCATCATCATCATCATTTAAGACTGATTATGCCTTTCAGCGTTCAGTCTGGAGCATAGCCCCCCTTATACAGTTCCTCCATGATCCCCTATTCAGTGCTAACATTGGTGTCACTTCTGATGTTAAACCTATTACTTCAAAATCATTCTTAACCGAATCCAGGTACCTTCTCCTCGGTCTGCCCCGACTCCTCCTACCCTCTACTGCTGAATCCATGAGTCTCTTGGGTAACCTTGCTTCTCTCATGCGTGTAACATGACCCCACCATCTAAGCCTGTTCGCCCTGACTGCTACATCTATAGAGTTCATTCCCAGTTTTTCTTTGATTTCCTCATTGTGGACACCCTCCTGCCATTGTTCCCATCTACTAGTACCTGCAATCATCCTAGCTACTTTCATATCCGTAACCTCAACCTTGTTGATAAGGTAACCTGAATCCACCCAGCTTTCGCTCCTATACAACAAAGTTGGTCGAAAGATTGAACGGTGCACAGATAACTTAGTCTTGGTACTGACTTCCTTCTTGCAGAAGAGAGTAGATCGTAGCTGAGCGCTCACTGCATTAGCTTTGCTACACCTCGCTTCCAGTTCTTTCACTATGTTGCCATCCTGTGAGAATATGCATCCTAAGTACTTGAAACCGTCCACCTGTTCTAACTTTGTTCCTCCTATTTGGCACTCAATCCGTTTATATTTCTTTCCCACTGACATTACTTTCGTTTTGGAGATGCTAATCTTCATACCATAGTCCTTACATTTCTGATCTAGCTCTGAAATATTACTTTGCAAACTTTTAATCGAATCTGCCATCACAACTAAGTCATCCGCATATGCAAGACTGCTTATTTTGTGTTCACATATCTTAATCTCACCCAGCCAGTCTATTGTTTTCAACATCCATAAATAATATGAACAACAGTGGAGACAGGTTGCAGCCTTGTCTTACCCCTGAAACTACTCTGAACCATGAACTCAATTTACCGTCAACTCTAACTGCTGCCTGACTATCCATGTAAAGACCTTTAATTGCTTGCAAAAGTTTGCCTCCTATTCCATAATCTTGTAGAACAGACAATAACTTCCTCCTAGGAACCCGGTCATATACCTTTTCTAGATCTATAAAGCATAGATACAATTCCCTGTTCCACTCATAACACTTCTCCATTATTTGCCGTAAGCTAAAGATCTGGTCCTGACAACCTCTAAGAGGCCTAAACCCACACGGATTTTCATCCAATTGGTCCTCAACTAATACTCGCACTTTCCTTTCAACAATACCTGCGAAGATTTTACCCACAACGATGATTAAAGAGATACCTCTGTAGTTGTTACAATCTTTTCTGTTTCCATGTTTAAAGATTGGTGTGATTACTGCTTTTGTCCAGTCTGATGGAACCTGTCCCGACTCCCAGGCCATTTCAATTATCCTGTGTAGCCATTTAAGGCCTGACATTCCACTGTATTTGATGAGTTCCGACTTAATTTCATCCACCCCAGCCGCTTTATTGCACTGCAATCTATTGACCATTTTTTCCACTTCCTCAAATGTGATCGTATTTCCATCATCATTCCTATCCCATTCTACCTTGAAATATGAAACATTACTGATCGCATTTTCACCTACATTGAGCAACTCTTCAAAATATTCCCTCCATCTGCCCAAGGCATCCACAGGATTCACCAGCAGTTTTCCTGACCTGTCCAAAATACTTGTCATTTTCTTCTTACCTCCCTTTCGAAGACTGCTAATTACACTCCAGAATGGTTTTCCAGCAGCTTGACCCGTAGTCTCCAACCTGTTTCCAAAGTCTTCCCACGATTTCTTCTTCGATGCTGCAATTATCTGTTTGGCTTTGTTTCTTTCTTCAACATAACTTTCTCTATCTACCTGGGTTCTGGTATGTAGCCATTTTTGATACGCCTTCTTTTTCCTTTTACAGGCTGCCTTGACTGTATCATTCCACCAAGCTGTTTGCTTCATCCTACTTTTACACACTATTGTTCCAAGACATTCTTTAACCACTTCTAGTACTGTGTCCCTGTATCTTGTCCATTCCTTTTCCAATGACTGTAATTGACTACATTCAACTAACTGGTACCTTTCTGAGATCGCTGTTATGTACTTGTGCCTGATTTCCTTATCCTGAAGTTTCTCCACTCTTATCCTCCTATATATGGACCTGACCTCCTGCACTTTCGGCCTCACAATCCCAATTTCACTGCAGATTAAATAATGATCAGTGTCATCAAAGAATCCCCTGAATACATGTGTGTACCTCACAGCCTTCCTGAATTCCTGATCTGTTATTATATAGTCAATGACAGATCTGGTTCCCCTGCCTTCCCAAGTATACCGGTGAATGTTCTTATGTTTAAAAAAGGAGTTTGTGATTACTAAGCCCATACTGGCACAGAAATCCAAGAGTTGTTTCCCGTTCCTGTTGGCCTCCATATCCTCTCCAAATTTACTCATAACCTTTTCATACCCTTCTGTTCGATTTCCAATCCTGGCGTTAAAATCACCCATGAGCAGAACACTGTCCTTGTCCTTTACTCTAACAACTACATCATTGAGTGCCTCATAAAAACTATCCATCTCATCTTGATCTGTCCCTTCACAATGCGAATATACTGACACAATCCTAATTTTCTTGCTAGACACTGTCAAATCTATCCACATCAGTCGTTCGTTTACATACCTTATTGCAACTACGCTGGGTTCCATTTCTTTCCTGATGTAAAGCCCTACACCCCATTGTGCTATTCCTGCTTTGACTCCTGACAGGTAGACCTTGTATTCTCCCACTTCCTCTTCTTTCTCACCCCTTACCCGAATGTCACTAACAGCTAAAACGTCCAGCCCCATCTTACTTGCTGCCTCTGCCAGCTCTACCTTCTTCCCAGAGTAGCCCCCATTGATATTAATAGCTCCCCATCTCATTACCATTTGTTTGCCAAGCCGTATCTTAGGAGTCCCTGGGAATTGGAAAAAGTTGAAAATTTGTGCTGGGCCGGAACTCGAACCCGGATTTTCCGCTACACATGAGCGGTTGTCTTAACCCCTTCGGCCATCCGGACACGGTTCCTGACCGCCTCAAATTCCAACTTAGCGAACGATGCAATGCAGCGTTCCTCGTCCATTAACCCCATACTGGCAAATTATTCATACCCGTAGGAGTACGAACGATACTAGTGAATCCGCATTGAATCAGACGTCAAGGAGCGATCTTACAGAAATGTGCATATTTGAGTGGTGTCTGTTCTGTTTAAGAAGTTCACTCAAATATGTACAATCTGAATAGCATAACAAGCAAAGCCTCGTCTCCCACAGAGACTGTTGAACTACAATTCTGCTTCGTAACACTTACGATGTTTCTCCTATTCGAATTTCCTGATGTTTCTTACATTGCTCCCATGTTCCACACCCAAAGTATGTGAAGGAGACTGCAGAATTGTTACACACTTGGCTCTGTGTACCAGTTACTTAATTTTAATCAACATGGTTTTGCGAGAGCGACGACATCTTTATTCAAAAATTCCCGAATACCATCTCTGCTGCACAATACACATTCGTATGAACTATACTAAGGCCATAGACCTCAAACGTCCGAGAGACACTCCAGAAATAATCATCATAGAAACTTAAATCCGTTCATCTTGCATGGCGTTGGTTGAAGTGTTGAAACACGTATGTAACGTAGCAGCGATGGTGAGGCATGATAAAATCTTTGACCAGAGAGCCATTTATCGTGGTTAGTCTGCGCTTGACCGCGCGAGTGTTGCGAGCAGTACGCTAGTAGTCGTCATGCAGTACAGTCTGTCGATAGCAGTAGCTCAGTTCAGTTGCGTGCAGTATGTCGGTAGTAGCAGTCGAGTGCAGTTGTGTGTGTGAGAGGAGTCGGTGAACGTCCACATGGCATTCTGGTCAAGATGCTGAATGAGGTATATTGTTAATTACGGTAATCATCAGATAATGTAAAGTTTATTTATTGTAATTAATTTTCAACAAGTGCCCCAATAATAATTTTGATTTCAAAGCAATATTTTTAACAAAAGAAGCATTTAATTGAACCAACGATTTCCTTCCATTTCCCTTAAAGAAAAGTTTCAGTTAAATTTCAAAAAAAAAAAAAAATATTATTTGCAATGCAGTTCCTCCAAGCCGTGGCCAACAATAAGAGCAGAAATTTGACATGCAGTTATACTGAGGTAAGAATTTAATTATGATTTTTGCACAGGGCCAAAGACCGATATTTCGGTTTAATTGAATTTTCATTGTCACTGAAGTTTCATTAGCACTGAATTGTTTTTCATCATTTTCGTGACAGCTTATACTTTCAGTCAGATTGCGATTCTCATTTTTATTGTCATTAAATTTAATTGCTAGGGAGGTTACGCTTGGCTCCCATTTATTATTATATTTTTCATTTAAATATTTCTGTGGGGACGATATTGCTTCTTGGCTCCATTTCTATTAAATATTGTCTTATAAAATTTTTGTGGGGAGGTTACACTTGGCGACACCCAGTCCAGGATCGTATTTCCTTGAGAGTCTTTTGAAAAACAGTCAGATATCTGCTCTTATTTGCTTAGATATAATTAGGATTTGGCGCAACGCTTTTACTAATATTGTGACTTTCTTTCTACAGGTCAACGGCAATTCGTTGCTCTGTTGTATTTGTGTGTTGCTTTTGCATTTGTGATTATTTGTTTTGTGAATAATTGACTATTGTAAAAATGCCGCGAAAGACTGTGAATAGTGTATCGCGAGGTATTACGAACGAAATTACCGACTTAAACAACGTGACCGATAGTAATTGTGACACGCAGTGTAACGATGACAATCCTGCGTTCACTGACAATCAGTGCATTCCAACCACTAATGATGACTTTTATCTTAATGATGAACAAACGAACTCAATTGTCTCGTCTGTTAATTTGACGACAATCGATGATGCGGGGCGCCCTATTGTAATGAGCGCTGCCCAGCATAACACACCCGATTTGGAAAATTCAAGTAACGTACAGACAAATTTGTCTAATGAAAATGATCAGGATACACAAAGTACGATGAATTTATTTAATTCCGAAATAGTGAGTGACGGTGTAGGTCCGACTGATAATCCTTTTTGTAAATTGCAGAATGACCAAATGGTCACACAAAGCGCGACAATTCCAGGTACACAATCAAACAGCACAGATAATTGAGTAGGTAATGTTACTTTGGAACAATTTATGGCAATAATGCTACAGTTTAGGAACGAACAGAACGAAAAACAAGACAAACTTAGTGAGCAGAACAAACACTTAAATGAAAAATTAGACAACAATGATGTAAATCTCAAACAACAACTTAGTGAACAGGTCAGACAACAGAGTGAAGATTTTAAACAACTTAGTGAACAGGTCAAACAAGATAACGAAAAACTCAAACAACAGTTAAATGAAAAATTAGACGACAATTCCAGACAGCTTAGTGAACAAATTAGAGCCGTTGCCGCGCAGTGCCATGACACTAAGGAACAGTTGCGCGTGGAAATTGAGGCTTGTTCAAAAAAAAGTAGCGAAGAAATTAGGTCTGTTGCTCAGGAATTAAGGGAAATGCAAACAGCTGCAACAGTAACACTCAGAGACGAAATTAGCGGAGTCGCTAAACAATGCTCTGAAAAGGCTACACAATTACGCGACGAGTTTAAAGCAATGACAGCAGAACTTTCGCGCACAATGGATGAAAAGATAGACGCGAAATTCGAACAACAGAACACTCAGATTGACGAACGCTTTAATCTTTTCATACAAAACAGTGATACGCGTTTCCGCAAATTTATTGAGGATCAAAATAAAGTAAAACGTCAAGTAATGGAAACAATCACTGCTCAGAGACAGGAAGACAAACGTAAAATGTTTGCGAAGGCAAAAACGTGTGTAGATAGTAATATTGCCACAGTGTCCGACGAAATTAATACCATCAAACATTCGAACTCAGAATTACGTGACGAAATTTCGGATCTTAAATCGAAAACAGACACATACACAACCGATTTTCAAACAGTGACTGACAGACTCGAACAATTAGAACTAACACAGGATTCCGATGTCGTCAAAGCTGATGTTAAAAAACTGAGCGAAACTACACGTAAGTTGCAAAAACAGATTAATGCGTCCGATTCTAAAACCGATGAACAGGCAAAAATACTGACTGAAAAATATGATGAATTAGCCAGTCGTATTGATGCTATTGAAAGTAATAATGATAATAAATCAGACGATACTGCACCGATTTCATTTAACCAAACACCTGAATTTCAAAATTTACAGCAGACAATTAATGAGATCGATTCGTCTAATAACACGTTGCGTAAAAAATTGTCAAGTTTACAACAAGAAGTAACAGAGATGAAAAACACTTCAGTTAATAACATACCACAACAGACGCCACTTTATGAACATTTGTCAGACTCACGCAGCACGTGTAATTTGGGTAATCTACAGAGAGTACGGAACTTTGATTCCGAACAACCACAGGTCAACAGATTCTCTTACAACCCTGAACCTGTTCCATCACACAGAGACGATAGTTTTGATTACAAGCATTTTCTGTCAGTGAGAAAGTTTAAAGTGTTTAAAAACGACAGAGCACAGATTCACCCGCTAGACTGGATACAACAATTTAGCTTTGCTTTTCCACCGACTTGGCCTGTAACGCATAAACTTGAATTTATTTGCAGTTTTTTGGAAGGCGAACCGGCAACTCGTATGAGACCGATAGCGAGGCAATGCTATTCAGTAGAAGAGTTTCAGAATGCTTTTCTGTCAGCGTATTGGTCGAAGACGACACAACGCGGAATTAAAGATCAGTTAATTAGCTTACCAAATTATGAGAACTCCAATTTTCCCAGTGTGACGCAATTTTTTGAGCACATGGTGCAACAGAACCAGTACCTAAGTGAACCGTACAGTGAATCCGCACTTATACAATTATGCATCTCTAAATTACCACGGTCATTACGAGTGTCACTTTTAACTGGTCAGCAAAAGGAAAACATTTCAGCATTCAGAGATCTTTTACAGCTTTTAGAAGTACAGCAATCTGATTATTCTTTTGTAAACAAAAATTTTTCTTATAATAACCAAGGTCAACAAACGTACAGCAATTATGATCAGACACGTAATTTTAATAGAAAAAGTAACAGACGATTTAGGAACGACAACTACCAAATCTTTAATAACAGCCAAAATTCAGATTATCAATATCGTCAAAATTTTCAGCAACAGGAAACACATTTTGGTAACAATAGACGTTTTCCACCACAACAGCATGAAAGTCAGCCGGTTGGAATACATAACCAACAATGTAATGCACAAGGTCAACCAGGCTTTAATGTTCCGCCGCGTGCACATATAGTCCCAGATCCAACAAATAGTAACGCACGGCAGCAAGGAAACAACTACGTACAGAGAAGACAGTATTTCAATTCCTATCGTAATGCACCGTATAGGAATGACTTTCACGACAGACGTAAAAACGATGAGCACAATTATCAGCGTGCATCTAACAACAGTCGGTCATACCAACAGCAGAATTATCCGCAAGAACCTATTCTCATGAATGAACCCGACAGTAGATATCATCTAGAGCGTAATACGTCTGGAAGAAGTAATAGAACTGTTCAAATAGTAGAAATGCCACAGCATCCTCCTAATAATAATAACACGTCAGATAGAATCTGACTAGATACTGTACAGATCGCATCTTCCAATAATACAAGCACTACTTCAGACACGCAAAATGTTGTTCACGAAAATGTAATTACTTTTGACGACATCAGAGACACTCTTTTGCAGGAAAGACCATTTGTTTAGAAAACTATTTCACATCCTGTCATCGAAATTAAAATTGGTTCATCGAAATTCTCAGCAGTAATTGATTCCGGATCACCTATATCAGTAATAAATGAGGAGACTTTCAACGAGTGCAACAAAGAGAATACTTATCCGACATTACCTTTAGGCAAAACAAAAGTGAAGGGAGCAGTATCGAGTAAAGGAGTAGACGTTAAATTACAGACGCATTTATCATTTTGTATTGGAGGTCATACTTTCCACTCTAATTTTTGGATTGTTCCTTTATTGACAACAGACGTTATTTTAGGTACGAATTTTCTGGTACAACACGACGCAGTTATCGATTTTCAAAATTCTTATTTAATGTTAAAGGATGAAAATGTACAATTGGCTTTAGAATTTCAGCACTCATTATCTGCGGAAGAACAAACAATTAACCGCACAGAGGTCATTTCCGCAACACGTAACATAGACTGTAATCTCACATTGTTCACAGATACGTACGTACACAACTATAATACTCCAGACGAAGCTGACTACGACGTAATACAAATGATTTCTGATAAGGTTAAAGAGAGCAGTGCAAATACAGACGACGAACGCACGCAACTACGCAAAATTCTTTTACAGCAAGCTCCAGTTTTCGACAACATTCCTGGTACTATGTCCGGCTTTATGTATGAATTTCAAGTGAAACAGCACGACACATTTAAAGCAAAGCATTATCCCATTCCATATATCCACAGAGAACAGATTAAAAAAGAATTGCAGGATATGCTTGACCAAGGAATTATTGAACCAGCAGTTAGTCCGTACATAAAACCGCTGCATATTGTTAAGAAAAAAGATGGCTCACTTCGTCTCGTACTTGATTCACGTCACATTAATGACATTATTATTAATGAAACAGATCGACCACAGACTTTAGAGTAACTTTTACAGAAATTTCATGGTACTGCTATTTATTCTACACTAGATTTGAAATCGGGATTTTGGCAAATTCAACTTCATCCGAATTGTAGAAAATATACAGCTTTTCTCTGTTTTGGCGACTGTTATCAATTTTGCAAATTACCATTCGGCTTAACTATTTCTTCTGCAGCCTTTATTCGCGGTTTGAACACAATACTTCCGACAGAACTTAAGGACAGAATTACGACGTATGTAGACGACATTCTTATCGCAGAAGCTAACTGGTCTGAACACAATCTGATTCTTGAACAACTGTTACAAACTTTTCGTGCACAAGGACTTACAGTTAATCTTAGTAAATCGCACTTTGGCAAAACTTCTATAAAATTTCTTGGACACGTAATTTCAGCAGAAGGCATTGCACCTGATCCGGAAAAACTTCAAGCTCTACGTGACATTACTATTCCTACGACAAAAAAACAATTACGCAGTGTTTTGGGCTTAATTAACTTTTTTCGTAAATTTATTCATCACTCTGCTTTAGACACACCCAGATTATGCCAATTAATAGGTAAAAACAGTATTTGGTCTTGGGATAAGCAAGCACATTCTGAATTCATGAACCTGAAACATGCTTTGTTGAATGCTCCACTTTTATCGCACCCAGATCTTACCAGAAATTTTTCCATTGCCACCGACAGTTCTAACACGGCTTTAGGCGTACATATTTTTCAGGAAATAGAAGAAGATGGCTCTACAGTAATTAAAAACATCGCATTTGCAAGTCGCATTTTGTCACCCGCTGAACGAAATTATTCCGTTACAGAACTGGAAACATTATGTGTTCTATGGGCTTTTACGAGATTTAGGCACTTTCTTTATGGCAGACATACCACCGTTTACACAGACCACAGAGCGATACAATTTTTGCTTTCAGCTAAATTTACTCACGACAGGTTAAGTAGATGGAAACTGTATTTACAGGAATTTAATTTTACGATTGTTCACATTCCCGGCACACAAAATGTTATAGCAGACGCACTATCGCGTTCTCTGAGCAGCAATCAGCAAGACGTAGCAACCAACTTCTGCAAAACAAATTTCAGTGTCATGTACATTCAGCAAGTTGCATTTGAAAACTTTATTTCATCGTCATTACAGGACATAGCAAAAGAGCAAAATAAAGACAACGTGTGGAAAGAAATTAAACACCTCTGTCAAGATAAGAATAATGTTACGATTAGAAACCATTACACTGTACGCAATGACATTTTGTTTCGGCGCTCTTATCCTGACAGCAACAATTGGTTATTATGCATTCCTGACAAACTGGTTAACAAATTAATTTGGTACACTCATTTAAGTTACGCACATTACGGAGCAAGAAAATGTTTTCTTATACTGAGACAGAACTGTTATTTTACCAACATGGAGAAACGTATACGACGAGTTCTAACGTCTTGTAAAATTTGCCAGAAAGCTAAATCGGACACCACTTCACATATTCCTCCTTTATATCCCATTGTACCTGTTAAATTAAGGCACATGGCCGCTGTAGACATTTTTGGTCCGATTCCGAGAACTAACAGAGGTTTTTGCTACATCTTTGTCGCTGTTGAGCTCACTTCAAAATTTGTTACTTTCACTCCATTACGCAAAGCTACTGCTAAAACTGTTTCGAAAGCATTTGTAAAACATTTTCTATTTCATGTAGGGCATGTGATGAAAGTAATTTCTGACAATGGATCACAATTTCGTTCTGCTACATGGACACGTATGTTACGAGCTAGAAAAATTTCTCCGATTTATATATCCAAGTACCATGCTTCTTCGAACCCCTGTGAAAGATTAATGAAAGAAATTGGTAAACTGTGTAGAATATACTGCCACAAAAGACATATTGATTGGGATACACACATACTCTCATTCCAAGATGTAATTAATTCCATTCCAAATGAATCCACTATGCTATCTCCGTCTGTTATATTGAAAAACGTTGAACCACCAAACAAAATTAAAGAATTAGTAAATTTCCCTAAATGTCGTCGCCTACGACACCATGAAATAATTGACATTGCGCTGAACAACATCAAACGTGCCGCAGAGCGCCGGAGAAGACAGCAAAAACAGGTTTGTACACGCCGCGACTTTCACGTTGGACAGAAGATATAAGTGCGTACACACTATTTATCCAGCAAATTAAAAGGTAAGTGCAGTAAATTTGAACTTCTATACGCAGGTCCATATCGGATTCGCAGCATTCCTCATCCCAATGTTGTACACGTCGAAACTTTGAGAACCAGAAAATCGAAAGGCAATCACCATATCTCAAACATTAAACCGTTTATTGAGTGAAACCACTTTATGATGTAACATGCTATGATGCCATTTACTTATGCAATTATATTCACATGACTAATTACTGATGATTATCGTATTTTTTCTTGGCAAGTGCCCGGCAAGGTAAGGTTAGCAGGTCGCTTTTCTTGTCGTTACACATCAGACCGTGCATATTTTTCCAGATGAACTTACGTATTTTATGAATAATTATGCAATTCTATGTAATGACGTATTAATTTTATCAAATTCTCTCTCCATTAAAGTCTTTAATTCTCGCCTCGATTAACTACACTGCATACAAGCTGAACACAACGAACGTCCCATTTTGTCTTTTTATGTACGATTGTTTTCATGTTTTGTTTATATGCACTGTGAAATAGTTAAGGTATAACACTCCAGTTGATTTTGACATCTTTGTTGCCCTATGACACCTCAAGATCGTGACTGTTTTACATTTTTTGCTGCTGCATTGTATTATTCTGTGTACATTTTTGCATCTGAACACTGTCAATGTCTTTGACATATTACGTTTTCTGTCATGTTATGCTGTATGGTTAATTGTGTCACCATAAACCAGTCATTATTTAGTGGGAATATGATTTAAATGCAAGACATTAATCTTTGTTCATCAATTTCAGAAAGAAATGATGCGTGTAAGAAATAAATTCAACAGAAATGGGAATTTCACCTACAGAATAAACGAAAGAAGATGCAATAACTTTATGAGGAAGAGTAAATGGATCAGGATTAACAAGCACTAACAAGAATATACTATACTCATCGTAGAATAGCAGTCTTAACTAATTTTTTCTTTCAGAATACAAGGTGATTGATGCAGGCTGTCAGACAGAACTACACATCTTAGTTTTAGTGATGAAATATGCTAGAGATAAGGAATAGTTGTGTAACGAGTAATGAAGTGATTTTTTTTTTTGCAGATGATAATGAATGCTGATGAATAATGATGAAGAATATGCTATTATGAATAATGAAGTTTTTCTTTACAGGTGATGATAATAATGAAGTTATGATAATATGGATAATGAAGTGATTGATAATGAAGTTTTTTTCTTTACAGATGAGGATAATGTTGAAGTTATGTATTTATGCTATGTAGTTATTTAAGTATTTGTTGCAGTTTGCTTTGACAGCAGGTGTTATATTGCATGGTATGATGACTGAAGGTTTTGGAAAGGACAGCTATGGAACACATTTTTATACACATTTCACTACCTGTTAATTCGAAGCTCACTACTTTTCAGCATAGTATGCGTTTCTTCTTTCAGCTCAATAATCCATTTTGTATTTTTTTTTCAGGAGAAGCTTTTCATGATACTTACTAAACCTGTTACTTATTATACCTGTTCTAGTACTTGCATTTTTATTTTTTACCCATTTGTGTCTATCATTTATAAATGTGATCACATATACTGCCTTGTTACATAACCTTGCTACAGCTGACTCATGACGAATGACGTTACCTATCCTCATTTGCAGCAATAGGTCAAAAGCAAATATTGTTATGCCTCAGCAATTAATTATCGATCCCAACGCAATGCATTGCTAACCAAAAAAAAAAAAAAAAATGTATTACCACTCCCAAATAGTGATACCAGTTTGAGAAAGTTCTGAGTAATGCTGATCAGCTCTGAATCGTATGTCACTTCAGTAATGACTTCTTAATGATACAAAAAAAAATATATAAAATAATGCTTTGTAACTGGCCAAGGACTGCCACTGTTTATTGTAATGAGACTACTTATAATGGCCATGATTATTAATGCTATGACTGTAATTAACTGATTTTTAATAATGACTTCATAATGATCTGAATAATACTGAATGAGGAACAATGTTTTATTGTAATGAGACTACTTATAATGCCCATGATTATTAATGCTATGACTGTAATTAAGTGATTTTTAATAATGACTTCGTAATGATCTGAATAATACTGAATGAGGAACAATGTTTTATTGTAATGAGACTACTTATTATGCCCATGATTATTAATGCTATGACTGTAATTAACTGATTTTTCATAATGACTTCATAATGATCTGAATAATACTGAATGATGAACAATGTTTTATTCTATTCAATACTTGCTGGCCACTGAGTGCCAATAATTAATGTCACTCAATGAATTATGTTATTAGTTATGCCATTAATTAGCTCTTGTTTTCAATGTTGATACTTTGTAACTGGAAAAGAATGTGATTGTTTGATAATGCTTTGTAATTAGGAAAAAGCTAATGATTCTTACTATATTGAAATGACAAATGATTAATTAACTATGCCATACTTTGTGACTGGAAAGGAATCTGATTGTTTAATAATGCTTTGTAATTAGGAGAAGGCTAATGATTAATACTATATTGGAATGACAAATGATTAATTAACTATGCTATACTTTGTAACTGGAAAAGAATGCGATTATTTAAATAATGCTTTGTAACTAGGAAAAGAAGGCTACTGATTCTATGTAAAACAATTAATGAACATTTTTCTGTAATACTACATACATGGTACAGAATTGTTCAATAACTGGGCTATGAATGCCGCAAACTACTAATGAAGAATGGTATGTGACTTAATGTCCTTCACCTTATGAGCTAACTGCCCTGAATTACTGCAATATCCATTTGTCCTGTCTATCCTAATGATCATGGAGCACTATATTTGGTTTTTGCACTAATTCTACGTTGGTGTGCCTTGTAAGAGCGTGGTGTTGACACGACATGCTGTCCACCACCGTGAGCGATGAAGACGTTATTATGGTCCCACTGTTTGGTGTACCTAATGTACTGCCAAAATGAAAACATGGAACATTACTACGACAGTTCAGTGTCTTGGCTACGCTGATAAATTCTGATGGGGAAAGAACTTCAAATTGTGTCACTTGGTGTTGTACTTCTGTGGAAAGATATGGACTTTCAGAACAGCTGTGTGCAATCTAAAGTGCTACAACCATGATGCAATCCTTCCCTTTCCTATCCTAATTCTTGTCACATAGTGAAAATCATTTTTTGCTAACCTCATTTATGTTCATGGGTTATACATTCTTTTTGGATTTGCTGAACTCCAGTGCGAGTATACTTATGGCACTTGTCGACATGATTTTTTGCCATTATGTTTATTTATTGCGAAAATGCTAAAGACATTTTTTCGATTTGTTCTGAAGTACAGTATATGTGCACTCTTGTCTTTTATATTGTATATACATTTTTTTATTTTGATGATATGTTCTGAACTACAGTGCATGTGCACTTATGTTAGGTGTTAATATGTTTTCTACTGAACTTCAGTGCCTGTGCACTTTTCTCATTTTTCAATATGATTTGTACTCATTCTGTATGTTCAATACTTCAGTGCGTATGCACTTATGTCATTTATTACTCAGTGTATATACATTTCGTCATTTGCTAATATGTTCTCAACTCCAGTGCGAGTACACTCATGTCACTTATCAACATGATTTTCTGCCATTCTGTTTATTTGTTCTGAAAATGGTAAAAAATTTTTTCAGTGCGTGTGCACTCTGTCAAATAATTTGTATATACAGTTTGCTGATTTGCTACTATGTTTAGTACTCGCATCTTGTCTTTGTCTGAAATGTTTTGTACTCGGTGCATGTGCACAACATTTAATTCATGTATTTAAATATTCTGTAAATTGTAAAAGTTCATTAATTAAAGAAAAAAATTTTGCCGCGCTTGGCAAGTCCAAATGACTCACCATCGCTGCCAAATTTTTGCCCCCCCAGTGGAGGGTTATGAAACACGTATGTAACGTAGCAGCGATGGTGAGGCATGATAAAATCTTTGACCAGAGAACCATTTATCGTGGTTAGTCTGCGCTTGACCGCGCGAGTGTTGCGAGCAGTACGCTAGTAGTCGTCATGCAGTACAGTCTGTCGATAGCAGTAGCTCAGTTCAGTTGCGTGCAGTACGTCGGTAGTAGCAGTCGAGTGCAGTTGTGTGTGTGAGAGGAGTCGGTGAGCGTCCACATGGCATTCTGGTCAAGATGCTGAATGAGGTATATTGTTAATTAAGGTAATCATCAGATAATGTAAAGTTTATTTATTGTAATTAATTTTCAACAAGTGCCCCAATAATAATTTTGATTTCAAAGCAATATTTTTAACAAAAGAAGCATTTAATTGAACCAACGATTTCCTTCCATTTCCCTTAAAGAAAAGTTTCAGTTAAATTTCAAAAAAAAGAAAAATATTATTTGCAATGCAGTTCCTCCAAGCCGTGGCCAACAATAAGAGCAGAAATTTGACATGCAGTTATACTGAGGTAAGAATTTAATTATGATTTTTGCACAGGCCCAAAGACCGATATTTCGGTTTAATTGAATTTTCATTGTCACTGAAGTTTCATTAGCACTGAATTGTTTTTCATCATTTTCGTGACAGCTTATACTTTCAGTCAGATTGCGATTCTCATTTTTATTGTCATTAAATTTAATTGCTAGGGAGGTTACGCTTGGCTCCCATTACTATTAAAATAATATCATTTTAAAATTTTTGTGGGGAGGTTACAGTGTGCCATTGCATTAGTAACTATACAAAATAGATCGTTTCAGCTTCAGTCACGTTTATTTCCGAGTATTTATTAGCACGATGCGTTTCAGCAGAATGCAGACACCATCAGCTGCCTACTTCTACCTTCACAGGACTTGTTAATTACAGATTCGTGTGAAGTGAAAAAAAATTTTTGCAGGACGTTTTATTCTCTTGAAGTAATGAGTGTTGTCGACAGGGGATCTCAGATTGAAGCCATATTTCTATATTTCCGGAAGGCTTTTCAATACATTTCTCGCAAGCGGCTTCTAATGAAATTGCGCGCCGATGGAGTATCGTGTCAGTTGTGCAACTGGATTCGTGACTTCCTGTCAGAAGTATTATAGTTCGTAATAAGTTACGGAAAGTCATCCAGTAAGACAGAAGTGACATCTGGCGTTCCCCAAAGAAGTTTTATAAGCCCTCTGCCACTTAGAAGGCATTCTAAAAAGCTATCTTAGGCTGTCTCCAGATGATTTTGTCATTTATCATCTAGTTAAGTCATCTGAAGATAAAAAGCAATTGCAAAATGACGTACACAAGATATGCGTATGGTACGAAAAATGGTTGTTAAATGTGACGATACAAATGTGACTCTGGCAATGAGAAGTATGAGGTCATGCACAAAATGGAATCCATTGTATTTCGATTAAATGACAAATCGCATAAATCTAAATGCTGAAATTCAACTAGATATTAGGGATAACGATTACAATTAACTTAAATTGGAACGATAATACAGATTATGCTTTGGGGAAGGCGAATCAAATACTGGGTTTCATTGGCAGAACACTTAGAAAATGTAGGAAATCAACTACAGAGAGTGTCTAAACTACGTTTGTCCCGTTCTCTGCTAGACTACTGCTGTGCGGTACGGGATCCTTGCCAGACAGCACTGACGGAGGACTTCAATAAAGTTCAAAGAATGGCAGCTCATTTTGTGTTCATGCGAAATAGGGGAGAAGATGTCACGGATATGATACGCTAGACGGGGTAAAAATTTTCGGGACAAAGGCGTTTTTCGTTCCGGTAAGATCTTTTACGAAATTGTAATCACTAACTTTGTCCTCCGAATGCGAAAGTATTTTGTTGACACTTACCTGCATAGGGAGAAATGGTTATCGTAATAAAATACGAGAAATCAGAACTCGCACAGAAAGATTTAAGAGTTCAATTCCCCAGCGTGCTGTTACAAAGTCGACAAAAAGCGTGAAACTGTTTTTATGAAGCCTCTGCCAGGCACTTACGTGTGAGATGCAGAGTAGTCACGTAGATGTAGATGTGCCAGTGAGATATTCCGAAACATTAACCTCCTGGCACACCAAGCATAAAGCCTGTTCGCACTTCCAAGAAATCTGTAATAAGTGCTGTATAAATAACAGTTTGGCAACATGCAGCCAAAAATGTTCAAATGTGTGTGAAATCTTATGGGACTTAATTGCTACGGTCATCAGTCCCTAAGCTTACACACTACTTAACCCAAATTATCCTAAGGACAAACACACACACACCCATGCCCGAGGGAGGACTCGAACCTCCGCCGGAACCAGCCGCACAGTCCATGACTGCAGCGCCTTACACCGCTCGGCTAATCTCACGCGGCCATGCAACCAAAACGCGTGGTACTAACATGTACTGGAAAATAAACGTGACTGAAGCGGAAAAAGTGTTATTTCATAAATAAGAGAAGTAGGTATGCCGTGGGTATGCTGTCTTTTTAACAGATGCACTACGTTTTCCCAGACAATTCAGTCTTCCATTGCCTTCCCTTCCACAGATTTGAGCTGTTCTTCATATTTCGTGTTATTTATAGGTATAACGGTATAATAGTAATTTCTTGTGGTTCAGCGGTGTGGTGCAAATCTTTCACTCGGACGTCGCTTCGGCGGTTTGCACGTCACTAGCGTATCTCAGTAATCCTAAACGGGAAAGTAGATCTACAGTTTATCGTGGTATCCGAACCACCCGACATTCATGGCGGATCTTCACTTCATTGAAAGCAGAAGATGTACGTTCTCCTGAAAAGCCTTCTAAAAAACCGAAGTAAAATGTTACGATAACCACAAGTGAACTGTGTTAATAACGAATAAAAACATGCATGTCTATGTATTTGAATGTGCTATCAATGATGAAATGTTATTTTGGAACGAGAAAACTTTATCACTGTACGTGTTTGAACATAAAAATTATTAATAATAAATATATTTATGTGTAACAAACGCTAAGAATCACGTGACTTCGACTATTTCATGTCACTGAATTTATATATATTTGTGGAATGAAGACTTGGAAGAATAAAATGATCACCCTGGTATCTGCTCTCTGGCCTGTTAGACGCTTTATACGAGGTGGCTTCTGAACGCACGATTTTGTTAATTGTACGTGTTTTTCACAATATATGTATAAACAGTATATCTCCTTTTAATCTCATTTCATACATCTCCCTCCATGTGAATATAAGTAAGTCGAATAATTAATTATTGCTAGAATTCAAATATCATCGTTGGGCATCCGCCATTCTTTTGTCGTAATGGCGGATCGGCAGCCACTATATGAAATGTAATTAATCACATTATTTTCGGGCTTCACCCACAAGATAATAGCAAAAGGTATATTCAATATTTTGCTTCAGGGAAAGAAAATGGTTTTTCCAGAAAAGTTTTTATTAAATATACACTATGAACCCAGAGATAATAATTAATAATATGAGTCTCAGGCTTGCTTATGAGTAAATTGCTGACTGGTAAAAATGTTTTTTTCTTGCCGTAAGTACTATCCATATCGTAATCAGCCATACATAAAGTGAGTATCTGGCAAAGAATTTACGTAACATAGAGACTAGTAGCGCAGCTACGTAGATTATTATATCGTTTCTGTCTCTGCAAAAATATTTATTTATCGAGTGTTAACTATTGTAGTTTTAAACAAACCACGCGTATTTTTGAGATAGCTGTGTGTGTTGACAACATAAATAAATTGGTACAACCCAAACTAGTTACCTTTATTCAGAATTATTCACCTGGTTAGCAACATTGATGATTGATAAAGTATATTTTCGCCGCTACTACGAGTGTGCGAAATGTACGCGACGTCACGACTTATAAATGTTCTCATCCACGATTCCAAACGTAACACGCCGCTACCTTGTGTAAACAGAAAATAGAGAGGGACAATATAAAGACAACGTTAAGGACAGAATGAAAAATTTACGTATCCCGGCCAGGATGCAGTCCCGCTACCTTTCATTTTCCAGACACGTGTTTTACCATTAGACGACCAGGTGCGAAGTGTTTTTTGTCGTTAAACAACGTCACGAAATGATGCTCTGTTCACACACCGCTCGATTCTTCCCCGTATTCTTTCTCAGCCCGGCCGATAGCGAATATTTTCAGTCACCAATAGCAAAGGCCGGGAATGTTGGCTGTCGCATCGAAATACTGAGGGTTCGGAACACAGATAGCACGCTGCAGGAAGGCGAGACCATAAGAGAAGGCTACAGAAGGGGCAGGAGAGGCAAGCCAGAGAATGTCTGAACTAGACGCTCGCACCGAGCTGAATTTCACAGGCGAACAATGAAACAATATTCGGTTCGCTTTGCCATTTTCTCCCCCACTGCCCCTCTTGCGACAACGAGCCCCATTAAATGGCTCCGCCAATGGAGACAATTTCGCCCTCACACCCCTTTCTCTTCCACTCCCGCGGCCGACGCCAGCAAACTTCTCGCTTCCCCTCCTCCTGCGACAAACCATTTACGTAGTTGAAATTTAATGAGCGGTCCCCTCCCTGTTCAGAGAGGCTAGATAAGTGGCCCCCTGATTGCGACCAATTGCGGGGCGTAATTAAAATCTGGCGGAGTGGCGACAAAGAGGGCCATTAAGATACGAGGGTGGGCGGCAGCCGTCGCCATGACTACACACCCCCGCACGCGCAAACACATTGGCGCAAGAGCACCGGTTGTGTGGCGCCCCTCGGCGGCAACACTCGAGCGTGGGTAATGGAGCTGCTGGCGGTTACTCTTCCCGCATATAAACAGCAGCGGGACGTGCGACAGTAGTGTAGACGTATTTCTCTCCCTACCATGTCGTGTACAGTCCACATTATCATTATGTAAGATATAAGGTGCTAGAGAAGCTGCAAGTAAGCTGTTCGTAATTAATTAGAACGAACTTCTTCCTTCATCTTCTTCTTTATCGTCGCCTTGTCCCACGTCACGTAGGGTCGGCGTTGCTCTTCAGGATTCTTCTCCTCCATAGTACTCTATCCATTGCCTCTTCTTTCTTCCATTCTTTCTCCCTTAGGTCCCCCAATATCTTATCCTTCCGCCTCATCTTCCGTCTTTCTCTCCTTCTCGCTCCTTCAATCTTTATGTCTTCAACTCTGTTTCCGATATACTCTTCCCCTTTTCTCTGTTAGTGTCCGTACAGCCTTAGTCTTCTCTCTAGTATCTTTTTCCCCATGGGTCCCACTTTCACAGCTCCTCTAACACATTCATTTCTAATCCTATCCTTCCTTGTTACCACACACATCCACCTCAGCATCCTCATTTCCGCCACTTCCATCTTCCTTTCTTGGGCTACTGTGATTGGCCATGTCTCTCCCCCGTATATCATAGCAGGCCTTGCCACCTACTTGTACACTTTCCCTTTCAACCCAGTGCTCACCTTCTTGTCACACAACACTCCACTCATTTTCCTCCAGTTGTTCCAACCGCAATTTATTCGATGTTGTATCTCGCTTTGCAGTCCTCCGTCCCTCTGTATGTACGACCCCAGGTATTTAAATTTGCAGACCGATTTCAGCTCATCATCCTGGATCTTGCAAGACCTCATCTGCACATCCTTCAGTGCTAAATATTTTGACTTGATCCTGCTAATTTTCATCCCTCTTTCTTTTAATGCCTTCCTCCAATCCTCCAGCTTGTCCTCAAGTCTGTCGATGCTCTGCTCACAAAGAACCACATCACCCGCAAATATCATATTCCACGGCGCTTCCTTCTTCACATATTTCACCAGCACATCCATAATCAGGTCAAAGAGGTCAAAGAGGTAGGTAGCACGAACTGGCAAAAAATAATAAATACAAAGCGAAACAAAAATATGACGCTGGTGGAGTTAAACAACTCTGAAATCCTTTTTGTTCAGCGAAAATATCTTGCAAAATAACATCATTTACTTATGATGATGATGATGTCCCATAGTCCGAGGAGCGTAGGGGACGATGCAGGAGACCCTCACCACCGTACTAGACAAAGTCCTAGTGGAGGTGGTTTGCCATTGCCTTCCTCCGACCGTAATGGGGATGCATGATGTCCCTGACACTGCCGGGAATCGAATCCGGGACCCCGTGAGTGGGAAGCGAGGACGCTACCGCAAGGCCACCAGCTGCGGATCCATTTGCTCATATACAGGGTAAATCCGAAGTCCACCTACAAAATTTCGGGTGTAGTACACGAATATTTTCTGAGAATTTTGATACGAGGGAGCAGTAGTCTCCGGTGGCTTGTTAGAGGGTTTTATGATTGATTTCGTGCCCCATTTATCTTTGTGTCTGTATTGCGCTTGAATCATCTGCACAACAGCGCAAGTTTCGACGGCATGCGTTGTGTGTCTTGCTTGGTAGCAAATTTGCTCCATTCACTCACGCTACAAGCTGTCGAAAACAGTAATGCCGACTTTCCTCTACGCCCTCAATGTTTTCAGTACTGTTTGGTTTTTTCTTGGATGACTTCTTTCAGCAGTGTGTAAGCTGTATATGTCTGTTAAAAATAATGAACTACTTCCATAAATAGTGTGGCAACGGCCTTGCCGCAATGGATACACCGGTTCCCGTGACATCACCGAAGTTAAACGCTGTCGGGCGTGGTCGGCACTTGGATGGGTGACCATCCAGGCCGCCATGCGCTGTTGCCATTTTTCGGGGTGCACAATTGAGGAGCTACTCGACCGAATAGTAGCGGCTTCGGTCAAGAATACCATCACAATGACCGGGAGAGTGGTGTGCTGACCCCACGCCCCTCCTATCCGTATCCTCCTCTGAGGATGACGCGGAGGCCGGATGGTCCCGGTAGGCCATTATTGGCCTGAAGACGGAGTGCTTTTCCATAAATAGTGATACGTAGTGATAGTTAACTGCTGAATGCTAAACAACAATATAAGTCTTATGTGCCAGGAAACAATACGGAAAGCAATCAGACCACTGTGTTTACTCGAAATTGTCACACGCCCACTCACACACACAAACACACACACTCTCCCTCTCTCTCACACACACTCACATAATCTAGCGCAACTAAAAATTGACGTAGCCTAGCTATCGTTTGACTGTTCAGCACTAAGTTATGATTCTTCAAAACAGTAACCCCAAGACTGAACAACTGTTGGCTTTCTGATTATACCGCCTGCAGTGGGACTGAGGATGTTTCTTCATTTTGTAATCAATCACTTCAAATGCAAACAATAATGAAACCATAAGAATCAGTACGTAGTTCGCCAATATCATTTCTGCTTAACATCACAGCAATGTGCGATATCATTCCGTACTGGCCGTCGAAACGGCATTCGCCGACCTATCTTTATCTACACCTGTCACATGATGGGGCACACAGAGGAGTTACTGATTAGTAACGATACTTGATGGTTACTTAATGTTTTGTGACTCAACTCTTTATGTGGTTTCCGACAAACCAAATTTTAATATATTTGTGGTGAGTATAAGATATAGGAAAAATGAAGGCCGTGAAACGTGGAACTATTATATGCATAAGTAACAAAGAATGATACGGTTTAATATCGAAATAATTCTGGAACAAACTAGTTAATAAGACGATATATAATTTCCAAACACAATTAACGTGTTTACAAGCCCACATGGCTCATCAGAACTACAGGAAGCAATAACAAGTTCATTTATTTAATAATCTTCAGCACGACGACCTGAAAAATTCAAATGGCTCTGAGCACTATGGAACTTAACAGCTGAGGTCATTAGTCCCCTAAACTTAGAACTACTTAAACATAACTAACCTAAGGACATCACACACATCCATGCCCGAGGCAGGATTCGAACCTGCGACCGTAGCGAACTGAAAAGATAACATACGTCGCTATAATCAGCTTTGTGAGTTAATGAGCATTGCGCTCTCATTTAAATATAAGGCCGAAAGAGTCAGCCTTCAGGAATTGTGAAACGAGCCGTGTCGTCCAGGACCGGATGCCACAAAGAGCGCAGATTCACCACGAGATGGGGAAGCATACAGGTGTCTATTGAGCCCTAAGTGCATTAATGTGTGAGTGAGACAGACGAGAACCTACGTCATAGACAAACCCAGTAGAAGGCTTTTGTGGCCAAGGAGACGTAGCAGTGTTAAATATGGCGGACCTAAGATCGGCCATAAAGGGAAACATTTATGAAAACTATTTACTTCTGTAGTAGTGCAGGGAATCAACTCACAGTAATTTTAATCTGCCATTCTCCATAAATTTTCATGGTGATCCCAATAAAACTGGAATATTGATCACATCTATAATAGTTTACGATTTACTGTTATCGTGAAATCAACAAGTTTTGTAACGAAGACCTGAATGATAAAACCTGAACGCTTTGGTCGATCTTAACGAACGATATTTCATATAGAAGCGCGTCATTAAAATGACAAACGTTGTGCCGGCTGGGTGGCCGAGTGGATCTAGGCGCTACAGTCTGGAACCGCGCGACCGCTACGGTCGCAGTTTCGAATCCTGCCTCGTGCATGGATGTGTGTGATGTCCTTAGGTTAGTTAGGTTTAAGTAGTTCTAAGTTCTAGGGGACTGATGACCTCAGCAGTTAAGTCCCATGGTGCTCAGAGCCATTTGAGCCATTTGGACAAACGTTGTGAATATCAATTGTGCAACTTTATTTGTTTAAAACATATAGTAAATTTAAATTATCAGTATTTTCAGTTAAGCATCGGGTCATCATTTCCTCCACACAAAACACATTGAACGATGACAGCATGACACCTTATTTAATCATTAGGTAATAGAATATTTGTTGTAAAGTTTAGTGCACAATACTTACTTTTGTTCTTTATTTATTTATCAGAAAGCACATTGGTGCAAGACGGTGACACTCGAAGTTAAGAAGGAAATTGTATTGGTTTTATGTAAAAGAATTTAACTTTTATTATGTAATGGATAATATTGTTACTTTATTTAGAACGTGGATGTGGTCAAGCTTTGATTATTTAAATATGTTAAAATGTAGAATAAGCTGTAGCCAATCAGATGGACGGCTTCAGGAAAAGGAACTGCGGTAGTCAGTCGCGCGACGATGCTCGGCACGCCGGAAACGCGGCCGGGGACGGGCAGAGAGACATTGTGGTTGCAGACGCGAAAGGGACAGTTCGGCTGGAGACACCAAAGGGTATAGTTCGGACTGAGACGTGAAAGCGGACAGTTGGCCTTTAGGTAGCTAGGAAGTGAAACGACTTAAGAAACTTTCGCGTTGTGTGGTATCGCGCTTCTGGTGTGAACTATTAACTTTTCACGATGAAATTGTGAATGATCAAACTGTGCCAAATGGATATGCGCTCGAGTGTAACAGTAACTCTAAATACGACCACTTTCGCTATAGTTTGCTTTCTGAATAAACATTATTCTAACCAAATCGCAACTGTGTGGCCTTCTTAATTTATGGGTCGTTAATTTAGTTCCCAACATTATTATTACTGTTATTATATGTTATATTGTTAGTAGGCTGTATAGGTTTTTTATTGGTAACGCCACGTAGCGCTCTGTATGAAAATCACTGGCTGTGCTGTGTGCAGTCTGTGGCTGGTTTGCATTGTTGTTGGCTATTGTAG
This sequence comes from Schistocerca americana, assembly GCF_021461395.2. Classification (NCBI taxonomy): domain Eukaryota; kingdom Metazoa; phylum Arthropoda; class Insecta; order Orthoptera; family Acrididae; genus Schistocerca; species Schistocerca americana. Next base: position 287,304,938 of record NC_060121.1, on the reverse strand, counting down.
TGTTGGGCAGTTGGAGGTGAGCCGTCAGCAGTGGTGGATGTGGGGAAGTGAGATGGCGGATTTTTGAGAGCGGATGATCTGGACGTGTGTCCATCAGAAACAGTACATTTGTAAGAATGGATGTCATGAAATGCTATATATATTATGACTTTTGAACACTATTAAGGTAAATACATTGTTTGTTCTCTATCAAAATCTTTCATTTGCTAACTATGACTATCAGTAGTTAGTGCCTTAAGTAGTCTGAATCTTTTATTTAGCTGGCAGTAGTTGCGCTCGCTGTATTGCAGTAGTTGGAGTAATGAAGATTTTTGTGAGGTAAATGATTTATGAAAGGTATAGGTTAACGCCAACAAAGAGATAGCAGATAATTACTCGCACCGCAGGCAGCCACGTGCACCGGCTGGCTCAGAGAAAAATAACATAGACGCTAACCTTGAGAAAAATTTGAGCATTCTTTACCGATGTACCATATACCACATAATATTTCCGTTGAAGCTGGAGCTCTGCATAGTTGGAAGAGTAAAGGCTCGCACCACATTTCACATGTAAAACCGTTTATTGAAAGATAATCTGCTTTTTAACTTTGTCTTTGCCATAAAATGTTTCACTTCATGCTACTAGTATGCGTTGTCACACTTAGAAACTTATCACGCAACAATGTTTTGAAGTTAAATAGCCAGTCAAGAACCAAGAGAACTTATTTAAACAGAAATAACGAATGCATTGTTATAGTGAACAGAGGACACGTTGTTATTGTGTGTGTACATTCTTGCTTGTTAATTGCACGATTACGTAACGACTATAAGGCTTACATACTTAGAACATATACTGCTAATAAGATTTCAATGCAACATATTGGTTTAGTTGAAAAGACATTCTTTATCTGAAGTACTTTCTGTGAGATTATAGATGACTTAGTATTTGGTTTCTTTGACAGCTACACGATTATATCACGACGCTACTAATGTGTGACAAAATTTACATTGTTGCTTTTGCGGTGTATCTGTTTTATATCTGCACAGTTTTTATGTATTATTCTGGAAAGTAAAACGTGTTTTAGTAGTAACTTTTGTGATATAGCTACAATGAGGCAGCCTCTTCAGTAGCACAACAATACGTTACAGTACAGTACTTTCTTCATCATGGCAATAAGCATAATAACTACGATATCTACACGCAAAGCATTTCACTTTTGTTTATGATGAGGTGGGTACATTGACTTCAGCAGAACTTTGCTTACAGAGGACGATAACTACGACACTTCCACAGAATTATCTTACAGCAAGACGCACATTTAGCGCTACAGGACACACATTTGAGTGATTAATTTTGTACTTAAAGAATTTATTTTTAAAGATTTTTGAAATACAGTGATACAAAGGTTTTCAGTGATACATTTCATTTCATTGCTGTAATCTGTAACACCTGAGGGCATAATTACATTAATCCTCAGGGGGGTACACGCTTACTTTGTGTACCACGTGTTTGGCAATCACAAGGACCCTTAGCTAATAAGGTATTTGCTTAACCAACTTTGCACATCGGTACAATATTTCTCTAACTCATAAATTACACAGCTATCTGATCATTTAACTGAGAGACAAGCATTTTTTTTTACTACGTCAGTGACACATGTTTAACCCATTACGCAGTTGGATAACTTCACGCTTATGAAACTGTATTTTGTCTGTACTTTGTGAACTGTTTATATTTTTTGGAACCATTGTGATACTATGAGAGCTTTGAATGATGCTTTTGGTATGGGATCATGAATTTTAAAGTACGTTGGAGGTAGATGACACTATTGAAATTTTAGGTTTTGACATTATTGCAGAAAGGTACGACGTTTTTGAGATTTGACTGAGGTGTTATGATGTTATTATTACGATGACGATGTGTATTATGCTGTTGAGGTATGTTTATGATCAATAAGCTGATGCTATATGAGGAATTTATTATGATGAAATATTGAAGAAGTGTCGACGAATATGTATATAGGTAATAAGGTAAGGAATAATGAGTAGTGGTTAGACACTCTGATTTGAGAAAAAGGATGTTGGAAACCAAGATTCGTACTTTAAGAGTTCTGAAATGTGTGTAAATGCGTGAATGTATCACAATGCCGACGAAAATTTTTTGGACACTGTTATATTAATAGGATTTTGTTTCTACACATTTGACGCAAATTCTCGACCAGTGAAATTTTTATATGAGACTCTCACTCTAGCGGAAACTGTTGTCATAAATATTTCGGTAAGAAAGGTAAGTGACCGTGACGTAATGCGTTGTGAGCGGCCATTTCGATTATGAAACGGTTTATTGGATGTATTTCATGTTATATCGTTTTCTACAGGCTGTGTCGTTCAGCCCTTTTTTTATTTTCTATAATGACATTTTCGTAGTTTAAACGGTATTTCTAAGCTCTGATGTAGGCAAAATGTAACTATATCTGCCGCTGTTAAACAAAATATTGCCTTATTTGAATGTTAAAAAGCCATATTGTACTTTCGGCTACTAGATGGCATTCTCAGTGCAATGTTCATCAGCCGCAGTTGTTAACGCGGGCGCCTCAGTCTGTTGCTACCTCCAGCTCGACATACGCGAGCAGCCCGTAGTGGCTTGCTTCCCACGCATTCTACTTTAAAAGTGTGACTAAAGCTTCTTCGATTAATATTGATTTTATACGTGGCGTGTAAGCACTGCTTCTTTTTGTACTAAAAAAATGAAATGAATGAGTGGCATTGTTGGCCGGGAGTCCCCATCCAGGGAAGTTTGGCTGCCAAGTGCAAGTCTTATTTCAGTCGACGCCACATTGGGCGACTTGAGTGCCGGGGATGAGGATGAAATGATAATGACGACAAGACAACACCCAGTCCACGAGCGAAGAAAATATTGCAGCCAGACCGGAAATTGAATCCGTGCCTGCTTGCATGGGAGGCAAGCACATAACCACTCAGCTAAAACGTTATTTCTATGCTCTTACATAAGCAAAAAGTTACCATGTCTGCTGTTGTCAAATAAAACTTTGCCTTTGAGTTCATGTACTAAATACTGTACATTTTAACATTCAGCTGTCTATATGGGATGATCAAAAACTCAGTATAAATTTGCAAACTTAATAAACCACGGAATAATGTAGATAGAGAGGTAAAAATTGACACACATGCTTGGAATGACATGAGGTTATATTAGAACCAAAAAAAAAAAACAAAGTTCACAAAATGTCCGACAGACGGCGCGGGACAGCAAAACGTCAGTGCCTGCGCATGACAATCTTGTATAAAAGGAACTGTAATGAGAGAGAGAAATTCTCCAGTACGCCAATGATACTGCCTTCCTTGCGCTTGCCCCCACCCTGCAGCGCTCCCAACACATTCTCCAATCCCATCTTGACCGGTTCACCACTTGGTGCAACCTGTGGTTGCTTAAGGTCAATCCTGCCAAATCCCAGGCGATCATAGTAGGCAAAACCACTCCTTCCTTCCGCCTCCTCGATTTCTACATCACCATCTATGGCCGTCCTATCGCCCTCACCCCCACCCTTAAGTACCTTGGTGGCACCCTTGACCGTCGCCTCTCCTGGACCCCCCCACCTCCGGATGATCCAAGCCAAGACACGCTCCCGCCTCTGTCTCCTCAGACTCCTCTCCGGCCGAACTTGGGATCTGGACCCCTCTACCATCCTCCATACCTATAAATCCCTCATTCGCCCTATCCTTTGCTATGCCCACACTGCCTGGATCTCCGCTCCCCCTACCTTTTACAAATCCCTTCAGATCCTGGAACACCATGCTCTTCGCCTCGCCTGTCGCATCCATCTCCCCTTCCCCACGCGGATCCTGTACAACCTAATTCCCTTCCCCCATCTCATCCTTTTCCTCAAACGGATACGGATCCTCTACACCTCCCACAAACTCGATCCTCCTCACCCGCTGGTCTCTTCCATCCTCTCCCGCCCCCGTCCGCTGCCACGCCTGTACTTCTATGTCCCACCTGCTCTCCATCTCTCCTCTCTCCACACCCTCTCACAAGGTGGCTTCCGCCAGCTCCCCCTCCCTGATGATGCCCTCCTCCCCTCCATCTACCCCTCCTACCAACTTTGATCCTCCCTCCCTCTTCCTGTGTTTGTACCTTTGGGCACCCTCCCTCCCTTCTCTCCCTTCTCTCCCTTCTCTCCCCCTTCCCTCCACCCTCCCTTTCTCCCCACTCCTCCCCCGGGCTTCCCCTCCAGCCTTTCCTCCATCTCCTACTCCCATCTCCTCCGCCATTGGCATCCTTGCTCACCCCTCTCCCTCCTACCCCCTCTTCTTCCCCTCTTGGCAGGTCCCCGGACTCGTACACGCTCTGTGGACATTGGCGCGCCGGAGATCATCGCCATCAGTTTCACGTGTGTGTGCTGCCGTTTTGTGTTTTTAGTGTCTGCCGTCACGCTCATACATTCACTTGTGCCGTCGGATTCATCAGTGTTATGTGCGCCGTGTCAACGTGTTTTCAGTGTCGTTATCGTCGAGTGTGAACGGCTCCGTGTTTCTTTTGTATTTCTGTGTCCACTATTTTTTGCCCGTCACTATGTTTATTCTGGATCTCCATTCTGTGTTATATCATTGTCTACTCTATGGCTGAAGATCTGCGTAGCATGCCGCTGACAGCCTACCTGATTGTACAGATATGAAAACAACAATAAAGAAAAAAAAAAGAGAGAGAATCAGATGCTCCAGCAGTCGCAGCATGTTGACGTTACGCTACGGTCGCAGGTTCGAATCCTGCCTCGGGCATGGATGTTTGTGATGTCCTTAGGTTAGTTAGGTTTAACTAGTTCTAAGTTCTAGGGGACTAATGACCTCAGCAGTTGAGTCCCATAGTGCTCAGAGCCATTTGAACCATTTGAACCATGTTGACGTTACCTGAAAAGGCGCTTTTAGTGAAGCTGTATTATCAGAATGCGGAATGTGCTAGTTCAGCGTTACGATCCTATCGCCATAGGAAGGGGATTCGAACGGGTAAAGGTCCGTTGACAAATGCAGCTGTGGCGAGAATGATTTAGAAGTTCGAAACCATGGGTTGTTTAGACTATAGACCCCGTAGTGGCCGACCGAGCACAAGACGTAATGCTGCTGAGACAGTTCAGGAAGAAATGGAGACTGTAGCGGGTTCGTTTATGCATGGGGAAGTCAGCGGTCGTGCAGTCGCACGACGCACCGGCATTCCATACACTACTGTTTGGTTGTCACTTAGGCATACCCTCCGATGCTATCCGTACAAAATCCATCGGTATCATGAACTGTTACCTGGCGATTTAGTGAAGCGGAGGGCATTTGCGGTAAGGGCGTTTCAAAAGATGGCGGAAGATGACGATTGGTTGAGTAACGTGTTGTGGACCGACGAAGCTCATTTCACGCTCCGAGGGTCTGTCAACGCCCACAACTGCAGAATTTGAGCTACCGAAAATCTTAGAACTGTCGTGAAAACTTCATTGCATGACGAGAAAGTTACGGTATGGGTTGGATTTACCACATCTACCGTTATCGGGCCTTTTTTCTTCGAGGAAATGCGTGATTCTGGTTTTGTAACTGCTACCGTGACGGGTGAGAGGTATGCAGATATGTTACAGAATCGCATCATCCCTAGCCTGGCTGATAAACACCTGCTGGAGCGTACGATGTTTATGCAGGATGGCGCTCCACCCCATATTGCAAGACGCGTGAAAGATCTCTTGCGCGCGTCGTTTGGTGATGATCGTATGCTGAGCCGCCACTTGCGTCATGCTTGGTCTCCCAGGTCCGCCGACCTCAGTCCGTGCGATTATTGGCTTTGGAGTTACCTGAAGTCGCAAGCGTATCGTGATCAACCGACATCTCTATGGATGCTGAAAGACAACATCCGACGCCAATGCCTCATCATAACTCCGGACATTCTTTACAGTGTTGTTCACAACATTATTCCTCGACTACAGTTATTGTTGAGGAATGATGGTGGACATATTAAGCATTTCCTGTGAAGAACATCATCTCTGCTTTGTCTTACTTTGTTATGCTAATTATTGCTATTCTGATCAGATGAAGTGCCATCTGTCGGACATTTTTTGAACTTTTGTATTTTTTCGGTTCTAATAAAACCCCATGTCATCTTAAGCATGTGTGTGAATTTGTACCTCTCTATCTACATTACTCAATGATTTATTCAGTTTTCAAATTTATACTGACGTTTTAATCATCCGGTATTTTAAATGTTAAGTAGCCTACTTATATTTACTGCTACTAGATGGCACTGTTGGTGTAATGGCCACCTGCCCGCACTTGCTAACGCGGCCACCTCAGTCTGTTGCTACCTGCGGCTTTATAGGTATGAGCAGCACGAAGTGGCTCACCTTTCATGTAGTCTTTTTAAGATTTCAGTGACTAAAGCCATTTCTGGCTTGATAATTGTTTTATACGTGACATGTACGCACTGTCTCTTTCGTGTACTGTTAGTCAGTACTCACACTTTTATATAATTTTCTTTCCATTAATTTGTACTTACTTTACATGCCACTTTAAATACTTAATTTCTGATGAAGACACTCATAGAATTGTTGAAACCTAGTCAAAAAAGCAAAAAATTTGTTCATTTTTTATTAAAATTAAGTAATGATTTTTTTCCTAAGACAGAGGTAGCTGTTTGACATACACATCAGCTTACCAGCAGTCATGAAACGTTAAGCCTAACTGTTTGAAGTCATTCAGCATTTATGTCCCTCGCGAAAATGTTAATAGTATTAATAAATTTAACCTGTAGATAACTTACACTATGTTCAATTGATTTACTGATAATAGTCGAAATTTTCTACCTTAGGAACCTGACGTAAAAATTTACTGGGCTGTATGTGTCACAGCTGACGCGTCCCATAGCCCATTGTAGTTAAGACTTGCAGTTGCCAAATCCAATTCTGTTCGCCTACGGTAGAAAAATATTTACTTCTTTTATGGCGACCCAGACAAATACATTAAGAGCTGTAGTTATAAAGTTTAATTTTTTCCAACATAAATAATAACACGTCAGTAGCGTCAGTGATATGAATATTAAACAGCAGTTCATGGTGTTACGGGGCCTTTACCAGGAAGTGTGAATAAGGAGAGATGGTGCAACAGACTTACGCTGTATATTTTGATGCCGGCGCCTCCATGTTAGATGCCTCAAAGCACTAGCAGACTACAGTAGGTGATAGTTTCTTGTTCTTAATTTCTGTCGTGTGACGGCAACAGTTATTTTAAATAGCAAATGTTACAGTGACTTCGTGAATAACTCACTGTCGGGAAGGCATTTTTCTGATCTTATACCCATATCTGATCCAGCAATAGGACGAATTTAGCATCGTTAATGTTAATTGAGTTTTGTTATACGTTTAGAATAACCAAGAAAAGAAGTATATGACGTGAAGAGACTGGTTTCGTAATTCAGAATTTTCCTTAATACGGACTGATGTTTGGTGCATGTTCTCTTCTCGAAAATGCTGAGAATACACTCCTGGAAATAGAAAAAAGAACACATCGATACCGGTGTGTCAGACCCACCATACTTGCTCCGGACACTGCGAGAGGGCTGAACAAGCAATGATCACACGCACGGCACAGCGGACACACCAGGAACCGCGATGTTGGGCGTCGAATGGCACTAGCTGCGCAGCATTTGTGCACCGCCGCCGTCAGTGCAGCCAGTTTGCCGTGGCATAAGGAGCTCCATCGCAGTCTTTAACACTGGTAGCATGCCGCGACAGCGTGGACGTGAACCGTATGTGCAGTTGACGCACTTTGAGCGAGGGCGTATAGTGGGCATGCGGGAGGCCGGGTGGACGTACCGTCGAATTGCTCAACACGTGGGGCGTGAGGTCCCCACAGTACATCGATGTTGTCGCCAGTGGTCGGCGGAAGGTGCACGTGCTCGTCGACCTGGGACCGGACCGCAGCGACGCACGGATGCACGCCAAGACCGTAGGATCCTACGCAGTGCCGTAGGGGACCGCACCGCCACTTCCCAGCAAATTAGGGACACTGTTGCTCCTGGGGTATCGGCGAGGACCATTCGCAACCGTCTCCATGAAGCTGGGCTACGGTCCCGCACACCGTTAGGCCGTCTTTCGCTCACGCCCCAACATCGTGCAGCCCGCCTCCAGTGGTGTCGCGACAGGCGTGAATGGAGGGACGAATGGAGACGTGTCGTCTTCAGCGATGAGAGTCGCTTCTGCCTTGGTGCCAATGATGGTCGTATGCGTGTTTGGCGCCGTGCAGGTGAGCGCCACAATCAGGACTGCATACGACCGAGGCACACAGGGCCAACACCCGGCATCATGGTGTGGGGAGCGATCTCCTATATTGGCCGTACACCACTGGTGATCGTCGAGGGGACACTGAATAGTGCACGGTACATCCAAACCGTCATCGAACCCATCGTTCTACCATTCCTAGACCGGCAAGGGAACTTGCTGTTCCAACAGGACAATGCACGTCCGCATGTATCCCGTACCACCCAACGTGCTCTAGAAGGTGTAAGTCAACTACCCTGGCCAGCAAGATCTCCGGATCTGTCCCCCATTGAGCATGTTTGGGACTGGATGAAGCGTCGTCTCACGCGGTCTGCACGTCCAGCACGAACGCTGGTCCAACTGAGGCGCCAGGTGGAAATGGCATGGCAAGCCGTTCCACAGGACTACATCCAGCATCTCTACGATCGTCTCCATGGGAGAATAGCAGCCTGCATTGCTGCGAAAGGTGGATATACACTGTACTAGTGCCGACATTGTGCATGCTCTGTTGCCTGTGTCTATGTGCCTGTGGTTCTGTCAGTGTGATCATGTGATGTATCTGACCCCAGGAATGTGTCAATAAAGTTTCCCCTTCCTGGGACAATGAATTCACGGTGTTCTTATTTCAATTTCCAGGAGTGTATATTTTACCATGTTTCATCAGTTTCCAATCTTTATTTTCCACGGCGTTCGCCCAGATGGCTTTTGATGTTGAATTCGTAAGAAATGTGTGGTCAAATGTCAGAAATAAAATAGACACTACAGTACAAGTAAACAGCGCAACAGAAATTCACGTGTATGAAAGAATATACCGCATGTGCAAGTCCACTTACGAATGCAATGTGAGTCCTTTACACTGCAGACTATAATCAGAGTGATTAGTACGCCCGTTTATGACGTACTGTGGCATTTTTTTTTATCAAAACACTGCCACCGAAAGCTAATGTTCGGTTCATCTGACATGTCAGACTACGGCTTAAATTCCTGACGTCATGATAAGACCCTCCCCTTCTGATTATACCTCCATGGACACTATACACAGCCAGAAACCGAGACAAACTGACTGTTCTCGACAATGAAGGTAATATTCATACGCCGTGATCCTTCGTTGGCAACAGTATGTTGTCGAATTTTTACGAAATATTTTGATTGATTTGTATTTATGTTGCAATAGTCTCATTATCACTATTTGTTATGTGCACAGACGGGTACGCGGAAGTGCAGTATCGTGCACGGACTCGGTTCGCTGAGGCTTCTGAGTGCTGGAACACGATGAAGAGCCGGCCGCGGTGGCCGTGCGGTTTTAGGCACTTCAGTCCGGAACCGGGTGCTGCTACGGTCGCAGGTCCGAATCCTGCCTCGGGCGTGGATGTGTGTGATGTCCTTAGGTTAGTTAGGTTTAAGTAGTTCTAAGTTCTAGGGGACTGATGACCTCAGATGTTGAGTCCCATAGTGCTCAGAGCCATTTGAACCACGATCAAGAATAGCTTGTACGGAGAAGGCAGACGCCTGCCCGTGGCACCAGAGGAAGAGGTGCACGCAGTTATGGTGGGAACCATATCTGTGTTGAACAACGAGCAACATGGCTCTCAGCCTGTACACATGGACACTCATCTGCCCACTTAGAAAATACAGCAGGTAAGAGGGCAGCTATCACAACTACGCTGTGAAGCTTATCAACAGGTGAGGTAGCGTACGAGCAACACATGTCGGAACTAGTGAGTGCAGCATCTCAAGTCATCGACGCCAGGCAGTCAGACGGTATTTCAGGCAGAGTATAGGAGGGACCTGCGACATCAGATGGCCAGATGATCAGCAGGTGTCAAGCAGATTCTCGTAGCTCCTTACTGATTTACATTGAAGGAACAGAGAAGAGTGTTGGCAGTTTACATCGAAAGAAAGGAAGATTAGAGTCTAGCGTCACGTCGGCAACGAGATCATTAGCGACGGAGCAGAAGTTCGGATTAGGGAAGGATGAGGAAGGAAGAAAATCGTCTGTGAAATTTTGAAGGGAATTATATTAGCATTTGATTGAAACGGCTTAGAGAAATCAGGAGAAACCTAAATCTGAATCGCTGAAAGGGGATTTGAACCGTCGTTCCCCCAAATGCGAGTCCAATGTGTTAATTACTGTGACACCTCTCTCGGTATATTCAATGGTACATCGAAAGCTTGTTTCTATATCTCTGGTGGAGTACAGAAACCAACTAAACAACTTGCTACTTGCAGGGTGATATGGGGTCACACTTGATGCTTTAACTGCCCAGTCAGCGAATAAAATGAAGGAATAGCCATTCTATTTCAGGAACGAACTGGCTCCATACATTCCATCTCACGTCGTTACCGCGAGGGGCGTTCAGTAAGCACTGCAACACTTTTTTTTAGTCTACATCTACATCCATACTCCGCAAGCCACCTGACGGTGTTTGGCGGAGGGTACCTTGAGTACCTCTATCGGTTCTCCCTTCTATTCCAGTCTCGTATTGTTCGTGGAAAGAAAGATTGTCACTTTGCCTCTGTGTGGGCTCTAATCTCTGTGATTTTATCCTCATGGTCTCTTCGCGAGATATACGTAGGAGGGAGCAATATACTGCTTGTCTCCACGGTGAAGGTACTTTCTCGAAACTTCAACAAAAGCCTGTACCGAGCTACTGAGCTTCTCTCTTGCAGAGTATTCCACTGGAGTTTATCTATCATCTCCGTAACTCTTTTGCGATTACTAAATGATCCTGTAACGAAGCGCGCTGCTCTCCACTGGATCTTCTCTATCTCTTCTATCAATGTTATCTGGCACGGATCCCTCACTAGTGAGCAATATTCAAGCAGTGGGCGAACAAGTGTACTGAAACCTACTTCTTTTGTTTTCGGATTACATTTCCTTAGTATTCTTCCAATGAATCTGTCTCGCATCTGCCTTACCGACTATTAATTTTATATGGTCATTCCATTTTAAATCACTCAGAATGCCTACTCCCAGATAAATTATGGAATTAACTGCTTCCAGTTGTTGACCTCCTATATTGTAGTTAAATGAAAAGGATCTTTCTTTCTATGTATTCGCAACAGATTACACTTGTTTACATTAAGATTCGATTGCCATTCCGTGCACCATGCATCAATTCGTTGCAGATCCTCCTGCATTTCAGTACAATTTTCCATTGTTACAACCTCTCGATATACTACAGCATCATCTGCAAAAAGCCTCAGTGAGCTTCCGATGTTATCCGCAAGGTCATTTATATGTATTGTGAATAGCAACGGTCCTACGACAATCCCCTGCGGCACACCTGAAATCACTCTCACTTCGGAAGACTTCTATCCATTGAGAATGACATGCTGCGTTCTGTTATCTAGGAACTCTTCAATCTAATCACAAGATTGGTCTAATAGTCCATATGCTCTTACTTTGTTCATTAAGCGACTGTGGGGAACTGTATCAAACGCCTTGCGGAAGTCAAGAAACACGGCATCTACCTGGGAAACCGTGTCTATGGCCCTCTCAGTCTACTGGACAAATAGCGCGAGCTAGGTTTCACACGATCGTTTTTTTCGAAACCTATGCTGATTCTTACAGAGTAGATTTCTAGTCTCCAGAAAAGTCATTGTACTCGAACGTAATACGTGTTCCAAAATTCTACAACTAATCGACGTTAGAGATGTAGGTCTATAGTTCTCCATATCTGTTCGACGTTCCTTCTTGAAAACGGGGATGACCTGTGCCCTTTTCCAATCTTTTGGAACGCTACGCTCTTGTAGAGACCTACGGTACACCACTGCAAGAAGGGGGGGAAATTCCTTCGTGTACTCTGTGTAAGATCGAACTGGTATCCCATCATGTCAAGCGGCCTTTCCTCTTTTGAGCGATTTTAATTGCTTTTCTATCCCTCTGTCATCTATTTCGATATCTACCATTTTGTCATCTGTACGACAATCTAGAGAAGGAAATAGAGTAGTGCAGTCTTCCTCTGTGAAACAGCTTCGGAGAAAGACATTTAGTATTTCGGCCTTTAGTCTGCCATCCTCTGTTTCAGTATCATTTTGGTCACAGAGTGTCTGGACATTTTGTTTTGATCCACCTACCGCTTTTACATAAGACCAAAATTTCTTTGGATTTTCTGCCAAGTCAGTACATAGAACTTTACTTTCGAATTCACTGAATGCCTCTCACATAGCCCTCCTCACACAACATTTCACTTCGCATAATTTTCTTTCATCTTCCTTCCTCAATGTCAGTCAGTTTCCGTTGAAAAATATGCGGAATTTGTTTTGAGACATCGTAGAATATTCCCGCTTCACCTCTGTAGTTTTGCGTGGTTCCTATTTCTGGTGGCGCCATACGTAGCCTTCAAAATGGCGTCTGTAACGGAGGTGCATTCGAAGCAGAGAGCTGTCTCTGAGTTTCTTTTGGCGGAAAACCAGAGCATCGCAGATCTTTATTGGTACTTGCACAATATTTACGGAAACCTGGCAGTGAACGAAAGCACGATGAGTCGTTGAGCGAGACTTTTGTCATCATCGCAATAAGATCGCGCAAACCTTTTCAATCTCCCGCGTGCCGGCCGGCCGCACACAGTTGCGACTGCTGAAATGTTGGAACGTGCGGACACTCTCATTGGAGGAGATCGACGGATCACAATCAACCTTCGCTGCATAACTGGACGCCTCTCGTCTCTGTTGGTAGTGCTAACACTTTCGTTCACCATTTGGTGGAACCCAAACATGTGTGATCGCTGGGTTATTCGCCGACTAGTCTCTAGTGGTATGGTATGTGTCTTACAGCAGGTCTTGTCATTGGTTAAGCCTCATCCATTTTTGTCTGTCCATAGCCAGTCTCTTCATTTGTGAATATTTGTCTCCATTGATATTGTCTAGCATTTGATATCTCCTTTTCCTGTCCCTCCACCATACCTTCTATTCCTTCCTTCAATAAACAGTCCCTCCTCAAACAATGTCCAATCCAGTTCCGTTTCCTCTTTCTGATGACTTTCAGCATGTTTCTTTCTTGTCCAACTCTTCTTAATACTTCTTCATTCCTTACTCGGTTTTCCTATTTCACTTTTTCCATTCTTCTCCATATCCACATCTCTAGTGCCTCCAATCTTCTATCATCTTCCTCTCTTTATGTTTAGGTCTCTGCACCATACAGTGCAACGCTCCAGATGTAACATTTGGCAAGTCATTTCCTCAGATCTTTCTTTAGTGGTCCGCAAACTAATTTCTATTTCCTTTTGAATCCTTCTTTTGCCATTGCAATTCTTTTCCTAGTTTCTGTTGAGCAATACATACTATCAATTATTACACTTCCCAAGTAACTTCAGTTATTCACTCGCTCTATTTCCTTTCCCCCTATTTTCATAGAGCATTTTCCCCCTTTCCTCCAATTACCATGCTTTTCGTTTTCTTCTTGTTAATCTTCATTCCATATTTTGTGTTTACACCTTCTAACATTTGTTCTATCTCTCTTGCACTCTCTGCCATCACAACCATGTCGTCTACTAATTTTATACACTCCACTCTCCGACCCCCTATACAAACTCCTCTCCTTCCGTCAAAACTTTCATTAATAATTTTCTCCAGATAGGTACTGAACAGTTTTGATGATAGCCGCGCGGGATTAGCCGAGCGGTCTCGGGCACTGCAGTCATGGACTGTGCGGCTGATCCCGGCGGAGGTTCGAGTCCTCCCGCGGGCATGGGTGTGTGTGTGTTTGTCCTTAGGATGATTTAGGTTAAGTAGTGTGTAAGCTTAGGGACTGATGACCTTAGCAGTAAAGTCCCATAAGATTTCACACACATTTGAACAGTGTTGGTGATAAACAACAACCTTCTCTTACACCTCTTTCCAGTTCAATTTCTCCACTCATCACACCTCCTATTCTTGCTCTTGCTCTCTGCTTCAAATATATATTTCTAATTAGCTGCCTATCCCTCCAGTCAACTCCATGTTTCCTTAGAATTTCCATCAGTTTGCCCCATCTGACACAATCAAAAGCCTTCTCAAGATCAATGAACAAGGCATACACCTTCCTTTTCTTCTCCATGTACCCCTCCCCTATCACTCTCAGTAGCCCAATGGCATCTCTAGTTCCTACTCCTCGCCTGAAACCAAGTTATTCATCTCCTATTACGCAATTCAACTTTCCATATAGCCTTCGGTTGAGAGTCCTCAGCAAGACTTTGGCTGCATGCGTCATCAGGCTCACTCTTCTACTTTCCTCACACTTTTTGCTGTTCTTCTTCTTTTCTATAGGTATTGAGATCCTTTGGCTATTTTCCTGTCATTTATATTTGATTACACAATTCATCATAGATGATGAACATGGGTTCATCACTTCGAACCGGAAACATAACAGCAAACCACGGAGTGGCGCCACACCACTTCTCCTCTGAAGAGAAAGTTGAAAGCCGCACCCTCAGCCGTTAAAGTGATGGTGACGGCCTTCTGAGATTCTGCAGTGGTTGTTTTTATTACATCCTCCCTCATGGCGCCGTGATCTACTCTGAAGTGTTTTGTGCTGCCCTCAGGAAACTGAACAAACAACTTCAGCGTGTTCGTCCTAACAAAAATGCAGACAAACTTGTCCTACTCCATGACAACTCAAGGCCTCACATAAGTTTACACATCCGAGGGGAGCTCACAAAACTTCGTTGGACTGTTCTTTCTAATCCACCCTGCACTCCGGATCTCGCACCTTCCGGCTTTCATCTGTTTGGTCCAATGGCTCAATGAAGGGACGCACTCCGCAAGAAGCATTACGTGGATGATGGCGGTGATATTGATGCAACAAGATGTTGACTCCGACGTCGACCAGTAGAGTGGTACCATGCGGGCGTACAGACCCTCCCACTAAGGTAGTCCTACTGAACGGAGATCATGTTGAAAAACAGGGTTTTATAGCCAAAGCACTGGGGAATAATATGGTGCATCGGAGTCCTGACTAAAACCAACTTGCTTTCAGAAAAAAAAATATACTGCATTACTTATTGAACGCCCTGGAAGAATGAAGGTAGTTCGAAATTTCGATCTGATTCTGAGATATAAAAAGCTTGGAGGAACAAGTTGTACTCCAGTTAGAATAATCAAAGTATGGCGCGAGACTAAACGAGTAAGAGACCAGAACTAAGTAAAGGTATGCCATTGAAAACATCTAGCTAGGTGTATCAAATAAGGTCCGGTTTCAAACAAG
The DNA here is from genome assembly GCF_021461395.2 of Schistocerca americana. Lineage (NCBI taxonomy): Eukaryota > Metazoa > Arthropoda > Insecta > Orthoptera > Acrididae > Schistocerca > Schistocerca americana. The sequence continues at coordinate 287,289,471 of NC_060121.1, read as the reverse complement.
GTCTAATGCTCGTAATTCTGAATCTGTGAGCGACACAACAATGGTTCAATTGGCTCTAAGCCAACATGTGAGGTCATCAGTCCCCTAGACTTACAACTACTTAAACCTAACTAACCTAAGGACATCACACACATCCATGCCCGAGGCAGGATTCGGACCTGCGACCGTAGCAGCAGCGCGGTTCCGGACTGAAGCGCCTAGGACGGCCAACTGTGAGCGAGACCTGAAATATGGCAACATTTATTGGCTCCTCTGCTAATAAACACTTGACGACACGAGAAACGCATTTTAGCTGTGATTCATTTTCCTCCATTTTGTGTTGTTGCTTTTGAGTGCTATGCCTGACATCGTCGGACAGCGTGACTCTTTCAGATATCTGGAGCAATTTGTAAGTAATCTGCTGTATGTTTTATATGCATGATAAGCCCGTTTACTCGTCTTCGAAACTGTGTAATTAAATTTGCTAGTTTATTAGTGATATGGAAGTAGTCCATAACTGGACGAGGAGAAGCAGTACGTTTGAAAAGAAGTTTCGGGTGGTAGTTGTTCAATATATTTCTTGCAACCACTGGAGTGACTAGTTTACTTTGTTGAGAAACAAATCAAACTGTGCTCTGCTGTAATTAATTGTGCTTTAAATAGTTAAAAGATCTTTTAAAAGTGTAGCAAAATCTTCTAAAAATTGTAGAGTCTGCTTGTAGCTGCTACTCGTCATTTATTTTGGTTCGAGATACAACCGGTACGTTACTCTACAACAACATAGATACGAATTAGAGGCCAATAAGGGCAAAATGCAATATGTTTTTGTTATTGTCAAGCTTCTGACTGGTTTGATTCGACCCGCCACGAATTCCTCTTCTGTACCAACTTCATAATTTCGGAATAGCACTTCCAATCTGCGTCCTCAATTATTTATGGATGTATTTCAGTCTCTGTTTTTACCCTCTACAGCTCCCTCTAGCACGTTGGAAGCTAATTCCAGGAGTCTTAACAGATGTTTTATCATTCTGTCCCTTCTTCTTGTCAGTGTTTTTCATATATTCCTTTCCTAGTCGATCCTCCGGAGATCCTCCTCGCTATTACATTACTAGTTCACATAATTTTCAAACTTATTCTGTAGCACCACAACTCAAATACTTAGATCGTCTTGTTTTTCAGTTTCTGTACAGTCCACGTTTCACTACCATATAATGCTGTCTTTCACACGTACGTTCTCAGAAATTTCTTCCTCAAATTAAGGCTTATATTTGACACTAGTAGACTTTTCTTCGCCATGAATGCTTTTTTGCCACTGATAGTTTCCTTTTTATGTCCTCCTTGCCCTTCCAGCTTGGTTTATTTTGTTGCCTATGAAGCAGAATTCCTTAACTTCATCTACTTCGTGATCACTGATTCTGATGTTAAGTTTCTCACTGGCCTCATTTCTGCTGCTTCTCATTACTTTCGTCTTTCTTCGAGTTACTCTCAGGCCATATTCTATACTCATTACACTGTTCATTCCATTCAGAAAATCCTGTGATGCTGCTTGACTTTCACCGAACCTAGCATTGTCACCAGAGGATCTTAGCGTTGATATACCTTCACCTTCAGTTTTAATCACACTCTTGAAGCTTTATTTTATTTCCGTCATTGCTTCTTTGACGTACAGATTGAACGGTAGGGGCGAAAGGTTACAACTCTTTCCTACATTCTTTTTAATCCGAGCACTTCGTTGTTGGTCCCTCACTCTTGTTGTTCTCTCTTGGTTCCTGTACATATTGCATATTATCCGTCTTTTCCTATAGCGTACCCCTACTTTTCTCAGAATTTCCAACATCTTGCACCATTTTCCGTTGCCGAATGTTATTTCCAGGTCGACAAATCCAAAGTCCCATAAGGCACATATCCTGGCAATAGAACGGACGTTGCAAATACATCAGCAATCATAGATAATTACGGATCATCATTGAGGGACGTACTAATTAGAACCTGAAAAATAGCCGAACTAGCGCTACTAGTTTTTTCACTGTGTTAAAGGTGTTAGTAATGTTACCACCAACAAGCAACAGCCACCGTTGCTGTATAATTTAGGGTGTTGCTGTATAATTTACCTTCAGCTGTCAATTTCGTTTGTAAAGCAACTTCCAACCAACATAAAATAAGGTACCACTGTGTTGTACAACCCTCATGCCCTCTATTGGTATCTATTAGCACTCGCACGGCAGCACGGCCGACTGCAGTGTCAGTTTCCGCTATGACTTGCTAGCAGCTGCGCCTGCACGCGATGTTATCATTTCAACGTCGCAGCCAAGACAGCTGTTTTTTCCAAGAACTATCAATAATTCTACACCGGTAAGTTGCTGCTGTACTACATTCACTGCATTGTGATACCACAGTTCCGTAGTCTTCCGCTTATCCACGTTCATGTTAGTATGTCCCTCAATGACAACCCGTAATTATCTGAGATTATTGATGGATCCTTCAGCATCCACTGCATTTGATGTTGCCAGGATACCTGCCTTATAAAACGTTCGTAGATCGTATTGGTTTAAAGGCTTAATGTAATCCAGCCAAGAGTGTACTTTTCTATCTCCTTCATAATACGCACTATTACTAGTTTTTGCAGTTAACGGCCTCTGATTCATTTGTATGTTGATGTAGTTTAACCTGATGATTATTGCGAAAAAACTGTACGTTGAAACCACAATAAATGAGGATTTGCAGCTACAAGTGGACTGTACAGTTTTTTTAAAGGTTTATTACAAACTTTTTTAAAAGACCTTTTAACTATGTAAAGATTAAGCCCCTTTCGTTGGCATAGAAAACTTTTAATTTAGGGTTTTGTGTGATACGGTATCTGTAAACAATCTTCTGACGGGGGAGCGTTAGTAGGAAGAGTAAAGTTGTGGAATAAAAAAGCTTAAATTACTAAACACTTCATTCATGGAAAACGAAGAATTTTGGGGAACACTAGAAAATGAGACATCAAAAACGCCAAAGCACCGCATAAAACTACTCGTAGGAGACTTCAGTGCACAAATCGGCAGAGAAGAGAAATACATGGTGGTAGTATGAAATTTTCCTGTACACAAACGCACCTATAAGAATCGAAAAAGGTTCATCAACTTCTGCAGACAATTCGACTAATGCCAACCTTTTTCAGAAAATTAACAAGAGCAAACAAGACTTGGGCTCCTGCTGATATACGTCTAGGCTCGTATCAACTGAATATTGTGGCAGTAACCAAACAAAACCATGGAGAAATCTTGAACGTGTGGGTCAGAAGAGGACTAGTCACAGATTCGGACCGCGTTTTAACAGAAATCGAAGCCAAATTTCAATCTAAAAACCCAAAATCCAAAATTAAAAAAGTCCATAAAATAGACACAAAATTTCTATCAGACAACAGGAAAAAATTCATTAAAAAGTTTCATACGAATAAAATGGAAACTGGGATGAAATCAGAGAAGCAGTAATAGAAACGGTGAAATAATTAGATCAACCACAAAGAAGAAGGAAACATAGATGGTGGAATAAGATGATATGTGACGGATCGATAGAGAATAGACTAAAAGCTTGGAAAAAAATGAAAGTCCGGCGAAGAGGAAAGAGACTGGAACACATTCACTGAGGTAAGAAAACAGACATAAAAAATTATTCGAACAAAGAAACGGAAATACGACAAAAATTATTAGAGAAAATAGATATTAATTTCAGATGGAACAACACTGGGAACTTGTACAAAATTTTCAAAGAAGAAGCAACAGGGCACAAGCAGATGAGCCAGCACTAAAAAGATTGAACCGGTGAACCGATTACCAACAACAAAGACAACTGTGAGTTACTAGCGAAATAATTCAAAAATCTTCTAAACTACGAGGAACCAAAGCAGACAGCCTCAAAAGAAAAATCCACCTTCAGAACCACCGTCACTGCATCAAACTGAACAATGTTGTTCATGAGGTTGTTAAAGATAGCTGAGAGAAGAGGAAGAATAACGGGCGACTCGAAACAAGCTCTTATTCACCCGCTACGTAAGGAGGGAGGCAGGGCAGATACCAACAGTTACCAATGCATCTTTCTGCTTCCAGTCACCTGCAAAATTATATGAAAAGTTGTACTGAATAAGACAGAAGATTGAGCAAAACACACAACTGGCAAGTACCAAATGGAATTCAGAAAAAAATAGATCGTGCTAACAGCAAGTTTTTAAGTTGGAAACTATCCTTAGGGTCAGAATACTGCGTAACCTGAACACAGTACTTACATTCATTGATTTAAAAAACTCTACGACTCTGTAGACAGACACGCAGTACTCCTAATAATGGAAGAAGCAGGTATCGACAAAACCATCAGACAGTCAATCCAACAGACACAACTTCAAAACTTAAATTTCTAGGAGAATTTTCTGAACCCTTCAGAAATAAAACAGGTGCTCGGGAGCGCGATGGGCTCTCACCGATTCTGTTCAATATGGTCTTGCACAACGTCATGAGAGAGTGGGATAAAGAACTACAAGGGAAAATTATCGAAGTAATCCATCTAGGACAGGGAAAAGGAAGCCATGTGGTGAAATGCTGCTGACGATATTGTAGTAATTTCTAAGGACAAAATAGATGCAAAAATAATGGCAGTAACAATTCACGAAACTACAAGTAAAACCAGATTTCAAATATCATACGAGAATGGAATACATTGAACGTAAATACGACGGAGAAAAATTTATAAAAACACTACACGAAAACATCAAAAGAAGTGATAAGTTCAAGGATTTGGGAGAATGATTACAATCAACCTGTGTTAGAAAACACAACAAGTAACGAAAAATCGAAGAAAAGGGAATTAGCACACGAACTCACCAAAAACCGACATAGTAAAGGATTCGTGTCATTCCAGACAAAAATTAAACACTAAGCAACACTAATTAAACCGGAAGGACAGCACAGAATAAAAGAGCTGAACAAGAAGAGCTGGAAAAGAAAGGAAAATACACAGAAAAATTTTAGGACCACAAAAGAACAAAGGTAACAACTGGACGTAGACGAAAAATGAAGATCTGTACAGAAACAAGAAAACAATTACAGACATAATAAGAAGAAGGAGATTAAAGTTATATTTACAGAATGAATGACAATTGGCTAATGAAGAACATATTTAATTTCATTTCCAAATTAAAAAATCCTGTGGGATGGCTGGAAGAGAGAAGAAGGGGCTTGAGAAAGCTTAACGTCATAGAAGACTTCATACAGGGCAGCGGACATTTCAGGCTACTGATCAATACAGCAAAAGTTCCTGTCCAACAACAGATTTCACAACCGAGGAGCGTGATGTCAAATAAACAGAGTCAGACCATCAGCCGACGCAAGAAGAATATCTGGCAAGGTAAGACGAGATAGATTGTACCTGTGTCTTCGGTTCTAAGCGATCTATAATTGGCCAAAATCGGTAATAAAAAATAGCGAAAAAGCGATGACAGAGATTTTAAGGACAGCGTTAGATACAGCTGCAGGCTAGAATGATAGTGGCAAACTCTGCTAAGGTATTCGGAATCCGTCGACGTACTTTACACAATCTCTTTCAAAAATAGCAGCGCTGAACCGAACATGGATCGATTCATCATATTATGTTTGGAGCAAGAAAAGGAACTTTGTTATAGAACACTTAGACAGAGTGCCATAACCTTGACCAGCAAACTTTTAAAAATATCAGCACTTAGATTTTGTGTAATAAATAATATTAAAACACGAATAAGTTAGCTGGCAGAATATGATTACGACCGTTTCTGCAGCGTCATTCTGACTTTGCAAAAGGAGGAGTCCAAGCAACAAGAAATGAATTCAGACAGAGCTTCCAAGTTAAACAAACTTATCGTTCCAGACTACTTTGAAAATTGAAGAAGGTCAGTGATTGATAGAAACTTGATGGGAAAATTCTTAATTGTGTACTCTCTGGATGACATAGGTTGCCAAATGACTCATCACAGGCAAAAGGAAGGAGCAAAGACAGTTCATTTTATTGTTCCTGAACACGATGAGAATGTACCAATAGTTGGAGCAGGAAATGCTGTAAGTCCAAGTATGCCATCCATAATTCTGTTCAAATGAAATAGGGGTATGGCTGAATGGATTAACAACTTACCTGCGAGTACTTGTTTTGGGATGATAGGAAAGAGTTCGATGACAGCCAGTATGTTTGTTAACGGGGCGTAGCAGTTTCCTTGACTGAAGACTCCTGACAAATCGTCATTTTTGTCCGAACACAACTGCATCTGGACATTAATATCGTTGATACTGCTCAAAAAAGCAATGTAGTTCCCTTCTGATTAGCAAGAAATGTGCACATAACATTCAACAGCTTTGTGTTTTTAAGTAATTTGAAGAGCTTTATGATGTTGTTGCCCTAAATTAATGACCAATACGAGGGTACACAATTTGATTTTTTGCGTTTCGTGAACGAGGGTCTTTAACTGGATAATTTAATTAAATAAATGTGTGTGATCCTGCAATATCTGAAACATGTACAGTATCACTTATCAAATCAATGATCAAGGAATGCATCTGACTATAAAATCAAACAACTTAGTTTATTACAACCTTTATCTGTTTGCGTGCCAGCAATGGTATGACAAGAATACATCTTTAGTTGTTGCTACAGTCAAGAAACCAACAACTTGGCAGACTTCGATAAGAGATCTTGAATGGTAATTCAAAGTTAACGCCAATCTGAACGCAGTATTCACTTATGTTGTCAATGTACCATGATCTCCTTGGACATCACATAGAAAAAGAAAAAACTGCGGAAGGATTTGTGTGTGCATTTATTGTTGGCGTTGAAAGCACGTTGAAATTCTAACTATGAAGAAGGCTTCGGAAATGAAATTGGAATTACTGGACACCGTTACATAAAACTACGCCTTTTCCTGCAGTTCGCTACACAGTTGCGGCTGTGCGTAACCGTATTTAGAGTCTGCAAGTGGCAGCTGCAGTGGCTGTCAAATCAGTCATTGCTCGGTACCAATAGCTCGTCTCCGCCAAAGTCTAAGTTTACCGTCAGCCGGATGAGAGCCTATGATCCTGGACATGCCGAGAGAAGATCTACCGTAGAGAAAATGGTTCAAATGGCTTTGAGCATTATGGAACTTAACATCTGTTGTCATCAGTGCCCTAGAACTTAGAGCTACTTAAACCTAACTAACCTAAGGACATCACACACATCCATGCCCGAGGCAGGATTCTAACCTGCGACCATAGCAGTCACGCGGTTCCGGATGGACCGTCGAGACCACCTGGAAGAGAAGTGTGGGAGTGAAATGACTGTCTGCAGAGCACATCCAACAATGAGAACTTCGAGCTCTGTGTTTTTCGGTATTGTGTGATTTGAAGGGCGAAATATTAATTCTTGTTAAGTCTCGACCAATAAGATGTTGACTTCTTATTGGTTTGCCTTCCTTACTCGCATTTCACATGATTAACCTGTTCAGATCTCGTATACATATGGCGTATGTTTTTTCCGACATGTCCGAAAGAACAGACACCACATATATAAATAACGCAAGGACAGCTAATGATTATTTCAGTGCGGTTGCACACAACACCCGAATTCTTACGGCGATCCGCGAAATTTCACGACTAATGAAGACAATAGGCAAGAGTAGTTGTGAAAATTTTGATGTGACAGGAACTGTGCTAGGGTAGTTACTGCAGCCGCGATGATCACTGTGTCCGTATGGTGCAGTGGTCAGTGCATCTGCCTACTATACAGGAGACCAGGTTCGAATCGATATCCGACACAACTTTTCAACTTTCCACATTGATTTAAATCGGTGCCCAATGGCACCAATGGCAGATAATGTCATCGTTTCTTTCGTGCCTTGGTAAAATGTAATTAGTCTTCGGTCTCCAAAAACTTGCATGCTTTACTCCCTATCTCTGCTTTCCCTCGTATGCTGGCCAGCACGATTAAATCTCTGTAAGCACAGTCGAGCTCTTTTCTCCAAGTCTTCAGATGCTGATGTGAACCAATAGCAGCTGTCTTTACGTTTTTTAAACATTCATTTAGTTTGGTGTCACTAAATCGGGAGTCGACAACTCACGCACTCCAAAGAAGTCCCAACTCTCCGTTCCCTTTCCACTTTCTAAGATGCCATCTCAACAGCCACTGTTTTTCTGTGAAGCTGGACCTTCTGCTGAGTTCTCCTACAAAAGCTGTTCTTCTGGGTCTCTGGGCAGTAGGCGGCACGCATCCTGTGGACGCGACCTGTTCAATACAAACTCTGTCGTCCCTCACATTGCTGAGGCGTACTCTACATTGTCTTACTGCAGACGCACTTGTCAGAGTTGTGAGGTCTCTCTCTCTCTCTCTCTCTCTATCCCTCCCCCCTTTCTGTGTCCACCCCGATAGCTGAGTGGTCAGCGTGACGGATTGCCGTCCTACGTGCCCGGGTTCGATTCCCGGCTGAGTCGGGGATTTTCTCCGCTCAGGGACTGGCTGTTGTGTTGTCTTCATCATCATTTCATCCCCATCCGGCGCGCAGGTCGCCCAATGTCGCGTCTAATGTAATAAGACCTGCACCAAGGCTGCCGGACCTGCCCCGCAAGGGGCCTCCCGGCTAATGACGCCAAATGCTCATTTCCATTTCCCCTTCTATCCCCTCCCACTAAACAAAACACTCACCCTGCCATTTAGAGAGCTACCTCACGTTTTTCCTCACATGAGGAGTCGATCGTGCTGCTCTGCGAATGGTGTGGGGCCGACACCCTGGAGATTTTGCGACTTATACAGTACTTCTCGCTCTCACTTGCATTCCACTTGCTTTACCAGCGGTCTTTCATGTAGGTATGCTGTGGTATGCTGTAGGTATGCTGTGTCAAAATCTAGTTGAATATGTGTTGGCTATCACTAGTGATAATCCATGGTGCATTAACCGATGGGCACTATGGACGACTCTGGTGGAGAGGAGTTTCTGGCAAATTTTATTCTTCCATTGCTCCAGAGTCCATTTTTTACGACTTCGGCACCACGATTTCCAGTTGCGGCCATTTGCATCATTGGTGAGGAGTTTCGGAATTCCATCTCGCCCTGAAATTCCCTGCTTTTAAAGCTGCCTTCGTTTATTTTGCTATTAACAGGGTTAGCGAGCGGGACGCTCCGTTCTGTGCTGACTTTTGGAGCTGTCACCTTCTTATTTTTCTTCACAATCCTCTTCAGTGATTGTACGTCACTGACACTCAACGCACTTTCAGTCCTCGTTGTGACATAGAGGACTTTCCGCTTTCTCCACCAACAATAATTTTCCCACGTTAGAAGTGACTTTTCTCCGACAACTTTTCAGAACAATGTTCTGACAACGATTGATACTTGCGACGTTCAAAAAATGGCTCTAAGCACTATGGGACTTAACATCTGAGGTCGTCAGTCCCCTAGATTTAGAACTACTTAAACCTAACTAACCTAAGGACATCACACACATTCATGCCTGAGGCAGGATTCGAATCTGCGACAGTAGCAGCAGCGCGGTTCCAGCCCGAAGCGCCTAGAACCGCTCGGACACAGAGCCGGCACTTGCGACGTGTTGAGTACGTTGCATAGATGCCGTTCGTGGTCAAATACAACATCAGGATTGGCTAGCATCTGCATTTGCGTTCACGCATGCATTCCTCACGGTGTCCCCATATTTTTGTCCCACCCATCTACTCGAAAGTGAAATTCGAGTTTTTCGATAAGGCTAGATGTTAATGAAACTCCTAGGACTGTATGGAGAGTGTGTCAAATCTCCAAATCTCTGCATTGATAATTCAAGTACTGTCATATTCAGAAGAGTTTGTTATACACTCCACCTACGATAAATGAAATTCAACCTTGACAGAATTTAACAATACTGACATATGTTTATACTGCTATCAACTCCGACAAATTTCAGATGAATCAGTACTTCTATACATAAAAACAATTATAGCTGGTGAGAATTAGAAGGTGTTGAAATTGACGACCAGGCTATTACAGACGGACTGAATGAAGGTGGGTAAGGAAATCAGCTGTGCTGTTTTCTAGGGAACCATTCCAGCATTCGCTTGAACGATCTGGGAAAACCTGAATCTGAATTGTCGTTTAAGGATTATAACAATGGTTCTCCCTGATGTGTGGGCAATATCTTTACCCCTACGCCAACTCGTACGGTAGCGTTACGTCTAGGCCGCACATACTGCAACGATTGCGTAGTTTCATATAGTTTCTGGGAGTTACAGACTTTTGATAACCTGTGCACCGCGGCAGGAAGGACTCATTAGTGCTCTTTCGGGTGATGGAAACAGTCTGCTATTGTGTCGACTAAATCTCTCGTTTCGAATGGCAATTTAGTACAACAAGGGTGCTGGTGTACTTTCAACCTCCGAGGACGACCGATATTTTAACGGATTTGTGACATGCAATTTACACTAGTTTCCATAGTCTGAAAGGATATGTGGAATTAAGGCAACTGACGCTTATTTTACTGCATTTAGCAACGTAATGCTTTCCGAGACTACGGCTACACGGAGTTGCTCTAATTAACGTTAATTACAAAACAATTTGAAACATTTATCATTACACACTCGCTCTGGGCATACGGGTTAACATACGGGTGGCGACGTAAACCCTTCTCTGCTCACTATGCGCATCAGTACCTCAAGGCGTCGAGCAGGTGATTAGTCAAAATAAAGTTTCGACGAGGGTCCTAGCAAATGCAAGCATCCTCTCTGACCAAACAATGGAGACTCCAGAAGGGGAAGAGAAAACAAAATGGAACTTCAGGAGCTGGCAGAGTAATTGATATTGTTACACAGGATACATAATCGAGTCATATTGAAACGTAACTGTTGTAACGCTTCATTTGCTGTTTCTCTCGTAAAATAAATTTGGTATCGTTCACTAAGATATCAATAATTTTTATCGCAGTTTTTATTGTCGTACTTCGTCTGATGGCTAGGAAGGTTGGAGTCTTCCGTGTTTTAATTATGTCATACACCTTTTTTCATGAATGTGTGAATAAAATAAATATACATATGCATATTTCGATAAAATGGTTATCCAAGGATAGTAGCAATAGTGTAGGATAGTACCAACTTTGTGGTACACGGGGTAACTTCGATTAATTGCATGCGTATGCACGTGAAGTGCGATTTTCGATGATGATATGTTCAAATTCATACCTCTCCTCCAAATGAAGACTCGTGTGTGACAATAGACAGTCGTATTGAGGTCATACTGGCAGATTGTTACCTGGACTTCCACCCACTGTTGAATAAGGTACTGATGTTGTGTGACTTTCGTGTTTTTCTTGCTCTGAGAGAATGAAAATAAATACAAATCTAGAACAAATTCCTTTTCTCATTGTATTCCATTCCATCTAGTATAAATAAAAAATATTTTAACCTGTTATTGCCAATAAAATTCACATTTATTTATGCTGTTTAAATAAACAAGGATAGAATGCTATTAAAGACATGCTATGGCCAGTTCCAAAACGAAAGTAATCGCTTGAACGATTTGGGAAAACCTGAATCTGAATTATCGTTTAAGGATTATAACTATCGTTCTCCCGGGTGTGGGGACAGTATCTTTACCCCTACGACAACTCGTACGGTGGCGTTACGTCCAGGCCACACATACTGCAACGACTGTGTAGCTACATATAGTTTCTGGGAGTTACAAACTGTTGATAACGCTCTCATAGCGTATGTTTTATGCAATAGTCAGTCGATCTTTCTCTTGCGGTATCAGTTGCTATGTTTTGCTATATTAGTCAATTTCTAAATGTTTACTAAGGCTTCACAATGACCAAGGTTGTAAATAAATTATCGGGCTCATTAACTGAACTGCTGAAAGACGAGTTGATAACTATGGGACACAACGCGCTTAAGTATTAAGAGCAAACCTGTCAATGTGTAAAGATTCGGTGGTCTATGAACAGATAAACGAAAATTAAGGTACAAGGGTTACCCTATAAACTTTGTAAAGAACAGTGCAGTATGAGCACACTTATCAGTATGACTTTGCAGCCCCATGGCCTGGATGCATGCATAATTCGGTTCGGAAGGGTGCGAAAACGCCGTTGTATTCTCCCGTGAGGCGCGTGGTCCACAACTCCTGCAACTGGCCCCTGATAATCCGGAAGCTGACACTGGGGCAGAGTGGCGTCCAAGCTGGCGCCAAACATGTTCCGTTGAAGCCAAATATGGGGATCTTGCTAGCCTCAGCTTCGCGGAGGCAGTTCACAATGACACGTCTCATGTGTAGACAAGCATTGTCCTGTTGAAAAAAGTCACCACGGAAGGTAACACGTGAGAATGCGCGATGTACTTGGCGTACTGAAGTGTCATCACTGTTTCCTCATCCACTACGAGCCGTGGGCAGAAATCATACCCGATTGCTCCCCACACTATAACACCAGGCGGAACACCGCAGCGCCTCTCCAAAACGATGGAAGAATGACACCTTTCTCCAGATCGGCGCCACACTCGTCTTAGATGGTCATCCGGAGGTAGAGCAGAACTCTGATTCATCTCTGAAGACAATGCGTCGCCAAACGTCTTGTTTCCCTGTCACGGTAGTATGCAAACTTACCGGTTTGTGGCGCGGTGTTAACGGCAAACTGAGCATACGACGGTAATTTCCTAGTCCGTCTACGGCTGCTGGTTGTCTCTGACCAATGGTGCGGGATGATACAGAATGTAGCAGGGAGGCCGTTATTTTTCCTCTGATGGCACGCGTAGACGTGAAGGGGTTACGCTGTGCTTGGTGCCCAGTAGGGTTTGTGGTGCCAAGACGTGGCCGACGACGACGACAAGTGTGATAGCCCTCACGTTTCCATGTAGACCAATATCGGACCGCTGCCACATCTCAGTGCCCTACGCATATGAATACTGCAAGATTCGCCCAGCCGACGGAATGGAGACCCACAGTGTGGCCCCTCGGAAACTGTGTTTGACGCTGATAATGCTGTCTCATACGAGTATGCGACCTCATTGTGTTCTTCACAGTGATCACTCAACATCTGAAGCAGTCCATGCCCTTGAGAACCTTACCAGACCTTGTGACCGCACTAAACGCAAACATCACTAGTAAACTCTGATGGCCGTTCCACCTGTTACAGAGAATTACACCTCTACTCATTTAATATCCGCCGATAGTGTGTAGGTGTATGAAGCTACGCTGTTGCTCTGCACGTCGCCAAATTTAAATTTGTTAACCCTCGAGTAGACCCAATGGTGAAAATAATGGTCCAAATGGTTCGAATGGCTCGGAGCACTATGGGACATAACATCTGAGGTCATCAGTCCCCTAGAACTTAGAACTACTTAAACCTAACTAACCTAAGATCATCACACACGTCCATGCCCGAGGTAGGATTCGAACCTGCGACCGTAGCGCTCGGTCACACGGTTCCAGACTGAAGGGCCTAGAACCGCTTTCCCACAATGGCCGGCTGCACATAATGTCCCACGGTTAGTTTTTTGCTAATGGCAACACTGCCTTTTGTCAGAGGTTACTGGCCCGCTACCTACTCCCACACACATACATTACTAGACTGGCAATACTGTATACAGTATCACAGTGTCAAGCAGTTTAGAATAGCAAAGGACATGTAAACAGCTGCTTGTTTCCTGATAAAACATTTGTAAGAAATGGTAATCCATTGATACAACTACATTACCTTTAGAGTTTTGACATCATGGTCAGTACATGCGTCGTGTTTAGCTGTCATTTTTCATACGGCAGACGGAAGATGCAAGGAAAGGAACGTGTTCCAATACAAGCATAGCTAAAAACATCTTACGTTGTTTTGATTTTGTACTGCACGTAAGCGTAAATAATTACATTCGGTTTGTCTTATCCGAAATACCGGCACCAGACATCAGGCTTCGGTAAAAGCTACGCCTTTACCAGTCTAGTAATGTAGTCTTTGCCTATTCCTTTATTGATGTTCGGCTACCAATTGTTGTAATTAGTATCACTGTGTCACTTTCTGTGCGCCTGAGGTTCCGAGACTGTTGGCAGGACGCTGCTGGTGTATAAAGTACCTCGCGCGCCGGGTTCTGTAAGTAAATACATAACTAATATGTACTTGCAAAAGTGCATAGTTCGTTATACCATGTCAGTAGTTTGAAAAAAAAAATTGTTTCTTACTTATTCAGGGAAATGAAAGAAATAACAAAAATTCTGCAGGAGTAGTTGGATGGGTCAAGTCATGAACTGGGCGGCAGTGGCAATAGTGAGTCAGACGAGGAGGTGTAAGATATTCAAGAAAGTGAAGATGGCAGTGATTCTGATCAAGACGCTCTGCCTGTTGCTGACGGTGGCAGTAGCGATGGAAATAAGGCATTTTTTTACTGGCATAGATAACGTTACAAAGTATCTACTTCATCCAGAGTATGTCTAGAAACAAAAAATATACTGAAAGTGTTTCCTGATCCTAGAAGCAGTGCAGATAACCTCGGCAACGAAATTTCTGCTTTTCATAAAACAACACACAACAGTATCACAAATAATATTGTCACTCATAGAAATCGGTATATACAGAAAAAAGTGGGCCAGCGCAGTACCATTGCGACAGAGATGCGAAGATATAAAGGAGACATCGCGAACTGAAATACTTGCTTTACTGTGATGTTTATACCTGATTGGAATAAAGAAAAGACATCACATTAACGCAGTCCACCTATGGAACTCGGACGGAATAGGAATGGAAGTTCTCTAAGAGCTTGTGTAAATTACGAGAGATTAGTATTTTTGCTTCGATGTACGTGTCTTGATGACAAGGACACACGAGCTGACAAGACTTGCTGCATTCGTCCTTTCCTGCAGCCGTTTGTTCTCAATCGCAGAAATTTATACAACCCGTGGGCCTATGTGACTACTGACGAGAATCTACAGGCTTTACGAGTGCGCCACAACTTTCATACTGTGTATTCCCAGTATGGAATCAGAAACATTATTTGACCCCTAAGTACACTGTGGAAAACAAGCCAAGCGACCTAGTAATGCGCGTGACTTCTCACACTGAAGGTAGCAACAGCAACATCACATTTGACAACTGGTATACCAGTTAACCTTTGGCGACATCTTGTAAGGAAGCATCTCACGTGTTTCGGCAAGCTAAAGGAGGACAAAAGAGAAATATTTGCTGGATTTCAACATGCGTACCAAAGAAAAACTAATCCGTGATATTGCTTTCCACGACCCATGAACTGCTAAAACACAAACAAACCTAAAATAATAATTGACTACAGTATGACAAAAGGCAGTCTTGACACCAAAGATCAGTTACTTAATGCGTACAATGTCTCGCGCATTACTGAAGCGATGGCCAATGTGCGTCTTTTACTCTTTCACGAATGGAGCAGGAATCGTTGCACAGAATCTGTATACCTCAAATCCCAAAAAGCAGCATTATACAAGAAGAATTTTTTGAAGAATTTAGCAGTGGCCTTGATGAAGCCCCTTCTAATCGAAGGATCCAAAACAATGTATCTTCCTGGCGACATTACGGCCGTCTTGCTTAAATATCGGGAAAAGGATCAGGAAGCAAGAATCATGGAAAGTAATTTGCGACTGAGCAAAAGATATATCAAGCACCATTATATGTAATATACGCAAAATGTTTATTTGCAAGAACCATATGACAAATGCTTACACTTGCAACGTCTGTGACGACTAAGTCCTTTGTTCATACGTAGCTTATGTTCATGAAGCCTTAAATATAGGAAACATGTACAAAACCGAAAAATAATATAAATAAACCTCAAATGAAACACTTTATATTATAAAATATTTAAACTTTACCTTAACAAATTCAAATAATCAGTGAGGTTCACATATAAATAGATGTATGTATAGAGAGTGAATTAAAATGCTCAGTAACAGCATTCACAAAATAAACATAATTTTTCTGGAACTGAAGCCCTTGTTATGTAAATTATATACTAGTGTATAAATTATTGTGCGCCTACTCAATGGGTTAACTTTGTGAAACCATCTCCAAAACGTAATGGGATCACGTAAGCATTAACCATGGTACACATAACTATGTTACACATAACTACTAGTATAATCTGAGATCTCTATATTGGAAGTTGGTACAGAACATAGCATACAACATATGAAACAAGATGTTAGAAGTTTCAACTTTATTTATTAAGAAGCTCCTAAAATGATTCATCTGAAAATAAAAGAAGAAGATCTCCATGTACCAAAACAACGACGTAAGACGCTGGATTGTAGGCGTAAGTTTGTATACATAGTAACGCTGCATCGAAAATACCACCTTCCTAACTGTTGTAACTTTGGAATTGCGTCTGTAAAAAGACCGTTATAATGGCGCGATGCTCCGCTGTCGCAGGCAGGAGCAGCAGCAGCGCCACGACCACCGCTAACGGCGGCGCCAGCCAACACTCCGGTAATCGGAGGAACAATAAAGGGGCAATTTAGACCTGTCGCCTCATTCCAAAGAGAATAGCTAATTAAGTCTTCAATTAGCGAGAGCTTTTGTTGCCGCGGGCTAGGAGGAGGGAGCACGGACTCCGGCGCTGCTGCGCCAGCGCCTCTAGCGGCCGAGATTAGCGAAACAAACGTCGCTTTTGTCCCGACATAAACACTGCGATCAAGTTCACTGCGGAACAATGCCGGCGCCCAGATGCCAGCACCGCGATACAAAAAGGAGAAACTCCTTCTTTTGTTCGCCGCACCCGGGCAACGAGCTCAATGCAATTTGCGGAAGGAAGGAGACCTTTTTCCTTCTACCCTTTTGGCAGACTCTCGCGCGCGCGAATTTATCGCAGTCGGGTGAAAATGCACGGACAATGGAAACGAATTCCCTGAAAACAATATTTTCTAAGTGGTCTTAAAATCGCTGTTCTCTGCGGAAACGGCTGTGTGGAGCAGCGGATATTGCACAAAGGAAAATTTCGGATGTGTCCCTACGTTTTTCTTGCGAAATGTGCGCCCAAGTATTTCCAGGGTGGGATTTGGAAGCGCAGCGACTGGTCTTTGTTAACAAAAATATATTCCTCTTATACAATTAACTCAGTTTTTGTCGAAAGCAAACATAAAAGGAAAATTACTTACTTTAATCTGTGGTTGTATTCACTAGCTTTCTTTCTGTATTAAAACTGCACTCTCATATGGAAAAGTTAACATATTTCTGCAGTCACCATAATATCCTAATGGTGTAATCGCTGGGCTCGGTATCGTGCATTGCCTTTCAGCACCTGATGGTTTTTGTAACTACCAACGTCCTCTTCAGGTCTTGAATTATTTATTTCATGTGTCTTAAATTGCTCCTTTTACTTGGTATGTTAACCTTCAGAATGTTGCTCTTCCATTTGTTATACGGGGTGTATCAAAAAGAATCGTCCAATTTAAAAAAAAAAAGAAACCATAGTTCCGAGGGTAAGTCAATTACTACCCACAAAGTAGTTATAACATTTTATTGTAATCGAGTAGGAAACTTACAGGAACATTATTTTTTGACATAGTCTCTTTGCGTTTCAACGCACTTTGTCCATCGTTGTGCCCTCATAAAAGAAGATTCTCGGTTGAGCAACGAGCCAGGGATGCATCGCTTCTTTCAATGGTTCGTCCTAGGCAAATCGACGGTCCCTTAATGCCTGTTTGAGTGGACGAAACAAGTGATAGTCAGAAGGAGCAAGATCTGGACTATATGGAGGATGGTCCAGTACTTCAAATTTGAGTTTCTTGGAGTTTCAGCACTGTGGGTAGCAGTATGCGGACGGGCGTTGTCGTGCAACAACCCAACACCTTTTGACAGCAATCCGAGGTGTTTGCTTCGAATTGCAGGCTTTAGTCTGGCAGTAAGCACCTCACTGTAACATACACTGTTTATTGTTGTGCCCCTTTTCCCTTAATGTCCCAGTACTGGACCTTCTGCGTCCCATCCTGCGGATGGTTGGGTCTTGAACTTTTTCTTGCACGGCGAATTTGAATGTTTCCATTCCATACTCTGCTCTTTACTGCGCGGCTCGTAATGATGGATCCATGTTTCGTCACCAGTAATGATCCTGTCTAACAAGTTGCCCCCTTCGTTACTATAGCAATCCAAATGTTTTTTGCAGATGTCCAAGCGCGTTTGTTTATGCATCTGTGTTAGTTGTTTTGGAACCCATCTTGCACAAACTCCGTGAAACCTATGTCTGTTGTGGGTGTTTCGTAGGCATAACCGTGACATAATTTGTAGACGATGTGCCACTTCGTCAATAGTTAACCGTCTATCTAAAAGAATCATTTCACGTGAACGCTCAATGGTTTCTTCATTTGTGGCGGTAAACCGTCGTCCGGCTCCTTCATCGTGCGCAACACTTGTGCGACCATTTCGGAATTTTTTAATCCGTTCGTAGACACTCCATTGTGGTAAAACACTGTTCCCGCACTTTACCGAAAGTCTCCGATGAATTTTGGCCCCTGATATGCCCTCCGACCACGAAAACCGGATTACTGAACGTTGCTCCTCTTTGGTGCAAATAGACAGCGGAGCAGCCACGATTAACAGCACGGCAGTGATAACGAAACTAACCCTGCAGCTTGAAAATTGCAAAGATTTGACAACAAATAAACAAAGCATGCGTCATCAACGTAAAACGACCGTACTACCGAAATAAACAAAAATATAACTAAATTGCGAATAAAAATTGACTTATCTTAGCCTTATATTGTTTGAGATATGTGGGTGAACAACGTACTGTTGCGAAGAGCAAACTCTCGAGTTTTACACGGTTCCCGCTACGTAGCTGCAGTTTCCTCCCATTTCAGTTCTAGTAAAAATGGGGTCGAGACAACAGAAAGCGTTTTGTGTTGTACGTTTTGCGCAATGCGGATCAGTAACAACTGTTCAGCGTGACTTTCGTACTAGGTATGATGTGGATCCTCCTACAGAACAGAGCACTAGACGATGGCATGGAAAATTCCGAGAAACAAGTTGTCTGTGTAAAGGAAAATGGCTGGGCCATCCCCGAGTGTGTCTGTCACAGACGCCGAACGCATCCGCCATAGTTTCACAAGGTGTCCCCAGAAATCCGTTCACCATGCACCCGATGTCCATCTGGCGTGTGTTGCATCGACGTTTACACAGGAAACCATACAAAATTCACCTAACGCAAGCTCTCCATGAAGGTGACAAACAGCAACGAATGGAATTCTGTAATTTCGTTTTTGGCAAGATGGAGGATGAAAGTTTTCTTCCACACTTAGTGTTTAGTGACGAGGCAACATTTCGTTTAAATGGAAAGGTCAACAGTCATAATGTGAGAATATGGGGTACGGAGTAACCACATGAAGTTGTACATCATGAGAGGGACTCTCCAAAATAATGCATTTTGTGCAGTTTTACGGGAAAAGGTGTACGGTCCATTTTTCTTTGCCTAGAACACTGTTACTGGAAGGAAATATCTCGAAATGCTTGAGAACTCTCTTTTCCCCACAGTTGGAGGCTGATTAGAATGACTTCATTTACCAACCGGATGGGGTACCACCACATTGGTCTCTGGAAGTGCGGGAATTTTGAAGTGAAAGGATTACTGAACGATGGTTCGGTCGCAGTGGACCAAATGATTCAGCATTACATTACTGGCCTCCAAGTTCACCGGACCTGACAGTATGTGAATATTTGTTGTGGGGGTTTATTAAAGACTCTGTTTATGTACCCCCATTTCCAACAACAATGAATGAACTGAGACATCGCTTAACAGTAGCTGTGAAAGCTGTAACTCAAGACATGCTCGCTGCAGTGTGGGAACACCGCATTGTGGTGTGCCGTGCATCTCAAGGGGGCGTATTGGACACCTACGAAAAGGTATGAGAAAAGCTTTTTGAGTTTCCCATTCATCAAAAAACAAAATTGATTGCATATATTTATTAGTTTCAGAAATACAGACGTGCCAAATCGAATGAGTCTTTTTGATACACCCCATACTATACATCAATATATGGTCGATAAGTTTTATCTTTGTATTTTACTGAGTAGCTAACTTTCTTAATTTGTTTGTTTTATGTCATGCTGATTCGTTTCTGTGCACTTGAGGCAAAAATTGGAGATGTTCGGGCTTTTACCAGCAAGAATGCCGTTGTTATCCCACACCTTCAATTGGGACAGTATCATTTTATATTAAGTACTAGCTCTCCCCGGCCACGTGGTGTTGTAGCTCAGTCCATTTACGTAGAAAAGAAAGAAAAAATCAAGCACAAGTTTATTATATGTATGGGAACTGGACATGCCCCTTAATTTCCTTCTCCCCCTGTCTCTGTCCGTCTCCTCCGACCCTCTATCTTGGTCCATCCCCACCTTCTGACCCCCATCTCTCTCCATCTTCTCCTGTCTCATCTCTCCATCTCCACCTGCCCCCTCTCTTACCCCCTTTCTCTTTCCAACACTTCTTTCCCATTTTCTGTGCCCATCTCCTCCCTGCCCCTTTCTCTATCTCATCCTGACCCCTCCCTCTATCTCCTCCTTGGCACTTTCTATGCCCATCTCCTCCCATTTTTCCATCTCTCCTTCTCCCTTTTCTATATATGTATTCTCCTCCTGACCCCCTCTCTCTATCTCCTCCTTGCCACTTTGTATGTCAGTTTCCTCCCATGCATCCATTGTCTCTTCCCTCCTGCCTTTGATCTTCAGTCTTGCTTATTGTTATTGTAAATTAAGATTCTGTAGCAGTACCTAATCGTAGTCTGATATGCCATAAATACAACTTTCCTGTTTGTTAACTGTGTTTTCCTATTATGTGTTATATAGATCTAATTATATATTATATATGTTAAAAAGAAATAGGCCACATGTCTCAAAGGTTTATTAGAATAACGGGTAAAAATTTGAAGTAAATCGGTCAAGAACTTTTTGAGATTTTTTGGTAACAATGTTCGCCCTTTATATATTAAATATAAATTTATAAATTATATATATAATGCAAATCTATCCGAATGTTCGCTACAGTAAAAATTTGAAATAAATCGCTCAAAAACAATTCGAGATTTTCGATGATAATATTTCGCTTATATATAGTACATATTTATTTACAACTTACATATTATTAAGGAAATAGATATATAAAATCACGCGCATATGCGACTGCAATGTTGCGTAAAAATTTCGTAGTACTGGAGAAGAACTTTTGAGTTAAGATTTTGAACAAACGAACATTTACATATTTATATATATTTCCCATATAATTATTGCATATATTTATATGTGTGTCACTCCAGTAGGTATGTAAAAACATATTCGAATGTAACTTCGTGTCAAAATTTCAAAACAATCACTGAAGAACTTTAGGAAGTGTACGATTTTGCACAAACGAAGATTTGCATTTTTACTTATATAGATGACATAAAACTAAGCAGAAGAAGTGAAGTAAGCTAAAACTAGTAGCAAAAACATAATTAGCTATTAAGTTCTTCAGTGCACTTACTGACTGTTCCGTTGGCTGTTGATAGAATATTTTGTACATTATGAATGAAAGCAGCACGACACTGGTGTCACAAGCCAAGAACTCAGTGTACTGGGAAAAGGGTTCAAATACGCTCCACTACAAAAAGTTTTCGAAAGACAACTGGTAATAATAAAATTAGACTTAGAATGCCCACGAACTGGAAATATGTAACCGTATTTCTAGTGTCCCACCAGCTAAAGAACAAGTTACAAACATTTTCAAGAAGAAAATGACTGTAAATAATGTTCTAGCAATCAGATAAGATGAAGAAAGGTGACTATGTTAACAAAGTGGAAGATTTCCTAAACTCCACCAACATCCAACAAATGCCGAAATACCCGGACAATCCAGTGATGATAAAATTAAAATTGTTACTGAACAGTGTAAACAGTGTAAAAATCGACTGCTTCCTCACCAACAAGAATCCTTTAGCTCCCAGACTGTGCGGCCCCCTGTCCCTATCCTTCCTGTCGTGTCCTCATTTTCAGCTCCTCCTTACAAATTAGCCTGAGAGTTAAATGACCTGATCAGGATCAAAACCAAGTATGAACCTATTCATTGTATTCTTAATTTAGTTGACTTAGTGAACAAGTTTAAAGGCAAG
The DNA here is from genome assembly GCF_021461395.2 of Schistocerca americana. Classification (NCBI taxonomy): domain Eukaryota; kingdom Metazoa; phylum Arthropoda; class Insecta; order Orthoptera; family Acrididae; genus Schistocerca; species Schistocerca americana. Next base: position 287,267,415 of record NC_060121.1, on the reverse strand, counting down.
CAAATCCCACCCCGGCCAAGCTAGTTTCTTTTGATATCAGCAACTTAGTGACTAAAATATCTGTACACTAGTGCCTAAACATTCTTACAGGCATACTAGGTAAATCACGAGTGAGCCTGGTTGTCACAGATGACATAATGTTAGCTACACAAACTTGCCTAAAACAAAATTATGTCCGTTTCAGTGGCATCATATGTAAACAGTTGGATGGTCTATCTATGAAACCCCGCCTCTTCCCCGTTACTCCAGTCCTCGCTGAAATCTTCATGGACAATTTTGAAAAACAGTTTTTGCAAAATAACCCACTCGCTTCCGGAGTTGAACACTGGTTTAGATATACTGACGATGTGCTGTTTTTATGGACAGACACTATCAGCACTTCAAAAATTTCTCTAACAGCTAAATTCTGAGCATAAACGTACGAAATTCACAGTTGGGGATAACTGCATAAATTATTTAGATCTAACCATACTCATCAGTGATAATATTCATGCTTTCAAGTTTAATAGGAAACCTTCCACCACAGATATTGTAATACCAGCCAATCCCCAACATCCAGAAATCCAGTAATATTTCGCCTTTCATTCAGTGATACAGCCGCAAAACTGAAGACAACTTGAATTAAACACAGTCAGACAAATAGCATAGAGCAATGGCTACCTTCCTACCTTAGTAGACTTCATAAAGCATAAAAAGCAGAGACAACAGATGTGCTCTTATCTTTACATTCCTCTCAACCCATCTCCTCAAGAACAAGATAAATGGTATACAATTCCCCATTAACGAAAATTCTCATTGAATGAAGCCAAGACGCTTAAATCCATGAACTTTAAAACATCATTCTATGTGCACAGCACTGTTGGACACCTTTCGCCCTTTGGGAAAGACAGCACTTCAGCTTTGGAAAAGAGAGGAATATACAAAATCACTTGTAATTACGGCAAATTCAAAATAGGTGAGTCTGTCAGGGCAACATGCACCCGCTTTAAGGAATACCATAGAAGTTGGAAACTGAAAAAATGAAACTCTACTTTTGCAGGTGACCTATTTAAAGGAGGTCATAGTTGCAAGGTGTAGCGAGAAGTATTACACCGCATCCATAAGGAGAGAATGATGAACTACCTTGAAATAATGGAAATAAGTGAACTCACTTCCATCTCCTCAAGCATAGAACAGAATGACCAGACCCAGTTCTCTTGCTTGCTACTTGTCACTGCAGATACTATTCATAATTCCAATCAGACCATGTTGTAAACTTCGCCACTGACTCATATGCCTCATTTTTTCTTTTATTTCAATTACTATAATTTGTCTTGCCTCGTTAAAAGAATTTACTGTGTGTAATCACAGCTACTGCTTAATCTTATGAGTGTGTTTTATCTGTTTGTAATTTAGCATCTGTTAAATACAGGATTATTTCGCTCAGCCACTCCCTTGCAACATGTCCCAAAGTTTATTGTTCAGTTCATTTTCTTCTAGGAACAGTTGTTGTATGGTTCATTAGATAATGTGTCACACATATTATCTTAGTTAAATAATCTTGCAAAGCATTTTATATGAAACACTTCCTCTCGTTTCATTCCTAAATCTAACACTAAGTACTTTCATCTTTGCCGGCCGGAGTGGCCGAGCGGTTTAGGCGCTACAGTCTGGAACCACGTGACCGCAGGTTCGAATCCTGCCTCGGGCATGGATGTGTGTGATGTCCTTAGGTTAGTTAGGTTTAAGTAGTTCTAAGTTCTAGGGGGTTGATGACCTCAGAAGTTAAGTCCCATAGTGCTCAGAGCCATTTGAACCATTTTTGAACTTTCATTTTTGGAAACTGAGATACTCTGTTAGATGCAGTAGTTTAAAATCTTTATCTTTGGCCCAACAAAAATTTCAGTGCACCACATGTTTCTCTTTGAATATGATGACAGTGCAACGGCCCACAACCGGTTTGTGAAATAAATAATGAATACTGTAGAATGCTGTAACTGTGTCGTGTGTTTTTCCATTCATAAAGTTCGTAAGATTTAACCTCATTTTTATGTATGACCCTGAGGTGACTATGAGATGATCGTAACGTAATAATGTTCCACAAGTACAGGGCTATTTTTCCCTGATCCCTGCAGTCCTATTAAAATTGATATTAACAAGTTACTAATTGTCACCAGGTTGAAGATTTCCGTTAATACTAAACTTCTGCGAGAAGAAGCCCTCATTCACACACAGGATTCCTTCTGCAAGGTGAAATTGTTGGTATAAAAGTCGGCAAGGCGTAACAGCCTACCTCCAGACAGTTGTTCCTTCAGAATTTGCCGCCCAAAAGCCCCAATAATGTTGGTTACAAAACGTATTTCTGCTTTTGTCAGTTGACTGTTTTCCTCCATACAGAAGTCTTTACATATAACGAAGAAAGTGCAGTTAGATTGACTGCAAAGCTGTTTGCTAGTGTCTATAAGATTACTCTACACACAATATAAAATCTAACAAAACAACTTGTTAATCTAGACCTACATCAGATAGTATTACTGCACGCATGAATTAGCTAAGATTTAAAAATATCCTTTTCAATCAAGGTAAGATGAATTATATTTTGGAAACGATCTGTGGATGAGTAAATTAAGCATCACATATTATTTGGACTTGAAACGTACAACACGCTTTTCCGCGATCGATACTGCACTACGATTTAGGGGCCTTGATGTTAGAAGCATATTCGGAGTGACGAAGCCTTGGAAGAATACGAAATCAGGTAATTCAATGAGCAGTTTTTCCACACGTTTCAGCTGGCAAATTGGCGATGTGTCACCCGCTTCGTTAATGAGGGAAGTACGAATAGGTGATTGTCAGCAAGCATCGTGATCAGCCAAGCTATATGTCAGTTAACCATGAGATTCTGCTGCAAATGAACCATTACTCACCGATTTCTCCCTGGCCCACTCGCCCCACTGTTAAATCATTCCGGTAACCAGTAAAGTCCTATAACTAAATTACACGGTCTGACGAAGAAAGTGAAGCACCCAGAATACATAATCAATGTAAATGTTACTTCGTACTCGTGTACACCATCGGTGGGTATGTAAATGATAAGAGTTGTAATTCTATGTGATAAGTAGAAGGGCCATCAGAATGAGTTAGTGTTGTTACCAGATCTGGTTGGGTATGTGAAGGCGTGAATAGCGTCAGGTGTCGAGTGCTCACTGTGAAAGGAGGTGGAGATCCCGGGTACTCGTCTGAGACAGCGTTATCGGCACCTAGTAGAGTTTGAATGGGCATCACTGTGGGCCTCCTTTAGGTCGCCCAGTCGAATATTGCAATATCCAGATTTTTGGAGCTTTCGGATATGAGCATGTGCTTTGGTCCAGCTTTGGACTACATAGACATACTCGTTATCCAGTTCCAGCCACCAACGCTCACGCTACTGTACGCCAAGCACATCGTAATCTTCGCTTCTTCGCTTGCTATCCGAAAATATATAATGGATTCCCTGTAACAGTCTGTGTCATCCCCACCATTGATCGGAGACTTTCAGCAGCTGGACTAGGGAATTACTGTCCCATGCGTAGGCTGCCGTTAACAGCATGACAGAAGTGACTGTGTTTGGTGTGTTGCCATGACTGGATAGCATGTACTGCTGAGGAATGACACCACATTGTCTTCAGCAGGGAATCACTGTTATCCACTGCTCCAGGTGACCATCACCGGTGATAATTTTGGAGACCTGGGTAGATATCTCTTTTTTTTCAGTGATTTCGAAAGTCACAGCAGTGTGGGAAACCATCGGTTATGACTTCTAGTGAAGGCTTTTAGTGGCTGAGGGCACTCTGAAGGCACGACGGTACGTCACCGACAGTGAACGTCCTTGTATGTTACCTCTCATTACCAGTATCGAGGTGCCCTTTCTCAGCAGGGCAATGCTGTTTCACACATGTTACTTATCTCTATGAATGGTATTGGTGATATTAAGGTACTATTATGGCCAACAAAATCAACACAAATGTCCTCAGTAGAACATGTGTGGGACTAGCTCAACGTCAATTCAACACGACTGTCAATGTTCACAATCTCAAGAGCCACTTGAAATGTAGCGGTGCCTTCTGGGCAAGCCACTACTGTGGTGATACCCATCAGGCACTTCCCCTTTCATTTTTTTCGGTAATTATCATACATTTTCATTCGCCTTTGGTGTAACTAAATTTTCCATGATTTGCCTTAATCTGATGGACTATTAGCGTTAGTGTAAACCACTGTTTGACCTCACAGTACTTACATGACTTGAGTAGTAGTAGTAGTAGTAGAAGTAGAATTAAATTCGGTGGTAGAGACCGATTTTTAGATGCTCAAGCAGCAAGCGAGTTCGCCTCCCTTTGTAGTCACTGAAACTGGACGTGGGCCCTGCAGGGCAGTGGTTTACGGACCGCCATTCTGGCGGTCAGGCTTGTTCCGCTAGCGATGAAACAAGATGGTGGCAACGCCGTGGCTGAATGCGAAATGACACTTCCTTAGAAGCTGCGCCGGACTAACCGCTTTATTAGCGAGTGAATGTGGTTTGGGAGTCTGGTCTCCTTATCCCACGTGCAGGTCCAGGCGTGCACCCAGCTAGTGTGTTCATTACAAAAAATGTTATGCCACTGAAGTTTCAGTTTATATGCCTGTTCTCTCTTGACCTTAATATTAGTTTATAAATATCTTTGTGGTACTATAGGTCGTCGTTATTAATTTTTCAGTGACACTCATTCTCATTGTCTACGATGTCATTTGTTTTGTTGTGAGTTTGAAAGCATTAAATTAATTTTAAGTCAAGTTAGCCAACTCATTAGGTGATACACACAGGGGCCGCTATTTCCGAATGTCATATTTGCTTGGGCTATCGATAAACGTGACACCTCTTGCGTGTTGTGGTTACGACATTTTAGTCGTCTGGCAGACGGAGAACCGCCGCCATCGTAGGCTAGCTTGCACAGTTACAAAAATAGTGGGCCAGCTTGCCTTGCGGGAGGCTGTCAGCTCACCAACCGAGTCCGCGAATGCAACCAGGCCAGAGAGGATGCAATGTCATATGGATAAGAAGTGTCATATTGGCAAACACTTCATTAGTTTGATTTGATATTAACATAACTTACCCTCTTAACCCATGACATTTTAATTTCTATTCCTCTTCTGATTCTCGATTCTTGGATTTCTTTGTCAGGTACTGTATTTGAGCTCTGTGTGTCGTATTTGTTCTTGCTTTCATGTTTTATGTATCGTAAACTCTTTTCCATCTTTTCACCGCTGTTATTATTCAGTCAGTGTCCTTTAATTAATCATACATCAGTTTTTATTCTAAGTACAGTTCTCCTCTGACTAGTATTACATACCTTCCCTACGGCAATGTAATTTTATTTTCTTCCTAACCTTGTAAAATGTGATAGAGGAGACAGTGGAAGTCAACCCTCAAGTAGGAAGGAAAAATAAGACGACAACAGCTGCAAAAGTCACCAAAGAACTAAATGTTGTACTCTTGATCCCTGTTGACAGCAAATCAACATGAAGGAGCCTCCAAAAATAAAGAATTTCTGGTTGACCTGGAATTCCAGAACCACTCATCAATGATGCAAATGCCTGTAAGAGGAAAATATGATGCCAAAGCCATAAAACAAGGCCTATGGAACAATATCATAATGTCATTTGATTGGACGAGCCTTGTTTAACACTGCCAAGTTTACATCCCTAGAATGAAACACGCCAGAGACTTGGTGATGATTTGGGCAGCCAATCATGATATTCCACTGGCCTCAAGGTTACTCTGTAAGGTCACATTAGTACCAAGAACTGTGTGTGCTGATCGGGTCTATCCTACAGTACAAAATTTGTTCCCCGTTGGTGATGCTGTGTTCCAAGACGGCAGCGTTCCTGTTCGCACGACTTGCATCATCAAGGACTTGCTTTCAGAAAGTGAGGATGAATTGTCGCACCTGCCCTGGTGACCCGCAGTTTCCAGATCTCAATATTATTGAGCCTTTGTGATTTACTTTGGAGAGAAGGGAGCATGTTCATTATCCACTTCCAAAATCATTATCTGAAGCTGCCACTTTTTTGCAGGAAGAATGGCATAAGATTCTCTTGAAAACTACACAAGATCAATATTTATCCATAATGAGAAGACGGGAAGCTGATTCGAATGACTACGGTTTTTCTGCAGCGTATTAGGTATGGTAATGAGTTTGAGCTGTTTCTACATTTTTGGCTACCCTTTGTATTTGTCAAGTGTCACAATGCTATTTTATCATTTACAAAATCCACCAGAACATGTAAAGGGTATAACTTACAGTATTTCTGCGTCTAAAGTGTACGTCAAAAATTGGAGAAGTTTTGCACTAATGTGGCACCTCTCCAAGCACTGTTAAGGGGAAAGAAAATAATGCATCATATTCTGCTCCAGAAACATATATTCGATGCCACTGACAGGCTGATACCGCTTTTCATTACATATATATGATACCGCTTTTCATTACATGTGAGCTATGCCTAATTGAGGTTATGTACAACTTTCAAGGAAAGCTACATTTACTAATCTGAGCTATGGCGTCAAGTCTCACTAAAACTTTCACCGACTGTATTTCCACAATCAAGTACTAAAAATTACCAAAATTAAATTGGAATGCTCCAAAATATGTGATACATTTGCATAACACAGACAAATTAAAGTGAGCTGATCAAGCAGAACTTTAGGTGAGAAGATAGCATTTTGATAAGAACTTCTTTGTATTGTAAAACTTATCCTGCTTGTTTTCAGAACATGCAAATATCAATTCATAGTGGTCTGAAGACAAGATGTGATGCCCCATGTCACAGTTAAAATGTAAGAAACTACCTCATAATCACCATGTCACATATAAACTGTAACTTTACAGCAAAATTGTAACAAATCGATCATGTTACAGTCAAAGTACAGAAATCATATGACAGTTATAAGAATCGAGGGGTATGAAAGGGAAGCAGTGGTCGGGAAGGGAGTGAGACAGGGTTGTAGCCTATCCCCGATGTTATTCAACCTGTAAATTGAGCAAGCAGTAAAGGAAACAACAGAAAAATTCGGAGTAGGAATTAAAATCCATAGAGAAGAAATAAAAACTTTGAGGTTCGACGATGACATTGTAATTCTGTCAGACACAAAAAAGGCCCTGGCAGAGCAGCTGAACGGAATGGACAGTGTCTTGAAAGGAGGATATAAGATGAACATCAACAAAAGCAAAACTAGGGTAACGGAATGTAGTCGAATTAAATCGGGTGATGCTGTGGGAATTAGATTAGGAAATGAGACGCTTAAAGCAGTAAATGAGTTTTGCTGCTTGGGGAGAAAAATAACTGATGATGGTCGAAGTAGAGAGGATATAAAATGTAGACTGGCAATGGCAAGAAAAGCGTTTCTGAAGAAGAGAAATTTGTTAACATCGAGTATAGATTTAAGTGCCAGGAAGTCATTTCTGAAAGTATTTGTATGGAGTGTAGCCATGTATGGAAGTGAAACATGGACGGTTAATAGTTTGGACAAGAAGAGAATAGAAGCTTTCGAAATGTGGTGCTACAGAAGAATGCTGAAGATTAGATGGGTAGGTCACATAACTAATGAGGAAGTATTGAATAGGATTGGGGAGAAGAGAAGTTTGTGGCACAACTTGACGAGAAGAAGGGATCGGTTGGTAGGACATGTTCTGAGGCATCGAGGGATCACCAATTTAGTATCGGAGGGCAGCGTGGAGGGTAAAAATCGTAGAGGGAGAACAAGAGATGAATACACTAAACAGATTCAGAAGGATGTAGGTTGCAGTAGCTACTGGGAGACGAAGAAGCTTTCACAGGACAGAGTAGCATGGAGAGCTGCATCAAATCAGTCTCTGGACTGAAGACCACAACAACAACAACAGTCAAAGTGTAACAGAAACACCATATGTCACAATGTTACAGCAAAAATTTCCCCACAGTACAGGAACAAATGTAACAAATAGTCCCTGTTGCAAAAAAATTTAACAAATTCCTCACATATCATCATGTTGCAGCAAAGCTGTTTCAACTTGCACTTGATAAGACAGCAAAATTGCATCCAACCTCCCAACGTTGCAACTTCTATACAACGAAATTCTAAATTTTACAGCATAAAAGTAAAAATTGCACTACATCTAAGATGTAACAAATCCCCCATACTTCGAGCTGTTGTAGCATAATTGTAGCAGTTCCCCCATATATCTCAAGTTGCAGAAAAATTGTAATGCATTGCCCCACACGTAATCAGGTTACAGCAAAAACTGTAATAAACTGTCTCATGCATCACTGTGTTCCAGAACAGTTTCATCAAACTGCCCCATACATTGCCATGTTACACCAAAAAGTAACAAATTACCACATATATCTAGAGTTTACAGGACAAGACAATGATGGTCACGTAACAGGTTGGGTCAGTGAGATGCTTAAAACTGTACTGTAACACCAGTAGTGTATATATACACTGGTGTCAGCGTTGCCAACCATTAGGTTGACAGCTTCTGGGGATGTTAGCCACTGGTGGATGTCGGCTGTTCGAGGTGTCAGGTACTGTGGGTGCCAGCTGCCATGGGTGACAACTATTTATTCTGTTATAGATAAGCATAAAATGAAATTGTAACAAATTGCTCCAGACATCATCATCTTACAAACTGTAACAAACTGCTTCGTGCATCGCTATGTTACATTATGGATAGTAATACGTATATTATTCTATACATACATGTGCTAATGCCAAAAATTGTAAAGGAATAGGCCCCATTACAGCAAAATTGTAAGAATTTACATCACAAGCGTTACACAAAATTGTATTAAACTGCCCCCTGTTTGTAACAAATTACCCTGTACATCACCATGTTACGGCAAAAGCTTCCCATATATTAGTATTGTTATACAAAATTATAAAAAATTATCTCAAATGTCACTGACTAAACAAGCTGAGACTTGTTCTAGCTAGCTGCAACTTTTTCCAGCAAGAAAAAGTTATTAGTAAGGAAGTTGAGAGGTATTAATACTAGCAAATGAAGTCATGTTCCAACATGCAAACTATTTAGTCAGATTCATAATGTTATGGTATGCAGTCACTGTCCTAACCATAATGTCGCAAGCCAGATCCCCTATACTCGTGGTGTTACAGGTAGGTATTGACCACGACTGCATGATGTCATAATCCTAGAAGGTGAAAATCATGATGTCATGATGGTATTTGTTTTGACTGTTAATAAAATGCTGTACTTTGATTGACTATTTCATTTTCGTAACGTTATGAGTTCTGCTATTTTGGATTGTAACATCATGTGATCAAGGTCAATGATCTGCACATGATGTCATAGGGAAGGTGGCATGGCTTGTGATGTTATGGACAAGGTACAGCCTGCACACATGACATCATATGTGACCATGCGTTTTGCTTGTTGTAACAAGCCTTCACAAACTGGCATCAATACGTCTCAGCTTACTGACTCGTCAATTTTGTTACGAACAAGTCTAAACATGTTGGGAGAAGTCTTAACTTGTTTAGATGGTGATATATGGGGCAATTTGTTAAATTTTTGTATAACAGTGCTAATTAATGAGGCATTTTTTGCTTTCAAACAGCGGTTTATGGGGAAAATTTGTTACAGACAGGGTAACTCGTTACTTTTATAGGTTAAAATACAGATGTATGGGCCAATTGTTATAGTTCTGCTGTAACACATTTAAATGAAATGAAATGTGATGTGGCGAGGGTCTCCCGACGGGTAGACCTGATCGCCTGGTGCAAGTCTTTTGACGTGACGCCTCTTCGGCGATTTGTGCGTCGATGAGGATGAAATGATGATGATGAAGACGACACAAACATCCAGTCGCTGAGTGGAGAAAATCTCCAACCCAGCCGGGAGTCAAGACCGGGCCCCCCGCCATGATAAGATGGCATGCTGACTACTCAGCTACCATGGCGGACTGTAACACACTGAAGTGTAATACATTGACCATCGACATCAATGTAACATATAGATGTCTATAGTCAATGTATTACACTTTTTTATGGAACATAAGGGTGTGTGGGGAAATTTTCTCTAACATTATGATGTGTGGAATGTAATGGTGTGAGGCTGCTGCAACTGGCCAAATACGTAACTAGGATACAGCCGTATACAACGACCTGTCTGACTAAAAACAGCAAGACGTTTCCATACCAAAATTCAGTTAGGCAGTGGCGTGGGACATTGACCGACCATCAGGAAATAGCTGCAATGTGACCCAGACCTCTGTGATGATACCACATCGTAGACAGTGTGACATGGAAACACAGATTTTTGGGATAGTCAGCCCGAGACAGCGGCATTTAAAGTGCCAAGCAATGTTGGGTGCTCGATACTGTGGACAAAGAGGACACCAGGAGGTCAGTACACTAGAACAAACCACGTTTGTGTATTTTCCACACTCACCAGTGATCAATGGTAGCAGCATCAAAGACTGAGGGTGTGAATAAACAGGAACGAGTTCCTTGAATCCACAAGCTGCTATCTTCTGTGGCACCTACATTCATCTCCAGTAGAAATTAACTCCCTACTCCAAGCCGCCCTAGAAAGCCCATCAAACCTGGTGTCAGAAGAGTTACTGAAGATGAAGATGGATAGCAACTGGAAGAAAGAATCCGGTTTATGGCTCTGCAGTAGGGGCTCCTTCACAGCAACATTAGTGAGTGCCTCTTTTAGAGTTTTTTTGGACCTATTTGTTGGTTTTCAGCATATTTTGCCTTATGTTGGGTATAATGTCTACTTGTAGTGGTAGATCTAAACAATAAATCCATACAGATCTTGGCACACAATGCAGTGCAAAGACTTGCAGCAGAAACGCATTGCTTGAGTAGTGCATACACAACGAAAACTGACTGCAACGCATGTGCCGGCGGAGTCTTAAATACGGGAGCTCAGTGCATTTTCTTTGGTATTCAACTGAAGATGACCAGAAGACTCTGTGCCATATTATCAGCAAAGATCGAGTACGTGCCGAACCTCGACTTGGTGATGCCTCGAGAAACTCCCAACACCTGCTACAAAAAAGGAAATAGTCACATTTAGGTCCAGCTAGTGTTTATAGAAAATTTGTTCTTATTTATTCATCCGTTACTTGTTGGTGGAACGATTCTATATTTAAGGTTGAATAGCGAGTACACTGGACTTGTAATTCAACCTATCCACATTTAAGGTTGAATAATGAGTACACTGCACTTGTTATTAAATCTTAAATATGAAATTTTATTAAAATATTCTTGTATTTGCAAGATGGCATGATTACCTACGAATCCTCCAAGAGGGATGTTCAGCCACCTGTTTGCAAATTCTGTCACATGGACGGCACTTCAGCGAAATGCACCACCTCAACTGCCCACTAATCCGACTAGAGAAAGGGGGCACGCAGTTTAATGAGGATTCCTAACCACGTGTCGTTCCTGGTGTATCTTGACATCGCACAGAGGTGAAAGCAGGTGGATTCAATTGTTATAGGGTTTGATTGAAGTCCCCACAAGAAATAATTGTCCCACTTTTATGACTTTTATTATTATATCTTCGATGACCTCGATTTGTTTGTTTCGTGTTGCTGTCATCCAGTCAGCAGCATAACCAAACTACTTCGACTGATTGGCTGGCATGTCTGCAATATGTAAGATAACTACTTGTGGAGCTAGGACCGAGCCTCGAGGTAGGTCATTGTTGTGGATATTCTTGTCGTTAGTGGTGTTGCCTGCAATTACCTGAAATGGTCTGTCAGTCAGCGTATTGGCAAGAAGTTGTGTTATTCTGCTACAGGACATTACATGGAGAAGGTGACCGACTACCCCGTCTCCACACGGTATCGTAAGTTGCAGACAGGTCAAAAAATGTGTGAGAAGTCTTTAGCTGTTTCTGGAAGAGAGCTTCCACGTAAGTTGTCAATGAAAGTACTTGATGACACAGCTACAGTTTGGTGGGAATATGGCCTATTCAATAGGAATCTTCCCAAGTATCTGGATAAGTATTCTGTTATACCACAGTATCTCAAGTAATTTGCGCCTGTTAATCAGAAGGGCAACAGGAGGATAGCGTTGAGATTTGGTGATGAGATTATCTGGTTTTTAGATACCATGATTTTCGTTTGTCTCATAGGCAGTGCAATGGATGGTGTCTGAAGACTGTTAGAGAAAAATTGGTCTAGCCATGTCTTAGCACATGAAACCTGATTAAGATACTGTAGCCTGCTGTAAAGGGTACATGAAGACGGTGCGTAGTGATTACAAAGGAAAATAGAAAGTTTTTTAGGAGGAAATATGTTGGGGATTCTTATTCTTATGACGCGTTTTTTTCCTCTCTGTATTTTGTAATGTGTTTCTCATTCACGAGAATGGTTAACAATTTATGTTTTCCTTCTGTGATGTTTGTTTGTGTAACACTGATTAAGGCGAATGCTGCTGGGTGGAGTAAGTGATGAAGTTCTGAGGCAATGTCCTGCATGCCACGCTGTCAAGTGAAACAGTTTGGTAAAATATCTTTTTAGTTGAAGAGGCAGGAAGTATTTCAGATGGCGCACAGGTGCACGCATTATTATTAATGAAGAGTGAGAAAGGAATTTTATTTTTGGGGTCAATATGCTCATGACATACACTCACATTCCAAATGTTACAGCAAGACAAAATTTCCCCATGCGCAATAAGGTAGCAAAGGAAAGGAAATCGAACATGGTTCTGGCAAGCTGGGTTAGGAGGAGTGGACGAAATTAACTGGAGTGTGTAGTAGGTGAAGATGGTGGTAGTTGACCACTGTTGTCGTTGATGTGTAAGGAGTTACTTTTGTGTGTGTGTGTCCACGTCATAGGTGGTGCCAACTACGTAAAGTATTGGTAGTGTTAAATTTTGTCCACGTCAGGGTACGCCTGGACCGCTGAAGTATGTATGTGGGTTGACATAAACCGTCCATGTCGCAGTGTTCTGGGACTGCCAGTGGTCTTACTGAGCTCATTACTACTATCTACAACACATACAAGGAACATCACCTAGCCATAAGACATTCTATATTACTTACAGCTCAACTAAGTGTTTTGTTAAGGTATTCTTTGGAGTTATATTTCATAAGTGTGCTACAAGACCATATATAGCCTAAGCTGCAGAAGGTGACAGAATATGATAGAAGAAAGACCCAATAAAATCATGTCCGACCTAAAAGAAACCGAGGATGAATTATTCGCAAGACAAGGAGAATGTGAGCAGCAACTACACACATCCAAAAAAGTTTTGCATCACCTCGGTTCCAAGAGTTCCGGAACGTGTATAGAAAATAGGAATAGATATCAACATAAACATCATTTCCGCCCTTTTTATTGCTCATGAAAACCACACATTGCATGTTGTACCGCCATACAGCGAGACATTCACAGGTCGTGGTCCAAATTGCTGTACACACCGGTACCTCTGATACGCAGTAGCACGTCCTCTTGCATTGATGCATGCCTGTAGTCGTCGTGGGATACTATCCACAAGTTCACCAAGGCATTGTTGGTCCAGATTGCCCCACTCATCAACGCCGATTCAGCTCAGATCCCTTGATTGGTGGGTTACGTCGTCCACACACAGCCCTTTGCAATCTATCCCAGGTATGTTCTATACGGTTCATGTCTGCAGAACATACTGTCGCTATCCTGAAGGAAGTCATTCAAAACATGTGCACGATGGGGGCGCGAATTGTCGTCCATGAAGACGAGTGCCTCGCCAATATGCTGCAGATATGGTTGCACTGTCGGTCGGAGGATGGCATTCACGTATCGTACAGACGTTACGGCGCTTTCCATTACCACCAGAGGCGAACATCGGCCCCACATAATGCCACCCCGAAACAGCAGAGGAACTCCCCCGTGCTTCACTCGCTGTACAGTGTGTGTAAGGCGTTCAGCCTGACCGGGTTGCCTCCAAAAACGTCTCCGACGATTGTCTGGTTGATGGCATATTCGACATTCATCGGTGAAGACAACGTGATGCCAATCCTGAGTGGTCCATTCGGCACGCTGTTGGGCGCATCTGTACCGCGCTGCATGGTGTTGTGGTTGCAAAGATGGACCTCAGCATGCACGTCGGGGGTGAAGTTACTCATCATGCTGCCTGTTGCGCACAATTTGAGTCGTAACACGACGTCCAGTGGCTGCACGAAACGCATTATTCAATACGTAAGAGATTCTCCGAGTCATAATCCGTAGGCAGCGGTAATACAGTACGTTAGTAGCCCTAGGATGGCCTGAGTGAGTCATGTTATCTACAGTTCCTGTCTCTCTGTATCTCCTCCATGTCCGAACAACATTGCTTTGGTTCACTCCTAGACGCCTGGACACTTCCCTTGTTGGGAGCCCTTCCTGGCACAAGGTAACAAGTGGACGCGAGAGAACCGCAGTATTGACCGTCTAGGCATGGTTGAACTACAGACAACACGAGCAGTGTACCTCCTTCGTGGTGGAATGACTGGAACTGATCGGCTGTTGAATCCCCATAGGCGCTGCTCATACGTGGTCGTTTACATACACTCCTGGAAATTGAAATATGAACACCGTGAATTCATTGTCCCAGGAAGGGGAAACTTTATTGACACATTCCTGGGGTCAGATACATCACATGATCACACTGACAGAACCACAGCCACATAGACACAGGCAACAGAGCATGCACAATGTCGGCACTAGTACAGTGTATATCCACCTTCCGCAGCAATGCAGGCTGCTATTCTCCCATGGAGACGATCGTAGAGATGCTGGATGTAGTCCTGTGGAACGGCTTGCCGTGCCATTTCCACCTGGCGCCTCAGTTGGACCAGCGTTCGTGCTGGACGTGCAGACCGCATGAGACGACGCTTCATCCAGTCCCAAACATGCTCAATGGGGGACAGATCCGGAGATCTTGCTGGCCAGGGTAGTTGACTTACACCTTCTAGAGCACGTTGGGTGGCACGGGATACATGCGGACGTGCATTGTCCTGTTGGAACAGCAAGTTCCCTTGCCGGTCTAGGAATGGTAGAACGATGGGTTCGATGACGGTTTGGATGTACCGTGCACTATTCAGTGTCCCCTCGACGATCACCAGTGGTGTACGGCCAGTGTAGGAGATCGCTCCCCACACCATGATGCCGGGTGTTGGCCCTGTGTGCCTCGGTCGTATGCAGTCCTGACTGTGGCGCTCCCCTGCGCGGTGCCAAACACGCATACGACCATCATTGGCACCAAGGCAGAAGCGACTCTCATCGCTGAAGACAACACGTCACCATTCGTCCCTCCATTCACGCCTGTCGCGACACCACTGGAGGCGGGCTGCACAATGTTGGGGCGTGAGCGGAAGACGGCCTAACGGTGTGCGGGACCGTAGCCCAGCTTCATGGAGACGGTTGCGAATGGTTCTCGCCGATACCCCAGGAGCAACAGTGTCCCTAATTTGCTGGGAAGTGGCGGTGCGGTCCCCTACGGCACTGCGTAGGATCCTACGGTCTTGGCGTGCATCCGTGCGTCGCTGCGGTCCGGTCCCAGGTCGACGGGCACGTGCACCTTCCGCCGACCACTGGCGACAACATCGATGTACTGTGGAGACCTCACGCCCCACGTGTTGAGCAATTCGGCGGTACGTCCACCCGGCCTCCCGCATGCCCACTATACGCCCTCGCTCAAAGTCCGTCAACTGCACATACGGTTCACGTCCACGCTGTCGCGGCATGCTACCAGTGTTAAAGACTGCGATGGAGCTCCGTATGCCACGGCAAACTGGCTGACACTGACGGCGGCGGTGCACAAATGCTGCGCAGCTAGCGCCATTCGACGGCCAACACCGCGGTTCCTGGTGTGTCCGCTGTGCCGTGCGTGTGATCATTGCTTGTACAGCCCTCTCGCAGTGTCCGGAGCAAGTATGGTGGGTCTGACACACCGGTGTCAATGTGTTCTTTTTTCCATTTCCAGGAGTGTATAACGCCTAAGGAAGATATTCGAGCAAAACAGCAATTCTGACAGACCAATAAGTCATGTATCCATTTAAAACAAATCAAAGTAGGGTTTCAAATGAAGATGCGGGGGAACCCGTTGCTACAGCGCCCTGTCCGTATTTTACTGCATGTCTTCAAGAATAGAAAGAATCCTCAAAAGAAACGACAGCAAGCGTGTTTTTGGACCATCAGCGAAATTGAGGAATTTTGTTGTGTTCAGAGATGGTCTTGGCCTTAGGATACGTGTCGTGTACAAGACCCCATCCAACGTGAGGAATCTTAAACTGAGCAGACCTGCAGAACTAGCCAGGACGTTGTGTTGAACGCCACAATCATACAATGAATCGCCGAAGGAACTGGTATAGGCATGCGTATTCAAGTACAAAGATATGTAAACAGGCAGGATATGGCTCTGCGGCCCGCAGTGCCTATATATCACAACAAGTGACTGGCGCTGTCGTTAGATCGGTTACTGCTGCTACAATGGCACGTTATCAAGATTTATGTAAGTCAGAACGTGGTGTTATAGTCGGCGCAGGATGTAGCAATGAAGTGGGCATTTTGCCGTACGACCATTTTCACGAGTATACCGTGAATATCAGGAATCCGGTAATACATCAAATCCCCGATACCGCTGCGGCAGGAAAAAGATCCTGCAAGAAAGGGACCAACGACGACTGAAGACAACCGATCAACGTGACAGAAGAGCAGCCCTTCAGCAGAATGCTGCAGATTTCAATGCTGAGCCATCAACAAGTGACAGCGTGCGAAGCATTCAACAAAACCATCGATACGGGCTTTCGGAGCCGAAGGCGCACTCGTGTACCCTTGAGGACTGCTCGACACAAAGCTTTACGCCTCGCCTGGGCGCGTCAACACCGATATTGGACTGTTGATGATTGGAAACATGTTGCCTGGTCGGTCGAGTCTTGTTTCAAATTGTATCAAGTGGATGGACATATAACCGTGTGGAGACATCCTCATGAATCCACGGAACCTGTATGACAGCAGGGAACTGTTCAAACTGGTGGAGATTCTGTAATGGTGAGGGCTGGGCAGTTGGTGTGATATGGGACTTGGGATACGACTAGATGCTACTCTGACAGGTGACACGTGCGTAAGCGTTCTGTCTGACACCTGCATCCATTCACGTCCATTGTGCCTTTCGACGGACTTGCGTAATTTCAGCAGGACCATGCGACCCCCCACACGTCCAGAATCGCTACAGAGTGGCTCCACTAACACTCTTCTGAGTTTAAACACTTCCGCTGGCCACCATAATCTTAAGACACGCACATTATTTAGCATATCTGGCATGCCTTGCAACATGCTGATCTGAAGAGATCTCCACCCCTCGTAATCTCACGGATTTATGGACAGCCCGGCAGGATGCATGGTGTCAGTTCTCTCCAGCACTACTTCAGACATAGTCAAGACCATACCACATCGTGTTGCGTCACTCTGCATTCTCATGGGGGCCCTGCACTACTTCAGGCAGTTGCACCACCGCGCGGCGTAGCCTCGCGGTTTAAGGCGACTTGCCGGCCGGAGTGGCCGTGAGGTTGTAGGCGCTCCAGTCCGGAACCGCACGGCTGCTACGTCGCAGGTTCGAATCCTGCCTCGGGCATGGATGTGTGTGATGTCCTTAGGTTAGTTAGGTTTAAGTAGTTCTAAGTTCTAGGCGACTGATGACCTCAGAAGTTAAGTCCCACAGTGCTCAGAGCCATTTAAGACGCCTTGCCACGTTTCGCGCGGCTCCCACCGCCGGAGGTTCTAGTCCTCCCTCAGGCATGGGTGTGTGTCTTGTCCTTATGTTAGCTTAAGTAGTGTGTAAGCCTAGGGACCGATGACCTCAGTAGTTAGCCGCATAGGAACTTACCACAAATTTCCAAAATTTTCTGGAGGTGCACCAGTGTATATGCCTGGGACATCCTGATAAATCAGCGGTACTGGAGCACTGCTTGTGTAATATCGCGTATCGATACCACCCTATGGTCAGAAAGCTGGCAAAGGAATTGCAAGCTTCCATCCGACACCAACGACCTGCGCCCGCTTACTCACGCCCCCAGTGGCTCCGTACCATGAGCGTCCTCTACGAGCAGTAGTGACACAGTCCACTTGTACTCAGACCCTTTTTGCTACATAACGCCATGCAGACTTCGCTAATCCTACTTCCTACACCATTATTCGTGCTTAGCTCACAGAGCCTCTTCCTTATTGACACTGAGAGCTGGACTCTCCTTATTGTAGAATTTGTAATGAGTCTTCGTACACTTGGGCAAATACAAGTTAAGTAAATAATTTGTTTACGAGTTAACATGTTCGCCAATCAGTTCTACTCCTGTCCAGCTTTCCTCCGACGACAGTTGCCTCACCATCTGTAGCCCAACCGTCCTTACTGTTGCATGCAAAGTCATACACAACGGCCTGAACAAGAGGTACCGTGTTACAGGAGGACTTAATCCTGAGCATCATATTTCTGGGACAGCGTTGTTTATTAGGTCATACATATCCACATGGCGGTCAATCTTATGAATGTTTCCAACTAAGCGGCTCATGAAATCCAGCACTGGATGCCATTAAATTAAAACAAGGGAAACAAGAGCATCCAAGCCATGACTTGACGCAGCGCACTGCTGTGATTTACTTCACCTTTAGCAGCGCGGGATTAGCCGAGCGGTCTCAGGCGCTGCAGTCATGGACTGTGCGGCTGGTCCCGGTGGAGGTTCGAGTCCTCCCTCGGGCATGGGTGTGTGTAATTGTTGGCTCTGAGCACTATGGGACTTAACATCTGTGGTCATCAGTCCCCTAGAACTTAGAACTACTTAAACCTAACTAACCTAAGGACATCACACACATCCATGCCCGAGGCAGGATTCGAACCTGCGACCGTAGCAGTCGCGCGGTGCCGGACTGCGCGTGTGTGTAATTGTTCTTAGGATAATTTAGGTTAAGTAGTGTGTAAGCTTAGGGACTGATGACCTTAGCAGTTAAGTCCCATAAGATTTCACACACATTTCACACTTCACCTTTAACCACAGGGCGTCAGGCAACACATAATTTCCCACAGTACTGGCGCAGAGGTCTTTCTGCAGCTCTCATCAATGACCTCTATGGGTACCGCTTTCCTACAGCTGTGAGTATGTTCCCGTTCACGGACCGACGAAATGAAATGAAATGAGCGTTTGGCGTCATTAGCCGGGAGGCCCTTTGCAGAGTATGTCCGGCCGCCTTGGTGCTGGTCTTATTATATTCGACGCCACATTGGGCGACCTGCGCGCCGGATGGGGATGAAATGATGATGAAGATAACACCCAGTCCTTGAACGGAGAAAATCTCCGACCCAGCCGGGAATCGAACCTGGGCCCGTAAGACGACAATCCGTCACGCTGACCAATCAGTTATCGGGGCGGTCAACAGACCGATGGCCTCGCTGTTTGGTCCCCCCCTCCCCCACCAAAAAAAAAAAAAAAAATCAACGCCAATCATCCCGTGGGTGGGTTTTATCTGCTCCTGGCCTGATTATCATCAATCGCGTTTTGCAGCAGTTACAACAGGAACTACCGGCACCTGAAGATGGCGAACAGTTTTATCGACGAAATATTCTTGGATTTGCACAACGTGATTCGGCAGCCAATCCGAGAAGTATATTTGCAACAGGAGCGTTGGGAAAGCCGGAAAAGTCACATCAGAAACCATCACAATTTTCTAATATTTTGACTTGATTACTGAATAAACCTGTATTTCTTTGTCGGTGTTTGTGCTTATCATTTTTTTTGTTCAAGTAGTTACAGGTGTGACAATATCCGCACTTCACTTTTTTTGTTACCATGGATGTTATGCAGGTGCGCATTCACTTTTGTTGCAGATATAGAACGAGATTCAGAGGGGAATCTGATATTTTTTAGAGTAGATTGTACGTTGTGACGGTAATAGGAGAGGGAGATGATGGATAACGATTGTTGGCCGGCCATTAATGCCGTAGTGAAGGGCATATATAGATGAGGCAACAAAATTATGAGAGCTGCATGAAGGGAGCAGATGTGTCGAAGGTTTTCGTCTTGTACATGTGTAATAGTGACACTACCGAGTACTAGTTTATACGGCATGTTTCATGAGGCACGTAGTAGATTTACTTGACGCTTTTAAGCTTTATGCATGAAGGTTCTAGCAAAGAATTAAGGATATGAAAGAGGAAACACTATTAGCGCCTGTCATAAACCAACATTAAACATAAACCAACTAACCGTGTGGGTGGATTTATAGACGAGTGACTACGTGTGATTTCATTTTAGGATATTAAGATTTCTCTTTATGTACTTGGTTAAGGTGTACAGGTTTTCTTTGCGTTTGATGTTATATTTTTGAGTGTTCTCGTACTATTTTAACATTATTCAGTGAGGAATTATAGATTCACCAAAGATTAATGACTATCAAACTTAATGTAAAGTTAGTTAATGAAGGTACCCAATGGTAGTGTCAGGAATTTTGTTTGTTTGTCAATTTAATTTGTTTCTAGATGTCACAGTCAATGTAAATTTCATGGATGCTTTATATTTCTTTCTTTGTAAAGCTAAATAGTATGACACAGTCATAGTAAACGCCATTTGTGTCAGTGGACTTGTATAATTAGATCGTATAAGTGTGTGTGTGTGTCTGTGTGTGTGTGTGTGTGTGTGTGTGTGTGTGTGTGTGTGTGTGTGTGTGTGTGCAGATAATGGAAGGCGGCATGAGGACTGGCATATACAGATGACGGTGGCGACACAACGTGAGGAGAGGAAACTGGCTTGAAGAGAAGAGTAACAGCATGTCACTATCAGGGCAATGACTACCCGATTCACAGACAGCGGGGTCCTCACGACTCAGATCCAGGTAGCAGGCTCAATAGTCGGTGGCGCGTGGGTAACTCCTTTCAGCATGGCCAAGAGCGACCAGTTCAGCACTTACGCACGCGGCGACCAGTGGTGAATGGACAGGGTTAAGGACTCTTGGAGATGTCTGCAGCAATTCAGCAGTCCCGACTGCTTCACAACAGGCGTCATATTTTCGCAACAATGAGTCAACTGAGGTTTGTACGCTACACTAAGGAAGAATGCTTTTCTCTCATGATTGAGAAGCGATTTCCATGTCACTTGCTACACGCAAAGATGAAGCACGTAGAGAAGTTATATAATTATATATATATATATATATATAGCACATGGGAATGTTATATACAGGGCGTATCATAATTAATGGCGTAAACGCATACATTGAAAGTACACGATACTAGAAGCAAAAAGTCTCAGTAAACATAGGGTCGAAAATGCATACCATAAAAGCTACGAGCAATTTTTCATCTTCGATACTGTGGAACAAATCTCTTCTACTGCATGTTCTTTGCTTTCCGTATTTTGGAGAGAAATGTACTTGCAGTAGAAGAGATTTGTTCCACAGTATCGAAGATGAAAAATTGGTCGTAGCTTTTATGGTATGCATTTTCGACACTATGTTTACTGAGAATTCTTGGTTCTTGTATCGTGTACTTTCAACTGTTTGTGTTTACGCCATTAATTATGATACACCCTGTATATATATTTTCTCGTAAGAGAATTCATTTTTTATGTCTGATTTGCCACAGAACATCTAGAAGCTCAGTTCAAGTTGTTATCTCCTAACGAGATTTCAAACTAGTAACCGTGTGTAGTGACACCTAATGCGGCGTTATGTTGACAAGTGATAGCCTTTATCAGACTAGCAACTTGCACACCATACAGTTGTCCTCATACCCCAGCTGTCACTCTCATATCTGCAGAGAAGAAGAGATATCTGGGTGTTCCAAATGACATTGTCAGACGTATCCCATCAGAAGTCGTCAGCCACTCACAGGATCCGACAAAGAGAGACTAGAAAGTTCACTACAGCGTCAAAATCGGTGCAGTGTGCATGTGCCGTGCTAGTAAATTCACTGATGTACCTTTTTCTTCACCGTATCTACTTAGGTGTTAAAGCTAAAAAATAATTTGAACTTCAATGTGGGGCACACCTTTGAACCTCACTGCGAGTGGTATGGATATTCTGGACCTCGCTATGAGGCACATTTCAAGTGTTTCGCTGTTGATTGTTTTTTACTTTTCAGCGGACTGACGACAAATCAGTCATGAGATGTATATTGTTTCTTTAGCTTTTGCACTTTTTTACTCTTGTACATTTGCCATGTTTTTTATTTTTGTTATTGCTTATTGTTGTTTCACATTCTGTTGCCCAAAAAGGTAAGATTTACGAGCCAACCCACAAACTCATATAATACTTCTTATTTATCATTTATATATTGTACCACGACGTTGCTGCTTTTTGGAGCTTAATTCAAGAGGTATACGGTTGGGTGATAAGATTACTTAGACTGCACTGCCATTATCAAGTGATCTGCAGTTATATAGCGCTATTACTATATACAATTTTTACGCTGTGTATCCGATAGACGTTATAATAATGTGTCGAATTTTATTGAAAATTTTGTGGAAATTTTTGAACGCGGTAATAGATTACATGGTAAGCAGAGACTACTCACACAAACCTATACAAAGAATCCATAACCGGTACACAACTCCATAGATGGATCAGATGAGCATACAGCTTGACGTCTGTCAAGTAACTTACAGAAAACGAAAATTTAAACAAAATTACTCAACCATAACATCTACTGTTGAGAAAAAATATATGTAAACAAAAACTACTCAGTCTGCACTGCAAATACAATATGCATAAATATTTGACAGCTACAACGTCAACTACGAGATACGGAAGTAAGTAGTCGACACGCTGTTACAAAACCAATCAGATTTATAACAAGAAATGGTACGTGCATAATAGCGCTATATAACTGCAGATCGCTTGAAAATGGCAATGCAGCCGCCTAAATGTAAAAATTTTGAAAAAAATTTCAAAAAATAGCAGCGTCCATGTATAATACATGTAAACTGTCTTTACAAGATATTTACCACGCTGCAGGCCATAAGGAATATAAAATGCTTTTTATTTATCGTAGTATTTGTTCCACACACATTCTTCCTCATATTTTTACACCTATGTTCACACACACCAACACAAAGAGCTTTGTTTATTGTTTTATTCGTGTCGTATATATGTTACACATGTTCACAATCCTGTGTGACACACAGTGACACAAGCAATATCAAGTGCTCACGTTTCCTAATTTTAAATGTGCTGAGATTCATATGTCTCAAAAATGGTTCAAATGGCTCTGAGCACTATGGGACTTAACATCTGTGGTCATCAGTCCCCTAGAACTTAGAACTACTTAAACCTAACTAACCTAAGGACATCACACACATCCATGCCCGAGGCAGGATTCGAACCTGCGACCGTAGCAGTCCCGGGGTTCCGAACTGAGCGCCTGAACCGCTAGACCACCGCGGCCGGCATATGTCTCACGATTATTGTAATTCCTTCGATTTTTTTGTGTTTTTAAAATTCATTTGAGATTTAACATGCACACCAGTAGTTGAAGGCACAATTGATATATAGCGTTCATATTTTGTTTTCTACAGTGTACACTTACCACTTCTAAATACTTCTTCACGCACTGACACTGTCGACAAGTTGTAAGATTTTTGTCTGCCTCTGCAAATTTCATTTCATTGTTTGTTCACCTCTGATGTGAGGACTTTTGTTAATGTTCACATCCATTAGTTAGTTTAGCAGTTATTTGGTTGAATGTGTTGTAAACAGAAGGAATTTTTTATGCTTACATCAATTTCACATAAAATATCAGAGTAACTATGTGGGAAAATCGCGTATTACAATGAATTGGTAATTTCGAAGAGATGTAACAGATAATCTGCGTTCATTCCTTTTTCCATTCATTTTTATTTTTTGTCTTTTCTTTTCTCACTGATTGCCAGATTGAGAAATTTTTTTTGGCAAAGGTCTCGCCTTGTTTCTTGGTAAATCCTCTCCTGTCAACGATTTTGAATTAGGAAAGGGTGTAATGTGGGGCCTTCTCCTTAAATTTTTATCTTATTTCCATACTTGATTTGCATAAGAGATTCTTCTTATTTCATTTACTTTCTGATTCAGTTTCAATTCGCTGACATGTCACTTGTTTTGTATGCTCATTACATGAGTATTAGTGCGTAACTTTTAACAATATAAATAATAGGTGTTTCTCTTTACTGTATCTGGCTTTTGGGCTACGGGAACCCTTTCTGCTTGAGATTAGCACTTTGCGATATTCTACTGCATTTAGTCTCCAGACTCCGATTCAGAAGCTAGATATTTGGCCACATGTCCGTCTTTAAACTTTTCCAACTACGACCTTCTGTGGGAGTGCAGGGCGAAGCTTGCACGAAAATTTCCAGAATTTCCCAGAAGTGAGTCTGGCTACAGGAAAGTGGCTACACTCATTCCCATTTCCGAAAGCTCGAAGATCATCGGTGCTAAGTGGCGGATGATAGTGAACTGACTTCCAGATTCAAAATTGGAGGAGCAGATGGAACCTTTCTGTGATTGCCTAGACGGACTGTGCCAGATGCCTTTCTGAGGTCTGAAGGAAAGCTTTTAAAAATTAGAGAGGTACACTTGGTTTTGACGAGACTCATAGTTCTATGCTCGTCCGTTTTTGCCTTGAATTCGGCTTTCTGTGGTATGGTTTGTAGTCTGAGATTGAACTTTCTCTGGCTTTTTTTTGCGATTGGTAGTCATGAAGATGATGATTTCCACAGCTCGCAGTGACAAAATTTGAGCCCACACAAGCCACAACTAGCAACCACTGCTGTACGGTGTCTGAGGACCACAACCAGCTCAATTGCAGCCACAGTAATCCTAAGAATGCAATGCCCTCATCAAACTTTGGAGGGCAGAAGTGATTGAGGGGAGAAAAGTTTCTTTGCAATTTATTGTCTCTGCTTGTGCATCACATGCTTCACACACTTATATGATGTGGACTACAATTTTTCTGTTTCAAGGGGATCTTCTTCCCTATTTAGGTAACCACTCACGTTTCCATTTATTGTTGTTTTGATTCTCAGGAGTTCATGCATCTTGCGATTATCTTTCTAATCATTTCATTATTTCTCAATCCATTCTGCACTCTGTTCTGATTCATACAGTTTTCTTGCAATTTTGATTACTACAGGAAATTTTTATTACAGTTTTATTTCAAAGCTGTGTGTCCTTCGTGTGTCTGGGCACCACTTGAACCGTAATTGTCCAGCGACCAGTGACGTCTGTGAACAATCAAAGGGACTGTGTCCACAGTCAACGTCGATCTTCAGGAGTTCTGAGAACCGGGGTGATGCACAACTTTTTTTAATGTGTGTATAATAAATTTCTTTGAGACAGAAAATATTATGTTCACAAATCACAACGGAGTAAGGAAGTATCGCAGGCGCGAACTCAGCTAGCCCTTTCCGACAAAATATCTAGCGAACCCTGGATGAAGGGCAACTGGCAGACCACATATTCCCAGTTCTCCGAAAGTCGTTTAACACAGTGACCCAATATAGACTGTTGACGAAGGTCATAGCGTACAGAATATTCTCTCAGAGATGTGAGTGGTTCGAAGACTTACTAAGTAACAGAACACAATTCGTTGGCCAAGTGGGGACTGTTCGTCAGAGACAAGAATATCGTCAGGAGTGTCCCAGAGAATTTTCATAGGACGGCTCTTGTTTTCGTTGTACATAAACGATCAGAAGGATACGACGAACTGATGATACTGTAGTAAATGGGAAAGTGTTCTCGTTGAGTGACCGTAGAAGGATTCAGGATGACTTCACCAGAATTTCTGTTTAATGTGATGAACAGCAGCTTACAATAAACGCAGAAAAAGTAATGTAGCTGAGTAGGAAAAATAATTCTACTGCCACCAACATACGTTTCGCATGACTGCACAGACTACATAAGAAAAACATACGTTTTAGTTCTTCTCCCGTTCCATTTGCGAGTGTGACAAGGAAGGGAATGACAAGCATTGGTGCAGTGTACTTTCTGCCATGTGCTGTATGGTGGCTTGCAGGGTACGTATGTGGACGTAGATGAAGATACAACTGATCGAGGGCTTTCACCCATTGCTGGCGTCAAATGGAGGATTAACGTTTGCTCCACAGCAACAAATCGACGTGTAGCATTAATTGGATACTTTTAAAAAGGACCATCATTGCTGAGAAATTATTTTCGCATTTGCTCCTGGTCGTCTGTCAAAAACTTTGGCGTCTGTAGGGCAGGAAGTTTTCTTGAAGCCATTTCTTCATGAAGTTTATTCTACACTCTTTCTTCTAACCTTCACTTGGTCCCAGCTCTCTCATGCACTTCTAACTGCCGTTCTTTCAGTATTACGTTGCGTACTTTTGCCAGACACTGACAGCTTGATTATTTATTTTACATTGAATTCATCGCAGAATCAATCCCTTTCCTGATTCTCTTGTCCTCCGTTTGTGTCTCACGCAGTGAACACTTCTATTTGAATGGCAAAGAGAGATGAATTACAGACAAATATCGCCAATGTTCTTGCGTTACAAGGATCCACATCACATTCCAAACTCCAATATTATGAAGTTCCCGGAGGAAAATAAATTTCTCTGCAAGAATAGATCAGATTCAGGAAAAGCCATTCATCTGAAATACAGTTCCCTTTTAGCAGAGACGATATCATGCACCCGGCCGGTGCGGCAGAGCGGTTCTAGGCGCTTTAGTCTAGAACCGCGCGACCGCTACGGTCGCAGGTTCGAATCCTGCCTCGGGCATGGATGTGTGGGATCCTTAGGTTAGTTAGGTTTAAGTAGTTCTAAGTTCTACGGGATTGATGACCTCAGATGTTAAATCCCATAGTGCTCAGGCCCATTTGAACCATTTGATATCATGCAAATAATACACACAAATGTACACAGAGTCCGTCTACTTAAATTTTGTAAAAATCTTCAACGTTTCTTTTCTGTCGATGGTTGCACAATGAACAGTATACTTCTTCATGGATATGTACCTCGCTCAGATATACGTATACTGATGTAACACAGAACTGAAAGGTAAATATTCAAAGGAAACGGATATACAGTTTTAAGCCAACACACTCCACAAATTCGTATTTTGTTTGGTCTAGTTTTAATGAACGAATGTAAACTTTTTTTCTACAGTTACCTCTGTTTTCACTTTTATGTCGCGTTCACTTCAAAGTGTTGGATTCTACATCAAAAGCAAGCTCTCTTGCAACATGCTTGTCATTATGAATGTAATCTGTAATACGTAGAATGCATGGTTAGATTCAAGATATGGCCCTACTCGTGTCAGGATAAACAAATAAATGAAATAAATAAACAGTTGTGTCCATGGGTTGCTTATCTTAAGGTTCTAAAACACGAAAAGAAAAATTTGTAGGGGAGAGTGTTGTACCTTGGTATACTTTCTCAGACTTTCTTCTCAAGCCAGCCCTGTAACAGAAATTTAATATATTTCCTTATTCATTTTGAAATGATAGGATTTTTTTTACGTGTGCTGCAGTTTTTTTCTGAAATTACAAAAACTCCTGCGGAAAAGTAAGGTTTATCACACGTTAAAAACTGTTTCGAAGTACAGTGTGGTCATGGGCCTAGGAACAAATATTCTACTTAAATTTATTGAAATTGAGAAAATGTTGTCAGTACTGTATTTGAGAGTCCATGTCTAATATTCTATTTAAATTTATTGAAATTGAGAAAATGTTGTCAGTACTGTATTTGAGAGTCTATGTCTAACATGACTCCTCTACTACACATCAGTAATCTGAAACCGAAATCAAATTAAGGGAATGTATTATCAAAAACCAGTTGCACGTTAACAACATTTTGGAATAGAAGCTATTGGCAACAAACACACTTTCCGTTTTCAAGACGGGGAAAGCTGTAGACGACATTTCCGAAAATCACGTGTACCATGGTAAAACATCTTAAATTGTGTGGTACAAGATGGTGCATGACTGACGAAGTATGGCTGAAACGTACACACGTTAAATTACTAGTTTTAAAATATACGGAATTTTAGTCATCGTAAAATTATATTGCTGACGCCTCCATATAGCTTCAATGTATAATACAGCAATCAAATATGTAGAACTCATAACATTCACTTACGTTGCACTAAGCACAACCTCATGTCTCACAACAATGTAAAAATGAAAATTCCGGACCCTGCTTATGGCAGCCGTTAATGTGATACTAAAATTGGTCACTAAATTTAAACACCGACCATGAAAAATCATGTGTTCCTAGTCACACTTTCTTCCATGTACAACACATTCCCCTTCTAAAATCAAAACCCTTTAAAATATTTGCTAGTTCTGTTAGTTACAAAATTGAAATATATATCGTTCGCATCTTTACGCCATACGCCAAATTTGACGAAGAACGCGATCGCGACATACGTTGTCGTACTACCAATAACAGTAAAACAAAAACGAAGGCTTGACCAAGCAGTGCATCGCTTTCTTTATTCATTGTGATAAATACCGTGCTTTAACGGCGATGCAGAATTTGTTACATCTTTAATGAAGAACCGAAACTGAAATACAAATGTTGCAATGAAAATGATACTTAAAACTTTCCAAGGATTATATTTCATTATGCCTGTGCTTATATTTGATTTTTAAATATGTGTTCAAGTAACTTATAATTAACTGGACAATTACCTACTCGGGAAGCCTAACATCCTGTTCACTCCTTGATTATTATGAGACAGAGCTCTTGTTCATCAGACCAATGACGAGCGAGATAATTGATCTTGCTCTAGTGACAACATAAATCTCAGGATATACCTGAAGTGAGTAGTGGAAGCCACATATTGTGTCCTCGAACTCCTTTGGGGCGGAATGCTTGTACTCCGTTTTCAATCCGCATCATTCCGAATAAAATCCTCGAGCGGTTGAGGAAAACAACGCTACTTATTACCAGTAGTTTCATTTCTGCTGAATATGATACAGACAGCTTTGTTCGGAGTGACGCGGCTCTCGAACAGAGTAGAGTTAATTCAGAAACCACGAATAAAATAGAAAATGTTAAAGTGGTAAACGATGGTAACACCGAGCTGTCAGTGTTAAGAGCGTTGGTTTACCTATTTTGGAACATTATACTCCCAGACATGCGTCAAAAACAAATGTTTATGTATGATGGAACGTTACACTCCAAGACATGAGCCTTGAGCACTTGCTAACCGATTGTGGTTCAATATACTGCTGCCCATAAACCACTTTCATAACTTTCGCTAAGGACCATAGAATTCTTCCACGTATTTCACGCAGTCTAACGTTTCTCGCCATCCAAAACCGAATTACAACTCACCATCAGAGATAGATTACGTTTGCCACATGGATTTTACCAACTGGCTGTACTCATCACGTTATCAATCCGCTATGCGATCTGTTCAAGGCAGGGACACATAAAACAAATGACAATCTGACACGGAATAACTGATCACAGCCCAAGCACAAACTTAGTTAACTTTCTGCATGACATTCACGATATCCAAACAAGCTGAAATAATTCTAATTAGTTCTTTGGTATTAGGTAGCGGAAATGAAATCACTTCCCATAACTTTAATACCTGCTTCGTGAAGCGGAAGCGCATTAGGAAGTCAAGCTTGCTTATGATCTACTCAGACTTCCAGATCATCTTCGTATAGAATGTATAAATACGTACTTACGTTTTCGCGTGATTCGGAACCGGTATCGTCATACAATTTAACACAATGGAACACCGAATCGTCAAAGCCTGCTGCAAATGTGCGCATAGCATCGTGAGACCAGATAAACGCTACTTCGACATTCTGAGGTTCGCTGCTACGCAACGGAACCTAACACCCATTAACTATTGTTGATATCCATTGGCTTTGCGCTGTGGACGCGCAGTTCATGTTCATAGGATCTTGTGTTATCGCGTCTTAAATACTTGAAAACAACGTTAACTCTAAAGCAGAAATTTCACTAATGTGATTAACGGGTAGCAGATTCTTACATTCATGTGTGCAGTGGCGGTATGCCCCCGTAACACTGACATCTTTTTATGTATATTTTGTTTCGCTCGCATGTTTGTAATTCAAATTTGTCAGGGAATTGTTAACATCTCAACCTCTCACATACTTCAACTTGTATTTGGCTGAAAATTAAAGAAGAACGAAACGAGTTGGATCTGAAACAGCCAAGAGACAAAGACGAAGGAATCATTACTTTGCGGAAAGCTCTCCATACGCACTTTACTATATGACGTTCTGGAGTGCTGAATATCCCAGTCTCAGTCCGGAATGCACGAACGCCAATACGCAAACAAATTGGGCTACAGCGATGTCCAGGCAATAAATTTAAACTGTTTCACATCCCACAGCTATAAAAGCAGCCCGTCCAGCGTACTTAGACAACGAGCGGAAAGTAACATAAAGCCTGTTTAATAGTTCACCGCGTGTATCGATATTGCGACACTGTCAGAGTTCTGGGAATCATATATGAAATAGAAAACGTAAAAAGATTTTTCTCTTTGTTTGAAACAATCTAGCATACGCACACAGCTATGAAATTTTTGTCTGGAACAGTATTTTCCAGAAAAAGTTAAAAAGCAGCTCCTTTACCATGGTTTAGACCTAGACTTTCCGGATGTTCCCCTTGTGTCTAGCATATGCCAACTCTATCAATATGCTTCCAATGGAAAGGAAGTTCTTCATTCTTCCAAGCTGCCATTTGGGCAGGAATTTCATACCTCATTCACTCATTAGACGTCTTATGCTCGATAAATGATTTCTTTAGACGTTTCACATACTCAATAATCCCCATTCACGTGGCTCCTCCATGTTTTTTTGGTGTCAACTGACAAGGGGAGGCAACAACGTTTGAAACGCGGATTTACTGTAAACTTCTTACACTCGTAGTACACCATGAGGACAACAAAATGTGTAAGCAGTAGCGCATACTTCTCAAGCGTTACTGAGAAAATCGCAAGATGATTTTGGTCGTCAAATATAAATCTGTGCGTGGCCATTTTAACCATGAAGCCGCTGCAGCTGAGTGGTGCCGGCACGGTAGCTCAGCGTGTTCGGTCAGAACGTTAGCTTCCCTTTATAATTAAAAAACTGAGCGAACAGATCAACGAACAAAGTGAACGGGTGTCATCGACGTCCGCCCTGAACAAATTCAACGAACAATATAGAACAAAATTAAAAAAAAAAGAAAAACTGGTTGGCGTTCAAGCCGCTGTATCGCTGGATCGTGTTCCGTTCGTCAGTTTTTTTTTATTTTCAACGCAGTCATTTTCTTTACTATTTGTATTACAATTGATGTAATGGGGAAAAACACGTGTAATCGGATGAACTTTTATTAAATTTACAATGTTATTTGGCAGTCTACTAATTTTTATTATCACAAATAGTATAATATTCATAACTATCGACTAGTAAACGACCAAACGCATAAAGTGATACTGAAAATCTATGCTTGTCCGTGTCTTCAAAACTATTCGTATTTAATTGAAAGAGATCGAGAAATTTCTTCTCGGAAGACGCTATTAAAATACAATCGATACTGCATAACCAACTATCAGCGCCGAGTTTTAAGGAAATACCGTGTTATGCATGGTTTGCTTCCAAACTATCGTCTGAAAGACAGGTTTTATAAAACGTTATCGAGGTTTGTTTTCCACGGAAAACGGCAAAAATGTTCAAATGTGTGTGACATCTTAAAGCTTACACAATACTTAACCTAAATTATCCTAAGGACAAACACACACACCCATGCCCGAGGGAGGACTCGAGCCTCCGCCGGAATACGTCAAAAGACCTTGCGTATGCGGAACCATAGCATTTCTTCAGTGCAGCTGATGCCGTTTAACTTTATGTTTTCCATGTTTTTACGAAGAATACCATCCTGCAACTTGCACTCGTAATGTCTAAAGCATATTTCGAAAGCCGCCTGTGCCGGTCAAAACTTGGAGGTAGCAAGTCGTTTCGGACTCCTTCCAGGTATAAGGCATTTGTCAAATCACGGACAAGCATACATTTTCAGTATCAGTTTACGCGCTTGGTCGTTTACTAGTCGCCAGTTACGGATATTACATTATTTGTGTCAATAAAAATTAGTAGACTTCTAAATAACATTGTAAATTTAATAAAAGTTCATCCGATTACACGTTTTTCCCCATTACATCAATTGTAATATAAATAGTAAAGAAAATGACTGTGTTGAAAATAAAAAAAACTGACGAACGGAACTCGATCCAGCGATCCAACGGCTTGAACGCCAACCACTTTTTTTTTTTTTTTTTTTTTTTGTTCTACATTGTTCGTTGAATTTGTTTAGGGTGGACGTCCGATGACACCCGTTCAGTTTGTTCGTTGATCTGTTCGCTCAGTTTTTTCATTACATAGGTAGCTAATGCTCGGACCGAACACGCTGAGCTGTCTTGTCAGCAGCACTCCACTGCAGCCGCTTTATGGTAAAACTGGCCAAGCACAGATATATATTTGACGACCGGAATTATCTTGCTATTTTCTCAATAACGCTTGAGAAGTACGCGCTACTGCTTACACGTTTTGTTCTCCTCATGGAGTACTACGAGTGTAAGAAGTTTACAGTAAATCCGCGTTCCAAACGTCGTGGCCTCCCCTTGTGAGTGCATTCCAATCACTCGGTCTTTTCTTATCTCGTGGAATTCCTCGCAAGTCAAGTTACATTCCTATATTAGAAATCAAGCCATACAGTCGTAGAAGTCCCAACTGTCTTGGAGTGAGGCAAAAAGGTTTTCAGGTGGAAAATTTCTGTATATTGCCAAATGCCCAATGTCAAGCACCCGACACCTTGCGTCAGGAACTGAACTAATAAATCAAGTGATTATTCATTATACTTTAAATGAACTGAAATTGAAAAGAAACGAGTTTATTTATCATTTATAAACTACCCGTAAAATTATTTTACTAGGTAGTAAAGGAATGTATATCAATTAATTCAAATAGAAAATAGCGACATTAGATAAAAAGAACAAAAGGCCTCAAACAGCTACAAATCTATGCAGTTTTAAACATTCAGAATTTATTTCAGATTGGTATTGTTACCGTGAGAAGTAGAGTTAACTGCTTGTTTGCGTGTCTGAAGTTCGTGCCAGTGTTGCATACTGTAACCTCCCCACCGTAATTTTAAAAGAGAGAAAGTGGACAATACTTAATAGAAATGGGGGCCGAGTGTAACCTCCCCGCAAAATTTATAATAATTGACAATATTATTTAGGGATGCTAATGGACATTGCTCTATGCGTAACCTGCCCACAATGAAATGTACTCACAATGGCAACAAAAACGTGAAATTCGCAATCTGACTCAAATATAAATACTTCAAAATTAAAGTCCATTCAGTGACAAGAAATTTCAATTAAACCGAAATATTGGTCTTTGGCCCTGTGTAAAACAATCAGAATTAAAGTCTTACCTCAGAATAAATAGATGTCACATATCTGCTCTTGTTGTTGCGCACCGCTCGGAGGAACTGCATTGCAAATAATAATATTCTCTTTTTTTTTTTTGTGATTCTAGTGAAATTTTTTCTTCAAAAGAAGTGGAATGAAATGGGAAGTGCAACGAGATCTTTAGTTCAATAAAAAATTAAATTTTTGAAAAAATGCTTTTGAAATAAAAAATTATTATTGGGGAACTTGTTGGAGAATAATTACAATAAATAAAATTTTTCATTATCTAATGATTATATTAATTAACAGTATACCTTATTCCTCATCTTGACCATTGTTGCCGACCGCCTACATCACACAACCGCACTGGGCTGCTACTACTGACCGACCGCTCTGCATGACGACTACAGACTGAGTACTGCTCTCAACTAGACAGAGCTACAGACTCGCAACGACTGAACTGACAGACTCGCAACGACTGACTGACTGCTACTCTGCATAGCGACAACTAACTCGCAAAGACTACTACTGACTGAGAACCGCTCGCAACACTCGCGCGGTCAAGCGCATACACTCTGGTCACAGATGCTGCAATGCCTCGCCATCGCTGCTGCGTTACATACGTGTTTCATAACCCTCCACTCGGGGGGCAAAAATTTGGCAGCGATGGTGAGTCATTTGGACTTGCCAAGCGCGGCAAAATTTTTCTTTAATTAACAAAATCCTACAACTTACAGAATATTTAAATGTTGTGCACACGCACTAAGTACAAAATATATCAGACAAGGACAAAATGTGAATACTAAACATAGTAGCAAATCAGAAAAAAGTATATACAAACTTTGACAGATAAAGTGCACAGGCACTGAAAAAATTCTTTAGCATATGCAGAACAAATAAACAGACTGGCAAGAATAATTAGATGTAGTACATAAAGTAAATGTTGTGCACACGCACTAAGTACAAAATATATCAGACAAAGACAATATGTGAGTACAAAACATAGTAGCAAATCAGAAAAGTATATACAAATTATTTGACAGATAACAAAGTGCACAGGCACTGAAAAAATTCTTTAGCATATTCAGAACAAATAAACAGACTGGCAAAAAATATTATGTTGACAAGTGTACATGCACTGAAAAATGTCTTTAGCATTTTCACAACAAATAAACATAATGGCAAACATCATGTCGACCAGTGACATAAGTGTACTCATACTGGAGTTTAGCGAATCGAAAAATGTATAACCTATGAACATAAATGATGTTACCAAAAAAAATTTTTCTTTATGTGACAAGAATCAGGATAGGAAAGGGAAGGATTGCATCATGGTTGTAGCACTTTAGATTGCACACAGCTGCTCTGAAAGTCCATATCTTTCCACAGTAGTACAACACCAAGTGACACAACTTGAAGTTCTTTTCCCATCAGAATTTATCAGTGTAGCCAAGACACTGAACTGTCGTAGTAATGTTCCATGTTTTCATTTTGGCAGTACATTAGGTACACCAAACAGTGGGACCATAATAATGTCTTCATCGCTCATGGTGGTGGACAGCATGTCGTGTCAACACCACACTCTTACAAGGCACACCAACGTAGAATTAGTGCAAAACCAAATATAGTGCTCCATGATCACTGGGATAAACAGGACAAATGGACATTGCAGTAATTCAGGGTAGTCAGCTTATGAGGTGAAGGACATCGAGTCACATAATATTGACAATTACAGTCTTCATTGATAGTTCGTGGCATTCATACCCCAGTTATTGAACATTTCTGTACCAAGTATGTAGTATTACAGAAAAATGTTCATTAATTGTTTTACATAGAATCAGTAGCCTTCTTTTCCTGGTTACAAAATATTATGAAATAATCGCATTCTTTTCAGTTACAGAGTATAATTAAGAATCATTAACCTTTTCCTAATTACAGTTAATTAATCATTTGTCATTAATTAATCATTTGTCTAATTACAGTTAATTAATCATTTGTATAATTACAGTTAATTAATCATTTGTCGTTAATTAATCATTTGTCTAATTACAGTTAATTAATTAATCATTTGTAGCCTTAATTAATTACAAAGCATTATTAAACAGTACCATAGTTAATTAATTATGTGTCATTCCAATCTATTAAGAATCATTAGTCTTTTCCTAATTACAAAGCATTATGAAACAGTCACATTTATTTCCAATTACAAAGTATGAACATTGAAAACAAGAGTTAATTAATGGCATAATTAATAACAATTTCGTTGATTGACATTAATTATTGGCACTCAGTGGCCATCAAGTATTGAATAGAATAAAACATAGTTCATCATTCAGTATTATTCAGATCATTACAAAGTCATTATTAAAAATCAGTTAATTACAGTCAAATCATTAGTAATCACAGGCCTTACTATAAACAGTGGCAGTTATTAGCTAGTGACAAAGCATTATTTTGAATATAGTCTCATTAAGAGGTCATTACTCGAGTGACATGCTATTCAGAGTTGATCAGTATTATTCAGAATTATCATAAACTAGTGACATTATGTGGGACTGGTAATACATTTTTTTGGTAGCAATGCATTGCGTTGGGATCGACAATTAATTGCTGAGGCATAATACTTTTTGCTTTTGACCTATTGCTGCAAATGAGGATAGGTAACGTCATTCGTCATGAGTCAGCTGTAGCAAGTTTATGTAACAAGGCAGTACATGTGATCACATTTATAAATGATAAACACAAATGGGTAAAAAATATAAAAATGCAAGTACTAGAACAGGTATAATAAGTAACAGGTTTAGTAAGTGTCATGAAAAACTTCTCCTGGAAAAAATACAAAAACGGATTATTGACCTGAAAGAAGAAACGCACACTATGCTGAAAAGTAGTGAACTTCGAATTAACAAGTAGTGAAATGTGTATAAAATGTGTTCCATAGCTGTCCTTTCCAAAACTTTCCGTCATCCTACTATGCAATGTAACACCTGCTGTCAAAGCAAACCGCAACAAATACTTAAATAACTACGTGGCATAAAGAAAAAAAAACTTCATTATCCATATCATCATAACTTCACCATTATCATCACCTGTAAAGAAAAACTTCATTATTCATAATACCATTTCCTTCATCATTATTCATCAGTATTCACTATCATCTGCAAAAAATCACTTCATTACTCATTACATAACTATTCCTTATCTCTAGCATATTTCATCACTAAAACTAAGATGTGTAGTTCAGTCTGACAGCCTGCATCAATCACCTTGTATTCTGAAAGAAAAAATTAGTTAAGACTGCTATTCTGTGATGAGTATAGTATAGTCTTGTTAATGTTTGTTAATCCTGATCCATTTACTCTTCCTCATAAAGTTATTGCATCTCCTTTCGTTTATTCCGTAGGTGAAATTCCCATTTATGTTAAATTTATTTCTTAGAATCATCATTCCTTTCTGAAATTGATGAACAAAGATTAATGTCTTGCATTTAAATCCTATACCCACTAAATATTGACTGGTCTATGGTGACACAATTAACCATACAGCATAACATGACAGAAAACGTAATATGTCCAAGACATTGACAGTGTTCGGATGCGAAAAAATGTACACAGAATAATACAATGCAGTAGCAAAAATGTGAAACAGTCACGATGTTGAGATGTCATAAGGCAAAAAAAAAATGTCAAAGTCGACTGGTGTGTGTTATATCTTAACTATTTCATAGTGCATACAAACAAAACTGGAGTACAGTCATATACACAAAAAAATGGAAAATGTGCACGGTCTGATGTGTAACGACAAGAAAAGCGACCTGCTAACCTTACCTTGCCGGGCACTTGCCAAGAAAAAAAATACGATAATCATCAATAAGTAGTCACATAAATATAATTGCAGAAATAGTCATAAATGTGTAAATTCATCTGGAAAAATATGCACGGTCTGATGTGTAACGACAAGAAGAGCGACCTGCTAACCTTACCTTGCCGGGCACTTGCCAAGAAAAAAAATACGATAATCATCAATAAGTAGTCACATAAATATAATTGCAGAAATAGTCGTAAATGTGTAAATTCATCTGGAAAAATATGCACGGTCTGATGTGTGACGACAAGAAAAGCGACCTGCTAACCTTACCTTGCCGGGCACTTGCCAAGAAAAAAAATACGATAATCATCAATAATTAGTCAGGTGAATTAATTGCATTAGTAAATGGCATCATAGTGTGTTGAATCATACAGTGGTTTCACTCAATAAACGGTTTAATGTTTGAGATATGGTGATTGCCTTTCGATTTTCTGGTTCTCAAAGTTTCGACGTGTACAACATTGGGGTGAGGGATACTGCGAATCCGATACGGACCTGCGTATAGAAGTTCAAATTTACTGCACTTACCTTTTAATTTGCTGGATAAATAGTGTGTACGTACTAATATCTTCTGTCCAACGTGAAAGTCGCGGCGTGTACAAACCTGTTTTTGCTGTCTTCTCCGGCGCTCTGCGGCACGTTTGATGTTGTTCAGCGCAATGTCAATTATTTCGTGGTGTCGTAGGCGACGATTTTTGGGGAATTCTATTAATTCTTTAATTTTGTTCGGTGGTTCAACGTTTTTCAGTATAACAGTCGGAGATAGCATAGTGGATTCATTTGGAATGGAATTAATTACATCTTGGAATGAGAGTGTGTGTGTATCCCAATCAATATGTCTTTTGTGGCAGTATATTCTGCACAGCTTACCAATTTCCTTCATTAATCTTTCACAAGGGTTCGAAGAAGCGTGGTACTTGGATATATAGATCGGAGAAATGTTTCTAGCTCGTAACATGCGTGTCCATACACTACTACGAAATTGAGATCCATTATCAGAAATTACTTTCATTACATGCCCTACATGAAATAGAAAATGTTTTACAAATGCTTTCGAAACAGTTTTAGCAGTAGCTTTGCGTAACGGAGTGAAAGTAACAAATTTTGAAGTGAGCTCAACAGCGACAAAAATGTAGCAAAAACCTCTGTTAGTTCTCGGAATCGGACCAAAAATATCTACTGCGGCCATGTGTCTTAATTTAACAGGTATAATGGGATATAAAGGAGGAATATGTGAAGTGGTATCTGATTTAGCTTTCTGGCAAATTTTACAAGACGCTAAAACTCGTCGTATACGTTTCTCCATGTTGGCAAAATAACAGTTCTGTCTCAGTATAAGAAAACATTTTCTTGCTCCGTAATGTGCGTAACTTAAATGAGTGTACCAAATTAGTTTGTTAACCAGTTCGTCAGGAATGCATAATAACCAATTGTTGCTGTCAGGATGAGAGCGGCGAAACAGAATGTCATTGCGTACAGTGTAGTGGTTCCTAATCGTAACATTTTTCCTATCTTGCCAAAGGTGTTTAATTTCTTTCCACACATTGTCCTTATTTTGTTCTTGTGCTATGTCCTGTAATGACGATGAAATAAAATTTTCAAATGCAACTTGCTGAATGTACATGACACTGAAATTTGCTTTGCAGAAGTTGGTTGCTACGTCTTGCTGATTGTTACTGAGAGAACGCGATAGTGCGTCTGCTATAACATTTTGCGTACCGGGAATGTGAACTATTGTAAAATTAAATTCCTGTAAATACAGTTTCCATCTACTTAATCTATCGTGAGTGAATTTGGCTGAAAGTAAAAATTGTATCGCTCTGTGATCTGTGTAAACGGTGGTATGTCTGCCGTAAAGAAAGTGCCTAAATCTCGTGAAAGCCCATACAACACATAATGTTTCAAGTTCTGTGACGGAATAATTTCGTTCAGCAGGTGACAAAATGCGACTTGCAAATGCGATGTTTTTAATTACTGTAGAACCATCTTCTTCTATTTCCTGGAAAATGTGTACGCCTAAAGCGGTGTTAGAACTGTCGGTGGCAATGGAAAAATTTCTAGTAAGATCTGGGTGCGATAATAGTGGAGCATTCAACAAAACATGCTTCAAATAACATTCTCGTGTGCAAAATTCTGCTTGTCAAAAGTAATGTTTGCGTTACTGTAGTATGCAATCTGTGCTGTATCTGGTTAAATTCTATCGTACGTGTTATTATTTACGGGAGAATGTTGTGGCATATCCACTGTATGAACTGTTCTGTTATTTCATACTGACGTGTTACGCTATGGATGACACCTATTGTCTGTTTCATTCATGATTATTCGTTGTTGCTGATGTTCTTGCTGCTGAAAAAATCGACTGTTATTAAATGTACGCTGAAAATTGTGCTCGTTATTTTTACGTCTGTCATGATAGTAATTTCTATACGGTACATTGCGATGCGAGTTGAAATAGTGTGTTGTTTGTACGTAGTTATTTCTTTGCTGCCATGCGTTACCATTTGTTGGAGCTGGGACTATACGTGCACGCGGCGAAACATTAAAGTTTAGTTGACCTTGTAGACTGCATTGTTGGTTATGTATGCTAAGCGGTTGACTTTCATGCTATTGTGGTGAAAAACATCTATTGTTACCAAAAAATGCGTTTGCTGTTAATTTTACTTTTACACATACTGATGATTACGATTTTATCTGTAATTAAAATTACGGCGGTAGTTGTCATTACGGGAGTGCCTGCTGAAAATTGTCACATTCGGTAAAAGATTTGTCGTATCCGGTTTTCATTACATACGTTTCTTAATACTAGGTAGAGCAATAGTTAAAGAGCAGTTTGGATAGATATAAAGGATAGTAGAAGAAAAGGCAGCAGTGCAGAAAACTAAAGATGAAACAGCACTACTACAGCTCGGGGCCCTATGCTCGCTACGGCACATATTCATTAAAGCGTAATGAATCCCCTGAGGTCCATTACGCACTGCAAATAAATTTTAGCTTTTGTGTTACAGGCAATAGCGGTAAAAATTCAAAAGCAAATAGTTGTATCCATGTTAATTCTAGTTTCCTCATTACAGGCAATGCTGATGAAAATACAATAGCAATTTGTCGCTTCAGGTTCAAAGCTAGCTTCTGCATTACAGGCAATAGCAGTGAATGTACAAAGATAAATTGTCGTATACAGTGCAAAGCGTGTGCCCGTACGCTGTCATTATTAAATTCCTTAGATTTTCTTACAAATGCAAATTGCTCGAAATCTACGTTCTCGTCACTTAATTTGAGAACACGTTCGGGTTTGTGTGTGAATCTGTTCGTCTCTGTCATTTCGGTTTTCAAGTTGCGTAGCTTTTCAGATTTTAATTCGCGTGGCTTTTCGGATTTTAAGTCGCGTAGTTGCTGTAAATTGCTCACATTATACACGCTGCGTGAGTCTGACAAATGTTCATAAAGTGGCGTCTGTTGTGGTATGTTATTAACTGAAATGTTTTTCATCTCTGTTACTTCTTGTTGTAAATTTGATAACTTCCGACGTAACGTGTTGTTAGATGAATCGATTTCATTAATTGTCTGCTGTAAATTTTGAAATTCAGGTGTTTGGATAAAAGAAACCGGTGCAGTATCGTCTGATTTATTGTCATTAGTATTTTCGATAACATCAATACGACTGGCCAATTCATCACATTTTTCAGTCAGTATTTTAACCTGATCATCGGTTTTAGAATCAGACGCATTAATCTGTTTTTGCAACTTGCGCGTAGTTTCGCTCAGTTTTTTAACATCAGCTTTGATGACATCGCAATCCTGTGTTAGATCTAGTTGTTCGAATCTATCTGTCACT
Source organism: Schistocerca americana (assembly GCF_021461395.2). Classification (NCBI taxonomy): domain Eukaryota; kingdom Metazoa; phylum Arthropoda; class Insecta; order Orthoptera; family Acrididae; genus Schistocerca; species Schistocerca americana. The sequence goes on along the minus strand of NC_060121.1, from coordinate 287,226,335 downwards.
GTTTGAATATTTACTGTGTGTGTATCCGTTTTTGCTTTAAGATCAGAAATTTCATCCTGTAATTCCGCGTTCAATTGTTCTATGGTATTAATTTTGTCGGACACTGTAGTAACATTATTGTCTACATATGTCTTCGCTTTCGCGAATATTTTACGTTTGTCCTCTTGTCTCTGTGCAGTGATTGTTTCCATGACTTGTCGTTTTACTTTGTTTTGATCCTGAATAAATCTGCGGAAACGCGTATCACTGTTCTGTATGTGCTGATTAAAGCGCTCGTTAATCTGAGTGTTCTGCTGTTCGAATTTCGCGTCTATCTTTGCGTCCATAGTGCGCGAAAGTTCTACCGTCATTGCTCTAAACTCGTCCCGTAATTGTGTAGCTTTTTCAGAGCATTGTTTAGCGACTCCGCTAATTTCGTCTCTGAGTGTTTCTGTTGCGACTGTTTGCATTTCTCTTAATTCTTGCGCAACAGATTTAATTTCTTCGCTATTTTTTTGTGAACACGCCTCAATTTCCGCGCGCAACTGTTCCTTAGTGTCATGACACTGCGCGGCAACAGCTTTAATTTGTTCACTAAGCTGCCTCGAATTGTCGTCAAATTTTTTATTTTGTTGTCTGACCTGTTCACTAAGTTGCTTGAGGTTTTCATTTTGTTGTTTGTTATCTTCCCTAAGTTGTTTGTTATCTTCCCTAAGTTGTTTGAAATTGTTGTCTGTTTTCTCATTCTGTTGTTTGATATCTATCAATATTGCCATAAATTGCTCCAAGGTGACATTACCTACTCTATTCTCAGTACTGTTTGATGGTATTTCTACAATTGTCGCGTTTTGTATGACCATTTGGTCATTCTGTAATTTACAAAAAGGTTTATCAGCCGTATGTATACTGTCGGTCACTATTTCGGAATTAAATAGATCCATCGTACTTTGTGTGATCTGTTCATATTCATTAGACAAATTTGTCTGTTCGTTACTTGGGTTTTCCAAATCGGGTGTGTTAAGCTCTGCAGCGCTCATTACAATAGAGCGTTCTGCGTCATCAATTGTCGTCAAGTTAACAGACGAGACAATTGAGTTCGTTTGTTCATCATTAAGGTGAAAGTCATCATTAGTGGTTGGAATGCACTGATTGTTAGTGAACGCAGGATTGTCATCATTACGTTGCGTATCACAATTACTATCGGTCACGTTGTTTAAGTCGGTAATTTCATTCACAATACTTCGCGATACTCTATTCACAGTCTTTCGCGGCATTTTTACAATAGTCAAAATTTTTCACAAAACAAATCAACACAATGCAAAAGCAACACACAAATACAACAAAGCAACAAATTGCCGTTGACCTGTAGAGAGAAAGTCACAATATTATTAAAAGCGTTGCGCTAAATCCTAATTATATCTAAGCAAACAAGAGCAGATATCTGACTGTCGCTCAAAAGACTCTCAACGAAATTCGATCCTGGACTGGGTGTCGCCAAGTGTAACCTCCCCACCGTAATTTTAAAAGAGAGAAAGTGGACAATACTTAATAGAAATGGGGGCCGAGTGTAACCTCCCCGCAAAATTTATAATAATTGACAATATTATTTAGGGATGCTAATGGACATTGCTCTATGCGTAACCTGCCCACAATGAAATGTACTCACAATGGCAACAAAAACGTGAAATTCGCAATCTGACTCAAATATAAATACTTCAAAATTAAAGTCCATTCAGTGACAAGAAATTTCAATTAAACCGAAATATTGGTCTTTGGCCCTGTGTAAAACAATCAGAATTAAAGTCTTACCTCAGAATAAATAGATGTCACATATCTGCTCTTGTTGTTGCGCACCGCTCGGAGGAACTGCATTGCAAATAATAATATTCTCTTTTTTTTTTTTGTGATTCTAGTGAAATTTTTTCTTCAAAAGAAGTGGAATGAAATGGGAAGTGCAACGAGATCTTTAGTTCAATAAAAAATTAAATTTTTGAAAAAATGCTTTTGAAATAAAAAATTATTATTGGGGAACTTGTTGGAGAATAATTACAATAAATAAAATTTTTCATTATCTAATGATTATATTAATTAACAGTATACCTTATTCCTCATCTTGACCATTGTTGCCGACCGCCTACATCACACAACCGCACTGGGCTGCTACTACTGACCGACCGCTCTGCATGACGACTACAGACTGAGTACTGCTCTCAACTAGACAGAGCTACAGACTCGCAACGACTGAACTGACAGACTCGCAACGACTGACTGACTGCTACTCTGCATAGCGACAACTAACTCGCAAAGACTACTACTGACTGAGAACCGCTCGCAACACTCGCGCGGTCAAGCGCATACACTCTGGTCACAGATGCTACAATGCCTCGCCATCGCTGCTGCGTTACATACGTGTTTCAATACGTTTTGCTGCAAAGGTAAATAAAAGTAACATGTACTGTTTTTGCGTATCCCTTTTGTATCCAACACACGATTTACACCAGAACCTAAGCCTCCTGTTTATACAGTAAAGATAGGCAGAAAGCATAGAGTTGTATATCTCGTCGACGAAACAAGGTGTATTCAATTACTTTTGAATACATTGTGGGAGTGAACAGTGATCAGTGTGTTACAAATATTTGCTATCAAAAACAGTCTTGATAACACTTTATTTATTACGGTGACCGGTTTCGACCACTAAAATGGTCATCTTCAGACCTACAAGTCGTATACAAAGCCTTAATTAGAGCGCTACATACCTGAAAGAAAATACATAAAGTTATAAAGCTATAAAACGATGAATTACCAATAAGTAAGAACCTCCTTCTGCTGGAGAATCGCTACTGGAGAAACCAGTGCACGTCTTACTACATATAATGGAGGCTCCGCCCACTTCTAACGGAATGATGTCATTACTAACCAATCGGTTACAGGTCGAATAACAGTGTAAAATTTCTTAGTTAAAAGAACATTGTCAAGAAACTAAAATAAACACACACCAAACTTAGCTTGTTTAACAGCTATTGTCAATTAAGAAGCGTTAAAATATTTAAACATATAGGATAAATGATCTTACTTTTGACAGTACATGGGTTACCCTTTCAAGGCCTGTTAATGAACCATTTGGAACCACTGGTTGCCGTGGTGAGAAGCGTGCTGCCACTTCCTTGGAACGGCGTCCAACTTCACCACGGCAACCAGTGGTTCCAAATGGTTCACTAACAGGCCTTCAGAGGGCAACCCATGTACTGTCAAACCGATGTTCATTTATCCTATATGTTCAAATACTTTTAACGGTTCTTAATTGGCAATAGCTGTTAAACAAGCTAAGTTTGGTGTGTGTTTATTTTAGTTTCTTGACAATGTTCTTTTAACTAAGAAATTTTACACTGTTATTCGACCTGTAACCGATTGGTTAGTAATGACATCATTCCGTTAGAAGTGGGCGGAGCCTCCATTATATGTAGTAAGACGTGCACTGGTTTCTCCAGTAGCGATTCTCCAGCAGAAGGAGGTTCTTACTTATTGGTAATTCATCGTTTTATAGCTTTATAACTTTATGTATTTTCTTTCAGGTATGTAGCGCTCTAATTAAGGCTTTGTATACGACTTGTAGGTCTGAAGATGACCATTTTAGTGGTCGAAACCGGTCACCGTAATGAATAAAGTGTTATCAAGACTGTTTTTGATATTAAATAAGGTGTATTCTGCTAGCACCAGCCAAGATCAGCCTTCTCACTTACGAGATTTAGGAGGCTATAGACACCGGGCTTAACGTCGACACCATCTACGAGGGCGTGCTGAAAAGTAATGTCTCAAAATTTTATTCTGCTTCAATATCGGTTGAGGTACATGTCATGCACATAACTCGGTCGACTTTCTACTTCGCTAACGCTAGTTGCAACCCTGTGCCGCAAAAGGGTTCGACACGTAGCGTGCAACATGGTGGTGTGTAAAGTAACTATGTCGGTGAGTGAGAAACAGCGTACCGTAATCGAGTTTCTAACCGAAGAGTTCGTCCACACATGCAGCTCCCTCTCATTCAGAATGACAGACCACACACGAGCGCTGCGACATCTGCAACAGTCCGGCGCCTTGATTACACTGTCATCAGTCATCCTCCACATAGTCCCCACTTGGCCCCTCTGATTTTCATCTCCTAATAAAACTTAAAGAACGCCCTCGAAGACCTAACTTCGATAGTGATGAAGGTGTGCCAGCAGAGGTGTGACTGTGGCTACATCAACAAAGTCAAACATTCTGCATCGATGTTGTCACCAAATTGTTCTCTCCTTGGGAGAAATGTGTTTATCGTCAAGCTGACTACGTGTAGAATTAAGATGTACAACGTTAATAAAGTTTGCTTCATCTAAAAAGCCTTAAGCGTTTTCACATTAAAAAATCGGAGGTATTACTTTTCAGAACGCCCTCGTATCTTGACACTCGGGGGCCGGCCGGGGTGGTCGAGGGGTTCTGGGCGCTACAGTCTGGAACCGCGCGACCGCTGCGGTGGCAGGTTCGAATCCTGCCTCGGACATGGATGTGTGTGATATCCTTAGGTTAGTTAGGTTTAAGTAGATCTAAATTGTAGGGGACTGATGACCTCATACGTTAAGTCCCATAGTGCTCCGAGCCATTTGGACCATTTTTTGACATTCGGAAGGTGTTAAGCACTATGTGCTGCTGTCTACGAAACGCAATATGTGGTAGTGTATTTGGACCATAAGACTAGACTTATGATTGGTTTGAAACGCTCTCAACAAAGAGAGGGTCGCAGGATATCATCAATGGCGGGGAATCGTCAAAATGAAAGTAGCGTTTGGTGTAGGATATTGCGTGGAAGTTGAGAGGACCATTGCTGTTGTCGAAGCATGTAAACGATCTGAAGAATGACGTTGGTAGCAGCCTCAGGCTATTCAGCGTTTGCGAAGTTGTAAAAACAGTTTGGTGAAATGCATTAAGGACAAGCAGACGATCAAAAGTTGGTGTAAGGATTGTCAGATAACCATCATAACTTAATACAATGTAATTAGGTGGAAGTGAGAACTGTCATGTGTGTTTTTATGGTTTAACGTCCACTGTATATTTTTTTACGAAGTATATCCTTGTTGTTCATTCTTTGGTAACTAATAAAAGTCTTTATATTGGCCCAAGTCTATACACATTATTTCAATATCTTATTAGTGGTAAATTTGGCATTTACTCGTATTATTTCCCTTGTGAACGTTAAAACACCTAAAAAGCATTTTTTGCTTGATTTTTGTGTTGTAGGTAATTATTAACTTGTACAGCTTAATACAGCGAACGTATGCTTACTGATATGTGGCAATGTGCTGTGTGTCACGAATACCTTGTCAGTGTGCGAAGGAAAAACATGAATAACGTAAGAAGACCATAAACGTAAATAGGCTTGGTACTAGTGAAAGAATTAAATTTAAGAACTATTCCTAGTCTCTTACAACTTAATATTAAATTAAGTAATAATGTTTACAGTGACTACTGATGATGATCTGAATTATACCGAAACTCGTTTAACACGAAACGGACTTAACATAGTTGCATGAGACGACATAATTATGTTGTACTTGTAGTTAAGATATTATTCGAGTGCAATATGAGCGATTAATTACAGTAATCAGTTACAGTTATCGTACATTAACTTGTTTCTTCCTCGAAAAATTTAATACAGAACTACCGTTAAATCTAGCCACGGGGAAAGTATAATTGATATCTAAATGCTTTGCAAGATTTCTAAAATTCTGTTACTGATTGACGAAGGCCACCGCCGAGAAAACACTCAATTAACTACTCTTGAGTATTATCGGTCGGTCCAAAGTACTTACGATGTGTTAGAGAAAGACAAAGTGGTGGATGGTTTTATGGCTCTGAGCACTGTGGGACTTAACATCTGAGGTCATCACACCCCTAGAACTTAGAACTGATTAAACTTAACTAACCGAAGGACATCACACACATCAATGCCCGAGGCAAGATTCGAACCTGCGACCGTAGCGGTCGCGCGGTTCCAGACTGAAGATCCTAGAACCGCTCGGCCGCGGCAAAGTAGTGGATATTCAAACAAGAGCTGACTGCTTCGTCACAGAAATGCCAATACATGAGTGCGCCAGGAGGCCGCCGAAACCCAGACAGGTTCTCCCGGGCAATAATGCCATACAGTCATCATCACCCAATAGATAACGTTACAAAAAATGCACTATTAGTTATGTAAATTCTTTTACTTATAATTCCGAGAGTGTATCACGTCTCAATCTTAATTAAGAAAAAGCAATAAAACCTTAGAATTAATTATACTAAAGAAAATTAAGCCCCTAGGCAAAAAAATTAATTTAGAAACTTCAGTAAATAATGAGTGGGCATATTTGCATGTCAGTTTTAGACGTGAATCGAAGGTAATTGATATTTGAGCATCGATAACTATTTGCATTAAAAAGTCAGTAATTATCGCCAGGATGGCGATTTTCATTACAGCCAAGAATAAGCAGAAGCTCGAAGATTGCTTGTACAAGGATAAACCTGCAGAGAATAATTGGTCATCAACAGAAACAAGTGTGGCACCATTTCGGTATGGTTCTTTGAGAATTCTGACAAAAGACAAAGTTAAGTTGGCTACTAAAAGCAGTGCCACCTCCGCGCGTCGACTACTCTGTCTGGGATCTGTGATTTTTAAAAAAAATGTGTGTGAAATCTTATGGGACTGAACTGCTAAGGTCATCAGTTCCTAGAAGTGTGAATTTAAATAACACTCAAACTGAACAGTGAATCTCGCTTTTCAGACCGCTGTGAAATCTACATACATTTCCGTGATAGGTAGAAACAGCCGCCTTTGGGCCACATGGACCAATAGTTTCGCCCGAATGTTGTAGCAGTGTTCCGGAGTGCTGAAGCTTGAGAATGACCGCCACTTTTCAAAGAACAAATTGTTTATACATTTTGTTTGTCACGACAACTCTGTTCTAAAATACTTTGTCGGAAAAATAAATAGTACACCTGGAAAGACGACGTCGATTTTCATTCGATGGCGGCATATGCCACCTGCGGGATAGGAGATGTACTGATAATGCTTTCAACGTCATCCGCCAACAGATAAGGTAGTAGCCTAGCTACAAGGGCGCCATCTTAGTCTACCCTTTAACATGGAATGCTCACAGCCAGAAGGGACAGTGTGGTGCAAACGTGTGAAGCAAGCAGGCAAGCATGCCAACCACGCCCGGGTTCCCGGGTTCGATTCCCGGCGGGGTCAGGGATTTTCTCTGCCTCGTGATGACTGGGTGTTGCGTGCTCTCCTTAGGTTAGTCAGGTTTAAGTAGTTCTAAGTTCTATGGGACTGATGACCATAGATGTTAAGTCCCATAGTGCTCAGAGCCATTCATGCCACAGAGACGCATTCGTGCTTCCCCCAGCCAAATGGGTGAGTCTGAAAGGGATCAAATTGTTGCCTTCCGAGTGGCGGGATGGTCGTTTCGAAGAAATGCCACACACGTTGGACGTGCTGCACCAGTTCTGCAACGATGCGATCATTCTCACACCTGTAGACGAGGTTCTGGACGTCCACACACCACAGACACCAGCCAGGATCGTGGTACTGTAGGGGCAGCAGTGGCAGTTCGTAGACGTACCACATCCCAGGTAGGAGGGCCTGATACGCCAGATATGTCAACGCGAACTGTTGCGAACCAGTGGTTCGCACACCTCTAGCCCGTCTTCCACTCACGCCACAGCATCAGTGTACACGACTCGACAACTGCCGCCAGAGTATCACTTGGAAGACGGAATGACGCGCTGTCGTCTACAGCGATGAAAGCGACGGTCGTTTAAGCAAGTTGACGTAGACCTGGTGAGCGCTGTCTCGTAGAATACGTTCGTCAAAGACGCACTGGTCCCATCCCAGGCCTTTGGATCTGGAGTGCAATAAGCTGCTATAACTTTCGTTCACCTTTCGTGTTTCTGGAGAGGACGTTAACCAGCGCTCCATGAGTGCAGAATGTTCTTAGACCCGTTCTTTAGCCGTTCTGGCAACGGGAAGGTGACGTATTGTTCCAACGGGACATGGGTCGTCCACGCACTGTCCGTGATACTCGACGTGCTCTGTAAGGCTTGCAGCAACTACCCCGGCCAGCACCATCTCCGGGCTTGTCTCCAATGTAACACATGTGTAATATGATGGGACGAGAAGCCACTCGTGCGACTCGTCAACCAACAATTCTTACATAAGTGCAAGCAGGCGTGACATAACGTATCCCAGAACAATATTCGCCATCTGTACGATCGACTGGATGCAAGAGTCAGCACGTGCATTGCCGCCCGTGGCGGCTACAACACCTACTGATATGGTTGTTTCAGCTTGGGTAGATACTTGGTAGATCAGACCCGGCTGTGCTATTGATCTGTAAATGCAATCATTTCATGTACTCCATATGCACTGTTGCAACAATAAATCTTGAATTAATCGGAAACCTCTAAAAGGGTAGACAGTTTTTTTTCCCCGGTAGTGTATAATAATCATAGCTCCAAATCACGACTTCAGTCGGGTCATAAAGTCATCTATGCAGCCACTCAGATAATGCAATAAGTTTTTCTGCCAATGTAGCATCGTTTGGCAGAACTTATCCACACTCGCTTTCATTTTCTCGTGCATTTCAACATTTGTTCCATGTTGTTTCCTGCTGTTGACCAAGCACTGAGCTGTACAAATTGAATAGATTAAGCAGTCTTTGCTATCCATTTCACTGGTATCACATTAAGGCCGTTTCTTGTGTCTGTATCTGAAAGCAACTCTTTTCTGAACTTGTCTGCGACACTCATTCACGTAGCTATATAATCTCTCCACCTGTCCTTGTTTTCAGTTGGTAATTTGATCATTATCGCAGCGATTATCCGAGGAATCAAGATTAATAAACCCTACAAGAACAAGAAGAATGTGATAGCAAGGTTACGTTAAGAATCAGAACCGATAGCAAAGGTGCGCATTTGAGCTAGAGCAGACAGCGCCAGGCGAGGACTTACGTTCAAATGTTCAAATATGTGTGAATTTCTAAGGGACCAAACTGCTGAGGTCATCAGTCGCTAGACTTACACACTAATTAAACTAACTTATGCTAAAAACAACACACACACCCATGCCCGAGGGAGGAATCAAACCTCCGGCGGGAGTGGCCGCGCAATCCGTGACCTGGACCCTTAGACCGCTTGGCCACTCCACGCGAGGACTTATGCCAGTGGGGTCAAGAGATATGAAACTAATCCCACATACCCTCCTCTCAATTACAAAAACGCCAAAACAATAAAATTCTGCATTACTTGAAGGTGTAACGAACTGTCTTACGACATGCCTTTCGAGATTGCGATAGTCGAGTAAATGAATTACCCAAAGGGAGCCGATGCAGGAAAATATTGCACCGTCGCTCAAGGTAAAGTCCCAGTGGCGGCGGTTTGCCTTTGTCATGTCCGACTTTGTATAAAGTGGCACGTGCGTACCTTGTCGTGTGGATGATTGTGGTGAATGGTTGTACAGTGTAGGGACTTTATTGTTATCAATGAAGGGAAGGGAAAAAGAATTCCTCATTCAGGCCCTGAAGACCCAAGGGATGTCTACCGGCCGCCGTCTTATCCTGTGCCTTGTGGCGTCATGCGTATGCGGTATGGTTGGGCACGTGGTCAGCACACCGCTCTCCTGACCGTTCTGCCGACCTCCCAGACTTTGGAGCCGCTGCTTCTCATTCAGGTAGCTCATAAATTTGCGTCACACATCTGAGTGCACCCGTACCACTCTCACCCACCACGGAGAAATGTTTGGGACTACCGGGAATCGTACCCGGGTCCTCTGCATGGCCGCCACCATGCTGATCACTCAGCTACGGAGGCGGACAGAGTAAGCGAAAGGGATACCAGGAACCTGGTGCCGGGAGATAGCCTGCTCTTCTCGGATGGCACCAAGGGAGCCGCCGAGCTTAGTAACATCCAGATACTACGTGCTGATCACCATCAACAGTTTCAGTTGTCCATCCTCCGTGAGGCACTGAGCGAAATGCTAAAATTGAGGATCGTTTTAACGAAACTCTACAAACGCTATTTTTTCAAAATGCGTTTTTTCTGGTACTTTACTATGAGCCTCACCCAATGGCTAAAAGAAAATAGGACAACTGAATATCCCCCGATGTAAAATGCGCCTGAATATAGCAAATTTTCCCAGTACTCGACATCACCATATTTCAGGATCACGCAAAACTCAACTACACCTTTTCCTGTACTGCATGACTGAAGCTTAGAGCATAAAATCTAACAGTTAAATTTAACAGCCTTTACAGTGACATGTGTTTATCATCAGGCAGTCGCACAACATCCTACGAGATAAACCAACCGTATGCTAAGTGTTTGTTGTACAACACTGCATATTGTCCCTACTGTCCCGCTTAATTCTCTTTCATGTTCAGCCACTGTTTTAATTCAAGGTTAGTTGCTGTTGTAGTACTCTCTTATTAGAGCATCACTATTAAGATGTTATTACATTCAGAGTATTCTGTAACAGTTCAGAAGGTGAAAAGTGCCGGATAAAGCAAGAATAGCTGACGATTGCAACCTCATATGGAGGTTTTAATATAAACTGTAACTGTAACAACAAAGGAAACAACATTCAAAGCACGATGTTTGTGTTTCAATGATCTTATTTATTTTAGAGATAGAATAGATATGAGTAAAAAAAAAAAGTAGAACACAGTGATTTCTTACTACGATTAGTGTAAACACATTTGACTTTTGCTGGCCAATAAATAAACACAAGATGGAAATAACATTAATCGACTTCGGGCATCCTAGATAAGAGTTAAATGAGTCTGCGACTATTTCTGGCTTGTGCTACACCTTTTAGGGCCGAAAAACCACGAAACTTTTGAATTTTTTTCAGGGTTTCTCTTACAGCTTGGAAACGAGATATCCTACAATTTAAAAAAAAAAAGACAAAACGAAAGAGCATAAAATTTCGCGTAGAATGACCTACTTAAGAGTTAAAATCGGTTCAGACGTTTAGCCGCAATCGATCGTCAAATATCGGCTATATTTACCAGTTTCAAACAATGAATTGCAAACCACCAGCTGTACCAACACAACTTTATTGTTTTTACGATTCCTTTTGATAAAACCATCATCACTGAAGGGAAAGGTGGACATTGGTAACTTTTCTCTTTCTTGGTTGACTCAAAACTTGCTAATCATTACAGCAACTTATGTCAGAAGATCACATCACAAACATGAAATGTTTCAGATTTGTGATCGGAATCTTCTCATCTAAGTTGTTGTAATAATTAGCAAATATTGTGTGAGCCAAAATGGAGGCAAGTTTATACCGAAGATCAGTTGTACCGACATGAATGTGTAAATCACCATTGTCCAACTTTCCTTCCAATGACGAAAGTTTTACGAACCGGAATCCACACAGGAATAAAGTTGTGCTGTTAAGGCTGGCTGTTTATAATGCAGTTCTTTCAAGGACTATGCAACTGTAGATTGTCGCTTCAAGAAAATTATTGTACCAGTTTAGCGGAAAAATGAGCTACGCTCGTGTTCCAACACCTGTAACACAAAAACGGCTACTCCAAATGAAATGGTTCAAATGGCTGTGAGCACTATGGGACTTAACTTCTGAGGTCGTCAGTTCCCTAGAACTTAGAACTACTTAAACCTAACCAACCTACGGACATCACACATATCCATGCCCGAGGCAGGATTCGAACCTGCGACCGTAGCGGTCTCGCGGTTCCAGACAGTAGCGCCTAGAACCGCTCGGCCACTCCGGCCGGCACTCCGAATGAGAAGTGTCATATAAGGAAGTTGTAGAACATCAGTTTCTGTGTAAAAAGAGCTCCTAAATTATAAAATTCACTCACTCCTTTGTAAAGATATAAATAAAAATGCGGAACTATCCGTAGCGCTACAGAAGAAAAACTCATGAAAACGTCGGTATGTTGAGTTTTGTAACAATTTGTCATTTCAGACTTCTTTCCTCAATAAAGGAAATTAGTGATGAACTTCAATCATTTCTTCATAAATACCTATCTATATGGATGGCCACCAATAATTTTGAATTTTTTTTATTAACAATACTAAGTACAACTAAAAAATACCTCTCCTGTAAAATTCTACAAATGACATTCGTTGAGTTCTGTTAAAATGGTCATTAATTTAATGCAGTACACACCGAGTGGAGTGGTGCAGTGGTTAGCACACTGGAGTCGCATTCGGGAGGACGACGGTTCAATTCCGCGTTCGGCAGTCCTGATTTAAGTTTTCCGTTATTTCCCTAAATTGCTTCAGGCAAATGGCGGGATGGTTCCTCTGAAAGGGCGACTTCCTTCCCTAATCCGATGGGACCGATGACCTCATTTTTTGGTCCCGTCCCCCAAACAACCAATTCAGAACATTGGCGCAAAAACAGGTGTTCAAGTACCTTAAGGCATCATCTCTCCTCTTGCCACCAAATACTGGTAGCGAAAGTTTTCGTCCACCAGGATTCAAAGATCCTTACCTCCGAATCGAACGTCACCGAGCTACCGAGACGGGCGAGACTTTAAAACAGAAAAGAGGTAAAATGTTACTGGTGTATCAGGTACACTATATCAAAAACAGTAAACTGCCTTCCGGAGTATGAGAGTAGATACTGTGCTGAGAGTCATCATAGCTTCTGACGCAAAGATGATACATAGTGTGTCCCAGTTCCTTCCGGAAAGCTTCTATGAAATTAAAAACTGTGGTGCTGTCTTGTGGCAATTTGTGGCGTTAAGATTCTTGTTTCAACAGCAGCTGGGTAGAAGGTCAAAGCGCTAGCACCGCTACAGCAGGCATCCTGGTTGCGAATGTAATAATGTATCAGTATGTGTCTGACACTCGTCAGAAATTGGCGACGGAGGCAACATCAAGTTTAGTGTTACGTTAGGCACATCAGCCAGTGAATTCGATCAGAATACAGAGAGTGAGGGTCCTGGTCACTCCTCCACGAAAACGCCCCAGCCCACAAATCGAAGACCGTGGGCGTGTTTTTGGCCAGCAAATGGATCACAGTCCTCGATCACCCGCTATTTTTGCTGGATTTGGCCCAGCCGACTTCCGGTTGTTCCCCAAATTGAAGTTCGCAATGAAAGGACACTGATAGGACGCATTTAAGCACCCCCTAACAGATTTCTACAGCAGTATTACAATAAAACGCCCGGCATGCGTATTCAAATACAGACATATGTAAACCGGCAGGATACGCGCTACAGTCGGCAGCGCCCCTATAAGACAACAGTTGTCTGGCGCAGTTGTTACATCAGTTACTGCTGCTACAATAGCAGGTTATCAAGATTTAAGGGAGTTCGAACGTGGTGTTACAGTCGGCACACAAGCGATGGGACACAGCGTCTCCGAGGTAGCGATGGAGAGTTTTCGAACGACCACTTCACGAGAGTGCCGTAAATATTAGGAACCCGGTAAAACATCAAATCTCCGACATCACTGAGGCCGGAAAAAGACCCTGCAAGAACGGGACCTGCCGGCCGATGTGGCCGAGTGGTTCTAGGCGCTTCAGTCTAGGACCACGCGACTGCTACGATCGCAGGTTCGAATCCAGCCTCGGGCTGATTAGTTAGGTTTAAGTAGTTCTAAGTTACAGGGGACTGATGGCCTCAGAAGTTTAGCCCCATAGTGCTCAGTGCCAAGAACGGGACCAACGATGACTGAAGACAATCGTTCAACGTGACGAAGTGCAACCCTTCCGCAAATTGCTGCAGATTTCAGTGCTGGGCCATCAACAAATGTCGGGGTGCGAACCACTGAACGAAACATCATCGATATGGCCTTTCGGAGCCGAGGGTCCACCCGTGTATCCTTGATGACTGCAAGACGCAAAGCTTTACGCCTCGCCTGGGCCCGTCAACACTGACACTGGACTGTTGATGACTGGAAACATGTTGCCTGGTCAGACGAGTCTCGTTTCAAATTGTATCGAGCGGATGGACGTGTACGGATATGGAGACTACCTCATGAATCCATGGACCCTGCATGTCAGCAGGAGCCTGATCAAGTTGGCGGAGGCTCTGTAATGGCGTGGGTCGTGTACTGTTGGAGTGATATGGGACCCATGATTGTCTAGATACGACTTTGAGTGTAACACGTACGAAAGCATCCTGTCTGATCACCTGCATCCATTCATGTCCATCGTGCATTCCGACGGACTTGGGCAGTTCCAGCAGGACAATGTGACACCTCAGACGTCCGCAATTCCTACAGAGTGGCTCCAGGAACACTCTTCTGAGTTTAAACACTTCCGCTGGCTGCCAGACTCTCCAGACATGGACATTATTGAGCACATCTGGGATACCTTGCAACGTGCTGTTCAGAAGAGATCTCCACCCTCTCGTACTCTTAAGGATTTATCGATAGCCCTGCAGGATTCAAGGTGCCAGTCCCCTCCAGCACGACTTCAGACGTTAGTCGAGTCCATGCCACGTCGTGTTGCGGCACTTCTGCGTGCTCGCAGGGGCCTTAGACGATTTTAGGCAGGTGTACCAGTTTCTAAGAACTTTCAGCATTACAGCGCGTCAGCAATCGTAAGTATCGAAATAATTATGAAAAATCCGCCTCGATTTCACAAACTACCTGGTGTTTACCTAGGTTTTAGCGTGGGTAACAACGCCTTCCTCAGAACAAATATAAAAATAAAACAGCTTGCCTAAATAGGCATAGTGAAAGGCTAAAATCAACACCTACAGCGGCAAAACCCCATTAATTTTTTTTTTTTACAAATACACGGTACATATGCACCATGTCAATAATATTACTTATCTCAACCCTGTGTGTGCTGCCTCGCCCCAGCCAACGTACGATGGTCACAGGCTCTCCACCGGACTGAGGCACCGCAAGCTGCTCGCATGCGCGGCTATCGAAATCACTGCGCATGTGCGCGGCCAGGAAACGCTCTTCTTATGCTTAGGAGCGGGATTACAAAGTTAACACGGATCGGGACCTAACTGATTGCCGAAAGTTGTCGCACAAATGGCAAATTGACCAAATGATAAAAACGATGATGCGGGAATTACGACATATTTAATAGCAACGCACGACAAACTTTGTGTACGGATGGTAAATCAGCCACACGCTAATATGGAGGCTCTAGAGTTAGGTAGAAATTGCAACTAAACTAAAAAAAATAGCTATGCCAAGGACGTTATTGTTAACGGATAAAACCGCACTAAGAATACCTGCAGGAGAAACAACTATGGTCGCTACATCGCCATAATACTAAACGGCCGACCCGGCCGTAATCAGAAGACGTTAAAGATTTATAACACATGTTGGCTCCATGATCTTATAATTACACGGAAGCCAACGAAGATATATAAAATATCTCCTAATAGCGCGCAGCAAATAAGAAAATACAAATGGTGTTCTTCTTGGCTAGCCAAACTCTCAACACAGTAGGAGGGAAAACATGCCAAAATAGGGGGGGGGGGGGGGGGGGCACGTCGTTACCATCAGTGAACAATCAACATCGTGCGCGTGCATCAACCAACTTCCACGTCATGCAACTTAATGTGAAGAATTAAGTAAGGGACCGAAAACTTCAAAGAAATTTCTGTTTTTTAATTGGAGCTGATCGTTAAGGACATCGTCTTTGGCATACTGCAGTTTCTTTGGCTCTTCAGTGTAAATGCAACTCCTCGAAAGGACTACAGCGACTGGTTCAAGCATTTTTTAAAACGATTTCAGCTGTGTGATGATTCGAGGCGAGACTATTTTGAATAAATACATTGATTCTGTGAACATAATCCATGAATTCTATTTCTTTATAGATGCAGTCCTAGCCTAACTGGGACACACTGCGTATCACTGCGTATCAAGCGCCCGTGTACAGGACGCTCTACCCCTGGCCCGCCTCTCGCCTGTATCGAGCTACTGGCCGACGTCCTTCGCCCCTCAGACTTTCGCCAGGGCAGCGGCCTGTCCGCAGCGATATCCTGCAGCTCGCCGCTCCCTCCCGTCGCTGCCTCGCGCCCACTTCGCCCTCCTCCCCTCACACATAGAGGAGATGATAAACTGGAGGCCGAAAATCCCGCGCGGCTTTTTCCTGCTGCCGGGAGGATCGTAACAACCGCAAACTAATAAACCAATTACGGCCCCCGCCCCTCTGCCCCTCCAGCCCCTTGCCGGGCAGCGGGAGGCCGCTCGGTCCTCGGGGATTTATAAACTCGGCCCATATTGCTTTTTATTGTGGCCGCCTCCCCTGGCGCCAGACTCCCGCCACTTTTGTTGCCGACCAGCCACACTGTAAATTGGTTCGCAGTGTTATTAGAATTGGAGGAGAGATAGGGAACGAGCCGGTGCAAAGTGAGGACGAGAAAGAGCGGTCGACCAGGAGATTCTCCAGCATCTCTCTCTCTCTCTCTCTCTCTCTGTGTGTGTGTGTGTGTGTGTGTGTGTGTGTGTGTGTGTGTGGGCGGACTACGGATCACTGAAGAATAACGCGTGGTTAATTCGAGCTAGTAGAAGCGGTCGGAAATTCATTGATCACGTCTAAATGGATGAAGTTCAACCGTTTCTCCACAGTGCAGCGCACTGGTAAATATTCAGTCGTGATGAAACATTACTCCCATAGTACGCTGCTTTATATGGATTTCTGCTCCTGGTAGACTTCCATATCACAAGAAGAAGAATAATGGTTTACGGAATGCTGATCATCTTTGATATAAGTAGAGAGAGACGCAGCTTGTTTACTTGTAGTAATGCAAAACGAATTGAAGAGCTATCGCTGAAAGTTGCCACAAGCCATGAGCAGATTGTCATCTACCAGTTGACGATTGCATTAACCCTCGTAATACGAAGGAGGCGGTGTGGGGGCTACTTTGTGCCCACAAAAAAATTGGTTCAAATGGCTCTGAGCACTATGGGACTTAACTTCTGAGGTCATCAGTCCCTTACAACTTAGAACTACTTAAACCTAACTAACCTAAGGACATCACACACATCACGCAGCGGTCGCGCGGTTCCAGACTGTAGCGCCTAGAACCGCTCGGCCACTCCGACCGGCTACTTTGTGCCCACATTTTGCAAATATTGTAAACTAGTCAGTTACTTTGTACGAGGGTCGTTCAATGAGAAAAGCCCCACATTCTCTTAAAAACCTATTAATATACATAGACAAACGTCCGTGCTGGTGTTTCACATTTGATGGTTGTTCTGTGCGCCGGTGAAGTTTCGAACGTTCTGGCAGGTGGCAGAGCCATGGTACAGCGTCAAAATGGCGTCTACATACGACTCACGTTGCAAGCAGCGTGGCGTTATTGAATTCTTGTATGCAGAAAAAGAAACCGTGGTGAACATGCGTAAGCGTTTGTGTGCAGTGTATGGCGATGCTACAATTGATAGGAGTACAGTTGGGCCAAGGGTAAAACTCGGTTCTATAGTTGTCGGTGAGCATTGGAAGTGCGTTTCCAACGATCGAGACTCTCGGATATTCAAAGAGGTGCGCACAATGGGTTCCACGAACTGTTGGAGCGTTTTGATACCGACGGAGAGTCATTGCTGATACGGATCGTTACGGGGGACGAAAGCTGGGTTTTGCGCCGGAAACAAAAAAACAGTCCATGGAGTGGCATCATCCTCATTCACTACAAAAGAAGAAATTCAAGACAACCAACTCTGCTAGAAAAGTCATGGTGACAGTCTTCTGGGATTGTGATGCCGTTAATCTCGTGAATGTAATGCCAAGAGGGTCAACATTCAATTCAGAGGCATACGTGAAGACTCTGAATAAACTCAAGAATCGTGTCCGACGTGTTCGATCGGACAAGAATCCAGCAGAAATCTTGCCTCGTCACGATAATGCACGCCCACACACTAGTCTGAAAACCAGGGAACACATCGCCAAATTGGGTTGGACATCATTGCCTCATCCCCCCTACGGTCCAGACCTGGCACCCTTCCATCTCTTTGGCCCCTTAAAGAATCTCTAGGGGAAACACGCATTGAAGATGACGAAAGTGTCAGTCATGCAGTGGCAACATGGCTACGCCTACAAGAGCTTCTACCGGCAGGGAATACATGTTCTTTCACAACGTGATGGATTTTACGTAGAAAAATCAGGACATGGACAAGACATGTTGATGTGTATTGTAACCAAATTCTGACTCTTAACAATAAATATGTTCTGAGAAAAAGAAGTGTCGGGCATTACTTATTGAACGACCATCGTGTATTAAAATTTTGAAAAATATATCATTATTCACAAACCTAAAATTAAAATTACAGCCTACAAGTACACAAAGGCCATTTAGAATAGATGGCAGCAACTGCTTTCAGTCTACCATTAGCAACATGCACTCCTGAGCCACTCTTCGTTGCCATGTACACTACTGGCCATTAAAATTGCTACACTACGAAGATGACCCGCTACAGACGCGAAATTTAACCGACAGGAAAAATGTGCTGTGATATGCAAATGATTAGCATTTCAGAGCATTCACACAAGGTTGGCGCCGGTAGCGACACCTACAATGTGCTGACATGAGGAAAGTTTCCAACCGATTTCTCATACACAAACAGCAGTTGACCGGCGTTGCCTGGTGAAACGTTGTTGTGACGCCTCGTGTAAGGAGGAGAAATGAGTACCATCACATTTCCGACTTTGATAATTGTCGGATTGTAGCCTATCGCCATGGAGGTTTATCGTATCGTGACATTGCTTCTCCCGTTCGTCGACACCCAATGACTGTCAGCAGAATATGGAATTGGTGGGTTCAGGAGGGTAATACGGTACGCCGTGTTGGATCCCAACGGCCTCGTAGCACTAGCAGTCGAGATGACAGGCATCTTATCCGCATGGCTGTAACGGATCGTGCAGACACGTCTCGATCCCTGAGTCAACAGATGGGGACGTTTGCAAAACAACAACCATCTGAACGAACAGTTCGACGACGTTTGCAGCAGCATGGGCTATCAGCCCGGAGACCATGGCTGCGATGGCAGCTCCAGCGATGGTGTACTCAACGACGAACCTAGGTGCACAAATGGCAAAACGTCATTTTTCCGGATGAATCCAGGTTCTCTTTACAGCATCATGATGGTCGCATCCGTGTTTGACGATATCGCGGTGAACGCTCATTGGAAGCGCGTATTTTCATCGCCATACTGGCGTATCACCCGGCGTGATGGTATGGGGTGCCATTGGATACACGTCTCGGTCACCTCTTCTCTACCCTTCATTCTATCCCTGTGAAACCCTACATTTCAGCAGGATAATGCACGACCGCATGTTGCAGGTGCTGTACGGGCCTTTCTGGATACAGAAAGTGTTCGACTGCTGCCCTGGCCAGCACATTCTCCAGACCTCTCACCAATTGAAAACGTTCCGTCAATGGTGGCCGAGCAACTGGCTCGTCACAATACGCCAGTCACTGCTCTTGATGAACCGTGGTATCGTGTTGAAGCTGCATGGGCAGCTGTATCTGTACACACCATCCAAGCTCTGTTTGACTCAATGCCCAGGCGTATCAAGGCCGTTATTACGGCCAGAGGCGGTTGTTCTGGGTACTGATTTCTCAGGATCTATGCACCCAAATTGCGTGAAAATGTAATTACATGTAAGTTCTAGTATAATATATCTGTCCAATGAATACACGTTTATCATGTGCATTTCTTCTTGGTGTAGCAATTCTAATGGCCAGTGTGTATGTAACTGACTTGAAGACAGTAGTGCGAGGGTGTGTAAGTCACTGCCTTTCGAGACGTGCCGATACAGGCAACTCAACAGCGCAATGTCAATTATGACGATACGAACGTAAGAATCACACACGGCATGGCTCAGTAGGCACGTTGAATGCAGTGGCCTGGGCAGCAGCCAGGTAAGTCACTTACCCTCAGCGGTGTCCTTAAATGTTGTAAATTTTCAGTTCAGCTTAACCAAAAAATCAAAGTGTAAGTGCTAAATGTCACTTTCCATAAAGATTGTCATTTCCGTATTTTCTGTTTAAGGACCTTACCTGCACAGGAATATCTCTTTAAAAGTATGTTATTAGTAGAAGTCACCAACTATTAACGAAATTGGGATTTTTAATTTTTTTATAATCAGAAAGTACCTTAATCTTGGCAGGACACGTTCTTGAAAACACATTGATATTGCTAGGAGTGTGCTGAAAGGTATTTTCAGGTTTTGCGCCCTACTTACTGATCAGTATTTCTTTAAAATTCTGTTGTTAATATAAGTCAAGAACATGTAATGAATATCTTTTCAGTTTTTTCATTGTGGGGACATAATGAAGCACCACAGTCCTCCCCGGTAGCCCCGTGAGCAGTGTGGTGGATTGCTAACCACAGGGGCCAGGGTTTGTGTACATGACGTGTCGGGGTTTTTCTCCGCACAAGGATTAGGTGTTGTGTGATCCTTACGTTCGTATCGTCATAATTGACATTGCGCTATTGAGTTGCCTTTATCGGCACGTCTCGAAAGGCAGTGAATAGTGGTTTTGATGCCGCTAGCAGTTCATTACGCCAACTCGCCGACTCAGTGTTATGGCATAGCGTCGCCGCCTACCTGCTGCCCCAAACTCTTACCGTAACCAGGAGTCATACGGATTGCTGCCAGACATGACTACGGTAGTTGCAACACCACAACAGAGTCACTCTTCTATTATGACTATAAGCACTAGCCACCCTGTGTGGGAGGTCATCGAAGCATCATTGAAACATCCAGTCGCATACCGTTGTCGTGTCAGCTTCTGCCCTTTAGCCGCCCCACCGCCTCCCACCTAGCCGCCGCCATCCAGGTCCGGGGTTCACACCCGGGAATCACAATCACCTTCCACCAGCCGATCACCAGTACGCCTCGCCTACAGCCGACCCCATGACCGCTAATGTTTGTCTGAGAATTGCATTGCCAAAGGTACTATATAGGCAACGCAAGTCAGTAGCAAAATGTGTATTCTTTTAAACACTGATGGGTCCTTGTATCCATTGTTCCCTGTATTGCGTCCTTCCAGCTGTCTTACTTTTCATTATGTCTGATACAGACTTAGTTACGGCTCCTAGGAAGGCCACCAAGGGATGAGCCAATAACACGAAATGCCTTTACGCAATTTAACCTACCACGCCATGTGGCCCCATGCACTGAATCTCACAACGTCGCGTGCTGGAAATGCTGGGGGGAAGGACATCACACCAGGTAGCGCAGGGAGATTGCTTGGTTGAGACGAGGAAGCCCGTGGATGCTGGGAAAGTATACAGTACGTGATCAAAAGTATTCGGAAACCTGGCTGACAATGACTTACAAGTTCGTGGCCCCCTCCATCGGTAATGCAGGATTTCAGTAGGGTGTTGGCCCACCATTAGCCTTGATGACAGCTTCCACCCTCGCAGGCATACGTTCAATCAGGTGTTGGAAGGTTTCTTGGCGAATGGCAGCCCGTTCTTCACGGAGTTCTGCACTGAGGAGAGGTATCGACGTCGGTCGGTGAGGCCTGGAACGCACCCGACGTTCCAAAACATCCCAATGGTGTTCTATAGGATTCAGGTCAGGACTCTGTATAAGTAAGTCATACAGGGATGTTACTGTCGTGTAATCACTCCGCCACAGGCCGTGCATTATGAACAGGTGCTCAATCGTGTTGAAAGATGCAATCGCCATCCCCGAATTGCTCTTCAACAGTGGGAAGGAAGAGGGTGCTTAAAACATCAATGGAGACCTGTGTTGTGATAGTGCCACGCAAAACAACGAGGGGTGCAAGCCCCTCCGTGAAAAACACGACCACACTATAATATCACCGTCTCCGAATTTTACTGTTGGCACTACACACGGTGGCAGATGACGTTCACCGGGCATTCGCAATACCAACACCCTGTCATCGGATTGCCACATTGTGTACCGTGATTCGTTGCTCCACACAACATTTTTCCACAGTTGAATCGTCCAATGTTTACGCTCCTTACACCAAGCGGGGTGTCGTTTGGCATTTACCGGCGTGATGTGTGGCTTATGAGCAGCCGCTCGACCATGAAATCCAGGTTTCTCACCTCCCGCCAACTGTCATAGTACTTGCAGTGGATCCTGATGAAGTTTGGAATTCCTGTGTGACGGCATGGATAGATGCCTGTCTATTATAGATTACGACCCTCTTCAACTGTCGGCGGCCTCTGTCAGTCAACAGATGAGGTCGGCCTGTACGCTTTTGTGCTGTACGTGTCTCTTCACGTTTCCACTTCACTATCACATCGGAAACAGTGGACCTAGGGACATTTAGGTGTGTGGAAATCTCGCTTAAAGATGTACGACACAATTCACACCCAATCACCTCACCTCGTTCGAAGTCCGCAGTGCCCCATTCTGCTCCCTCACGTTGTCTAATGACTATTGAGGTCGTTGATATTGAGTACCTGGCAGTGGGTGACAGAACAATGTACCTAATCTGGGAAATGTATGCTTTTGGGGGTGTCTGGATACTTTTGATCACATAGTGTTAGTCAATGTAGATTGTAAACGGTTGTAGGCATAGTTTGACGTAAGTAGTCTTGATAAGTGAATGAGGAATTTAAGGATTCTCCTCGGATGTACGCTAGCAAATATGTAGTTTGACGTCCACGGAGTGCCTGCCTGAGTCGTGTGCGAAGCTTGAAAGATGCCTGTTTACTCAGCCCTTCCATTATCCTCATACTACGTCTTGTTTTCAGTGCATCGCAACGTTTGTATTTGCTGTATACTACTTGAACCTCCTCTTACCAATTTCGATTAATCGAAACAAGCTCTGTAGCAACCTCTCTGCTTGGTCATTGTGACAGTTTTAGGTCTTTTGGGGTCCGTTTTTCTTTCGACCAGCTGGATTCGACCGTCGGTGTTGTGTCACGTGGTTCTTCTCATTTGAATGATATGCCTCTTCATTATTTTTACGCTCTCTGTTCTGACCACTATGCTGCGAAGTCGAAGAGGCTCTTTGCTGTGTTCTGATGCTGAGAGGAAGTCTGCCTTTGTCTGGTGGAGGTTCACGCCCTTACGTTGGTACCACAATGCAGGAGGAATCGGTTGCTATGACTGCGATTTATTTGCTGTGATGAACGTTAGCGTTCTTGGAGAGGTTAGTGTAATGTTTAGTTAAGATCATTCTGGTTCAAAATGGTTCAAATGGGTCTGAGCACTATGGGACTCAACTTCTGAGGTCATCAGTCCCCTAGAACTTAGAACTACTTAAACCTAACTAACCTAGGGACATCACACACATCCATGCCCGAGGCAGGATTCGAACCTGCGACCGCAGCGGTCTCGTGGTTCCAGACTGTAGCGCCTAGAACCGCTCGGGCGACGAGATCATTCTGAGTGTGGGTACTGCGGTAGGTTCTTGTGCAGAGTGGAATGGAAGCTCTTAGGTTGCTAATACGTAACTGTTTGGAAGCTGGTTATTACATCACGCATACTTATTGTACTTCGTGATATTGTAAATTCAAAGACTTTAAACTCTCCTGAAGTATAAAGATTAGCTTTTCAAGCAGTCAGAATTATGTGTTGCGAAAACTATGTTACTTCCGGATGTGAGTCTGAGTGTCGAAATTGTGTGCGAAATTATAGCTATGACAGTGTGAAGTTGTTTTCTTGTATTTAATGTCTTAATTCACGACTCTCAGTTTCATTTCGCCAGTAACACTATCACTCTTTGAATTCAATCATTTGAGTGTGCCACGCTGTTCCGACACCATCTTGTCACTCCCGTGAGCTGAGTGCACGACTCACATGCACCCTGAAGGATGAGCATTCGACCACTGAGCTGTTATTGGAAAATAATGATAATAAGTTGACCTGCTCTGCTTGTTGTAGATATCAAGTGCTGATAAATGTAGGTTGACGTGTGCTGTATTGCTGACTGCTCTTTGTAAAATATACTGATTACGGCGCTATGTGATTTCCCTAAATTGCTTCAGACAAATGCCAGGATGGTTCCTTTGAAAGGGCGCGGCCGATTTCCTTCCCCGTCCTTACCTGATCCGACGCGACCGACGACCTTGTTGTATGATTCCCTTATCCAAAGCAACGAACCAACGGTGTTATGTAGGAGTGTGAATAAGGGCTGAAGCGCCTACTCTGATGATTAATTTTTTTTTTTTTTTACAAATGAAGTCTGTCTTTACACAAAATAGGAGACAGCCTCAATGGCCGGCCGCTGTGGCTGAGCGGTTCTAGGCGCTTCACTCTGGAACCGCGGTGCTGCTACGGTCGCAGGCTCGAATCCTGCCTCGGGCATGGATATGTGGGATGTCCTTAGGTTAGATGGGTTTAAGTAGTTCTAAGTCTAGGGGACTGATGACTTCAGATGTTGAGTCCCATAGTGCTAAGAGCCATTTGAACGACCTCAATGCACAGCCAGACGCCACTAGCTGAAGGGTAACCCACGTTTAAACCATTCCGTTGCTTTTACGAACCGTAGACTCATGTGCAACATATAAGTACTAGATATACAAAGGCCCCGATCCCCACCTTTTCATTTTCACTGCTGCTGAATTTATGAAAGTGCTCGTGTTGTGTGACTATTTTCTCTTTAATATACGAGTCAATTCGCGTTAGCAAATTATTTCTCTGGGGCGCTATGATTACACACTTTATATGACTTGAGAATATCAGGGCTTCAGTATCACTGCTTATGGGAGTAGTCCTTGCTTGCTTTTAAACAAGCAAAGACACACACACACACAGATGCTCTGTTCTAGTAACGTAGTTGTAAACCATGGTACAGGGGTGACGAAGTAAGGTATAGATCAATGATGCAGCGTTGTCTAATGGTTAGAGCCTTTTATCTATGTATCATGTGAAACTACCTCAAATCTGTGGAGTAAGCGACGAGATGTTCGTTAACGTGATATCGTCATTCCGTTCTTTATTCCTCGAGATGCCGCAATAGAAAATCCACCAGTTCCATATAGCGCAAGGCATGGAGGGAGAACGTATAACGTATCAGGGAGCTATGACCAAGAATTATGAAATATTATTGATTGTTATGAAGGAAGACAGGCAACAGTCTCCCAGTAGCATTATTACGGCTGTGCACAAAATTATGTGATATGAGCAACCAAATATCTTTAAAAAGATCTGAGCAGTATGAAAAGAAGTTTCTTCTAAATGTCCTATGTAATATTAAAAACTTTTAATAATTCTATTTTTTATATACTTTAGTGTAAATGCATGTACAAAACGTTAACGAATATGAAATGGTCAAAGGGATTGTAGAGATCAACCTTAACAGTATCAAAAACTTCGTACGGTTGTTATGAACGTGTTGGTGACGTGAAACTCTCCAAAATAGTTGTTAACCACGCGGCACTGCAGTAGGAAGAAAGACTGAGACACTGGTAATACGTCGTGGTTAGAATATCATATCTTGAATGTCGTTGCGTAGTAAAATCAGAAGTGTGACAAAAATCCACTCTGGACGTGGTCTAAGTATTGCGAAAAGACTCAGTATACAAATGCGCAGTGTTCGCAATGGTAGTTTTGTTTTATGCAGTGAAAAACCTGAACGTAAAGCATTGTGGACTACACAGTAGCGTGCTGTTGTTTCTATGGAACAGGGCAAGATAAGAGAGCACAAAATATGAGGAGGCCTCAAAATAATATTTACCAGCATCTAATGGATGTTCATCAACTTAGAGGAATAGTACGTGATCATCATCTTCTGAAGACACAGAACCAATCGTCGTTATACCATGAGCACTACAAGTTGTACGTAAAACGGCCACGAGTACGAATAAGTAAAGATCTATAATTTTTTAGCTCAGTGTGAGGGTGGATCATAATTTTATTTGCTTTCTTGGAATATATAACGTGCAAAGTAAAATTCGTTACCGTTCTGTACCCATCTTCATGCGAATTCAGCTTATAGTCAAAACTGTTTATTAACACATTAAAAATTCTGGTCTCTGAAATTTTTGAAGTAATTAGGCAAGAAACTTTCTGAGCAGGAGTAACTATTATTAACGTGGAAGTTTTTCAGGAGCTAATGGATTTGCAGCTATTCGATGTACAGATGATTTAAATAAATATATAGATAGTATAGCAGTAAAAGACATGAAACGAGATGTTGTCTAGCCATGCTGAAAGCAATTTAAATAGCGGCTTGCCAGAATTACATGACAAGTACAATTTAACCTTCGCAATACTGCATTCATATCAGTAAAGAAATACTTCGATGGTTATAATACGTAACAGAAGCACAGTTTAATCCACGGATTAAGTAACATTCTGCTATTTACTGTCAATGCCTGTCCTTGTGTATTAAGAACTGATCTTAGAACATTACTGAAAATAAAATGTATTTGTGTTGGTTAGCAGTTATATAACAGAACCATTTTAAAGTTAATAGACACATTCATGCAGAATCCATATTTTCAGAGTTGTCTTTGCCACACATTAAACTATAGGATTAGTGTTGTATAAAGACAGATATGGTACTGTTTTCATTCACGGCAGGAGTATTAAAATTACAGTGAAAACGGTCAGTTTGGTATGAAATGGAGATGGAGTGTAGATGTAGTGTAGCATTTATAGTTTCATGAGCCTATAACTGAACACACAAACACTTAGTCTGCATAAGCAAAGAATTAACAGCACCTGATAGTAGCAAAGATAGTGCTTGTTTTGAACAGCAAATTTCAGTGATTGTTTCAAATCATTGTCAAACCCCACGCATTCAGACTCTGCCAAATTTTTTAGTACATGATAACACTTCAAGGCTAGGATTGTCATATTTCTAGATAGAAACATTGGTGTCCCACAAGAGTGGAGCTCTGGAGGAGAAGATAATAAGCAGGTAGTAAGTGACCATCTGTGAGAAGTAATTGGAATAACAACGTCATCATACAGTGTGTGTAGGGTCTTCGGATTCCGATAGCCTATTTGTCAGTTCTGTCACGGTCTAGGCAAACTGTAGTTATTTATCAGTTATTGGTTAATAATTTAGTGTTGTGAGAAAGTAACACTTAATTGTGTAATCATTTAACAACAGAGATACAAATCGTTTCTGAATTATTTTTCATGCTTCTCACAAAAATCTCCTGTGTAAATAAATTACTAAAACGTGACCGTTTTTTTAGAATTATTAAGGAGATTTTTAGTTATTTCATAATAACACGTAATGCTATTTAGTTAATGACAAGTTAGAGAGTCATCAACACTATTTCATGAAGCATTAACAGTAAAATCAGTAGGATCAGTAAATAACATAAAGGGCCGTGTCAGCTTGGATTATCGGAGTCGCCACGATCCGCACCAGGGAGTATGGATTTTCTCCTGAAATCCATGCTTCTCAGAGGCTACTGCATGGGAAAGATATATAAATGATTCTCTGCAGAAAACATATGGCAATGCGCGGTTGGCGCCCTCAGAATTAAGAGAAGACGAACTTAGGAAAAAAAATCTCGGGAAACTGAACCACAAAACAAATGTAAACAGAATCTTCCGTCGGTTCTTGGTAGAACGACATTATAATAAATGAAAAACACCAGCTTGCTTTAGTTCTACAGTATCACTTTTATTGTGTTAACCGGTTTTCGGCTTACAAAGCCATCTTCAGACATTTACTGAGTACTGTCACCAAAGAAGTCACAATGTTTGCAAACAACATTGGATGAGAAGTTAAACGTCTAGATTGAAGAAGAAACGTACAGTAAGTAACACCTTTGATAGTGTGGTGGTAATGTAATGAAAAGTAAAAAATTGAAGAGTAAATAAATAAAAATGGAGTAGACAGCAAAAATTTTAACACAAAATAGAAACAGCAAGCCTACATAACAGTTTCTATTATAAACAAAACTAATAAAATAGAATAAAATCAGTACTTGGCAAGGATACATCAGGAGGTATAAAACATAGAGAGTGATACACAAACCAATTAAAGAAGAAACAGTTATCAGTGTAATTGCAGAATACATAAAGAACTTAAGCAATATCAATAAGATAAACAGAAATACAGAAATGCAGGAAAATGGAGTTTGCCGGAACATACAGTAAATGCAATCTTTGAGAGTGTGGTGGTACTGAATTTTAACATTAACATTATGAGCCGGCCGAAGTGGCCATGCGGTTAAAGGCGCTGCCGTCTGGAACCGCAAGACCGCTACGGTCGCAGGTTCGAATCCTGCCTCGGGCATGGATGTTTGTGATGTCCTTAGGTTAGTTCGGTTTAACTAGTTCTAAGTTCTAGGGGACTAATGACCTCAGCAGTTGAGTCCCATAGTGCTCAGAGCCATTTGAACCATTTTTTAACATTATGATCAAAACAGTGGCTGTGTAACAGTTTGCATTAAATAAATGAATCAAGTAAAATATAAACAATATTTGACGAGAAAACTGCAAGACGTGTTAAACATGGACAGTAATACTAGTACCAGTTAAAAGAAAGCCTTAACTACTAAAACTACAGTTGACTCTAGTGGTCGACGTCGGAGCCAGAGTCTTGCTGCATCAGATCTCCCCATCATCCACGTACTGCTTCCCGCGGAGTCTATCCGTCATTGGGTCAAACAGATGGAAGTCGGAAGGAGCGAGATACAGGCTGTAGGGTGGATGAGGAACCCATCGGGGCACACATTTCAGTATCCCAACTGCTGGATGAGGGCGTCAGCACTATCTGCAGAGACATCTGGTTGTGCAGCGATGAGTCTGAATCCGCACGTTCATCATTGCAGAAGTCTCACCTGTGTGCGGATGTCCGGTATGCGGGAGATCGGTCAGGTTTGCGCGACCTTGTTGCGGTGATGACAGGATCCCCGACCAACGACTCACCGTGCTTTTGTTCACTGCCAGGTGTGAATAGATATTCTGCAAGCGGCTATGAATATGTACGATGTAGTGGTTTACCGCCAAAAGAAAGTCTGTGACAGCTCTGCTTGCAACGCACCTCTGTGACAGACGCCATTTTGAAGGCTACGTATGGCACCGCCAACCATCGAAACTTCATGAAGCTACAGGGGCTGAATTCGTAATATTTTACGATTGCTTCGGCAAAGATTGGCCGAGAAAAAAAATTGTTCAATGACTTATTGAACGCTCCTTGTATGGTCCGACGCCTCGTCCCATATTCTAATAGGAGCAGGCTGGTTTCTGTTACGCATGGTGGGGATTTTCCTTAGGCCAGTCAGCCACATACCTCATACGGCAACTGTGAAACATTCAACAGAGACTAACATCCTGGAGCTATTGACCGCATTTAAAAATCGAGCAAACAAAACACAGCAGCCTGTAACTCGGTGCTCCATGTCGTGATATACTTCTTCCACAAATTTCTATCAAACACGGTTCTTTTTCAAATCGCTTTTATGTGGTCGTGGATTGTTGACGGCGGTACGTGAAACTCACCTGGTCTTTGGCGAATGCGTTACTGTTTATTCCCTCAATTGTACAAAGTCAATAGGGTTACAGGGGCTTACCGGACACCCCGTATTTGTAGAATACTAAATTCCTCTCCCGAAAGCGGAGATCGAGCAACTGCTGTAGCTCCCCAATTTTTAATTCATGACTTCTCAACTGCAGCGGTAAGTACAGCGTCGCTAAAGAGATTTACCGCTAGGAAATGGATTACGCGGCGTGGGTACGAGGCTTGTGAGCTCCACCGGTTGAAAATCGCGTTAACCCGCACTGGAGAGGAGCGTGTCTTTGGGGAGAGGGCCGCAGACACAAAGCGCTGCCCGGCACCCCACACGTGGATCGGGGGAGGGGGTGTGTTTTCCACCCCAGCCCGCGGCAGAAGCCCATTACGGGCGCGCGCCACTCTTAATCAGGCGTTATTGTTGTAATCCCGCGGCACCCCGGCGCTCCGATACTATCGTCCCGCCACAAAAGTTAATCCACGCCGGCAGCCGCCGGCCGCCGCGATTGTGACGTCATTTATCGCGACACGTGGCCCGCGCGCGCGCGCGCCGCTGCCGATAAGAAACAATGAAAGCGCGCCGAGCGGCGAAAACAGGGGCGCCGGCGGCGTTTTTATATGCGGATTGATGAGGTGTTATGCGACGCTGTGAATGGCCCGCGACACTGGTATTTACATAGGGCTCAGCTGCTGGTGATTCACGTGAAATTAATTTTAATCTATAATCGCTCCACCCTTCCTCGTACGCCGCAGGAAAGTCACGACGGCAACCTTGTACTGATTCCCCTCTCCTACCACTCCCGTTTAACAGAGAAGGATTACACAGAGTTATCGAAGCTGGAATGGAGTGGGGAGGCGTGATTTAAGATTGTGTGTAGATATGAGCACAGCCATTTAAGCAGTACTAAAATCGATTGATAATCTATTGTGAGCCAGTTTATACAGCTCTTTTTTTTCCGAGAAGGAGAGATTGAGGGTACATGACGAGGTTATGAAACATATCTAAGCGTATACAGTGTGATTCCGTGATGATGTTACGACCTTTCAGGGATAAAAAGAATGTCGTGTGACTAGGACTTCCCGCCGGGTGAAAGTCTTTCGATTTAACGCCACTTCGGCGACTTGCGCGTCGATGGGGATGAAATGATGAAGATTAGGGCAACACAACACCCAGTCCCTGAGCGGAGAAAATCTCCAACCCAGCCTGGAATCGAACCCCGGCCCTTAGAATTGACATTCTGTCGCGCTGACCACTCAGCTATATTTCTTTTCTCGCTTTTGTTCGTTGCATCTGCTCGGGGCGGACGTCGTAAGACAGCCGTTTAAGTTCGTTGTTGATCGATTAACTGTCCGCCCCCGGTAGCTGAGTGGTTAGCGCTACAGAATGTCAATCCTAAAGCCCCGCGTTCGATTCCCGGCTGTGTCGGAGATTTTCTCCGCTCAGGGACTGGGTGTTGTGTTGTCCTAATCATCATCATTTCATCCCCATCGACGCGCAAGTCGTCGAAGTGGCGTGAAGTCGAAAGACTTGCACCAGGTGACCGGTCTACCCGACAGGAGGCCCTAGTCACAAGGCATTATTATATTATCGATTAACTCAGTGTTTTTTATGACAGAGGGCAGCTAACCCTCTGACCGAACACGCTAAGCTACCGTGCCGGCAACTACCGGGGGCGGACAGTTTCAGGGATGGTGAAGAAGGGTAAATGTATCAACTTGGGGTAAGGGACTCGAGTTCGGAAACGATGGACCCGAAAGTTACAAGCGAAATTCGTTCTGGTACCTCTAACAGTGGAATATGTGTGCCGGTTCTGTTGCTGCGCTCCTATGGTAGGCAACACCCATGACCAGTTAGATGTACAGACTGGGATAATAACACAGGTAATCCAACGCAGATGGCGTAGTGTGTGCTGACATGACTAGCCCCGGTGTACAATGTGTGTAACATAGTAGATTGCAGTCCGTGGTTACAAGTTGAAGTACTAACGTCTGTCAACCATAACGCAATGGAGGTCTACCTGAGACGGAAATTGTAGACATGATTTTAGTGCAAGGGGAAGGAAATGGAAACACGAGAGAAGCGGGAAGGTTACACGGAACCAAATATCCGCCTAGAAGACATCGCTCTCACATCATAGTTCGAAGACTAGTGAAGCAGGCCAATTTGGGTCAACAGCACAACGATCGAAGAGGACGACGAGCTACACGGACTCCCGACTTAAATGATGCAGCGATTATACACGAGGCGCCTGCAATCAGTGCTCGATCAGCTGAACGTGAAATGAAAGTTTCGCAGAGTACTGTGTGGTGAGCGTTATGGCAGATGCAGCAACACCCTACATCCTCAGAAAGTGCATGCCTTGTCTTATACTGACTTCTGACCTCGTATCGTGTTTAGCCAATGGTCCTTGCAGCGGCTTACAGTTGATCCTCACTTATCTGCGTATGTGTTTTTCACAGATGAAGCCCGTTTCACTAGAGACGGAATGCAAAACGGTCACAGTAGCCATGTTTCGGTAGATAGTAATGCCCGCGCTACAGCTGTGAACAGTCATCAACATAAATTATCGGTTAACGTGTGGGCAGACATAGCCAAAGACGTGATTTTTAATATTTTCCAGGCGAATTGGAAGTAAAAATTAATTTTTGGCTTACAGCCGGCCGTCTCTCTATACATCCCACAATATTTCGACGGGGCACCTGCCAGTCATCCTCACGTGCGCCATCGAAGACATCGATTGCTCGCCTCAGGACGACATGCAAGCGCCCAGTTGAAATATCGTGGGACGTATTGAAACACGACCCGCTGCTAGCCCAAAATTTGTTTGAAAGAAGTCAGTGATTACGTATTAGGTCCGTTACTTCTCCCTCCCCGCTTAGATGCACTAATGTACAAAGCGTTAATCAAAAGCATACTACCCAGATTCGTGCAACATACCCCAGTTGTTATTCGTCAACGGGCGTGGTTCCAGCGTGATGGAGCCCAACCTCACTTTGGACTGAGGGTTCGTGAACGCGTGGATTGGACATTCCCTGAAAAGTGGACAGGAAGAGGCAGACCTAATTCATGGTCAGCATGTTCACCTGATCTAACACACTTGATTTCTTTTTGTGGGGACTTGTGAACAGCATTGTGCCCGGGACGCCTGTTGATACTGAAGATGATCTGGCAAGAATTTGCGCTGCCTGCGACACTGTTCAATGAATTTTATATAACAGGTACAACAGAAAAAAAGCATTGACGCTGGGGGAGGTCATTTTGACCAAGTGGTGTAAATGTAGCAACTTGTGGAACGTGTTCAGGTAAATGGAACTCATTATTACTGTACCGTAGACCGGGATTTTCGGTCACTCTGTCAACAAGTTACGCTCGCTGTTACTTGTCCGTCAACAGAGCAAATTTTCTTAGGGTGTTGGGGAATATTCAGTGGGAACTCTGTACGTCATGATCAGCATTCGGAAGTTGAGGCACTTGATTTGAGTCCTCTACGAGGCTAAGGCGGATCTTAGTAGGTCTTCGCTAGTCACCGGACTAGGGTCCCTTACTTTAAATTGACAGGTTTACACGTGCCCATCATCATCCTGGGAAGTTTGTTCATAACGACGAAATCATCGCATGTAGTAAACTAACGAAAATGGAGATTGCTACACCATGAGATGCAAGTGCGATATTAAACAGACAGTGCAGATGTTCATCACGTATGGGGTATTAAATGATTCCATTCTGCAATGATGTGTGTCAAGAAAAAAACAGCCTCCGAACATCATCTCGAGGAATTTCAAGCCGTGGCTGAAACATACGCTGTTTGTTAATTGGTTGGTTGATTTGGGGGAGGGGACCAAATAGCTGAGTCATCGGCCCCTCGGATTAGGGAAGGATGAGGAGGGAAATCGGCTGTGCCCTCCGAAAGGAGTCAGCCCGCAATTTGCCTAAAGTGGTTTAGGAAAATAATGGAAAACCTAAATCAAAATGGCCGGACGCGGGTTTGAACCGTCGTCCTCCCAAATGCGAGTCCAGTGTGATAACCACTACGCTACCTAGCTCGATTCGATGTCTGTGTTCACGACGATTGTTGGCCGTAGGTGGCGTGAAAGTATACGAGTAAGTCTTACCATTGCGTTCCATACATGCTCTAGAGGTGACAAATCATGGGACCGAGCAGACCGATCAAGGACCCAGGAAACCTCAAGGCGTTTGCGGTGTGAACTGCACCGTGAGATTTTGTATTATCCTGCTGCAAAATGCCATTTGACTGACACCTTGGTCATTAAGGGCAGGACAACGGAGCTTACAGCAGTCGTCTCGTACTGACGAGTATTTAGCCTACTTTTAACAATTACCAAATCAGTCCTCTTGTTATCTCCGACAGCTCCGCACGGTGATCCAGGGTTTGGTGAGACATGTGTCTCGAAAGCGCAGTATCCAACCTTTGATAAAGCCGTTTACAGACACCTTGGTGTTGTTCTGTCCGTCAGAAAAAGAAACGAGATTGAGCACTGAAAACCACAGAAAGTCGCTTAGTGACGCAGTTGACTTTGGCTCTGTGCCAAGCTGGTTTACATGGTAAAGTGTCAGCGCACAGGAATTCTATATCTAAATCCCATTCTCCAATAATCTGTCCCCGACGGTTCGTCACGATGCTCTGCCTGTGACTTCTCTGCAGATTTCATTCTGTTCGTCACAGCCACTCGAAGATTCCAGGTGCATTCCTCCTGGAGGGACCCATGGCTACATTTCTTGTCCTGAGTTTACATTGTCACCACTGGTTATGACGTCATTACACTTCAAGAAATTGCAGTCTATCGGTATGATAATCTCTTGTCTCTCACACAAGTCATTTTGACTCGTTTAGAGACCGAAATATGGCGATAAGCTGCATGTGTACTTCCTCCGAGCATGCTTTGTCGTGACCCTCACGCGAATAGTTTCTGTAACGTTACACATATCCGATGGTCGTCATGTACTTACACCATTCTTCATCTGTAGGAATGGCTTTTTTTCTGTTCTGGAAACAAGCTCGTGTAAGGACGAGATATTAATCCAGGTATCCCAGAGGATCGGAAATACAGGAATATCAGTGTGATACCTTTCCGTCAAGATGTTCATCATGTAACAGTGTATATCGAATAAGTGTATGTAAAAGATATCGTTATGAAATGCTTCCATTTAATTACTGACTTTCATGCGTCGTTTCTTGAAATAGAAGCCTATTCAGCTGTACCCAAAAGGAATTTTTAAAAAAAGTGAGATGTTATTTATAACGTGTCTGTGAGCGAAGATAGATTACTAAACGTGATCTCTGTGGTAAGTGCCGAGCTATACGTGAAAGGAGACAGATATATACAGGGTTCCCAGGAGAAAAGCTCAATACTTAGGGATATGACAGGGACGATCATTCGAGGCAATAAAATCTACTGAACATGTTCTTTAAGATGCATAACTTAAGAGCCCCTTTTCATCTCCACCTCGTTCAACCACATGTTTTACGAAACAATTGCTCATGGCGCTTAAGATACGCATTTTAAAGTCCACATTTGCTGGACAATTTTTCTTGTTTTGGTCCATGGTACCTCCACCCAAAACGGGAAAAGCAAAGAGCTTGTAGTTGAAAAGATTTATTTCAAAGCATCGAATATAAAGAAGTGGTGGCACCTCTTAATACGGATTAGGGAAGGATGAGGAGGGAAATCGGCTGTGCCCTCCGAAAGGAGCCATCCCGCCATTTGCCTAAAGTGGTTTAGGAAAATAATATATAATATGCATTTTAGAACCCATTTTTACTAGGTTTTCGTGCTTAGAATAATAGTTTATATCATATGTCTGAATATTGACCATTCCTCTTAGGACACCCTGTATAAAATTATTGACCTCTCAGCTTCTCCTCACTACTGTACGGGATCTTCACTAAAATTATCTCAAATCACATAGAAATAACCCTGAATTTAAATCAAGC
Source organism: Schistocerca americana (assembly GCF_021461395.2). Classification (NCBI taxonomy): domain Eukaryota; kingdom Metazoa; phylum Arthropoda; class Insecta; order Orthoptera; family Acrididae; genus Schistocerca; species Schistocerca americana. Next base: position 287,191,027 of record NC_060121.1, on the reverse strand, counting down.
AAACAAGAGTGACTCAATAAGTGAATATATGGTAGGACAATGGGTCATTTATAGTTTGAGAATTAAATTAAAGAACAGAACAACGAGTATCAATAGCCACTTTGTCTGCTATTACCAGATTTAGACAATTTATCCTAGATTCAACAACATCTCAAATAACAGACCTTGAAGAAAAAACGTGTTCAGTCTGTGTTACTATACTGGTGAAGAAATAGAATACACTCCTACGTCGATGATACATCTTCCTTCAGGACAGTGGGAAATCCAGAACTGAAGGAAGAGTCACACAAGGAGATGCCATATAACCCAAACAGTTTTTAGAAACCCTAGATGATGTTTCCTGACTTTGAAATTGGACAATAAAAACTGGTAACATGTTGGAACCTATTAGAACCGGCTTCACTTTGCAGGTGACATTGTACTGTTTACCTCTAGTACAGATAATACGTCATCAAGGTATGGAAGATCCGAATATTACAAATTACAAAGCATAAGTGTAAATTAGCTATTCCATACTGTGGTCCTTGTAAGACGTCGTGGTCCCCTGACCTTCATTGCTTACATATTCCGCCCTCACAATCATATTCCGCACATCAAGACGCTTCATTCGAACCCAAACTCGATAAGATAAAGTCAATGGTGTATGAATTCTTGTAAACGATAAGCAAATAACAAGTAAATTGCAAGTGCGCATCGAGGTTGAAATACTCGAGGCTGGCATACACACACACATTCAAGACATGACGGTCACAGAAGCTTTTAGTTCGGGGGAGGCAAACCGCACGCCAGGAGGCCGGTCCCTTCAGAGGACAAGTCAACCTATCTACGTCAGCCGGCGACCGCCCGTAGAGCAGACAGCATTTGCCCGAGTGAAAGGGAGAACGACCCCGTGTTCGGCTTAAAAGTAAATTCCGCTACATTTTGTGGGAGCGCCCAGCCTACGCATTCTTTATGAAGATAGCACGCAGTTTCAGAGGTTTATACAGGGAGACAGCAAACGCCAAACGCCGATGCTACAGATTTCCGGATTGGTCGCCATAAACGAAACGTCATTCTCCCGTTTTAGAAGAGCAATGCTGATTGACAGACGATATTCCTGACGCCTTGAGCTGAAGGAGTAATGGAAGAGACCGAAAGATATACCCCTTCACGTCTGGCATGGAGAGGGGCCGTTCTGTTGTCGCTCTAGGAGCGAGAACACGTAACGAGAGCGTGCGTGCTCGTACGTGTACTCAAAGAGCGAAGAACAAATCTCTCCTCAGTACTTCACTGGGAGAGCACCTCTGTCGAGAGCGAATCAGAGTGCAACTCTATATTGAGTCCTTGTGATTAAGCATTGTTCACTGTGTTAGCCACCACACTTATTGTGCAGTGTGAACGGACAGAGTTATAGTTAAATGCCTGCAAACCAAATTTTGAGTGGCATCGCAGTGGACTGGTTATCTGACCAGTGTACGACGCCAACAGCTAGACTAGGGGCGAATAGGAGTCCTTGACTTCATCAAGGCGTAGGGAGAGTTTGATTGGAAAAAGTCAATCCAGATAGAACGAGAGTTATCTTACTTGTCAGCAGCGAGCGGCACAGACAGCAGCCATCGCAACTTATGGTATTGTGCGCTACAGCTCTTGCGAACCCCATATTTCCTCCACAACAGTACGCTTCACTGCAACTGCATTTCACACGCGACAGCCTCGACTGTACCTAGCAACATTCTAACGGATAATTATTCAAGTTGAGTAGGCATGGCTCTCAGCCATTCTGCTAAGTCAATAACAATCTTAAACTTTGTATAGAAATTTCATTACTGAATCCTATCCTTAAGAGGTAACTTCAAATTCCGAAAAGAACTCGGAAATAACTTGTTCAGTTCATAACTAAAATTGCCATTGTGATTTCTCAGAATTTTTGCAAAAATAATAATAATTTTCGTTAGCTTCATTTTTTTCTTACACTAACTAGTACTACTCCAGTACCCAAGCATCCCACTAGTTACATAAGAAATTTTGTGAAATTTTGTGTCATTTCCTTACGACTTCAGAAGATATTTATTGCTGAAAGTTTTTCAGGAATTTCTCTTTGGAACGTTAGGAGTGTCTGTCTGACTTCTGTGGTAGTGTGGGGGTGGAAATTGCATCTCGCAGGAGCCACAGGGTAAAGGGCACATCTCAGATTAATCCGTTGCACAGAATGACAGAATAGCACCCACACGTCGCTCACATTTCCGAAGACTGAGATAGCTCTACATTCTTTCGCATAGTACAGCTGCACGTCTTGGGGAAATACGGTTCCAATATCCCTTGCTTTCAGTCGTTCGCTGTACCAACATTGCAAGGCTAATGTTACAACGCCGTATCAGTGTCACTTAACTGTTGCATCTGCAGCTACTTAAAAATGCTACTATCTCTCTACGGGAACAACGAACATTGACAACTGTGCTATGCACCAATACGCATGGTACTCGATTTTTTGACAGGACGAGGACGGAATCTGATGCTATATATGCACTTGAGAATGCACCGCATCCGAAACAAGTAGAGCGGAATAAAGTATTTTAAAATAGAGGCCGGAGGAATGATGTCTTTCTTCAAATCACTGGCTACTCTGGCCTCTCTACAGATATCCCTTCAATGTTGTTCCAGCCATGATAAAACTAACTGTATCGTTATAGTACACAAGCAGCTCTGCCACAGCAAGATCCAAAAATCGTGGGGGAAACAGCTGTCATACGACTTTTGCGACGTTGAGCGACAGTCACGGCAGACGTCGGTTGTTCAGCTGATCGTTTGGCAGACGTCATCAGGTTGCACGCACTGGGCGCCAGGAGCGCTGTGAAACGCTTTCTCCTTATAGCAGCGCGGAGTTTCGTGACTTTAGTATCGTCGGTTGTTTTGATGTTTTCCCTGTGTATTCGTTCATTTGGTTAACCAACAAAAATACTTGATTGCATGCACTTTTGAATTAGCGAGTACGTCATTTTTCCTGGTTATGTTGAATGCGAAGGCATACTATTTAACGAAATAAAGTGTTACTCCAAGCCAAACATTCGCTCGCATCCAATTCTCGCTGTGACCAGAACACGATATCGAATTTGCAAATCTAGCATCCCCCAGATCTACGACAGACCAAAATAACGTGTAATCATTCCACCGAAGAGAGCCTAGTATAAATTGACAATGGTGCGACAGAGCTAGGTGATAAATTAAAGCTACGCGAAGACGACAGAATGCACAACAAAATCGAAAAACAGAACAGAGTAAAAATGGCCTGGTGTGCCTCTGGTATATTAAATAAACCTTCCAAAAGTGAGCTCTCAGTGTCTGTGACACAGTAAGTGTATGATCAGTAAGTATTTCAACTTAAGACTTCAGCAATGAGAGATGGACTTTCAAAGAAATGTTCAGAATATGGCACTGCTTTTAGGGCAATGGACAGGCTGTAACACTGCAGTGAGGTGCCTCATAATTATCAGTACTTTTGTTATGCGATCTTCATATTATTTTCGGAGCATAAATGTATGTATTTTATTACTTTATTGGTAATGATCATTAACTGAAGTGCTGTAATGTACATTTATAGCAAACTGCTCAAAACGAATCCTACAAAATACTGTAGCACAGTTTACCGTAACAGTCGTGACACTGCGTCTGGTTTTTGTTACCCACTGCGATAGCAGCGTACCAGGCGGCCAGCAAGTGACACTTCCGAGGACAGTGTAGGAAGAGTGCAATACTATCGAAAAAATGTTTCAAATGGCTCTGAGCACTATGGGACTCAACTGCTGAGGTCATTAGTCCCCTAGAACTTAGAACTAGTTAAACCTAACTAACCTAAGGACATCACAAACATCCATGCCCGAGGCAGGATTCGAACCTGCGACCGTAGCGGTCTTGCGGTTCCAGACTGCAGCGCCTTTAACCGCACGGCCACTTCGGCCGGCTACAATACTATCGTTTATGTTGATTTGTAATATATTTTTACAATTGGGAGTGTATGTTGTGACATAAAAATCGGCAAAGTTTGAAAAATGACACCACATTTGTCATTCTTTAGTTTCCTAAGGATCCTGAGAGGTACAGAATTGCAGATAACAGGGCAGTTTATTTACAATTCTCTTGTAAGTTTCAGATAATTACTGATGAATTTCATTTCCCTCCGATAACAAAAAATTGGCAGTAATCACCTGAAGACCCGACTTTTGGCAGAAAGACGTCATATATCTGCCTAATAATGCGAAACCTTCTTCGCTTCACTTCCAGCCTAATAAATGGATGTGGAACGCAGGACACTTGTATGGAATGTAATACCTACATTTTTTAACGTACCAAATAAACCACCACACCTGTAGCTGAAGGAAAACTACACGAACGTCATAATAAAACATCAAAAAGTAATGAAACTCTTTCGCAACAGGGGAGAAACACAATCCATAATTGTTGCTACGCCTGAGCCACAGACGGCAAGAATCTTCTACATATTCGCTTTTTAAGCAAAAGAAATTACATGTGCAAAAATAGTAGTGTATTAGAAAGTCGAGTGAAGTGCAAGAATGGGCGAATCATTTCACGCCATAAAATAAATTTTACGTGTCAAGAAAAGTGCCTATCATAATAAGAACACACAACAACAGAAATATTTGCTTCTCCTACCTGAAATATGTATTTATGTTACCTTGGTGTCAACATTTTCTTTTCCTTTATTGAATTTCGATTCTCCCCGAAGGGGGCGGGCTGACAACAGCTTAGTTCAAAAATGGTTCAAATGGCTCTGAGCACTATGGGACTTAACTGCTATGGTCATCAGTCGCCTAGAACTTAGAACTACTTAAATGTAACTAACGTAAGGACATCACACACATCCATGCCCGAGGCAGGATTCGAACCTGCGACCGTAGCAGTCGCGCGGTTCCGGACTGAGCGCCTAGAACCGCTAGACCACCGCGGCCGGCGCAAGAAAGACATATAGAAATGTTTCAACAAGTAACGGATTAGTAAAGGGACATGGGCAGAAAAGGACAAACAATTGAGAAAGGCATAATGTTGATTTTATCATTAACCATCACTTACACAGTTTGTGTAGTATGAGCACCAGAGACGTCGACTAGATGCTGCATTCGCTGAACGCCGTGATCAACAGTTACTCGCAGCAGTTCCGGTGCAATATGGGTAATGTGTTCCTGTATTCTGATCTGCAGATCAGGTAGAGAAAGGACGTGTCCGTGCTAAAAGCGCTCTTATAGATATTCCCAAGAGCCATAATTCACATGGATTCAAATCACGTTATCTTGCTGGCTACGCATCTGGAAAACCTCTGGAGATAGCACGTTCGTGGAAGGCTGCATAAAGCGAATCTTTCACTGGGTGAGCGACATGAGGCGTTGCCCCATCTTCCATGAAAATAGGGGTTTCCACACAGTTGCGCTCTTCCAAAGCAGGGATCACATGTTGTACGAAGTGGTGTCTATAAGGTATAGACGCCACGACACACCAGACGGTCGCTCTGGGTACATTCCATTTAAAGAAACGGACTGAGGATAAAGCTGCTTGTGAATCCACGCCGCACAGTAACACAGAGGGAGTATAAGGGCTCCTCGTGCACAATACGCGGTTTAACTGTATCACAGATTTGGCAGTTCTGTGTATCCACTGGGCCATGTAGTGTAAAACGTGCATCGTCACTTTCTAGAATATTGTTCGGCCACGTGTTATCAACGTTGATCCATACCAGAACAAATTTAGAACGCTGCTGTGGATCGTGGGGTGTCAGCTGTCGCACCGTCTGCATCTTGTTTGAGTGTCGATGTAAAACAGACCGCAAAACTTTCCGGTTGTTGACCTTGGGATGGACAATTCTCGTGACACTGCACGAGGTCTAGCTCTACCCAAGGCAAGTGCTGTATAGCCAGTTACAACAATAGCAAACGATAACTTCCACCGGGATAGGACGCCTTCCTCTTCCAGGTGCCACATCAAACTCAGCCGTGTTTTCGAATTTCATTATCGTCTTCTTTAGACCATTTAATGACATCGGACATCTCCTCAGATCTCTCAGGTGGCGACACTCTCTCAACGCAGCGTTGCATATAAAACAGTTCCACTAACCGGACGCGGTCTTTCTTCTCGATGACCATAGCGACCACTCACGCTATGCATGTCCAAAGGAACCTTGCATCGTAATCAGAATAACAAAATAACGGTCAATGCAGAGAAAACCAAAGTTATTGTCTTCACACGTCGGAGACCCATCGTCAATGAACGCCTACGGATATCAGACCAGTCACTCCCCCGGGCGACAGCTGTAAAATACCTTGGAGTGCATCTGGACTCCAAACTGCTGTATAGTCATCACATTGTGGGGAAGAAGACATCTGGCCTCAAAATGCTGGGAGCTCTCCTCCCATTTCTGAAGAGCTCTTACCTCAGCCAACGCACGAAACTCCAGTTGTGCCACGCCACAGTCGAACCATCTATTTTGTATGGGTCGACCTCTTGGAGTACTACGTGTGCCACTAACTACAAGAAGTTACAGGTTATACAAAGCAGATGCCTACGATGGGTCACTGGAGCCCAATGGAGGATCCGGAATCATGATATTCATCGAGCCTTAAGCGAATCTTACCTCTCAGACAAGGTCATGGAGAAGGCACGAGCCTTATTTCGGAAGTTGGACGTGATACGCGACATTACACCACAACTCACCACAGTAGGTACAGTAGAGCCCTTACGCAACCACAAATATAAAGTACCGAAGGCGATAGTATTTGAGCCTCCGTAAATGTTATACCTACGTAATTCTCCATAATTTAAGGACATAAAGTCCTTTAGCACTTCTACACACATGTTTACAAACACACACCAAAAGCAGCGAGTAAAAGGACCCTTCTGTGTGCCCAAACTAAAGCTGAAAGAAGAATAAATAAATAAAGCGAAAATTTTTACCCTTTTCATTCCCTACAGAAGTAAAAATCAACGAAGTTGATCAGACTTCAGCACTACCACCACACGCACATAAAAAAAATCGTAATCAGAATAGCACAGGCACTGCAATATCGTATTTACTCGTATGTGCCGATACCGTGCAAGAGGCTTTCAAGTAATGATGTGTGAGCAGTTCAAAAATGGCTCTGAGCACTATGGGACTTAATTTCTGAGGTCATCAGTCCCCTAGAACTTAGAACTACTTAAACCTAACTAACCTAATGACATCACACACATCCATGCCCGAGGCAGGATTCGAACCTGCGACCGTAGCGGTCGCGCGGTTGCAGACTGTAGCGCCTAGAACCGCTCGGCCACTCCGGCCGGCTGTGTGAGCAGTATGGTAAAATACAAATGGTTCAAATGGCTCTGAGCACTATGGGACTCAACTGCTGAGGTCATTAGTCCCCTAGAACTTAGAACTAGTTAAACCTAACTAACCTAAGGACATCACAAACATCCATGCCCGAGGCAGGATTCGAACCTGCGACCGTAGCGGTCTTGCGGGTCCAGACTGCAGCGCCTTTAACCGCACGACCACTTCGGCCGGCTGTGTGAGCAGTATGGTAAAATACAGTACATGATGAATCTAGGAGTGCCGGCCGTAGACGTTTGATTGATGAAATATGGAAGTGTGGGTATGGCCGGGAGTCGTGCGCGGATAGTCCGATGTTAAGGCGACCAGTCGCGATAAACGGGAAATCGGGGTTCAAGTCCCGGCACAGATTTTCATTGTCGTTACTCCATTCCACAGCTGACAGCTGTCCTTATTCGCAATTGCGAATTCATTTCTTGCACGTTATGAATGACAGTTGGATGTCATACGGTCATACAAACTGTGTACTGCGTCAGATTTGTACCTGGTTGCTACAGTTGGAACTAATTTGTTTTCCGGCGTAAATAGGTTCCGAATTAATGCATTAACATACCTGCCGAGTTTCACCATCATACAATAATTACAGCCCACACTGGACCTCCGTGTACGGCTGCACTTTAACCATAACCGTCCGGTATTATGTCATCTTGGCTCACGTAATTTCTTAGTTGTCTATGGTGATTGCAGCTGTTGGTAAAATCATGTTCAACGTAGCTGCTATAAAGTCTGATATGGAATATTAACAGATCGTAGCTATTGCTTCACAAAATCTAACGATATTATTGTGAGTCACATTGCTCTGTACGGGCTGCGTAACACGTTGCTCGTGACTAATTAGTACTAGTTTTCACTGATTCCAAAGTGTTTCAGTACATTAATAGTTAACTCGCTATTCTATCATTATCGTGGCATCTTCATTTCAGTTTCCAAATGTGCCTTCACCGTTACCGCCTAAACAAACGTCAGTAATTGTTTGATAACGTCGTTTTCAATCAGAAAGGTACAGATTAATAACTTTCGCTGCAGCATGAGATGGCTTCCATACACTGTAATCCAATTACTAATATTTCAAACAATTTTAGGTATGTACTTCATTAAAATATTGGCTGACTAATCTAAATTACACTACTGGCCATTAAAATTGCTACACCACGAAGATGACGTGCTACAGACGCGAAATTTAACCGACAGGAAGAAGATGCTGTGATATGCAAATGATTAGTTTTTCAGAGCATTCACACAAGGTTGGCGCCGGTAGCGACACCTACAACATGCTGACATGAGGAAAGTTTCCAACCGATTTCTCATACACAAATAGCAGTTGACCGGCGTTGCATGGTGAAACGTTATTGTGATACCTCGTGTAAGGAGGAGAAATGCGTACCATCACGTTTCCGACTTTGATAAAGGTCGGATTGTAGCCTATCGCGATCGCGGTTTATCGTATTGCGACACTGCTACTAGCGTTGGTCGAGATCCAATGACTGTTAGCAGAATATGGAATCGGTGGGTTCAGAAGGGTAATACGGAACACCGTGCTGGATCCCAACAGCCTCCTTCAGTCATTGCATGACTTTCCTCCGGCAAGTTCTTTAAAAGTAAATCTAAATGTAGTTGTGTTGACAATGGAAATGAGATGTTTTTCTTTAAAAATAAGTGATACGTACGCATTACTCTAAACAGAAATAAATTTCTGAACCTTATTTCACTGCTAAATATTAAAAGGAGAAACAATTCATTTAATCTTCGGGTAGTTCCTGATGTCATTAGAAGCTTTTAGGACTACCTGTCATACTGCTCTACCTTCGATAAAAATGTGCTAGCCATTAAAGAGTGGAAAGAATGAACACAATATTTATGTTATTTTTTAGTTCAATAGCAAAAACTTTTAATCCTGTAATATACAAATTATTTCACTTACCATCGGAAAAATTGTGATATATATATATATATATATATATATATATATATATATATATATATATATATATATATATATAGGGTGTTACAAAAAGGTACGGCCAAACTTTCAGGAAACATTGCTCACACACAAATAAAGAAAAGATGATACGTGGACATGTGTCCGGAAACGCTTAATTTCCATGTTAGAGCTCATTTTAGTTTCGTCAGTATGTACCGTACCTTCTCGATTCACCGCCAGTTGGACCAATTGAAGGAAGGTAATGTTGACTTCGGTGCTTGTGTTGACAAGCGACTCATAGCTCCACAGTACTAGCATCGAGCACATCAGGACGTAGCATCAACAGGTTAGTGTTCATCACGAACGTGGTTTTGCAGTCAGTGCAATGTTTACAAATGCGGAGTAGGCAGATGCTCATTTGATGTATGGATTAGCACGGGGCAATAGCCGGGGCGCGGTACGTTTGTATCGAGACAGATTTACAGAACGAAGGTGTCCCGACAGGAAGGCGTTCGAAGCAATTGATCGGCGTCTTAGGGAGCACGGAACATTCCAGCCTATGACTCGCGACTGGGGAAGACCTAGAACGACGAGGACACCTGCAATGGACGAGGCAATTCTTCGTGCAGTTGACGATAACCCTAATGTCAGCGTCAGAGAAGTTGCTGCTGTACAAGGTAACGTTGACCACGTCACTGTATGGAGAGTGCTACGGGAGAACCAGTTGTTTCCGTACCATGTACAGCGTGTGAAGGCACTATCAGCAGCTGATTGGCCTCCACGGGTACACTTCTGCGAATGGTTCATCCAACAATGTGTCAATCCTCATTTCAGTGCAAATTTTCTCTTTACGGATGAGGCTTCATTCCAACGTGATCAAATTGTAAATTTTCACAATCAACATATGTGGGCTGACGAGAATCTGCACGCAACTGTGCAATCACGCCATCAACACAGATTTTATGTGAACGTTTGGGCAGGCATTGTTGGTGATGTCTTGATTGGGCCCCATGTTCTTCCACCTACGCTCAATGGAGCACGTTATCATGATTTCATACGGGATACTCTACCTGTGCTGCTAGAGCATGTGCCTTTACAAGTGCGACACAACATGTGGTTCATGCATGATGGAGTTCCTGCACATTTCAGTCGAAGTGTTCGTAGGCTTCTTAACAACAGATTCGGTGACCGATGGATTGGTAGAGGCGGACCAATTCCATGGCCTCCACGCTCTCCTGACCTCAACCCTCTTGACATTCATTTATGGGGGCATTTCAAAGCTCTTGTCTGCGCAACCCCGGTACCAAATGTAGAGACTCTTCGTGCTCGTATTGTGGACGGCTGTGATACAATACGCCATTCTCCAGGGCTGCATCAGCGCATCAGGGATTCCATGCGACGGAGGGTGGATGCATGTATCGTCGCTAACGGAGGACATTTTGAACATTTTGTGTAACAAAGTGTTTGAAGTCACGCTGGTACGTTCTGTTGCTGTGTGTTTCCATTTCATGATTAATGTGATTTGAAGAGAAGTAATAAAATGAGCTCTAACATGGAAAGTAAGCGTTTCCGGACACATGTCCACATAACATATTTTCTTTCTTTGTATATATGATTTTATATTGATGTGATAAAATAAGGTACTGTTTAACTGCTTAAGTAGTGTATTAAATGTGAAGAAAACTCAGGAGTAAGCAGTACCATGTAACATGCTGAAGTAGAGTTGTATTTCTTTTTTAGGTTGGTTTACGGTGATATTTCAGTCCAGTTAGAAAGGGACTTCATCGAAAAGCTTACAATTCAAATGCATTTGTACCAAACAATAAAAATATTTGGTACTGAAATTAGTGGCAATTCGTAACTGCACACTTGCAGTTATCTCGAATGTGGCTCGTTTACGGATCCACATTTAGTGCAAAATTTTTCTTCTGCAGTTTGGCGTATATTTTCACCTATGTCAGTTTTCGCTATTAATTAAGATACAGCTAGCACACAGGTTTTGCACTCTTACAAGGAACCCCTTGTGTGCGATGTCGCAAGTTGAATCTTTAGTAGGGCTCATTTCAAAATGTTGTTTTAACACTTAAGATAGAAAAAAAAATTAACTCCTAAAGACTCACCTTGTGCATAAGGAGGGCGGCGGACAGTAAGTGTTCGGGAGGTGCAGAGGTGAACCTTCTGTGAGGTGTATGTATTACAATTCACAAAATGGATATCGTCGACAGTCAAGAAGCACTCAAAACAAACCATTAACTTGCATCGTGAACACCGAGTAAAACTGGCGAGCTACTGTGATCACAAGCGGTCTCACCAAGTAGATCGAAGATGAACTCCTTGGGAGTTAATAGAATATGATGACATGCAACCAAATGCGAAAAAGTGCGTTGTGGAGCTCATCGTGAAGCTGGCTATCCTCTAAGCCGTAGCTGCAACACAGTGCGATAATATGTTTTATAGGCACATCCAGAGGCTGAATTTGTCCAGGGGTGTCGGGTGATATGAGCTGTAATGTCACACACTTTTGAGGAGGGACAGTTTGCGCTAAAAGAGTATCATTTTTATACGCAGATCACCAATCAAGAAAAGCTAGTTATTTTGACGAACTATTGGCCAAAAGCAGTGCTGATCCCGCAGTTGTGGTTCTTTTACGCCCATTTCCCACTCTTGCACGCAGTGACGTAAATAATCCCTACTGCCCCTGCAAGATCACGCATACGAGAAAGACTTGTAGGGGGCAGAGCACATCCAATTTCTCACAGCACAATGAATAACATTCTAGCCAATTTATCATCCAGATTAACAGTCGCCATAATTATATACGAATGCATTAAGGCATTGATGTTAACCGATCTTGACACAACTCTCTTGATACCTCTAATTTCCAGGGTTCCTTTCATATGCATTTCCTCTTGAGCTCGCTATTGGTCGGATTTGGAAACAAAATCCATACTGAACTATGCGATAAGTTTGTTTATTTCACCTACAAATTCTCGGGCCGATTCGGAAGTTTTCTGAGCATCGTCAAGTTGAGGCTTTGAAATTTCTTTATCTTACGTCCTCCACTTCTATTGCACTGTTTGAACTTACGCAACCATCCACTCCTTCCCTTAAAATCTGTGTAATCCATGTCGCAAATAGTTTCATGTGCAAACGTAGTAGGTCATCATCATGCAAATTGTATCGAACAGCCTTGAAACGCCAAACATCGGTTTTAGTAACAAGTTCACCTTGTCCTCCCTTGAAAACCCGTTTCATTTTTACGCACTACACAGTCGTATTGCTGCGGACGTATTAGAAATCTGTTGATAATTGTTCTCTTACTATGTTGCGGATGATCTTCCATGTGCGTAATTACGTATAATACCCTTTCCTTGGACCACTAGTGTCCCCTAGTACGTTTCTCCGGAGACGGAATTTGTGGGTCCCTGTCCCTCAAAGATGCTACACGGTTCAACAACTGTTTCAGTATCACTTTAACTTGTTAAGCGCGTATCGCCATCACTGTTCTCTTCATGTACATTGTCCACGCAGTCGAACATATGCGACGCCACACATTCCACTGGTTCATCTTACGGTAACGCTAATATTTCATTTACCACTCCATTCTCACTCTCAAAATTCCTTGGGTTCCTTTCTGACGAAATGTCAATTTTTGAAACTGTTGTTGTAGATATAACGCAATGTTTGCTTTGTTTATCGTTGCCAATGCTTTTTATCAACATCACTAGAACTGTGGCACTGTTGTGAGTTACTCGTCGACTAAACAGTTCAACTACGCTCCGTAACCTCATGCTGTGCTCACCACTGGGTACCTCCAGTCCCTCCCTATGTTGCCACTAGCAGGCAATATTGTGGTTGCATGGTAGACAAAATGTGGGGCGCTGGTTGGTGTTAATATTATTGGCATTTGGCGATCTCACACTCAAAGGGTCGCTTGTCAACTGGGCTCCTCACGGGACCGCAATCGTCGCTTGGGCCTTAAACCGGCTCTGGACGTATAGTGACGTGTAAAGGAGACGTTCGGTGGTGGATGCCAAATGAACAACGGTGTTGATAAAACTATGCATTACTTATCACTATTGACTGTCAGGTTAGAAATATTCAAGTCTTTATAATATACAGGGTATAATAGGTTTAAATGTACATCTGTCAAATGGTTCAAATGGCTGTAAGCCCTATGGGACTTAACGTCTGAGGTCAACAGGCCCCTAGACTTAGAAGTATTTAAACCTAACTAACCTAAGAACAGCACACACATCCATGCCCGAAACAGGATTCGAACCTGCGACTGTAGCAGCAGTGCGGTTCCAGACTGAAGCGCCTAGAAACGCTCGGCCACAACGGCCGGCGTACATGTTTCTATTGATGAGTGAGGACGATGTACTTAACACCATTACATCAGTATTTACCTCATTTGCACGCTAACAATGATGGCTTTTACAAATTGTTTTTATGTTGGTTACTGCCTTCAAGTATGTGTGGCAGGAGCATGCCATTAATGCCTGAGCAGCAGGTGTTGAAGTGGACTCATGGACGCAAAACGGTTAGTTAAAATGGTTCAAATGGCTCTCAGCACTATGCGACTTAACTTCTGAGGTCATCAGTCGCCTAGAACCGCACGGCCACTCCGGCCGGCAAAACGGTGAGTCTATGCGAACAGGAGTAGTCCACTTAGAGGTGCAATTACACCATGCAGAAAACATCAAGTCGTAAAGTGACGTGTTTGTGGGACGACTGTTAACACAGATACAAAACAACCAACACACTGATGTTTGTACATATTAGTTTGCCATATATAAAAATATCTGCACTTATATCCGTTATCCTGTATTTAAAACGTTCCACAACACATATACAACTCTGGTCAGTACAGTTTCGGCAACACACAATATCTTTTTAAAGAATATGTTAGTTCCAAATAGGTGATGAAAATTGTGATCATTACCAAAGCATCAGTTTAAAAAGTCGTGGTTGCAAAATACTGGCACAAACAACACTGAAGGAAAAAATCACAACAGTATGAAGGAGTTGTGCGACATAAATGAAAGTTGGTAGGCGTGTTTCTACCACTGATAAATGACGTCTATTCAAATTTCGCACCAGTAGCATAAGAGTGTAAAAGTGGCGCTAGCAGCTCCACTATGAGGATGCAAGTCAGGTTTGCATTACATAGATGCTGTAACGTCGTAAGCGTTAGCTACCATTAAAATTGGACGTGGTGAGTTGATGTTAATGAAGAATGCTTTTAAGGCGAATAAGACGCAGTTAGCAACACTTCACTGAGAATGAACGAGATCACGTCATAGGGTCACGAGAAGCTGAATGTTTCTTCTTCAGTAATGCAGTAAGGCTTGGCAGGAATGTAGCCACTGCACATGTCTGCTGGCAACGGAGGTCACGAGAATTTGCGGTCGCAAGAAGAACGGGTTCCGGAGGGCCACACGGCCCTATCGAGAGGGAAGACCATAATGTTCGGCGTATGGCTCTAGCGCATCGTACAGCACCTGCTGCATCAATATGAGCAGAGACAATGAATTGTTAGTGATCAGTTACTTCAAGGACAGCTCCGAGCCAGACGCCCTGTTGCGTGCATTCTGCTGGCCCAAAACTACCGCATTAGCGACTTTAGTGGTGTCAAACGGGATCTCATTGGAGGGCAGGGTGGAGATCCGTTGGTTTTTCTAATGAAAACTAGTTCTGCCTGGGGCCAGTGATTGCCGTGTGTTGGTTAGAAGGAGCCCAGTTGAGGACCTGCAACCAAGATGTCTGCGTGCTAAACACGCTTTACCTACACCTGGAGCTATGGTCGGAAATGCGATTCCTTATGATAGCGGGAGCACTCTCGCGGTTATCCCATGAACGCTGACTATAAATTTATCCATCAGTCTGTTGATTTGACCTGTTGTTTTGCCGTTGATGAACAGCTTTCCAGAGAGTGTTTTCCAACAGGGTAACGCTCGGTCACATGTCGCTTTTGTAGCCCAACATGCTCTACAGAGTGTCGACATATTCCCTTGGCCTGCTCGATCACCAGATCTGTTTCCACATGGGACATCTTCGGACGACAACTCCAGCGTCATTCACTAACAGCATTAACCGTCCCTATAGTGTCCGACTAAGTCCAACATGCATGGAACTCGATCCTACAAACTGACACCCGACACTTGTAGAACATAATGCACCCACGTTTGCATGCTTGCATTCAACATTCTGCGGACACACCGGTTATTAACAGACCACATTTCAAATTAGCAATTGTTTATTTCATTAAGATGTGATCTTGCAATGTTAATCACTTAAATATGTTACCTAGGCAAATCTATTCCACAAATTTCATTAATCTATATTAATGTTTTTTGTGTTTTGATTTTTTTCGTCATTATATTTACAGAAATATGGAAAACTGATAAAAGCTGATCCCGAGGGAGATCAGCTCACGCTGTAGAGAATGTTGTCACGTGGGAGGCAATAATGCCCCAAAACATCATCCGTTGCAAGGTTTCTGCAGCGTGGGCAATGTGACACTTTCAGCTGTGACAATATCCTAAAAATACCATAACAACTTCTCAACGTCCACTAAAAGCAGTGAATATCTTGAGGCCACTCCATTTACTATTCAATGGAAAAATGAGACTAATATCGCTGTCGTTTGTTAAAGAGGTGTGTTTATCGGCATTATGGGCAACGTAGAAGGCGCTGGAGTGATTGTGTCCTCTCCTAACCTGAAAAGAAAAGACGTGAAGCCAAACTGCAAACAAGTAACAATTTTTTGTATGTAGGGTAAGACACAATCTACGTGCCAAACTTGCGGTCAGTGTTACAGATATTTATGATTTATCATTAGCTATGATTAGAACGACAACTTGAAAGCTGTTTCCTACAATTTCTGTCCAAGCAAAACTCTATTTCCTGTTGATCTACATCTACATCTACATTGATACTCCGCAAGCCACCCAACGGTGTGTGGCGGAGGGCACCTTACGTGCCACTGTCATTACCTCCCTTTCCTGTTCCAGTCGCGTATGGTTCGCGGGAAGAACGACTGTCTGAAAGCCTCCGTGCGCGCTCTAATCTCTCTAATTTTACATTCGTGATCTCCTCGGGAAGTATAAGTAGGGGGAAGCAATATATTCGATACCTCATCCAGAAACGCATCCTCTCGAAACCTGGCGAGCAAGCTACACCGCGATGCAGAGCGCCTCTCTTGCAGAGTCTGCCACTTGAGTTTATTAAACATCTCCGTAACGCTATCACGGTTACCAAATAACCCAGTGACGAAACGCGCCGCTCTTCTTTGGATCTTCTCTATCTCCTCCGTTAACCCGACCTGGTACGGATCCCACACTGATGAGCAATACTCAAGTATAGGTCGAACGAGTGTTTTGTAAGCCACCTCCTTTGTTGATGGACTACATTTTCTAAGCACTCTCCCAATGAATCTCAACCTGGTACCCTCCTTACCAACAATTAGTTTTATATGATCATTCCACTTCAAATCGTTCCGTACGCATACTCCCAGATATTTTACAGAAGTAACAGCTACCAGTGTTTGTTCCGCTATCATATAATCATACAATAAAGGATCCTTCTTTCTATGTATTCGCAATACATTACATTTGTCTATGTTAAGGGTCAGTTGCCACTCCCTGCACCAAGTGCCTATCCGCTGCAGATCTTCCTGTATTTCGCTACAATTTTCTAATGCAGCAACTTCTCTGTATACTACAGCATCATCCGCGAAAAGCCGCATGGAACTTCCGACACTATCTACTAAGTCATTTATATATATTGTGAACAGCAATGGTCCCATAACACTCCCCTGTGGCACGCCAGAAGTTACTTTAACGTCTGTAGACGTCTCTCCATTGATAACAACATGCTGTGTTCTGTTTGCCAAAAACTCCTCAATCCAGCCACACAGCTGGTCTGATATTCCGTAGGCTCTTACTTTGCTTATCAGGCGACAGTGCGGAACTGTATCGAACGCCTTCCGGAAGTCAAGAAAAATAGCATCTACCTGGGAGCCTGTATCTAATATTTTCTGAGTCTCATGAACAAATAAGGCGAGTTGGGTCTCACACGATCGCTGTTTCCGGAATCCATGTTGATTCCTACATAGTAGATTCTGGGTTTCCAGAAATGACATGATACGCGAGCAAAAAACATGTTCTAAAATTCTACAAGAGATCGACGTAAGAGATATAGGTCTATAGTTATGCGCATCTGCTCGACGACCCTTCTTGAAGACTGGGACTATCTGTGCTCTTTTCCAATCATTTGGAACCCTCCGTTCCTCTAGAGACTTGCGGTACACGGCTGTTAGAAGGGGGGCAAGTTCTTTCGCGTACTCTGTGTAGAATCGAATTGGTATCCCGTCAGGTCCAGTGGACTTTCCTCTATTGAGTGATTCCAGTTGCTTTTCTATTCCTTGGACACTTATTTCGATGTCAGCCATTTTTTCGTCTGTGCGAGGATTTAGAGAAGGAACTGCAGTGCGGTCTTCCTCTGTGAAACAGCTTTGGAAAAAGGTGTTTAGTATTTCAGCTTTACGCGTGTCATCCTCTGTTTCAATGCCATCATCATCCCGTAGTGTCTGGATATGCTGTTTCGAGCCACTTACTGATTTAACGTAAGACCAGAACTTCCTAGGATTTTCTGTCAAGTCGGTACATAGAATTTTACTTTCGAATTCAATGAACGCTTCACGCATAGCCCTCCTTACGCTAACTTTGACATCGTTTAGCTTCTGTTTGTCTGAGAGGTTTTGGCTGCGTTTAAACTTGGAGTGGAGCTCTCTTTGCTTTCGCAGTAGTTTCCTAACTTTGTTGTTGTACCACGGTGGGTTTTTCCCGTCCCTCACAGTTTTACTCGGCACGTACCTGTCTAAAACGCGTTTTACGATTGCCTTGAACTTTTTCCATAAACACTCAACATTGTCAGTGTCGGAACAGAAATTTTCGTTTTGATCTGTTAGGTAGTCTAAAATCTGCCTTCTATTACTCTTGCTAAACAGATAAACCTTCCTCCCTTTTTTTATATTCCTATTAACTTCCATATTCAGGGATGCTGCAACGGCCTTATGATCACTGATTCCCTGTTCTGTACATACAGATTCGAAAAGTTCGGGTCTGTTTGTTATCAGTAGGTCCAAGATGTTATCTCCACGAGTCGGTTCTCTGTTTAATTGCTCGAGGTAATTTTCGGATAGTGCACTCAGTATAATGTCACTCGATGCTCTGTCCCTACCACCCGTCCTAAACATCTGAGTGTCCCAGTCTATATCTGGTAAATTGAAATCTCCACCTAAGACTATAACATGCTGAGAAAATTTATGTGAAATGTATTCCAAATTTTCTCTCAGTTGTTCTGCCACTAATGCTGCTGAGTCGGGAGGTCGGTAAAAGGAGCCAATTATTAACCTAGTTCGGTTGTTTAGTGTAACCTCCACCCATAATAATTCACAGGAACTATCCACTTCTACTTCACTACAGGATAAACTACTACTAACAGCGATGAACACTCCACCACCGGTTGCATGCAATCTATCCTTTCTAAACACCGTCTGTACCTTTGTAAAAATTTCGGCAGAATCTATCTCTGGCTTAAGCCAGCTTTCTGTACCTATAACGATTTCAGCTTCGGTGCTTTCTATCAGCGCTTGAAGTTCCGGTACTTTACCAACGCAGCTTCGACAGTTGACAATTACGATACCGATTGCTGCTTGGTCCCCGCATGTCCTGACTTTGCCCCGCACCCGTTGAGGCTGTTGCCCTTTCTGTACTTGCCCAAGGCCATCTAACCTAAAAAACCGCCCAGCCCACGCCACACAACCCCTGCTACCCGTGTAGCCGCTTGTTGCGTGTAGTGGACTCCTGACCTATCCAGCGGAACCCGAAACCCCACCACCCTATGGCGCAAGTCGAGGAATCTGCAGCCCACACGGTCGCAGAACTGTCTCAGCCTCTGATTCAGACCCTCCACTCGGCTCTGTACCAAAGGTCCGCAGTCAGTCCTGTCGACGATGCTGCAGATGGTGAGCTCTGCTTTCATCCCGCTAGCGAGACTGGCAGTCTTCACCAAATCAGATAGCCGCCGGAAGCCAGAGAGGATTTCCTCCGATCCATATCGACACACATCATTGGTGCCGACATGAGCGACCACCTGCAGATGGGTGCACCCTGTACCCTTCATGGCATCCGGAAGGACCCTTTCCACATCTGGAATGACTCCCCCCGGTATGCACACGGAGTGCACATTGGTCTTCTTCCCCTCTCTTGCTGCCATTTCCCTAAGGGGCCCCATTACGCGCCTGTAAAATTTACGCTTGAAGGAAGATTTGAACCTAGGACCTTTCGTTCTGCAGCTGCTCACGTTATCACGAGACCACGGCGCCCCTGTGTCATTTAGATAAATCTGCTTATTTTTCTTTTCTCTTAATTTTACCAAGAAAGCGATACATCGAATTCTATCGAACGGCAGCTTATTTCGACCATACTCTCTTCGATCGAATAATTTCTTGAATATTGCTGATGGAGTGTACTCACGTGCTCCAAACCTGGAGTAAAATCTGAACTTAGCAGCAGTTATTTCCACGAATGTGGCCAATGCAGTTACAGATGGATGACCATATTGATTATCCTGATGAAATAGAAACTTTTTTCCAGCGAAAGGAAGAGGCCAGAGACGGACTGAAGATAGTTCTTATTTGTTTGATGTCGTTGATTGATCTTACGTCATCCGAATTCCTAGAATCTGTAGTCACAGCCTCTGCACTTGATAAACGCACTTTACTCATTTTAGGACGTGTTGAGAGCTCACTGTTGCTTGGTGTACTGTAGAAATTAATGTTTGAGTAACGCTGAGAAACGACTTGGATTGTATACGAATATGTCCACTATAAATTTCCACACGAATGTGTCCACGCACTACTAGAAATAACAATAAATTTTATTCCTTTGAACTGTAAAGTACTGCGAAATCCCTCAGCGCCTACATTCACACTTTGCAGGCCATCTTACGGTGTTTGTGGCGGAGGGGTCTCCATGTCCATTCTGATGACTGCTTCCTCATACCATTCTTGTGCGAGATGGCAAATAAGCTGTTAAACACCAAAGTTTACAGTATCTCGTCTTGAGGTTGAAGCTTTTTAGTCTGTGTTTGCTTTAGCCATACATATGTTTGTGGGTGGGCTCCGCCTTTAGCAAAACACAATTTGGTTTTAGCTCCAGACATGTCTCACTGCAGTTGCAGCATCATCAGTGGCTATTTTATTTTATTGCTGTTAAACATAAGGAATGTTCTTTACTGTTTATATACATGTCAATATTAGTTTTTAAATCGTAATTACAAATTTTGAAGAGTACATAAAGACATGTAATCATACCTTTTACCAGATGGTCTGGTTTTCCTGCTGTATTACGTTTCTACTGTACCTATTTTTCTTTACAGTTTGTCATCTGCAACTATATACAACTTAATGCAGACAAAAACATATGTATTTACAGTGTCTGTTGCTTGATAAATCTTCTCTTAGTGACCGCCCAAGAGAATTTTTTGTACTTTTTTATACATTACTAAATCTGTCAGTCATAGGACTTTTTCCGTTTTTTTCATATCTTTCATCGTTATTACCCATGGGATTAGTAACTCTTAATCAAAACTCGGAATTCACTTTCTCAGTTTCACCTCGAGAACGGTGGCCCGATAGTGGCATCACTGAGGGAGCGTTATAGGAGCCTAGTGAGTCTGACCAAACATACTTTCGTTGATGTCTGTAAGTTATTGTATACGAATGCTGGGCTAATTTTGTAAGGAGTCTGCGACTATTCCCATTTCCCATTTTTTCCCACAAGAACCATTCTGTAATGATATCGATATCGACGAGATGTGAAATACTCTAACTTTCGCTCTTTCATGTCTTGCATTCTAGCAAAGGCCCATAATTATTTGCTTTCAAACGCACTAACTCATATTCTAGCCTAAAGACAGAATTATATTTGGAAACAATAAACAAAATATGGTATTAACTGAATCTTCCGTCGGTTCTTGGTAGAACAACAATATAATAAATGAAAATATTACTTTTATTGTAAACCGGTTTTCGGCTTACAAGGGCATGTAAATGTCTGAAGATGGCCTTCTAAGCCGAAAACCGGTTTCCAATAAAAGTAATATTGTAGAACAAAAGCAAACTGGTGCTTTTCATTTATTATTCAAAACACGGTAATTCAGTCGCAGAGCAGAACAAAACAGAGTCGCGAGATGACTGTTCTACGTACAAGCATTTACTCACAGATGGAAATGGATGATGGTGATACGAGTGTAATCTGTTTTCAAAACAAGCGGCCGCACTTCTTTTCCACACACAGGCCATAAATATAGCTCTGCCAAAAACACACACACATGGAAAAGTAGTACTTACTCTCCCGACAGAGTGTGATAAACTGTGGCACCACACACAAAGAAATTAGTAAATAATACGTGCTCAACCAGCTATGCGAAACCTCCAAGGATTCTCTGGGCTCGGAATCTTTATATTACATTCTTCCTTCAAAGCGAAATGAATGGCCAGATCTCACCCGCCCGTTTATTAAAGCAATCCCGTCGTCGAATTAACGGCTCGCCTTTAGTCTGTTGACTTAAGTAAGCCATAACAGCCCCGCGGTCAGCGGGCCGGCGGACACTCAAAAAAAAAAAAAAAAAAAGAAAGATAGTAAAGAAAAAAAAAGAAATGGAAACAAGAGCTACAAGGATAAATAAAAGCGAGGGGGAAGTAGGTGGAGGAGGTCGCGCTAGTGCTGCTCGTGGGGCCGGGCGAGTTCTATATAAAAGTTGTGTCTTAATAGTGGCCGTCGCCGTGCGGGCCTTTATATAGTTGTCAGGGGACCACTTTATGCTGGATGCGCTATGTAATGCCCGCCAACAGCGGTATAACTCTGCCGAGGGGGCGACGTCGCTTGGGACCGCGCGATGCCGCAAGGTGGTCGAAGGAAAAGTGGTGCGGCGAGCGGGCAAGACAAAGCGTGCGCGCGCACACACACACACACACACACACACAAACACGAACACAAACACACGTACACACGCGCACGCACACGCACATACGCCGCCGCCTCAGACGTACTCGACCGCCGCGCCGGCCCGCTCGCGCCATTGTGCACCCTGCGAGCGCTTGTCATTTGTCAGTTTCTGGCCGCCTCCAGCGCCCCTAGCGGTCATATACTGCTACGCTATATGTATTCCTCTTCGCTGGTCCAGTCGTGGCACCGCGGTAAGTCTTTTTTTGAGTTCGTGAGAGGAAACGCGACTCCGTCTCGCGGGTGTAAGGTGATAAACGACCGCAGATCTCATCGTGGTGGGGTAGTCTCTCTCTTATTTCAGTGCGAAAAGCGGGAGAGAGAGAGAGAGAAACTCTCATACTGCTCTTGGATCACGAAACGTGACTTCGAGTAGTTTTATTGCTATAATACTGCGGCTGCTATCGTAGGCCGTAGTGATAATTATTCTTACTGAAGTTTCAAGCAGAAAATGGGAAGCTTACAAGAACTTCACAAATGACGTCAAATAGCCCTGTGAACGGAAGTTAAGAGTATTCTTTAATAAGTGACCGGTTTCGTTGAAAGGTCATTTTCGAATACAGAGTATACAAGTGGAAAAGTAGTTAATATACAAAGACTGCTTTCACTGTCGACTAACAGCATGAGTTATTAGGCTGGTGCATAAGTTCGTAACGATTCTGTTTCGCTTGTTGGTATTCCTGTTGCTATGGATTTATTTATCGATTATCGTATACTCTACTGGCCATTAAAATTGCTACACCTCGAAGATGATGTGCTACAGAAGCGAAATTTAACCGACAGGAAGAAGATGTTGTGATACGCAAATGATTAGCTTTTCAGAGCATTCACACAAGGTTGGCGCCGGTGGCGACACCTACAACGTGCTGCCATGAGGAAAGTTTCCAACCGATTTCTCGTACACTAACAGCAGTTGGCCGACGTTGCCTGGTGAAACGTTGTTGTGATGCCTCGTGTAAAGAGGAGAAATGCGTACCATCACATTTCCGACTTTGATAAAGGTCAGATTGTAGCCTATCACGATTGCGGTTTATCGTCTCACGACATTGCTGCACGCGTTGGTCGAGATCCAATGACTGTTAGCAGAATATGGAATCGGTGGGTTCAGGAGGGTAATACGGAACGCCGTGCTGGATCCCAACGGCCTCGTATCACAAGCAGTCGAGATGACAGGTATCTTATCCTCATGGCTGTAACGGATCGTGCAGCCACGTCTCGGTTCCTGAGTCAACAGGAGGGGACGTTTGGAAGACAACAACCATCTGTACGAACAGTTCGACGACGTTTGCAGCAGCATGGACTATCAGCTCGACAACCATGGCTACGGTTACCCTTGACGGTACATCACAGACAGGAGCGCCTGCGATGGTGTACTCAACGACGAACCTGGGTGCACAAATGGGAAAACGTCATTTTTTCGGAAGAATCCAGGTTGTGTTTACAGCATCATGATGGTCGCATCCGTGTTTGGCGACATCGCGGTGAACGCACATTGGAAGCGTGTATTCATCATCCCCATACTGGCATATCATTCGGCGTGATGGTATGGATTGCCATTGGTTAAACGTCTCGGTCACCTTTTGTTCGCAATGACGTCATTTGAACAGTGGATGTTACATTTCAGCTGTGTTACGACCCGCGTCTCTACCCTTCATTCGATCCCTGCGAAACCCCACATTTCAGCAGGATAATGCATGGCCGCATGTTGCAGGACCCGTACGGGCCTTTATGGATACAGAGAATGTTCGACTGCTGCCCTGGCCAGCACATTCTCCAGATCTCTCACGAACTGAAAACGTCTGGTCAATGGAGGCCGTGCAACTGGCTCGTCACAAAACGCCAGTTAGTGAACTGTGGTATCGTGTTGAAGCTGCATGGGCAACTGTACCTGTACACGCCATCCAAGCTCTGTTTGACTCAATGCCCAGGCATCTCAAGGCCATTATTACGGCCAGAGGTAGTTGTTCTGGGTACTGATTGCTCAGGATCTATGCACCCAAATTGCGTGAAAATGTAATCACATGTCAGTACTAGTATAATATATTTGTCCAATGAATACCCGTTTATCATCTGCGTTTCTTCTTGGTGTAGCAATTTTAATGGCCAGTAGTGTATTATTGGTTGTTCACTGTTGCTATTTGAGTTTACATATTGCCATTTTGTCATTTGGAGGTAGTGAGTGCAGCTGTGGATGCTAGAAAATGGAGTGCCAAGTGGAGAAATTTGAACGTTTCATATATATTCTTCCGTTTCAGTTGAATAGAGGGGTGACAGAAACTGAGGCAACCGCAAGCATCGTGCACCTTGTATGGAGATAATGCCACTGGACAGAGCACTGCAAGAAAATGATTTTCTCATTTCTTGACGGGTACTTTTTACATCTATGACTCTCAACCTACAGGAAACCCTTCGGTGTTTGATGAAGGTCTAATAAACACATTAATGCACAATGACCTATGTGAATGTACTCGAGAACTGGCATCGTGGAACATTAGCATACAAAGGGGAAGGCTCAAAACTGGGGTGCGTATGTACTGCATACTCCAAGCCAAGATTACAGACAACAACAGATGCCCATATGTGCATCTCTGGTTGCTCGTCATCAATTGGCCCGTGAACAACACCTACCATTCCTATGCTGTATCACTACTGGTGACGAGAAATGGTGCCTTTATGCTAACATAAGGAAAAGAATGGAATGTTTGAACCCAAACAAAGCAGCAGCTCCCCATACGAAGACCTGCATGAATACACAAAAGATAATGTCAAGCTTCTGGTGGAATTGCGACGATATGGTGCACTTTGAATAACTTCCCCGAGGTGTAACCGTTGCTGATGACATTTATTGTCAACAACTGATACGTTTTGCAGGCGCGATCCAGGAACAACGACCAGGGAGAATGCGTGAACTAATGCTACTCCTCGATAACGCTCGCTCGCAGTCAGGTAGACTGACAGTAAACATTAAAGAAGAGCTGGGTTAGGAAGCCATTCCACATCCATCTTATTCGCCTGATCTTGCGCCCTCAGGTTTTCACGTTTTCTACTCTCTGTCCAACAACCTTCAAGGAAGTTCTTTTCCTGACGAAAATGTGCTCACAACATGACGAGTTCTCGACCGAAAACCACGTGATTTCTGCAGAGGCGGAATCGAAAAGTTACTCCATCATTGGCAGGATGTGTTAAATAGCGGGGTAGAATATACGAGGGCTATTCGGAAGGTAAGGAACTATCGGTCGCGAAATGGAAGCCACAGTGAAAATGCGATGTAGTTTTGCACAGGTGTGTTGGGCAGTGTCTCTAGTATGCCCGTCGATCGCATTACGTCGTTCTTTTTAATTCTGAGCACACAGGGAGCACATAAAGGTACCTAGAACAATTGTGTCTCCCGCCAAGTACGAGGGCCTGGTGAGAAATTTCGCCAGAAGATATGCAGCCGACATTACATAACTGTCGTGCGTTTTCTTCTTCAAGACAATTCTCGGCCGCATTCTGCAAGGACAATGAAGATACTCCTGCATTGTTTTCAATTGGAAATGTTTGGTTACCCACAATACAGCCCTGTAATTGTCTCCCTCTGAGTTTCATTTCTGCTCACATGAGCAGCTGGCTGTGAAGACAACATTATGGCACAGACAACGAGCTGTAGGCCAGCGTAGAGAACTGGCGGAAAGCTCTGGGCTGCCTTCTATAACGTATCGGAAAGTTGGTACAATGCTACGACAAACGTCTAAGTCGAATCGACGACTATGGAAATAAGAAGCTGGAAGTTCTAGCTAACTGTTACAAATAAAACAGTTTCGATTTTCTCTCTGGTTCCCATTTCGCGACCTATCGTTCCTTCCTTTCCGAATGGCCCTCGTACTATTGATGACTGAAATCTCCGCCAGTGAATCTGTTGTGTTCATTACACATACAGATAAACGCTACGAACTTACACACCAATCTAGTACATTGGAAGGCAATGACTTAAAAAAAAGGAGTACACGTCATTTAGGTTCACTAGAAACTAGATCAAGAAATAGGATTTTCAGCCAGCAAATGATGTATACGATTATAAGATGTCCGATAGTGAAATATTTTACTTTATCTGTGTAGGGATTGAACATGCTTATATATAACAATCGATAGTAAACGTAGTACAAATCATCGGAAGTGCTTTTAGGGCCAATCTGCGCATATAATAGTCTCAGATGTTTCGTACTACACCACCGTTCATACTCCGTTATGTATTCTGTACCATGTAATCACGTTAACGCTCTATGCAAGTAATGTAAAATGTTTGGTTATCAGACATCTAATGTTCGGATATTTAATCTCCTGCTTGCTAACTCACGCTTCCTGGTACAGTTTTCAGTCGACTTCTTGAGAATGTGCTGGTTTTTTGACACCATTTGTCACCATTGTAACACCTGATATTAATGCACGCTGTGTTGGATAATGATCTTTGATCGAAACTGGTCGCTTGTTATAGAATAAGGCCAGTGTTCCATGTATAGCCTGTCCCAACAGTTTTCAGTAATTTCTCCCCTCCTGCTGTAGTAAATGAAACCAGAATTCAGTAAATGCTACAAATGACTGCCCTACATTATTCCCCAAACGTCAAGTCCCTTCTAATACTTACCTAGGAAATTTTACTCACCCGAGTTTAAGAAAACCGAAAATTGGATTTTGCGAAAGGGTATTCCTAAGTCCACGAATTCCTGTTTCCAACACCATCTACTAGGCGGAATTAGGAGCATTTGTGTTATTCTCATGGATCATCCTCCTAAGTCCTTTTCTACAAATATAAACAGAAATTAAATTTGGTCACACTTTCCTAGTCATTCCTCAGCTGGAATAAACAATGATGAACAAGGCCAGGGAACTTCCAGCTCCGTCAGTATCTTGCCTGTCACTGCGAAGACGTTCCCTGCTGTGTGTGGTAACTTCTCAAAGCTCGAAGTTCATTGTATGAAATAACAGACAGCGTGCCTGTTTCCTTCAGGAAGTTTGTGGGCGGTGTTAGGCATAGGGGAGCTATTTGTGACACTCACTTCACTTTCAACATCAGCTTACGATGTTGCACCACGTCATCTCGAAAGACAGAGTTTACCGTTGTGCCAACATCATGGTCATTACGGAAAATACAGGCTGACAATTATTGAACTGTATTAAAAATCGTAAATTTGTCACAAACTACGGAGTGCAAACACTTTATTCAACATGTAAACGTCACTACAGATATTCGGGTTTAGGTAATGACATGTCTGATATGCCAACCATCATTGGCGATGATATGGCGCAGACGAATAGCGATATTCTGCATGACCCGCTGAAGTGTCGCAACATCGATGACGTCGAAGACCACCTGAATGGCTGTTTTCAGCTAAACAATGGTTTTGGGGTTATTGCTATACACATTGTCTTTAATATAGCCCCACAAAAAGGAGTCACATGTGTTTACATTCGGAGAATATGTTGGCCAATCGAGGCCTATTCCAATGGCCTGTTGGTACCGCAGAGCCAAAATGCGGCCCCCAAAGTGCTCCTCCAGGGCATCAGACACTCTCCTGCATTGATGAGGTTGAGCTCCGTCTTGCAATATCCACATATTGTCGAACTGAGGGTCACTTGGGATAATGGGGATGAAATCATCTTCCAAAACCTTCACGTACTGTTCGGTAGTCACCGTTCTATTAAAGGATAGGCCTATCGCATTGATTATTCCGTGCCTGGACATTGCACACCACACAGCCAACCGTCGAGAATGAAGAGACTTCCCGGTCGTGAAATGTGGATTCTCGATCCCCCAAACGCGCCAATTTTGCTTATTGACGAACAAATCCAAATGAAAGCGGGCTTCGTCGCTAAATCAAACCATGCACGCACATATTGATTCCCATCATACCTTTCGGCCAACCTTGCAGTCTAAACGTCTTAACACATACCGTTCAGAAGCTATGAAATTTTATTTCATGTAGTTCAATAGTTGTCGCCCTGTACAGTCTCAGTTGTAGAATAGAAAAGTTAGAAGAAGGGAGTCCGCTAATTCTAAAATTCGAGTCAAGTCATTTAGGGAAGTCAACCTTAAATCAGTAAGGCAGGACAGATGTTTCAACTCAGATTCTCTCAAACACTACTCAAGTGTGTAACCGTAATAATGTCAAAATACATTTTCAGCTCCGAGGTTTAGCAAAGTACGCCGGCCGGAGTGACCGAGCGGTTCCAGGCGCTACAGTCTGGAACCGCGCGACCACTACGGTCGCAGGTTCGAATCCTGCCTCGGGCATGGATGTGTGTGATGTCCTTAGGTTAGTTAGGTTTAAGTAGTTCTAAGTTCTAGGGTACTGGTGACCTCAGAAGTTAAGTCCCATAGTGCTCAGAGCCATTTGAACCATTTTAGCAAAGTACTCCAAATACGTCATCTAAAATGAATCTCAGTGTTTAACTTGAGTTAGCCATTATTTACTTTCCACAATGAAATAAGATTCCAAGACTTTTATCTTGAGTTTCTATACTATCTTAGGTCTAACTGTCGTGGAAACAGTCGGTCCCTCCTCCAAGGAACGTCGACAGATATTTTCCTAACTGTAACAGGGAAATTTACAGTTCGATAAATGTGGGATGTATAATGAAATAGTAACAAGAATCTGAAATATACGTAAGCGAGTGAAGTCTCCAGTGTTCAAGCCATTAAAGTTTTTCGCATATTTCCTTTTAAAACGGAACTATCGCCTAGTACGTGCCATTTAAACGGAACGTTTAAACAGAAACAGTAGGCTCTGAGATGTATCCTGTAAGTCGTCATAGATAACCTGTGTTACGTAATGTATGTATCACTTATTATTTGCTAGTGTGACGTTATTTCTTATGACTAATGGAAAACATCACTTACAATCAGTACTACTGGCTGTACCCGACGAGTTCATAGGGTTTTACTGCATCGCATCCAGGAGCTCTGTCTGGCTGCATTGTTAAAATATGGATATTTTGGTATTATAGCGTTTTATCGAAGTGACGGTTATTTTCTGCATGATGCCAGTACAGATGTTACAACAAGGCGTCACTACCCATACATCATCAGTCTTTTGATTTGTTTGATGTGGCCGGCCTTAATTTCTTTCCTTGTGTCATTTTCCTCATCTCACTGTAGCTGTTATAACTAATGCACCGAATTATTTGTTGAATATAATCCAGTTCCTATCCAATACTTCAATTTGTGCCCCCTACAACTGCCTCTGATAACATGGAACTTCTGCCCTGATGTATTTAATACATCTTGTTCCTTCTTCTAAACCTTTCGCCGATTCCACCTTCTCATTTCCTCTCTCGTAGGTCCAATTAATCTTCTGTATCTTCTTGTACACTATGTCTCTTCTATTCCAGTTTCCCCAAGGCGCACAACTCACTTCCTTACAATGCTGAGCTCTAGATGTAAATTATCAAAGCTTCTTGTTCAAATTCAGACTTTGTCAGATATTATCAGAATTCATTTGGTGGGCAATGCTCTTTAGGCATTTTCTGATCTGCTTCTTTCGTCCTCCTAGCTACTTCTGTAATGAATTTTTGTGTTACGTTACCAAAGTGACAGAATTTCTTCACTTCATGCGACCATGCGGCGATACTTGACACTTCTGACGCGAGAATATAAGTTCTTTGAGATGGTCTACAATGTGGTGCATTTTTCATTACCGAGCGAGGTGGCGCAGTGGCTAGCACACTGGACTCGCACTCAGGATGACGTCGGTTCAATCCCGCGTCGGGCCATCCTGTATAGATTTTCTGTGATTTCCCTAAATCGCTCCAGGCAAATGACGGGATGGTTCCTTTGAAAGGGCACGGCCGACTTACTTCCCCGTCCTTCCCTAACCCGATGAGACCAATGACCTAGCTGTTTGATTTCCTCCCCCAAACCACCCAACCCCCCCCCCCCCCCCCATTTTTCATTGTCGTATCTACTGTGGTTTTCTCTCCTGGGTCCTTGAAATCAGGGAGGTTTTAGTGGGACACCCTGTATAAAGGAATAGCAAAAGGCATTTCGCTAATTGCAGTTCTGGTAAGTTTATACTGATTGCAGTCGTGTCTCGCCTATAGTAAGATTGCTACTGAAGACAGAATGCGGATGAGACTTCATACTTGAATCTAAGTGCTGAGTAAGAACTGCATACAGTATCACGTAAATTGTATTTCAAAACCTGAATTCTTCAGGGACACGGCAACGTAAATAAGTCAAAGATGCTTAAGTTCCATTTGTAGTTATTTCAACTCAAAGCATAATCGTTGACAGAAGAAACAGTGCGTAATCTGTATGTGCTCCACGTGGAATTCAGGTCCATCACATAAAAAAGAAAAAAGAAGAATTCCTGATGCAAGGTCCGTCCAATAAACAAATGGAAAAATGTATAAAAATTACAAAACTTCGAGAAAGTTGCTGCTTCTTTGTTATTTTTTGCTGATGTAATACAACTGTTATCATATGGGGCTGTCACGCCTGCCTTGCGAACGGGATACTGGAAATCAGTGAAACAAGATGGCGGAACCCTTACAGGTTGACACCAACGCATGACAGTGGAGTGTCATTAGATTCCTGTTGGCTGGAGGGTTGGAACCAATCGAAATTATACGTCAGATGGCATTTCAATATGGTGAAAATTGTTTCAGTCGAACACAAAGTGAGAGTGGGCAGATAAGTTCAAACGGGATGTAACTACTGTTGAAGATTCGCACTCTCAGGATGCTCTTTCTCTGCAGTCACGGAGGAAAACATTACGTGAGTTGATGAGTTATGCGGGAAAACAGGCATTATGTTGTGACTGATGTGTCAGCAACGTTGAACATGAGTGTTGGATCAGTTCACCAGATTGTTCATGATGTGCTCATGTTCGGAGAAGTCTGTACGAGATGGGTAAGAAAACATTTGACATCATAAATGAAAGAAAGCCACGTTGATGAGTACAGGGAGACCTCACGTTCGTCTGCTAGCCCCCTCCCCTCTCCCGCTCACTCCGCCTCCCTCCCCTACACCTCCCATGTATTCCCTGGATCTCCGGATCCGGCATCTTCAGAATAGCACATTTTGAGCACACTGAAAGAATCTCTTACCGGCTCAAGGTTCGCTGATGATGAGAAAGTCAAGACAGCGTTGCATAGCTGGTTACGCACAGGCCCCCATGAATGCCTTGTATGTGGAACTGGGAACCTTGTCCTGTCTTATATATGTGCATAGAAATTGAGGGAAAAAAATCCATCCCTTAAAAAAAAGTTTCCGTTTTTTAATATAATGACCCTTATGCATCAGGAAATCCTGAAATACACTGAAGCGCCAAAGAAACTGGTATATGCGTGCGTATTCAAACACAGAGATATGTAGACAGGCAGAATATGGCGCTGGGGTCGGCGACGTCTATATAAGACAAGTCTCTGGCTCAGTTGTTAGATGAGCTACTGCTGCACCAACGGCAGGTTATCAAGATTTAAGTGAGTTTGAATGTGGTGCTATAGTCGGCGAACGAGCAATGGGATACAGCTTTTCCGGGGTAGCAATGAAGTGAGGATTTTCCCGTACGACCATTTCACGAGTGTACCGTGACTATCAGCAATCCGGCAAGACATCAAATCTCCGACATCGCTGAGACCGGAAAAGGATCCTGCAAGAACGGGACAGAAGTGCAACCTTTCCGCAAATTGCAGCAGATTTCAATGCTGGGCCATCAACAAGTGTCGGCGTGCGAACCATTCAACAAAACATCATCGATGTGGGCTTTCAGGCCTGAAGGCCCACCCGTGTATCCTTGATGACTGCACGACACAAAGCTTTACGCCTCGCCTGGGCCTGTCAACACCGACATTGGTATGTTGATGACTAGAAACATGTTGACTGGTCGGACGAGTCTCGTTTCAAATTATATCGAGCGGATGGTAGTGTACGGAAATAGGGACACCCTCATGAGTCCATGGTCCCTGCATGTCAGCAGGAGACTGATCAAGCTGGTGGAGGCTCTGTAACGGTGTGGGGCGTGTGCAGTTGGAGTGAAATGGGACCCCTGACACGTCTAGATACGACTCTGACGGGTGAAGCGTACGTAAGCATCGTGCTTGATCACCTACATCCATTCAGTCTCTGTACGTCCATCTTTATAGCGATGGTCGCGGGACTCGGCTGTTCAACTGAGGATGTCAAGTGAAAAACCTTTCAGCCGTCAATTTTCAACCTTACTTTATTAGGCAACCAGTTTCAGCGCTTCATTACGCCATCTGGTTG
Organism: Schistocerca americana; assembly: GCF_021461395.2. NCBI lineage: Eukaryota > Metazoa > Arthropoda > Insecta > Orthoptera > Acrididae > Schistocerca > Schistocerca americana. Next base: position 287,158,436 of record NC_060121.1, on the reverse strand, counting down.
TCTAATAAAATAAGGTTGAAAATTGAAGACTGAAAGGTGTTTAATTTGACATCCTGTGTCTACTCATGTCCATTGCGCATTCCGACGGACTTGGGCAATTCCATCAGGACAATGCGACATCGCACACGTCCAGAATTGCCACAGAGTGGCTCCAGGAACACTCTTCTGAGTTTAAACAATTCCGCTGGCCACCAAACACCCAAGGCATGAACATTATTGAGCATATCTTGGCTGCCTTGCAACGTGCTGTTCAGAAGAGCTCTCCACCTCGTCGTACTCTTACGGATTTATGGACAGCCCTGCAGGATTCATGGTGTCAGTTCACTCCAGCACTACTTCAGACATTAGTCGAGTCCATGCTACGTCGCGCTGCAAAACTTGTGCGTGCTCGCGGGGCCCTACACGTTATTAGGCAGGTGTACCGGTTTCTTTGACTCTTCAGTGCATGTGCGCCATTTATCTGCTTATGGTTTTACGCATGTGAAAGTGAGCGGAAGTTTTCTCCATGTTCGCAAATCGCGGAGGCTCAGTATCTCATGTTAGTCGTATTTGGTATTTGTGCCAGACACTTTCTGTGCCAGGATGGTTCGCATGCGTGTTTTGTTAGCAGCATCCTTTGTAGAACCATTACTTATTCATATTGCATTTTCTTTCATTGCTTCATATAGGCTGAACAGTAGAAGAAAGTTACTGCATCCCCGTCTTACGTCCTTACTAATCCCAGCGCATCTCTGTTCGTTTTCCATTCTCCCGCTTAGTATGCTTGTTGTAAATTACCGGCGTTTCTGTAGATTATACACCTATTTTTGTGAGAATTTACCGGCCACCTTCCAACTTGTCAAACACTTTCTCTTGCATGACAAAACCTATTTAAGTATGTTTATATTTCTTAAGCCTTTCTTTCATAATGCAGCATAACTTGAGGACGTCTTTCTTGTGGCATTGTCTTCCCTGGAGAGGGTGACGCACATTTTGGGCATCACTCCGGAGGGCGAGCAGTGGAGTGATAGGCCTGTGGGCCCAGTCACAAACTGGTGATCGAAAGACATATTTCATTACACTTCCGTTACACATATTGACAATGTGAGGCAGACAAGCTCTACTCCAGAGCGGCAGGCCAGCGATGGCCAGTGGATGGCAGGATTCCGCCCCAGCGAAGACTTATGTCCATCAGCGTCGTACGATGCTGACGTTAGGCCGACAGCAGTCCAGCTTCCCGTCAGTTGGCCAAAGCTCCAGCTGGCCGCAGTGGCCGAGCGTTTCTAGGCGCTTCAGTCTGGAACCGTGCGACCGCTACGGTCGCAGGTTCGAATTCCGCCTCGGGCATGGATGTGTGTGATGTCCTTAAGTTAGTTAGGTTTAAGTAGTTCTAGGGGACTGTTGACCTCAGATGTTAAGTCTCATAGTGCTCAGAGCCATTTGAACCATTTTTTTGCCAAAGCTCCGACGTCAGCGGCGCTCTCTTTCTTGTGCTGCAACTGCGGTCCGCTGCAGAATGCCCACACCGAGGCGACTTAGGCCTGGCTCACATGTGGTGATGAAGGAAGACTACCATTCACAGGAGATGACCCACTGCTCCCTGGCAGGAGTCTGGTGAAGGCAGGCGTGTACGGCAGATCGACCCTGCTGTGGCGACAAGTCCCACAGGGTGGATTTAGTGCGGGAGGCTGCTGACCCTACCCGGTCCCGAATGTATGGCTGGAATTGCTAGTGTCCAATCGTCTTGTCATCTAATGTAGACCTGGTGTCATTGTGTTGCTACGAGACTCTAAATGAATCTGTTTCAAAATTAACGATCATTTATATGGCTGTGGGGTGTATCTGTTGCACTATTACCAACCCCTGGTCACGTAGCTCATAATGTGGTTCTTGTCCTTGTGTGGTGACACTGTCCTGCCGACTCCAGCTTGGTACAATACGGATTTCACGAAACACGGGTTGACTGTCCTTTTGTGTGCGTGTTGCTACAATCTACATGTTGTCACATTGCATTTACCGGCCAGCGGTAGCTAACGCAACACTTCATGGCAGCTTTCTTACAGTTTCTCACATGACCTAAAATTAGGTAGCAACACTGCATTGCCCCATTCAATGGGGAAGACCAGTTCCTCACGTGTTGGTTCAAATGGTTCAAATGGCTCTAAGCACTATGGGACTTAACATCTGAGATCATCAGTCCCCTAGACTTGCAACTACTTAAACCGAACTAACGTAAGGACATCACACACATCCATGCCTGAGGCTGGATTCGAACCGGCGACCGTAGCAGCAGAGGATTCCGGACTGAGGTGCCTAGAACCGCTCAGCCACCGCGGCCGACATCACGTGTTGCTCAGACTGGTTGCCCACCATGACTACTTACACCATCGATTAGCTACATATGTGACATACTCCCACGGTTGTCCTAGATTGACCATACATTTGTTACATTACATTAAACGGCTACCGCCTTGTATTTCCTTCAGTACATGCATCATCTACTGTCTCTACGTGGTTGGCACATACTTCCTCCAACAAGACTTCCTCTATGCTTCGAATCCTCCTCTAGCTCTAGCAAGTTCATTCTGCATGTCTCACTCAGTGGATCCAATCCACTGCGACCTGGATTACCCACGGACTGGGTTTCTGAAAGGCTTGTCTTCTCAGATAAATGAAAGCTATTGAAAGAAAAATTGAACTCACAATGGCATTATGAACTGTGACACTGAACTTCACATTTACTCATTGGCTACTATAAGGTGCTGCAACAGGTGCTCCGCAGTGATCTCTCCTTCCAGTCGGGGTACCATATAAGCCAGTAAAAGAACTAGACTTGATTTCCAGATATCGTCCAAGAAGATACGGTTTCTTTAGGCAACATCTCCAAGGATTGGCACGGCTAATACATCTAATACATCTGTGGTAGTGTTGTATTTAAAATAATAACTTAAATCGTCGTAGCTGGTAAATGAAACATTGGACTCATAATATCGTACGTGGCTCCACTGATTGATAACCCGCTACCTCTTAACTCCAAGCATCTTGCTACTTGAAAATCTTGCACCACCTGTATCAACCTCAGATTCACACCATAGTTACTAATTGCATGACTGAGCCGGCCGCGGTGGCCGTGCGGTTCTAGGCGCTGCAGTCCGGAACCGCGGGGCTGCTACGGTCGCAGGTTCGAATCCTGCCTCGGGCATGGATGTGTGTGAAGTCCTTAGGTTAGTTAGGTTTAAGTAGTTCTAAGTTCTAGGGGACTGATGACCCAAGATGTTAAGTCTCATAGTGCTCAGAGCCATTTGAACCATTTGCATGACTGAATTAATTTACTTATTCCAACATACAATGACACTCCTCAGTACCAAATGTTAAATTTGCATCCCATAACCTCTTGAACACTTCTCCCAGTCGCTGCAAATGTTTCTGCATATCTCTTGAAAAAATAAAAAAAATTCCATCCCATTGTGGAAGATTGGTAAAGTAACCAGTTTCGAAATATTTCAGAATAAAAACAGTCTTGATTGCGAATTTGTTTAATATTAGTAATGCAATTCACACTTTTGCGGCATCATCAAATCAAGTAATAGATATGTAACCCATCCGTCATAAAGCCACATCAAACGATAAATGTATGCAGCTGTAACTAGACATGTAATCCACCAATCATAGAAACATATAAACGGCAAAGGGGACCTTGAGCACACCAGCTGACTCCTCCGCGGCAGTACAAGATGCGGTCACGCTTACAAAATGAACGCAGTATGAGTCACGCACTGCACAATGTTCGTTAGGCTTTGGCGTTTATTTTGTAAGCGTGGCCCTATTTTGTACTGCTATAGCGGAGTCATCTGGTGTGCTCAAGGTCCACTTTGTATTTTATTTGTTTCTACGACGGACGGAGTCCACTTCCAATTACAGTTGCGTCCATTTACCGTTTGATGTGGTTTTATGACGGATGTGTTATACATCCAGCTACTTTTGCACAATCTGATGCTGCCCAAAAGGGTGAAAAGCGTCATTAATATTAAATGAATTTGCAACCAGGACTGTTTTTATTCTGAAACCTTGGAAAAATAATTATCCAAAAGTACTAAACATTGACGAGGAGTTAATCCTTTCAACACTCTATCCAACAAACGCTTGAATGTTGCTGGTGCATTCTTCAAGTGGAATGGCATTCTTCTACAATGATCAGCTAGTACAGTGTGACCACCGATCCACTATTGATATAAACGCGTCCAGGTGATAGCAACGTCACCTCGCGCGGAATGACTGTTAATTAGACAAGCGGTAAACTGTTGGACAGGGTACAACTGTGTCTGAACACACAGTGCACCGAACACTAATAACGATGGGCCTCCTCAGCCAACGACCCACCCATGTGCCAATGTTAACACCATGACATCGGCAGCTACGAATGAAATGGGCACGTGACGTTGGCGCAGTGGCAGAGCGTTGCATGGTCTGATAAATGCCGTACCTTCTTCATCATGCTGATGTGAGGGCGCGAATCCATCACCTTCTATGTGAACACCTTCTTCACATCTGTACTGCAGGACGGAGACAAGCTGTCGGCGGCTCCGTAATGCTCTGGGGAACATTCACGTGGGCATCCATGGGTCTTGTGGATCTCGTGCAAGGCACGAAGACGACCCAGGAGAATCGTACATTAGTTGAACACCACGCACAGCCGTTCATGACCAAAATAATTCCCGATGGGAGCGGCAGTTTTCAGCATGATAATGCGCCATGTCACAAGACCAGGAATGTGATAGAGTGGTTCGAGGAGCACAGTGGCAAGCTCCATTTGATGTGCTGGTTCCCATCTCGCCAGATTTGAATCCAATCGAACACATCTGGGACGTTATTGTACGTGGCGTCAGAGCTCATCGCCTCCGTCCCCGGAATTTAAGTGCATAAGGTGACTTGTGTGTGCAGATGTGGTGCCAACTCACTCCAGCGACGTGCAAAGGTTCATGACTTCCATGCCACGACGCATCGCCACTGCTATTTGTGCCAAAGTGGACATACCGGCTATTAGGTAGGTGACTGTAATGTTTTGTCTATCCGGTGTATACCGGTCCCCAAGTTGCTGAAAACAGTCTTTGATCTATCCTCTGGATCCACCTCCAACTGGTGGTGCCCACTCTCAAGTCCGTCGTCGAGAAATACCGGCACTGCTCAAGATTATCAATGGTTTCCATGATGTTTAGAACGGGTTAAGCATCTGTTGTTATTTTATTGTTCAAATGGCGGTAGTCACTACAGAATCGATACTTCCTTGAGCCGTCCAAAGACTCTTCCGGTATTATTGCAATTCCTGACCCCTATGGACTGCTCCTCTCTTCTGTTAAGCTGTCATCTAACTTCTGATTGAAAACTCTTCTAAAATCGACTGCAGAGACTGTGGTATTCTGCATGGCCTGCAGTACACATGTACTTCGTTCCCTGTAGGAATCCTGTGTTGCACAATGGTTGTTGCAGGCAATGGTCCCCTTGGAAATAACGGGTTTTGAAATTATTACATTAGTTCTTCCATTTCTGCCCTCTCCATTCTCTTCAAATGCTTAACCTTCTCATGCCATGCAGTCTTAGCTGCATTCTGTGCCCGTTCAAAGCATACACCTCGTGTCGGGCAATCTCCCTCCTCTGGAATATCCAAAGTTGCTAGTAACGTTCTCTTCAACAACTTAACCTCCTCGGCACTGAAACTATCGTACCTCGCCGCAGTCCCTTTCCTGTTCATGTACAACACTTTGTTCCAGTGGACAGCTCTCTGCACATAGTGTGCTATACATCACTGCCCTCAAGGAGTTCCACTACACGTAGCATACCAGCTGGTAAGTCAGGCTCCCAATTCACCCACAGTGACTTCCTGGTGTGACCCTACAAACAGTCATTTGAAACAATGCTTAAGATCATTACTCAATGATTAACTCGGTTAGCTTGTACAACAGACGCTGCTCATTACATATCAGCATTGATGATAGCTTCCCCCAGCTGGAAGGTCTTCTCACTAGACTCCACCACACGCCGTCGAAGATCAATTACGGCATGATCCTGATGCAGGAAATCTAAACCTCACTTACATGAGACACCCGTTCCACACATTGGTGGGCTTATTTTCCTCCAATTGAAAATTCACCATTGTCGACCCAAGTGACTGTACATCATTATCCTCCAACCCATACAAATTATAACATGGTGGGTCCCATTGCATCCTACCAAATAAATCTCTCGTGGTCCCTGACACATGCACCCCTGAGTCCAACGAAAAAATACTTCTTAACATCTATTACATTAATTACGACACCTGCCGCCTCTGTATTCATATCTACTCCATTTTCTTTTACTGGGAAGACCTTTCGGCGGTTATTGGGTTCCCTTTTGAGTTTATGAGTTGAACGGATGCTTATTACCATCCAGAGTACCCTTATTGTTATTCCCATAATATTGCTGTTGGTTCGTACCACTCCTCCTGTTATTGCCGTACACTGGTTCTAGTTAATACCACATCTTTTATTTCGTGTCTGGCGGCACAGCCTTTGCACTCGTCCCGTACCCCCACAGTGTGGGTGCTGCAAACAGATTTCATCGATCTATTACCCCTGTCACGACATCAATTTCTTCAGATTCCACCGCTGCATGGTGATCCCTTGCCACACCACTTCGCATCCTTGTAGACATTTCCGGTCCTAAGTTCTGAGGAAAGTAGCGAGTGCCCTTTGCTCGGCTCCCTGCAACACTATCATGTTTGCCTCATCTTTCAGCGCCTGTTCACACGTATGCACATTAATTTTTCTAATCCTGTCCGCAAAATCCTCTATGGCTTCATCAAGAGTCGTAGAAATTACAGTTAACTGCTCACGGGTGACACGAGGACTATTCTGCTCCTTATATCTTTGCACCAAACCTTTCTGAGCTGTTCAAACGTTTCCAACTTGTTCAGTGCCTCCACGCATCGTACGAAGTACTTCACTCCACAGGAACGGCTCGATCTTGCTATTTGCAATAACTGTTTGTCCAAGGAAGCTCCTACTTTAGCAGATGACAAGAAGTCCTCCACAAATGATAACAGATCCTCGGGAGACCTAATGGAAAAGGGAGTAACAAGGTCTGCAGTAGCTGGATCTACCCCATCTTCCCCTAGACTCTGTGATTTCATCAGCTTCCTCATCCTTCTCTGATAGCTAATTACTCACGTTGCCAGAAGCCAGGTGCTCTTTGAGCATTACCTCTAGCTCAACGGGTGCTCCTCTGACACGCAAATTAAATTTAGTACCAGTTCTGTCACCCCAGATCATATGAGGTGATAGATCACCCCCATGAAGTAAATAGGCTGCTTGAAAAATCAACTACCATACATACTGAAAACGCCGTAAAATAACTTCCTGAGTGTATCAACGGCTTCGCCTGTTGTTATGATTGGAGGATCTGGGCACTCAGGTAAGTTACTTTATTAGTAATGCAATAAAAGGGTTCGATCTTGCGAACATAAGATTTATTCATAAAAAGTTGAAATAAATCATAGTACATTAAGGGTGAAATTAAGAAGAATATTACAGTGATATGATTTGATCCATCATAAATGGCTTTAGACAGGCTGTGACTGTGAAAACAATAGGTTTGTTTATAAATAAATCTTCTGCTCCCAGTCACGATTTTTCTTTATTTACTTTTCGCACGACGCGTTTCGGGATATGATTCCCATTTTCAAGTGCATTTGTTGTGTGTTTTAAGCCATTTCTGTTGATGTTGTCATTGTGTGAGAGTTTGCTTCATTTCCTTGACTATTACAGCAATATATAAGAAACGAGCGATTTTTTAGTTGGTTATCGATTCTTTTGGTGAAGTTAGTGGCGAAATTTAGAAGAATTTATACTTACAGTTTTCTAATGGTCCATTTGTGCAGAGTCTCACACACACTAAACATCACACACACCTTGTTGTACACTATACACATGGAAAATATCTGATATAAAGAAAACAGTTACAAAGATCTTCTTAGAAGTAGTCCATAGGTCTTCCAAAGATTATGATTTGATTTTGTACGGAGGTTATTTATCGTAATAATTTGGATCATAAATTGCTTATATCGATTTTATAATTGTGCTTATTACTATGTTTTACTATTTTTATTTAAGTATACTATCGAAACATCTGAAGAAATTCACTAATTCACTTTCAAGTTATTCGTTTAACATTTTATCTTCATATTTACTGTAATGTGAATATATTTCCAGTTCTTCTAGCAAATCCATTTTATGTCCTTTTTTTAGTCGGTGAGGTACTTTGACATTTTGCTCTATTTTTCCAAATGGGTGTCCTGTATTATGTATGTGTGTTGCTATTGCTGACGTAGTGTGTTTGTTGTGTGTGTAGTCTTTAATGTTTTCAGTGAACATGGCGTTGAAATTTTGGCCTGTGTGTCCTAGGTATAACATGGAGCATTCCTGGCATGTTACATTGTATATTCCAGAGTCTGAATATGGATCATGAATACACTTTATATTACGTATTTGATTTTGTTGTAGCTTATTAGATGTAGAAAACATAATTTTTACTTAGTGATTTTTGAAAATATTTACAATCTTCTATATACATTGCCTATGTATGGGATACTAGATATAGATTTGTTTTCTCTTTTTCTTCTGTGGTGCAGTTTGCACCTGGGTCTTTCATCACTTTTCCTAGGATGGTGTCAACCACGGAAACATTGTAAACATTGGCAACTGCAAATAAACACAGTGAAAAGGATCGAAACATGAGCGGTTATCAGAATACATAAACAATCCCCTTGAGAGATAAAGCCGGCCGGTGTGGCCGTGCGGTTCTAAGCGCTTCAGTGTGGAACCGCGTGACCGCTACGGTCGGAGGTTCGAATCCTGCCTCGGGCATGGATGTGTGTGATGTCCTTAGGTTAGTTAGGTTTAAGTAGTTCTAAGTTCTAGGGGACTAATGACCGCAGATGTTGAGTCCCATAGTGCTCAGAGCCATTTGAACCATTTTGAGAGATAAAATTAAACTATAGAACAGATGCATACAAATGTGTGAGGTGGGAAGAGCATATGATACACTAGCTGAGACCAAAAGTCAAAATGAACTTCACTCCCGTCACTCTGTCACTATTTCAAAAGTTTGACGAGTGCACTGAAATCGCGGATTACCATGGTTGCTGTTAAGATGGTTGCTGGCAGGTCGCTGTGCGTCGTACTATAGTGACTGCTAGATGTTGCTGGAGGAGGCCGAGATGTTGCTTTTGTGAGCCATAGACCTCATTATCTTCGCGGTTACTGGCAGGAGATGCAAAAAAAAAAAAAATCTTTAATTCACAACTAACTTCAGTCTCAAAATCAGAATACTGTGCAGAAGGTCGAAGTCAAGAAAACACGGATGAGTGCAGAACCATGACTCGCTTCCAGACCAAGTGGAAGACTCCCACGTATTTTTCATAGCCTTCCTTCAGACCTCCAGAAAGACCACTCCACACAACCTGGCTATCCAGTTCCAGGAAGGTCCTAAGGGCTCCTCCAATGATGGATCTCGAAGTCAGTTCACTAGCACCCACTATCAAATTAATCATGTAGCCGGCCAGGGTGGCCGAGCGGTTCTAGGCGCTTCAGTCCGGAACCGAGCAGCCCGCTACTGTCGCAGGTTCGAATCCTGCCTCGGGCATGGATGTGTGTCATGTCCTTAGGTTAGTTAGGTTTAATTAGTTCTAAGTTCTAGGGGACTGATGACCTCAGATGTTAAGTCCCATAGTGCTCAGAGCCATTTAATCATGTATCTTCCAGTGAGCTTCGTGTTTTCGGAAAGAGAACGGAGTGTCGCCACGTTCCCAGAGTTTGACACATGTATAGGAAATTGCGAAAGTTTGGTGTGAGCCTTTACCTACCTTCCACGGGAAGGCAGAGTTAGGAGATTATACTGACACACGTACAGTCACACTCCAGCTTGCAGAACAGAGTCTGTCGAGCAAACACGGCTGGATATCGGCAAATGGTCAGCTCAAGACTTCACAGTAAGTCTACCAACAGGCAGAATTCTCATCCCTACCACTACTGGTCTCCCGTTCTGTACTGGATGCTCCTTGAACCTTGCTTCCATCTCGCTGCCTAGGTACCGGCAGGATTAACACCGAAACGCTCGCTCAGCTGTCTGTGTGGCCTTCTACCGAGGAAACCATAATTTTAGTGATGGCTGAATTCTCGACATCGTGCAAAAGCTTCACCTGCAGCCGATCCAAAGCGAAGGGAGGTTCCGTAGCCCCGAAACCAGATGCATTACAGAGAATAACTACTGTAACTACTGTACGTGTTGAAACGTGTAATCGCCATCCCTGAATTGTTCTTCAACAGTGGGAAGCAAGAAGGTGCTTAATACATCAATGTAGGTCTGTACCGTGATAGTGCCACGCAAAACAAGTCCCCTTCATGGCAAACACGACCACACCATAACACCACCGCCTAAGAATTTTACTGTTGGTACTACACACGGTGGCAGATGACATTCACTGGGCATTCGCCATACCCACGCCCTGCCATCGGGCCGGCCGTTGTGGCCGAGCGGTTCTAGACGCTTCAGTCTAGAACCGCGCTGCTGCTACGCTCACAGGTTCGAATCCTGCCTCTGGCATGGATGTGTGTGATGTCCTTAGGTTACTTAGGTTTAAGTAGTTCTAAGTCTAGGGTACTAATGACCTCGTCTGTTAAGTACCATAGTGCTTAGAGCCATTTTGAACCTGCCATCGGATCGCCAGATTGTGTACTGTGATTCGTCACGCCACACAACATTTTACCACTGTTCAATCGTCCAATGTTTACGCTTCTTACAGCAAGCAAGGCGTCGTTTGGCATTTCCCGGCGTGATGTGTGGCTTATGAGAAGCCGCTCGACCATGAAATCCAAGCTTTCTCACCTCCCGCCTAATTGTAATAGTACTTGCAGTGGATGCTGATGAAGTTTGGAATTCCTGTGTGACGGTCTGGATAGATGTCTGCCTATTGCACATTACGCCCCTCTTCAACTGTCGACGGTTTGTGTCAGTCAACAGACGAGGTCAGCCTGTACGCTTTTGTGCTGTACATGTCCCTCCATGTTTCCACTTTACTATCAAATCGGAAACAGTGGACCTAGGGATGTTTAGGAATGTGGAAATCCCGCGTACAGACGTATGACAGAAGTGATACCCAATCACCTGACCACGTTCGAAGTCCGTGAGTTCCGCAGAGCACCCCATTCTGCTCTCTCACGATGTCTAATGACTACTGAGGTAGCTGATATGGAGTACCTGGCAGTAGGTGGCAGCACAATGCACCTAATATGAAAAAAACTTATGTTTTTGGGGGTGTCCAGATACTTTTGATCACATAGTGTACAATTAGTCTTAAGCTGTGAGACATCCACCGGTTCCTCCAGCCACATAAAAGTAACATTGCAGTTATGATAATCCCTAACCCTCGACCCTATGATTTTCACCAAAATACAGACATTGATCTCACCTACCACGCAGTGAAGATACCGTAGGCTGCAGTTCGGACGTCGTGCTCACGGAGTGATACACCCTCCGCTGACAGCGACGTTAGTCCTCATGAAACCACTCTATAGGGGGCGACACCGAGTTTAGGCGCCACTCTGTGGTGCGAGCAGTGGAATGACGGGCCTGTGGGGCACAGCGACAGACTGGTGGTCGAGAGAATTATTTTACACTCCTGGAAATGGAAAAAAGAACACATTGACACCGGTGTGTCAGACCCACCATACTTGCTCCGGACACTGCGAGAGGGCTGTACAAGCAATGATCACACGCACGGCACAGCGGACACACCAGGAACCGCGGTGTTGGCCGTCGAATGGCGCTAGCTGCGCAGCATTTGTGCACCGCCGCCGTCAGCGTCAGCCAGTTTGCCGTGGCATACGGAGCTCCATCGCAGTCTTTAACACTGGTAGCATGCCGCGACAGCGTGGACGTGAACCATATGTGCAGTTGACGGACTTTGAGCGAGGGCGTATAGTGGGCATGAGGGAGGCCGGGTGGACGTACCGCCGAATTGCTCAACACGTGGGGCGTGAGGTCTCCACAGTACATCGATGTTGTCGCCAGTGGTCGGCGGAAGGTGCACGTGCCCGTCGACCTGGGACCGGACCGCAGCGACGCACGGATGCACGCCAAGACCGTAAGATCCTACGCAGTGCCGTAGGGGACCGCACCGCCAATTCCCTGCAAATTAGGGACACTGTTGCTCCTGGGGCATCGGCGAGGACCATTCGCAACCGTCTCCATGAAGCTGGGTTACGGTCCCGCACGCCGTTAGGCCGTCTTCCGCTCACGCCCCAACATCGTGCAGCCCGCCTCCAGTGGTGTCGCGACAGGCGTGAATGGAGGGACGAATGGAGACGTGTCGTCTTCAGCGATGAGAGTCGCTTCTGCCTTGGTGCCAATGATGGTCGTATGCGTGTTTGGCGCCGTGCAGGTGAGCGCCACAATCAGGACTGCATACGACCGAGGCACACAAGGCCAACACCCGGCATCATGGTGTGGGGAGCGATCTCCTACACTGGCCGTACACCACTGGTGATCGTCGAGGGGACACTGAATAGTGCACGGTACATCCAAACCGTCATCGAACCCATCGTTCTACCATTCCTAGACCGGCAAGGGAACTTGCTGTTCCAACAGGACAATGCACGTCCGCATGTATCCCGTGCCACCCAACGTGCTCTAGAAGGTGTAAGTCAACTACCCTGGCCAGCAAGATCTCCGGATCTGTCCCCCATTGAGCATGTTTGGGACTGGATGAAGCGTCGTCTCACGCGGTCTGCACGTCCAGCACGAACGCTGGTCCAACTGAGGCGCCAGGTGGAAATGGCATGGCAAGCCGTTCCACAGGACTACATCCAGCATCTCTACGATCGTCTCCATGGGAGAATAGCAGCCTGCATTGCTGCGAAAGGTGGATATACACTGTACTAGTGCCGACATTGTGCATGCTCTGTTGCCTGTGTCTATGTGCCTGTGGTTCTGTCAGTGTGATCATGTGATGTATCTGACCCCAGGAATGTGTCAATAAAGTTTCCCCTTCCTGGGACAATGAATTCACGGTGTTCTTATTTCAATTTGCAGGAGTGTATTAGACTCCAGTTACACATATGATCGTCGACAATGCGAAGCAGAAGCACCCCACTGCAGCAGCCTCACGATGGCCAGTGGACGGCAGGCTATCTCCCCGTTGAGGAAGTAAACGCGTCAGCACCCTGTGATACTGACAGCAGGCCAACAGCAATCCAGCGGCCTGTCATTCGGTCAAGGTCCTGCCATCAGCGATACTCTTCTTCCTGCGATGTGACTGCGTTCTGCAGCAGAGTGGTTCAAATGGTTCTAAGCACTATGGAACATAACATCTGAGGTCAGCAGTCTCCTAGACTTAGAACTAAGTAAACCTAACTAACCTAAGGACTACACACACATCCATGCCCGAGGCAGGATTCGAACCTGCGACCGTAGGAGCCGCGTGGTTCCTGACTGTAGCTCCTAGAACCCCTCGGTCATAGGGCCGGTATGCTGTAGGATGCCCGCACCCAGATGATTCTCGCGAAGATCGCGTGCAATGCAATGACGAGGGAAGACTGACATGCACAAGACACGGAATCTGTTGGCGATAGACGCGAACGCCAGGTGGGTGGTGCAGTGGGACCAAATCCCACTGGGTGGACTTGAGGTAAGAGATCGCTGCCCATGGCTGCTGCTGTTAGCACCCGCTCATCTCTTCGTCTAGCGTGGCTCTGGCGCTGTAGCGGTGCTGTCGGACTACAAACCAATCTGCCTCAACATTCACAGTTAACATGTTTCTTGCTCCGGTATGGTAACGCCGTCCTGTACACTCCGGCTATTACCGTCGAGTGACATTATACTGAGTGCACTATCGGAAAATTACCCCGAGAAATTAAACAGAGAACCGACTCGTGGAGATAACATCTTGGACCTACTGATAACTAACAGACCCGAACTTTTCGACTCTGTAAGCGCAGAACAGGGAATCAGTGATCATAAGGCCGTTGCAGCATCCCTTAATATGGATGTAAATAGGAATATAAAAAAAAGGGAGGAAGGTTTATCTGTTTAGCAAGAGTAATAGAAGGCAGATTTCAGACGACCTAACAGATCAAAACGAAAATTTCTGGTCTGATACTGACAATGTTGATTGTTTATGGACAAAGCTCAAGGCAATCGTAAAATGGATTTTAGACAGGTACGTGCCGAGTAAAAGTGTGAGGGACGGGAAAAACCCACCGTGGTTCAACAACAAAGTTAGGAAACTACTGCGAAAGCAAAGAGAGCTTTACTGGAAGTTTAAACGGAGCCAAAACCTCTCAGACAAACAGAAGCTAAACGATGTCAAAGTTAGCGTAAGGAGGGCTATGCGTAAGGCGTCCAGTGAATTCGAAAGTAAAATTCTATGTACCGACTTGACAGAAAATCCTAGGAAGTTCTGGTCTTACGTTAAATCAGTAAGTGGCTCGAAACAGCATATCCAGACACTCCGGGATGATGATGGCTTTGAAACAGAGGATGACACGCGTAAAGCTGAAAAACTAAACACCTTTTTCCAAAGCTGTTTCGCAGAGGAAGACCGCACTGCAGTTCGTTCTCTAAATCCTCGCACAAACGAAAAAATGGCTGACATCGAAATAAGTGTCCAAGGAATAGAAAAGCAACTGAAATCACTCAACAGAGGAAAGTCCACTGGACCTGACGGGATACCAATTTGATTCTACACAGAGTACCCGAAAGAAATTGCCCCCCTTCTAACAGCGGCGTACCGCAAGTCTCTAGAGGAACGGAAGGTTCCAAATGATTGGAAAAGAACACAGGTAGTCCCAGTCTTCAAGAAGGGTCGTCGAGCAGATGCGCAAAACTATAGACCTATATCTCTGACGTCGATCTGTTGTAGAATTTTAGAACATGTTTTTTGCTCGCGTATCATGTCGTTTCAGGAAACCCAGAATCTACTCTGTAGGAATCAACATGGATTCCGGAAACAGCGATCGTGTGAGACCCAACTCGCTTTACTTGTTCATGAGACCCAGAAAATATTAGATACAGGCTCCCAGGTAGATGCCATTTTCCTTGACTTCCGGAAGGTGTTCGATACAGTTCCGTACTGTAGCCTGGTAAACAAAGAGCCTACGGAATATCAGACCAGCTGTGTGGCTGGACTGAAGAGTTTTTAGCAAACAGAACACAGCGTGTTGTTCTGAATGGAGAGACGTCTACAGACGTTAAAGTGACCTCTGGCGTGCCACAGGGGGATGTTATAGGACCATTCCTTTTCACAATATACAGGGTGTCCCATCTATCTTGTCCACCCAAAATATCTCTGGAACAATAAGAGCTATTGGAAAACGACTTTCACCGGTATCAGTGTAGGGCTGGGGCCCATGAATGTACATATTTGGAAACATTCTAAAACGAAAGCATATGTGTTTTTTAACACAAACTTATGTTTTTTTTAAATGGACCTCCTATATTTTTTCTTCAGCAATCCATAGCATGACAAAGCACATACACAATGGCGTTGATTGCATCGCAATATTCCCATTAAATCCCGAGATATTGAGACGCGAAATTAACGCTTGTGCTGCTAGCGCACGTCCTGAGGCTCAGGCGTGAACCCCATGCTGCCCGTAATCGCGTTGTGATTGACATGTGTAATCACACCTCCATGCTTATCAAGATGTCCGAAACGAATAATACGGTCTGCTGCCATCAACTCTCATAAGCATATAATGGTTTCCCTCTTGCATGTTTTATGTATCTACGTACACAATATGAACCAGTACCGATCGGTGTACACCCGTCAGGTTGTCTTATTTATCCTGCAAACCCAAAATAAGGTTTATCTAATGCGTTATATGACCCATTGTGCCTGTCGCGCAGGGCCTGGCTCTACCTAGTCAAGTGTCCAACGTAGTTCCCACTACTGCCACAGTTACCACTTCGCCTTGTTTATGATTTGCGATTCATGCAAACTCCTTTACTCCACAACCCTCCGAGCATCCCATTTGTTGTTGCTTTGGCGTGCAGTACACCGCTTGCCAGTGTAGTCGTGCATCAGAGTAATCTAGTGACGGCACGGAGGTAGTACACATTGTGAATAAACGTTGTGTTGTGGAACTTATACTGTACAGTATAATGTACACACATGAAGATATGGTAGAAATGCTGCTGATCTATGGAGAATGTACGTTGACGGGATATACGTTATGAGATTGCTTGTTTGTTGATAGTACTGTTAGCGAACATTATGATTATTAAGTTAATATGTCTGTTTTCTACCCTATTCTACATACCTGTACTGTACCCTGTTGTAGGTGGACGAAATGCTGTTCAGGCAGAACGACTGTACAGAAGACGATTCCCTAACAAGCCATCGCCTTCGCGCCGGATGTTTGGTCGTCTCATATCTCGTCTATGTGAAACGGGAAGCTTAAATCCAAGACCTCGACATCGTCGTAGAACACGCACAGATGAACGTGCTGAAGTTGCTGTGCTCGCTACCATAGCTGTGAATCCTCAAATCAGCACACGTCAAATTGAACGTGAAGTTGGTATGTCGAAATCAAGTGCACAGAGTATTCTTAAACGTCATAAATTTCATCCTCACCATGTTCATTTACACCAGGATCTTCATGGAAATGACTTCCGCAATAGGGTAACATTTTGTCGGTGGACTCAGCAAAAAAGTCTGATTAATCCAAATTTATTTGCAGATGTTCTCTTTACCGACGAGGCGTCATTCTCCAACGAAGGAATTGTCAATATGAGGAATACGCATTATTGGTCCGCAGACAATCCAAAATGGCTCCGTCAAGTAGAGCATCAACGTCCGTGGAATGTTAATGTTTGGTGTGGGATTATTGGAGATACCATTATCGGACCTTTCTTTATAAATGGCATCCAAAATGGCAGACAATACTCCAGATTTATACGACACAATCTTACTGTTCTCTTGGACACCGTACCTCTGAACCGGAGAATGGTCATGTGGTATCAGCATGACGGATGCCCTGCACATAACGCCTTACGAGCACGACGACGATTCCCTGGTAGGTGGATTGGACGAGGTGGCCCAGTTAGGTGGCCTGCTCCATCTCCGGACCTTACACCGCTGGATTATTTTCTTTGGGGAGCAGTGAAGGATGCTGTTTACCAACATGAACCAACAACACCAGAGGACATGAAGCAACGCATTATTGATGTTTGTACAGCCATCAAAGAGGAAACAGTAGCACGAAGTAAGGCATCCTTCATCCGCAGAGTGACCTAAAGTATGCAAGCCAATGGACATCACTTTGAGCATGAGATGTGAACGCTATGTTTAGTATGTAGTGCTAGTATCACAGTGGAAGTTTCTACAAAGGGCCATTTTACCCAGTGATGTTAAGAAACATTTGTTTGCAACAATTCGTCATTTAACGCATTAGATAAACATAACATTGATAATTATGTGATAATAAAACTAATTGCTTAAACATGTTTACATTCATCTTCTATGTCCTACTGGAACTTCCCAAATAAAAACATTTTTACCTAAACAACGGTAAAACTTTTAGTCCACTTGCTCGTTTCACTAAAACCATCAACATGAATTTTACTATTAAGAGCGAATGATTAACTGTCACTTGCGCTAGATCTACAATAAAGTAAAGTTTTAACGTTAAACGGCATTACCTTTTTAGTAACGGATTAGCGATAAGCGAAGTTAACTTTGTGACTAACGTTGCGGTACACAGATATGTTACAGAACCGCATCACCCCTAGCCTATGGGATAAATACCTGCTGGAATGTACGACGTTAATGCAGGATGGCAGCAGACCGTATTATTCGTTTCGGACCTCTTGATGAGTATGGAAGTGTGATTACACATGTCAATCACATCGCGATTACGGGCAGCATGGGGTTTACGTCTGAGCCTGAAGACGTGCGCTAGCAGCGCATGTCGGGTGTTTCAAGCGTCAACTTCGCGTCTTAATATCTCGGGATGTAATGAGAATATTGCGATGCAATCAACGCCATTGTGTATGTGCTTTGTCATGCTATGGATTGCTGAAGAAAAAATATAGGAGGTCCATTTAAAAAAACATAAGTTTGTGTTAAAAAACACATATGCTTTCGTTTTTGAATGTTTCCAAATATGTACATTCATGGGCCCCAGCCCTACATTGATACCGGTGAAAGTCGTTTTCCAATAGCTGTTATTGTTCCAGAGATATTTTGGGTGGACAAGATAGCTGGGACACCCTGTATATAAAAGACCTAGTAGATAGTGTCGGAAGCTCCATGCGGCTTTTCGCGGATGATGCTGCAGTATACAGAGAAGTTGCAGCATTAGAAAATTGCAGCGAAATGGAGGAAGATCTGCAGCGGATAGGCACTTGCTGCAGGGAGTGGCAACTGACCCTTAACATAGACCAATGTAATGTATAATATATAGAAAGAAGGATCCTTTTTTGTATGATTATATGATAGCGGAACAAACACTGGTTGCAGTTACTTCTGTAAAATATCTGGGAGTAGACGTACGGAACGATTTGAAGTGGACTGATCATATAAAATTAATCGTTGGTAAGGCGGGTGCCAGGTTGAGATTCATTGGGAGAGTCCTTAGAAATTGTAGTCCATCAACAAAGGAGGTGGCTTACAAAACACTCGTTCGGCCTACATTTGAGTATTGCTCATCAGTGTGGGATCCGTACTAGGTCGGATTGACGGAGGAAATAGAGAAGATCCAAAGAATACCGGCGCGTTTTGTCACGGGGTTATTTGGTAAGCGTGATAGCGTTACGGAGATGTTTAGCAAACTCAAGTGCCAGACTGTGCTAGAGAGGCGCTTTGCATCGCGGTGTAGCTTGCTGTCCAGGTTCCGAGAGGGTGCGTTTCTGGATGAGGTATCGAGTATATTGCTTCCTCCTACTTATACCTCCTGAGGAGATCACGAATGTAAAATTAGAGAGATTCAAGCGCGCACGGAGGCTTTCCGGCAGTCGTTCTTGCCGCGAACCATACGCGACTGGAACAGGAAAGGGAGGTAATGACAGTGGCACGTAAATTGCCCTCCGCCACACACCGTTGGGTGGCTTGCGGAGTATCAATGTAGATGTACCACTGAGTGGTGCATGTCTCGCTGAGCACGCCTAGTTTGTCTCGCAATCCTTTTGCGAACACGTTGCTATAACCTATATATGAGCCAACTGCACTTACTGGTCAGTGGTAGCCAACGCAAAGCTCAACGCGGCTTTCTTAGAAAATACCATACGCTTCAGTTAAAACTAGGTAGCAACACTACATTCATAAAGTGAAACCTATCGTCATCAAATTGAAACTTAGTTTTTTTTGTTTTTCCTTTTTTGTGCTTTTATTACGGCCAGCAACTTGGATGTATGGTACACTTCATAACCTGTCATGCTGATTATACTATATTCCTCGCATTTACACGCACTTGCAACATGTGAAAGACTGTGGATGATATTCTGACTAAAATAAAATAGTATTTCTTCAGTCTCACGGGTTCTATGCACTAACTTGAATAATAATTATTTGGTTTCCAGATCCCCCGCTGATATTATCTTGTTTGGTCGCTGATGTCTTGTTTGACAGGATGTCTATCAAAGCTCTGTCAAACTGACTCTAGTACTGTCCGCCACATCTACACACAGTTTTCATCTATAACTTCAGCAGACAGTTATTCCACCTCGTTGAAGTGCTTGATGTATTGTTTCCGCCTTTCCTCTCTCTAATCGGCAGTTAATTTATGGTACTAATTGAAAATGTTGCCTAGATCATAGTGAGCACACAAATGCATTTCAATATCTACCATGCAAAGATTTAACTTGCGATGCATATAAAGTGTTACAGAAATATATGCACTGATGGTAAAGGTTAACACTGGCGACAGTTGTGAGATTGCAGTTCATGTGGTGCCCTGTAGGGGTCTACCTGGCGTAGCTAACTAGCACCCTCTCTTGTCGACTCGAAATGGTGATAATACAGAAACGGAAGGCGTTTTGTGTTATCCGCTTCAACAGGTGCAGTTTAGCGAATACGGCACTGCACATCCTGAAGCTCAGACCATTCCCCAACAATGGCATCAAGATATTGATTGTGTAGTGAACATACAACGGTCGTCCAAGTGTCCTCGTTTAAAATGTATAGCGCATTTAACGACTTTCCACGTAGTCCACAGGAGTCAATTAGTAGCTTCATCCGAGAATTAATCAGTCCTCATGTAGCAGTTTGGCATGTTCCACGGTGACCTTAGCATTCAAAACAATACGGCATCCAGTTGCTGCAACACGACGATATACAACAACACCTATGGACACAGTAATTCATTCTGAGCGTGGAGACAGGTGATAACAGTTACCTTTCCCGTTTAGTGTTCAGCGATGAGGTAACATTCCGCTTAATGGGAAAATGAACAACCATATCCTAAAAAATCCTAAAAATATACGCAACGCAGCAGCCATGGAGCAGCTATGGAGCACGTTCGAGACTCACCAAAATTTCACCCCTTTTGCTTCGTTTCCCCAGGAAATGTATATGACCGGGTCTTACCTGCAGGAAAGATAGTTACATTAATCGCGTACCTTGATATGATAAAGATCTAGTTTTTTCTACACCTGCAAGGACAGACCAAAAATAACGTTCTTTAACAGCACATAACACCACTTCACGAGCACCTATAGATAAGAAAATTTCTTAACAAATGATCTGCCTCATTTATGGATCAGTCATAAGGGTCGTACAAATCTCGCATTATACCATTTGCCTCCAAGGGCGTCTGAACTCACATTGTGTGCATCTTATTGTGTGGTTTTGTGGAAGACTCCATCTATGTACTTCCTCATTCCAACAGATTTGGTGAAGTCCAACGCTGCATAGTAACAGTAGTGAATGCTCGCAAAAGTATGCGACGAGTGTAACTATTGTCTGGTTGTTTGTCGAACGTCCGATAGAAGGCAAATTAAACACCTGTGGGGGATAAGGTAGGTGGGGGTAAAAACATGCATTTTTGGTTTCAGTAAATATTTAAACAAAACTTTCAGAAATATTACATCAGTTACGGACACAGCACCTAGTTTGACAGCTTGGTAACACGATGTAAGAGTTTCATTATTATCTAATGATTATTAGAGGAGTAATAAAAGTTTCCTAAATAGCAATTTTGCAGTCCTGTGACAAGAATCTGCGTACTTTTGCGCACCACTGAAGAAAATGAAAACATTACACATAAAAACATGGAAAAACAAATCAGAAACTTTTTATTTTTCGGCCAAATTCAAAAAGTAAATGTCGTAATGATGCGAGGATGAGGCCGAAAAAACTTTTATCTACGGATGTTCTTTGTCCAAAAAAATAAAAAAAGTTTTTGTGAATCGTCCGAGATGCTCACTACTTTTGTCGGTTTTAAAATGTTTTCTTAACGCAGGCTCTGAAAACTGAGCTTCTTTGGATGCTCGCCGTATTGAGCTTCCGTTTTCAATAATGCCAAGTACTTGCTGATAGAGCGGCTCCGTTAACGGCTGTTCTCGGTCGGTTTCTGGAAAACGGAAAAATGCTGCTATGGAGGACTTGATTATATTGAAAGTGTGTTTGAGAGGTAGAAATGTTTGAAAAAACCAGTACCCACCGGAAGAACAACTACAAAAAAGAAAAATCAGCTAACTTTCTCTTACGTAAGCAATGAGATATCTACAATAAATAAATACCAACAAAAAATGCTTGAATGCACAAGAAACGACTACATAAGTCACTGTAAAGGTTATGAGATTGCAAATAGTTTCTTGGTGGGGTAAAAGTACACACCGCGAACTTCTACCCCATTGGACACACGTCGTTTTACCCCATTCCACTATTTTGTTTTTCGGGGATCTCCATATAACACACATGACTCAAGTCATGCAAATGGAGGAGGATGTTGGAAGCTTGTGACCACCCGTTCCGGTACCGAGTTCAAATGGGTGTGAATTCCTAAGGGACCGTTGAGGTCATCGGTCCGTAGACTTACACACTACTTAAACTAACTTACGCTAAGAACAACACACACACACACACACACAAACACACACGCCCGAGGGAGAACTCGAACCGCCGGGTGGAGAGGCCGCATAGTACCGAATTCATCCAATTTTTAAATACATTTAGGTTCACCTAACACTCAGTCAACTATACAATTTTTACACTGAAAATGTTCAAAAGTGACTCACCAAATTTCCTCCAGCTATACTGTTTTTTAAGACACGCGATACACTGACGGTTCACACCAAATATTGTAACACGAAAGTTTACGATTTAGAAGTATCTGGGTCAGTTAATTATTCTGCGACTGTGAGTTTTAAAATGTCTTAAGTGCGCCAGTGATATTCACACTGACGAATCTGACTTCGTATATAATATGTAGCAAGCTGACTCTATTTAATTACTGCAATTAGTAGTTATCTGATTGAGATAGCAGAGTAATGTCGCCTAAATAGATCACATCCGAGATGGCTAATTCTTTATCATGAAAAAATAAAGGAGAAACCTCAACGACACTTCTGAAGGATTGGCTGTTAAAAATACATATATGGCATTAGTGTCAGGAAAACTTAAAAGTATAATGTGATATGTCTATCTGTTGGTAAATGTTATTATCATAATAAGATATTTATATAATCATTACAGACAGAAGCTAGGAGGAGAACAGATAACGAAGTAATAGGAGAAGGAAGAAAGGAAAAAGATGAGAGAGATATTTCCTTTACACGGTTTCGACTCAGTGTCATCAGTATTTCAAATTCATATACTGCATTATGTGAGACTGCTCATTATCATAAAAGCAAATGTGATATTGGAGCAAACCATTACAACTGTCTGTATAAACAAATTCACAGAAATGTTATTGTGCCTTCTAGACTGCCAGAAGGTGCCAGAATAGAACTAAGGAGATAAAGACGTGTGCGCTGCCAGGTGGGAGAATGGTCAACTTCTCCTTTAGGAACCTCAAAATTTGATGTCTATTCTTGCCCCACGCGCACTTTTGCCGCCACCCGCCCTGAACTAAAATTAAGATTCTAAACGTATTCCTAAAAAGTACATCACGGTTGTAAATGCATGCGTGTAAAAATGTACCACTGTAAAATTGATTGGTTCTTTTGCAAGACAAAAATCTTTGTAATCTTCTGGCAGTTGTCTATTGATTTAGAAGCTGTAATAGCAGCCTTGCTACCGAAGTAATTGTGGAAATTCAGGTCCGCCTATTATTCGGCATATACCAGCCATCACCACCGGATATTCAGGTGTGCTGTATGTAAAGATGTTTTAAGTATTAACTCTTACTTCATATATGTTTTCGTTTGTAGGTGTGAATGAAAGTATAATTTAATGGCGACTCAATGGCGCCTAAACAATTTTGGGCATTGGAGAGGATAATGGGTGGACCTAAATTCTCATAGTTTCCGACAACAGTAATATCAATGCTGCTGTGTGATTTCTTTTTTGATTTAAATAATGAAAACCGCCCCAGTTACTTATTGTTTGATGCTAAGCATAACGCGTTTCGAGTATTTATTCTACATGAATGTTCGCTTGTAAACAATTGGCTTTGAAAAAGAGAATATATTCTCGAAACGTGTTATGCTGAGCATCAAAAAATAAGTAACTGGTGTAGTTTTTATTATTTTAATGACGAATGACACAGTTGCAGACTTTCCTGAAACATCTAATACGATGAATGAAATTAAGTGATTTCTTTTTCTTAATAAATCGGTATTGATAGTTAATGTGGTCCAATTATCTCTCTTTAGTGTTACATCCTGAGGTTGGTTTGCAACAGCACGCCATTCCCCTCTGCTGTCTGCCTTTCTCTTCATTTCCGCGTACGTCGTGCATCGCACATCATTCAAAATCAGCTGTCTGAATGACATCGTTTATCGTCCCTGGTGATTCTTTTCCTCAGCAGCTGCTTCTGTTATCGTCACAATGATCTTATTGTGTCTCAAAATGCGTCCTACCCGTTTGTCTCTCCTTATTTGGATGTGACTCGGAGATATCTGGTTTCCTGTACTCTTCTTAGCGCCTCTTCATTAATAACTACTCCCTTTCAGCTGATCTCCATCTCTCCACCCAGCACCAAATCTCCAGGTCTTCTAGCCGTCTTCTGTCTCTTTTTTCCTACTGTCACATCAGCATAGTGCCACACGCCAAAAAAAGTGCATTAATGACCAGTTTCCTTATTTTCAAACAGTTATTCTTTCTGGTGAGTAACTTCTTGCTCAAATTAAATACCGTTTTAGCCTACTGCACTGTGCTTGCAATTTCCTCGTGGCTTCTACCGTCCCTTGTGATCCTACTTTAGGAACGTCAAAATTTGATGTCTATTCTTGCCCCACGCGTACTTTTGTCGCCACCCGCCCTGAACTAAAATTAAGATCCTAAACGTAATCCTAAAAAGTACATCACGGTTGTAAATGCATGCGTGTAAAAATGTACCACTGTAAAATTGGTAAATTCCTCTACAAATTCTAGTTTTTCTCATCCATTTCTTATTCTTATAGATGTTCATATTCTTTTTGAGCACTGGATAGCATCCTTTAGTCTTTCACTTGTTTATTCTCATAGTATACCAACTGCAGAAAATCTTTCCATTGTACTGAGCACCTTCTCCAGATCTTTAACCTTCGTGATCACAACAGTATCATCTCCTTAACGCAGCATATCTGTCTTCAGGCTATTAATTTTGATCCACACCTCAGCAGTTTCACGAATTTTCTCTGCAGCTCCCTGAATGTAAGCGTTGAATACAAGAGAAGAAAGAGCATCTGCGTGTCTCACGTTCTTCTCTTGCTCACTTAGTTATGGTTTCGTTGTTGTGATATAATTAAACTTGATGATGAGTGTCTACTCCATAATATTTATTGGCATTAAGTGTGATAAAACACAGAAAGGTTAGTTTGAAATGGTAATGTGTTTCGGCTGTGCGCTTCTTGCACCTCTCGACAAGCTTGTAGTGATTTCTCATAATATCTGATAACAAATATCTGACACCCATCCCTCATCATCAGTTCAAGAATTTCCATACTAATAAACTGTGTGTTTCTGTGAAGATGCGGACAGATGTTTGAAACTGACACAGCGTACTGTCTCTCCATTACCGCCACGTATCACCCTCTTTCTGACGCTGCTGGCAACACGCTCCTAATCTGGGGAAAAGTCCATTCAACATTACTGTATTCATTACGAAAACCGAAACAACGTCTTCATTTTACTCTCGGAGCCCCGTGACACTTCCATCTGGTATTGTTTGTTTTAGCCGTATCCTCCAATACGTGATCGAAAGTGAATCAGCAAATATCTTCCTGAAGAATAGAGAGTAAGCACCCGACTAGTTTACAGTGAGATATTCGGTATGTTCGGACGTTTCGTAGTAGTCTGCTGTCTCTATTGTGTTGCTATAATAGCATTTCTATCGTACAAGACATAGATCTCCATGATCATGAGACCTTTTCTTTATTTTTTACTAGTCTGCGTAGGGGTTCACTACTTTGTATACTTTAGCACTTTGTTTTTACTTACTTATATGATGCAGCTGAAACAACAGTACTTCTTATTCTGTTGTTTCTACCGAAAGCACTCCATCCGTTTCCACCACTTCACCTTGTATGCAAGTTTTCCAGTCGAAATACAGGAGAAAGAAATAATGCCCAAGCTGCAAGCCGAAAAAGTGGAATATTGAAAGCGTCGTAAAAACCACTAAAATCAGTGACCGTAGCTTATAAAAAATATTTCTTACACGCAGAAACTGAAGTCTCTCTGAAAACTTCCAAAGTCAATGCGCATAGTTTCTCAAAACATTTGTTGAGGTATATGTTTACAAAATAACTGCATACAAAGAAAACCTTAATTTTTTCGGTTAATTTTCATGGAGAGGGCATTAAAAATGATATCTCCAAAGCATCACACAAACCGTAGAGTAGACAAACAATATTCTGGTTAAAACCAGTCCACAGTCCGCTATTATCTCGAAAAAATGACACTTCGTTTACATTCATTCAGGTGTTTCACTTCCATATCCTCATTTTTGTTTCACTGTTCTTTTGTCAAAAACAATAAAATAATTCTATGCCGTTAGCCAATTGTTACCTAATTGTAGTATAATTGTTGCTTGAACCATGTCGAACCACGAATAAGTAAAGGTGGCACACATGTTAAATGTATCTGACTGTGCTCTAATGAGAAATGGAGACACGGGACTCTGGATGTGAAAACAATGAAGAGACTGCATGCGAATTTGTTGCGTACATGTTTAGTCATTCACCAGAAGGGATCTGTGCCCTCAAAGATGGTTATCACTAAAGAGGCTAAAGCTAACGCTACTCCGGCGTTTATGGTGAGTCCCAAGAAGCTTCTGAGACAAGGTATCATATGGTTCGGTCCAACGAATAATGAAGATAGAGTGGAGATAATTAAAACCACATTTTGTTCAAGAGTTATCACCATAGTACTGTGATATTAGAGTGAAGTCCGTTGAATACACGTTACAATGGATGGAAGAGAATCCAGATGTCCTGAGTAACAGTCTGCGGACAGAGGAAGCCGTGTTCAGTGTGGTTGGGTTCACACATCACCGTCACTGCTGTTCTTCGGTACCTAGCGAAAACAGTCTTGAATGTGCGAAATTACGACCACGTCCATCGTTTACAGTGGGGTATGGTATTCGCGATGATACTATTACCGACCATATATCCTCGGTGAAACGAATGTGGTGAGTTGTGTGCACTTGCCATAAAATTTCACCTATACCACTGTTACACACTGGGACAATGTGGACTTTATTCGAGACGGGGCCCCGCTTCCTCCCCCCTCCCTTCTTCAATGTGCATTGATTTCACGAGAACAGATTAACAATGCTTTTCCAGTCGGTGTTATTGGGCGTCGTGGAAATGCTGAGTGGCCACAGACAAGTCCAGAAACGACCCCATTTCTTCCACTTCGGTATTTGAAAGAGAAACTGTACGCCAATTGTACGTGATTTCGACACTTTGGAAGCCGTGATCAGGGAGGGGTGCACACTCGTACCAAACGAAATGTTACAACGATTTGTCACGAACGTTGCAACCTTACTGCAACAGTGTGTTACGAGTGCTGGTGCCTACGTTGAAACATGAAGTGCAAAAGAGCTTACCACACAATACAAATGAAATTAATCATGTAACAAACTTTATGATAGACCCATAATGAAATAAAAATAGGGACATAATTGTGAATCACCTTGTACTTTTTACCGCATGTCTCTTTAAAACCGTACTAACAAGGGAACCTCCCCATCGCACCCTCCCCCCCCCCCCCCCGCCCCCCCTCAGACTTGGTTATAAGTTGGCACAGTGGATAGGCCTTGAAAAACTGAACACAGATCAGTCGAGAAAACAGGAAGAAGTTGTGTGTAGCTATGAAAAAATAATCAAAATATACAAACTGAGTAGTCCATTTGAGAGATAGGCAACTTTTTGAATGATACGAGCTCAGTAGCGCCGTGGTCCCGTGGTTAGCGTGAGCAGCTGCGGATCGAGAGGTCCTTGGTTCAAGTGTTCCCTCAATCGAAAATTTTTATTTTCAGGTAATTATCAGAGTTCAGGCACTCAAACGTAATCAACTTCGCTCTCCAAAATTCCAGGACATGTTCAGATTTCCTTGGACATATACAGGTCTACACACGGAAAAATTTGAAAACGTTAAAAACATATGTTTTGAGAGAGCACAGAGGAAACTGTGCGACTGTGAAACTGTTGCATTCATTTGTTGCAGTTTATGTGACACACTCTTATGTTTTCATCACTTTTTTGGGAGTGATTATCACATCCACAAGAAAACCTAAATCGGGCAAGGTAGAAGAATCTTTTTACCCATTCGCCAAGTGTGCAAGTTAGGTGGGTCTACAACGTATTTCTGTCATGTGACGCACATGCCGTCACCAGGGTCGTATGGAATATATAAGACGTGTTTTACAGGATCAAATGTTTTCGGTTCCCATTGCAGAGGCACGTCCATTCGTCTACTAATCGCACGGTTTTGCGGTGCGGTCGCAAAACACAGACACTAAACTTGTTACAGTGAACAGAGACGTCAATGAACGAACGGACAGATCATAACTTTGCAAAAATAAAGAAAGTAAAATTTTCGCTAGAGTGAAGACTTGAACCAAGGACCTCTCGCTCCGCAGCTGCTCACGCTGACCACGGGACCACGGCGACCGTGCGTTTATATCCTCCTTTATATTGCCTATATTGCCGATGGACTACTCAGTTTGTATATTTTGCTTATTTTTTCATAGTTCCACACAACTTCTTCCTGTTTTCTCGATTGATCTGTGTTCAGTTTTTCAAGGCCTATCCACTGTGCCAAATTATAACTAAATCTGAGGGGGGGAGGGGGGGGGGGTGCGATGGGGAGGTTCCCTTGTAAGGCTCAGAGTTTTCTCGACTTCAACTGTCACTGGATAATAATGACACAAAATATAGTATATTCTGGGCATACACAGCTGTCAGCGCAATTCTCCTTACATTCATGGAACATAATAAGGAAACGAGGAATATTGTGTTTAACGTCACGTCGACATCTAGGTCTTTGGAGACGAAGTACTAGCGCGGATTGTACGGGAAAGGAAATCGGCCGAGCTGTTGAAAAGGAACCGTCCTGGCATTTCCCTGGAGCGATTGAAGGAGATCACGGAAAACCCAAATCAGGATGGCAGGACGCCGGTTTGGACCGTCGTCCTCCCGAATGCGGGTCCAGTGTGCTAGCCACTGTGCCACCTCGCACGGTACAGAAAACAGTGGTTAACTTCCAATCGGCGATGGGGTCACCAGAGACCGATTAAAGCCGCGAATATGGCGGGGAACCATCCAGGTCATCATGTATAATCATATGCAGTGTGATCAGAAACAGTCAAAAAAGGTTGTAGAGGTGTTGCAACGGAGGCTGTGCTGAGCAATAATTCTTAAGAAAAAAATTCGATACGTTGCGCCGTTTCCTAGTTCCTTAACGTGGCAGTTTGTCAACAAATTCGTCTCACGGGCAAACTCAAGCAGCCTGCAAGAGGCCATGTCGTCCAACGTGTTTTTCGTTTGTTTCCCTGAAATCGAACAAACTTAGCTTAAATTTATCTCTTCCAAAAAAAAGTCACATGAAAACTGGTAATGAGCATTTTAACAAGTGATAACTCACGGACCCTCATATGTCTGTTGATTACCGCATTTCAGCGCATGCAAGTGCTTGAATTTGTCCACGCAACAACCTGATTCTCCAACTTCAGCATTAACTAACTCGGGAACGGTACAACGAATCGAATTTCTTTCTTAACAACTATTCCTCAACACATCCTCGAATGTTTCTGATCACCCTGCATGTCTACCCAAAAACCATCAAACGTTGTTCGACGTGGTGTACTTTTAGCAACATTGCCATCTTACCACTGACCTGAAATTATTCATGGAAATCATAGAAAATTTAAGCCTGTGTGGCTAACAGAAATTTTAAGGACTTTTGATACTGGTACCATGTCGCGAACGAAATGAATCCGCACCAGGTGATTGATTTCCATCCTCCATGGCTTCGATACGTCACTGAGGAATGTTAAGATGGTTACACTGACAAGGCCTTCCTCTATTGTTCCTTCGCCCCCCCCCCCCCCCCCATCCCTCCTCCTGAAATCGTTCTCTTGCAGAGTTGGTTCCAAGAATTTTTAGCATGTTGCAGCCCCGTCAGCAACTGTGATAGACTACTATATTGAAATATTGACCTCAGCTGCGAAAATTTTCTGGTCTTTACCCAGGTTTCGGCAAGAATAATCTAGCCTTCTTCAGAAGCATAAAATTATTATAACATGCCAGAGCAAGGCACAGACAACATTAAAAATTAAAACCTACAGTACCATGGTAACATGTCGAATTAAAACTACTTAACTGCCGGCCGAAGTGGCCGTGCGGTTAAAGGCGCTGCAGTCTGGAACCGCAAGACCGCTACGGTCGCAGGTTCGAATCCTGCCTCGGGCATGGATGTTTGTGATGTCCTTAGGTTAGTTAGGTTTAACTAGTTCTAAGTTCTAGGGGACTAATGACCTCAGCAGTTGAGTCCCATAGTGCTCAGAGCCATTTGAACCATTTTTTGAACTACTTAACTGAAGTCCACCTGGGTAAAGACCAGAAAATTTTCACAACTGAGGCGGATTTTTCAATATGGTAGAGTTGGTTCTCTTTCTGGTGACGTCGATTAGATACTGAGCTCTAACCACCTTGGATAAGAAGTTCGGTTATCTTGTATTTGTGTATTTAAACCGGGGACCTAGAAACGAAGGAGAGGCTTCGTCCCGCCGTAGCCCTCAGTGGTTCACAACAGCAGCAGTCGACCCACCCTACCGCCCCCCCCTCCCACACCGAACCGGTGCGGGTCGGCCCCAGTGCCCCCCCCCTCCCCCCAGGAACGTCTCATACCAGACTGTGGTACAGTAATGATGGTGTACGCGTACGTGGAGACAGTGTTCGTGCAGCAATCGCCGACATAGTGTAACTGAGGCGGGATAAGGGAAACCAGCCCACATTCGCCGAGGTAGATGGAATAATGCCTTAAATACAGTCCACAGGCTGGCCAGCACACCGGACCTCGACACTAATCCGCCGAATGGATACCCGGGTCGGCTTTCCCTGTTAACTTACTGTGTGAAATTCGGCCAATTCCCAAGTTTTCGATGGCTGCCGCCATCATCATCACCGATTAAGTCTGACGACCACGATGGAAGCAGTAGTCCAAAACTTGAGATTTTATCCCAGTTTGACTTGGCACCGGCCTCTGTGGCCCAGCCGTTCTAGGCGCTTCAGTTTGGAACCGATCGACCGCTACGGTCGCAGGTTCGAATCCTGCCTCGGACATGGATGTGTGCGAAGTCCTTAGGTTAGTTAGATTTAAGTAGTTTTAAGTTCTAGGGGGCTGATGACCTCAGATGTTAGCCCCCATACTGCTCAGACCCATTTCAACTATTTTTGACTTGGCAAGCTAGCCGAGAACGTTTTATGAAATATTTAAATTCAAAAATTTGAGAAAAGGGCTACTGGGAAGCCAGAAAGCATTGCCTCAGAGTTTGAAAGAGATAACAACACGCCGGCCGCAGTGGCCAAGCGGTTCTAGTCGCTTCAGTCTGGAACCACGGGACCGCTACGGTCGCAGGTTCGAATCCTGCCTCGGGCATGGATGTGTGTGATATCCTTAGGTTAGTTAGGTCTAAGTAGTTCTAAGTTCTAGGGGACTGATGACCTCAGATGTTAAGTCCCATAGTGCTCAGAGCCATTTGAACCATTTTTGATAATAGCACTGGCCGACGTCGAGGCGGCTTGTGGCAAATAAATTTACTCTTGGGGCTGTGTCAAACGCTGCACACAGAGACTGAGCCAGCAACAGGAAGGAGTCTCCAGACATGACCAAATGTGGCAATGGAAGAGCATTGTGTACGTGTCCAGCTGTTCAGAGTGTTCTGGAAGCCGACCTACGGACCATATAAATAGGAGCACGTCAGCACACAAGCCAGAGTAGGGCACTGCAGTCTCTCACATGTCGCAAGACATCAAACTTCGGTTATCTGGCCGGCCGATGTGGCCCAGCGGTTCTAGGCGCTTCAGTCCGGAACCGCGCTGATGCTACGGTCGCAGGTTCGAATCCTGCCTCGAGCAGGAATGTGTGTGATATCCTTACGTTAGTTAGGTTTGAGTAGTTCTAAGTCTAGGGGACTCATGACCTCAGATGTTAAGTCTCATAGTGCCTACAGCCATCTGAACCATTTGGGTTATTTGACTAGCCTCGGAACCAGCCGTTGCCATGCTGATATATTTTCAGAGCAGCAGATGGGCTGCTGATGAGAAGCTACGTTGACAAATGGTGCCAGAGGGGTCTTCAGATGGGGACAGTTACAATTTCTGATCTGATTCCTTCATTATCCTCTGCAAGTTCTTACACCACTACTAGCAGTTGTCGGAGATCTACAAGCAGCCGATACCATCTTCACTCATCGAGTAGTCGACTGGCGATAGGTCCCTGTCCTTCGTACTCCCTCTCGGGACGCGACACAAGGACTCCGTTGCGGAAGACTACGTTGTCTAACCACCTTGCATTTCCCTGTCGTGACGTACTGTAACACCTGTGCAACCGCTGCCCCCTGGGCGACGCAGCGAGCAACAAGAGCAAGGAGGCGGAGCGCGTGGTGACCCGCGGCGGCAGGTGGCGGCGTGGGTGGCGGCGCGGCAGGCTGCCCCCGGCGCGTCCCGCCGCCCCCGCCCCACCTCCGCCCCCGGCAGATGGACGCCGCGCGGCCGCCGGCCGGACAGCAGAATGCGGGGGCCGCACGACGCCGCCGCGATGCCGGCGACCAGATAACGCCCGGCAGAGCGGCGAGCCGGCGAAACCACGCGGCCGCCGCGGAATTCGGGATTTAGACGTCACACCGGCCTAACGCCGACGTTTCAATTAAAAACCCCGAGCCACGGCCTTGTTCGCCTCCGTGGAATGCTTAATCGCCTGGCAGGGAGCTGCTCCGGAGAAAGGAACTTACTCGCCCACCGACTCATATCCATTTTTCTCGACCCGCCCCTGAGTCTCTGCTGCCCCTCGAATTCCTCACTGATAAGGCTGTAATGCCACTGGCGTTCCCAGCCTTGCCTTCCATTCTTCCTGCCGTTTGGATGCCCAAACATATTGGTATGGAGCTTTTTTTATTTTATCAAAACGACCTCCATTCCACCTACGTATCTTAAATACCGTTGCTGATGTAACAACAGAAGTAAACTGTTCCACAAAAATGTTCGACGACATAACGAAGATGCTTCGTAAGTTGCTTCACCTTGAAATGACTTCACTGTGTATCATAACTATCATCATCACCATCGACCTACCACCAGGGGTTTTACTCCATTTATGTGTGAAGATACTTTACAAGCGTTACTGTCTTCAAATTTTCGCATCAGTTTTGACC
This sequence comes from Schistocerca americana, assembly GCF_021461395.2. NCBI lineage: Eukaryota > Metazoa > Arthropoda > Insecta > Orthoptera > Acrididae > Schistocerca > Schistocerca americana. Next base: position 287,125,404 of record NC_060121.1, on the reverse strand, counting down.
TTAGGATTCTCGATGTCACCTGACATTATCCTTTTATATACTTACATGAATGTGGTGTCTGTTCTTTCGGACATCTGTTCTTTCGGACATGTCCGAAAGAACAGACACCATTGATGACCTGCAGCCGTCTAGAACGAAATTAGAATCATATATTAATACCTTCAGCAGCTGACGGGCGTTGATATATATCAACAGGCAGAGGTGGTGTAAGTATCTGTTTAGGTTTTTATGTTGGTAACGCTAAGTAGCGCTCTATATGGAAATCACTGACTGTGCTATGTGCAGTCTGTGGCTGGTTTGCGTTGCAATTTGCAATTGTAGTGTTGGGCAGTTGGCTGTTAACATCGCGTAGCGTTGCGCAGTTGCAGGTGAGCCGTCAGCAGTGGTGAATGTCGGGGGAGAGATGGCTGAGTTTTGAGAGCGGATGATCTGGACGTGTGTCCATCAGAGACAGTAAATTTGTAAGACTGGATGTCATGAATTGATGACTTTTGAACACAATTAAGGTAAATGCATTGTTTGTTCTTTATCAAAATCTTTCATTTGCTAACTATGCCTATCAGTAGTCAGTGACTTCAGTAGTTTGAATCTTTTATTTAGCTGACAGTAGTGGCGCTCGCTGTATTGCAGTAGTTCGAGTAACGAAGATTTTTGTGTGGTAAGTGATTCATGAAAGGTATAGCCTATTGTTAGTCAGGGCCATTCTTTTGTAGGGATGATTGAAAGTCAGATTGCGTTGCGCTAAAAATATTGTGTGTCAGTTTAGTGTTGCTCAGAATAAGAAAAGAGAGAACTGTCTGAGTACGTTAAGTTCTGCTCAGCTGTTTGAAAATCAAATATCGTAAGAGTTTTACCAGTACAGTAATTCATCAATTTTTCTAAGGGGCGTTTCAGTGGAAATGTATACCCCGACTGGGACTCGAGCCCGGGATCTCCTGCTTACATGGCAGACGCTCTATCCAACTGAGCCACCGAGGGCACAGAAGATAGTGCGTCTGCAGGGACTATCTCGCGCACGCCTCCCGCGAGACCCACATTCCCACCTTATATATCCGCACACTACATTCGTAGTGTCACTCACTACTCGTGGAAGACATTCTTACCAAGTTGGGTAATATGTGTGCATCCGCACAGAAGAAGAAGGTAATTGCCAGTGTTGGGTGGGGACACAACGAATGTAGCGTGTGGACATATAAGGTGGCAATGTGGGTCTTGCGAGAGGCGTGCGCGAGGTAGTCCCTGCAGTCGCGCTATCCTCTGGCCCTCGGTGGCTCAGGTGGCTAGAGCGTCTGCCATATAAGCAGGAAATCCGGGGTTCGAGTCTCGGTCAGAGCACACATTTTCACCTCTCCCCGTTGATATACATCAACACCCGTCAGCAGCTGAAGGTATTAATACATGATTATAATTTACTTTCAGCTCGACAACTTATTAAGAGCAAACAATTTTTCCAGGACATTTCCGATAAGATCCTCTTCCCGTTTCTGTATCACAAAAGTCATTACGATATCCTCAGTGTACAGGGTTTCCGGGACGAAACGCCCTAATTGGAAATGTTTGTAATACAACACTTATTCGGTACATTAAGAATATTCGTGCAACACAAAGTTTTGTTCTTTTACTTGTTCAGGCTTACTCTATTTCTCTCCAGGTATTCTTTAGCAATTGTGGCGTAACAGTCTCTCCTCTCTCGAAGATGTTCCAGAGTTATCAATATGGTGTGTTACATCCTTCCCTTAGCATATCCTAACCGGCGAGTGATGCCAAGCAACATGGATGGCCACGGGTTTGGACCACTTCTCCCAGTCCATCTTTGTGAGCTTTCATCATTCAAAGCACTACATCTACATCTACATGGTTACTCTGCAATTCAAACTTAAGTGACTGGTACAGGGTTCATCGAACCATCTTCATCTTACTTCTCTACTATTCCACTCTCGAATGGCGCGTGGGAAAAAGGAACACCTAAATCTTTCCGTTCGAGATCTGATTTCAGTTATTTTTTTATGATGATTATTTCTCCCTTTGTAGGTGGGTGTTAACAAAATATTTTGGCATTCGGAAGAGAAAATTGGTAATTGGGATTTCGTAAATAGATCTCGCAGCAAAGAAAACCGCCTTTGTTTCCCTGACTGCCACGCCAACTCGCGTATCATATTAGTGACACTCTCAGCTCTATTGTGCGATAAGACGAAACGAGCTGCCCTTCTTTGCACTTTTTCGATGTCCTCCGTCAATCCTACCTGGTAAGGATCTGACACCACGCAGGAATATTCAAGCAGAGGACGGACAAGTGTGCCGGCCGTGGCGGCCGTGCGGTTCTAGGCGCTGCAGTTCGGAACCGCGAGGCTGCTACGGTCGCAGGTTCGAATCCTGCCTCGGGCATGGATGTGTGTGATGTCCTTAGGTTAGTTGGGTTTAAGTAATTCTAAGTTCTAGGGGACTGATGACCTAAGATGTTAAGTCCCATAGTGCTCAGAGCCATTTGAACCATTTTAACGGACAAGTGTAATGTAGGCTGTCTCTTTAGTGGGTTTGTCGCATCTTCTTAGTGTTCTGCCAAGATAGCGCAGTTTTTGTTTCGCCTTCCCCACAATATTATCTATGTGGTCTTTCCAATTTAAGTTGCTCGTAATTGTAACTCATAGGTATTTAGTCGATTTGTGCGATTTATCGTATACCAAAAATTCATCGGATTTCTTTTAGTACCTCGCACTTTTCTTTGTTTAGTGCCATCTGCCACTTTTTGCACAATACAGAAATTCTCTCTAGATCATTTTGTAATTGGAACTGATCGTCTTATGATTTTACTAGACGGTAAATTACAGCGTGATCTGCAAACAATTGAAGGGGGTTGCTCAATAATCACCTAGATCACTTATGCAAATCAGGAATAGCAGAGGGCCTATGACACTACCTTGCGGAACGCCTTATATAACTTCCTTTCAGCTCGAAGAGTTACCATCTATCACTACGAACTGTGACCTCTCTGAGAGGGAATCACGAACCCAGTCACACAACTGAGACGATACTCCATATGCACGCAGTTTGGTTAGTAGTAGCTTGTGAGGAACGGTATCAAAAGCTTCCTGAAAACCTAGGAATATGGAATCGATCTGAGATCCCTTGTTGACAGCACTCATTACTTCATGGGATCAAAGAGCTAGCTGTGTTGCACAAGAACACCAATAAGTCATTTTCTTCACGGTGATTCATGATGTTCGAGTACAGTATATGCTCCAAAATCCTACTGCAAACTGAGGTCAGTAATATGGGTCTGTAATTCAATGACATTGTGGAGGTGCTTCATGCTGCTGCTAGAACAAGTCTCGATGTCGATGTCTTATCTTAGGGAACACAAAATCGACAAACATATCAAGGTACGAGTGACCAGTGATAGTTGTCTCTGTAAAGAAAATAGGTCCAATACTTGCATCCTCCATTAACCCACGCCAAACATTGACCTACGGGCTCTCCCGTAAATACTCCATGGCCTCGTTATGACGTTTACTACCCAAAATTTGCACAATGTGTCTGTTGACCTTTTCACAACATCTTCGACAACTGTTGCTCGTTTGGGCTTATAGTCGGGCATCACGTCGTGTAACAGTGGCACTTCGTGAGCTTGAAGCTTTAGGAACTGGTGAAGCACAGCATGGGTAGCCGATTCTGAGACACCAGGCTCACGTGACGCCAGACCAACAGATTTCGTAGTACTTCCTGCAGACATACCTGAAATGCTATGTTCTTGATGGCCCACCACCATGCTTGATAGCAAAAGGTTCTGTTTCTAGAAACGCTGCTTTCCACACGTTGATTATCTTGAAGTCGATGTGGCTTTTGTGGTGCTCGAGTGAACAGTCGAACACTAGCCTTTTTCATTACTAAATAGTTAGGAATCGTAGTTGTCAGAGGTGCTGCATACCACCACACGATTAGTGCTTTTTCAGCATTCGTTGCCATTTGGAGAGGTTTGAAAATCTTTCAATTTCTTCAGTTTCTTAAATAAAAAAGAATAAAATAAAAAATGAACTTAATACGACATTGTAATAATAAAATTCCATAACTAATCAATTATCTAAAATCTAACAAAATTGTGTGGGCTGTTTTTTATGTCCAGTGTAAGTGTATTTAATTAGGGCGTTTCGTTCCGGGCACAGCATATTTATTTGTGTTGTTTCGCATATATCTGTATGTGTTTTAGACAGTTAAAGTTATTCTCGAGATACTTTCTTACATAATCACTAATATCTTAGTGCGATAAAATGAAATTTCTGAATATTTTACTGTGAAGTATACACTTAGTAGTATACTCTAGTAGATTTATTCATTCGATGGTTCCTTTTACAAAGATATTGGACGTTTCTTGGTATTACAATTTAAGAACAACAAAAATAAAATTATTCACATATATAGACGTTTACAGACCTACACATCTAGTGCGACAAGGGTGGGGCAGTAGTCGGCCGTGGCCTTTATAGCAGGAACCATCACGACATTTGCCTGAAGTAATTTAGGGAAACAGCAAGAAACCTAACTCAAGAAGGCTCGATCAAGACTGGAGCCTCCACACTCCAGAATACAATGCCACTCTGTTCAAAACAGTGCTCCCTCTTTCTGCTTCCTTTAGTGTACAATACTGTTTCATAACTAAACTATTTAGTAATGAAAAAGGCTAGTGTTCGACTGTTCACTCGATTCTCACTCCCTCTCACTGCACTCACTACAGATACTATACAAACATTGTTTCGTAACCCTGCGCACACAGTCAGCTGATGTCAAGACCATTTTGTGCACAGCAAATTCCCATTTGCTAACCTGTAAAACTGAGTCAGCATCCCTCAGTAACGAATGAGATGTTAAGCTTAGAAGGAGGATAAGGTATTCGAGTATTATATACAGCGTAGCTCTTGGAGTAAGTTTTTCTAGACAAGGAAATAGAAGGAAAAACTATAGTGTGTAAGCGTTACGTGGAATGTCACACACCGATGACAGGACTCCAAAGGAACATCATGCTGATGACACCTCGTTTGCAAGTATCTTTGTGCGTTCACACCACTTCAGGTGAGAATCAGTATTCCTTCCTTTTCTTTCAGCGACTGTAATACAATTGTCATCGGCAAAGATAATAGATACGTTTCGTGATTAAAATGCACTGTTGCTTTAATACTAATGCGGAATTCTGATGGACAATCTTCGGTGGTTTGCAAATGTTCCATGAAGTATCTTCATTGTTCAGTTGTATTCTCAATTGAAGAGACTTCAGACAACATCCTTTAAAAAGAAAAATTAATAAATAGCACAAAGAAACGTGGAGGGAAAACGTTTTGTGGAGACTTTTATATGAAACTACACACATCAAAAAAAGTTTCGCATCGAGGTTCGCCAGTTCTCGAGTGCACTGACATGGATCGTTGCGGGTTACTGCGTTTAAACGATCTTCATCAAACCATGAAGGTCTTCATGAATATAGAGAGTCACAATGCTAAAATGATGCTCCTTAAAACGAGAAAACCATTTTCTTGCAGTGCTCTGCCCAATGGCATTATTCCCATACACGGTGCAAATGTTTCCGGCTGCCTCCGATGCTGTCACGCCTCTATCGAACTGAAAGAGATGATAATGCTGCAAATTTTCCGATATTTCACCTTGGCACTCCATTTTCTAGCGTCTACAGCACTTAAACTAACTTATGCTAAGAACAACACACACGCTCATGCCCCAGGGAGGACTCGAACCTCCGGTGGGAGGGGCCGCGCAGTCAGTGACATGTTGTCTAACCGCGCGTCCACTCCGCGCGGCTGTAACATAATCAATAAACTCCTACTGTAAGAACAATCACTAAGGTGTTCCGCTGCAATTAAGTGTTATATTTTTCATTTTACACGAATATGAGGCAATTACTTCCGTTACCTTACAATTTAATAATTGTTATACCCATCCATCGCAGGTCAGCCAAACACATCACACTCCTCATAGCAATCCCAATGTAACTGGCCGGCGCCTTGACGCGAAACGAGTTTCCACAGTACGATGTAGATAATAGACCCCTTCCAAATAAACTCTTTTCCCGATCGGTAAGTTCCTGAGGGTCAACCCGAGCCATATTGGACTCGTTCAGTTGACAATACTATTACGGGTGGCTATCCACCACTAACCAAGTCCTGCTCGCTTAGAGCTCTCTTAGCGAATTCTTCCTGCGCACTGCCTGCACTCCACTAAACAACAAATGCTGTATCTACCTCGACCTGTGTGAGGCAAAACTACATCGATCTTTACATACGGGGCTGTGGACCCCTTACAACTTTAACCTTTTGTGTTGTAAATTTTTCAAACACACGTTGTATAACACGATCTGTTGTGCGGTAGGCAAAAAGGGACCCTCCGCCATAGATACCCACCTACCACACAACACCCTCTGTTATCTCTCTTTTCGGATAATAATATAAAGGCGACCTGTTAGTACTGATATTACCATTTTCCGGGTTGAACGGCCTGAGGTATAGTTCTCTAGGTTATTCTGTCTGCCAAAATATCCCCTAGCTGATATTATCGTGCTTACGAACTCTATTAACCAATACATATCAGCGTATAAGTATCTTTGAGCCTAAGGAAAGAATATTTAGCAAGTAACTGAGGGCACTTGCAGGGTAATAACGTTTATAATATGGTAAACTTTTCACATTGAATATAATGGCCCCAGTGTGTCAACTTCCATGTAAGAATATTATTGTGTGATACGTGAGTATACAAATAACATGCTTTGAGAGAAGTAGTAGAACATAGCATGTACTGTATCAAGATTTGTGTATTGTTCTAGAAGTACCTGAAGACATCCGTCGTAAGGAGATAAGAAAGCATTTTCTAAAAGTAAAGCTTGGACGGCACAACAGACCCACACGAAAGTAGAAATATGTGAAATGTGGCACTTTAGAGTAATATAAAATCAGTGAAGAACGGTTTTGATCGCGATGGATATTTTATTAAAAGGTCCGGTTTCTGCCTAGGCCATCTTCAGACAGCACCATCAGCTGAAATTGACAATGTGTAGAACAGTCAGTTGACCTGAGTCGCTGATGAGCAGTTTCAGCGACTGAGGTCAACTGACTGTTCTACACATCGTCAATTTCAGCTGATGGTGCTGTCTGAAGATGGCCTAAGGCTAGGCCGAAACTGGACACTTCAATAAAATACCCATCGCGATCTAGACAGTTTTTTCACTGATTTTACATAGGTTACATGATTCCTGTTCTAATAAATGTTACTACAAATTTTGAACTTTAGAGCAAAATGACTGTCGTAGTATTTTGTCGATCTTCGTGACTGGGGAGTTAATTTAAACTGCAGAGTATTTTTTCTAGAATAACATTATATTTGTAACTTAAAGTTATTAACCATTGAACTTCGGTGGTAACGGACAGAAACTATGTAAAATATTCAGAATGTGTTACCGAGCGGGGTGGCGCAGCGTTTAGCACACTGGGCTCGCACTCTGGAGGATGACGGTTCAAAACCGCGTCCAGCCATCCTGCTTTAGGTTTTCCGTAATTTTCCTAAATCGCTTCAGGCAAATGCCTCTATGGTTCCTCTGAAAGGGCACGGCCGACTTCCTTCCCAAATCCAATGGCACCGATGACCTCGCAATTTGGTCTTCTCCCCACAGTCAACCAACCAACCAGAATAAGTTTCAAACACAAATGTGTAGGCGTGCTTGCTGGCATGGCAATGCAGTTGACAGATGAACTAATTCTGAAGGAAAAAACGTCACGTACTCCGAGCCACTGCCTAAGAGTGGCTCACAGAGATCGTGGTAATGCTGACAACACCACTGCCATATTCTGGTTGGTTGCTTGATCTGGGGGAGGCGACCAGACAGCGAGGTCATCGGTCCCGCCGTATTCTGATATGACTACGAGTGTGGATATGTACGGGAAGTTATAAAATGAAATTGAGTAAGATCTGAAACAGTATTAAACGATCGGAAGAAGTGTCAGCAATCAGTTGAAATGGAGCTCTTCGCAGGGGACTGAAAGTTGAAATTAGTGTCATGCCTTACAATTAAGAACCGTTGCGCCCCCGTTCGCACATTGTAGATGTATTGAAAAATTCTGTCTGATAATCACGAATACATTCCAATCACTCTTTACATACATGCAGGCGTCTTTTATGTTGATAACAGTGTTGCTGATTAGCCACCTGACACGATCGAGCAAATACACACTGAATTCGAAAAACAGCTTCGAAATTCCATTTAACAGGACAAAAAAATACGTCGCTTCCGTTGACGAAGCGTGCCAGTAAATTTTTTGATATGGATTTAAGGAATGACACAAAGCAAATCAGAACTCTTCGCAAGCCTTGTGTAGATGATAGGAAAAATGTAGAAGTAATCTGTATACACGATGTCTCCTATCTTTATCTCGGCGGTAAAGTAAGTGGAAATTATTATAAAACCGGGTATGGCTACGAAGCGTTTTGAGTAACTTTAGCGGGGCGTCAAGTGAAAAATCTGACGGAAAAGCCGATACGGTGAGCGGTGTAGAGGGAGAACTTATGAATGAAGTCTATCGTTCGTGATACATGGGATGCATCACAGTAACGTGTGGACGACATCTCATTAGAAAAAGGGAACGGCGTATTTCCCGGAAACGACGTCGTTTTGTATCCAAGGGAGCTGTGAAAAATATTACGGAGCGTTACAAACAAGATTGCCGTAAGGAAAATGAAAGTGTTAGGTTGAAAAATACGCTTCGCAACGAGGACATTGTAGACAGAAGTAAGCTTGAGGAGAGTACGGGAAAAGTATAACCTCTTCCGTTACAAGCAGGGGTCTAAATTAATACACACTTTAAATAAGTGTTATTAAAAAACGACATACCCGCCGAAACGAAATTTATTCTGCTGTTGACATTAGAACAGTATATTCGCGTGTTGGTGAGAATGTGAAACAAAGAAGCTATAGACGTTATACTTGTTAATCACTTGAGTTTCGACGGCTTAGTTTTGTTCTTTAGAGTGTCTTAAAAATGTAAGTGGATGGAAGTGAATTCTGAAATACGTGTAAACCTCACATATGGACCATTTGCCTTCGGGAAAGGCAATGTTCATATCTTCATACTCGTACATCAGTTCTGATTAAAATGAAGATTAGAGTTTGTAAGTAGGCTGTTTAGGTTTTTATATTGGTAACGCCTTGTAGCTCTCTGTATGAAAATCACTGGCTGTGCTGTGCGCAGTCTATGGCTAGTTTGCATTGTTGTCTGCCATTGTAGTGTTGGGCAGTTGGCTGTGAACAGCGCGTAGCGTTGCGCAGTTGGAGGTGAGCCGCCAGCAGTGGTGGATGTGGGGAGAGAAATGGCGGAATTTTGAAATTTGTAAGACTGGATGTCACGAACTGCTATATATATTATGACTTTTGATGACTATTAAGGTAAATACATTGACTGTTCTCTATTAAAATCTTTCATTTGCTAACTATGCCTATCAGTAGTTAGTGCCTTCCGTAGTTTGAATCTTTTATTTAGCTGGCAGTAGTGGCGCTCGCTGTATTGCAGTAGTTCGAGTAACGAAGATTCTTGTGAGGTAAGTGATTTGTGAAAGGTATAGGTTAATGTTAGTCAGGGCCATTCTTTTGTAGGGATTTTTGAAAGTCAGATTGCATTGCGCCAAAAAGTATGGTCTATCAGTTTAAGCACAGTCATGTATAATTTTTCTAAGGGGACGTTTTATAAGTTTAATGACCAGTCGTTGGCAAGGTAAATAAAGACGTAAATCTTGATTTTAAATTTCACTAAATACTCTAGGGGACTTTTGGCACTGTTATCATGTCTAGGCTACGACCGTTCACTTCCTGCATTATTCAGTACCTGAGCTAGTGCTCAGTGTGGAAGGATCTCGACATTGCCTGTACATTGAATTCTTACCTTCTTTTCCTTCATTTACGCGTGTTGTCTCTGTTGTCTCCTTGAGACACACTATCGCATATCCACTACTTTAATAATTATATGACGGTGTATATATGTCAAAAGAAACAACATCTTTTGCACTTGGGGTACAGATAAGTAGTGGTTATGAATAATATTTTGTTATTTTACGTATCTTGCCTGGTTCTGGCGTCCAGGGTTTTCTTCTAATAACATTCCAGTTGTCGTCAATTGTATTCACGTTTATTTGTCATTCCAAAGTCCTTGATACATCCAATTTGATACATATTCTCTCTGATAGTACAACAGCTGACAGAGAGCACTTTCCCGAACAAAAGTGATCACACAAGTACCAACTGACAGACTAAAACAGATAGACTCACAGCACTGAACTGAACTAGAACTGAACTGAACTGAACTCGCGGTGCATGGCAGCGTTCCCTATTTATACTTCACAAACAATGAGTGTTTCTGATATTCATTGTTACAGTATCGTGAAATTAATAGTTACAATTAAAATTTACAAATATACAAAATGTTAACAATGAGAGTATTTACAAAATAAAATATCATTTTGATACGTGAAATTTCAGGTTAGAAATCGTACAATATAATCTTTAAAAGTAAATATGAGTTATTTGCGATAATGCATTTTGTTAATTTAAAAAATACTAATTAATTACCGCACCGAAAATGTTCCTAACATTTGCATTAGATATGCACAAGCTGTTTGATTTTTCTACAACAGTAAAATTTCGAAATGTGCGTCCAAACGTAAGTGATGTAGTTGATTACGAGTGCTGACAATGATCAGTTAATTATTTTGGTAATGATATTAACTCTGGTTTACAAATTCGGGTTTCAAGTTACATATTGCTAGAAATTACGTAATTTTAGGTTTGTGTCTACCTTTTTTGGATTAAGTTACAATAACTTTTCCAAACAGAAATTTCGAGAGCAATTTACAGTTCATTAACGAAAGGAATAACGATACCAATATTTATGTTTGCTTATTGTTCAATGAATTACATACTGATTATTATATTCATGATTAAAAATTTATGGTTCATAGTTATTATTATGTTACACATTTACATATTATATAATTGTTAGTCGTTGTATTTAAATATCAGTCTTTGGCCAAAATAATATCATTACATCATAAATCACTGTTCCACAGTGTCTTAAATTTAATATAATTAATAACTGAAATGATCAATTCCGGGTATCGACTATTATAGTAAAGCTGGGGGGAGAGGGGGGGGCTGGTATGTTATAACAGCTAACTGTATATTTGGATCTGTAACTTGTCTGTTGAATGCAGCATGTATGTGGAGTTATACTGAAATTTGTTGAGAAACTGGTATTCGTGGTGATCGAATATCGGCCTGACTCTTAAATATAGAAAGAATCATATTCAGCTGTTTACATGCTGAAGGTAGATTTAGACCACATCAGCTTTCCGAACTCACGGCGTGCACTGAGCCACGTCACGTACGGGCACTGGAACCGTATGAAGTGACGTATGCGTGCCACTGTACCCCGACTTTTAAGTCTCCTCCTGCCAGACGGCGAGACATGTACAATAGATGTGCGTCTACACATGATTCTCTTCACATACTTAAAAAATTTAACAGTTTGTCCCTGTTCAAACTTGCTTTTGAGTTCTCAAAATGGGAGAGTGTCGTTCAACGAAACGAGTGTGGACTTGGTGGATTCTCAAGAATTTCGCTCCACGTGCTTAGTTATTTATGTTGGTAATAATGACAGGTTGAGACTAAATGATTATCGTTCCTGCAAATTTGTTATGCCTTTGAAACAACAAGGGCAAACTTGAACAAAACGAAAATGTTCGTACTTCCGATGAGTTAGAAATGAATAGTACTCGAGAAAGAAAACTGGTTCTGAGTCCTGAATAGTTTCTCAATTCCTAACGATAATATTACAACTACTTCAAATATAAATATATTTTCTCACGAAATATCCTTGATTTACGATTCATACAAAGCACCTGGAGGCGGAAGTATCAATGAGCAAATACCTATTTGTTAAATTAGTTCATTTAAAACCCATCATTCCCCTCTTCTGCATAAACGTTTTATCTCTTCCAAAAGCCACCTATTTCAAGAGTTATTCGTATTCACAATTTTTTTGTGCTATAAAGTTAGAATTTTAAGTAGTGAATACCTCCAAAATTCAGTATACCATAATTTTGTAGCCCGAGTTTTCTTTTTGCAAAAATGCCTTGTTTGACTGGAATAACTTGGTCGTTTCTTAATTATTCAGTCTGGAAAATATCACCTTATAAAAACTTTTGACCGTTTTTACAAAACACTGGATAAGTAGAACTCATTTTAATAAAACAGCACCTACAATATTGCCGTTTTTCAGGTTATACAGCTCATAGCCAGCCTGCTGTAATTTTGTATCCTATAATTGAGCCGTATTTTATGTATTTAAAATGTAATATAAAATTTTAACTTTTGATCTTGGACCTATCTGTATATAGAAGAGTCGTAAAATGATTCTTTCAGCAGGCGGACTCAGTCATTAAATAAACACCATGTAGTGATTCTTGAGTTTCTCCCGGCGTATTTGATAATCAAAATATCCACGGGTGTGCTGCCGGTCTACAGTGTCCATCATCAGGTGAACTGATGGAGACATGTATGATCGACGAAATATTGTGCCCGTTGGACACTCTAGACCGGCAGTACACCCGTGGATATTTTGATTACCAAATACGCCGGGAGAAACTCAAGAATCACATCATACACCTTTACGGGGAGGAGATGTACCGCAACATGAATAAATTTGAAAAGTTGCGCCACCGTAGATGTCGTTTGCTAAGTACTCTTGCCTATCTATAGAGATGTCGTTCCGAGAATGTTGCTCCAAATTTTGCTAAGGTTATGCATCACATCGATTCTGCAGCAGCTAAGAGAATCAAGAAACGAGCCAGCCTCGCATTGGTACATGAGAGAGTGCAAGTCACCCGCCGGAGCCTTGAGTTTATCTCACAGAAATTACTCAAACTACATTTGCAACTGGCTAGTAATTTCACTTCTTTTTCCTGGGATTGGTTTGATGGTGTCACCTGGGTTGCAGCTGATTCCGCCCATAAGAAGGCAACGGGACGTCAAACAGCTAAGTTCTCACGTCTCCTTGACAAACCATCCCTGCAGGTTCCGTGCAAGACTGTCATCAATTTGAGTGGCATGGTGTTGAGTGATGATGCGGTCTCGGTTTTGCAGAAAGGTCTCAACTTCGCTCCCACCCCCAAGTTCACTCCGGTCGCAGAAATTGTTAGTGCTGTTGAACAAGTTGCAGCTCGACTTCCGCCTGAATCAGCTGAGGAAATACGTCGTGCGTTGACGAAATCCAAGCCGATGAAGTCAAATATCACCAGTAAAGAGAGGGCGGCCATTCGTGATCTGAGGGAGCGCTCTGTAATTGTTGTCTTACCGGCTGACAAAGGCAATGCTACAGTTGTTGTCTGCCGGCCGCGGTGGGCTCGAGGTTCTAGGCGCGCAGTCCGGAACCGTGCGACTGCTACGGTTGCAGGTTCGAATCCTGCCTCGGGCATGGATGTATGTGATGTACTTAAGTTAGTTAGGTTTAAGTAGTTCTAAGTTCTAGGGGACTGATGACCGCAGCTGTTAAGTCCCATAGTGTTCAGAGCCATTTGAACCATTTGAACAGTTGTTGTCTCCCATAAGGACTACACTGATAAGATGCAGAGCCTGCTAAATGACGATTCCTACCGGAAGATCAGCGTTGACCCTACAAAGAAGGTGGAGAACATGACGAGGTCGCTTCTCAAGAACGCAGGTTTACCGGAGGGTGACGCTAAGAAATTGTTACCCCAAGGTCCGGTACCGCCTGAACTATATGGACTCCTGAAGGTTCACAAAGAGGGGGTACCATTACGCCCCATTGTCAGCAACATCAGGGCACCTACATATTTGCTGGCCAAATACCTGACGGGAATATTAAGTCCTTATGTGGGTAAATGCCCTCATCACATCTGTAATTCTGTGGATTTTGTTAAACGCCTTTATAGCTTCAGGTTGGATGAGTCAGATATCATGGTGAGTTTTGACGTCATTTCCATGGTTACGAGGGTACCCCTGCGAGAGTCACTAGAATTGATTAGTCAGAAGTTTGACGAGAAGACCACTGAACTTTTTAGGCATGTCTTGACTTCCACGTATTTTCTTTTTAATGGAGAATACTACGAACAAACGGAGGGAGTCGCCATGTGTAGCCCACTCTCACCGGTGGTAGCGAATTTGTACATGGAGAACTTCGAGGAGGAAGCCCTGTCGTCATCCGAAGAGAAACCTACTTGCTTTTTCCGTTACGTGGACGACACGTTCGTCATATGGCCACATGGTATGGATAAACTTCTTGACTTCATTACACATCTAAACTCCACACACCCCAACATCAAATTCACTATGGAGACTGAAACGGAGGGTAAATTCCTTGACGTCTTGGTCAAGAGAAGGGCTGAAGGCACCCTAGGTCGTGGGGTGTATCGGAAGACAACGCACACTGATCTGTATTTGCACGCAGACAGCTGCCACCACCCTTCACAGAGGAATGGGGTACTTAAAACTCTAGTACATAGGGTGCGCACTATCTCTGAAGCAGAGAGTCTACCCCAGGAATTGGAACATCTGAGAACTGTATTTCGAAAAAATGGGCACTCAGAGTGGCAGATTCAACGTGCTCTCCGCCCAACCACTACAGCACAACCTGTGGAGATGGATGAAATCACGAGGGAGGAGGTAGGCACTGCGTTTATTCCATATACAGGCGCACTCTCGGGGAAAATCGCCCGCATTTTGAAGAAACACCGGGTCGGAACTGTGTTTTGTCCTCCGAATAAAACTCGTGCACTGGTGGGGAGCGCCAAAGATGACCTCGGGTTGAGGAAGGCCGGCGTGTACCAGATTCCGTGTCAATGTGGCAAGTCGTACAATGGTCAGACGATGCGTACCGTCGAGGATCGATGCCGTGAACACCAGAGGCACACTCGACTGATGTATTCGAGCAAGTCGGCGGTCGCTGAACATTGTTTGTCGGAAAATCACGTTATGGAGTATGAACGCACGAGGATTCTGGTACAGACGTCGAGATACTGAGACAGCGTTGTTAGAGAGGCCATCGAAATTCGCACCAATGACGACCTCATAAAACGTGACTGTGGCTATAATCTTAGCAAGGCTTGGGAACCAGCGATTGGATTAATCAAGAGTAAATCGAGCAAACGTATAGTTGTGACGACCACAGCGGACAGAGCCATCACACCGACGTCATCTCAGACGCCATCGCAATCTGTTCCGTGGCGCGGGGCGCGGACGGCGGATGGAGCGCGACGCGGGCGGAGGGTATTTAAATCGGCCGCCGCCGTGACCGAACCCAGTTCTCCCTGAGCAGGCATAGCGTACGGATCTCCGCGCCGGCACGTTCACAGGAGCTCAGTCCATCAGTTCACCTGATGATGGCGACATGTATGATCGCCGAAATATTGTGCCCGTTGGACACTGTAGACCGGCAGTACACCCGTGGATATTTTGATTAAACACCATGTAGTTGGTATCGAGTTAAATTATATGTTCATTGTTAGTCGCTACGTCGAATTTATTACGTTAACAACTGGTAGTGAGTCGGAAAGTTGTATATTTATAATGTGGTATTATATGTGTGAAACTTTCTATATTGAGCCATCAATATGTAGCCTATATTTCAGGAACCAATAGCGAAAATTACTCTGCTAATCTGTTGCTAGACACTGTGTAATACAGTAACTGTTCACCTCTTCCGTATGTTTAGACTATTGGTTGTCATAAAGCTAATCACCAGACGATGCACACTGATTTTAAATGAAACATGGAGGAGTCTAAAATTAATTACTGCAATGCGGTGTACATTCATTGATGGTGTCTGTAAGATACAACGGGTGATCAGAAAGTTTCTGTTCTAAGCCCATACGGTCCAGAAAGGGAATGCCAATCAGGCAGAATCGCCGTGAACACTAAGGAGATCATCTCACTGACGCACCGCGTGGCATATACCCGTTTGGTTGAATACCGTGTCCTGCAGCGTGAAGAAATCCGTATTTTGCTTGCTGTACATCATCGTCGGACAGGAATGGTCGACCATTCAAGGCTTTTATCTTAAGGAACCGAAGGCTTTATAATCGCATGAAGAGAGATCAGTATTATAGTGCGGGCGCTCGAGGGTCTCCCGCTCCAGTCGGCGTAACTTCTGCTTTGCGACATTTGTGGTATGGGGACAGGCGTTATCATGAAGCTGGAACACCCTTGGCACAACATTCCACAACGGTGGTCTTCGAGAGACTCGCTACCCCATGTTCATTCTTCGTTCTCTGACGGATGTCAACCGGTGTTTGTCCTTCGGCAGCCGAGAAAAGAATAATAGAACGTTGGTTCTGTTCTACGGTGCCGGCCGGAGTGGCCGAGCGGTCCTAGGCGCTACAGTCTGGAACCGCGCGACCGCTACGGTCGCAGGTTCGAATCCTGCCTCGGGCATGGATATGTGTGATGTCCTTAGGTTAGTTAGGTTTACGTAGTTCTAAGTTCTAGGGGACTGATGACCTCAGAAGTTAAGCCCCATAGTGCTCAGAGCCATTTGAGCCATTTTGTTGTAAGGTGGCAACGGCCTTGCACCTTACATGAGTACATTTAACGTGACACTTTAGGTTTAGTTGGTGTAATACTCTAAATTACGGTGTAGGAAATCTATGTGGAAACGCATCGGCACGCTGGCTACGTAATACAGCGAGAATTCCGCGATTTTGTAATTATAAGATTTAGCAAGCGAGACAGAGCTCGGCCACCTCGCCGGCTGGCCGCTGAAGGCCACAGCCTAATGGCATGAATGGTGAACTGGGGAAGTTCTGTAATCCGTTTAGAGAGGCCACAGCGGCCGCCAGCTTCTGCAGGTGTTCAAGTGTTCACCAAAACAGAGCAGTGGATAGCTGGACGGGCTGTACTGTGCGTGCTCTCGCCTATGTCCCACTAATTTTACGCCTTCGAGTAACTCAAATGGGGCAGGCCAGGAGTTCTGAATAACAAAAACTTTCAATGCAACAGTATGTGTTCGCTACGACGGGGAATCTTGCCGGGAAAATCTCGAGTGGTCTCTTGGGAGAAAACTTCCAGTAAACGTGTTATTGCCCACAGCTGTGGATCTTCCCAGCCGGCGTGGGCTGAGTTTACTTGTGAAATTTTGTAGAAAGGGAAGAATTGTGGAAAAGAGTTCTATTCCCAGGCTGTACATTGGTCGGCACTGGCAAACTGGGTATTTTGAGAGCTTCTAGTGATGTGATTCGCTCGGTAAAAGTTGAGGTGGGAAAACAAAGGCGAAGAGCGATATTGCTCGACTCTCGGTCGAGGTCTTCTGTTCTGGGCTGTCGTACTGAGAGGACGTTAGCCAAGTCGTCTCCCGTCTTGGTCTTTCGTTCTGAGAGGACGTTAGCCGCGCCAGCTCTTAGCTGCCGGGAAGATCGTTGCAACAGGAATATTACGGTGAGATCCTGTGTCAGGAGAAACGTTAACTAGTTGGATCACGTGCAATTGCTGTTTCTAAAGAGGTTACACGGTACTTTGGGGTGTAGTGGTTCTTCGTATTTTACGTTTTGTGTCGATGTCAGTCGGTCAGACAAGTTACGAGGCCTGTTCAGAAAATAAGCTCGGATTGATTGCCAAATTGAAACCACAGTGAACATCAGAAATGTTTTACTTGTAACAATTAGCTACACCTTTCAGCTACTTCTCTACGTAGTCGCCGTTCTGACTTAGACTTTTGTCATAGTGTTGTACCAACTTTTCAATAGCCTCATCATAGAAGGCAGCCGCCAGTGCTTTCCGCCAATTCTCCACGCTGGCCTACACCTCGTTGTCTGTGTCAAAATGTTGTCTTCAAAGACAGCGGTTCATGTGACCAAAGATGAAACTCAGGGGGAGACAATTGCGGACTGTATTGTGGGTAATCTCACATTTCCATTTGAAAGCGATGCAGGAGCATCTTCATTGCCCCTGCAGAATGCGGCTGAGAATTGTCTTGAAGAAGAAACAGCACGACAGTTATGTAATGTTAGCTGCATAGATTCAGGCGAAATTTCTCACCAGGCCCTCGTACTTGGCGGCAGACACTACTGTGTATTTTCTAGACATCTTTACGCACTCACTGCGAACTCAGAAATGAGAAGAGCGACGTGATGCTAACTGGGGTTATACTAGACACACTACCCAACACATCTGTGCAAAGCTTTATCGGATTTTCATAGTCGTTTCCATTTCGCGACCGATCGAAGCTTACTTTCTGAACGCCCCTCGTATAAGGGATCGCGTTTTGGACTTACTTTAACACAGTTCACTGCCAATGCTAGTTAGAGGATAATTTGTAAACTGTTGATTGTGTTTCATTCAACATTGATCTGAAGGTTATAACAAAATTATTGTGATTCAGTGGAGCCTTTACTTTCAGTAGTTAATCCTGATTTCAACCTTTTGCTTTATTTTATTTTTGTGTATGTGTTTGATGTCATTGAACACGCTAAGTGTTCGTGATCGTTCATGTTTAGAAATAAAAATAGGTGCGATTCATCGTCATCACTAGCACCGCAGATTAATTAGGGGTGACAGGGCCACATTTAAACCTAGCGTTATCCTTTTTTGCGTACAGTTCCACTCCCAATTTCTCTGTAAGTGGTTTGTCAGGAGCGAACACACGCAAAATCCAGACAAACAACGGGTAGGGTGTTACACTGTTTGGAGGCATTTGATAATAACGTAAGCGTAGCTTTTCCGCATTCACCGGAGTCATCTCGGAAGGACGAATGACACACTAGACCGTTGCCTAAATGTCGGTGTTTATAAACCCTCATCGGAGTTCATGCTACGTTGCATATACGCCGCAACAACGTTCTCAGACGAAAACCTTTTCATCGCTCCTTACAATTTTACTACCTGAAGATCTTCCAAGTCGAGTGACAGCATCGCTACCTTACGCACAAAATCAGTGAGCAAAGTTACAAGTGCTTCATAATATTCAAGAAGTTGAGGGCAGATACTGAAAGCAGCAATTATCGTTAATTAGAGCATTATGTACTGCTGAGCATCATCAGTACTGTCTATCAATGTTGGACGGAGCACAGGTCAGAAGCAGGGAAAAATGTTCAGCGATAGGCGGATCGTGATTTGCAGCTGAACAGGCGACGCCCTGGGCCTCGTATCAGCTGCAGAGAGGTGGCAGAGCCGTCTGGCTGAGACTTGCGCCCCGCCGCGATCCGCCGGCGCGATATTACAAAGTGTTTTCCCCGCCGCCGCCCCCCACCCCCACCCCTGCCCATTATCCCCCTCAGCCCATTTAGCCCATTATATGAACAGGCGCGCCGCCACCCCCGCGATAATAGAGACGTCCCGGCTCAAATTTAGCGTGAGCGCAAGATTAGCCCCGCACACAATGGCCGACCCCGCGCCATCAATTGTGGCAGCGAGCCGAGGCGTGCCGGCGGCGGCCGAGGGTTGCCGAAAAGGGGGACTACCGCGCATGCGCCCGCGGATGGGCTACGAGGTGGAACCAGTACTGCGCTGGAAGCTGTTATTTCGCACAAAAACCGCCCCATCCGTTCGCAGTTATCTCGTAAGTTTAAGAGGGGGCGTTATACCAGTGCTCCAGATTACGAATTAAGTAATTTGACGAATCAAAAACTCTCACAACATACTAAATGCGCCTGCAAGGGAGGAGGGAAGCCATTTGTCGCTATTTGAAACTAGGTACACGTTTTTTGTTCCCTATAAAATTATCACTAATATGTTGAGACGAACGTTTTCTATTCTACTAAGCTACAAATCTAATATTGCCAAGCATGATGGGTAATCTTGGGACATCACTGCACATGAGTGTGTTTCAAAGTCTTTGCACCATCTGTGTTCGGGTGGTAGATCACATCATAAGGAACAGTTTTTGTTACGGACATAAAGTCGACTGACAATTCCCGGAGACGTTACGTGTCCTTTTGTATTAGTTATGCCCCTGCCAGACTGCAGGACGTAGGCACTCTACTGTGTGCATATGCAGTGCGTGTTGCCTACAATCCAGTCATCTGCTCCATATAAAAGGCGTTGGTCTGAAGAAAGTAAAGTTTCTGATTCTCTTCTAAAGTACTTTCTCTGCTTAGAGACACTCGTTCTTACGTTTTTCTTGTTGAAATTCACTCTATTAATTTTCTGAGGTGGTCAATATGAAGCACACCTGGTTATTACACCCTGTCTGGTTGAAATCTTTGCACCCCAGGTCTGGTAAATGCTAACGAATGCCCAGCATATCCGAGAAATATTAGTGAACATTTTCTCTCTGACAAAAGTTGTTCCCCATAATGTGATCTACCACTTGTAGACATTTGATGCAAAGACTGTGTAGACTCTGTACTCAGATTTTTTTAGGTTGTTACACTGTTCATGGGAAATAATACATGTGGCGCAGCTGTTTTTAGGCTGTTCTGCAGTCAAGATGGATTCCTTTACTGATCATTGCTGAAACTGTGCTCTCAACCAGTTCTCAACCAGCTCCTTGTATAACCCATATTGAGCTGTAGAAAGGGACTTATCCTACAACCTGATGCCCTGATTCACAGCACATGAACTTGGCGGGAATGTACATGCCCGTCTTCCATCCCCAATTCCATTAAGTACTCGCCGTCCTCATACTGCTCAGTGGAATACCACCAGCAGTTTATCATTTGTATGTGATGAAAAGAGAATTGTGATAGCTTGCTGAATCTGTATTCAATTTTGCATGACAGAGCTATTGCAGTAGACTCCAAAGAACATGCCCATGCAGTTGTGTAAGCTATTGCTCTAGTTCATGAGTCAAGATCAGAAAATAGCATTTTCTACCTTCGAAGAGAGAGAGAGAAAAGAAAAGTTCTCATGTCGAAAAGATGTCCTGTCCAGGAACTGGGACTTTATCAACACAGTAGAAAAGGGCAAAAAGCAGTCACAGAGATACCAGTTCTATAGATCACTTGGCATGATTGCACAATAATGTGACCAACTGCAGATATGAGGACTGCCATGGCTCAGTCGATTCTACCAGACATTTGGAGGACACTTCTGGAAAATTTCCCACATTCACTTAGTCATGTGCTGGCTGTGGCCTACATTTCACCTAATCAACACCAAACATGTTGCTTTCGAAACAAATTTTGTTCAGCTTTTGTTATATCAGTCACCATTAAAAAAAACCACAAAGACAATGAAATACTTCCAGCAAAGAAATCAGATGTGAAGTTTTGTAACCAAACAAAACGTTTTACATGGTATCAAAAGTAAATAAGACTTCTTTAAAATTTATTCCCTGATTCTTCATTTCGAGGAGTCTCTCGTGTTTGTTATTTTTCGTAACATCCAACGGGGTTTTCTCGATGAGCCTGACAGTTTTTCCCCTATCGGTTTTGTAATTATCAGCTTCAACTTGAACATACGAATAATATTTTTGGGTGAATATTTTCTAGCTTTATTTCAGAAGTCTTATACAACCTGGATTTAAAAATGTGGTATCCATGTTCATAGTAACAATATAAGAAGATGCAACTTGCGTATACTATTGGAAAATGATTATTCTTTAGGCACCAAAGTAATCCACATGAAAATATTTACTTGACAATCATCGATCGTATATACTACTAGAATATGCTTATTTTTAAGGCATCTAAGTAATCTGCATGAAAATGCTTAGTGGATAACTATCAACCGTTTGAGATACAATTAGATTTGTATATTTCATGTGAAATATAGTTCTTGGAGCACGATACATTTTGAGACTCTTCGAATCAAGGAAATCGAAACTGCCAACATCAGAATCTTTCCACCTCTTGGAAAAATTTCTGCTGATGTCGATGCATCAAACTAATTTACGTGGGACGTAAGTGTACTGAATGTCATAATTACAAAACAAAACAAAGGAAATTCGAAAATTTTTGAGAGGATACTTACTCATACGTCATTCTCAGTGGTCAGATTTAATACATACCCATGCTTAAAAACGAGCAAAGGAAGCAATTAAGTCGGTGCAATTGGGTTGGCCTACATCTCTCTCACTAATACACTACCTGACAAAAGAAAGTGAAGCATCCGGCAGAGGTGCTTGGGTGTCCATGGAACTTCGTACTTGTACACACCATCGTCAGGTGTGTGATAGGTTCAACGGCCACCAGAGTGCATTAGTGTCGTTCGTGTTTAGTGTTGTCACCAGGTCTGCTATAGTATATGAGAGGCGTGAAGAGCGTCAGATGTTGAGCGATATCTGTGAACGATGCAGAGTTGATTTGTACTCGTGTGTCAGTGATATCAGCACTGTGGTGGATACCGTCTGTGTATCTGCCCCAGTTACGTTAATGCTGCTATTGCCATACCAACATTCCTGCATTCTATTTCAGCAAGAAACCTATTCCAGCAGTACCCTACCTGACTGTCTGTTGATACCTCCACACGCACATAATCAGAAATCTTGCTCATCTTGTCACTGTACTTCGCTAATAGCTGTTATATTCAGGTTCGACCTAAACATTTCTCGTTTGAAACTGTGTAACGTACCTGTATGGTTTAGAGATCTAGCATTTAACACTCTGAGCTCTACACTGATCAGCCAGAACATTACGACCACCAACCTACTATCGATATAAACCCGTCTAGGAGATAGTAGCGTTGACCTGGCGAGGAGTAACTACTACTCAGATCCAAGCGCGGTGCATGCAGTATCAGTCAGCGTGCTGTCGGCATGTAGAAGACGAGGGATCTAAAAACATAAAAAATAGTTTTGCATTACCCTGGTTGCCAGAACTGCTAAAGATAGACGTTGACTGCGGATACTGTAACACAGACACAATCCCTTTGACTGTTCAGAGATGTCACTAAACTCGCCCAAAGATGTAAACAACCATGCGTGAGCAGCGCCTATTAGACGGAGGGGGTCCGACAGCCGATGAGTTCCAGTCACTCCACGAGGAAGGGGGTACAGGGCTCGTGTTGTCTGTAGTTCAACCATGCCTAGACGGCCAATACCGCGCTTTCATCGCGTTCGCATTGTTAGTTTGTGCCAGGAAGGGCTCTCAACAAGGGAAGTGTCCAGCCGTCTCGGAGCGAACCAAAGCGGTGTTGTTCGGACATGGAGGAAATACAGAGACAGGAACTGTCGTTGACATGCTCAGTTCGCCCAAGAGCTACTACTGCAGTGGATGATCACTACCTACAGATTATGGCTCGGAGGAACATTGACAGCAACGCCACCATGTTGAATAATGCTTTTCGCGCAACCACAGGACGTCGTGTTACGGCTCAAACTGTGTGAAATAGGCTGCATGATGTTCAACTTCATTCCCGACAACCATGGCGAGGTCCATCTTTGCAAACACGACACCATGCAGCGCGGTACAGATGGGCCTAACAACATGCTGTATGGACCGCTCAGGATTGGCATCACGTTCTCTTCACCGATGAGTGTCGCGTATTCCTTCAACCAGACAATCGTCGGAGACGTGTTTGGAGGCAACCCGGTCAGGCTGAACGCCTTAGACACACTGTCCAGCGAGTGCTGCAAGGTGGAGGTGTTTTGGGGTGGCGTTATGTGGGGCCAACGTACGTCGCTGGTGGTCATGGAAGGCGCTATAACGTCTGTATGATACGTGAATGTCATCCTCCGACGGACAGTGCAACCATATCGGCAGCATATCGGCGAGGCATTCGTCTTCACGGACAACAATTCACGCCCCCATCGTACACATATTGTAAATGATTTCCTGCAGGATAACGACTTAGCTCGACTAGAGTGGCCAGCATGTTCTCCAGACATGAACCCTATCGAACATACCAGGGATGGATTGAAAAGGGCTGTTTATGGACGACGTGACCCACCAACCACTCTGAGTGATCTACGCTGAATCGCCGTTAAGGAGTGGGACAATTTGGACCAAGAACGCCCTGGTGGACATGTGGATAGTATGCCACGACCAATACAGGCATGCATCGATGCAACAGGACGTGCTACTGGGTATTAGAGGTACCGGTGTGTACAGCAATCTTGACCACCACCTCTGAAGGTCTTGCTGTATGGTGGTACAACATGCAATGTGTGGTTTTCATGAGTAATAAAAAGGGCGGAAATGATATTCATGTTGCCCTCTATTCCAATTTTCTGTACAGGTTCCGAACCTCTCGGAACCGAGGTGATGCAAAACGTTTTTTGATGTGTGTACATAAGTTTGACCGAGGATAGATTGTGATGGCCCGGAGGCTCGGTACGAGCATATCGAAAACTGCGCGACTTGTTGGGTGATCGACGAAGGCTGTGGTGAGTGTCTTCAACACGTGTCGAAACCAAGGTGAAACCACGTCGAGAAGTCGTGAGTTTCAGTAGCCGTCCCTCATTACAGCTCTCGGGCGTAGTGGGCTAGGCAGACTGGGAAAACACGATAGGCGGCGAACTGTGCCGGAACTAACATCAGGCTTGAATGCTGGGCAGAGCGAAAGTGTGTCTGAATACACAGTGCATCGAACACCATAACGATGGAGCTCTGTAACCGACTAGCCATGAATATGCCAATGTTAACACCATGACTTCGGTAACTACGACTGAAATGAGCACATTAACGTCAGCACTGGACGTTGGTGCAGTGGTAGAGCGTTGCATGGTCTGATGAATCCCGATACCTTCTTCATCATGCCGATGGGAGGGCTCGAACTCACCGTCATCCAGGGAACAGCTTCTTGACATCTGCACTGCGGATCAGAGAAGCTGCCAGAGGCTCCATTATGCTTTGCGGTACATTCATGTGAGCATCCGTAGATCCAGTGGACCTTGTGCTCTGGTTGCAGACCATATACACCTCTTCATGTCGGTCATGTTTCCCGACGACAGTGGCGTTTTTCAATAAGATTTTGCGCCATATCACAAGGACAGGAGTTTGATGGAGTAGTATGAGGATCACAGTGGCGTGTCTAAATGATATGCTGTTGTTGTGTACATAGTTCCGCGTCGTCAGCGCGTACACAACTTTCCCACTAGAGCGCGCCCCGCTAAGCACAACAGCGCAGGCGCAGCGCTCGTCCGTCTCCGCTCTACGAGATGGCGCTGCCATAAAGACGGACCAAATTCTGCTTCCGCCGATCCGCGTGTTAATATGTAATGCAGCCAATGAGATTGCTGCCAACGTAGAACCTTTTCTCCTTGCGGATCACACTCACGCAGTAATACCTGAACACGTGAGGTATTATAACGAGTGTAGAGACCTCAGATCTGTTGGTCTGCATTAGTCTGCACTAGTCTGCATTTGTCTGTAAAAGTCTATAGTCAAGTTTCTGTCTGCGCCTAATAAGATTATCATATTCTTGTACATAGCCATGAAGATAAATGTATAGACACTTTGTCAAGTATCAGAGATATGTGAGAATAAGATTAACGTACCAAGACCAAAGGAACTTCAGATTGTCCATTGTAAACAGCATCCAGAATCAAGTTACGTAATATCTATGCCTTTTTATTATTTTAATAAATTTGTGTGAAAATTAATCAAGTTCTGTTTTAAGCTGGTCACTGTCAATCTGCCCTCTAAGTGTGAAAGTGGCATTTCTATCGTCTGACTTAACGGCAGAAGATAAACACGCCACAATAAGACCACGAGACATATTGCTGACACTCGCCTACTTCGTTAGAGCGACAAGTCAAATAATCTGATGGTGTGTGTACCGAAGGTCTTACAGTACGCACACCGCAGCTGGCCCCCCATCTAGCCAGATGTGATCTATCGAACACTTCGGGAATGTGACTGAACGTGGCGTCAGAACTCATCGTTCCCTTCCAGGAACTGACGAGAATTATGTAACTTGTGTGCGCAAATGTGGTGCCATCTCCCTCCAGCGACCTACAAGGTCTCACCGCTTCCATGCCACAAAGCGTCGCCGCTGTTTTCCGTGCTAAAGGTGGACATGCTGGCTATTAGGTAGGTGATCATAATGATCTGGCTGATCAGTGTAGAACCCCAACTGATTCTGATGTTACCAAAATCCTTCTGAATAGTCCCCGCGCAGAGATACGAATAGGGGACTATCTTACCTCTGAAATATTTTACACAAGAGGAGGTCATCATGATTAAGTCCTACAGGAGATCTCTGTATCCTCGGCAAAGATAGTGGCTGTAGGTTCCTCTTGCTTTCACCTGTTCGCAGTACCAGCATAGCTATGCCATGTTGGCTAATGTCGCAAGGCTACATCAGTTACTTATGCAGACCGTTGCTCCTGAAGATACTAAAATGGGTAATTACTCTCTTAAGGAAACACGAGTTAGAGTGGTCTCTGCAGAGCTACCCATCCAATATCGTTGCTCCTAGGGTATGGCTATCTGTATCGTTGAGGCACGCACACGACTGTACTGTGGCGGTGTCTATAATTTTCGAGTGGCAATAGTTAAAGTAATATGAATGTGGAAGATAAGGATAAAAAAAAATTCTTGCATATTAAATAATCCCAGTTGCAGCATTCGACTGTTGCGCTGATTTCATCCAAATTGGATAAAGTTCACCCAACTTTCGCGTTGATATTTATCGTTATTTATCTCTATCTGCATGGAGAGCTGCATCAAACCAGTCTCAAGACTGAAAACCACAACAACAACAACAACATATCTCTATCTTAATAAATTTAGACCTGTTTGCAGAAACATATGGCACAGGAAACCACTGGTAAAGTGGTAATAGGAGACAGGAAATTACATTTGTGCTAGATAGCTTCTTATTTACGCATATCAGCTGTATGACTGCGGTATGTTCTTCACGACAAAAATGAAAACTTAACCGTTTGAAAGCTGGTTGCTGTGGCTTCATATTTGATACCAAATAGGAAAGTCGAAAGATCTTTCAGTAGTAATTCATCTACATCTACATCTATACTCCGCAAGCCACCTGACGGTGTGTGGCCGAGGGTACTCTGAGTACCTCTATCGGTTCTCCCTTCTATTCCAGTCTCGTACTGTTCGTGGAAAGAAAGATTGTCGGTATGCCTCTTTGTGGGCTCTAATCTCTCTGATTTTATCCTCATGGTCTCTTCACGAGATATACGTAGGAGGGAGCAATATACTGCTTGACTCCTCGGTGAAGGTATGTTCTCGAAACTTCAACCGAGCTGCTGAGCGTCTCTACTGCAGAGTCTTCCACTGGAGTTTATCTATCATCTCCGTAACGGTTTCGCGATTACTAAATGATCCTGTAACGAAGCGCGCTGCTCTCCGTTGGATCTTCTCTCTCTTCTATCAACCCTATCTGGTACGGATCCCACACTGGTGAGCAATATTCAAGCAGTGGGCGAACAAGTGTACTGTAACCTACTTCCTTTGTTTTCGGATTGCATTTGCTTAGGATTCTTCCAATGAATCTCAGTCTGGTATCTGCTTTACCGACGATCAAATTTATATGATCATTCCATTTTAAATCATTCCTAATGCCTACTCCCAGATAATTTATGGAATTAACTGCTTCCAGTTCTGACCTGCTATATTGTAGCTAATATTGTAGCTAAATTATAAAGGATCTTTCTTTCTATGAAATCGCAGCACATTGAGATTCACTTGTCATGCCCAATTCGTTGCAGTTCCTCCTGCATCTCAGTACAATTTTGCATTGTGACAACCTCTCGATATGTTACAGCATCATCCGCAAAAAGCCTCAGTGAACTTCCGATGTTACCCTCAAGGTCATTTATGGATATTGTGAATAGCAACGGTCCTACAACACTCCCATGCGGCACACCTGAAATCAATCTTACTTCGGAAGACTTCTCTCCACTGAGAATGACATGCTGCGTTCTGTTATCTAGGAATTCTTCAATCCAATCACACAGTTGCTCTGATAGTCAATATGCTCTAACTTTGTTCATTAAACGACTGTGGGGAACTGTATCGAACGCCTTGCGGAAGTCAAGAAACACGGCATCAACCTGGGAACCCGTGTCTATGGCCCTCTGAGTCTCGTGGACGAATAGCGCGAGCTGGGTTTCACACGATTGTCTTTTTCGAAACCCATGCTGATTCCTACAGAGCAGATTTCTAGTCTCCAGAAAAGTCATTATACTCGAACGTAATACGCGTTCCAAAATTCTACAACTGATCGACGTTAGAGATAAAGGTCTATAGTTCTGCACGTCTGTTCGACGTCCCTTCTTGAAAACGGGATGACCTGTGCCCTTTTCCAATCCTTTGGAACGCTACGCTCTTCTAGAGACCTACGGTACCCCGCTGCAAGAAGGGGGGCAGGTTCCTTCGAGTACTCTGTGTCAAATCGAACTGGTATCCCATCAGCTTCCAGCGGCCTTTCCTCTTTTGAGCGATTTCAATTGTTTTTCTATCCCTGTGCCTTCTATTTCGATATCTACCATTTTGTCATCTGTGCGACAATCTATGGAATTGGCAGACCTCAGGTGCAATTCATAGTTTTTTTGCAAAATGGTGACGGTAGCTGAAACTTGGAGTCATCATCATACTATTGAGTCCATGCCACAATGACGAGCCACTTCCTTCAAACCTCCCGCCGTACGCACGAGAGAAGTAGTTGTTCCTCGTTAAAGGCAGCGCCTTCCCACTATAGGGGATGCGACGGGAGCCGCCGGGCGGTTGCTGTGAGTGGTGGTGTGGTTAGTGGCATGAAGTCGGGCTCGGTTCCGCTCCAAGTAGTGCGCTGTGTGGGGCCCCGAGTTTGATCACGTCTGCAGTTAATATCTGATACGTGGTCTGCCGTGACTCCCGATTGCGCATTATTGTTACGATCTTGGCCCTGTGCGTTCCTAGAGCCTCAAAATTCATTTAATTTGTGTATTTAAGTCTTTTTCCTCTTGTTTTTGGGGATTCAGTTTGTATGAACTACTGTACGAAGGGTCTGGTATTTTGGAAAGTCTGATTCATTACTTTCTTTGACCTGTCGATTAAGAGACCACTGTGCTGTCCGTCGGAACAGTGAGCTTAGACCAGGTTAAGCACCTTAGACGGGCTAAGTAAGGAGAATTCGATATTGGTGGTGCCTGGGTTTGTTTCCTGCCCCGGTATCTTGCCTTCCAGTGCTGAATAAAAAGGCTCCAATGCCTGAGAAGTGGTTATAGTAAGCATATGCTCAGTAGTAAATCTGACAGCGTAGAAGTATTTAGAACTGTATAAATGATTGGTGACTCCGTGTGCGACAACTGTCTAATCTGTTGGAGATCGCGCCTGCTAACAGAACCCTTTCCTGACTGAACACCTGATTACGGGATGTTGTGGAAGCGGCTAGTGGTCCCGCAACTTAGACCCTCCAGCAGTTGGTTCCAGGCATACGGCTGTTGTGACACACACTGGCGAAATCTAACCTGTTAGCCCCATAGTTTTCTTGAGGACTTGCGGACTGCGTGCATCGGCTGCGGAAACGTCTTCGCCAAGCCTGCCGCCTCCTGCATCACCTCACACCACAAGGAATTAAGTTACGTAACTCTCTCAAGGTCCTCTGCGGCAATAATTGTAATATTTTCTTTTATTCTCCCTTTTTCAGAGAGACATCATCGTATATTGTGTTTTAATTAATGTGAATTTGAGTTTCACCCCGTTGGGTCGATGTTTTGCAGGGCCGTGAACGGCCGTTGCGAATGCTGTCAAACTGCCTTAAATTTTATGGTCTTCCGCTGGCCAGCTTTAAATTTCTGAAGAGCCGTGACAGGCCGTTCCTTAACTTGTTAAGTTTTCCTTACAGTTGTTGTCTGGCACTGGCCAGGACTTCAGTTAATGTGGATTTCAGATGTAGCCGCAGTATGTCAATGGGGATGCATTTATAAATAAGTGTCTTGATTACCCACCATGTTTTTGTTTTTATATTAGTAGATCTGAAATGGGGTATAAGATTCTGGAACTCCAGTCCTCGCCATCAGCAGAATAATTACGCCGCATGTCTTTTCCTAAATGTGTAAAATTCGAAGTTAGACTAAATTCTGTTATTTCTTGTTTAAGATTTCTTAAGAACCTATGGGCTTGTTTTTAAACTGTTAAAGAATTTTTTGGATCCTGTCTATTTTAAATTTATTGGTATATGCTGAAATTTTTCTTAATATGAAACTGGGAATTGGCACCTTGTAATCAGTTTGCATAACATGGAACTGGAAATTTACACTTTATAATCTCTTGCACTACATGATTTACAAATAGTAAATGATGTTTACCCGAAACCTGGACCAGTTCTTCGCCGGCAGAAGTGGCCGAGCGCTTCTAGGCGCTACAGTCTGGAACCGCGGGACCGCTGCGCTCCCAGGTTCGAATCCTGCCTCGGGTATGGATGTGTGTGATGTCCTTAGGTTAGTGAGGTATGTTCTGGGGGACTGATGACCTCAGCAGTTAAGTCCCATAGTGCTCACAGCCATTTGAACCATTTGAACCAGTCCTTCCCCGTAATTTACTCAGAGTGCCTGGGTGCCATCTGAAATGAAACTCATGGGTAAAGTCTTGTCAGGTATCACTGAACGAGTGAAGACCTCTTTGTCGCATGGCAAATTGGTGGCCATTGCTTTTGGGGTTCTCTAGCGCAAACTTTGAAAAATGCATGGACGTATCCCGCCCATGTTTTACCATGGTCTGGTGGTAGTAATCCGACAAGTAACAAGAACTT
This sequence comes from Schistocerca americana, assembly GCF_021461395.2. NCBI lineage: Eukaryota > Metazoa > Arthropoda > Insecta > Orthoptera > Acrididae > Schistocerca > Schistocerca americana. Next base: position 287,094,779 of record NC_060121.1, on the reverse strand, counting down.
GTGAATAAAATTGCAGTACCATTTGTTCTTTTCTTTACATATAAAAAAATCACATTTGGCCGTGGTTTATTAAAATAAAAAGGTGCGAGAAATTTATTCAGAATCAGTAATATCGTTGTGAAACCTGCGGCAACATGCTCCATATGCTGGAACAGAAACTGATGAAAATGTTCCTAGTCAGGGGTTGGATCCCACTCACTGGTGAAATATTGGATGAGGGTCACCAGCAGCGGTGATTTTCGGTACAAGGCGTCACCCTCATTTTGCTAACGGTATTGTGAAAGAGGGCGTAGGAGAGGGTGTGTGTACAAACCACATTCTTTTAGTAGGGAAATTTCACCTGAAGACAGAAGAATCGGAAACGATCACCGACGTGAAGATGCGGAAGGAAATAGAGATGCGTTTTAAGGCTACACAATGTGTATCCCTTGGACATGTGGCCATTAATTGAAAAATATTACGATCATCTCAGTACTGGTAAAATCTTCCTGATTAGTCTCCAATTTCTTTAAAGGGGGTGGGGGTGGGGACGGGGAAGGGGAAGCGCGACGCTGCCAAGGAGTTCGTGAGCATTGGAGGATACAAGACAACAAGGTAGTGTGACTAAAGCCTCCCATCGGCCAGATCGTTCGCCTGGTGCAAGTCTTTCGATGTGACGCCACTTCGGCGACTTGCGCGTCGATGGGGATGAAAGGATGATTAAACAATAGGTAAGGTTCTACGAGTCACAGCAAATCTCAGAATTGCGAATGTAGTAGCGCAGCTAGAAAATCTGAAATGAGGAATGGACAGGCACAACATATTTATAATGGGAGCCAGTGGAGTGAAATGGAATTGAGATAAGGATTTCTCATCAGAGGCTCCTTTAGCTCTGTAACGAATTAGAGCTAATAATGGGTTCAGAGTACATAATAATCAGTAGAGAAGAAGATATACTTATAAAAGGTCTAGAGAAACGGAAGATGCCAGCTGCATTACTTCACGATTGGGGCGTCCCCAGCAACACATACAGATAATAACTTGGTAATGATGAAAGTATGCATTAGCTTAAGAAAATCGGCTAGAAGAATCGATGTGTAAAGAATAACATAGAGCGAAATGGAAAAGAGAATCAAGGATCTATTAGATGATAAATTTGGCTTTAGGAAACATAAAGGCACCAGAAAGGCAGTTGTGTCGTTCCTCTTTATAGAGGAAGCAAGACTTACGAAAAATAGATACACGTTCATAGGATTTGTCGAACTAGAAAAGTGTTCGACACGTGAATTGTTGCAAAGTGCTTGAAACTTTAAGATCAATAGGTATAAGCTGTAGGGAAAGAGGGGTAATACACGATATGTACAATAAGCTAAAGGCAACTATACAAATGTAATACAAAGAAAGAAGTTCTGTCATCCTCTTCCCCTAATGTTCAAACTGTATACCGGGGAAACAAGGGGGAAAAAAGGAGAGCTTTAGGAGTGGGATTAAAATCCAGGATGAAAAGATAGGGATTATAAAGTTCAGTTGGCATTGATATCTTCATTAATACTGAGGAAGAATTATAGTGCCTGTTGAACAGTCTAGTGAACATAGAATGTGGATTGATAGTAAACCATAAAAAATCGATAGTAATGAGCAGTAGTAGAAGCGATATTAGGCTTAACGTGAAGCGAAGGAGTTCGGCCACCTTGGAAGTAATACAACGGATGCCGCACGAACCAAGAAATGTGTAAGATGTATACTATCACAGACAATGAGGGCATTCCTGCTAAAAGAAATCTACTAGTTCTAAGCATGGACTTTAATTTATGGGAGAAATTTCTTAGAACGTGCGTTTGGAGCACAAGATTCTATGTAACTGAATCATGGGCTTCTGCTACGGTCGGAGGTTCGAATCCTGCCTCGGGCATGGATGTGTGTGATGTCCTTAGGTTAGTTAGGTTTAATTAGTTCTAAGTTCTAGGCGACTGATGACCTCAGAAGTTAAGTCCCATAGTGCTCAGAGCCATTTGAACCATTTGAGGACGTTAATGTCTCAGCAATGCTATACCAATCCTTATGTCAAGTGCTCGTTGCTCGTTTCTGTCGGCATTGTTATTAAAACAGCACTGGTCGTTTTCCTATTTTCTACAATGAAGCAATATTTTAAACCAATGCAAATTTTACGAATAAAAACTACTTCTTTTTTTTTTTTTAAAAAAAAAAAAGGTTTGTTTAAAAACCAAGAATTTCAATACTGCTGCTATGGCTAATTGATATTTCGTTTTTTTACTTGGTTATTAGTAAAAAACAAAAAAACACCTGCTATAACCCAGACCCAACGAATACCGAAATATATCGGCTATTCAGAGCTAAAACACCGGTATCGCTCTTAACCGATCGGTTTCTCCCATCCCTAGCATGAATCCTGATGACAGCTCGTCGAGAGAATCAGCTGTCCACCTGACGTCGCTGTAATCTGCTTTGTGTCGCTACATCTTAAAATGGTCGGTGTGCATTTTTTGGAACTTGAATTCAGTCGTAATCATCTTTATTCACATGTTTTACCAACTCGTGATCCGGGTTTCCAACTGCAAATTCTCTTTAGGAAGAGACATTTCTGCCAGACAGAGTAATTATATCCTCTATAAGCAATTTATTTGGCATTTTAACGAAACCTGATTGTCTTGTGTAATAGAGTCAAGTGTAAAATGGTCGTAAAAGAAATTAAACTCTTCTGTTTTTGTTTTTAAGAATCCAAGTTGTATTTTTTTTTAAATCAAAGGTATCAAACGCTTCGCATGACACGACGACGCTGCTGTCGTGTTTTTCTGCAGTCATTTCACTCACTCTTCATTCTGGTGATCGGCCTCAGACGAAGCGGCCTCAGACGGCGGCTGGGAGCGGAATGATGAGGCGAGTATCCACACCTGGCCGTGGCCACCCTCGCCGGGGAAATGACTACCTTTCTCCCCAGGGAGCAGGGCTAGAGCCGTAATCATGCTGAGACAGCAATTTATTAACTCGTTTTCGATAAATTGAGATTTATAGCCGGCAATTTGTTACTAATATCTGAATTACAAGCGATTGCTGCCGATAAAAAAGCAACCCCGCCCAGCCCAGCTGTAACGTCTTTATAATTACGAAGCCTCATCGATTTCCATTAAAGAGATGAATGTATTATGAGGCACGGTACCTGAAGTAGGAAAACAGTCACAAAGTGCGATGTCATAGCGCTGTCTGGTTGGCAGTTTCAATCATGCATGTTGATCTGGCTTTGAACCGCTCTTTTGTTTGGACAAGATATTATAATGACTCAGAATTCAATGTTCCAAAGTCGTAAAACACAGTCCCTTACCGGTGTAGCTAAGCTCAGAGCCAAAAAGAAAAAAAAAAAAAAAGCCTTAAAATTCTTCACCTGCCTTTGAACCGAACTGCACAAAACATGTTCAATTGTCCATGCACAGTATAACGTACTTGTTAAGCCACAGATGTTCATCTTTCTAAATCAAGACAACTACGCAACGACATGTATGTCTGCACCACGGAAAAATGCAACGATTGCTCCAAATGATAACCTAAAATTGCAGAAAGTATATGTCTCAAAATACGAATGTTTTTGGTGAAAAGATGATGAACGAATATTATTTAACAATATTTTGACATGGCTCGTCAGAAATTTAGATCAAACATTTGTGCTTTTTCTTGATATATGGAACAGCGAAAGGTTGTACCTTGACTGAATAAAGTGGTACTCGACGAAGCACTAACAGAGAAACAAAAAATACAAACACTGCACAGTTGTTGGAAGTTTTTGCACTTAACACCCAACAATTTATGCCAGGCCAACTCACGTTATCGTGAGACATCAAGTTGTAGCTTTCCGAATCAGTGATAGAATGGTTACAATATTTTTTTCTGTAGCATTCTACCTGTACTCCTCACAGCATGTTGTTTTAAACTTGGGAAAAATGTAAGTTCTCGAGGTACACCTGCATTTAGAAAATTCGTTAATGATCAGGCAACCGCATTCGAGAATGTGTTTAAGTTGTAAGTAGGCTGTTTAGGTTTTCTTATTGGTAACGCCACGTCGCGCTCTGTATGAAAATCACTGGCTGTGCTGTGTGCAGTCTGTGACTAGTTTGCATTGTTGTCTGCCATTGTAGTGTTGGGCAGTTGGCTGTTAAAAGCACGTAGCGTTGCGCAGTTGGAGGTGAGCCGCCAGCAGTGGTGGAGATGGGGAAGTGAGATGGCGGATTTTTGAGAGCGGATGATTTGGATATGTGTCCACAGAGACAGTACATTTGTAAGACTGGATGTCATGAACTGATATATATAATATGACTTTTGAACAATATTAAGGTAAATACATTGTTTGTTCTCTATCAAATTCTTTCTTTTGCTAACTTTGCCTATCAGTAGTTAGTGCCTTCAGTAGTTTGAATCTTTTATTTAGCTGGCAGTAGTGGCGCTTGCTGTATTGCAGTAGTTGGAGTAACGAAGATTTTTGTGAGGTAAGTGATTTGTGAAACGTGTAGGTTAATGTTAGTCAGGGCCATTCTTTTCTAGCGATTTTTGAAAGTCAGATTCCGTTGCGCTAAAAATATTGTGGGTCAGTTTAGTGTTGATCAGAATAGGTAAAGAGCGAAATGTCTGAGTATGTTCAGTTCTGCTCAGCTGTTTGAAAATCAAATAATGTAAGAGGTTTAGCAGCACAGCAATTCATTAATTTTTCTAAGGGGACGTTTCATATGTGGACCCTTAGCCGAGGATAACTCACTGGAATCTTCTGATTTTTTTCTTGTAGTTTGTGTAGTTAATGTAGCTTTTGTTTATTGCTAGTGCGTAATTGTAGAGAGAATCTCATTTGTAGTTGCAGTCTTTCATCGTTGTACAGTAAAACAGTTGTGGCATGCATGTAGATTTGCACCAAGTATTTCGCAGCTGCGCTTGCGATTAACTAGATATTATTTTCAGTGCTATGTTAATGTGTTTTCTTATTTTTGCTTTTCAAATTGTGCTCTTCTGTGTTATCGTGTGAAATATTGTGGCAATTATGGCGTGTGAAAAACGTAATACTGGGCTCCAAAGTAAACTGAGAAATGGCAGTGAAGACGAAAGCAGTGTGTTAGCGCCACCGTGTAAAGAATTAACTAATGTTCTACGTAGTAATTTGGAAATTATGCATAGGGAAGTGGAGCGGGGGCCAAACAATGGTGTCGACAGTGAAACAATTAGTGAACAGTGAAGCATTATCGATCAATCGGTCGGCAACAGCCCGCCTCAGGAATCCGGAATGACAGGACACAATCTTGCAAATACTGCAGATTCAGGTTTTGGATCCTCACCGTTTTCTCAAATGAGTCAAGACACATTTTCTGCTTGTCAAAATGTGAATGTTGCCGGTGTAACTTCACTGCCGAAAAGCACTGAGGAACATGTTTCAGACACCAGTGCGTTGTTATTACAGTTAATGCAACAAATGGGACAAAGGCTAGGAAAGTTAGACACAATGGAACAAAATCTTCAAAAGTTAGACACAATGGAACAACACCAGAGACAAACACAGCAGCAGTCAGACGCTATGGAACAAAAGCTTCAAAAGTTAGATTCAGTGGAACATACGCTTGAACAAACACTTGAAGATTTAACTACTGAGTTACATAAAATCGAATCGAAATCTCAAAAAGTCTGTAATGACGTAAAAACACAAATTTGTGAGCATTTCCAACCTATTTTTTCGCGGCATGAAAATACATTACAGAATCACGAAGCAGCCATAAAAGAACTGCAAACTATTGTTCATGAAAATCATGAGACCTTGCAAGCTAAAATTGACTCAGTTGCATCTACCGATTCGGTTACGCAACTTGCAAAAACTCAGGAAAACTTAAAGAAACACAGTAGATACGATTTCAACACAAATGGACACTCTGAAACTTGGTTCAGAAAAACACACTGAGGAAATAAGTACACTATCGGAGAAAGTAGCCGAACTTTCGGATCAGTTCACAATCTGCAAAGGTAGATGATGATCTGAATGACACAAGACCTGTAGCCATCACTGACACAGAGGAATATGAACAAATTAAGAAATTCAAGCAAAATGAGAATCAAATTAATACGCAACACAAAAGAGAAATCCGGGAAGTACAAGATCAGTTGGCAAAAGTAATACAAAAATTACATATTTTAGAGGACACTCGCGCTCCAACACGGGAAGAGGGACTTAGAAATACGGAAAAGCCACAAAATAATAACACAGGGCATTTCGGAAATTATGAAAGAAATTGGTAAGGTGCACCGAATTTTTAGATAGATCCGCCGATACGACGTAACAATGACCGATATGCTACTCGTCGATACGATGATTTTGACTATAAGCTGTTCATTACTACACGTAAATTCAAAACATTTAAGAATTCTGGCAACGACATTCATCCACAAGCGTGGCTCCATCAATTCTATCATTGTTTTCCTCCCAACAGGTCATTAGAGCACAGATTAGAATTTATGTGTGGCTACTTAGAGAATGAACGAACTGAAAGAATGCGATCGGTCATTCACGATTGTCACAGTGAAGGAGAATTTTACCATGCCTTCCTCTCAGTATATTGGTCTCAAGCTACACAAGACCGAGTAAAACATAGCATCATAATGATGAAACATTTCGAACTATCTGAATTTTCCAGTCTTATGAAATATTTTGAAGACATGTTGCACAAGAATCAGTACCTGTCAAACCCGAAGAGCCCCTCAGAACTCATCCGCATTTGCTTAATCAAATTACCTGAATATTTACGACATATTATATTGGCAGGTAGTTGCAAAGACGACATTGAAGCTTTTCAGGGACTCTTACAAAAATTAGAAATTCACACTGACAATCGCGGAACGCGAAAACAGGAACACAACAATTACAGGTCACATCCGTCGCAGTTCCGCGATGAAAGAAATAATAACTGGACATGAGAAGGCTATTCTCATAAGACAAATCGTGATCAAAACAGACACCACCCATATGACAACCGTTATCAGAGTGGTAATAATTACAGGGAAAGATCACCTCTCCGTGGTAGTGACTATCACAGAGACAATCAGAGAAACACAATATGGGAACCAAAATAATTATTATCAAGGGAGACAGAATAGACGCAACGGTCCAGCGCGCAGTTACGATTCAGGGAGAAATTCTCCACCGCGTGACCGACATGAAAGAAACTATGGAATCTACCGACATGACGACAGACGGTATGATCGTTACGACAGACCAGAATTTCATCAGAACTGGCGGGATTCAAACAGGGCAGGGCCCTCTCGACAAGGTATATTTGTAGAACTTAGGTCTCCAAATCCCAATAACGACGCGCGCCATTAAAGAGACAATAGGCAATGACTCATACCGCTGGCAGCCACAAAACGTAATTATGAAACTGACGACGCAGCTGCCGTAGCCAGTAATTACGTAAAAATGGAAGATATTAGGGACATCTTACTCCAGGAACACGACGTAAAACGTAACCACATTGCATATCCTGTGATTCACATTACAGTAAATGACGTAAAATTTACGCAGTACTTGACTCTGACACCATTTCAGTAATTAGTTCAAATGGTTCAAATGGCTCTGAGCACTATGGGACTCAACTGCTGAGGTCATAAGTCCCCTAGAACTTAGAACTACTTAAACCTAACTAACCTAAGGACAACACACACATCCATGCCCGAGGCAGGATTCGAACCTGCGACCGTAGCGGTCGCGCGGTTCCAGACCGTAGAGCCAGAACCGCTCTGCCACCAGCGGCCGGCTCAGTAATTAGTGAAACAGCCTTTAGCAAATGCAACAAATCGAACGATTGCCCCACACTTCCGTTACGTAAGATTAAATTACAAGGTGCAATCTTTGGAAAACGTGTAGATGTACGCCAACAAACCAACTTAGAATTCTTTTGTCAAAACCACAGCTTCTCTATGAACTTTCTTATTGTTCCATTATTGTCGACGGAAATTATACTGGGAGTAGACTTTTTGAATGAATACAAAGCAATCTTAAACTTTCACGATGCTGAAATAAGTTTAGAGAAAGAAGGTAAGTCAATAGCTTTGAAATTTGAAGATTGGCTCTCAAACAATGACGAGGAAATTAATCGGCTTTACCTTCTGTTAGACAACAGTTCGGAATTTTCTGCGGAACTAGACACTAACAATCACTCTGCAAGTACTGACAGGGATGATATCGACGACACATTTGAGACTAATGAGTTAATTCAGAATAAAATTCAAACAATTGAGAATTGTAATGACAGTGATAGGCAGGACCTTTTTGAGATTTTGCAAGCACATTCCACAGCTTTTACTCACAAAACAGGAACAATCAAGGGATTTCAATACCAATTTCGTGTTCGTGAGCATACTAAATTTTGTGTTAGACCATACGTAATTCCAGCACATTATAGGGACTGCGTTAGAACAGAAATTCAATCTATGCTTGACGAGGGCATTATTGAGCCTGCAGTAAGCTCATACAACAATCCATTACATGTTGTTGAGAAGAAAAATGGATCGATCAGGCTTGTCTTAGATTCGAGACAAATCAATACTATCATCATTCCTGAAACAGGCAGGACGCAAATGTTGGAAGAACTTCTTCAAAATTTTAATGGTGTAAAAGTGTTGTCTTCTATTGATATCAGATACAGCTTTTATCAGATCGAACTTCATCCAGAATGTAGAAAATACACAGCTTTCCTTTGTTTCGGCGTTTGTTGTCAATTTCGGAAACTTCCTTTTGGTTTGGACATTTCTTCGGCATCACTCATTCGTGGGCTAAACTCCATATTACCTGAGTTCTTAAAACGTCACATCATCTTATATGTGGACGATATTCTAATAGCAGGAGCCTCATGGGAACAACACAATCGCATCCTCAGCAGCGTGTTACGTATTTTTGCAGAATCTGGAATTACAGTTAACTTGGAAAAGTCTGAATTCGGTAGGACAAAGGTGAAGGTTTTGGGACATATTATTTCTTCTGAAGGCATTCAGCCGGATCCTGAAAAGTTAGAAGCAATCAGAGCCATTCCAGTTCCATCCACAAAAAAACAAGTCCGCAGTTCTCTAGGTCTCGTAAATTTTTACCGTCGTTTTCTGAATATGCAAATTCTAGTTACACCAAAACTTTGTTCTCTCACTGAAAAAAATACTATTTGGAACTGGGACGAACAAGCACAGTTGGAATTCAATTCTTTGAAAGAAGCGTTACTTAACGCGCCAGTACTAGCTCATCCAGATCTGTCACAAGATTTCTGCCTTAGCACGGATTCTTCTAAAGTCGTTCTTGGTGCCCATTTATTTCAAGAAGCCATAGAAAATGACACTACTGTTCAGAAAACCATTGCTTTTGCTAGCCGAGTGCTAACAAAATCTGAAAAAAATTATTCCGTTACTGAATTAGAAGCTTTAGCTATCGTTTGGGCATTTAACAAATTCCGTTTCTTTCTTTCCGGTAAGCACGTAAAAGTATACAGTGATCATCGTGCATTACAATTTCTTATGTCTTCAAAATTAAATCATGACAGTTTAAAACGTTGGGTATTGTTTCTGCAAGAATTCCACTTCACAATAGTCTACATTCCCGGCAAGGAGAACATTGTTGCGGACGCACTGTCACGCGCACCGGCTGGGCTTGAGAAAAGTAACACAGAAGGCAACCTCGAGAAAAATTTCGGTATTCTTTACATTCAGAAAGTCGCCTGTGAAAACTTCATCACCACATCTTTAAAGGACATTGCTCATGAACAAGATAAAGATTCGATTTGGAAAGACATCAAAAGTAAATAGCATGAAAAGACACACACACACAGATTCGGCATTATTTTCTGGTTAGAAACAACATACTGTTCAAACGCTGCACTGTTGATGACAAGCTATGGGTACTTTGCATTCCTGACGATTTTGTTAATAAGCTCATTTGGTACTTTCATTTCGGCTATGCACATTTGGGTCCACGAAAATGTAATCATATTCTTCGGACGATTTGTTATTTTAACAATATGGAAAAGAGAATTCGAAGAATCTTGTCTATTTGTAAACTTTGTAAAAAGACTAAACCATCTACTGTCTCACATCAAGCTCCGTTGTTTCCTATCATTCCTTCTAAATTAAAAGAATTTGCTGCTGTTGATCTCTTGGGACCCCTTGTCAGAACATCTAATGGATTTTCGTACGTTCTAGTCGCTGTTGAACTTACTTCAAAATTTGTTTCTTTCACTCCGTTACGTAAAGCCACTGGACGGTCTGTATCCAACGCCTTTGTTAAAAATTTCTTACGTGAAGTTGGACACGTTAGTAAATTCATTTCAGATAACGGACCGCAATTCAGATCTGCTGTTTGGTCACGCATGCTTCGGAACCATAAAATCAAACCTGTTTTTGTTTCATTGTATTCATCACATTGTAACCCGTCTGAACGGATTATGAAAGAAATCAATAAGCTTTGCAGATTTTATTGTCACAGAAAGCATCAGTATTGGGACAGATATTGACACTTATTTCAAAACGTGCTGAATGAAATGCCTCATGACTCCACTGCTTTACCACCTATTCTTGTACTGAAGAATGAAGAATCACCGAACAGAATCAGAGAGCTTGTACCTTTCCCGAATACACGTAAACTTCGACACAAAGACATAATTGATTTGGCTATTAGAAATATAAAATCTGCAGCAGACAAAAGGAGAGAACTACATGGTAAAGCAAATGCAAAGAAATTATATATTGGTCAGAAAGTTCTCATTTAAGCTCATTCATTGTCACATAAGAAGAAACCCTTGAGTGACAAATTCTTTCTAGTTTACAATGGACCTTACAGAATTCGGCGTATACCACATGATAATTGCGTTGAAGTTGGAACTCTGCGTACTAGGAAGAGTAAAGGTTTACACCACATTTCACATGTAAAACCGTTTATTGGAAGATAATCTGTTTTTTAACTTATTCTGTGCCATAAAACTTTTCACTTCACGCTACTAGTACAATTTGTCACACTGAGAGACTATTAACATGCAACAATGTTTTGAAGTTATCTATCCAGTTTATAACCTAGGGAACATTTTTAAACAGAAATTACGAATGCATTGTGTTGTGACTTAGCAAGACAGCCAAGTCACAACGAGAGGAAGCCGAAAGGCACACGTTAAGCTCACGCAGATTGGCGTGAGGTCTGGAACAGTTAAAAGGAAATGAGAACTTAGAAAATGGACGCAGTTGCTGTAATACTTAACTTTAATCTACATTTGTAGAACATCGCTCTTTATGATACATGCTTCACAATATTAATTATCAAAGCTATGGCGCCTTGCTAGGTCGTAGCCAATGACTTAGCTGAAGGCTATACTATCGTCTCGGCAAATGAGAGCGTATTTGTCAGTGTGGCTTCGCTAGCAAAGTCTGCTGTACAACTGGGGCGAGTGCTAGTCCGTCTCTCTAGACCTGCCGTGTGGTGGCGCTCGGTCTGCTATCACTGACAGTGGCGACACGCGGGTCCGACTTATACTAACGGACCGCGGCCGATTTAAAGGCTACCACCTAGCAAGTGTGGTGTCTGGCGGTGACACCACACATTGTTATAGTGAACAGACGACACAGTGTTGTTATTTGTACATTCTTGCTTGTTAGTTGCACGATTATGTAACGACTACCAGGCTTATATACTTGGAACATATACTGATACTGCTAATGAGATTTTAATGCAACATTTTGATTTATTTGAAAATACATTCTGGATTTAAAGTACTTTCTGTGAGATACCAGATGACACAGTGGTTAGTTTATGTGACAGCTACACGATTTTATCACGACGCTACTAATGAGTGACAATTTACAATGTTGCTTTTGCGATGTTTCTGTTTTATGTCTGCACAGTCTTTCTGAATTCTTCTGGAAAGGAAAACATGTCTTAGTAGTAACTTTTGTGGTATAGCTACAATGAGACAGCCTTTTCCGTAGCACAACAATACGTTACAGCACAGTACTTTCTTCATCACGGCAATAAGGGTAATAAATAAGATATCTATACGCAAAGCATTTCACTTTTGTGTATCATGAGGTAAGTACGTTGATTTCTGCAGAACTTAGCTTTCGGAGGACGGTAACTACGACACTTCCACAGAGATTATCTCACAACAAGACGTACAGTTTAGCGCTACAGTACGCGTATTTGAGTGATTAATTTTGTACTTAAAACATTTATTTTTAAAGATTTTTGAATTACGATGATACAAAGGTTTTCCGTGATACATTTCATTCCATTGCTGTAATCTGTAACACCTGAGGGTATAATTACATTAATCCTCAGGGGGTACACGCCTACTTTGTGTACCATGTGTCTGGCAAGCCCAAGGAGCCCTAGCTAATATGGTATTTGCTTATACAACTTTACACATCGGTACCATATTTCTCTAACACATAAATTACACAGCTATCTAATCATTTAACTGAGAGATAAACATTTTCTTTTACTACATCAGTGACACATGTTTACACAATTACACAGTTGGATAACTTCACACTTATGAAACAGTATATTGTCTGTACTTTGTGAACTGTTCATATTTTTTCGGAACCATTGTGATACTATGAGAGCTTTCAATGTCGCATTTGGTATGGGATCGTGATTTTTAAAGTACGTTTGAGGTAGATGACACTATTGAAATGAGCAGAGAATTTTTTTTGGTTTTGAAATTATTGGAGGAAGCTACAACGATTTTGATATTTGACTGAGGTGTTATGATGATATTATTACGATGACGATGTGTATTATGCTGTTGAGGTATGTTTATGATCAATAAGCTGATGCTATATGAGGAAATTGATTATGCTACATATCTGTTATGATGAAATATTGAAGAAGTGTCGACGTATATGTATATGTACAGTAAGGTAAGGATAATTAGTAGTGGTTATGGACTCTGGTTTGTGAAAAAAGATGTTGGAAACCAAGAATCGTACTTTAAGAGTTATGAAATGTGTGTGAATGCATGAATGTACCACAATGCCGCCGAAAATTTTTTTTGGGCACTGTTATATTTACAGGATTTTGTTTCTACACATTTGTAACGCCAATTTTCGACCTGTAAAATTTTTATATGAGGCTGTCACTGTAGCGGAAACCGATGTCATAAATATTTCGGTAAGGAAGGTAGTCACCTTGACGCAATGCGTTTTGGGCGCCCAGTTGAGAGATAGTCGTCTGAGAAAAGGAAGCCATTAGGTGGAGAAAGAAAAAGTCATTATCCTGGCTATTGACATTTCTTTGTCGAAAGCATCGCAAACACGACACGCTCAAACTTGAAAACATATGATTACACTGTGGAGCTCTTAATTTATGATATTTACTAAAATGCCTAATGAAATTATGAGAAACATTTTACATTTATTGTCTTTCTAGTTGAGAGATTTTTTACTGCCTTTGGAGACGCCATTTGCCTAGTGAATCGCATTTCACGCCTAGCTTTATGTATTTATCTGCTCATTTTGTTTAATATCTAGTTTCTAGCTGCACTGCAGCATTGGTTAAAATAAAATTTTACAGGTGTACTAATATAAATATTTTATGCCTACAGATCCAGTAAATAATAACTCTATGATCAACTTAAAAAAAACGAAAGAGCACAAAAAGACATCTCCCTTCACAGGAATTGCATACAGAATTTTCTTTTCAAGTACTTGGCAACTTCTTTTGTAGAATAAGTTGTGGTGCACCACTTAAATGACATAGATATTAAGATGTGAACAGACATTTCCCTTATCTGCATTGTTGTCTTTAGTGTACTATTTTTTCTGCTTGAGCTATGTCATGTTTAGGTATAAGTTATTGCATTTGCTGCTGCTGTTTACCAGGCACAGTGCTACTGAATTTCAATTTGCATTACTCTGTTAAGCCAGTTTTACTCCTGATTTATTTTTCTTGTTTGCTGCTCATTGCCTTACATTAGTTGTAATATTGCTGCTCGCTTTGCCAATTTGAATTTTTTGTCATTACTGTTTGTGTTAATTATTTTGTGCTGCTGCATTGCCTTGTCCCTTTGTTTAGCATCTGAGCTCAGTAGATTTAAGTTAGCTTAAGAGAGGGTAGACTATATAAGAGAATGAGTTGCGATGCATTGGAAGAAATGCATTGAGAAGTTATACAAAGAAAGTACAGAAATCAGGTGTAGGTAGGATTTTCTTGGAAATAAATGACGAGGTAAGATAATGGAAAATAAATAATGAGGTAAGAAATATGTGAACATATAAATACAGAAAGCATGCTTGGATGGGATTTTTTTGGTGGAAACAAATGTTGAAATAAGACGAAAGATCTATGGAATGAAGTTCTGGGTTGGACTGCAGTACCAAATGTTACACTGAAAACAAGCCCTGTCCTTTCCTCCTGTGTTATTCTGCTATGTGTTTGTGTACTCTTGTGTATTTGTGTTTTTCCTGTCTTTATGTGTTTAGCTACTAAGATTTATGTTGTAGAATTTTTCTAGTACTAAGCTACATTCACTATGATGAGGAATACTGTTATCCTCATATGTAATTTGCATTAATAATATGTTATTTACTTTGTAAAGATGTTTATAGATATTATTAATTCTGTTCTGTTTCAATGCTTATGTGTGAAATTAATGTTTCGAAAACTATTCTCATTATTTTATTTATTTACTTATGTCATAATTCCTGTAACACTGATGTATATGTTTATTTCTATTCTTTTGTAAAGCCCTATTACTACATATGTTATCTGTAGTGTTATGTTCTTTAATGATGTATTTTGTACCTTTGTTATTGTAATCTTATGTTATGAAATTGTAATTGACACCAGTTCATCAAATTAAGTAGCTTGTAAGTTACATTTCACTGCACACGTTTTTATTGGTCATAGTATATGGACAATATGTGAGAAGTAGGGACTGTTAGTGTTTGGATGTGTATTAATAATACAGTAAGGGACTGATTAACAGCATTGCTGGTTCTAAGGACAATTCCAAAAACTTTGTGAGTGCACAAGTGGTGGTTTATGGAGTTGCGATATTATCTGCAAGACACTTCAATGGTGATTGTGCACCTGCACAGTCACAGCAGATGGCTGCTAGCCACCTCTACAAGGACTACAGTGGGTCTACACCTTTGATGACTCACCAGTACCATTATTCCTACAAGGACTGCACTGGATCTGCACCTCTGGTGGCCCACCAATACCGTAATCTCAACCAGGACTACAGTTGGTCTGCTCTGTGATGACCTACCTACCAATATTCTTCAAAACTTCGACTGACTCTGCGGTGGGTTTGCTCTGTCGTGGCCCATTACTTGTCTGCATGTCAAGAGTCAGCACTGTCTTTCTGTTGGAAGGACAACACTACTTCTTCAAGACTGCATTGAAATCCACTACTTCCGTGTGCATTGTCTTTTACTGCTCAGACTTTGAGGAAAAAAAAACCTGCAATTTTACTGTGATGAATGATCAGGACTGTGAGAAAATCTTACCTTTTTACCAACATTGTATCAATAAGTGTGTGCATAAGATTTCATTGTTATTGTAATTGTGAAAATTTTTTTAACAAATATGTATTGGCCAGTGCTCAAAACAATATGTAAAATTTTTTGTGGGGTGCATGGGGGCTATGAAAGTAGGCTGTTTAGGTTTTCTTATTGGCAACGCCACGTAGCGCTCTGTATGAAAATCACTGGCTGTGCTGTGGGCAGTCTGTGACTAGTTTGCATTGTTGTCTGCCATTGTAGTGTTGGGCAGTTGGCTGTTAAAAGCGCGTAGCGTTGCGCAGTTGGAGGAGAGCCGCCAGCAGTGGTGGAGGTGGGGAAGTGAGATGGCGGATTTTTGAGAACGGATGATCTGGACGTGTGTCCATCAGAGACAGTTCATTTGTAAGACTGGATGTCATGAACTGATATATATAATATGACTTTTGAACAATATTAAGGTAAATACATTGTTTGTTTTCTACCAAAATCTTTCTTTTGCTAACTGTGCCTATCAGTAGTTAGTTCCTTCAGTAGTTTGAATCTTTTATTTAGCTGGCAGTAGTGGCGCTCGCTGTTTTGCAGTAGTTGGAGTAACGAAGATTTTTGTGAGGTAAGTGATTTGTGAAATGTATAGGTTAATGTCAGTCAGGGCCATTCTTTTGTAAGGATTTTTGAAAGTCAGATTGCATTGGGCTAAAAATATTGTTGGTCAGTTTAGTGTTTATCAGAATAGGTAAAGAGCAAAATATCTGAGTACGTTCAGTTCTGCTCAGCTGTTTGAAAATCAAATAATGTAAGAGGTTTATCAGCACAGTAATTCATCAATTGTTTTAAGGGGACGTTTCATAAAGTGTCGTATTGTTGAGGAATGTGAAGAAATACATTTCGCAGAATGAAGACACTGATGACTGTTATGTTTATTCACCTACAAAACAGCAGAGCATAATATTGTTGGATTTTGTGGCCTGCAGCAGTTATTTTCAGAACTATAAGAAATGAAAAGCCTGTGATAGAATCCGAACGAAAGATGATAATAAGCACCAAAATATTACAAAATTTGATGGTTTATATCAATTACAGCTCTGGCAGTATTCAAACATAGTACGTTGAATCATATTACTCGTCAAAACGGAACTCAATTACTGGAACCACCGCTTGAGTGTTGTAAGAATGGTAGTAACATGAAAAAGGGAACTTATTTTGCACACAGCTAAAGCATTTACGTTAAAAACTAGATGGGAAATGATACAAGCAAATGTGCCCTTAAATACATTGATGGAAAAAATCGCAAACACCAAAAAATAATTAATGTAGACTAATCAAATATCGGGAATACATTCGTCTGGGTATCATAAGTAATTGATTAAAATTGCAAGATTACAATAGTTAATGTAAGCGTGAGATAAGCTGTTGCAAATGTGACAAACTGGTACATTAATAACAGGTGGAACATTGAACGCAAGCATGAAAACGCGTTTTCATTGTGTTCTACAAGTGCCAGATGTCAGTCTGCGGAATGGATTCCATGTCTGTTTCAGTTGGTCGGTCAATACAGAGCGTTATCCTGTTGCAAGAGAACCACCTGGAATGTCATACTTGAATGGCAGCAGAACAGCTCGAATTAGCAGACTGACGTATAGATCTGCAGTCATCTAAGGCGCAGCAGATATGGCCTGTGCGGCTGGTTCCGGCGGAGGTTCGAGTCCTCCCTCGGTCATGGGTGTGTGTGTTTGTCCTTAGGATAGTTTAGGTTAAGTAGTGTGTAAGCATAGATTTCACCCACATTAGAACATTTTTTAACTTTTGCAGTCAGGGTGCGTAGGATAAACACGAGAATGCTCTTATTGTCATACGAAATCACACCCCAGATCATAACTCCAAATACGGGTCCAGTGTGTTTATCAAGCAGACAGGTTGGTTCCAGGACCTCCTTCTAATCAATACAGGGCCATCTCTGGCCCGAGGCAGAGCCACCTTTCACCAGGAAACATAACAGACCTCCACCTTGTCTTTGAATGTGCTCTCGCTTGACACCACTGAAGTCACAAATGGAAGTGGTTTGGGGTCAGTGGAATGACCGTATTGGGCGTCTAACTTGGAGATGTCATTGAAGTAAGCGATTTGTAACAGTTTGTTGTGTCACTGTTGTGCCAGCTGCTGCTTATACTCATGTTGCAGATGCAGTACGATGCGTCAGAGCCATACGCAGAACGCGATGGTCGTCCCTCTCGGTAGTGTCACGTCGCCATCCGAAGTCTGGTCTTCTTGCGCCCGTACATTCTCGTTAACACCGCTGCCAGCGATCATGTACAGAGACTACATTCCTGCCAAGTATTTCTGCAATATCGCCGAACGAACATCCAGCTTCTTGCAGCCCTGTCACATGACTCGTTCAAACTCAGTGAAATGCTGATAATGGTGTATTCATCACATTAAAGGCGTTCTTATTTAATATCAGCTCACCACGTCCAATATCAAAGGTACCAAATGCTCTTGACCGTTACAACGTGCATTTAAAATGAACCTGATTTGTAACCTCGTAGCGGTGCTTATAGCATTACTCCTATGCAACTGGCGCGAAATTTTAATAGACATCATCTTTCAGATGTGAAGCACGGCCACCAACTTTCGCTTATGTCGCACAGATCCTTCTTGGTGTTGCGATGCTTTTCTTTTTGTGCATTTATAACATGGTCATATACCAAATACATGTGATATTACAATTACTGAAATGCAAAAACAAATTCTTCTTTAACACTCACACACGTACAAGTTTTGATATTTTGCTATTATATTGTGGTGTTCGTATTCATAACATTGTTAACAAAATACGTAAATTGATATTATTTATTGATCTTTGTGTAGCTGTCTGTCATTTCCAGTAGAGCTAAGAGTTCGCTCTAATTTGCCATCTGCTATTAATCAGGGTTCCTCAACTGTATAGTAAATGTATGTTCTTTGACCTATGTATTTTATGTAGTTGTTGTGGTTTTCCACCCCGCTATTCATTCTATTGAGCAGTCCTTCCAGGTTGTTTTCTATCTCTGACAAACTTACGAGGTCATCTGCAAAACCTCGAAGTTTTTATTTCTTCTCACTGAACTTTAATTCACTTTACAAAATTTTCCTTGGTTTGCTATAATGCTTGCTCAGTGTATAGGTTCAGTAATATTGAGAATAGCCTACAACTCTTCTCAGTCACTGCTCCCCTTTAATGTTATTCTAGTATTACAATTGCTGCCTGGTTTCGGTACAAGATGCAAATTACTCTTAGATCCCTGAATTTTATCGATGCCACCATCGGAGTTTCCAAGAGTGTGTTCTAGTCAACAACGCTGTACTATTTTTCTCAATCCACAGATGCTGTAAAAGTAGGTTTCATTTTCTTCAGCCGATCTTCTAAGGTAAGTTGGAGAGTAGGTATTGCCTTCTGTGTCTTCTTTGGACTTGAAATTATTAATTCTTCTTGAAGTCCAAAAGGATTTCGCCTGTGTCATGATCTCACTCAACTGGTGGAATAATTTTGTCATAGCCAGCTCTTTCAAAGATCAGAGTAATTATGAGGGATGTAGTCTACCCCAGAGGCACTGTTTCGTGTTAAGTCCTTAGGTGCTCTGTCAAATTTTCCTAGTAGTATCAAATCTCCCACCTCATCTTAATTTACATTCTCTTCCCTTTCAATAACGTATTTTTCTAATATATTTCCCTTGTATAGTCCTACTACATGTTCTTCATCCCTTCAGCTTTCCATTCTTTGCTTAGTACTGGTTTACAATCTGAACTCTTGATATTTAGACAACTGTTTATATTTTCTCTAAAGACATCATTTATTCTTCTACAGGCCACATCCATCTTTCCCCTAGTCATGCATGCTTCTACAGCCATGCATTTGACCTCTAGCCACTCCTGCTTAGCATTTTTCTCTTTACGTCAATCTCATTTTTCACGCGTGTCATTTTTTCGTGTCTCCTTCATTTGTTTCAGTTTTATAGCTTCTTCTTTTGTCAGCAGTTAAACTCAACATCTTCGGTGTAACCCAAGGATTTCTAATTGGTCTTGTGTTTTTACGTATTTGATACTCAGCTGCCTTCATCATTTTATAACCTAGAGCTACCCATTAACCTACTATTATATGCCCATCCCTTGTTTCAGTCAATGTCGCTAACGGCCTTGTGTCGTTGAATACACCGATTCCCGCCAAATCAGCGAAGTTAAGCAACCTTGGGCGTGACCGGTATTTGTATGGGTAAGCGTCTGAATTCGTCATGCACTGTTGGCAGTTTTCCCTTTGTCCTTCCTACAAAGAGGAAGAATGGTAGTGGCATGAAGTTCCAGTCTCTGAGCCAGTGTCCTGGACTAAATTCCAAATCTTTCCACAGTGACTCATGGAGTGAGTTGGGACACAGCTGATGGTAATCCGTTCGTCGGATGTGGATGTTAAGCTCGGTGGCCATTTTAGTGCTATTCGAGAGGAACAGGCTATGGACCTGAAAGGGTTTCACCCTCTCCCTTCTCTCATCATACGACGCAAATATAACACAACTCTACATACACATCCATTATATCCACAGATACACTTCATGAACGAAACGTGACGGTGTGCATGGAGAACAGGAAAAACCTTTCTAATTAGGTGGCTGAATCCGCATCTCAGGGTCTCCATGTCAGTCATGCCACGCCACTTTACATTTTTTACCGTCTAATGCTCACTCTGAAGCTCCAAGCGATCTTTGGTTCGTTAAATTTATCCTGGTTCCATCTCCTTGATTTCATACATTTTTGAAATCTGTTCACTTTCAATCTGAAGTTTATGATCAGTAAGTTATGGCTAGAGTCCAGATCAGCCCCTGGAAATATCTTACAGTTTAAAATCTGATTTCGAAATCTCTGTCTTACCATTATACAGTATACGAGGGGCGTTTGAGAAGTCCGTGCAAAAATAAAAACTACTTACGAGTTTGGGGTAAACCTCTTTTATTTCTCGACATAGTTTCCTTTTAGACTTACACACTTTATCCAACGCTGTTCTGATTTGTTGATCCCTTCCGAAAAATAGGAATTGTCCAAGTCTGCAAAATAGCTATTAGTTGCTGCAATCACCTCCTAGTTTGAATAAAATCTTCGTCCTGCCAGCCATTTCTTCAAATTGGGGAATTTATAGTAGTCCGAGGGAGCCAAGTCTGGAGAATAGGGGGCATCTGAAACGAGTTGGAATCCTATACCCATTAATTTTGCGACCACAACTGCTGAGGTGTGTGCTGGTGCATTGTCGTAATGGAAAAGGGCTTTTTTGCGGTCCAATTGCCGGCGTTTTTCTTGCAGCTTGGTTTTCAAACGGTCCAATAACGATGAATAATATGCACCTGTAACAGTTTTACCCTTTTTCAGATAGTCGATGAGAATTATCCCTTGCGAATGCCAAGAGACAGTCGCCATAACCTTTCCGGCCGAAGGAATGGTCTCCGACATTTTTGGTGCAGATTCTCTCTTGGTAACCCATTGTTTAGATTGTTATTTGGTCTCAGAAGTATAGTAATGTATCCATCTTTCATCCACAGTGACGAAACGACGCTTAAAGTCCTGCGGATTCTTCCTGAACAGCTGCAAACCATCCTTGCAAACTCACGTGATTTCGTTTTAGGTCAAGAGTGAGCAATAGCGGAACCCATCTTGCGGATAGCTTTCTCATGTCCAAATGTTTATGCAAAATTTTATGCACCCATTCATTCGAGATGCCCACAGCACTTGCAACGTCACGTACCTTAACTCTGCGGTCATCCATCACCATATCATGGATTTTATCAACGATATCTGGAGTCATAACCTCCAAAGGGCGTCCAGAACGTTCAGCATCACTTTTGCCCATAAGGCCACTCCGAAAATTTTGAAACCGCTTATAAACTGTTCTAATCGAAGGTACAATGCCACCGTAATGTTTATCAAGCTTCTCTTTAGTCTCCTGAGGCGTTTTGCCTTTCATGAAGTAATGTTTAATCACCACACGAAATTCTTTTTCGTTCATTTTTTGACAATCACTCGACTTCCTTGATTCACACGAATGCCAAACACAAAGAAATAGACCAATATGGCTGAAACATGGTGTGCGATCTTTCCAAAGATTCCACTAACTAAACATGACCTCGATACGCGCCGGCGGTGCCATCTCTCGGACTTCGCATGGACTTTTCAAACCCCCCTCGTAATCAGTCTGTAATCCTCCAGCATCTCCAGGTCTCTTCCACGTATAGAGGGTGTCACCTAACATTACTACTGGAAACACCTCCTAAAAAACAACAAACACAGAATAACCAATTCCACAGACCGAAAGTGAGGAGAGAGACTGGTGGAATTGGTTAATACAAACCATTGAGAAATGCACAGAAGTATAATTTTCAACATATACTTATGTTTTTTCAAATTGAAACCTGTTGTTATTTTTAGCACAACTGAAAATAGAAACAAATACTTGATCAATGTCGTTTGTTACATTGTATAATGTTAAGTACATCCGGTGTTATTTGTAACGTAAAGCTGATGCTTGAAACCTTAGGCGTTCAGCCGCATGTTGTAACAAACGAGATCTGTAGAGGTATGTTTCCGAAGACTACGATGTTTACGAGTTT
Source organism: Schistocerca americana (assembly GCF_021461395.2). Lineage (NCBI taxonomy): Eukaryota > Metazoa > Arthropoda > Insecta > Orthoptera > Acrididae > Schistocerca > Schistocerca americana. Next base: position 287,072,670 of record NC_060121.1, on the reverse strand, counting down.
GGTTGTCTCAGTGTCTGCATGTAGCACTTGCTGAATTAGTCCTTGTACTCAGAATAACTTAGTACACCGTGTTACCGGACGCCTGAGATAGTGTACTGTACACAAGTAAGAACAGAAGTACGCACAGTAGGAACGTGAGAAGGCCGCAAGTACAACAGTGTGTACAGAGTTGTAAGAAGTGTGAAAATGGTTTATTCTGAATTTGAAAAGGCAGAGATGATACTCATCTATGGCGAGTGTAGACAAAATGCAGCTGCCGCTTGCAGGTTGTATGCAGAAAGGTACCCGGACAGAGGTCATCCAAAGCGCCGCACATTTGAAAACATCTACAAACAATTGTATGCAACAGGTATGGTAATAACACGCAAACGGGTCCGTAACAAACCTATCACAGGAGAATCATGTGCAGTTGGCAGTTGGTGTGTTAGCTGCTGTTGCCGTGAATCCACACATGAGTTAACGTAACATTGCTAGACGCAGTGCAATGAGTCAAAGTAGTGTAATGCGCATACTTCATCGTCACACATTTCATCCGTATCATGTGTCATTGCATCAGCAAATTACATGGAGATGACTTTAATTATCGGGTGAATTTCTGTCAGTGCGCATTAACAAAGAATGTGTTGTAGTTCTACCTGTTTACCGACGAAGCAGGTTCACAAACCACGGTGCAGTGACTTTGCGAAACATGCATTACTGGTCCGTGGGCAATCCTCGCTGGCTCCGACTGGTTGAGCGATAGCGACCGTGGAATGTAAATGTGTGGTGCGCAGTAATTGGCGACCACTTCATTGGTCCTCACTCTATTGAAGGCACTCAAACAGCTACAAAATACATCGAGTTTCTGCAAAACTCTCTGCCAACATTGCTAGAAAATGTCTCGCTGGAAATGCGTGGTATCAACATGACGGTGCTCCTGCACATTCTGCAATGAACACAAGGCTGACCTTTGACAGAATGTTCGACAGGCGTTTCATAGGACGAGACGGACGCATAAATTGGCCTGTCCGTTCTCCTGAACTTCCACCTTCAGACGTCTTTCTATGGGGTACGTTAAAGGCGAACGTACCGTGATGTGTCTACATGCTCTGAGTTATGAAACATCGTACTGAGGCAGCCTGTGGCAACATTACACCTGATATACTGCGTCATGTAAGACATTCACTATGCGGTAGATTGCAAATGTGTGCAGCAGATGATGCCCACCACTTCAAACATTTATTGGCCTGAAATGTCAGGCCACACTCTTTTACATTCTGTAATTGAAAACAAAACAAAAACAAATTGTACGTTTAACTACACTCTCATGTTACTGTACGTTTTCATCTAACAAATCATTGCCGTATAGTATTCTTCAGAGAAAAAGACTAATAAAAATGTTAGTATGTGGACGTAACTTGCTGTTCTTGTTTCTTCTGTACCTACATTATGTCACTGTTCATTTTGGATCCCTAATTAATTCGGCTCTCTCCGATATACACGATTCAACTGCTGAGGAGTTATTCAAGCGTGAACTTTACGTTACAAATTACTCCGGATGTAATTAACATTTCACAATGTAAGAGATGGCACTGATGAAGTATTTGTTTCTATTTTCAGTTGTACTAAAATAATAACAGGTTTCCATATAAAGAAACATAAGCATGTATTGAAAATCATACTTCCGTGCATTTCTCAATGTTTTGTATTAACCAGTTCCACCAGCCACTCTCCTCACTTTCGGTCTGCAGAAATGGTTAGTCTTTGTTTGTTCTGGTTTGGGCGGTGTTTCCAGTGGTAATGTTAGGTGACTCATCCAGTTTAATCTTGTTAAATAGTTCTTAGGCGAACCGTCAAGAAAGATTAAATGTGCTCTGTGGAAAATTTTACCGGGCGGCCTCCTCTTTCATATCTTTGCTCTAGTTCATGTACTCCCTGTACTTTTGCTTACCTTTCTTTTCCTACTATCGAATTCCTGTTCCCTTTCAACTCTCTCAATAATACATTCTTTCAGTTTCTCTTTCGTCTAAGGAGGCAGAAGACATGTATACGTGTACTATTGTGCTGGGTGTTGGTTTCGCTTCTGTCTTGGCCTCGATAATGTGTTCAGTATGCTGCTCATACTGGGTTACTCCCGTTCCTGTTTTCTTACTCAGTATTAGACTTATTCTTACATTTCCCACATTTCATTTTGCGTTATAACACCATACTCACGTAACCAGAAGTCGTTGTCATCCTTCCAAACATGTGTAACTTCACTCTATCCTCTTCACATTTTAACTTTTCAACCATACCTACCCGACTACGAGATCTAAAATTTGACACTCTGACTCCTCCTGAGTAGTCCTCCGCCAGAATTCCGAATGGCAGAATATTTTACCTCCAGAGAATTTTACGCAATATAATGCTATCACCATTATGCAAGACAGAAGAACTGAATGTCTTCGGAAATATAACGGCTGTACCTTCCCTTAGCGTACCATTCGCATTTCATTGAGCGCATGTTGGTTACTCTTTCAAGGGCAGATATGTCAATAATCCAGGCTGCTTACCTCTACAGCTAGAGGAAAGGCTTCCACCCATCTTAACGAAACGTAGGTTTTTGTACTCTGTCCATAGATACCCATCCGTTGTGGTTGTACCTTCGGTACGGCTATCTGTTTCGTTGAACCACAGCCACCCACCTCAGCAATGTCTGTGATTCGCACGGCGGATGTTTAACAGTAATTTTTTTACATCTTACTTCACACTAAATAAAATGAACCCACCGTCTATGGTGAAACTTCACCGACACTTGTATGGGTGCTAAGAAGTTATTTGTGTTTACTCAAAGCAGACCCGTATATCGACAATTATATATTTTCAAGCAAACACGGACAAAAAGCGAGCTTCAATGACAAGATCAATGTATAGCACTCATAATGGTTAAACATAATCATCTAACCATGTGTGTCATGACAATAGAGCCAAAAAAAAATCATCAATTATTTTAGTCAGTCTAAAAAAATATGAAGTGAATGTGCAGTGTAAGGTTTCACAGCTGGTAATGTGATCATTTAAAGCTTCCGGGCTACTAGGCCGTGGTCGATGTATAAAACTTTCTCCTAAAGTTTCCTCTCCGATTACGGAGACATCTTCAGAGGTAAAATGGTGAACTGCAACGAGAGCTCGAGAGAGCGCCGAATCTATAGGCAGAGTAGAGGGCACCACAGTCTTAGCACGTGACATCGGCTACAAGATTGTCGGTGGTAACGCCAACATTGTCGATTGACAGCAATCGATCGTCCTTCTTACGTTGTCTGGCTGATATCCAAATGTTATCTAATTTAACACCTTCCTCTTTTCCAGACACAACACTGCATACTATTGCTAATAAATAAGTGGAGCTGTAATAGCTTAGTGCTGGTTTCCGCCAGTGTTCGCCGCATCTAGTGAATCTTCTTTCGTAGCATTGCTAAGTGTACGAAGTGCGACAATAAAGTAATGAGACTGATTTCCTTTGCAAGATGTGGCAACCCTGCAGGCTTGCGTAGGCACAATATCCTAGACCTCGGTCTATAAACTGCTTCTAGTCCAAGCGGCACTTCGATGCAACTGCTCAGTCGTGAGTTGTAATAAGTTAACACGTGTTTGTGACTCTCGTCACGGAAATGGAGCCGCAGAATACTGCGGAACGGTATGCCATTTCTTTTTGCGTTAAATTGGGTGAAAACGAGATGACAACTTATGGAAAGCTTCAGAAGGCTTTCAGAGAGGAGGTTATGTCAAGAGCTCAAGTTTTTCGTTGGCATAAAATGTTTAGTGAACGAAGAACGGATGTTGAAGATGAAGACTGCAGTGGATGACCATCAGCCTCACGGACGGATGTTCATAAAGAGTGGGTGCCTCCGGGACAAACACTTAACCAATATTACTACAGAAAAATTTTAGAAAGACTTCGTAAAAGAGTTCTTCAGTTCCGTGCCAACATTGCTGGTAATTGGATTCTACATCACGATAATGCGCCATTCCATACTGCTCTGTCAGTACAGCAATTTTTAACCTCAAAACAAATTTCAGTACTACCACACCCACCTTATTCACCGGATATCGCTCAGTGAAACTTTTTTCTATCTCCTAGAGTCAAAACGGCGGTCAAGGGACACCATTTTCAAACAACACAAGATGTCCCAAAAGCTGTGACAAGGGTCTTGGAGGATATTACAGAAGATGAGTTACAGAAATGTTACCATCAATGGCAGAAGCGCTGGGAAAAGTGTGTGCAATGAGAAGGGAACTGCCGGCAGCGGTGGCCCAGCGGTTCTAGGCGCTTCAGTCCGGAACCGCGCGACTGCTACGGTCGCAGGTTCGAATCCTGCCTCGGGAATGGATGTATGTGATGTCCTTGTGTTAGTTAGGTTTGAGTAGTTCTAAGTTCTAAGGGACTGATGACCTCAGATGTTAAGTCCCACAGAGCACAGAGCCATTTGAGCCATCAGAAGGGAACTGCTTTGACGGAGACAACACTAAAATTGACTAAAACGGTAAGCAACTTTTTATTTCACATCAGTCTCATTACTTAATTGTCGCATCTCGTACTGCTTATATATACGGTGAGCCTGTGCCGAGCGAAACATTCTCTTCACCTTCAGAAATTTCAAAACAATCGCAGAAAAGAGGAAGGCGTTAAATGAGATAAAATTTGAATATCAAACTTGCAACGTAAGAATGAGGATCGATTACTTTCAATCGAGAATGTAGACATTACCAGCGATAATCTCGTAGCCGACGTCACTTGATAGACTGTGGTGCCGTCTACACTGCCTATGTATTCAGCGCTCCCTCGAGTTCTGGTTGCAGTTCGCCATTTTACCTCTGTAGATGGCACCCGAAGTCGGAGAGGAAGCGTTAGGAGGAAGTTTTATACATCGAACACAGTCTAGTTGTCCGCAGCTCGTGGTCTAGTTGCTAGCGTCGCTGTCTCGGGATCACGGGATCCCGGGTTTTATCCCCAGACGGGTTGGGGAATTTCTCTGCCCGGGAACAGTGTGTTTGTATTGTCCTCAACATTTCATCATCATCATTCGTGACAGTGGCTGGATTGGACTGTGTAACAAATTGGACTGAGTAAAAATTGGGACTTTGTACGGGCGCTGATGACCGCGCAGTTGAGCGCCCCACTAGCCAAACATCATCATCAACATCATTATCATCATCATCACGGCCTAATAGCCCGGAAGTTGTAAATGGGGATTTGTGAACTGTCAAACAACTTTTGAAGAACTTTTAAAATTGCTACAAACCTGAATAAACGTGTAATTCTCCATCCTGAATGAATGTTTTGCTTCGCATTGTTCGCAGAGCTCACACTGTTATGGAGGAATGGAAAACGCTATACGATTTTCCTTTGTAGTGGCGTAACTTTGTCACCAGAGGGTAAGAGACAGCGGCCCTATCGTACTGAGGGCACGTTTACGGATAGCATAACGACTGAATTATACATCGAGCGCAAGAAGAAAGAATTTTTAACTTTCTAGCAAAAACAGCTGTTGAAAATCCCTTCGCCCTTTCCACTGCTTTTTCACTGGCTATTAAACGATTATTGAGGTTGTCGAACACTTTACTTCGACGTGTTCTAGAGCAGCATAAACAGTTATCTGCCCCCAATGAATCCAAGGGCATTTAGTATGTTCGATGGAAAGCCTTACAAGTTCTAATAAATATGACAGCTTTTCTTGAGGTTTCAAACTACAAATGTGCATTTCTCGTCACGAAGCGTTTTAAATGCGAACACCCTAACATAGTATATCAACTTCGAAAAACGTATTTTTATGGACATCAAATGCGCCGGCGACTTGAATCACCATACTTTCCAAGGTAAGAGAGTTCTTATGTGCAAACTACCAAAACAGCACTTGAAAACTTCAGAACGATGGAATCGAAGAGAGTTTGTATGATTTTTTTGATAATCATTACTATAATTCATTGTATTGTCTCGAACCAGGAACGAATGAGCATTCGATAAATTTGATATGGCCGATTCTGTCATACATGGCCGATGCTTAGTGGTACATAGTTCTTAGAGTGTTGTGGCGATAATAAAAATTTGGTGAGTGTGTAGCGTGGAGGCGAGCTTTCAGTGATCTGGAGTAGTCCTTTCCATCCCTTATCTACACCAATCGTTAACGTGGATAGGGAGGTTCCTCCTCCTTTGCACCGGCGCATTTACAAATCGACTGCAAGTGTCGTCAAAACTGTTTGGACGATAACAACTTTTCCACACCTTGGCAATTGCTTGTGATTGGAGGTTTTCCGTTCCGGACAGTTTAAAGGCACTTTTGCATGCTGAGCTGTTATTAGCAGACAACATAATTATAAGTGAAGAAATAAAGAAATAATTTGAGCCATAGACACAGCCCACGGCTGTATAAATATTGTATGCAGCCGCTGGGAACATCTGAAAATTTTTGATCCTCATATTATTGGCGAAAGAAGAGCCCTTTTTGTTTTCTAGGTCTTGTCCACATCGGACGCATTTAGGCGCACCGCCATTACTACTACATTATTGTATTAATACATTGACGAGTTGCAACCAAACGGCACTCGTAATTGCATAATGTAAGTGTCGTACTTTAAATTGTGTTTTTAATTCAGAATATACTTTTATTACTAACCTATGTATATTTTATTTTGTATCTTTAGTCATTGTAAGATTGTTGGATGACCTGGTATCGCTAAAGATTCCGTACTTTTAAGAAAAAAGTCGCCCAGCTTGATCCACCATGGTCTTGGGGCGCTGTCTTTTCGCGAAGTCCGATTTAACACATTGAGAAGAAACACGGTTAAGCATACATGAACGGACCTTTAACAAAAAAAAGCCATGCTCAAATGCCGAGACTTTGTATGATTTATTTTGATAATCATTACTATAATTCATTGTATTGTCTCGACCCAGGAACGAATGAGCAAAAAAAAAAAAAAAAAAAAAAAAAAAAAAAAAAAAAAAAAAAAAAAAAAAAGTGCCACTTCGTGTCTCGATGCATTGTTATAATTACTATACTGTCTTCCTTTTCTTACATGTTTATTGGATACAAGAAACTGGATGCGAGACCGGAATAGATTGAAGTAAGACAAATTGTATGTCGACACCTGAAATTACGCTGCAATAGCGGATACACGGTAAGGCACCGCATTTTTACATCAGCAGTCTTGCCCAAGCGCTTTGTATTATCGTACATCAATCACAATTTTCCGTTTCCGTAATAGTGATTTTAAGCTACATCGCGGTTTCCAAAATTATTTTCATCGTTCATAAGGTGCAACAATACAGTTTTATCAGTTCTCAATATGACCGACTTAAGTTCTGTGCGACGTAATATGGCGTGCAGCCATTAGTGTTCACAATTCCACCATATATTTCGACAATTATTTCCTTGTTCAGACATTGTCGCACAGATAGATTAATTTTTACATTTATTCTGATTAGACATATGACTTAAAATTTTTATTGAGTCATACATTACGTGTCGCATGGTGTTGACCAGAAACAATTAGCAAAGATAGAGAACCAGAGACGGCAAACACAGACGCAATCCGACTCTGAGATGCAATTAAATAATGAAAGTGACCTTATGGTTGACTCGAATACTAATGAGCGACATATTATTGACTATTCAGGTGACGGAAATTTAGAAAATAGACCATCCACCAGTAATATGCCTAAATCTAGTTCCAAACCCATTTTGGTGTCTGAAATCATGTCTAACGACGTGGTGGAGGAGCAACAGTTGCACATCACTAGTATTGCCAGTATGTTCGATGATATTATGAAACAGATGAGAGAACAAAAACACAGGATGACACAACATAAACATGACATTGGCGCACGTATCGACCAACAGATGACGTCTATATGCGCCACTTTGAAAACAGCTCATGACGAGATAAAGACACGACATGAAATTGAATCAGATTTAGCAACACTTAAAACATCAAACGGCGCTTTGTGTAGCCGTGTTGAGGAGATAAATAACAGACTGACTGGGAAAGTGTCCGACCTCAAAGCAAAATTTTCAGAGCTTTCACTACGACAAGAAACTACAAACAAAGATGTGACAGATATCCAAGCACAAGTAAACAATCTCAGTAAAACATGCGAGTCTTTAGTTACTCAGATTAAATCTTATCCGGCAGCGCATGATGATACAAAAACACGTTTTGCCGATGTCACAACAAGGTTGACGCAATTGACAAACAGCTTTCTGATAAAGTAAGACTACTCACTGACAACCATTTCTCTTGCATCAGTAGAGAATTTCACAGTTGGATAGAGCAAAAAGAGAAATATTTTGACGAGTGCTTACAAGAAAAATTGCGTGCTGTTGTCCACGACACTGTCGCAGAATTTATAAATAGCAACAAACACGTGCCGGCCGGTGTGGCCGAGCGGTTCTAGGCGCTCCAGTCTGGAACCGCGCTACCGCTACTGTCGCAGGTTCGAATCCTGCCTCGGGCGTGGGTGGGTGTGATGTCCTTAGGTTAGTTAGGTTTAAGTAGTTAAGTTCTAGGGGACTGGTGACCTCAGATGTCAAGTCCCATAGTGCTCAGAACCATTTGAGCCACTGGAATAAATGGTTCAAATGGCTCAGAGCACCTTGGGACTTAACATCTGAGGTCATCAGTCCCCTAGAACTTAGAACTACTTAAACCTAACTAACCTAAGGACATCACACTCATCAATTCCTGATCGAAGAGCCTAGAACCTCTCGGCCACAGTGGCAGGTCCACTGGAATAAATAATACCCAAATGTAAATATTATCGAAGTAACTAGTGATACTCCACCACCGTCTGTGCCTGCACCCATTACAAATGTGACGACATCAAACTACCGTGCCCCAGGTCGTGGCTGTGGAAGATATGGGGGGCGACTTCAATTTAAATTTTTGCAGCAGCGCAATGATCATGTAACTGACAGATGTGTGCTGCAACCATTATTATTTATAAGGTATAACCATGATTAAAACTTGTCTGATGAACTGGTACAAGAGAACACACGATATCGTTCATCGACCAATGAAATTGTTTTGGCCTAACTACTGGTGTTGTGGGTGCTATTCCAGCTACTATTACTCTGGACACAGGAGCGGCTGTTAGTGTCTTGTCCTATGATTTTTACAAGAAAATGTATGAGTTTTAACCCGTACCCGTATCCTGTCCGGAACTGTAAAATTTTAACTATCGTAGGCAATTAGTCTTCTAGGTACAAGAAACAGGTACTTGTGACAGTAAGGTACGTAATGGAATCGTACAATGGCCATTCCTCGTTGTCCAAAACCTGGTCACTAATTGTAACTTAGGTTTAGATATATTGTGTGAGATGGACAGCGCTAATGACTTGTCCTAACGTAAATGTATACTTAGAGACAGGTGTAATGACATTTCAATTGAACTGGATACCAGGACTCTGAAGCACGATACATATTTTACAGGGTACAAGATTCAGTTAATATCGGACACTGATGATGTTGACACACAGACACACGCAGCTGATTCGGAGTTTGAGGACTTGAAAACTTCAATTAGTAATAAGTTTTCAGAGACCACAGCTGTCATACATGATGAACGTAATGAACTTTATGATGTTTTGTCTAATTATATACAAATATTCAGCAAACGACCAAGTGTGATCAACAAATATGTGTATAAAATAGAAGTTAAGCCTCACCAGATTTTCTTGCACAAAATCTATAATGTGCCACTATCCCAACGACCCTCTGAGTGGCACGAGTTGAAACAAATGTAAGTGTGGAAAATCATCGAAACCTCCACGTCACCTTACTGCAGCCATTTACTTGTTGTAAAGAAACCCAGCGGGAATATCAGAGTTGTTTTGGATTCTCGTGAAATTAATGGGATTATTTTACCGGTTCGCACGAAACCTGAGAATTTAGAGGATTTTTTTAGATGCTAAGTATTTTTCTACGATAGATCTGACCAATTCGTTCTGGCAAGTCGCAATCACGCCACTTTCTAGAAAGCATACTGCATACTTCGGTGTGAACATCAGTTCAGGCGTGCGTATCACCGCATTGCGTACTGTACTTGGTGGTGAACTGGTTGAATCAGTTACTCACTACATAGATGATCTGCTGATAGCTAGTAGAACTTGGTCTGAACACGCAAATACTTTGCAAAAGATTCTGCACAAATACGCTCAAGCTGGAGTGACAGCTAATCTCAAAAAGTCAAAATTTGCTTGCAGTGAAATTCAGTATCTTGGACATATTATACGCTCAAGGTATACGACCTGACCGAGGTAAGTTACAGGCAATCAAGAATTTTCATAGCCGAAGGTCTAGAAAGCAATTCAAATCTTTCCTTGGGCTTTGTTCTTTCTTTCGACGATTTTTATCACACCATCTTTTAAACAGCACATATCTATGGAACTTACTCAGAAAGAATCAGATATGGATATGGTCTGACCAGTGTCAGAAGAATTTTGATAGCATTAAGCATGCTTTGGTTAAGGCAAACATTTTGGATCACCCTCATTTTAACTTAGATTTGTGTATGACATGTGACACCTCATCCTGTGGATTAGGCTGTTGTTTGTTTCAAGTTGTAAAGAATGGGGAACACGAAAATTATTAGTTTTGCGAGCCGCACACTTAGTGTATGTGAACGCACTTACTCTACCACAGAAGTTGAAGTATTCTCTATAGCGCGGGCCTTAAAGAAATTCAATTATTATTTGTATGGTAACCACACTAAAATGTATACTGACCAACTGGCTCTCACATTTCAGTTAACTTGTAAGCTTGTACATTTCAGATTATCAGCCTGGGCATTATCTTTGCAAAACTATTCCTTTGAAATTGTATATATTAAGAGTAAAGACAACATATTTGCCAACGCTTTGTCTCGTCTACCTCAAGGCTTGAATGAATGTAACTCTGACCTGGAGAATGTGAATGATTACCGAATACTTCTTGTGAAGGATAAGCTATATCACCAGTATTATATTGACTTATCTAGAAATATGTCAACGTTGCAGAAATTATATTTGATACATTATGATACAGCTGGTCGGTGTGGCCGTGCGGTTCTAGGCGCTACAGTCTGGAACTGCGTGACCGCTACGGTCGCAGGTTCGAATCCTGCCTCGGGCATGGATGTGTGTGATGTCCTTAGGTTAGTTAGGTTTAAGTAGTTCTACGTTCTAGGGGACTGATGACCATTGATGTTAAGTCCCATACTGCTCAGAGCCAGCCATAATGATATATTATTTTATCGCCGTTATTCTGAAGCCACTACTTGGTGTGTTTGTATTCCCAAGGATTCTGAACACAACCTAATTTGTCATACATATTTTGTTTGGGGTCATTATGGTACCAAGAAGTGCCTAGCAAAACTTATTACCTACTGTTAATTTGGCAATATGAGATGTAAGATACACGGTGTACTCAAAACATGTGCGATTTGTCAAAAATCTAAACCGCTGATCTTGTCTACGAAGACTGATTTGCATTCTATTCTACCCAGTAAACCTCTAGAAATTATAAGTTCTGACATAAGTGGTCCACATTCCACAAGAGTGGTGGTGTGAAATATATTCTTGCATTGTACGATTTATTCTCCAAGCATGTTAAAATGTTTGCTATAACATCTGCTACTGCTACTGCCATCATTCGTCATTTCTCATGTGACTACATTCCCCACGTGTGAAAACCAAAAGCTATTTTATCCGACTATGCTGCATACTATATTGGGTACAAGTGGCGTAAATTTCTCAATAGTATTTTTATCTCAAGATAAAGTCCCCAGTGTAGTCCCACTGATCGTGTGTTCTGTGAGGTTAACAGATTTATGAAAACCTACATTTCTACCAAACATGCCAACTGTGTAATATATTTGTCTTTATTGGAAGAGGTACACAACAACCTCAATGTTCATGAGACTCTGTACACCCCTAATGAGCTCATATTCGATAGCAAAGGAGACAAAGATTAGACGACACCGTTACCAAAATTTTCTTTTCAGCAAACAACACACGGCGAAAAGGTAAAGCAAGTCTGTGCGATGCTGACGGCAGAATCCAAAATTAGGAACAAAACTTATGCGCACACTGTCAAGAGGAAGTAGCAATTTAAGGCTGGCATGTTAGTGCTTTTGCATACTGACCATAAATTGTCTGCCTTTCAGCGGCGCAAGGCGAAATGGCGTCTGCTGTACGACGGTCCTTATGTAATTGTCAGCATTCCGCATCCTGGTGCATACCTGCAGCAGCATCCTAAAACAAACAGAATTATTGGACTGTATGCTCACCGTGATCCTAGAGTACACCATGCTCAATAGTAAACACATCTATGGATCATGCTTAAGCTATACACAACTACCTCACAGTACTTCTACAGCGAAGCTACGTAGTATAAGGGATTTATTTCAGCTGTTCTTGTCAGCAGCAGAAGGAGAAAGAAGAGATTCGTTTTCGCCACTTAAAATTTGAAAGCAAACTTTATGTTAACTTTTGTACTCGTGCGAAGAAGATACATTTTCAGCCTACGAGATTGACTATCTGCACCATCAGTCTTCGGCTACAACGGCAGATTGAAGTAAATACTTAATCATTCTCATCCTTACACTTTCACCTTGAAACTGATTGCATACGCATCTCACCATTGAATGCATGCACTTACGAGTAAATAAGGCCATGTTTACACTGCACGCTTACACTCGTGTCGCGAGTATTTTTTTGTGTTTGATGTTACTTCATTGGTTTTGTCATTTGCTTATTTGTAGTTGAGCGGTTGGTCTTATTACTGGTGTGAGATGTCGTGTCTAATACTCCTCTATTTCAGGTGACCTCATTTGAAAAAGCAAAACATAGATTTAAACTTGTAATGATTGTAAATATTGTAAACTTATTTAAAGCTATATAAAAAAACATTTCTATGTGACCAATGATACTTGTGTGAAGACAAGAGAAATAAGTAAAGCCAATATGTAATATGTTTGTAGGTAATTGTACCTATGTAAAAACCTATAAGTAACATGTTTCTATGTGTTTATCTGTATTTAGGTAAACCTAAATGATATATGCTCACTTGTATATGTTATCTGTACTTGTTACATGTGCCCATATGGGAAAATTTATGAGACTTGCATAACCTTATACTATTTGTGGACGTTTACTACACGTCCCTGAGCTTGTAACTACGAGGAAACTGGTGTGCAAAACCGCATGATTGAAAAAGACTATTCATGATATATTGCTGTGTATATAGATATGACGAACTATTTTATGGTTGAAATTTGTTTACAAACTGTTGCGCGTAAATTCCAGTGGCCCGTCTGGTGTGGTGTCGTTACACGTGTTTTTCATTTGGTTACCTTATAGCGAACGAAAGAACGATAAAAAAAAATTGGACAGTGGGTAAGGATCGAACCCGAGCCAAAGACGTAGCAGTCTTTTTCACCGTCACATTCGTTGTGAGAACAACTAAAACTAATTGTATCTGGTGGGCCGCTGGAATCTTCGTGCGCAAAAGCATGATAGGCTAATTTCAATGACAGCATATCATTTTTTTGTGTCTACAGTTATTTCTCAACACAGCCTTACATACACACACACACACACACACACACACACACACACACACACACACACACACCAGTAAAAAATTAGCACGTCCTTTCGGAGGTTTCCCCTTCACTTAAGATTTATTGATGCGACAGTGGATGTGGAGTATATGAAATGATTAAATTTACGGATAGACAGCAAAAGCAATTATAGGACACATGTCGACCTATTCTGAAACACCTATGTTGTTACTTGGTGTACTCGTAGTCTCAACGGGCGGCAATGCGGGACCTGGCAGTGGCATCCAGTCTATCGTACAGATGGCGAATTCTGCCCTGGGATACGTTATTCCACGCCTCCTAGAGCTGATAATGTACTTGTGTAAGAGTATTTGGTTGACGAGCCGCATGAGTCACTTGTTCCATCACATCCCACGCGTGCTTGATTGGAGACAATTCCGGACATCGCGCTGGCTAGAGAAGTTGTCCCTCGTCTTGCAGAGCACATTGAATTTCACGGGCAGTGTGTGGGTGAGCATTATCCTGTTGGAACCACACATCACGTTTCTGTTACAAGAACGGCAAAAGAAAAGGTCAAACAACATTCTACACGTACCGAGCGCTGCTATAGTCCCCTCCAAAAATACCAAAGGTGAACGAGAGTTGTAGCTTACCGCACCGCAGATCATAAGGGCTGTGGTGGGACCAGTGTGTCTTTCACGAATGGACTCTACGAGATGGCTCTTACCAGGTATATGCCGTACGAGCAAACGATCATCACTTGCGTGTAGGCAGAATATGCTTTCATCGTTGAAGACCACGACTCGGAATGCCATCTTCCAAGTGATCCTTTGACGGCAACAGTCGACCCTTGAACATCGATGCTGTGGCGTGAGAGGAAAACGGGACAGGGATATGTGTATCCGTAGTCCCATTTCGCAACAGGTCTTGTTGACATGTATGGACTCACAAGCTTTCTTATCCGTGCTGTGGTAGCTGTACGATCTGCCATTGATGCTCTTACAATACGACGAGCCTGGAGGACGTCTGTACTGTGTGAGCGTTCAGAACCTAGTCTAAAGGTATGATAATGTTCATGTGATTAATGATACACCATCGTTGCACAACTGATGCAGCATAAGAGTAGTAGTGTTGTTGAGCATTCGCTTAATAGCATAAAACATATCTTAAACTTGAACTACAACAATTAATTATGGACTAATGCTTCTATTCAATGAAAAATTATTTACACAAACACGTTATTGTGGGAGACAAATATACTAACTTTATCGTTAACTTGGTATTTTGCTTTTAGTAGGAATAGTACGTAACAACTACTAATACGTTCATTTATATTAAATTTAAGTCACTGTGCTGATTTTTTATCTGCAAATGGCCGGCAAAGCACAATACACAGATATATAAAGGTAGTATCTGTTCCCGAAAGAACAGATACCAGTCACGACCGTATAGCTTCTCTAGAATGAAATCATAATTAAATCGAGACCCTAGATGCAAACAGGCGTTGATATACATCATTGGGGACATGTTGGAAATGTGTGCCCCGACCGGGACTCGAACCCTCGGTGGCTCAGATTGATAGACCGTCTGCCATGTAAGCAGGAGATCCCGGGTTCGAGTCCCGGTCGTGGCATACATTTCTAACATGTCGCCAATGATGTATATCAACGCCTGTTTGCAGCTAGGGTCTCGATTTAATTATCATTTCATTCTAGAGAAGCTGTACGGTCATCAGTGGTAACTGTTCTTTCGGGAACAGATACTACCTTCATATATAATGAAAATATGGCTACCCGGCCACTGACCTTCTTGTGCGAACGCACGCGCTATGCCCCAACTGGTACGGGACTTGGTGGATTAATCTGTCACGAGTAATGAGCGTGATGGGCAAACATCTATTAGGCGCACTACGAATGTAGCGGTGTGGACATGTTGGGAATGTGGGTCTCACGGGGAGCGTTCAAGGTGTAAGTCCCTGCAGGCGCACTGTCTTCTGTAAACTCGGTGGCTCAGATGGATGGAACGTCTGCCCTGTAAGCAGTAGAGCCCGGGTTCGAGTCCCGATCGGGGCACACATTTTCATGTCGCTGATGATGTATATCAACGCCTGTTTGCAGATAGGGTGTCGATTTAATTATCATTTCACAATAAAAAAATATTTTTTTAAGAATTATTGGTTGTAAACTGAATCGTTCTGCATTATCCTAGTAGAATTCACGTACATTGGCTATTGAATTTCTAATTAACTACGTAGCTTTTCGTTCTTTTGACGGAGGCATTCATTTACGTAAGTGCTGATAACTGTTTCCTCATTTTTGTTATGTTATCTCAAGCGGAATGGTGTTTAGGAATGACCGCCAAAGAAATTCTTTGATTGTTGCTTCAGCGTTTGTAGCGCCAGTTTTGTGTGTGACGCAGTTTTCGCTGCAAGGAACTCACCGTTATTGCGGGGGATGATGGTGTATTTTATTGGCAGGGCCGATACAAACCGCTACCCCCTGGCCTATTGCGGACGATCACTGCAGCACCGGTGCCGCCCCTGCCACCCTACAAGAAATTTAAGGTGCAGTAAAATTTCCGAATAATGTCTCGCGTTTTTATAATAATATCTTGGCGCTCGGTTGTCCTCTCCGGGCGCCGCCGTTTACTGTCACGGGGCGGGAGGAAATGAGCGCGCAGCCCGGCGGCGACGCTCCATTTATATAACTGAATAAAAATCTGCTAACAGCCGCCGAGAGAAAGAGGCGGCGTTATAAGGCGGCGCGTGAATGGCGGCGCTACTTTAATATGGCTGCCCTCTGCTCTCGTCTCCCCGTTCGCAGACTTTTCGTCGCTCGATTCCC
This sequence comes from Schistocerca americana, assembly GCF_021461395.2. Taxonomy (NCBI): domain Eukaryota; kingdom Metazoa; phylum Arthropoda; class Insecta; order Orthoptera; family Acrididae; genus Schistocerca; species Schistocerca americana. The sequence continues at coordinate 287,056,269 of NC_060121.1, read as the reverse complement.
CTTATGGTCTCAGATACTTGATGGTTATATCTTTCTTATTACTAAACGCCTTCCATTGCTGCTTTAAATTGCCAGTAACTTTGTGTGTGAGGACTCCTATACTGCATTATTTCTCTCAGAGACACGGAACGAGAATTGCACGAAGTCGAGAAGAATGCGTACGTGGAAGGAATGACATTTTGAATATGTCTTTTAGATAGCATATTGTGTTTTGGATGGATTATGGAATCCATTATTTTTTGCAAAACTGTCACATGAAAGATCCATCGAACAGGAAATTTACATTTAGATGGTACTGTCAGTCGATCACCTAGCACACGTATGTCATTCTCGAGTGGTGCAGAACAAGTGTTAACCTTCTTAACGTCGAGTCCGAGCAGAACACAGTGGCTGATGCCTAGTGATCAATTTCCGTCCGAAGCGCTTGGCGAGTTCGTTTGTTTGTTTGGAAGGAGAGGCCGGCGACAATGTTTGTCTGATATCTGATGGTCATCTGCATGCTATGATGACAGAAATGACATGCATGCCCTGCAGTATTTGTCGAGCAATTTTGCCGAACTTTTTCAGTAAAAATAACTCACTTTATCGTTATTTGTAGTTTTCAATATCAGTTTCAAACCAACATGCCCATAATTTCATAATCGGTGATAGTGTGATATTTACATTTAAGTGAGACTATACTCGAAATTCAAAAAGTTACCAATGAAAAATAGTGGTCACTCTGATTTTGCGTTGTTGTATATTACATAACATGTTTCTGGATGTGAAATGTAGCTTGAAAATTGAGTTTTTCTTTAGACTTGTTGGAGGTTTCTACCCATCTCCAGCCTCAAAAAAAAAAAAAAAAAAAAATGATGTGATGTAGCATACTCATTTTCGATTGCACGCACCAGTGATAAAGACTCCACAACATTCGTAATATTTCATGAACGATTCGAGATAACGAAATCAGATTGTGCCAAACGGTAGCATGCAAAGAGGAGAGTATTTTGCCAATGGGTATTATGCAAATTTTCATTATCTACTGTGTTATTTCACTAGCACAAGACTTTTTCGATGAAAGAATTTAATTTTTAAGGTCCATCGATAGTTTGTGAAACGAGATCTGTGAGCTTTGGAACAGCATAAGTGAAGGCATTACATGCCTATTTCGGCACTAAGGATGTGCTGTGTCATAAGCTACTGAATTTACTTTTCGTCAGTTCCTCACTCAATAAACCTAATAAACCATGGTTTCAGAATTCTCTCACAGTTGCATCTTCACAACATGTTAGTAAGGCAACGTTATGTAAACCCCACTGTGTTTCGGCAAAAGAAGAAAATTTTAACACGGCAGCAAGAAAAGCGTCAGGTTGTACTCAAAATTCGTTTCTTGCAACACTCCTTTGATTGTTAGAATTGGTTAACAAACCGGGCTCCTTTTGATGTATTTTCAGCGTAGCTCTTTTTAGGTACTAACCAAAGCAGAGGTGATGGTAATCCCTCGTTGAATGGTCACCGTGCAAGTGTGGTCATGATGGAGTTCCACTTCGTATATTCAAAAACATTGGCTTCAATGTGGAGAGGAACTTCCCCCTCCAGCGCTCGCCGGCAACCCCCACCACTACCACTCTCCCCACGCATGCTCTGACGATTGCGCATTTACCGGTCGCGTTATTCTGTGCGCACTGTACGTAGGATATGCGGAAGACTTCGCTCTTGTACTCTTTCTACTGGGGGGACACAGTGTTCCAAGTGAATGAAACATTGCGCTTGTCATTTCTTTTTTCAGGAAGGGTCACCGAGCAGATGTACACAATTACAAGACAGGGTTATATCATCGTTTCAGTCTTTTACAGAATTACACATTAAAGGCTCGCATATCACCGCCTTCCTTCATAGTATTCAAAACTGATTCCAGTAACGACGGTAGCGTGAGGTCCAACTCTATCTTCCTCTCTGTCCACGAGATGCAGATAACAGTTTCGTGTGACTCCCAGACAAATGCCTTGGTCTTCGGCTTGAGGAAGGCGATCAGTGCAGTTCCGCACAGTCATGTTATAAATAACACCCGGAATATCAGACCAGCTTTGTGAATGGATTCAAGAGTTCTGAGCAGACGGCATACGAAACACTGTTCTCAACGGAAGAAAATCTTCTGACGTGCAAGTAGCTTGTCACGTACGCCAGCAGTGAGTTATAGAACCATTGGCGTTCAGAATATAAATAAATGATTTCGTGGATGACGACGTAATATGCATAATGATGTTGGCGGGTAATGCCGTTGTATAAGGGGCGATCCGAAAGTTTCCGTTGGACGGACGGACAGTCGAGAATCGGTACGCAAATCAGGCAAAACTGCCGTGTGTACTCAGACAATCAGTCCCTCGACGCACCAGCTTATAGATACCCATTTGGCAAAACACTGTGTCCTGGTACGCACAGAATTCTGCAAATGCCTGCTGCACGTCCTCGTCCGAAGGAATCATCTACCTTTTAAGGCCTTTTTTAAGGGACCGAATGTGTGATAAACGATTTGAGAGAGATTAGATCTACAGGGCGGGATCTCGAGTATCTCCTACTTGACTGCCGTAACTTCTACGTTACGACATTTGCGGTATGGTTTTCCACAAACATGCTGCCCCATCCACATTCTCCACACTCCGAAGGAGGTGTTTTTCCTTCGACACCCAAGAAAAATTAGCACGTTGTTTCTGTTTGGGAGCATTAGGTTTTAACATCGCCATAGTTCACGTTTCCGCATGTGCCTCACGGATGTCGAAAAGATACGAACGCCACACTGGCCCGCTTGTCTACATGTCGCTGCTTGTACACCTGCATAAGAGTCGCATTACGTTGCATATACGCAGCAGCTAAGCCCTCAGACGGATATTTTCTGATCGCCTCTTATGTTTGGAGAAGTCGGAACCCTAGACAACTATCGCAGCCTGCAGAAACTTTTTCAGTGAACCGGCTCTCGGTGTTGGCAATGGCAGGTGATCCTCAGCATAAACAAATGTAACGTATTACACGTAAACTGTTTGATTACGCAGTTGCTAAGTAATCACTGGAAACAGTTACATCCATAACACACTAGTGGCCAATAAAACTGCTACACCACGAAGACAACGTGCTACAGACGCGAAATTTAACCGACAGCAAGAAGATGCTGTGATATGCAAATGATTAGCTTTTCAGAGCATTCACACAAGGTTGGCGCCGGTGGCAACACCTACAACGTGCTGACATGAGGAAAGTTTCCAATCGATTTCTCATACAGAAACAGCAGTTGACCGGCGTTGCCTGGTGAAACGTTGTTGTGATGCCTCGTCTAACGAGGAAAAATGTGTACTATCACGTTTCTGACTTTGATAAAGGTCGGATTGTATCCTATCGCGATTGCAGTTTATCGTATCGCGACATTGCTGCTCGCGTTGGTCGAGATCCAATGCCTGTTAGTAGAATATGGAATCGGTGGGTTCAGGAGGGTAATACGGAACGCCGTGCTAGATCCCAACGGCCTCGTATCACTAGCAATCGAGATGACAGGCATCTTATCCGCATGGCTGTAACGGATCGTGCAGCCACGTCTCGATCCCTGAGTCAACAGATGGCGACGTTTGCAAGACAACAACCATCTGCACGAACAGTTCGATGACGTTTGCAGCAGCATGGACTAACAGCTCGGAGGCCATGGCTGCGGTTACCCCTGGCGCTGCATCACAGACAGGAGCGCCTGCGATGGTGTACTCAACGACGAACCTGGGTGCACGAATGACAAAACGTCATTTTTTCGGATGAATCAAGGTTCTATTTACGGCATCATAATGGTCGCATCTGGGTTTGGCGACATCGCGGTGAACGCGCATTGGAATCGTGTATTCGTCATCGCCATACTGGCGTATCACCCGGCGTGATGGTATGGGGTGCCATTGGTTACACGTCTCTGTCACCTCTTGTTCGCATTGACGGCACTTTGAACAGTGGACGTTGCATTTCAGATCTGTTACGGCCCGTGGCTCTACCCTTCATTCGATCCCTGCGAAACCCTACATTTCAGCAGGATAATGCACGACCGCATGTTGCAGGTCATGCACGGGCCTTTCTGGATACAGAAAACGTTCGACTGCTGCCCTGGCCAGCACATTCTCCAGATCTCTCACCAATTAAAAATGTCTGGTCAATGGTGGCCGAGCAACTGGCTCATCACAATACGCCAGTCACTACTCTTGATGAAGTGTGGTATCGTGTTGAAGCTGCATGGGCAGTTGTACCTGTACACGCCATCCAAACTCTGTGTGACTCAATGCCCAGGCGTATCAAGGCCGTTATTACGGCCAGAGGTGGTTGTTCTGCGCACTGATTTCTCTGGATCTATGCACCCAAACTGCGTGAAAATGTAGTCACATGTCGGTTCTAGTATAATACACCCCTGGAAATGGAAAAAAGAACACATTGACACCAGTGTGTCAGACCCACCATACTTGCTCCGGACACTGCGAGAGGGCTGTACAAGCAATGATCACACGCACGGTACAGCGGACACACTAGGAACCGCGGTGTTGGCCGTCGAATGGCGCTAGCTGCGCAGCATTTGTGCACCGCCGCCGTCAGTGTCAGCCAGTTTGCCGTGGCATACGGAGCTCCATCGCAGTCTTTAACACTGGTAGCATGCCGCGACAGCGTGGACGTGAACCGTATGTGCAGTTGACGGACTTTGAGCGAGGGCGTATAGTGGGCATGCGGGAGGCCGGGTGGACGTACCGCCGAATTGCTCAACACGTGGGGCGTGAGGTCTCCACAGTACATCGATGTTGTCGCCAGTGGTCGGCGGAAGGTGCACGTGCCCGTCGACCTGGGACCGGACTGCAGCGACGCACGGATGCACGCCAAGACCGTAGGATCCTACGCAGTGCCGTAGGGGACCGCACCGCCACTTCCCAGCAAATTAGGGACACTGTTGCTCCTGGGGTATCGGCGAGGACCATTCGCAACCGTCTCCATGAAGCTGGGCTACGGTCCCGCACACCGTTAGGCCGTCTTCCGCTCACGCCCCAACATCGTGCAGCCCGCATCCAGTGGTGTCGCGACAGGCGTGAATGGAGGGACGAATGGAGACGTGTCGTCTTCAGCGATGAGAGTCGCTTCTGCCTTGGTGCCAATGATGGTCGTATGTGTGTTTGGCGCCGGGCAGGTGAGCGCCACAATCAGGACTGCATACGACCGAGGCACACAGGGCCAACTCCCGGCATCATGGTGTGGGGAGCGATCTCCTACACTGGCCGTACACCACTGGTGATCGTCGAGGGGACACTGAATAGTGCATGGTACATCCAAACCGTCATCGAACCCATCATTCTACCATTCCTAGACCGGCAAGGGAACTTGCTGTTCCAACAGGACAATGCACGTCCGCATGTATCCCGTGCCACCCAACGTGTTCTAGAAGGTGTAAGTCAACTACCCTGGCCAGCAAGATCTCCGGATCTGTCCCCCATTGAGCATGTTTGGGACTGGATGAAGCGTCGTCTCACGCGGTCTGCACGTCCAGCACGAACGCTGGTCCAACTGAGGCGCCAGGTGGAAATGGCATGGTAAGCCGTTCCACAGGACTACATCCAGCATCTCTACGATCGTCTCCATGGGAGAATAGCAGCCTGCATTGCTGCGAAAGGTGGATATACACTGTACTAGTGCCGACATTGTGCATGCTCTGTTGCCTGTGTCTATGTGCCTGTGGTTCTGTCAGTGTGATCATGTGATGTATCTGACCCCAGGAATATGTCAATAAAGTTTCCCCTTACTGGGACAATGAATTTACCGTGTTCTTATTTCAATTTCCAGGAGTGTATATTTGTCGAATGAATACCCGTTTATCATCTGCATTTCTTCTTGGTGTAGCTATTTTAATGGCCGGTAGTGTCTATCTTGGAGTTTGTGTATTGAGCGACTGAAGGTGCTACGAACACATAAAAGTAATCTTAGGAAAGGCAGACACCATACTCAGATTCACGGGAAGAATGTAGAGTTGTCCACCTACGATTGAGATAGCTTACAAAACTCTCGTTCGACTGATACTTGAGTCCTGCTGTTGCGTCTGGGACGTTTACCAAAAAGTCTCATAAATAAACAGAGTGGATCCAAGGAAGAACAATGCGTTTCGTCACGTCTTCGTTTAATAAGCGCCAATCCCTCGCGCAGATGCAGTGCAGAGACTACTGATGAAGCGTCGTGTGTCACAGTGCAGTTAACTGTCAAAATTCCGAGAGTGTCGTAAAAGAGTCAATAAAAATTCACTATTTGTCATATGTATCTGACGGGAAAAGGTAAACGTGAAGTGGAAGGGATTCTAGTCCACTGACAAGCTAAGTAACAATTGTTCTTTCAGCACCATTCGAGTTGCAAAGGTGCTTTGTCGAACACAATCAATTCCTTTCCGTGTACACATAATCAATTCTTTTCCGTGCTATGTGGCAGCTGGCGTTGTCGTGATGTTGTTTTCCTGATTTCGTCCATGATTTCTGACAAATAAATTTTGTCTGCCGTTCGGCAGTAATTGTTCTTCAGTCCTCTAATGCAACGATTGCGCCATGTCCATAGTAACCAAATAAAGAAACGATCAATTTTGGAAGTGATTGGCTCTCAAAATACTATTTTTAATTGTTCTTCACCTTGGAGCAGCACAACAATTGATTACTGGTTGGTATCCGGCATGTACAAATAGGTATATCACATTTCAGGCTCCTGTTATGAATTTGTATACAATTTTTGCTCTTCTGCGGTCGAATTTTTTGATCGTTTCTGTACACAATCTGATAGGATTCGGTTTTGCGCTTCGGTACATTTCTCCGGTGTCCGTAGAGAACAAATCTTCTTTGCAGATGCATTACCATGCCAAATAAAATGAACTGTGGCCTTCTTTGGACTAAAGACGCCCCTGAACCACAGTGATTCATATATACACTAATGCTCTTGAATCATGTCGCTCATGGAATCGATGTTTTTTGAAACGCCTTTCTATTTTGGTTTACTCTCGTATGGTATCTGTACGACGAAATCAAGACCACCAGGATATGTTGCAAAGGAACTGTAAACAGTTATTTCTAAAGGTACGTTTACAATGGCCACAGTATATCCCGACAATGTTGTCAATTTATGTAAAAATGTGAAATTGAGACCCGTGTTTCACATGCATTAATTTATCACCCTCCACGCTAATGATTTAGGAGTCCTACGGCCACTAAATGAGACAAGAACCACAGTTACTTTGGTTTATTCTGATAAAGTTGTTCGTAGAACAATTGAGAAACAATGACAAAATTTCCGTGATAAGATTGTGGCAAATTCCAATAATTGCTCAAGTGAATTGATTAACGTCACATTGGAGTTTAAAGCAGACTGTTCACTGAACGAAAAAGGTAAGTCTTCAAAGTGAAGCTGGAAGTAATCGAAATGTTATGAAATTAATTTCTATTCACAATGTCTGACTGTAGTGGCTCAATCCCACCGGAGGCGGAAGAGGTTGCAGAATCATTGATGACACCTGTGATCCCCCCCCCCCCAATGGGAAAGTGCAAATAAGACCGAAATTTCTTTAAATTGCTCAGTACATCCGCTCAACTGGCGGCAGTCTGTTATCGACCCTCAGCGCAGAAGTCTGACGATCCAGGCTCCCTAAGGTCAAGTAATTAATTAATCGCGGAAATTAATTGAATATTCATTAACAGGAAACCTCGCACTGCCGTGATTCACATCTCTCACTGTATTCATATCAACTGGGCTTTGGATCTTCCACGCACCAACTCATACACACCGAGCGAGGTGGCGCAGTGGTTAGCACACTGGACTCTCATTCGGGAGGACGACGGTTCAATCCCGTCTCCGGCCATCCTGATTTAGGTTTTCCGTGATTTCCCTAAATCACTTCAGGCAAATGCCGGGATGGTTCCTATGAAAGGGCACGGCCGATTTCCTTCCCCATCCTTCCCTCACCCGAACTTGCGCTCAGTCTCTAATGACCTCGTTGTCGACGGGACGTTAAACACTAATCTCCTCCACCAACTCATACAACTGCCCCTTGGAGCACGCTAGTCTCGTTCCCCATGCTACCCTGTATTCAGTTAAACAGTAGTGTGCGTTCTACCATTTTACACATGATGAAGTCGACGTACTCTCTCTCTTTATTTCTCTCTATGATCAATGAGGTTGTTTCGTAGGCACAGCAGAGCTTCTCAGTCTAGCCTCTTGTTTATGTTACGCAATCCCTGCGATTTTTCTGTCACATAAAAATTTAGTGTTTGTGGAGTAACACATCCAGCAGTGCCTTACTCCTTCAGAGACCCAAAAACTGCGGGTCCACATTCCATTTTCGAGATGTTTGTGGCATCTGTTGCTTTATGAGGAAAAACATACGTTCCTACTTTGTGCAGAATAGTGCCCTCTGCTAAAATTGTTCTTCCGCTTTCCAATCTACTGGGCAGTAAAATGTTTTGCGGCAGGGAGTTTGCACTACACAAGATTCTATCCATATTCGTGCATAGTACTTTGGGCACTCCAATGCGACTGTAAAAAGAGCTGTCTGGCCCAAGGACTATTGGCCTGGGCCACCCTTGGGTGACCTTCTGCGAAATGGTTCTGAAGGTGATGACCTGGCAGCCTGTGAAATTCTGCGCTGTGCGGAAAGCTTCAAGGTATGCAAATCTGAATCCATAATAAATGAAGATTAAGGTTGCATTACTCAATTTCTGACAATCATTAGTACTGTGATTTGTCATATTTCTCAACGATTAAGTATTCTGATCAAAGCGGTCTTTCATTATGAATTTTAATACGTTACGTGGCAGTTTCCAGGAAAACAATAACGTAATGTGGATAGCTTTGCGCATTACATTTCCGTGGCAGCAGACATTACATGGGGCTACACTAAAGTCACAAAATGGACGAATGTGAGCTGGTGTAAGTAAGTGCGACTCTGCATCATAAAAGGAATCATGGTGGAGAGAACATGAGAAATCGGGCTTAATGTATACATCCTTTTTTAAGCAAGCGGAACGTTTCAGAAAACTTAACTAAAGAATTGACGCTGTTCCAGAATTTTGCCTGACTGTTAAAACACGATTCTGAAGATTTCTTATATGCCACAACCGATACAATTATGAGAGAGTATATAGCAGTTACAAACTGATTGGCGATCACCCGTCGGTTTTTTGCTGCTAGTGACTCGCACAGAAGTTTTATTTACTTCACTGGACTTGACTATTCATCAACAAGTTCCATGGTACCAGAAGTACGCAATGCCTTCAAGGGCTGAAAGATTTCAGTAAAGGATGTTTTAAATAAGAATACAATTTTTGTTTTGTTTATGTTCACTAGCACACAACACTATTTACACTATCAGTTCCCGCTGCAGGTACCTGTCCAGATAACATAAAACTTACAGCATTAAATTAAACTGACGGTGTTTCTAGTGGTGCAGTCCTAGCTCCATACGTCACAAGAGGCTGGAACGTCGTTGGTATGTTCATTAATCGCTGCACTCGCAGTGCTGAATATGCTGAAAAGATAATAGTTCTACTCTCTGCCACCAGGTGAAAATAGCAGGCTGAAAGCAGTCAGAGGGTGACATGTTTTCCGTATTGACGTCAGTACGCTGTTTGTAGCTCGGCGAAGTGTATTGATTTCTTCTGTGAAGTGACTGTTGGTATAAATGGTTAAGAAGGTTCAAGTCAATGGCTATTGAGAAGAAAGAACCCGTGTTGCTGATAAAGTCGCCTTATCAGAAAGACAGCAGCAGCAGCAGCGCTGCATTGCGGGAATATCACTGACAGAAAAAGCAGCGAAGAGACCCTCTGTCAGTGAATGGGCTACAGAATATGATCAAGAAATTTCAAAAAGCACGTGGATTAGCCAGTGCAGGCGAAGAGAGGAAGGCGGCCCATAGCCATGGCAGTTGGTGATGAAGTTGCTGTAGCTATTAGCCGACATTTTGCTGCCAGTGCTTGAGCTGTGTAACTGGGATTACCTCTCCCCTGGTCGACAGTTCAAAAGATTTCGCGCCGCATTTTACACTAGTATGCCTACAAGCTTCAGAATATGCACCAAATGAAACCTCAAGATAGGCTGCAACGCCGAGACTTTGCTCTTTGTTTCTTGACACGCCTAGAAAATGATTACATGTGAAGAGGAATGTTCTGTGGATGGACAAGGCACATTTTTCTCTGGACGGTGCTATGAATGTAAAGAACTGTCACATGTTGTTGAGGAACATCTATTGCACTAAGCTTGCGTGGTTTAACGAGCTCCTTCATCCTCGGTCCATTTTTCTTCGAGGACGAGACACGTAACGGGCCTATTAGGTGTACAGTGACATCTGCATGTTACAAGGACCGCCTTGTCAATAAGCGATGCCAGCTTTGCAAGGACGTAATTGTGTCCACACAACTATTTTCATGCAAGACGGAGCGATACCACATGTCACTTGCCTAATGGAAGACTTGCTTCAAAAAACCTTTGCTAACGACCGCAACATCTCTGCAATATCAAAACGTGTGGCCTTCCAAATTTCCCGACCTAAATCCACGTGACTTCTAGCTATGGATCCATCAAGGATCTGTCTGGAATATTTTTTACCTGAAGGACAGCATACGACGATATATCGATCTAATACATGAGACTTGGTGCGAGGAACTGTCGATCATGCGGTGTTAGAGATGCAACATGTTGCCAGTCATAGAAACCATGTCGATTACATGTTTCAACGTGTGATCGCAGTCTAATAAACGTGCCAGAACCACCATTATAATATGTCTGGTCGTTCCTCCATTTTTCCTGTACATACATTACATGCTGATAGAGAGCCTGTATACAGAGAGAGTGGTCATCGGTGAAGTTGCCCGTAATTGGTTGATTAGCTTTGCCGCCATTTTTCTGCCAAACGTCTCTCGCGCTTCCTATGTTCGCCGTGCTTTTGAGTTGAATTTAAGTTTAGAGGACTTTTGGAAACGATTAAAAGGTATTTGAATTATTGAGAGACTTGTTACGCGTTGTGAATGCGTGTTCGATTTAGTTGTATTTCGTTTTCAGTACGTAATTAGCGTTTGCGTGCATACTGGTAGCATCACAAGCTTTTCTTAGGCCAATATCTGACAGTCCTTGCTGGAAACGGAAAGTTCCTGTAATTGTTGTGCCATGTTCATTCGACTTTATAGCGTCAATCTTTATTTCGCTCCGAATCAGAACACTAGGCATTATTTTGGTTTCAGTATTATTGCCTGACTGTTGGCGCAGGCGAGTTGTAGGCACGTTTTCCGCAGTTGTCGTGGTTGCTGAAACATTATTCGTAGTAAATAATTGTAGGTACTCTTAAAGGCCTACTTACTGTGGGGTAGAAGGGATACGGTAGTTTCCTTGTTATAGTTGGTCGTTATTACAGTAGCCTACATTTAACATTACCTGATTTTTGTGATCTTTTTCGTTTGTTATCTACTGCGAGAGGTGTATATATATATATATATATATATATATATATATATATATATATATATATATATATATGAAAGAAAGTCGTAAGCAGTTGTTTACTTGTGACATGCAAAAAGTTTGAAGACGTGACCAGAAGTACTAATACGTCTCACACTTTTTGCATGTCACAAGTAAACAACTGCTTACGACTTTCATTCATCTGACGTAATAAAATGGTTCAAATGGCCCTGAGCACTATGCGACTTAACTTCTGAGGTCATCAGTCGCCTAGAACTTAGGACTAATTAAACCTAACTAACATAAGAACATCACACGCATCCATGCCCGAGGCAGGATTCGAACCTGCGACTGTAGCGGTCGCTCTGTTCCAGACCGTAGCGCCTAGAAACGCACGGCCACTTCGGCCGGCCATCTGACGTAATACAGGTACATTAAATCTTTTGCGTTATGAATGCCGATACAAAACAAAAGCTATAAACTATTTTTTTTATTTACGTTACTTTGATTGCAATATGTCTAGCAAACGAACTTTAAAGGAGATAAATGCAAGTAACGAATAATTTTTACAGCCACTGTATCAAATTTTCCTGTGCTGTACGTAGTAAGGTACTATGAGTATATTATAGCTGTAAATAAAGGCATTTAACGAATGATTTCACTATGTTATCTTGTGCTTTCGATTCGGTGAGAGTGTACTCCACTACTGGCCATTAAAAAGTCCCGCCCGCAGTTTGGCAGAAAAATAGCCGCCGTATCGTCCGGTTGGCCACTCTCTCCCTATACAGGCGCTCTACATTCTGACTGCTTACAGCGCCACATTTTCACCTGCTGACAGAAAGTGGAATTATTCACTTTTTTTCACCATACTCTTCAGGCGCACAGATTCATGAATACTAGTATTGCCGGTGGTCGAAATTCGACAGAATTGTATTTATGAAGTAATAAAATTCTAATTTTTTAGAGTTTTTGCAGATTTTTAGGTGTTTCCTGGACACTATGAGGAAAGGACGAAAGGGCGAAGGTAAAGCATGAGAGAATGAAAGTCACAAGTGATGGAAATAATTGCTTTATTCTGCAATTAAGGATAAAAACATCAGTATAAACCATATCTTTAGTAAATATTCTTTCGCCATTCTGTAAATGTCCTTGCTTGCTATGTTCACAAACATAAAATTTCAAACCATCAAAAGTTTACAACCTATTTTTTGCATCATGTGTATAAAAACTGGTTCTCTTAGTAAAATCCCTACTTTTTAGAGTATCTGTCCCTGCAACTTATTAATAGTAGTTGCAAATGCAGGAAAAAGTGGAAATTGCGTTCTTTGAAGCTGAAAAGGTAAAATAGTAACTGAATAAGACATATTAACACGCAGAATCAGAAGTTCCTTATTTTGTGTGATTCCAGTTAAACTTGGCTGTCAGCAGGATTATTATATAAAAATCTGACATCACTCTGGTTACATTAACTAATCCTTCTTTTGTATTTCTATTTCTAACAAGAAGAGCAATGCAGTTACATTTTAATTGTAATCTGTGTGATGGTAAACAACTTCAAGGCAAAGAAGTCAGAAACTCTATTGGATAGTAATTACTGATATGATATTCATTATCACAAATTATTTTTTCATAGCTGTGATAAATTTTTGCTTAATTTTTTGGAGACAGAATGACTGAGTATAATATGGAACCCGATAAAATGTTTTCTGCAGTGTTGCCATAAATATAATTGATGATAGTATTTTGATCACTGACTAATGGCTGTGGTACTTCAACAAAATTGTCACTAACATTAGGATTTTCATTGCTGGTCATTACTAGTTTGTTTCACAACAAATGGTTCAAATGGCTCTGAGCACTATGGGACTTAACATCTGAGGTCATCAGCCCCCTAGAACTTAGAGCTACTTAAACCTAACTAACCTAAGGACATCACACACACCCATGCCCGAGGCAGGATTCGAACCTGCGACTGTAGTGGTCGCGCGGTTCCGGACTGAAGCGCCTAGAACCGCATGGCCACACCAGCCGGCGGTTTCACAACAACCACAAAATCTACTTGATACAACAGTCCTCATATTTTGAGTTAAAGTAGCATGATGCAATTTATGAAACTCATTCCTACTTGTAAAGCAATCCTTAAGTAAAGCTGCATGTGATCCAAGTGGAACAAGTGGTAAAACTTTTCGGAAGTCACCACACAAAACAGCAGGTTTATGTCCAAAAGTTTTATGTTTATTATATTCCGTTGTACACAAACCTCTAGATAACCAGTCTATATGTATCAGCTTTTGAAGTGGAAACTCCATCATTAAGAAACAATTATCATAAATTAATATATTCACCATAGTTACTGTTTAATGTTACACAGGGCACTGAATTTTCCAAAATTGGAGTGGGCAATTTAAATACATTGTGCAAGCTTATACCTTCACTTATGAGAGTTAAATTTATGGCCGTAAAGGCTATTGCAATGCAATGACGATTCAGTGAATTTAATTTATGAATAATTGCAGTTTGTGAAAATGTTTTACCACGAACTGCATGAGCAATTCAGCAAAACACGTCTGAGCCAGCGTCATGGTACGGAACTTCATGAATAACGTGTTCAATTATACTATGCTGTTCATAGTTACCTTTTTTGAAAAGTTCATTAAGTTGTAACTCTTCATAGATTAGATTTTAAGTGTTTAATTCTGGAAATTCTTTCAGTAGTGTTGGAACAGGTGATCCAAGTACTCGACATGTCACACTACGACCACTCAAAACGTCATCAATTTCTAATAACGTTCAAATGTAAGAAATTTCTTCGTTGTATTCCCTCAAGTCATCTTAACAAAGAAATGCACTAAATTCAAGCCACAGCTCTGTAGCATCTGCTGGTATGTTTAACGCACAAATCACGCCAAATAAATGTCGCATTTGCTTTAGCGAATTCAGTTCATTTGCTTCATTTAAACACTCACTCCTTTTCATTTGAAGCAAAACTGCGAGCGTGACGTGCTTCAGCAACTGTATTGTAAATAATTCCATTATAAGTTCTAAAATCTTCAAATGATTTAGGATTAGAATCGGGGAATAGTAGCAAATGTAAATGAAAAAGTTCTTTATCTCTTGGAGATACATATTGTAATGATTTGGTCACCACCACATCTCTCTTCTTCCATTTTTTCAGCATCTGCCCAAACATAGTGCAAATGAGCGTGAGTATGGTGTTAAACATACGCTGGTGGATCGATTTCATTTAATGGTAAGAAGACAGTATTTCTTTCATGTTTTCAACGGTATCCCTTTCTTGTCCTACTCTGAAGCGAACACTTGGTATACAGGATAAATAAATATCAAGCTTAATGATAATGTGTGACTGAAATTCCACTGGAAATTCACAAATACACCACACTGCTTCAGCTGATCTGACCTAAGGGCCATTCTCAAAACTGTTCACTTTATCAATCTGAAATTCTTTATTCCCATGTGTGGTTTCATTTTGTACTTCTTTAGCTGAACTATTGTATCCGTTATGCATGTATTTATAAATATATTTAACAGTTTTAATTGTAGTGAAAACTTGAACATTCACTTAACAAATTTTGTAGGTAAATATGGGTTGTGTGTTACAATGTAACGACTGTCAGGTTATTGTCCTCAAACATTAACTCTGACACCATCATCACACCATCTGTATAATGGATATCCATTAACTGATTGTTGTGTGATTTCACAGAGATCTTCAGGAATGTTTTGTGTGCATTTGTCATCTCTCATACAAACAGAATTTTGATTAAGTGCACCACATGGTCAATACATCCTCTGTTTTGCAACATATTCGTACAGTTAACAGTGTGTTCGATTATTTGGAATTTCTCCACATACAACTTTATCACTATGACAGATGTCTACAATTTTATCGATTGCACATGAAGTGGCTAAAATATGGGCATGTGGCAACCTTATTTTCTGAAATTGAGTTATGTAAATCATTGTATGCAGTCGACCTTAAATATGTTTTGTTACCACTGCATCAATTAATTCTTTTAATTTAGCCTTAAATATTAACACAATAATTTCTGGATATAAATTAGCAGATTTATGTGAATAACTGTTATAAATAATTTCTGGCTACTTAATACTGCAAGTCACTGTAACAAATAATGAAAGTTACCTGAAATGTTGACCAGTGGATATTGCATAGAAATAATTTTTATACATATTTCTTGGAGAACCTTCAAATGAAGATGGAAGATAACTTGTCTTCCAATATTTACAATATGATTTGAATTTAGCTGTAAATGATCACATGAGTTATTATAATTTTCTGACTTTAGAAAGACTGATTTTGTCTTATGAAACGGACTCTCATATCTTCAGTACATATATATATATATATACATACATACATATTCACACATTAACAATCCACCGCGAAAACAATTGTTCTGAATGATGAGGCTGAAATAATCTGTTACTGAAAGGCGATAACATGCGTATTGCAACACAATAACTTTACTTCCATGGTATCTCACAGTGGGCATATTTAGTGGGCTATGAAACAAACGAGCACGCCTCCCAGTGTCTCCACTAGCAAATAACACTGGTTATCTCATGGGTCTGGTGAGGAATACAAAACTTAGATGTTTTTGACTGTTTCAATGTTTTCTTTTTTTTTAAAAAAATGCACGTATTTCCTTCTGATAGTGACTCACCATCAACTGTGGTGACAGTAGCAGCCATATCAGTTTGTACTGCATCGCTGTAATGCCAGAGGTCTAAATTTTTATTAACCGTTATAACCATAAGAGTATCTCTATTTTCATTTTCCGCTCTTGCACAATAATCTTCCATTGCTGTGAAAGAATGCACAAGAGGATTAGTGCATTCTAATCCACCAGCAGTTTCATGCATCATATTGTTTTCAGTATTGCAGGACAGATTTGATTGTTCATTCAGTCTAGAATAAACAGCAGTGTTGAATTCATAAAAATACAATTGAGCCTAACATGGTAAACGACCATACGCTGAAGCCAGTGGACCCAACCTAGGATAAAAAAAAAGTCGAGTGTCTTAATTAAAGTGATACACTCGACATAAAACTGTGTCTGAAACTTTGGCCTCAGAACTAACCGTAGAAAATGCTGCATTGTAACTATGAATATTATTGAAATAATTTTTTGAATTCACTTGAATTCTTGGGCTACTTGGAGTGCGTCCTTGATAAAGTGCGGTTTAGTGTTAACGCTGGCAAATTAACTTTTGCCTTCTGACAACACAGCGTGATTGCTGTTATATCGCATACAGTAACCTCGATGCGACATATTTTGCATTACAATATCTGCAATGTAAATTTACTGTTTCTGTCAAAAGTATGCGAAATTACGTTCAGTGCACATTTA
The DNA here is from genome assembly GCF_021461395.2 of Schistocerca americana. Lineage (NCBI taxonomy): Eukaryota > Metazoa > Arthropoda > Insecta > Orthoptera > Acrididae > Schistocerca > Schistocerca americana. The sequence goes on along the minus strand of NC_060121.1, from coordinate 287,039,422 downwards.
AATGTATCTTCAATAAGATTGGTCTGTTATCATCATGGTTGTCCACAATCTATTACTTTTTATAGGCAAAAATTGTGCGTATTTGGCATGCGTCTTTCACTCCAACTCGTTATCATTCTCCTCCTGGAGAAAGGTTAAAACAAATACAGTTTCTGTACAGCAAGAGAAGTTATAAGCCGTAGTTATTCAAAATTAAGAACTTAAAAGTTATAAACTTACTCCAAACAGTCTTGTAAAGGTGGCAAATGACCACAAAGTTACTCTTACAGAAAAGCAAATGAAATAAAGACGCCAACAAAACATTATTTACAGACTTTGTTAGTATGATATTTTGAGTTTCACTAGTGATAACACAATAGACCTAGCACCAGTGCTGACAGCAGTTAAAGTGAGCTCCCCACCAGTTTCAAGTGCAAAAACCACTAGAAAACCAATAACAAAAATGTCCCTACTCTCATAATCGCTTAAATTTATACTAAAAAGTTTTTAATTACTATGAAAGAAAACAATGAGTACATTAGTAATTTGTATAAATAGATCAGCCATCAAGCTCAGGAACATACAAAAAGTTCTATAACAACAGCTAATTATTTAAATGAATTCGTCTTCTTCAAATCATTTTTTTGTCTCCATAATCATCAGTTTCAGATTGAAACGATTCTTTGGTACCAATTTGTTTTACAACTTTTATCGGAATTTCTTATTCGTTGCAGCATTTTCCTTCCAACCTCAAACCACAATGCATTTTTAATACAGCAATTAAAAGATTTAACTTCATTCTGTTCCTCTATTTGTTTCTTATTACATTCATACTGTGAAATAGTCTCCCAACATCGGCACTGGAATGAGGCAGTATTAGGAGAGTAATAGCAAAAGTTGTTAATTCCTCAAATATGGATTCCCCTTCAGCATCTTTGAAATGCCATACTTCATTCAATTTTATTATTTTTTTTTTTTTTGTATCTTTGGTCTCGTTCCAACTAAACAAATGAAATTGTCGCCACTGATCATACACTCTTGCTATAAATTTGTAAGTAGGCTGTTTATGTTTTCTTATTGGCAACGTTACGTAGCGCTCTGTATGAAAATCACTGGCTGTGCTGTGTGCAGTCTGTGGCTAGTTTGCATTGTTGTCTGCCATTGTAGTGTTGGGCAGCTGGATGTTAACAGCGCATAGCGTTTGGCAGTTGGAGATGAGCCGCCAGCAGAGGTGGATGTGGGGAGAGAAATGGCGTTTTGAAATTTGTAAGACTGGACATCATGAACTGCTATGTATATTATGATTTTGCAACATTATTAAGGTAAATACATTGTTTGTTCTGTATTAAAAATCTTTCATTTGATAACTATGCCTATCAGTAGTTAGTGCCTTCCGTAGTTTGAATCTTTTATTTAGCTGGCAGTAGTGGCGCTCGCTGTATTGCAGTAGTTCGAGTAACGAAGATTTTTGTGAGATAAGTGGTTTGTGAAAGGTATAGGTTAATGTTAGCCAGGGCCATTCCTTTGTAGGGATTTTTGAAAGTCAGATTGCGTTGCGCCTAAAATATTGTGTGTCAGTTTAAGCACAGTCATGTATAATTGTTCAAAGGGGACGTTTCATATGTCGACCCTTAGCCGAGGATACCTCACTGGAATCTTCTGATTTTTTCTTGTAGTTTGTGTAATTAGCATAGCTTTTGTTTATTGCTAGCGCGTAATTATATAGAGAATTTCCTTTGTAGTTGTAGTTTTTCATAGTCGTACATAGTTGTGACATGCATGTAGATTTGCACCAAGTATTTCGCAGCTGCGCTTGCAATTAACTAGATATTATTTTCAATGCTATGTTAATGTGTTTTGTTATTTTGCTCTTCAAATTGTGCTTTTCTGTGTTGTCGTGTGAAACATTGTGACAATAATGGCGTGTGAAAAACGTACTACTAGGCTTCAAAGTAAACTGAGAAATGACAGTGAAGACAAAAGCAGTGTGTTAGCGCCGCAGAGGAATGAATTGCCTAATGTTCAAAGTAGTAATTTGGTAATTGTGCATAGGGAAATGGAGCGGGCTGCAAACAATGGTGTAGGCAGTGAAACAATTAGTGAACAGGGAAGCATTATCGATCGATCGGTCGGCAACAGCTCGCCTCAGGAATCCGAAATGAAAGAACACAATATTGCAAATACTGTAGACTCAGGATTTGGGTCCTCACCGTTTTCTCAAATGAGTCAAGACACATTTTCTGCTTGTCAAAACGTGAATGTTGCCGGTGAAAATGCACTGCCAAAAAGCATAGAGGTACACATTCTAGACACTAATACATTATTATTGCAATTAATGCAACAAATGGAACAAAATCAGAGACAAACACAGCAAAAGCTTCAAAAGTTAGACACAATGGAACAACACCAGAGACAAACACAGCAAAAGTTACACACAATGCAACAAAATCTTCAAAAGTTAGACATAATGGAACAAAATCTTTGGAAGTTAGACACCACACTTGAACAAACACGTGAAGATTTAACTACTGAGTTACATACCATTGAATCGAAATGCCTAAAAGTCTGTAATGACGTAAAAACACAAATTTGTGAGCATTTCCAACCTATTTTTTCGCGTCATGAAAATGCATTACAGAATCACGAAGCAGCCATAAAAGAACTGCAAATTATTGTTCATGAAATTCATGAGACCTTGCAAGCCAAAATTGACTCAGTTGCACCGATTCGGTTACGCAACTTGCAAAAACTCAGGAAAACTTAAAGGACACAGTAGATACGATTTCAACACAAATGGACACTCTGGAACTTGGTTCAGAAAAACACACAGAGGATATAATTTCACTATTGGAAAAATTAGCCGAACTTTCAGATCAGTTCACTAACTTATCTACAAAGGTAGATGATGATCTGAATGACACAAGACCTGTAGCTTTCACTGACACTGAAGAATATGAAGAAATTAGAAATTCAAACAAAATCAGAATCAAATTAATACGCAACACCAAAGAGAAATCCGGGAAGTACAAGATTAGCTGACACAGGTAATACAAGAATGACGTATTTCAGAGGACACTCGCGCCTCAATACGGGAAGAGGGACATAGAAATACGGAACAGCCACAAAATAATAACACAGGACACTTCGGAAATAATGAAAGAAATTGGCAAGGTACACCGTATTTTGAGATGCAACCAGCGAAACGAAGTAACAATGACCGAAATACGACTTGCCGACATGATGATTTTGACTATAAGCTGTTCATTACTACACGTAAATTCAAAACATTTAAGAATTCCAGCAACGACATTCATCCACAAGCGTGGCTTCGTCAGTTCACTCATTGTTTTCCTCCCAACTGGTCATTAGAGCACAGATTAGAATTTATGTGTGGCTATTTAGAGAATGAACCAGCTGTAAGAATGCGATCGGTCATTCACGATTGTCACAGTGAAGGAGAATTTTATCATGCCTTCCTCTCAGCATATTGGTCTCGAGCTACACAAGACCGAGTAAAACATAGCATCATAATGATGCAACATTTCGAACAATCTGAATTTTCCAGTCTTGTGAAATATTTTGAAGATATGTTGCATAAGAATCAGTATCTTTCAAACCCATACAGCCCCTCAGAACTCATCCGCATTTGCTTAATCAAACTGCCTGAACATTTACGACATATTATTTTGGCAGGACGTTGCAAAGACGACATTGAAGCGTTTCTTACAAGAATTAGAAATTGACACTGACAATCGCGGAACGCGAAAACGGGAACACAACAATTATAGGTCACAACCGTCGCAATTCCGCGATGAAAGAAATAATAACTGGACACGACAAGGCTATTCTCACAACACAAATCGTGACCAAAACAGACACCACCCGTATGACAACCACTGGCAGAGTAATAGTTACAGCATTTCCGTAGTAATGAATATGATAGAGATAACCATGGAAACAGACAGTATGGGTACCAAAACAATTATTATCAAGGGAGACGTAATAACTTCAGACGCAACAGTTCAGCGCACAGTTACGATTCAGGGGGAAATTCTCCACCACGTGACGGACAAGGAAGAAACTACGGAATCTACCGACATTACGACGGACGATATATTTGTAACGACAGATCTGAATTGCATCAGAACTGGCGGGATTTAAACAGGGCAGGGCCTTCTCGGCAAGGCGAATTTGTATAAGTTAGGTCTCCTAATCGCAATAACGACGCGTACCAACAAAGGAACAGACAATGACTCGCTCCGCTGGCAGCCGCGTGCGCCGGCTGGCTCAGAGAAAAATAACATAGACGCTAACCTTGAGAAAAATTCCAATATTCCTTACCGACGTATACCGCATGATAATTTCGTTCAAGTTGAACCTCTGTGTACTAGGAAGAGTAAAGGATTACACCACATTTTACATGTAAAACCGTTTATTGAGAGAGAATCTGCTTTTTAACTTTGTCTTTGCCATAAAACTTTTCACTTCACGTTACTAGTACAATTTGTCACACTGAGAAACTGTTAACATGCAACAATGTTTTGAAGTTAACTATCCAGCCTAGAACCTAGGGAACATTTTTAAACAGAAATTACGAATGCATTGTTATAGTGAACAGATGACACAGTGTTATTGTGTGTGTACATTCTTGCAACAAGTTGCACGATTACCTAACGACTATCAGGCTTACTTACTTAGAACTTATACTGCTAATGAGATATTAATGCAACATTTTGGTTTACTTGAAAAGATACTCTTTATTTGAAGTACATTCGGTGAGATTAAAGATGACTTAGCATTTGGTTTCTTTGATAGCTACATGATTATATCACGACGCTATTAATATGTGACACAATTTACAATGTTGCTTTTGCGGTGTATCTGTTTTATATATGCACAATTTTTCTGAATTCTTCTAGAAAGTAAATCAAGTTTTAGTAGTAACTTTTGTGGTATATCTACACTGAGACTGCCTTTTCCGTAGCACAACAATACGTTACAGCACAGTACTTTCTTCATCACGGCAATAAGCGTAATAACTAAGATATCTATACGCAAAGCATTTCACTTTTGTTTATCATGAGGTAAGTACACTGACTTTTGCAGAACTTAGCTTTCGGAGGACGATAAATACTACACTTCCACAGAGATTATCTTACAACAAGACGCACTGTTTAGCGCTACAGTACACGTATTTGAGTGATTAATTTTGTACTTAAAACATTTGTTTTTAAAGATATTTGAAGTACAATGATACAAAGTTTTTCCGTGATACATTTCATTCCATTGCTGTAATCTGTAACACTTGAGGGTATTATTCATTAATTGTCAGGGGGGTACACGCTTAGTTTGTGTACCATGTGTTTGGCAAGCACAAAGAGCCCTAGCTAATATGGTATTTGCTTATACAAATTTACACATCAGTACCATATTTCTCTAACACACAAATTACACAGCTATTTGATCATTTAACTGAGAGATAAACATTTTTTTTACTACATCAGTGACACATGTTTACGAAATTACATAGTTGGGTAACTTCACACTTATGAACTTGTATTTTGTCTGTACTTTGTGAACTGTTCATATTTTTTCGGAACCATTGTGATACTATGAGAGCTTTGAATGATGTCTTTGGTAAAGGAGCATGATTTTAAAGTGCGTTTGAGGTAGATGACACTATTGAAATGAGCAGAGTATTTTTTTTAGGTTTTGACATAATTGCAGAAAGCTACAACGTTTTGAGATTTGACTGAGGTGTTTTGAAGTTATTTTTATGACGACGATGTGTATTATGCTGTTGAGGTATGTTTATGATCAATAAGCTGCTGTTACATGAAGAATTTGATTATGATATGTATTTGTTAAGATGAAATATTGAAGAAGTGTCGACGAATATGTATATGTGTAATAAGGTAAGGAGTAATGAATAGTGGTTAGGGACTCTGACTTGTGAAAAAGGATGTTGGAAACCAAGAATCGTACTTTAAGAGTTATGAAATGTGCGTAAATGCGTGAATGTATCACAATGCCGGCGAAAATTTTTTGGACACTGTTATATTCATAAGATTTTGTTTCTACACATTTGCAACGCAAATTCTCGACCCGTGAAATTTTGTATATGAGACTGCCACTGTAGTGCAAACTAGTGTTGTAAATATTTAGGTACGAAAGTTAAGTGACCTTCACGTAATGCGTCGTGGGCACGAAGCATTACATGGGCAGCTGCGCGACAGCCGCCTGGAAAAATGCCATTAGTGTGTGCCTTTCAGAGGCACAGGTGGAGAAAAAAGGGGGCCATCACCCTTGCTATTGACATTCTATTGTAGAAAGCATCGCAAATACGACACGCTCATTATTTGGAAATATATTGTACTTTGTGCTATTTACTGAAATGCTTATGAATTGATGGGAAATATTCGTACATCTGCAAACCTGATTATGACAAGTGTCTTTCTATGAGAGTTGCGAGCTACTGACTTACGAAATGCCACATAGCTATTAAATGATGTTTTTATGCTTTGGTTTGCGTAGTTGCTTATTTCATTTGATATCTGGTTTCCAGCTGTCTTGCCGCATTGGTTTCATAAAATAAAATTAAATGCGTTTGCTAATGTGAACACTTTCTGTCAACAGATCTATTAAATAATTATTTTCTGATCCACATTCTTCGAAAAAGGAGCTCTTGGAATGGAAAGAACAATAAGAAGGGACTAATAATAGTAACTGTATATATAATTTTCTTTTCAAGTACTTGGTAATTTTTTGTAGAATAAGTTGTGGTGCACCACTTTAATTACATAGACATTACGATGTGAATATACATTTCCGTTGTCTGCATTGTTGTCTTTAGTGTAATATTTTTTTCTGATTGAGCTATGTCATGTTTAGATATAAGTTATTTCATTTGCTGCTGCTGTTTGCCAGGCATAGTGTTACTGAATTTGACTTTGTGTTACTCTGCTAAGCCAGTTTACTACCGATTTATTTTTCTTGATTGCTGCTCATTGCCTTATATTAGTTGTAATATTGTTGCTTACTTTGCCAATTTGTATTTTTTATCATTACTGTTTGTGTTAATTGTTTTATGCTGCTGCATTGCCTCGTCCTTAGTTTAGCATCTGAGCTCAGTAGATTTCAGTTAGCTTAAAATGGGGTAGACTATATAGGAAACTAACTACGATGAATTGAAATAAATGCATTGAGAAACTATAAGAAAATGGTTTGGTCAAAAAAGTAGTGCTCAGTGGAGAAAAACTATTTTTGAAAGAGGATGTAAACAGAATACAGAAAGCATGCTTGGATAGGATTTTTTTTTTGGCTGGAGCAAATGTTGAAATAAGAGGGACGATATATGGAATGAAGTTTTGGGTTGGACTGCAGTACCAAATGTCACACTGAAAACAAACCCTGTCCGATATTTTTGTGTTATTACACTATTTGAATTTTTGTTTTTCCTGTCTGTATGTGTCTAGCTAATAAGATTTATGTTGTAGATTTTTTCTGATAATATATTATTTACCTTGTAAATATGCTTAGACGTTATTTATTCTGTTTTGTTTTAATGCTCATGCGTGAAGTTGATGTTTCAAAAGTTATTCTGATCTTTCATGCATGTACTTATGTCATAATTCCTGTAACACTGATGTATATGTTATTTCGATTCTTTTGTAAAGCCTGTATTACTACAAATGTTAATTGTATTGTTATGTTTTAATGATTTATTTTGTACCTTTGTTAATGTATTCTTATGTTATAAAATTGTAATTGACACCAGTTCATCAAATTAAGTAACTTGTAAGTTACATTTCACTGCACACGTTTCTGTTGGTCATAGTATATGGACAATATGAGAGAAGTGGGGACTGATAGTGTTTGCACGAGTGTTAATAATTCAGCAAGGGACTGGATAACAGCATTGCTGGTTCTAAACACATTACAAAAAAAATTTTGTGAGTGCACAAGTGGTGGTTCATGGACTTGCTATATTGTCCACGAGACTCTTCGATGGTGATTGTGCACCTGCACAGTTGCAACAGATGGCTGCTGGCTGTCTCTACAAGGACTACAGTGGTTCTACACCTTTGATGACTCACCAACACCATTATTTCTACAAGGACTGCAGTGGGTTTGCACCTCTGGTGGCCCACCAATAACGTAATCTCTAACAAGACTGCAGTGGTCTGTTCTGTGATGACCTACCTACCAATATTCCTCAAAACTTCGACTGACTCTGCGGTGGGTTTGCTATGTTGTGGGCCATCACCTGTCAGCATGTCAAGAGTCAGCACTGTCTTTCTGTTGGAAGGAAAACACTACTTCTTCAAGACTGCATGGAAATCCACTACTTCCGTGTGCATTGTCTTTTACTGCCCAGACTTTGAGAAAAGAAACGGCAGATTTACTGTGATGAATGATCAGGACTTTCTTTATGGACTGTGAGAAAATTTTAGCTTTTGACCAACATTGTATCAATAAGTGTGTTCATTTGATTTCTTTGTTATTGTAATTATGAAAAATATTATCAAATCATTATTGGCCACTGCCCAAAACAATTTGTAAAATTTTTTGTGGGGTGCATGGGGGCTATGTAAGTAGGCTGTTTATGTTTTCTTATTGGCGTAGCGCTCTGTATGAAAATCACTGGCTGTGCTGTGTGCAGTCTGTGGCTGGTTTGCATTGTTGTCTGCCATTGTAGTGTTGGGCAGCTGGATATTAACAGCGCATAGCGTTCGGCAGTTGGAGGTGAGCCGCCAGCAGTGGTGGATGTGGGGAGAGAAATGGCGGAGTTTTGAAATTTGTAAGACTGGGCGTCATGAACTGCAATGTATATTATAATTTTGCAACATTATTAAGGTAAATACATTGTTTGTTCTCGATTAAAAATCTTTCATTTGATAACTATGCCTATCAGTAGTTAGTGCGTTCCGTAGTTTGAATCTTTTATTTAGCTGGCAGTAGTGGCGCTCGCTGTATTGCAGTAGTTCGAGTAACGAAGATTTTTGTGAGGTAAGTGATTTGTGAAAGGTATAGGTTAATGTTAGTCAGGGCCATTCTTTTGTAGGGATTTTTGAAAGTCAGATTGCGTTGCGCCTAAGATATTGTGTGTCAGTTTAAGCACAGTCATGTATAATTGTTCAAAGGGGACGTTTCAAATTCTACACCATTATTTCAATTAGATTTCTTTTGTTGTGATTAAGTGTTTGTTCAACACTTGTTCTTTTGATGGACGTCAAATTTTCTGGTAATCCGTTTTTCATTTCTTCAGTCAGACATATTATAAATGGTATGCACCGATTACGCAACATTTCCTCGTCTTTCCGTGGTAATACTTTCTCTCTCGCTTCAAGCAACTGCTTTTTCAAAGCGGAATCCCAGATAACATCTTCGATAGAAGATATCAAGAATATTTTGACTAAAAATACTAACTTTATATGCAGATATCGCAACTTTTCTGACAAACGTCTGTATCAGCTTGGTCAATTAATCAAAGAGTTTGGTGTGATCTGTATCTTTCGACTCGAACATTGTACTGACTGTGTTTATTTCAATTAACATTGGATAAAAATGAAATACATGCGTAAGTAATCTCGTTCTCATACGTAACGTGAAATAACTCTGCCATGTGACACCTTTCTCGCATTTTATCTACGTAAAAACGTGTTTTTAGGTCTGACCATAGTGTGTATATCCTTTATTCAGTGGATTCTATTTGTAACCACCTTGTCTGGCACACTTGAACTATTTTCAGCTGTTTCAGTCCATCGCTAATGGTTTTGTATAGCTTCTTACAAAGAGATTTTCTGGAAGGAGTGATTAAACCAATGATATGTATCTTTAATTAAACGCTCCAAATTCCTCGGTAAAAATTCTTTTGTAGCAGCTGAAACAGCCAGTTGCAGGGAATGGCACGAGCAACGTACTAAAATTAGGTGTGGTACCTCTTCATTCAATTTCGTAAATACTCCGTTATTTACTCCAACCATTACAGAGGCATTATCATTACATAAAATTTTCAGATCACAAATCGAATCGTTATAGTGTCTTCTTTATAGCAGAGACAGTAGCGTCAGAATTACACTCGTGAAGTTTAGCAAGGTTAAGGTATGTAGATACTACTGTTTGGCGTGATTTACTGTAATAAACTATAATCAATCCCAAGTATTTATGTACAGCGATATCACTAGGTTCATCGATTAATAAGCTAAATGACTTATCTTTGGCATCTTGTCTTAGAACGTCAGTGAAATGCGGTGCTTACACGTTTTTTATAACTGGGGTGCACTTAGTTCGGTATAGCTGAACTTTTTCGATATATCTTTCATGACTGTGGTTAATTACCTCTCTCAAATGGTCGACTACACGTATACTAGTATGCATGGCTGTCAATAATGCAAGTTTTGCTTCTTCCCTTTTTTTATTCCCAAAGGGTTCTGACTCAAAAGCAATTTTAGGCCCCATATTACAACCTGCAACAATTTACTAAGTCAAAGAGTGGTCAAAAATGCAAAACCGATCAATGAATGACTGAGAAATTTAAAAAAAAGGTTGCTTACCTTTTCATTTTGTAGATGCTTCTCTGACATCCCATGAGACTTGAAATCTCCTTAATGACTCCTTAAAAGTGTACCACACAATTTGCGCTTCGCTACCAGACCCGTATTTCTTTCAATAACTTTAAGTCAGTCTTTTAAATGTGGGTCTTGAAGCCAAGAATCATGAAACTTTTGCGTATATTGTGGTTTCGAGATAGTTATACTGGTGTGAAGTCGTGAAATAATACCATACACTGAGAATGGCAATTGTATAGTGCACACCACGAACGACGGCAGTCGAGTTACTCTGACGTGACGCACCCTGTGTGAGCCAACAAGCGCTTTGTAGGTACACGGTGAAAGATCCCTCGAATATGGTAAAATTAAAATTAAAAAAAAAGTGAAACAGCGATAATGACAGAAGCAAGGACCGACCGTAAGCTCTGGCAAAGACATGAATTATGAATGTGCGGTAAGGAGCAGACAAATGAACAAAACACGTCATTCACTTTCCTTTGAACATGATTCTGTTTCACTCTCTCGTATGTAGGAGGACGTTTAAGATGCACTGCTCGAAGTATGAGTTGCTACTAGTGTTCTGTATTATATGTGATTTTGATTCTGAATAAGAGAGGACTGAATAAGGGAAGATTTCCTTCATCTTGAGAGGCACTGGTATTCTAGGGGTCGGCTGCCTGCGTCTACAATTGAAATGTAGGAGAGGATGTCCGTGGTCATATTTCGTAAGATTAACAGAAGTACAACAGCTCTCAGAAGACGACAAATATAATTAAATTATTTATATACTGATGAACATACACACAAAAGAACAAGCGACGCAAGGTAAAGTGAGCGGAGAACAGCACAGTTTCTTACACGCAGAACAGAATGCAATTTTCTACTCTTTAATTTTATCCATTTTAATTATATATCATTCTTTTATTATTATTATTATAATACAGCGTTCAGTGGTTACTGAAAGCGACAGAAAAATAAGTGAGCACCCACTGTTTGAAACCGGTTGCTGTGCTCCCTGCACCTGCGCAAGAGGCCTACGCTCGTGAAAATTATAACTAGGTGCTCCAAATACTATTCATTTTACAGGGAATCCCCGCATGTCTTCTGTCGAGTGTGATGGTTCTTTTGATGTCACATTGTAATGCATCGCCGGCCGGGGTGGCCGAGCGGTTCTAGGCGCTACAGTCTGGATCCGCGCGACCGCTGCGGTCGCAGGTTCGAATCCTGCCTCGGGCATGGATGTGTGTGATGTCCTTAGGTTAGTTAGGTTTAAGTAGTTCTAAGTTCTAGAGGACTGATGACCTCAGAAGTTAAGTCCCATAGTGCTCAGAGCCATTTGAACCATTTGTAATGCATCACTGTTGTCTTTCCAATAAAAGTTAAATTCTCCTGAAATCATATAAAGTAGAAATAACATACTTTGTAAAATATAGATAGCTTAGTGGTTGAGAGATCGCACTTTCAGTAACTGAATTATACTAAGCCACTATGAAATCCACCAGCCACTAGATGCCATATTTCGCCACTAAATGGAGGGTAGATACCACCAGTTTTAGTGGAAAATACACTAAGGTGGCTAGCGCTCGTCGCATTGTAGGTGCCCAGTATTCATGTGTTACTACAAAAATATAGAAGGTCTATACAAGGGCGATGTACTTGAGGACAATATTATGGAAATGGAAGACGATGTACATGAAGATGAAATGGGAGATATGATACTGCGTGAAGAGTTTGACAGAGCACTGAAAGACCTGAGTCGAAACAAGGCCCCCGGAGTAGACAACATTCCATTGGAACTACTGACGGCCTTGGGAGAGCCAGTCCTGACAGAACTCTACCATCTGGTGAGCAAGATGTATGAAACAGGCGAAATACCCTCAGACTTCAAGAAGAATATAATAATTCCAATCCCAAAGAAAGCAGGTGTTGACAGATGTGAAAATTAACGAACTATCAGTTTAATAATTCACAGCTGCAAAATACTAACACGAATTCTTTACAGACAAATGGAAAAACTAGTAGAAGCCAACCTCGGGGAAGATCAGTTTGGATTCCGTAGAAACACTGGAACACGTGAGGCAATACTGACCTTACGATCTATCTTAGAAGAAAGATTAAGGAAAGGCAAACCTACGTTTCTAGCATTTGTAGACTTAGAGAAAGCTTTTGACAATGTTGACTGGAATACTCTCTTTCAAATTCTAAAGGTGGCACGGGTAAAATAAAGGGAGCAAAAGGCTATTTACAATTTGTACAGAAACCAGATGGCAGTTATAAGAGTCGAGGGACATGAAAGGGAAGCAGTGGTTGGGAAGGGAGTAAGACAGGGTTGTAGCCTCTCCCCGATGTTGTTCAATCTGTATATTGAGCAAGCAGTAAAGGAAACAAAAGAAAAATTCGGAGTAGGTATTAAAATTCATGGAGAAGGTTCGCCGATGACATTGTAATTCTGTCAGAGACAGCAGAGGACTTGGAAGAGCAGTTGAATGGCATGGACAGTGTCTTGAAAGGTGGATATAAGATGAACATCAAAAAAAGCAAAACAAGGATAATGGAATGTAGTCTAATTAAGTCGGGTGATGCTGAGGGAATTAGATTAGGAAATGACACACTTAAAGTAGTACAGGGGTTTTGCTATTTGGGGAGCAAAATAACTGATGATGGTCGAAGTAGAGAGGATATAAAATGTAGACTGGCAATGGCAAGGAAAGCGTTTCTGAAGAAGAGAAATTTGTTAACATCGAGTATAGATTTAAGTGTCAGGAAGTCATTTCTGAAAGTATTTGTATGGAGTGTAGCCATGTATGGAAGTGAAACGTGGACGATAAATAGTTTGGACAAGAAGAGAATAGAAGCTTTCGAAATGTGGTGCTACAGAAGAATGCTGAAGATTAGATGGGTAGATCACATAACTAATGAGGAAGTATTGAATAGGACTGGGGAGAAGAGAAGATTGTGGCACAACTTGACCAGAAGAAGGGATCGGTTGGTAGGACATGTTCTGAGGCATCAAGGGATCACCAATTTAGCATTGGAGGGCAGTGTGGAGGGTAAAAATCGTAGAGGGAGAGCAAGAGATGAATACACTAAGCAGATTCAGAAGGATGTCGGTTGCAGTAGGTACTGGGAGATGAAGAAGCTTGCACAGGATAGAGTAGCATGGAGAGCTGCATCAAGCCAGTCTCGCGACTGAAGACCACAACAACAACAACTACAAATGAACTATGTAAATATGGACATCCATAGAATGCGATGGGAACGCAGGGTAGAAGTTGGTGGCACTTCAATTTTAGTTGCTCACGTTCAAAAAATGGTTCAAATGGCTCTGAGCGCTATGGGACTTAACTTCTGAGGTCATCAGTCCCCTAGAACTTAGAACTACTTAAACCTAACCAACCTAATGATATCACACACATCCATGCTCGAGGCAGGATTCGAACTTGCGACCGCGCTGTTCCAGACTGTAGTGCCTAGAACCGCTCGGCTACACCGGTTGGCCGTTGCTCACGTGTGGGAGATTTTAATGCAAGTTGGAGAAGGTATCATCAGCGGTATGATTATGGAATCATCTGTTCCTATTATCACTCTTAACAGCTACGTACACAAATGATTTTATCTTTGTGCTCACCGGTGGCAAAGTAGCTTTCGAAATATTTGTAAGTTTCATTGATCTCCTTGTATGACTAATATAAAAATCGGCACTTCAATTTTCTTGTTCAAAAAACGGTGCCGCTGGCCGCCATGTCATCCTTATCCCTCAGGCGTCAAGGGATGCGGATTGCAGATACGGAGGTGCATGTGGTGAACACACCGCTCTCCCGGCCGTTATGTTTTCGTGACCGGTGCAGCTCCTCACCAGTCAAGCAGCTCCTCAATTGGCCTCACAAGGGCTGGGTGCAACACGCGTGCCACGAGCACTCGAAAGACCCGTACGGTGAACCATTTAAGTGTTAGCCGTGCCCGACAGCGCCTAACTTCGGTGATCTGACGGGAACCAGTGTTGCCACTGCGGCAAGGCCGTTGGCCAGTTTTCGTGTTCACGTATCTTAATATTAGGATACCTACACTGAAGACCCAATGAAACTGGTACACCTGCCTAATACCGTGTAGGGCCCCCGCGAACATGCAGAAGTGTCGCAACACTAAATGGCATTGACTCAAATAATGTCTGACGTAGTTTTGGAGGGAATTTACACAATGAATCCTGCGGGGCTGTCCATAAATCCGTAAGGGTACGAGGGGGTGGAGCTCTCTTCTGAACAGCACGTTGCAAGGCATCCCAGATACGCTCAATAATGTTCATGTCTGGGGAGTTTGGTGGCCAGTGGAAATGTTTAAACACAAAAGAGTGTTTCTGGAGCCAATCTGTAGCAAGCCTGGAGATGTGGGGCGTCGCATTGTCCTGCTGGAATTACCCATGTCCGTCGGAATACACAATGGACATGAATGAATGCAGGTGATCAGCCATGTTTCATCTATCAGAGTCGTACCTACACGTCACAGGGGCCCTTATCACACCAGCTGCGCTCGCCCCACATCATTACAGAGACTGCACCAGCTTGAACAGTCTTCTGCTGATATGCAGGGTTCATGCATTAATGAGGTTGTCTCCATACCTGTACACGTCCATCCGCTCAATACAATTTGAAACGAGACTTGGCTGGCCAGGCAACATGTTTCCAGTCATAAACAGGCCAATGTCGGTGTTGACGGAGGCGAGGCGTAAACCTTTGTGTCGTGCAGTCACGAGCGGGCCTTCGGCTAAGAAAGCTCATATCAATGGTGTTTTGTTGAATGGTTCGCACGCTGACGCTTGTTGATGACCCAGCATTGAAATCTGCAGCAATTTGCGGAAGAATTGCACTTCTGTCACATTGAACGGTTCTCTTCATTCGTCGTTGGTCCCGTTCTTGCAGGATCTTTCTCCGACCGCAGCGATGTCGGAGATTTTATGTTTTATCGGATTTCTGATACTCACGGTACACTCGTGAAATGGTCGTACGGGAAAATCCCCACTTCATCGCCACCTCTGACAAGCTGTATCCCATCGCTCGTGCGCCGACACACATTCAAACTGACTTAAATCTTGATAACCTGTCATTGTAGCAGCAGTAACCGATCTAATTACTGTGCCAGAAACTTGTTGTCTTATATAGGCGCTGCCGACCATAGCCCCGTATTCTGCCTGTTACATATGTCTGTATTTGAATACGCATGCCTATGCCAGTTTCTTGGCGCTTCAGTATTTGATGGTTCAGTGTCTCGCTATCTGTGCAGCCCGCACTGCAGCGGTCAGAGCACCATCAGTTTAGTTATACTGGCGGAAAATAATCGCAACACCAAGAATGAGTGTTAAATGAAAGATGGTAGGTGTCTTTTTACACCTGAAAGATGATGTCTGTTCAAACTTCGCACCAGTCGCATAAGAGGGGAGCTAGTAGCGCTGCTATGAGTATGCACATCAGGTTACCTTCAAACACATGCGGTAATGGTGTTGGGCGTTAGTTACCATTGCGATTGGACGTGGTGAGTTGATGTTAGTCGAGAATGTCTTTAATGCGACAAAGGCGCCATTATCAACACCACACCGAGTTTGCATGAGGTCGTGTCGTAGGGCTGCTAGAAGCTGGACGCTCCTTCTGCGACACTCCAGAAAGTCTTGGCAGTAATGCAGCCGCTCTGCACGATTTCTGGCAGAAGCAGGAATGTATGGTCGCAAGGAGACCGGGCTCCAGACGGCCACGTCGCACTACCGAGAGGGAAGTCGATCGTGTTCAGCAATTAGCACAACGAACTGTTACAAATCAGTTACTTCAATGACAGCTCCGAGCAGGGCGGCCTGTAGTCAGAATTCCACTGAGCCCAAACTACCGCCATTTGCGACTTTAGTGATGTCAAGCGGGAAGTCGTTCGAGACAGGGTGGAGGTCTCTCGCGTTTTCTGGTGGTAACTGGTTCTGCCTCGGGGGCCAGTGATGGCCGTGATAGGTTAGAGTGAGGCAAGTTGAGAGCCTGCAGCTAACCTGTCTGCGTGCTAGACTCATACGACATACACCTGGAGTTATGGTCTGGGTTGTGATTTCGTATGACAGCAGAAGCATTTTCATGGTTATCCCACACAACGTGACTGCAAATCTGTGTGTCAGTCTACTGATTCGACCCGTTGTGCTGCCATTCACGAACAGCAATCGAGGGGGTGTTCTTCAACAGGATAACACTCGCCCACATACTGCTGTTGTAGCCCAGCATGCTATACAGAGTGTCAATATGTTGCCTTCGCCTGTTAAATCACCAGATCATTCTCCAATAGAGCACATATGGGGCATCATCGGACGACAACTGTAAATACACTCCTGGAAATTGAAATAAGAACACCGTGAATTCATTGTCCCAGGAAGGGGAAACTTTATCGACACATTCCTGGGGTCAGATACATCACATGATCACACTGACAGAACCATAGGCACATAGACACAGGCAACAGAGCATGCACAATGTCGGCACTAGTACAGTGTATATCCACCTTTCGCAGCAATGCAGGCTGCTATTCTCCTATGGAGACGATCGTACAGATGCTGGATGTAGTCCTGTGGAACGGCTTGCCATGCCATTTCCACCTGGCGCCTCAGTTGGACCAGCGTTCGTGCTGGACGTGCAGACCGCGTGAGACGACGCTTCATCCAGTCCCAAACATGCTCAATGGGGGACAGATCCGGAGATCTTGCTGGCCAGGGTAGTTGACTTACACCTTCTAGAGCACGTTGGGTGGCACGGGATACATGCGGACGTGCATTGTCCTGTTGGAACAGCAAGTTCCCTTCCCGGTCTAGGAATGGTAGAACGATGGGTTCGATGACGGTTTGGATGTACCGTGCACTATTCAGTGTCCCCTCGACGATTACCAGTGGTGTACGGCCAGTGTAGGAGATCGCTCCCCACACCATGATGCCGGGTGTTGGCCCTGTGTGCCTCGGTCGTATGCAGTCCTGATTGTGGCGCTCACCTGCACGGCGCCAAACACGCATACGACCATCATTGGCACCAAGGCAGAAGCGACTCTCATCGCTGAAGACGACACGTCTCCATTCGTCCCTCCATTCACGCCTGTCGCGACACCACTGGAGGCGGGCTGCCCGATGTTGGGGCGTGAGCGGAAGACGGCCTAACGGTGTGCGGGACCGTAGCCCAGCTTCATGGAGACGGTTGCGAATGGTCCTCGCCGATACCCCAGGAGCAACAGTGTCCCTAATTTGCTGGGAAGTGACGGTGCGGTCCCCTACGGCACTGCGTAGGATCCTACGGTCTTGGCGTGCATCCGTGCGTCGCTGCGGTCCGGTCCCAGGTCGACGGGCACGTGCACCTTCCGCCGACCACTGGCGACAACATCGATGTACTGTGGAGACCTCACGCCCCACGTGTTGAGCAATTCGGCGGTACGTCCACCCGGCCTCCCGCATGCCCACTATACGCCCTCGCTCAAAGTCCGTCAACTGCACATACGGTTCACGTCCACGCTGTCGCGGCATGCTACCAGTGTTAAAGACTGCGATGGAGCTCCGTATGCCACGGCAAACTGGCTGACACTGACGGCGGCGGTGCACAAATGCTGCGCAGCTAGCGCCATTCGACGGCCAACACCGCGGTTCCTGGTGTGTCCGCTGTGCCGTGCGTGTGATCATTGCTTGTACAGCCCTCTCGCAGTGTCCGGAGCAAGTATGGTGGGTCTGACACACCGGTGTCAATGTGTTCTTTTTTCCATTTCCAGGAGTGTAGTTCAAATGGCTCTGAGAACTATGGGACTTAACATATGAGGTCATCCATCCCCTAGAACTTAGAACTGCTGAAACTACTAACCTATGGACATCATACACATCCAAGCCCGAGGCAGGATTCGAACCTGCGACCGTAGCGGTCGGGCGGTTCCAGACTGAAGCGCCTAGAACCGCTCGGCCACCGCCACCGGCGACAACTCCAGCATCACCTATAATCAGCAGTAGCTGTCACTGTATTGACCGACCAAGTGCAATAGACATGGAACTCCATCACACAAACCGACGTCGGGAACCTGTACAACAAAGTGCATGCGCGTTTGCATGCTTACATTGATCGTTCTGGCGGTTACACCTGCTACAGCATTTCTCGTTTGCTATGGCTTATCTCGCGCTTGCGTTAACCTGGGATCTCGCAATGTTAATCACTTAAATAAGTGATTTCACTACTCTACATTAATTACTTTTTCTTGTTGCATTTTTTCCGTCAGTGTATAACCAACTGGTTTATGTTACGGTATATTAATAATTTTTACTTATGGACCGTCTGACAGCAACTGAATAAAAAACAATTTTAGTGCCATACTCGTTTCGCCTTTATTTTTTGCAAGGCATCATCAGTGGCCTGGAATATGTACATATGTTAGCTATTTTTTTTACATTTTTGTCATTGTGCCTATAGGTTATAAACAGTTCTGGTGGTTGGTATTTCCTGTTAAGTAGTAATGTTTTGAACTGTACTTACAGGTTGCGTGGACAATTTCCTACATATTACGCTCCTGTTGCATTTTTGGTGTTGTTCTTCTTCTTATGAACGTCAATTTGCGGTTTTTTCCCCATTCCACAACACTATGCACTGAACGCTTGTTTTAAAGCAATGTTTTGGTTTCTGTGCCGACTGTCAAATGTTTTTGCCAAAGATCGAATGTTATTGCCAAACTTATGAGTGTAACTATTGAAGTATCTGTGGTCTGTTCGTGTATGCATTTGTGTGTGCGTTTGTGTATGTGTGTGTGTGTGTGTGTGTGTGTGTGTGTGTGTGTGTCTCCAGATGATGTGGGGAAGTGCGTTTGTTCATTTATCACATGTTTGTTTTCTGCTATGGCTTTCTGGATGTGGAAGTTTTCTTGCATTTGTATAAGATGTTTGTCATGGTTGCTTATTCTCATTATTTTCATTTCTTGTTCCATGTTTGTAGGATGATGGTTGTAGTGTTTTAAATGCTCTGCAAATGTGGAATGGTTTGTTTCATACTTCCAACATCTGATATGTTCTTTGTATCTTGTTTGAAAATTCCTGCATGTCATGCCTATGTATACTGCATCACAACTTTGACATTCAAGTTTATATATTCCTGATTGTTGGAATTTGTCTCTCTTGGTAGCTGGCTGGCTTAGGTGTGATTGAAGGGTTTGCCCAGGCTTATATGCTATTTTGAAGCCCTGTCTCTTTAGGATGTTTGCAACTTTGTGTGTTAGTTTATGTGTGTAGGTCATGGTGTACCATCTGGTTCTTTTCTGTGTGGTGTTGTCATTGTGTGTGTTTGTTGAGTGTGTTTGTAAGTTTTCAGCTTGAGTTCTTTTGTATTGTGGAACTGTTGTGTTTGTTTTTTATTTGTGTTTTTATTTTTTGATTGAGCTTGTGTACCACATGTGTGTCTTACCCGTTGTTCCTAGTTATTTGTATGATTGTACTCATTTCTTGTTCATAGTTTCTCTTGCTGAGTGGGATTCTGTTTAATCTATGTAACATTTGTCTTAGTGCTGCAAGTTTCTGGCTGTGGGGGTGGTTGGATGTGGAATGTATTATTGTGTCTGTGGCTGTGAACTGGTTTATGCATGAAGAGTCACTTGCAAATTTTTGCCTCGCATTGGGAATAGGTTCGAAAACTTCGAAATTTTCTGTATGCTTCATCAAAGAATGACTTCGAGCTCATCGGAAACAGTTTAAATTACTTTCTACGTCCCATAGCTCATGTCGTAGACGAATCACCTCTATAACATTTGTAGTTCTGTCTTTGTCAACTTTCCCATTGCTGAACACAACAAACTCATTACAGCATTTGCAGTTCTGTCGTTTGTCAACTTTCCCATTGCTTAGCACAACAAAATCATGACAACAAACAACTACAAAACTTTCGAAAAAAACCTGAACGATATTGTTTCTACTCAAACACGTGACTGCAGCACTGTCTGTGGGAGAAGAAGCAAACAGAGATGAGAGCGGGATTGAATCTCTTAGAGACAAAAACTGGCAGTATGGTGGATAACACCGCCGTCCTCTCGACAACTGCTCACAACAGCCTGCAATATCAAAACATTTCCCAGTCATGCAACAAACATACCGTCTTTTGCAGGAAAGTTGTCGACAACGCTACTGCGGCAAAATATTGCCGTAAAATATGGCTCATCTAAATGGACCTTAAGTGTGATTGTCACGACCCCTACCGTAGCTTGGCCCCCGTCGATGGCGCAAGCCTTTTCGCTCGACTCGCTGCTGTAAACACGCGGCGTCACGGGCTCAAGGCTACATGGTTTACCCGACTACAGAACGCACGCTTCACACATGTTGCACTTACACAACCCGTTGAAGTTGAACAAAGGATTTCCAATTGCCTACTACAGCATTGTAAGGTACAAATAATTAAAGAGTGGTGTAACATCCCTGGACCCGTCCTAACCAGGGCAAGAGACTAATTAGTTCAACGACCTTTCATTTTTTGTTATTGGTGAATATATATAGCAAGGTGGCGCGTTTCGCGTGCGCGAGCGAATTATTTATTCCGTCACTTAGGTTGCTCCATGGCTATCGAAGAAAAATAAGAGAATCGGAATGTGAGAGGACTTGTTACGACACAGGATAACAAGAGGACGTGCAGGAAGTGTGTACAATGAAACAATCATTGTTGGCCGCTATATTGGATAATTGGTGTTTTTTGAGATTCACAAGCGATATTTAACGTTAATGTGGAGTTTAGTAACGTTCATAACACAGTCTGTTGCATTTCAAAGGTAATCGCGCGTATTTAATTTTGATCGAAGGATTCTGTGATGAACTATTATGTATTAGAAGGTTGTATAAGACTTCAAACATTTGGTGGTCGATGTTCGAAGTAGAACTGGCTTCAATAACACGGTCAAAAGAACAGAAAAAGTTTTCTCTGCTAAATAGAACTCTTTTCACTCGCAGACAGTCATGGAATGACCAAATGCGAATGGCAGTGTTCCAATTCGAGAAGATCCTACAGACGTTTTCTTTCTCTTACATTTCTAGAATTTTACAGGCAACCGTCGGAGTCGGCAGGTGCTTCTCCACCACGAGAGTAACTTGTCTACGTGTACGAAATTACGTATGCTATGGGAGTAGTCGACGCCGATCAAGATAGTTTTCTGCACAGACGTACAAACAGAGACACTACACACACTAGTTCAATAGCAACTTAAAACATTAAATTCTTCTTTTGAGTAGAAATATTATAGTGAGTACTGAAGTAGATATGGTAGCCGTATTTGGCCGAAGGCTTCCGATATTTGCAGATTTACTTCTGCCGAATAAGGAGTGAAGTGATACAAACGGTGGAAGAAGGAAACAAAGGTGGATGGTATATGTTATTTACTTATCCGCTCGGCCAGAACTTTCCCTGTTCGCAAGTTTCGTTTGGTACGATCTCCTTTTTAAATAAAAAAGAGTTCCCGAATAAGCCTTTTGTGCCTAATGTAAAAGTCGTGCTTATAAGCAGCTGTAATGTGTTTATCTACGCTGAACCCTCGCATAAAAATGTATCGACTGGGAGTGTCATCTTGTCATCGCTGAAGCATCTTGCGTCGTAAAACACCTGAACGTGTGCCATAGTTATATATTATGTATGTTGTTTCCATTCTAGTGCGAGAGAAACTCTGACACATGCCAAACCATAGTAAATAATAAAGTTCATTGCCAATAACATTGCTAAAACTTTAACCCACGTAATTCTTGTATCAAATTTCACTGGGCAGTCAGTCTCAGAGCACATATTTTTATTTAACTTATTTACAACGTCAAAATTTGTTAAACGTGAGGAGAAAATATGGAGAAATGTGGTTTTCGGAAGAGGGGGGGGGGGGGGGGGGGAGTCCCACAGTTGAGCAGTTCTGCCGGATGCGCGGGATCTTCTGGGAACCGTACTGGTGACTGACTACCAAATCTTGAATGCAGCGTTTCAAGGCGTTGTTCATGAGGTAGGTGCTATAGAGATTCTAAATGATTGTCAAACGAAAACTTTCTCTTTCAGTTTCCATTTTCTCCTTAAACACACACTGTAAACAACCAGTAGGCCAAGTTCCTGGATGATATTGTTTTAGAAATTAAAATGGCCAATTTTAAAACAATGGGAAACTCACACCTCAGTAGCGCCACCTAGTGGCCTCTTGTAAAAATCTAATAGTCGAATCTCCTATAGGGGAGTATTTTGTATCAACTTATTACGTTCAAGTATTACTACCATAGTATTTGGTGTTGAACGTCAGCGGAAAAGCTACACAATAAAAAGTGGCCCTGCATAAAAACCGAAAGCAATATATCAACAAAAGTGAAGCAATCGGAAGGAGAGAAGGAAACGAAATCGTAAACTACGTGATACACAGGGCGCTTCCGTAACAGCGTCCAAAATTTTAACAGGACATAGAGCATGCTCCACTGAAACATTTGACGTAGGGAACCTGGGGTAGGAAAGGCCAGCTTAAGGAGATAATAGGAAAAAAAATAGATTACTGTGTACTTTTTATTTACATTTGTTAAACGCCAATACCATCACTGACACAATGAACGTATCGTTTGTACCGTATCTAACAAAATGTTCTGAAACTGACGGCCATCAACCTCAGTGCAAGCATGACAAAGATCGTGTTTCGAACCATATCACAGGCAGCTACAGTTCTGGAAACGCCGGTCACTGTTGGCCGAGCGGTTCTAGGCGCTTCAGTCTGGAAGCGCGCGACCGCTACGGTCGCAGGTTCGAATCCTGCCTCGGGCATGGATGTGTGTGATGTCCTTAGGTTAGTTAGGTTTAAGTCGTTCTAAGTTCTAGGGAACTGATGGTCTGAGATGTTAAGTCCCATAGTGCTCCGAGCCATTTGAACCATTTGAAGTTCTGGAAACTATTTGCATCTCTGTAACCACGAGGGTCTCATCCATAAGTGCCTTTAGAGATCCCCATAGGAAATAATCAAAGGGATTCAGGTCAGCTGACCTCGCAGGCCATGGAATAGGGCTTCTACCTCCAAACCAGCGACAAGGAAATACTGTATCGGTATTGTTCCATAGTACTGTACTGTACGTCTCTGAATAGCACTGAGTAATGAATGGATCTATCGTTGATTCATGGCACGTTCAGTCATGAGACAATGTAAATACAAGTGAGCCATGTTACGGACAAGTATACAAAACCTCCATCATGACTTCCTTGTAATCTCCTTGATTCCTTGCAGGAAATAAGTATGTACATGTGTACAAACAACACAGAACATGTAAACTTGTACACATGTTAGTTGTACATAAGATGGAAAACAGTAATGCTAGACAAAGCAGTAGAAAAGTTTACTTCCATGTCTCCTTAAGCTGGCTTCTCCGTCCCCCGTTCCTTACCTGAAGTTGTTCAGTGAAGTATTCTCTAGGTCCTGTTACATTTTTGCACGCTCTTACTGAAATACCCTGTATAGCTTGCGACTTGTGACAGGTACTCCCTGTGACATTGTGAAGCTTGTAGCGCGCCAAGACGAGAGCTGCGTGAAGTCTCGCTGTTACCATGGAAATCCCGCAGGTTACAGTCAAATCCTAATCCCGGAGTACCCTCAGCCACTACCAGTCGTGACCTGCTGTCACACCCAATGGCCCCTCACACCCTGATGATACGAGTGCCTCTCCAAAACAATGGAAGAATGGGATCTCCTCAGCTCGCCATCATACCCACCGACGAAAGTCGCCCGGGGTAGTGCGGAACTACGATTCATCGCTGAACACAATTCGACGCCATTCATTGTCAGTTCATGCTTGCCAGTCACAGCACCACTCCTATCTCAGCCTTTTGTGAGGGTTGGAACTTAAATAGTGGCAACTATTTATTCACAACCGGTACAAAAGTGTTACATATCTGCACCTGTTACTGTCCTTCAAAGTAGTCACCAGCGTTTTGTTGAACCCGTTGTCAGCAATGTGGAAGGCGTTAGCAGAGCCTGCTCTGTTGATGGTGCGAATGGAGCGGTGTAAAGTTATGGTGATTCTCATGTACAACTGTGATGGTGTTATCCTAACGCATTACGTTCCTCCACGGCAGACAGTCAATACACAGTATTACTGTTCGGTTTTGGAGTATCACCTGTGACCAGCTTTGCGAAAGAAGCGGCGACACTTTCTGCGCAACCTACCCATTATTTTGCATGACAATGCGCGGTCGCATACAGCGCAAGCTGTGGCTGCTCTGTTCAGTCGATGGGACTGGAAAGTACTGCACCACCCACCAAACTTCCCGGACTTAAGTTCTAATGACTCTGATTTGATTCCGAAGGTGAAGGAACCACTTCGTGCCATTCGCTTCAGAACTGTTCTAGAGATTTGACAGGCAGTAGACCGCTCCATTCGCACCATCAACAGAACAGGATCTGCTAACGGTATACTACGACTTCCATGTCGTCGGCAACGAATTCTACACAACGCTGGTGACTACTGACTACTCTGAAGGACAGTAACAGATACAAACATGTAACTCTTTTGCATCGGTTGTGAATAAATACTTGCCACTACTTAATTTCCAGCCCTCGTATTTTGTGGTGTTAACGGTAGGCTATGCATGAGACGGTAGACACATGAGGATAAACGATTCCGTCAAACCGCACCGCACAGTTAGCTTCACAGAAGGGAGGTACCGACTGATGTGCGAGCGGAATTTCCGTGGACCATTTTCTGCAACTCTGTGTGCTGAAGTGTCCTAAGAAATGGAAATATTCTTCATTTGTCCACAGAACGTTCATGACCGCATTTTGTCCGCTTTCATGCGAACAAGAAATTCCATAGCCAACGTTTGTCTTGCTGGCAGGTGAGCAGTAAGTAATTTCTGAATATGAATAATTTTGTATGGGTAGCAATGCTGGATGTTTCGCTGAAATTTATGCGCCGTGCTCACAGGGATATCGAAAATTCGAGCAATTTTCCGTGCATGTTTGCACAACACCACTCGACCTCTCCTGCAGTGCTTTGGCCACGTCTTCTGTTGAAGTCTTATCAATTGGTTTCCTCCCTTTGCCAAAAAGCACTTCAGAACAACCTGTCTTCCCGAATTTCGTAATCATTTTCTCGAAGCCCATGGCAGAGATAAGATCAACGATTTTTTTCATACCCTTTAGCGTCGGTGACAACGTTCTGATATAGGAACTTTGATTACAATCACACTATATACACGCTCTAAGACAAAAAACTGATCTTACAGACGGATGCTAGAGAGCAAAAAGTACTACTTTTACATAAATGAGAAGACAAAAAAAAAAGCCCCAGCACGAAGGAATTATATGAATGGGAAGAAAATCGACAAATGTGATGTACATGTACAGACAAACAAATGATTACAATTTCGGAAAAATTGGATGATTCAATCAAGAGAAAGAGCTGCACAAACTCAGCAGGTCAACAACGCTTTGATCCACTTGTGACCCTCAAGCAAGTAGTTCTTCGGCCTTCCATTGATTGACAGAGTTGCTGGACGTCCTCCTGAGGGATATCGTGCCAAATTCTGTCCAATTGACGCGTTATATCGTCAAAGTCCCGAGTTGGTTGCGGGGCCTTGCAGATACGGCTACAAGCGCTCTCAGTTGGGGAAAGATCCAGCGACCTTCATGTCCAAGCCCCAATTTGGCAAGCGCGAATACAAGCAGTAGAAGCTCTAGCCGTGCGCGGGCGGGCATTATCTTGGTGACATGTAAGTCCAGGATTGCTTTCTATGAAGGGCAACAAAACGGGGTGTAGAATATCGACGCACCAACGTGCAGCAAGGGCGCCACGGATGAACTCAAAAGGGTCTTGCTATGAATAAAACGGAACTCTAGACAGTCCTTCCTTGTTTGTCCAGACACATCTACGGCCAGGAATCTGATTGGCTGGAGTAGATTTGTCTTGTGAGTCATTCTTCGAAATGAGCTCCCGACAGCGGTGGAATACCGACCTGACTGTCGCCAGCCATACAGCCCGATTACCAGGTGTGATCGTCTGGGACGCCATTTCATTTCATACCATTTGGTTATCACACGCGGCACCATTACAGCACAGCGGCACGTTGATATTCTACTCCCTGTTCTGTTGCCCTTCATGGCAATCCATCCTGGGCTTACCTTTCACCAATATAATGCCAGCCCGCACAAGGAGAGAGTTTCTTCTGCTCGTCTTCGTGCCTGCCAAACCGTTCCTTGGCCAGCGAGAACGCTGGATCTGTCCCCAATTGAGAACGTTTAGGGACTTATGAGCAGGGCCCTCGAAGCAGTTCGGGATTTTGACTGTCTTGCGTGTAAGTTGGACTGAATTTTGCACGACATTTCTCAGGAAGACATTCAACAACTGTATCAATCAGTTCCAAGCCGGATAACTTTGCTTAAGGTCCAGGGGTGCACCAGCTCGTTATTGACTTGCTTAGTTTGTGAAGCTCTTTCTCCTGAAATTGTACTCATTTGTTTTTCTGTACATGTTAATCATATCTGTTGAAACATCCCCTTAGAAAAATTGATGAATTACTGTGCTGATAAACCTCTTACGTTATTTGATTTTCAAACAGCTGAGCAGAACTGAACGTACTCAGACATTTCTCTCTTTACTTATTCTGATCAACACTAAACTGACACACAATATTTTTAGCGCAACGCAATCTGACTTTCAATAATCCCTACAAAAGAATGGCCCTCACTAACAATAACCTATACCTTTCATGAATCACTTACCTCACAAAAATCTTCGTTACTTGAACTACTGCAATACAGCGAGCGCCAATACTGCCAGCTAAATAAAAGATTCTGACTACTGAAGGCACTAACTACTGATAGGCATAGTTAGCAAATGAAAGATTTTGATAGAGAACAAACAATGTATTTACCTTAATAATATTCAAAAGTGATCGTATATATATCGGTTCGTGATATACAGTATTACAAATTTGCTCTTTCTGATGGACACGCGTCCAGGTCGTCCGCTCTCAAAATTCTGCCATCTCTCTCCCAACATCCACCACTGCTGGCATCTCACCTCCAACTGTACAACGCTACGCGCTGTTCACATCCAAATGCCCAACACTACAATCGCAAATATTCCAAGAAATCAAACCAGCCACAGACTGCACACAGCACTGTCAGGATTTTCATACAGAGCGCTGCCTGGCGTCACCAACATAAAAACCTAAACAGCCTACTTACACTGTTTATTTACGGCCCATTCGATAATTCCTTCGTGGTGCGTCATTTTCTTTGTCTTAGCGTGTGCAGATAAAGCGCTTATAATTAAAGTTCCAGTTTCAAAACCTGTCACGGGCGCTAAAGGGTATTTATTTTCTTAGTCCTTTAGGGATAAATGAAGGAGGACAGGAAAATAGGTGCAACTCATAATATAGGCAACACCCTTTCCGAGAGCTTGTTCCTCTGCTGAAGGAACAAAAAGGAGGATTGAGTTCTGCTCAGTTCGCAGAATTCATCGCACGCGGCATGCGGGGAAGAAGTAATAAGCAGCAGAAACGAAATATTCCGTCGTTCTGTCTCCGGACAGGAAAGAAGGAATGAAAAGCTCCCATGGGTACGATTTTCACGCGCTCGCTCCGTTCGTGAAATTGCGTAATAATTTTTCGTTTGCTTCATAATGAATAGAACGGCAAGGAATTGTAAAACGCCGAAATTTATGGTCTTTAATTTGGGCTGAGAAAAAGTGGAATTTATTATTCAAACTAATTCCAATTTCTGCCATTTCAACTGAATACATAACGAGACGGCAGGCATGTTACGGGCAGAAAAGAAGTTTATACGACTCGACGACGGGAAATTATTAAGAGATCTGAGTTCAGGACTATGAATATGGAAAGAAAGAGGACGCAGCCTTGCTATACTCTTCGCAAAGAGGAGACCAAGACTCCAGAGTCGTACAATAAGCATTCATCTTCGGTGCCTCAGCTATATGACTCACATTTTACTTCAAATGATACTTCTCGCACATTTGAAACTTTTATAAATGGAATACATTACGAATTTGAGCTAGAAATATAATATTGTTGCTCAACTACGTTGCTTCAGAAGGTTGTGTCGGCTGTAACATTAATTGCTGTTAGACTATCATACGTTAAGAAATCCCCAAGTAATGTTTTAAATTGAACCACACATCTTATCAAACAAATGAAATTGAATTATATGTTAAAATATCTTGTCCCTAGTTGCTCAGTGATTTTATTGTGTACTCAAAGAAAAGTAACTACAGCCGTTAGATGTAGTTTTGGGATGTGCAAGAAAGTTGTGAACTGATGGTAGATGTAATTTCCGATACAAGCAAGTGCACTAGCCGGCCACATTGAGAATGCTGAGGTATATCACTGAATCCAAAAGTGTTGGTGCTATGCGTATAAGGATGGAAATGGAAGATACAAATAAAAGGACAAAAATAAGTATATCTTACTATTAATTAAACGAATTCGTGAAATTTAAACGAGTTGCTTTCCACAGGGCGGCTGTTGTTTTTAAAATTCAGTCTATAAAAACGTTTCACTGACGAAAATATAAAGTACTAGCGAACCTGGTAGTCCTTCACAATTTCTAAATATGAATGAGAATACATTAACTCCTTCCTCCCCTCTCTCAGACCATCTGTGACATAGGAGACAATCTGAGTAGCATTGTTTGCAGATGATGCTGTCATTTGTCTTCTTGTAAAGTCATCTTATGATCAACACCCTCTGCAAAATAATTTAGACAAAATATCTGTATAGTGCGAAAAGTGGTAATTCACTCTAATTAATGAAAAGTGTGAAGTTATCCACATGAGTACTCAAAGAAATCCGGTAAATTTCGGTTACACTGTAAATCACACAAATCTAAAGGATGTAAATTCAACTAAATACTTACAATTAACGAACTACGAATAACTTCAAATCGAACGATCACACAGATAATGCTATGGGTAAGGCAAACCAAAGACTGCGATTTATTGGTAGAACTCTTAGAAAATGCAACAGACCGACTAAAGAGAATGCATGCACCACGCTGTTTTGCCCTCTTCTGGACCATTGCTGAGCGATGTGGAATCCGCATCGGATGGGACTAATGGAGGACGTCGAAAAAGTTCAAAGCAGGGAAGTTCGTTTTGTATTATCGAGAAACAGGGGAGAGAGTGCAACGGATGTGATGCGTGAAAAAAATGGCTCTGAGCACTATGGGACTTAACTGCTGTGGTCATCAGTCCCCTAGAACTTAGAACTAACATAATGTGGTGCTACATAAGAATGCTGAAGATTAGATGGGTAGATCACATAACTAATGATGAAGTTTTGAATAGAATTGGGAAGAAGAGGAGTTTGTGGCACAACTTGGCAAGCCGGCCGGAGTGGCCGAGCGGTTCTAGGCGCTACGTCTGGAACCGCGCGACCGCTACGGTCGCAGATTCGAATCCTGCCTCGGGCATGGATGTGTGTGATGTCCTTAGGTTAGTTAGGTTTAAGTAGTTCTAAGTTCTAGGGGACTGATGACCACAGCAGTTAAGTCCCATTGTGCTCAGAGCCATTTGAACAATTTGAACAACTTGACAAAAAGAAGGGACCGGTTAGTAGGACATGTTCTGAGACATCAAAGGATCACAAATTTAGCATTGGAGGGCAGCGTGGACGGCAAAAATTGTAGAGGGAGACCAATAGATGAATACATTAAGCAGATTCAGAAGGATGTAGGTTGCTGTAAGTACTGGGAGGTGAAGAAACTTGCACAGGATAGGATAGCATGGAAAGCTGCATCAAACCAATCTCAGGACTGAAGACCACAACAACAACAACCTAAGGACATCACAAACACCCATGCCCGAGGCAAGATTCGAACCTGCGACCGCAGCGGTCGCGCGGTTCCAGACTGTAGCTCCTAGAACCGCTCGGCCACTACTGCCGGCTGTGATGCGTGAATTAGGGTGGCAGGCATTACAACAACAAAAAAAGCGTTTCTCGTTGCGGCTGAATCTTTTACTGAAATTTCAATCACCAACTTTCTCCTCCGAATCCGAAAATATTCTGTTGGCTCCCGCCTACATAGCGAGAAATGATCATCATGATAAAATAAGAGAAATCAGAACTCGCACAGAAAGATTTAAGTGCTCGTTTTTCCTGCGCGCTGTTAGAGAGTGGAACCACAGAGAAATAGCGTGAAGCTGTGGTACAATGAACCCTCTGCCACGCCCTTAATTGTGAATTGCGGAGTAATCATGTAGATGTAGATGTATATGCAGATACTCCTCACCCTCTCTTTGTCCATCTCCTCCTTCTTCTCTCCCCCACTCTGTTTATCAGGACTTCCCCGCCCCTTCCAATCATCTCCTGCTCCCGCCTCTGCACTGTCTTTTCCTCCCTCTTCCCCTTTCTGTCTTCTTACCCTTCTCTCTGACCTCGAGCCTTATTGATTGGTATTGCAAGCGAAACTTCCATTGGGAACAGAAGTCGCTTGAAATGAAAGGATATATAGGTTGGGATCATTAGTTTACGTGGTATGAGAGAGACATATCCAGTTGCTGAATTTGGGAGAATAGTAACTTCAGTGAGAGTATCTCGCACATGCTTAATCTTCGAATGGGTAGCATTAGAAAGTTTAGGACGATTCAGTTTCCGCAGTAGTATTCTAATGATACGCCGATAAGCTATAACTACACCTTTCCTATTTTGTGTAAAACGGAATGCAAAGATCAAAACGAAACAACACATAGTTGGGTACACTGTGTGTTATTTGTTATGAAGTTTTGAGGAATGACGCCATGACACCTTATCGTCTCTAACGGCATTTGTGAGCTAAGCATGGCACTTTAAAAGGAAAGCGGGTGGAGTTTTTTTTGCTGCAAAATGTGTAGTTTGAAACGTATAAATTTAGATAGTGCTGGATCCAACACTCAATTTTCTGAAAATGCGGAACTAGCTTCCTATGAGCAATCGTTACTCATCGCAAAGGATAAGAAAAGTCGTAGTGTCGGAGAAACACTTGTCAAACCCTGTTTGGTAAAAACAGCTGATACTGTTTTTTGGACCAGAAACTAAACAAAAACTTTCACAATTATCGCTTTCTAACAACACCGTGAAACGTCGCCGTGGACATAGCAAGTCAGGTAGCGCAGGCCATGAACTGTTAATTATCGTTCGATACATAGAAAATGAAACAATTGAAAACGAAATGATATTTTCTGCAGAGCTAACGATTACTCCAAAAGCACTTCATAAAATGAAAGCGATGTCTGACTCCTTTGCAAATATGAATCGTCCTCTCAAAAACTGATCGGCACAGACGACGCCCCGTTAATGTTTGAATCTCGCTCAGGAATCGTGCAGATGGTCAGAGAAAAGAATTTCAGCGTTATTTTGTGTGTTATACGCCGTTAAGCCGTGGCAGTTAAGACACTTCGAAACGATATCAACGTCGTCTTAAAATAGTGCATCAAAACTGTGAATCATGTTAAAAAGAGTGCGTGAAAGACTCATCCTTTACGGCGCTTTGTGAAGCTTTGGGAGCAGAATATAAGGAACTACTATTTCATACGGAAGAACGCTATCTCTCAAAAGGAACCATGTTAGGTAGATTATCTGAATTTGGAGATGAAGTGATTCAGATTTTGAAATTCTGAACCCAACTGAGTTGTGTATGGAACTCCGAAACCCAAGTGTTCAAGTTGTGTTGGCTTATCTATCAGATTTTTAGTTCCACCTAAGACTTGAGCGCCAACGCTGCTTAGGAACAAAGCCACTGGTGGCAATAATTAGTATATCATTGAAGCTTTGAGAAATCCTATACAGTGGAAAGTTGGCAAGGAGTGTT
Source organism: Schistocerca americana (assembly GCF_021461395.2). Lineage (NCBI taxonomy): Eukaryota > Metazoa > Arthropoda > Insecta > Orthoptera > Acrididae > Schistocerca > Schistocerca americana. Next base: position 287,007,083 of record NC_060121.1, on the reverse strand, counting down.
GCGAATCATGTCGACGTGCGACAGTGGGCCAAGTTTTCGCACGTCTACTGTACTCGCATTCTACGAATGCCAACGGTAGCATTAGTTGCTGTCAGTTGCTGTACTTGCATTCAGGCTGATGATCTTAGACGAAAATGAATCTTTAAATTTTCTTTTACTATTTATACTGACGGGTTTGTGCATGGATAAATGCTAAGGACTGAGCCATACTTTTTAAAATAATTAAGAGATTTCTTAAATAATGTTTGTTATATATTTCTCTTGACAATGGCTTTGTGTGTAAGGGTTTTTGTGATTATTTCACTCGACTGTGGATATCTCTTCAGGTGAAAACTTCTTTTATCGGACTTCGAAAATATTTACTCACCGAAGATATGATTCATATTGGACTATTTACGTGCATTTAATGAACACGGAACTTTTCGCCATGCGAAGACGCAGTTTAGCCGAGGACAACTTTTAACATAAAATGAAACAAATATTAAATAATATCACTATATTCAAGTATCACACATAAGCAATAAATTTACAATGAGGCTTACAATAAATCAGTTGCAGTATTCACAAATACGCGAGTGCGCCTAGTATGATTACGCCTCTGCAAAATATAAATGACAATGGTGATGTGCCATATTAATCTGCCGTAATCACCGAAAAGCCTCGATCATGGCTCGCTTCTAAAACAAAACGGTGCTGCTCCTTCATAAGAACAAGTGAGGGACGTAATTTTACATCTGTTTCTGAAGTTGTATCCTACAGTCGACACAACCGTTCATAGTACTTAATTTTTAATTGATACTTTGTTTGTTTATTGCCTTTCAAATATTTTGTGCCTAAATTCCGCTCTTCCAGCAGATGCGCCTTTAAATTTCCCTCTGAATTGCGGCGTGAAAGGACACACCTGCAGGCGAGCAATTCATCCTGGAGTTCTATATTTACAATTCATGTTCACATACAATACAAGGTACACAATTTGAATGTGGCGGGTGTGCCAGGTACATTTCGATGAACATAGCGATTGTCACGCGCATGCGCAGTCATGTATTCTCAAGTGCGGCTAAAAACATTTACTTGGTAGTCCATGTCGCAGCACGCGAATTTGTTTTATACACATGAAACGCTCATCTGCTGCAGTAACCACTCCTGGTTATCTGATAATGGGTAAATTTCGAAACGCGTCATCTGAGCACTGAAGTCGTTCCTTGCCCCGTGTTTGACTTTTGCTGTTGTGACTCACTCAGTCTGAATCCAGAACTACTGATTGTTATAATAATGGCAGCCTGCCTCCTGCATGACTTTGTCACATTTGAGTATTGAAGTTAAGACAGTCTCGAAAATCATGGAATCCCTGGGATCGATATCTTCCCAGTAGCCATGTCGATAACAGGCAAAAATTGTCGAAATTCTCTACCCCTGGAATGGATAAACTGTCTACATTAGAGACGGGCAAACTGAAACACGTAACTGTTTCGAAACAGATGAAACAGTACAATGTAATGTTTCGATACGCTGTTTCGAAACAGTGAAACAGTTTGTGTTTTGTTATCTAATAAACCTACACATTTTATCATCTTGAATGTCTACTGTATAAGTATGTCCATATAAACACAAATGAGGTGCGAGAGCGCTAATCATGTCGCAGAAAGTATGAAACTATCACTTAGGCGACTTGGCAGTTTCGTATTTCCTGCAGCAAATGCGCTGCTTTCGTGTCGTGTGACTTTCATACTTTTCAATTGGCCGAGGACAGCCATAGCTGAAGACAGAAGAAACACCACGAACGGAACTGGAGGTGGGGGCAAACTGCAGAAACAACGGATATGCTACTGGGATTCCCACATTCCGTTAGTATGGGTAATATACCCATCCTGCTAATTTCCATGCACACAAGGGAATCATTGTGAATAATAGGCACAGTGACTATAGACTCACAAATAACGCCAAATAATTCGAATAAATAACAAAATATAACAGCAAAAACTTTGTCTTTCAAGGTGTTTCGAACCGTTACTATAAATTCACCATGCTTCGCAGCCCTTCCCGTTTACCATTACACTATTAGTGATATGTCAAACAGATTGCTTGCAATGCTACCTACATCAAATTTATGTATATGTCTAATAACTGTCACTCTATACGCCTTTTTTTTTATTCAAAATGTTTTAGGCTTATTTGCGATTCTTAATATGATTACTGTACATGAACAGAGAAGTGTATGTTATAAAAAAAAGTGTAATTTAACTGAATTATTTTCACATATTCATTATTTTGAATGTGAGTAGTATGCGTTGTTTTATTGTTTGGTTAGTGTTTATAAAGCAGATGTTACGCCATTTCGAAATAGGACAGTCAGCTAGAAACGAAGCTTTACTTTCGGATATCTTAAGCTTCGTGCTATTGCTTGTCAAAAAGATTTCGACACTCTTGAAAGTGTTTCATGAAGTGGTATGTTGTGTTTCAGTACCTGTGCCGAACCCGAATCTTATCCGACATAGAGCGGAATGAAACATCACTGTTTCGATACGATTAGTCCGTTCCAAGCACAGGTGGACTGAAACAGCCTTATTTTGAAACAACGATACAGTTTCTGTTTCTGTCTCGAGATCGAATCTGGTCCGGTTATCCGAGACAGGGGCGGAATGAAACACCACTGTTTCGAAACACTGAACCACAACCGTTCCGAAACACTGAAACAGTTCCACGTATCGATACACTGTATCGAAACATAGAAACAGTGGCCAAGTCTAGTCTACATACACTCCTGGAAATGGAAAAAAGAACACATTGACACCGGTGTGTCAGACCCACCATACTTGCTCCGGACACTGCGAGAGGGCTGTACAAGCAATGATCACACGCACGGCACAGCGGACACACCAGGAACCGCGGTGTTGGCCGTCGAATGGCGCTAGCTGCGCAGCATTTGTGCACCGCCGCCGTCAGTGTCAGCCAGTTTGCCGTGGCATACGGAGCTCCATCGCAGTCTTTAACACTGGTAGCATGCCGCGACAGCGTGGACGTGAACCGTATGTGCAGTTGACGGACTTTGAGCGAGGGCGTATAGTGGGCATGCAGGAGGCCGGGTGGACGTACCGCCGAATTGCTGAACACGTGGGGCGTGAGGTCTCCACAGTACATCGATGTTGTCGCCAGTGGTCGGCGGAAGGTGCACGTGCCCGTCGACCTAGGACCGGACCGCAGCGACGCACGGATGCACGCCAAGACCGTAGGTCCTACGCAGTGCCGTAGGGGACCGCACCGCCACTTCCCAGCAAATTAGGGACACTGTTGCTCCTGGGGTATCGGCGAGGACCATTCGCAACCGTCTCCATGAAGCTGGGCTGCGGTCCCGCACACCGTTAGGCCGTCTTCCGCTCACGCCCCAACATCGTGCAGCCCGCCTCCAGTGGTGTCGCGACAGGCGTGAATGGAGGGACGAATGGAGACGTGTCGTCTTCAGCGATGAGAGTCGCTTCTGCCTTGGTGCCAATGATGGTCGTATGCGTGTTTGGCGCCGTGCAGGTGAGCGCCACAATCAGGACTGCATACGACCGAGGCACACAGGGCCAACACCCGGCATCATGGTGTGGGGAGCGATCTCCTACACTGGCCGTACACCACTGGTGACCGTCGAGGGGACACTGAATAGTGCGCGGTACATCCAAACCGTCATCGAACCCATCGTTCTACCATTCCTAGACCGGCAAGGGAACTTGCTGTTCCAACAGGACAATGCACGTCCGCATGTATCCCGTGTCACCCAACGTGCTCTAGAAGGTGTAAGTCAACTACCCTGGCCAGCAAGATCTCCGGATCTGTCCCCCATTGAGCATGTTTGGGACTGGATGAAGCGTCGTCTCACGCGGTCTGCACGTCCAGCACGAACGCTGGTCCAACTGAGGCGCCAGGTGGAAATGGCATGGCAAGCCGTTCCACAGGACTACATCCAGCATCTCTACGATCGTCTCCATGGGAGAATAGCAGCCTGCATTGCTGCGAAAGGTGGATATACACTGTACTAGTGCCGACATTGTGCATGCTCTGTTGCCTGTGTCTATGTGCCTGTGGTTCTGTCAGTGTGATCATGTGATGTATCTGACCCCAGGAATGTGTCAATAAAGTTTCCCATTCCTGGGACAATGAATTCACGGTGTTCTTATTTCAATTTCCAGGAGTGTACATTATTTGGTTTGCACTTAACTCAGAGTGCGTGAATCCTACTCACATCTGGGCAACTTTTTAGTGAATGATTCGTGTCACTATTTTGCAACCATAACTTATTAAATTGATAGTTCCGTAATATTCACACCTGAAACTACCTGTCTTCTTTGGAATTGAAATTATTACATACGTTCTGAAGTCTGAGCTGTTTCGCCTGTCTCGTATACAGTGTTTCAAAAAGGACTTTACAAATTTGAAAATTCATATGAATTAATTCATAGCACCTACAGAGGTGATTGTTGTGGCAATTTGTAGGAAAATATATCAAGTTTTGTCTCACGTAGTTCGCTAGTGCCGAATTGCACCGTAAGGAGCGGTAGCGGCAGTTGAGTTAAAGATGGCTACCTTCACTGGACCCGTGCGTCCTAGCCAGTGATCTCTATAAACCTGGATGTAGAAATCTTGCTTCTGAGTACAGAACTGTGTCGTGTCTGCCGCTTCATCTTATTTGCATCGTCCGCCATGTTTTAGTTTGGCAAATAAATTTCCATCTCTCTGTACATGGCAAAGAAATGCAGACTGATTTCTTGTTTTGAACTTAACGTGAGCATATGGTGTAATACACTGACATGGGAGCGCAACCGACAAGCATTTCATTCCGTGTTCTAGTGACATATCCTAGCAGCCATGTTGTAGTTTGGCAAGAAACGAAATATGAGCATCTATGGCGCGCACTATCAGACAGCTGAAGTTCAACATCCAGGTAATACAGAGATCACTGGTGCTAGGTGTGTGTTTTGGTTCGAAGAATCGAAGTCGGCGACAACAGTTCAGCGTAATTTCTGTACCAAGTACGCTACAGATCCTTCTAGTAGTTCTACACTTTATGAGTGTCGTAAATGCTCTGTAGAAATAGGGTGCTCGGTAAGACATGGGAAATCGTAAGGTAGTCCATCTAACGAGTGAGTGAGACAAAGTTTTGTCAACAACACTAAGAAATCGACCCGGCGTGCATCTCGCGAACTGCAGATCCCACATGCGACTGTTTGTCATGTGTTGAGAAATCGTTTGCGTTAGAAACCGTACAGATTGACGATCTTACAAGCAATAAAAGACACTGACAAATTGCTTGCGAGAACTTCTGTGCGGACATGTTAATCAATTATATGAGGATGAACATTTCTTGGATAAAATCATCTTTTCTGACGAGTCAACTTTTCACTTAAGTGGCAAGGTTAACACACGTAACTATAGTATTTGGCGCAGTGAAAATCCACATCAAACAGTGCAGCATGTTCGTGATAGCCCTCAACTGTGCGTTGTTTGTGCATTGAGGAAGAACTAAGTGTACGGCCCTTTTTTTCCCGTGAGAGAACCATCAGTGGAATAGTGTACCTGGATGTGTTACAATAATTTTTGGTAACACGGATCGATGAGGATGATCAAGAACGAAATGTTTACTTCATGCAAAATGGTGCACCACCCCACTACCTGGCTAATCTCCGGAATTTTATCAGTGACCGCTTTCCAGGTCAAAGGATTGGCCGTGATACGCCAATTGCATCGCCTCCACGTTCCCCAGGCCTGATACCACTAGATTTTTTGTGGGTATTTATCGAGGATATCGAGGTTGTACCTCCTGTGCCGACGTTCTGACTGAGCAAGAATTTACGCCGCTACTGAGCAAGTTACACCTGCTATGCTATAGCGAGTTTGGGAAGAAATTTACTTCCGATGGCATTTGTGCAGGATAATCAAAGGCCTCATACGATATCTTTAGTTTAACGTAAAAAAGTTGATGTGTTTCCCTACAAAATAACGCTAAATCAAGCCCTATATCTTGTTTCAATATGAGATTTTAAAGCTATAAGGCCCTTTTTGAAACACCCTGTATTTTGCTTACCAGGTGAAACAGTTATTTCATTGTATATTCAGCCAAAGACCTCAAAAATAATGAGGAAATGTCGTCTACTCCATGTGATTCCAGTGAAACGGTTGAATCAAAATCCATGTTCAACATGTATAGTGGGAGAGAGTGTTGTACTTTGAAACGTTTTTGAAACTTCTGACTTTACCTATTAATGCTATAAATATGTACTATATTTTCTTATTCCATATTGAAATGTTAGCATTCACTCTACGTGTGGATAATTTTTCTGAAATTACAAAAATAACTCCGGAAAAGTAAGATTCATCCAGATGTGAAATATTGTTCCAAGGTACAGCACAGTTATTTCCCTAGGAAAAAAAATATTCCACACAAATTTGAAAGTGTTGCAATTGAGAAAAATATTGTCAGTACTGTACTTAATAGCCTGTGTGTTACATTAGTACTCTACTAAACACCAATAATCAGTAAGAGATACGAAATTAAGAAGAAGTATTATAAAAACCATTTACAAGTTAAGCACGTTGAAATAGAGGCTATTGGCCGCTGACGCAGATTCTCATTTTCAAGCTAAGGAAAACTGATAGGACATTAAAGAAATTGTTCATTTTCAGAAAACACAAAGACGTATGAAGACCCACAAAAATAATGGTGTAAGTCCATTCATTAACTTAGGAAAAGAGTTAATGGCACATTTTGATGGCATGTCGTTGGTACTACAAGGCAATTGAAATGACTTTCAAACTACGTGGCAAGTCACCAAGATACAAAGGGTTTCATATTTAGTAGAAAGGGGAAGAACGAACTAAGTCGGTCTTCTCACGCAAAGAACAGGGCAAGTCCAAGGTGTGCTTCACTGTTTACATTACACCTGTTATGTCAGTTGGGTTGAGACTGCAAACAAGGTCGGTTTTGTTTCTTACTCTGTGATGTTTCTGTGGTGTGCGTACTGTAAGACCTTCGGTACACACACCATCAGATTATTTGACTTGTCGCTCTAGCGAAGTAGGCGAGTGTCAGCAATATGTCTCGTGGTTTTATCGTGGCGTGTTTATCTTCTGCCGTTAGGTCAGACGATAGAAATGCCACGTGCACGCTTAGAGAAGCAGATTGACGGTGACCAACTTTAAACATATCTTGATTAATTTTCACGCACATTTATTAAAATAATAACAAGCATAAAAATAACTTAACTTGGTTCTGGATGCTATTTACAACTGACAATCTGAAGTTCCTTTGGTCTTGGTACGTTAATCTTATTCTCACATATCTCTGATACTTGACAAAGTCTCTATACATTTATGTTCATGGCTGTGTATTGGAATATGGTAATCTTATTAGGCGCAGACAGAAACTTGAATATAGACTGGTGCAGACAAATGCAGACTGACTAATTGGAGGTCTGTACACTCGTTATAACACCTCGCGCGTTCAGGTATCACTGCGCGAGTGTGATCCGCGAGGAGAAAAGGATCTACGTTAGCAGCAATCTCATTGGCTGCGTGACATATTAATTCGCGGATCGGCGGAAGCACAATTTGGTCTCTCTCTAAGACAGCGCCATCTTGTAGTGTGGAGGCGGACGAGCGCTGTGCCTGCGCTGTTGTGCTTAGTGGGGCGCGCTCTATTGGCAAAGCTGTGTACGCGCTGACTACGAGGATCTGTGTACACAACAGTTTCCTTATTGTTGTTGTTGTGGTCTTCAGTCCTGAGACTGGCTTGATGCAGCTCTCCATACTACTCTATCTTCTGCAAGCTTCTTCATGTCCCAGTACCTACTGCAACCTACATCCTTCTGAATCTGCTTAGTGTATTCATCTCTTGGTCTCCCTCTACGATTTTTACCCTCCACGCTGCCCTCCAATGCTAAATTTGTGATCCATTGATGCCTCAGAACATGTCCTACCAACCGATCCCTTCTTCTTGCCAAGTTGTGCCACAAACTCCTCTCCTCCCCAATTCTCTTCAGTACCTTCTCATTAGTTATGTGAACTACCCATCTAATCTTCAGCATTCTTCTGTAGCACTATATTTCGAAAGCTTCTATTCTCTTCTTGTCCAAGCAATTTATCGTCCATGTTTCACTTCCATACATGGCTACACTCCATACAAATACTTTCAGAAACATCTTCCTGACACTTCAATCTATACTCGGTGTTAACAAATTTCTCTTCTTCAGAAACGCTTTCCTTGCCATTGCCAGTCAACATTTTATATCCTCTCTACTTCGACCATCACCAGTTATTTTGCTGCCCAAATTGCAAAACTCCTTTACTACTACAAGTGTCTCATTTCCTAATCTAATTCCCTCAGCATCACCCGACTCAATTCGACTACATTCCATTATCCTCGTTTTGCTTTTGTTGATGTTCATCTTATATCCTCCTTTCAAGACACTGTCCATTCCGTTCAACTGCTCCTCCAAGTCCTTTGCTGTCTCTGACAGAATTACAATGTCATCGGCGCACCTCAAAGTTTTTATTTCTTCTCCATGGAATTTAATACCTACTCTGAATTTTTCCTTTTTTTCTTTTACTGCATGCTCAATATACAGATTGAATAGCATCGGGGAGAGGCTACAAGCCTGTCTCACTCCATTCCCAACCACTGCTTCCCTTTCATGCCCCTCGATTCTTGTAACTGCCATCTGGTTTCTGCACAAATTGTAAATAGCCTTTCACTCCCTGTATTTTGCCCCAGCCACCTTTAGAATTTGAAAGAGAGTATTCCAGTCAACATTGTGAAAAGCTTTCTCTAAGTATATAAATGCTAAAAACGTAGGTTTGCCTTTCCTTAATCATTCCTTTAAGATAAGTCGTAAGGTCAGTATTGCCTCACGTATTCCAACATTTCTAGGGAATCCAAATTGATCTTCTCCGAAGTCGGCTTCTACCAGTTTTCCATTCGTCTGTAAAGAATTCGCGTTAGTATTTTGCAGCTGTGACTTATTAAACTGATAGTTCGGTAATTTTCACATCTTTCAACACCTGCTTTCTTTGGGATTGGAATTATTATATTCTTCTTGAGGTATGAGGGTATTTCGCCTGTCTCATACATCTTCCTGGCCTAGTTTCGACTCAGGTCTTTCAGTGCTCTGTCAGACTCTTCACGCACTATCGTATCTCCCATTTCATCTTCATCTACATCCTCTTCCATTTCCATAATATTGTCCTCAAGTACATTGCCCTTGTATAGACCCTCTATATACTCCTTCCACCTTTCTGCTTTCCCTTCTTTGCTTAGAACTGGGTTTCCATCTGAGCTCTTGATATTCATTCAAGTGGATCTCTTTTCTCCAAAGGCCTCTTTAATTTTCCCGAAGGCAGTATCTATCTTACCCCTAGTGAGATAAGCCTCTACATCCTCACATTTGTCCTCTAGCCATCCCTTCTTAGCCAGTTTGCACTTCCTGTCGATCTCATTTTTGAGACTTTGTATTCCTTTTTGCCTGCTTCATTTACTGTATTTTTATATTTTCTCCTTTCATCAATTAAATTCAATATTTCTTCTGTTACCCAAGGATTTCTACTAGCCCTCGTCTTTTTACCTACTTCATCCTCTGCTGCCTTCACTACTTCATCCCTCAGAGCTACCCATTCTTCTTCTACAGTATTTCTTTCCTCCATTCCTGTCAATTGTTCCCGTTTGCTCCCCCTGAAACTCTGTACAACATCTGGTTTAGTCAGTTTATCCAGGTCCCATCTCCTTAAATTCCCACCTTTCTGCAGTTTCTTCAGTTTTAATCTACAGTTCATAACCAATAGATTGTGGTCAGAGTCCACATTGGGCCGTGGAAATGTCTTACAATTTAAAACGTGGTTCCTAAATCTCTGTCTTACCATTATATGATCTATCTGGTACCTTCTAGTATCTCCAGGGTTCTTCCATGTATACAAACTTCTTTTATGATTCTTGAACCAATTGTTAGCTATGATTAAGTTATGCTCTGTGCAAAATTGTACCAGACGGCTTCCTCTTTCATTTCTTACAAAACGGCTCGGAGCACTATGCGACTTAACTTCTGAGGTCATCAGTCGCCTAGAACTTAGAACTAATTAAACCTAACTAACCTAAGGACATCACACACATCCACGCCCGAGGCAGGATTCGAACCTGCGACCGTAGCAGTCCCGCGGTTCCGGACTGAGCACCTAGAACCGCTAGACCGCGGCCGGCTTCATTTCTTACCCCCAATCCATATTCACCTACAATATTTCCTTCTCTCCCTTTTCCTACTCTCCAATTCCAGTCATCCATGACTATTAAATTTTCGTCTTCCTTCACTACCTGAGTAATTTCTTTTATCTCATCATACATTTAATCGATTTCTTCATCATCTGCAGAGCTAGTTGGCATATAAACTTGTACTACTGTAGTAGGCATGGGCTTCGTGTCTGTCTTGGCAACAATAATGCCTTCACTATACTGTTTGTAGTATCTTATCCTCACTCCTATTTTTTATTCATTATTAGACATACTCCTGCATTACTCCTATTTGATTTTGTATTTATAACCCTGTATACGCCTGACCAGAAGTCTTGTTTCTCCTGCCACCACACTTCACTCATTTCCACTATATCTAACTTTAACCTATCCATATCCGTTTTTAAATTTTCTAACCTACCTGCCCGATTAAGGGATCTGACATTCCACGCTCCGATCCGTAGAACGCCAGTTTTCTTTCTCCTGATAATGACGTCGTCTTGAGTAGTCCCCACCCGGAGATCCGAATGGGGGACTATTTGACCTCCGGAATATTTTACCCAAGAGGACGCCATCATCATTAACCATACAGTAAAGCTACATGCCCTAGGGAAAAATTACTGCTGTAGTTTCCCCTTGCTTTCAGCCGTTCACAGTACCACAACAGCAAGGCCGTTTTGGTTAGTGTTACAAAGCCTGATCAGTCAATCATGCAGACTGTTGCCCCTGCAACTACTGAAACGACTGCTGCCCCTCTTCAGGAACCACACGTTTGTCTGGCCTCTCAACAGATACCCCTCCGTTGTGGTTGCACCTGCGGTATGTCCATCCGTATCGCTGAGGCTCGCAAGCCTCCCCACCAACGGCAAGGTCCATGGTCCATTGTAGCAATAGATTCCTTATAGCAATAGGATTTAGTTTGTAGTGTGACAGTAGTGTGGTCCCCATAGGATCTTTAAATTGCTTGGATCAACAGAAGATGAAGGTGAGAAGACATCTGTTAATCTGTCCGCTAAAAAGAGAAAAATTTATGGAAGCACGTGTAAGGTTTGTAGGGCCCTCGGCAACGTCATTTGAGTTTGGCACTGATTCCTAATCCTCATCGTTTGAGTGTTTCAGACAAATCAAACCCCACGAGAGAGAACAGGTCATCAAGAATCTGAATTTGTTACGTAACTGGAATAATCAATCTTCCAATTTAACCAGCTTAATTTCTGTGGCATTATTTGCTCGTAGAAAGCCTAGGCATTACGATTCCAATTTCAGTGATTGCTCTTCGTGATACATTGTAAGCATCAAGCAAAATGATATCACGAGTGAATTTCCATTTGCCAAAAGGGGTTCATTGCTTTGGATGGAATAAGAAAACGCAGACTGCAGACTTTACAATCCTCTATGAAGGATACTGGAATATACCCCAAAGATAAAAGAGGAATGCTTGCTAATCGTTCTGGGAGTCCGCCGCTCGTGGTCTCGCGGTAGCGTTCTCGCTTCCCGAGCACGGGGTCCCGGGTTCGATTCCCGGCGGGGTCAGGGATTTTCACCTGCCTCGAGATGACAGGGTGTTTGTGTTGTCCTCATCATTTCATCATCATCCAGGAAAGTGGCGAAATTGGACTGAGCAAAGATTGGATAATTGTACGGGCGCTGATAACCACGCAGTTGAGCGCCCCACAAACCAAACATCATCATCATCATCATCGTTCTGGGAAACCACGTAGAAGCACTTAAGGGAAGAATTAGAAACTATGGCAAGGGAAAAACAGACAGAATCTACCTTCCAGAACAAGTATCAATAAAAAAATGCCATGAGTTCTTTAAAGAAACAGTACATTCAACTTATCGTTTGCGTTCCCGCGTACATATACATGCTCAACATATGACAAATTTCAAGCAGGATTAAAACATTTGAATGTAAGGCTCTCACGAAATATCTCTGAAAAAGGGAAGATGGAAATTATAAATGAAATTAAGGTATTTAGATCGGAAGACAAGGTTCATATCAAACAAGAACAGCTCTTCTCATAGTTGTTTCTACAATTAATTCCACTCCCCATTATTTTATTTGTGAAAACAGTTATACAAACTGCGTTAAGCAAGATGATCCGTGTTCAATGGATGCCGAAGCCTCTTGCTGAATTGTGCTGTGGTTAACTAAATCGAAAGTCAATTAAGAGACTGTAAACTATAGTCTAACATACAACGTTTCTGTCACATATCATTACAGTATATAAAGAAATGAATTTTTTTTCCAGATAATCATATTTAAGCCATGTATATTCAGCTTTAAGAAGTAACAGACTAGAGTTCTAACTTCTCATTCGGGCTGCAAATATCAACCAGCCAACTATGAAGTTTTGACTCATTAAGGGAAAGGAACTCTAAATCCATTGCCACAAATAAAAAGAACCTACTACTCGCAGATCCAGACTCCCTTCATATCATTGTACATCACATGAAATTTCCCTTGATGAGAAAATTTTTCTTTGTGAAACTGAAATAAATTACCTAAAATGATTACAAAAACCATTTCTGACCATTAAAATCTCAATATCGCGAAGACGACATGCAATGAACGTCAAAATGGCATTAAGTGTAGCACATGCTTAAATATACTAATGATTTGCATTTTCGTAAGCCGCTCGATACATGTAGGGGAAACGCCATATACTCGGTGTAAATTTTAAGTTGACAAACCAGCATAACTCGAAAAATAAGCTTCATACGAAACAACGTGTAGAATCCAAAGTTGATTATTTTCGAGGGGACATCTGCTGGTGCTAAAATTAGCCCGCCACCCCAGCCCCCTTGTGGTGGGGCGGGAGGCAACTTTAAAAATTCAAATGGGAACCCCAATTTTTATTGCAGAATCAGATTATATATAAGAACTACGTACATTTTGTCTTAAACATTTGTTTTGATTCGTGGTAGTTGGCGCTGTAATTCATGAAAATCCATGTTTCCATTTTTGCGTGGAAAATGGTTACGGATAAATAAAAAATACGTATTTACTTCGTAGGATGTTAGTTAGCTAGTCGGATGATTTGTTTGATTATTAAAAGTTTTGTGGCCTCATTACCACGAAAAAAACAAAACTTAAACGAATATGCAGAAAAAATTACTATTTGAGTCAACATTTGTAAAACTCTTAATTCGTCTCTCTCAAATCCCATCCTATGGGGAGAGTTATAATTTTAGCGAATCAAAATTTACGAAGTAAATAAGTAATTTTTATTATTCATAACCATTTTCGACGCAAAAATGAAAACATGGATTTTCTTGAATTACTGCACCAACTACCCAAGAGGGGCAGCACAGTCCGTGGCATGGCGCCTTAAACCGCGCGGCCACTCCACGCGGCCACGCGTTTTCAAATACAGAGATATGTAAACAGGCAGAATACTGCACTTCGGTCGGCAACGCCTGGGCAACAAGTGTCTGTCGCAAGTGGTTAGATCGGTTACTGCTGCTACAATTGCAGGTTACCAAGATTTAAGTGAGTTTGAACGTGGTATTAAAGTCAGCGCACGAACGAGGACATAGCATCTCCGAGGTAGTGATAAAGTGGGGATTTTCCCGTACGACCATTTCACGAGTGTACCGTGAGTATAAGGATTCCGATAAAACACCAAACCTCCGACATCGCTGCGGCCGGAAAAAGATCCTGCAAGAATGGAACCAACGACGACCGAAGGCAATCGTTCAACGTGACAGAAGTGCAACCCTTCCGCAAACTGCTGCAGATCTGAATTCTGGACATCAACGCTTGATGACTGCACGACACAAAGCGTTACGCCATGCCTTGGCTTATCGACACCGACACTGGACTGTTGATGGCTGGAAACATGTTGCCTGGTGGGACGAGTCTCGTTTCAAGCTGTATCGAGCTGATGGACGTGTAAGGGTATGGAGACATCCTCATGAATTCATGTACTCTGCTGTTCAAGCTGGTAGAGGCTCTGCAATGGTGGGTGGCGTGTGCAGTTGGAGTGATATGGGACTGCTGATACATTTAGATACGACTCTGACAGGTGACAGATACTTCAGCATCCTGTCTGATCATCTGCATTCATTCCTGTCCATTGTGCATTCCTACAGACGTAGGCAATTCCAGCCGGACAATGTGACATCTCACACGTCCAGAATTGCTTCAGAGCGGCTTCCAGGAACATTCTTCTGTGTTTAAACGATTCCACTGGCCACTACACTCCCCAGACATGCACACTATTGAGCATATGTGGGATGCCTTGCAAAATGCTGTTCGGAAGAGATTTTCAGCCCCTCGTACTCTCACGCAGTTATGGACATTCCTGTAGGATTCACGGTATTAATTTCCTCCAGGACTACTTCATACAAAATTCGAGTCCATGCCTCGTTGTGTTACGGAACGTATGCGTACTCGAGTAGCTCTACACTGTATTAGGCAGCTGTACCAGTTTCTTTGGCTCTTCTTAAAGAGAAGAGAAGGGTGAAATTGTCGAAATCAAAATTGGAGTAAAAATTTGTAAACAACAGGTGTTATCTACACATACCAAGCATCCATAGACTCTGTGTGACAAACTCGAGGGAGATGCGTACAGAAAAATATAAGTAACGTTTAGGCAGTTGCATATCTACATCACCTAAAAATCTGTCGTAACAGCTGAGGGTCAGCAGTTAAACAAGGTCAAAAATGATATTAAAAATTGTTTAATCCCTAATTCTGATCGTAACTGTACCCCTGGTTGACATTCCTACAATCCAGATGTTGGGATTTTACTTCAGAACTGCTCTGTAGATATGTAAATAGAAAGCAATTGCCGCCGGTAAAGGCGCTATGAGATTGGTTTCCCTCGCGCGGAAATAAAACTGGCATTTATCAGCTCGGCAATCGATACCGGCTGAGGCCCAGAGTTGTAAAGAGATTTGTGGTGCTGACGCCGCTCTGCTGCCAGAGCGAACGCCACTCGGAAGTATCGTACGAGCGAATCTAAATAACTGCGCCAATCCCCGGGCGCCCTCCTCCCCCCCTCCCCCCCCCACCCCATTTAAACAGCTATTCCCCGTCCATGTATTTCGCTTCCTCGCCTCCCCTTCGTCCCACCGGGAGGCAGTCTGTTTGCCGCCCTCGCATGCAAAATTCTCGACGTCTGACCTCCGGATAATCCCGACCTCACTGGGCTTTGGGGGAACCCGCATCAGCGCGCTCTACCGCCTTCTCTACAGAAAGAAATCCCCCCTCCCCTTTAACCTCCACCTCTACGCCATCCCCCCCGCCCCCCTCTTCACTCAGCTATTCCTCAACCAACCCGTCTGCCGCCAGGAATTGCAGCCGGGAAATCGGCCGGCGTTCTCTGAGGGGCAAGGAGGAGGTCGCACTGGCGACATGGCTCCGAGCCTTTTTATTTAAATGTAATGAACGAAATCACGCTACTCCGACACTCTGTGCAGCCTTCGGGGAAATTTCCCTGCTCTCCAGTTGTATTCCCCACCGCCTCGCTCTCAGCGCCCTCTACACACACGCGTTGCCTGTTCCCTCCGAACAATCTCATTCCAGATTCACTTACATAACAGAATAGAAGCTTACCTTTATATTGCCTAACCTCGCCTGTCCTCTCCATGGGAAGAGAGAGAGAGAGATAGAGAGAGAGAGAGAGACCGAGAAGGATGGAGACATCTTAGCGACTCGATGGCTTCGCCCCGAGAGGGAGACAGGTTGGAAAGGGAGAAAGTATGCGAGCAGTGTGTCGGCCCGGGGACAGTGGAATAAGTTCTCAGAATAGCCCCTTTTCCCCGCTACCCACATTATCATTCCCTAATAAACGGTTGATTTATGGTAACAAAGGGATAACCATTTATCGTGGCGTCCGCGGTTCTCCGTTCTCCACGTCTGCCTAGATCTCCTCTTTATTTTTTTCTTTCTTATAGCGGAATTCACCGTCTTGACAGGCCGAGTTCGTTCTGAAAAATACTGATTACGACCTGGAGAAGTGTGGAGTATCTAGAGCTTTGCAGTTATGCTGATCTATGGCCTCAGCCGTTTAACGGCGTCCCTAACTCAACAGAAGTGCGGATTTTTCTCTAACTTAGTCGGGGACACATGCTCTCTACCGTATGAGCAGCGCTCACCTCATTACTAGTTGCAGTTTTTGTGTTGTTCAGAAGTACAATGCAGAGTTCCTTCGGACATTCCACAGGCTCTGTAATATCGTATATACAGGGTGATTCAAAAAGAATACCACAACTTTAAAATGTGTATTTAATGAAAGAAACATAATATAACCTTCTGTTATACATCATTACAAAGAGTATTTAAAAAGGTTTTTTTTTCACTCAAAAACAAGTTCAGAGATGTTCAATATGGCCTCCTCCAGACACTCGAGCAATATCAACCCGATACTCCAACTCGTTCCACACTCTCTGTAGCATATCAGGCGTAACAGTTTGGATAGCTGCTGTTATTTCTCGTTTCAAATCATCAATGGTGGCTGGGAGAGGTGGCCGAAACACCATATCCTTAACATACCCCCATAAGAAGAAATCGCAGGGGGTAAGATCAGGGCTTCTTGGAGGCCAGTGATGAAGTGCTGTGTCACGGGCTGCCTGGCGGCCGATCCATCGCCTCGGATAGTTGACGTTCAGGTAGTTACGGACAGATAAGTGCCAATGTGGTGGCGCTCCATCCTGCTGAAATATGAATTGTTGTGCTTCTTGTTCGAGCTGGGGCAACAGCCAATTCTCTAACATCTCCAGATACAACAACTGAATGATGATTTGAAACGAGAAATAACAGCAGCTATCCAAACTGTTACGCCTGATATGCTACAGAGAGTGTGGAACGAGTTGGAGTATCGGGTTGATATTGCTCGAGTGTCTGGAGGGGGCCATATTGAACATCTCTGAACTTGTTTTTGAGTGAAAAAAACTGAACAACTGTCGTCGATTCACTTCTGCTGTACTCAATAACACAAAAAGCTTTCTGTTGAGCGGTCGCCATCTTCGCATCAACTGACGCTGACGCCTAGTCAACAGCGCCTCAAGCGAACAAATGTACAACTAAATGAAACTTTATAGCTCCCTTAATTCGCCGACAGATAGTGCTTAGCTCTCCCTTTTGCCGTTGCAGAGTTTTAAATTCCTAAGGTTGTGGTATTCTTTTTGAATCACCCTGTATATATCCGCCAACATCGAGCATGTGACTTTTAGTTAAAATGTCTCACGTGTACGGGAGTATACATAACGAATGTACGTGTGCAGATGTGGACACATAGTTGCGACATGTGCAAGTGTGGGTCTGGCCGTGATATGTGCTCGGAAGCGTGTTCGGATAGCGACCACTCGCGATAACTGGAAAATCAGGATTCGTTATTTCATTACACAGCGGTCGGTTCTCTAAATTCGCATCTGCGAACACATTTAACGTAACATATATAATTGCCATAATCTTCTCCATATCCCATTTTGCAGGGCAAGAGCCAAAGTGACGTGACAAGTTATGTGGCGAATAAATAGTGGTGGCGTTGTATGCGTGTGGTTCAGTGCCATTAGGACTAATTTAGGTACTAATAACTTAGCATAACATCTTACTCGGGCAAAGAAAATGGTGCAGCTTTTCATAAATTAATTAACGTTAAACAACGAAGGGCTAAGAATGATGCTACGCACGTCCTTACTGGTATACTAACGTGAAGGAAGATTATGACTTTTTCAACATTATTTTCTTCTTCTTCTGCATTTCTTCATGGCGAGATCCACGCCAGTTCCCTCGTCCGTAATTTAATGACCATAATTTCATAGGTTTCCAGCCAACTACATCTATACACCCGCTTATGAGTTAATGCTAACGCGAAAAAACGTATACTGCTCATCGTATATTTCCGTTTATACTGTAAGTAGGCTGTTTATGTTTTCTTATTGGCAACGTTACGTAGCGCTCTGTATGAAAATCACTGGCTGTGCTGTGTGCAGTCTGTGGCTAGTTTGCATTGTTGTCTGCCATTGTAGTGTTGGGCAGCTGGATGTGAACAGCGCGTGGCGTTGCGCAGTTGGAGGTGAGCCGCCAGCAGTGGTGGATGTGGGGAGAGAAATGGCGGTGTTTTGATATTTGTAAGAATGGATGTTATGAACTCCTATATATATTATGACTTTTGATGACTATTAAGGTAAATACATTGCTTGTTCTCTATTAAAATCTTTCATTTGCTAACTATGCCTATCAGTAGTTAGTGCCTTCCGTAGTTTGAATCTTTTTTTTAGCTGGCAGTAGTGGCGCTCGCTGTATTGCAGTAGTTCGAGTAACGAAGATTTTTGTGAGGTAAGTGATTTGTGAAAGGTATAGGTTAATAGAATGAGATTTTCACTCTGCAGCGGAGTGTGCGCTGATATGAAACTTCCTGGCGGATTAAAACTGTGTGCCCGACCGAGACTCGAACTCGGGACCTTTGCCTTTCGCGAGCAAGTGCTCTACCAACTGAGTCTCGGTCGGGCACACAGTTTTAATCCGCCAGGAAGTTTCGTATAGGTTAATGTTAGTCAGGGCCATTCTTTTGTAGGGATTATTGGAAGTCAGATTGTGTTGCGCTAAAAAATATTGTGTGTCAGTTTAAGCACAGTCATGTATAATTCTTCTAAGGGGACGTTCCGACGTTTCAATACCAGTAGTTGCACTATCTATTTATTCTGCGTTCAGATAGTTCTACTTCTAGCTCCTGTAATATTGTTCCCTTTCTTGTATGGCCTGCTCTAGAGTAACTTCTAGTTCTTCACATAACTTTCATTTCTAGACTTCGTATTTCCCCTTGTGTAACTGTTCGCCATTCTCCTCATGAAGAATTGGAAACCAAAACAATTTTTTATAAATATCTTCACTTATTCTGAACCTGGTCTTACCTTTACACATTACAAATGCTGCCGGATGCACTCTAAGAACATGTCATTTTGAGCTTTGTAAATTATCGATGTGCACTTCAGAGAGACGGCGAGTTATGTTACTGTTAAATAATATTTGGTCTTGTTGTTGCATGGTCTTCGCCTCTTCACAGCCGGATACATTCTTAGTTCAAATGTGTTTGGTGATTTACGTATTCAGTAGCTCTGTGTCGTCTTATGATTGTATCCGATACATGAAGACAGATTTATTGTAAAAGACAGGAAGGATGAATATGATGTATATATTGGAAGGGGAAAAGAATATAACTTTTGAATAATTTAAATTTTTGAAGAGCAGAAGTTTGTGGTAAGACTGCAACACTGCGCAGATAGTTTTTCAGGACGATTATTGTCAACGAGTTAACTTGCTTAGAGCTAAGAGAACGACCACCCTCTTCGATGTAAATATCAACTGATTAAGCTCTTTGGCTTCTATAGAAATTCTCTGTTAACATTGTTCCCTTTTCAAGACATTGGTTTCTCCGTTAAGCATAGTATTGTTCACACCAATGTTATGCGTGAAGAGGGCGCTGAGCTTTTCTCTGTCTTTTTGAACATATACTTCATTATAAAAGCTTTGTCTTGGAACATCATTTCATAGGAATAGTTCCTCAGCGCATACCACTGTTTAGAGAAGGTTTATCATCACGCATTAACACGTTGCACCATGTGGTATGCAACACTTTTAACATTGTTTGGACATTTTATTTAAAAAGAAGTAGAACTCTAGCTTAGCCGCTGCCTGCTTGCTGTTGTGCTTTCGTGAAATCTGCAACAATGTTTTCAAGATGCGAGGTAAGTGAAAATTTTGGGTTATTTTACTTCAGTTGAGTATTTAATATGACAAGTCGTATTCAAACCAGTTATAGTTTAGTTCAAGTTACGTTCTGTTTAATCAAATGTTAACCTACGTGTTTAAGTTGGATAACACTTTGTGGGTACGTAGTTTTGCTAATACGTAGATTTTTTATAGTGAGGGGCCAACTCGTTGATTCTTTTGGTAATACGTAGTCAGTTAACACTGGATTTCTCGAAACCAAAATAATATCGCTGCGCTGATGTTAGTAATGTTGCACTTCTTTTTCAGACATTCATTTAAAGTTTTGTATTCACTTGTGAAATTTTGTGTCGTGTTACGATTATCGATTACTTCATTACATGAACAGTTGAGACAATAGTACTGGTTTAGAGTCGATTTAATTCCCTGTTGAGTATTGGTGCGAACGGTAGTATGGTTTCTGTTTTGGTTCGTCTGTTCATTGTAGTAATTTTGTTTTTCCAAGAAATATTATTTCATCGTGTTTGGTACAACAAGAAACAATATGAAAATCCGTCATAGCACAAGACAACAGAGGGCGTTACAAAATAGGGGGTCGGCACTGGATAAGATAAACCACACTGTGCAAGTAGCAACGACCAACAGTTTACTTGAGACTGTAGGAAATCGCGCGGATCCTCAGTCATTAACTAGTTTAGCGAACAGTAATGAAACAGAACAAACGATGGGTAATGAAGAAGCAAATTGTCAAGCTGAGTCGATCGGCAATAAGTCGCTGTACTCTAGGGAAAGCTTAAAGAGGTCGCCACAATTGTACGAAATTTTGCAACATGTGTTAACAGGCCCATCAGAATTAAGATTTGCAACAATGCCTTTTGAACGAATGCCACCCACATCACTTTCAGTGAATCTTTATATAGATACACACAGCCCGAATCCGAAAAATTTTCTAAAATCAATTCGTCAGATGCTTAAAGAAACACAAAATGAAAGGAGTAATAAAATCGACAAATCAAAGGAAGAAATGAAACTGATTATAGCAAATTTATGAATTGAGCTTACACGAGACCGCAGGAAATTGTACGGATCTACAAGTATTAACCAATTTTACGAACAGTTATGTGACAGGAAGTTGAGTCCATGGACGATAAGCCGCCATGGTTTAGTGAAAGCTTACAAAACTCGCCTCAGTCGTGCAAA
Organism: Schistocerca americana; assembly: GCF_021461395.2. Lineage (NCBI taxonomy): Eukaryota > Metazoa > Arthropoda > Insecta > Orthoptera > Acrididae > Schistocerca > Schistocerca americana. The sequence goes on along the minus strand of NC_060121.1, from coordinate 286,985,946 downwards.
ATTTTACACTTGGTAACAGACACATCATAATCAGGTTTTGGGCCAATGTCTTTTGAACGAACACAACCCACATCACCTTCAGTGAACTATTATATGGAACCGCAAAGAGCGAATCCGACAAATTTTGTAGAATCAATTCTTCAAACGCTTAAAGAAGCACAAGATGAAATGAGTGAGAAAATCGACAAATCACAGGAAAAGAACAGAAAAGCCGGCCGTGGTGGCCGAGCGGTTCTAGGCGCTACAGTCTGGAACCGCGCGACCGCTACGATAGCAGGTTCGAATCCTGCCTTGTGCATGGATGTGTGTGGTGTCCTTAGGTTAGTTAGGTTTAATTTGTTCTAAGTTCTAGGGGACTGATGACCTCAGAAGTTAAGTCCCATAGTGCTCAGAGCCATTTTTGAAAGAACAGAAAATCACAGAGAGAGAACAGAAAATCATAGGAATAGAACAGAAAATCGCAGGAAGAGAATAAAAAATCAGAGGAAGAAATGAAACTGAAAATGCAAAATTTATTAGTTGAGAGTTGAGAAGAAATTATAAATGATCTTCAAATAATAATTGGCTGTTTTGCAGCTAGAATACGTAACCTTGATACAGAACACGAAAATATGAAAACAAACCAGCGTAATCATAAAGACGAACTCTTAGCTAAAATCAGCACTGTAGCTCCGAGTGCCATAGTTACACAGATGAAAGAACAGAACGAACAGCTTAACACAACGGTAAATGGAATTAGCGAACAAGTGGAAACTCTGACCTTCAATTCTGAAGAACAAAAAGGGCAATTAATCACAAGTTTTGAAAATGAAGATGAAACTCACGATGAGCGAGGCGTGACTTGGGTGGAAGAGCAATAAGATAAATGAGATGCATGAAGTATGTGGGATAATAATGATGAACTTCATTCTTTTTCCCATTGCATAGGATAATATTCTACAAATATTTGTAGCATTGTAGACTAACAGTCTTCTTGTATTATGTAACTTAATAGCACACATTGCTTTGGCTTAAGGAATGACTTAATAAATGACATAAGCGTAAGGCACAAATTCAACCTGAAAAATCCTTAAGGTGAAGCAATAAATGTTATTATGTTTCATCACATGTAAAAACAAGAAGACAGGTTGACTGCAATGTCACGTATGTTAATAGAAAAGTATATAAAAAAGAATCTGATCCTCAGCCATGCCTAAAAGAATAAATCTGAAAAGTAAAAAAAACAAAGTCATTGTTAGTATCCCACATACTTCCTGCATCTCCTTTCTCTTATTGCTTTTTTTTTCTCTTTCTGCCTATATTGTCTATGCATGTCATCTTCGCGAGTCATGAGTTTCATCTTCACTTCGAATATTTCCCAGACACCTAGACTGAAGGACAATATTGTTATGCCATCGTTTCATACACATGTAAAGTTTACCTATTAGACAAATAAAAGTCAGATTAATTCTACAGAATTCAACAGAAGTTAAATTTTTCGTGCCTGTAGATATGAACAAATCAGTAAAAAACAATGAAATTCATCAACACAAACAAGAAAATATACATTGCCATAAAGACAAATCACAAGCAGTTAAGTGAGGTACCATATGATAAACGAGTGTGTCACAGTACAGAGTAGCAATCAGTGCAGTGCCAGACCTTTACAAAACATTTTTCGTGCACAAATGGAGACGAAAATGTACACTTCTCGAATTACTGCACAATTTGCATAACTCTTACATGTTGTGTGGTTTCGACGAAAAAATTGCATTATGTTTAGTAACAAAGTTGAATAATTTGCATCAGATAATCATGAACTCCGCATCAAAGAAATAACTGTCTTGTGTCACCTTCATTTGTCATTGTCATCTAGCCACATCTTTTCAAAAACTTACCTTTTCGCTGATAAACATTGACTACAAAATGAAACAGGGTCCCTGTGTCCTAACCATTACTCAGTTACTATTCTTCTACATTAATCATCATAATCACTGTCTCATCATATTACAGTAGGCATCATAAGTCTCATAATTATACTCTCTTGTATCTAAGCAACATAAATCTCATTATCCTATTACACCATTAATCATATTCGTCTCTATATACACTACAAATAACAAGTTCCTGCGCTGTTTTCGTCCACTTATTTCGACAGAAAACAACACATCATAGCTATAAGTGGAAATATTTCACTTTAGTAAACACAACTTCACTACCTCACAACAGATCCTGAAAAACTTCTTATCAAAATACCTATTACACATCTTTCCAAACAACACTATTGCCATTGTAACATCCTTCATATCTCATCCAAAATGGTAGATAATGTTATATGTCTGTGTATCATCATCATCACTGTGTATAGTCAAAAATATTTCTCAGTTTAACAACACATTGCTGATAACCTGTGTATCGTCTCAGAACTGGTTTAAAAACTACTGTCAGTATTCATTTTATTAGAAAATATTTGTTCTTATTCGAATTCTAGGTGAAATTTCGAAGTTCGTCACAGTTTGTTTAGTGTGCGCGTCGTTGTAGCAAATCGCTCGATTTCTTGCTTGATAAAGATAGTTGCGAAACTCAAGTCACCCGATTCTTGTCATAAGTTGCCTTCCGCGTGATGGAAGTCCCTCTGGCATGCGATGCAATGGCATTGTTGATCGCTAAGTTTTGCTATGCGCTATAATGCAAGAAATATTTTAGAAATAGGTGACATGTAGTTCTGTCACCTGGGTACAACTTAAGTAAATAGAATTATTCTTAGATGGTTTTATATGCGAAATATGATATAGTTCAGAATAGTATCAGTTTCGTCCTGTATTGCTGCCTCGTCGACGTTTATCTCTTGGATTTGAGTTCAATAATTCTATCTGTCGCATTGGGCTTGCCCTTCCATAATTTTGGCACTGTGAATTATGATGCTGACTACTGTGTCTGCGTAATTGTTGTTGTGCCATGTATTTTATGGATTTGATCTACCTGAATTATGCCGCTGAAACTTCACATGATTACCGTCTGAGTTAGAGCACTGTCTGTGAATATTATGATTGTTATGAGGGTGCCTGTTCCCATTATAATAATTCCTTTGATGTCTGTTTTTGTGTTCACAGTTGGAGCTCCGGAAATGACTCCTATCAAAATAATCATTACTCAACTGCCAGAATTGCGTATCATACGTGCCTTGTCTGTTATCCGGTCTGTAATTATTTCAGTGATTGTGTTTTTTACGCGAGTTCCCATGGTTTTTCTTTTCGCGCGGTATAAAGGCATCTTGCGTGTCATAGTTTCGGTTGCTTTTTCGTTAAATTGTTAATTCCACCAATTCCAATTTGTGAAGTATTGTTTGAAATGCTTCTAAATAATCTTTACATCTGCCGGCCAAAATTACGTGTCCCAAATGTGTAGGTAACTTTGTTAAGTAAATTCGAATTAGGTCTGACGGACCGTTTGGGTTTCGTAAGTACTGATTTGGGCATATCATGTCTTCAAAATATTTTGCTTGGCTGGAGAAGTCAGACTGTCCAAAGCCTTGTAACATTATAACGCTATATCTACCCGATCTTGTGTGGCCTGCGGTCAGTAGGCTGACAAGAACGGTCGGTATAAATCATTTACGCTTTGGCAGTCTCTCACTATTTCCAACGGCCTTGCCGCGTGGTAACAACGGTTCCCGTTAGAACTCCTGAGTTAAGCGTTGTCGGGCTGAGTAAGCACTTGGATGGGTGACGATCCAGTTTGCCAAACGCTGTTGGCAAGCGGGGTACACTCGACCCTTGTGAGGCAAACCGAAGTCTACTTTATTGAGAGGTAGCGGCTCCGGTCTCGTAAACGGACATACGGCCGGGAGAGCGGTGCGCTGATCACATATCCGCATTCAGTGACTCCAGTCGGCTGAGGATGACATGGCGGCCGGTCGGTGCCATTGAGCCTCCGTGGCCTGTTCGGTCGGAGTTTATTTTTAGTCTCTTACTAGTGAGCGCATCCTTGCTGCAGGTTCATTTTCCAAATAACCGCAGAGAAATTCTAATTTGTGGTCAGGTGGTCAATTTGGTGGTAAGAAACATAGGAACTGATCAATCCAAGCTTGGGGTGAATTTCGTTACTTAGTTGTAATTATGTACTGTCGGAAAGTGTAATCGAAGTTACAATTTTTGCGTGAAACAGTTTACTCTCTATTACACCACGTCGGTGAATCGTTGTCGAATCTGATTGAGTGTACTATTCTGTGGAAGATCACATAAATGCCATTAATTTGAATGCTCACCAAGGCTATCTGAATATGCAGGCGAACGGTCAAAATCCTTCTTTTCGTCCTACCGGTTAAACTTTATTTCAGTATGCTCGACTTTGTCATTCATAGTGTTCCTATATAGTTTATTTTCCCGATTAATTTTCTCCAGGTTGCCTTTAAAATTTAATAATGACTGGTATTCTTCTGTGCCTGGAAATTCTGCTTTTAGCGTGTCATTTGAATCTCCATCTCCACTGGCTGACAAATTTGCCATTTTCGTTGTCGGGTCATCACTTTTCATTTATTGTGCTTTAATGTTAGTTCTGTTCTTCAGAATTTAATATCATAGATCCACTTCCTCGATAAGGTCTCTTATGTTGTGTTAAACTGTGCGTTCTGTTCTTTTCTCTGTGTAACTATCGGACTCGAACTACAATGTTGATTTTAGCCAACAATTCGTCTTTGTTACTACGCTGGTTTCTTTTAATGTATTCATGTTCTGTTTCAAGGTCGCGTAGTCTAGTTGTAATTATTGTTTGCAGGTCTTTTTTAAATTCTCCCCTAATCTAAATTCACAAATTTTGTATTTTCTATTTCATTTCTTCCTATGATTTGTCGATTTTCTCACTCATTTCATCTTGTGTTTCTTTAAGCGTCTGACGAATCGAGTCTAGTGCAATGTGGTTCTATGTAAATGTTCACTGAAGGTGATGTGGGTGGCAGTTGCTCAAAAGACAATGTCGCAAAACATAATTCTAATGTGCTTTTACCACATGTTATAAAATTTCGCGCGACTGTGGCGACCTCTTTAAGCTTTCCCTAGAGTACTGCGACTTATTGCCGATCGACTCAACTTCACAATTTGCTTGTTAATTACCCATCGTTTGTTCTGTTTCATTGATATTCGCTAAATTGGTTAATAACTGAGGATCCGCGCGATTTCCTGCAGTCTCAAGTAAACTATTGGTAGTTGCTACTTGCACAGTGTGGTTTATCTTATCCTGTACCGACCCGTAATGTTGTTAACACCCTCTGTTGTCTTGTGCTATGACGAAGTCTCATATTCTTTCTTGTTGTACCAAACATGATGATATACTGTTTCTTGGAAAAACGAAATTGCTACAATGACCAGACGAACCAAAACAGAAAGTATACTATCGTGCACGTTAATACTTAACAAGGAAAGAAATCCACTCAGGAGCTACTGTATCAACTGTCCATGTAATGAAGTAATCGATAATCGTCACTCGAGACAAAATTTCACAATGCGTACACAAAATTTTAAATGAATTGTCTGAAAAAGAAGTACAACATTTGTAAAATCAGTGCAGCGATATTATTTTGCTTTCGAGAAATCCAATGCTATGTGACTACGTATTACCAAAAAACCAACGAGTTGGCTCACCACTATGTGCTACTCTATTATGTTACACCAAATTTACCTCCCACTCTGTAAAAAGTATACATATTAGCAAAACTATGCCCCATAACTCTTATCCAACTTAAACTCGTATGCTGACCTTTGACTAAACAAAACCTAACTTGAACTGAACTATAACTTGTCTGAATACAACTTGGCCTTATATTAAATACGCAACTGAAGTAAACTAACCAAAATTTTCACTTAACTCGCATCTTGACAACATCGTTGCCGATTTCTCGAAAGCACAACAGCACCAGCAAACAGGCAGCGGTTAAGCTAGATTTCTATTTCTTTTAAATAAAGTTTCCAAAGAACATTCAAAGTGTAGCTTACCACATGGTGCAATGTGGTAATGCGTAATGATAAACCTTATCGTATCGGGAGAGTAACTATTCCTATGAAATGATAAGGCAAGACAAAGTTTTTAGAATGAAGTATGTATTCAAAAAGACAGAGAAAAACTTTGCGCCATATGCACACATAATATTGGTGTGAACGATGCTACGCTTAACAAAGTGAACCATGTTTAAAAGGCGTACAATGTTAACAGAGAATTTCTGTAGAAATTTGTATTTTGTCAGACGAGTCCTCTACACTTTGGATAGTCACAAATGGGTGCTTCACACCAATCTTTCTAGAAGACTTCATAATTCCTGGGCATATGGGCCGGCTTGCTGCCCGCATAGTTCTGATGCATCGGGCATATAAGTGCCGAGACAGTATGGCGCGAGCCTCCTCTAAGCCACGGCGGGCACTGACTGGGGCTGGTGATAACATATCGATATTTTTTCCAAAAAATTATCTGTGGTATCTTCCCACGATATGTCGCTACAAAACCAGCAATACAGAGTTTCGGTATTGTATATTATTTTTTTCACTGTTTTCGGAAAATATTTGAAGCTGTTTTTTTGAAATCGTACAACATAATTTTGCTTTCGCTGAGTGAGGGGATCTTGCTACTTTTTGAGCTTTCGTCGCGTCAAATTTTTCTCTTTGACTGCACGAATCAAGTATACGTGGCACAAAAGAAGAAATCCGATTGCAGTGGAGTGGAGGTGTAAATGGAATAACAAGATTTCCGATGCGAAGAAATAGTACACCAGCTGCGTTAAAAAACAATTTTTAGTTGAATTAATGTACTATTTCTTCACAGTAACGATCTTCAAGAACAGTATTTGAAAATTATGAAGAAAAATCTAATTGACAAGACTGGTCGTTGCGATGGGCGGCGACGTGTGAGTGCAAATGGTGACGTAATCGGCGCTATCAACAAAACCTGCAACGTTTAGCTTCACTAAGCAATTTTGACACTGCAACTGTTAGGTCGCTGAGTTTGCAGGAATGAAAAAACCGAGACGCCGACATGAAGGTTCCGGACAAGACCGATATGTGATGAAACTGAACGGTGGATCCATCAGACACCTTTTATTGTGCCACTTACAATCAGTTAATGTTGTTGGCAAAGTAGTTATCGCCAGGCATGAACGTGTTTCGTTTTGCTTTCAATTCTTGCTCTAAGGGGAATAGACAAGCTGCTGGCTTGTTGATTTACAGAATACCTAATAGTAAATCAGTACTTAAATACACAGCTCTAAAACTGGCACTATATTTACAGTGTGCAGCCGATATTATTATAGGCAGGTACGACGATATTTTTTCCGCCGGTATATCATACTTTTTCTCGATATATCAAGAGCCGATAATGGTTTTTTAAAATTTCCAAATATCGGATTCTCGATATTTTTAAAAATATCAACAGTCCTAACCCCAACATTCGTTGCCTTGGCTACGTACGTGACGTGAAGTGGTGTCTTTTAGTAATAACACTGCGGCGAGCATGTGTAAACAAGGCCAACTCCAGTCATGCAGCGTCAGCTGTTAACAACTGGTTACACGAGGAATGCCTCCACGGCAGTCGTCGACTCAATGTGGGTTATCCAGCCTCACCTACAGCTAGCTGCAGCGTCTATTAGCTGCTGGCCTTTGGGCAGTTCCTAGTCCTGATATTTCGTGATGTTAACGAGTGCCTTTCATCTGAGGCCTCATGCAAGCTGACATCAACCGACTCTTACCAGTTTCCAAGGGTCTGCTCTTGGGGGCCTCCCGCACCTGAGCCATTGTGAGCAACTGGGTGACCACTGTAGTCACGCCTAACGGTGTGGCCAGTACCCCTGCAAGACTACTGCCGCCGCATGGCTAACATCTGCCTGCCTGGTGTAGCCGCATGATCACCAAGGCTCTTGGGGCCACTCCTTTGCTGCGTCCACCTTTCCGGCCCGGTGTTCTGCTTCCAACTGCCTAGCTAGGCAAGCACCACAACCCAGGGTCATCGTCCGCCACCAGGACAGTGTTTGCTTCAGCTTCTGTTGGATTAAAATGTTGCATTTATGACAAACCCGGAGGAACTAGTTTTTCCTACCTGCTGCCCAGCCAACCATCCTGACTGCTAATCATTGGTGTCAGAAGTGACCAATGAGATCGAGCAATGCTGTGAGTCAACATAAATCATCATCAGTCCAGGGGGTGAGTGGAAATGAGCTTCTTTTCTAGTTATGAGTTCCTCAACTATTATACGATATCAGGCAGACTAAATTAGCGGACATATTTGAAAACGAAATTTGTGAAGGTTCTACAGCTGCATCTACATATGTACTTTGAAAACAACTGTGTAGTGTATGGCAGGGGGTATGTGACTGTTTTTGGAACTTCTCAGGATAGTTATGTCTGTCATCAAGCGTCTGCTAATTCAGTTTCTTCGCCATCGCTGAGACACCGTCCAACAAACCAAACAAACTTGTGACCCCTAGTGTTGTCCTTCTTTGCATTAGTTCAATATCCCTTTTTAGTCCTGTTTTGTATGGGTTCCACACATTTAGCAATATTCTAGGATGGATCAAACGAGAGACTCGCAGGCAGTCTCTTTCGTAGATTGAACTTCCCCAGCATTCTGTCAATAGACCGAAGTCTATCACCTGCTTTAGCCATGATTGAGCCTATGTGATCATTCTATTTCATACTCCAACAAGGTGTTACATTTAGGTATTGGTATGGGTTGACTGATTCCAACTGTGAATCATCGATATCATATGCATAGGACGCCGTGTCTTTTCGTTTCTTGAAGTGCACAATTTTTCATTTCTGAATAGTTAAAGAACGTTGCCAATATGTTTAAGCTTAGGATACGTTGTAATATTCCACAATAAATCGACTTCAAGCATATTAGACCATGGTTTTGTGGATCACTTGTGCTGCCCTTCTTGTAAACGATGATAATCTGTGCTTTCTTCCAACTACTGGGCACAGTATTTTGTTCGAGGTACCTACGACAGATTATAGTTAAAAGAGCCGCAGATTCTGTATAGTATCCGACAGGGAATCAACTGAGGCATGGAGCTATATTAATCATAGCAGAAATGAGAGTGAGTTCAAGGGTAATACAAGAGAGACTGATACCAATACTCGTCCTGTCAGGAGAGCAGTCACACTTGCAACGAGCTTCATGCGTAGAAGATAACGGTATTATACCAGGAAGTTCGATGGGTGAGCATTGTTACTTCACGGATAGCGAAACTGAGTTGTATAAGGAGCTGTTAAAAAAAAGTTAAGATTAAATATCCTTGTGTTTACATTATTGTGCTTGTGTCTAGTATGTTAGACAGAGGCTTTACAATGAATAAACCAAAGGCACAGGTGATTAACACTCATGATGAGGATCAATCTCTACTAGATCAAGCCGCTCGGACGAAAGCTGGTAATACAGACCTGCATGGATAGTTAGATACTTCGAAGTAGGAAAGACCCTCGTCCAGTTTAGCGGTACCCTTCCTAGATGATACTACTGCTAGCCTAGTTAATCAGTTTTATGGAAAGACAGGAGAAGGCGTATTAGCGTTTTTGATAACCTCTTAACAGCGGTAAAATTGGGTTATTGGGCAGATGAGAAGTTATTCCAAATGGCCCAACTACGTTTAACCGGGGACGCAATAAATTATGCAATTTACTATGAGGAAGAAACTGCAAAAAGGTGGAAATTTAAGGAGATGAGACCTGGATAAACTGACTAAACCAGAGGTTGTACAGAGTTTCAGGGAGAGCGTAAGGGAACAAATGGCAGGAATGGGGGAAAGAAATACAGTAGAAGAAGAATGGGTAGCTTTGAGGGATGAAGTAGTGAAGGCAGCAGAGGATCAAGTAGGCTAGTAGGAATCCTTGGGTTACAGAAGAAATATTGAATTTAATTGATGAAAGGGGAAAATATAAAAATGCAGTAAATGAAGCAGGCAAAAAGGAATACAAACGTCTCAAGAACGAGATCGACAGGAGGTGCAAACTGACTAAGCGGGGATGGCTAGAGGATAAATGTAAGGGTGCAGAGGCTTATCTCACTAGGGGTAAGATAGATACTGCCTACAGGAAAATTAAAGAGACCTTTGGAGAAAAGAGAACCACTTGTATGAATATCAAGAGCTCAGATGGAAACCCAGTTCTAAGCAAAGAAGAATATAATAATTCCAATCCCAAGGAAAGCAGGTGTTGACAGATGTGAAAATTACCGAGCTATCAGTTTAATAAGTCACGGCTGCAAAATACTAACGCGAATTCTTTACAGACGAATGGAAAAACTAGTAGAAGCCGACCTTGAGGAAGATCAGTTTGGATTCCGTAGAAATACTGGAACATGTGATGCAATACTGACCCTAAGGCTTATCTTAGAAGCTAGATTAAGGAAAGGCAAACCTACAATTCTAGCATTTGTAGACTTAGAGAAAGCTTTTGACAATGTTGACTGGAATATTCTCTTTCAAATTCTCAAGGTGGCAGGGGTAAAATATAGGGAACGAAAGGCTATTTACAATTTGTATAGAAACCAAATGGCAGTTATAAGAGTTGAGGGGCATGAAAGGGAAGCAGTGGTTGGGAAGGGTGTGAGACAGGGTTGTAGCCTCTCCCCAATGTTATTCAATCTGTATGTTGAGCAAGCAGTGAAGGAAACAAAAGAAAAATTCGGAGTAGGTATTAAAATCCATGGAGAAGAAATAAAAACTTTGAGGTTCGCCGATGACATTGTAATTCTGTCAGAGACAGCAAAGGACTTGGAAGAGCAGTTGAACGGAATGGATAGTGTCTTGAATGGAGGATATAAGATGAACATCAACAAAAGCAAAACGAGCATAATGGAATGTAGTCGAATTAAGTCGAGTGATGCCGAGGGAATTAGATTAGGAAATGAGACACTTAAAGTAGTAAAGGAGTTTTGCTATTTGGGCAGCAAAATAACTGGTGATGGTCGAAGTAGAGAGGATATAAAATGTAGATTGGCAATGGGAAGGAAAGCGTTTCTGAAGAGGAGAAATTTGTTAACATCGAGTGTAGATTTAAGTGTCAGGAAGTCTTCTCTGAAAGTATTTGTATGGAGTGTAGCCATGTATGGAAGTGAAACGTGGACGATAAATAGCTTAGGCTAGAAGAGAATTGAAGCTTTCGAAATGTGGTGCTACAGAAGAATGCTGAAGATTAGATGGGTTGATCACATAACTAATGAAGTGGTGTTGAATAGGATTGGGGAGAAGAGAAGCACAACTTGACTAGAAGAAGGGATCAGTTGGTAGGACACGTTCTGAGGCATCAAGTGATCACCAATTTAGTATTGTAGGGCAGCATGGAGGGTAAAAATCGTAGAGGGAGACCAAGAGATGAATACACCAAGCAGATTCAGAAGGATGTAGGTTGCAGTAGGTACTGGGAGATGAAGCAGCTTGCACAGGATAGAGTAGCATGGAGAGCTGCATCAAACTAGTCTCAGGACTGAAGACCACAACAACAACACAATGAGGATCTGAGAAATTTGCAAAAATGGTTGTGTTGTGGAGAGGTTTGTAACAGCCGTGTAGAAGGCAGAATAACTGTAGATGCTACAGCGACAAGTTAAACGGTGGATCACAGAAACAGGGACAATCCATCGACAATTTTATGCATAGGATAAGAGAACATAGTGTTGTTACCTATGAGTTATAAGATAGTTACGAAACAAATAGTGTCCTACTGCAAGAAGCAGAGAAAAACGCTGACTAGGTTTACCACCCCATGTATCAAGGAAAGTGCGTGCCAAATATCCAACAGCCTCTGCGGAAGCCATTGGCACAACAACGGCATCGGAAAAAATAGATGCTGTAATTCAAACCAGAAATAGGATGGCTACCTTTTCCACAGGCATAAATGCTGCCATTGTGTTAGGTAAGGTTACAATGGGCAGGATTGTCGTCAGCCACAGTGAGAGACTGTGGGATAGCTGGATATCGGAAGCAAGTCTGTTGACAGGGGAAGGGTCAACGGGAGCCTCATGGCCGGTGATGGGTGCTCCCAATATGATTTCAATGCTCCAGGAACGTATAGAGAGAGACAGGATTTTGTCCGAAGCTCGTGGTATAGTGGCTAGCGTGCTGTCTCTGGATCACGAAGTCTCGGGTTCGATTCCCGGACAGGTTGGAGATTTTATCCGCCCAGGGACTGGGTGTTTGTGTTATCTTCGTCATTTCATCATCATTCGTGGAAGTGGCGAGATTGGACTGTGTAAAGATTGGGAATTGGTATGGGCGCTGATAACCGAGCAGTTGAGCGCCCCACAGACCAAACATCATCATCAGAGGCAGAATTTTCCTGAGTGGCCTATAGGGAACACAAGGTGGATGTTTCGTGGGTAACGGAGTACATTCGCTAGGTTTGCAATATGACGTTTTCAGTTGGGAACAAAAGATTTCCGGGAAGTTTTCCTTCGTATAGGTGATGTCTCTGGTACCATCTTTGGGTCAGAATCCTTTTAGAACCATCGGGCTAAAACTGACTTTGTGCTGTGTCTAGTAGAACTCACTGGGACAACGGTTTTCGCCTGGAGAAAACTGTTATCTGCACCTCTCTGCCCCAACTTTCTCATGAAAGATCAAGCGATTAAGCTGTACGCAAGCTCAATGAGAGTCATTTCACATGGCAAAATACTACAAGGTAAAGGCAAACTGCTATGAGTGATTGTAGGACTGTGTGGCTTGTAAAAGTGTTGTGCGTGGTTGAGTCAATGGAAGAAAATAATGAGTTATATAAAGCATTTTTTTGTGTGTGCAGCAGTATTATATACATATGTAAGATAAACCGAAAGTGCTTAGTGCTCATCGCCCTTGATAATTGTGAGGATGAAGATATGATTTTTCTAACAGACTTTGTCATCAACATACATGTTCTCTAAAATTATGGTGCAGGCAACATAAAATCGAACCGTAGCCATAAGTAAGCCACCAGTGCAACTGTGTTACATGAGAAGATGGAGCTTTTAAAAGGAATGCAAAGAGTAGCAATGGAGGAGCTACTGTTAGAACTTAAGGACCAATTTAATTCTCCTGGGTTTTTACTAGTGACACAAAGCAGAATCCCAACTGTACCATATACCTTATCGGAGTCCCATTAACTACACCTGGTAATGGAGGAACTCATTAACTAGCAATTATGTAATTGTACCGTTGTCAAAAGTACCAGCCTGTGAGGTGTACCTATAGTGATAATGCTGAAAAAGAACTTGGACAGAACGAAAAAATATCGATTTTGCTGCTAGTACAGATATCGCAACAGTTGTTTGATAGTGGACATATACGAAACCCCAAATATAATAGAGACATTGGACAGCTTGGGATACTGCTGGTATTATTCCATGATAGGTTTATAGAGTGGGAATTGTCAGCAAGAGGTAGTACCGGAGGACACGCCAAAAAAAGGCATATATGGTTCCTTCAGCTCACTGCCACTGTCAACGTATATTATTCGCTTTGAACGCTGTGCCAGACACATTTGACACAAGTTTGTTGGATGGAGTGTTGCGAGGATTAAAACCAAAACAACGTATGATGTGTCTAGATGACATTACTATGTTTGTGAAAGATATGGAAGGCACGTGTAGTGACTGAAGGAGGTAGTTAAGAGGTTACGCATAACATACGTAACGCCTAGTGCAGTAAAATATCGCTTTACACTGCAGGAAGTAAATTTCTTAGGACATGTAATTATTCTTCAGAGTATGTGGGCAGAGTCTATATTGATGAACACCACACAAAGTTTAGTATGGTTGAGACTGGAACAATGTTACAGTCTTTGTGGGATAGCAAATTGTCATACGAAACTTTTCCTGGGATTTGTGGGGATATCACAGCCTCTCCTGCAGTTTTGCAAGAATGAAGTTCCATTGGACAGTGGAATGTGAAACTGCATTTGAAAAACTGAAAGAATTTTTAAATAGTTCAGTGTTGGCCTTTGTGAACTACAAAAGGAGTTCATATTATGGTGGGATGCTAGTTAATAATTTATTTGGCTGTGTTTTGAGTCAAGAGCTAGAGAGGAAGGAACATGCAGTTGTCTATTAATTGCAACATATAGACAAAGTAGGGAATATTCTGCCCCAAAAAAGCAAATGCTGAGCCTCATATATGGCATGACACACTTCTACTGGTATTTGTATAGGAAACGTTTGAAGGTAACAATGGATCATGCAGAGCTGAAGTGCTGAAGTATGTATCTAGCAGTACCTGTGCTCTGATATTGAGCAAGTTTGTTTTCAAAGCGCTCAATAAACCTGTTAGAAATTATGGTAATGAAGATGGCTTCAGTATGAAGACGGCCATATTACAGACAATCTGTTGTACACTTTTGGAGTTGCAGAAAGCAGAAGCTGCTTGCGAGGAATGTAAACGATTTGCAACACAGCTGCATTTTGTTTCGCATGAGCAATTGTTGTGTAAGACAGCAAGGCTTGACCCGCATATTGTGGTGCCAGTCATATTGGAGAAGAGGTTTTAAAACGGGATCATGATCATGTATTATCCAGTCATAATAGATGTAGAGCCGTGGAACGATGAGTAGCTGAACATCACTGGTGGTGTACACGAAGTCAAGATGTAGAGCAGTATGTTAAACAAGCCATGAACGTAATCCACTGCTAAGGTTACTGAAACCATTTGAAATGGTTGGGATGTACATTTTACTACTGCATGAAGACACAATCAGGTAAATGTTGTGTTCTGATCACAATAGATCATTTTTCACGTTTTATGGGAATGATCACTGTCCTGAATCAGTAAGCTGATGCAGTAACGCAGGGAATGGTGTATAATTGGTTACTGAAATTCGGTATTCTAGAAACATTAACCACAGACCAGGGAACCAAATGTATGCCGGAATTAATAAATCAGTTGTCCTACATTTGTGTTCATAAAATGCCATCATCATCTGAGATAATCAACGAAAAGGTGGGAAGAGATGGAGAGCCAGTGCTAAACTTACAAAAACAATGTGAGAGGTATACTTATATTGAGAGCCAATACCAAGGCTCTTGCAAGTCAGGAACAGATGGGGCAGTGCAGTGTGGAGCTACTGGAGTGCTGTGGGCGTCAGTGAGTAATGCTGGCTAACCCATGCACCACAAAGGAGAAAACATAGAGCTCAGTCACCCACTATCAGGGACCATATCAGTTTATTGAGATGACATCGCCAGGGAACGTTAAACTGCGGCTCTGACATGTACAACAATTGTAGGTGTGAGACATATATGGGGGCTAAAGATTCATTGCCACTGGTAACAGCACCACTCCCAAACAAGGGGGGAGTAGACCATAAGAAAGAAAAACGGGCCACACCATCAGAAGCCACATCCATCTTGCCATATGTTATAAGGCCACAGAAGTGATAGTGTATTAAGATTTTGGGAATTTAGTTTTTTTTTCTGGTGTTTCATGTTCCAATTTTGTACAAATGGTGAAGGGGAGAGGGGAGTGTCGACGTATTTTTGAGATACTGGCCTGCGGTTTATGATTTCGTTTTGTGGTATGTTAACGATTGGTATGGTTTATTGGGTTATTTTGTGTGTAGTTCACTTTATGTTGATAATGTGCTTGCAAAGGGACGTCGGGTACTGGGAATTGAGATTATTCATCTAGTTTAACGTATATGGTGTGTGGGGAGTGTAGATGGGTGTATTTTTAGACGACAGGCCGATGAGCGAATTGTGAACACGGATGTCTTTCTCTAGATAACACCAACAGTGAGGATTATTGCGAGATGCAGTACACCTGTACAACTGCAAGGGGCGAGGATCTTGCAGGAGCGACCATTGAAAGGAGGAGTGCTTTTTCCCTAGGCAGGAGGACGTTGTCCTGACCAATCACCAGTGGACGTTAGATCAACACAATGCATGGGGATTAAGAGACGAGATGAAGCCTTCTCGGAATTACACCTTAAACCTGGGATGAAGGGGCTGTTATGAGAGGTACAAGGAAAGTACTGGGCGGTACATCACTGATGTGGCGTCACTGGGATACATTTCAGCAAACCATAGGCCTTGTGCCACGCAAATTAAACCAGCGAACGCCAGGATGGATAGATGCAGGACGTAGATTGTAGAAAACAGTACTTGGAATAGCGAATGTCGGTGCCAACCAGGGGCTCAATAACTCGCTAGTACAGGTGGAGGGAGAGGCAGGAGGAATCAGAACTCCGACAAGATGGCACATCTGGAATCAGGATTATTGAATAACACTGTAATGTTGCGGGTGTAGTAGTAGAGCTGACGAGTTATGAAAGAAAGACCACCACCTCTGCAAACCATAACTGATGTATAATGCAGTGCCAGCTGGACGTATTGGATACAGATGTGTTGTACAGTCTTGCCGATAGGATAGGGGATACCCACACTGAGATAACAGAATTACAGGAAGCCATCTGCCACGAAGTATATTTTCGTTTAACCCCTACCTCGTCGCTACAAAAATTATTTCTGGTCGGCGAACGTCACTCGCTCGAGGAGCTCCCAGCTACGCCAGAAAAGAAAACCCTGTCACTGTTTTACCGTCTGCACCCAAATGCATGTGATTATTCTTTTGCCAGTAAGAGGTATCGATTAAATAGACTATGATATCTTTTATAGGTATGGAAAATATATTCCACAATATTAGTTTTCAAAGATAGTTAAATGGTTTTAGTAGAGAGAAAACTAAGATCAAATGGAGTATAATAGCTGAACTAGAAATGTGATGAGGAAACAAACGTAGTATAGAATCAAATACAGGGAACGAAGAAGGTAAGTAAGTTATAGCATTTATTGAAAAAATGTTTAAAACAATAATACAGACAATGAAGAAATCTTGGACTGAATAGTAAAATTTGTTTAAAAATAGAAGATATTCTGTGGAAAACATTCAAGTATTTGAACCAATGTGCTCACATTTTCAGGAGGAGGTAGAAGCCATCAAGGAAGAATTTTAAAACCGATAAATGATTTTATATATTATAACTTTCTTTAAAATGATAACTTTAGGATTACGTTGAATGAAAGTGAGATCTGTGGAATGAGTACTGAACTCGAATCGTTGCGTTGCGTGTTGTAAGTGCAAGTGGTATGCTTACTCTGTGTTATTGTTAGCAAAACTTTACGCATAGATTGGATAATGCAACTCCCAATATCAATAAAGAAATACAAAAATGTTGAAATGTGTGAAATCTTATGGCACTTAACTGCTGAGGTCATTAGTCCCTAAGCTTTCACACTACTTAACCCAAATTATCCTAAGAACAAACACACACACCCATGCCCGAGGGAGGACTCGAACCTCCGCCGGGACCAGCGGCACAGTCCAAGACTGCAGCGACTCAGACCGCTCAGCTAATCCCGCGCGGCAAAGAAATAGTCACTGCAAAATACATTCAGCCTCTTAAGCACTGAATCCTAAGGCCCTGTTCAAAACTAATAACTTTGGTCCCTGTGCACATAACAAATAAATTAAATTGTCTTACTTCTAAAGTAGCAACGATGGAACGCGATATATTCTGGTCTCTCACAAAAAAATATAAATATGCTAAATGCAGACTCAGTAGAGTGCCATTGGTAGATAAAAGAGAACATTTAAGAAAATCCTACTTCTTTGAAAAATACATGATCTGGGCTGGTAGGTGGCACTGATTATGGTGAATTACTAACATTCCGTTTTTTTAGCACAATTATATTGCGTGTTAAGTTTGTCTTCTCAAAAACATCTGACCATTCACGTTCCATTATTCACAATTGATTCACAAACAATGAGATATAAACAGCAAGTATTATCTAACTTCATTAATCCAACATAAATGCATATCACCAAATTAACATAGCTCTGTTAACATATCTTTAAAGGATTACAAGAATGAAATATCTTATTAGTCTTTTTATCAAAACCGTTTACGTACGTTATGGGGTTACTCAACAATTACAAATAATCAGCCAACTCATCTATACTAAGCCGTTGGCAAAAACAGAGATCATAATTATTGAACATCTTTGCCTTATTTGCATGAAGCCTTCTGTTTCCATGTTCAAATATATTGACATAGCTACATGAACCTAACTCTTGGTGGCTTCACACAGCACACACGAAAGACTGTCTACTCCACCGTCTTTCCCTCACAGACAGCTACTTACAACTGAGCTCACAGTGCTCTCTCACTCCAACAAGGCAGTATCTTTGGCTCTGCGGTCAGCCACAGTCAGCGCTCCGCATTATCGAGCCTTTCAGAGACATTCATCTTTTATAATATAGTGCTTTCCTTTCAATTTATTAATATTCTTATCTTATTCTCGTGCCACATATAAGTGTGCTACAGTTGTCTCCTTTCAATGTGGATTTTAATCCAAAAGTGGGACAAAAGATATAGGTCGTCCCTCAATAGATAAATTTTCGTTATGATACCTGTAATGGCAAGTCATTGTCGAATTTCTCGAGAGGATCGTCGCTTTCCTTAACATTTTAGATCTCAAGATAGCAAGGAACAAAAGGGCTTAAAATGAAACTGACTGTATTTTATTAAACAACAAGGACGATACGATACAGAATTTGAAACTATCGCGGGCCAGTAAGATGGCAGAGTAATATTTATGCCAGACACGAATCGTTCCTAAGCTGACTTTCCTATTTTTCAAAGATGACAAAGAAGTAGCTTGCGTGATTATGACTGCACACAGCTAGTGGCTACTACTTGTACTTTTAATATAATCTGCTGTATTTAAGTATTAGTGGAATACAGTTTACCTCACCTCCGCAAAATACGTAACCATAACGCTATTGCTTCGTTTGTTGCTTTACTTTCGTGGCCGTTGTAGGCATTTGTTGCTGCCTGTGAAGTGTTTCGATATATTTCGTGGATACATAGCTCTGCAGACTTCCTCTTACGAATAACGCCTCATTGTTTTTCTGCAACATACTGCTTGTTTGTTTTCAAAGTAAATAAAAGTCACCTACAATGAGTTCATACAAACCCTGTTTTATATGCGCGCCTCTGGGAAACATCTAGTTTCTCGGCTTACGAGACACGAGAAAATCATTATTTTACAATTTTTGGATATCCTCATAATTACACTTACCGCTTCAAGTACAGCTTTATCGTAAGACCAAAATGGGGCAATATTTCCATCATATTATTCTGTGGCGGAGTAATTAATCAGGGAAGGGGGGGAGGGGGGGGGGGAGGGGGAGCAGTCTTCTATATTAACCTTCCAGGAGCATTTATTCGGCGATTTGTTTTAAGAGAGAATACGTTACATAAATTTTATGTGATGTCTAATACATAGAAAATCTCATTAAACGAAAAGTAAATAACAATATGAAAAACTCTATACAGCAGTCGACAATATTAAGGCAGTAATAATTGTGTGTGTAGTGTTTTCTTATTGTTCTAACATTTTAAGTTCAGCAGCTTAGATGAGAAAATTATAAATGGGGTTTCATAATAGCATCTTTTTCTATAAATTTTAACCCTTTCGTGACGATGAACTTCTGTAGAAGTCGGGAGGGAACGTGCCGCCCAGCCGGTGGACTGCTTAAGCGGTTGCACCTCGCGTCGTATTTCTCCGCTGCACTACGCTCGACTTGTATCGAAGTTTGTCCTGTGCACCATCTAGCGGTTGTGACTGAGTCTTACTGCTCATTTCCCTCCTTGTTTCTGATCTGAAGTGACATGTTGTTAACCTCAGATAGTTTATTCTACAAGTGATATGGCAGATAAGCGATATATTGTGGAGGAAGTTGTTTCTCTCATACTGGGTAGTGACTTTGAAGATGAAAGCGAATCATCGTTCGAATCTGACAATGAACATGAAACGCCTATTGTAGCTCCTTCTACATCAGGTACACGTGCTACTCCAGCTGTTCCATTGACAACCCCAGACTTAGATTTGTTCTCAGAAGACGAAACTACAGATAGTGATATATATGAAGAGGCACCAGAACTGCCGAACAAGAAAAAAAATAACGTGGGAAAATGACAACTTGAAACCGAAGAAACATGCGTTTGACGCAGATACCTCTGGACTGAAAGATATCGTAAACAATGCTAAATTTCTTTCAGTTGTTCTTTAGCACGGATATCGCAAACTTTTTGTGTAAGGAAAGTAACAGATACTTTTCTCAAATGGTGGCTATTGGTCGCGCTCCAGGGAGGATCCAAGGAGTGTGGAGTGACGTGAGTGTAAATGGTATTTACATCCTTATTGTCACTATGTTTATCATGACAAGAGTAAAGAAACTGAGCTTGTATGAATACTGGTATAAGAATCCAGTTATTCATACAATATACGTTTTAAATAAAGTACCCATCGCACCAGAGCTGAATCCAAAACACGGATCTTATAGAATGAACGAAAAAATAACGCGAATTATCTAAAACATCCAAGAAAACTGTTTTTATTCAAAATGAATATCAAAAGGATGTGTGATTTGGATTAATCATTTCCCGAATATATATGAAGTCCAATATTACTATTATCACTTCACTATTGCCGTTTTGGGTGGGAGTGCAGTTAGCTGTTTCCGTGCTCTACTATTCGTTGTTCTGAAGGACGCGTCAGCGGTCTAGTCGCGCTCAGTCGAAATGTAATATGGTTCCTGAACTGTACTTGGTGTACAGGCTCTAAATCTGTATCATATGACGCTTGGACAGTCCGCAATATCGTCAGGTGAACTGTTCGACTGTTCGAAAGGTTACTGAAAATTGTGAAGGAGTCCAACAGTGTTCTATAGCTTTCTTTCCTCATTAATTCGGCGTACAAGCTATCGAGTGCTGAGATAAATGTTTCGAATCTAAATTTTTCCCTTCCAGTCAGAAAAATTTCTTCAGAGTCCACTTCTTCGTCATCATTAAGTTTTTGTTTTCGTGATCTTCTGTAGGTGCATTCATAGCCTATATCAGTCACAATTTCCATGGATTTATTTTCATAATAGTCGAACATGCCACAAACAGACGCTATAAATCCTACAAGTGATTCATATAGTTCATGCACTATTTTAGTATCCATATTTACACATTGCAATTTCAGACTTACACTAATAAATCTCTACAGTATTCCAAATTGTCATCAAGAAGACTGTTTCAGGTCTGCTGAACTGATTCAATAAAGCTGAAGCCTCATTTCGCACAAGTGGTTTTTCAAACGCATTATTGGAAATACGTGTGAGGGCATTGATAATGCCCTTCCAGTTTTCACATAAACTTGCACACGCTTCCTCTCTTGTTGACCAACATGTTTTTGATAAACTTTTTACCGTTTTCCTTCCTGGTTTCATGAAGGAAAGAAGTTTATCCCAGCGATGTGTAGAAGCAGAGAAAAAAATTATAAAGGTTTTGCGCTACATTGAAAAATAAACATGCTTCCCGACAACAGCTTGAGGCACTAGTGCCGACTAAATTCAAAGAATGTGCTGCACAAGGCACGTAATGCGCCTTCGGATTTCGTTCTTTAATCCGTGTCAGCAAACGAGTGTTGGTTCCTGACATATTGCTTGCGTTGTCATATGATTGGCCTCCACAGTCAGTAATATCAATGGAATTTGTCGACAGGACTTTTAGTATGATCTCAGCTAAGTTTTCGGACTTGTGTCCCTGGTTTGGTAAAAACAGAGGGAAACGTTCAACAGGTTCACCTTTCTCGTTCACATATCTTAATATGAAAGATAATTGATCAATATGTGAAATGTCCACAATAGAATCTACTATTATAGAGCAATATTTGGCCTGTTTTATTTCACTTAGGACAATTCTTTTTATTCGTTCAGAAAGAAGTTCTACTATTTCATCGCAGATTGTTGAAAAAAGGTCCCTGGCCTGGATTTTCATATCGTTCAATGTACTCTGCAAGAAAACGATCAAACTCGGCTATAAGATCAAGAGATCTCATTAATTGGCCCTTATATAATCTTTCAGCGTGTCCACGTAGGGAAAGTCCACGACTTGTTAGCTTCTTCACTACTGCATACACCCTTTTAAACACACTGCACCAGTAAATTGTTTCTGTCTCAACATGTGATTCGAAATGGTTATCTATTGTTCCAAGTGACTTATTTCTTGTTGAGAGTGGTAACTCAGAATTTTTGTGTTCAAGTGAATTCTCATGATGAGATAAAATATTATTAATATTTTTCCAATCTGCAATGCCATTACTAACAATCGCGGCCTTACCTCCGAACAATTTATATGGTGCACAAGAAACAGCACCGGTGCTACGGGAGTATACTAGAAAATCGCGCAAAGTTATTCCCCCATTTAAAAGTTTACAGTAAAATACATTTTTGGTCAAATGTCTGCTTTTATCACTTATTGATCTTTAATTAGAAAAATCACCGTTACAATTTTGATTAATACCATGTTGTAAGAGAGTGTCAATTGTTGATTCATTGACACACCACTGTGCAGGATCATCACTGACGAGATTATTTCCTTTCATAATGGCTGACTCGACACTTAGCTTTACGTGAAACTCGAAATCAGGAACAATTTGCTTTCCTTCATTTTTAAGTTGTGTTTTGTCTGTGTTTATTTCTTTTACAATAGCTGCAGTGCCAGAAATATCATCCGTACTACTTGAACTCGAAGTCGAACCAGCAACATTCATTGCGAAAAATTTATCTACTGTGCCAAACGTTTTTAGAACATTAGCTTTTCGTTCTCGTTTTTCCTTCGATAATTTCCGAAATGCTGCCCCACTTAAATTTACACTTTTGCTTTTTTCACTGTTATTTATGTTAAGGCACTTACAAAATTGTCAACCAACGGTCAAAACAAAAGAAAAAAGTTGTAAAAGGAAGGAAAGAAAGACTGTATCCAGTTAGAATCGTACTACACCGCACATGAGCACAAAGCTTTTTACTTTAAACACGGCAAGCAAGCACAAAGATTTTTCCTTTAAAGACGGAGTGATGAACTGACCAACTCGGATTACTCGACGTAACTTTGCTATGAAAGAACGAAAATGCAGAATAATTTAGTTTCATTGTTGCCTGTTTCTCTGCCCGTTGGAATTCGTCTCTTAAAGAAAACGGGACAGTCCTCTTTTTGGCTTCTGTTTCCCGCATCGCTGGAATTTTGGTTTAAGTAGTCTTGCTGGCTGTTGATGTGGTGTGTTGTCATTTGTGTGAACACTGCTGTTATGCGTACACGCCAATGTACCTTTTGTTCCAACATAAAATAAAAATAACGTTTCCTCGAAGAAAAAAAGTTTACTTAAGAAGTTTAATACGAAATTTAAAATGCCACGTGCTATTCGACTGTACAGAGTGGGAACTTTAATAGCGTGGAGGCTGCAGCAAAATAAATGAGACAAACGAAAGTTGATTTCTTCTTCTTTTTTCGCTAAAAACACTGAGTAAATAAATAAATAAAATTTTTAAACTGTTATGAAGTGTGTTTCACACATTATTAGATATTCTCCTTATGTTTAAAAATGTAAAATATTGCCAGTATCAACATGTTGTGTTAAATGGGTGTCATTAAATCAAAGCTCAGTATTGAAGGCCACAGAGCTTTCACATTAATTACAGCAATGTCCGCAACTTGCGGTCGTACGGTGGCGTTCTCGCTTCCCACGCCCGGGTTCCCGGGTTCGATTCCCGACGGGGTCAGGGATTTTCTCTGCCTCGTGATGACTGGGTGTTGTGTGTTGTCCTCAGGTTAGTTAGGTTTAAGTAGTTCTAAGCTCTAGGGGACTGATGACCATAGATGTTAAGTCCCATAGTGCTCAGAGCCATTTGAATCCCCCCCTCCGAGGAGATACCCTGTAAGCCCCGACTGAGCACACGTGCATGTTTCACTGCTCTCTCCTCACGACCCTTGCGAGCCTTGTCGCCCATACTCCCGATCTGTAGCTCAGTATCAGAGCCATTTGAACCAATTACAGCAATGGAGGGTTAACTTGATACTTCCCCGTAATTTCTACTAGAAATTTAAGTAGAGTTGGGTTTTACATACTGAGGCCCACACATGTTACAGTATTTAAGAAACTACTGATTAGTTTACCACAGCTTTTCAGGAGTCCCAGTATTTTCACGGGGGAACATGGTAAGGTTGAGTAGAAGCCGACAACATTCTCGGAATAATAACATTTCAAACATTGTATTGTAGATTGCCGTCCTGACAGCTTACTTCAAAATGCTCTGAACAATCATGAAGATGACACCAGACAGAAACCCAATGTTAAATTGCAATTCAGTCACCAAGTAAACTATGTATATTTCCAAGCTTGTGTTGTCGATTTTCGTTCTTAAGACTTACTTAAACTAGCAAGCTGTTTAAAAATATTTTAAAAAAATTTGTTTGTCAGCGCAGTTATTTTAAAACGTAAAACGTTAAAATGTGTGCAGTGCAAAAAATGCTGCCTCTCTTAAGATGCCGCGCCTGGTGGGCCTATATGTAACTCCGCCACTATACGAGTATGAAAGCACGACACAACAAAAAAATGGTTCAAATGGCTCTGAGCACTGTGGGACTTAACGTCTATGGTCATCAGTCCCCTAGAACTTAGAACTACTTAAACCTAACTAACCTAAGGACAACACACAACACCCAGCCATCACGAGGCAGAGAAAATCCCTGACCCCGCCGGGAATCGAACCCGGGAACCCGGGCGCGGGAAGCGACAACGCTACCGCACGACCACGAGATGCGGGCACGACGCAACAGTCACGGCGCCGGCGTGAAAGGGTTAAGTTTCGTACCTCCAGTTACGATTTAATTATTGCCCATTAAACATTCTTTTGTATTTTATATAAGTAACTAAATGAAGTCAGATATGCTGAAGCGATTAATTCTTTCTCTTTCGCGTACTTTTGTCCAACTGGGCGGTGAAGCGACACCATGAGACTACATAGGTTAATTTTTGCAAAGAAGGAAACAGCTGGCGGCCACTTTCGACAATGCAACTTATTCACACCAATAGTGCCCTTACCAGCTTCGTACCGCCAGATTCATCTTCAGACACCTATTCACTTTCAGATTCACATTTGTTGATGTTTACATAAGAATTTTTTTATTCTCCCTTGTGGTGAAAGTTCCATGGTGTGGTGGTGTCCTACGGCCAAAATAGATGCCAGAAACGGCATATTTAACTGTAATTGTACCTACTAACGACTGAACACAAAATAAAAAAAATCTTTTGGGTAGAATACAGATAACGATAGCTGTAGGAAATCCAGATGCGTCAGTGTAATACCCAAAGAAAAGTTCCAGCGGAGGAGAGAGTATTAAAATCCTAATATTTAACTGCCGAAGCATTCGCAACAAAGTGCCAGAGTTTCGAGTGCTCCTAAAAACAAAGAAGCTCAAACAGTACAAGGCAAAGAAAGGTGGTTAAAAACTGGAGTTGACAGTAGTGAGACCTTGGGGGAAGATTTAAATGTATACTGAAAGGATAGGGAAATGCGAATGGTGGGGGTACATTTATCACAGCGGACAGGAAAGCCAGTTCCATCGAGACAGAAATCGATACTGCTTGGGCCGTTGTTTGACCAAGACAAAGTACCAACAGTGGGCACGTAATTATAGTAGTACCCTTCTATCTAATGCCACACTCACCTCCTGATGTAATCGAAAACTGCAAATGATGTAGTTATCTACAACAGTCAAGAGTCTGCACGTAAGTTTCTTAAACATACTGTAATAACTGGAGGAAGCTTTAATCATCCAGCAATCATCTGGCACAATTATAGTTTTATTAGTCGTGGGTCAGACGAGACAACAGTGAAACGTTACTGGATGCTATTGCTGAAAATTGTGTGGAACAGGTAGTTCCGAAATCCACTCATGGTTGAAATATTTTAGACATAATGTTAACAAACCGACCAGATCTCTTCGAGGAAGTCCACATGGAAACTGGTATCAGTAACCATAAGACAGTTACAGCAACAATAAATACCAAAGAACAAAGAGCAACTAAAACAAGCAGGAAAAGAACTAGAAACTTCTCGCGCAAGGTAAGAGCATGTAGATGAATTGTGGCTAATGTTTCAAAGATTAATTGGCCATGCACTGGATGGATATATACCCAGTAGAACCATGATGGGACAGATCTTGCGTGATTTACAGTCCCTGCAAAGGAACTTCTAAAGAAACAGAATCTACTGCATAATGGGTGTAAAACAAAGCATATAGCTTTAGACAGATTCTGAGTGAAAGGCGTTAGTCAGTCAAGAGATCAGTACTTGAAGTCATCACTGCCTACCGTGACAGAATGTTCTCGAAAGATCATTCACAAAACCCAAAGAAATTCTGGTCATTTACAAAGGCTGTTAGTGTTACAAAAGTTAGTGTCCAGTCATTATGGGCAAAGCAGCAATTGAAATTGAGAGTGGAAAAACAAAAGCGGAAACGATTAACTCTGTTATCAAATGCTCATTTATAGAGAAAAGCCCAGGAAATTTGCCACAATTTTAACCTTGTGCCACTGAAAATATAACTGGAATGGATATTAGTCCCACTGAAACCGCAGCAGTCGTGAAAACTGTACAAATCCCCAGGACCTAGAGGGATACCGGTCACATTCTACATCTAAACTGCGGCTCAGTTAGCTACCCTGTCAACTGGATATCATGAACAAAATGTCCTTCCCGGTACTTGAAAGCAAGTAGAGACCACACATGTCTACAAGATGGGTAGCAAAATTCAGCCACAAAACTACCGTCCAATGTCCTTGGCATAGAATTTATTGTAGAATCTTAGAATATATTCTGAACATAATGAGGTATCTCGTATAAAATGACCGCCTCCACGCCACCATCCAGCACGGATTTCAAAAACATACACTCCTGGAAATGGAAAAAAGAACACATTGACACCGGTGTGTCAGACCCACCATACTTGCTCCGGACACTGCGAGAGGGCTGTACAAGCAATGATCACACGCACGGCACAGCGGACACACCAGGAACCGCGGTGTTGGCCGTCGAATGGCGCTAGCTGCGCAGCATTTGTGCACCGCCGCCGTCAGTGTCAGCCAGTTTGCCGTGGCATACGGAGCTCCATCGCAGTCTTTAACACTGGTAGCATGCCGCGACAGCGTGGACGTGAACCGTATGTGCAGTTGACGGACTTTGAGCGAGGGCGTATAGTGGGCATGCGGGAGGCCGGGTGGACGTACTGCCGAATTGCTCAACACGTGGGGCGTGAGGTCTCCACAGTACATCGATGTTGTCGCCAGTGGTCGGCGGAAGGTGCACGTGCCCGTCGACCTGGGACCGGACCGCAGCGACGCACGGATGCACGCCAAGACCGTAGGATCCTACGCAGTGCCGTAGGGGACCGCACCGCCACTTCCCAGCAAATTAGGGACACTGTTGCTCCTGGGGTATCGGCGAGGACCATTCGCAACCGTCTCCATGAAGCTGGGCTACAGTCCCGCACACCGTTAGGCCGTCTTCCGCTCACGCCCCAACATCGTGCAGCCCGCCTCCAGTGGTGTCGCGACAGGCGTGAATGGAGGGACGAATGGAGACGTGTCGTCTTCAGCGATGAGAGTCGCTTCTGCCTTGGTGCCAATTATGGTCGTATGCGTGTTTGGCGCCGTGCAGGTGAGCGCCACAATCAGGACTGCATACGACCGAGGCACACAGGGCCAACACCCGGCATCATGGTGTGGGGAGCGATCTCCTACACTGGCCGTACACCACTGGTGATCGTCGAGGGGACACTGAATAGAGCACGGTACATCCAAACCGTCATCGAACCCATCGTTCTACCATTCCTAGACCGGCAAGGGAACTTACTGTTCCAACAGGACAATGCACGTCCGCATGTATCCCGTGCCACCCAACGTGCTCTAGAAGGTGTAAGTCAACTTCCCTGGCCAGCAAGATCTCCGGATCTGTCCCCCATTGAGCATGTTTGGGACTGGATGAAGCGTCGTCTCACGCGGTCTGCACGTCCAGCACGAACGCTGGTCCAACTGAGGCGCCAGGTGGAAATGGCATGGCAAGCCGTTCCACAGGACTACATCCAGCATCTCTACGATCGTCTCCATGGGAGAATAGCAGCCTGCATTGCAGCGAAAGGTGGATATACACTGTACTAGTGCCGACATTGTGCATGCTCTGTTGCCTGTGTCTATGTGCCTGTGGTTCTGTCAGTGTGATCATGTGATGTATCTGACCCCAGGAATGTGTCAATAAAGTTTCCCCTTCCTGGGACAATGAATTCACGGTGTTCTTATTTCAATTTCCAGGAGTGTAGATCATGTAAAATTCAGCTCCCACTTTTCTCACATGACATCCTGAAAGGCGTGGATGCAAGTGGTCAGGCATATGTAATACTTCTTGATTTCCGTAAAGCATTTGACTCTGTACCCCACCTACGCTTTTTATCGACAGTACGATCTTATATGGCGACTGGCCAAATAGGTGACTGGATTGAGGATGTCTTGGTGGGGAGGATGTAACATGTTCTTGGATGAAGAGTTATGGACAGATGTAGACGTAACTTTGGCTGTACCCCAGGGAAGTGTGACGGGCCTTGCTGTTCGTACTATATATTAGTCCCCTTGTGGACAATTATAATAGTAACCTACAACTTTTCACATATGTTGCATTTATCTATAATGAAGTACAGTTTGCGCAAATATTCAGTCAGACCTTGATAAGCTTTCAATATGGTGCAAATATTGACAATTTGCTTTAAATGTTCAGAAGTATTAACTTGTGAGTGCACTTCACAAAACTGAAAAAACAGTGTCCCATGAATGTAATATCACTGCGTTTAGGTAGTATTTGGTAAACTCATAGAAATATCTGGATGTAACACTTAGTAGCGACATGAAATGGAACGATCACATAGGTTCAGTCATGGGTAAAGCAGATAGAAAACTTGGGTTTATTGGAGTCATTTTACAAAAGAGGTTTTGCTTACAAATCACTCGTGTGACCTATCCTAGATTACTGATCAAGTGTGTGGGACCGGCACCAAATTGGACTAATGAGATATTGAACGTGTACAAAGAAGGGCAAACCGAATGTCACGGGTTTGTGTCACCCATGGGAGGATGTCATAGAGATGTTGAAAGAACTGAATTGATAGACTCTTGAAGATAAACGGAAACTATCAGAGAAAGTTAACTAACAAAATTTCAAGAATCGGCCCTATCTGATATCTCAGGGAGTACACTAAAACGCCCTACATATCATTCCCATAGTGACTGAGAGGACAAGATTAGATTAAATGCGGCACGCACAGAGACATTTACGAACGTTCTTCCCGTGATCCTTACGTTAATGGAACGGACATAACCTCTAATAACTGATACAATGGGACGAATATTCCGCCATGCTCTTCAAAGTCGTTTGCAAAGTATAGATGTATATGTATCTGTGAAACTGTTTTAGCTGAGGTAAATTAAGTAGAAAATTCAGCTTCACTAGGTTGTAAAAATGACTGCCTGTGTTCAAAAAAGGGTGAAGAGTATATAAAATACTTTTTTTATCAACAAATATCTACTAGTGTAAACAACCGCCACTCTCTCCCCTTCCACACACCATCCGCCCCACACACACACCGAAACGATTTTGTCACATACAGTGCTGCATATACAGATGGCGAGATTTCAAAGGTAACAATGCCAAAGAATTTCTGCCGCAGATACGTTCAATGCGTACATGGACGTAACAGCATAAAACTCGCAAAGTACAAACGTTTCATTACATGGCGTTTACGCTGGGAATAAAATAAATGATGAGAAACTGTTGTACATAAGTAAATAAATATTATGGTAGTGAACATTATATTAATATGCGATAGCTGGTAGAAATTCAAATTGATTTTACTGTTGTGTTAACATATGGAAAGGCAAGCTGTTGTATTTTAGTATAGTGTTCATATTGTATTACTGTCTGCATGTTGGCCGACCGGGGTGGCCGAGCGGTTCTAGGGGCTACACTTTGGAGCCGCGCGACCACTACGGTCGCAGGTTGGAATCGTGCCTCGGGCATGGATGTGTGTGATCTCCTTAGGTTACTTAGGTTTCAGTAGTTCTAAGTTCTAGGGGACTGATAACATCAGAATTTATGTCCCATAGTGCTGAGAGCCATTTGAACCATTTTTTTGTCTGCATGTTGTTATTGTGAAAGGTACTAGTGTATACATATGTTTCAATTAAAAAAGTAGGTGAATCAAATTTTGCCTAATGGTTGGATTGGCTACCTAAATCTGTTCATTCAGCAGATGAAGTGATTTGCTTTTACATACATATATTTCTGTCTGTTTGACTAGGTTCATAAGACTACCTTTTTCAATGTGATGCAATATCTACATGGGATTTTTGAGACTTTATATTTCACGTTTGTTGGAAGTTGGGTGCCTGAAAATGTGACTTTCGATAATTTTTTTAAATGTATGGTATCTAAATGATCTTTGAACTGAGTCTCGAAGCTTCTCTCAGTTTGTGCTATATAGTAGGAGGGGCAGCTTTGCAACTCTGTTTATATATGCCTGATATTTTGTGTGGGGAGTTGGTGTTCGATAAGCTATGAATGGCTGGCTGCTGAAGTTTGTTTGTGTGAAATCTTACTTTATGTTTGTATATGCGAACAGATTATTTATTTGGCAGATAAGCTATCTAAAAAAGAGAATGCAACATACTTCCTTTTGATTTCTACTGTCTTTGGTGCTAAGTGCATGCTTGTAAGGTATGAAGAATTACTGACAAATGTTTCTTGGGATTTTTGTGATAGTTTATCTATCATAAGAGGGCTACAGCCACGGTTTGCGGTTTGAGGCTATGGTTTTAATGATATTAGTTTTTTTAATTTTTTCAACCGGTTCAGGTGTAATTTTATGTAGTTTATTCACTGTGGACCTAAAATATGCCATCAAATACTGATTTCGATGACATGAAGAGCAGTTGATGCAAGTATCAGCGGCTGCTGGTTTCCCATAAATTTAAAAGTGATGTTTATGGGTTTTGTTGGAGAGTTTTAAGTCTAAGTGGTTGATGTTGTTATTAATGTCATGTTCAATGGTGAATCTCATCTTTTTGTGCCTGCTGCTCACATTTCTTGCTAACGTGTTGATTTCCTCATTGGTGCCATCATCAAAAATAATTGTATCAGCCACGTATCTTTTACAGTGGAGGAATTTGCTGTTAATACAACTGTTAGTTTCAAGAAAGTTTTGTCGATTCGTTTATATAAATGTTTGCTAACATCCCAGCTAGTCAGCTACCCATTGCCAACCTATTTTTCTGTCAGCATATTTTGTTATTAAAACTAAAGTAGTTATATGACAGTACCAATGCAAGTATCTCAACGAGCTC
This sequence comes from Schistocerca americana, assembly GCF_021461395.2. Classification (NCBI taxonomy): domain Eukaryota; kingdom Metazoa; phylum Arthropoda; class Insecta; order Orthoptera; family Acrididae; genus Schistocerca; species Schistocerca americana. The sequence continues at coordinate 286,954,692 of NC_060121.1, read as the reverse complement.
AGAGATCTCCGTCATGATCTGCTCTGTTTGAGCTGATTATTCCTGATTATGTTACTGGTGTCTTCTGGAGGGATATAGTATAAAGCTTTACAGTGTCGAGTGATTCAAATCTGGCTGTTGGTGGAATGAACTCACCTTTAATTTTGTCAGTCAGTTAATACATGTTCTTAATGAAGAAGTTGTTTCCAAAAGTATTGTGGGTGCTAAGAAGAGTCACCAGTTTCTTATTTAATCTATATGAAGGCCTGATGGGACATTTTGCTTGTGGTTTTTGGCTGTGACGCGAGGTGATGTGCAGAGGGGCGCATTTCCTGTTTAGTTAGGAGGAAATTGCAATACCTAAGTGTTTTCTTAATTTTGGCCTGGAATGTAGAAGAAGGTTTAAAGTCTAACTCATTTAAAATCTGTATGCTGAAAATGAGAAGCGGCAGTACTACCATTATAAGTTAAGTCAAGAATCTTCTATGGAGAACTACAGGAGATTTTGACTAAATACAGTACTACTCATCAAATTATTACGATGGATGATTTCAGTGCTGGAATGGGAAATATCCCCAGTAACGAATATTACAGAGCATTTCGAGAACCAGTATGCTATGAAAATAGAAAAATATCGAGAGATTTCGCCACTTACAATTATCCAACAGTAACAAATTCGCTTTGTAGGAAAAGAAGTAGACTTAAGTATCTTTGGGCCAACTGAGGTCTTAGTTCAGTAATTGGCTACATTTTAGTAAATGATAAGCTAGCGGGTCAAGAGTTTATTTTCTGATAATTTCTTGAGTAGGTCTTTTTGCTAAACGGAAGAAAATAAAAAAAAACACAAGCAACCAACAAGATCAAAAGCGTTTAAACTATACTTGCTTGAAGAGGTTAGCATCGAACATCTTTACTAATGCAGATTAAAATGAGAGCTACTAAATTTGCAAACTAAAGATAATATAAAAGCAGAACGGCAAAATCTAAAGAATGTGAAATGTATAAAATCTGGAATGAGGATAAAAAAAAGCTGTTAAAGAAAAACAGGATGTATATACAAAATACTTAAGCAACCCCCACAGATGAAAATCGCAAGAATATAAGGAGAGAAGAAATATTGGTAAATGTGTAGTGAGAAAAGGACACCATAAAAATTGAGATAAATTTATTTCTAATATCAAGAATGATGAAACTTCCTGGCAGATTAAACCTGTAAGCCACACCGAAACTCGAACTCGGGACCTTCTCCCTTCGCGGGCAAGTTCGCTACAGTCCCCCAGGCTGTGGCTAAGATATGTTCCCGCAGTATCCTTTCTTCCAGGAATACTAGACCTGCAAGGTTTGCAAAAGAGCTTTGGTGAAATTTGGAAGGCAGGAGATGAGGTACTGACAGGAATAAAGTTGTGAGGACGGGAAGTGAGTCATGTTTGGGTATCTCAGTCGGTAGAGGCAGAGGTCATGAGCTCGAGTATCGGTCCCGCTCCCGATTTGCTAGGGAGTTTCATATCAGCGGACATTCCGTTACAGAATGAAAATTTCAATACTGATAAACATATCCACGGGAGACAGAAAATGGCCTATAGGGCTTTAATAACTGTAAACACAATAGATAAAGAGAAACTACAGTTAAGCAGTGTTGAAGAACAACAACGGGTAAATTACTACAACGGATTAAAGTATAATGATACAGCACAAGAAGCCGAAATTGAAGCAATAGATGAAAAGGGGTTAGGTAAAATACAGTCTGACAAAATAACATCTGCCTTAACGTCACATAAAAGCGCTAGGAAGACACTGTATTAATGTTTAATTACTGAAACATGGAGGAATGATGCTACATTTACGAATGATACAGCTCTTAAAAGAATGTTGGAAGAGTAAGAGTATCCCAGAGACTGGAAGATTGCTACTAGAGATCAGTTCTTTTCTCTTTTTTTCTTTTTTTAGAGGAGACAAAAACCCGTGCAGTAAGTACAGAGCAATAAGTTTACTATACTCAGATACAAGATACATGCGAAGATTGTAAACACAAGGCTTAAAAACATAACCAGCGTAATACTGCATGCGCAACCGATGATTTTTAGAAAAGGATGCTCTGAGATAGGTGTACATTTAATTTTACAACAAATAACACAAAAAGGCAGAGAATATAACGAAGTAACACAAACTTACTTTTACAGATTTTTAAAAAAGCTTCTCACGATGTCAGTAGACAGCAGCTTTGGAAGGTAATGATGGCTCACTGATATCCGAAACATCTAATAAATGCGTTAAAAAGTTTATATCAGGAAACGACTATCATTCTAGATGACAAGGAAAAAATGACTAATGAGATACCAACTAACAAGGAGTACGACAAGGCTGCTGTATCCCTCCAACTTTGTTGAACAATCACATACATGAAATAATCATATATGGAAAACGCTGATGATGCAGTGATCCTAGCAGATAAAGAAGAGGGTCTTCAGAAATGAGTTTACTTACTGAGTCATATAAGTGAAGAATTTGACAAGAAAATCTCAACAGATAAAAACTGAGACAATGAGCATCATGGGGAAAGAACACATTACGACCACAATAGTGGTAGATCATAAGATTTTAGAGCAAGTAAACGACTTCCGTTCCCAATGGTGTGCGGTGACATACGGCTACAGAAAATGTATAGAATTTCAGCTTGCTAAATTCAGCCGAGTATACGGGCCAATTAAGAGAAAACTTAGAAACAAAACCAGAAAATACACTAAAATTTGATTTTACAAAACAGTAGCAATCCCCACACTGCTTGATGGAAGCGAGGCCTGAGTAATCAGCAACAAGAAAGAAAGCCGAATTCAGGCCCAAGAAGTAAACTTCCTGAGACGAGTTAAATGTTGCACAATATAAGGCAGACTAAGAAATCAAGATGTCAAAGAAGAACTAAAAATTTTTAGTCCAAACAATAGTATTCTAGATTATAGGAGAAAATAAAATGAGCTCCTAGAAAGAATGGAGAGTGCCAGAGTCCCCTTAAGGCTAGAAATTTAAAGAGTCAAGGAAGAAGAGAGAGAGGAAGACAACGGCAACGATGGGTACCGTAACAGGCAATTTCACGTAATATTTGAAGAGAAGACGAAGAAGAAAAATTATCATGTGCAGTTGAAGTCATCTATAGATGGATGGAACGTCAAGAATGTGTCTACATAGATACTGTGATTGAAGAATTTCCTGTGTCTTGTGACGACTAGCTGCAATAGCAATTAGTAGCAAAAATAAAGGTCTTTATAGCATATGGCGATTGTGCAACATAATTTTCGATAAATATCGGCAAATAGTAGGGAACAATAAACTAAAACTATTTCTTAAATGATACATAACGTAACGCCAGACGACCGCTCAAAAGTACCAAAGCCGAACTATTCACAGACAGTTTGCTGAAAAAACTGAAACCGAAATACGAAGTTGATCCAAAATCAAGATTCGAAATTACTTCTTCAAAGGTCGAGAAAAATATACCTGAATTCTGAGAACCGAAGGTTGTGTGTTCCTAGACACTGCACTACAGGATTTGTTAATTACGTCCACCTCAGGAGTGCTCATTTCGAGTCAAAGAAATGAAGGTTCATATTACGACAACGTTATATTTGACGATATGGTTGGCAAAATTAAATCGATAGCTAAGTTCTGTGTTTGCCAGGAAACCGCAATTTTTGCAGTTCAGAGTGAGGACATGATGCACCATAACATTCTGGACAAAACTGGACATCTCAATGATATTGACGTTTTAAGATAGTTAGCAAGAAGCAGATAATAATTACCACAGATCATGGGCGTGTTAGAAGTGTTTATCCTAAATTTGCATCCAACACGAATGGCAAACAGTAAAATTGTGACTAGTGAATTTCAAGGGGTTATTTCATGAACACTGTTCCATCGGATACTAGTCTGGTAGTAAATGAACCTGATCATCTGATTTCAGATAAAATTTGCAGGGAACAACACCATCAAGCACATATTCATCTCGAATTATGACCCAGCTACAGGAGTCGTATAAGAATTGAGTCGTTTTACGGTGCTCATTATGGCAAAAAGACATAGTTTTTGGGCAGACAGAACAAGATTGCGCATTAGGCTCACATAGTTTGCGCCTTGATAGTTCTTGGGTTCTGCTGTGTACCGTTCTTCTCAGAAAGACCCCAGAAAGAAGAACTCGTCCAGTTTCCATGAGGAAATGGTTCACCAGAAGGGCTACATAGTCTGATCTTTGAAATCCTGAAGGAAAGAGATTTATACTGTTTCTTTTATTTTTTTAAGCTGTAGCTAATTTACAGAATATTTTACACTTTATACTGACGGCAAGTGGTTTGCGTACATCTTTCCAGGTTCCTAATACAGTTTGTATTTCGTTTATTTAGCGCTCAAATCCTTTTTCATTCATGAACCTTATAGCAACACTTCTAGTATTTACGCGGTCTTTTTTTTTTTTTTTAATGTCTCGATGTGTCTATAGAAATGTTTTCAACAGCAGCGACTGCTCATTATCATAACGCTCGTTATAAATTAAATCAGGAGAGTTAGATAACGTTAGGTTGTATAAAACGACAGAGAAGTAGTGTATATGGAGGACAGAACGTTTAAATTAAAATGTCCACGTAATATAACGGTATGTCATTCTGCTTAAATATTTAAAACCTTAGTAATGTGTGCAACTGGTACATGAATAATTCAAAATCGTCAGATGTAGCCCAGTGTATAAGAACTATTACTATGAACTTCCCAAAAATTCCACTTCTAAAGCATTAGCTACAAAATGTTAATCGCTGCAAAATTGGCTCGTGTATTTTGTATTACGTTGTAATATAAATGACAACTCTGGCCTCCATTTCACTTTTCATAGTAGTTCGTGGTCCCCGAATAACTATAAATTCTGATGTAAAGTTGTTACTCAACAAGGAGAAAAGTGAAAGGAACCAAAACTGCGCGACCACGCTTAGTAACTACAGGATCTACTCGCAGCCATGACATAGAGCGAGGTTGGCGCGTTGGTCAGCACACAGGACTCGCATTCCGGGGGACGACGGTTCAAATCCGTGACAATCCATCCTGATTTAGGTTTTCCGCGATTTCCCTAAATTCGGTTCCCTCCACCAAATCAAACAATCAGCCACACACCGCTACTAACCAACAAGGCAGCCCTATTCTAAGCACGAATCGCATGCAATCTCTCAGACTGTCTGCAATTTCCATCCGATCAGTGACGGATCGCTGCGATTTGCTCATAAAAGTGCGATCTACTCATGCGACCCTTGCGATCCCTTGCTCGTGTGTGGGACCATTTGTATATCTTCTATATCTGTATCAGTAATATCTATGCAAGTCTCGCATTGTTTTCCAGTTGTCACCTGACGATGGCTTGAGAAGCCGAAAGTCAGTTCGTGATCAAAGAAATAGTAACTAACGGAAAACCAACAAAAAATGTTTTTCTTTATTAATTTTAGATCGGAGATAATGTGCATGTCCAGTAGCACCTCAAGACCTCTAATTTAGAAGACGAAATAAAGAAATTTCGTTGTTATGTTGGACCATGCAAATTCGGCAATACTGCACGTCCTTGTTCGGTTGAATACGTGAACTCTATGAAATGTTCTGATAGGCATCACAATGAAAATATGAAAAATGTACTAGTGTTGAGAACACGTTAGTGCAGCGGTAGGAGTATAGTGACTTAGTACCGATTTATCAATGTCGTCTTATTGCTTATAGGATTACGTGGGTTAGTATGCAACCTGAAGACAGACTGAAGAAGGATAGCTTTAGAGCGCTGATCTTCTTTCTGTTTGTTTCCAGAATGAGATTTTCACTCTGCAGCGGAGTGTGCGCTGATATGAAACTTCCTGGCAGATTAAAACTGTGTGCCGGACCAGGACTCGAACTCGAGACCTTTGCCTTTGCGGGCAAGTGCTCTACCAACTGAGCTACCCAGGCACAACTCACGCTCCGTGCTCACAGCTTTACTTCCGCCAGTACCTCGTCTCCAGTTTCTGTTTGTTGTTTGACGAAGTACTACGCCGCGTGAACATTTCTTTCACTGGATGTTAGAACTTGATCCCGTGTAGACCATTGTGTGAAATATACCTCCAGCAGTACGTCAACACATTCGGAACCCTGTAACATCTACACCTGTATCTACATCTACACAGATACTGAACAAGTCATCGTTTGGTGCGTGGCAGAGGGTACACTGTACCACTACGAGTCATTTCCTTTCCTGTTCCAATCGCAAATAGAGCTAGTGGAAAACGACTGTCTGTATGCCTCTGTATGAGCCCTATTGTCTCGTATCTTATCTTCATGGTCCACACACGCAGTGCACGTTGGCGGCAGTAGAATCCTTCGGCACTCATCTTCAAATGACGGTTCTCTTTATTTTCTCAATAGTGTTCTTCCAAAAGAACATCGCCTTCCCTCCAGGGATTCCCATTTGAGTTCCCGAAGCATCTCCATAGCGCTTCCGTCTTGTTCGAATCCACTGTTCATAAATCTAGCAGTCTACCTCTGAACTGCTTTGATGTCTTCTTTCTGTCCGACGTGGTACCGATTCCAAGCAATCGAACAGTACTGAAGGGCAGGTCGCACCAGCGTCCTATATGTGATCTCCTTACGGTTGAACAACTTTTTCTTAAAATTCTCCCAATCAACCGAAGTCGACCATTCGCATTACCTACCACAGTTCTCACATGCTCATTTCATTTCATATAGCGTTGTAATGTTACACCCAGGTATTTAAACGACTTGACTGTGCCAAGCAGGACACTTTTAATACTGTTTCAGTACATTACAGGCTAGTTATTCCTACTCATCTGCATTAACTTACATTTTCCACGTATAGAGCTAGCTGTCATTCACCACACCCGGAATTTTGTCTAAGTCGTCTTGTATCTTCCTACAGCCATTTCACTTCGATACCGTACCGTACATGACAGCCTCATCAGCAAACAACCCCAGATTGCTGCTCACGCTGTTGGCCAAATCTTTTACGCGTACAGAGAACAACAGCGGACCTGTCACACTTGCCTGGGGCACTCCTGATGATATCCTTGTCTCTGATGAACACTCGTCGTCAAGGATAACATACTGTGTTCTGTTTCTTAAGAAGTCTTTGGCACACTCACATATCTGTGAATTTACTTTCAAATGCTCGTACCTTCGTTAACTGCCTGCAACGGGGCACCGTGTCAAACGCCTTCCGGAAATCTAGGAATACGGTACCTGCCTGTTGCTCTTCATCTATAGCTGAATTTCGCACGAGCGACGGTTTCTAAAACGATGCTGATTCGTGGACATAAGCTCCTTAACCTCAAGGAAGTTTATTATATTCTGTCTGAGAACGTGTTCAAGAAATCTGCAGCAAATAGAAATTAGGGATATTGGTCTGTAATTTTGCGGGTCCGTTCTTTCACCTTTCTTACATACTGCAGTCGCCCGTACTGTTTTTCAAGCGTTTGGGACTTTGAGCTGTGCACGAGATGAACGATAAATGCAAGCAATGTAAGGAGGAAACGCACAGAGTACTCTTTGTAAAATCGAACTGGGATTCCATCCTGACCTAATGATTTACTTTTTTCTAATTTTAAGCTGCATTCTACGCCAGGTATGCGTATTACTATGTCGTCCATACAGGGGACCGTTCGGTGGTCAAGTGACGGTATGTTTGCACGATTCTCCTGTGTGAACGATTTCTTGAACGTGAAATTTAAAGCTTCGGCTTTTATTTTGCTGTCTCCAACTGCCGCACTTCCATTGCTTCTAACTGTCAGCGAGGGACTGAAAGGAAGCCTTAGACCCGCTTAGCGATTTTACATGGGAACAGAATTTTCTCGGGTTCTCTGCCGGATGTTTTGCTAATGTATAATGGTAGTATCAGTTATATGCTTTGCCCATATATCTTTTCACAGACGCACGGATCTCTACTAAACTTTCGCGTCGCCATTTGTGCTTTCTCTTTGGAATAGAGTGTCCAACAGCGCCCACTTCCTCAGCATCTTTGGAATTTCGTTATTAATCGAGGGTGGGTCTTTTTCATCCTTTATCCACTTACTAATCACGTAACTCTCCAGACCACGATTTACAATCAACTTAAACTTTGTCCATAAGTCCTGTACGTCTATCTTACTGGAACTAAGTGATGTCACTTCACTAAGAGAGACGCTGACAACTGCTTATCTGCTCTGTATAGCAGAAATGATTTCCTAGCCTTCTTGACTGATTTATCAACTTTCGTAACCATAGTTGCTTTAATGATATCATAATCGCTAAATCCCTTTTCTATACTGATACTGTCGACCCATCGATGTTGTTTGCTCGATGGTGCTGCCGTTTAACGTCTTTGTTTACATGTTGAAAATGTAATTCAGTTGCCATCGATCCCTGCGTCACACTACACAACTGTTGTAATGTCACTTTTCTTGAAGAGGAGGAATGCTGGTGATGTCAAATTCCGTTCTCTCTCCACAACTAGCTGCGGACAATAAACCACACTTTTGAGAGGAATTTTGCAACGCTAAGAATATGCCCCCTAACATATCACATAAACGCATACCTCCCACTACCACGTCCCAAATCGACCACAGTGTAAAACCCTTTCGTGCTTTTTATCGTGAAATGTTATGCTTCGACGGCTGAAGGATTTGCTTATGAAATTTCATTATATGTATCCTATGAAGTGATACAAAGCAAAACAGTCTTAAGTTTTTCTCCTGTTTCTTGATAAAGTGTGTTGCATAGTACCTCGAAGTCAATACTTCATTCTTATTTCTTCAGTCCTCTCTTCTTAATCCTTATATAACCTTTGAATGGAGAATTTTTTCAACAACTGTATTTTTTCGGTGTAGTAGTTAGTAAGACATTGTACGCTATAAGCCGCGTGCCATTTGTTTCAATCACAATATACTTTACTTACATGCTTTCGCATTTTTAATGTAATTAGTGAAAGAAATGACAATGAAATGAATACCCTTAGCTGCATATAGGCATTGATGTAAGTCAACGGGGGCAGTTGAAAATGTGTGTCCCGACCGGGACTCGAACCCGAGATCTCCTGCTTACATAGTAGACTGTAGGGACTTATCTCTGGCACGCCTCCGTGAGACCCACATTCGCAACTTATTATCCCGCGCTATATTCATAGTGCCCCTGCCTATCATACTCATTACTCGCGGCTGTACTGCCGATTCCCTTAAGAGTTCGGGCACTGCGTGTGCATCCGCACAAAAGATGGTCAAATGGCCGGTGAGCCTTAACTATGTATCTATGTATATATATGAAGATGGCATCTGTTCTTTCGGACATTTTGTGCTGAATGCCTTTCATTTTTTGTACATACAGTGTCACATATTCAGTGTCTGTCTTGGCGTATGTATCACACGGTACTAACTTTTAAGGTTTTCATGCGTTTCATGCTATGTGTATTTCATGTCGTTTTATACTACGCAATTTACTGATCTGTTGCATTAATGAGCTGTAATATGGAATTTAATTTTTCATTTAATTACTATGCAATTCTTTGAACTATAATCTCTTTTCGGTTCCTGTCTCATTTTGTATTTTTTTTTTCACTTGGATTTACTAATTTCGATCACACGTCCATACATTTTTATTATCTTTCATCTAGGGGCGCTAGCGTGTCACATTGACGGTGTGGTTTGTTAACTTATTTTGTTTATGTCTTCTCAATTATTAGTGTACGCTTCCTTTTTAGACATAGTACAGGCAGAATATTCCAGAATAGCAGCGAACCAAAGAAATCTGCAACCCCTGTTAAAAATACGATACATTTTCATTCATATTGCTGGTTGCAAAGGGTGCTTCATAACACAGAGCGAGACAGTAGTAGTTGGTGCCTAGACTAGCCTACGAAAAGTGAAGTTCGCACTCGCTCACAAGGAAGAATTTTTGATATTGCGCTTTTTAAGTTATGGACTTCATGGCGTGTGTAACCACCGCAATTACAGGTACACAGTGCGCACATTTCTGTTGTTTTCTCCAAAAGTAATTTTTTTTATTTCTTCGTGTAATAAACTAACCTGGTTACACTAAAATAGTGCTTTTGAAGAAAATGATTTAAATAGTGCTCACTATTCAAAATAAAACCTTTGGCAATCACACACATATTTGCAAGATAGTCCGTATTCAAAGAATTTGTTTCAATAACAGTGATGCAAACCGGAAAGGTCCATCACCATACGGCAGGTAAACGGATAAGCGGGATCATTACAAAAGCAAAATAACAGATATGTTACATTTATTTCAATTGAAGTTAAATGTTAACATTAAATTACAGTTGTACTGTCTACCTGAAATACTAAGCAACTAAAATATTTTTCTTATTGTACTGCAAGGTGTTAATATGGAAAACTACAGTTTGTCCAAGTAAAGATCAAGGAAGAACCATCAGTGTCACAGAACTGAGAAAGGAGTTTTCATTGAACAGGGACGATAAGACCTCTAATTCGAAGCCAGATAGTAAAATTATATCAAACGGTTATTTTCAGCACACGACGCTATCACTCCAGAGACTTCATTTTACAGATAAGTTTACCGAAATGAATTGACGGGTCCACTAAGCTAATATTCGAGCGCCTTGTTTGTAATTAGACGTTCCCGGCGCGGTGGGGAAAGAAGAGCAAAGTAATCGCCGGAAATTTAATGGTGCCCAGTACTTCCGTAGTGCCTCAATCAGGATTTTGAAAGAGACTAGACTGCGAAGATAAACTCCGGTAATAGGATTGAGATGGAATCGGAGGCGCTCTTTGCTGCAGCGGATCCGATGATATCTCGGGGGCCATTCCGCGCTTTCCTCAGCCTCCCGGACCCGTCCTTCCTCGTCGTCGCCCTCCACCACTTTTGGAGGATCGAGAAGAACCCGGGAAAAACTTAATAGAAGGGACGGGGCAGGGGCGGAAAAGAAAAGGAAGAAAGAACGAGGGCGCGAGCCCACTCGCTCGCGAAAATTTAGAATGGGGCCATTTAAAAACATTTGGGATGCAAAGCCGTTTGATTTGCATCGGAATACGGTCCCTGGCCGCGCTGTTCCGGGTGATTGAGCGCCGCTGCTGACACCGGCGCCGTGGCGCAGACGCCGCCTCCGACGCCGCCCCCAGACGCCGCCCCCGCCGGCCGCTGCAGTCCCCGCTACGGCGCACGAAAGAAATACGGCACCTAGAATTATGTGCAATCGCATTAGCGGCCTCCGGCGTCCTCTCAACCCCTCTCCTCCTCAACCCTCAACCTCTCTCACTCAGTCTCTCTCTCTCTCTCTCTCCCTCCACGGTCGAATAGCGATGAGAGCCAATTGAGCAAGAAAGGCGCCCACCCCAACCTCCGCCCCCGTGCCGCCTCCAGGAAGAGATAGGTCGCGCGCCTTTCCGCCGCCAGCGATGCGGGTGACAGCGAATGGAGACTCTCCGAACCGACTCCAGTTTACAGACACGCCAACTCGTGACAAAAAGCCTCCACCATCCGTTCCAGCTGCAGTCTTTATCTGCTTCGCTGTCTCAGTCCGAAAATAACCGTGCCGCTCTTTTCCACTTTGTCTGCGCCCACCTATTACCACCGTTGAGGAATCGTGCGCGCACACTTGCGACGCAGACACTCTCCGTTCGTCGCGTTAACACGTTCTCATTCCGCTTCAGCTGTCTTCCGTAATTATAGTTAAACCATGCAAATTTCTAAAACTCGAGGATCATTTCCAAGTTAATAACTACTCTCTGCGTTTAAGAGTACGTGCCAGATAATGCTGGTGTAGTACCATCTCAGGGACATTTTCACAAAAGCCAAAAGCTACAAAAAATACAATTTTCGGGAAACTCATTTTACTGAATCACTTGAACTGTGTACATTGCTGATGTCTTACATCAGTTATACACTGCCGGGAAGGTAAGTTAGTACACCCTTTTAGAGGTTTCCAATTCATTCAAGATTTATTGTTGCAACAGTGCATATGGAGTACATGAAATCAATACATATACAGACCAATAGCACCAGCAGTCCTGAGGTACTCCGCTCAAACACCCACATTACACTACTGGTCTTCAGAATTGCTACACCACGAAGATGACGTGCTGGGCTTAACCGACAGGAAGAAGATGCTGTGATATGCAAATGATCAGCTTTTCAGAGCATTCACACAAGGTTGGCGCCGGTGGCGACACCTACAACGTGCTAACATGAGGAAAGTTTCAAACCGATTTTTCACACTCAAACAGCAGTTGAGCAGCGTTGCCTGGTGAAACGTTGTTGTGATGCCTCGTGTAAGGAGAAGAAATGCGTAGCATCACGTTTCGGACATTGATAAAGGTCGGATTGTAGCCTATCGCGATCGCAGTTTATCATATCGGGACATTGTTGCTCGCGTTGGTCAAGATCCAATGACTGTTAGCAGAATATGGAATCGATGGGTTCAGGAGGGTAATACGGAACGCCGTGCTGGATTCCAGCGGCCTCGCATCACTAGCAGTCGAGATGACAGGCATCTTATCCGCATGGCTGTAACGGATCGTGCAGCCGCGTCTCGGTCCCTGAGTCAACAGATGGGGACGTTTGGAAGACAACAACCATCTGCACGAACAGTTTGACGACGTTTACAACAGCATGGACTATCAGCTCGGGGACCATGGCTGCGGTTACCCTTCACGCTGCGTCACAGGCACGAGCGCCTGCGATGGTGTACTCAAAGACGAACCAGGGTGCACGAATGGCAAAACGTCATTTTTTCGGATGAATCTAGGTTCTGTTTACAGCATCATGATGGTCACATTCGTGTTTGGCGACATCGCGGTGAACGCACATTGGAAGCGTGTATTCGTCATCTCCATACTGGCGTATCACCCGGCGTGATGGTATGGGGTGCCATTGGTTACACGTCTCGGTCACCAATCGTTCGCATTGACGGCACTTTGAACAGTGAACGTGTTACGACTCGTGGTTCTACCCTTCATTCGATCCCTGCGAAACCCTACATTTCAGCAGGATAATGCACGACGACATGTTGCAGGTCCTGTACGGGTCTCTCTGGATACAGAAAATGTTCGACTGCTGCCCTGGCCAGCACATTCTCCAGATCTCTCACCAATTGAAAACGTCTGGTCAGTGGTGGCCGAGCAACTGGCTCGTCACAATACGCCAGTCACTACTCTTGATGAACTGTGGCATCGTGTTGAAGCTGCATGGGCAGCTGTACCTGTACACGCCATACAAGCTCTGTTTGACTCAATGCTCAGGCGTATCAAGGCCGTTATTACGGCCAGAGGTGGATGTTCTGGGTACTGATTTCTCAGGATCTATGCACCCAAATTCCTTGAAAATGTGATCACATGTCAATTCTAGTGTAATATATTTTTCCAATGACTACCCGTTTATCATCTGCTTTTCTTCTTGGTGTAGCAAGTTTAATGGCCAGTAGTGTAGTTAGTGGTGTATGCTCCATAGGTGGGACTGTAGTATCTGTTTCATCCAGTCCATTGTACAGATTGCGAATACTGTCCTGGGATACGTTATGCCACGCTTTCTCGATGTGTTAATTTCTTGCTGCATGTCTGGCAGAGCACGTTGAGTTCCACAGGGAGTGTGTGAGCGATCATTATCCTGTTGGAACAAATCACCTTCCTCTTGCAAGAACGACAAAAGGACGGGTCTAACCACATTCTCCACGTACTGAGGGCTGGTTAGCATCCCCTCCAGAAGCACAGAAGGAGAACGATAGTTGTAGCTTATCACACCCCAGACCATAAGGCCTCGGTTGAAGCCACTGTGTCTTGGCCTAATGCACTCTGCCAGATAGTACTCACCAGGTCTATGTCGTACGCTCAAAGGTCCATCATTTGCGTCAGGGGAGAATCTTCTTTCAACGCTGCAGACATTGGTGCGTCATTCTGTCTTCCAAATGATCCTGTGACGGCACCAGTCGAACCGGGCACGTCGTGGTGTGAGGGGAAGACGGGTTAGAGATGTGCGTGCACATACTCCCACTACTAGTATCCGGTTCCCAACAGTTCGTTGTTGACACGTCTGGGTTCACAAGCCCTCGTATCTGTGCTATGGTAGCTGTGCGATCTGCCCTTACAATTCGACGATCCTGGCGGCGTCTGTGCTGCCTGGACGTCCAGAATCTCCTCAACGATTTTGAGTATGTCCATAGGACCAATGATACCTACATCGTTGCTCCACCGACGTAGCAAGTCCAGCTTGAGTGGCAGTCCTCCAAAAGGATCATCCCTCCACTTGGGAAGGAACAATTTATTCCCTTTCGAAATCGCTCAGTAGGCTGTACGAAGCACGAGTGCTACTCCTTGGCAAGGTTACATGCTTGCTTCACACGTTCGCATCACAATGGGCCTCCTGGTTGTCAGCATTCCTTTGTGGTGGGTAGACACCGGTGGCGCACTGGCAGCTATGCCACTACGCTATCTGTTAACGGGCGTCGTTGAAACCATTATCAGTACATCCACTACCCTCAGATATCACGTACCATCATCGAATCAATATCAACGTCGTCTTTCCAGGCGCACAAATATTGTTTTGTGTCAGTGTATTTAATAAATAAACTCCAGACACAAAATACATTTATATCAGCTTTCAGCTGCTAATAGAAAACGTCTAATAATCATATTTTCTAAAGCTGGACATTTACAGATTAATTATTTCATAGCAGTAACGTTATAATTTATTTTAACCATAAAACATAATAATATAATAAATTAGTTCATCCAGGTACTGTACTTCATTATCTCAATAGAAACCTCGGGCTTCTTCCAGTGATGTACCAAAACGTGTCTTCAGTACCTTACATAGTAAGGGTTTTTTGCACTCACATGGTTTCAAGATTTCATTACAGCTGATCGATTAATGTCAGTGGAACTATCTATGCTAGTTCTCTTCATTTCAACAGTGATAGGAGAGGAATGTGTATTGTTTCAACTTTGCAGATGTCACTACCTTTAATTTTTTTGCGTATAAATAAAAACTCCGTCTCCAAACATTTTGACAGGTAGCTTCTTTTTCAATAATCCGTTAGCAGCTGTTTTCAAATCGTACCAGAAACTCCTGACAGTGTGATGATAAGGTTAGGGTTCCCAATTTTCTCAATTCCTTTTCTGTAGTAACATAGAGCCAGTCAGAGGGCATGTAACTGAGGCCCCAGACTGGGAAGCAGTGAGCTACTTTTTCGAAAATTAACAATAAATCTCTATCATAAATAACAGAAGTTCACATCTGGCAAAACTCGTTGTTTGGTAAACAGAAAAATTTCAGTTTGTGTGCAAGATTAAACATGCAAATATTTAATTGAGGTAAAACCGTGTACTGCAACGGATTCGTCTAATTTAGAAGTACACGAAAGTATATGTAACTCATTTTTGCAAGTTTAGTAGTTTCACTTAAGTCTTGTACAAAAAGGTGTGCATTATTCAGGAACACACATTTTCAATAACTTGCCAGCAGCCATAAAAAGCTTAACAACCAATGAAATTCAGTTTAAGAGAAGCCTAAAGGATTTATTTGTGGCCAACTCCTTCTACTCCATTGATGAGTTTCTCAGTAGAAACAACCGATTTGTGTATATATGTACAGTGAAGTAATGTGTTCATTGTAAATAAGTGTGTATGTATGTATGTGTGTGTGTGTGTGTGTGTGTGTGTGTGTGTGTGTGTGTGTGTGCGTGTGTGTGTGTGCGTGTGTGTATGTGTGTGTGTGTGTGTGTGTGTAAGTACTCGTACAATCTAACTTCTGCACCATTTCAGTGCAGTAATGTGTTCATTGTAAATAAGTATTGTAGTAGTTGTATTACAGGTTTATTACCTCATAAATAAATAAAAAAAGCTTTTTTATATTAAATTCAGTTCATTAGTATTTGTAAAATGATTCTTTTATATAGTGTTCATTAAAAATGACGATCATTCCACTTGGGACCTGTGGAATGGTACATTAGCTTATTTGTTTGAGTTGTAAATATCTGTCTTGTATTGTTGTTTTTCTGACATGTTCTACGTCCTGGAGGACCTCCTCACTACGGATCAATTGGAATGAAAGTAAATCTAATCTATGAAAACAGCCCTCAGCTTCTGACTCTTTCTTCTAACGTCCTGTGGGTTTCGTCTCTTGGAATAGTTAGCAGCAACAAGGGAACGTTACCAAATGGCGTGTGACTTTTAGGTGCTCTTGAAAGATCCGTGCCGCTGAATTCCTTACTGTTTGACAAATTGTTCTAATTAGAAACCATCTAAGCTTGCTAAAATGTAGTTGCTGTTGTTGATGTTGTGGTCCTCAGTCCAAAGACTGTTTTGATGCAGCTCTCCATGCTACTCCATCCTGAAATTCTCTTCATCTCCGAATAACTGCTGCAGCCTACAGCCTTTTAAATCTGCTTACTGTATTCATCTCTTGGTCTCTTTCTACGATTTTTACTCCCCACACTTTTCTCCAGTATTAAATTTGTGATTCCTTGAGCTCTCAAATGTGTCTTATAAACCGATCCCTTCTTCTATTCAAGTTGTACCAGAAACTTTTTGTCCCACCAGTTCTGCTGAGTAACTGCTTATTATTTACGTGATCTACCTTCAGCATCTTTAAGTACCACCACACTTAAAATCTTTTATTCTCTTCTTGACTAAACTCCACAGCATGCAGTTGCCGATGGCGGACAGATTTTGCACACGTTTTCATGATCTGGAGCCTTTGCACTGACCGGTCCGATTGCATATTGTGTAACCAAGTACAGTAATTTTTTATACAGCTAAAACATATTTTATCAACCTGAAACCGGACGTGAATTGAGTAAATCATTATACCGCTGAATCGGATGTCATTCTGTCAGTAATTCCTATCAGTGGCGGATCTACTACAATGAAAATTTTGTGTTAGAACTATAATCTCTGTTTCCGTTCAGTAAGCTGCTAACATTGTTTGATGGAAAAATAAAGTCAGGAGAAAAAAGGCCGGTTATAATGATGAGATGAATGACGATAATCAGTGAAGCCTGTGCTGTAGTCCTGTCTTTAACACTATGATGCGTGACCGTGGAAAGATGATTAATCAGTTTTCTGCGTCAGAATTAACTTTGCAATGAAATGACTCCTATAAATCGGCATCCGACTTGGTTCTCATGAAATTGAATGAAGACAGGTTAGTTTTTGAGCACTTAAAAGTGCGGCAATAGCGGCCAATCCACTGCATTATCGTATTAAGACGACCATAAACGAATATTTGCTGAAGAACTTTGAAAAGTTATTAAATGAGGACAAGGAGTAAATTAAATAATACAAATGAATAAAGTAAATATCCATATTTTTCCAACTCAGCTTGTCTAAATTATCATCGTAAGACACAGCCTTTTATTACATCAGTTCACTGAGACGGCTACGTCAGGAGAACGAGAGTACAAAACAATACCGAGACTCCGGCATTATTAACATCACAACGGCATGTCGTAAATAAGTCTCCGAGGTCGGCGAGCTGTGATGTTAACTGTGGGATCAGATGGCTCTCTTCAATAGCCTCAGTACAACTCTTGACGATGAATTTCGTAACGGCATTCAAAAAGTCAGTACGTAATATATGTACATTCCTTCTTTCCCTTGAACTCATATATAACACTCAGTATATTTTAACACATGCACAGACCAACAGATATAGTGATTTCATTTACATAGGTAGAAACTGTTCAGATAGATGGGAAACTGTTTTCTTTCTTTTGAATGGATAGTTCTTCGTATGTTTCAGTATTTCCGTACATTAGATTAGTTGACACAGTCTCTTTTATCACTGACCGATGGAAAGAAAGACCAGGGAAGTTTGATGACGGGAGCCAACAGAGGTTGGCGACTATTCCTCTTACGGGAATGGGTTTCACGAGATAGTTTCTTGCCCTTACTGTTCTTCGATGTCACGACTCGATCAGGACGTCATTTAGGTAATCCTCAAATTCTCCACATTGACCGGGGTCAGGAAACAATTGTGCTACAGTATCAGTGATGCTTTTGCATAACTCAAGAGGGTTCTACTCAAATAAAGCCTTTAAAATATAAATAGTACAAGATCTCCATTTCTAAAACAACATGAAGATACATGTACACATACATTGATACATACATTTTGATAAATCCCAAGTAGTTTAGGAGCTTCTAAATATCCTAGGAGGTCTGCTCTGTTTTATTCAGGGATCCAATTTTATTTTTAATCACCCAGTGCAAGAAGTGCCTGGATAATGTAACATGTTACGAAAATTTACACTAGGTGCAGTTGGTGTCTGTATTAAGTCTGCAATGATATTCAATTTTTTTACATCATTTAATTTTTCATAACGTTGCTGCTTAGGCAACTATCTGTCTCTACAATCAAGTGTGGATTGCACAGCTGGGATTGTCGTAAGCTTCGCCCTGCGCAGGTTTAACATATGTAGTGCCTTGCAAGACCTTCCAAGGACATCCCTCTTTCATACATTAAACCATAGCCAGACTGATGTTCACAGTATCGAGTCCAGGTACGGAAAGTGTTCACCTTCCTCATATCCGTCCGTGTTGGGGATATGTTCAGGTTATACACAGTAAATCTTGCCAAACACAGGATTTCAGTTACACTTAATTCCTTTCGTAGGTTCCATCTCAGTTACTCAGTCTTTTTTAACACATTATAACTTCACTGCAAGTTAAGTGAGGGCTTTCTAAACCAGAGCTTTGTCATTTACAATATACCGTTTAAGATGTAACTCGTCCCTGCTGATTCCGCTAATAGCCATGGAATCAAATGCGTTTTCATCATACTTACATAAAGAAGTCAGTCACGTTTATTTCTTAGTCTCCTCGTTGTCCTGTACAAGAATATTTACGTTGGACTTTCAATTTATTGAGCAAATGTCCAGATGTTAAGCCGATTTTACTTTAAAGTTTTCTACCAGGCAGGTTAATCGTTCTTTGTTGTTAGGAGCCGGCCGCTGTGGCTGAGCGGTTCTAGGCGCTTCAGTCCGGAACCACGCTGCTGCTACTGTCACAGGTTCGAATCCTGCCTCGGGCATGGATATGTGTGATGTCCTTAATTAGGCTTAAGTAGTTCTAAGTGTAGGGGACTTAAGACCTCAGATGCTGTCCCATAGTGCTTAGAGCCATCTGAACGATTTTTTGTTGTTACGACAACAGGCATTCCCTGCACCACGAAGTAGAAAAACTGCACTTAGCAGACCAAAGACACGCCTACGCGCGGGAATACCCGTAAAGCATACCGAAAATAGACATCAGCCCAAAGTAAGGTGTATTGGGTCTTAGCGTACATATAACTTCATAGGTAAATATTCGACCATCTCTCAAAAACACATTGGTAGAAGATAGTGCATATACACCTTAAGACGCTGAATCCATCAGAAATATTTACATTTCTCGAGCTCATACTAGTTTCAATCAGTTCAAGGTCATGGCTAAGTGACCTTTCATATACGCAACAGAACTTAACAATATGTACCATATATGCACCTACTTATATTAAGTGTCCACTAATGAAAAAATAGTAATTGAGTAAAAATAAGGCTACTTATTAGACTTTGCTGAAGAGAACTTCAGTCCTTTCATAAATATACACTCCTGGAAATGGAAAAAAGAACACATTGACACCGGTGTGTCAGACCCACCATACTTGCTCCGGACACTGCGAGAGGGCTGTACAAGCAATGATCACACGCATGGCACAGCGGACACACCAGGAACTGCGGTGTTGGCCGTCGAATGGCGCTAGCTGCGCAGCATTTGTGCACCGCCGCCGTCAGTGTCAGCCAGTTTGCCGTGGCGTACGGAGCTCCATCGCAGTCTTTAACACTGGTAGCATGCCCCGACAGCGTGGACGTGAACCGTATGTGCAGTTGACGGACTTTGAGCGAGGGCGTATAGTGGGCATGCGGGAGGCCGGGTGGACGTACCGCCGAATTGCTCAACACGTGGGGCGTGAGGTCTCCACAGTACATCGATGTTGTCGCCAGTGGTCGGCGGAAGGTGCACGTGCCCGTCGACCTGGGACCGGACCGCAGCGACGCACGGATGCACGCCTAGACCGTAGGATCCTACGCAGTGCCGTAGGGGACCGCACCGCCACTTCCCAGCAAATTAGGGACACTGTTGCTCCTGGGGTATCGGCGAGGACCATTCGCAACCGTCTCCATGAAGCTGGGCTACGGTCCCGCACACCGTTAGGCCGTCTTCCGCTCACGCTCCAACATCGTGCAGCCCGCCTCCAGTGGTGTCGCGACAGGCGTGAATGGAGGGACGAATGGAGACGTGTCGTCTTCAGCGATGAGAGTCGCTTCTGCCTTGGTGCCAATGATGGTCGTATGCGTGTTTGGCGCCGTGCAGGTGAGCGCCACAATCAGGACTGCATACGACCGAGGCACACAGGGCCAACACCCGGCATCATGGTGTGGGGAGCGATCTCCTACACTGGCCGTACACCACTGGTGATCGTCGAGGGGACACTGAATAGTGCACGGTACATCCAAACCGTCATCGAACCCATCGTTCTACCATTCCTAGACCGGCAAGGGAACTGCTGTTCCAACAGGACAATGCACGTCCGCATGTATCCCGTGCCACCCAACGTGCTCTAGAAGGTGTAAGTCAACTACCCTGGCCAGCAAGATCTCCGGATCTGTCCCCCATTGAGCATGTTTGGGACTGGATGAAGCGTCGTCTCACGCGGTCTGCACGTCCAGCACGAACGCTGGTGCAACTGAGGCGCCAGGTGGAAATGGCATGGCAAGCCGTTCCACAGGACTACATCCAGCATCTCTACCATCGTCTCCATGGGAGAATAGCAGCCTGCATTGCTGCGAAAGGTGGATATACACTGTACTAGTGCCGACATCGTGCATGCTCTGTTGCCTGTGTCTATGTGCCTGTGGTTCTGTCAGTGTGATCATGTGATGTATCTGACCCCAGGAATGTGTCAATAAAGTTTCCTCTTCCTGGGACAATGAATTCACGGTGTTCTTATTTCAATTTCCAGGAGTGTACTTTCTAACTTGACACTTAAATTCTTTTTGTCTCAGCTTTCTTTGCGTTAATTCCACATCTAAGCACACAGTACCCACAGTAAGAAGAATCGAAAAATAATTTCCTTACAAATATAGTATTTCATGTAATCATTCACAGCACCTTTGAGCCCACAGTAATTTGTTAGGTAAATAAAAGCAGTATTCTCTGTGCTCAACAAAATCTAGTCCATACATATTACCTATTACTTTAAGTAGTGATCTATTCCTTTGTATTTTTCTTACACATGATGATGATGATGATGATGATGATGATGATATTTGATTAATCTGAAATTCACAACAAAAAAACCGTTGGTTTCGTTCTTTGTTTACTTCAGCTTTCACACATGACATTTTTAAAAGGCTTCAGCACACTTAATGCTTCTTGAAATCAGAGAAAAAGATAATTACTGTTACACGTGTAGATATCTTTACAGATCCTGGTGACAGTGATGTCCTTTAGTTCGAAGATAACTACATGGGTCTGGTATGCTGACTATGCGATAGGGTCCTGCATAGAGTAATTACCATTTGCTATTTCTGTTATGCAAAGGAGACGACTTCGGCTGAGAGTTAAGTAGTACTATTTCTCCAACTAAATATTTCTGAATGGTACCTAACCTTTTTTCGTATGTGTTATTTCTAATTCTGGCATGATCAATGAGTGCAACTGATGTGTTCCTTCACTTCTCTTCTAGAGGGGGCTCTTCTTTAGGCGGGCGTGGCAGTGGGTTTATCCACTCTCTGGTTTCGTTATGGGTAACTCTGCAGGAGTGTATGGTGCTGTACAAATGGGTAACTTATTTGCAATATTTTCAAACGATTCAATAAATTCTATCAATAGTGTGTGTCGTGTATTAGCTTAAGATTCTAATAAACCGACTGGATTCCCTGAAAATGCGTTCGGCAGCGTTACTTTGAATGTGGTATTGGGATATCAAAATGTGCTTAACAGTGTGGTCTTGTAGAAAATCTTCCCCTTTCTTGAACGTAAAATTCGATGCATTGTCAGCAAGGAACGCGACAGGTTTGCCAGTGTGAAATCTTTGAGGTTCCTGCTAATAATAGTAGACGCTGCCATCGATCTTTTAGCATACAGATTGACATATTTTGAACAAAGGTTGTACAGGGCTACTAAATACTTAACACCTCGTCCAGAGGGCATTGGCCTGCTGACATCAAGAGACATCATTTGCAGTGGCTGTATTGGTACTGTAAAGTGTAATTCCGTGCAGCGTCATTTATTAGTTGGATTTGTTGTTCGTCACAGTGGACTAGTTTTTAAGAGCTTATAAATATAACTTCCCATATTCGGAAAGTAGCAATCTAGATTCAGTTTCCTTAAGTATTCTGTCGTCCCTTAATGACCCCAAACTTAATGAGAATGCAAAATTAAGGATTCTCTACAAATATCACGAATGCACAGACAGCAGTTGCCACCAGACGCATTACGTCTGTTGAATGAAACGTTGTTTTGAGATGTGTAACGCTGTTAAGTTTTCTTGGGTGGTTTTGTGTAAGGAGAGTCTCTTTTTCTGCCACTTCGGATATTCATCTTGCAGTGCAGTCGTGCAGTCACATTGTTCCACATAACTAAATAGCATTTTTGTAATGGTGCCCTTCACTTAAAAAGTTCTGTATTCAGTTATTTGTCCGCTTAAATCCGAAAGATCAGTCAGTCCTTGCGGTAGATGCAACAAAGCGTCATCTATCATAACGATGTTACCTTTTACATTTATTATCTCTAAGTCTTATTCCTGTAGTAAAGCTGTCCAGCTCGTAACCCTAGGATGTACTAACTCACGGGTCAATAAAAAGGTCAGAGCGTGGCAGTCACAAAATACCTTAACGTTTTTTCCACAAATGGAACAATTGAACTTCTTAAACCACCACATTACGGCCGAGCTTCTAACTCAGCAGCTGATTATCTACGTTCGCACGCTGGTAGGGTTCTGATAGAAAAACCGGTCATGTTAACTTCAATGTTTCCGCTCTTTTCAGGCATTCGAAATAAACATACAACGATTCATAGGAACGATGCGTCCGTGGCACCGCTAAAAGTCTAAATTCATGTCAGGATGACATAAGATTCCAGAATTTACTAAACCATTCTTCATTGCATCGAAATCTGCTTGACAGTTTTCTGTCCAGTACCATGTGACATCCTCTCTTAATAGACTCAACAGTGCTGGACTATTAACTAACTGTCCAGCAACAAAACAACGAAGAAACGAACAAAGGTGAAGAAAAGCTTTCAGTTACCGTTTTGTGTTCGCAGCTGGAAATTATTTCACTACACTTATCTTGTAAGGAGCAGGTGTTATTGCTGCAGGAGATACATCAGACAAAAATTTTATTTCTTGTCGATCAAACTTTGATTTCTGCAAGTCCACTGTCACTCCAGCCTGTGTAAATTTGTATAAAGTTGGGCCCAATAATTCAAGGTGTTCTTCCCATGGAGCAGATGCAGTCAAGATGTCATCAACACATAATGTTACTCTGTCTAAGACATCTGGTCCGAGAACTGTATGTAGTGCCATAAAAAATACACCAGAATTTATGTTAAGTCCAAACGATAAAACATGAAACTGATAACTTCTACCAGTATGAACAAAAGCTGTGCATTTCCTAGACTCATCTGACAATAAGACCTGCCAATAGGAACAGCGGAGAACTAGTCTAGTCAAATAGTGTACTGCATGAAATTTTTGTAATTGTTTTCTATTTTCTGGTTGCGTGCGGCGTGGTACTACTATTTTATTAATAGTACAGGCATACAGAACGAGGCATACTTGGCCATTAGGTTTATTTGCTTCTAATAATGGACTACAGTACGATGAATATGAGGGGTAAGCATTCCTCTTATTTCGCGATCAACAGCCTCTTGTTTCGTCCACGCAGTGTAGTAGTATTTATGGCAAAACGTGTCATGCGGCACTACGTCCATTTGGAACACATACGTATTTATTACGCCACGTTGATTCCAAAAAACACGTAGTGCTTCAAAAATATGTTTGTTAAATCTAATTGCTCTTCTGTATCCACGTAAGAAGATTGCATTGCCTTATCTTGTATATATGCTCAGTTATCGTCATTTTCACAATAGTGGGTTGAGAAATAATCTTCAGGTTCACTCTTTGCTTTTAAAAGTTTTGTTTCAATTCCTTGGTGGTACTTAACAAATTCCACTGGAGTTTGTATTAAATCTACTTCAATACCCTTGCCCTCGTTGAGTAAGTAACACTTGCCCAAACACAAGTCTAATTTTACGTCCTTTTCTCGGTAAAACTCCATACCTAGAAAACAGTCGAGAAGCAGATTTCTTAGAATCTGGGGACGAGCGTAGGATAACTCCATTTCCAACCACCATGTTTACTTTTAAATTTATAAATCTGTGGTAAGATCTCATGGGACCAAACTGCTTAGGTCATCGGTCCCTAGGCTTACACACTACTTAATCTAACTTAAACTAACTTACGCTATGGGCAGCACACACACCCATGCCCGAGAGAGGACTCGAACCTCCGACAGGGGGAGCTGTGCTTACCGTGACAAAACGCCTAAGACCAAGCGGCTACCCCACGCGGCTGGTTACTTGTCTCTGCAACTTGACAGGTTGGGACTTAGCACCTGAGGCTCCAACAGTACGACAAATCTGTACCAGACAGATTGAGCATTTTGTCTACGTCTGTAATTGTTTTACACAGGTTTTGCGATAAAACATTAATAGAGAGACTTGCGTCTGAAACTATTTTGGTAGGAATTTTTCACACTGTGCCATGTGTTGAGACCTACACTAAAACGTGTGTATGTTTAATGCACAAAGACTGATCCGCAGTCGACTCATCTCTGATATAGGTATTGTTATTACACCTTAAAAGATGGACGTGATTGCCTTGATGGCCTTCACCCCGTGAAATAACCGTAATCAGAGGGCTTAATGAGGTCGAAATTTGGTTGTTGAAGCTTCTGTGCCGGTAGATGGCGGTGGTTCACTGGTGACTTCCACCATTATTTTGCCAGCAACTGGCATGAGCTCTTTATTGTATACAGGCTGGTCCATTGATCGTGACCGGGCCAAATATCTCACGAAATAAGCTTCAAACGAAAAAACTACAAAGAACGAAACTTGTCTAGCTTAAAGGGGGAAGCCAGATGGCGTTATGGTTGGCCTTCTACATGGCGCTGCCATAGGTCAAACGGATATCAACTGCGTTTTTTTTAAATAGGAACCCCCATTTTTATTACATATTCGTGTAGTACGTAAAGAAATATGAATGTTTTAGTTGGACCACTTTTTTCGCTTTGTGATAGATGGCACTGTAATAGTCACAAACATATGGCTCACAATTTTAGACGAACGGTTGGTAGCAGGTAGGTTTTTGAAATTAAAACAGAGAACGTAGGTACGTTTGAACATTTAATTTCGGTTGTTCCAATGTGATACATGTACCTTTGTGAACTTAGATCATTTCTGTGAACACATGCTGTTACAGCATGATTACCTGTAAATACCACATTTATGCAATAAATGCTCAAAATGATGTCCGTCAACCTCGATGCATTTGGCAATACGTGTACCGACATTCCTATCAACAGCGAGTAGTTCGCCTTCCGTGATGTTGGCACATGCATTGAAAATGCGCTGACGCACGTTGTCAGGCGTTGTCGGTGGATCACGATAGCAAATATCCTTCAACTTTCCCCACAGAAAGAAATCCGGGAACGTCAGATCCGGTGAACGTGCGGGCCATGGTATGGTGCTTCGACGACCAATCCACCTGTCACGAAATATGCTATTCAATACCGCTTCAACCGCACGCGAGCTATGTGCCGGACATCCATCATGTTGGAAGTACATCGCCATTCTGTCACGCAGTGAAACATTCTGTAGTAACATCGGTAGAACATTACGTAGGAAATCAGCATACATTGCACCATTTAGATTGCCATCGATAAATTGGGGGCCAATTATCCTTCCCCCCATAATGCGGTATCATACATTAACCCGCCAAGGTCGCTGACGTTCCCTTGTCGCAGCCATCGTGGATTTTCCGTTGCCCAAAAGTGCATATTATGCCGGATTACGTTACCGCTGTTGGTGAGTGACGCTTCGTCGCTAAATAGAACGCGTGCAAAAAATCTGTCATCGTTCCGTAGTTTCTCTTGTGCCCAGTGGCAGAACTGTACATGACGTTCAAAGTCGTCGCCATGCAATTCCTGGTGTATAAAAATCGATGTTGATGTAGCATTCTCAACACCGACGTTTTTGAGATTCCCGATTCTCGTGCTATTCGGTTCGAGGCGCTTCATTCTGGAACCGCGCTGCTGCTACGCTTGCAGGTTCGAATCCTGCCTCGGGCATGAATGTTTGTGATGTCCTTAGGTTAGTTAGGTTTAAGTAGTTCTAAGTTCTAGGGGACTGATAACCTCAGATGTTAAGTCCCATAGTGCTCAAAGCCATTCGAACCATTTTTAAGTCCTTTCTCTGTCACCATCTATAATCGCGCTTTCCTTTCAGTAAGCTGTAAAAGTCATTGAAGTAAAATGGCCAATTGCAATGGTGAGATGAACGTGAAAATCGGCGAAGCCTCGGTGGTAGGCTGGTCTTCAACACGATGATGCGTGGCAGTGGAAAGACGATTAATCAGTTTTGTGCGTAAGAATTAACTTTGCAATGAAATGCCACTTATAAATCGGCATTGGACTTTGTTCTCATATGATTGAATGAAGATAGATTCGTTTTCTGCAGTTTGCTGTGAGCACTTGGGACTGCGACAATGGCGGCCAGTTCATTGCATGATTGTATTAAGACTACCAACAATGAATGTTTGCTGAAGAACATTAAAAAATTATGAAATGAGTTCAAGGAGTAAATTAAATAATACAAATCAATAAAGTAAATATTCATATTATTTCAGTTCAACTTGTCAAAATTAACGTCGTAAGACACAGCCTTTTATTCCATCCGTCCACTGAGAAAGATACGACAGGAGAGCGAGAGTAAAAGACAGTACTGACACACTAGCATTTTTCATAAAACGAAATAATATCGTAAATAAGTCATAGAATATCTCTGAGATCGGGGAGATGTAGCTGAGAGGCTACAGAACCGAATAGGTTTCCTTCGATGGTGAGTGCCCATCAGAGCCAAGGGTAACGTCAGAAATGCCTCAGGAATGCGCCGTAGGACAGCTCTCATTTTCCCTGCACAGAAACGATCTTACGGACAGGGTAAGCAGCAGATGACTTAGACAAAATTTCTTGTTTATATGATGAATGCCAGCTTTCTGTAAATGTAGAAAACTCTAAGTTAATGTAGATAAGTAGGAAGAGCAATGCATTAATGTATTAGTAGCTTGCTGCTTTACACAGCCACGTCAATTAAATATTTAGGCGTAACATTGCAAAGCGATATGAAATGGAACGAGCACAGAAGAGTCATAGTAGGGAAGGTGAGTGGTCTACTTGTTCATCTGTAAAGTGCTGAATACTGCTCGTGTGTTTGGCATCCTCACTACGTCGGATTGGAGGAAGAATGGAAACATTCTAGAAAGAATCGAAACAGTTCAGAGGTGATCTGCTAGATTTTTTATCGTTAGGTTCGATCATCACTTGAGTGTTAACAGAGACGCTTCGTGAACTCAAATGGGAATACCTGGGCGGAAGACGACGTTCGTTTCGCGAAATACTATTGAGAAAATTTAGTGAACCAGCGTTTGAAGTTACTGCAGAACTAATCTACTGCTGCTAATGTACGTTTCGCGTTGTGACTACTTAGATAAGATAAGAGACATTAAGAGTTCTAAGGAGGCTTATAGACAGTCGTATTTCTTTCGCTCTATTTGCGAGTGGAACAGAGAATCAAATGACTAGAGTTGTGTTACAAGGTACCCTCTGAAATGAGCCATATGGAAGCTTCGGAGTATATCTGTAGCTGAAGGATTCTTGAATAAAAATAATTAGCTATTTTACGGAAAATACTTGCAAATGGCGAGTATGTATTTACAAACTTTTCTTCCATTGATATGGGGTGTTCCCAAATTACTCTACAATCTTAGATGGAATTTAGAAAGTGTCTTGCATCCGTGTCTGGAAACGCAGTCCAACGATGCTACAGAGAGTTGAAGTTACTGTAGTATCACATATCGATACCACACTATGGGCTTCATAGCAACGGTATTGCAAGTTTCCATCTGAGTTGACAGCAGTCGCACGGGATGTGGCGGAACCAATGGTGCGCACCCGCTAAGCCACGCCTCCAGAGGCTGTGCAACACGAGCACCCTCTGCTGCTGCAGCGTAGGACGGCCGGCGGCATCAACTCAACCACTTGGAGCCTCTTCGCGACGATCCCATCGTTCGTGCTTAGAATTTTTGGAAATTTGTGGTAAGGTCTTATGGGACCAAACTGCTAAGGTCATCGGTGGCTAAGCTTACACACTAGTTAATCTAAAACTAACTTACGCTAAAAACAACACACACACCCATGCCCGAGGGAGGACTTGAATCTACGACGAGTGGAGCCACACGGACAGTGACAAGGCGCCTCAGACCGCTCGGCTATCCCGAGCGGCTCGTGTTTGGACTGGCAAATGCTCTTAACCCTGGTATCAACCAAAATATTGGAACAAATATGGTTTGTTAACGGAACAGTATACTTTTCATAGCTGCATTCAATATCTCTTGAGAAGACAATTACAATGATATAGGCCTTGTTAGTATTGACATTGAAACCTTCTGCAAAATAGTTCGTGTAGTGCACTGAAATTGGAAACCAATGCGGCCAGAGCCGGCTGTTCCCGTGCAAATAGCGTCACGCAGAGCACTCATGCCACGCACCGTCGCCATATGCAGCAAGACAGGCCAGTGGCGTAGCGAGGGAGCTACAAGGGAGTCTATCATGCCACTTGCAGAGGGGCGCCGAATGGTCTGCAAGACAAACGAGATTTTTTAGAAAATATTACTAAAGTAAATTCTACATATTATGTTACTACATATGTTTCTGGAGGAGGAAGGGTGCTAATGAAGTGTAGTGTCGTACTCAGGGCACCGGGCTGGAGGGAGCCCCTATACTTTCATGAAGGTCCGATAGGTGGCGACGCTCTACGTAGCCTTGAAAGTATCGTCTGTAACGGACGTGCTTTCCAAGCCGAGAGATATCATAGAGTTTCTTTTGGCGTAAAACCAGTGCATCGTAGATATTCATAAGCGTTTCCACTACAACTATGGAGACCTGGCAAAGAACAAAAGCACGGTGAATCGATGGGCGAGGCGTCTGTTATCATCGCACCGTGATCGGTCAAAACCTGCCCGATCTCCCGCGTGCTGACCGGCCGCACATAGTTGTGACACCCACAACGTTGGAACGTGTGGACACTCTCGTTCGAGATGGTCGACGGATCACAATGAGACACCTCGCTGCTCAATCGGTAGCGCTGACACCCTCGTCCACCAGTTAGGCTACTCAAAAGTGTATGCCCGCTGCATTCCTTGTCACTCAAGAGAAGACCGTAATGAAAAACGAAGGACCATCTGTGCGGAATTGCTTGCTTGTCACGAGGATGATTGTGAAAAGCTTTTGTTGAAAAATGGGTTCCTCACTTATAAACAGTAGTAAAGCAGCAATGCATGGAGCGGCGCCAATCCTCCGAAGAAACTGTTCAATGCCGCACCCTGAGCCAGTAAAGACGGGGGGACTGTCTTCTGAGGCTCTGAAGGGGTTATTCTGTTTGATGTTCTCCCTCACAGTGCAACCATCAACTCTGAAGTGTATTGTGCTATCCTCAGGAAATTCAAGAAACGACTTCGAAGCGGTTGTCGCCACAAAAATGCAAACGGACTTATTGAGCCGTGGTAAAAATTGCTCTTTTGAAGAGGGCGCCGCAGCGCGTTGTCTGAAGCAGTCGCCCTCCGTTTCTGGCGGTGGCGCCGCTGTGGCAATCGCAGCTTTGGTGTTTCCCTCTGGTGGGAAAGCGGAAAGGTTGCCTGTCTACGTGCATTTAAGGGGCGTGATCAGCTCGGCAGTTGGTCAGTCGGAGTGAGGCTAGGTCCGTCTCGCGTCACCAGTTGCTGGTCTGTCTCTCGTTTGCATTTGTGCGGCAGTTAGTGTCTGTCTGTCGTCGGAGTGCTAGTATGTCTGTCGTTTGGATCAAACTTTAAAGCCAGGCAATGAGAGTCTCGCCACTCCGGCAGTAACAGAACTCAGTTAGTGGTCGCTCCGTCGGGGCTGAGTTCCTGCATCTGAGTCTGCGCTTTAGGCCGCCAGTCTGCCCAAGTTACTCGGGCAACGGTCATTGGCGGTTGGATCGGTCGGTTGGTCGGTCGCGCACTGAGACACGAGATGACTTGTCTGCCTTGAGCGTCAGCGCATGTGAGGTCCCCACGTGAGTCCAGTGGGCCGCGCCGTATAGAAAGGGGTAGTGGCTTCGCGGTTGACACGAGAGCAACAGGAGTAAAACCACGACATCAGTCTGGCCGGGGAGAGCTGCGACGCAGTGAGACGGGAGATCGGCGCGCCTTCCTGCGTCCGTTGAAGCGGCTGGCAGCAGACGGTTCAGGAGAGCGTTTTGGGGGTGCTGCGCCAGGTCTTCGCTAGACATCGCAGTTTATTAGAAGTTAAGTGATTTCTGATATGTTGTTTCGTTTACTTGTTAAATTCTACTTGTTTGCATGGTCAGTTTCGTTCCCAGCTTGTTCGTCTGTCCCCCGTCCGCATTTGCTAGGCAGTTAGTGTCTGTCTGTCTGTCGGTCTGCCGTACGTTAATAGCTGCCTCTGTCATGTTTTTCGTATTCGGTGTTAACGAATTTATTGCTTAAAGGCCGAATTCTTGAAATTTGTTTTTATCTTGCCTATCACCTTGCGAGGTGGTATATGTGTAATGTTGAGCATGTTGTACATTTTATGTAAGTTTGCATTTCATGGGTTTTATTTAAATAGTCTTTTTAGGTTATAAGGTTGCCACTCTTCCACCGTAAGAGTCCTTTAAAAAAGAAATACAAATTGCACTTTCGGTGGCAAATAATTTGAGTGTTGTACCATTTCCATCCCTCTTACGGGGTGCGTAGTTTACGTGTTTGTGTGAATTGTTAAAAAAATTTTAGTTTAAAGTAATCTGGTGTGTTGCAGGTTTGCACCAGTGTACTCTTTCAGAGGTTGTTGTGAGCGGTCATGACTACGGCCGTGTTGAAAGGGAGCAGGCAAGCTTCTTAGCCCGAAGGCTCATACTGTTGATATTGTTCTTTCTGCCTGTAAATAAAATTGTAACTAGATATTTTGAGGGTGCTTTTCTATTTATAATTTTAAATCTGTTTTTGAAAAGGGTTTTAGAAATAAAATTCACATTTGTTAAAAGTAACTCTGCCTCGTGATGACTGGGTGTTGTGTGATGTCCTTACGTTAGTTAGGTTTAAGTAGTTCTAAGTTCTAGGGGACTGATGACCATAGATGTTAAGTCCCATAGTGCTCAGAGCCATTTGAACCATTTTTTTGTTAAAAGTAATTTCATTTTCCATCAGTTACTTCCTGGCAACTACTTCCACGCTCACCTAGTGTGATTAAATGAGTCATGTTCGTGATGAATCGCTAGTAAATAAAGTAAATTCTTTAAGAAAAGATTCTGTAAAGGTAAAGTTACGGTTCACTTATCCTTCTCAATGACAACGGAAGGCCTCACAGAAGTCTGCGCATCCGGGAGGAACTCCTAAAACATCACTGGACTGTTCTTCCTCATTCACCCTACACCTCGGAGGGCCGCGCGGGATTAGCCTAGCGGTCAAGGGCGCTGCAGTCATGGACTGTGCGGCTGTCCCGGCGGAGGTTCGAATCCTCCCTCGGGCATGGGTGTGTGTGTTTGTCCTAAGGATAATTTAGGTTAAGTAATGTGTAAGCTTAGGGACTGATGACCTTAGCAGTTAAGTCCAATAAGATTTCACACGCACACACCCCGGTGGATGTCGTACCTTTCGAATGCCCCCCTTTGGCTCAATGAAGGAGGCACTCAGCGTAATGCAGTGCGTGGACGGTGAGTATGTTACTGACGCAGCAAGACGTTATCTCCAACGTGAACCATAGTGGTACCACGCGGGCATACAGGACCTAGCAGTAAGACTGTTGCAATGAATGGAGACTCTGATTGAAAAGCACTGTTGTGTAGCCAAAAGAGTCGGGAATAATATGCTGTATTGCAACACTGAAGAAAATCATCATGCTTTCAGAAAAATTACGTGTTACATTTCGGATTGAACGCCCTCGGTAGATGTTGATATAGACGATGTCACTGGATTCACCCATCTGCGACCGGTCTCGTCGATATTCATATGAAAACCTTAAATTTGCAATAACAAATCTAAATTTCGCGCCGTTATCCTGTAAGTTGGTAAGCGTGCTACAACAGCGTGCAGAATGGCCTGTAGGTGGCAGCATAGTGAAGATGCATACATACCGTCGCAGTATCAGTATAAAGATGGCCGCCCCACTTGCGACTTGCACCAGGGAAGAACAGCGTTCTGTTATTCGATTTTTGCGTAGTGAAGGTGTGAAACCTATTGAAATTCAGCGACGAATGAAGGTTCAGTACGGTGATGCATATTTGTCACAGCAGCAAGTCTACGAATGGAGTAGGAAGCTCGCAAATGGTGTGACTTCAGTGGAAGATGCTCCTCGTCCAGGTCTGGCACAACGAGTTGTGACTCCACAGAACATTGCAGCAGTTGAAGCCATAATGAAGGAAAACCGTCGAGTGACACTGAATGACATTGCAGCATGTTTACAGATTAGTCATGGGCCAGCACACCACATGCTGCACGATGTGCTCCAGTTTCACAAAGTGTCTGCAAGATGGGTGCCACCGCAGCTGACTCCTGAAATGAGAGAACGACTTGTTGATGCTTGTGAAGAACTTCTTCGGCGCTTTGAACGAGAAGATGATGGCTTCCTTGCAAGAACCGTTACTGGGGACGAAACCTGGGTTCACTTCCACCAACCGGAAACGAAGAGAGCGAGCAAGGAATGACGCCATTCCTCATCACCAAAACCAAAGATGTCTCGAACAGAACCATCAGCAGGGAAGTTATGCTGACTCTTTTGGGACGAAAAAGGCGTCATTTTGGAGCATTACATGCCTAGAGGGACCACTGTCACCAGTGTATCGTACACAGATCTTCTAAAAAATCATCTGCGGCCTGCGATCAGATCAAAGTGACCTGGATTGCTGTCAGCAGGTGTCCTTTTGCAACATGACAATGCAAGGCTCCACATTGCCGGCATAACAGTTGCAACAATCACAGACCTGCATTTTGAGTGTCTTCCTCATCCACCATACTCACCAGACCTTGCCCCAAGTGATTTCCATATGTTTGGACCACTCAAAGACACAATTAGAGAAAAGAAGTTCCGTTCTGATGAAGAGGTATGCCACACGTTGCACGAGTGGTTGCGCTGACTACCAAAAGAAATTTTTTCTAAAGGAATTT
The DNA here is from genome assembly GCF_021461395.2 of Schistocerca americana. NCBI lineage: Eukaryota > Metazoa > Arthropoda > Insecta > Orthoptera > Acrididae > Schistocerca > Schistocerca americana. The sequence continues at coordinate 286,921,203 of NC_060121.1, read as the reverse complement.
ATGCGATTTGTAAACGCTGGAGGATTTGCATTGAGCGTGGAGGAGATTATGTTGAAAAGTGATACAGCTGTGTACTACTTCTGCATAATAAACAACTCGTGAAGCTAACGTTTTAGACCTCATAGCAACAAATAGACCGGAACTTTTCGACTCCGTGAATGTAGAAGAGGGTATCAGTGATCATAAGTCAGTGGTTGCCTCAATGACTACAAGTATAATAAGAAATGCCAAGAAAGGAAGGAAAATGTATTTGCTTAACAAGAGTGATAGGGCACAAATCGCAGAATATCTGAGTGACCACCATCAAACGTTCATTTCTGAGGAAGAGGATGTGGAACAAAAATGGAAAAAATTCAGAAACATCGTCCAGTACGCCTTAGATAAGTTCGTACCGACTAAGGTCCAAAGCGAGGGGAAAGATCCACCGTGGTATAACAATCATGTACGAAAGGTACTACGGAAACAAAGAAAGCTTCATCATAGGTTTAAGAGTAGTCGAATCATAGCTGATAAGGAAAAGCTGAACGAAGCGAAAAAGAGCGTAAAGAGAGCAATGAGAGAAGCATTCAACGAATTCGAACATAAAACATTGGCAAACAATCTAAACAAGAACCCTAAAAAGTTTTGGTCATATGTAAAATCGGTAAGCGGATCTAAATCCCCTATTCAGTCACTCGTTGACCACGATGGCACCGAAACAGAGGACGACCGAAGAAAGGCAGAAATACTGAATTCAGTGTTCCGAAACTGTTTCACTGCGGAAAATCGTAACACGGTCCCTGACTTCAGCCGTCGCACGGACGCCAAAATGGAAAATATTGAAATAAACGATATCGGAATTGAAAAACAACTGCTATCACTTAGTAGCGGAAAAGCATCCGGACCAGACGAGATACCCTTAAGATTCTACAGTGATTATGCTAAAGAACTTGCCCCCTTTCTATCAGCAATTTATCGTAGATCGCTGGAAGAACGTAAAGTACCTAGCGACTGGAAGAAAGCGCAGGTCGTTCCCATTTTCAAGAAGGGTCATAAATCAGATGCGAATAATTATAAGCCTATTTCGCTTACGTCAATCTGTTGTAGAATAATGGAACATGTTTTGTGTTCTCGTATTATGACGTTCTTAGATAATACAAATCTCCTTCATCATAACCAACATGGATTCCGCAAACAGAGATCATGTGAAACTCAGCTCGCCCTATTTGCCCAAGAAATTCACAGTGCCGTAGACACTGGCGAGCAGATTGATGCCGTATTCCTGGACTTCAGGAAGGCATTTGATACGGTTCCGCACTTACGTTTAGTGAAAAAAATACGAGCTTACGGAATATCGGACCAGGTTTGTGATTGGATTCAGGATTTCCTAGAAGAAAGAACACAACATGTCATTCTTAACGGTTCAAAATCTGCAGATGTAGAGGTAATTTCGGGAGTACCGCAGGGAAGCGTGATAGGACCTTTATTGTTTACAATATACATAAATGACTTAGTTGACAACATCGGTAGCTCCGTGAGGCTATTTGCAGATGACACGGTTGTCTACAAGAAAGTAGCAACATCAGAAGACTCGTACGTACTCCAGGAGGACCTGCAGAGGATTAATGCATGGTGCGACAGCTGGCAGCTTTCCCTAAACGTAGATAAATGTAATATAATGCGCATACATAGGGGCAGAAATCCATTCCAGTACGATTATGCCATAGGTGGTAAATCATTGGAAGCGGTAACGACCGTAAAATACTTAGGAGTTACTATCCGGAGCGATCTGAAGTGGAATGATCACATAAAACAAATAGTGGGAAAAGCAGGCGCCAGGTTGAGATTCATAGGAAGAATTCTAAGAAAATGTGACTCATCGACGAAAGAAGTAGCTTACAAAACGCTTGTTCGTCCGATTCTTGAGTATTGCTCATCAGTATGGGACCCTTACCAGGTTGGATTAATAGAAGAGATAGACATGATCCAGCGAAAAGCAGCGCGATTCGTCATGGGGACATTTAGTCAGCGCGAGAGCGTTACGGAGATGCTGAACAAGCTCCAGTGGCGGACACTTCAAGAAAGGCATTACGCAATACGGAGAGGTTTATTATCGAAATTACGAGAGAGCACATTCCGGGAAGAGATGGGCAACATATTACTACCGCCCACATATATCTCGCGTAATGATCACAACGAAAAGATCCGAGAAATTAGAGCAAATACGGAGACTTACAAGCAGTCGTTCTTCCCACGCACAATTCGTGAATGGAACAGGGAAGGGGGGATCAGATAGTGGTACAATAAGTACCCTCCGCCACACACCGTGAGGTGGCTCGCGGAGTATAGATGTAGATGTAGATGTAGATTCAAAAAAATATTTAAGGTTTTCATTTGACTCACCCTCGTACTTTCCTTATCACATCACTCGTCTCTAATGTTACTCGGGGGCCTTAAATCTGGCGGCGGGAAGTCCTCATAATTGGTGGCTCATCAATGGATTTATTCAGTCATTCACGATTTACTCGTGTTGTGCGGTTTTTCGCAGCTTCTGTCTTCTTTGTTGACGTCACAGTAGCAAAAATGCGGTAGATTAATAATTGGAGTAGTGTGAGTGCATTCGAACTTAATTTACAAACGCATCCCAAGCAGAAGTAACTGGGAAATAGATGTTCCCGTTGCGAATAAATTGAAATGTTTGAGCACTTCGAGTAATCAGTCAAATCAGTCTCATTACACTGTTAGGAAATTCGTAAACCTTCAGGAGTCGAGAACAAACACAGTAAAGATACACTGTCTGGTTCGTGGCAGACGGGAAACAAATGTAGGAATGAGCTTTCTGGTGAGAAGCAGACAAAGGTCAGGAGCTGGCTACAGGCTGCAGGGCAGGGACCGCCCCCGGCGCCTCTGAAGAGGAAACTTGTTAGCCGGCGGCGCAAACAAAGGGAGCCGGCGGGCGCCGCCGTGCCGTGCCGTGCTGTGCAAACCTCCCTCCCACCGCCGGCCTCAACACCGTCTGGACAAACACGCGCTCCCACATCTGGCCCACAGCACGGGGAGGAGGAAGTCCCATCAGGAGGCAGGCTAGCAGGAAGCCGTCAGGTGGGCAACGCCACCTCTCTAGGCGCCACCAGCACAGGTAGCTGCTGTTCCAGCTGGCCCTTATCTGATGCCGTGCTCGTTACAAGTGCGACATCCTGCACAGGCATCACAACTGTACAATCTGTCGAGTCACATTACTATGACAGAGGTCTCTATGTTCTGGAACAGCGAAACATATGTACCGTTCGCGCCCATCTGTCATGTCTCTTGTCGCGAGTGGACTACTGAAGCAACCACGAATACCTAACATACGCCAGTACTTCGTCAACCGACTCGCAGCTTCCCTTAAATGTGGATGAAACGAAGATGATGTCTATGATAAAGGGAGGGACTCGGACGGCATTAGTCTACAATATCAGTGGTAAACTCGCAGAGCCTGTCACACATTTTAAATATCCAGGTGCATTAAACGATGGGCGTTCAACAAGTAATGCGACACTTTATTCTGAAAGCAGGTTGGTTCCATTCAGGATTCCAATATACTGTATTATTCTCCTCTCCTTTGGCTACAAAACACGATTTTCTAACGTAATCTCTGTTCAGTGAGACGGCCTTACGTCACCTTACTGGCAGTGCCTTATACCCGCACGGTACAACTCCACTGGTCGACGTTAGAACCAACGTCTTGCTGCATCATAACCTCTCCATCATTCCCTGTACTGCTTCCCGCAGAGTGCACCTTTCATTACGTCGAACAGATGGAAGTCGGAAGGAGCAAGGCCCAGATGTACGTGGATGAGGAAGTTTTGTGAGCTCCTCTCAGGAACGCCAGCGTGAGTGGAGCGTTGTGTTGTTATGGAGAAGGAGGTGTTTGTGATCCGTTGATCACCTCGAACGGATGTCCGCACGTTCGAACAACGCAGGAGTCACAGCTGTGTCTGGCCTCCTGGCACGCGGGACATCCGACAGGTTTGCGCAACATTATCGCTATGATGACAGACGCCTCGCCCGATGACTCATCGTGCTTTTGTTCACTATTGTGTCTCCGTAGACATTCCGAAAGCGCCTATGAATATGTGCAGTGCTCTGGTTTTCTCTCAAAAGAAACTCAATGACAGGTCTCTGCTTGGAACGTACCTCCGTTACAGACGTCATTTTGAAGTATAAGTTTCTTAGCAATCATTTACAACCTCTCACTTCATGAAAAGATCTGTTCCTAAAGACTGGAAAGTAGCACAGGTCACACCAATAGTCAAGAAAGGAAACAGGAGTAACCCATTGAATTACAGACCTATATCACTGACCTCAATTTGTATTAGGATGTTGGACCATATAGTGTACTCGAACATTATGAATCACCTTGTAGAAAATGACTTATTGATACATAACCATCACAGATTCAGAAAATATCGTTCTTTATTCCCATGAAGTAATGAGTGCTGTCGACAAGGGATCTCAGATCGATTCCATAGTCCTAGGTTTCCAGAAGGCTTATGATACCGTTCCTCACAAGCGACTATTAATAAAACTGCGTGCATATGTAGTATCGTCTCAGTTGTGTGACTGGATTCGTGATTTCCTCTCAGAGAGGTCACAGTACGTAGTGATAGACGGTAAATCATCGAGTAGAGCAGAAGTGATATCTGGTGTTCCGCAAGGTAGTGTCATAGGCCCTCTGCTGTTCCTGATTTACATAAGTGATCTAGGTGATAATCTGACCAGCCCCCTTAGATTGCAGATGACGCTGCAATTTACCGTCTAGTAAAATAATCAGACGATCAATTCCAATTACAAAGTTATCTAGGGAGAATATCTGTATGGTGCGAAAAATGGCACTAAACAAAGAAAAGTGCGAGGCCATCCACATGGGTACTAAAAGAAATCCGATAAATTTTGGGTATACGATAAATCGCACAAATCTAAGGGCTGTCAGTTCGACTAAATACCTAGGAATTATAATTACGAGCAACTTAAATTGGAAATACCACATGGATAATATTGTGTGGAAGGCGAAACAAAGACTGCGCCTTGTTGGCCGAACATTTACAAGATGCGACAGACCCATTAAAGAGACAGCCTACATTACACTTGCCCGTCCTCTGCTGGAATATTGGTGCACGTTGTGGGGTCCTTACCAGGTAGGATTGGCGGAGGACACCGAAAAAGTACAAAGAAGGGCAGCTCGTTTCGTGTTATCGCGCAGTAGGGGTGAGAGTGCCACTGATATGATACTTGAGTTGGGGTGGCAGTCACTGAAACGAAGGCAGTTTTCTTTTAGGCGAGATCTATTTAAGAAATTTCAATCACCAACTTTCTCTTCCGAATGCGAAAATATCTTGTTGACACCCACGTGCCTAGGGAGATATGATCATCATAATAAAATAAGAGAAATCAGAGCTCGAACGGAAAGATTTACGTGCCATTCGAGAGTGGAATGGTAGAGAAGTAGTATGAAAATATTTCGATGAACCCTATGCCAGGCACTTCAGTGTGAATTGCAGAGTAACCATGTAGATGTAGATGTAGACGTAGCGCCGCAACTTACCAGAACTTCATGAAACTATAGGAGCTCAAGAATATTCCACTGTGTCCCACAGCAAATTTCGCATTTTTTCCAACCGAAGCTGACCGGCAAAAATCTCAATCAACAGTGTGATCCATAAACAAACGCGCGGAGATGATTTACGGAACTGAAACTGATGTCACTGGAAGAAGCGAAAACGCTGTTTGCTGAATTAAAACAGTCGGTATCCGAAAAAACTTGCCAGTAATTCTAATGTCTTCGTCGTTAGTGTCGTTTAGGAATCAGGAGAGTAACATTTGTGAGGTTAAGGGTACGTAACGAGGAATAAATAATGAGGTGACAACAGTCATAGCACACCTAATATCGTGTCGAAACTCCTTTTACCCGGCGCGGTGCAGCAGCTCGACGTGGCATCGGCTCAGCAAGTCATTGAAGTACCCAGCAGAAATACTGAGCTATGGCGCCTCTATAGCCTTCCATAACTGCGAAAGTGTTCCCGGTCCAGGATTTTGTAAACGAACTGATCTGTCGATTATGTCCCATAAATGTAAGATGATATTCAGCAGCGTGGCCAAATTATTCACTCAAATTGACCAGAACGTTCTTCAAACAATTCGCGAAGAATTGAGGCCCGGTGACATGGCGCATTGTCGTTCAGAAAAAAAATTCCATAGTTGTTTGGGTATACGAAGTCCATGAGATGCTGCAGATTGTCTGCAAGTAGCCGAACATAACCATTTCCAGTCAGTAATCGCTTCAGTTGGACCACGTAAAAATAGCCCATTATGGCGACACCACCAGCATAGATAGTGCCTTTTTCGCGACTTGGGTCAGTGTCTACGAGGGGTCTATGCCACAATCGAGCACTATCATCAGCTCTTACAAAACTAAAATTGGTACTCATCTGACAACGCCACAGTTCTCCAGTCGTCTAAAGTCCAATCGATATGGTCAGGAGCCCAGGAGCTTCGCTGCAGGCGATATCGTGATGTTAGGAAAGGTACTCTCGCAAGTCGTCTGCTGCCATAGCCCATTACCGACAAATTCTGCCGCACTGTCCTAACGGATACGTTCGTCTTACGTCCCATATTGATTTCTACGATTATTTCACGCAGTGTTGCTTGTCTGTTAGCATTGACAACTCTATACAAACGCCGCTTCTCTCGGTCGTTAAGCGAAGGCCATCGTCCACTCTGTTGTCTATGGCGAGAAGTAAAGTGTGAAATTAAGTGTTCTCGACACACTCTTGACACTGTGGACCTCGGAATACAGAAGTCCCTAACTATTTCCGAAAGATAATGTCCCATGCGCCTAGCTCCAATTACCTTCCACCTGAATCACCTGAGTTCAAATGACAGCTACGGCAATGCAGTGCCCGTTTACACCATGTTTAAGCGATACTACCGCTATCTGTATATGTGCGTATCGCTATCCCATGAGTTTAGTCGCCTCGATACAGACAGTCTTTATCTACACACTCAGTACGCGAATTTTCAGGTTCAGAAAGTCCGTGCTGTTATTTTGAGATTTGCTCAAAAAAATCCGGACCTTCGCCCATACAATTTTTCTACGCTTATCTTTTACTTATGTGCACGGTCTCCTTCGAAATACTCTCCTCCACAATTGATACACCGCTCCCAACGCCGTTTACACTTCTGGAAGCAGTCTTCGTACGTCTCTTCGCCGTTTGCGAAGATCCTTTTATCACGTCTATCGTTGCAAACATTCGTCCTTTCATTGAATTTTTCAACTTTTGAAATATAAAAAATGTCCACAGGGGGCCAGATCTGGAGAGCAAGGAGGATGAGGTAGCATAGTGGTTTCGTTTTTTGTGCAATAGTCACGCACCAACAGTTATGAATGTGCGGGTGCGTTATCGTGATGCAAGATACATGAACTGTCTCGCTACATTTCAGGCCGTTTCCTTCTCACATTTTCTAGCAGGCGTCGCCAAGACGTCCCGATAGTACCATCTATTAGTAGTTTGTCCCTGTGGCACGAAATCATGGTAAACTAATCCTTCAAAGCCAAAGAAAACTGTAGAGTGGCTTTAACATTTGACCTGAGCTGACTAGCTTTATTTGGTGTTGCAGAACCTTTACCAACCCACTGTGAAGACTGAACCTCGGTATCATCATTATAGCCGTAGGCCCACGTCTCATCACCATTTATGATTCTGTTAAGGAACATCTCCTTCTGATCTGAGTGACCCAAAAGTTCTTTACAGATTGCGAGGTGAAGGTCATTATGGTCCTGACTCATAAACCGAGGGACTATCTTGGCGAGAACACGGTGCATTCCAAGTTCCTGCGGCAGGATTTCACGACATCATTCAACTGAAATGTTACATTCTCCTGCAATCCCACGGACAGTCTGTCTTCCATTGGCACTCACAATTTCGTTGTCGTTTCTGACATGAGCGTCGTTGGTAGACGCCGAAGGGTCATCTTTAACTTCGTCCGGCCACTTTTAAACCGTGTGAGCCATTCGTAACAATGAGCACGGCTTGAACATTTGGTGTGTCTCTCTAAAGGTTTTCTTGAGTTTCGCGCAAAATTTAATGAAGACACGTTGCTCCTCTAACTTTACCATCTCGAAGTTTACAAACTGTGCGACCCAACGTTCTATTCAATACAGCACTGAACAACAACTAAAATACATACAACGACGAAACTTCCGGCGGTTAACATTCCCATAGTCCGATAACGGGTACAGAATTATACGCTTTCTCCCGGTACACATATATTAGGTGTAACTCTTGACAGGCGTGAGCAAGGATGCCAACCGCATTTTGCTCCAACACACTGGCGCGAAATTGCGAATGTTCCGGAATTTTTTGAAGAGACTTTGTAGACAATATGCTCCTTGAGAACTACATTTAGCATTTTAATTGTTCCTGTATCCTGCGTTCCACATCTGCTTCACAGCTTCCCGAAGAAGGGATAATCAATTCTAAGTATTTAAAGTCCTTTACATCTTTAATAGCTCCTTGGAGCAGTACTGTATGCCTTCCATCTCCTCCCACTACTAGATATTATGTCTTCTCATGTTTATTCTAAGCCCGCATTGTTCAAACGTTTTCGTTAACTACTTTATCATGAATTCGACATCCTCTCCACTTTTGTGCTATCAGAACCTGAATAGCGGCAAATAATACTGAGTAGATAGTATCATGCTGCAAAAATACATCGTCATAACTGATTGTATCGTTCCAATGTATAAACGAGGTAGGTGACATACTGTGGCCATATCTAGGTCCTTTCGGTGTTTGGAATGTCTTATTAAACTTCCTCCCTACTTTAACTGCTGAGAACCACTGCTGTTATATTCCTTCAATTAGGGATATCTGTTGTACTTCTACACATGTATCCTCCGTCGCTTCCCACAGTCCGATAATGCGTACAGAATTATACGCTTTCTCTCGATACACATATATTAGGTGTAATTCTTCACCCTTAGAATACTTATTCTCTCTTATTTGCCTGAACTAAAACAATGATCCGCACAAGATCGAGCAAACGTAAACCTGCCTGGTCCTCTCGCATCGTAATCTCTCTCAATCTCACTCTGCAACCTGTTTTTCAGTCTAGTGCTAGAAAGCATGTTGAGAGAAGCCATAACACTAATTCCCCTATAGTTAATTCGATTAATTGGGTGCTCTTTGTTTCCTTCTTTGTAGATAGCAAGTATGCCTGACACACACGACTCTCTCGCTATTTGCTCTCCATCTCCAATCTGACTGAACAATTTGCATGTAAGTCTCACAATTTGAGGGGGTCTGTATTTCCGCAAGTCCGTCACAACTCTTCCCGGTCCACTTGGCTTTCCATTTCTTGCCTTTTTCAGCGCTTCTTTTACCTCATCCTCTAGTATAGGTTATGTATTACCTAATGTACTGCTTTTGTTGTTAAATTCTGTCACGTGGTATCTTGTTTTTCTACCAGAAGTTCTTCAAAGTGCTTTTACACTGTCCAATAGATATAGGCTTTATGTGGAAGAGGGACCACTACCACCCACTTTCGACTTCCTCATCATCCTCCATGCCTCTACCGATCTCCTATGTCAAAGCGATTGCTCTATTTACCTACATACCCTTTCACATGCCTCTTCCTTGCACTTTGTCATTACTTTCTTAGCATTCTTTCTATATAGTTTGTACCTATTCTAATCCTCTTCACTCTCAGAGCTTAACCATACATGAGTACAGTGAAGAGCCAAAGAAACTGGTACACCGACCTAACTTCGTGCAGGGCCCCCATGAACACACAGAAGTACCGCAACATGATGTGGGATGGACTCGACTAATGTTTCAAGTAGTGCTGGAGGGAATTGACACCATGAATCCTGCAGGACTGTCCATAAATCCGTAAGAGTACGAAGGGGTGGAGATCTCTTATGAACAGCACGTTGCAAGTCACCCCAGATTTGTTCAATAATGTTTATGTCTGGGAAGTTTTGTGACCAGTGGAAGTGTTTAAACTCCGAACAGTGTTCCTGAAGCCACTCTGTAGCAATTCTGGACGTGTAGCGTGGCTCATTGTCCTGCTGGAATTGCCCAAGTACGTCGGAATGCACAATGGACATGAATGAATGCTGGTGATCAGACAGAATGCTTACGTACGTGTCACCTGTTAGAGTTGTTTCTAGACGTATCAGGCGTCCCATATCACTCCAACTGCACAAGCCCCACACCATTCCACAGCTTGAACAGTGCCCTGCTGACATGCAGGATCCATAGATTCATGAGCTTGTCTCCATATCCGTACACGTCCATCCGCTCGATACAGTTTGAAACGACACTCGTCCGACAAGGCAACATGTTTACAGTCATCAACAGTGCAACGTCGGTGTTGACGGGTGAAAGTGAGGCGTAAAGCTTTGTGTTGTGCAGTCATCAAGGGAACACGAGTGGGCCTTCGGTTCCGAAAGTCCATATCGATGATGTTTCGTTGAATGGATCGCACGTTGACCCTTGTTGATTGCTCAGCATTGAAATCTGTAGCAATTTGTGGAAGGGTTGCACTTCTGTCTCGTTGAACGATTCTCTTCAATCGTCGTTGGTCCTGTTGATGTTTTACCAGACTGCTGATATCCACGGTACACTCGTGAAATGATCGTACGGGGAAATCCCCACTTCATCGCTACCTAGGAGATAATGTGTTCCATCGCTCGTGCGCCGACTATAAAACCATGTTCAAACTCACTTTAATCTTGGTAACCTGACATTGTACCAACAGTAACAGATTTAACAACTGCGCAGACACTTGTTGTCGTATGTAGGTATTGCCGACCGCAGGGCCGTATTCTGTCTCTGTATTTGAATACGCATGCCTATACCAATTTCTTTGGCACTTTAGTATAGTTTTTCCTTTTACTCAACCACCTTCAGCATCTCCGAGGTCCTCCCTTCAGTTCTTACTCTGCTGCCCCTTTGCCTTTTAAAGCCTCCTTCGCTGTCCCTTAATAGACTGTTTCAGGAAACTGTATAGCTCGTTAGCACACCAGTTCTCATCCACTGCATCTAATCTTAGATTTGATCATTGCTAATACAAATTTTTCACACTTTCTTTTGTAGCAGATATATCCTACATTTTGGATTCTCTGTGGTTCTAATATCAATATCTTCCCCTTTCTCCTTCTGTTTCATCTTGGTCTTAATCGGAAAAGCAATTTTTGAAGTAACTGTAAAACGATGGAAGCCACGCCCTGTTCCTCTTCTTAGCCTTACATCTTGCGTCTTAATAACCCGCTGCTTCCTCGTTAATACGTAGTCTATAAATGATTTTATGTTCCTTAAAGGATTGGCCCAGGTCGACTTATGCATTTCTTTATGCTGGAATTGGCCACCCTGTTCCTCTTCTTAGCCTTACATCTTGCGTCTTAATAACCTGCTGCTTCCTCGTTAATATGTAGTCTATAAATGATTTTATGTTCCTTAAAGGATTGGCCCAGGTCGACTTATGCATTTCTTTATGCTGGAATTGGCCACTCGTAACAGTACACTTCTGAACCTTATATAAGTTATACAGCCTCCTCCGTTACGGTTTTCTACTTCTTCTCCTCCGCGCGGTGCTACAACGTCATCATTTAATCTTTTTCCTATTCGTCCATTTAAGTCCACCATATTAACAGTTCACGTCCATCTGGACATTTGTCAACCACTTCCTTTAGGTCATCGAAGAGATCCCTCTTTCTCTTGTCTGGCGCATCTTTATTAGGACCATAAAAAATGGTTCAAATGGCTCTGAGCACTATGGGACTTAACTTCTGAGGTCATCAGTCCCCTAGAACTACTTAAACCTAGCTAACCTAAGGACATCACACACATCCGTGTCCGAGGCAGGATTCGAACCTGCGACCGTAGCGGTCACGCGGTTCCAGACTGTAACGCCTAGAACCGCTCGTTAGGACCATACGCGGCAATTAATTCCAGTTTTATTCCATGAATTTTTGTTGTTAAACTGATTATAGTTACATTTATTTTTGTAAGTAGGCTGTTTAGGTTTTTATGCTGATAACGCCACGTAGCGCTCAATATGAAAATCACTGGCTGTGCTGTATGCAGTCTGTGGCTGGTTGGCATTGTTGTAATTTGCTATTGTAGTGTTGGGCAGTTGGCTGTTAACAGCGCGTAGTGTTGCGCAGTTGGAGGTGGGCCGCCAGAAGTGGTGGATGTGGGGAGAGAAATGGCTGAGTTTTGAGAGCGGATGATCTGGACGTGTGTCTATCAGAGACTGTAAATTTGTAAGACTGAATGTCATGAACTGCTATATATATTATGACTTTTCAACACTATTAAGGCAAATACATCGTTTGTTCTCTATCAAAATCTTTCATTTGCTAACTATGCCTGTCAGTAGTTAGTGCCTTCAGTAGTTTGAATCTTTTACTTAGCTGGCAGTAGTGGCGCCCGCTATATTGCAGTAGTTCGAGTAACGAAGGTTTTTGTGAGGTAAGTGATTTGTGAAAGATATAGGTTAATGTTAGTCAGGGCCATTCTTTTGTAGGGATTATTGAAAGTCAGACTGCGTTGCGCTTAAAATATTGTGTGTCAGTTTAGTGTTGATCAGAATAGGTAAAGAGCGAAATGTCTGAGTACATTCAGTTCTGCTCAGCTGTTTGAAAATCAAATAATGTAAGAGGTTTATCAGGACAGTCATCAATAAATTTTTCTAAGGGGACGTTTCATACATTTACTTTATTCCAATGAATTATTCCTAGTTTCCATTTCCTTTTTATAAGAACTTTTACCTCTGATTTTGCTCTTTCAGTTTTTCCACTCTACTCCAAAACAATACAGTCTCGAACTACTTATTGTCGAGGTACTTTCTTTTTCGTTTCTGTCATCATCAGGATAACCATATTCAGTACCTCTGTTTCTTTAATTAGTTTCTCAACTTTCCCTTCTAAAACTGGTGCATTCCATTTTTCACAAACCAATCTTTGTTGTTAACCAGATTCTATACCTTTTGATCCGGCCACATTTTCTATTTCGTTTGGGAAACGAAGTAACCCTGTTTTTACCAGGGTGGGATGCCAACCCCCCGCCGAACACCCATCCTGAAGAACCGAGATTTTTCCTCGGGGTTTACTCCCATTGGGAGTCCTTCCAACCTTGTGTTACCGTTTGAGAAAAGGAAAACTCAGCGTTGTATAAAGGAAAAGATGTGACGTTCTGAGACTTTAATACCATAAATACTGAAGAGCCACAACATTGTGGCCATGGGCCGCCGCGAGACTGAAGGAAGACTGGTGGTGATGCGAGCACGTGAAGTGGCAAGGAAAGAGTACAAGCTGAGATGATGGTGAATCAATCCAGCGACGATACTGGCCGAAAATGGGAAAATACACTGACATAATCTGACAAGCTGGATAATGTTATGGTTTGGGGCCTGCAATGAGCTTCTCGTGAACGGTAGAAAGCGTCAATGGAAAGTGATTGGAGGACGATGAAACAACTTTTGACGAGAACGTGTTGGATGTCTACACCTTATCACGGAACGCAGTGGTCGGAGGCTTGCCCGCTGTTTGAAGTATGTTGCGCAGACTCATGCAGCACACGTTCTGGAATATGATGTTCCGAGACAGTCAACTACTACCTGCTCCCTTCAGCGAACTACATCGTCATTTGTGACTGCAGTGACCATGGTATCAACGAGATTGAGCGGTGGATCATTGGAAACGTGTCGTCTGGTCTGATGAATCACATTCCTTGTTACCTTCGCGCCGTTATCCAGGGAACGGCTGATCTAAAAATTATTCTACGAGAGATTTTTTTTAATTTAGCCTTCCATGGACCTATGGTAGCAATCAGAGACACTATGACAGCTGTGGACAACTTGAATATTACTGCGGAACACATGCGTCGCTGCACGCTTTGTCTTCTCCGACGGTGATAGCATCTTAGAGCAAGATAACTGCCCGTGACACAAGGCCAGAATCGTGCTACAGTGGTTAGAACGGCTTGATTATGAACTACTGTTGCAATCTTGCTCATAAAATTCGTCGTGATTTGACCCCGATGAACACATCTGGAATGCAATAGGACCTTATCTCCGCTATTAGATACCATCGGAACGTAATTTACGTGAATAGCGTGACCTGAGCATAGATTTCTGGTGCCTTATACCTTAGGACTCAAGAACATGTTGAGTCTTTGTCACACAGAATAGCTGCTGCGTTTACACGCCAAACTGAAACTACTTTTGCGATGACCTGTGATATGTTGGCCAAAATTTCATCAATATTCGAGTTTATTTTCAGTATTTTCATGTTGTTCCTTCTGTTTCAAGATCTGTACCCAAAGACTGGAAAGTTGCACAGGTCACACCAATATTCAAGAAAGGTAGTTGGAGTAATCCACTAAATTACAGGCCCATATCATTAATGTCGATATGCAGCAGGATTTTGGAACATATATTGTGTTCGAACATTATGAATTACCCCGAAAGAAAACGGTCTATTGACACACAGTCAACATGAGTTTAGAAAACATCGTTCCTGTGAAACGCAACTAGCTCTTTCTTCACATGAAGTGTTGAGTACTATTGACAAGGGATTTCAGATCGATTCCGTATTTCTGGATTTCCGGAAGGCTTTTGCCACTGTACCACACAGGCGGCTAGTAGTGAAATTGCATGCTTATGGAATATCGTCTCAGTTATGTGACTGGATTTGAGATTTTCTGTCAGAGAGGTAACAGTTCGTAGTAATTGACGGAAAGTCATCGAGTAAAACAGAAGTGATTTCAGGCGTTCCCCAAGGTAGTGTTATATGCCCTTTGCTGTTCCTTATCTATATAAACAATTTGGGAGACAATCTGAGCAGCCGTCTTCGGTTGTTTGCAGTCGTTTATCGACTAATAAAATCATCAGAAGATCAAAACAAACTGCAAAACCATTTAGAAAAGATATCTGAATGATGCGAAAAGTGGCAGTTGACCCTAAATAACGAAAAGTGTGAGGTCATCCACATGAGTGCTAAAAGGAACTCGTTAAACTTCGGTTACACGATAAATCAGTCTAATCTAAAAGCCGTAAATTAAACTAAATACCTAGGCATTACAATTACAAACAACTTAAATTGGAACTAACACACAGAAAATGTTGTGGCGAAGGCTAACCAAAGACTGCGTTTTATTGGTAGGACACTTAGAAAATGTAACAGACCTACTAAGGAGACTGCCTACACTACGCTTGTTCGTCCTCTTTCAGAATACTGCTGCGCGGTGTGGGATCCTTACCAGATAGGACTGACAGAGTACATCGAAAAAGTTCAAAGAAAGGCAGCACGTTTTGTATTATCGCGAAATATTGGATAGAGTGTCACAGAAATGATACAGGATTTGGGATGGACATCATTAAAAGAAAGGCGCTTTTCGTTGCGACGGAATCTTCTCACGAAATTCCAATCAGCATCTTTCTCCTCCAAATGCGAAAATATTTTGTTGACACCGACTTACATAGGGAGGAACCATCACAAGGGTAAAATAAGGGAAATCAGAGCTCGTACAGAAAGATATAGGTGTTCGTTCTTCCCGCTCGCTGTACGACATTGGAATAATAGAGAATTGTGAAGGTGGTTCGATGAACCCTCTGCCAGACACTTAAATGTGGTTTGCAGAGTATCCATGTAGATGTAGATCTCCAGTTGCCATTTTAGCATAGAGACTACACCACACACAGCGGAGACTTGCGTGGCTTGGAGCCATAGTCCACTGGGACAATAAGTGGCAGTTCGTAGCGTTCAGCGACTAGTGTCAATCGACTTTGTGGCAGCCACATCGATACCAATGTGTCCGTAAACGACCTGGTGGAAAATAACTGGAAGTATCGATTCTCGACACCCATACCTCACCACTTGTACAATCATTACGTGAGGAACTATTGGAAATGACAACAAGACTGATTTGGGAACTGTCAGCAGGAGACTAAATATAAGAATGAATGGTTCCGCTGCTATAAGTACAGATAAAACTGTCTTAAGCTCCCAGCCAGATCAAGTGATTTAAAATCCTCGAGCTTTCAGCGAGTACTCCACTGCCATTGTCAGATGGCAGCTGCTGCCGTCATTATGTAGCCGCGTTGCTTTCTCTGACATCACTGGTATTCATTCCAGCCCCATATAGGATGATGTTTTCATTGCGCGCCCGCTGAGCCCTCTTCAACATTCCGATGGCCAGGTCCCAACTTGCGGTTAGATGCAGGCCACCGTCGTTAGTGTGGATGTTATCACAAATTTTCATATCGATCGCTTCTGATATTGCGCTATCCCAGAAAGTATTAGTCCGGGTGAGAACAGATGTCTCCTCGAATGCAATGCGATGTCAGTTTCTTAGAGCATCGTCTGCTACCGCTGATTTGTCAGAGTACCGAAAGCGAAACCACGTCTCGTGTTCTTACAGTGCTGTTGATTAGTACACACAGTCTGTCAGACTTAAAAATGTGCACAACCACACGGTAATTTACACAGATAAGCCAAAACATTATGACCATGGCCCAATGCAACGATGAATGTCGCCTGGTGGCGTTGGGGGCACCTGACGCGGTAACAAAAGTATGTGAGCGGAGCAGACATGGACAGGGGATCACACTAACAAAGATATGGGCTGCAAATGGGGAAACCCATTGAGATAAGTGATTCTGACAAAGGGCTGATTATTATTACGCAGAGCCTGTGAACGAGTGTCTCTAAAACGGCGAAGCTGGTCGAATGTTCACGTGCTACTGTCGTGAGCATCTTCGGAAAGACGCAGAAGGACAGAGAAACTACCACTAGGCGCTAAATGGTTGGACGTCCACGATTCTTCACTGAACGCGGGGTTCGGAGGCTTGTCTGCTCTGTAAAGTAGGACTGATGGCGATCTGTGGGATATTTCCTGAAAGAGCACAATGCTGGTGAACGCACAAGCGTTTCGGAGCACACCTATGTGTTCACATGTTGACCCAATGATATCGCCAATTACATTTGCGGTGGGTACGGGACCATTGCAGTTCGACAGTCCATCAATGGAAATGTGTCGGCCCTTCGGATGAATCACACTTTCGCTGCACTTGGTTGGTGGTCGTCTCCATATACGCAGTCATCGAGGTGAACGGTGGTTCGAAACGAGCAGGCCATCATAGACACAGGATAATGGCAGCAGAACTACGCTATGGTAGACATTATTGTGTGCTTGCATGGAACCTGTGGTAACAATCGAAGACACGCTGACAGTTCCGTTCCACCTGCATCCCTTCAAACTTCTGGTCCTCCCCGACGGCGATGTCATCTTTCAGCAGTATAACTGTCCATGTCTCGGGGACATAACCGTGCTATAGTGGTTCGAGGAACATTACAGTGAAATTATATTGATGTCTCGTCGACCAAATTTGCCTGATGTAAATCCTATGGAGCCCACCTGGGTTGCTATTGGGCGCCTCACTGCGTACCCACATCAGCGGCCTGTTATTTACACGAAATACGTGACACACATGCGTAGATATCTAAAGTTACATACCTCCACAAACCTACCGCCAGACTGTCGGCTCCCTGGAATTATGCAGAACCAGCGATGTATTACGTTCCAAAGACGGACAAACAGGCTATTAAGCAAGTGGTCATAATGTTTTGGCTCATCAGTGTATACACACCTGTCATTTTGAGGCCTTTCTCGTCTTTCACAGACCTTCGCATTTTTACTGAAGGCCTGAAAACTGAATCAACTTTATGCCTCATTAGGAACCGGCTACCTTTCCTGTTACTGAGCCACTGAAAGGCTGAAACGAAAGCTTTTTCTACTACTCCTCGGGGCCCTTCTGCTTCCATGCTTTCCGAAAAATGGCTCGGTAAACCCGGCGGTTGTCGTAACCGTTTTCCTTGAATACATTCCCTAAGTGACTCAGTTGCTTCGGCAGGTTTTCAGCGTCTGAGACGACGCCCATTCGATGCACCAAGGTTTTCATAACAGAACGTTTCTACGACGGATGGTGACAGCTGTTAGTGTGCTGATATCGGTCCGTGTGGGTGGGTTTCTGGTAAACACTGGGGCTGAGACACCCATTTGCTTAACGGTGGACGAGGACGTCGAGGAACGGCGAGGCACCATCTGTCTCTACCTCCATCGTGAACTTAATGTTGCCATGAATATTGGTGACAAGGGAATTTTCGGACCACATCATTTTATCAGGAGGCTAAATGTTCACCAGTTTGCAGAAATAATGGTAAAACCGAAACTTCCCCTTTGAATGTAAGGAATAACTGTGCTGGTAAAACTTCTACATTACATGATTTTCAAACTCCAGAGTGAAACTGAACGTACTGAGTCTGTTTTCACTTAACTTATTCTTAACATTTCTAAACTGACACACAATATTTTAGCGCAACGAAATCTGACTTTCAACAGTCCCTACAAAAGAATAGCCCTGACTAACAATAACCTATGCCCTTCATGAACCAATTACCTCACAAAATTCTTCGTTACTCGAACTACTGCAATACAGCGAGCGCCAATACTGCCAGCTAAATAAAAGATTCTAACTACTGAAGGAATTAGTAGCAAATGAAAGATTTAGCAAATGAAAGATTTTGATAGAGAACAAACAGTGTATTTACCTTAATAGTGTTCAAAAGTCATTATATATACACTCCTGGAAATTGAAATAAGAACACCGTGAATTCATTGTCCCAGGAAGGGGAAACTTTATTGACACATTCCTGGGGTCAGATACATCACATGATCACACTGACAGAACCACAGGCACATAGACACAGGCAACAGAGCATGCACAATGTCGGCACTAGTACAGCAATGCAGGCTGCTATTCTCCCATGGAGACGATCGTAGAGATGCTGGATGTAGTCCTGTGGAACGGCTTGCCATGCCATTTCCACCTGGCGCCTCAGTTGGACCAGCGTTCGTGCTGGACGTGCAGACCGCGTGAGACGACGCTTCATCCAGTCCCAAACATGCTCAATGGGGGACAGATCCGGAGATCTTGCTGGCCAGGGTAGTTGACTTACACCTTCTAGAGCACGTTGGGTGGCACGGGATACATGCGGACGTGCATTGTCCTGTTGGAACAGCAAGTTCCCTTGCCGGTCTAGGAATGGTAGAACGATGGGTTCGATGACGATTTGGATGTACCGTGCACTATTCAGTGTCCCCTCGACGATCACCAGTGGTGTACGGCCAGTGTAGGAGATCGCTCCCCACACCATGATGCCGGGTGTTGGCCCTGTGTGCCTCGGTCGTATGCAGTCCTGATTGTGGCGCTCACCTGCACGGCGCCAAACACGCATACGACCATCATTGGCACCAAGGCAGAAGCGACTCTCATCGCTGAAGACGACACGTCTCCATTCGTCCCTCCATTCACGCCTGTCGCGACACCACTGGAGGCGGGCTGCACGATGTTGGGGCGTGAGCGGAAGACGGCCTAACGGTGTGCGGGACCGTAGCCCAGCTTCATGGAGACGGTTGCGAATGGTCCTCGCCGATACCCCAGGAGCAACAGTGTCCCTAATTTGCTGGGAAGTGGCGGTGCGGTCCCCCTACGGCACTGCGTAGGATCCAACGGTCTTGGCGTGCATCCGTGCGTCGCTGCGGTCCGGTCCCAGGTCGACGGGCACGTGCACCTTCCGCCGACCACTGGCGACAACATCGATGTACTGTGGAGACCTCACGCCCCACGTGTTGAGCAATTCGGCGGTACGTCCACCCGGCCTCCCGCATGCCCACTATACGCCCTCGCTCAAAGTCCGTCAACTGCACATACGGTTCACGTCCACGCTGTCGCGGCATGCTACCAGTGTTAAAGACTGCGATGGAGCTCCGTACGCCACGGCAAACTGGCTGACACTGACGGCGGCGGTGCACAAATGCTGCGCAGCTAGCGCCATTCGACGGCCAACACCGCGGTTCCTGGTGTGTCCGCTGTGCCGTGCGTGTGATCATTGCTTGTACAGCCCTCTCGCAGTGTCCGGAGCAAGTATGGTGGGTCTGACACACCGGTGTCAATGTGTTCTTTTTTCCATTTCCAGGAGTGTATATATATATATATATATATATATATATATATATATATATATATATATATATGACTTCCAGTTTAACACATTTCCTTTTTCTGACGGACACACGTCCAGATCGTACGCTCCAATTAACATCTTAGAACTCTGGCATCTATCTCTCCACATCCGCCACTTCTGGCGTCTCACCAACTGCCCAACGCTACGGGCTGTTCACATCCAACTGCCCAACACTACACTGGCGAATGACTTCCAACAACGAGTCCAACCAGCCAACCAGCAGTCAGTGAGTTTAATAGAGAGCGCTACATGGCGTTATCAACATAAAAACCTAAACAGCCAACTTACATAGCCCCCATGCTCCCCACAGAAAATTTTACAAACTGTTTTGGGTAGTGGCCAATATTGATTTGATAAAATTTTTCATATTAACAACAACAAATATATCAAATGCACACACTTATCGATACCCTATTGGTCAAAAGCAAAAATTGTCCTCACAGTTCATAAAGACAGTCCTGATTATTCATCACAGTAATAATGAATTGTATTAAGCACAACGTCAGAGCAGTAAAAGAAAATGCACATGAAAGTAGTGGATTTCCATTAAGTCTTGAAGAAGTAGTGTTGTCCTTCCAACGGAAAGACAGTGCTGATTCTTGACATGCAGACAGGTAATGGGCCACAAGAGAGCAAACCTACGGTAGAGTCAGTCGAAGTTTTGAGCAATACTGGTAGGTAGGTCATCACAGAGCAGACCCACAGTATTTCTTGTACAGATGATGTTATTATTGGGCCACCACAGCTGCAGACCCACTTTAGTCCTGGTACAGATTATGGTATTGGTGGGCCACCAAAGGTGCAGATCCACTGTAGTCCTTGTAGAGATCATGGTACTAGTGAGCAACCAAAGGTGTAGACCCACTGAAGTCCTTGTAGAGATGGCAAGCAGCCATTCTTTGCGACTGTGCGGATGCACAATCACCATTGAAGAGTCTTGCGGATAATATAGCAAGTACATGAACCACCACTTGTGCACTCACAAAAAAATTTCTGAAATGTCCTTACAACCAGCAATGCTCTTAACCAGTCCCTTGCTGAATTATCAACACATGTGCGAGCACTAACAAATGGCTCAAATGGTTCTGAGCACTATGCGACTTAACGTTTGAGGTCATCAGTCGCCTAGAACTTAGAACTAATTAAACCTAACTAACCTAAGGACATCACACACATCCATGCCCGAGGCAGGATTCGAACCTGCGACCGTAGCGCCTAGAACCGCACGGCCACTACGGCCGGCGAGCACTAACAATCCCTTTTTTTCTTTTTTTTTTAACGTCTCACATATTGTGCATTTACTATGACCAACAGAAATGTGTGCAGTGAAATGAAACCATACTATTTACTTAATTTGAAGAACTAGTGTAAATTATAATTTTATAACATGAGAATACAATTATAAAGGTACAAAAAAGAACATCATTAAGAAACATAATGATGACATTAGTAGTAAACCAGGCGTTACAAAAGAATAGAAATAAGCATATACATGAGTACTATAGGGATTCTGACAGAAGTAAATAAATGAAAAAATGAGAATATTAATTAGGACATCAAATTGATACATGAGCATAAAAAGAAAACATAACAGAATAAGTAATACTTAAACATTTTTCCCAAGTAAAGGACAGGTTTTCATTGAGGATAACAGTACTCCTCATCATAGTAAATGCAGCTTTGTATTAGAAAAATTCTACAACATAACTGTAATCAGATAAACACATAAATATAGGAAGAACATAGACACACAAGGGTACACATAAACATATAGCGGGATCACCCAAAAGGAAATGACAGCGTTTGTTTTCAATATAACATTTGGTACTGCAGTATTCATAGTATTTTATTTTTAAACAAAACGTTCTTTACTTCCCAGAGATCTCCCTTAGTTCATCATTATTACCAAAAAGTAATATCTACGCATGCTTTCTGTATTATGAAAGTTCCCCTCTGAATCAAAAGAATGACTGTGCTGGTAAAACTTCTTCAAACTCCAGAGTGAAACTGAACGTACTGAAACTGTCTTTCTTTACTTATTCTCAACATTTCTAAACTGACACACAATATTTTAGCGCAACGAAATCTGATTTTCAATAATCCCTACAAAAGAATATCCCTGACTCACAATAACCTCTGCCCTTCATGAAACACTTACCTCACAAAAATCTTCGTTACTCGAACTACTGCAATACAACGAGCGCCAATACTGCCACCTAAGTAAATGATTCTAAGTACTGAAGTCATTAGCAGCAAGTGAAAGATTTAGCAAGTGAAAGATTTTGATAGAGAACAAACAATGTATTTACCTTAATAGTGTTCAAAAGTTGTTATGTATATATTCGTGACATCCAGTTTAACACATTTCCTTTTTCTGATAAACACACGTCCAGATCGTCCGCTCATACTAACATCTCAGAACTCTGGCGTCTCTCTCCCCATATCCACCACTGCTGGCGGCTCACCTCCAACTGCCCAACGCTACGGGCTGTTCGCATCAAACTGCCCAACACTACACTGGCGAATAACTTCCAACAACGAGTCCAACCAGCCACAGACTGCACACAGTGCAGTCAGCGATTGTAATAGAGTGCGCTACATGGCGTTAGCAACATAAAAACCTAAACAGCCTATTTACAAAACCTGTTGCCATACTTTCATGACCAGGGTATGAAATGGGATATTCCAACAAGATAACGTAAGATCCCACAATTTAGGTTACACCACGAACACCTTGAGAAATGTATCGTCCCTTGATTGGTCTTTCCCGTCCCTTAATGTGTCAGCCGGAAAGCATGTCGGTGACATAATAGTTTCCTTTCATACCACTACGCAGCCAGCGTCAGTAACTGACACAAGATGCGTCTCTCTGAATGTGCAAGTGTGTGTACGTAGTGCACCAAACGGTAGTTGTTGTGGATTCTAACAGATGACTTACTACGCTGTATTTCACCGTGAATGACGTGCTTTCGTTCGTGTACTTGTCTCGTTTGATGAACACTCATCATTAGTTCACCAAAGCAGAAAAGTATTCTGCAACACGTTATGATATGACTCAGAAGACATGCTCTCTTTTAGTGAGACAGCTCTTAGAGACTAGAGGTGGTTACAAATTATAGAAAATATTAACAATTAACTTTTACTGATGGGACAGTCACACATCAAACATCACACAACGTTTCAGAGGAAACGGGGACGTAAGGAGAAATTTTGCCGGTTTGGAAATGTAAAAGCATCGGTTTTTAGATCAAAAGTACACATAATTTTAA
The DNA here is from genome assembly GCF_021461395.2 of Schistocerca americana. Taxonomy (NCBI): domain Eukaryota; kingdom Metazoa; phylum Arthropoda; class Insecta; order Orthoptera; family Acrididae; genus Schistocerca; species Schistocerca americana. Next base: position 286,897,821 of record NC_060121.1, on the reverse strand, counting down.
GACATTCTTGCTATCAAATCTTCAATCCAGTCACAAATTTAGTTCGACATCTTACTTAGTTCATAATCGACGCTGTGGTATTGAGCCAGTTGCTTTCCGAAATTCAAGAAATATTGCACCCACTGTTATTGCAGTGGTCCATGGTTACGAGGATGTTGTGTGAGAAAAGTACCACTTGGCTTTCGCATGATCGATGTTTCCGGAATCCATGGTGGTTGGCATGGAGGAGGTCACTCTGTTTTAGAAAATTCATGGTATTTGAGCTCAGAATATATTCTGTCGTTCTACGACTGATGGACGTCAATGAAAATGAGTAGTAGTTCGGTAGATCACTTTTCCTACCGTTCTTGTAGACATGTCATCATCATCATCATCATCATCATCATCATTGGTACGGCAGCCCTTTGTTAGCCGTGGCAATCTTTAGAACATTATCCCATTCTTTCCTGTTTAGTGACGCACTCTTACAATTCCGAACTGCAGTTTTTCTGACGTCCTCTTCGACACCTTTCTCCCGTCTTAGCTTTCTTCCAACTCTCCTGGTATCTTCAAGCACTACATTTAATATCCTCTAAATCATTGCATCGTTAGCTCTAACTACATGTTCTGTCCGCTTCACAATTTTAATCTTAACGTAGCTGACAATATCTGGTTCATTATACAAATTATATAATTCATTGTTGCGACTCCTCCTCCAGACACTATTTTCTTCCACTAACCCACGAATTGGTCACGAGATCCTTCTTTCAAGAATGCCAAGATAGTTTTCATGGAATTTCTGTAATTTACATGTTTTAGCACCGTATGTTAGCACAAGTCTCTTCAAAACTTCGTACATCATAACTTTAGCTTTCATGAACAGCAGCTTAGATTTCTGATGTTTTCCGAGGACATTGTAGCGCTCGTTGGCGCACAGTATTCCTTTTTCAATTTCAGAGCTGACATTGTTCTTAGTTTACTTCCCGTGCGAGGTAAGTGAAACTACACACGACAGAAAACTTACGAGAACCGGTTTGTGCCAGAAACTAAGAGCGATTATTCTAATGAGGTCCCATACATACAAATCGGTATATATATATATATATATATATATATTATATATATATATATATATATATATATATATAGTTTTCCCTTCTTTTGTCTGTAGGTTCATCTTTGTAGACCTGTAACGCTTTCTTTAATTGATTCTGGAGTTCTTTCAAGTATATCCACGTCATTTGCACATGCCAGCACCTGAGCACCTGGACTGATTTGTACAGGTTAGTACACCTTGTACTGGTGCCCACATCTGTTATAACTTTCTCCAAGGCTACATTAAACGGAAAACAGAGCAGTGAGTCGCCCAGTCGAACCCCATTTTTTACGATCACAGTACCTGAAAATTTGTTCTGTATCTTAACTTGATTCTGGGTGTTTAGTACTTTTCACTAAGGCGGTCCGTCTGCTGTGAATCTTTAACTCTTTGATTTCTGTGTATAGCTCCCTGCTGTCAGTACCTTCGCAGGATGATGTGAAGTCTATGAAGAGGTGACTGTATCAATCCCACATTATTTACATTGCAGTGGCATTTGCGACATCCTGAAGGTCTGATGAACGGAAGATTTTCCTTGACGAATTCCGCAGATGTGACCTGCGCATTCTTTCAGTGTGGCGTTTTGGCACTGTTACCATGTTACAAGTATAATGTAACGTTTATGAAATGTAAATATCGAACTAGATATTATTGTCCTCATAATAGCTTACTGTCCATCAGGAACCATATACGCATTACCTTAAACTGAATGAGACAGTATAATGTTAAGGGAAGTTGTGTTTTATAATGTTACCATACAACAAATACAGTGTAACACGTATGTACGTCGGCATCGAGCTGAAAATCACAATTCTCGCTACTGGTTGTAATCTGGCTGGATCTTATACGCTCCATGCTACTCTATCCTGTGCAAGCTTCTTCATCTCCCAGTACTTACTGCAGCCTACATCCTTCTGAAACTGCTTAGTGTATTCATCTCTTGGTCTCCCTCTACGATTTTTACCCTCCACGCTGCCTGATAATACAGAATAAAAGTAGTGTGTCTATTGCTGTACTGCCGTAATGTTTTCCGGCATATGGCCAGTACAGATATGTATCCTGAGGTATAATATATGGTTTGCAAGACTTGCTTACCTGTTCTGGTAACGTATTACAATACTGTACGTAAGGATAACACGTACTTTCTTTTTAGTAGTGTGTCTATTACTGTACTGACGTAATGTTTTCCGGTATGTGGCCAGTACAGATATGTAACCTGAGGCATAATATAAGGTTTGCAAGACTTGCTTACCTGTTCTGGTAACGTATTACAATACTGTACGTAAGGATAACACGTACTGTCTTCTCATCGTAGTGTGTCCCAGCATATGGCCGATGAAAGGTGTTTTAGATATATATTTCTAGGTTCGCAATACGTCCCATGTACCTGTTCGGTTTATGAATCGTAATGTAGTAGTTGTCAACAGTTCCTACCAATTTCATTACTGGGACGTCAGGTTGTTTAAATGAGCTTACTGCACTGGTACTGCTCTGGCTCATAGTGTTTTGATGTAACAAATTTGATAAATCGAGCTCTCCCATCTTAAAGATCTCTGCAGCTTATATTTTTTCAAGTATTTTAACATATTTTTGGATGTCACGTTGTTAATACACTTTTTTTACACTATTAGTACTCTGTTCCATTTGGTTTTGATGTAACAAGTTTTCATAAACGAACCTGAATGTCGGGCCGTCAATATCTGTGTAGCGTATGTTTTAAGTATTTAAAGTATCTAATAAGTTCCATTATGATCTAATTTAAGTGTTATGGTTGACGTTCAGTCTAATGACTGCTTATAGATTTTAAGTAGTAGGTGTATTTTATTTTATTTGTAACGAAGCATTCTGAGGTGTAACTACGTATGTTAGATTATCATACTGTACTGCCACCTTGTGGCAATAACTACGACTTAGGGTCTAAAACATGTGCTGCAGTTAGTTTGCCTGTTTCCGTCAATAGGACAACTTCCACTGGTTCCCATATGGTGCAGAATGGCGTGTTACATTGTTTACGCTCATTACCGCATAAAGTGTAAGATCGTCGTACACATGGGATTGTGCGCCTTTTTGTTTTTTGCATTATGTGAAAGTTATCAGTACTCAATACAATTGAAACGTCCCCTTAGGAAAATTATACATGACTGTCCTTAAACTGACACACAATATTTTTAGCGCAACGCAATCTGACTTTCAATAATCCCTGCAAAAGGATGGCCCTGACTAACATTAACCTATACCTTTCACAAATCACTTACCTCACAAAAATCTTCGCTACTCAAGCTACAGCAATACAGCGAGCGCCACTACTGCCAGCTAAATAAAAAATTCAAACTCCTGAAGGCACTAACTACTGATAGGCATAGTTAGCAAGTTAAATATTTTAATAGAGAACAAACAATGTATTTACCTTAATAGTCATCAAAAGTCATAATATATATAGCAGTTCATGACAGCCGGTCTTACAAATTTCAAAACTCCGCCATTTCTGTCCCCACATCCACCACTGCTGGCGGCGCACCTCCAACTGCGCAACGCTACGCGCTGTTAACATCCAGCTGCCCAACACTACAATGGCAGACAACAATGCAAACTAGCCACAGACTGCACACAGCACAGCCAGTGATTTTCATACAGAGCGCTACGTAACGTTGCCAATAAGAAAACATAAACAGCCTACTTCCACAATGTGTAAAATGTTGTATGTTCTGGTATTATGAGTAGGTAACGCACATTAGCACAGTGGTGCACCGTTAATGATGACTTCAGATAAGTCCTATAAATTATTATACTGTATTTTGTACATGTACATAAAGATGCGATTAGCTACTTAACACCATTCATATTACAGCAAAGGTTATATACTCTGCTTGATTTTATTGCAACAATTTTGGTTTGGATAAGTATGTTGTGGTGTAATGTATTGATATGACCACACAGGCTTAAATGTGGGCAGTAGAATGTCAGGTTTCCATTAGATGCCGATATCAGTCGTGCTGAAACCGTGGGATCCAATGGTGCATGCCCACTGAGCCACGCCTCCAACGGCTGTGTACCATGAGCGCCCTCTGCGGCCGCAATGTACACCATGTGATGAAAAGTATCCGGACACCTGGCTAAAAACGAGTTACAAGTTCGTGGCGCCCTCCATCGGTAATGATGAAATTCAATACGATGTTAGCCCACCCTTAGCCTTCATAACAACTTCCACTCACGAAGGCATACGTTCAATCGGGTGCTGAAAGGTTCCTTGGGGAATGGCAGCCCGTTCTTCACGGAGTGCTGTGTTGAGGGGAGGTATCGATGTCGGTCGGTGAGGCCTGGCTCGCAGAAGTCGGCGTTCCAGTCTATAGGATTCAGGTCTGGACTCTGTGCAGGCCAGTCAATTACAGGGATGTTTTGTCGCGTAACGACTCCGCCACAGGCCATGGATTATGAACAGGTGCTCGATCGTGTTGAAAGATGCAATCGCCATCCCTTTATTGCTCTTGAACAGTGGGAAGCAAAAAGATGCTTAAAACGTCAATGTAGGCCTGTGCTGTGATAGTGCCACGCAAAAAAACAAGGGCTGCAAGTCCCCTCCATGAAGCACACAACTACACCATAACACCACCGCCTCCGAATTTTACTGTTGGCATTACACACGCTGGCTGGTGACGTGCATCGGGAATTCACCCTACCCACACCCTGTCACCGGATCGCTGCATTGTGTACCGTGATTCGTCACTCCACACAACGTTTTTCCAATGTTCAATCATCCAATGTTTACGCTCCTTACACCAAGCGAGGCGTCGTTTGGCATTTACCGGCGTGATGTGTGGCTTATGAGCAGCCGCTCGACCATGAAATCCAAGTTTTCTCACCTCCCGCCTAACTGTCATAGTACTTGCAGTGGATCCTGATGCAGTCTGGAATTCCTGTGTGATAGCCTGGTTCTATGTCTGTCTATTACACATTACGATCTTGTTCAACTGTCGGCGGTCTCTGTCAGTCAACAGACGAGGTCTGCCTGTACGCTTTTGTTCTGTACGTATCCCTTCAGTTTTCCACTTCACTAACACATCGGAAACAGTGGACCTAGCGATTTTAGGAGTGTGGAAATCTCGCGTAAAGACCTATGACACAAGTGACATCCAATCACCTGACCATGTTCGAAGTCCGTGAGTTCCGGGAGTGCCCTATTCTGCTCTCTCACGATGCCTAATGACTACTGAGGTCGCTGATATGGAGTACCTGGCAGTAGGTGGCAGCACAATGCGTCTAATATGAAAAACGTATGTTTTTGGGGGTGTACGGATACTTTTCATGACATAGTGTAGGACAGCCGGCAGCAGCCAAACAGCTTGCTTGCACCTGAAGCTTCTTCGCGATGACATCATCGTTCGTGCTTAGTACAGGGAGCCTCACCCTAGTATCTATTGTACTAGCTGGACTCTAATTCGTGCTGTTCTTTTGCTGAAGCAGCAACTGTTGAAAATCTTCACGGTAAATGATAACAGACAAACAGTTGCACGGTTTTTGTATGTAGGTGTTTAAAATGGTTTTGATATGTTTTATTTATTAAGAAAGAGGGTTTGAACTAGCACAACCTTGAAAATTTTGATGGGCAAGAGTATGTATCCCTGGGTTTTAATGTGCGTGAGTGTCTCTCACGTACCCCAAGTGCCCTCTCTCGGTGAAACTGTGTGCCCTAGTGCTTCCACACCCTCTTCACGCTAGTTCACAGGCTAATTACCGGTAATATGCCGTATTCGCATCGACCATCTCATCATAATTATACTGTACAGAGGGAGGTGATATTTTAATTTTAACTACTGACGGCGGCTTTGGCACAATTTATTAAAAAACTAAAACCCCGCCTCAATTGCGAAAAAAGCACCTAGTGTTAAGTGTTAACCCAGGTTTCGGCGTCGATAACTACACCTTCTTCAGAACAACAATGAAACCCACAAGTTTCTAAGAAGACCTTTGTCAATGATTAAAGGAACACCGTAGCTACACATTTATAAACGAAAAAGAATAGAAAACACAAACAGTTCATATGTACAAAGTCAAAACCACTACGCCATTAAGTAATGGTTTTGACTTTGTACATATGTACTGTTTGTGTTTTCTTTTCTTTTTCGTTTATAAATGTGTAGCTACGGTGTTCTTTTAATCATTGAAAAAGGTCTTCTTAGGCACTTGTGGGTTTCATTGTTGTTCTGAAGAAGGTGTAGTTATCTACACCGAAACCTGGGATAACAGTTAACACTAGGTGCTTTTTTCGCAATCGAGACGGGTTTTTAGTTTTTTAATGTATTAACCAACGATTGCTGACGCGCTGCGATGTTGAAGATTCTTTCGCAGAATTGTTTTATGTATCTTCACCGCAGGATGTGATTTTAGTAACTGACCAAAAGTTTTTGTGCTTGTAATACTTTGGTAATTTTTATGGTTACTTAAAGCTGTAAGTGTTTATTTTTCTTCTTCTATCTCAGTTATGGTGCTAAGTTTTTTGCTAATGAAGGTGTCTTCCTGATCAGGTGTATTTTTGCTCTGATGAAGGTATATTTAGATATACCGAAACCGTTGTCAAGGATTTCAATACATCTTTCTCCTGCAACTGTTTGGCTGTTATCATTTACCGTTTTTTATTTGTAATTAGTCTTTGTACATTTGGAGAAATACAGTATAAGTAAACCTACTGTTTGTTGTGTTAAAGTGTTGGCTAATCATTTCTGCTCTTGTCCAGTTTTCCTGTAACGACGGCTGCCACATCACTCTTTTAGCCCACTCCTACTTACCATTGTGTGTGAAAACATACACAACAGATTATTTCTGTATTTCTTTGTAACCTTTACGGATCTGAAGATGGCCGTTGAACTGTCTGAAACTCGTTATATACGTAACAAACCTTGAAATCTGGGCAATAAAGTGTTCTAAAAGGATGATGTTTTTGTGGTCTTCAGTCCTGAGACTGGTTTGATGCAGCTCTCCATGCTACTCTATCCTGTGCAAGCTTCTTCATCTCCCAGTACCTACTGCAGCCTATATCCTTCTGAATCTGCTTAGTGTATTCATCTCTTGGTCTCCCTCTACGATTTTTACCCTCCACGCTGCCCTCCAATACTAAATTGGTGATCCCTCAACGTCTCAGAACATGTCCTACCAACCGATCCCTTCTTCTAGTCAAGTTGTGCCACAATCTCCTCTTCTCCCCAATTCTATTCAATACCTCCTCATTAGTTATGTGATCAACCCATCTAATCTTCAGCATTCTTCTGTAGCACCACATTTCGAAAGCTTCTATTCTCTTCTAGCCTAGGCTATTTATCGTCCACGTTTCACTTCCATACATGGCTACACTCTATACAAATACTTTCAGAAATGACTTCCTGACATTTAAATCTATACTCGATGTTAACAAATTTTTCTTCTTCAGAAACGCTTTCCTTGCCATTGCCAGTCTACATTTTATATCCTCTCTACTTCGACCATCATCAGTTATTTTGCTCCCCAAATAGCAAAACTCCTTTACTACTTTAAGTATCTCATTTCCTAATCTAATTCCCTCAGCATCACCCGACTTAATTCGACTACATTCCATTATCCTCGTTTTGCTTTTGTTGATGTTCATCTTATATCCTCCTTTCAAGACACTGTCCATTCCGTTCAACTGCTCTTCCAAGTCTCTGACAGAATTACAATGTCATCGGCGAACCTCAAAGTTTTTATTTCTTCTCCATGGATTTTAATACCTACTCCGAACATTTCTTTTGTTTCCTTTATTGCTTGCTCAATATACAGATTGAATAACATTGGGGATAGGATACAACCCTGTCTCACTCCTTTCCCAACCACTACTTCCCCTTCGTGCCCCTCGACTCTTATAACTGCCACCTGGTTTCTCTACAAATTGTAAACAGCCTTTCGCTCCCTATATTTTACCCCTGCCACCTTTAGAATTAGAAGGAGAGTGTTCCAGTCAACATTGTCAAAAGCTTTCTCCTAGTCTACAAATGATAGAAACGTAGGTTTGCATTTCCTTAATCTTTCTTCTAAGATAAGTCGTAGGGTCAGCATTGCCTCACGTGTTCCAACATTTCTACGGAATCCAAACTGATCTTCCCCGGGGTCGGCTTCTACCAGTTTTTGCATTCGTTTGCAAAGAATTCGTCTTAGTATTTTGCAGCTGTGACTTATTAAACTGATAGTTCGGTAATTTTGACATCTGTCAACACCTGCTTTCTTTGGGATTGGAATTATTATATTCTTCTTGAAGTCTGAGGGTATTTCGCCTGTCTCATACTTCTGGCTCACCAGATGGTAAAGTTTTGTTACGTCTGGCTCTCCCAAGGCTGTCAGTAGTTCAAATGGTATGTTGTCTACTCCGGGGGCCTTGTTTCGACTCAAGTCTTTCAGTGCTCTGTCAAACTCTTCACGCAGTATCATACCTCCCATTTCATCTTCATCTACATCCTTTCCCAATGCCTTAATATTGTCCTCAAGTACATCGCCCCTGTATAGACCCTCTATATACTCCTTCCACCTTTCTGCTTTCCCCTCTTTGCTTAGAACTGGGTTTCCATTTAAGCTCTTGATATTCTTGCATGTTGTTCGCCTTTCTCCAAAGGTCTCTTTAATTTTCCTGTTGGCAGTATCTATCTTACCCCTAGTGAGATAAGCCTCTACATCCTTACATTTGTCCTCTAGCCATCCCTTCTTAGCCATTTTGCACTGAAAGGATACTAGGCTACATTTTTATTATCAGGGAATCTACGGCGTATTGTGGCTACAACTGTTGCTAACGCAGCTGCGTATATTATGAAGGCGATGAATGTTGAGCTGTCACACCGACTGGTAAGGTGTCTGATGCAGAATGTTACGCCACGTGGCCCACGACGGTAGCAGCCTCTTTAACTTGTTTACAGACGGATACGAGAGAGAAATCTTCCGAGCTAAAACGCTCCTTTTAGGCCATTTCCGGTTCGCTTTATGCGTTTTCATCGGCAGCGTAAACATCGCTTAGAGGACTGTCAGCGGCTGTTAAAAAGCCCTAAGTGTACACGTAATGTGTGTGTGAGCAGCAGACCGAAATCTCGGGGACGGCCTCGGACGCCTCACTTAAAGGCCGAGATGAGATATTTAACCCCTGCGACGCGGTCCATCACTGCGCTCTGGGGGCGGGTCGTCCGGGGTGGCGACGCGGCAGCCAGCGCCGGCAACTCTTTGGCGCCGGCGAGACAAAATATCAATTACGGACGCGCCGCGGCGGGCCTTTGATGTGGCGGCGTCCACCGAGAGCCACTTAGGGCGTGGCGCGGGGCGCACGTGGTCGGCCGGCGCCTCGGCCCCGCTCGCATCCATCACCGGGTGACTGGCGGCCGCGCCGACCACCCCTGTTCCCAGGACCCCGGCGATCGATGCCCCCGTAATTGAGGGCGAAAAGCGAACCAGCAGGAAGCCGGCGCGCGTCTTTTAGCCGCGGGCGGCTGGCGGCTGCTCCCCCACCACGATTAATGGTGAGCGGCCCGTGCTGCTTTGCTGCTGCTGCGGCTCCGCTAGCAACACTCTGGCCGGCTGCTTTGCGTTCGTCCAGAGGGCGTCTTATCTGCAGCGCTGCGGACCGCCGTTTCCGCTTCCGCCCCTGTGGAAAGCGGCTGGTCTTTGGGCAGATGCTAGAAGACGTTTCCGGAAGTCCCAGTCACAAAAGTGCAGGAGTATCGAAGCAGCCACCACATACGAAGGCTATCCCGAAAGGAACTACACTACCGGCCATTAAAATTGCTACACCAAGAAGAAATGGAGATAAACGGATATTCATTGGACAAATATATGATACTAGAACTGACATGTGATAACATTTACACGCAATTTGGGTGCATAGATCCTGACAAATCAGTACCCGGAACAACCACCTCTGGCCGTAATAACGGCCTTGATACGCCTGGGCAGCTTGGATGGCCTGTACAGGTACAGCCGCCCATGCAGCTTCAACACGATACCACAGTGCATCAAGAGTAGTGACTGGCGTATTGTGACGAGCCAGTTGCTCGGCCACCATTGACCAGACGTTTTCAGTTGGTGAGAGATCTGGAGAATGTGCTGGCCAGGGCAGCAGTCGAACATTTTCTGTATCCAGAAAAGCCCCTACAGGACCTGCAACATGCAGTCGTGCATTATCCTGCTGAAATGTAGGGTTCCGCAGGGATCGAATGAAGGGTACAGCCACGGGTCGTAACACATCTGAAATGTAACGTTCACTGTTCAAAGTGCCGTCAATGCGAACAAGAGGTGACCGAGACGTGTAACCAATGGCACCCCTTACCATCACGCCGGGTGGTACGTCAGTATGGCGATCGAATACACGTTTCCAATGTGCGCTCACCGCGATATCGCCAAACACGGATGCGACCATCATGATGCTGTAAACAGAACCTGGATTCATCCGAAAAAATGACGTTTTGCCATTCGTGCACCCAGGTTCGTCGTTGAGTACACCATCGCAGACGCTCCTGTCTGTGATGCAGCGCAAGGGTAACCGCAGGCATGGTCTCCGAGCTGGCAGTCCATGCTGCTGCAAACGTCGTCGAACTGTTCGTGCAGATGGTTGTTGTCTTGCAAACGTCCCCATCTGTCGACTCAGGGATCGAGACGTGTCTGCACAATCCGGTACAGCGTTGCGGATAAGATGCCTGTTATCTCGAATGCTAGTGATACGAGGCCATTGGGATCCAGCACGGCGTTCCGTATTACTCTCCTCAACCCACCGATTCCATTTTCTGTTAACAGTCATTAGATCTCGACCAACGCGAGCAGCAATGTCGCGATACGATAAACCGCAATCGCTATAGGCTACAATCCGACCTTTATCAAAGTCGGAAAAATGATGGTACGCATTTCTCCTCCTTACACGAGACATCACAACAACGTTTCACCAGGCAACGCCTCTCAACTGCTGTTTGTGTATGAGAAATCAGTTGGAAACTTTCCTCATGTCAGCGCGTTGTAGGTGTCGTCACCGGCGCCAACCTTGTGTGAATGCTGTGAAAAGCTAATCATTTGCACATCACAGCGTTTTCTTCCTGTCGATTAAATTTCGTGTCTTTAGCACGTCATCTTCATGGTGTTAATAGCCAGTAGTGTATCATATTTAAACTGTGTGGGATAGCTAAGACAGGTCACCCCATATATATCGAGTATGAATAAATATACAGATGGTAAAAAATACTGCAGCACCACGAAGGAGTTATGCGGCATAAGAGAAAGTTGGTTAGCATGTTTCTACATCTGAAAGATTATGCCTGTTCAGATTTCGCCCCAGTCACACAAGAGTTGCGCTAGTAGCGCCACTATGAGAATGCAAATCATGCTGTAAATACACGCTGTAACGGTCGTTAGCGTTAGTTACCTTTGAGAATGGACGTGTTAAGTTGATATTAGCCAAGAATGCACCTAAGCCGACAAAAACACCGTTAGCAACACCTCACTGAGTTTGAACGAGATCGTCTAATAGGGGTACGAGAAGCTGTATGATCCTTCTGGGTTATTACAGAAGAACTTGGCAGGAATGTAGCCACTGCACGAGACACCTGGCAGCGTTGGTTAGGGAAACGTACAGTCGCCAAAGGATGGGGCTTCGGACGGCCATGTGGCACTACTGACGGGGAAGACTATGTGTTCGGTGTATGGTTCTGGCGCCTGGTACTGCATATGCGGCAGCGATTTGAGCACCAACTGGCACGACAGTCACTTACCGAACTGTTACAGATCGGTTACTTCAAGGACAGCTCCGAGACAGACGCCCTGTAGCGTGCATTTCGCTGAGCCCAAAACACCGCCATTTACGACTTCAGTGGCGCCAAGAGAGAGCTCATTGCAGGGCGGGGTGGAGGTACGCTGGTTCTGCCTCGCTGCCAGTGTGTTGGTTAGAATTCCAGCCGAGGCCCTGCAACAAGCCTGTCAGCGTACAATACACACTGGACCTACACCTAGAGCTTTGGTCTGGGGTGCGATTTCATATGACGGCAGGAACACTCTCGTAGTTACCCTACTCACCCTCGCCGGCCGATGTGGCTGTGCGGTTCTAGGCGCTGCAGTCTGGAACCGCGAGGCTGCTACGTTTGCAGGTTCGAATCCTGCCTCGGGCATGGATGTGTGTGATGTCCTTAGGTTAGTTAGGTTTAACTAGTTCTAAGTTCTAGGGAACTAATGACCTCAGAAGTTGAGTCCCATAGTGCTCAGAGCCATTTGAACCATTTTTGAGCCTACTCACGCTGAAAGTAAATTTGTTTGTCAATCTAGTGAGTGGATCTGTTGAGCAGCCATTCATGAACAGCATTCCTGGGGGTGTTTTGCAACGGGATAAAGCTCACGCGCATACCGCTGTTGTAACCCAAGAGGCTCTACAGAGTGTCGACGTTTTGCCTTGGGCTGCGTGATCACCAGATCTTCTGCAATCGAGCACATTTGGGACATCATCGGACGAAAACTCCAGCGTCACCCACGAACAGCATTAACCATCCCTGTACTGACCAACCAGGTGCAACAGGCATTGAACTCCATCCCACGAACTGATATCCCGCACCTGTACAACGAACTGCATACATGTTTACATTCAACATTCGGGCGGTTACACCTGTTGTTAACGTACCAGTACTTCATATTTGCAGCCGGCCGGAGTGGCCGAGCGGTTCTAGGCGCTACAGTCTGGAACCGCGCGACCACTGCGATCGCAGATTCGAATCCTGCCTCGGGCGTGGATCTGTGTGATGTCCTTAGGTTGGTTAGGTTTCTGTAGTACGTTCTAGGGGACTGATGACCTCAGAAGTTAAGTCCCATAGTGCTCAGAGCCATCTGAACCATTTTTTCAAATTGGCAATGATTTATCTCGCGCTTACATTGACCTATTCCCTTGTATTGTCAATCACTATGGTACCTAGAAAAACACACTTACGCAATTTCATTGCTGTACATAAATTATTTGTCGGTGTTGCAATTTTTATCCGTTAGTGTATATCCAGAACTAATGACAATATCGATATGCGGGTTGCGCCAAGTTATAGCCGACAATGTCCGAATTTCCTCACGGTCTCGAGTACTTTCTTTTCGTTTCTAGCCGCTGAATTATGACATCGATTTTGTCTTTTCCTTATGAAACTATATATCTTTTCCAGCGGCATCTCGAAGACGCTTTTAAGAGAAATTCAAAGACAATAAAAAAGAAGAAGTACTGAAGAGCATCCTGATCGTGCCCAGCTCCGATATTTGCAAACATTATACACGTAGGGCCAGAGAAACTGATGTAGGCATGCGTATTCAAATACAGAGATATGTAAACAGACAGAATACGGCGCTGTGGTCGGCAGCGCCTATATAAGACTACAAGAGTCTGGTGCAGTTGTTAGATCGGTTACTGCTGCTACAATGGCAAGTTATCAAGATATAAGCGAATTTGAAGGTGGTATTATAATCGGCGCGCAATCTATGAGACACAGCATCTCCGAGGCAGCGATGAAGTGTGGATTTTCCAGTACGCGCATTCCACGACTTTAACGTGAATATCAGGAATCCGGCAAAACATCAAATCTCCGACATCGCTGCGGCAGGGAAAAGATCCAGCAATAACGGGACCAACAACGAGTGAAGAAAATCGTCCAGTGAAATGCAGGAAGATCTGCAGCGGATAGGCACTTGGTACAGGGAGTGGCAACTGACCCTACACATAGACAATGTAATGTATTGCGAATACATACAAAGAAGGATTCTTTATTGCATGATTATATCATAGCGGAACAAACACTGGTAGCAGTTACTTCTGTAAAATATCTGGGAGTATGCGTACGGAACGATTTGAAGTGGAATGATCATATAAAATTAATTGTTGGTAAGGCGAGTGCCACGTTGAGATTCATTGGGAGAGTCCTTAGAAAATGTAGTCCATCAACAAAGGAGGTGGCTTACAAAATACTCGTTCGACCTATACTTGAGTATTCCTCATCAGTGTGGGATCCGTTCCAGGTCGGGTTGACAGAGGAGACAGAGAAGATCCAAAGAAGAGCGGCGCGTTTCGTCACAGGTTTATGTGGTAAGCGTGATAGCGTTACGGAGATGTTAAGCAAACTCAAGTGGCTGACTCTGCAAGAGAGGCGCTCTGCATCGCGGTGTAGCTGGCTGTCCAGGTTTCGAGAGGGTGCGTTTCTGGATGAGGTATAGAATATATTCCTTCCCCCTACTTATACCTCCCGAGGAGATCACGAATGTAAAATTGGGGAGATTCGAGAGCGCACGGAGGCTTTCAGACAGTCGTTCTTCCCGCGAACCATACGCGACTGGAACAGGAAAGGGAAGTAACGACAGTGGCACGTAAAGTGCCCTCCGCCACACACCGTTGAGTGGCTTGCGGAGTATAAATGAAGATGTAGAACGCAACAGAAGTGCAGCCCTTCGGCAAATTGTAGCAGATTTCAGTGCTGAGCCATCAACAAGTGTCAGCATGCGAATCATTCAACGGAACATCATCAGTATGGGCTTTCGGAGCCGGAGGACCATTCGTGTACCCTAGAAGACTGCAGGACACAAAGCTTTACGCCTTGCCAGGACCCGTCATTGCCGACATTGGACTGTTGATGACAGGAAACACGTTGCCTGGTCGAACGAGTCACGTTTAAAATTGTATCGAGTGGATAGGCGTGTGTATGGAGACAACCTCGTGAATCTATGGACCCTGCATGTCAGCAGGGGCTGTTCAAGCTGGTGGAGGCTCTGTAATGGTGTGCAGCGTGTGCAGTTGGAGTGATAAGGAACCCCTGATACGTCTAGATACGACTCTGACAGTTGACACGTACTCTGCCAGGTGACTGACAGGTGACACATCCTGTCTGATCAGCTGCATCCATTCATGCCCACTGTGCATTCCGACGGACTTGGACAATTCCAGCAGGACAGTGCGACACACCACACATCCAGAATTGCTACAGAGTCGCTCCAGGAACACTCTTCCGCTGACCACCAAATTCTCCAGACATGAACGTTATTGCATATATGTGGGGTGCCTTGCAATGTGCTGTTCAGCAGAGATCCCCACTCCACTTGATGGACATGGATTCATGACCCACCCCCCGCCAGTAAAACTTCAGACATAAGTCGAGCCATGCCACGTCGTGTTGCGGCACTGCTGCGCGCTCGCGGGGGCCCTACACGATATTAGGCAGGTGTACCAGTTTCTTCGGTTCTTCAGTGTATATAAAGATCTAGAAACTCGGAGTGTGGAGGGTGAAATATTCCAAGAAAAGAAAAAGAGCAGTTGATGAAAGAAATGTAACTAACATATAGCAGCAGTAACACATAATGCAATTGTCGGTCAGACGCATGTCAGAAGTACGAGGGGGATCTTTCAAACGGTTGCTCTTTGTAAGCTACATTCCATCCCACATGATCCTCTTTCACATTTCGCTGCATCTACAGTTTTGTGGGAGTCATTTCCAAAATTTGTTGTAGTTCTGTGATTGCTTTATCTTAAAAGTGCAAAGTGACGCAGCATATTTATGCAAAAAAAAAAAAAATTAAGGAAGAAGTCTCATTTATAGTCCATGGGAAAGTAAACCTTCATATTATGCTCTAGCCATCAATTGAGAATCAACGTTGACTCAGAGAAGTGGATATAAAGAACGCTCTCGGTTTATCAATGTTTGGTGCATGTTCCTCAAAACTCACATTATTGACCCCTGTTTTATTGGTGGAAATCTAAGCACACTCCAGTATATCGAGTTTCTGTTACACGCTGCTGTCGCAGTTATTGGAAGACATCCCACAGGACATAAGGCAATCGGTGCTGTTCCTACGTTCCGCACCCTCTTAAGAGAACATTTGGAGAGCACTGGAACGGTCGTTCAGAAAACGCAAAACGATCTGGAAACTCACCAAACTTAACTCCACTATACTTTTATCTGTGGCGAATATTAAAACAAGAGGTCTATTAGGAAACACAGACGATCCTGAAGACCTTATAACAGGGGCCTGTGCTTCTGTTAACTCCAGATGAAATTCAACGTGCAGTGTTGTTTCTCCAGAATCACTTAATAGCGTGTAGCAGTCCCAAAAATCATCGCTTTGAGGACTTGTTACGACAGCTGTGACAGTAAACACAAGAATCATACCAGAGTCAAATGTCTGCTTGCTTTTCTTCTTCTTCTTTCGTTTCACCCTCTTTGGGGTACGCTGGATCAATCATTTCTTTGTGTGTTGTTCTTTTCTTAGGGCCCAGTATTTCTTCATTCTTTCTGATCTTCTTCTCCTCTCTTCTTCCGAGATGAAGGATTTGGACTTTTGTGTGGATTTGTCTTGGAACCTTATGTTTTCATCTTTAGTAATTAATTTAGCAGTTCGATCAATAAGTGAATTTTCTGAAATATTTAATTCCACTAGGTCTTTCTCAGTTTCTTTAAACCAGTTGGGCTTCGTTTTTCGGTTACGGGAGAAGTCAAAGATTTGTTTAGTTAATCTGTTGGAATTCATTCAGAGAGGATGACCATAAAAATTTATTCTCCTTTTTCGCATAGAATCTGAAAGTTTTTCAATTTTCTTGTAGAGAGTTTCATTTTTGATGTATATAATCTTATTGTCTTGAAATTTTGGCCCAATGATTTTTCTTAAAATTTTTCTTTCCTTTATCTCAACTTTCTCCATTTGGCCTTTGAAATTCATGTTAAGTGTTTCTGCTGCATACAGTGCTTCTGGCTTAATCACTGTCTTGTAATGTGTAATTTTGGACCCCCATGAAAGGGATTTTTTGTTGTATGTATTTTTTGTTAGTTGGAAGGCCAATTCAAGTTTATTTTTTCTGGATTCCATAGCTTTGCTTTCCCCAGCATTCCAAGTAATCCATTCTCCGAGATATTTGAATTCTTTTACTATTTCAATCTTCTGTTCTTGAACTTTGAGGTATTTACATGAGTGTTTGATGTTTGTCAATATCTTAGTTTTTTTCAGAGGAGATGTGAAGACCAATTTTAGCTGCTTGTTTCTTTAGTTCAAGGATTTGCTCCCGTGCTTCTTCCATTGTTTCAGCAAACAGGGCCATATCATCTGCAAAAGCAATGCAATGTACTTTAAGGTTCTTCTTTTTGCAACTCAGTCTTATACCACTCTTAGTATTTGTGTTCCATTCTCTGACTATTTTCTCAAGAGCACAATTGAACAGCAACGGTGAGAGCCCATCGCCCTGTCGCACTCCCGTTTTTATTTCAAAGGGTTCCGATAGTTCGCCCATAAATTTAGCTTTCGAGAATGTATTTGTAAGGGTCGCTTTTATAATATTAGTTGTTTTCTTATCCAAACCCATTTCTTCCAGGACTGATAACAGAGATTCTCTATCAATCGAATCATATGCTTTTTTGAAATCAATGAAGGAGATTACGTATGTCTATGCCCTTGATTTTTGGTAAGCCATGATGTTTTTGAGGTTTAGTATTTGTTCCAAACATGATCTACCCTTTCTAAAACCTCCCTGGTATTCCCCGATTTGCGGATCCAATTGCGGCTCTGCCCTGTTCAAAAGGACTTTAGAAAGAATCTTGTACGTTATATCCAGCAGTGATATTCCTCTGTAATTGTTGGGGTCTGTCTTCAAACCTTTCTTGTGGATAGGGTGGATGAGAGCTGTTCTCCATTCTGCGGGGATCTCTTCTTCTTTCCAGATTTGATCGAAAACGCACTTTAGGGATGTAACTGCATTTTTGTCAGCCTTTTTCCATAGTTCGGCCACTATTTGGTTTTCTCCGGACGCCTTGTTGTTTTTAAGTTCTGAGATGACCTTCTGTAGTTTTTCAGTCGTCGGTGGCTCTGAATCCGGCTTCTCACGGTTGTTTGGAATGGATTCAAATTTTTCAAGGATGGGTTCACAATTCAAGAGTTTCTCAAAATAGCCTGCTAGTATTTTGCAGTTTTCCGTGTTGTTGTGAGCGATGGTCCCATGTACATCTCGAAATTGGAGGGTGGGTGCTTTGTATCTTGATAACCTTTGTTTGAAAGTTCTGTAAAAGCTCCTTGTGTTGTTTTTAGCAAATTCTTCATCAATTTGGAGGAGAGTTTTGTTTTCATGTGTCTTCTTAATCCTTTTTATATTTTTATCTACCAGTTTTCTAACTGTAATGAAATTCAGTCTACTTTCTTCTGTTTTCTGTGATTGCCAATTTTGCCATGCCTGTTTTCTCGTTTCAATGAGGGCATCACATTCCAGCATGTTTTTTACTTTTTTTGTTAGGTGCTATCCGTTCAGCTGTAGTAATGAGGTTTTCCTTGATATCCCCCCAGCTTTGTGTCTGAATGGTTTCTGTTGCTTTTGTGAATTCATCTGATTTTAATATCTTTTCTGTGCTATACTTCCGACCCTTAATTTGTTTCACGCTGCGTTTCCTGTTTGGAATGACTTTGAACTTAATTTTAGAAAGGTAATGGTCTGAATCCAAGTTTGCACCCCTGAGTACCCTAACGTTCATGATTTCGTTGCTAGAAATCTTCTTAATTTCCACATGATCAAGTTGAAATTCCCCAAGGCTAGGATTTGGGGATACCCATGTTTTTTGTCTTCGTGGTAGTTTCTTGAAAGCTGTGGATTTAAGAATTAAATTGTGTGCTTGGCAAAGTTCTATTAGTCTCACACCATTTCTGTTTGTTCTCTTGTGTGCAGGATAGTTTCCAACTATTTTATTATATCTTTTTTCTTTACCAATCTGTGCATTAAAATCTCCAAGAAGAATGATGATGTTTTTATCTGGAATTTTCTGAATAATGTCATCTAGATGATTCCAAAAGGCCTCCACTTTTTCTTTGTTTTTCCTGTTATCCTCGTTTATAGGGGCATGTGCATTGATAATTGTGTAGATTTTGTTTGTGCTTGTGAATGTAAGACTTGAGATTCTTTCTGATTGGGAATCAAAGCCAACTATTGAGTTCAAGATTTGTTTGTTGATTATAATGGCTGTACCAAGATGTGGTACATTTTTCATTACTCTCGGTCCCACTTTCCCTTTCTATATCGTAAAACCTTCGAAATCGAAGGTATCTGTATCCATGTATCGTGTTTCTTGAATGGCTGTTATGAGTATGTTGTGGTTCTTTAGCGTATCTGTTAGATGTTTTATTTTTCCGGTTTTCAACAATGAATTTGCATTAAAAGTTGCTAGGTACGTTGATTGCCTATATTGAAATTTGGATGAGATTCCAAGACACTCCGACTTGTCTTTGTGCAATGTTGCAGACTCCCCAGAATCCGAATGTCTGCTGACGTACTGGCGTACGGTGGATCGTCCACCTGGGGTAAAATAGTTCACATCACACACTTCCATGATTGATGAAAGTTATTTTGGGTGTGGCCCAAAGGCCACAAAATGTACAACCAAGATTGTGAGTCCTGGAGGTAGTTCTTCCGCTCTCTCCGCCGTTGGGAATCTGAACTTCCTCTTCCGCCTTTGAGACCGTTGACCAGGTTTCACCTAGTAACCCTAGGGAGGGGCCCTTACAGGGTGCTACCATCCGGAGCCAGATGGACCCAGGTTTTTTTTTAACGAGGTGTTACTCCTCCCCCTCCTCCTTCCTCATCACTTGCGAAATGAGGCCCCGGACTTGGGACCGGCAGTGGTGGAGTTTCTGCTTGCTTTTAGTATAAGAGGGCAGACATTTTCGGAATCTCTTTTTCTGATAGCGGGACAGTGGTTTGCGGCGTTGTAATATCGATACTGTTAAATCGAGTCCCATACACGTTAAGTCGTTGAAGTTATCTTAAAAGCTTGTCTCAAATGCCACTAAAAAAAGTGTGTACTTCCATCAGAAAAAATTCAGTGTCGTAATTACAATACTGTAAACGATAAAAATTACTTGTGAACGTCAGGAAATTAGGCATATTGAGCACTATAACTGGCCGGCCGGAGTGGCCGTGCGGTTCTAGGCGCTTCAGGCCTGAAACGCGTGACTACTACGGTCGCCGGTTCGAATCCTGTCTCGGGCATGGATGTGTGTGATGTCCTTAGGTTAGTTAGGTTTAAGTAGTTCTAAGTTCTAGGGGACTGATGACCTCAGAAGTTAAGTCCCATAGTGCTCAGAGCCATTTGAACCATTTTTTTTTTGCACTATAAGTTCGCGAAAAACGCCGACATATTTATTTATTCTGGATGTGGCTTGTCTTAGCTGCGTCACCCTGCTTAACATGGAATGTAGCGCTGAGAATGGGACAATCACTATAATAGAAAAGGTCCAGCACCACGACAAGTAGATAAAGAAACATCATCATTACTAATTGCAAATAATCCCTTTAGAACTACGATAAGTAGTTGGAGGTGACGTTTGCCTTGTTCTGTACTCATATTCCTTTCATTCTCTTCCCATGGCCTTCGTTTCTCTTTACAGACCATGCTGTTCCAGTCATAATCTCTGATTTTTCCTCTTGGCCAGCTTGCTATTTTTGAATTTTGAACTCAAGATTAGGACATATCCTGGTGTGATTCCAGCCAGTTTCAGATCGGCTTAGATCTCGCCAAACTATTTCATCGTTTCCCCTTTGGCTTTACTCCTTTAGTCAAAGAATTTGACTCTTTGTGGAGTAAGTCTGTCTGGGTTCGTTCCTTTATTTGTCAATTCAAAGTTAAGCTGCGTTTTCTAATGTCGGTACGGATATTTGTGTATTGTTCGATTTACTATTTGCCTCTCACTAGATATTGTTCGTCTAGAAGCTCTGGGCCTGTAATTTATGTCATGATTTTGCGTCCCCTGTTCTCAATATATTCAGTGTCTTTTTTCCGTATAAAACTAGAGCTTCAATTATGTCTTTATTAGTTTTATTAATGTTATTACTACTACTATCTTCTTGGAGACGTGGGCCGTCTATGCAATCAAATAATAAGCTGTTTGTTTTCTTGGCATACGCGTTTCGCTTCGTTTTATTTCCGTAATATCGTCAGCTGCGATCTTATTTGTGGTCTTCCTATCACCTACGTTTCACCTTGGACTGATAGCTCGTCGTCCTGCGTATACCACGATGTTTTTGGTCTGATTTCATATTAACAGCTCACTTTTACTATTATTATTTTATTTTATTAATTTTTTAACTACTGGTAGTTGCGTGTTCACTGTTTCACTTGAACGTCTCCCTTTCACTGTACGTGTTCACTGTCTACAGTAAAAATTAACACCCTTTTATTTAGTTGTATAAACGGACCACATTTCCAAGACGATAAGAATAACAGCAAAATAGAAGTAATTAAGGAATGACAGAAAACATAAAAAAGATGAAAAATCTTTTTTGTAATACTGTATCACGGGCCCTATTATATTCTTAAAAGACGTAACGTAGTCACTTTCCGTGGGCTCATTCGGCTAATTTTTTTTTTTATTCAGCGGCCAGCTTCTGTGAATTAAACAACCATTTACCTCTCTATCACCAACTTCCTGTCGCCACATGAGCGTGCCTGAGCTCTTGAAGCTGGGAGAAAACGTTTTTCAGGCAACTACTGCCGTTGATGAATCCGCGGCTGTCAGTAAAAGTTGATATTCTCCCAACAGACGCTTCTTCTACCCTATTCACGAGTTAGTAGCACTACTAAGGGAGTAGTCCAACTGCTTGAGGATATCTACCAGGTTTAATCTGTCCCTCTTACGAACCACAAACCTTCCCATCAGTGGGATGGCCTGCGTACCTCAGCGATGCAGACAGCCGTACCCTGGGTGCAACCACGTCGGAGGAGTAATTTAGTAATTTTCGAGAGGCCAGACAAACGTGGTATTCCTGAAGAGGGGCAGCAACCTTTTCAGCTGTTGCAAGGGTAACAGCCTGGATAATTCACTGATATGGCCTTGTACCATTGGCTGATACGGCCTTGCTTTGCTGCTACTACGAACTGCTGAAAGCAAGGGGAAACTACAACCGTAATTTTTCTTAACGGAATGCAATTCGCTGTATTGTTAAATGATGATGGCATCCTCTTGGGTAAATTGTTTCGGACTAGGAGGGGAATACTCAGCGGTATGTCGACACAAGGACAAACAATACTGGCTTTCTACGGATTGGAGTGTGGAATGTTAGATCTCTTAATCGGGCAGGTAGGTTAGAAAATTTAGAAAGGGGAATGGATAGGTTAAAGTTAGATATATTGGGAATTAGTGAAGTTCGGTATGGGGAGGAACGGGACTTCCGGTAACATGAACACAGGTTTACAAGTACATGCCAAATAGGGGTAATGCTGGAGTGGGGCTAACAAAGAATAAGAAAACAGGAATACGGGTACGCTACTACGAACAACATAGCGAACGCATTATCGGAGCACAGATAGGCATAAAGCCACACTTATCACAGTAGTACAAGTTTGTATGCAAACTAGTTCCGCAGATGATTTAGAGACTGATTCAATCTACGATGAGATAAAATAAATTATGCAGCTGCGATTTGCATGAGAATGCTACGAGACGACGCGGCCATCTGGATGCATTTTTAACAACTTTACTTATGCCTTTACAGCACTTTTATTTTTCACCAACCTTATGCGTTTCGTCTTTCCGTTATTTTCAAAGACTACTAAAATACAACATAAAACCGATATCAGATGATATGAAAATATGATACATTTCACCATTGATAAGAGACGTATTAAAACCTAAGAATATGGCTTGCTAGCTTACCACTGCTGTGTCAGTCACATAAAAACATTGGATACATTGTATCACGTTAACATTCTTGAGCACGAGACAAGTGCAAACTGCTATCAAGTGAAAATTTTGGAAGCCAGGTTTACTAGATCGCGCCAGGAGGCGCTGGGTACGTGGTGCACGCGGCAATTTCTTTCTGTTTACAACCACAATTTTCGTCGACACGACGTATAAAACAATTTCATCAGTTAGTATGGGAATTACTTACAATGTTTTACAAAAGATATTACTTTACAAAACAATGTGTTACAATTTTTTCTAATACATTATAAGAACAAGCTGATTGTCTCTGTGGCCAACTGTCAGTTAATAAACAAATCTTTTGTTTTATTTACAACTTACTACACATAAATTACTACTGTCACATCTCGGCTTGCAGGTTCCCCAGACCTCGATTCCCTAGACTTCTGGTTATGGGGATACTTGAAGGAATTGGTCTATGCCACGCCAATCAATGATATCCAGACACTATAGGTTTGCATCTTCAGTGCATGCCAGCAGGCACAACAACACCCGGGTATATATCAAAGATTGCGTCATTCTTCACGCTGGAGGGCAGAGGGGTACATTGTCATGAACGGAGGCCGCGTTGAATATTTCCTGTAAACACGTGTTTATCGCAGAAAGTATGCATTTCCCAACCCCTGTTAACTGAACTAATTTTTCTTGTTTCGATATTTTCACCTCTGAAAGTATTCGACACTTTTTTTGAACACCGTACATTTGTTTCAGTTGCTGTATTTGATTGATCATGTCGATGGTTAATTTCTCTCTTTAAATTCATTTGTGAGTCCAGTATGAGCGCATAAGTTCCTTCTCCTCCCCCTTCACTTAATCAATAATTGATCACAATGGACGAAGTGAGATTGTGCTAACGTATTATGATGTGCTGTTTAAAGTTCAGGTAACAACCAGGTATTAGCTTAGTGTGTTCCCCTTCTTATTTTTACCCAACTAGTTCTTGAAATTGTGTGTTCCCCTTCTTATTTTTACCATGCCAAATTAAGAATAAATGTCCTCAGTGGAAACTAATAGCTCGCGTCCTGTTGTATTCCTTTTAACTTACCACTCAGTCACGTTCATTGTAAAATATAATGCTTCTGTTTCCTTTGAGCATCTGTGTTGTTTCTACAAGCTGCAAAAAGAGCGGAGATGGTTATGAAATATAATTTGAAGGAGAGCTTTCAGCACTGGAGTGCTTGGCCCACACTGTGATTACATGTGGCGATTTCGTATTATTTTGATAAATTAAACTCGATAGATTCCAATTATACAAACGTACAAAATTTTCCACTTGCGTCTAATCATTGATGTAAAAACAGACTTGGTCTGGTGACGACCTTGCAAATTTATAAAAGATCGTACCTCACCAAAGTGGCCAAGCGCCGAAGTCGTATGTCCACTTACGTTAATACCAGTAGCAAGTATGTTACAATATTATTTTCTCCGGCTAGTACGAGCGTGTTCTCAAAACCCATAATTTTACCACATTCTTCTTGGTACGCGGCAGTTGTTGATTTTACGTTTTGTCCTTAGCGTACTTGGCTTTCGTGATCTCTAACACGTTCTTCTATTGCGCTTCCACTTTCTCCAAAATATACACTGCAGAGCCAAAACATTATGACAACCTGCTTAGTAATTTCTTTGTCCGCCTTTGGAACGAAATACATCACTGATTCTGTGTATCAGGAATCCGACAATTTGTTGATATGTTTGTGGAGGTATCGTGGATCGGAAGTATGGGCACAGGTTATGTTTGTGGAAAGGTCATCGTAATCGTTGGACACGAACGTTTCCCTAAGGAAATCCAGCACTGATCGCAAGCTCTTACTTTCTGTCATTGGCGCGAAATGCACGCAAAGACAAAGTATACACAACGGCTAGCGTCTGGTCTGGATGGTGATCAGAAGAGGGATCAAAGTTTTTGGGCAGTGCCTCAGAGGATAGACGGGTCGTTCGTAGATCAACACATCAAATATGGGGGGCTGATCCCTCTTTCCTTCTCTACAGCGAAGCCAGTTTTCAGCCGAGTGTTGTGAGTGTTGTTCAGATAATCGTGATATTTATATAGCTCTTCGCTATTGTCTGGTCGTAAACCTGTTTCCCACATGAGATAGCCAGACGGTTTTTGTTCCGCATTCTTTTGTCTTTTTTTGTCATCAGTCTTCTGATTGTTTTGGTGTAACCCGCCGCTAATTCCTCTCCTGTGCCAACTTCTTCATCTTAGAGTTGCACTTGCAGCCTATGTCATCAGTCATTTGCTGGATGTATCCTAATCTCAGTCTTATTCTACAGTTTTTACCCTCTACAATTCCCTCTAGAACCATAGAAGTTATTTCCTGATCTCTTAACAGATATCCTGTCATCCTGTTCCCTCTTCTTGCTAGTGTTTTCCATATAGTCCTTTCCTCTCCGATTCTGTGCAGAATCTCCTCATTCCTTACCCTTTCCGCCCACACAATTTTCAACATTCGGATGTAGCACCACATCTCAAATGTTTCGATTCTCTTCTGTTCCGGGTTTCCTACAGTCTACGTTTGCTACTACTAGACTTCTCTTCGCCAGGAATGCAGTTTTTGCCATTGATAGCGTGCTTCTGATGTCCTCCTTGCTCCGTCCGTCGTTGGTTATTGTGCCGCCAAGGTAGCAGACTTCGTTAACTTCACTTATGTGCCGGCCGGTGTGGCCGAGCGGTTCTAGGCGCTACAGTCTGGAACCGCGCTACCACTACGGTCGCAGGTTCGAATCCTGCTTCGCCCATGGATGTGTGTGATGTCCTTAGGTTAGTTCGGTTTAATTAGTTCTACGTTCTAGAGGACTGATGACCTCAGAAGTTAAGTCCCATAGTGCTCACAGCCGTTTGAACCATTTTTTACCTACGTTGTGACCATCAACCCTGATGTTAACTTTCTAGCTATTCTCTTTTTTGCTATTTCTGACTACTTTCGTCTTTCTTCTATTTCATCTCAGTCCATATTCTGTAGACACTAGACTATCCATTCCATTGAGCAGATCCTGTAATTCTTCTTCACTTTCACTGAGGACAGCAACAACATCACTGACTTCCTTTGACCTTGAATTTTAATTCTACTCTTGAACCTTTCTTTTATTTCTATGATTGCTTCTTAGATGTACAGCAATACTACTTATGTTAAATTAGATCTAAACTCTGCGCTAGGAATACCGTGGCATCTACGCCCTTGTGAAAGAAAAGCAAGTAAAGGGAAGCCGCATTGTTAAATGCGAAGTATGAACTGCTTTACTTTTTGTATAGTTAGAAGGCCATGCAAAGTGCTAAATACGCAATAGCACTATTATTCACCACGAACAGCACTTATTGAAACATCATTACAACATCAGCCATAAAGATAATATGATCTTCTCATCTTTTGATGAGGAAGAATGAATGCTGGCTGAACTGAAGGAGGCTCTTAGGACACAAAACTGAGTTAAGGGTAAGTAGACTAGTGAGAAAATCTTTCATGGTTGACACCACCAATTATTTGAATTCATTAAGTCTCTTAATACAAGGTGAGGTTACTTTGATAACAGACATGATTTACAAGATTGTTACTGTCAAACAGAAGTTAATCTGTATAACTCTATGTGTCTTCTCTGTCACCAAACATAGATCCAAATTTAGTACGTATTCTAAAATCTAAATGTGTATGCATCCATTAAGATATAACTTAATGCTAGATGCCTGTATGTAAGAGTTCTTTTAGTTCTGTACACCGTATTATCTCTATGCAGTCTACTTATTTCATTGAATATTGAAACTGTTACATTGGTAGTTTAACGTTCTTTACGAAATTTATGTGTTTGTTTGCCAAAGAATATGAAATGCGTAATGTTTGTGTTCTGCAAATTTACTGTTTGAGGTGCTGTTGTGCGAATGATGTACTTAATCAGTTTTACTGTAATCCAGAAGGATTAAACAGTATAATCTGAAAACCAATAAGCAAAACTCATAACGAAATCAATCCCTCTGAAATTCACCCAGTCTCGTGAGCACCGAGTTCTAGGGCCCAGTGCAACAAACTGACAAAATTCACTGCGCAGATAAACAGTGAAATAAACTTTGCTTAGCGTTAGAGTCACGACAGACGTAATCTTGGTATTATATTCTATTCACAGTAGGCGTAAAAAATATTCAATTTTGGAACAGCGATGTGCAATGCCGGCCTTAAAATAGCTTCATACAGATAATATCTATAGACTGGCTGATCAATGAATAACCTTGCAAATGGTCAGTGAAAATAATGGATATTGGCTCAGTGCTCTGCAGTACTGCCCGCATTGAAACTGTTACAAACATTAACACTTTTCTGACTCTGGTACATTAATACTTGTTTTTATTCTGATTGTAAAATAATTTCTTCCAGAAAAATTATTCATTGGGTTTAAGTAAACACGACATCGAAGAGGACGAGGTACTGATCTACATCTACACCTACATTTATACTCCGCAAGCCAACCAACGGTGTGTGGCGGAGGGCACTTTACGTGCCACTGTCAGTACCTCCCTTTCTTATTCCAGTCGCGTATGGTTCGCGGGAAGAACGACTGCCGGAAAGCCTCCGTGCGCGCTCGAATCTCTCTAATTTTACATTCGTGATCTCCTCTGGAGGTATAAGTAGGGGGAAGCAATATATTCGGTACCTCATCCAGAAACGCACCCTCTCGAAACCTGGACAGCAAGCCACACCGCGATGCAGAGCGCCTCTCTTGCAGAGTCTGCCACTTGAGTTTGCTAAACATCTCCGTAACGGTATCACGTTTACCAAATAGCCCTGTGACGAAGCGCGCCGCTCTTCTTTGGATCTTCTCTATCTCCTCTGTCAACCCGACCTGGTACGAACCCACACTGATGAGGGATACCCAAGTTTAGGTTGAACGAGTGTTTTGTATGCCACTACATTTTCTAAGGACTCTCCCAATGAATCTCAACTTGGCACCCGCATTACCAACAATTAATTTTATATGATCATTCCATTTCAAATCGTTCCGTACGCATACTCCCAGATATTTTACAGAAGTAACTGCTACCAGTGTTTGTACCGCTATCATATAATCATACAATAAAGAAGCCTTCTTTTTATGTATTCGCAATACATTACATTTGTCTATGTTAAGGGTCAGTTGCCACTCCCTGCACCAAGCGCCTATCCGCTGCAGATCTTCCTGCATTTCGCTGCAATTTTCTAATGCTGCAATTTCTCTGTATACTACAGCATCATCCCTGAAAAGCCGCATAAAACTTCTAACACTATCTACTAGGTCATTTACATATGTTGTGAAATGCAATGGTCCCATAACACTCCCCTGTGACACACCAGAGGTTACTTCAACGTCTGTAGACGCCTCTCCATTGAGAACAATATGCTGTGTTCTATTTGCTAAAAACTCTTCATTCCAGCCACACAGCCGATCTGATATTCCTAGGCTCTTACTTTGTT
Organism: Schistocerca americana; assembly: GCF_021461395.2. NCBI lineage: Eukaryota > Metazoa > Arthropoda > Insecta > Orthoptera > Acrididae > Schistocerca > Schistocerca americana. The sequence continues at coordinate 286,869,612 of NC_060121.1, read as the reverse complement.
TAGCAGGCGACAGATCGATGTCAGAGATATAGGCCTACAGTTTTGCGCATCTGCTCGACGGCCCTTCTTGACAACTGGAACTACCTGTGCTCTTTTCCAATCACTTGGAACCTTCCGTTCCTCTAGGGTCTTGCGGTACACGGCTGTTAGAAGGGGGGCAAGTTCTTTCGCGTACTCTGTGTGGACTCGAATTGGTATCTCGTCAGGTCCAGTGGACTTTCCTCTGTTGAGTGATTTCAGTTACTCTTCTATTCCTTGGACACTTATTTCGATGGCAGCCAATTTTTCGGTCGTGCGAGGATTTAGAGGAGGAACTGCAGTGCGGTCTTCCTCTGTGAAACAGCTTTGGAAAAAGGTGTTTAGTATTTCAGCTTTACGCGTGTCATCCTCAGTTTCAAAGCCATCATCATCCCGTAGTGTCTGGATATGCTGTTTCGAGCCACTTACTGATTTAACGTAAGACCAGAACGTCCTAGGATTTTTTGTCAAGTCGGTACATAGAATTTTACTTTCGAATTCACTGAACGCTTCACGCATAGCCCTGCTTACGCTAATTTTGTCATCGTTTAGCTTCTGTTTGTCTGAAACGTTTTGGCTGCGTTTAAATTTGCAGTAAAGCTCTCTTTGTTTTCGCAGTAGTTTCCTAACTTTGTTGTTGAACCACGGTGGGTTTTTCCCGTCCCTCACAGGTTTACTCGGCACGTACCTGTGTAAAACGCATTTTACGATTGCCTTGAACTTTTTCCATAATCACTCAACATTGTCAGCGTCGGAACATAAATTTTCATTTTGATCTGTTAGGTAGTCTGAAATATGCTAAGACAGACTGCTTCAGTTTGAAAATTGTATTCAAAATAAAGTTTTCACCTTCACAAAATCTGATATGAAACATTTTACATTAGCTTCAAAATCAGTGAACTTCTTTATTGTTCTACATTTCTCACTTACTGACACAATTAAAAACACTGGGATTATTACATGAGAAAATGTCTGACATCGTTTGACAAAGCAGATTCCAAAAATTAACTTCTCTGTATCAGGATTACAAAACATACAAAATATTGCAAATCGGACATACCTAATAAACCTATTCATTAAGTATTGTGGAAAATACTTGGTTCCTACATTGAAGGGTCAGTATTGTAAAATTCAGCCATATCAACATTTCGCCTCGTTGGATACTTAAAACTAAATATACAAAATTTCATTACCTTACAAGTTTGTTCCAGTTGCTTTCCCTTTGAGTTACAGTATAAATTCATTACTCGTCTATAATTACCATGGACAGTGGACAATATGTGTTAACGATCAGCATCACTTCAGTTCTTGATAAACTTTTAGTCTCACAAATGAATAATACACACTTTGCACTTTTATAGAAATAACTACAACCTAACATCTACTAGCTCTGTGGGAACGTAAACAATATAATTCATCCCTTCATTTTATAAATACTGTATTATGATGCACCCATATACCAACAACTGAATTCTCACTAGCTTTAAGTCTTACATCCCACCTATGACAGAGTGCCACGGCAACTGCTACTGCACTCCGCGCGCTCCTACTTACAATCGATTCTGCCACTCAGGCAAAATTTGGTTCAGTGGTGTCAAAAATACAATTTCTTCTACATGTGATAAGCGTTCCAGATAATTTTTCATGAATATATTAGAAAATCGGGGTCCACATACAAGTGGACCCCTCACAGTAAAGATAAAAAGTTAAAAATAAACACTATTGATAGAGACCCACTTATAAAAGTATGCTGCAATATTCGCCTATTACAAGTGCTCGCAATGTATTGCGAACATGCCTCCCTAAGGTTCCTGCGTGTATAGCCTTCAGCATACAGCCGTCCCACTCACACATCTGCTATGAATAGGGTAGTAGTGGGGGAAACAGGAGTGCTGAACAGATCCAGTTACATGCGATCTGGGGTTGCTAATCTTGGCCAGGCCGTCACTTGGAAATCACTCTATCAATTGTAGTAGGTGGTATGCAGGTGCAGAATGGTATGCAGGTGCGGCATGCCTGGCTGGCAGTCCCTGCTAGTTCAGTGAAATCTCGTGGTCCCAGGGCCGGCACTTCAATAAAAAGACACGTAGCGCAACCGGGAAGTTCCGGCGAACATTTTGTCTCTAACAAATGTTATTACCCATTACGTGATCTCTCATCACTAGACGTTCGATGCGACTTCAAAACTTCATTTTATTATGCCCTGTCCCGCATCGGCTCATGATTTTTTTGCATGGTTAATTTAAGGGGGTTACCGGATGCTGTATCTGCCGCCACCCCGTTACTCAAAGGGGCGGAATGTGTGTGCTTCATTTATGTGCGTGTAGTGTCATTCATGTGGAAGTGAGCGAAAGTGTTCTAAATGCTTGCGAATTGTGTAACTGGGATGGAACTTCGGCACCAGCCCGGTACTGGGAAACCACTTGAAACAACATCCGGGCTGTCCCATACACCGACCCTCGTCATTAATTCGCCGAGCGTATTCGATCCGGTACCGGCAAATCTCCCCGTCCCGAAAGCGACTTTTTAGCATGCACGGCTATCTCGGTGCATTAATACAAAGACTGTAAATTCTTCTGTATAAAACACCCGTGTGGGCGAGATGGAATTTCCGATCCTGTCTGAATTCCGGTAGAAAATCCGTAATCATTTACGTGATCCTGTACACATAGTGTAGGTAACAGCCGTGCATTGGCACACTGAAGAGCCAAAGAAACTGGTACACCAGCCTAATATATTGTAGGGCCCCCACGAGCACGCAGAAGTGCCGTAACACGACGTCGCATGAACTAGCGCTGGACGGAACTGACACCATGAATCCTGCAGGACTGTCCATAAATCCGCAAGAGTACGACGGGGTAGAGATCACTTCTGAGCAGCACGTTGCAAGGCATCCCAGATATTTCAATAATGTCCATGTCTGGGAAGTTCGGTGGCCAGCGGAAGCTCTACAATAGTGGCTCAATTCCTGGAGCTACTATGTAGGAATTACGGACGTGTGGGGTGTTGTATTATCCTGCTGGAATTGCTCAAGTCCGTCCCAATGTACCACGGATATGAATGGATGCAGGTGATCAGACAGGATAGTTCCGTTCGTGTCACCTGCCAGAGTCGTATCAGGAGTCCCATCATTCCAACTGAATACTCCTCACACCTTTAGGGAGCCTCCACCAGCTTGAACAGTCCCCTGCTGACATGTAGGGTCCATGGATTCGTAAGGTTGTCTCCACACCCGTACACGTCAATCCGCTCGATGCAATTTTCTACGAGACTCTTCGGACTGGACAAGTTTCCAGTCATCAACAGTCCAATGTCAGTGTTGACGGGTCCAGGCGAGGCGTGAAGCTTTGTGTCGTGCCAGCCATCAAGGGTACACGAGTGGGCTTTCGGCACCGAAAGCCGATATCGATGATGTTTCGTTGAATGGTTCGCACGCTGACGCATGTTGATTCCCAGCATTGAAATCTGCAGCAATTTGCGGAAGGGTTGTGCTTCTGTCAAGTTGAACGATTCTCTTCAGTCGTCGTTGGTCTCGTTCTTGCTGGATCTTTCTCCGGCTGAAGCGATGTCGGAGGCTTGATGTTTTACCAGATTCCATATATTCACGATATACTCGTGAGATTGTCGTACGGGAAAATTCCCACTTCAGCGCTACCTTGGAGATGCTGTGTCCCATCGCTGGTGCGCCGACTGTAACACCTAGTTCAAACGCATATAAATCTTGATAACTTGCCTTAGTAGCAGCAGTAACCGATCTAACAAATGCGCCAGACACTTCTCTTACACAGGCTTTACCGACCGCAGCGCCGTATTCTGTCTGTTTACATATTTCTGCATTTGAACACGCATGCCTATACCAGTTTCTTTGGTGCTTTAGTATATTTTCATCCTGTATTTCTCGTACATGCTTAAAGCTGCCCAGGATAGTCAATAGTGTTGCATAATATTTCCTATGCGCAATATCATCTAACGTGTAGATGTGAGATTGAGAGGTTGTGCAATAATACCAGGAACAACAAAATGTATTGTGCTGCATAAAAATAGTGTAAGGTCCGTGGGTGGCACTGAAAATGTCCTGTAGTCTCCTGCGTAATACACAGACCAAGGGGATTATCCGTTTTGTTGTTTGTGGAAAATGAGTTGAAAAGAAGATGAAACAGAATTATTGTTGGAGGATATCGAAAAGCATAAATGTTTGCTGGCATTGTGGGATGCTAGGACAGATGAGTACAAAAACAGAAGTGTTAAGAAATGTGAATCGTATGTTTTACTGCTAAGGAAATTTACGGAATGCAACGTAGGAATATGTTTTTTTTTAATTAATCAAAGGAAGGATGTGTGCATACTTTACTTACCCGAATGTAATATAGAACTGCGTCTCTCACTGTATTACTTTGTTTGTTGATAATGGAATTGAGCATTCGCAGAAATATATTCGGGGGGACGGTGAAAGGGGGGGGGGAGGGGAGTGGTTACAGGTGTCTGTGTAGGGGGACGCCATTGTTTGACGTGAACCATCTCCAGTAATTCCAGTAATGTATCAAATGTCGGACCATCAACGAGCAAAAAATTAGAATAATCTTTTTCTTTCGTTAAACCTCAGTTGCTTCAACAAGTTCTCGTGCTACTCGTTGACGTCCTTGAAACAACTTTTCTTCCACGCTTTCTTCTGCTTGAAACAGGATAGTGCAGTTATCACAACACCAGCGCTTTATCGTCCGACGTTCCGATCCGCCACATTATTAACAATATTATTGAGCAATGTAAGGAGCTCATGAATTATACTTTACATTCTTATTGTGCAATATTACTGACGGTGTATGGGCCGCTATAAGTAGCACCTGCAGTATTAACTAGAACGGTAATTTAAAAAGTGTGTCATACGTGTCTCCTCAATAGTCCTTCGCAGCGCTCGATTTCTATAATTTTAGGTGGTGGAACGCACCTCTTCAACCATTCCTCTCCCCCACAACCTCCCCTGCCCCCACACCTCGCTATCGCCAGCAATAAGAGACGCATCTTTCGATTTTTGAAAACTTGTGATGGAACTTATAATGAGAAACCATTTTTTACAAAATAAATTCGGATAATTTAAATACGATTTCTAATTATCAAAACAGAAGAACCACAAGATTTAATATAAACAACAGGTGCTACCATCTGTCCCTGTAGCACTGTCACCTTTGCTCCCTAGTTCTGATCGAAACATAGCGGCATAAATCGGTTGTCTTTCTGACTATGACGTCATCTTGCCAACAGCTGCCAGCCGCAACGTTTGGACAGCTGCATTGTAGATGTTCGGTGAACTTGTGCCCAGTATTAATCAATAAGGCATTTAGCTATGAATGACGATGCAGTTATTTCTGTCCCATCGGGGTCACGTACAATTCAGACTTCGCGAAGAGCTAGGAAAAGAAAAAGACGACCGCCATGAAAGTTATCAGTACGTACCGATCACAACTTCGGATCACGGTATCTCACTCTATGATATTTGCCGTCGCATCACGTTGGTCGCCCATTGTCACAGCCACTGGTGCCAGCGCAGAGACACATTATAGTTGTATTCTATTGTGTGTTAACCGGGGACCTAGAAACGACGCCGACCAGGTTGGCCGAGCGGTTCTAGGCGCTACAGTCTGGAACTGCGCGACCGCTACGGTCGCAGGTTCGAATCCTGCCTCGGGCATGGATGTGTGTGATGTCCTTAGGTTAGTTAGGTTTAAGTAGTTCTAAGTTCTAGAGGACTGATGACCTCAGAAGTTAAGTCCCATAGTGCTCAGAGCCATTTGAACCATTTTGAACCTAGAAACGACGGAGAGGCTCCGTCCCCGCCATGGCCTTCAGTGGAACTCAACCCCACAACAGGCTACAGCAGTGCACTCACCACTCCGCCTCCCCATACCGAACCCAGGGTTATTGTGCGGTTCGGCCCCCGGTAGACCCCTCAGGGAACGTGTCACACCAGATAAGCCTATGTTTGCGTTGTAGAGTAATGGTGGTGTACGCGTACGTGGAGAACTTTGCGCAGGCGGAAGTAGGGGAACCAGCCCGCATTCGCCGAGGCAGATGGAAAACCGCCTAAAAGCCATCCACAGACTGGTCGGTTAACCGGACCTCAACACAAATCCGCCGGGCGGATTCGTGCCGGGGACCAGGCGCTCCTTCCCGCCCGGAAAGCCGTGCGTTACACCGCACGGCCAATCGGGAGGGCTTTCACATTACAGTTACGTTACGATATGATACGGGTGTTCTATTTTAAATCTCCGGTGCCGACTTGTTCCAGTGAACTAAAAAAAAAGAAAACCGCCGTGGGAGGTGCTGGAACGCCATTTCGGCACATTCCAAACGAAATTAAGCCGTGGTCTTTCGAAAATGTTGCTACGAATTTCTTTAGAACATTTTCAACAAGATAGCCAGGTTCTACGAACCTTTGTATGAGAGCTGTTCTGTTTACTGGTCAAAGAAACAAGTCATAGTATTTCGAAATAAAGAAGCTACGCAATAAATCTAACACATTCGTGGTTAAGTTAATTTCCTGCGCTGGCCAATCAGAAATTAGCTTCATTTTGCAACAGCCGTGAAGTTCCTGCCCTATAACGGTATCCGCAGCAGCCGGAGGCCAGCATAGGGACCCGCGTATTGAGGATATCTGCTGTGTAATCGTTTCCATCAAAAGAGGCACCATATTTATGAAAACTAGCCAGATATGTGCATACGCTGATGACGTTGCTATAGTAGGAAGATAACGGGCAATGGAAACAGAAGCCTTAAAAATTGGCCTCATAGTAAGTGAAAACAAAACAAAATATATGGTAATGTCACAATCTGACGTCAGAAGAACCCCTAAAAACCTAAACACCAATGGGAAATGCTTCAATGGAATGTCATCTTTTGACTACATGGGAGCCCTAATAACAAATGATAACGATATTGGAAAGGCTATAAGGGAAAGAATACGAGCAGGAAACATAGCTTACTTTGCAAATATGCAGCTTTTCAAAAATAGCCTTGTTCTAAGAAAAACTAAACTGCTAATATATAATTCCCTAGTCCGCCCAGTTGTCACATACGGCTCAGAGGTATGGACGTTGACAGAACATGATAAAAATGCACTAAGAAGCATTGAGCGGAAAATACTACGCAAAATCTATGGGCCAATTAGGGAGGAAGAAGGCTGGAGAACACGCTACAATGCGGAATTACAAGAGTTAATACAAGGCAGGGACATAGTAAAATTTGTGAAATCACAGCGAATACGATGGCTAGGACACTTGGAGAGAATGGCAGAGGATAGAATTCCAAAGAAAATGATGAAAGGTATGATCCATTCAGTTAGGCGAAAAGGGAGACCTAGAAGAAGATGGATCGATGAGGTAATAATGGATATCAGCAATATGGGAGTCCGGGGGTGGAAAAGAGCAGCATATAACCGAGAAGTGTGGAGGAAGATTGTTGAAGAAGCCAAGGCTCACCAAGAAGAAGAAGAAGAAGAAGAATCGTTTCCATGAGACTGAAATAGTGACCTCTGTTGCGGAAGGCGATGCTTCCTTTTATAGACTTTAGGGGGATTCCAGACAGTTGATGCACTGAACAAGTCGGTCAGTGAAAACTAAGCCGACAAACAGTACCCTCCTCGGCGTAGTAGACCTCTTCAGGTAACACGTTTACACAGCCTTTGTGACAGCATTACCTAAAAGTAACACCTTCACTTGCTTCCATCGCACAGCTGACACACCTGTGCGCGGAAGTAACGACTGAGCGCAGTTTCTCTCACCTGCGTTATCAGTGCCCGCCGGCGACTGCCGGCTAATGAAGTCCACAGGCCGAGGCGCGGCCGACCCGGGCGCGGCCGGTCGATGCCTCGGGCAGTAACGACCACGACGTGGACGGGCGCCGCCGCAGAGGTGGGCGTGATCAGGATGTCGGCGGACTGTTGCGGAAATTGCGCCCGGGCGGACCAATATCGGGGCGCGGAGGGGGGGCGGCGCTTCCGCGTCCCGTCTTGACGGCAGCAATATTGGTGCGGCCCCCATCTGCGACAAATTATGCATACAGCGGCGCCTCTGGCAATAACAGACCGTAATAACCGCATTATCGGAGGCGCGAGGGCGGCTGCAGTCGGTGTGTGAGCAGGGGAGGGGACGGGAAAGGGGGAGGAGAAAAACGGGGGGAGGGGAGGGTGTACTGGCTGGGGTAGCCGAGGGAAAGCATCCGGCCTGGTTCCCGCGCCCTGCCTTATAAACACTATTATCCCGCCAGCCGTGGAGGGGTGGGGCGGTTTTGTATCGCATTAAACGGCACCCGACCGAGCGGCTGCTCGCACGCTCCTCGTGTGTGTGTGTGTGTGTGTGTGTGTGTGTGTGTGTGTTGGAGTCATAGTCGGATATGGTTATTTAGTCGTTACGCCGAAGTGGGAGGGGGCAAAGTGTGTAGAAGGGGACAGGGGGGCGACCAGAGTTGACTTAGCATAATGGATATATTGGGGGTTATGTGCGCGATAAACATTGGCAATATTCCTAACAGGAAATGAAAAGCAGCGGTGAGATTTCCTTCTCCCCTTTCCACTTATTTGACTATGGCTCTGTTTTCTTTCCAGCTGCGTAGTAGGCGACGGAGAACTGTTGGTAAGGTACATTGCGACACCGGCTCTATGTTATTGCCTCCCTACGGACGTTGTACAGGTATAACTCGGTCAGTTTAGAGTAGGGTTTCACTTAAATGAGCGTGGGGGAAGGTGTTAATAGGTCAGCTACAAGCAGAAATTGAGACATTTTACCTGTCTTCTTTGCTACATTGTGCCACGAAATCGTTTTGTCTCTCTGGTTTTATTTCCAAAAATGCGTCTAGACGACATTCCCGTTCTGGTGCAAAAGCAAGAAAGATGCAAGGTCCGTGTAAAAATGGATGGGCAGCCCAGTGACCATACCGTTTTTTCTTTCTTTACTTTTTTCTTAAGAATAAATACAGTAAAGACTAAATCGATTAAGTGTTACAGGAACGAGAATATCGATTTGAACTTGTAGTAGAAGAACTCAAATAATTTTCAGGTTTCTGGAGGACTGCTACACATATTAACCGAAAGAATGGAAACTACATATTTGATTACCGCCGACGATGAAAATTTTCTTTAGCCTGACATTCTGTGTACATGTATACTGCTTCGTAGAGCTGTGATGCTGCTAACGCATGTGGAACAATTCAGAAAAAATCGTTGGTCACCACCACTTCGTGCACGATAATGCCTGTCCACATCTATGTGCTCTGTGGATGAATCCTCCCAAGGAATGGCCAGCAATCTTCCCGATGGAAAATAGAAATATTTTAAGTTTTTTTTGAAAAACTATAAAAATCTTCAAAAAACTATTGGTAGCTGCATTAGCTATTAGTAGTTCCCTTAGTGTAGATTCATAAACAACGGTTTCGTGATGATTTACGCTCATCCTCAGGTGTATACAACTATGAAAAAATATAAATTGAACTGGAAGCTATAATACTGGTAAAAATCTCTGAGGGGGGGGGGGGGGGGCTCTTCCCCTACTGGGAACGTCCGCAGGTGGCGGATAGGGAAGGTTCAAATGGCCCTGAGCACTATGGGACTTAACAGCTGAGGTCATCAGTCCCCTAGAACTTAGAACTACTTAAACCTAACTAACCTAAGGACATCACACTCAGTCATGTCCGAGGCAGGATTCGAACCAGCGACCGTAGCCGTCGCAGGGTTCCAGACTGAAGCGCCTAGGACTGCACGGCCACTCGGGCCGGCCGATAGGGAAGGCCCTGGAAACTTGTAGTGTAGGTGGGAAATAAAATACCTCCCGCAGACCACCACAGAATTCAAAATCGAAAGGTGACTGTCTCCAGATCGGGCGACCGTAGGTCAGCCTCTGTTTCCCGGCTTACGGGCGGCTGACAAAAACCTCCAGGGCTGACAGCCGGTGATCGTAAACCAACGGCTCTAACAGTAGGAGCCACCCCATACACAATATTATCAATCATGGAAGAGTGCGATGTGAAACAAATTACCCTACGTGAACAGTTCACCGCGTCAAAGAGTGCAAGCAGACAATCGGTTTCCTGGGAGTCTGCAGCATTACGGAGAGACGAGTCAGAGCGTCTTGGAATCTCAAGCAAGATTAAGTACAGGAAACCGAGTTACATAGTTACTTTCAACGTAAATTCTCTTCTTAAAACTGGAAAATTAAAACATCAGACACTCTCATGAACCACAAAATTCTTTTAACGACCCTACAGGAAACCAGTCTCGGATGAAAACAATTTTGATTCTGTAGGCTCAGAATATACAAAGAAATGATAGGCAAAACATTACGAAAAACACTCCGCGTCTTGGAAATGGCTTCATAAGAGACAAACGTTTTTGGACTTCATTATCAATTTTGAATCACAATTCGGAAGAGTTTCCCCCTTTTCCTTCAAGTCTGCTAACACGGTATGCACCATCGTGAATGTACACGGCCCCGTGAGTGAAGACAATAGAAAGGATAAAGAAAGGTGGATTGTTTTTGGGATCAACTATATGACGTTATGCAAAAAATCCCAGAAAAGTGTAATGTCCTACTTATGGGGAACTTCAGTGCCCAAACAGGGGAAGAAATGGTAACTACCCAGCACATAACAGGCCTAACCAAACCGGCATCAGATTGATAGAATTATGCCAAAAACACAACATGTTCCTTACCTCCACAGCCTTTAAAAGGTTATCTCGAAGACAGAAAACATGGGTCTCACCAAACTCATATGAAGGTGAATTCCAACTTGATCACCTGGCTATCAGACTAAAGTTCCATAGAAAAATACAAAACGTCAAATTCCTTAGAGGTGCCGGCCTGGGTTTTGAACACTAATTTTCTGAACTAAAACTCAATCATCCCATAAAGAAAGAAACAGAACCACCAACCCCAAAGGAAGGAAGTACGACCCAGAAAAGATAATAGACTCCAAGGAGTTCCCCTCGCAACTGAAGACGTGCAAAACCAAAACTGGGATCAAATAAAAGAAAGCCTGATAAGTACAACCTAACAATTTGTTACCATGACCAAAGCCAATAAAACATACCTGGTGGACAGAAAAATGTGACAGGCTCCTTGAGCTAAGAAGAAGAGCAAGGCAACAGTGGCAATCACAGAAAAATGAACATAACAGACTGAGCTTTTTAAGCATAAGAAAATTAGTGAGCAAAAACGTCCAAAGAATAAAATAAGCTCAAGAGGACCAACTCTTCTTTCATATCAATGAAGACATCATCAAAAACAACACAATGCGCTTTATAATACTTTTTTTAAAAAAACAGCCCACTGAACCTGGAGCTCTAACATAAAAACGGAAATGCTGCCCGCAACAACAGGGACAGTTGCAAAATATTGGCAGAATATTTGGGAAACCTTCTCAACAGTGCAGAACTCGTGGAATAATGGACTTTAAGACCTCAACAATAACCGACACTAACTCTAAACCACCCTCCACAAATGAACTACAGTCAGTCATCTCACATCTCAAAAACTTTGAAGCCTCGGGAGATAACCAAATCACACCTTAACTTTTGAAGAATGTCAACAACAAAAATGTCACAGACTCTCTTCAAATCATCTTTGAAGAAATCTGGGCAAATTAAAGAATTCCACATGAATGGAAGATGGCTCTCATCCACCCACTCTATAAGAAAGGGTCCAAAACAGAGTCCTACAACCACGGAGGAATCTCACTCCTAGACGTTAACATACAAAGTAGCCTCTGAAGTCTTACTATACAGGGAAGAATCCCAACTGGACCATTAACTTGGATAATACCAAGCAGGTTTCAGGAAAGGGAGACCCTACGCAGAACTATTCCTAAACCTCAAAAAACTCATTAACTACCAAAAAACAAGAGCAAAATTATATTTTATCAGTTTCACTGACTTTGAGAAATCACACAACCCGGTGAACCAAGAATCCCATATCGCTAAACCAAAGGAATTAAAGCTAGGCCATAAAAGAACTTAGAGAAAAACTTACAAACACATACTTAATGGGAGGGCTCTTCAACCGTTTTGAGATAAAAACTGATGTACGGAAAGGAGAAGGACTCTACCCACTGCTATTTAACTGTGCCCTAGGAAAAAGTAGTCAGAAAGTAGAACACGAAGATCCACAGTGGAATCCGACTAGAAACAAAAAACAAAGGCATCAAAGTCAATTGTCTAGCCTTTGCAGATGATATGGCCCTACTAGCCGAGACTTGGGAAGAAGCCAACGAACTGATCCTGGAACTACAAAAACAAGCTGGAAAATGGGTCTCGAAATCTCCTTTGAAAATACCAAATTAATGACAAACATAAAATCCCACTAAAACATTTTGAAGATAGATAACTAAAAACTGATATCATCAAAGAATTCCGATATCTTGGAGAATGGATTACATGAAATTCACTCTAGAAGAAGGCAGCGGAATCTAGAGGTAATTGATATGCATGTCACACTTAGGACATAAAAATGATCCATCTTCTGTGACTGATTTAGAGTATGAGAAGCTGTTATTACAGATTTATGAATGTCGGCATTTCTTTGTATACTAATGGCAGTCACTCGTACCAATAAATATGGATTTTATTTTGTTGCTAAACATTTGGCTAGTAACTACGCGTCAGTATATAAGTAAATGACAAACTCCAAGGAACCAACATACACACAGCGACTTAAATGTAATCAAGTGTTATTACCAAGGAGCTTCGTTTCCTGTGAGGTGCGAACGACCTGTAGCCCAGTGTAACTCTCTGGCATTCCCCTGAAGTCGGGAAGAGGGAGCGTCACCTTGGGTAACCGCGGTCACCGTTTCATTCTCATGGAAACAATTACGCAGCAGACTTTCTCAGTATCCAGAGCCCCTATGCTGGCCTCCAGCAGTTCTGGACATCGTCGACCCCCGGGAACTTCAAAGCTGTTGCAACATGAAGCTAATTTCTGAGTGGTTAGCGAAAAAGCTAATTGTACTCCAAACTTGTTATATTTAATGTGTAGATTTTTTTATTTCGAAATGTTATGACTTGTTTGTTTAACCAGTAAACAGAACAACTTTCTTATAAATGCTCATAGAATTTGAATATTTTGTTGAAACTGTATAAGAAAATTCGTTGGAAAATTTTCGAATGACAAAGGCGTAACTTCGGCCGGAATGTGCGACAATGGCACTCCGGCACCTCTCTGATAGTTTTTTTATACTCTCTGGAACATGTCGGCGCCAGAGATTTAAAACAGAACAACTGTATTTTATCGCAACATAACTACAGTTTGTCGCTGAGCCGGCGCCAGTGAACGTAACGACGGGTGACTAACGTGGTGTAAAGCGTAAAGACCGTGGGACGATGTAAAAAGGGTTGAAATGGCTCTGAGCACTATGGGACTTAACATCTGAGGTCATCAGTCCCCTAGAACTTAGAACTACTTAAACCTAACTAACCTAAGGACATCACAGACATCAATGCCCGAGGCAGGATTCGAACCTGCGACTGTAGCAGTCGCGGGGTTTCGGACTGAAGCGCCTAGAACCGCTCGGTCACCTAGGCCGGCGTGGGACGATGTACTGCGTTCCGAAGTTGTGATCGGTACACATCGGTAACTTTAGTAGTGACTGTCCTTAGTTTTTCTCAACACCTCTGGAAGTGAGAATTTTACGTGACCCCGATGGGTCAGAAATAACTGCATCGTAACTCACAGCTATATGCCTTATTGGTTAGTACAGGACACACGTTCACCGGGTAGGTACAATGCAGCTGTCTGAAGGTTGTGACAGGTTTCAAAAATCTGAATTTGAGACCTGTTTTTTGTAAAAAATTATTTCTCATTGTAAGTTTTATTATAATTTTTCCAAAACCGAAACTTGTGATTGTTATTATTGCAGAGGTGATGTTGTATATTTGAAGATGAGCGTTCGGTCACCTAAAATTTTATAAATTAGGCACTATGAATGATTACTGAGGAGAGAAATATCACACACTTTTTAAATTACATTTCTAATTACTACTGCAGATACTACTTGTCAGAAAAGATTTTCTCTTACGTTAAGTACCTGTTTTCTTTATTTAAATACGCTCGCGGACGTACCTTTTTACGGTCAATGATTTCACGAACAGATGACTACGCTAACAAAAGATAGTGATTCGAGTATGACCAATAAGCCATTCAGGGCCTCCGTTACATCTATCGTGTCTTACCACTAGCGCGCGTTTTCCATAAATTATATAGTCAAATCAATTTTGCACCTTCCTAATGCAGTGAAGAGCTTCTTTCGAATTGTACGGGAAAATTTGGAAATTTGTGGTAAGGCCTTATGGGACCAAACTGCTGAGGTCATCGGTCCCTAAGATTACACACTATTTAATCTAACTTAAACTAACTTACGCTAAGGACGATACACACACCCATGCCCAAGGCAGGACTCGAACCTCCGACGCGGGGAGCCGCACGGACCGCGAATAGACGTCCCAGACTTCACGGTTACCCCGCGCGGGATTGGTACGGAAAGACGGTGTTAATAGGCCTCAATGATGTCTGCTCTAATCTCTCTTAATTCACATTCACGACATTTAGGCGAGATATACGTAGGAGGAGTGAATATGTCGACTGACTCTTCTCTGAACCTGCGCTGTCGGAAATTTGACAGTAAACCGCACCGTCTACACAACGTCTTTCTTGTAACGTCTGACAACGCAAATGGCTGAGCTTCGTGCTTAACAAACGAATCCGTGACGGAGTACGAGGCTCCTTTTTGGATCATCTCTAATTCTTCCACCAATTTCAGAGTGTCAGTTTGACGAGCGATAATTAGAATTTAGAGTTCAAAGGAGATTACTAAAGACTACTAGGGAGGAAATCTGTATAACACCCCAAAATTAAGACAGGTGGTTGAAATTACTGAACTTAGACGCATTTAATGCAATTAGAATCAAATCTGCTCTTGTATAATCTTTCCCCCGATCATAATGTATTTGTATTCTCCATACGAATTTTCTTTCCTGGGATTACCGAGTCCAAATGCAATGAATGAGCTGTGTATTTGTTTTGTACTTCTACACACAATGCTGTTGGGGACAAATGGAGTCACGAAGATCTACTAAAACTCACATGTGAAAGTTTACGTTTCTCGAAATCGTGAGAGACGGTGCTTTTGGGGCATCAGCATCAAGTCCTTGTAAGATACGATTACTTATGGACGATGTCTTAGTGTGTGACTGGAATACACTCCTGGAAATGGAAAAAAGAACACATTGACACCGGTGTGTCAGACCCACCATACTTGCTCCGGACACTGCGAGAGGGCTGTACAAGCAATGATCACACGCACGGCACAGCGGACACACCAGGAACCGCGGTGTTGGCCGTCGAATGGCGCTAGCTGCGCAGCATTTGTGCACCGCCGCCGTCAGTGTCAGCCAGTTTGCCGTGCCATACGGAGCTCCATCGCAGTCTTTAACACTGGTAGCATGCCGCGACAGCGTGGACGTGAACCGTATGTGCAGCTGACGGACTTTGAGCGAGGGCGTATAGTGGGCATGCGGGAGGCCGGGTGGACGTACCGCCGAATTGCTCAACACGTGGGGCGTGAGGTCTCCACAGTACATCGATGTTGTCGCCAGTGGTCGGCGGAAGGTGCACGTGCCCGTCGACCTGGGACCGGACCGCAGCGACGCACGGATGCACGCCAAGACCGTAGGATCCTACGCAGTGCCGTAGGGGACCGCACCGCCACTTCCCAGCAAATTAGAGACACTGTTGCTCCTGGGGTATCGGCGAGGACCATTCGCAACCGTCTCCATGAAGCTGGGCTACGGTCCCGCACACCGTTAGGCCGTCTTCCGCTCACGCCCCAACATCGTGCAGCCCGCCTCCAGTGGTGTCGCGACAGGCGTGAATGGAGGGACGAATGGAGACGTGTCGTCTTCAGCGATGAGAGTCGCTTCTGCCCTGGTGCCAATGATGGTCGTATGCGTGTTTGGCGCCGTGCAGGTGAGCGCCACAATCAGGACTGCATACGACCGAGGCACACAGGGCCAACACCCGGCATCATGGTGTGGGGAGCGATCTCCTACACTGGCCGTACACCACTGGTGATCGTCGAGGAGACACTGAATAGTGCACGGTACATCCAAACCGTCATCGAACCCATCGTTCTACCATTCCTAGACCGGCAAGGGAACTTGCTGTTCCAACAGGACAATGCACGTCCGCATGTATCCCGTGCCACCCAACGTGCTCTAGAAGGTGTAAGTCAACTACCCTGGCCAGCAAGATCTCCGGATCTGTACCCCATTGAGCATGTTTGGGACTGGATGAAGCGTCGTCTCACGCGGTCTGCACGTCCAGCACGAACGCTGGTCCAACTGAGGCGCCAGGTGGAAATGGCATGGCAAGCCGTTCCACAGGACTACATCCAGCATCTCTACGATCGTCTCCATGGGAGAATAGCAGCCTGCATTGCTGCGAAAGGTGGATATACACTGTACTAGTGCCGACATTGTGCATGCTCTGTTGCCTGTGTCTATGTGCCTGTGGTTCTGTCAGTGTGATCATGTGATGTATCTGACCCCAGGAATGTGTCAATAAAGTTTCCCCTTCCTGGGACAATGAATTCACGGTGTTCTTATTTCAATTTCCAGGAGTGTAGAAAGAAACGCACGAGTCACGTAACCAAACCTCCGGAATGGCTGTGGTTACGATATCGAACAGACGGACGCATCACTCCAACACTGTCGCGTGCTCTCACTGCGTGACACACGACAGACAAATTGGTTATTTAACTTGTGATTCTAGTTGAAAGTTTAGCGATGAAGTGTAAAGGAACGGTGCAAGTAAATAAGGACACAGAGTTTCAATATCAGGTACTGGGAGCTCGTTCGAAACCGGCGGAGACAGTGGTGAGTGCGACACTGACAACAGCATCCAGTAAAGGGATGGAGGGATGCGATGCGTCGCGGCGAAATTCCTCCGGCGAGCTGCCGCAGGACTCCCAAGGTGCCGCGCATCACGGTACAGACAGTGTGGCCGCCTAAAAAGCTGTTATCCACTGTGGAACTAATTTTGTGTGAGAATTCCTGGCAGATTAAAGCTTTATGCCGGACCGAGACACGAACTCGGCAAAGGTCCCGGGTACGAGTCTCGGTCCGGCACACAGTTTTAATCTGCCAGGAAGTTTCATGTCAGCGCACACCCCGCTGCAGAGTGAAAATCTCATTCTGTAATTGTGTGTGTCTTGTTTGCTATAAATAACAAAGTATTCAGTAAAGCCGGCCGGGGAGGCTGAGCGGTTCTAGGCGCTACAGTCAGGAACCGCGCGACCGCTACGTCGCAGGTTCGAATCCTGCTTCAGTCATGGATGTGTGTTATGTTCTTAGGCTAGTTAGGTTTAAGTAGCTCAACGTTGTAGGGGACTGATGACCTCAGAAGTTAAGTCCTATAGTGCTCGGAGCCATCTGAACCATTTTTATTCAGTACACACAGGATATAGCCAAATGGTATGGCCAAAACTTTCAAAAAACATTTCTCACATACAGAGGAATAAAATGTGTTGTATTGACATGGGTCCCCAAAACTTTTTTTTCCATACTAGAGTTCATATTCTGCTTGTAATTATAATCATATTAATCAAGGGAAACATACAGAAACAGAACACAAAAGCGTTCCACGAAACGTTTTCATTCATGGAATCCTCAAAATGTCCTTACGGTTACTTTTGTTTGAAACGGTAATTTTTAGGTTCACCGCAAGTGCTCGTTGTTCAAATGAACGAAGATGACCTTGACATGTGACTCACTTCATTGCTTGTGTTGATGTGCGAGTAACACCAGTGATTGTGTTGACTCGGGACTAACTTTTGTAGCTTGTGATGGCATGGGACTAACTTGATTGGTCCCCCAGCATCAAGCACGAAGCGTCAGCGTGTTCATCACGGACTGTGTAAACACGTATGGTCAACTGCTTAGTGTTCATAATGGTCTTGGTATCCAGTACAATGCAATGGAATTGTACTCTAAAGCCCATCTGCTGTTCAGATTAGCAGATGGTAATATACCGTGACGCTGAACGTTTTGTGTCGGAAAAGATTTCCAGAACGACAGTGCCCCGACAGGAGGACATTTGAAGCAAATTATCGTCATTTTAGGGAGCATGGGATGGTTGAGCGTACTACTAGCGACTTGGGGAGACCGAGGCTAGGACACATCAGCTGGAGAGGCAACTTTTTCGTGCAGTTGACAACAATCCCAGTGTCAGCGTGGAAAATTAACGGTAACAAAGCAGGTTGACCACATGACTATCTGTAGAGTGCTACTTGAGAACCCGTTCTATCAGTGCGACGTAAAGCGTGTGCATGCACAAACAGCATTTGATTTTCCTGCACGGGTACACTTTTTCGAATGGTTCACTCAACAATGCGTCAACCCTCACTTTAGTGCAAATGTGCTATTCACTCATGAGGCTTCGTTTCAACCTGACAGAATGAAACTTCTCGCAACCAGTGCGTAGGGGCTGTCGAGAATGCTTTCGAAATTGTGCAATCACGCCATCAACAAAGATATTCTGTTAACGTTTTGGCCAGCATTGTTGTTGACCGTTAGAGGCCTCACGTTCTTCCAATGAGGCTCAACGGAGAAACTTACCATTTTTTCTTAGAGAATACTTTAACTGTTATGCTGGGACAGTGGTTCCCAGTCTGGGAATAATTACCCCTTGAAGGATGAAATTAAGTTTCCTAAGGAGTAAAAAGAAAAAAAAAGCGGGTTTTGTTGTGTTTCGGTCTCGAGGATGAATTATTTTCAAAAGGTCATTATTGTCTCTATTTCGTAAGACTATTACACTGATTACTTAAGTTACCAATAACTGCATTCTTTATTTTAAATACTAGAATTAAAGCGGGACGCAGTGTGATGGAAGTTACAGCTTGTAAATCGAATGTATGAACATCTTCCTCAGATAGTTCACCAATTCCACACACACTTCGTACTTTGTACCATGCATCTATGCCAGTAAAACTGTAACGCATGTATCACATTTTCTTAAATATTTTCAGGAAATATCTTCTCCGAGTCGTAGATAGTTTTCACAATGGACTAGGACTACTATATATGAAGTAACTGAGATCACAATGCAGAAGTAATTATGTAATAGCTACACTGCTGTAGAACCTACACATTATTATTATTATTATTATTATTATTATCATAATAATAATAATTATTATTATTAGTGGCAGTGATCAGACGCAAAGCATTAGCGCCCTAAAACCCTCCAATTTCTATCATTTCTGGAATAATGAGTTCAGGAATCTAATGGTACACGAACAGTGGATATGGTGTACACTTTCTGATTTACTTGATTTTGAAAATGGATTTGCAGGGTGTGGGTGAAGCAAGTGTCGCTAGAGAGAGGAGTGGTGCAGGTACCCCAGTTTTGTAACAAATGTCTACCATCAGTATGGGCATTAGCTTTCAGTTTTGGGGAACTTACAGTGTCACTGGCGATACATTGTCAAATGCTTCTTGTTTCTGCAGCCTGCATATAGGCTGATCCTTGTTAGCGTTCATCAACCTCCCAAGCGACGTACATGATCCTATGACAAGTAATTTTATAAAAGACACAATGGGTCACAGATGTTGGGAAATAACCCAAAAGTGAATGAGAAGTGTTGAACATCTGACGTCCCCAGATGACGTACCCCGTCGCTCGTGCAACGGTTGAACCTATTTGTCTGTCAAATCTGAGCATCCCAACAGTAGTGCCATATTCACGTCAATGTGGCTCTGGGCCTACGAGCGCGGCCTAAGCGTGTGGGGTTAAGCAAATGTTCAAATGTGTGTGTGAATCCCTAAGGGACCAAACTGCTGAGGTCGTCGGTCCCTAGACTTACACACTACTTAAACTAACGCATGCTAAGAACAACACACACAACCATGCCCGAGGGAGGACTCGAACCTCCGGCGGGAGGGGCCGCATGATTAGTGACATGGCTCCTCTAACCGTGCGGCCACTCCGCGCGGCTGAGGATAAGCGTTGGAGTCTTGCATCTAGCAGGTAGTATTTTCTTCATTGAGTTAGACAGTTATGTGTTTACTTTGAGGTACGATTTGTTATTTCATTTATCAGTCTAGTGGGTTCATTGCAAAGTTGTTGTTGTTGTTGTGGTCTTCAGTCCCGAGACTGGTTTGATGCAGCTCTCCATGCTACTCTATCCTGTGCAAGCTTCTTCATCTCCCAGTACTTACTGCAACCTACATCCTTCTGAATCTGCTTAGTGTATTCATCTTTTGGTCTCCCCCTACGATTTTTACCCTCCACGCTGCCCTCCAATACTAATTTGGTGATCCCTTAATGCCTCAGAACATGTCCTACCAACCGATCCCTTCTTCTCGTCGTGCCACAAACTTCTCTTCTCCCCAATCCTATTCAATACTTCCTCATTAGTTATGTGATCTACCCATCTAATCTTCAGCATTCTTCTGCAGCACCACATTTCGAAAGCTTCTATTCTCTTCTTGTCCAAACTATTTACTGTCCATGTTTCACTTCCATTCATGGCTACACTCCATACAAATACTTTCAGAAACGACTTCCTGACACTTAAATCTATAC
This sequence comes from Schistocerca americana, assembly GCF_021461395.2. Classification (NCBI taxonomy): domain Eukaryota; kingdom Metazoa; phylum Arthropoda; class Insecta; order Orthoptera; family Acrididae; genus Schistocerca; species Schistocerca americana. The sequence continues at coordinate 286,848,979 of NC_060121.1, read as the reverse complement.
TCGATGTTAACAAATTTCTCTTCTTCAGAAACGCTTTCCTTGCCATTGCCAGTCTACATTTTATATCCTCTCTACTTCGAACATCATCAGTTATTTTGCTCCCCAAATAGCAAAACTCCTTAACTACTTTAAGTGTCTCATTTCCTAATCAGATACCCTCGACATCACCCGACTTAATTCGACTACATTCCATCATTTCAAAGTACGTTGCAGCAAATAGCTACCGTATTGCGTCGCAAGTGAGTATAGTTTCCGAATTGCGCCGTTACCAGTAAATGACCTACGTTTTCTTTACTAAATAATGCCTGAAAACGAAGGAAAGAATAGACAAAAGGAAAGAAACATAAAATAAGAACTGGTTTTTCGTGATTACAGCGAGGACAATAACTTCATAACTTCATCGTTTTTAACAGATCGCATTTACAGAAGATGTTGGAAATTTTGCACCATTAGCTCGAATGCAAGTATTGCATCGCTCAATTATCCCTTCGCGCCCAAGTTCAACCGCAGCACGTGCGGCGAGATACGTCATCTGGTGATTTCACATGTTCTACATTTCTCGTCCACTTTTGGATTATTTACCGACATTTGCGGCCATTTGTATCCTGTATCTGATGAAGCGTCTCAGCATCAGCTACATGGCTTTGGTGGTTTTTAAATGTTAGTAAGAATCACACTGTATATATATAAATGGTTGTTACATTTAAGCGATATTAATTGTCTCATTGACTCACCAAGTCGGAGTTTGGTAAGACACCAAGAGGAACTAAATATAATTTATCTTCCACCATTTAAAAAATAAAAATGATCAAAGGAAATTCGTTTTCACTCTAAAGTTCGGTTATCCCGTAAGGCTGATGATGGTGGTAAGGAGGAGAATACGTACTAGCTAATATCAAATTGTAATAGTCTAGGATAGGTTGGGAACCACAGTGCTAGAACTTGTCCCTTTACGTGTACGAGAAAACACGTCCTTCGTGCACACGGGCCCCTCTTAATATCAGTGTTAACGTTTGCAAACTAATAAATAACAAGATTTAGTGACAGAACGTTAGGTACAGGTGGACCAATTCCTTGGCCTCTACACTCTCCGGACCTAACCCCAGCAGACTTTTATTTGTGGGTGCGACTTAAAGCTCTTGTTTGTGAAACCTCCGTGCTAGATGTACAGAGTCTTCGTGCCCGAATAATGGAAGACTGTGAAACATTAAGGAATTCTCAAGGCTAACGTCAGAGCATCATGGATTGATTGCTACGGCGGGTTGAAGCATGTATACTTGCTAATGGAGGGCATTTCGAACATTTCATGTACGAAAGCGTTTATAATGTGCTGATACTTTTTTTCGTGTGTGTTTGCCATGATTAATATGCTGAAATGTTATAGAAACTGAGTTCTAACACGAAAATAATTTACGGACCCTGGTCCATGTAACGTATTTTCTTCGTCTACGTGCGAGGAATGGCTCAAATGGCTCTGAGCACTATGGGACTCAACTGCTGAGGTCATTAGTCCCCTAGAACTTAGAACTAGTTAAACCTAACTAACCTAAGGACATCACAAACATCCATGCCCGAGGCAGGATTCGAACCTGCGACCGTAGCGGTCTTGCGGTTCCAGACTGCAGCGCCTTTAACCGCACGGCCACTTCGGCCGGCCGTGTGAGGAATGTGTCCTGAACTGTGGCCATAGATTTTCGTTACACCACGTAAAGCCAAAGAGGATTTAGTTTCCATCTGTTCATGTGGGTACATTAATTACTTTTCAAAGACTCAGGTGCCATAAAAGCAATATTTAACGCTAATGTGGCGTGTAAGGAGGTACCGCCTCTTCAGTGGCTATTATAAACACTATGCGAGCCAGTCGAGAGCGAAACGGTCGGAAAACGACCCTTGCTCCCGGAGCCTCGCGACCGGCGGACGCGCCAAACTTCTCCATCGATAGATTTGAATAATGGTGCACAACACTGTTGAGATGTGTGCGTGAATTACCTTGCTTTATTGGCATTGTGTTGCCCTCTCCAGATCAGTTCGTAGCGTAACCAGTCTGGTGTACGTAATTAATGTAAGCTCCATTTGGCGCTTCCTAAAAGCAAAACAGTAGTGTGATGTAAATGGGCGTTATTGTAGTAACAAAAAATTTCAATTCGCTTTGTTCATTCTGGGTTGGAAGTGGAGGGGCATTAGCGATTTCGTAAGGCTTGCTGATTGGATTGCCATTGCGTGATAGGGCACGGAAATGAAGGGAGTAGATTGGAAGCATTACAAAGCAGATCTCTGTCTGCTGGATTCTGCAGCTGACACAACCAGCACGCACTGTCGGAATTCTGTAACAGCATTTCACCCCCAACAATGCTCCTCTTAACAATATGTACCATATTGTCACCAGGGAGTATCCTTTCTCCCCCCCCCCCCCCCACCCCTCCTCACGCCTCCACCCCCGTCCATCTATTCCAAACCGTCTAACCAAGGGTGATAAAAAAATTTCAACTCGCAACAGCAATGGTACCCGCTTCTCTAGATTGGGCGTCACCGCCATTGCGTTCCGTACTGACTGTTTCCAAAAGTGGATTCTGTGTTCTATGACACGGCGGTCAGTCGGTCTTGGATGACCGACCAGAACGAGGAGCTATTTAGCACTGGGATGATCTCAGGAGCTATATAAAAGAGAACTCACAAGACGATAGTGTGACTTATTACAGAGTACTTCTATGTTTGAATACCTTATCGGGTAGATATGACAACACACATCATACGAATTGAGAGATGCGGTACTACAATCGTAAAAGGTCGCTGTATCAGACACGAAAGAGTAACTCAAATGCTCGGGGAACTTATATGAGAATCCTTAGAAGAGTGGTGGCATAGTTCTCGCGAATCCCAGTTAGTTAATTTAATGTTGCAGGAAGACTGTGCGGAAATTATGGTGCAACCATCGTACAAACCGCATAGCAATCATGCGCTTAAGATAAGAAATGTTAAGACACTTAAAGACGCATATAAATTGTATTTTTTCCCTCGTTCATTACGCGAGCAGGGTAGCACGAAAGATCATTAAAAATGGATCGAAGTACCCTTATAGGATAGGGAGGGCTCTTTGGACGTAGTGAAGCCAGCTTCCCTAAATGGGTAAACCTCGTACAAATCCTGCCCTCCCAGTTAGGCTAGTGGCTAACAACCCCTTCCTATAAAAAAAATTCTTGTTCAGAAACGTCAAAGTAAAGAAGTTTGGTGGATTTCTGGACGACAACACGCCTTTAAGGCAAACAAAAACGAAAAAATAATGTGTTTATAGGAACCTGGAACGCACAATCGCTTTACAGGGCGGGGGCCCTGAGGTCACTGCTAGATCAACTCGACAAAACCAAGGCAGGCATAACTACCCTACAGGAAATGCAATGGACTGGACACGGAGTGCTTCATATGGGAAATGGATAATTTTCTACCACGGTTCAGAGAGCCACCAAAAAATTAGGTACAGGGTTCGCTGTAAGACAGAAGTTTAAGCACTTAGTGAGTGGATTCACTGGAATAACATCTAGAATCTCATATATGAGATTGAAGACCCGATTATCAAACTACTCATTGATCAACGTACATGCACCCACAGAAGTATCAGAGGACGCCTTCTTTAAGAACCTCGAGAGAATTTTTGACAGTTGCCCTGTGTATTACACTAAAATAAATACTGGAGACCTCACTGCACAGATTGGTAAAGAAAACCATTACCTTCCAGCAATAGGAAAGCACAGCCTCCATGAATACATAAATGATGATGGACACAGAGTAATTCAGTTTTCACTGTTACATAACATGGGTGTAGATAGTAGCATTATTTTCCCACAAAAGGATTCATAAAGTAACAGGGTGCAGCCGTGATGAGCTTACCTTCAACCAAATTGATCGTGTAGTTATTTATGGCAGGAATTCAACGTACTTGATGCGCATACTTACAGAGGAGTTAATTTAAATTCAGACCACTACCTTGTAATTGCGAAACTAAGAGCTCGAATATCCAATGCAAGAAAAGTCAAAGGAACATCTCAAAGTAATCATATGGTATCGAAGCTAAAAAATGAAGACATCTCTAAAACGTACACTGAGAAGGTTGCTGAGAATCTTGCGTTATACACCCCTAGTGTGAGTGATAATCTGGATCAGGAATGGAACAATTAAAGGGATGCAGTCATTAAAGCAGCAGAAGATGTGCTAGAGAAAGAAGGAAAACAACCGAGAAATTCCTGGTGTAATAAAGAATGTAGAATACGTCAGGAGAAAAATCCGGCATGCAGGAAAATGATTGAGAAATCATATACTCATCTAACAGTAATAAATTATCAAGATAAAAACAAGAAATTGCATCTGAGTAAGAAAAGGGAATGATAAAGAAAACAGATTGAAGAACTGGAGTAATTAGAAAAACCAAATGACGTTAGAAAATTTTATCAGAAAATTAATAGTGAAAGAAGAGCTATCAAGTCACGCATCAACCTGTGTAAATGTAAAAATGGGACGCTACTAACCGATGATAATGAGGTATTGGAGTGTTGGGTAGAGTATTTCAGTGAATTATTGGATGCTTCAGAGTCACCTATTGAAGATATCCCAGTCCCTCCAGAAGATGATGCATAGTACCTCCCTCTTCCCAAGGAGAAGTGAAGAAAGCAATTTCCCGACTGAAGAACAATAAAGCACCAGGGACTGACAATATAACATCTGAACTATTGAAAGCTGGAGGAGTTGAACTAAATGCTAGGATCTACAAGATTGTGTGCCTCATCCGGGAAAAGGAAGAGCTGCCAGAAGAATGGAATGTAGGGGTAGTGTGTGTGGTGCATAAGAATGGAGATCCACTTGAATGCAACAACTACAGAGGCATAACACTCTTAAATATTATATATAAAGTACTACCAAATATCCTGTTTAGTAGACTTTTACCTATTGTAGACGACATTGTTGGAAGCTATCAATGCGGGTTCAGACCAGGAAAGTCAACTGTAAACGAAATATTTACTCTCCGACAAATAGATGAAATGACCAGTGAATTCAATGTTGGTGTGTATCATTTTTTCATTGACTTTAAATCTGCATATCACACAATAAACCGGGTCAAACTTTATGAGGCAATGCGGGAATTTCTAGTGCCTGGCAAACTGGCGCGTTTAATAGAAGTCACCTTAAAGTACCCCCAGTGTATCGTGCAAGTGAAGTCCAGGCTATCACCTCAGTTTCCCACTCGAACTGGGCTAAGACAAGGAGATGAACTATCCTGCCTACTTTTCAACTTGGCGCTTGAAAAAATAGTACGCGAATCGGGTATTCAGACAAGAAGTACTACCTAATATAAGTCTGTACAGTTGCTGGGATACGCAAATGACTTGTATTTAATGAGCAGAACATTTAGAGATCTACGAAGTGCATTTTCAGCTTTAAAACTGAGTGCAAAGAGGATAGTTTCTGGGAACTAATGAAGGAAAGCCGAAGCAGATGTATAATGGCACTAACCAACCCTTACGGGCCACACACAGTAACTAGATGGCTAGTATTTGAGCGAGTGGAATGTTTCACCCATCTGGGCTCAAAGATAGACCAATGGCACCACCTTTACTGAAATTATGGCTCGCATAAGTGCTTCTAACCGATGCTACTTTGTAATTTTGCGACATTTTAAATCCAAGCCTCTATCACGAGGGGCTACTTTACAAAACGCTGATACACCCAGTACTTACTTATGGCTCAGAAACATGGACAATTACAAAACAGGCTGAAAACAAACTGAGATCACATGAAAGAAGTACACTGAGGACGATTTTTGGACCTTTTTATGAAAATGGGACTTGGAGAAGGCGAAGGAATGACGCACTTTATCAATGCTATAAGGAGGATAATGTGGTCAAGTTCATAAAGCTGTCTAGACTGAGATGGGCTGGATATGTAATGCGATGCGATGAGATACCGCAAGGAAAGCCTGCTGCAGTGAACGTGGAAGAAGGAGAGCAAGAGGACCGTCTGGGTTGAGATGGAGCGACGAGGTTTGTAGAGGACGCTGCGTGAGTCGATTGCCGTAACTGGTCCAGAGAGGAATGGAAGAAAATTATTGAGAAAGCCAAGTCTCATCCCAGGATGTAGTGCCAATGGAAGAAGAAGAAGAAGAAGAAGAAGCAGTACTCCCCTCTGCCACACTGCGCAGAGGTCTGTGGAATCTATATATAATGGTTGATTTAGATATTATGCTGAAGCAATGATATGCCTGTGTCACGTGCAATAATTGCTTGACAATGTCTGCTTACTCTGGTTGACTTGGGTATCTCATAAACGTGTAACAACAGTTCAGTGTGGACGACTGCTGTCAAAAATATGTCTTTGGTGGACAAAAGCACATTCAGTCTTGAAATACACACACACACACACACACACACACACACACGCGCGCGCGCGCGCAATGTTAATGAGTAAAGGTACAAATATTTCTATTGCTGACTGAAGACGCTGTAATAAACAACATTACATCAGTATTTACGTCATTTTCAGACTAATAATTATAGCTACTACAACTCGTATGTTTTTAGGTTGGTTGGCACCTTGAAGTACTCATGGCAACAGCAAATCATTAGCGCTTATTTTCCCCTGGCCAGGTATTGAAATATGGATGTGTGGATGCAAAATGGGAAGTCTACACTGACAGTAATGCAGTTACGACTGCGCAGAAAGCTTCAGTTGGTATGGTGTAATGGATACATGTGCAGATATTTTTATGTATGGCACCTTAATATGTATGCACATCAGTGTGTTTCTTGTTTGATCCCTGTGTCAAATAGTCTTCCCACAGACATGTCACGTAATTTGCTACTTAATGTTTTCTACATGGCCTTAACTGCACCACCAAGTGGAATATGCCTGTCAGCATAGACTAATCGTTTAGCATTGACGTGTCCACACTTCAGCATCTCACGTCCTGCTCAGGGAAAAATAAATATTAATGGTTTGCTCTTGCCACACGTACCTGGAGGCACTAACCAACCTAAAAACATACTACTCTTCATGGCTATAATTATCATCCTGAAGCCGGCCGCGGTGGCCGTGCGGTTCTAGGCGCTGCAGTCCGGAACCGTGGGACTGCTACGGTCGCAGGTTCGAATCCTGCCTCGGGGATGGATGTGTGTGATGTCCTTAGGTTAGTTAGGTTAAAGTAGTTCTAAGTTCTAGGGGACTGATGACCTAAGATGTTAAGTCCCATAGTGCTCAGAGCCATTTGAACCATTTGAGGCATCAGCCTGAAAATAAAGTAAATAATTATATAATGTGGTTCATTACACCGTCCTCAGTCACCAATACAAATATCTGCACTTTTACCCATTACACCACACGTACGAAGGAATATCAGAAAGTAACGAACAATAATTTTATTACTCAAAAGTTTTATAGTTAACAAAACAAAAAAAAAATCGCAAATGAACTTATATCTTTTACCTACTTTTCTGCATAGTCTCCAACGTTCTCAACAAAATTTTCCCATCATGGTGCCAGTTTCAATATGTGCTGTTCGTAGTAGTCCATTTGGTTCGGATGGATTGTATTGTATTGCTTTGGGGAAGAGACCAAACAGCGAGCTCATCGGTCTCATTGAATTAGGGAAGGATGGGGAAGGAAGTCGGCCGTGCCCTTTCAAAGGAACAATCCCGACATTTGCCGGGAGCGATTTAGGGAAATCAAGGAAATCCTGAATCTGGATGGCTGGACGTGGTATTGAACCGTCGTCCTTGCCAATACGGGTCCAGTGTGCTAACCACTGCGCCACCTCTATCTGTATTTGGTTTGGGTATAGCCATCTGCGGACTACTGATTTCACATGCACATCTGTCGCAAAGTGTTGCCCTCCCAGGAATATCTTCATGGCACCAAACAGATGATAGTCCACAGTGACAGGTCCGGACTGTATGGTAGACGTTGGAGGACCTCCCACCCAAATCTGATTACTTTCTCAGGAACAGGAGCAGCGACACTGGGATGGACATTGTGTGAATAAGTTTACACCGTCAACGCTAATATTATGGAATTTGTCACAAAAGGCACGACGCAACTTCATCAGGGTTTTAATGTAGGCTGCAGCTTTCGCAGTGGTCCCCTGTCCAGCGAAGTCGACCAATAATGCACCATTCATATCCTAGAACACTGACACAAGCACTTTCGTAGCCAATTGAGTCATTTTGAATATTTTCTTATTACGGAACCAGTATGTTTGCACTCCATTCATAATTTATTTCTTGCATGTTATGGTATGCCCCATGACCCATCATCAGTGACGATTCCTTTCAGAAAGTCATACCCTTCTGCAGTGTAACGCGTTAAGTGAGCCAAGCTTGCCGTCTTTCCTAGCCCTTGTGGTTATCTGTCAGGTTATTAAGCACCGAGCAAGCACTAACTGCGAACCGTTCCTAGATGTTTTGCTGCCCTAGGCTTGAACTGAAAAATGACGCCTTCTCTTTTTTACTACCATCAGTTTCTCCTAACACCCCTCTCCCCTTCCATCAGCACCACCATTTATCAGCAAACAATACAAATCTCCTATTATACGTTTAATCATTAAACTAAGGTGACCAGATGTCCTCATCTTCTGCGGACAGTTCCCAGTTTTTATGCTTTGTCCTCAATCTCAGTAAAAGTGATTGACGGAAACAAATGTACTCAGTTTTTATTTTTTGTCCCCAGTTTTAAAAACTTCCCAAAATAATTGAAATAGGAAGAACTTGCTGAACATTTTAAACTAGTACTCAACTGAATATGTCTGTGCAAACAAATTTTGCATGAATTACTTATTTTATTTAATTGCAAGAAAATGGACTAATAAAGGTGTGTAACTATCTTCGCATGCGAATGAACTATTCCTTGAATTCAGAAATTATGCTGTACTGATGGGATACATGCCGAACCATCAAACTATAGCATATGATTATTCGTGATATTATTTCGTTTTTGTTTTAATTGAACTAGTTTTAGAATCAAGAATAAATCTCATGTTTTTCAGCATCCACTGTCTTGCGATAAAATGAATAAATGACGAGTGGTTTGTATTTTCTGTTGAGAGTTCCACAACATTTATTAGCCACCCCAGTGGTGCAGTGCTATAATCGACTGCCTTCTGATCATTTGTCCGGGGTGGACCTTGGTTCAAATCCCAGTGAAGCATGAATGTTGGGTTTGTATAAAGGTACTGGCTCTTTTCCTTCCCTGAGTCAGTGGCCCTAAATTAGGGGCGGTCGACTGCTTGTAGACCATTGAGTCCCTCAAATTAAACCCTGAGCAAAAATAAAAAAAAAAACCTTTTTTAATTACATTTTTCATTAATTATTTTCTTCAAACAGAGTACTAAACTTGGCATATTCCTTCTTCTGCACGGTAAACTAAATTTCTGCATTCGGTTATTTTTTTCTCGAACAGAATCAATTTAATTTCAGTACGAAATAATATATGGCTTTGTTTTTAAGTGCTGCCCCCTCTGAGAAACATTTAAAATTTATCAGAAGTAATGATTCGAAAGATAGCACTTTATTCTTATTTCCCGTGAAAAGATCACTCAGATTCGTCGTACGTTTACTGTACAATCATGTTTCAGTTCATAAATTCTTTGCTAATCATCGGCAAGCCAACGCACGTGCTCCGCTCCACTGCTCCTCAGAGATGAATCCAGGTCGTGATTATTTCCGTTTCTTACTCGATAGCGCCTGATTTAGTTTTAGCTAAATACAGGCAGTGTGTTTACTTGGTCAAAGCAATTAAAGACTTATTAAGTAAATGTTCCGTGTGGTTTTGAAAACAATTCGGTGTTTTAATTTTTCATGTTTTTCTCCTCATTAGCTCAATGGTTTCGCCGTTTGAACCGAAACTAATGTTTTCCGCCCTTTGCCGCCTCTATAATTTTGCCGCCGTAGGCGGCTGCCCAGTCTTGCGTAATGGTAGAAACGGCCCTACATTAACGTTACGAAATTTCAATGCGTCATGAACAATATCGCATCAAAAAAAGTGCTGAACTGTTACGATATGGTTCACAGTTGCACAAGCCGTTCGTTCAAAATTGTTGCCTCAATGGCTTTGATATTCTGCGGGGTTGCAACTGCTACCGGCCGTCCGGAAGGTGGCGAACCACTACGGCTCACGCTGCTTTCTTGGAAGAATGCACACACCCGGAGACATTGCTGCGCTCGTACAATTGTCGCCATACACGCCACGCACATCTCCTTGAATTTCACTCATTTTATGCCCTTTGGCCCACGAATACCGAATTACACTACGCTGCTCTCCACAAGTTGACAACAGTAACATGCGAGCCTTTCTTGTTTCGTAGTTCGGGGATCTCTCGCTATAGCTGCACATGGCAGAAAAATACCCTCTGTAACACAAACTTCAGACTCTATCGTCGCGATATTTCAACATTCCAGCTGCAATACCAGGGAAGAAAGAAACTGAGAGACACCTCCACGTCTTTCCTTCTTCAGTTTTAAAACCTCGTACAGAATATCACTAACAGCTGCAGCGTTTGGTTCTTATAAACTTACGTTGTGTGACATTTCAAACGTTGCCTCTCCAGCTCTCCCATAGCCCAGGACTACAACAGCGTATAGCTGTTCAGTCACAGTTTCAGGGAACATATTTATTTTACGTAAATACTTAGTTATAGCAACATTATGTCGAAGAAAAGAGTCTTGAGAAATACGTCTGATATCTTCTTTGCTTTTGTATTCCCGTGCAATCTTTCTCCTTAGAAAGTGTAATTCTTTCACTTCCTCTGTTGTATGTAATTTCGTTCTGTCTGCAAAGTTACCGTTTAATTGTTTAGTGTTTCTATCGCGAACATATTACTGCAGAGCATTTTAGGCTGTAATCCATTCCACACAATAGTTCTCTGTTTATCTTAATGTCGACCGAAAGATTGTTGAACTTCCTCTTATGCTTTTATCCACGCTGTTGAATTATATTCTAGTTTATTCTTCGTTTCTTCCACTTACAAGGCAAACAGTAGTGGCGATACGGTGCAGATAGCTTATCGCTACTTGTGTTCAAGAAATAGTGTACGCTGTAAGACCCTCTGCGTAATTTATTGCGGTTTTTCTCAAGTTTCCGAAAATCGTGTTCCTCCTACATTAGTGAAGTTCATCTGAATGTCGACGAATGACGGATATTCGGGAATAATGTTCTTACAACTAACTGTAGGGTATCACTCATACACCCTTTACAGAAATAACGTGTCATTCTATGCAAATGTCACTGTATCCATTGCTTCTTCGGTTCAATAGTCTTCGTAGCCGAGGTCAATAACGCACGCTTATGTAATGATGCTCGAATCGGAGATACGCCTGTTCGATAGCTGGTGGTGGGTGAAATTTTCATTGCCAGCATTTGGCCGACAGGGGAAGGAGAGGGGGAAGCGCAAAGTTCTTGAAAACTAATCTTGGCACCGGTGTCCTGGATTAAATTTCAAACCTCTCCGCAGCGTCTCATGCAGTGAGGCCACAATTGATGCTGATCCGTCCGTAAGATGGGACGTTAACGTCGGCAACCGTGTTGGTGCCATTCAACAGGAGTAGGCTATGTGCCGGCAATGGGTTTAAAACTCACCCTTCTCTCGTCATCTTCATCGTCACAGAACATAAACAATAGATTATAAACTCACCTACACGAACACAGATACGACGCATCTCCCACAAATTAGTAGAGAAGAGCCTTATGTGTGTGGAGGAAGAGTACTGTTTCCGACAGGCCACTGAACCCATTCCGTAGAATATTTCATCCAAGAATGCCACATGGCGTTTAGATCCACAAGATCAAGGTTACCGAGAGTGGATGTTCCATCCTTAGCTCAAAAAACTATCATACATATCTCTCTTTGCTTGCTTAAAATGAAATACGTAAATATTCTATTACAGTGACGCTGCATTACTCACGTATATGTTTAGATATAATATGACCTTCCAGTCGGGATGATTTTTTGTCGGCAGGCTTAGCTTAGCTTAGGATGTCACACCAAACATACATACTGTGTTGAGAGATTGCGAATTTAACGTAAAGGTACACGATCGCTACGTGGTGAGAGGTAAGGAAAATACTCGCCGGTACCACTGGGGCACTAGGCTGCTAATGAGAAGGAGCGCCTATTAGGTCAATTAATTATGGTATAGTGAGAGAACGTCGAGACTGTGTGGCGAGGATCAGTCAGAATACGCAACAGCGCTCTGTTAGAGGCAGGAAGGTTATGACTGCCGAAAATCTTTATTAGACGTGCTGCAGGAGTAAGATTCTACACTGCTTCACGAAAACGTGCAAAATTGCTGAACGCCACAAGACAAAATGGTTCAAATGGCTCTGGCAAATGGCAATGGGACGTAACATCTGAGGTCATCAGTCCTCGAGACTTAGAACTACTTAATCCTAACTAACCTAAGGACATCACACACATCCATTCCCGAGGCAGGATTCGAACCTGCGACTGTAGCAGCAGCGCGGTTCCGGACTGAAGTGCCTAGAACCGCTCGGCTACAACGGCCGACTGCCACAAGACAGACGGAGACGTCACTTCGCATGGCGCCTAATGCTAACCTTCCTATGCAGCGCCGAAAGAACGAAGCGAAAAGCGTAGTGGGTCATTAGCCTTGCTTTACATTCGAACGACGTTAATTCCGTGCAAATCAGCGTTCACTGCTATCGAAGTGTGATCACTGGCAGGAGAGCTTTACCTTCTACAATGACAAGGAGAAGTTCATAACAAGGGCGTCTTAAACCTGTGAGCACACAATTAAAGAAAAGGAATGAAAACATGAGAATGACGTACATACATTTAGTGACTTTATTGAATAGCAATATACTAATGGGATAATGGTTATTAGTGCTCCATCGCACGGCTTTCCGGGTTGGGAAGGAGCGCCTGGTCCCCGGCACGAATCCGCCCGGCGGACTTGTGTCGAGGTCCGGTGAGCCGGTCAGTCTGTGGATGGTTTTTGGCGGTTTTCCATGTGCCTCGGCAAATGCGGTCTGGTTCCCCTTATTCCGCTTCAGCTACACCATGTCGGCGATTGCTGCGCAAACAAGTTCTCCACGTACGCCTACACAACCTTTACTCTACCACGCAAAAGTAGGAGATACACTCGTCTTGTGTGGGACATTCCCTGGGGAGGTCCACCAGGGGCCGATCCGCTCAATAACCCTGAAAGAGTGGTTCGGTGTGGGGCGGCGAAGGGGTGGACTGAGGTAGTCGTCGTGGGGTTGTGGACCAATGCGGCTGCGGCGTGGACGGAGCCTCTCCGTCGTTTCTAGTCCCTCGGTTAACATACAATACAATACAATTCAAGGCGATTAGTTCCACAAACTAGACTTACATTCGAGTTAATGGTTCCTTTATAGATTTCCGAAATGCAAAATCTTCCATTATGTCCTCAACATCCAATTTTTGAAGGATGTTATTTTCTATTCACATGACTGATACACAGAGTAGGGGCCCTGCAACAGAAAAGAAGTTTATTTTGAGTGAAGACATCGGAATGTATATTTGGCCGGTTCAAATGGCTCTGAGCACTATGCGACTTAACTTCTGAGGTCATCAGTAGCCTAGAACTTAGAATTAATTAAACCTAACTAACCTAAGGACATCACACACATCCATGCCCGAGGCAGGATTCGACCCTGCGACCGTAGCGGTCACGCGCTTCCAGACTGTTGCGCCTAGAACCGCACGGCCACTCCGGCCGGCATGTATATTTGTTTGCTGAGCTTATTGGTTATTACAGTCACATTATACAGATCAAATGCAAGTGATTACAGTTTTGTAGATTGGACATACTTTAATATTATTGGTTTCTTTCGAGATTTCCGAAGCGTAAAATCTTCTAGCATGTCCTCGAAGACCAATTATTGAAGGCTTTAAATTTCTGTGTACGTGGTTGACTTATTAGTAAGTCGTTCCTGTAATACAGTCGTTGTAATTAATTTTTTATTCTCTTTAATTGTGAAAATGTAATATCTCCACTGCAGTTGGTTACTGTTCCCACTGCGGGGATGGTGACTGCATCTTTCAACACGGTCGAGAACCTATTCATAATGTACGACCTGTGGCGGATTGGTTAAAGGACAATAACATCCCTTTAATGGACTGTCCTGCACAGAGCCCTGTCCTGAATCCTACAGACCACCTTTAGGATGTTTTGGAGCGTCGACTTCGTTGCCAGGCCTCACTGACCGACATCGATACCTATCCTCAGTGCTGCACTTTGCGAAGAATGGACTGCCATTCCCCAAGAAACCTTCCAGCACCTGAGTAAACTTACGTCTGCGAGACTGGAAGCTGTCATCAAGGCTAAAGTTGGGCCAACACCATACTGAATTTTAGAAATACCGATGGAGGACGCCACGAGCTTTTGAGTCATTTCAGCCAGGTGTCCGGATACTTTGATCACGTTGTGTACGAGATAGTAAGTACAGCACCTGGAACCACACTCAACAGCGCATATATACAAAGCATCGTAACGGCGCATTATCTCTGGGTGGAGCGCCCTCTGTTGACTGGTCTAGGTTACATGTAGAATTATGGTATTTGTGCCTATTACATCAGTCATAGGGAATTCAGTAATAGATTACTCTGTCGCCCCAGTCCCACGTTACTGCTGGGAATGACTTGCTGGTAAATAATCTGCTCGGGGTTTGCGGGATATTCACAGCGGCCACCAGATTGATTCCGTAGCATTAGCATGCGGCGGCTAAGCAGAGGCGGGGTGGCCGCCCCCAGGGCAAGGTGGTGGCGGAGGCGGAGGCTGGCAGGAACCGGCGCGGCCGCCATGTTTTATTCATCGCCTGCGTCCGCGTGGCGCGCCCGGCTAATCTTCTGGCCATCCGTCAAAGCAGTGCAAACACGGCGAGACAAAGGAGGCGTGCCAGGCAGCACGCGGCCCGGCGTGCGATCGCGCCCGTGTCGCCGGGGGCTCACTTTTGACTCCCAGCCCCTGCCTTCTGCAGTTAGGTAAACACCTTCCCCAGCTCAACTGTATCTGGTGTCGTAATACCAGCTGAAGAAAAGTCACCGCCGAGGCTTTGCGTAACATTGGTTGCTGACTCATATACTGTTGACCATTAAAACTGCACCACCAGGAACGACAGCAAATAAATCATCATCATCATCATCATCATTTAAGACTGATTATGCCTTTCAGCGTTCAGTCTGAAGCATAATCCCCTTTATAAAATTCCTCCATGATCGCCTATTCCGTGCTAACATTGGTGCCTCTTCTGATGTTAAACCTATTACTTCAAAATCATTCTTAACCGAATCCAGGTATCTTCTCCTTGGTCTGCCCCGACTCCTTCTACTCTCTACTGCTGAACCCATGAGTCTCTTGGGTAACCTTGCTTCTCCCATGCGTGTAACATGACCCCACCATCTAAGCCTGTTCGCCCTGACTGCTACATCTATAGAGTTCACTCCCAGTTTTTCTTTGATTTCCTCATTGTGGGCACCCTCCTGCCATTGTTTCCATTTACTAGTACCTGCAATCATCCTAGCTACTTTCATATCCGTTACCTCAACCTTGTTGATAAGGTAACCTGAATCCACCCAGCTTTCGCTCCTATACAACAAAGTTGGTCGAAAGATTGAACGGTGCACAGATAACTTAGTCTTGGTACTGACTTCCTTCTTACAGAAGAGAGTAGATCGTAGCTAAGTGCTCACTGCATTAGCTTTGCTACACCTCGCTTCCAGTTCTTTCACTATGTTGCTATCCTGTGAGAATATACATCCTAAGTACTTGAAACCGTCCGTCCACCTGTTCTAACTTTGTTCCTCCTGTTTGGCACTCAATCCGTTTATATCTCTTTCCCACTGACATTAATTTCGTTTTGGAGATGCTAATCTTCATACCATAGTTCTTACATTTCTGATCTAGCTCTGAAATATTACTTTGCAAACTTTCAATCGAATCTGCCATCACAACTAAGTCATCCGCATATGCGAGACTGCTTATTTTGTGTTCACACATCTTAATCGCACCCAGCCAGTCTATTGTTTTCAACATATGATCGATATATAATATGAACAACAGTGGAGACAGGTTGCAGCCTTGTCTTACCCCTGAAACTACTCTGAACCATGAACTCAATTTACCGTCAACTCTAACTGCTGCCTGACTATCCATGTAAAGACATTTAATTGCTTGCAAAAGTTTGCCTCCTATTCCATAATCTCGTAGAACAGACAATAACTTCCTCCTAGGAACCCGGTCGTATGCCTTTTCTAGATCTATAAAGCATAGATGCAATTCCCTGTTCCATATACATAACTACATTCTTTTAATGTGTTAGAGGAGCTTGACATTAATAAAGCATAAATATAGAATCTAGTAAACTGCTTAACTGACAAAATGACTTTGTGCCCACTGCCTGCTTTGCTTTATTTGACAATGTGTTACTCTAATCACTGCACGCCTAGTATTAAGTGCATCACACATTTACTTCGTTTTCATACGTTTTACGACTGTCTCTAGTATGTTGTTGTTCCTTCTCTATTCATTTCATAGACTGCATAATTCAGATAATGTGGATCATCCACTGTTACGGAATTTGATCATTCTCTTCTTGCAACGGAGTGCCGCAGGGTACGAGGGGCCCTCTGCCGGTCACGTTCCTCCAACCACTTCCCGCCTGTGCGGAATTCTGGCGTTAGCGCTAACAGAGGGCGCTGATTATGTGCAGCACTATGTTCTCTTTCATTTGTGGCTCCTTCAGCGATTTCTTTTATGGTTGTTTTACATTACCCGGTGCACTATCAACGATGTTTAATATTTATGTCATTTTCTAGAATATTGGCACTAGAGCACACGTCAACCACTGTTTTTTAACTCTTCCTCTTCTTAACAATATTACTTTTGTCGTGTTCTTCTTTAAATTGATTTTTATTATTGTAATGCCTTTTATATGTTATAAGTTTATTACAGACTTCAACTATTGTATCCCCCTTTATTTTCGCTGCTTCAATTAATTATTGAAAACTAGTGTATGCCGACATTAGCGACATCTGGTGGCTGCTGTACGGCAGCTTGTTTTAAACAGTGGTGCTACTGACAACATGACTCGTGCATATGATGTTATTTATATGTATTTGACGATGCTGGTGCTGATTCCGCATTTAACGTTTGACGATGCCACTATGGCTGCAGTACATTAGGACTTTGTTTTTATGAAAGAGGTGTGCCTCTTCATATTTAAAGCGCACAAATGTAGATTTTGTCAGTACTACTTTTCATTATGGTCTATGTATTGTTCTTAAGCTGTATACAGTTTGCGAGGGTATTTATGTTTTTCCCATTTTTGCTGCAGATATGATGATCGTTATTGAAGACCGAAACCGGTAATCTGTTAACAAATGGTTCAAATGGCTCTTAGTACTATGGGACTTAACTTCTGAGGTCATCAGTCCCATAGAACTTAGAACTACTTAAACCTAACTAATCAAAGGACATCACACACATCCATGCCCGAGGCAGGATTCGAGCCTGCGACCGTAGCGGTCACGCGTTTCCAGACTGTAGCGGCAAGAACCACTCGGCCATTCCGGCCGGCAATCTGTTAACAAAACGTTTGTGACCATAGACGTAAATGAAAGGAAACTTATTACATATACGGGTCACTGTTTTTTCGCAATGATGTCGCAGCTTGTCAAACTATATTCTTCTTGTTGTGTCTATAAAGTACAGTATAAGGAACACGTGATTAAATTTGTTTGTTTTTTTGGGATACGTGGGCGGAGAAATTCAGTATGTAGAGTTGCCGCTTCTGAAAATAACTGTAGCTCTAACACGGTTGCCATAGCTCGGCATAAGACCTTAATATGTTAATCTTTAACTAACGAAATTATCTTCTCGAGTAAGGGATTAACTTTTACATTAATTTTAAAAAACGATATCAAACTCTTTAACTTCTGTTAACTTTATTTGAGTCCGTTAATTTGGTACTCTATTTTAACTAAAGTTCAGTGTTGACCACAACACTTATGTCTCAATAACATAGCTGACCGGTTTCGGTTATATTTATATAACCATCTTCAGACCCATGGCTTCCTTGGAGGATGATAGGCGGAGCTCTGCTCAGCTGCTACGAAGTCAGCTGAGGAGAGCTCCGCCTACCATCCTCCAAGGAAGCCATGGGTCTGAAGATGGTTATATAAGTATAACAGAAACCGGTCACCTATGTTAGTGAGACATAAGTGTTGTGATCAAGACTGAACTTTAGTTAAAATATAATACTCTATTGATCACTGTCTCCAGAAAAGTTTACCAAAATTGTAATTAGGTACTCAGTATTTATGACAAAGATGACTCCTTGCTGCCCGCAGAGATCTGACAAGTTGAAAAAGTGTGTGGATACGCCCTGGTTGACTGTGGAAACTAAACCATGGAATCATAGTCTAGCTCTTCTAAAACTAAATTAAACTAAACTCCGTCCGAGCAGGCATTGGAAGGCCCAACGGTACCGACTGGCCACCGTGTCATCCTCAGTCCACAGGCGTCACTGGGTGTGGCAATGGAGGAACATGTGGTCGGCACACCGCTCTCCCGGCCGTATGTCAATCTACAGGAGTCGCTACTTCTCAGTTAAGTAGCCCCTCAGTTTTCTTCCCAAGGGCTGAATGCACCCCGCTTGCTAACAGCGCTCGGCAGACAGGATGAGCACGGTAATCTGTGGGCGGAGTCCAGACCGCCGTTTCCGGCTTTGGCGTATTTTTACATCTTTGGATTTGGTTTATTGGACGTCAGGTAGCCTCAGCAAGATTAGTCATTCGTTAGACTGCCACTGGTCTGAGCTACCATACTGTCAAGTGAATGCAACTCTTGGTTGACTATCTCATCGCTCGCGAAAGCGTGTTTTGCCGGACCTACTCAGAGGTCGATTCCTGGTGCACCGTCTGTGACTGGCCCTTGTGTTTTATTACTGTATTTGCTATTTTATTGTATGTTCCTAAATTTTTACAGAATTGCCATTCTTGTCGTTGCAGTAGGTTTAAATGATTGTGCTACCAAGTTTACTATCATTTTGTGCCACCTGTTTGGTGATCAGTTGCTTGACCTTTTAAATTAACATTTGCTGCTGTATTTGCTGTTTTACTGTATGTTTTTTTTTAATTTTTAATATGATTGTCATTATTGGCGTTACAGCAGAATTAAATGGTTGTGCTACCAAGTTTACCATCATTTTATCTCACCCATTTGGTGATCAGTTGCCTGTCTTGGTAAATTAACCTTTGCTATTGCATTGGTGTTTTACAGTATGTTTGTTAATTTTTTTTATAATTGCCGTTCTTGGCGTTGAAGGCCTTCAGCCGTGACGGTGGTTACTTGCCTTAAAATTCTAATTGGAATCACATTGGCTTGTTTTTAAAACATTATTTGCTGTGTCTGTATTTTATAGTCATTTGATAAATTGTAACGCACTGAAAGCACTATTAATTACACAGTTGTATATTCCTTCATTAATAACGTGAGATAACTTTATTTATTGCTGGGTCTGGAATTACCGTTTTAAAATAAATGTGTGTAATTGCAAAAGGGAACCAATAGTAACTGATTACGGCCCCATCCACAATTGTAACCGAATCCTGCCTTCCTTGACTACCAGGTTTCACCTATATTCTACGAATCGGCAGGACACAACAAGAAGTAGCAGCTCCGGTCTCGTAAACTGACGAAAACTGACGGGAGAGCGGTGTACTGACCACATGCCCCTCCATATCTCCGTCCAGTGACGCCCGTGGCTGAGGATGACATGGCGACCGGTCGGTAACGTTGGACCTTCATGGCCTGTTAGGAAGGAGTTTAATTTAGTTGTTTGAAGTGTATTACGTGTTCGGAGGTGACTGTTTCCTCACATGCGCCATCTTGGCTCGGACGGATGTTCATACGATGTAAGTGTGCGTGATATGGACCATGTCCGGTTAGGAAATGTATAATTCCACAGCTTGGGTTAATGAACGGCAATGAGCTTGGTCGTCCATTGATTCCATTCCTGTTGACAGTCGTGGGTTCCCTGTCAATTGCCGCGCGGGATTAGCCGAGCGGTCTAGGGCGCTGCACTCATGGACTATGCGGCTGATCCCGGAGGAGGTTCGAGTCCTCCCTCGGGCATGGGTGTGTGTGTTTGTCCTTAGGATAATTTAGGTTAAGTAGTGTGTAAGCTTAGGGACTGATGGCCTTAGCAGTTAAGTCTCATAAGATTTCACACACATTTTTTTCCCTGTCAACTCGAGCAGCGACCTCACGGGATGGTAACGACAACTCATCATCCTGCCGATGTCGAATTCCGACGCGTGTTTGTCAGAGTTACTCCTCCTAACGCCATGATTATCACAATCTTCTCACAAACAACAATTGACTGCCAAATATGGCAACTTATCATCACAGCAGTAACGTCTGCAGCTGTGAACAGTGAACCGCAGGCGCAGCCTTTCGAAGCAGCTGCACCAAACAATATATGTTACCGGTCACAACACCCTGCGTCTGAACCCCTGCTCCGCAATGGATTACCTGAAATACCACGAGTGAATACTTTCACGTGAGTGTGCTCACTCAGCCACCTACTTCAAACAAACAACACCTTAAGCCTTAGACGACTACGCCGGCCGCTGTGGCCGAACGGTTATAGGCGATGCAGTCCGGAACTGCGCCGCTGCTGCGGTCGCAGGTTCGAATTCTGCCTCGGGCATGGATGTGTGTGATTTCCTTATGTTAGTTAGGTTTGAGTAGTTCTAAGTCTAGGGGAATTGTGACCTCAGATGTTAAGTCCCATAGAGCTGGGAGCCATTTGAACCATATTTTACCCTAGTACGAAATTGTAGTGCCTGTGTTGTGAAGAAGTACGATGCACTGTTGCCCCGAACATGCATGCATATCCGAAGGAGCAGTCACTGCTGTGTCTATAGCTGCTGTGATAGACGTGAAAAGTAAACACAGTTGCGAATATGAACCACCTTCAGCTGTACAATGGTACGACGACAATGAAAATTTGTGTCGGATCAGGGATCAGGATTCGAATGTGGATTCCCCGTTTTACGCGAGCTGTCACGTTAAGGTGTGGGTAGGGGGGGGGGGGGGGTAGGACGTCAAACGGGCTGTCTTGGAACAGGAGAGACACCGCAGGACATTTTAATTTCCACTGTCTAGACTTTTACAAATATATTCATAAAACTTTGTCAGCATGACGAGGAAGGATTCAGGTTTCACAATCACAGCAGTGGAAGCTCAAAAACGTAGCAAAATATTTTTTTTACATGTCAAAGTTCATAATTTTTTCACTTCTGTTGGCTGCGTTTGTTACTATAGGTACACGTTTCTTCATAAGTAAGAGAGATTCTTAGATGAATTTTGCACAGCATACAAACCATACTTATAGGTGTATGAAACTCTAGAAATTATTTAATTTATGAAAAAATGAATGTGCTGTTATATTTTAAACTTCATTTTTAGAAAAAACTCAAATTTTATAGTTAATTATCTCAATTTTACCACAGTTTTAAATAGATTTGGAAAATTCTAGAGTTTCATACGCCTGTAAGTATGGTTTATATGCTGTGCAAAATTCATCGAAGAATCTCCCTTACTTATGAAGAAAAGTGTACCTATAGCGACAAATGCAGCCAATGGTAAGTGAAGAAAAGGTCAAATACAAATGTCAAAAAAATAAATTATTTTCTTATGTTTTTGAACTTACACCACTATAAGTGTAAATCCTGAATTTCTTCTGGTCATTCTGACAAAGTTTTATGAATTTATTTTTAAAAGTACGGATAGTGGAAATTAAAATGTCCTGTGGTGTCTCTCCTGCTCCAAGTCCTCCCGTTTGACGTCCTACCCACCTTAAACGCTTCGGCTATCCGAGCATGGTTCACGGAGAGACCCAAACTCCCACATATCCCTGGATTCGAACCTGGATTCCCCGTTTTACGTGAGCTGTCGCGTTAAGCGCTTCGGCTGTCCGAGCATGCTTTACGGAGAGACCCATACTTCCACATGTCCTAGTGACTGCTTTCCATAGTGCTCGCACAATCATGTGAATCAGGCACGGGCGGAGACTTCTTTAGTTTTTCGCGTCAGATTGGATGTCCTTCGAACACTGCATCGAACATCTTCACAACACAGGCACTGCACTTTCGTATTTCTCGGCCGATATTGTGCCTGCGACTAACAAAGGAAATGATGTCTCCTCTGTACGGTAGTAACATCAATCGGATGCACCAGTACGTGTATGACACATGGATGACACCATATGACATTTGAGTCTCGGCGTGGGACGTAGTCCGATAGCGAAAGCGGTTAAGGCGACCGATCGCGTAAAGCGGGAAATCTGAGTTCGAGTACCAGTTTCCACAAATTTTCAATGTCATTATTCCATTATACAGCTAGAGATGATACATATTCCCGGCTACGTATACATTTCATGTCTTACACCAGGGCCGGCTACGGCGTCCCAAACTTCACGCGTATTGCACGTGTAGGCCGCGGACGAACTAAGTCCGGCCTGTCGCTCGGCTTCGCTCGGTCCTCCTCGTAAGTACGCAGAACAGTGCGAAATTTCAATTAGCTTTGTGGTGTGCCATATTTCAGTTAGCACAAGTCTGTTCAGTTTGGTAGAATCAAGCTCTTTAATCTTCGCTGTTTATTCGTGGTACAAAGGACGTTCGCTAGTTCAGTGGCTATTTGCACAAAGGAGGCAGTTTAGCAACCTATCGTCGGAATACTTTAAACTGAATGGGAATTACAGAAGGGAGGGATAAGAATTCTCAATTTGCTTATGTGACAGGTAGTGCAAATTTGCTCTGGAACGACAATACACTACCGTGCAGAAAGAATTTAAGGATTTAGTTGACAATAAAAGAGCAAAAGATTACAAAGACCGGCAGATGAGATACATTGTTGTGTGCATCAAAAAGCACTTTGTACTAAATGTGCAGGACCGGAGCACTCCAGCCGCTGGTGGCCGAGCGGCTCTAGCCGCTTCAGTCCGGAACCACGCTGCTGCTACGGTCGCAGGTTCGAATCCTGCCTCGGGCATGGATATGTGTGATGTCCTTAGGTTAGTTAGGTTTAAGTAGTTCTAAGTTCTGACTGGAGCACGTGAAGAATTTGGTGGTACGAAAAACAATACAGCCTGCCCGGAAATGTTTTAACCACAAGTTGCACATGAAAGTTCTAAGGCATATAGATGTAGCGCTATGTCATATTCCAGTAGAACCTATAATTTTCCAGTGTCGTACCTCACACGCATGTTCTCTCGTGGCTCACTCCTAACGACACTCTTAATTCACCACAAGAGTTCCTACGAGGGTTGTCCAGAAAGTAATGCACCATAATTTTTTTTTTCTCAGCCAGAAACAATGCCACGAATGCGAAACGTTACGTATGTATTATTTGAATTCTCCTGAGTGAGCACGCCAAGTTTCCGTCACTTCCGACAGATAGTGTAGCTGCAGGACGGTTTCAAAATGGCGTTTGTAGGCGATCTGCGTTACAAGCAACGTGCCGTCATTGAATTTCTCGCTGCAGTGAAAGAAACTCTGGGGAATATTGACAAACGCTTGTGCAAAGTCTATGGAGCATCTGCTGTCGACAGAAGTACAGTTAGTCGCTGGTCACGGAGGCTTAGGTAATCCTGAAGGTGGTTCGGCGGAGATCCACAATTTGCATCGGTCGGGGAGACCATCCACGGCTGTCACACTTGACACATCTGACCTAGCCCCCTCGGACTTCCAGGTTTTTGGCCCATTAAAGGATGACATTTATGGAAGACATTTCGAGAACGATAAAGGGGTGATTCACATAGTGAAGCACTGGCTCCGCCACAGGATGGAGATTATGTGAAAAAACAGGGTGTTCAGATAAAATACCATGTATTCGTGTGTGTAACTCTCATTATGTTCAGTAAAGAATTGTTGATGGAAGAAAATGCGGTGCATTACTCTCTGGGCAACCCTCGCAGAAAAACAACCAAAAGACTAAAGTAAGGCAGAACCATATGACAGTGATAAAGAACCCATTACACATGTGTCTACACCTAAGAAACGAAACAATACGTGGTAGAGCACATGTAATATTTCTGGCCTATTCAGCCATCATATTAGGCTCCAGGAAGCTATTCCCAGGGCAGTGGAGATGCAAGAAGCATGCAATGTGGGATGAGGTTCCGGTGACAGATGTTAGATTCGGTACCATTCCCGTGAGAAAGACCGTCTGCATGATGCTGCTGCTCTGCGATTGACTGCTGTGTTCGGCGGTAGGGCGCCAAAACGTTAAACTTTAACTGCTATTATTAATTAAACCTTTTATCCAAATTACTTCACTTTTTTAAATAAATATCTCTCAACAGCCAGCTATCAATCAGTCATTTCAAAATTATTAAAATCAAAGTATTACTAAAACTGACGATATTACTGCCTTGCTGGCTTGGCGCGCGAAGTGTCTCGGGCAGTCCGGCTCTCCAGTTCTGACCGTTCCAGTAGACAGACATGTTGTCTGTGAAGGATGTATTTCACGTTATTTTAGCCAGATATAATGACTGTGGAAAGATATATTCAATACGTTTTGATCAAGAATAGTTTTCTCGTGTCTAAATCAATAAAAACGCGAGTGGCATCCCAAATGAGTTATAGTTTATTCGTAGCAGCAGTTCCTTGCGAAGTTAATTTCAGCCTCAAGAAAAAGAGTCCACGACCTGCGTGCTGTTTTTTGCGCTGGGGACATCTTCATCATGAAAACAGCAGGTTAGTGAAGTGTACAAGTACTTACGTATTCCACACAGGGCAGTGGAAACAACTAGGCACCTCACGTGTACTGCATGCACAGTACAAATGTGCTCAGTGACACGCCATCTGCAGTAATGCAGAGGAGGTAAAGAAGGATGCAAGTATTAACACTATCTCACTTTTATTCCTTTTTTCTTGCTTTACACAGGAGGAGATGATTTTGGGTTTTTCAAATTCTTTCATACGAGGTGTAACGTGCAGATCAGTCTCTTGGAAGCTTTTTCTCTGCCTCGAAAAGTCTTCCCACAAGCACGCCACAAACTTTACGACCTAATGTTTTGTGCATGGCTGTGATGTACCACTAAGTGGATTACGCCTGTCAGAGCAGACAAAGCGTTTTGTGTTCACGCATCCACACTTAAAGACCTTAGCTGCTGTTCAGGGGAAAGTAAGAGTTAATGACTCGCTCTTGCCACACGTACTTGGCGGTAGTATCAAACCTAAAACTATACGGCTTCTAATAGCTATAATTAACAGTCTGCAAATGGTGTAAATACTAATGTAGCATTGTTCAGTACACTATCCTCAGTCACCAACAGAAATCTGCACTTATAACTGTAATCCATTGCACCATTAAAAGGCATTCAGAAAAGCTATGAATAAATATCTATTTCCTGTTACTAGGGAACATCTGGAGTATGTCGCATCATGCTAATATTTACTGTAATACTAAGAAGCAATATGTAATAGGACGAACAGATAGTGAACGTTAAACATTTTGGAAGGGTTCTCGCATGGTGCACAATATTTAAAAGAGAGTTCTACAGTACCATAGCGTGGCCACTTCCAGAGCAAGCCAGGTAGGAATGCACTAAACACTCGGTCATCAGAACCAGGTGCAACGATCGGACGTGACAATCAACACTGATGTTTTACAGGGTCTTCCAGCTAAGTAACTGAGAATTAGAGATAATGTTTATATTCTGTGCAGACAAAGCAAATTGAAGGGGATTTGATTTCTCACACATTTCCTGTCAACATCGGCGTTCAAGGACTCCTTTTTCCGTCCACTCTGGAATGTGATAACTCTGAGTTGAAATGAGGATATAACTTACCCGCAAGGAAACCTTGACAGAAATGCAAACAGTCGCGCCGCGGGTATAAATCGGGAAGTGCGACGTTTGTCAAATGAAAGCCGCTTGAATACAATGGCCGTCAGAGCCGTCACATGCGAATTAGCATAACATACGGGACTGCGCTGCGGGCGAACTGGCTTCATATACTAGGCGAGGTGTCGGCAGGCACAGGCAGCGTGCAAGGTGCCTCTACTTCATAACAGCCACCTCCAGCCGAACGTAGGTGCTGCACACGGCCGAACACTCGTCATGTGGACAGCGGTGTGCTGGCCGTCATCCGCTCCGTCATAAGCAGTCGCCTCATTTGGCGTGGAGTTATTGTGCTCGTTGAGCGCAGAACTTATAAAGGAAAGAAGGAAGGCGTTAAGTGCCCATCGACGGCAGAAGTTATTAAAGACAGAGAATAGCATCAGGATGGACCACAATGGAGGAAGAAATTGGTCGGTGATTTTTATAACCCGATCTACACTGAAGAGCCAAAGAAACTGGCACAGCTGCCTAACATCTTGTGGGCGCCTCCGCGAGCACGCAGAAGTGCCGCAACACGACGTGGCATGGACGCGACTAATGTGTGACCTAGTGCTGGAGGGAACTGGCACTATGAATCCTGCAGGGCTGTTGATAAATCCGTAAGAGTACGAGAGGATGGAAAAGTACTGTGTCGATAGAACACAGTCTTTGGTACCCCTTCCCCACAACATTTTCTATGTCATCATTCCAAGTTAAGTTGCTCGTAATTGTAATTCCTAGACAGTTAATTGAACTAGCAGTATTTAGATTCGTACGATTTACCACGTAACTAAATTTTAACAGATTGCTTTTAACACTCATGCGGATGGCTTCACACTTTCTGTTATTTATGGTCAATTCCCACCATACATGTATCTTGTATAAACCACTTTGTAGTTTTTTGCCTTCTTTTGTAGTTCTAAGGCGTATTTTTGACGTGATGTTACGTCTCCAGCAGCGACAGACATCCTCAGATAAGGTTTGAGTCCTCCCTCGGGCATGGGTGTGTGTGTGTTTGTCCTTAGGATAATTTAGGTGAAGTAGTGTGTAAGCTTAGGAACTGATGACCTTAGCAGGTAAGTGCCTTAAGATTTCACACACATTTGAACATTTGAACATCCTTAGAGGCTACGGAAATGTAAATAGTTGAATCTCGAAGATTTCGTTTTGGAATCATCGGTATTCTGACTGACTCGATGCGGCTCGTCACGACTCCTTGTGCTGAGTCCACTCCTTCATCTCAGAGCAGCGCTTACACCCAACGTCCATAATTACTTGTTGGATGTATTGCAACCTCAGAGTTCCCCTACAGTCGCTATACTCTACAGCTTCTAGTACCATTATTATTATTCTCGAGTCAGAAACATACAAATTTACAGTAGCCATTCACATCAATAAATACATTAAAATTTCTACACCAGAAAGAAATGCAGATGATAAACGGGTATTCATTGGACTGATATATTATACTAGAACTGACATGTGATTACATTTTCCCGCTATTTGGGTGCATAGATCCTGAAAAATCAGTACCCAGAACAACCACCTCTGGCCGTAATAACGGCCTTGACACGCATGGGCACTGAGGCAAACAGAGCTAGGGCGGCGTGTACAGGTACAGCTGCCCACGTAGCTTCAACATGATACCACAGTTCATCAAGAGTAGCGACTGGCGTGTTGTGACGAGCCAGTTGCTCGGCCACCATTGACCAGACGTTTTCAATTGGTGTCAGATCTGGAGAATGTGCTGGCCAGGGCAGCAGTCGAACATTTTCTGTATCCAGAAAGGCCCGTACAGGACATGCAACATGAGGTCGTGAATTATCCTGCTGAAATGAAGGGTTTGGCAGGGATCGAATGAAGGGTAGAGCCACGGGTCGTAGCACATCTGAAATGTAGCGGCCACTGTTCAAAGTGCCGTCAGTGCGAACAAAAACTGACCAATGGCACCCCATACCATAACGCCGGGTGATACGCCAGTATGGCGATGACGAATACACGCTTCTGATGTGCATTCACCGCGATGTCGCCAAACACGGATGCGACCATCATGACGCAGTAAACAGAACCTGAATTCATCCGAAAAAATGACTTTTTGTCATTCGTGCACAGAGGTTCGTCGTTGAGTACACCATCGCAGGCACTCCCGTCTGTGATGCAGCGTCAAGGGTAACCGCAATCATGGTCTCCGAGCTGATAGTCCATGCTGTTGCAAACGTCGTCCAACCGTGCAGATGGTTGTTGTCTTGCAAACGTCCCCATCTGTTTATTGAGAGATCGAGACGTGGCTGCACGATCCGTTACAGCCATGCGGATAAGATGCCTGTCATCTCGATTGCTAGTGATACGAGGCCGTTGGGATCCAGCACGGCGTTCCGTATTACCCTCCTGAACCTACCGATTCCATATTCTGCTTACAGTCATTGGATCTCGACCAACGCGAGCAACAATGTCGCGCTACGATGAACCGCAGTCACGATAGGCTACAATCCGACCTTTATCAAAGTCGGAAACGTGATGGTACCCATGAGAGTTATTTGTTGATGTTTTAACACGTGTCCTATCATCATGTCCCTTCATATTGCCACTGTTTTCGATACACTCCTTTCCTCGTCGACGTTGCGGAGAACCTCATTTCTTATCTTATCAGGCCACCTAATTGTCAACATCCTTTTGTGGCACCACATCTCAAACGCCTCGAATGGTTTCTTTCTCGGTCTTCCCATTGTACATGATTCAGACGCACATGTGCTTCAAACGCACATCATCAGACAGTTCTTCCTCAGATTAATGCCTATGTCTGATACCATTAGAACTTTTCTTACCAAGGAATTCTCTCCAAGCCTGTGCCAGTCCAGTTCCTTTGTCCGACAAGCACCTTTTTTTCGTCCGAGATAGCAAGATTTGTTTCACTTCGTCTCCAACGTGAAGTGGCTAAAAAGCGAACCAATGTAAAGTTAGCTCAAATGCTGTTTACCTTGTAGACACTAATATGTGCTGCAACTGAATTTTTACTCTCGTTGTTAATCAAACACGTTTCACCTATGAAACCTCCTGGCAGATCAAAACTGTGTGCCGGACCGAGACTCGAACTCGGGATCTTTGCCTTTCGCGGGCAAGTGCTCTACCAACTGAGCTACCCAGGCACGACTCACGCCCCGTCCTCACAGCTTTACTTCCGCCAGAACCTCGCCTCCTACCTTCCAAACTTTACAGAAGCTCTCCTGTACTTCTGTTATGTTTGGAAGTTAGGAGGCGAGGTACTAGCGGAAGTAAAGCTGTGAGGACGGGGCGTGAGTCGTGCTTGGGTAGCTCAGTTCGTTGAGCACTTGCCCGCCACAGGCAAAGGTCCCGAGTTCGGGTCTCTGTTCGGCACACAGTTTTGATCTTCCAGGAAGTTTCATATCAGCGCACACTCCACTGCAGAGTGAAAATCTCATTACGTTTCACCTATACAGGGTGTTATAAAAGGGTACGGCCAAACTTTCAGGAAACATTTCTCACACACAAAGAAAGAAAATATGTTATGTGGACATGTGTCCGGAAACGCTTACTTTCCATGTTAGAGCTCATTTTATTACTTCTCTTCAAATCACATTAATCATGGAATGGAAACACACAGCATCAGAACGTACCAGCGTGACTTGAAACACTTTGTTACAGGAAATGTTCAAAATGTCCTCCGTTAGCGAGGATACGTACATCTACCCTCTGTCGCATGGAATCCCTGATGCACTAATGCAGCCCAGGAGAATGGCGTATTGTATCACAGCCGTCCACAACACGAGCACGAAGAGTCTCTACATTTGATACCGGGGTTGCGTAGACGAGAGCTTTCAAATGCCCCCATAAATTAAAGTCAAGAGGGTTGAGATCAGGAGAGCGTGGAGGCCATGGAATTGTTCCGCCTGTACCAATCCATCGGTCACCGAATCTGTTGTTGAGAAGCGTACGAACACTTCGACTGAAATGTGCAGGAGCTCCATCGTGCATGAACCACATGTTGTGTCGTACTTGTAAAGGCACGTGTTCTAGCAGCACAGGTAGTGTATCCCGTATGAAATCATGATAACGTGCTCCATTGAGCGTAGGTGGAAGAACATGGGGCCCAGTCAAGACATCACCAACAATGCCTGCCCAAACGTTCACAGAAAATCTGCGTTGATGATGTGATTGCACAATTGCGTGCGGATTCTCGTCAGCCCACACATTTTGATTGTGAAAATTTACAGTTTGATCACGTTGGAATGAAGCCTCATCCGTAAAGAGAACATTTGCACTGATATGAGGATTGACACATTGTTGGATGAACCATTCACAGAAGTGTACCCGTGGAGGCCAATCAGCTGCTGATAGTGCCTGCACACGCTGTACATGGTACGGAAACAACTGGTTCTCCCGTAGCACTCTCCATACAGTGACTTGGTCAACGTTACCTTGTACAGCAGCAACTTCTCTGACGCTGACATTAGGGTTATCGTCAACTGCACGAAGAATTGCCTCGTCCATTGCAGGTGTCCTCGTCGTTCTAGGTTTCCCCAGTCGCGAGTCATAGGCTGGAATGTTCCGTGCTCCCTAAGACGCCGATCATTTGCTTCGAACGTCTTCCTGTCGGGACACCTTCGTTCTGGAAATCTGTCTCGATACAAACGTACCGCGCCACGGCTATAGCCCCGTGCCAATCCATACATCAAATGGACATCTGCCAACTCCGCATTTGTAAACATTGCACTGACTGCAAAACCACGTTCGTGATGAACACTAACCTGTTGATGCTACGCACTGATGTGCTTGATGCTAGTACTGTAAAGCAATGAGTCGCAGGTCAACACAAGCACAGAAGTCAACATTACCTTCCTTCAATTGGGCCAACTGGCGGTGAATCGAGGAAGTACAATACATACTAACGAAACTAAAATGAGCTCTAACATGGAAAGTAAGCGTTTCCGGACACATGTCCACAAAACATCTTTTCTTTATTTGTGTGTGAGGATTGTTTCCTGAAAGTTTGGCCGTACCTTTTTGTAACACCCTGTATAACGGGTGACAGGGAAGTAAGGACGAATTTTATTTTGCGCGTTTTTGGCATATGACGGTTGTCAGCCGTGATTTTTGTGATGTTTGCTGAATGCGAGCTTTACCATTGCTAGCCTGATAGCTTTTGTGTTGTTTGGTTTTTATTTTCGTCATGAGCAGATGACAACTGAGTAACGTATCCAACTGAGAAAAAGTTATTACAAAAACAATAAAAGTTGCAAGGCAATAATTTGTGAATTGTGTGTGACACTCGGCGTAATGCTGCTCCAACGGAATCATCAGTTCCGAAGTTGATCGGGAAGTTTGAGACCACGGGTTCTGTTTCAAACATTAAGAAAACAGGACGACCGCGTTCTGTTTGAACACAAGAATATATTGCTGTCGGACGTGACATTGTTACCGCAAGCCCCAGACAATCGGCTCGCCGACGAGGTCAACAATTGAATTTATCAAGAAGTTCACTGCATGAAATCCTTTCAAAAGATTTGAAAATGCGTGCGTACAAGATTCAATTTACATAAGAGTTGAAGCCTGCAGATCATGGGAAGAGATGTCGATTTGCTCAATGAGTCTTGAGTCTCGACAGCCGGAGAAGGACAACTTCACACAAGGAATAATTTTCTCAGGTGAAGCGCACTACCACCTCAGTGGGTACGTCAATAAGCAGAAGTGCAGAATTCGGGGTAACGAAAATTCGTGAGGAGTGTGGGAAATGAGATGCATCCACAACGCTTGACTGTGTGGTGTGGGTCCTGGGCAGGAGGAGTGACTGGCCCGTACTTTTTCGAAGATGATGTGGGAGGTGACGTCACTGTCAATGGTGACCGTTATCTAATCATGTTTTCTGATTGGTTTTCCCCTCTTATTGATGAACATGACGATTTATTGTTTCACCAACATGGAGCCACATGTCTCACATCCCGTGAAACGATTCCTCAGCTGAACAAACCACAAATAGTACACCAATTGAAGGCTATTAATGGCATCCGACCAGTTGTTTGTGAACGCATAATCGAGAACTTCAATCAACGCACTGCTCGTTGTCGCGCTGCCTTGGGTGGATATAAATTTTCATACACAGATGGGAGAAGTTACTTAATTTGTTAATAAAAAAAAATTTTCAAAAAATTTTGTTTGTTCTATAGCACTTTAATATTCGTCACTACTTCCCGACACCCTCCTCATACAGGGTGTAACAAAGATGTACGGCAGAAATTGCAGGACACATTTCTCACGCGAAGCGCAAGAAATTATGCTATGTGAAATTATGTTATATGTGTCTGAAAATGCTTTGTTTCCATGTTACAGCACCTCATCTCCACCTCATCAGTCATGGAAAACACATACAAACAGAACGCACCAGCGTATCACACGCAACTTTTTGTCGCAGGGAATGTTCAATATGCTCTCCGTGGGCATTGATACACGCAACAACGCGTCATCGAAGTGAATCTCGGATACGCTGATTTATCCCTGGAGTACGGAGTATGGTTTCGCAACCTTCCATAATACGGACACGGAGACTGGACATCTTGTAAGAGGGTTCCATACACAAGAGCTTTCAAATGCCCCCGCAAATATAAGTCTAGTAAGTTTAGGTCCGGAGAGCGTTGAGGTCAGGAGATTGGTCCATGTCACCTAATCATCTGTCACTCCATCTCTTCTTTAGAAGCCGACAGACAGTAACACTAATATGAGGAGGTGCTGTATAGCGCATAAAGTACACTACTGGCCGTTAAAATTGCTACACCAAGAGGAAATGCAGATGATAAACGGGTATTCATTGGACAAATATATCATACTAGAACCGACATGTGATTACTTTTTCACGCAATTTGGGTGCATAGATCCTGAGAAATCAGTACCCAGAACAACCACCTCTGGCCGTAATAATGGCCTTGATACGCCTCGGCATTGAGTCAAAGAGAGCTTGGATGGCGTGTATAGGTACAGTTGCCCATGCAGCTTCAACACGATACCACAGTTCATCAAGAGTAGTGACTGGAGTATTGTGACGAGCCAGTTGCTCGGCCACCATTGACCAGACGTTTTCAATTGGTGAGAGATCTGGAGAAAGTGCTGGCCAGGGCAGCAGTCCAACATTTTCTGTATCCAGAAGGACCCGTACAGTACCTGCACCTTGCGGTCGTGCATTATCCTGCTGAAATGTAGGGTTTCGCGGGGATCGAATGAAGGGTAGAGCCACGGGTCGTAACACATCTGAAATGTAAAGTCCACTGTTCAAAGTGCCGTCAATGCGAATAAGAGGTGACCGAGACGTGTAACCAATGGCACCCCATATCATCACGCCGGGTGATACGCCAGTATGGCGATGACGAATGCACGCTTTCGATGTGCGTTCACCGAGATGTCGCCAAACACGGATGCGACCATCATGATGCTGTAAACAGAACCTGAATTCATCCGAAAAAATGACGTTTTGCCATTCCTGCTCCCAGGTTCGTCGTTGAGTACACCATCGTAGGCGCTCCTGCCTGTGATGGAGCAAGGGTAACCGCAGCCATGGTCTCCGAGCTGCTAGTCCATGCTGCTGCAGACGTCGTCGAACTGTTCGTGCCGATGGTTGTTGTCTTGCAAACGTCCCCATCTGTTTACTCAGGGGTCGAGACGTGGCAGCACGATCCTTTACAGCCATGCGGATAAGATGCCTGTCATCTCGACTGCCAGTGATACAAGGTCGTTGGAATCCAGCATGACGTTCCGTATTACCCTATTGAACCCACCGATTCCATACTGTGCTAACAGTCATTGGATCTTGACCAACGCGAGCAACAATGTCGCGATACGATAAACCGCAATCGCGATAGTCTACAATCCGACCTTTATCAAAGTCGAAAGCGTGATGGCACGCATTTCTCCTCCTTCCACGAGGCATCACAACAACGTTTCATCAGGCAATGCCGGTCAACTGCTGTTTTTGTATGAGAAATCGGTTGGAAACTTTCCTCATGTCAGCACGTTTTAGGTGTCACCACCGGTGCCAACCTTGTGTGAATGCTGTGACAAGCTAATCATTTGCGTATCACAGCATCTTCTTCCTGTCGGTTAAATTTCGCGTGTGTAGCACGTCTTCTTCGTGGTGTAGCAATTTTAATGGCCAGTAGTGTATATGTTTTGCCGCACAGGCAAATGCACTCTGCTAACACATGCGGTAGAACATTCTCTACGAAATTATAACTTTGTCCGTTGAACCCTGGTGGAGGTAAGTGCAGCCCTACCAAACAGTCACCAACAATGCCGGTCCAAACATTGATAAAAAATCTTTGTTGATAACTTGCTTCAGCAGTTGCTTGCAGATTGACGTCTACCCATACCCCATACATGCTAATTGTGAAAATTTGCAATCTGTTTTCGTTGAAACGACACCTCCTGTGTGAACGGCGCTGTTGTACCAAACTTAGGGTTGACATCTCGTTGAATAAACTGTTCGCAGAGGAGTACCCATGCAGGAGAATCAGGTGCAATAGTGCCTGCACGCGCTGTAAATGGTGTGGATACAGCTGGTCCTTGTGTAACATTCACCAGACAGTCATGTGTTTAACATTCAGAGTTGCAGCTACACATCTTGTACCGACACTAGGGTGTCATCAACCGCATGAAGAATTTCTGCCTGGCGTTACTGTGTCCTTCTAGGCCTCCCTCAGTCGCGAATCTCAGACCCGAACGCCCCATGTTCTCTAAGACGATGATCAATGGCTTCAAGTCTTTTTCCTGGCGGGGTACCTTTGTCCTGGAAATCTCTCTCCGTACAAACGTTGAATGCGTGCGCCAATGTCGTCAGCTAATCCGTACCTGTCAATTCTGCATTTGTGTCCACTGCCATTGAGTCAAGTCTGTGATTAAGTCTACGTAGTAATCCGTGTGCTTGCAACGGCCGTTCTGATCGCTGGAACAGGTGATGTTAGCAATAAAGAAGCAATGACATACGTCGCACAGCAACAGAGAGATGTAAAACAGAACACTGGCGGTGCTCAACGTAACTAGACGTCACCCATGATTCGAACGTTATGTTCCAGTGTGTTTTCCATGATAATGACTCGGAAAAAATGAGATGGACCATGGAAAAAAAGCATTTCCGGACCTACGTTTATATAACAATTTCTTTGTCTAGGTGTGAGGAATGTGTTCTGCAATGTGTGCCATACATTTTTGTTACACCCTGTATATGTGGCGTCTGTTGTTTTGGACAGTGGTTTATAGTATAAAGCGAGAATTTTGGTGTGATAGAAGGCTTGTAGGTGAGGTTCGTGCGGTTATGGTGACCACGGTACCCGGATGGCGTTGTAGACAGCTCAACTGCCTCGTAAGCAAGAGACCTGGGTTCGAGTCCCAATCTGACACAAATTTTCAACTTGTCCTCCTGATATAAATCAGTGCCCACTGGCAGCTAATGTCTTTAATTCCTTTGCGTCTTGATTCATACTGGCTGCAGGGCCAAAATGGTGTCTGCTCCTTTGAACATGCCTGAAAGAAGAGACACCATATATATATATTTTCCGTGATTTCCCTAAATCGCTTCAGGAAAATGCCGGCATGGTTCCTTTGAAAGGGCACGGCCGACTTCTTCCCCATTTTTCGCTAAACCGATGCGACCAATGACGTCGCTATTTGGTCCACTCTACGAAATCAAACCAACCAGAGTAGTGTGTTGTACCAGTTGAGAATGTGGCTCTGATAGGAGGCATTCTAGGGTAGTACGTACGGTGATGGTGACCACTGTATCCAGCCGGCGTAGTGGTCAGTGCAGCCGCCTAGGAAACCGGAGACCCTGGTTCGAATCCCAGTCAGCCCCAAATTTTGAACTTGCCCTATTGATAAAAATCAGTACCCCCTGTCACCTAATGTCTTAATTCCCTTATGTCTTAATGTTTCGCCATATTGTAATAATCGTCTCCAGTGGCTTTTAAGACTGCTGTACTTTATGTGCATCTGTTGGCTCTTGAGCCACTTTCGGACTGAAAGTTATTTCTCAACTTTTCCATAAAATTGTAACGACACCTTACTTATACGCAATATTTTAATGTTATGTTGTTTACTTTCGTGTTTCTTATTTTTTCATACGGAGTGCGACTGGCTGTTGATGGTAGGTAAACGATACCAGGTTAAACATTATCTAACTGTTGAAAGAATAAGACAAGTGTACTCCTGACCACCAGAAACTGGCTTCTGAGAAGCAGTATTAAAGTTTCTCGCCTTCTTAATATTTTATAATGCACCACGACGCTGTGTAATAGAAAGGAAGTGTTTTCCTGATCATTCGGTTTTTATCTGAATAGAGCGTGAGAGAACTAGAATGTGAAATTAAGTCACGTGTCCGCGTAGCAAAATTTAAGAGCGAAACGCTTTATTAGCATTCTTGGGGAAGAGTGTATTAAAAAAAAGACAAAGGAAGACATAAGCAGATTAAAATACGATAATTTTTCCAGTTATGAATACTACTTTCAGTTTGTAATTTCAAATAACATAACATTCTCATTCGTAGCTATTTTCGCTGCTGCTTCATATTGCATGTTCCCCCTTGGTTCACCTCTCCCCTTTCCCCCATTTGGCATCGTATTTCAATCTGCTTACATCTTTTCTAAGAATCGAGTTGTTTCAAGTTATGTATGTGCTGATCAGTGCAGCTATACGCAGATTTGTTTAATTTACTATTCTAACAGTTTACTCGTATTTTGGTTTGCTTTCCTCACAATGGTACTTCCATCCGAATTTAGTTCGTTTATGTAGCATGCTTTACCATTCACGCTTACTTTTCCTGGTATGTTACTTTATAGGTTTTAATTCCCTATTTTAATCTGTTACATTCCCTCCTTTTCATAAGAAACTGCTCTTTCACGTTAGTTAACTGCAGCTTAATAAGGCTCTAAGGATTTGTGCCTTTTTACACTACGTTAAAATGTTGTACGAAGCCTATATATTTTAGATAGTGTTACTTGGTAACAGCCAATCGGACGCTGTATGAAAAGTACCTCTCGTGCTGCTTTATGCACTTACGCGCAAACAATTAACACAGTGCCGGCCGCAGTGGCCGAGCGGTTCTAGGCGCTTCAGTCGGGAACCGCGCTGCTGCTACAGTCGCAGGTTCGAATCCTGCCTCGGGCATGGATGTGTGTGATGTCCTTAGGTTAGTTAGGTTTAAGCACTTCAAGTCTAGGAGACTGATGACCTCAGATGTTAAATCCCATAGTGCTTCGAGCCAACTAACACAGTTCACCTGAGCCTGCCTGCTCTTTATATGCCGTACGATCTTAATGCCCACCCTCACACTTTTCACTATTTTCATTAGTATTATTCTGTCTTAATTCTAGCTGTTAACCATTTTACCTGCTAATAAGTTATTTTCTGCTCGGTGCGGCCGCGCTCGTATTCCTTCACGCAGTAAGCGCTACTTACTACACTCCTGGAAATGGAAAAAAAGAACACATTGACACCGGTGTGTCAGACCCCCCATACTTGCTCCGGACACTGCGAGAGGGCTGTACAAGCAATGATCACACGCACGGCACAGCGGACACACCAGGAACCGCGGTGTTGGCCGTCGAATGGCGCTAGCTGCGCAGCATTTGTGCAGCGCTGCCGTCAGTGTCAGCCAGTTTGCCGTGGCATACGGAGCTCCATCGCAGTCTTTAACACTGGTAGCATGCCGCGACAGCGTGGACGTGAACCGTATGTGCAGTTGACGGACTTTGAGCTAGGGCGTATAGTGGGCATGTGGGAGGCCGGGTGGACGTACCGCCGAACTGCTCAACACGTGGGGCGTGAGGTCTCCACAGTACATCGATGTTGTCGCCAGTGGTCGGCGGAAGGTGCACGTGCCCGTCGACCTGGGACCGGACCGCAGCGACGCACGGATGCACGCCAAGACCGTAGGATCCTACGCAGTGCCGTAGGGGACCGCATCGCCACTTCCCAGCAAATTAGGGACACTGTTGCTCCTGGGGTATCGTCGAGGACCATTCGCAACCGTCTCCATGAAGCTGGGCTACGGTCCCGCACACCGTTAGGCCGTCTTCCGCTCACGCCCCAACATCGTGCAGCCCGCCTCCAGTGGTGTCGCGACAGGCGTGAATGGAGGGACGAATGGAGACGTGTCGTCTTCAGCGATGAGAGTCGCTTCTGCCTTGGTGCCAATGATGGTCGTATGCGTGTTTGGCGCCGTGCAGGTGAGCGCCACAATCAGGACTGCATACGACCGAGGCACACAGGGCCAACACCCGGCATCATGGTGTGGGGAGCGATCTCCTACACTGGCCGTACACCACTGGTGATCGTCGAGGGGACACTGAATAGTGCACGGTACATCCAAACCGTCATCGAACCCATCGTTCTACCATTCCTAGACCGGCAAGGGAACTTCCTGTTCCAACAGGACAATGCACGTCCGCATGTATCCCGTGCCACCCAACGTGCTCTAGAAGGTGTAAGTCAACTACCCTGGCCAGCAAGATCTCCGGATCTGTACCCCATTGAGCATGTTTGGGACTGGATGAAGCGTCGTCTCACGCGGTCTGCACGTCCAGCACGAACGCTGGTCCAACTGAGGCGCCAGGTGGAAATGGCATGGCAAGCCGTTCCACAGGACTACATCCAGCATCTCTACGATCGTCTCCATGCGAGAATAGCAGCCTGCATTGCTGCGAAAGGTGGATATACACTGTACTAGTGCCGACATTGTGCATGCTCTGTTGCCTGTGTCTATGTGCCTGTGGTTCTGTCAGTGTGATCATGTGATGTATCTGACCCCAGGAATGTGTCAATAAAGTTTCCCCTTCCTGGGACAATGAATTCACGGTGTTCTTATTTCAATTTCCAGGAGTGTATATAGTTTACCTATCGCTAGTGGCTGTACACCAAGCCAATCGGCGTATGTCACGAGCCGTGTATGTGTGCTAAATGTCTGATGGATTCGATGTCATACGTGTCTTATTTTAAATTTTTTACCCCAGTGCCCTAAGGTATTGCACTACTAATTTCAGTTATGCATTTGTGGTTGACATCCATATTGTACTAGACAAAGGACTTTTAGCTCCAACATCCATTGTTTGCAATGTGTGCTTC
This sequence comes from Schistocerca americana, assembly GCF_021461395.2. NCBI lineage: Eukaryota > Metazoa > Arthropoda > Insecta > Orthoptera > Acrididae > Schistocerca > Schistocerca americana. The sequence continues at coordinate 286,809,958 of NC_060121.1, read as the reverse complement.
TGAGAGTAAGTGTGCTTTTCTGAAAAATTTGTAATTTTTGTACAGCGAATTTGTTCCCTCTCTGTTTGACATTTGTAACCATTTTGCACAAATTTTTCCAACAGGTCCATTTTCCTTCTGAAGAATACAAATTTATATTTTTCAGAACCATTGTAAAGGGTAAGTAAACCTTTAATTCTGCACTGGTTGGATGCAATAGGATATTTGACTGACTTCTGGAAATTATCATAAATGATCAATTATGTCATTTTATGCACCTAACATGTTTTTTCCTCTTTAATTTCAGTATTCTTTTATAAAAAGCGAAATGAAATTCATATAATTTGAAAACCCTCTAAAACGCTTCATTCGAGTCATGTGATGGCTGTGACGTCACTGGCTAGCTTGCTACTCCTGTCATAATGCTAACTCACAGTGCCGTCCTGTTTTGGAATCTGTATTTCGGAAAATGTGTTACAAATGTTGTGTAGTACCATAGAATACAAATACATGTATTAACACTCATGAAAACTTGTTTGTGAGTGTTGCAGGGAATGAGAAGATACGTAAAACGAGGTTGCACTGTACCGGCAAATTACCACAATGTCAACGGACTGATTCACCAACTTAATCAAAAATGTGTTGCACTTTGAAGTTAACGTTAATTTACCTCGCAGATATGCTCTACCACTGTTACAACGAAGGATAGCGTTAGTCAGCGAAATTAAACTCCTAGTGAAAATTATCGTGTAACCCACCTACACCTACACCTGAATTTTTCGGTACCTCAGTTGTTAAAGCGGGAGACCGTCGAATTTTATAAGATTATATCCAAAGATCGCTGGTTCGAGTCTAACCGAAACATATTTTAAGTTATTTTTAAAACGACTCGACAGTCCTCTAATATCAAAATGAAATCACCACACCGATCAAAAACGGAATATTCTTGTGTTTTCCTTGCTGTTTACATGCACTTAACGTATGCAGTTGGTGTTCGCACACGTAACGTTCACAAAGTTATTTCCTAGTTAATCTGACTACACACTCTTTATTAGAAAGAATGTTTTTATCTTGGTACTATACAGCTAGGATCCTTACTGTTTAAATTTTTGCATTTTCATCATCTTACACAAAGATGTAGTAAGTCTGCTTCAGACGCTATTGTTACTTTACACTCACAAAAATCACAACCCTTACGTTAGTTCCAGCTGCATGTAGCAAACGCTTTATGTCTCTCCGTATAGCCTCGTCGTCCCAAATCTCCTCGTACTGTGGGTGTACGGTTACATCTACACTATTAACAATGCTTTCAAAAAAAGTGAATTGTTTGTTCGAAAAATAAATGCATTTACTCTCTGCTGTCGATTTCTCAGACGAATACTAATGTGAAGCTCTATGTAATACATCCCACAGTCGAAACAACTGCTACAATCAGTTCCTGCCAACGCTGTTTTCATGTTTCGTGAAAACTTTTAAATATATATGAGCCTTCCAGGATTTGAACCTGTGACCTCTTGATCTGCACTCGGATGCACTATCCGTTTTTTCTCAACTTTTTTGTTACATTTATTCGGGGCGGACGTCGCATGATGTCCGTTCAAGTTCATCGTTGATCCGTTCAGTTAGTTTTTTCATTACAGCTAACCCTCTGGCAGAACACGCTGATCTACCGTGCCGCCGTCCTTTAAGCTATCAAACGCCCGCTAGAAGCAATAGCTCTGCTGAGTTTCTTGTAGAAAGGAAATCAGCGCGTAAGTTTTCGTAATTGTTTTACTGTGACATGGATCGCAGCTCATGACTGACAGTCGACAATCTAGTTCTAACATATGTACCCATTTGCAAAAGTGGTACACTTCCTTATTTTTCAGCGAGTTTAATGACGTTGCAGGGAGCAGGGAAGAGAATGTCCGTCGTTGCACATATCGCCATTCTAAATGGGTGAAGCATAAACGCATCAACTTTCGCAAGGCTTCCGGTATCACCGTTCGCGAAATTCCTTTCTATTATTACTTATAGGTTTTAATTGCGTTTTCTTTCAGTAAATAGCTAAAACGTTTGCCGAAAAAGTACGTAAAAACTTGTAACTTCGGCTAACGCTCCTATAACACACGTATAGCTTCGTCTTACTTCTAGTCTGTGACGTCACCAGATCATCAGCCAGTAATAGAGTGCTTTCAATCACTTGACCACATCCTGATATTTAACGATTTTTAAGCTGTAATGACTTAAAAATAGGAGGTATTTTGTAAATTATTGACCGTAAATGCTACGTAAATGTTATAATCAATCAGAATAACAACAATCCGAACTATATTTTTAACACAGGAATATATCCTATTTTCTAAACTATCATCGTCATAAGTCTGGCTTTGTTACATCTCGCGGAAGTTCACAGTAAGTGTTCACAGTCAGGGGTTGCTGTCTTCGGATGAGTAGTCACATTCATCAGTTCTCAGTCACTCTAGGCACCTGTGTTGCGTTTCTGATTATTTTCCTTCTATAACGTACATATCGTATATGAAGTGCTTCGCTTCAGTCAGCACTGGATAGTGTTCTGTTGTTCAAAAATACATCGGAATGTTTAAAATGACAATTCGAAAAACACGATGATCAGTTCAAAATCACTCTGGCGGCTGCCTGATCTCACTTAGGTTAACCCTTGCCCCGCTTATGTATACAAACCATCTCAGGGCCCTATGGCACTATTTATGGAGTGATTGTGTTATGGCACCAAATATTTGCATTTTACCACAGTAAATTAGATTCTGCAGTACCAACTGGTCGTGTAAATTATCTTTCACTTTAATGTGTAATCTGTAAATTTATAATACTAGTATTAAGATTACAAACGAATCGCTTAGTTCTAAAAGGGGACAACTCACGACTCCATGTGAAAATTAATTTTATGTAATGTGTAGCGATAGTATCACCTATTTTGAAAAATATTTGTAGTTGCTATGATGATTTTTATCACAGAAGTTCTCCCTTTTGTAGCTCTATAAGGGGAAGCAAATGTATTGTAAGGCACTTATTTAAATTACATGAAAGGTAGAACTTATAATTAATGAAAGACAGTATTTCGAGCGCAACAGATGTAATAAAAAATAAATACGTTGGTTTTGAGGGTAGTATTACACAGAAAAATGCGTTATTACCGTACATGAACATGTTATGAAGTACATTTAAATGGCAGCCAAATAACTTACTGTTTCTCAATGCTTTTAAATGTAAAACACAGAAAAGTTTAATATTAACTGTATAATTCCAAGTATTCACACAACTACTCTACGTTCACACAGAAACGAATACAAAACATGTTAAAAAAATTTAACTGGCCAATTGTTTAAAAATCTTAAGTTTACAAAAACGAAAACAGAACATGTTATGAAAGACGATTGGCCCTTGACACTTTTCAGCTGTCTTCATTAACATATCTATTAGCCCCACTCTTCAGCTGATTATAAAAATTTGGTACTGTGGATCTGTAATTAATTTCAGTAATTTCTGAATATCACATGTCTTCTTGTTGTTTAGGAGAACTTACCCATCAAATGCTTCTTTCTCAGGAAGCCCCGTGTTCTTGTTTGGAAAATGCATCCTGGCTGTCAGTAATGAAGAGGTATGGTCTTCGTATTGTCGGATGTGGGGCGTAGCAATTACGTACCCTTTCTTTTCTGAGCTATACTCGTCGTACAAAACCTGCGAGAGAAAAATTATACTTTGTCGGCTTTTCTTGTGCATCTTTTAGCTGAGATGAAGACCTTTGTGTGTAATAGGATGCACCGTATTTTACAGTACTCTGTTTCGCTAGTTTTTGCTGCATAGACTTTGAAGTGACCAAGGGAGCTGGATTCGGTGATAAGCGACTCTATTAATGCTGAGTAAACAGCCAGTCATACCTTCGCAGTGTTCTTTCGATGGCACCAAAGTCGCCGTCAAAGGTAGATTAGAGTGTTCTTAAATGGGGAAATAGTAGTAGATTGTTTCAAATTTGGCACTGTGTGTTAAGAACAATAACTATCCAATAACAGTGTGATTGCGATTTTGGCGGCACCATGCACTGATGAACGAGTAGAGTTTTATGTTTTTGGGGTCAAAGTTGTCAGTGTAATTGTATGGAAGGGTGCACATTTTATTAGGACTTTTCATACCTTTGCCCTTATGATAACAATACAATTTGCTTTCAAAAGTCTTCAAACTGGGTGTCTAAAAATTGAAAACCATAGCATAATAGAGAGTGAAAGCTTACCTTTCATTTGTTTTCTTGCTCTTTCATCATTATTTGAAACATCAAACTCTGAGCTGCTCATCTTAATATTATCTATGGAACAGCTAATCATAGTTTACAACAAAAATAACCAACTTGTTCGGCATGATTGCATGCTTCCCATATGTTTATTTCTAAAACATAGCCACTTCTGCAGTTGTCCCCTATTAGATACAACTGCAGGATTTAATCCGCTCTCTACATGAGTCAACGCAATGACAGCGTCCCGTTTTAACGCCGATCGATGCAACACGTCTCAAGAAAACGAAACCGACAAAATCTACAATGCAAATTTTTAAAGAGTTATCGTCTTTCAGTAATAAACGATTCACATGACAGGTTCTTGGTGAACAGTAGACAGATACATGTTAAGAATTCGTAGGACGGGCAGGAAAACCTATAAACAGATCATGGAATATAGTGGAATGGAGAAGGTAAGTATGGGTGCATTTAAAACGAAAATGCATTTGGATGGAAGATGTAGCCAAGTGACTGGATGATAGAAGGGTTGAGGAAGCTGTTCGTTGGATTTCAAGAGACCAGAAAGTGCTGAGACGACGATCTAACGAAGGATGGGCAGACAACATTACAAAACATGCAGGAACAGCGAGAATGGGTACACTGTAGCGCATGGGAATGTATAGAGGACGCTGTCATCGTGCAACGCGTATCAAATGGCTGATAACGTTGCAAAATCCGCCGTCGATCTGTGTCGCACTATTTCTGCAACTCAGAGAACTTCCGTCGTTTTTCCGTGGAAAACGCTCACTCCTTTTCCTGTGGTCTACCATCTTACAGCGGCAGAACGTTAAAAATCTAGGATTAAAATGATGTCGGAAATTGCCGTCACACAGCTGTTTCAAAGCTGAATGCCCCCGTTCTACTAAAAATTTAAGAGTAGCATCCAATATGGCGGCATCCAAGATGCCCGCCAAGTTGGTATCGCAGCCTCACAGGTTTCTCCCATGTTTTAGTCTCATTTTACTTGACATTAAATTTCTGTTTCCCCACCTAGCTTAATTTTAGGTGGGCGGTTCCGTACCTATGGACTACGCCGTCTCTGTTTGCTCTGTCAGACCTATCGGGTACGGATCCTAGACTAAAAAATAATATTTAAGTACTGGTCCAAGGTGTTGTAAGTTACCTGCTTTGTGGCTGGACAACATTTTCTGAGGATTCTTCCAGTCAATCTCAGTCTGACATCTACCTTCCTTGCAATTACTTTGGTGTGGTCGTTCCACTTTAAATAGCTCAGTATCGTTCCACTTTAAATAGCTCAGTACCCATTTCCCTAGATAATTTACGGACGTGACTGCTTTCAGTCGTTGTTTTGAAATCGTGGAATCATATAATGATGGGTCTCTCTGCCTATTTCTGCACAGTACGTTGCATTTAGAAATGCTGAGGCTCAATTGCAAATGGCTGCATGAAACTTCGATGTTCTAAATGTCTTCTTGTATTACGCTACAATTATCTGTCGTTGCGTCTTCTCTGTTTTCAACAGTATGATCCACGAGAAGCCTCGTGGAACTTCCGTTTTATCAACTAGGTGATTTATATAGAGGGTGACTCAGCGGCTCCTGCTGATAGATATTATGCAACCTGTAGCACATTCAAAAACAACGCGCGAGCTTTGCATATTCTCTCGTTCGCTGTGTGCAAACTATTAGACTTACAGAAAGAAATAAACACGAGATTTTTGCAGGAAACGTAATGTAGTTAAATTTTGTTCTGGGGTACGTTTTCGCTGGGGGCTATGGTTTTTAAGCTATTCAAGAAAAATTCGTTTGAAGGTCACTTTCGTGCGTTTTTCTTGAACAAACCCATCACTACGGCCTCCAGAGAAAACGTATCCCAGTGTAAAATATACACTACTGGCCATTAAAATTGCTACACCAAGAAGAAACGCAGATGATAAATGGGTATTCACTGGACAAATATATTATACTATAACTGACAGGTGATTACATTTTTACGCAATTAGGATGCATAGATCCTGAGAAATCAGTACCCAGAACAACCACTTCTGGCCGTAATAACGGCCTTGATACGCCTGGGTATTGAGTCAAACAGAGCTTGCAGCATCAACATGATACCACAGATCATCAAGAGTAGTGACTGGCGTATTGGACGAGCCAGTTGCTCGGCCACCATTGACCAAATGTTTTCAATTGGTGAGAGATCTGGAGAATGTGCTGGCCAGGGCAGCAGTCCAACATTTTCAGTATCCAGAGAGACCTGTACAGGACCTGCAACATGCGGTCGTGCATTATCCTGCTGAAATGTAGGGTTTTGCAGGAATCGAATTAAGGGTAACACATCTGAAATGTAACGTCCACCGTTCAAAGTACCGTCAATGCGAACAAGAGGTGACCGCGACGTGTAACCAATGGCACCCCTTACCATCACGCCGGGTGATACGCCAGTATGGCGATGACGAATACACGCTTACAATGTGCATTCACCGCGATGACACCAAACACGGATGCGACCATCATGATGCTGTAAACAGAATCTGGATTCATCCAAAAAAGTGACGTTTTGCTATTCGTGCAGCCAGGTTCGTCGTTGAGTATACCATCGCAGGCGCTCCTGTCTGGGATGCAGCGTCAAGGGTAACCGCAGCCATGGTCTCCGATCTGATAGTCCATGCTGCTGCAAACGTCGTCGAACTGTTCGTGCCGATGGTTGTTGTCTTGCAAACGTCCCCATCTGTTGACTCAGGGATCGAGACGTGGCTGCATGCTCCGTTACAGCCATGCGGATAAGATTCCTGTCACCTCGACTGCTAGCGATACGAGGCTGTTGGGATCCAGCACGGCGTTCCGTATTACCCTCTTGAACCTACCGATTCCATATTCTGCTAACAGTCATCGGATCTCGACCAACGCGAGCAGCAATGTCGCGATACGATAAACCGCAATCGCGAGAGTCTACAATCCGACCTTTATCAAATTCGGAAACGTGATGGTACGCATTTCTCCTCCTTACACGAGGCATCACAACAACGTTTCACCAGGCAATGCTGGTCAACTGCTGTTTTTGTATGAGAAATCGGTTGGAAACTTTCGTCATGTCAGCACGTTGTAGGTGTCGCCACCGCTCAACTAACAGAGTGCACGCAGCGAGCGAGAAAATATGAAACTCATGGATGTGGTATTTGAAGGTGTTGTGTGTTGCATAAAACCAGTTGGTATAGGCAGCTGAATCACGCTGTGTATTGCGTGTAGCAGTGGTTCTACGAGGTGCGTCAATGAATAATGCAACACAGTTTTTCTGAAATCAGATTGATTTTATTCAGGGTTCCAGTACATTGTATTATTCCCCACGCTTTTGGCTACAGAACCCTATTTTTGAACATAATCTCCCTTCAGTGTGACGGCCTTACACCATCTTACCGGGATGGTCTATATGCTCGCAAGATACCACCCTGCTACTCGAAATCAGAGCCTCTGAGAATGTCCGGCAAAAAATTGTCACGTTCAACCTCGTGAAGCGTACGTAATTCCACAAAAATAGTCCTTCTTTAAAGTCAGTACCGCCATTACACTGTTGTTTATTTGCAGTGTTACATTTACACTTATACAGTCATGATTTGGGCTTCAGAGTGCCATAATCAGGTATTTTAATTTGTCTAACCTGAGTCTAGATGATATACGCAGTGATGAAACAAAGCAGTAGGCTTTACCGGAAATGTCGACCCTTAGACAAAGTGTCTAATAGTGTATTTTAAATACAACAGTATGCCATCTTAGGCACTGTATAACACATAAAACAGTTGATACTGGCGCTTTGTAGCCGAAATCATGATTGTGTAAGTGTAAATGTAACACTGCAAATAAACAAGTCTAATGGCGGTACTGACTTTAAAGAAATATATTATGACTGTGGCCTCGCATTATGAAAAAAATTATTAGATAGTCCTTCGTTGCTGTTTACGGTGTTCTGTTAGGTGGAGAGGAACCCAGCGGTCACACACGTTTGAGTATCCCAACTAGTGGACGAGTGTGTCAGCACTACCAACGGGCACGTCCAGCTGAGCAGCGAGGTACTTGACTGTGTGATGCGTCAATCACTTAGCGCTGCACTGCGGGAGTCACAGCGGCAGGCCAGCATGCGGGAGATCGAACAGGTTAGCGCGACGTCCTTGCGATGATGAGTGACGCCTCGCCCAATGACTCACCGTGCTTTTGTTCATAGCCAGGTTACCGTAGTCACCCTGCAAACGCCTATGAACATCTACTGTGAATCTCTGGTTTTCCGCCAGAAGAAATTTAATGAGTGGTCTCTGCTTGGAATGCACCTCCGTTACAGATGCTATTTTGAATGCTACTTACAGGGTTATTACAAATGATTGAAGCGATTTCACAGCTCTACAATAACTTTATTATTTGAGATATTTTCACAATGCTTTGCACACACATACAAAAACTCAAAAAGTTTTTTTAGGCATTCACAAATGTTCGATATGTGCCCCTTTAGTGATTCGGCAGACATCAAGCCAATAATCAAGTTCCTCCCACACTCGGCGCAGCATGTCCCCATCAATGAGTTCGAAAGCATGGTTGATGCGACCTCGCAGTTCTGGCACGTTTCTTGGTAGAGGAGTTTTAAACACTGAATCTTTCACATAACCCCACAGAAAGAAATTGCATGGGGCTAAGTCGGGAGAGCGTGGAGGCCATGACATGAATTGCTGATCATGATCTCCACCACGGCCGATCCATCGGTTTTCCAATCTCCTGTTTAAGAAATGCCGAACATCATGATGGAAGTGCGGTGGAGCACCATCCTGTTGAAAGATGAAAATAGCTCCCTGCTTGCTTTATTCGTCGACTTCCGCGGGCTACGCGTGAAGCTTGCCCGCACGCGTTCAACCGTTTCTTCGCTCACTGCAGGCCGACCCGTTGATTTCCCTTTACAGAGGCATGCAGAAGCTTTAAACTGCGCATACCATCGCCGAATGGAGTTAGCAGTCGGTGGATCTTTGTTGAACTTCGTCCTGAAGTGTCGTTGCACTGTTATGACTGACTGATGTGAGTGCATTTCAAGCACGACATACGCTTTCTCGGCTCCTGTCGCCATTTTGTCTCGCTGCGCTCTCGAGCGCTCTGGCGGCAGAAACCTGAAGTGCGGCTTCAGGCGAACAAAACTTTATGAGTTATTCTACGTATCTGTAGTGTGTCGTGACCATATGTCAATGAATGGAGCTACAGTGAATTTATGAAATCGCTTCAATCATTTGTAATAGCCCTGTATAACGCTGCCACGTATCGGAACTTTTTGAAACTATAGCGGCTGTAGCGGGAATGTTGCACGATGTTCCACAAAAAATTCCGCATTCCATTAAACAGAAATTGGCCAAAAAAAGTGTTACGTTACTTATTGAACGCTCCTCGTATAACACTCCCTTGGTGTTCTCCCGAAATAAATGTTAATCTCCATTGAGAATGACATGCCGTGTCCTGTTTGCCACAAAATCTGCGGTCGGATCACAACGCTGGTCTGTTATTCCCTGTGTACGTCTTTTGCTCATTAGGAGGAAGGTCAGATTTGTATGGAACACCGGCATCCACTACTCATACTTTTTGTGTCTGGTGACCGAACAGAGGGAGCTAGGTTTCACATGATGGTTGTGTTCGGAGACCATGTTGATTCCATCTCATGAAATGTCATAATATGCGAGTATAAAACTGTTCCAAAATTCTACAAATGATCGATGGCAGAGATGCGGGGTTACAGTTTCGTGCGCCTGCTCGGCGACCCTTCTTGAAAACAGGAATGACCCGCACTCTTTACGCACCCTTACGAACGCCTCGCTGATCCAGCGACCTTGGGTACAATGCTCCTGGAAGAGGAGCAATTTCTTCCGCATATTATGTGCAGAATCGTATTGGTACTCGTCAGGCCCAGCGGCTTTTTCTCTGTTCAGCAGTTTCATTCGCTTTTCTATCCCATAGTCACTTCTTTCTTTACCCATCATTCGGAGGTTCGTGTGACTATTTAACGATGGAACCAACAGTGCGATCATCCTGAGTGAAACAATTTAGGTCAAAGATGTTAAGTAATGCAGTTTTGTCATATGATGACATGATGGAGACCGTGGCTGTTGTTTGAGAACAAATGTTGATGGTGTTAGGAGAGCAACCAGGCACAAATTTACCTTCAGATCCTTTATTCAAAGGGTACCGTTACCGGATTCGAATCGTTGTGATTCATCCTCAGACCGTTTACACGCTTTCTTTATGACAGGTGGTGTGTTTTTTACAGTTTAATCGTCGTCAAACGTCGTTTTGGAGTGTTTATTTTCATAACATTCGTCCAACAGATGTGAATACATTCCCACTGCTTTCTTATTGTTGCACACGTAAATTTTTCTCATTGAATACTTTAGCTTTGTCACTGAGAAAATTTCTACGACGTGTAAGTAGGCTGTATAGGTTTTTCTTATTGGTAACGCTCTGTATGAAAATCACTGGCTGTGATGCGTGCAGTCTGTGGCTGGTTTGCACTGTTGTTGGCTATTGTAGTGTTGGGTAGCTGGATGTTAACAGCGCGTAGCGTTGCGCAGTTGGAGGTGAGCCGCCAGCAGTGGTGGATGTGGGGAAGTGAGATGGCGGATTTTTGAGAGCAGATGATCTGGACGTGTGTCCATCTGAAACAGTAGAGTTTTAAGAATGGATGTCATGAACTGCTATATATATTACGACTTTTGAACACTATTAAGGTAAATACATTGTTTATTCTCTATCAAAATCTTTCATTTGCTAACTATGCCTATCAGTAGTTAGGGCCTTCAGTAGTTAGAATCTTTTATTTAGCTGGCAGTAGTGGCGCTCGCTGTATTGCAGTAGTTCGAGTAACGAAGATTTTTGTGAGGTAAGTGATTTGTGAAAGGTATAGGTTAATGTTAGTCAGGGCCATGCTTTTGTAGGGATTATTGAAAGTCAGATTGCGTTGCGCAAAAATATATTGTGTGTCAATTTAAGCACAGTCATTGATAATTTTTCTAAGGGGACGTTTCACACGCACCACATGTTCTGATACATGATGTTAAGTATTTCTGCCGTCTCTGTGTCATCCTTGATTTTGATGCCATTATGATAACAAAGTATGTGGTCAGATGGCTTTGATTCGTCTACTCACTTGCCGTCAAATCAAAAGTTCTTCGATTTACGATACTGCAGTGTCTATGTTGTTAAGAAGATTCCGAAGAAACATTGCGCCGTTCTTGTTGACAACACAGGCACTGTAGTATTTTACTTATCAACAGTTACCAGACAACGACTTCCAATTGAAATGTCCTCCCCTGTACGGGAATTACATGATGTGTGTACAGGTACAGATTGTGACGAGGGAACGACGACATATGGGTCTGGCCGTGGGTCGTGCACGGATACCCAAAGCGATTAAGGCGACCGTTCGCATAAAGTGGGATATCCGGGTTCGAGTCCCGGTCGGCACATATTTTCATTGTCGTTTTTCCCTTGTACAGCTGATGGTTGTTTGCATTCGCAAGTGCGAATGCATTTGACGTTCTTCGGATTTCTTGTCGAGTTTTCTACCTTTCCTTTCATTCAAAAACTTGAATTTGTACGTCTGCGGATTGTTATCTGATAATCAAAAGAGATTTTGTTACTAGAGACATTGTGCATTTTTAGCTCTTATTATAGTCCTTTAACTTCTAAATTACAACTGGATACGTGTCACGAGCAATTCGAGGAAGGTAACACAAACTGTTGTTTCGAATTCAAATGAGTAGAGGAACCATGTGTCGTTGACCAAACACGAAAACGGATATAAGAGGTTGAGAGGCACACACATGCCTTGCTCATACTGTGGCATCAAGCAGTCAGGCCTGCAAGATGAGTGGTCTCCCAAGCGAATGGATTTATTTTTATTTATCGAGTAACATCAATGACTGATTATGAGCTCTAGTACTCACAATTAAGCTACAAACTATTCTCCCGTCTAAATATTACGCAACGGAAACGGATAACGCACATCTATTAGTAAATTACACAACTCTGATTGTTGACTACGCTCTTGTATTACCACATTTTCTTTCTTGTCCAACGGCTTTGACCAACATGTGGCCATCGCCCTGAATATGAATGGCGCACACATTATAAATTCTGGATATCATGACTACACTCTATTCGAATAACAAGGCCACCAATCTTTTTCTTTTCACTATCTTTTTTATTCCGATAAATTCTATTATGATTCAACGATAAACTAAACACACCATTACATTTTATGCAACAATTACACATGAGAAAAGCCGCCCAGTGGGCATGGCTTTACATTGGTGATTCTCTATCTTGTGGTCTCTTAATTATCTAACGCTACAGTGCACTTTCTGGATAGGATGATGGATCTTTTGCTATATCTCACACTTCGACTCTCACACCCATCATCACGAAAATTTCCTCCAGACCGAGCGGTACAAAAAGAAACACGCATAACCCACTGCCTCTGAACCTATCTTGGTTCAAATGGTTCAAATGGCTCTGAGCACTATGGGACTCAACTGCTGAGGTCATTAGTCCCCTAGAAATTAGAACTAGTTAAAGCTAACTAACCTAAGGACATCACAAACATCCATGCCCGAGGCAGGATTCGAACCTGCGACCGTAGCGGTCTTGCGGTTCCAGGCTGCAGCGCCTTTGACCGCACGGCCACTTCGGCCGGCGAACCTATCTTGCTACTCTCCCATGCAAACCACACAAACTTAAATTACATGAAATAGAACACACTGGCAACATACACCACAAAGAATAGTCACAACATTAGAATCACTTCACTTTCGTTTTTCCCACTTCAATTAGTATTCAGCCCAGTTTCACATGACACTGCCCCACTTTGTAACTTTTCTTTCCTACTACGAACTCTGGAGGATATATGCACGTCTTCCTGTGCAATGCAAGCCAAGTGGCGTTGCTGGATAGACGGCTGACTCACCCTGCTTCTCTCTCAGAGTATTAGAGTTTGAATCCGGCGTCACACGGAAACATAACACGCAAAGTAATACTAAGATTCGTCACACACGTGAGTCCTCAACTGATACATTTGACGAGCACTTCTCTTTATCCTTTGTCTCATACCCAGATTGAGACTCACACAGTACTCACCACGTGGAAGTACTCGTCTCTAATTTCAAGTCCTGCACACGCCATGTCTTAAATATTTCCAACTTATAGTACACACGCCAGTAATTCAGCCTAACTTTAGCACTCGGAAGTATTTCAGCTTAGTACTAGAACTTGCAGGTATTTCAACTTAGTACTACACGTGGTTTCACTGTGACCGTTCGTCACTTCCGAAGATTACTACGATTCCCTTAATATTACCTGCCTGTCATTTAATTCTCCCCCCAAAAGTTCCTGAAATAGAGAAATACATATTCCAAACTACTCTTAAGTATTTCACATGCATACCACTTTGTCCACTCTTTTGTCTTTACCGAGCACACCTAAGACAGGTCTTACCAACAGAAGATCCAGCGCCAGAGTGCTGAAACATGGCTGTTCTTCAGGTCACCTAGCACCTCCGTCGAGGTGAGGGAAGACCATGCTACTCATTGGTCAGCCACATTTCTGGCGCTTAAAGCTCGGTAAATTTCATCTCTTTGGTTCCACCAAAGGTGACGAAAGGACCGTCTCAAAGATGATCATATATTGTTGCACATTCACTATCTGCGGTTAGCAGACGACCATACATTCATTCATTTCGCAGATCTCACCAAATTGAATGTAGGGATTTATTTTGTGAGAGTGCACATGTGATCAATTAAATAAATAAATTGTCATTCTTTCCTAAATTGGTATCCGGCTTCGGTGTATTAACTGAAATTGAGTTATTATTACAAAAAATATGATGTTCTGACAAGAATAACGAAGAATGTTGTACCTATTTTCAATGTCGGACGGTACTGTAACCTTTCAAGGTGAAAGAAACAATAGAAATTTGACACACATTACATATGAACAAATGTAGGCTGGCTGGCTGGCTGGCTCTGAGCACTATGGGACTTAACATCTGAGGTCATCAGTCCCCTATAACTTAGAACTGCTTAAACCTAACTGACCTAAGAACATCACACACATCCATGCACGAGGCAGGATTCGAACCTGCGACCGTAGCGGTCGAACGGTTCCAGACTGAAACGCCTAGAACCACTCGGCTACTCCGGCCTGCACAAATGAATCTTATCGTGTCAGAGTGTACCATCATCAGATTCTTCCACTTCATGCCCACAGAAAAGCAGGGTAAATCTGACGTAGTCATGCTTGACGATCAACCATTCACCTGACTGGACAGTCTTTCGCGAAGCGTAGTCCTGAATGACGACCATCGCTGGCTCGAAGTACCTGACGCCTGACGTGGACTTGTGTGTGTGTGTGTGTGTGTGTGTGTGTGTGTGTGTGTGAGCGTGACGTAGAAAAAGAGCGAGGGGGAAAGAGCGAGAGAGAGAGAGAGAGAGAGAGAGAGAGAGAGAGAGACCTGGCGCCTGTTCCATTGAGAGAACAGCCCTCCGGGCCATGGGAAAAACAAACAATAGTACGCAACAGCCGGCTCTTTGCCGCTGCACCCCAGCCCCGCCGGGACTGGCAGCTTGTCGGCGCCACCCCATACAAAAAGAAGGGGGCTAACAGCTAGCAGTCTCTGCCCGTCACAAAGCCAAAACCCTCTTGCGTACCGCAGTGAAATCACTGTACTGGTGTAAGTAGTGCCTGATTAATGACGTTGGGAAAACTGTATGAGGAGGAGAGGTAGGAACTTTGTTCACAATTAGCTTCGGATCGTATTCAATCAGTCTTAAGCAAAGAAGCTACTTCGATTCTGGACCTCTACTTGTAGCAATACCCGTCTACATCTCCATTGCACCTTCATGGCTACTCTGCAAATCACAGAGAAGTACCTGGCAGAGGGTTCATGTAAACACCTTCACGCTAATTCTCTATTATTCAGTTCTCATGATGATCGTTTCTCTCTACGTAGGTCAGCGTCAACGAAGTATTTTCGCATTAAGAGGAGGCAGTGGGTGATTCAAATTTCGTGAGAACATCGCGCAGCAACGAGAAACGCCTTTGTTTTAACGATTTCCACCCGAAATCTTGTCTCGTGTCTGAGACACTCTCTCCCCTATTTCTTGGTAATACAAAACGTGTAGCCCTTCTTTGAACTTTCTCAATGTACTCCGTTAATTCATTGTGATAAGGATCCCACACAGGGCAGCAGTACTTCAAAAGAGGACGGAGAAGCTTAGTGTAGGCAGTCTCTTTAGTAGGTCTGCCGCATCTTCTAAGTGTTCTGCAACTGAAACGCAGTCTTTGGTTGGCCTCTCCCACAAGATTTTCTATGTGTTCTTTCCAATTTAACTTGTTCGTAATTTCTAGCTATTTAGTCGAATTTATGGCCTTTTATGTATAGCTGATTTATTGTGTAACTGAAGTTAAACGGATTCCTTCTAGCATTAATGTAGATAACGTCACCCGTTTCATTATTTAGGGTAAATCGTCAGTTTTAGCAACATACTGATATCCAAATCGTTTTGAAATTGGTTTTGATCTTCTGAGGACCTTACTAGATGATAAACTACAGCATCATCTGCAAACAACCTAAGACGACTGCTCACATTGTCTTTTGAATCGTTTATGCAGATAAGGAACAGCAGAGGGTTTATAGCATTACCTTGCGGAACGTCAGAAACCACTTCTGATAACAAAATGACCTCCTGTCAGTTAATACGAACAGTGACCACACTGAAAGGAAATCACGAATCCAGTCGCATGAAAGAGGCGATATTGCCTAAGGAAGCAATTCAATTGCAAGCCCACACACAACTCTAGTTTAAATTTACGAAATAATTATTTTATTCCACACTTTACTAGTAAAGAGGACCGAACATTTCTCAAGAATGCAGATCCATTATATTCGGATGGCGCAAAGTTAGACTATAATGTTATAAAAAGCCAAACTGTGCACCAGTAGGAATCAAAACTTTGTCCATATTGGATGGTGTTGCAGTCGCTGTTAATTTGAGGCAGAACCTGCTATTAGAGACCAGGTCGGATTCTAAAATTCTACTTCATTATTGTTTTCAAACATAGCCAGCCATTTTCAACCCACAGGGCCATTTTCGAGTTTCTTCGTCAAAATGTACGGATACTATACAGTATATATTATAGTTAGCAGAATCTCAGTCATTCGCTTTTGACGATATCAGTCACATTTAGAGTCTTCCTAGTGTGAGGTTCCACTTTACTTGCATTGTGGGCAAGTTAAGCGCTTTTATACCGTTTTCAGAAACTTTACTGCTAATTTCCCGGTCAAATTCACGAATAAACGCCACAGGCACTTGTTATTGCTAAGTATGAAGCATTTAAAAGACGTGCCAGGTTGTGTGAAATAGATTTTCCTAGGATTTGCAATCCAACAAAATAAGTTTTTGCTATGTACGTCGTTATTCAGGAGAGTGGACAAGGAA
Organism: Schistocerca americana; assembly: GCF_021461395.2. Classification (NCBI taxonomy): domain Eukaryota; kingdom Metazoa; phylum Arthropoda; class Insecta; order Orthoptera; family Acrididae; genus Schistocerca; species Schistocerca americana. Next base: position 286,793,219 of record NC_060121.1, on the reverse strand, counting down.
GGTTGCCTTCATAGAATTATCTCAAGGAATAAAAGCATGATTATAATTTTCCGAAAGCAAGCATCCCCTTTCACCACATCAAGTGGAATTTTATTTCGTGTCCACCAATAAGACACGTTGCTTCCTTTACTAGAAGGAACGATTTTCAAGAAGTCTTTCGTACCACGCAAAGGTTGCGACGAATCTTGAAATGTTGACACCGCCTCTCTCCCTTGCTCAAAGTGGAGACGCGACTTTGTGGAGGGGAAAGTGGCGTCCGCCATTCTGGCCACTGAGGCTGTCAAATGTTGCCGCGTAAGCTGGTTGCTGTTCTGGCAAGTAGCCCGAATGCAGCAGGATGGCTCATGATTCACCAAAATTTAGGAAGAGGAATCTCTTTGCGTCACCAAACATGCAGGAGAGGCAAGTTTTCAAAGGTTAGTATTGCTTCTTTCCATACAAAGCATTCAAACAAACAAGCTTTCAAGCTAACCGTGTGGCGATTTGGGAGAGACAGCAGCTTATAAGATAATAAAAGAGAAATTCCTTGGTCCTATCTACTGTCGAGCATTAGTGTGTTTTTATGTGCATAAAATTAAGGACCAAGAGGGCATGACACTGGGAGATCAAAAACAATAAAGATACCATTGCCGGACTAAATATTATAAAAAAATATGAAAGGAGTGCGAGAAACGCACGTCTTTCATCATATGTGTCCGTCAGCAGATTTCATCTTGTCAGCACTGCTTGTTAGCAAGCACATTATCGAGTAAGGTGACAGACTGAGAAGACACTGGAATTTTTCCGGAGAGGATGACGGTTCAAATACCCGTCGAGGCAACCAAATACAGGTTTTCCCTTGTTTCCCTAAGTCGCTAAAGGCGAGTGCCAGAATGGTTCCTCTCAAAGGGAACGGGAAATTTCCATTCCCACCCTTCTCTCGTCGGATCTTGTGCTCCGCCACTAATGAAGAAAACGTCGACGGGACGATAAAACTTAATTTTCTTGTCTTCCTTCTTCTCGAGTGCCACCCTCAAATTTACTTGCATATTACCTGCAGTTTTTGCGTTAATAAGGATGTCAGTAAGTAAGTGAAGAAGTCTCTTCGATAGCGAAGACAATTTATCTTCAGAATCCTTCATTGGTTCCGCATCTAGTCTCCGATGAGTCCCACTGTCATTATAAAAAACGGGCGCTAGAACATTAAAATTTTCGGTTTACTTCCAGAGTGTTTTCCTGCAACACATCCTACTTTGCCTTTGGCTATCTTCATAACCACACAGACCGCAGCAACTTTTCCAATTATCAGTGTAAACCCCACAGATGATAAGACTTTTGCTGTAGCTTCTCTGAGATCTCGAAACAGGTCTTTCCTCATTATCCATCTCATAGTAAGAGGGGCTTGGAATCGTTTTGTGCCTGCTTCATATTATTAGCGTCGCCAGAATCTCGGAAGAGAACACCACCGAAGAAGAAAGCAAGAAACTTGTGTTTTTGCCTTTCTGTGGTACATTGTCGGGAAAGATTAGCCGCCTCCTGAAGAGATATAACATTCCATCGGTGTTCAGGCCCCCAGCAAAAATTCGACAGCTCATGAGGCCTGTGAAGGACGATCTAGGACTTAGAACGCCTGCTGTGTACAAGATACCAAGTCAGTGTGGCTGTTACTACGTATACATCTACATCTACATGGATGATCTGCAAATCACATTTAAGTGCCTGGCAGAGGATTCATCAAACCACCTTCACAATGCTCTATTATTCAAATCTCGTATAGCGCGCGGAAAGATTGAACGCCTATATCTTTCCGTACGAGCTCTGATTTCCCTTATTTTATCGTGGTGATCGTTACGCCCTATGTAGCTCGGTGTCAACAAAATATTTTCGCATTCGGAGGAGAAAGTTGGTGATTGGAATTTCGTGAGAAGATTCCGTCGCAACAAAAAACGCCTTTCTTTTAATGATTTCCAGCCCAAATCCTGTATCATTTCTGTGACACTCACTCCCATATTTCGCGATAATACAAAACGTGCTGCCTTTCTTTGAACTTTTCTGATGTACTCCGTCAGTCCTACCTGGTAAGGATCCCACACCGCGCAGCAGTATTCTAAAAGAAGACGGACAAGCGTAGTGTAGGCAGTCTCCTTAGTAGGTCTGTTACATTTTCTAATTGTCCTGCCAATGAAACGCAGCCTTTGGTTAGCCTTCCCCACAACATTTTCTATGTGTTATTTCCAATTAAGTTGTTCGTAATTGTAATACCTAGGTATTTAGTTGAATTTACGGCTTTTTAGATTAGACTGATTTATCGTGTAACCGAAGTTTAACGAGTTCCTTTTAGCACTCATGTGGATGACCTCACGCTTTTCGTTATTTAGTGTCAGCTGCCACTTTTCGCCCCATTCAGATATCTTTTATAAATCGTTTGGCTGTTTGTTTTGATCTTCTGATGACTTTATTAGTCGATAAACGACAGCGTCATCTGCAAACAACCCAAGACAGCTGCTCAGATTGTCTCCCAAATCGTTTATATAGATAAGGAACAGCAAAGGGCCTATAACACTACCTTGGGGAAAGCCTGAAATAACTTCTGTTTTACTCGATGACTTTCCGTCAGTTACTACGAACTATGACCTCTCTGACAGGAAATCGCAAATACAGTCACATAACTGAGACGATATTCCATAAGCACGCAATTTTACTAAAAGCCGCTTGTGTTGTACAATGTCAAAAGCCTTCCGGAAATCCAGGAATACGTCGGCCAAACAGTACCCACTGTGGAGCAACGCCGGACGGAACACGAGAGGTGCTTACGCCTACGCCATCCAGGAAAATTAGCCGTGGCAAAACAAGCCTTAGAAAATGGACACCGAATTCTGTTCGACGAAACATCTGTCGTTATGAGGACGAAGGGATTTTGGCGTAGGTCAACGTGTCTACCACACGGACAAGTTGGTTGAAGGCCCTCAACCGGTCTCCTTCTAACCAACTCAAGGCCATCACTGACTCCGAGTCAGAACCAGATTTCATCATAAAACAAAGCAGACCTCCACCCTGCTTCCCAGTGAGATTTCGCTTCACACCACTGAAGTCGCAAATGGGGATGGTTTGGGGTCAGTGAAATACATGCTACAGCGTTTCTGGCTCGGAGCTGTCCTCGGAATAAGCGATTTTTAACAGTTAGTTGCGTCATTGTTTAGCCTACTGCTGCTGACATTGCCGTTACAGAAGCAGTACCATGCGCCAGAGCCATACGCCTAACACCATGATCTTGCCTCTCGGTAGTGTCACGTCACCGCCTGGAGTCCGGACTTCTTGCAACCATACATCTACGTGACCAGCGCTGCCAGTAATCATGTACAGTGCCTATGTTCCGCCAAATCTTTCTGCAGTATCGCATATGGAACTCCCGTCTTCTTGTAGTCCTATTACATGACTCGTTCAAACTCAGTTAAGCTGTTTGTGGGGCGCCAGGTAACAATCAAATGGTCGTTACTTCGTTATACTGTTATGACAGGATTATTAAATCGTTTCTCTGTGCTTTCCACCTACCTTCGCCATCTACGAGAGCCTTAAAACTATTTTTGCAGTCACCCTGAAAGTGATGGAGAACATACTGACCACAACCTTCACTCTTTATGTCCACATTGCTCTTCGTGATCACTGAAAAAAACTGTTCCTAATTGCTATTTACTCAGGTGGATCAGGAACTATGACTGCAAATAAAAGTTTCTTGTTTTAACTGATTGATGTATTCTGTAAAAGTTCAAACACATAAAATATAAGTCTTACTATTCTAACCAATGTCCCTACCGGAAACAGCACTATTAACAATTCACAGGCGGCCTGTACTGGAAGTCCCAAGTAAAATGGTCTGTCACCCTGACGTCTAATCACCTAATCGCCTTAAAAGTGGAAAATAATCTCTCAGCTTGCCATGCAGTTTTGTACACATTACGGGCGGCACACACAGTTACTTCCGTGAAATCTAAGCGATAGAGGACGGTGCACAGTCCTTGCGATTTTTCTTCCTACTTTTACCGAAAACGCATTCAAGTCTGCCACCTCTGTCGTCATCCGAGGCACAACATGGGCGTTTGAATGACGCGAACGGTTTGATACCTCGGTGCAAAGTGTGTCCTACTGCTGCCTCTTCGGGTGTATTTATGATATATGGGCGCTGAGGATCGCCTAACGGTACATCTGCTATCAACTGCTCTAGGCACAGGTAGCAGTATCTACCATAAATATCTCCTTTCTCGGACGTAAATTAATTAAAAGCTCTGTCGTTTAACAGTTTACAATATTTTTAATTTTTATATAAATAGAGTTAAGTTTGCTTTATCTACTGAAAAAGTTTTAACTACACTAAAAGTTCTAGGCGTCAAAGTTTATTTGCCGCCTAGAATTTTTCGAATATAATCGATAAGAGAACATGACCTCTGAACTGCGTCTCTATGATTGGGTGTAAGCATTGTTATTTACAATACTGTCTTAACCGGCCGGTGTGACCGAGCGGATCTAGGCGCTTCAGTCTGGAACCGCGCAGCCGCTACGGTCGGAGGTTCGAATCCTGCCTCGGGCATGGGTGTGTGTGATGTCCTTAGGTTAGTTAGGTTTAAGTAGTTCTAAGTTCTAGGGGACTGATGACCTCAGATGTTAAGTCCCAGAGAGCTCAGAGCCATTTGAACCATTTTTGATAAGCCCCGGCACCCTCTCTCGCCTCCCTACCTCGCATCACACTGCAGCGCTTGTTTCGCCTCCTGTTGTTAATGGCATCTTTGTCGCCTTAAAGCTCACCGTGTCCAGTGTCGAACGTAACTATCGCTCGTGTCCTTTAAAGCATATATTGAAAGCAAACTCGATTGGCATCCTCGTAGTGGCTATACTAGTGCACTGTTATTCGACTGGCTTGAAATCTAAATAGACATCGTTTTCCACACGTAGAAACACGCCTACAAGCTTTCATTTATGTCGCACAACTTCTTCTTGGTGTTGCGATCTTTTTTTCCGCCAGTGTACTTAGCTAAGCTAACTAGGAGCCACATTTCAACGCTTACAACCTTAATCTGCTGGCGAAAACGTGCAGACAGACCGGAGGCACTCCAGCTGCGCACAGTGAGAGGAGGAAAGAGGCGGGTGTGGAGGCAGTGTACGGTGGCGTGCGGGGGCGGAGGACAGGACGCGGCGTAATGAGCCCTGGTGTGAAGACGGCGCGTATCTCTCAGGAAGGCGATTAATAAATTAGGAGGCGGCCCGGGCAACGCTCGTAATGGGGGTGGTGGTGGGAGTTGAGGAAGGGGTTTAAGACGTCTGCCTCTGGGTGGGGGAAGAACGGAGGGGTGAGGGGGTACAGCAGGAAGGGGAGGGGAGGGGAGAGGAGGGGCGTTAGGTTTATGAGGGTGCCTACGCGGCAGTGGCTGCGCGGGGCGAATAGGCTAATTAAGCGGCGATGCTATCGGCAGGAAGCCGCGCGGTAATGCGTCCCCAAAGGTTGCCTGGCGTCCCCCTAATTGTTATTATTGTGCCAGATAAACCCCGCAGCCCGGCCTCCCGGAAGCTGGTGCGCTCGCTCCTACTTCTGCCTTGTTGGGCCGGCTCCAGAGAACGCGTCGCCGAAAAAGGAAAAGGTGGTACTAACGCTACTGAATAAAAGACCAACGAATTATGAAACGACAAGTCACTGTCGCCCTGTGCTCAATTTTGTTTCCCCATCGTTTGTGCTGAAATTTAGCCACCAACAAAGAAGTGGGCTTGTGACTTTATGGAGTATTTTCTATGTCTTCGCTTTTAGGTGAGTATTAAACCACGATTGCCCAAACAACACTTTTCTGGGTTTATAGGTCAGCTTGTGGCTCACAGGACCGGGAATCAATGTGAGGCAGCTAAAGGAATATTCCATTGGTGGGTGGACAGCCCACGAATATCACTCACCCTCCACCCAATGAAGGAGAGTCCGCGTTTGTGGTTTACACAAATAATATCAACGACCAACAGAGATGTTGCTGACCAGATGCCTTCACCGAACTGCTGTCCACAGACAACTGAGGTAGAACAGGAAGCTCTTCTGGAGTGACCAGCCATTGTCCTATGAGGGCTATTTGGGAAAAAAGCTCTGACTGGACGTGAAGTGGAATCCACAGTGAAAATCCGATGAAGTTTTGCGAAAATGAGTTGAGTAACATCTCTAGTACGCCTGTCTATGCGTAATGCCACTCTTTTCAGATCTGAGGGTACAATGAGCTCATAAAGATGCCTAAATAAACAGTGTCTCCTGACAAGTATGAGGGTCTGATAAGAGGTTTCGCCTGATGTTATGCAGCCCACTTAACATAACAGCCGCGCGTTTCCTTCTGCATGACAATATTCTCGGCCGCCCTCTGCATGGTCAGTGAGGATGCTCCTGCAGAGTTTCCGATGGGAAGTGTTTTATCATCCACAATATAGCCTGTAATTGGCTTTCCCCTAGTCTCATCTCTGTTGACATGAACCGCTGGTTATGAGGACAATATTTTGATACGAAGAACGAGCAGCAGACCATAATACAGAATTGGTGAAAAGTACTGCGGCTGCGTTCTATGACGAGGGCACTGGAAAGTTGGTACAACGCTAAGACAAATATCCAAGTCGGAGCGGCGACTGTGTACAGAAGTAGCAGGAACGTTAGGCAACTGCAGCAAATGAGACATATCTGTTTTGCACTTGTTCCCATTTCTTGACCGATCGGACCTTACTTTCCGAAGAGCCGTTGTATAAGGATGATAGGATCATGTAGTTTCCTTGCCCTTATCATTTCCATTCGTTTATTAGTGTCACATATGGTCTACTGCAAGCCTTGTAATTGATACCATTTTGAAACTTCATGTCACAGATGTACATGTAGGATGTAGCGTAGCTTTGGTGTTGTTGATGATGATGATAAGAAAGAAAGAAGAGGGAGCAATACGTCGCCAGAAATACTGAGATGAGTTCAAGGACCGACATTATGCTGGTACAGGTAAGGGAACCTGATAACGTTAGATAAGCGTAGACCATATCCAACAAGGCTAAATTGCTCATGTAATCACACGGCGGAAATGCGCCGCTATGGAGCCACTGCCATAATATCGCACCCAAATAGCAACGAGTGTGGGAATTCAGAACCTGGTAAGGCTTCATTCTAGGAATATTTGAGGCTGTGAGAATCATTCGCTACACGCTAATAATGTCCGAGAGAGTAAGCAAATGATTTTTTGCCAATCAGTGAGTTTGGGGAGAGGAAGTTCTGTTATTTTATCTATAGTTTCTTTGGTTTGCAGAAACTGATTTACCTGTTAGAATAAAAGTTTCATTTTGATCTTCAAACATCAGAAAAAATTAGAACTCGCAACCTGGCTAATAAGATGAATGGATGGAATTGACCGACTGTTTGTGAATTAAAGATTTATTTTATCGCAAACAATGTAAGGAGAGGTTACAGTTTTCAGACACAGATTTTAACTTTATCTCAAACGAGTAAACTAGCATGTAGCAAGTTTTATAGAGCAAAGGCTTCCTGACAACAGATCCATAGGAATACCAGAGGAATGTAAAAACATGTTAACGAGGATTAAGAGACCACATTTATAACAGTAGAGACCAGTTATATAAGCCAAATAGCATGATTGAAAACCAAATTTTAGAAACTCTTGCTGAATCTTGCAAATCAAATGTTTCACATACGCAACTGTAAAAATTAAGAACATCAGCATTCCTTTAACAAAGACTATCAGTGTACACTCTGTCCACGTCCTCACATATAGTGTACACGAGAGTCAACAAGGCAGTGATTTACCTGAAATAGTTCGGAATGAGGCACAGAACACAGCAATCATCCATCAGCAATATTAACACGAATATAGCCAGTCTCTCTATCACAAAAAGCTGTAACATCGTGCTTTTAACAATTTACGAAACATTCTCTGTAGCCAGTCAAATTAACACAATCAGTTATAAAGTCTGTATCTAAAAGTCAACTAATCATTCAGTCTAGCCAGCCACTTCAATGCAATCAGTTATGGACGTCTGCACCTAATCATAATGTTTTCACGACTGTTAGCAAAACATCAGGTAAACCGCTATTCTTTTTACCACAGCTGGTTATATTGACATCGTGGCCATGGTAGTCTGTCTTGTACGGTAGATAAAACAGGCCCAGCGGCAACCCTTCAGCGGCGAGCCATAAGCTACATGACTATGACTTCACGCTCTGCCCACCGGGCCACGGGACAGCTCCTCTGCAGTCATCAGTCCTCCACAATCAACAAGTCAGCAGTCAGTTTTCAGCAGACTGTTTTTTATTTAAAAGAATCTTTATTTCAACAACAACATGAATAAATCGTCAACCCACCACTTAATAAGTTAGAGTGTCATACTTCTGTACAATAGCTTGCAGCATATCTACTACTACAGAAAGTGTTAGCTAAGACTAGGGGCAAGTACCACTCTTTATCACTAAGTCTACTTTACCTAGCTGCTCTACCAAACTACAATACCTGCAGCGTTACAGGTGTCCAGAGAATACAAACCTACTTTGTCTAACGGTGCCCACCGAGCTAACTCCGTTAGGCGTGCCCCTGGCACCGGGCTCGCCCTAGAACTTAACTCGCTACAATTTGCTACTTAAATGCTATTAGAGAAAAAAACTACTTTCTGCTTAAAGACCAATGTTATTCTAGAGGTCATTACCGGTGTACAGTGTCGTATCCGGTTGGTGACACACCTTCCCCTAATCCAAGACGCGACGGACATCGACCGTCACGGCGATCGTCCAGTCCTCGCCCCGGCGGAATGGGGTACGTATGTGGAGTCTCCCGCTATCTGCTTTCAATCATTGGTCTAAAGACTTTTGATGATACCTCATTAGTGAAACTGTCAATAATTCTGAAGGTATCGTGGTCTCAAATTAGGTGGTACGTGTCGTGATTCGGTAATTTTCGTCGTAATGCAGCAGGCACATCGTCGAACAGGGGGCACTTGTAAACCACATGGTCTGGAATGCCCTCCTCAGCACTTCAGTCACACGAGACAGTAGTCCGCTTCCCGAACCGGCAAAGATATGCCGGGTACGTTTCGCGTACCGTGAGGAAGTGCAGTAGCCCTCTGTTGGCTTGAAATGTTTGATCTGTAGGCATTCCCCAGTACTGGGTAACGACTGACAAGTCCTGCGTCCAGTCTCCTCGCTATGCCAATACTCCTGCCAAAGTTCTTCCCGCCTTCTTTTGATGGCAAACCCTCAGAATTTCTACAGTTTTGTCAATTTTGCCTTTTTTAGCCCAGTACCATGCTGCTTGTTCCCTTAATATCCAAGGGACAAAACCCAGTGAGTACTAATAGTGTCCGCCCCACTCCCTCGCCTCCCCCCCCCCCCCCCGTCCGCAGCTCGTGGTCGTGCGGTAGCGTTCTCGCTTCCCACACCTGGGTTCCCGGGTTCGATTCCCGGCGGGGTCAGGGATTTTCTCTGCCTCGTGATGACTGGGTGTTGTATGATGTCCTTAGGTTAGTTAGGTTTAAGTAGTTCTAGGTTCTAGGGGACTGATGACCATAGATGTTAAGTCCCATAGTGCTCAGAGCCATTTGAACCCTCCCCCCGCCCCCCCCCTCCGAGGAGATATCCTGTAAGCCCCGACTGAGCACAGGTGCATGTTTCACCGCTCCCTCCTCACGACCCTTGCGAGCCTTGTCGCCCATACTCTCGATCTGTAGCTCAGTATGGGAGTCAGAATCGTGTTTTGGTATAATTTAAATCAGGTGGCAGTTAAAAACCTTCTATGACCAATCGATATCAAGTTGTTTAGCACCTGTAGCGGCCTCTGGGTCACTGTGTCAATATTCCGGGAAAGACTCCATCTCTCATTGATGACTAGCCCCAGATATCAGATTCCATGACGCGGAAGAACTGGTGAGCCATTGATTCTGACTGTTGGAATTCTAACTGACCCGTTAATAATAGATATGTTGATTTATTAGGTGCGACCCTCATTTTGATTCTTTGACGGCACTCCCAGCACAGTTATTACCCTTTCTACCTTGGGTTCGAGGTCTTCGTGGCTACGGCCGCCAATCAACAGGAGGAGGTCGTCTGCGTAGGCTACCACCTCTAGCACATCTGCACTGCCCTCCAGGCTATCCAGGAGAGGCCCCATGTTTACATCCCAAGAGAGTGACCCCAGGACAGAGCCCTGGGGACACCTTTTGTAATTCTTTTACCAACTCTCCCGGTAGGGGACGATAGCCGGACCTCCCTTCCCATACAACTGCTCTTAAGACATCCATATAGCGGCCCTGGGCACTCTTTCTGCCGCAAGCTGGAGAAGAGCGAAGGCCACAAGAGGTTGTCAAAGGCGCCACTGATGTCCACCATGACGCCTACAATGTACTTGTGTGAGGATGTTGCACAGATCTCGGCCACCAGCGCAATTGCGTCAGACACCGATCGCCCTGACCAGAAGTCGAACTACCTGTCACTCATCCCACACAGCACTCGGTGCGCTGTCAGCTTGTCAGCTAGAAACCTCTCTAGCAATTTACCCAGCAGGTCTAATAAACATATCGGCCTGTAAGATTTTACTTCCTTTGGGTCTTTATCTTGGCCCTCCTAGGTAATTACGACATTGGCCTATTTCCAGACGGAGGGAAACTTCCCTAATGGTAAACACTCATTGTATATTCTTGTCAGAGGTGTCACTAGTTGAGGAATGAGGTACTGCGCCACCTCTGCTACAATGTTGTCTGGTCCAGGAGCCTTGTCCATCTTTAAAGATTGTATTTGGGCAGCCACTTCTTTCTCTGAGAATGGATACACCATGGCGTTGTTGTCGTATTGACCTTCCTGCTCAATTAGGCGATGATCCTCTGTGTCTTCTTGCTCATTCTCATCAGGGAACTGGAACAGGAGGAGGACCTCAGTACTTTCCTCTCAGGACCCCATCATCCAGTTCCTATCCCCGACAATGGACAGCAACATGGGTGACCGTATGTTTTCCCTTATAAGCTTGTAACGGACGCCCAAGGGATGGGTAGCCAGGTGGCTTTGCACATATTTCTCCCAGCTTTGACCCTACAACACTCAGCTCTTTTTGAAATCGCTCCTTAGCTACCCGACATATCTGTAGCCATCGCTGTTTTTCTTCCTAGGTGACATTTCACTGGTACTACCGCCTCGCCCTCATGAAATACTGACACATCTCCCCTAGGTCAGCAGCCATGGCGATGGAGATACCCCTAAGCCTCTCCTAGCAGTTGGTACAACTGCCTTCACTGCCCTAGTAAGTGCACACACCACTTATCGGCGTGTCTATCCACGTCTTCATCACCCTCCTGCCATTCCGGGACGTTAAACTCTCTTTCCAGGCGTTCCCAATTGGCAGTATTGTAATTTAGTTGCGCTTCCCACCCTATGTCCCAACGGCACTCACTATCACAAACTGCGAAGGTGATTATATTATGGTCACTTGTGGTGACCGTATCCCTCACAGTCCAATTTTTGACGTTTGGTATATTCGGTGACATCAGCGTGATGCCAATATTGGTGCTCTCACTCTCTCTTCCGCTGTAGCTGGGGGGCTTTCCTGGCCTATTGGCGATTACAAACTACAGGGCGATAATGGTCACTTCTGTCTTTCCACCTCTCTCATCACGAGTGCTGCTGTGCCAAACGGGGGATTTGGCGTTTATGTCCGCCATAACTACAATTTTGCACCCCCCCTCAACGCCGCGGCGACCTGTAGGAGTTGGTCAAGATATACTAAATGTACATGTTAATATGTTAACACTATTGGTGACTGGAGCTCCACCACGTTGCAGCTGTAATCTGATAGGTGCGACAAAACTGTGACTCTCAGAGCCTTGTTTACTGCTAAAATGGTAGCTATGTGCCAGTTGACGGCGGCAAATGCTACTTTCCCAGCAAGAGAGTACGGCTCTTGTAGACAGAGCACATCCAGGCTCACCTCCTGCACCACCCTCCGAAGCTCCTGCATGACCGGCCTGCTGTTACGTGTGTTTAGTTGTTGCAGCTGTATACCTGTTGTCATGGAAAGTACATATGCCCGTTTGACTCTGGGAAGTTTTTTCACTAATCGAAAGCAGTTCTCCCGTGGGACAGAACAGACTGATTGTACATTTCGTGGAGATCGAATGGTTCATTTCGTCATTCAAAGACCTTCTTCACCAAGTCACGCAGGGCACCGAAATTACTGGGAAGATTGACGTTTTCAGCTGTATTCTATACACAGCCTCCACGGCCGAAAAGGTCATTTCACGCCCGAACTTATGACCAACACGCAGTAGACTCTGCTACAGTCGGCCATTCTCAAACATAAAAAATCTCAAAACCCGACTCCCAGTCGTCTCGCTTTTCCACAGTCCTCCAACTTTCCGCGACCAGATATCCCTCATTGTGACAGAGAGGGCATACCATTATTTTACAATAACTTAGCAAACTGGAGTAGTGGCAGCCTTAGTATTAAAGGAAAAATAGTGACATCCTTGTGGCAATGTATAAATTTCCTAGCATAACATGTTAGTTTACGAAACATTGAAATTACATAATACAAATTTCCACAAATTCTTCTCACATTTTCGAAATCTCAGTGCACATTACAACTTCAATATCAGAAAAAGCAATTATACTTTCGACAGTTTCTGGTGATATACCTTATAGTTAATCAAGATAGAATCATTAATTTATCTGTGTATTTTTTATTTTTCTGCCTTTGGTTTTAATACCTAAAGTGTAATAGGTTGCTATTTTAATATTTTGTAATCAGTATACTGTGTGGTTCTATACATAGGTGCCCTGCACTGGGTTATTGTCAATCATAGGAAAGCATTTCACCACTCAAACATCTGTTCAGTTTTTTGATACATTCAGTGAGAGACGAGCATTTAGTCAGTCAGCCACCACGTTGTTACCAAGCATTCAGTATGACATAACCCATACTACTAATCGTTTAGTACAGTCAGAACGTCCTCCCTCCCCCCTCCATTCTCCCTTCTTTTTGTATCTGTAAGCTAACTCTCCTCCCACATAATATCAAGATTAAGTCACTATGATGATTCCGTACTACCTCCCCTTTCTTTGATGGGCAGTTGGCTCCTTCCTTAATATTTAGCTCAGTAGACAATGGTGATATTTTGTATCTGTCGACCCAACCAGAACTCATTATTTAATCCTAAATAGGTACGTCTTGTATTAGCTTACCAAGCCAGGGCAGTAGTAAAATAGACATCAGAGGTACATTCTACACTCCTGGAAATGGAAAAAAGAACACATTGACACCGGTGTGTCAGACCCACCATACTTGCTCCGGACACTGCGAGAGGGCTGTACAAGCAATGATCACACGCACGGCACAGCGGACACACCAGGAACCGCGGTGTTGGCCGTCGAATGGCGCTAGCTGCGCAGCATTTGTGCACCGCCGCCGTCAGTGTCAGCCAGTTTGCCGTGGCATACGGAGCTCCATCGCAGTCTTTAACACTGGTAGCATGCCGCGACAGCGTGGACGTGAACCGTATGTGCAGTTGACGGACTTTGAGCGTCGCCAGTGGTCGGCGGAAGGTGCACGTGCCCGTCGACCTGGGACCGGACCGCAGCGACGCACGGATGCACGCCAAGACCGTAGGATCCTACGCAGTGCCATAGGGGACCGCACCGCCACTTCCCAGCAAATTAGGGACACTGTTGCTCCTGGGGTATCGGCGAGGACCATTCGCAACCGTCTCCATGAAGCTGGGCTACGGTCCCGCACACCGTTAGGCCGTCTTCCGCTCACGCCCCAACATCGTGCAGCCCGCCTCCAGTGGTGTCGCGACAGGCGTGAATGGAGGGACGAATGGAGACGTGTCGTCTTCAGCGATGAGAGTCGCTTCTGCCTTGGTGCCAATGATGGTCGTATGCGTGTTTGGCGCCGTGCAGGTGAGCGTCACAATCAGGACTGCATACGACCGAGGCACACAGGGCCAACACCCGGCATCATGGTGTGGGGAGCGATCTCCTACACTGGCCGTACACCACTGGTGATCGTCGAGGGGACACTGAATAGTGCACGGTACATCCAAACCGTCATCGAACCCATCGTTCTACCATTCCTAGACCGGCAAGGGAACTTGCTGTTCCAACAGGACAATGCACGTCCGCATGTATCCCGTGCCACCCAACGTGCTCTAGAAGGTGTAAGTCAACTACCCTGGCCAGCAAGATCTCCGGATCTGTCCCCCATTGAGCATGTTTGGGACTGGATGAAGCGTCGTCTCACGCGGTCTGCACGTCCAGCACGAACGCTGGTCCAACTGAGGCGCCAGGTGGAAATGGCATGGCAAGCCGTTCCACAGGACTACATCCAGCATCTCTACGATCGTCTCCATGGGAGAATAGCAGCCTGCATTGCTGCGAAAGGTGGATATACACTGTACTAGTGCCGACATTGTGCATGCTCTGTTGCCTGTGTCTATGTGCTTGTGGTTCTGTCAGTGTGATCATGTGATGTATCTGACCCCAGGAATGTGTCAATAAAGTTTCCCCTTCCTGGGACAATGAATTCACAGTGTTCTTATTTCAATTTCCAGGAGTGTATTTTGGCGCACTTTGTCTAGGACTTATGAAAAGGTCACCAGACTCTTGTGTTAAGCAGTCTGATACATTGAGCACATACATAAGTATGCGTACAATCTGTAATAAATTAATTGTTTTTGGGATGTAGAATCATTTTGCTGGTGTGCCACACTGTTCGAACTGCACTGCTTTAAAGTGCTCTTAAGTGTCTCGATATGTGTTCAAAATCTGTGTGATGTCTTTGTATATTGTTTGTAGATGTAGAGAAAAGTTGTGTGTGGATTATTCTGAAAAGACGAAAACTGTTGTCAGCGATTTCTGAAGTTTCTTTGTGTGTGTATGTGTAAGACGAAGAGTGGATTTTGAAGGTTCATTTGCACTGGTAGGATTTGTTATTTTGTTAGTGTGTGCTCAGTGGATTCTAATTTTTCGGTGTCTGAGACTAAATTGTTCGAGACATCTTTTCGACATAGATCGAAATGCAGTACTGGGATAGTAAGGGGGACAACTAGAAGAGAACGCGGGTGTAGAAGTGCGAGATGAGAGCAACATAGGTGATGAATTATGAGACGTACACGTCAGATTTGAAATAAAACTCCACAGCTCTGACTAGTGAACAAGGGGTCATGACTATTAGTCGTGACTCTGGAACTCCTGGTATTGTACCACTATAGTGTTAGATGGTACACAAGTTACTAATCTAAACTGTTTAAGTATTGTAACTAATGAGTCTGATTCCCCCATAATGACTATCACAACCACAAATACGCAAATGTATGAGTAGGATGTGTTAGCTTCATTTTTCGAATGTTTCAAGAAGTTGGCTGTCAGTATATGGACGATACAAGAAAAAAATTGGAGAAGAGAGAATATAGAGCGACAGGTGAAAGGCTCCTGGAGAAAACCAGTAAGATAAAAGAAGTTTAGAGGAGAGCTTTCAAAATTTTGCCATCCAGTTATGGGAAAAGCTGAGATCACAACAGGAAATAGAAACTATGGAAAAAGGTGATAGCATTATGACCAAGAACGGGGAACGAACTTTCCTGCAAAAAAAGGTGCAATAAAGTGAATAAAGGCTACTGCGAGATGGGCTGGCCCTAAGGGAACAAAAGCAAAAAGATAAGAATGCTATTCTGCTTCGAAAATAGCGAAAATTCAGGAGATGAAGATGGTCGAAAGGACAAGTTTACGAACATGGGGTTTGGCTCTATGGTTTGGAAAATAACTTCGAATCGCTAAATTTAGCCATAACGTGAGAGAGCACAATTTGATAGTGTTGCAGAGAATCGCAAACAATTAGGCAATGCGTGAGGAAGTAGCGAAAGCGTATTTCCATCTCATACGAGTCTTCGTAATTTCATTTTGTACTTGTATTAGGTGACAAATTGCGTATAACTGGATAAGTTCTTTACGTACAAGTTACTGAATACTGATACTTCGTAACCAGTTGGTCTTAATTTTGTTGGCTTCGTTTATTAATATCTCTCAAGTACGCCATGTGCAGCTAAAACTTTTATACTGAGATTTAAATGCACAGTTCCGTGTCTTCGTCCGTTGTGCACAAAAATCAGACATGCACCAGCTGTACGCATGCTTGTGGTGCTCGACGTTGGCAATGAGAAATCTTGTAATTTTCTTTTCTTTTTTTTTTTTTTTTTTTTTTTTTTTTTTTTTTTTTTTTTTTTTTTTTTTTTTCATCAGCCTACTGACTGGTTTGATGCGGCCCGCCACGAATTCCTTTCCTGTGTTAACCTCTTCATCTCAGAGTAACACTTGCAACCTATGTCCTCAATTATTTGCTTGACGTATTCAAACCTCTGTCTTCCTCTACAGTTTTTGCCCTCTACAGCTCCCACTAGTACCATGGAAGTCATTCCCTCATGTCTTAGCAGATGTCGTATCATCCTATCCCTTCTCCATATCAGTGTTTTCCACATATTCCTTTTCTCTCCGATTCTCCGTAGAACCTCCTCATTCCTTACCTTATCAGTCCACCTAATTTTCAACATTCGTCTATAGCACCACATCTCAAATGCTTCGATTCTCTTCTGTTCCGGTTTTCCCACAGTCCATGTTTCACTACCATACAATGCTGTACGCCAGACGTACATCCTCAGAAATTTCTTCCTCAAATTAAGGCCGGTATTTGATATTAGTAGACTTCTCGTGGCCAGAAATGCCTTTTTTGCCATAGCGAGTCTGCTTTTGATGTCCTCCTTGCTCCGTCCGTCATTGGTTATTTTACTGCCTAGGTAGCAGAATTCCTTAACTTCATTGACTTCGTGACCATCAATCCTGATGTTAAGTTTCTCGCTGTTCTCATTTCTACTACTTCTAATTACCTTCGTCTTTCTCCGATTTACTCTCAAACCATACTGCGTACTCATTAGACTGTTCATTCCGTTCAGCAGATCATTAAATTCTTCTTCACTTTCACTCAGGATAGCAATGTCACCAGCGAATCGTATAATTGATATCCTTTCTTTTATTTCCATCATTGCTTCCTCGATGTACAGATTGAAGAGTAGGGGCGAAAGGCTACAGCCTTGTCTTATACGCTTCTTAATACGAGCACTTCGTTCTTGATCGTCCACTCTTATTATTCCCTCTTGGTTGTTGTACATAATGTATATGACCCGTCTCTCCCTATAGCTTACCCCTACTTTTTTCAGAACAGCTTGCACCATTTTATATTGTAGAACGCTTTTTCTAGGTCGACAAATCCTATGCAAATGTCTTGATTTTTCTTTAGCCTTGCTTCCATTATTAGCCGGAACGTCAGAATTGCCTCTCTCCTCCCTTTACTTTTCCTAAAGCCAAACTGATCGTCACTTAGTGCATTCTCAATTTTCTTTTCCATTCTTCTGTATATTATTTTTGTAAGCAGCTTCGATGCATGAGCTGTTAAGCTGATTGTGCGATAATTCTCGCACTTGTCAGCTCTTGCCGTCTTCGGAAATGTGTGGATGATGCTTTTCCGCAAGTCAGATGGTATGTCGCCAGACTCATATATTCTACACACCAACGTGAATAATCGTTTTGTTGCCATTTCCCCCAATGATTTTAGAAATTCTGATGGAATGTGATCTATCCCTTCTGCCTGTTTCTTCTTCTATCACATCAGACAAATCTTCACCCTCATAGAGGTTTTCAATGTATTCTTTCCACCTATCTGCTCCCTCCTCTGCATTTAACAGTGGAATTCCCGTTGCACTCTTAATGTTACCACCGTTGCTTTTAATGTCACCAACGGTATTTTGACTTTCCTGTATGCTGTGTCTGCCCTTCCGACAATCATATCTTTTTCGATGTCTTCACATTTTTCCTGCAGCCATTTCGTCTTAGCTTCCCTGCACTTCCTATTTATTTCATTCCTCAGCTACTTGTATTTCTGTATTC
This sequence comes from Schistocerca americana, assembly GCF_021461395.2. NCBI lineage: Eukaryota > Metazoa > Arthropoda > Insecta > Orthoptera > Acrididae > Schistocerca > Schistocerca americana. The sequence continues at coordinate 286,775,266 of NC_060121.1, read as the reverse complement.
CTGATATTCCCGGAACATGTTTCTACTTCCTCCTTTCATCAATCAACTGAAGTATTTCTTCTGTTACCCATGGTTTCTTCGCAGCTACCTTCTTTGTACCTATGTTTCCCTTCCCAACTTCTGTGTTGGCCCTTTTTAGAGATGTCCATTCCTCTTCAACTGCACTGCCTACTGCGCTATTCTTTATTGCTGTATCTATAGCGTTAGAGAACTTCAAACGTATCTCGTCATTCCTTAGTACTTCCGTATCCCACTTCTTTGCGTATTGATTCTTCCTGACTAATGTCTTGAACTTGAGCCTACTCTTCATCACTACTATACTGTGGTCTGAGTCTATATCTGCTCCTGGGTACGCCTTACAATCCAGTATCTGATTTCGGAATCTCTGTCTGACCATGATGTAATGTAATTGAAATCTTCCCATATCTCCCGGCCTTTTCCAAGTATACCTCCTCCTCTTGTGATTCTTGAACAGGGTATTCGCTATTACAAGCTGAAACTTGTTACAGAACTCAATTAGTCTTTCTCATCTTTCATTCCTTGCCCCAAGCCTATATTCTCCTGTAACCTTTTCTTCTAATCCTTCCCCTACAACTGCATTCCAGTCGCCCATGACAATTAGATTTTTGTCCCCCTTTACATACTGCATTATCCTTTCAATATCCTCATACACTTTCTCTATCTGTTCAGCTTGCGACGTCGGCATGTATACCTGCACCATCGTTGTCGATGTTGGTCTGCTGTCGATGCTGATTAGAACAACCCGGTCACTGAACTGTTCACACTAACACACCCTCTGCCCTACCTTCCTATTCATAACGAATCCTACACCTGTTATACCATTTTCTGCTGCTGTTGATATTACCCGATACTCATCTCACCAGAAATCCTTGTCTTCCTTCTACTTCACTTCACTTACCCGTACTATATCTAGATTGAGCCTTTGCATTTCCCTTTTCAGATTTTCTAGTTTCCCTACCACGTTCAAGCTTCTGACATTCCACGCCCCGACCCGTAGAACGTTATCCTTTCGTTGATTATTCAATCTTTTTCTCATGGTAACCTCCCCTTTGGCAGTCCCCTCCCGGAGATCCGAATGGGGGACTATTCCGGAATCTTTTGCCAATGGAGAGATCATCATGACACTTCTTCAATTACAGGCCACATGTCCTGTGGATACACGTTACGTGTCTTTAATGCAGTGGTTTCCATTGCCTTCTGCATCCTCATGTCGTTGATCATTGCTGATTCTTCCGACTTTAGAGGCAATTTCCTATCCCTAGGACAAGAGAGTGCCCTGAACCTCTATCCGCTCCTCCTCCCTCTTTGACAAGGCCGTTGGTGGATTGAGGCTGACTTCTTATGCCGGAAGTCTTCGGCCACCAATGCTGATTATCTATCAAAATTTAGGCAGTGGCGGGGATCGAACCCGGGACCGAAGACGTTTTGATTATGTATCAAAGACGCTACCCCTAGACCACGGGTAGCCCCGTGTAACTTCAGCATTCGCAAAAGCCTGCAGCATACAGAAATGCTTTAGAATATCAGTCAGTGGACTATTCTGACTGTTATTGCATGGACAAGTAATTATATTACACTACTGGCCAGTAAAATTGCTATACCAAGAAGAAATGCAGATGATAAACGGGTATTCATTGGACAAATATATTGTACTAGAACTGACATGTTAATTTTCATGCAATTTCGGTGCATAGATCCTGAGAAATCAGTACCCAGAATAACTACCTCTGGCCGTAATAACGACCTTGATACGCCTCGGCATTGAGTCAAATAGAGCTTGGATGTACAGGTACAGCTGCACATGCAGCTTCAACACGATACCACAGTTCATCTAGAGTAGTGACTGCCATATTGCGACGAGCCAGTTGCTCGGCCACCATTGACCTGACGTTTTCAGTTTTTTAGAGATCTGGAGAATGTGCTGGCAAGGGCAGCAGTCGAACATATCCTGTATCCAGAAAGGCCCGTACAGGACCTACAACATGCGATCGTTCATTAACCTGCTGAAATGTAGCGTTACACAGGGATCGAATGAAGGATAGAGCCACGGGTCGTAACACATCTGAAATGCAACGTCCACTATTCGAAGTTGTAACCTCCCCATAAAAAATATTAATTAAATATGAACCAAGTGTATCCTCTCCACAAAAAATATTAATAATTGAACAAAATTATGAACAAAATTCTGTACAAAATTGGTTCCCATTTATGATCTCTGTGCATTTGATGTACTCACAAAATTCAATTCCTAAACCGCGAAATAATAAGAAAAGAAAATTCAGTAACCTGGTAAATTTTAGGACGACAGCAACGCTGCGCCTCCGCCCTGTATTCTGAATAAAAAAGCAAAAAAATTCTTACCTCAATAAAAACCGCGAAAATATCTGCTCTTACCAATTTTTTTTTTTTTTTTTTTCACAGCTCCAGGCAATGCTGGCCTATACTTTTCTGATTCTTGAAAGGAATGATCATGCATTGGATAAAATCTTTAAATTAAAATGAATGCTTTTTTTTAAAAAAATTACTTTATATTATAAAAATTATTATTGGGCCATTTTTTAAAAGAAATTGGATGACGGTTCACATACATTACGAGATATGCGCAAGGCTGCTTCTTTACCGTCTACAATAATACTCATCCTCCAGAGTCCCGACCAGAGCAGACTGCAGACAAGCGCAGACACGCGCCGACTACTGCACACTACTGCCGACTCACGCAGACTACACTACACTAGCACACACTCCTGCAGACTACTGCAGACTACTGCCGACTCACGAAGAGTACTACAGACTAGCGCACACAAGCGACAAGCGACAACTAACAACATACTGCTCTCTGGTCAGAGACTCTCCTATGCCTTGCCTATTGCAGGCAGCACTTATAGCGCATACGTCTTACATAACCCTCCACTGGGGGGGCAAAAATTTGGCAGCGATGGTGAGTCAATTGGACGTGCCATGAGCAACAAATTTTTCTTAATTAACTAAATTTACAATCACAAAATATATACATATATATAAGTGCAGAACATGAAATAAAATATAGTGCACATGCACTGAGTACAGAACATATCAAGCAATGTCAAAATGTATACGCAATGAGTACAAAAGATATTATTAAATGACAAAAGTGCACACGCACTGTAGTACAGAAGATATCAGGAAATCACAAAATGTATACGCAATGAGTACGAATCATATTAACAAATGACATAAAGTGCACACGCACTGTAGTTCACAAGATATCAGCAAATCACAAAATGTATACGTAATGCGTACAAATCGTATTAACAAATGGTATAAAGTGCACACGCACTGTAGTTTTTTTACTATTTTACAAGAACTACGATAGGAAAGGGAAGGATTGCATCATGGTTGTAGCACATTAGGTTGCACGCAGCTGCACTGAAAGTCCATATCTTTCTACAGAAGTACAACACCAAGTAAGATAATCTGAAGTTCTTTTCCCTGAAGTATTAATCACTGTAGCCAAGACACTGAAATATCGTATTAATATTCCATGTTATCGTTTTGGTAGTACATTAGGTACACCAAACAGTGGGACCATAATAGCATCTCCATCACTCAAGGTGGTGGACAGCATGTCGTGTCAACACCACGCTCTTGTAAGGTACGTCAACATAGAATTAGTGCAAAAACCAAATATAGTGCTCCATGATCATGAGGATAGACAGGACAAACGGATATTGTAGTAATTTCTGGTAATTAGGTCAGAAGGTGAAGGACATTAAGTCTTATGCCAGTCATCATTGATAATTACACTAGTCTATCAACTGATTTGAGTAATTGGTGGCACTCATCGCCCAGTTACTAAACATTTCTGTACCATGTATGAAGTATTACAGAATACTGTTCATAAGTCATCTGTTTACAGAGAACATTGGCACTCATTGACCAGTTACAAATCATTAGAAGTCATCATTCAAAACAGGAGCTAATGAGTGTAGCATCAAGCTACTGGTATTCATATATATAGCAGCTAAGTGACATAATACAAATTTAAAATATAAGAAACAGTGGCATTCGTTGGCCAGCAAGTATTGAATATTACAAAACATTTTTCATCATTCAAGTGACATATGACATATTTAAAATAATTATTGACACTCATTGATCAGTTACAAATCATCAGAAGTCATCAGTCAAAACAGGAGTTAAAGAGTGTAGCATCAAGCTACTACTATTCATATATATAGCATGAAAGTGACATAATACAAATTTAACAGTGGCATTCATTGGTCAGCAAGTATTGAATATTACAAAACATTTTTCATCATTCAAGTGACATATGACATATTTAAAAATATAACACTCTGTAACTATTACTCAAGTCTGTAGTTGGAAAACATCATTCAGTATTACTCATAGCTCTTTTAAACTAGTAGCATTATTTGGGACTGGTAATATATTTTTTGTGCTAGCAGTGCATTGCGTTGGGATCGATAATTAACTGCTGGGGCATAACAATATTTGCTTTTTACTTATTGCTGCAAATGAGGATAGGTAACATCATTCGTCATGAGTCAGCTGTAGCAAGGTTATGAAACAAATAAAGTATATGTGATCACATTCATGAATGACACACACAAATGGGTAAAAAAAAATGCAAGTTTAATGACCAACTGCTTATAGCACATTAATTTCATGAATAGCTTCACCTGGAAAAATACAAAATGGATTATTAAGCTGAAAGAGGAAACGCATATTATGCTGAAAAGTAGTGAACTTCGAATTAACAGGTAATGAAATGTGTATTAAATATATATGTTCTCTAGCTGTCCTTTCCAAAACCTTCAGTCATCATACCATGCGACATAAGACATACTGTCAAGACGAACTGCAACAAATACTTAAATAACTACATAGCATAAATACATAAACTTCAATATTATCCTCATCTGCAAAGAAAAACTTCATTATCATTACTATCATCACCTGCAAAGAATAACTTGATTATCCATATCATCATAACTCCATTATTATCATCACCTGTAAAGAAAAACTTCATTATTCATAGTAGCATATTCTTCATCACTATTCATCATCATTCATTATCATCTGCAAAAAAGTCACTTCATTATTCATTATACAACTATTCATAGTATTCTTCTTCTTCATGTGCCGTCTCCTCTAAGAAGGTTGGCTGTCATCATGGCAATTTCTGATCTTGATTTGGCTGATCTAAGGAGTTCTGACGTTGAACAGTTGTACCAATTTTTTAAATTGTCAATCCAGGATGTCCGTCTTCTACCCCTCGTTCTCTTCCCACAAATTTTCCCTTCTAGTATTATTTGCAATATTTTGTAATTTACTCCCCTAATAACATGGCCTAAATATTGTAGCTTCCTTACTTTAATAGTTTTAATTAATTCTTTTTCCTTTCCCATTCTTCTTAGGACATCTTGTTAGTAATCCTCGACACCCAACTAATTCTAAGTATTCTTCTATATGCCCACATTTCAAAAGCTTCTAAACTGTTCATGTCCTTCTTTTTCAATGTCCACGCTTCCATTCCGTATATTAATTTTGAGAATACATAGCATCTTAGCAACCTCATTTTTGTGTTTAAACAAATGTCTCTCGAACAGAATGCATTTTTCATCTTATTAAAGATACTTCATAGTATAGAGTTCCTTATTTCTAGCATATTTCTTCACTAAAACTAAGATGTGTAGTTCTGTCTGACAGCTTGCATCAATCGCCTCGTATTCTGAAAGAAAAAATTAGTTAAGAGTCCTATCATACGACGTGTATAGTATATTCTTGTTAATGCTTGTTAATTCTGATCCATTTACTCTTCGTGACGAGGTATTGCATTTTCTTTCGTTCACTCTGAAGGTGAAAATCCCATTTTTATTTCTTTTACACGTTATTTCTTTCTGAAAATGATGAACAATTATTAAAGCCTTGTATTTAAATCATATACCCATTAAATAAAAACTGGTTTCTAGTGATATAATTGAGCATACAGCATAGCATGACAAAAAGCGTAAAATGTCTCAACATAGACAGTGTGCAGGTGCAAAAATGTACACAGAGTATCACAATGTAGCAGCAAAATAATGTAAAATAGTCACGATGTTGAGATATCATAAGGCAAAATGTCAAAGTCAACTGGTGTTTCTTATATCTCAAATATTTCATAGTGCATATAAGCAAAACAGGAAAACAATCATACATACATAAAAAATGGAAAATGTGCACGGTCTGATGTGTAACGACAAGCGACCTGCTAACCTTACCTTGCCGGGCACTTGCCAAGAAAAAAATATAATAATCAACAGTAAGTAGTCACATTAATATAATTGCATAAGTTGTCATAAAATGTGTAAATTTATCTGGAAAAATGTGCACGGTCTGATGTGTAACGACAAGAAAAGCGACCTGCTAACCTTACCTTGCCGGTCACTTGCCAAAAAAAAAAAAACGATAATCATAAGTAAGTGTTCATGTAAATACAATTGCATAAGTGGTTATACAAAAAAAAAAAAAATCAGGGAATGGCATTGCAGTGTGATAGATCATAAAGTATGTTCATTCAATAAAGGGTTTAATGTTGGAGACATGGCGATTCCCTTTTGTTTTTCTGGTTCTCAGAGTTTCGACGTGTACTACATTTGGGTGAGGAATGCTGCGAATCCGATATGGACCTGCATATAGAAGCTCAAATTTACTACATCAACTTTTTCCTCTATTTGATAGATAATGTGTGCGTACTAATATCTTCTGTCCAATGTGAAAGTCATGGCGTGTACAAACCTGTTTTTGTTGTCTTCTCCGGCGCTCTGCGGCACGTTTGATGTTGTTCAGCGCAATGTCAATTATTTCATGGTGTCTTAGTCGACGGGATGTAGGAAAGGTTACTAATTCTTTAATTTTGTTAGGTGATTCAACATTTTTCAGTATAACAGACAGAGATAGCATAGTAGATTCATTTGGTATGGAATTAATTACATCTTGGAATGAGAGTATGTGTGTGTCCCAATCAATATGTCTTTTATGGCAGTATATTCTACACAGTTTACCAATTTCTTTCATTAATCGTTCACAAGGGTTCGAAGAAGCATGGTACCTGGATACATAGATCGGAGAAATGTTTCTAGCTCGTAACATACGTGTCCATATAGCAGATTGAAACTGTGATCCATTGTCGGAAATTACTTTCAATACATGCCCTACATGGAATAAAAAATGTTTTACAAATGCTTTCGAAACAATTTTAGCAGTAGCTTTGCGTAACTGAGTGAAGGTAACAAATTTTGAAGTGAGTTCAACAGCGACAAAGACGTAGCAAAAACCTCTATTAGTTCTGGGAATCGGACCAAAAATGTCTACATCGGCCATGTGTCTCAATTTAACAGGTACAATGGGATATAATGGAGGAATATGTGAAGTCGTGTCTGATTTAGCTTTCTGGCAGATTTTACATGACGCTAAAACTCGTCGAATACGTTTCTCCATGTTGGTAAAATAACAGTTCTGTCTCAGTATAAGAAAACATTTTCTGGCTCCGTAATGTGCGTAACCTAAAAGAGTATACCAGATTAATTTGTTAACAAGTTCGTCAGGAATGCATAATAACCAATTGTTGCTGTCAGGATGAGAGCGGCGAAACAGAATGTCATTGCGTACAGTGTAATGGTTTCTAGTGGTAACATTATTCCTATCTTGCCAAAGGTGTTTAATTTCTTTCCATACGGTGTCTTTACTCTGCTCTTGTGCTATGCCTTGTAATGACGACGAAATGAAATTTTCAAATGCAACTTGTTGAATGTACATGACGCTGAAATTTGCTTTACAGAAGTTGGTTGCGATGTCTTGCTGATTGTTGCTGAGAGAACGGGATAGTGTGTCTGCTACAATATTTTGTGTACCGGGAATATGAACAATTGTAAAATTAAATTCCTGTAAATAAAGTTTCCATCTACTTAATCTGTCGTGTGTAAATTTAGCGGAAAGTAAAAACTGGATAGCTCTATGATCTGTGTAAACGGTCGTATGTCTTCCAAAAAGAAAATGCCGAAATCTCGTAAATTCCCATACAACACATAATTGCGTTCAGCAGGTGACAGAATGCGACTCACAAAGGCGATGTTTTTAATTACTTTAGTGCCATCTTCTTCAATTTCTTGAAAAATGTGTACGCCTAAAGCGGTGTTAGAACTGTCGGTGGCAGTGGAAAAATTTCTAGTAAGATCTGGATGTGATAAAAGTGGTGCATTCAACAAAACTTGTTTAAGATTGACTAATTCAGACTATTAGTTTTTCATGTAAGAGTATGTCTCAGATGTCGTCAAAAGTAATAACATTTTCGTGAACGAGAGTCTCTGTGTCAAAAGTATTGCTTACGTTACTGGAAGATGCAACCCGTACTGTATCTAGTCAAATTCTATCTGACGTGCTATTATTTTCGGGAGGATGCTGTGGCATTTCCACTATTTGTACTGTTCTGTTATTTCTTCCTGACGTATTACGTTCAGGATGATATCTACTATCTGGTTCATTCATGATAATTTGTTGTTACGGATGATTTTGCTGCTGGTGAGGCCGACTGTTATTAAACGTACGCTGAAAATTGTGCTCATTACTTTTACGTCTGTCATGATAGTCATTGCTATATGGCGCGTTGCGATTGGAATTGAAATGGGTTGTTTTCTGTACGTACTGATTCCCCTGTTGCTGTGCGTTACTATTTGTTGGAGCTGACTCTATATGTGTAGGCGGCGTAACATTAAAGCTTGGTTGACTTTGCAGACTGCATTGTTGGTTAGGTATGCTAACCGGTTGGTTTTGTTGCTGTTGTTGGGGAAAACCTGTATTGTTACCAAAATGTGGTTCCTGTTGCTGATAATTTTGACGATACTGATTATTAAAATTTTGTCTGTTATTAAAGTTACGGTGATAGTTCTGGAGTGTCTAATGAAAACTATCACTTTCGGTAAAACTCGTCATATCAGATTTCTTTACTCACTCTTAATCCTAGATAGACCGATAGTTGAAGAGATGTTCTGATAGATATAAAGGATAGTAGAAGAGAAGGCAGCAGTGCAGAAAACTAAAGATGAAATAGCACTACTACGGCTCGGGGCCCTGTGCATGCTACGGCACATATTCATCAAGTGTAATGAATCCCCTGAGATCACTTACACGCTGCAAATAAATTTTGGTTTCTGTGTTACTGGTAATGCCGGTGAAAATTCAAAAGCAAGTTGTTGTATCCAATCCAATTCTAGTTTCTGCGTTACAGGCCAAGCTGATGAAAATACAAAAGCAAATTGTCGTATCCAGTCCAAAGCGTGAATCTGTGTTCTGTCATTTTTAAATACCTTAGATTTTTTTACGAATAAAAATTGCTTATAATCAACGTTATCGTCTCTGAATGTGTGAACAGGTTCAGGATTGCATGAGAATCTATTTGTCTGTGTCTGTTCGGATTCTAAGTCACGTAGTCTCTGTAAATTACCTAAGTTACACTGGCTGTGTGAGTGTGACAAATGTTCGGAATGTGGCGTATGCTGTGACGTGTTAGTGATTGAAACATTTTTCACTTCTGTTACCTCTTGCTGTAAAGTTGACTATTTTCTATGTAATGTATTATTGGACGAACCTATCTCACTGATTGTATGCTGTAAATTTTGGTATTCGGGTGTTCGATTAAACGAAATAGGTGAAGTATCGTCTTATTTGCTGTCATTATTACTTTCAATAACGTCAATACGACTGGCCAATTCATCATATTTTTCAGTCAGTATTTTTACCTGATCATCGTTTTTAGTGTCAAAAGCATTAATCTGTTTTTGTATTTTACGTGTGGTTTCGTTCAATTTTTTAACGTCTGCTTTGATGACATCGGGATCATGTATTAGTTCTAATTGTTCAAGTCTGTCAGTCACTGTCTGAAAGTCTACTGTGTGTGTGTCTGTTTTTGCTTTATGATCCGAAACCTCATCACGCAACTCGGTGTTCAACTGTTTGATAGTATTAATTTCGTCTGATACTGTAGCAATATTGTTGTCTACGTATGTTTTTGCTTTCGTAAACAATTTACGTTTATCTTCCTGTCTCTGTGCAGTAATTGTTTCCATTACTTGCCGCTTTACTTTATTCTGTTCCTGTATAAATTTACGGTAACGCGTTTCACTGTTTTGTAGGTGGTGATTAAAACGTTCGTCAATTTGGCTTTTCTGTTGGTCAAATTTCGCGTCTACTTTCGCATCCAGTGTGCGTGAAAGTTCTGCTGACATTAATTTAAACTCGTCGCGTAACTGTGTTGCGTTTTCAGAGCATTGTTTACCGACTGCACTAATTTCGTCCCTAAGTTCAAATGGTTGGTTCAAATGGCTCTGAGCACTATGGGACTCAACTGCTGAGGTCATCAGTCCCCTAGAACTTAGAACTAGTTAAACCTAACTAACCTAAGGACATCACAAACATCCATGCCCGAGGCAGGATTCGAACCTGCGACCGTAGCGGTCTTGCAGTTCCAGACTGCAGCGCCTTTAACCGCACGGCCACATCGGCCGGCCGTCCCTAAGTGATTCTGTTGTAGCTGCTTGCGTATTCCTTAATTCTTGAGCAACAGATCTAATTTCTTCACTACTTTTCCTAGCACAAGCCTTAATTTCCACACGTAATTGTTCTTTAGTATCATGACATTGCGTGGCAACGGCTGTAATCTGTTCACTAAGCTGTTTGGAATTGTTATCTAGTTTTTCATTAAGTTGTTTGAGATTTTGACTAAGTTGTTTGTGATTGTTGTCTTGTCTTTCATTCTGTTGTTTGGAATTGTTGTCTTGTTTTTTATTATGTTCATTAATTTGTAGCAACAATGCCATAATTTGATCCAAGCCAAAATTAGCAACTCTATTTACTGTGCTGTGTGTTGGTGTATCTGCATTTCTCACGTTTTCTGTAACTATTTGGTCATTCTGTAAATCTTGAAAAGGTTTGCCAATCGAATGTGCACTGTTGGTCACTAAATCGGAATAAAATAAATCTGTCGTAGTTTGAGTACACTGTTCATTTTCGTTAGGAAAATTTATGTGTTCGTTACGTAAATTTTGCGAGCCGGGTGTGTCGAACTGGGCAGCGTTCGTTGTAACAGAACGTCCCGCGTCATCAATTGTCGTTAAATTAACAGAGGACGCAACTGAATTTATTTGTCATCATTACACTGAGTGTTGCAAGTATTATCGGTCAAGCTATTCTAGTCGGTTATTTCACTCATTGTACATCGCGATGTACTGTTAACAGTGTTTCGCAAAGAGCAATAAACTGCCGATGATCTGTGAAAGCAAGAGTGACAAATTAGTAAATGCATTGCGCCAGATGTAAACTACGTTTAAGTAAATAAGAGCAGATATATGACTACTTATCAGAAGATTCACAAAGAAATACGATCCTGGCAAGGTCGCCAAGTGTAACCTCCCCCGAGAAAAAAAATTAATTAAATATGAACCAAGTGTAACCTCCCCACAAAAAATATTATTAATTGAATGTTACTTCTGAACAAAATTGGTTCCCATTTATGATCTCTGTGCAGAAATGCATTCACAATTGATGTACTCACAAAATTCAATTCCTAAACCGCGAAATAATAAAAAAAGAAAATTCAGTAACCTGGTAAATTTCAGGACGACAGCAACGCTGCGCCTTGGTCCTGTATTCTGAATAAAAAAGCAAAAAAATTCTTACCTCAATAAAAACCGCGAATATATGTCCTCTTACCTAATTTTATTTTATTTTATTTTATTTATTTATTTATTTTTGGCACAGCTCCGTGCAATGCTGGCCTATACTTTTCTGATTCGTGAAAGGAATGATCATGCATTGGATAAATTCTTTAAATTGAAATGAATGCTTTTTTTAAAAAAAAAATACTTTATATTATAAAAATTATTATTGAGGCATTTTTTAAAAGAAATTGGATGATAGTTCACATACATTACTAGATATGCGCAAGGCTGCTTCTTTACCTTCTACAATAATACTCATCCTCCAGAGTCCCGACCAGAACAGACTGCAGACAAGCGCAGACACGCGCCGACTACTGCACACTACTGCCGACTCACGCAGACTACTCTACACTAGCACAGACTACTGCAGACTACTGCCGACTCACGCAGTCTAACTACAGACTAGCGCACACAAGCGACAAGCGACAACTAACAACATACTGCTCTCTGGTCAGAGACTCTCCTATGCCTTCCCTATTGCAGGCAGCGCATATAGCGCATACATTTTACAAAGTGCCGTCAATGCGAACAAGAGGTGACCGAGACGTGTAACCAATGGCACCCCATACCATAACGCCGGGTTATACGCCAGTATGGCGATGACGAATACACGCTTCCAATGTGCGTTCACCGCGATGTCGCCAAATACGGATGTGAATGTCGCTGTAAACAGAACCTGGATTCATCCGAAAAAATGACGTTTTGCCATTCGTGCAGCCAGGTTCGTCGTTGAGTACACCAACGCAGGTGCTCCTGTCTGTGATGCAGCGTCAAGGGTAACTGCAGCCATGGTCTCCGAGCTGATAGTCCATGCTGCTGCAAACATCGCAGAACTGTTCGTTCAGATGGTTTTTGTCTTGCAAACGTCCCCATCTGTTGACTCAGGGATTGAGACGTGGCTGCACGATCCGTTGCTGCCATGCGGATAAGATGCCTGTCATCTCGACTGCTAGTGATACGAGGCCGGTGGGATCCAGCACCGCGTTCCGTATTACCCTCCTGAACCCACCGATTCCATATTCTGCTGACAGTCAGTCGATCTCGACGAACGCGAGCAGCGATGTCGCGATACGATGAACCGCAATCGCGACCTTTATCGAAGTCGGAAACGTGATGGTACGCATTTCTTCTCCTTACACGAGGCATCACAACAACGTTTCATCAGGCAACACCGGTCAACTGCTGTTTGTGTATGAGAAATCAGTTGGAAACTTTCCGCATGTCAGCACGTTGTAGGTATCGCCACTGGTGCCAACCTTGTGTGAATGATCTGGAAAGCTACTCATTTGCATATCACAGCATCTTCTTTCTGTAGGTTAAATTTCGCGTCTGCAGCACGTCATCTTCGTGGTGTAGCAATTTTAATGGCCAGTAGTGTAATATAACTGTGTCCCTAATTTGAACTTTGTGTGCAGTAACTGGAGTTGTGTTGCACAAAAAAGACGAGCAACTACAGTGGATATTGGAGCACGATCGCATGTTTAACCCACCATTACGAAACACTGCCTACCTTCAATGTCATATTGACACTGTGATTATCCCCTCGTCCAACAGCCGTTTTTTGCAGGCACAGGCATTTTTGTGGCCTGCCCTGATAAAATACTCTCAAATAAATATTACAACTAGATTCTTATGGTCACTAAGCTCTGAAGGAACTAATTTAAATTCGCTGTTCTGATACTTGCTGAGCATTAATAATAAATTCTGATATTCTGCTGTGTACTTAAAAATGTTTGACGCAAGCAAGCAATATTGTTTGCGATGCCACGTGTAGACAGCCATCAATGAAACTTTCATTTCAGCTATTATTCAAAATTATTAGTTGAACTGTGAACTTTCTTTCAGCAAATATTCCATCAGCAAATGCAAAAAAAGGCGACCAATCCATAAACTGTCTAATAAATTCTATTTAAATTAGCTGTAAACGAAATTAATTGTGATTTGAAGTATTATAGTTTCAAATGGTGCAAATATGGTTTTCGAGATAGTAATTCGGACATAATTTGCTATTTGCAATTATGGCACAGTAATAAGAATTGTGAAAAGGATAGACGCTACTCACCGTATTGTGGAGATGCAGGCTTGCAGACAGGAACAACGAAAAAAGTGTCGGAAAGTGAACTTTCGGCCATCAAGACCTTCGTCAAACATTGACAACACACACACAAACACACACACACACACACACACACACACACACACACACACACACACGGGTGCACGTACACAAACAGACGCACACACGCACACGCGCGCACGCTGACGCACACACACACAGAGCCGCAACTCACACGCACATGAGTACAGTCTCTGGCAGCTAGGACCAGACTGCAAACAGCAGCACGTAATGGGAGAGGGAACCGGATGGGGGTGAGGAGGAGGCTGTGGTAGTGACAGGGAGGGATGGCAGAGTAGGGGTGGGGAACAGTAAAGGGCTGCTGGTGAGAACATGCAGGGACGAGGTAGAGAGTAGGGCAGCTAGGTGCAGTCAGGAGGTTAGACAGAGGGCGGGGGGGGGGGGGGGGGGGGAGGGAGTATAGTGAAAAAGGAGAAATTACAAAGACTTGGGGCTTTGGTGGAATAGAAGGCTCAGTAGTGTTTGATTGGGAACAGGGAAGGAGCTAGACAGGTAAGGATAATGATTAACGAAGGTTGGGGCCTGGAGAATTACAAGAACGTAGCACATATTGCAGGGAGAATTCCCACCTGAACAATTCAGAAAAGCTGGTGTTGGTGAGAAGAATCCAGAAGGCACCGGCTGTGAAGCACTCACTGAATTGACCAGCGCCATGTTCAGTGGCATGCTCAGCAACAGTGTGGTCCAGTTTTTTCTTGGCCACAGTTTGCCGGTGGTCATTCATGCGATCAGACAACTTGTTGGTTCTCATGCCCACGTAGAATGCAGCACAGTGGTTGCAGCTTAGCTTGTAGATCACATCACTGGTTTCACAAGTAGCCCTGCCTTTGATGGGATAGGTGATGTTTGTGACTGGACTTGAGTAGGTGTTGTTGGGAGGATGTATGGGTCACAGGTCTTGCATCTAGGTATATTACAGGGATATGAGCCATGAGGCTAGGGGTTGGGAGCAGAGGGATTGTGTAGGAATGGGTGAACTAGGTGATGTGTTTGGGATACTGGGTGTATAGGAAGGACTCCTCTAGGAGGCCCATAATTAGACTGGCATGGGTTGGTACCATGCACGTGCTCATAGCAGTAACTCGGATTTCTTTGTAGGTAATGCTGTCAAAAAATGTTCAAATGTGTGTGAAATCTTATGGGACTTAACTTCTAAGGTCATCAGTCCCCAAGCTTACACACTACTTAACCTAAATTATCCTAAGGACAAACACACACACCCATGCCCGAGGGAGGACTCGAACCTCCGCCGGGACCAGCCGCACAGTCCACGACTGCAGCGCCCTAGACCGCTAGGCTAATCCAGCGCGGCGTAATGCTGTCAAAGGAGAAGTGATTGTGGATGGGGATATAGTTGGTCATGCCAATTAGGATGGGGTTTTTGGTTTGGAAATCATCGGGCATTGGCAAAGGTAGTGTTTAAAAGCGCTAAAGTGATGTGCATCAGAGATGTTAGTGTAAAGGGAGGTGGCATCGGCAGTGATGAGCAGGGTACCATGTGTTAAAGGAACACAGAACTGTGGAGAGTCGGTAAGGAAATGGTTGGTATCTTTTGCATAGGTGGGTAATAGGATGAAGATGTTGCTCCTTCAGTGTGGCATGGTAACTGGCCAGAACGAAGTGTCCTGCTCTGTTGGGTTTATGGACTTTAGGAGGCATGGAGAAGGTCAGAGTGCAGGAAGTGGTAGGGATGAGGAGAGAGATTGGGGAAAATTTCTTTTATGGGCCTAAGGGTTTGAGGAGAGGCTGAAGATCCTGCTGGATTTCTAGTATGGGGTCACTGTGTCGGAGTTTGTTGGTGAATGAATCTGACAGCTGGCAGAATCCATCTACAAGGTAGCCCTTATTCTTCAAAACAACAATGGTGGAACCTTTTTCAACAGGTACGATTGTAAAATCGGGAACAGTTTTTAGGTGGTGGATTGTGGTTCTTTCTGCAGATGTATGGTTCGTTTGCATGTTGGGGGATTTGGGGGATGAGGGTGAGGCAAGTTTCGATGTTAATAAATTCTGGAAAGCTAACATGGGTGAAGGAGGCAGTGGTGTGGGATCACAATTGGCTGGAGTAATGACCTGAGTCAGGCAAGTTTCAACATTGGTGTTTGGTTGAGTCTGATTGGTAGAGTGGGTTGACCTTCATTCGCTTCTGTCCTTTGTTTCTCTTGTTGCCTTCCAAACTGTACTGCACGCTCTACTTACGTGCCACACTGTGTCAACCGTGCCGGCCAGAGTGTCGAGCGGTTCTAGGCGCTACAGTCTGGAACCGCGCGACCGCTACGGTCGCAGGTTCGAATCCTGCCTCGGGCATGGATGTGTGTGATGTCCTTAGGTTAGTTAGGTTTAAGTAGCTGTAAGTTCTAGGGGACAGCAGTTAAGTCCCGTAGTCCTCAGAGTCATTTGAACCATTTGTGTCAACCGTCTCGACCGCATACAACAGACGGCTACAAGACCACGCTGATTGTTGGTGCATCATCTCATGTGCCACATTAGTCCCGCCGATATTAATTCCTATAATCTCTACCTTCAAATTGATCACTCTCCCGGCGTCACTCTCGCGTATCTTCGCGTGTTATTTCGCATACCTTTCCTGTCTCATATCAACTTGTATCTCATTCTACCAACCCTTCCCCATCCTCCACTCTTCTCCCTTCTATTCCAGTTCGTACCTACGAATTTCACCTAATCAGGTCTCATCTTCTGTCTCCCTTCTTCTCACTTATACACCCACAGACCTTTAACCCACTTACAATTTTTTATATTTTTTTTCCCTTGGTCTCATTGTGACTTCACGTCAGTTTCAGTTGGTTTTCCCGTTTCACTATCGGCCTACTCTCTCATATTTCATCTCGGTTCCCCTTATTTCAACCGTTTAATCGCCTTCGTAATTTTTCCCACGTGTTTTGGTGATTTTTGCGAAATTTCTATACGTATTTCTACGTTATTTACTTATTTTTATGCGTTTTTCCACTACCATGGATCCTTGCTCCATCCATGTGCATCAATACAGGAAAGTTTCCTTATCCCTAGCCAGAACTCTGTCACACATTCTGCTCTTGGGTTGTTTGTTGGCTCATAGAATCCCGCAAATTGCCTTATCATCAAACTGCCTATCTCCAGCTGCCACTCTTCCCTCCACAATGACATCCATCTGTTCAGATTCCGCCAATCCTTAGCCCTCAACAACAGTCCTGTGAAACCATATCAGTCAGGCCCAAACCTCCTTGTAATAACCTCTCTCCATGTGTAAAATTCTCTTGTAATGAAATCCCACATTACTGGTTCCCATAAGACACTCTGAAACTATTGCCCTTCAGGAACTGGAGCAATATGCACAACACCACCTCAAAAAATTCTCCAGCCTATTCAGGTCCAACTCCTGCCCTGAACTATCGCTGTTCACTGTCTCTACAACAACCTCCAAACAATCTCCACATCCCCTCTTAGCTTACAAACCCTGTCTCACCGGCCTACTTGTAGATTTACCCCACCTTCCAATAATATGTCCCACCACAACACATAATTCAATAATCTAAACAGAACCAAAAGACAGTCTTGAACCTTTCCTCTAAAAGCCTTAGCCCTTCATAAGTGACAATCATTTAAAAAGGCCTCACCTCTTGCCCCCTTCCAAATTCAGTCATGCAGGACTTGTTAAAAACCTTCTCTCCTTCTGTCGGTCCCTACAGTGGAGACACTTATTCACCACCAAGCCTACCAATCACATTCAAATAAAGAGCAATGTTGAACCCTACCTGACTCAGTTCATTCCTCCATGCAACCATGATCCGCACAAACTGCCCACAAATCACCCCTGTTAACTTTCCAGAATTTCTTAACCTCGAACCTTGACTCACCATTATTCCCCAAATCCCTCAAGATGCAAATTAACCTTACATCTGTAGAAATAACTGCAATCCACTACCTAAAAATTGATGCTGGCCATATAATCATACCTGCTGAGAAAGGCTCCATCACTGTTGTCTTGAACCATAAGGACTACCTGTCAGAAACAATCCACCATCTGTCCGATTCATCCACCTACAAACTCTGCCATTTTAGAAATCCAGCAGGATCTCCAGTCTCTCATCCAATCCTTAGGTCATAAAAGAACTTCTTGAGTCTATCTCTGACCTCACACCTACCTCTCCATGGACGCTGACTGCCTACATGCTTTCCTAAGTCACAACTACCCAGGATGTCCTATAATGGCCGGTTACTGTGCCCCTACAAAGAGAATCTCTGGTCTCATAGACCAACATCTTCAGCCTATTACCCACAACCTACCCTCCTATGCAAAAGATACCAACCATTCCCTCCACCAACTCTCCACAGTTCCTGTTCCCTTACCAACCGGTGACCTGCTTGTCATTATCGATGCCACCTCTCTTTACACTAACATCCGTAATGCCCATGGCCTTATCACTATTGAACACTAGATTTCCCAATGCCTGATGGATTCCATACCAACATCCTCCGCCCTGGTCGGTATAATCAGCTATATATTCACCCACAATTACTTCTCCTTTGAAGGCATTACCTACAGACAAATCCAGGGGTACAGCTATGCCCTCAGGGCACCATCCTATGCCAACCTGTTAATGGACCATCTAGAAGACTCCTTCCTAAACAACAAAAATCATAAACCCCTCACCTAATTCAGATTCATTGGTGACATCTTCCTGATCTGAATCGAGGGTGGGGTCACCCTAACCACATTCCACCAGAACCTCAATACCTTCTCCCACATTTGCTTCACCTTGTCCTACTCAACCCAACAAGCCATCTTCCTCAACATTAACCACCACCTCAAAGTCAGCTACAACAGTACCTGTGTCCTTATTAGACCTATCAAACCACCACTAGTATCTCCACTTAGACAGCTGCCACCCCTGCATGCAGGATAGCCACCTGTGACTGTCGCATCTGTAGTGATGAGTGGGCTCTCTCAAAATATGCTGAGGTTCTCATTGAGTCTCTTACAGGTCGTAATTACCTTCCTGACACTGAACAAAAACAGATCTTTTATGCCTTATGTTTCCAATCACCCACCACCTCCCGAAGTCCCACTGTCCGGACACAGAGGAACATTCCCCTCATCACTCACTACCACCCAGGACTCGAGCAACTGAATTACACTCTCCACCATGGTTTCGACTACATAGTCCTGTCCTGAAGTGAGAAATGTCCTATCCACTGTCCTGCCCACACTTCCCACAGTGATATTCCACTACCCACCGAACCTACACAATATTCTTGTACGTCCCTATGCAATCCCTGCACTCAACCCCTTGCCTCATGGCTCATATTCCTGTAATATACCTAGATGTAAGACCTGTCCCATGCGTCCTCCCACCACCACCTACTCAAGTCTGGTGAAAAACATCACAAATGCCATCGAAGGCAGGGCTACCTGTGTGAAACTAGTCACGTGTTCTACAAGCTAAGCTTCAAGAACTCCACTGCATGACAACCGAAAAGCTGTATGTCCACTGACAAACTGGCCGAGAAACAACAGGATCACCCTGTTACTGGGCACGCCACTGGACTCGATATTCTTCACTTCAGATATTGCTTCACAGCCTGTGCCATCAGAATCCTTTGCACAAACCCCAGCTTTTCTAAATTGTTCAGGTTGGAATTCTCTCCGCAATATATCTTATGTTCTTGTAATCTTCCAGGCCTCAACCTTCATTAGTCATCATCCTTACCTGTCTAGCCCGTTCCCTGTTCCCGATCAAATACTACAGAGCTCTCTATTCCAACAATGCACCCAGTCTTTGTATTTCTCTCCTTTCCCAATGTACCCACTTTCCGCTGCTCTCCTCATTACTCTCCACTTCATCCCTCCACGCTCCCACTAGCAGAATTTTACTGTCCCCAACCCCAACCCCTACCGTCTATCCCTCTCCCTCCTCATCCACACACACACACACACACACACACACACACACACACACACACACATACACACACTCTCTCTCACACACACACACATAAATCTTCTGTATAGTATCAGTTAACGGTAGGCATAACCATAACATTACCAATCGCAAATTTTTGAAGTAAATAAGTGTTCTACATTAAGTGCTGTATGGTTATAGGTGACAAACTTCATCAAATTTTATAGAATCCAGGAAATCCACGACAGTTAGTAAGATAAATAAACAAATTTTTGCCTGTTTTACAAATATATAAACGCTGTCTTAAACACTCAAATTTATATGTCGTCAAGTAGTAAGAAGCATTTTTCCTGTTTTGTAGAAGGTAACAGAAAAGGCACTGATGATGTTGAAGCTTCAACGAAACATGTCTGAGGCCTAAAACTAAAAATAAAAATTGTGCCTTGCTCAAGGTGGATCCTCTCCAAAAACAAATCTATTTTTAAGCAAACACAGACAAAAGAGCTTCGACCTCAAGGTGATTATATCCTGTTTAAAATTCATGACTACACGGAGTGTGTGAACAACTAAATGAGTTGGTATAAGAAGAGATTAGCGTAGAGTTCGTGAAGGAATTTCTAAAACAGCAGGTTTGGACTACATTTCTACACGGAAGTTAAACGAGAACAGTGTACGTATCAGAAAAGAGGCATTACATGATGTACAAAAGTAATATTTAATTGTTCGTGTTGATGAGTATCTCAGCTGGTAAAATATGAAACAGAGTAACTGGAAGAAGAGCATTAATGGATCTTCCTCTAACAAATATTTGAGTAAATATAAGTAAAGGCATAAATACACTATTTATTTGGCAATGGTGAGCTTAGCAATGAGGAGTAACTACAGAAAAAGACAAATATAG
Source organism: Schistocerca americana (assembly GCF_021461395.2). NCBI lineage: Eukaryota > Metazoa > Arthropoda > Insecta > Orthoptera > Acrididae > Schistocerca > Schistocerca americana. The sequence continues at coordinate 286,754,551 of NC_060121.1, read as the reverse complement.
AAAATACATGCTGCAATTATTAATGATGATGTTTTGCATAACATCCATACATGGATGCGCGGCCCACTTTCTATTCCAGCGGTGAATGGCTTGCAGGGAGGATAAGGAGAAGGAATATTGATGAGCTGCTATGTGAGCTCGAATCATTTTAATTTTATCTTCGTGGTCATTGCGGAAATTATCTAATGGGTTTGACTTCTTTCAGTGACTCCCAGCCTTGCAAACATCTGACAGCTTCTTTATGAACCTAAGATCAGTCGTGGAATTAAAACCACAGTGAAAACCTGGTGAAGCTTTGCACAGTTGTGTTGCACGGCGTCTCTAGTATGGCTGCCTACCGTGTCATGTTGGACTTCTCAGGTCTGAGGGCACAATGCACATATTAACATGTCTAGACACTAGTGTCTCCCGCCGAGTGTGAAGTGCTGCTGACAGGTTCGCCTGATTTGAGGCAGCCCACATAATGGAACTTCATGTATTTCCTTCCTCATGACAACATGCTAGAGGGACACGGCTCTCTCCGATTCTCATCTCTTCGCTCGCACGAACTGATGACTATGAAGACAGCATTTTGGCATAGACCAACATGGGGAATCGATGGAAACTGGAGGCGGTTTCCTTCGATGACCAGCGTCTTTAAGTTACTACCAGACGACAACAAATGTTTAAGTCTGCCTGCGCTTTATGATTCTGTTGATTCAAATTCGCTGACTTTAATGTTTAATCTCGGGGATGTTTCTGCGCTGCAACCTACAAGACTTTACCGTGAGCGTACTGCCTGCTCGCACTTTGACGTAATATCCTACTTATTTATCAGCTGCAGCTTCATTTCTTTATGATGAAGGCAATTATTGAGAGCGAGATGCTTCGATCCAAGTTGATGGGGCAGTATCGCTCTTTACGCAATTCATTCTCGAATACAGAGCATAGCTTAGATTGCTATTTAACTTATTTAATACTTGCTGAGTACCTGGCGTTGCCTGGCTGTTTATTTATTCCAGTTTTCTATTTGTTCATCTCCTCCATCTCCCTCTCTCTGTCTGTCTCCTCAGTCTCCACTTCCTGTCCATCGTCTTCTGCTCCTATGCCTGTCCATCTCCTTTTCCCTCTCTGTCAATATATTGCTTCCAATTTGTCCATCTGCTTCTTCCCCCCTATTCTTCTCCTCCTCCCCCCCCCCCTCTCTCACTCTCTCTCTCTCTTTCCTCGTCCCCCTCTTTCTGCCTCTCACTTCTTTCCGCCTCTCGTTGTTCGTCTTCTCCCCTTTCCTTTCTCTGTCCACCTCTGCAATCTCTCTGCCCCTTCTCCCTCCTCTATCTCTGTCCATCTCCTCTTTCTCCTCCTATCTGTGCCTTCATCTCCTTCACACTCGCTGTCTGTCCATCTTATCCTCCCCCATTCTCGCTACACATTATAGCGTTCAGCGCAATAAGAGACTTATGGTTCTTATCCTCTACAGTATTTAGTATTTCCTCCCAGAGGGTAACTGATGTGTTCCAAATTTTATTTCATTGTTCCAGAGGATTAGGATGTGCTTTTTACCCGTCAATTTGCCTGCGTTTGCACATGTCAAATATATTTTACACATATTTAACATATTCCACACGTATTTATACTCACCTGTTTGTCTAGAGAATTTCGCCCTGCAGTTCCATGTTATGACGTCGTTTCTCCTGAAGTATTTGGTGTACAATGATATAATTTTGCAGGTACATCTAGTGCTATATGTGACCACTGTCTGCGAAATGTTTTGTGAACAGAGTCAATAGTACATTGATAATAAATCAAAATGTCATGCATGATGCCGCAGGGTGGGTGGTTCTTACCCCCACAGCGATTCTGTTCAAACGTAAGTCATATGTGTCCCAAGTTTACTTGAAACTGGTGTAGTGATTTAGTCGGTAAAACGTACCAACGTACATCGATTTTTGCCATTTGTGTTGATTGTTACTGGGGAATCATTGCGGGGAACAGAGATATAGATGTTATATGGGATTCCTTTTGTTCTAATTTTGATGATTTGTGCTCATTGTATTGCTGAGTTATCGTGTTGTAACTAAGCATTGTTCCAGTTTCACTTTAGTTGTTCCTCATCCCGAAACCATTCATAATTTATTATTTTTTCTTGGTCTGCTCCCACGTGCTCATTGTCTGCCCCCGGTAGCTGAGTGGTCAGCGCCACAGGCTGCTAATCCTAAGGGCCCGGGTTCGATTCCCGGCTGGGTCGGAGATTTTCTCCGCTCAGGGACTGGGTGTTGTGTTGTCCTAATCATCATCAGTTCATCCCCATCGACGCGCAAGTCGCCGAAGTGGCGTCAAATCGAAAGACTTGCACACGGCGAACGGTCTACCCGACGAGAGGCCCTCGTCACACGCCATTATTATTTTTACGTGCTCATTTACACTCTGTCTAAAGTCATCATCGACGTTTACACACTTAGATCAGTATGTTCTGCGTAAAGTGGAATCGTTGTTTGTACAAATGGTTCAAATGGCTCCGAGCGCTATGGGACTTAACTTCTGAGGCTATCAGTCCCCTAGAACTTAGAACTACTTAAACCTAACTAACCTAAGGACATCACACACATCCATGTCCGAGGCAGGATTCGAACCTGCGACCGTAGCGGTTGCGCGGTTCCAGACTGTAGCACCTAGAACCGCTCGGCCACCACGGCCGGCGTTGTTTGTACAGGCCATCATTGGCGTGTTATAGCAAAATAAGGCTGGGCTGAGCTGCAGGAAACTTAAACACACATGCTAACCCTGAATACTTTAAGAATGACCAATGTGATTGAACTTTCTTACAGAGAGGTGTTAGTTTACACAACGTGTAATCCCTATGTCCATTTAATGTACGCTCTCTGTCTGTTCTACACTTCCATATCATATCTCGTGTTAGTAACCTTTGAATGAATGACATGTAATTCTGAATATTTACCGTGGCCCTGTGAAAGTCTTTTTTACTCCCAAAAATCTAATAAAGTATTTAGATCACATTAATATTCATTTACGGCTGAAAGTTGTGTATACGAGGGGAATATTTTCGGGGCATTGATACTTCAGTCACATCAGTTAAGAACTCAGGTTAAAATTAATGAGTATGGGACTTACAGTGTTATGAATGACGTGCTGTGGTCTGTTTGCTAGGAACTCTTCAGTTCAGTCACAACTCTAGTCGGACAGACACACATGCGTTCGTTCATTAGGCGACAGTGCCGAACTGCATCGAACGCTTTCCAGACATCAAGGCATACCGCATCAGCCAGGATGCCTGTATCTACATCCACATCTATATTCACATGGATACTCTGCAAACCACATTTAAGTGCCTGGAAGAGGGTTCATCGAACCACCTTCACAATTCTCTAATATTCCAATCTTGTATAGTGCGCGGAAAGAATGAACACCTATATCTTCCCGTACGAGCTCTGTTTTCCCTTGTTTTTGTTCCTCCCTATGTAGGTCGGTGTCAACAAAATATTTTCGCATTCGGAGGAGAAAGTTGGTGATTGGAGTTTCGTGAGAAGATTCTGTCGCAACGAAAAACGCCTTTCTTTTAATGATGTCCATCCCAAATCCTGTATCATTTCTTTGACACTCTCTCCCATATTTCGCGATAATACAAAACGTGCTGCATTTCTTTGAACTTTTTCTATCTACTCCGTCAGTCCTATCTGCCTTCTGCGTCAATTAATACGACACATAGTGACGCTCAGTTAACTAAAGTTACAGATGAAGAAGCCTAATAGAAGTAACATACAAGAAGAAACAAAATTTTGTTAGGCTTCTAGCAAGTGCTTGTAGTTGAAACTAACTTTGTGTGCACCTCAGTGAGCGTATATACACATTATCCTCTTCGATAGTTACATTCAGTTTCTGAATATAATATTTCACGTAATATTGCTGACTAGTAGCAGAAACCGTAACTAGCTTTTATTGCCCTCATACAGCATCGCGGATCCCTCACGCTGAGTGTTCTGCTCGTATCCACCTGCTAATCTTGAATGAAATCACGCATATCTTCAGCGAGCCGCACTTTGTAAAAACCTCAATTTAGTCATCATATTCGCTGTTGAAGGCTGATACCTCACGGCCATTCTTTAGGAGTGCCGCGGAGGTGTTTATAACGTCGTAATCTCGCAGGCAAACCCGTCTCCAGACGGGGAGCTTGCCCACCACACTTATGTCGAGTAGTTTATTCGCCATTGCCCAAAAACTGTGCGGGCTGCGGGCAGTGGTGGTGGTGCGGGAGGGGGGGGGGGGGAGGATGGCGACAGATATGGGCACGGTGGTGGGGGCGGCGGGGGCAGCCGGCGCGCGCATTAACATAGTGAAGACATCTGGCCGCCATATACGGCGTGTATCCATACAGATTCTCCATAAACTGCGCCGGCTGTGAATCCCGCGCGCGCCCATTTCTATGTTAATGGGGGCGTTACGAGGATCCGGGACCCAGCGCAGCACGTCACGCCCGCCTCCTGCTCCACGATAGAGACCTTCCTACCCCCTCCTCCATCCCTCACCCCCTCCTTACGCGTTGCTACTCAAATCCGACCACCCCAGTATAGCGTCCCTCGACACCAGCTGAGGTTCGACCTTCCGACCCCGCACCGTCGGGGGCAGCACAGACGCCAGCCAGCGTGTGCCGGTGAGGGCAGGAAAAGTGAGGAGATACCTTTTACTGAGATTCAGCTGTCAAAACTTTTCCCTAAGTTATCACGTACCGACACGTTATTTTTAGAAAGCACGGTTGTTCGTGCTTTGTAACCACTTCTGTAAGACACTTAACTTCTTCGCCAAAATATTTGATGTCAGAAGCCAATTCTAACAGTGCATCAACATCTCTACCATTACCATTTGCCTGAAGATGACGAGTAGGAAATTTGTCGAAACATTGCCGCAGAACGACGCCTTGACTCTACTGAAAACCCGAGAAGACTTCATCATTAGCATTGTCATTTTCCATCTACTTACGCTTCTACATCTACATCTACATCCATACTCCGTAAGCCACTGGCGGTGTGTGGCGGAGGGTACTTTGAGTACCTCTATCGGTTCTCCCTTCTATTCCAGTCTCGTATTGTTCGTGGAAAGAAAGATTGTCGGTAGGCCTCTGTGTGGGCTCTAATCTCTCTGATTTTATCCTCATGGTCTCTTCGCGAGATATACGTAGGAGAAAGCTATATACTGCTTGACTCCTCGGTGAAGCTATGTTCTCGAAACTTCAACAAAAGCCCGTACCGAGCTACTGAGCGTCTCTCCTGCGGAGTCTTCCTCTGGAGTTTGTCTATCATCTCCGTAACGCTTTCGCAATTACAAATGATCCTGTAAGCTTCCTTCAGAATTCACCAGATGCACTATATGATCAAAAGTATCCCGATGACTACTGTGGACATTAACATGGAGTGCTTCCACCCTTCGCATATACACTGAAGCGCCATAGAAACTGGTATATAAAAGCGTATTCAAATACAGAGATATGTAAACAGACAGAATATGGCGCTGCGGTCGGCAACACCTGTATGAGACAAGTGTCTGGTGCAGTTGTTAGATCGGTTAATGCTTCTACAACGGCAGGTTATGAAGATTTATGTGAGTTTGAACGTGCTACTATAGTCGGCGCACGAGTGATAAGACACAGCAATTTCGAGGAAGTGATGAAGTGGGGATTTTCCCGCACAACCTTTTCCCTAGTGTACCGAGAATATCAGGAACCCGGTAAAACATCAAATCTTCGACATCGCTGCGGCTGAAAAACATCCTTCAAGAATGGAACTGACACTGAAGAGAATCATTCAACGTGACAGAAGTGCAACCCCTTCGAAAATAGCTGCAGATTTCAATACTGGGCCATCAACAAATGTCAGCGTGCGAACCATTCAACAAAACATGATCGATAAGGGCTTTCGGAGCGCTTGATGACTGCACGAGACGAAGCTTTATGCCTCGTCTGGGCCCGTAGACACTAACATTGGACTGTTGATGACTGGTAACGTGTTGCCTGGTCTGACGAGTGTCGATTCAAATTGTATCGAGTGGATGGACGTGTACGGGTATGGAGACAACATCACGAATACATGGACCTGCGTGTCAGCTGGGGACTGTTCAAGCTGCTGGAAGCTCTACAATGGTGTGAGGTGTGTGCAGTTGGAGTAGTATGGGACCCCTGATACGTCTAGATACGACTTTGACGGATGACATGTACGTTATTCTCCTGTCTGATCACCTGCATCCATTCAGGTCCATTTGCATTCATCCGGCCGAAGTGGCCGAGCGGTTCTAGGCGCTTCAGTCTGGAACCACGCGACAGCTACGGTCGCAGGTTCGAATCCTGCCTCGGCCATGGATGTGTGTGATGTCCTTAGGCTAGTTAGGTTTAAGTCGTTCTAAGTTCGAGGGGACTGATGACCTCAAATGTTGAGTCCCATAGTGCTCAGAGCCATTTCAACCATTTGCATTCGAACGGACTTGGGCAATTCCAGCAGGCCAACGCGACACCCCACACGTCAGAAGTGCTACAGAGTGCCTCCCAAAACACTCTTCTGAGTTTAAACACTTCCACTGGCCACCACACTCCCCAGACACGAACGTTGTTGAGCATATCTGAGATGCGCTGCAAAGTGCTGTTCAGAAGAAATCTCCACCCTCTCGTACTCTTACGGATTTATTTACAGCCCTACAGGATTCATGGTGTCAGTTCCCTCCAGCCCTACTTAAGATATTAGTCGAGTCCATGCCCCATCTCGCTGCGGTATTTCTATATGCTCGCGAGGTCCCTGCACCACATTAGGCAATTGCGCTAGTTTCTTTGGCTCTTCAGTGTATGACGGTTTGAGCTCTGCGGAGAACACTTTCAATGAGGTATCTCAGTGTTTGTGCAGGAATGGCAACCCATTCTTCCTCAAGAGCCGAAATCACAGAAGGTAGTAATGTTGAATGGTCTGATTTGGGGTGTAGCCGATGTTCTAACTCACCCTAAAGGTGATTTATTGGGTTCCGTTACAACTGATAATTTTTATTTTGGCTGGATTCATAGTCACGCTAAATTTTTTGAATGATGCTACTGCCATTTCACTGTAATAATCATTATTTTATTGTTACACGACATATAAGTATTTTTTTCTATTAGAAAATGGCCCAGGTCCGAAATCTAGATCGTATTATAATGGAATAAAAATTATTACAGTCAATCATTAAAAAAATGTTACTTTACAGATCCTATCTTATGATGGTGCATTGTCATTCTGATACATTCATCGTTCCCGAACTGTTCCTCTACTGCACGCAGTACAGAATGCTGTAAACTATCTTCACATTCTTCCGTGCTTAGAGTTTCTCTAAGCGCATGAAGGGGACCGTACCCTAACCACGAAAAGCAACTTCATACCTTGACGTCACCTCCTCCGTACTTCACTGTTCGCACTGCAAACGATGGCAGGTAAGGTTCTCAGTTATTCGCCCAACCCAAACCCTTCCATGGGATTCCCACAGGGTATAGCGTGATTCATCACTCCATACCATTTGTTTCCTGTCATCCACTGTTCTGTGACGTCGTTCTTTATACCACCTCAATCATAGCTTAACACTGACTGCAGGAATGTGTGGCTCATAAGGAGGTGCTCGACTATTTTATGTGATCCTTTTTATCTCCTGAGCCGGCCGAAGTGGCCGTGCGGTTAAAGGCGCTGCAGTCTGGAACCGCAAGACCGCTACGGTCGCAGGTTCGAATCCTGCCTCGGGCATGGATGTTTGTGATGTCCTTAGGTTAGTTAGGTTTAACTAGTTCTAAGTTCTAGGGGACTAATGACCTCAGCAGTTGAGTCCCATAGTGCTCAGAGCCATTTGAACCATTTGAACCATTTTATCTCCTGAGGAACAATCATCGTGCTGCTGGACTGACGGTAGCAGTTTGGGTCTCGTGATATTTTTTACAGCCACACTCCACAATGCTGTATGACCCTTGTTCGTCAGTACAGGACATCTGCCTAATCTCGGTTTACCTGGCGTTGTTCCTTTGCGTTTCCACTTCCGAAGCACATCACCAAATCAGCTTTAGAAAGAAACTTCCTGGCAAATTAAAACTGTGGGCCGGACCGAGGCTCGAACTCGGGACCTCTGCCTTTCGCGGGTAAGTGCTCTACCACATGCGCTACCCAAGCACGAGTCACGAACCATCCTCACAGCTTCAATTTTGGCAGTATCCGAGGCGAAATCTTATTCAGATGAAGTTTTCTATTAGTACATAATGTGGAATTTCGGTCAGAAATGGATGGACTGAAATGAATTTCTGGTTTGTACGAATATAGTCTATTCTAGAAGAGTGTGGTATCGATAGCTACGATGCCACGGCGTAGGTGCAAGTTCTTAGGTTGGCACTACGACACCGACACCGATGAGAGCGCCCTTTAGCCGGCGCTGTACAGATCTACGAGCTCCGCTCCAGATTCTGCCCATTTGATTCCGAGAAGACGACCTAGCAACATTGTTTATATTTCACAGTGGGCTAACCACTATTTGTAACTTAGGAACTTGATGTACGGCTTCGCACTTACGTTTTCATCTGTACGCAAAGTTAAGTAAAGGTGATTTTAGTTCACACTGCAGTGCCGAGAGTTCTACCTCACCTGCTCCTCCTAGCTTCCTACATTCGGCCTACCCTTCAATTTTCAGGAGCAGACCTACGCGCCGCCCTCCAGGCGGGATACAAAAATGAGTGTCTCTTTATTCAGACAATATGTTTTACTGTAATACATACATATTTGACTTTGTGGTATTTATTAACAGGTTTCACTCTTACGTTACTGATGCATTCTCACTGTGCTAGGAGCTGGTCACAGCAGATTTGCGTTAGAGAACAGGTGTTCATCAATAATTACCTACAGTCCTATTTCACGTCATAGTGGGCTCAGATCTATGTGCACACATGCACCACACACATGACCATTTAGTTAGTAAAGAGAAGAAGGTAACTGCTTTAGATTCACTAATTATATATATTGCTAAATTTTTAATCTAATCAGTACGAAATTAATGTATCTGGGCTACAGAAAACTGTTGTCTTAAAAAAGATATGAATCACTATACATGAGGCTCACATCTTCTACTGGCATTCAGACGAGTACCTTAACGCGCAGCATCTAGGAACTGCGAACTGTCACCATGGCCACTCTCCCATTTATCCGGTAGCTCTGTCATATAATTTTCCCACGCCCGGGTTCCCGGGTTCGATTCCCGGCGGGGTCAGGGATTTTCCCTGCCTCGTGATGGCTGGATGTTGTGTGCTGTCCTTAGGTTAGTTAGGTTTAAGTAGTTCTAAGTTCTAGGGGACTGATGACCATAGATGTTAAGTCCCATAGTGTTCAGAGCCATTTGAACCATTTTGTCACATAATTACATCCCATGCATTATCTATTTTACCATTAGTTGTCTTTCACAATTTATACATATACAGCTCCTACAAAATTTATTAGATCACGTATCTCTGTATGTTCTCCCTTACGTGAAAATTTCAGTTTCAAAATGTCTCTGAGCTCTATGGGACTTAATATCTGAGGTCATCAGTCCTCTAGACTTAGAACTACTGAAACCTAACTAACCTAAGGACATCACACACATCCATGCCCGAGGCAGGATTCGAACCTGCTACCGTAGCAACCTCGTGGTTCCTGACTGAAGCGCCTAGAATCGCTCGGCTACCGCGGCCGGCGAAATTTCTGTTTACTTGTAGAGGATCATTTGCCGAAAGTTTTCTGTGGATTTCGTGTTTTCCGTTATCTTAGTTATTTCCATTACTACATTTTTGGATTGGATTCTTTGGGGGAAGAGACCAAACTGCGAGGTCATCGGTCTCATCGGATTAGGGAAGGACGGGGAAGGAAGCCGACCGTGCCTTTTGAAAGGAACCATCCCGGCATTTGCCTGGAGCGATTTAGGGAAATCACGGAAAACCTAAATCAGGATGGCCAGACGCAGGATTGAACCGTCGTCCTCCCGAATGCGAACTAAGTTTTTGGTCGTGATTATTAGTTTATAAACATTACAGTTTAGAATTTACAGCAGCCACACGGAGTGCGGACCAACATGGCCGATACACTTGGACTGCAGGATCACATAATGTCCGAGGCACAGTACCCTTCCAGCAGCGAACCATTCATACTTTTTCTCATACACTGACGGCAACGCCATATGCATAGGAATCCTTCCGCAGCTTTTACCTCAGGCAGACAATCTGCGTACCGCGCCGGCGGCTACTTCGCCAGGCATAAATCACTAATACGAATCCTTAGGCAAATCTCACGGAATAAACAGAGAGTAAGAAGCGTTTCCCATTCAGAGGGTATTCGCGCCCACAGATCATTCTGCCCCGCAGAGCGAAACGGAGCAGAACAAAGACGCGCCGGCGAATATCAATTTCCGCACGAGAGCCTTTCAAAAAGAAGACACGCCACACCGGGATGAGAGGTTCGCTCTTCACGAAATCCTGCGCGGCGCGGACGGTGGCCGTCGGGAGCGTCCGAAGCACCCCGGCAGGTGCGTCGACTGCGTCGTCGGCCGGCGCCGCGATACATAAAACATCCGGCGGCGGCGCGCTCGCCTAACTACTAAAATATGTGCGCGTCCAGCCGCGTTTCCCCGCCGAGGCCATTTTACGCGGCCCTAAAAGCCCGCGGGCGGCGTAAACCGGAGCTCGAGTGTATCCGGGCGGTCCCGCACCGCCGACGCCGATGACATAAAACAGATCAGATGGAAATGGAAACTTCACTTCCTGTCGTAATCGCTGCGGTGTCCTGCCGGCCGGCGCCCAACGGTCACTCCCCGCGGAAGGTGGACTTCCTAAACTGTTTCGCGCCAAAGACGCCCCGGTATTGCTTTTAAATCAGAGGCATCTCTATTGACATGACAGTGCATTGCCTCTATAGCAATTAGCATTGTGCACAGAGTCAAATAAGTAATCCTAAAACATATGGTGTCGTCCACAGAACTAGGTCTCTCCTCAAGAAGGCACCACAAGTAAAAGACAGTCCCTGGAAAATGCAGCAACGAACCAAAGACATGAAACTTCCTGGCAGATTAAAACGGTGTGTCCGACCGAGACTCGAACTCGGGACCTTTGCCTTTCGCGGGCAAGTGCTCTACCATCTTTTTTTTTTTTTTTTTTTTTTTTTTTTTTTTTTTTTTTTTTTAGTATCTCATTTTGTTCGCTTTCGTTCATTGTATCTGCTCGGGGCGGACGTCGTAAGACACCCGTTTAAGTTCGTTGTTGATCGATTAACTCAGTTTTTTTATTACAGAGGGCTGCTAACCCTCTGACCGAACACGCTGAGCTACCGTGCCGGCACCATCTGAGCTACCGAAACACGACTCACGCCCGGTCCTCACAGCTCTACTTCTGCCAGTATCTCGTCTCCTACCTTCCAAACTTTACAGAAGCTCTCCTGCGGACCTTGGAGAACTAGCACTCCTGAGAGAAAGGATACTGCGGAGACATGGCTTAGCCACAGCCTGGGGGATGATTCCAGAGCTTCTGTAAAGTTTTGAAGGTAGGAGACGAGATACTGGCCAAAGCAGAGCTGTGAGGACCGGGCGTGAGTCGTTCTTCGGTAGCTCAGATGGTAGAGCACTTGCCCGCGAAAGGCAAAGGTCCCGAGTTCGAGTCTCGGTCGGGCACACAGTTTTAATCTGCCAGGAAGTTTCATATCAGCGCACACTCCGGTGCAGAGTGAAAATCTCATTCTGGAAACATCCCCCAGGCTGTATCCTTTCCTTCAGGAGTGCTAGTTCTGCAATGTTCGCAGGAGAGCTTCTGTAAAGTTTGGAAGGTAGGAGACGAGATACTGGCAGAAGCAGAGCTGTGAGGACCGGGCGTGAGTCGTGCTTCGGTAGCTCAGATGGTAGAGCACTTGCCCGCGAAAGGCAAAGGTCCCGAGTTCGAGTCTCGGTCGGGCACACAGTTTTAATCTGCCAGGAATTTACATATCAGCGCACACTCCGCTGCAGAGTGAAAATCTCATTCTGGAATCAAAGACATGGTGGTAGACATTCTGCTAAGTGTAAATGGAAAGGGGATCAGTGCTGTTAGCTGCAGCGTGATATTAAGTGGAATCAGGGGCGACGAGCGAAAATGAGCACCAGAAAGGGATTCGAACCCGGGATCTCCTGCTTACTAGGCAGGGCGATAGCCACTGTGCCATCCGGGACACAGCAGTGAGTACATTGGCACACTTCACGGTCGATCCACGCTCCCACCGACTGCCACCTAACAGCAGTCCCCGTCCATTATTCTCCTGTTCTCTACTCAGATATTCCCCGTGAGACGTACCGAGATCGTCCGTGCTGTGGCGATACCGCCATGTCCCGGTTGGTGCTGTGGTTACCGCACCTGTCTAGTAAGCTGGAGATCCCGGGTTCGAGTCCCAGTTCCACTTCGAGCACCGAGCGGGAAGGTTCTTGTCTATGTCACTTGCCGCAGCGTCGCTTGTGTGAATTTTTCCTCGTTAGTGTTACCTGTCTGCCGAGTGAGTCGTAGCTCCTCCGCTCGACCTTATTGTTGTTTGTGTTCGTCTACTTGCAGCGGCGTCGGCCGCTCAGCTATGGTTACAATGGTTTCCACGTGTATTCCACGGAAAGGTACTGTGAGCTTCACTTTCGACAAAACAACGTGACATGTGCAGCTCATGTCTCTAGAAATTCACGATTGTCTTGTCGAAACAATTCATGTGAACTATGATCAGGTGCACGCCGCTTATTTTGACGCAGTCGAGTACGTGTTCTACGTGAAATTTATGGATTCCCTAGAGGTATGCACAGTTCGCGTTTATCCCATTTATTGTTTGTCATCTTCTATTACGGTACTGCCGCCGCGTTTTCTTATTCCATTTACTGCCGTCACTAACATCCAGCCAGCCGGTGGCCGAGCGGTTCTAGGCGCTACAGTATGGAACCGCCCGACCGCTACGATCGCAGGTTCGAATCCTGTTTCGGGAATGGATGTGTGTTTAAGTAGTTCTAAATTCTAGGGGACTGTTGACCTCAGAAGTTAAGTCCCATAGTGCTCAGAGCCATTTGAACCAACTAACTTCCAGCAGCAGCGCGTATCGATAAGTGAACTGTCGTATCATCTCTGGAGCAACCGGTAGTATTTCGGCGTCGTCGTGTGTCTGGCAGTAGTTCGGGACGCACTGATGGTGCAGTAGGGACGCAGCAGCAGTGAAGTCGGGGACGGAGCGCCGGTGGGACGCAGACAGCCAGTGCTCGCCGAACGCTGGCGACACACATGAACTGTCCGACGGAGGGAGACTGGAGCGGGACGACCGTCGGTTGGTCGTTCGGTTGCTCGTCTCATCGGCCGACGTATATTTGGTCCTTTCACCGTTTCCGGGCCTGAGCAGTCGATCGGTTGGCGTGGAGCTGTTTGGCCGGGACCCTGGCGGTCTCTACTCTGTGTCGGAGTGTGTGAGGCTGTTCCTATAGCTACGAGGTCTGTAGCTCACCGACCCTGGACACTAAAGTTGAGTTTTGATTTAATTTACCAGCAAGTCAAGGCTGTTCACGTTGTGTCGTTTGGAGTTCGTTGTCGACTGTTGGGATATTCCCGCGAGCATCAACGTGGTTTTCAAGTTGGAAAGTTCTAGCCACCATCCGTTGGAGTTTTACTGTAATTGGTTATTTGAATTGAAGTGCACCAGTGGAATCTTCAGCCTTGTGGCCGTTAACGTTCCGGTTACCTGCCCTGGCCATTGACGTAAATTTCAGGCAGTGTAGTTTTCTCATCGAGTTGTTGCTGTCCAGCACGGTGTGTAGTTTGACAGCAGCATGTATGATTGGTTGTGGGCGCCAATATCTTCTACGTTGTTCCGTTGAACTCCCTGTTGTGCCCTGGTCGGGTGAAGTGGAAGTTATCTTGTCGGTGGGTCCGTTGACTGTCGGTTGGTTGGGCTGTCGTCGGATCGTGAATGGCTGGCCCGACTGCCTGTCTCACCTAAGTGAGAGTTAGTGTTTAAATTCCTGGCCGACCCTCGAACATCTGAGCGCCCTTGGTTGAACTGACTTTTATTTATTTGTTCGTGTTGTTTGTACTTGTATGGATCCTAACCTCCTTTTTTTTAAATTAGGTTGTTTTGCCCTTAAGGCGTAAGATTCTTTAGGCCTTCACCATAATTTAAGGAACTGTTTCACGGAAGATCATTGGCATTTTAAAGGTTTTAATGTTGCTGAATTTTAAGTTTTGGGCCTTCAACCGACTTTGAGTTTGAGTTGTTTTGCCTTTAAGGCCTTCAGCCTAACTAAGGAACTGCTTTAAGATAAGACTTCGCCTCTTTAATTTCTGTTTTGCTTGAGTTTTGCCTAATTAACGACTGTTTTCGTAAGACCTTGTTTTTTTTTTTAATTTAATGTTATTAGCCTTAAGTCTTGGGCTTTCAGCTGACTTTGAATTCAAATTGTTTGCTCTTAAAATCTCAGATTCTTTGGGCCTTCATCCTGATTATGCTTGCGTTTTAAGATATTGGCCTTCAGCCGTTTGAAATTAAAGTGGCTTTTAGCAGATAATTAAGTCCCAAAGATTAAAGCCGTGTGTTTAAAAAAATTTTTTTTCGGCTCTTGTAATGTTTGATCAAATAACAAAAGTTGTATGTTCGAGTGAAACTGACATCCCCTTATTTTTACCCCTTTCCACAATTTAAACTCCTGTCCTGTCCTACGGGTTTAGCAGGCGTCTCACCCCTTAACGCTGCAAGATTACTGTCGTGACATGGTTCTTAAGTCCCGTTCAAGCATCGCGATAATTCCGTTAGTATGGTATCACTCGCAGATGCTGAAATTGACTATACCAATGTTCGAGGTGTTCAAATGGCTCAGAGCACTATGGGACTTAACATCTGAGGTCATCAGTCCCCAAGAACTTAGAACTACTTAAACCTAACTAATTAAGGACATCACACATATCCATGCCCGAGGCAGGATTCGAACCTGCAACCATAGCAGTCTCGCGGTTCTAGGCTGAAGTGCCTAGAACCGCACGGCCACCGCAGCCGGCTGAAGGGTAGAGCCACGGGTCGTAACACATCTGAAATGTAACGTCCACTGTTCAAAGTGCCGTCAGTGCGAACAAGAAGTGACTGAGACGTGTAACCAATGGCCGGGTGATACACCAGTATGGAGATGACGAGTACACGCTTCCAATGTTTGTTCACCGCGATGTCGCCAAACACGGATGCGACCATCATGATACTGTAAACAGAACCAGGATTCATCCGAAAAAATGACGTTTTGCCATTCATGCTCCCTGGTTCGTTGTTGAGTACACCATCGCAATGCTGCTGTCTCTGATACAGCGTCGAGGGTAACCGCAGCCATGGTCTCCGAGCTGTAGTCCATGGTGCAGCAAACGTCGTCGAACTGTTCGTGCAGATGGTTGTTGTCTTGCAAAACGTCCCCATCTGTTAACTCAGTGATCGAGACGTGGCTGCACGATCCGTTACAGCCATGCAGATAAAATGTCTGTCATCTCGACTGCTAGTGTTACGAGGCCGTTGGGATCCAACACGGCGTTCCATATTACCCTTCTGAACCCATACTCTGCTAACAGTCATTGGATCTCGATCAACGCGAGCAGCAGTGTCGCAATACGATAAACAGCAATCGCGATAGGCTACAATCCGATCTTTATCAAAGTCGGAAACGTGGTGGTACGCATTTCTCCTCTTACACGAGGCATGACATCAACGTTTCATCAGGCAACGCCGGTCAACTGCTATTTCTGTATGAGAAATCGGTTGGAAACTTTCCTCATGTCAGCACGTTGTAGGTGTCGCCACCAGCGCCAACCTTGTGTGAATGCTCTGAAAAGCTAATCATTTGCATATCACAGCATCTTCTTCCTGTCGGTTAAATTTCGCGTCTGTAGCACATCATCTTCGTGGTGTAGCAATTTTCATGGGCAGTAGTGTATGTGAGCGCCGTACTGTTTTGATGATAACTCAAGAAACTCACACATTCAAGTCTCGTTTATTTCTCTGTGTCCGTCCTGCTAGTCTTGAACCCCTCATTGACGTTAGTCACATAAATTATAAATTAAAACATTCGTGACTTCTATCTTGCGGTGAACTATTTAGGGGCTGACATCTTATGAAAACCTGTCCTCATCACGAAATTCCTAAAGACTCGTTGGGAAGCAGTCCCTTGCCCGAACCTCGCTGAAAGAGAATCACCCCAAACAACATGGACTACAGAGTGATTCAATAACAGTCTTCCTATTTTGCTAATGCGCGTAGCGTCCTCGTGGTATAGGGTGGCAAATTACATGATTCCATTGAGCGAGCGACTTTTCCGTAATGGGCTTATTGACAAGGATTTATGAAGTCGTTGTACGTCTCCAGATACGATATGACATCGCTTTGCTTGTGGAGGTCACACAGCAAACTGGTCTGGGATCAGGACAAAATGGTTCAAATGGGTCTGAGCGCTATGGGACTTAACATCTGAGGTCATGAGTCCCTTAGAACTTAGAACTACTTAACCTAACTAACCTAAGGACATCACACACATCCATGCCAGAGGCAGGATTCGAACCTGCGACCGGAACGGTCACGCGGTTCTAGACTGAAGCGCCTAGAACCGCTTGGCCACACCGGCCGGCTGGAGCAGGACACAACTGGCCTTCCTTACTCGATCTTCTGGGACTGTAAACACTACAGACAAAATATTGCGCTCAGAGTCTTCTTTCTTTCCACGGTCGAAAACCCATACCGTTATGTGGTTGCTGGGACACTTCGTTCATTATATTGTAGAAGGCGAGGGGAAGATGACATGAACTTCATGCAGTACATGATCACTGTCTATTAGACACTCTTGGGAATGCCTCGATATGGAGACCTCGTCGCCAACATGTTGAATCATGTTTTCCTTCGGCAAAGTGTTGGTTAATTTAATTTTTCTGATGATAAGTGTTTTTATTTGTTTTGTTAGTTCCCATGTGATTTGCTTCGGCTTGTCCTCTCCTGGTTTCCCTGTTCGTTTTTTTTTCCCATCGGCATCATTCCAGTTCTATTGTAAAATATGTATAATGAAGTATAGATACACATGAGCGTCTACAATCCTTGCATTCAAATTGGGATTTTTCTTAGTTTACCATTTTGAATGTAATCTGATTTCTTTTCCCTTCTACTTTTGGATTCTATTACAAACTATAAAGATATATAAAAAACACAAGATAAAAAAATTAAAAATGTATAAGGAAAAATCATATAAAAATAACTGTTGACACATATCATGTGAGCTTGGTGGTGGTTTGTCGAATACGTTCTTGTTACTCTGTAATCATAATTTTTTCTCCCATTTGCAGCTTAAATTACATGATGATTTGTCTATGGTCTACTGAAGTGTCATGATAATATCAAGTCGTTCTGATAATTACACATTTTTGCTCGTCGCCCCTGATTCCGCTTGATTTCCCGCTGCTGCTGACGGCAGTGATTTCCCTTCCATTTACGTATAGTGTTTCACAGCTGCGGTGTCTGCGTGGTGTCTGTTGTTTCGCAGGGACAGACACCGCGCATTCATGTACTCCCGTAAGTGTTCGCTTACTCCACCACAGTCGGAAAGTTGTTTATGTCCAACGCAGTGCCCCTCATCCTACTCTCTATGTAATCAATGATCAACTTTAAATTCCGTTAGAGACTGTTGGACTCTGTTGTGAAACCAATATTCTGTAAATAAGTGCTAAATGTTATAAGTGTCGGCAACAACATCAATTACATGCCATCTTTGTAGACACTACTTGTTTCCAAAGTTAAGTATTTATAATATCCACGTTTTATCACATTAAAAATAATGAATGTGTGTGTGTTGTAGTATTCGTTCGCCACCCTGTTGGACTAGACTTGCTACAGTACGCCACACAAATCATTTGGTAACACAGTTCATTCTTACGGAGAGGAGGGTAATCTGTACCTCTTCTAGTCATTTGCTTTCTTCTTCGACTCGCAGATACAGCGAGGAAAAATGACTATCTGTCTCCGTATGAGCCGTAATTTCTCGTATCTGATCTTCGTCGTCATTACGTGAAATGCATGTTGGCGGCAGTAGGATAATTCTGCAGTCAGCTTCAGATGCCAGTTCTCTAGACTTTCTCAGCAGTGTTCCTCAAAAATAAAGTCTCCTTCACTCCAGGAATTTCGATTTGAGTTCTCAAATATCTCGTCAACACTTTCGTGTCAGAACTCACTGGTAACAAATCTCGCAGCCAGCCTCTGAATTGCTTCGATTCATTCTTTAATCCGACCTGGTGCGTACTCAGAAGTACTTAAGAACAGGCCGCACAGAAGTCCTATATGCGGTACAGACGAACTACACTGTCCTAAAACTCTCCCAGTAAACTGAAGTATACCATTCGCGCTCCCTATCACAGACCTCATATGCTCGTTCCATTTCATGTCGCTTTGCAACGTTACGCCCAGATATTTAAACGACATGACTTTGTCAAGTAGGACACTATTAATTCTGTATCCGAACATTATGGGTTTGTTTTTCCCACTCGTCCACATTAATTTACCTTTTTCTACATTTAGAGCCAGTTGCCGTTCACCATACCAACTAGAAATTTAGTCTAAGCCATATTTTTTATCATCCTGCAGTCACTCACCTTCGACACTTTTCCGGACATCACAGCATCATGAGCAAACAACAACAGATTGCTCCGCACCCTTTCCGCTTGATCATTTATGTATATACACAATAATAGCGGTCCTATAACACTCCCCTGGGGCACTATACCCGCGTCTCTGATGACCACTTGCCGCCGAGGACAAGATACGAGGTTTTATTATTTGAACAGCCTTCAAGCTACTCATATATCTGTGAACCGGTTCCATATGCTTGTATCTTCGTTAACAGTTGGCAGTGAGGTACCATGTCAAATCTAGTGTAGCTTTTCAGTTTAATGATACACTGGACATTCTACATCTGCATCTACACTCATGCTCATAAATTAACGATAATTGCAGAATGTGCTGTCACACAACGTAGCAATACACAAAACGGGCGCTGATGCCATAGACACATAGGGAACACACACGACACAGATCTGTAAGTCCACGGTATTGGTGATGAGTTGAGAATACCGTCCCGAAACACATGTACTACGAAACGCCACTGTTTCTGCGCATATACCCCGACATCAATATGGGATATGATCACTATACACACGTACACTGGCCGCACAACGGGTTGGCATACTCTGGTTCATGTGGTCGAGCAGCTGCTGTAGTATAGCCTCCCATTCTTGCACCAGTGTCTGTCGGAACTCCTAAAGTGTCGTAGGGGTTTGAAGACGTGCAGCGATACGTCGACCGAGAGCAGACCAGACGTGCTCGATGGGGTTTAGGTCTGCAGAACAGGCAGGCCACTCCATTCGCCTGATATCTTCTGTTTCAAGGTACTCCCCCACGATGGTAGCTCGGTGGAGCCGTGCGTTATCATCCGTCAGGAGGAAGGTGGGACCCACTGCACCCCTGAAAAGGCGGACATACTGGTGCAAAATGATGTCCCGTTACACCTGACCTGTTACAGTTCCTCTGTCAAAGACATGCAGGGGGTACGTGCACCAATCATAATCCCACCCCACACTGTCAAACCACGACCTCCATACAGGTCCCTTTCATGGACATTAAAGGGTTAATATCTGGTTCCTGGTTCACGCCAGATGAAAATCCCGCGAGAATCACTGTTCAGAACATACCTGGACTCGTCCGTGAACATAACCTGGGACCAATGTTCCAATGACCATGTACTGTGTTCTTGACACCATGCTTTACGGGCTCTCCTGCGACCTGAGGTAAGTGGAATGCACCTTGCAGGTCTTCGGGCGAATAAACCATATCTGTTCAGTCGTCTGCACTCTGTGTGTCGCCGTCCTGTGTGGCCGAGCGGTTCTAGGCGCTTCAGTCTGGAACCGCGTGACCGCTACGGTCGCAGGTTCGAATCCTGCCTCGAGCATGGATGTGTGTGATGTCCTTAGGTTAGTTAGGTTTAAGTAGTTCTAAGTTCTAGGCCACTGATGACCACAGATGTTAAGTCCCATAGTGCTCAGAGCCATTTGAACCATTTTGAACTGTGTGTCTGGAGATAACAGTTCCAGTGGCTGGTGTAAGGTCCCGAGCAAGGCTACCTGCAGTACTCTGTGGCCGACTGCGGGCACTGATGGTGAGATATCGGTCTTCTTGTGGTAATGTACGCTGTGGACGTCCCGTACTGTAGCGCCTGGACACATTTCCTGTCTGCTGGAATCGTTGCCATAATCTTGCGATCACACTTTGTGGCACACGGAGGGCCCGTTCCACGACCTGCTGTGTTTGTCCAGCCTCCAGTCGCCCTAGTATTCTACGCCTCATAACGTCATCAATATGTGTTCTTTGATCCATTTTCAACACACAGTCACCATTAGCACGTCTGACAATGTCTGCACACTTAGTCGCTGCACCGTACTCTGACATGCACCAACACACCTCTGCGTATGAGGACTGCTGCCAACAGGTCAAATGCACCGCATGGTCATACCCCGAGCTGATTTAAACCCGAAAATCGCCCACCAGAGCGTTGTTTCACCATGTATCAGCATTATCCTTAATTTATGATCATGAGTGTATATTCTGCGAGCCCTCCTATGATGAGCGATGGAGGGTAGTTCGTGTGCCACTGACACTCCTCCCCTCCCCTTTCTCTTCCCCCTGCAACCTCTTTCCTGTACCAGTCACTCATGATAATCGTCCGTCTGAGTTCATATCTCTTTAATTTTCCTTTGTGCTCTTTCCGCAATATATACGTAGAAGGAAGCAATATTATACGAATGTTTGGTGTCTGTGCTTTCGAACATGTCCGAAAGAACAGAAACCCCGCATTCATATAATTGATTCGCCAAGATGGGCAATGGATCCACCTTCGTCAGTGCAGATGCAGAAATTTGTCCGAGCTCCTGCGGGAATCTCGGAGTAGCGAGCATGGAGAAAATAGACAGAAACTTCGTATAGATGGAGCTCGGTCGATCGTCCGTGAGGCGTGCTGGGAGAGTCCACGCAGTTTCGATAACACTGTTTCCCGAATGACGCTGTGGTTAACGCACGTACGCAGTAAGTGCAGAACACATTTTCGCTCATAGCCTCTGATTCTGAGTAATGTCCCGATGCAGCTGACATCAGTAATCCCTTCACTTTTCTTTCTTGTCCCCCCCCCCCTCCCTCTACTTTCAATTTACTAAGGAAGTAATATATTGGGTGATTTTTCTAGGAACCTGTGCTCTCCTAATTACAACACTAGACTACAGCGTGATGCACAATGCCTCTCTAGTAGCGTCTGTCGCTCCAATCGCTCGAGAATTTCCTTGATACATCTGCATTTACTATACACCAATTTACAGAAACCTGTTCCCACGCAACATGCCACATACTGATGCGATCGACAGTAATATGAAGTACGTAGTGTGGCCCGCCTCGGCGGGCGCCTTCTAGCACTTGGAGCGTAAGTCACTTGGCAAGGTACTGCTTGCTTGTTTGCTTGCAGAACAGGCAACACAGCTAGCACGTGGAGTCCAAGGAACAGCTGACATTGACTGATGACCGACCCCAAGCCGACACAATGTTGTTTTAATCGGACCAAAATCTTTGAGAAAACGGGCTTCTATCCATTGGACTCTTTCTGTTTCCCTTTTCAGTATTATGTGGTAAGAACCCCAGACTGACAAGCCGTTTTCAAATAGCGGGCAAAAATAAGATATTGTTGCATACCAGAAGAATTGTACTTGAAAGTCTCTCGAGCATGCAGCCGGATTGATTGATAGTTGTAGAACGAGTTTTAGACAATTTAATGTGTCATCATCGTCAGGTTACTTCTGCTGAGAGGTATCCTTGACCAGTGGGTGCGAGATATGTACCGGTCGTCTAACCCCTCAACGGACCCCGTGTATGGACCGCGTGATGTGCCGGCCACGGTGACGGGGATTGCTCTCACGCTCTGGAATCTAGTGGCGATCCTCAGTCTGCGCTCCGCCTTCGCTGTTCTCTGTGTTCCGTTTCCCTTGGCTTTGGAGAATTTTCAGTGCCGGAGCTCATACTTAACTAAGCAGGAATCCTTTTTCCTTACTGATGCGGTTCACTTTTCACCAGTCGCTGGAATTTATTGAAAAGAAATTTGGGCCCTCATTCAATAAACTTTTCAATATGTGCTCACGTCCACATATTTTCTTTCTGGCAGACGTTACAGTGAACCGACTGATGGAGTGCGTATGGATAGTTCCGTGCCACCTATGATGGCCAATATATAGATGGAAGAGTTTGAGGACAAGGCACGAGACTCAGTGCCATTAAAATCTACTGTCTTTTACACATATACTGATGATACGTTTCTCTTTTGGCTTCACGGGTTACAAGAGCTTCAGGTTTTCTTGTAACACCTGAACTCAATCCACAACCAAATTCATTTCACCATGGAGGCAGAGAAAAACGATCTGCTGCCCCTGTTGGATGTTCTGGCAAGGAGAAAACCGGACGGAATCCTA
The DNA here is from genome assembly GCF_021461395.2 of Schistocerca americana. Taxonomy (NCBI): domain Eukaryota; kingdom Metazoa; phylum Arthropoda; class Insecta; order Orthoptera; family Acrididae; genus Schistocerca; species Schistocerca americana. The sequence goes on along the minus strand of NC_060121.1, from coordinate 286,732,005 downwards.
GGACACTGCGTCTCTCGGGAGAAAACCCGCACGGACCAGTATCTTGACGTCTCTAGCTGTCTTCACCTGTCACAATGGAAAGTACTGCCGGCCGGAGTGGCCGAGCGGTTCCAGGCGCTACAGTCTGGAACCGCGCTACCGCTACGGTCGAAGGTTCGAATCCTGCCTCGGGCATGGATGTCTGTGATGTCCTTCGGTTAGTTAGGTTTAAGTAGTTCTAAGTTCTAGGGGACTGATGACCTCACCAGTTAAGTCCCACAGTGCTGAGAGCCATTAAAGGAAAGTACTGCTAAACACAAAAATGGTTCAAATGGCTCTGAGCACTATGGGACTCAGCTGCTGAGGTTATTAGTCCGCTAGAACTTAGAACTAGTTAAACCTAACTAACCTAATGACATCACAAACATCCATGCCCGAGGCTGGATTCGAACCTGCGGTCTTGCGGTTCCAGACTGCAGCGCCTTTAACCGCACAGCCACGTCGGCCGGCCTGCTAAACACCCTGGCCCACAGAGCCGACGTGATATCCGAAGAAGACAGCCTAAAACGGGAACGGCTGTTGCTACCACACAAAGTCCGAGACCTGATGAAGACCAACAGAATAAGATAGCCTGAATTTCATACACTGCTAACATATCTGGAAAAATCTGTAGAATTTTACTACATAATATCAAAAGTGTGTACCATACTCGTTAAACATCAAATACCATTTAGCGACAGTAGAAGACGACACAGGACTGCAGAAATCTGGAGTACGAGTGTGGAATTGTGTATGTCGAAAAAATCATTCGGACAGCTGAAGAAAGATGCACGGATCACAAACGGCACGCCGACTTCCAGCAGCCCACAAAATCATCAGTTGCTGAAAATGGTCTTAAAACCAACCAAAAAATTAAACACGAGGATACAAAAATTCTGCACCCTGATGGAGCTTGTATACAAGAGGACCAGAGATTCCGGCTGACTTGAGAACCTCATCAAAAAGGACAGTGGAAATCAGCATACTTAAATGTGGCCTCCGGCACTGAAAATTCTCCAGAGCCTACTGAAATACAACACCGAAAGAGGATCGCATGCTGAGGACCGCCACTCGATTCCCGAGTACGAGAGCTAACCTCACCACCACGGCCTGCATATCACGCAGTCCATACACGGGACCAGCTCAGGGGGTAAACGACCGGTTATACAGGGAGGTCCATAGATAAAATGGGGGCCAATTATCGTTCCTCCCATAGTGCCGCACCATACATTAACCCGTCAAGGTCTCTTATGTTCCACTTGCCGCAGACATCGTGGATTTTCCGTTGCCCAGTAGTGCATATTATGCCGGTTTACGTTACCGCTGTTGGTGAATGACGCTTCGAAGCTAAACAGAACGCGTGCAAAAAATCTGTCATCATCCCGTAATTTCTCTTGTGCCCAGTGGCAGAACTGTACACGACGTTCAAAGTCGTCGCCATGCAGTTCCTGGTGCATAGAAATATGGTACGGGTGCAATCGATATCGATGTAGCATTCTCAACACCGACGTTTTTGAGATTCCCGATTCTCGAACAGTTTGACTGCTATCGAAGTGCGGATTAGCCGCGACAGCAGTTAAATACCTACTTGGGCACCATCATTGGTAGCAGGTCGTGGTTGACGTTTCACATGTGGCTGAACACTTCCTGTTTCCTTAAATAACGTAAGTATACGGCGAACGGTCCGGACACTTGCATGATGTCGTCCAGGATACATAGCAGACGCCCGTTTGGTCATTTTGATCACAATAGCCATACATCAACACAATATCGACCATTTCCGCAATTGGTAAACGGTCCATTTTAACACGGGTAATGTATGACGAAGCAAATACCGTCCGCACTGGCGGAATGTTGCCTGATACCACGTACTTATATGCCATCTAGCGGGCCAACCATAGCGCCATCTGGTTTCCCCCTTTAAGCTAGACGAGTTTCCGTCTTTGTAGTTTTTTCGTTTGATGCATATTTCGTGAGAATTTAGCCCGGGAACTATCAATGGACCACCCTTAATATGTGGTGAAAAGACAAAGGAACTGGAACACCTGCCCAATATCGTGCAGGGCCTCCGCGAGCAAGCAGAAATGCCGCATCACGATGTGGCACAGACTCGACTAATAGCTGAAGTAGTATTGGAGGGAATTGACACCATGAATCCTGCAGGGCTGTCAATAAATCCGAAAAATACGAGGTCGTGGAGATCTCTTTTGAAGAGCACGTTGCAAGGCATCACAGATGCGCTCCATAATGTTCATGTCAGGGGATGGTTGGTTCAAATGGCTCTGAGCACTGTGGGACTTAACTTCTGAGGTCATCAGTCCCATAGAACTTAGAACTACTTACACCTAACTAACCTAAGGACATCAAACACATGCATGCCCGAGGCAGGATTCGAACCTGCGACCGTAGCGGTCGTGCGGTTCCAGACTATAGCGCCTAGAACCACTCAGCCAAACTGGCCGGCTCATATATGGGGCGTTTGGTGGCCAGCAAAATTGGTTAAACTTAGAAAGGTGTTCCTGGGGCCACTTTGTAGCAACTCTGGACGTGTGGGGTGTCGCATTGACCTGCTGGAATTGTCGAAGTCCGTCGGAATGCACAGTGGACATGAATGGATGCGCGAGATCAGACAGGATGATTACGTACGTGTTAGCTGTCAGAGTCGTATCTAGACGTATCAGGTGTCCCATATAACTCCAACTGCACATGCCCCAAACCAATACAGCTTGAACAGTCCCCTGCTGACATGCAAGGTCCATGGATTCATACAGTTGTTTCCGTAGCCGTACACGTCCATCCGCTCAATACAATTTGAAACGAGACTCGTCTGACCAAGCAACATGTTTAAAGTCATCTACAGTCCAATGTCGGCGTTGACTGGCGCAGGTGAGGCTCCGATAGCCCATATCGATGATGTTTCGTTGAATTGTTCGCACGCTGAAACTTGTTGATGGCACAGCATTGAAATTTGCAACGATTTGCGAAAGTGTTGCACTTCTGTCCCTTTAACCGTTCAGACATACTGTTCATTTTAGGAACACCACCTACCACCAGGTTAGAGTCGGAAGTGGTGACACTTTCGGCAGGACCTGACCTGTTACTGATTTGTTTGACTCATGGGGCTGCTAAGTGTTATACCACCTACTAAACTCCCCTGACTGAAGTCCTCGTGAGTTCAACTCGATTTCTAAACTGAAGGAAACACTTCAAGGCATTCGCTTCAGAACTGCTACAAATTCGTCAGGCCATAGACCGCGCCGCTCGAACTGTCAACACAAATGGCTCTGCTATGAGTATCGAATGACTTCCGCATTGCTGTCAACGGGTTATAAACAATGATAGGGACTACTTTGAAGGTCAATAAAACTTTGTACAACGTATCTATTTTGTACGAGCTGCAAATAAATAGTTGCAACTATTAAAGTTCCAACCCTCGTTTACACAGGGTGGTCCATTGATAGTGACCGGGCCAAATTCTCACGAAATAAGCATCAACCGAAAAAACTGCGAAGGACGAAACTCATCTAGCTTGAAGAGGGAAACCAGATGGCGCTATGGTTGGCCTGCTAGATGGCGTATAAGTACGTGGTATCAGGTAACATTCCGCCAGTGCGGACGGTATTTGCTTCGTCATACATTACCCGTGTTAAAATGGACCGTGTACCAATTGCGGAAAAGGTCGATATTGTGTTGATGTATGGCTATTGTGATCAAAATTCCCAACGGACGCCTGCTATGTATCCTGGACGACATAATGCAAATGTCCGGACCATTCGCTGGATAGTTACGTTCTTTAAGGGAACAGGAAGTGTTCAGCCACGTGTGAAACGTCAACCACGACCTGCAACAAATGATGATGCCCAAGTAGATATTTAACTGCTGTCGCGGCTAATCCGCACATCGGTAGCAGACAAACTGTTCGAGAATCGGGAATCTGAAAAACGTCGGTGTTGAGAATGCTACATCGACATTGATTGCACCCGTACCATATTTCTATGCACCAGGAACTGCATGGCGACGACTTTGAACGTCGTGTACAGTCCTGCCACTGGGCACAAGAGAAATTACGGGACGATGACTGATTTCTTGCACGCGTTCTATTTAGCGACGCAGCGTCATTCACCAACAGTGGTAACGTAAACCAGCATAATATTCACTATTGGGCAACGAAAAATCCAAAATGGCCCGCGCGTTCACCGGATCTAACGTCCCCGGATTTCTTTCTGTGGGGAAAGTTGAAGGATATTTGCCGTTGTGATCCACCGACAACGCCTGACAACATACGTCAGCGCATTGTCAGTGCATGTGCCAACATTACGGAAGGCGAACTACTCGCTGTTGAGAGGAATTTCGTTCTAGGTACTGACAAATGCATTGAGGTTGACGGACATCATTTTGAGGATTTATTGTATTAATGTGGCACTTACAAGTAGTCACGCTGCAACAGTATGCGTTCTCAGAAATGATAAGTTCACAAAGGTACGTGTATCACATTTGGAACAACCGAAATAAAATGTTCAAACGTACCTACGTACTGTATTTTAATTTAAAAAACCTACCTGTTACCAACTGTTCGTCTAAAGTTGTGAGCCATATGTTTGTGACTATTACAGCACCATCTATGACAAAGCGAGAAAAAGTGGTCCAACTAAAACATTCATATTTTTTTACGCACTACACGAATATGTAATAAAAATGGGGTTTCCTATTTGATAAAACGCAGTTGATATCCGTTTGACCTATGGAAGTGCCATCTAGGGGGCCAACAATAGCGCTATGTGGTTTGCCCCTTCAATCTAGACAAATTTCGTTATTTGTAGTTTTTTCGTTTGAGTCTTATTGCGTGAGATATTTGGCCCGGTCACGATCAATTGGCCACACTGTATATGTGGTGTCTGTTCTTCTAGTCATGTCATGGTCGAAGCAGGAGACCCGGTTCCGAATACCGATCTGGCACAAATTTTCATCTTTTCCCTTGTTTTAAATCACTGCCCGCTCGCAGCCAATGTCTCTAATTTCTTTGTATCTTAACCACATTCATAGCTACACGAGTCGCTATGAGGTTGGTGGACGACTCTTCTAGATTCTGTTTATAACCATGAAGATATGATCTGGGGACCACGGTGCAGAAAGTCTCTATATATTGGCTTAATTGCTTCCATAACAGCTTTCTGAATAGGATTTTTGATAGTTTGAATTTTTGTAGTTGCACCATAAGTGAGGATGTTAGAACTTCCACTGTCATCAGCAGATGATGAAGCAGAATCAGTTACATGAAAGGTGTCTGTAAATCTATTGATTCCCGCACAACTCACGCTTTATAATTAGTGATGTACTCATAGGCATCGATGCAACCGTGACGCTCACCGTAAAAGTAACAAGAAACCAGATAAAAAATTCCGATTGAGGCACAAGCGAAACCTAAGGCTCAAAAGACTAACTTACAGGACAAAAAACGAACTGTAAACACGTTTGGTTGCTATGATGATGGGACGGAAAGACCAAAATTTCTACAACAGAAGAGTGAAATCTTTCAAGTTTCTATATTTCATGTTTGCGGAAATGCGAATATTTGAACACGATCAGAAGTCAGATAACTTTCCTTAGTACACATGCAGTTTTCCAAAATGAAATAAAAACATTTCTAGTTAGAATTTCTTGACAAATTTTGCGCCATTTTGAGCAGAAATTCCAAATTATTTTATGGGCTTGAAAACTGAAAATATGGTTTTTTTACCATTTCGCGGTATTTCTTTTCGCCTCATGGGAGTTTTTTATTTTTTATTTATTTATTTATTTATTTTTTGGTGTAACGACGTTCGCCATTGTGACAAGGTGTATCGCGTACAAGGTGAAATGTCGCATACAGTGCTCCTTATTCGTAGACGAATTTTCCATCGTTTGTGCTCTCTTGAGCTTTGCAACAGGTACTCGACAATTGCATCTGATGGTCAAGCGGTTGGGGAAATAGACCAACACTATAGGTTTTAAGTTCTCTTTGGAGAAAAGAGTTTGTGTGGCTTTTCGCGGATCCCCCCCACCCCCCAAATCCTTTTTTAATCTACCTGTTTTAAAACTGTTCTTGGGACAGGGCTACCAGAGTGGTTTTCCGTTCACAGTGCGGTATGGTTTGCTGGGACAGACATATGCGACTTCATCGTGACAAGGAATTCGCCATCAGCTCAGAGTCCCGAAGTGCCCTTCTTGCTATTGGACAGGTGTACCCAGCAGATTTGTTGGTGCAATATGTCGAGGATGCTCTCAATCTGCAAAGGCAGGAAAAGGAAATAGTTTTCTGCTGGACTCCAGGGCACACACGAATCCTGGGAAACAAACTCGCTGATGCGATTGCCAAGGACGCTTGCTCCCTTCCACCTCCTGCTCGCTGTTCAGTCCCCCTGCAAGTCGTGAGCCTGTGACTCGGAAGAACATGTGTTGGTGGCGGGCCTAGTGGCTGGAAGTGAGGAATAATAAGCTGCGTTAAGTGAAATCTTTAGTCCAACCGTCGGTTAGTTACTTCCGATCACGAAGAACTGAAGAAATTGACCTTACAAGTTTTAGAGTAGGAAACAGTCCTTTTGACACATGGCTCTTTCTTACTTCACGAACAGCCACCAGTGTGTCACAGTTACGGAACACACCTGTCCACATGACATACTGCGTTTCATATGATGACTTGAGGGCACACCTGGGTTTCCCACGGGCCCTGCCCTCTACTTCAGCTGATAATGAGGCGAGTGTGTTCGTGTTTTAAGGGGTTGTGTGATGTTTGGAGTCCTTTACAATGTGTTTGTAGTGCTATTGTTATACAGGGTGAAAACTATTTAAACCGACGAACTCTGGAAGGTTGTAAGGGACATCAAAACAAATATTTTTCCCTAATGTCATTTTTTCCTACGAGGATTATTTAAACCGTTGGAGGCCGTATTACGCTCTTCAGTTCATAGAGGCCGTATTACGATCTTCAGCAGTGACAGGGCGTATTACGCTCTTTAGTTGTAGGTAACTGCTGTCCACCAGTGTAGTAGTGCATTGTCTCTACTTACTAATGGAGCGATACATCTGGAGTGAGTACACTGATATGGTTGGTGCGTACTACATAGCGCACCACAACAGACGAGCTTCACAGCGGGTTTGTCAACAACAATATCCTAATTACCGTATACCGCATCATACAACATTTGATGCTGTGTACCAACGTCTGCGCGAGACCAGGTCATTTATCAGATTACCTTGACAGGGATGCCGTCACACGGTAAGAGCACTGCAATTTGAGGAAGCTGTCTTGCAGCATGTGGAGCGGGATCCTTCAATCAGCACTCGTGCGATTGCACGTCACATGGGGACGAATGTAAGAACAGTCCTTCGAGTGCAATTGTTACGTCCATTTCACTTACAGCGTGTCCACAACCTGGAACCAGTTGATTATCCACCCAGAGCACAGTTTTCGCAGTGGTACCTGGAACAGTGTCAAATGCATCCTACATTTCCATCCTCTGTGTTGTTTACCGATGAAACAACGTTGGGGCGTGATGGAGTCTTCAACATGCACAATTAGTATGTTTGGAGTGAGGATAACCAACATGCCACAGTTACTAGCGCTCATCAAGTGCGGTTCTTCGTTAATGTGTGCGTCGGTGTTGTTGGAAACTGTTTAATTGGGCCGTATCTGCTACCTAGTTGTTGTCACTTGGTCATAAAAAAATGGAAAAGTGTTCGTTAGTTTAATTAATTTGCCGCCAGAGAAATCTTCCTCTACCGGTTTAAATACTCCTCTTAGGAAAAATGACATTAGGGAAAAAAATTTGTTTTGATGTCCCCTACAACCTCCCATAGTTTGTCGGTTTAAATACTATTCAGCCTGTAGAGCGGTTTGTACCTTCTTTGTTACTAACATTGGAAACACCCCACCGCATCCCACTCAGATTTTGTGTTAAGAGGGCCCAGTGGACAGTTCGTCAAAAAGTGAACACAGATCAAGCATGAAAACAACAAGAAGGTGTACTGAACTGTGAAAAAAAAAGCAAAATAGAAACAGTGAATGCTCCAACGACGAGAACTGCAATGCAGAACACCACAGTAGAGTAACTTTGTCGCGCTTAATTGGTTACGGCGTTGGATTACCTAGCGGGCGAGCAGGGTTCAAACCTCCCTTGTGTCAATTTATTTCCGCTGTTCGCTGTATTAAAATTTGTGCCTGTGTCGTGGTGAAACGTCCGTTTGCAACAGCGAGGTGTAAGAAAGGGACCTATAGTGACAGTTAATTCTGCAGAACTCTACTAGCAGCCGAAAGGAAGTGGCTTTCAAATAATGGGAACCGAAAACCTTTCCTGACAAGACAGGTCAACTGAATCCTCCACCGGAAAACACGTCTGATGTGTCGTACACAGCATTAGTGATACTATTTGTGTCATCAGACAGGAATCTCTTATCAACGCATCTAATTTGTACGCCTTGTAAGTGAGTGAGAGATGCCTCCTTGCCAGATTTAGCTGTTCGTATCAATGTGAATGTGATCACTCCCTAGGAAATGATGAAAACATAATAGTTTGTCATATGCACTGTAACACATGAATGAAACGGTTTCACAACCACATAGTTTCTCCGTGCTCTGTTAAAACATATGTTTTTAACGTTTTTGAAGTTGCTTTCCGTTTTGGAAGTTTTGACACTTCAACGCCTTTGTTGTAACTAAGTTAACACCCGTTTACTTGTTGTTTTCGTTTCTGCGAGATGTCTATGATGTATCTCGCGTGCTCTCACAGTAAATGGCCTCTGTTGGATTACTTTCATGTTAATTTCTTAAATCTGTTGTCATTTACGGCACAAATTCCTCTTCTAAATTTACTGTGGTGTATCTGACTATCTGGGAGGGGACTGCGCAGTGAAACGTGTTACTTTTACACATAAACAAGAACGATCTGTCACAGTACTACACTTTAAAACATAGTTTATATGTAATTCATGTCACACTGTCTCATGCGGAACCGACATCTGCTTTCTTTTGTATACTGTATGTGATAAGATACTGTCATCCCCCTTCCCTTCTGTGTGAGAGGATGAATGAGCAAATGTATTTCTAGTTGCATGCTTGATGGTAGCAGACAAGCCTGTCTGCTAGAGAACAGTAGGGCCAACGTCGGAACAGGTAGCTACGCTTTCTAGAAGCAAAGAGGTTTCTATTCTTAGTATGGTTCTGTCCGTCCCTTGTCATGTTGGTATAGGGAGCTGCCTCTCTGGTCACTTCCGTTTGTATTTGTGAAGCACGCTCGGGAGGAGCCCAGGTCAGTCTGTCCGTGGCGAGCGTCTGAAGTGGTAAGATCTCCGGCTAAGCGCGTCTCTGCTAAGTCCGTAGGACAATAGATTTCTTAAGTTCAGCCTAACTGAAAATTTAATCACCTTTATTTCAGGTTTAGCTCTAAAATATCTAATCTTATCTCAAATTGCAACGCAGTGTATTTCGAGTGTGAAGTTCAGAATATCTTCCAGTAGTTGCTTTGTCACTACTTTGTGAGTAAAGTGGAACCACGTGTTGATCAGTAACTCTTAACTAAGATCATCAATCTTAAATGCGAATGCTTGTGTGATTATAACGGCTCGTCTTGACAATATTTTTCAATATAGCAACTTTTCTTTATGTTCAACCCACGTGGGGTGTACTTTGTAAGACCAGTACCACGTGCTTATACAATTGTTTGACCCATCAGGTTAATAGTAAGCCGATAGTAACCAGTTCGAGGCTATTCTTTTGTATATTGCGTTTCGATGTAATTTATTTTAATTATCAAAATTATTGCGGAGTTACACTCTTTGTGTAAGCCAAGTTGACCACGTGAAGCATGTGGTGTCAGCATCAAAGTAGCCCTCAGCTATTCTCTTCGGGAACATTTCACAGAGAGTTAGTATGTATTTAGTATACCAGTGTGTGGTAATTTCATGACGGACAGGATTGTGCTACGAACGTAACTTCTTTGGGTGAAAATTGAATCGGTTGGTTGTGGTTAATTTCCTCTTGGATATGTTTCAACGTTCTTCGTGTGTTAATTTAAGAATGCAGTGTTGTATGTAGTCTCCCAATCTTGGCTCCCTATTTGATGTGTTCCATAAGATTAAAAAAATCACATTTTCACAATCCTAAATAAGGCACCAGTTTAGTTATGAATCAAGTTTAATATGCTGAAATTTCAATGATCAATGTTAAAAAAAGTTTCCAAATATTAACTGATTTATTTCTTTTTATTTAAATTGTCTTTATATATATATATATATATATATATATATATATATATATATATATATATATATATCACCGGTTATCGTAAGATGAGTACTAAAAGATTATAATTAATGTTAGTCTGGTTGGGAATTTGACAAGCTAGATTGGATACCTGGTGAAACAGTTGCGCAGTAATGCAGGATTAACTTCCTCAGATAGCTCACAGCTTTTAACCCACTTTTACGGTCCTGAATATCAGCACCCCTTACACCTCAAATTAATGCAACAACATTACAACAGTTCATCACATTTACTTGCGACGATAACGAACACTTAACATATGACTCATATTCTATGACCAATGTATAGTATGACAACTGCGAAGTCTACAGAAAGAGAACAAAAGTTTCAATGACCGGACGGACGGTACATAATGTTGTGAAAAAATGAATAAATAAAGAAATAGTCCGAACACGTCTCGTCCGCTTTTCAGCCCAACTACGTAACCACTTTTTTCTTTTTTTGTTCAGCATTGTTCGTTGCATATGGTCCGGGGGTATATCACAAGACATCCGTTGAAGTTGATCGTTGATTCCTTTACTCAGTTTTTTTGTTACACAGGGCGAGCAACCCTCTGACCGAATACGCTGAGCTACCGTGCCGGCACCAGAGTGGTGCTATGGGGACTTTCCCTGTTAAGTAGTCACCCAGCTACAATAATCTGACACTATTTTACATGTGTCTGTAGTGATATTTTCTCTAGTTAATCTGTTGTGTTCTATCTCCACTTTATAGATACCTTTATGGATCTCCTGATGTCAATCTTTATTCTAAATTCTTCTTTGTTTGCTACAGCTTCGTTTAAAAATTCGATGTTACTTGTTAATTCAGTTTCATCACACTCATCTCTGTTTCATGCAAGGACGCCGATGGCGTCAACGCTTAGCACCCTAAATGCTAATCCTCATCGTCTACCTCACTGAGATTCTCTGGAGCCTGGGTTCAAATCTCCGCTCAGTCATCCACATTCTGGTTCCGGTTTCTTTAAATCACTTGAAGCATATGCCGGGATTGCTTCTTGGATTTAGGCAAGGCCGATTTACTTACCGATTCTGGGGTTGTCACTTTGTCTACTGATTTCGTAGTTGTCAGGTCGTGATATCTTCCTTCCTTCCTTTCTGACATACGAGCAGTAAGTTTTTTTTAGCAATATCGCTTGATGTGCACGGTTACAGAAGTGCACAGTGGCTGCATTTTTTCTCGAACTTCAGTTGTAATGTTTAAACATACAGATGCTTCTTTCAAGCGGAATGAATATCGGTAACTGTTTGCTCTGCATCATTACTCAGAGGTTCACACTTCAGTATTTGGCAGAGGGTTCATATGACCATATTCAGACTATTTCTCCACGTTTCCACTCTAGAATAACACGTGCGAAAAGTGAACAGCTAAATCTTTCCACTCGAGCTCTGGTGCCTCTTATCTTACCGCGGTGATTATTTCTCACTTTATAGGAGAAAGTCCAGGAAACACTTTGCTGTTCAGAAGAGAAGCTGGCGATGGTTGTATTGTGAAAAGCTCTTGCGCAAGTCTCAGTGATTGTGAGCCAAACTCGGTGATGATATATGTGAAACTCTCTCCCTTATTTTTTGATAATCAAAACGAGCTACCCATCTCCGAACTCTTTCGACGTCCTCCGTTAGTCCTGTCTGATGAGGGTTCTTTACTACAAAGCCGTACTTCAAAGGTGGACGGCCAAGCGTAGTGCAGGCAGGCTCTTGGTGGATTTGTTCGGCCTTTGAATTACTCTGCTTATAAAACGCAGTCTTTGGCCCGCCTTTCGCACAACGTTTTCCATATGATGGCTCCAATTAGTAATTCGAAATTCCAGTCACCAAACATTCAGCTAATCGACAACATTTAAACATGTGTGATTTATTGTGGAAGCAAAGTTTTACGGAATTTTTTAGTATCCATCTTTTCTATTGTTCAGGGTCAGTTGCCACTTTTCATATCATGCAGATGCCTGCGAGGGCTCCTTAGATTGTCTCCTAAACAGCTCAGATACGAGTAGATTAAGAACGACAGAGGGAGCATGACGCTTGCTTGGGGAACCCAGGTTATAACTTCGGGTTCAGTAGATTACTTTAAGCCATTGCTACACATTGTGACTTTTCTGACACGAAATTACCATTCCAGTGGCACAGCTGATGCGATAGCTCATAGGCACACAATTTGATTAGAAGAAATTTGTAAGGAATGGTGTCCAAATCGTTATACGAGGGTCATACGGGACGTAAATAACGTTTTGTATTGACACGTCACTGTGTCCTCAAACCACCACCACCACCACCACCTTAGACTGATTACTGACCTTACTTCTCATCCGCTTTTGTTTGGCGGCATCTGTTTTCCAGTACGGTGACGTACTGCACAGGTATGCGACTCTAAAATGTTTGAAAAAGTTGACGATCTCGCCAAGTGTGAGGGACGCAGTGTTATCGGCTTTCCCCAACCCATAGAAATTTTTAGACCGGTAACTGAGGTTTGTTGTAATATGAAGAACGAAACGTTAGTTCGGAAGTAGTGTATCATGATTAACAGCAGGCGGAATAATATTCACATTTACGATCGCTCGGGTTGGCCCTCAGTGGTGAATGACGGACTCAAAGCAAGGACTGAAACAAAAATCCAAGGAAACAGGCGTTTCGCAATTAGTGGACTGTACTCACTCTGTCCAGATATCTCAAAAACTGTGTTGTTTGAGACTGATAGTGCAGATCTTGGCTATGAAAAAGTTTGTGCAAGGTCGTTTTCTTCAATTTTATCAGACGAACACAAAGTCAAGCCTATAAGAGCTGCGTTGACATTTGTCAGTCGCTATGAAAAGGATGGTGATGAATTTCTGATTCACATTGTCACTGGTGATGAAACTTAATACATCGCGTTTCACACCAGAAACAAAGCGCCGTCAGTGGAATGGCATCATACGCAATCCCTAACGGAAATGAAAAAAAAAAAAGAAAAAAAAAATTAGCACTAGAAAGATTATGGCCACGGTGCTTTGGAGTTGTAAGGGTGTGCTGCTCACCGACTATATGCCTAGATGATGATGATGTTTGGTTTATGGGACGCTCAACTAACTGCGCGGTCATCAGCGCCCGTACAAAATCCCAATCTGTACACAGTCCAATCTAGCCACTTTCACGGACGATGGTGGAATGATGAGGACAACACAAACACCCAGTCCCAGGGCAGAGAAAAATACCCAACCCAGCCGGGAATCAAACCCAGAACCCCGTGATCCAGAGGTATATGCCTAGAGGTGAGACCATAATTGCAGCAGTCTACTGCCAGAAGCTTTAACGACTTCGCCGCTCCATTAAAAACAAGGAATTCTAACCATTGAAGTCATCCTCCTTCCCGATAATCCACATTCGTATGAGGCGAGAGCTCAGAGGATTCAGAGGGAAATCAGTCCGGAGTTAGCCCCAACTTATTCTTCAAACTGAAAGAATTGGTGAGTGGACAACGCTACGGAATGTACACTACTGGCCATTAAAATTGCTACACCAAGAAGAAATACAGGTGACAAACGGGTATTCATTGGACAAACATATTATACTAGAACTGACATGTGATTACATTTTCACCCTATTTGGGTGCATAGATCCTGACAAATCGGTACCCAGAACAACCACCTCTGGCCGTAATAACGGCCTTGATACGCCTGGGCATTGAGTCAAACAGAGCTTGGATGGCGTGTAGAGGTACAGCTGCCCATGCTGCTTCAACACGATACCTCAGTTCATCAAGAGTATAGTGACTGGCGTATTATGACGAGCCAGTTTCTCGGCCACCATTGACCAGACGTTTTCAGTTGGTGAGAGATCTGGAGAATGTACTGGCCAGGGCAGCAGTCGAACATTTTGTGTATCAAGAAATACCAGTATAGGACCTGCAACATGCGGTCGTGCATTATCCTGCTGAAATGAAGGGTTTCGCAGGGATCGAATAAAGGGTAGAGCCACGGATCGTAACACATCTGAAATGTAACGTCCACTGCTCAAAGTGCCGTCAATGTGAACAAGAGGTGACCGAGACATGTAACCAATGGCACCCCATACCATCACGCCGGGTGATACGGCAGTATGGCGATGACGAATACGCGCTTCCAATGTGCGTTCACCGCAATGTCGCCAAACACGGATGCGACCATCATGATGCTGTAAACAGAACCTGGATTCATCCGAAACAATGACGTTTCGCCATTCGTGCACCCAGGTTCTTCGTTGAGTACACCATCGCAGGCCCTCCTGTCGGTGATGCAGTGTCAAAGGTAACCGCAGCCATGGTCTCCGAGCTGATGGTCCGTGCTGCTGCAAACGTCGTCCAACTGTTTGTGCACAAGGTTGTTGTCTTGCAAACGTCCCCATTGTTGACTCAGGGACCGAGACGTGGCTGCACGATCCGTTACAGCCATGCGGATAACATGCCTGTCATCTATACTGCTAGTGATACGAGACTGTTGGGATCAAGCACGGCGTTCCGTATTACCCTCCTGAACCCACCGATTCCATATTCTGCTAACAGTCATTGGATCTCGACCAACGCGAGCAGCAGTGTCGCGAACGATAAACCGCAATCGCGATAGGCTACAATCCGACCTTTATCAAAGTCGGAAATGTGATGGCACGCATTTCTCCTCCTTACACGAGGCATCACAACAACGTTTCACCAGGCAACGCCGGTCAACTGCTGTTTGTGTATGAGAAATCGGTTGGAAACTTTCCTCATGTCAGCACGTTGTAGGTGTCGCCACCGGCGCCAACCTTGTTGGGTTGTTGGGTTGTTTGGGGAAGGAGACCAGACAGCGAGGTCATCGGTCTCATCGGGTTAGGGAAGGATGGGGAAGGAAGTCGGCTGTGCCCTTTCAAAGGAACCATCCCGGCATTTGCCTGGAGCGATTTAGGGAAATCACGGAAAACCTAAATCAGGATGGCCGGACGCGGGATTGAACCGTCGTCCTCCCGAATGCGAGTCCAGTGCCTAACCACTGCGCTACCTCGCTCGGTGCCAACCTTGTGTGAATGCTCTGAAAAGCTAATCATTTGCATATCACAGCATCTTCTTCCTGTGAGTTATATTTCGCGTCTGTAGCACGTTATCTTCGTGGTGTAGCAATTTCAATGGCCAGTAGTGCAATCAGTGGTTCAAGAACTATGCGACAACTGAGTATGCAGAACGTATAGAAAAACTGGTTAAGCGGTACCGCAAGTGCCTAAATTTGTACAGTGACTACTAGAAAAGTGTCTTGAGTACCAAATTACGTGTAACAAATAGTTTCGTTGAATTATATCAAATAAAAATAACTGTAGAAAAAACCCGTTCCTTACTTTGCGAATGAGCCTCGCCAGTATCTATAAATATGGAATCCGTTTGTTCCCATGTCGATAGCACTCATTACTTCGTGTGAAGGAAGGACTATCTGTGTTCCACTAGAGTGGTATTTTCTGTATGCTTGCTGGTTATCCCAGTCGATCGTTTTCTTCGGGATCTTTCACTGTGTTGAAACACAGCGTACGTTCCAAAGTCTTAGTAAAAATTAATGTTAGTGGCATCGGTCTAAACTTCAGTTTGTTATTTTTATTTCCTTTCTTGTGTGTTGGTGTGACTTATGTAACTTTCCAGCCCTTAGATAGGGGAACAAAAAATCTTCTATGTTTAGTTTTGGAGATTCACCAGAAGAGAAAGCGTTCAATGAGAGGCAATAAACAACTTTATGCCCTGGTTTGGACATGAAAACTGTCACGAGCCAGCCGCCGGAATCGCTCGGACAAGAGTGCCGTAAGCAAATACACGCCACCTGTCAGCAGCCGACGTTAATCGCCAGGTGCAGACGGCGGAATGGCGCCACAGCTGTAAGCCGCCAGAAGGCGACGGCTGGCGACCACAAATGGCGACAGCGGAGAACTAAAAACGGCGTGGTCTCGCGTCCGTGCCAGCACTGGCAAAATGTGGGCACGAGGCTACGAAATTACTCAGCCGACACCCGCTGTGCCTGCAAAGAAACGCATTCCGCTAACGGCAACACCCAGTCCGATGTCTGATACGTGAGGTGCTCGGCTATGGTCACAAGAGCGCGGCCGAGGCACTGCGTTGCTTAACGGGGATAACAAGCGACACGCACTGTCGGTATTGTGTACAGACTTATAAGAACAACGCGGCTTATGAACGAACTGGAGAGAGACGATAAACTGAGTAGCTTAGCGACTGGCCCAATCAACGCCGTTGACAATCACAGCCGCCAAGAGAGCTTCATTAGACCACTGGATTTGAAGCAATTGGTAGTCACAAATTACTGCTTACGTAAGAATATCTGGGGTGGATCGACGCTATGTGCAACGTAGTCTCGACATACTGACAAAAAAATTGGAATTACAGGTTTTTTGTGATACGGTACATTACAGCATCACCAGCATTCCGCGGTCTAACTGTGTTGGTGAGCCAGTGAATATAAACCATAGGGCAGTGATATTGCTTCACTGGAATACACTTTGGAGGTGTGGCGGTGGGACTTGTAGTCCCATACCACCCTGCAACGGTGGCAGTACTCTTTTGTCCCGCATAAAAACGTAGTCCGACACCGGCAGATAAGATTGGAAAGTCGTGGACGTGGCAAAGGAGGCAGCAGTGGTGGGCGTGCCAGGCCTACCGCTAGTCGTGTTCGGAAGCCGATTCGTCGTGGATGGTCAGCGGAACCGGATGGCGATGCCAGCGATGTGGATGTGTGGTCCCAACGTGGCGTAGCCCATGGAAGGTGTCCCGTAGGGTAGCCACTTTCTCATAGAGCCGCCGCGCGTTGTTGCGTATGGTCTGCTTGAGGGGAACGATACCTGCTTCGTCATGGAGAGTTAAAATCCGCGTGAGTGGCGGGGCTTGCAGGCTCCACCTGAGAACCTTGTTTTGCAGGCGCTGCAACGTCCGCATCCTGGCGACACTAATCCTGGTCCATGCAGTGCAGCCATACGTGACAGCAGGCAGGATGAAGGACCGGTAGATACGGAGCTTGGTAGGCAGGTTAAGGTCCCTACTGCGGAAGAGGGGGCACAAGGCCCTGGTCAGGTTTTGCCTCAGGTTGGCGACATACTCTGCATGACAGTGGAACAGCTGCTTATGGTCCATTCGGACCCCGAAATAGGTGGTCGTCGGGGACCGGGGCACCGGAACGCCCACAATCGAAATATTGCGGGGCAGCACTGGGCGCCGTTTCGTGAAGTAGACCGCCACGAATCATAGTTTTTTTATGAAAGTCATGTTGGAGAACACCCCGAAAGCATTTCAGTGTATCTTTTAGTCTGATAGCCGTTTCTATATACAGAACCGTCATCAGGGCACGAATACCACCTTAGAATATACGAGGGATGCCCAGAAAGTGATGTACCGGATTTTTTTTTTCTCAGACGAAAACAATGCTGTGAATGCGAAACGTTACGTAAGTATTATTTGAAGTTTCCTGAGTGAGCGCACCAAGTTTCCGTCAGTTCCGACCGATAGCGTAGCTGCAGATCAGTTTCAAAATGCGATGTACATACAACCAACATGCCGTCATTGAATTTCTCACTGCAATGAAAGAAACTGTAGGGAATATTCACAAATGCTTGTGCAAAGTCTACCGAGCATCTGCTGTTGACAGAAGTACAGTTAGTATCTGGGAACAGAGGGCGAGGTCATCAGAAGACAGTTCGGTGGAGCTCCACGATTTCCAGCGGTCGGGGGGGACATCCACGGCTGTCACCCCTGACACGTTGCAGCGAGCTGATGTTGTCATTCGCGAGGACAGAACCACTACGACTCGACAGCTGGCGCTGCGTCTGTTAACCAGAAAAGGGATGCAGTTATCCGCACTCTTGGATATTCAAAAGTGTGTGCAAGATGAGTCCCGCGGTGTCTAACGGTGGATCACAAACCGCACAGAAAAAACGTTTATCTACATTTTTTGCAACGTTTTGGAGCTGAGGAGGAGGTTCCTCTCGTCCGGATTGTGACAAATAATGAAACCTGGGTACACCATTTTGAGCCGAAGACAAAACGACTGTTGATGGAATGGCGCCATACCCTCTCCCCACAGAAGGGAAAATTCAAAGCAACTGCTTCCGCCGGTATGGTCATGATCGCCGTGTTCTGGGACTGTGAAGGTGTGATTCTCATTGATGTGATGCCAAGAGGCGGTACCATTAATTCAGAAGCATATGTCAACACATCAACAAAACTAAAGAGGCGCTCTCAGCGATTTCGGCGCCACAGCAACCCAGGAGATGCTTTTCTGCAACACGGAAACGATCGCCCCCACACGAGTCTGAGGACTGCTGAACACATCGCAAAACAGAGTTGGACAGTGTTACCGCATCCACCCTACAGTCTGGACCTAGCTCCCTCGGACTTCCATTTGTTTGGGCAATTAAAGGATTCCATTCGTGGAAGACATTTCGAGAACGACGAGCAGGTGATGCATTGGCTCCGCCACCAGGACAAGGATTGGTAACGACAGGGCATACACGCCATTGTTTAGTGCTGGAGGGAGGCCATAGAACAGGATGGAGGTTACGTGGAAAAATAGAGTGCATAGATAAAACACCACTCATTCGTGTGTGTAATTCTCATTGTGTTCAATAAAGAATTGTCGAAGAAAAAAACGCGGTGTATTACTTTCTGGGCAACCCTCGTACATAATCTGTTCCAGTGTATCCCGACACCCACATGTAATACGTTACTGGCCAGTAGATGTCACGAGAAGAGGACGCGCCAGAATAAAAGGAGGTGGGAAGTATTGTGTTGTCAGTAAAGAAGCAGTAACAGCAGACTGGGTCGGACACGACAGCTCACACTTCATACGCGGACCAGTCGTTGGATGTCACCTGTGTAACAAATCCGTCGCGGTACTTCATCTCCTCTAAAGCTGTCCATGCCGACTGTTGGTGATTGTGAAGTGGAAACGTGAATGGACAACCACAGTTAAACCAAGACTAGGCAGACCTCATGTGTTGTCTAGCATTGTGGATCGTGGTTGGAAGAAATTACATGAAATCAGAGGGAGGAATCACTCGTTGCTTCCAAAACGCACCAGCAGTCGTCCTAGCACGACGACAATGGGGTACAATGGCTGGGCAGCTCCTCGTACGCCACACATTTCTGTATACAATACCAAGCGGTGCTTGTGGTGCTGAGAAAAACGCAACCGCTGGACAGTGGGTGACAGGAAAGAGTAATCTGCAGTGCTGAATCCCGCTATAGCTAGTGGCAAACTGAAGGAAGTGTTTGGGTGTGGCAAATTCCTCGAGAACGTTACCCACAGTCGTGTCTATTGCTAACAGTGAAAAATTGAGGAGGTGGTGTTACGGTGTGGGGGAGTTTCTCGTTGTTCGGTTTCGGTCTCAGTACACGCTGAAGAAAATTACTAATGCGGAAGGATATGAACTCAATTTACAGCATGTGTGCTGTGTGCAGAGGACGATGATTGCATAAGTGCGACAATTTACCACGTCACAAAACAACATACACTGAAGAGCTTAAGACACTGGTACACCTACCTAATATAGTGTAGGGCCTCCGCGAGCACGCAGAAGTGCCTCAACAAGACCTTGCATGGACTCGACTAATGGCTGAAGCTGTGCAGGAGGGAACTGACACCTTAAATCCAGCAGGGCTGTCCATAAGTCCGTAAGAGTACGACGGGCTGGAGATCTCTTTTCAACATCACGTTGCAAGGCATCCCACACATGCTCAATAATGTTCACGTCTGATGAGTTTGGTGGCCAGCGGAAGTGTTAAACTCAGAACAGTGTTCCTGGAGCCACTCTGTAGCAATTTTGGACATGTGGGGTCTCGCATTGTGCTGCTGGAATTGCCCGCGTCCGTGGGAATGCAAAAATGACATGACTGGATGCAGGTGATCAGACAGGATGCTTACGTACGTTTCACTTGTCAGAGTCGAATCCACACTACCAGCCGACCCATATATCTTCCACTGCACACCCCCACACCATTACAGAGTCTCCGCCAGTTTGAACAGTCCCCTGATGATATGCAGGGTCCGTGGCTTCATGAGGTTGTCTCCATACATGTACACGTCCATGTACTCGATACAATTTGAAACAAGACTCGTCCAACCAGGCAATATGCTTCCAGCCATCAACAGTCCAATGTCGGTGTTGACGGTCCAAGGTGAGGCGTAAAGCTTTGTGTCGTGCTGCCATCAAGGGTACACTAGTGGGCCTTCGACGATGTTTCGTTGAATGGTTCGTATGCTGACACTTGTTGATGGCCCATTATTGAAGTTTGTAGCAATTTATGGAGGGGTTGCACTTCTGTCACGATGAACGATTCTCTTCAGTCGTCGTTGGTCCCCTTCTTGCAGGATCTTTTTCCAGCTGCAGCAATGTCGAAGGTTTTATGTTTTATCGGATTCCTGATATCCAAGGCACACTCATGAAATGATCGTACGGGAAAATCCCCACTTCATCGCTACCTCGGACATGCTGTGTCACATCGCTCGTACGCCGACTGTAACATCACGTTCAATCACCTAAGTCTTCATAACTTGCTATTGTAGCAGCAGTAACCAATCGAACATTTGCTCCAGACACTTTTTGTCCCATATATGCCGTGGCGACAGCAGCGCCGTATTCTGGCTGTTTACATATCTCTCTATTTGTATACGTATCCCTATATCAGTTTCTTTAGCTCCTCAGTGTACGTGAGACAATGATTTGTGGACACTAAAATTCGTGAAACCGATTAGTCTTCCCCGAGTCCCGACCTGAACCTAAATGAATACCTTTGGGATGAATATGCGCCTTCTTTGTAGATACCAGCGTCCACTATCTTCCCCGGTTTTGGCACCTGAGGAAGAATGGGCTGCCATTTTGTCACAGACATCAGGCATCTCAATGAAATTATCCCCAGCAGAGTTACAGGCGTCAAAGGCGAAAGGTAGACATATCCAAATTAATGTTCAGTTATGGGTGTCCATATTAGAGGAGCTACTTTTCAAAAAACATTATGCCCCAAAAATAGATTTTCAGGAGAAGCGAAAAACGTACACCGCAAAAAATATTCGATAAATTTTTACGATTTTTACACCACATACTCAGGTAGAGCTGTTGATCAAAATGTGTTCAATACGAGGAACTGCTTTTCATACTTCCAAGCTACGAGCATTTTAGTGATATACCAAATGCACTTTGTTGGGTTCTGTTGTACAATCTGCCTTTTGATGTAAATTATGTTGGGCGTAATGTGTTTTGATCAGTTTTTAGTGACATAAAATCGGTAAAAATACTTTTATTATTTGAAAATACATTTTTTAGCATTCAGTAAAACATTTTAACACCAGAAGTAGGAACAAAAACGAAACTGTGCATCATTTACAATAAAGTCCACAATAGCCCGGGCGGCGGTACCCGTGCAGTCTGAGGCGTATTGTTACCGTCCGCGCGGCTCCCCCCGTCGGAGGTTCGAGTCCTCCCTCGGGCATGGGTGTGTGTCGTCCTTAGCGTAAGGTAGTTTAAGATAGGTTAAGTAGTGTGTAAGCTTAGGGACCGATGACCTCGGCAGTTTGGTCCCATAAGACCTTACCACAAACTTCCAAAAAAATTTCCGCAATATTTTTCCCAAAACAGGGTCCTCTTCTAAACAATCACAGATAGTATCTTGGGCAATAATTTCGTCACTTGGAAGGCTCTTAGTCTGGGTGAAAAAATCAAATTTTCACTTTCTCTCCAGTTGTTTCCATATCTGAGGCTTAGTAGTTTTTCCACATCGTCTTTCTGTTCTTCTTTCAACCTTATCAGTGATGACACTTTGAGGATATCTATCCACTTTTACCTAATGGAAAAAAGCGCTCTGAAGAATCATCAGAATAGTAGGTGATGTGCGATTTGATTTTCACATCAATTAGCCTTTCACCTAACATACATTTCTTCAAATGGATCTTTTTCAGATCACTGATCCCATCTACAGGCCTCTAAATTGTAATTAGTTCCTTGAAATCAAATATTTCCCAGTCTTTCCCTAAAATTGTTGTTTCGTCCACTTCTGCGTAAACATCCTGGTACGTGTTTGGATTCAATTTTTCTGAAATTTTACGAAGTTTCTTTTCTACTCGTCCAAATGCTCTGTTAGGAGGTAAAAAGGAATGTCCTCGAACTGGAAAGCAGAGAAGTACATCAGTCACATGCACTGGAGATTCTTTGAATAACCAGGAAGCAATTGCATGAATAACGTGCTGATTTTTGTTTTGGCCAGCATATCCATCTGCAAACAATCTGAGAAATGTGACAGACGTGTCAATGGTCTATTTCTTTAAGAAATCGGTGATGGCCGCGGAGATTTCTTGTGACGTTCAAACTACCTGCGTTCCATTCCAAATGTAAAATGTAGTTTCTGTACCTGCCACGTTAGTCACACAAAAGAAGTAAAGAAGTATCTGTCTTGCATAGTACGCCTCACGAACATATCGTTTTGGGAAAGCTTGTACCTGCTGTAAATCAAAGACAAATATCAGGCTACAGTCATACGTTTGCTTCCTTAATTTGTGAAGAGCTCTAGCTCTTAATTTGTGTGACCCAAGTTCAGTCATTAGCTTCTTCTTCGTGTTGATGTCTGTAGCAGTCTTCATTTGGTGATACATTCTATGGCAGAAACTACAGGTGTCACTTGCTGGAGTTCCAGAACCTAAATTAAATTTTGTATCAAATATTTTCGTATAAAATGTTTTCTTTACTTTCAGATCAGATGCGATTGAATTGTTATACACGAGGGAAAGTTTGTTTATACTCAGGTCACTTGGCAGCTAAAGGCGTTGGCTCTTACTTCTAGAGTAGTGACTCTTCCTTGCTTGTAGATGTGAAATGAATTCAGTTACCTTTTTGCGTTTTGCACTATACTTTCCAGGTTTATGGTCTTCTCCTCTCTTGTCAAGCACTCCTTCACCTTTTTTAAGGCTATAAGCGATGGTATGCACTCTTCTTTGATCAATGCCAGAGAGCTTCCTGAAGAAAGCAGCTCACACAACAACCTCACCACCTTCTGAATAAACCTGAGAAGCATTAAAGGCAGAAATTACAATATTATTTCTCCAGCACGTTTTATCAGAGTAATAATTCATAAATTTGACGATTTTTTACTTACATGATACTGCACTGTTAGAGCAGTTGGTTTATTTTTCGGATCATTCCGTACTCTTCTGCACTTAGGACTGCTCATATTGAGAAGGAAGGAAAGCCTTTTATCTTGTTTCTTTTTGTCTGGTTTAGCAAACACTACCCTTATAGTTTTGTGTAGACTGTTAACAGGAATCTAACAACAACGAAACTGTCGTACTTTATACTGGCAAGGTGGTTCGAAGCTCATGAGATGAGGATCCTTATCCCGATATCTGATAGTAAAAATATACAAGAAAAATAATTATACAAGTACAAATAGATTAATTTTCATAGCTTTGCAATAACAGTAATTTTAATACTCTTCACTCTTACCTGTTTTCGTACACTAATTACTGTTTTGATCTGCTCTTCATTCGTTTTCTCTTTCCACAATTCATTTCCTCTCTAACAGTCACACATTCACTCGCTATAATACTGTCTCTCCATCTTAGGACATCAACGTTTTTACCTCTGACATCTATACAGACAGAATGATAAACATTTGTACACAACAATGCTGTGTTACAGAAAACGAATATTAACTGGTCTTTGTTGGTCAGTTAAAGGGCTTCGCCTAGTCCACCAGTCTTACATTGTAGCCAACACAGCTTATGAAACAAAATAAAGGCAACAGTTGGACTTAATGCAGATTGATTCAGTCATACCAGAGGACAAAATGCTATTTGTTGCATCTGCTGCTTTTCAGCGCCCTTTTTGAAGGTGTTGAAATGCGTTTGGACACAATCTGATTGCATGAGTGTGTAGAGCGGGATTTCATATCAAACTCAATTTTGTCCACCAGTGGACATAATTTAGCAAAAACAGACATAGTGTCTTATGGGATAACAGCAATCAGTGATTTTATAAAGTTACTTAAAATCCGTCTTGATTGCAAATTTTTTTTTATTTATTTTTTATTCATATGACCGGTTTCGGTAACTTTAGTGGACATAATGCATTTTCGAAAGTTGCTCCTCTTGATTTCGCTTCAGATAATGTATAAGGCGAATCGTTGAATATTTGCACCCCTTTTCATTTCGTAAGCGATTAAAGTTGCCTAAAGTGCGTTTCCACAAGCTTTGCAGCAAATGGCTGTAGGCATAGGGAGATGTAATTTAGTTGTACGAGTAATACTCTTAATTCTTATCAGTCGAAATAGTGAAAGAACATTTTTTTATTGGAACGATGTATTTTCTTTTTAGGGGTGTCAGAACGCTCTTGAAAAGAGGAGTACACCGATGTTGATGATGTTAGTACACAAAATTTTCGCAAACGTATTCGAGACATCTGCTAAAGCTAGAAGGCAAGACGAGGCTCTGTCGTAGTGTCAACCCTTTAACTGTTTGCTTGTACAGACAACAACTGTTCACGTAAAAATGACTGTGTACAATCAAGAGGAAATACGTTTCATATTAGTAGCGCAGCTTTATCTTCTTCCTGCATACATCCTATCTGTCATGGTGTGCTACAAAGACCTGTATCAGTTTTCTTATAAGGTTTCTACTCTTTTATGTTAAAGTACAAAGATTTTAATACACGTACTATATATAGTTGTTGTTTGATAATTATTTACCTTTCGTTGGAGTTTTTCGTTTCTCATATGAACATATTTCGCCAGGCCATATCAGGCATCTCCAGGAGATTCTGCAATAGAAAGAACTGACTGTTACGAACTGACGTAATATCTATAAAAACAGAAAAGTAGGAAACAATCAAACAATGGAAACTCCAGGTAGGAACATCAAGAATGTAGGAAAAGATAGATTGCTACTTACCGTAACGAAGACGCGTCAAGCTGCAGACAGGCACGATGAAAAGACACTCACATGTAGCTTTCGGCCAAAGCTTTTGCCAGTAAAGAGAGGACACACACACACACACACACACACACACACACACACACACACACACAAGCAAGTACACCTCACGCACACACGACCACCAACTCCAGCATCTCGGGGCGGAGTAAGAATTAGGAAACAGTTTGCTCGTATCGAATTTACAAGCTGATATACACGCATTATAGCAGAAACCTGACGTGTGTCTTTTCAAGTCTATAGTGTTTCCTGTCCCCTCTCCTGATTTGCAGATATCAGTGCACATTATACCCATTAGGAGCCATTTGACGTATAAGCTTTAACTAGAAGGAAATATATTAATGTGATTCCAAGGTTGAAGTTCTAAAATGGTGTCTAAAGCACAGGATAAAAGTTGTGAGGCCCTGAACTAATGATGTGCAGGCAGTGGCGTAGCCTTAGAGACTGCTGCCCAGAGCAAACTTCGACTTTATACCCATCACCTGCCGACAACTACCCATTTCTTGTTTAATGTGCATCGCTGCTTAGTCTGTATATTTTTCTATTACGATCAACGCAGCTTTACAGCGAAGTAGAATTCTACACACCTTAATAATTTCTGTATTATACAAATTCAGAATATGGAAAACGTACAGTCCACAGTTGCATTGCTTGCAACGGCAATAGTGCTCCTTTCTCATTGTTTCACTCTTAAACAGTACACGGACGTAACAAACAAAATAAAAGAAACGCAAAATACGGCACTTATACTATCGTTGCGTACTGAGGAGACATAGATCTCACGGAAATGTTGCTCAATACAGTCCAAACCAAATCTGATGATGATTTCCTTTCGTACACTGGAACTCCGTTTCCGTTTCAGCGCCCTTTATCCTTTCCTGGTTTCTTCTATTGCGTTTTGATCTTCTTCTGCCCCCTCCTACTTCTACTTTCTTCAGCTCCCTGTCTTTTCCCCTTTCTTAGTTTTTTTTTCGCCAAGCGGTAAAGTGCACCCTCTCGGAAACAGAGTCCCGGGAACGCGCCCCAGCTGCTACAGCCCAGTTAGCTCCCTGTGTGTGGGTGATGTCTACCTCGAAAAAGTGTAGTACCTCACCATGGTGTCGACTCAGAAAGCAGACAAAACGCCCAACTGCATGCTTTCAGCAACATAAGGCTTATGAAACTGTCTCTTCTGTATTCCCAAAATTTAATTGTTTCTCTGAGAAGGACTTAGGGAACCAAACCTGCATTTGGCGAACGGATTATAAATCTGCCTAGATGTATCAAGTTTATTCCTCATATTTACTGTACATGAGACTTGCTCACATCCTTGTTTTACCAGGCTCCCTATTCGTCACTCAGTATGAACACTGCCAAAATAAGCTGCTAACACTAATTCAGCAAAAGGGATTTTTCTATTAGTCAATTGTATTTGAGATAAGTTTTGTGTCGGAAGATAAACGAATGGTGTACTTACAATTATAAATATCCTTCCAGTGTCATAGATGCTGCTGTCTGTTTAGTGCATGCTGTATTTCAGATGCAAACTAGTACGACGCTATTTATTTTCCATTAGAAGATAGAACAATAACAAAAGCAGAACCGTCGGATATTAAGTACAATTGTTTAACAGGTGTTCTTACTACCCAGTGATATGTGCCTTTAAAATGGATGAAAGCGTAAAATGAAGTGGAATGAAGAAGGAATTAAGATTCTAAGATGTACAGAAAATGACTCATATCTGGACAGAGATGAAAGTCAAATTATTTATGGCATATGCAGCTTCACGATCATTCTAAACAGAAGACATCAGAAGGCATTAGGTCACATATTGCTACGACGAAGTAATGGCGCTTCGGAGGGAAATGAGGAGCAAAGAAATTTTAACTTCTGAACCGCGATTTAAAAAATCAGAAAGAGCAAGTAACAGTGAATGCTATTAAGCCTTTTTTTTCTTGCTTTACGTTTAGAATATTTAAAGGCTCCAAGCGCATCACGTGTCATAGTTGTTACTTAAGCGATACGTTCTACTTGAAGTTTAAGTGTTCTTTGGTGAAACTCTGTAAACACTTTAGTTAAAGTTAGCTCGTATGGTCAACAACGTTTGCGACTAACTAAGAGTAGCCAGAAGGAACCTTTAACACCGTAGTGACTTCCAGAGTTTTATGAAATCAATTGGTAAATTAAAGATATGTCCTGTAACGGACCTCGAAGACGAACCCTTGTTTAATTAGGCTTGAAGTTTCATGTTCAGGGAAATTTTTATCGTCGTTATTTACTTATAAGATGAAAACGAATGAAAACTACAACGTTTTGGACGTACGCACATATTTTATTCTTCCGGGTCATGTTAAAAACTTTCAGATCGTGAATTCACTTTGGAAATGGAGCCCATGCTAGAACGCTTTATTTTTCTGATGTTCACTGAGCCCTTGAGAAATATAATCATCCTACACACGGGCAATTTTCTCCTGTAGCTGGTGGCCGACATGTAGTTAAAATGCTGGACACATTATGATTTGTTTTATAAAAGTTTAGTCTTTTAGGGAGGCTCTGCCGAACTCATATATTAGTTTCCTATCCATACCGTTAGAGAATCACAAAGAAAAATCGTATATTTTCCAAGAAGTGGAGAAGTTATTGCGTTAAAGAAAATCTGAAAACACTGTTTTAAGATCGTAAAGAGATACGAAATATTAATGTCTTTCACCCCAAGTAAGCCTTTCTGAGTCTAACAGCATTCGTTTCCATTCAGATGAAGTCTGTGGACCTTTAGAATAATTCAGTTGCAAAGATAAAAAGGGAACGGGGTGTCAAATTTTTAAATCCTGTAACGTGTCTTGTAGGAAAATATGTTGATTACACAGTAATACTACCCATGTTTTATACGATTTTGAAATAGTGTATCATTACCAGCAAATATTAAGCTCCTACTGAATTAAAAAGAAATGCAGGGTTTAATGTTGATCGATGTTAATTCAGTCAGAACAGGTGATTTGAAGAAATTGTTCATAAATGAAGGAACTTGGAAAGATAAGTAGCAAGTCTCTAAATGAAATGTTATCCGTAGACGAGCTGAGCAGACTCAAATGATAGAAAAACTTTTTTCTCTGTTACTATTCACACTTTTCTTTTCATTTATGCTGTAGAATTTTTAGAATGTAGAGTTTAACTCATTCATTACTTTCTAGTTTTGTAAGTAATTCGCATTTCTTTAAATGGGTGGTAAGATATTATACAGCTTGACAAATTGTATGTCAACAACACACATCAACCAACTCTTACGTGTTAGAAATGTTGTAGATTGGAGCTTGGAGCTCAGTTTCTATGCTTAAAGAAAAATAATAATGGATTAACGATAAGTCTGCCGTTTTGCAAGTACACAAGTTATTGTTTTATCACCCAAACATGATTCACCACAGTTGTGGTATCCTCAGTGATTTTTTGATCATTTTCTTGAAATACTTGAAATACATACATGCAGGTTGTTTTTGTGTTAAGGGTTATGATACATCAAATTTTTTATCATTTAAATTTTAATTGCACCTCACCTTTTATTTATTTTGTGTGTGCCCTGCGGCTACAAACCAAAATTAACAACATGCCTAAATTAAATGATAAATGTAAAATTCAATGCAGACGATTTTATAACATTCCTCATATTTGTAGATGACATGGTGTGCTAATTAGACCTCTTTTGGTTGGTAGCCACAGGACTCCCAAAGGATAAGTAAACAGTAAAGTGGACATAACAAATTAAATGGAAACAGAATCTGATTTATCACATTCCTTATCATAAAAATAACATGTTTGTATGTATTTCAGGAAAATAATAAAACACCCACTGAGTATGCTGCAACTGTGGTGAATCATGCTTTGGTGATAAAACAAAACAATAATTAGTTTATCTTAATTCAGTATTATCGTTGAAACACATTAAAAACAGTTTAGGAACATTATGAGTAATTTACCACCTGTCTGACCTCTTGAATTATTGAAACTGTTTACTCATGATGATAAGATCTACCTGTCGCACCAGTATTTCTTTATATAGTTCAAGAAAAACTTAGTTACCGCAATTCTGCGTATTCCTTGAGAAAGAGACGTTTATCTATAGCACCTGCACGAAAACTGTATAACAGTACCGCCCTTAACGTGTATCAATGACTGAACATAAAACCACAAGATGGTCTGAGATTTCGGAAGTTGTCAAAAAATAAGTCACAAATATCTGATATTAAATCATTTAATTTATAAGCTATTCAGAATTTGAATCGTTCTTGCGCCTTTGATGGAAAAGTAGCTAGAAATATTGACCTATGTTAGTTAAAAGAAAGTATATACTCTGCAAATTAAAATGATAAAATCTAAATTTCATGGATTTTTTTTTTTTTTGTCTTTTGACGAGAGGTTTCTGTCTGTATACAGGAAAAGTGCCAAATCAGTCACATAACGTATTAAAATGCATGCTCTCCCCTCCTCCACCCCCACATTTCATTCCACAGTAGTCTCTTGGTTAGTTATTTCACTAGTAAGTAAGTAAAAAAGACATACTGCCTTTACAGATTACCTTGGCAAAGATATTTGGTTGTTAGCAATTATATACGTACTCAAATATCTCAAGATATGCTATAAATTGGTAAATAAATGAAGGGGTAGCAGATATCTATCGATTGTTTGTAGGTTCATATTAACAGCTGCAAGTCACATAGGGTTCGGAATAATCTGAGCGAGTCTGCTCAAAAGTTGCTACTCCAAATGTGTAAAACATAGTCCGTAACAGTGTCGTCGTGTACTTATTGATATGACATGCCTTAGTCTGTTTTTCTGACATAGTAATTGATGCTATGACAAAATATGAAGGAGTCATATCTGAAAGGAAAAATACCTTTAATGATGAAAGTCTCTGTTCATCTTAACTTTTTTTCCCTGGAATCTGCTTAGAGCTTGTCCAGACAAAACACGGAAGGATACTTTCAGTGTGACCACTACAAGAGGCCTCCGAGCTTCTCACTAGCCTTAACAAGCAAGATCATTACGCAGTATATTTCGCACCGGGTCGCCGATCCGTATATCTACTGAGGCCAAGTACGACGTCCCCTTGTGTTAATCAGAACACGAGGGCAGACTTGCGTCGTTACGGAGACGCTCCTCGGCTCGTTACTGGCTACCCGCCGGAGACTTCAGTGCACGATGAAGACACGAACTCGAAACTGTAGAAGCGCCGTGCAGCGGCGTAAAGGAGCCCCTCATTATCACACTTAGCGCCTGCGTCCAGCTCGGCCATTGTCTGGTCGAGGGGAAATTACGAGAAACACGTCCAATTATTGCGGCTCTGTTTAGACGTTTCTTTACTGCGTGGCCAGCCTCGCTAAAGTGCTATAACAAAGGGCCTGCTTTCTTCTCCTCCGTCGGGAATTAGTGAACAGATAACAGCGCGCGGCTGCCTGAGACAGTTACGTGTTAAATGCTGTGTTAATTACTGAGCGAGGCGCCAGAGGAGTTTATTTCTTGCCTTGTTTGTCTTTCGCAGGTGAAACGAAACACATTAGAGATTCCTTTTTGTGAGTGGGTACTCCACATAAAACAGGCCTCAGTTACGGGAAGCACTAAAGAGAGGGGCTAACAAAAGGAACTCTGTGCTTGCTCGCTTTTACATTTTTTTGCTCCAAGGAGCTTTACTCAGTACAAGCCTGACGCCTGGCTCAGAAACAATATGTGAATTTCCCTTCACAGGGGGATTCTGCAAATAGGAACGCTTATTTAAACCTCACAATAGACGTCCACGCAGCAAGAAGCTAAGTTACTCATTGACGTATCTTAAGTGGACAGACGGCATTCTTTAGCAGAACAGCAGCAGGGCTTAGCGGAAACAAAGTAATCACTTGTACAGAGACAAACAGTGCGCTTCTGTTAAGTGGCCGACACAATAAGCATTACGCAAAACAGTGAGTCTTACCGTTAGTATATGACTGAAGCTAAACATATTGGATGACTTTAAAACAGGAAAAAATATTTTGACATAGATAGTATCATTATTTTTGACGAAAATATACTTATTGTGTCTGTCCAGTTGGAATCCTAGTGGAACTTTATCAAAGTACCATCACGCACACGTAAGCATATACTGAATTGAATCACATTTGTACAGCATGAAAGAATAAGAAAAGTCCCACATAACCGCTCGCAGTGTGAAAAACTAAGGGTAGTACGAAGTACATCGTTATACACGACGTTTACAGATATGCAGAGATATCTTAATGTTTACAATAATCCAGAACATTCATTGAATGATCCGATACTGAATAAACCCACGTCCATCATTGAAATTTATCGCATTCGAATTAAACATAACTCATGTACAGGGACGGTGTTGAGTGGCCATTTACATCTGGCCATGTACTCAGTAGATGTGGGACCTATGTCATGCACCATAGCAGTTTATTGCTCATAAACATGATATTAAATGTACAATTAAAAATAATGTGGATAGGCATTATACACAGTATTCACAAACATAGGTATTTGCTATATTTATGTACACATTAAGTTCACATTAGCCATTGAGGAAGGCGAACTTCAACTGCGTTTTAAATTGCTGATTTATTTGGATATATTAGTCACCTTTTGAATTTTTGTACGATATTTTTCTGTACTATTAACTACTTTTCAAGCCACTTCAGGCTGGTCTTCATATGGAGGTGCTACAGGAAGATTAAGTGGGCAATGTGTGGTCGTAGTGGGTGCACTGCCTTGTAGTATCCATGGCAAATTCATTCTAGTAATATAAATTTTGAAGGTTATACACGCACATACACAGTATTTGTCTGCACTTTGTTTCGCACTTATTCACACTCACTGTGACTGAGCGTGAAACCAAATGCAGCTAAATACTGTGTTTGTATATATATTGCAAAATGTACATTACCAGAATGAATTTGCCATCGATAAAGCGAAGCATTGTAATCATCAGGACCACAGAGTCCAGTTGCATGTGGTCTACATAATATTGATCTAACACTTCTATCCGATCTGCAATGGCTTGAGAATTAATTAACAATACAGAAAAAACATATCACAAATTTAAAAAGTGACTAGTACATTATACCCAAATAAATCGCCAAGTAAGTGAAGTCTTTATAAATCACTATCTGAATTAATTACGTCTCAGTTCGGAAATGAGTTCAATTATCTCCACAGTCTTGCCAGTATTCAGTTCCAGAAAATTAATATTTCAGTTTTCAGGCTTTTTAAGGAAAATCTAGCCAATGTAGACAGAAAGAAGTTAAATAAGATGAGTGACGAAGAATTTTCAAAGTACAGTAGATCGCTAGCTATATTTAAAGTATTAGTACGACCATAGGCGATATTTGGGAAAACTATTTGTATTATTCACGAAGGAAAGGAAGATCAGTGTTTAACGACCGGTCGAAGGTGCTGTCATTACAGACGGAGCACAAACGAAATGAACAAACATGAGATGATTAAATCGGCCATATTTCTTAGAAGAAATTGTTCCGGAATTCACCTTAATTGGTTCAGAAAAATCACGAAAAATGTAAGTCTGTGTGGTCAGACGTGGGCCGGATTTCCGCTTTCTGGCGCGTGAGTTTAGAAATTTTACTGTTCGAATTGTGAAGCGATGGGGCTTCATTCGTTGCTTGTGTGTATAGTACTTCGTCTTTCCAGTATGTCCCTGTTTCTGTGCTGAATGTGAATTAATTATCGGATTATCATAACCTTCCATTGCCAAACCTTCTCTAAATTTTCTGTGTGAAATTTTCTAGGCGCTTCAGTCCGGAACCGCGCTGCTGGTACGGTCGCAGGTTCGAATCCTGCCTCGGGCATGGATGTGTGTGTTGTCCTTAGGTTAGTTAGGTTTAAATAGTTCTAAATTCTAGGGGACTGACGACCTCAGATGTTAAGTCCCATAGTGCTCAGAGCCATTTTTTTGACAGTAAATGACAAACAAAGGGGAAGTGTCGACTGACGTGCATACCAGTTTTGCACACCGCAGGAATCCTTCAGTTGCGCGATTATCTTTGAAAACACACTCTAGGCACATTCTGTGTATTCAGCTAATAATTAATTTTGTACCTTTCTGGCGAACACTTCGTTGTTATTGCTTTCTGGCATCGGGTATGTGCTCTGCAGTGGTTTAAGGAAGGTAATACAGTGACGGAAAAAATCACAACAGAAATAATTAATTAACTAGGCATAATGAAATTTCGGAAATACATGTGTCTCGCTAACGTTGAAGGATCACAGGTTAACGAAAGTGCAAAGTAAGCCGTTGCAAATGTGAAATGTTGGTACATTAATAACCGCTGTAACCGCCAGACTGTCGAATGCAAGCATGGAAACGTGAATGTCGTACGGGTGCTGGAGGTTTAGTTTGTGATATGGAGTTCCATGCCTATTCCACTTGGTCAGTCAATACGAGGACGGTTAATGCTGGTCGTGGATATGTAGGAGTAGTCGTCCAATGATGTTCCATATGTGCCCGACTAGTGACAGATCTGATGATATAGCCAAGGCAATGTGTCTGCACGCTGAAGAGCACGTTGGGTGACAACAGCGGTATGTGGACGAGCGTTATCCTGTTGGAAAACACCCCCTGGAATGCGGTTCACCCATAACAGCACAACAGATCGAATCACCGGACTGACGTACAAATTTGGAGCCAGCCTCCTGCTGTGTTACGAAATCGCACCTCCAATCACATTAGTGTAGGCGCAGTGTGTTTAGCACGCTGACAGGATAGTTTCATGCACTCAACTGAACTCCTAGGACGGCCGTCACTGGCACGGAGACAGAAACAGATTTCATCAGAAAACACGATAGACCTCCACCCTGGCCTCCAATGAGCTCTCGCTTGACACCACTGAAGCCACAAATTGTGGTGGTTTGGAGTACGCACGCTACAGGGCGTCTGTCTCGGAGATGTCCTTGGAGTAAACTATTTGTAATGGATCGTTGTGTCACTGTGGTGATAACTGATTCTCAGATGGCTGCTGTAGATGCAATAATACGCACCTGAACCATACGCCGAACACTATGGTTTTCACTCTCGGTAGTGCCCGTGCCAGTCCAAAGCACAGTGTTTTTGCGATCGTACATTCCCGTGACCACCGCTGCCAGCAATCATGTACAGTGGATACATTGCTGCCAAGTTTTCTATACTATAGCAGAAGGAACATCCAGCTTCTCGTAACCCTATTACACGGTTGTTGTTGTTCTGGTCTTCAGTCCTGAGACTGGTTTGATGCAGCTCTCCATGCTACTCTATCCTGTGCAAGCTTCTTCATCTCCCAGTACCTACTGCAACCTACATCCTTCTGAATCTGCTTAGTGTATTCATCTCTTGGTCTCCCACTACGATTTTTACCCTCCACGCTGCCCTCCAATACTAAACTGGTGATCCCTTGATGCCTCAGAACATGTCCTACCAACCGATCCTTTCTTCTGGCCAAGTTGTGCCACAAACTTCTCTTCTCCCCAATCCTATTCAATACTTCCTCATTAGTTATGTGATCTACCCATCTAATCTTCAGCATTCTTCTGTAGCACCACATTTCGAAAGCTTATACTCTCGTCTTGTCCCAACTATTTATCGTCCATGTTTCACTTCCATACATGGCTACACTCCATACAAATACTTTCAGAAATGACTTCCTGACACTTAAATCTATACTCGATATTAACAAATTTCTCTTCTTCAGAAACGCTTTCCTTGCCATTGCCGGTCTACATTTTATATCCTCTCTACTTCGACCATCATCAGTTATTTTTCTCCCCAAATAGCAAAACTCCTTTACTACTTTAAGTGTCTCATTTCCTAATCTAATTCCGTCAGCATCACCCGACTTAGTTCGACTACATTCCGTTATCCTCGTTTTGCTTTGTTGATGTTCATCTTACATCCTCCTTTCAAGACGCTGTCCATTCCATTCAACTGCTCTTCCAAGTCCTTTGCTGTCTCTGACAGAATTACAGTGTCATCGGCGAACCTCAAAGTTTTTATTTCTTCTCCATGGATTTTAATACCTACTCCGAATTTTTCTTTTGTCTCCTTTACTGCTTGCTTAATATACAGATTGAATAACATCGGGGAGAGGCTACAACCAAGTCTTACTCCCTTCCCAACCACTGCTTCCCTTTCATGTCCCTCGACTCTAAGTGCCATCTGGTTTCTGTACAAATTGTAAATAGCCTTTCGCTCGCTGTATTTTACCCCTGCCACCTTTAGAATTTGAAAGAGAGTATTCCAGTCAACATTGTCAAAAGCTTTCCCTAAGTCTACAAATGCTAGAAACGTAGGTTTGCCTTTCATTAATCTTTCTTCTAAGATAAGTCGTAAGGTTAGTATTGTCTCACGTGTTCCAGTGTTTCTACGGAATCCAAACTGATCTTCCCCGAGGTCGGCTTCTACTGGTTTTTCCATTCGTCCTATTACACGATCTCGTTCAAATTCAGTGAGGTGCTGATAATGGCATCTTAGTCGCCTTACGACAGTCTTGGCTAACATCAGATCACCACGTCCAATCTCAAAGGTAACAAACCATTCACGATCGTCACTGGGCGTATTTAAACCACAACAGGTTTGCATCGCCATAGTCGCGTTGCTAGCACCACTGGCACGAAATCTGAAAATAGACATCATCTTTTAAGTGTAGAAAGACGCCTACCAACTTGCGTTTATGTAACACAACTCATTTTTTTCCGTCACTGTATTTTCGTTTGCCACTAAGATGCTTCTGTTGAGCAAAGATGCTGTTACCTGATCAAAGGTACAGAGTCTGTAGGAAGGTAGATATTAATGAAAGATATAGGGCAAATAATGTTACATACAGAAGCATGTAATTGCTGTAGTATTATAAATCTCGCATTCAGTACAAAGACAGCTGAAATTTAAATATTTCCATCGTCATATGTAAGTAAGACAATCACAAGATTTTGAGAAAATTATCAAAATCGCCTATAAGACATATAATACACAAGTACTTATTCACACAAAATCTTTTTTTCTAATGTTGTGTTATTCCGTAATTTATTTGAATGGTGATGTTATCAAATTTTTGTGGTAAATATGACGACACTTACCAATAAATTCATTGCTTCGAAAAAGGTTATTAAAAGAGCAAAAATTACCAACTCAGGTCTCAGTTACTAGGTTAACTCCGTGCTTGGTGCTCCAGAGATGCTACGCCTCGGAAGACAAATACATTTTCAGCCTCGTCACCGTATCAAACAATGCTAGCGTCACAAATTCCACATTAAATACTTTCCCATCTGTTTGCTAATTGTATCATATCTAATCATAAGATACTCCACATAAATATACGTCTATGTTAAGGGCTCAGCACTAGTTCTAAAAAAGGACGCCGTTCCATTTCAAATAAAACGCTCATTCCTCAGTATCTCGACTAATAAGATTCTAAAGCAATTAAAAGTCCAATTAAATAGTCAGTTCCCTCACAGTATTACACTTCAGCAATCATGTTCCATATCTGTGTATGGAGTGTTACGACAGTGCACGTGATGTGGAAGATTCAGTACATTATGCACGTGGCATGATATTTTAGTCTTCGCTGCTTGGTTCTTCAAAGCAAACCGGTAGACAGTGCCATGTTCGACATGGACACTTAAGTAAAAACAATGAGCCATGTCGCTACTCTGGCTTTCGAGTAAAACACACTTAAAAGCCACATACGAAAACACCGTTTCATAATATTTCTTACAACATCGTTAACATTAAGAAACACACAGTTACGATTAAATTTGCCTTCAAGTGAGTACGTTTTTGGTAGGGAATAGTTCTGACTATTAATCTAGAGCTGCCAAGATTTATAGATAACTGGACCATGTTCATCTTACACATTTTCATGCAAAAGTTTTCAGGTAAATACAAATAACTGACACTAAACCAAAAAATGAATGAAAACTCAGCATTTGCTTATATCAGAACTGAAGTTGTTGGTTTACTGATTTTTGTAGCCAGTAACGAATCTCTTGTCGTCTTCATTAATTTCATCAAAGGATGCAACTCATAGGCGCTGGCGCGCTTTGGTTTCCGTCTAACTAAGCTCATGCTTTTCCAGTCTTCAATGACACTCATGGAGTATATGAGTTTCATTACCATCCAATGGGTATATTGTGTATGAAAGCTCTAAATCTGCACCCATTTTACTTTACGCAAAAACAGTTAAATGACTTTGAAGCTATATGCTGAAATCGCCCTCATGTTTCATTACAATTAAAAGTTAAAAATAATTAAATATAGAAATATGCAATGTATTGTTGTGTTTTTTTATTTACATCGTTTCCGAAAGCACTGTTAACTTGAAACTCCAAATCACTCTCGTTGACGTTCAATACTTGATTTACTTGGTCCATGATGTTACTGAACAAGGACATCGAATTTCTCAGAAGTACACTATACTTCAACATATTAAGAGGAAATACACAATTTTAGGAAACGGTCCGCTTTTTTCCTGACAGATTTATTTTTGCAAACTGAAAATTATTAAAAGTAGAAATGGTCCACAGCTTTATTCAACCGTCTATGTCATCCAGACGTCGAGACTTCAACTTTCTCACTGAATTCATCCCAAAGACTGTGTATCTGTGTATTTTCGGTATATATATATATATATATATATATATATGTGTGTGTGTGTGTGTGTGTGTGTGTGTGTGTGTGCGCGTGCGTGCGCCCGTGAGTGGCATCGGAAGGGGAAAAGATAGGTGAAATGATAGAATTTTGTGTGTACGGATTATGAAATGAAGGATTAGATTTTTCACTCACGAAGCCCTCTTTATCTGCTGTTTCTAGTGGAATGGCACAGTGGTTGGAGGTGAACACCTATCCAGTTCACATACGGGTATGCCTCAGTAATAAGCATCAGACGTACTTAGAGTCTTGCTAGCAACGTGCTAATGGAGTTTCTGGAGTCGGCAAAGAGCGCACGTGCGTGGGAAAAAAGAACTTGCAAGTGCTTAACGCCAGAGATCATTATCAGCTGATCTTAGAGCTGCTCCACTAAGAGGCGGGCAAACGGGGCTGGAGCGAATGAATGGGCGGTTACTGATGAACGCTAAGAGAGACGGGCGCGCTACACGGCAATTGTTTCCCACATGGGAGAAGAGGAAAACCAACTGAGCGCGATTTCTGTATTGGCGAAAACAATTTGCAGCACATTATCAACATAACACTGGTGAAGGCCACTTACCGAACCCATTGTCAAGAACAAGGCCACGCGAAACATCTACCACAGTAGCAGCAGGGTTTAACGTTCCGTCTAGGACTTTAACAGCTTTATTGAGGAATTATTGGGCCTTTTGGCTGTAATTTACCATAGAATTAGGTAAGGAACTCACAGAACAGAGTATTCATAACGAAAATGGTGCCTCACTCAACCCTTAGTGCGCCTAGTACATGAATGAATAATCTGTTCGCCTTCGTAACTTAAACAGTAGCCCGAGGCAGCTAGTTGTTGTCCTGGAGGTTGTAAATGTTTCAGTAGAACAGTTATGACCCGATGGAGTCAGAGTAAGTAGCATAAGCTCCGAATTGCAAGACATTATTCCAATCTCTACGCAACGTCTCATGGAAAGAGGGCATGAAAACCTGTTGATGGTGGTCCGCCCTCCGGATGGATGTATGGAGCTCGGTGGCCCCGTTGGTGCTATTAGAGAATAATAGGTTGCGTGTCGGTGCCAGATTTTACAGATGTCACTTACTGAACTACAACACACAATACAAGCAGTGTTCATCGTGATTCACACAATACAGTTACACATCTGACAGACAGCGAGGCGTAGCGCCGGGTATTGCACCCATTTGTCGGTAAGGTGTAAACACCTGCTTACACACTATGGTCGGTGTTTTGCTACACTCAAGATGTGTTCGGGTACTCACATTAGCTGCATGAAATAACGGCTTTGATCAAAAGGCGTCAGTATCTTCGGAACAGTAAAAATATCTTGTTGTTGTTGGGGTCTTCAGTCCTGAGACTGGTTTGATGCAGCTCTTCATGCTACTCTATCCTGTGCAAGCTTCTTCATCACCCAGTACCTACTGCAGAGTACACCCTTCTGAATCTGCTTGGTGTATTCATCTCTTTTACCCTCCACGCTGCCCTCCAATACTAAATTGGTGATCCCTTGATGCCTCAGAACATGTCCTACCAACCGATCCCTTCTTCTAGTCAAGTTGTGCCACAAACTTCTCTTCTCCCCAATCCTGTTCAACACCTCATTAGTTATGTGATCTACTCAGCCAATCTTCAGCATTCTTCTGTAGCACCACATTTCGAAAGCTTCTATTCTCTTCTTGTCTAAACTACACTCCTGGAAATTGAAATAAGAACACCGTGAATTCATTGTCCCAGGAAGGGGAAACTTTATTGACACATTCCTGGGGTCAGATACATCACATGATCACACTGACAGAACCACAGGCACATAGACACAGGCAACAGAGCATGCACAATGTCGGCACTAGTACAGTGTATATCCACCTTTCGCAGCAATGCAGGCTGCTATTCTCCCATGGAGACGATCGTAGAGATGCTGGATGTAGTCCTGTGGAACGGCTTGCCATGCCATTTCCACCTGGCGCCTCAGTTGGACCAGCGTTCGTGCTGGACGTGCAGACCGCGTGAGACGACGCTTCATCCAGTCCCAAACATGCTCAATGGGGGACAGATCCGGAGATCTTGCTGGCCAGGGTAGTTGACTTACACCTTCTAGAGCACGTTGGGTGGCACGGGATACATGCGGACGTGCATTGTCCTGTTGGAACAGCAAGTTCCCTTGCCGGTCTAGGAATGGTAGAACGATGGGTTCGATGACGGTTTGGATGTACCGTGCACTATTCAGTGTCCCCTCGACGATCACCAGTGGTGTACGGCCAGTGTAGGAGATCGCTCCCCACACCATGATGCCGGGTGTTGGCCCTGTGTGCCTCGGTCGTATGCAGTCCTGATTGTGGCGCTCACCTGCACGGCGCCAAACACGCATACGACCATCATTGGCACCAAGGCAGAAGCGACTCTCATCGCTGAAGACGACACGTCTCCATTCGTCCCTCCATTCACGCCTGTCGC
The DNA here is from genome assembly GCF_021461395.2 of Schistocerca americana. Taxonomy (NCBI): domain Eukaryota; kingdom Metazoa; phylum Arthropoda; class Insecta; order Orthoptera; family Acrididae; genus Schistocerca; species Schistocerca americana. The sequence goes on along the minus strand of NC_060121.1, from coordinate 286,691,660 downwards.
GACACCACTGGAGGCGGGCTGCACGATGTTGGGGCGTGAGCGGAAGACGGCCTAACGGTGTGCGGGACCGTAGCCCAGCTTCATGGAGACGGTTGCGAATGGTCCTCGCCGATACCCCAGGAGCAACAGTGTCCCTAATTTGCTGGGAAGTGGCGGTGCGGTCCCCTACGGCACTGCATAGGATCCTACGGTCTTGGCGTGCATCCGTGCGTCGCTGCGGTCCGGTCCCAGGTCGACGGGCACGTGCACCTTCCGCCGACCACTGGCGACAACATCGATGTACTGTGGAGACCTCACGCCCCACGTGTTGAGCAATTCGGCGGTACGTCCACCCGGCCTCCCGCATGCCCACTATACGCCCTCGCTCAAAGTCCGTCAACTGCACATACGGTTCACGTCCACGCTGTCGCGGCATGCTACCAGTGTTAAAGACTGCGATGGAGCTCCGTATGCCACGGCAAACTGGCTGACACTGACGGCGGCGGTGCACAAATGCTGCGCAGCTAGCGCCATTCGACGGCCAACACCGCGGTTCCTGGTGTGTCCGCTGTGCCGTGCGTGTGATCATTGCTTGTACAGCCCTCTCGCAGTGTCCGGAGCAAGTATGGTGGGTCTGACACACCGGTGTCATTGTGTTCTTTTTTCCATTTCCAGGAGTTTATTTATTGTCCATGTTTCACTTCCATACATGGCTACACTCCATACAAATACTTTCAGAAACGACTTCCTGACACTTAAATCTATACTCGATGTTAACAAATTCCTCATCTTCAGAAACGCTTTCCTTCCCATTGCCAGTCTACATTTTATATCCACCCTACTTCGACCATCATCAGTTATTTTGCTCCCCAAATAGCAAGACTCCTTTACTACTTTAAGTGTCTCATTTCCTAATCTAATACCTTCAGCATCGCCCGCCTTAATTCGACTACATTCCATTGTCCTCGTTTTGCTTTTTTGATGTTCATCTTATATCCTCCTTTCAAGACACTATCCATTCCATTCAACTGCTCTTCCAAGTCCTTTGCTGTCTCTGACAGAATTACAATGTCATCGGCGAACCTCAAAGTTTTTATTTCTTCTCCATGGATTTTAATACCTACTCCGAATTTTTCTTTTGTTTCCTTCGCTGCTTGCTCAATATACAGATTGAATAAGATTGGGGAGAGGATACAACCCAGTCTCACTCCCTTCCCAACCACTGCTTCCCTTTCATGCCTCTCAATTCTTATGACTGCCATTTGGTTTCTATACAAATTGTAAATAGCCTTTCGATCCCTATGTTTTACCCCTGACACCTTCAGGATTTGAAATTTCTTAAGTTAACAAAACGATGTATTTTGTAAATGAAGTTTTATCTTCTGTGAATATTATCGCTTCTGTTAATGATTGCTGATTTAATGTATTTAGTTATTAGTGTGAATGAACATGTGAAATATAATTAATGTTAGTTAATAGAGATAAAAATATTCAATTTATGAGTATATCATAGCGTTACAACTGTGGCTGTACAGAGAGAGTGCATCATACTATTAAGGGTAACTTGTATAGCGCAACTAGCCGGTTTTTGGGACTGAGGAAACAAGAAACATTTTAAGATAATTCTGTTATTTACAGAAAGGACTATTTTGATATCTGTGCGTTTTCCAAATAAATTCATTTTTAAATTGCTCATAGAAAGTATTAGGTTCTGATAGGTCAAAAGTAAAAAACGTTGGATTGCACGGTTTAAAACTGATTCTGAACTGGCTATGACTGTATCAGCGAATCACAGGGAAATACGTTCGTGCTTATCTTGTGAGCAAAAGAATTGCTTAGTGAAGTCTAGATGGCATCAGCCATCCTGATGATATGCCGACTGTATTATCAGTATGCAATAATTTTGCGCAATTACCAGATAAAATTGACTCTTAAGTGCCATAAATTACTCTCGAACGAATGCTAATGACGGACGCCCGAAATTCCGGACTTTATAGGTAAACTGTGATTTTCGAATTAGCTAAAATGAGCTTGGCGCATTGTGCAAGTCGGGACCGAGAACTGAACGCTCAAAGGAATCGAGTTGTGAAATATTTGAGCGAGTATTTTGCCACAGACAATGTGTTTTGTACTCTTCCTGGTAAATATTTCGGTCAGTTACGGTAAGCTGACTATTACGGGTGAAATTACATTGATCGTTTTCTAACTGGGGAATGTGTGGATTGGACTGCAGAAGAAGATACCACGGAAACGAAAGTGGGCGTTTTCTGTAGGAGGAACAATTAATTAACCGCGCCGTTGCAGTAGAACATGCAAGCAACCATTGACAGAGAAGCTTCCACCAGGCTTGTTCTATGCCGGTACATTGTGTAACATAATTAACTGGTAAATGTACAAAATTATAGAAGCAGAAATTTTCATTAGACAAGGATCCCCAAACGATCGAGAATTTGCGGTTATAAGCCGCTACTGGCTCCACACGACATTACGTTTTATTAGTTGCGTACAAGAAGATGTTAGCGATGTAATGTTGTTTACAGAACTAAAGTTACAAGAACCCTTCAATATGTTCTCATTGTGCAGCGTTGAGGAACATGGTATATGAATGATGACGAACCGGAACAATGTGATGGTCATTTAAGACGACATCCAACGCGATTAAGTCGATTAGGGCCTGTTTCGTAACCTCCACCATCACCTGATCTCAGTCCCATGGATTCTTCTGTTTGGAGTCTATTCAAAAGTTAAGTGCACAGAGCTATTCTTGATACGTCTGAAGAACTGGGGCAGCGAATTGTACAGTCCTGTCAAGCTTTACCAGACGATCCTGCGGTGTTGCAGAGAATCTCCGGAAAGAAGTTTTCAGTCTGCAGCGGAGTTTACGTTGATACGAAACTTCGTGGAAGATGAAAACTCCGTGTCGGTTCGGGACCTGAATCCAAAACCTTTACCTTTCGCTGGACAGTATACTACCAGCTGAGGTACCCGATCATTGCTCACGAATCGTCATCAAATCTTTACTTTCTCCAAAGGTCTCGTGTTCGAGTCCCGAGTCGGTTCACAGTTTTAATCAGCAAAGGATTTTCGATTCGTATCTCACTGCAGAGTTGAGTGTAGGGCTGCATCCAAATGCAAATCCAACACGTGGCACATCTCACAAGAACGAGAGTACAATGAATCGTAAAACTTAGCATAATGAAGTGGAATAGTATTTCTTGTTAACATGGCAGACCATGTGTGAAATTTGAGCCCTTTTGACATATACTTAAGCGAAAATTGTACTTTGAAATTACCTTTGTACTAATTAGGACGATATTTCATACTGTGCTGATTCTTAACACAAACGCGCAGTTATCTCGAAAAGGGGTCCTTCGCTGAGCCAGGATTACTGGAACGCTGTTACTGCTATTAGTGTATATCTTCAGTCTCAGTTTTCCGTAACATTTAAGACAATCCCTTTATACGAGCTGTTATGCATCTGATTTATCTACTTCTGTGTCCTATTATTTCTTTCCCTTTCCATTTTATATTCCATTGCGCTGGGAAAAATTAGGGAAGGTCATGTTAATAGCATCATATCTTCGACTGTAAATCATTGACGCCAGAATATTGATCTACAGCCTTTCCTATTGCGTATGACCACATGCAGTACACTGAGGTGAGGAAAGTCATAGCATAGCGACGTGCACTCATGCAGATAGCGGTAGTATCGCACACACAAAGTACAAAAGGGCAGTGCACTGGCCGAATTGTCATTTGTACTCAGGCGATTTATGTGCAAAGTCGTCCGCCGTGATTATGGCCGAACGACGGAAATTAACAGACTTTGAACGCGGAATGACAGTTGGAGCTAGACGCATGGGGCATTCAATTTCGGATATCGTTCGGAAATTCAATATTCCGAGATCCAAAGGGTGAAGAGCATTCCAAGAATAGCAGATTTCAGGAATTATTTTTCACCACGGACAACACAGTGTCCGATGGCCTTCACTAGACAAACGAGAGCAGCGGCGTTTAAGTAGAATTGTCAGTGCTAACAGACATGCAACAAGGTGTGAAATAACCGGAGAAATCAAGATGGAACGTGCGACGATCGTATCCGTTAGGACAGTGTGGTCAAATCTGACGTTAATCGGCTATGGCAGCAGATGACCGACTCGAGTGCCTTTGCTAACACCACGACATCGCCTGCAGCGCCTCTCCTGGGCTCGTGAATACATCGGTTGAACCTCAGACCACAACAAACCGTGGCCCAGTCAGGCGAGTCCCTAATGCAGTTGGCAAGGTCCGATAGTAGGCGCAGACGCCACGAAGCCATGGACCCAAGTTGTTAACAAGGCACCGTGGAAGCTGGTGGTGGCTCCATAATGTTGTAGGCTATGTTTACGTGGAATAGACTGGGTCCTCTGGTCCAAATGAACCGATCATTGACTAGAAATGATTATTTTAGGCTACTTGGAGACCATTTGCAGCCACTCATGGACTTCATGTTCCCAAAAAAGGATGTAATTTTCATAGATACCAGTGCGGCACTTCTCCAGGCCACAGTTGTTTGCCATTGGTTTGAAAAACATTGTGGACAATTCGAGCTAGTGATACGGCCAACCTCGTCACCCAGCATGAATTCCATCGAACAGGGACATAATCGACAGGTCAGTTCTTGTACAAAACCCTGCGTCGACAACACTTTTACAATTATGGGCTACAGAGGCAGAATTACTCAATATTTCTTCAGGGGACCTCCGACGACTACTTGAGTCCATGCCACGCCGAGCTGCTACACTACTCCGTGAAAACGGAGGTCTCCCATGATATTATGTGGTACACCATAACTTTTGTAACATCAGAGTACATCCCCACTTTTAGCTCCATAGTTTAACTTTTTAGCTAATTCGTAGCTGGATCGAGACAATTCAATTAATTACAGTAATGAATATTAAATATCATACAAACTCTCGGCGCTTGAGACTGGCTTTTCGTTAAAGGTCCTTCCATGTATTTTTAACCGTATTTCTTCTCTCTGTGTTTTCACTAAAATCGGACTTCGTAATAAGACCGCACACGAAGACGACTGTAGATCGAGCTCAACGACTTTTTGCTCAGAAGAAGGGAACCTTTTGCCACGCCAAGTCACCCAACAATCTTACAATGATGAAATATACTAAATAAAACGTACATAGGTTAGTAATAACAGTATATTCTGAAATAAAACACAATTAAATTACGACACTTAAACTGAGATTTGCATTATGCAGTTACTAGTGCCGTTTGGTTGCAACTCGTGAATGTATTAATAAAATAATGTAGTATTAATGGCGGTGTGCCAAAATACGTCCGATCTGGACAAGACCTGGAGAAAAAAAGGTGCCTCTTATACCGCCAATAATCTGACGATCAAAAATCTTCAAATGTTTCCAGCGGCTGCATACAGTATTTATACCGCCATGCACTGTATTTATGGCTCAAATTATTTCTTTATTTCTTTACTTAAAATTAAGTTTTCTGCTAATAAAAGCTCGGCATGGAAATGTGCCTTTCAAATAGGCATTAATAGCAAGTATATTTTTCCCTTAGGTTAACTGATGATTATGGTGGCATGAAGAATATCCTGCAATATAGCTAAAGTAAATTCTTACACAACCAATTATGAAATAAAAACAAACCCGTGATTATGGACAACGCTAGAAATAAGGTTAAGTGGAGTATGCGTAGGACACGGATGGCCGCTAAAGGAATACGAACGGAGTCGTACTGACTAAACAATCGCGGTTTAACAAAGTAAAGAATATGCGATGCTGTGGTCTCAAGTCTGTGGCTGGAAAAAGACATTTTTTGCAATATTCGTCACTCTGAAATGGGCAGTTTTAGCAGCGATAATGATACGTGGAATACCGCTCAGTAAGCAGGGTGCTGAATAACACAAATGAAACTTCAATCAGGTTACACATGTAATTTGATGACTGATTAGTTTTTCACGGTGAAACTTATGAATGAAATCTGTCCAAAGTTAGGCCACGAATCGGTCGATAATCCCGGGCATTCGATGACTTCCATCTCCATTATCGTCAGCCGTAACATTGACTGCATCTCGTCAACACTGATTATTGCACGGAAGGTTCAGGATTAGCAATCTGTAACACATAGTTAACCAACAAGAAGACTTTTTCCCTACGAATAGCCTTGTTACATTGACAGTCCCACGTGCGTTTCCGTATTAGAGTCCTGTAGACAGAACGAGTCAGTTTTGGTGCTCCAAATTTTATCGTAAAATGCTATGTGATCAAAAGTACCCAGACCCATGGCTGAAAATGACTTACAAGTTCGTGCCGCCCTCTATCGGTAGTGCTGGAATTCTGTGTGGTGTTGGCCCACCCTTAGCTTTGATGCCAATTTCCACTCTCGTAGACATACGTTCAATACTTACTTCAATATCTCATTTCATATTAGCCCTAAAAACATGAAACAAACAAAAACATACGTGCCCCCAACGCTCTAACATTTGCTGAAATCAACGTTTCCATATGTACACTATGTGATCAAAAGTATCCGGACACATGTTTGAAAATGACTTACCAGTTCGTGGATCCGTCCAGCGGGAATGGTGGAATTCAATATGGTGTTGGCCCACCCTTTGCCTTCATGACAGCTTCCACTCTCGCTGTCATATGGTCAGTTAGGTGCTGGAAGATTTCTTGGGGAATGGCAGTCCACTCTTCACTCAGTACTAAACTGAGGAGAGGTATCGACGTCGGTCGGTAAGGCCTGGCATGAAGTCGGCGTTCCAAAACATCCCAAAGGTGTTCTATGGGATTCAGGTCAGGACTCTGTGCAGGCAGTCCATTATAGGGATATTATTGTCGTGTAACCACTCCGCCACAGGCCGTGCATTATGAACAGGTGCTGATAGTGTTGAAAGATGCAATCACGATCCCCGAATTGCTCTTCGACAGTGGGAAGCAAGAAGGTGCTCAAAACATCAATGTAGGCCTGTGATAGTGCCACGCAAAACCAAAAGGGGGCCGGCCGAAGTGGCCGTGCGGTTAAAGGCGCTGCAGTCTGGAACCGCAAGACCGCTACGGTCGCAGGTTCGAATCCTGCCTCGGGCATGGATGTTTGTGATGTCCTTAGGTTAGTTAGGTTTAACTAGTTCTAAGTTCTAGGGGACTAATGACCTCAGCAGTTGAGTCCCATAGTGCTCAGAGCCATTTGAACCATTTTGAACCAAAAGGGGTTCAAGCCCCCTCCATAAAAAGCACAATAGCACCATAACACCACTGCCTCCGAAATTTACTAAAGGCACTAAAGATGCTGGCAGATGAGGTTCACCTGGCATTCGCCATACCCACACCCTGCCATCGTATCTTCATATTATGTACCGTGATTCGTCACTCCACGCAAGGTTTTTCTACTCTTCAGTCGTAAAATGTTACGCTTCTTACACCAAGCGAGGCGGCGTTTGGCATTTACCGGCGTGATGTGTGGCTTATGAGCAGCCGCTCGACCATGAAATCCAAGTTTTCTCACCTCCCGCCTAACTGTCATAGTACTTGCACTGGATCCTGATGCAGATGGGAGTTCCTGTGAGATGGTCTGGATAGATGTCTAGGTGCTTGGGTAGCTCAGTTGGTAGAGCACTTGCCCGCGAAAGGCAAAGGTCTCGAGTTCGAGTATCGGTCCGGCACAGTTTTAATGTGCCAGGAAGTTTCAGAATAGAAATTTTTCAGTACTGATACGAAGTACCCTCTGCCAAACAGTGTACAGTGGCGCGTGGAAATCTATGTATGTCTATGTATAGAACCAACAGTGATGTAAAGAAGACTGCCGCAAATGAAGAAAATTTTCTCAGTAGGAAAAACTGATGAGAGTGAACAAGCCTAGAAATGAGCACAATGCTTCTAAAACTTGAGCTTAAGAACCCAGATCTTAATGAGGGACGAAAACAGTGGAGAACCAGGCAAGCAAAAAGTAGAAGCATTTTAATTTGCAGCCACAAAAGAATTTCGAATATTAAATGAAAAGTAAAACAAAATTGGAATAGAGTAGGGCAGCGTCTGTATTGTTCGATGCAATGTCCCTTATCAGCCGCTGCCGATCATTAACTTCCGTATTAAATTATGAAATGGATTCGTAACTTGCGAATACGATAGTATAACTACTATACGAATTATTAATAAATTTGCGGTGGACCGAGACTCAGACTCTGATTTCCCGCTTTACGTGAGCGGTCTTTTTAACGACTTCTGCTTCTGCCATAGAAACACACCTTCAGGACCGACTCAAACTTCCGTACGTCCTACTAGCGTCTATGTCCTGTAGTGCTCGCATATAATGCGCGTGGTTGCCGCATGCCGCATTACGAAAGTTTTTTTTTTTTTTTACTCGTAAGATTGCATTGCTATGGCATGAAATTCAGTAGGGCAGTGTCTGTATTCCACAGTGTCTGTATAGTTCGCTGTAATGTTTCTTCGGAGATGCATAGCCGGCCACAGTGGCCGACTGTTCTAGAGGCTTCAGTCTGGACGTGTGGAAGTTTGAATCTGGGCAACTGCCATTCTCGGATAGACTAATTGGATAAGGCGACTGCTGCATATCCGGGCTTGAGTCCCGGTCCATCACCAGTTTTCATGTGTTACTAGTAAATCATCTAGCTATTGTACAATCATATTATCAATTTGCACATGTTACTAGTGAGACTAGAATACATGGAAGTTTGGGTAGGTCCTGGAAGCGTGATTGTATGGCAGAGCTAGTTAAGGCGGCCGCTCGCATTAAGAGGGAAATCCGGGCTCAATTAGCGGTCCGGAGCAAATTTTTCGTATGTACTAGCAAATCGTATAGCCGCTGTACAATCTTATTCGCTATTCGCGAATGCATTTCATAGTTAAAACTGGAATAATTTATAAAAAATGAAACGAGATAATCGGATGGCGTTGTTGGCCGGCAGGTCCCTTCCGGGGTTTTCGGCCGCCGTATTGCTAGTCCTTTTTACTGGACGCCACTTGGCGACTTGCGAATGAATGACGATGGACACACAACACCCAGTCCACTGCCGGGAATCGAACCCGGGCCCCCTGCGTGGAAGGCGGTAACGCTACCGTTACGCTACGTAGGCGCACGGAGTAATTTGTAGTATAGTAGACATGAAAGACACGTAGCAAAAAGCGTGAGAAGACGTATTGATTAAAAGGGCGAATGTTAAGTCAGCCCGAAAATTATAAGGGGATTAATCCTCTTAATATATGTTAATTATGGTCAGTGATAAATTTCGACAAAAGATATCTCCAACTGACTGGCCTCGCAGACATGTATAGTTGGTCAGCGAACATAGGCCAAAATTTTATAAATTGTCTGTGTAAAACATATAGTTATCACTTCATTTTGATCAACCTACTAATTAGAGCAAAAGACTATTCATTAAACATTAAAAAAATATGATGACCATCAGGTAAAGAAATGATCTTAACGTAAACTAACAGCTGAAGCAGATGGCCACATCAAAACAGCAATAAACATAGAAAACCGGTGTTAAAATGGTCGAACACGTATATGCAACAAAACTGTTACGACTATATTAAATAATCTATGCAAACACACATTCACAATGATACCGAAACGTTTCTTCTACAACATAAAGACAACATGTACATACATAAACACACTGGAAAAGAAAGGAAGAAATCGCAAGCGCGTCTCTGCTTGCGTGCTTGCGGCACTCAACATAAACAAAACAAGTGAATGTATCATAGGGAACAGTTGAGGAACAGCGGTGTTAAAAAAAAAAGTATCTTTCAGGCGCATTAATGTCTTTGGTGTTTTGTGCACTAATCAAACACTTTTCGCACTGCCGTACGATTTAATGGAACGAAAGAGTTTGCACAGGTAAACACCAGACTCGGAGAGGAGGCGTTAGGACAAGAAAAAAAAAGAAAAAGAAAAGCGCATGTAAAACGTGACTATTACTTTCACTAATCTTACAACAAAGAATAAAAGAGCTGTAGAGCTGCGGTTAAAATTCCTCTCTTCTGGAGCATAAACTACACAGGATCTGTGGATAGGAAACCAGTTTAGGTAGTTATCGGGCATTTACTTCATGTGATTCAAGGAAATGTCTGAAAGGCTGAATCCTGATGACCTGGTGAATATTTGATTTCCGCTCTTCCCGAATATATGAGCGGAGTCTTACCAACTGCGTCGCCTTGCTTAGTGGCATAAATCCTTTGAAAACAGACGTTAAATACGTAAGTGAAATTAATAAAAATAGGCATATACTGTATGTAGTCTTTTATACTTTCAAAGAATTACTCACGTCTCAAGATGTGCCTCTAGGGGAAGGCAACAAAGTCGTAACGACTTCACTACTAAACGTATATCTGATAGACATGATGGTCAATCGAACTGGTAAAAAAAAGAAGTTTATGCCACAACATGACTAAAAGAAGGGATCGGTTGGTTGAACAAATCACGAGGCATCAAGGTATCATCAATTTGGTAATGGAGGGAAGCGTAGGGATGGAGTGGCGGAGGAGTAAAATTGTAGATGGAAACCAAAGCTTCATGATAGTAAGAGGGTTCAAAACGATGCAGCTTGCAGTAGTCATGCAAATATGAAGAGCCTTACATGGGAGACACTAGTGCGGGAAGCTACATCAAACCAGTCTTCAGACTGAAGATCACAATGTATACCAGAGAAATGGCAATGTCGGAATGCCTACGGCCAGGTTCCGAAATGGACTGGTTACTATCCAAATTTTTGACAAAGCAAAAGAAAGAACTGGACAGGTTTATGATAAAGGCAGTAACGTGGGTTTACATTAGTGCGGAGAAGTACAAAGCTACCACCCGCAGAAGGAAGTATGCTTCGCAACGTTTACACGCAAATAAACCTAACTAGAAGCTTCAGGCTTTAAACATAGCAAAATTAAAAAAAACTACTTCTTCCGCCTCTCATATCTGTGCATGATCCTTTCCTTTTAAAAACTCGAGAGTCAATATCGGCGTGTTTCACAAGCTGCAGTCAACATAACAACCACAATCTCTGCACCAGAGGCAAAGTTGTCGAATGTCAACCATTGGCTCCAGTACCATGAGATATGTGACACTCCAGTAGCCCTTGGTGAATCATCTTGTAAGTGATCATTTTCTATCCTATATATGTGGAACTGAAGACGGAGCCCAATACATGTATCCTAACCTCATGTGTTAGATTTTAGATCTACGCGAGTGGATCTGACGTTTATCTCTGTCTCTAAAGATACTGAACAGTTGCAATCGAGGCTGTCTCTGCCAGAACATTCTCCCTTTTTTTGCTCTACAAACTTTTACTTTCTTGCTTTGTTACATGAAGATGACTGTGTCGGCTCCAAAGAGAAACGCATATTTATTTATATAACGATATTGCACCCTTGAACCAACACTTTTGAAGGAACAGTTCTCAGGACTGGCAATTAACCATGGAAGAGCCATCTCCCACATGGTTCTCATGACGTAAGCTTAGCCAATCAGGCGCTTTGCTGCAGGAGTTCACAGCATTTAAATTTCTGCAGTCTATTCGAGGTACATAATCTCGAATAATGGTTCGTTGCCTTCCTTCACTTGGCGTGCTGAGAGCAATCAAGTTGAGGCTATTGCTTGTGAGAGCGCTGTATGTTTTGGCTTAAGGAACGGCCTGCTGTAACAATCTGTCGCATTCCCTTCACTCTCGGTCTCGCATCTAGCTCAACGTCTACATAGATACACCGCACACCACAGTACGGTGCGTGGCAGAGGGTACCCTGTACCACTACTTGTCATTTCCTTTCCTGTTCCGCTTGTAAATTGGGAGCCTCTGAGCACTATGGGACTTAACTTCTGAGGTCATCAGTCCCCTAGAACCTAGAACTACGTAACTAACCTAAGGACATCACACATATCCATGCCCGAGGCAGGATTCGAACCTGCGACCGTAGCGGTCACGCGGTTACAGACTGTAGCGCCAAGAGCCGCTCGGTCACACCGGCCGGCAAATAGGGAGGGAGAAACGACTGTCTATATCCCTCCGCATGAGCCATAATTTTTCGTATCTTATCTTCGTGGTCCTTACGTGCAATGTATGTTGGCGGCAGTAGAATCGTTCAGCAGTTACCTTCAAATGCCGGTCCTCTAAATTTTCACAGTAGTGTTTCTCGGAGAGATCGTCGCATTCCGTCCAGGGACTCCCAATTGAGTTCCCGAAGCATCTTCACTTTCGCGTTGTTCGAACCTATCGATAACAAATCTAGCAGCCCGCCTCTGAATTCCTTCGATGTCTTTCTTCAATCCGACCTGGTGCGGATCCCATACATTGCAGCAGTGCTCAAGAATAACTCGCAGCAGCATCCTATATGCGGTCTCCTTTACGGCCATCTTTCTCTTCTGCCAGGGATTCTTCCAGCATCTGTAATCATTTTCTTGTTTATTGTTTTCATCCCTGTTTACAATAATGCATACATCTGATTTCATCCCTGATCTATTTCTCTTCAATGAAACACGTGTCCTGCTTTTAAATTCATTTAGTCTCCATATTTTTGCCATACGTTTGATAACCATACTATCATTTGATCTTATACAATTTCTCTACAAACCCTACTAATTTATATTGTCACTCTAAGATTTGGTAGATTATTGTCCCAAAATAATATGCATGGGAGGGATGAAAAGTAGTGACAAGACTATTATAACAGACTTTATTGAGAGATATTCACTGTATTACCGCCCCTCATCTCGTTCACCTTCCACCACAGAGATGGAAGGCGTCGTACACCGTAAGCGCGTCCATCTCTGTCAGTATGTCACAAGGACTGCCTTAAAGCACGTATGACGTCTTCCCTTCTCTTGTAGCGCGTGCCACGACTTCACTGTAGCGGGGAAATCGTAACTCTACGGACTCATATCGGGTGAATACGGCGGATGTTTGGGTGTGTAATACCCCTACGTACACAGGAGCCCCTGCAGAGGGTTCACCATGTCACATAGTCTATTGTCGTGAAGGATGATGGGATGCAGTGCCCTAAGATGTCACCGCTTTCTCTTCTGTGCTAGACGAATGCGATGTCGCAAGAAATTGCACTAGTAGGCTGCAGTGACCATCTGTCAGGGCGCTTGAACTGGCCTCCCGCACTTTCAGACGGTGCACACTGCAACTGACTCAAACAGAGCCGTCGCTGCTCAATGCACTACTTCAACTGACCTTCTGCTCTCAGCTACAGCCAGTGTAGATGTCAACTGATGCACAGCCTACATCTTATGGTAGTGTTGCCTTTACTTTTCATACAACCCGTCTACACCGAAGAGCCAAAGAAACTGGTACACCTGCCTAGAATGATGCAGGGCCCCCTCGAGCACGCACAAGTGGCCCATCACGACGTGGCATCGACTCGACTAATGTCTGAAGTAGTGCTGGAGGGAACTGACACCATGAATCCTTCAGGGCTGTCCACAAATCCGTAAGAGTACGAGGGAATGGTGATCTCTTCTGAATAGCCCGCTGCAAGGCATCCCAGACGTGCTCAGTAATGTTCATGTATGGCGTTGGGTGGCCAGCGTAAGTGTTTAAACTCAGAAGTGTATTCCCGGAGCCACTGCGTAGCAGTTCTGGATGTGTAGGGTGTCGCACTGCCCTGTTGGAATTGCCCAAGTCCGTCGGAATGCATAATGATCATGAATCGATGCAAGTGATCAGACAGGATGCTTACGTGCGTGTACACGTCCATTCTCTCTATACGTTTTGAAACGACACACGTCCGACCAGGCAAACATGTTTCCAATCATCAACGGTCCAATGTCGGTGTTAACGAACCCAGGCGAGGTTCAAAGCTTTGTGTCGTGCAGTTATCGAGGGTACACGAGTGGGCCTTCGGCTCCGAAAGCCCATATCGATTATGTTTCGTTAAATGGTTCGCACTCTGACACTTGTTGAAGGTCTTGCACTGAAATCTGCAGCAATCTCCGGAAGTGTTCCACTTTTGTCACGTTGGACGATCCTGTTCAGTCGTCGTTGGTCCCGTTCTTGCGGGATCTTTTACCGGTCTTTGATGTTTTTCCTGATATTCACAGTAAACTCGTGAAATGGTGCTACGGGAAAATCCCCATTTCATCGCTAACTCGGAGATGCTGTGTCCCATCGATCGTGCGCCGACTATAACACTACGTTCAAACTTATTTAAATCTTGATAATTTGCCACGGCAGTAACGATTCTAAGCACTGCAGCAGTAACACTTGTCTTATATAGACGTTGCCGATAGGAGCGTCGTATTCTATCTGTTTAGACATTTCTGTATTTGAATACGAATGCCTATACCAGTATCTTTGGCGATTCAGTTTAGAATGGATAGAATTGCGTTTCTAGGATTCATATTGCTGCTTATGAAGCCAAACTTTGCACAGAAAGGTGACAGGTAGGTGGACTCGACCTAGCCAAAAGCCATTGCCCGAGTTTACTCAGACCACTTTTTTTTTTTTAATGGGACTTAACATCTGAGGTCATCAGTCCCTTAGAACGTAGAACTACTTGAACTCAACCAACCTAAGGACATCACACACATCCATACCTGAGGCAGGATTCGAACCTGCAACTGTAGTGGTCACGCGGTTAAAGACCGAAGCGCCTAGAACCGCTCGGCCACACTGGCCGGCTGTCGGACCACTATTCCATAAGTGTGTTTGTGTTTCACATAAAGGGAAAGGGCGGGGAGACATGTGTGTATATGGTACATCACGCTGGTAAGACAGTAAGAATACTCTGTGACGACGGTGTGAAAATGGCAATTACAGTAAAGGACACCTACAATCCACTCATTGTGTGTACGAGGTACAAAAAAACTGACGTGTGATTACCTTCGCTCCTGCAAGTGACCCAATTAGCAATGTTCCACCTATATACGGGGTCGAGGCGGCAAGAATCAACAAGATGATGAAATGAGACATCCGAGGCCGTGAAACCAAAACGGACAATCTCCATTCGGAAGGAGTGGAGTCTGGAAGAAGCTTTCACGCACTTAATTACGAAATGACAGTTAATTAGCCGGCGGAGATGGCAGGTAAACTAGCCGCGAGCCGTTTCGCCGACGGCCGCACTCCCTGTTTGGGAGACGAATTCCATCTCGAGCGGCCACGCCCCCTACGGATTCGTTGTGTGTTTCCTGTCCTCATTTTTATGCCTCATCCGGCGTAGGGACGACTGGAGCCAATTGCAGAAACAGCTGATTAATTTTTATGGCCTCCCTCTCTGGACGGAACCGGGGAGAGATTTATGTCCTCTTCTACGCGGGCTCCAAATTATGAATTATATATAAAGCGGCCGCAGTCAATTACGGGAGGACGGCGGCTCGTTACGGGCGCTGGGTGCGGCGGGCCGTCAGGTTTATGTCTTCATTACCGACGAGGGAAGGCAGCCGGGAGGCACAAGGCAGGCGGGCACCCGCTGGAGACTCCAGGCGGGTCCGGCTGCTGTCGCTGGAGACTCACTTCTGCTGCCGCCCGTGTCTGAGGAATGCTGCATCTTCGAGACCAGCCGTGAGCGGTTGGTACCACTGCGGTGCAAGAACGATCAGTTTCCTTTTCACTTCTTTTTGATCTACGAGGGGAAGTCAGTAAGTAATGCAATACATTTTTTTTCTTTAAGCAGGTTGTTTTTATTCATGATTCCAATACAGCACATTATTCCCCACTCTTTTAGCTACAAAACCAATTTTTTAACATAATCTCCGTTCAGTGCGAAGCCTTGCGCCACCTTACTGGGAGAGTGTATGACCGCAGTGTACCACTCAACAAGTCGACGCCGGAGCCAACGTCTTGTCGCATGAACAACCGCACCGTCATCCACGTACTGCTGCCCTCGAATTGCATCCTTCAGTGGATCAAACAGTTGGAAGGTGCGAGATACGAGCTGTAGGGTGGGTGGGGAAGAACAGTCCAATGAAGTTTCGTGAGCTCCTCTCGGATGCACAGACCTGTGAGAGACCTTGGATTGTCATCGAGAAGTAGAAGTTCGTTTACATTTTTGTGGTGACGAATACGATGAAGTCGTTTCTTCAGTTTCCTGAAGGTATCAAAATACGCTTGAGAGCTGATTGTAGCACCATGATGGACGACATGAAACAGAATAACCCCTTAAGACTCCCCAAAGACCGTCGCCGTGGGTTTAGTGGTTGAGGGTAATGTGTCGTGTCTACTCGTCGAAATGGGGCGTCTAGGAAACCTGCTTTCTCGGATCGCTAGACAACAATTCAAGCAAATCGTATTAATGAATTTTTATTACAGTGAGATAAATGACAGTAGAAGAGTCCAGGGGAAAAACCTGATGAGTCACAATTCTTATTTTTTTCAGGAGACGAAATTTAAAGTTCAAGACTAATAAAATTTTAGTTTTACGAATTATATTCTTCATTTTTTCAGAGAAAGAGTACTGCTGAAATTATACACATCTGAATAGGATTTACAATAATATGAAGCATTTTTATTAAGAAGGTAGGTCGTACAGAGGAAAAATATGACAAGTCCATAACATATTGCAGCTAACTACAAGATTTCAAATTCATGTTACAACAAATTATCTCATATAATAATTTAATAATCTTCTATAAAAGGTCCTGTACTTTTTCGATGGTGGATTAATGCAAAAGACGATCAAAATACACTTGCACTTCACTACAGCAAAATCTTTTCAAGTCTTGTAAATCTCTATATTTCTCAGCAGATATTTTAAGATCACCTGCAAAAAATCAGAATCCCTTAATTTAAGTAGCTATATGCCTAATACTAAAAAAATACTTATTTCAATAAATAAAAAAACTTTCAAATCATATTGCTGTAAGAGAATTGCTATACCTTTATATTTAGCGGTGGGTAGGCTGAACTTACCTTCTTTCAGGCTGGAATCTTGCCCTTTCTTTCCACGAAGAAGTAATGAAGCTTGCTCATACGCTCCATTGTAGCTTCCTCTATACCGAACCAGTGCTGCATGGTGTCGTGTGACTTCCAATTCTCTTGTTGGCCTGGACTGGAAAGGGAAGTTTCTTCTCGTCTATTGTATTATCCAGATGCTCTGTCCAGCATTTGATTATCTCTCGTTGCTCCTCAACATCATAAATGACAAAAGGCGAAGGGTGTGTGTGTGAATTCTGAAAAACCTGACACCGGTCCTTTGGAATTTGACATTCCTGAGTTTGGTCTATCATACCAATATTTTTATCACATTCGCGGTATGAATGAACTCTTATCGGGAATGTCATTTTTACATAGTCCAATGGTTTTTCTCATGGACCAGATGGTGAAGGAACCTGAACAAGGTGGCATTTTTGTTTTGCCCTCCGCAGGAGTCACAGAAGATCTCCAGATGTCTGACTTCTGGATTTAGAAAATTGTGCACAAAATGATGAAGGAACGATGAAACCTCGTCTGCTCCTTTTCGGCCTGTGCTCTCTGAATATCTGTAAAAATAGCTGTCCCCTGTCGTCAAAACACGAACATTGAATATAAATACAGAAAGCTGTCGTTTATAATAAACTTCATTTGTCTTTATATTTGGACAAGGAAAGTGTTTACCATAGTCCATCGTAATTGCAACCTTTAATGGATTGTTTTGGCATTCCATTTTTGCCTTTTTTTGCCTCTCATAGAACACTTTTTGTTTTCTGAGATGCATTCATTGGCTATTTCATTGGATCGAAGTTTGGAATGAAGCCTTACTTTATTTTCAACAGATGATGTTAATGTCAGTTCCTTCTCCAAATTTCTCTTCTTGGCTAGATACTCATCGCAGGAGCCCCAGGTATCAGATCGTGGATATCCAAAACTTGTATTGAAATCTGAATTGAATATAGTGTGATATGTTTCATACGACACGTTCTGATCCTGAAACTTCTCCTTGAACATATGGAACATTTTTTTTTAAATTGAAAGACTCCAGTAGGTAAATTGTTTCTGAGTTTGTGAAACTGTTGTGGCTGTTGCGGCCTTTAAATGATTTAATGTGCCCTCTTATTATTGCACGTGTTTCGTCTTTCAAAGCCTGTGGGCGGGATCTGTGTTTCCCTCGGCCGTCTCGTAGAGGTTGGTCTCCAGATTAAAGTTTCTTCAGTAAATGATCTATGTTGCCCTTCTTTATTCCATGTAACGACATAAATGATTGCTTGCACACATGTACTTCTTGGACAATTCCATTAATGGTAATACAAACACTAAATTTATATGATGCATCAGGAAACTTTGCTTCCTGCTCTTCTCTTTTAGGACACTTGCGCTGTACAGGGACCACTTAAATAGAGGTTTATATGATTTTGAAAGTGGTTCATGTTATTAATAATATTCCTTTTATTTTCATCACTGACAATATCAAAACAATTGTTATAGCACTTACATGGTTCTCCCGTTTCATGTGACTTCGATCTTAAACGTTTGGAAGCATGTCTAACGCGACCATACTTCTTCCTTTTCTTCGTCAGCTTCTTTGATGACATGCTGTAGTTTTCTTCGCAAGTAGGTGAGTCACTGTCTTCTTTATTCATTTTACGCTGACAGAATACAATGCTAGATCTAACTTCCTTCACAAACTCCACAAAGCTAACAAGAGTGGTCAACTTATACACAACAACGACTGTGGCAACAATGATGAAACAGCGATAATATTAGTGAAAACAGAGCTGCGCAGGCTGGGAATCATTAAGTCATAAAATTTTATCGTTGCATTCTCAGGACTTGTCAGGATATACCCCTATTTTGCGTGGACTTATAATGTTTTTCACCTGCTCATGCTTACAAGATATCAAAATATCTCTTGACTCATTAGATTTTGACCAGTTCTCTAAAATCAGCTAAAACTACACTGGCTGGTCTATTAAATTATGAAAAAACCAGAAATTTTGGAATTTTGGACTTATCAGGTTTTTCCCCTGGACTCTTAATTTATACTTAACTTTGAAACTTTAAAATGATGTGTCGCAAGCAATGGGCGACAGGCAAAATAAGAAAATCTCGGCAGTACACACAACTCCTAATACAAGTGAAACAATACAGTTCCTAAGTCGCTGCTGTAGAGCTCGCAGAACGGCTAGTCTTCAGCTGGGCCGCGGCGCGGCACTTATTTTCTCTGCGGCTAGAGGCCGGTGCTGTCTCAGTGTAGTCCTAGAGAGGGGTCGATCAGCGTACTATTGGCTGAAGTCTTCTTCACAGCCCTCTCGGCTCCACCGCTCCTGAGCGTCGTCCCAGCGCATAACTTTTACGCCGGAACTTGTCGTCGGAGGAGAGGTGGTGTTGCGCCACTCCACCGATCACCGCTTTGTTTGCGATTCGAAGAGATGAACCCATGTTTCATCATCTGTCACGATTTTCAACAAAAAATTGTCATTACCAGCCTCGTAAGGCGCAAGCAGTTCCGCACAGACGGTCCTTCGTTGCTGTTTATAACCTTCTGTTAGGCTGCGAGGAATCCAGCGGGCACACGCCTTTGAGTACCCAAACTGGTGGACGAGTGTGTCAGCACTGCGAGCAGAGACGTCCAGTTGAGCAGCGAAGTGTTTGCTTGTGATCCGTCGATCACTTCGAATAAGAGTGTCCGCCCATTGCAACTTTGCAGGAGTCACAGCTTTGTGCGGCTGGCCTGAAGTCTTCACGTAAAATATTGTATTTATCAATTAAATTAAATTCACTTTCAACAAGTAACATTACTCTTTGAGATCAATAAGATTACATTTCTAAGAAATGATGTATTGGTCTCAATGAAAATAGTGATGTTCTATGAGAGCTGTACGTCTAATGAACTCAGCTGCTCCTTAAAATAATGTTTTTCGCGGTAATTCATAATTCCAGATGTACAGGTGCGACACGAAATAGGTCCAGATCCCATACTGTAAATCATGATGATGGCTCGTATTGACAAATTGCGATGTTTATACCAGATCTTGGCGACACTAATATGTTGTACGTCCACCTAATGACAAACAAATGAATCTGACCTCTTTGAGGACGTCCATACTGAGTCTGATAATAATAACCATAAGACAGTTGTATAAACAATGATAAAACAATGATAGCTAAAGTATAAAGGGCAATTACAGCTCTTAGGAAGACTTACATAATCTGTGAGTTAGATAAAAAGGTATTTGTACCGCACATAAGAAAGGAATTTAGAACGCTTACCTCTGGGCAGGAGCATGTATTATAAACTTTTGCACTCCTCTTTAACGAACGTAAAACTAAGAATTGCGACATAGACATAATTTCTCAATGAAACGTGATGGGCTACAAGATAGCATTTCGTGAACCTTTCAATGACTATTTAGCAGAATCTTATTGGAATATCTGTAACAAAACCCAAATATTGCAGTATTATGGGTTATGTGTGTATAATACTTCAAGGTTCGTGTGGGCAGGCTAGGGTTCCCCAGTAGTAGGTGAAAGGTACCTGTCGCACCTGCGGACTCAAAGCAGCTGTTCGACACCTTGTAGGATTGTAACACCACAGACCGACCCTATCAATGATAAACACTCACATTGCTCAGGGCATGTGCAGGAGAAGTTCAATTAACAATAAACAAACCCCCAAAAATTCATAAACAAAAGGAATAAAGCAGTCATCTTTCCTAGTAAATTATAAATGTTCCAGATAATGACGCCTGAACGCCGACACTGCGCATGGGCAATTCAGGCATATGGAGCCATATAGTAATATTACTTAGAGAAATGGATCGCCTCATAAAATGGCTGTGGGTCAGAAAAGGTGGTTACAGTTGTTAATGTTTATCTTTAATTTATAGATTCAAAAATATATGACACGGAGATCAAGAGAAATTATAGTGACAGTTCACCAATTCATGGATGATGAAATTAATGTGCACAGAATTATGAACAGAAAGATGTTGCTGTCTGTATTGACTGCACTGAATAAATGCTATAGACAACAGAAATCTCTGTGGAAGACTGGTACTTAAAAAGCCAATGCCTTTTCAAGGACTGAGCAACTCACAAATGCAGTAATACTGGAAAAGATCGACTGAAGATCCCAGTACAAGAAATCCACTGCAAAAAGGAAACTCATGTCAAGAATTTGATGCGCAAATTGTGAGTTGCTCAGAGCAAATGCAGCGCACGTGCTAACTGCGAGCCGGCCACTGTGGCCGAGCCGTTCTAGGTGCTTCAGTCCGGAACCGTGCTGCTGCTACTGTCACAGGTTCGAATCCTGCCTCGGGCATGGATGTATGTGATGTTCTTAGGTTAGTTAGGTTTAAGTAGTTGTAAGTCTAGGGAACTGAGGACCTCAGATGTTAAAGTCCCATAGTGCTCAGAGCCATTTGAGCTAACTACGACAATTACTCAAAAACAACGAAGACAGAAGCGCCAGGCTGGGTCGGGCACCTTGCAAAATCTCCGCGACGAGACGTCCTCCGAACTATGAACAGCACGTCCTCGAAAACAACTCTGTCTGCCTGTCCTCTCTGCTCCTGTACGCTACCTTCTGTAAACTGACTAGAAGTCGGTACTGGACGGCTTTCGTCCCGGCTGGCTGAAAATTCGTCTGGGCACCAAATGCGCCCCACTCTCGCGCTGTGTCTGGTAAGAATGCGGTGGCACATTCTCTGCATATGCTTCTAGGAAAGATCGAGAGCGTTTCTGGGTATCTCCCAGGGAACCACTTGTCTTTCGCACAGCTCTGAGAAGGCGCCTTACAGTGCCCCGAACTGGAAGTACCGTTACCTTTGTCAGCTTTCTCATGCGACTCTAGTGTTCTCTATGGGAATCCAGGGTAACATCCAACGTCCTAAGCTTGTAGTTGGCCATTTTCACCATGTTCCAGCAACAGGGAACTAAATAAGCTCTATACTCTAGATTTTACAAGCCCTGTTCCTTCATCCATTAAATTTCGGATAATCCAACGGCAATAGCTATATTTCAGGTTGCTTAGCGGCGTATGATTTACCAGTTACGTAACAAAGTACAGGGTGTTTCAATAAGAATATGCGTATTTCGAATGCATATATTTATTAAACTTTTAGACGTACCTTACACACATATTTACGACCCTCTCAAGTCCAGATTACAGATCGGAAGTGCCGATGTGATAAGGAATACCACTCAATCCGTGATAAGAAGATTGCACCACTGCATTGATATCAATGGTCATCACTTTGAACACCTTCTGTAAATGGACGTTCGCGACACCTTTGGGACCTTTGTTGAACTTCAAAGACCTTACTGTTATACATAATTGAATTGTTTCGATAGTCGCTATCAGAAAATAAGTACCAAACTGTAGCATCCCACTTAAAAAACAAAGTTAACCTTTATATCTCTGAAACGACCCCACCTAGCAACAAAAAACCAACGTCATATAATGGCCACCATCGTCCCATGCAACTATTGTCCCACAAACTTTTCTGCTACTATCATACTTTCGGAGTAATTCTAGATGGCAATTGTTAGTGACTCACCCTGCATACCGTACCATGCCTTGTAACAACACTAAAGCACGTTGGTGACCGTCTCTGCCAATTGTAACTCTAATCATTTCACAACCGCGTATGCCGTATACGTGTACGAATTTACGCTAACATCGGACCAAGCTTTATGACTCCTTTGCTTTCCAGTCAGGCAGTGCAGGTGCTAATTCGGTTGCACCGAGAAACTGCTAAAATCGCTCAAGAACCGATGCGATCTCGGTCAGAATATGCAAAGATTTTGGGGATTGGTCATCTCCCAATTTGACCATAATAATCATATATGCCCTAAAAAAAAGACTATGCCTAATATTTGTAAAAAAGGGACAGGTCACTCCAGCTTACAAGGAGGGTAAAAGAGGTGTTCCGTAAAACTATCATCCAGTTTCAGTGACGTCCACTTGTTGTAGATTGATGGATCGCATTCTAAGCTCAAACATGATGTATCTAGAACACAATTAGTCCAAATAACGAAAAATTTGGGGAAAGTGTCGTGTAGTCTCAAATTATTGTAGAGTGGTAGGAGAGAATGTTACGAATAACATATCAAAAATTGTAACTGATAGGGTGTGAGTGTTGGGGTGGGGGAGTGGGGGCGTTTAACAGCCACTTTTTTATGTTTTTTCTTGACTAGGTCGAAAACCACCGCTACTAGCGAAAATGTTGCAAGTGTTCTTCTAAAATAGACTATGTGTATAGTGCAGAGTGCAAGTGTGCGAAACTAATCACTGAAAAGTGCGATTACTTAAGTCCCGTATTGCGCAGTTGAATGAACAGTGTGTGTTGTCTGACGTTACAATAGATAGTTTCCAACATCACAAAAATGCGCCAAAATAAAACCAATAAAATTTACACATCAAAAGAACTACTTTATTTTGTCTAAATAAGTTATCCAAATTACTTTAGTAAAATCACTGCTGACTTACGTAGCTATGTGCCAAGCAAGATCGTAAGAGATGGAAAAGAGTCATCGTGGTACAACAACCGAGTTAGAAAACTGCTACGGAAGCAAAGGGAACTCCACAGGAAACATAAACATGGCCAAAGCCTTGCAGACAAGCAAGAATTACGCGAAACGAAATGTAGTGTGAGGAGGGCTATGCGAGAGGCGTTCAATGAATTCGAAAGTAAAGTTCTATGTACTGACTTGGCAAAAAATCCTAAGAAATTTTGGTCTTATGTCAAAGCGGTAGGTGGATCAAAACAAAATGTCCAGACACTCTGTGACCAAAATGGTACTAAAACAGAGGGTGACAGACTAAAGGCCGAAATACTAAATGTCTTTTTCGAAAGCTGTTTCACAGAGGAAGACTGCACTGTAGTTCCTTCTCTAGATTGTCGCACAGATGACAAAATGGTAGATATCGAAATAGACGACAGAGGGATAGGGAAACAATTAAAATCGCTCAAAAGAGGAAAGTCCGCTGGATCTGATGGGATACCAGTTCGATTTTATACAGAGTACGCGAAGGAACTTGCCCCCCTTCTTGCAGCGGTGTACCGTAGGTAGAGCGTAGCGTTCCAAAGGATTGGAAAAGGGCACAGGTCATCCCCGTTTTCAAGAAGAGACGTCGAACGCCGATCAGATGTAGAATTTTGGAACACGTAGTATGTTTGAGTGTAATGACTTTTCTAGAGACCAGAAATCTACTCTGTAGGAATCAGCATGGGTTTCGAAAAAGACGATCGTGTGAAACCCAACTCGCGCTATTCGTCCACGAGACTCAGAGGGCCATAGACACGGATTCCCTGGTAGATGCCGTGTCTCTTAACTTCCTTGCCCGCATCTCGTGGTCGTGCGGTAGCGTTCTCGCTTCCCACGCCTGGGTTCCCGGGTTCGATTCCCGGCGGGGTCAGGGATTTTCTCTGCCTCGTGATGGCTGGGTGTTGTGTGCTGTCCTTAGGTTAGTTAGGTTTAAGTAGTTCTAAGTTCTAGGGGACTGATGACCATAGCTGTTAAGTCCCATAGTGCTCAGAGCCATTTGAACTTCCTCAAGGCGTTCGATACAGTTCACCACAGTCGTTTAATGAAGAAAGTAAGAGCATATGGACCATCAGACCAATTGTGTGATTGGATTGAAGAGTTCCTAGATAACAGAACGCAGCATGTCATTCTCAATGGAGAGAAGTCTTCCGAAGTAAGAGTGATTTCAGGTGTGCCACAGGGGAGTGTCGTAGGACTGTTGCTATTCAGAATATACATAAATGACCTTGTGGATGACATCGGAATTACACTAAGGCTTTTTGCGGATGATGCTGTGGTATATCGAGAGGTTGTAACAATGGAAAATTGTACTGAAATGCAGGAGGATCTGCAGCGAATTGACGCATGGCGCAGGGAATGGCAATTGAATCTCAATGTAGACAAGTGTAATGTGCTGCGAATACATAGAAAGATAGATCCCTTATCATTTAGCTACAAAATAGCAGGTCAGCAACTGGAAGCAGTTAATTCCATAAATTATCTCGGAGTACACATTAGGAGTGATTTAAAATGGAATGATCATACAAAGTTGATCGTCGGTAAAGCAGATGCCAGACTGAGATTCATTGGAAGAATCCTAAGGAAATGCAATCCGAAAACAAAGGAAGTAGGTTACAGTACGCTTGTTCGCCCACTGCTTGAATTCTGCTCAGCAGTGTGGGATCCGTACCAGATACGGTTGATAGAAGGGATAGAGAAGATCCAATGGAGAGCAGCGCGCTTCGTTACAGGATCAATTAGTAATCGCGAAAGCGTCACGGAGATGATAGATAAACTCCAGTGGAAGACTCTGCAGGAGAGACGCTTAGTAGCTCGGTACGGGCTTTTGTTGAAGTTTCGAGAACATACCTTCATCGAGGAGTCAAGCAGTATATTGCTCCCTCCTACGTATATCTCGCGAAGAGACCATGAGGATAAAATCAGAGAGATTAGAGACCACACAGAGGCATACCGACAATCCTTCTTTCCACTAACAATACGAGACTGGAATAGAAGGGAGAACCGATAGAGGTACTCAAGGTACCCTCCTTGCGGAATATGGATGTAGATGTAGGTGTAACGTGCGAAACAAAAACCCACAACACGAAAAATGTTTCACACACGAATATATCACACTTTTCAATGAAATGTACTTCGCATAACAAGAAAATAACTTCCAAACTGAATGTACGCTGCCTGACGCTATCACTGATTAACTGTGTAATGACATTGTTTTGTATGTGTAGTGTAACTATATAACTATGGCCCTGAACTATTCTTGCACGTTCTTCGGTACAGCAGAAGTTCTCTCGAAGATGGATCACAGCAAGCAGTGTCGCAGCAAAGCTAAATTAAAATGGTAAGCTAAAAGTAATATTCAAAAGCTTGTGTACCTTCTCGTGCGATGTGGACATTTCTTGCATGGGAATAATTTTGGGTCCTAATGTTCTACAAATGATTTTGATGAAACAATTTCATGGCAGATAATTACTTTATAGCTTGACTTTCAAGATCGTGAACAATACCGACTTGAAACAAGAAAGACTGGTTCCTTATCAGGTTGATTATTGTAAAATTTTATGTTACATAAAGATTAACCCACCCAAAATGATTTCTATTCCTCACAAAAATGTATATGTGGGGAGCACACCTAGTTCCCCAGCTGTGAACAATCCATGAGACGTGTTCCAACCAAATTTCGTTACGACATTTAGTTCTACAACAGAGTACTAACTAAGCACAAGTATGCAAAATTGGAAATTTACCTTAAATCAATTCCTCGCAAAACTTTATTCAAAAATCCATAAAATCATTGTCTTATTCAGTAATTTTCCACAAAATGCGTTAATACTACACCTAATGCCATTATGGGCTATTAATAATACTAATGCAAGACTGCATATAAACAGAATTTACGTAAATACCTTCTCTAAAAGGGTACTACTGCATTTAGACGCTGTACACACATTAAGTAATTGCTTTTGCCGTACTTCATTTAAAAATTGACATCGATTTTATACCGTTAAACAACATCTTTAATAATCTGAGCAACGTGAGAAAAAATGAATATCATCTTTGTTCTAGGACATTTAATGTAGAATAATTTTGTGCTAGGAAATATTATCGCTAGAAACCGCGCGTCTGGACTTACTCCAAAAAACATAAAAAAAGGTCTTTAAAGGTCCCCCTCCCATCCCCAACGCACACATCCCAGCGGTCGGATTTTTTGGTATGTTGTTCATGGCACTTACTCCTACCCCACTACCACTGTAGAAAAATTTGTTACTGCACTAATTTTTTCCCCTTATCGACCTTATTTAGTCTTCGTTGACTGGCCTAAATGTCGTCCTCTATTCCAACTAGCATTCATTCCGAAAACAATGCTCATGCGAAACCGAATTTGTGGTTTTCCCACATGACTGACGTCTTGAAAGCCATTGAGCAAGCAAATTATATGGATGCAGTATTTCTGGACTTCCACAAAGCATTTGTACCGATGCGACACCTACGTTTATTAGTAATAGTTCGATTATGTGAGATATCAAAAAAATGTGTAATGGAGTTGAGTATTTATTGGTATATATTATGCAAGGTGTTACTTAGAAGAGGGGATCATCGACAGAAATAAAAATAACTTCATGTTTGCCCAAGGAAATGAGTTGGGACTAGTGTTAGCGATTTCCATGGGGTGTTCCTATTTTTAGTGGGTTCCTTTTTTTATTATTTTTTTTTTTAAATCGTATGGCTAGGCTTTTCCGACGGGTGCCGGTCTTTCAATTTGACGCCACTTCGGCGACCTGCAGCTGATGAGGATGATGTTGAGGACTGCACAACACCCAGTCCCTGTGAGGAGAAAATTCCTCGACCCAGTCGGGAATCGAACCCGGGCCCAGAGGATTGACAATTCGTCACGCTGACCATTCAGCTACCGGGGGCGGACATTTTTATTGGTGTCACGTACTGACTTTTGGGGATTGCTAACATTTCGAAAAATAATATGTATTCACTTCAAAAACGGTAGAGCGCATGAATTATCCGAAATAAGTTTCTGAATAACATCGATGGCGGTAACCTGGAAGGTTAGGATGGTGTGCCAGGAGGTAGTGGTCTGCCGAGGAACCTAATGGACGCCTCAGCCGCTGTTTCCTCAGCAGTGTTTCAGCCTGCCCTCCTCCTTCCTCCTTCTGTTCACTGAATGTCCCTGACTTCTCTTGTGTCGTGTGGGGTAGTGGACCAAACAGCGTGGTTATCGGTCTCATCGGATTAGGGAAGGACGGGGAAGGAAGTCGGCCGTGTCCTTTCAAAGGAACCATCCCGTAATTTGCCTGGAGCGATTTAGGGAAATCAAGGAAAACCTAAATAAGAATGGCCGGGCGCAGGATTGAACCGTCGTCCTCCCGAATGCGAGTCCAGTGTGCCAACCACTGCGCCACCTCGCTCGGTGACTTCTCTTGGAATTACGTTCGTTCTTAAGTTCGTAGAGTTTTTGTTTTGCGAGTTGGTGTCCCGGTTGTTATGTATTTCTTTATCGAATGTCATTTTTTATTTGGAGTTATCTGTTGCTACTTGAGTTTACATTTTGTCATTTGGACATAGTGATTGAAACTGTGGAAGCTAGAAAAAGGAGTGCCAAGTGGAGAAATCGGAACGTTTCCTACATATTCTTCCGTTTCAGTACAGTTGGGGGTGATAGAACCAGAGGCAGTCAGAAACATTTACACCATGGTTGGGGATAATGGCATGGGACAGAGTACGCCAAGAAAATGGTTTTCTCGGTTTAAGGAGAATCGTTTTGACCTTAGTGACTCTCCACGTTCAGGAAGATCTTCGGGGTTTGATGGTCGTTTAAATGAATGAATATACTATTATCTCGAGAACTGGCAAATGTGATGAACTGGGGTCATTCCACCGTCGTGCGACGTATCCATGCAATAGGGAAAGTTCAAAAAGCGGGTGTATAGGTACCGCATTCTCTGAGTCAAAATCACAAAAATCACTGGGGGGCCATATGAGCATCTCTGAGTGTTCGTCATCAATTGGTTAGTGAATAACAATGACCATCATTATCCTGTATCGTTACTGGTGACGGGAAATGGTATCTTTATGTTACCATATTGGAAAGAAAGGAGTAGTTGAGTCCAAACAAGGCAGCAACTCCCCCGTACAAAAACCTGCGCGTATCCATAAACTGGTGGAACAGCGACGGAGAGGTGTAGAATGAATTACTTCCCAGTGACGTGACCATCACTGCTGATACTTCTTGTCGACAACAGAGACGTTACGCATGTGGGTCGGCGGGTGGATTAATTGTTTTTGTTATAAAATGTTTTGTATTTTTTTATGCTGTTGTTTGCCGTTCTCAACACTGGCTCTCTAACTACAATATTGGCAACCAGAAAGTGATTAGCAAAACGTGAAGCCTGTAATTAGAATTACTAGTGCCCACTTCATCTGAGAAATACATTTATAGCTACAGCTCATAGCTCTGAGGAATTAGGAGATGGTCTGGGATTCATAATCAAAAACGATTCTCTCTAAAATGTTCACTATGTTCTGAAAGTCACAGACCAAAAAAGAGAATCCACACAATCCAACTACCAGCGCTGTTCAGAGTCTAATGCGCTGATGCAACTATAACTGTTCAAATTAAATTTTTAAGTGAATGCTCGCCGTAATTTGATGATAAAGTTCATCAAACGCCACACTAAATAATGGTAGAATGTCTGTCCCGCGGCGGCACGTGAAAATACGACATACGCAAATTGAAGATAGATCATTAAAGTCATCCCAGAATTAACACTTCACTCGAAAACGATTTCATGGTTACGCGTATCCCGAGTAACTTATTACGGCATCCGAGGCTGTTTATAGCAATGATACCGACGCGACGCGACTCCCGGCACAGGTGGTGCGCTAATCAGCGTCTGGAGAGAACAGGGGCCTTCCTCTCTCGCGCGGCGTTCTTACATATAAAGCCGCGGTGAGGACGGCTAAGGGAACGCCTGATCAAATCCGCTCTCCCGACTAGCCGCTGGGCTAGTAATGCACCACTTTAAGTTATCGAATAAAAGATTGCTTCCTTTGCTGATGGCCGATGAAGCTCTCAATTTAAATGTGCAATCAGCACACAGGTAAGTAATCATAATAAAAGTCCGACGTGGCTAAGTCAAATATTTTGGGCGAGAGAATTAATTTAATTACACTACACGCAGTAGACGAGCTCTGAACTTGGTCTTTGGAGATACGCTATAGCTATAGTTTTGTAGTTGTTCTGTTGAAACTTCTCACATTTTTATAATTATTTATTCGCCTACTTAATCTATCTTGCTTCCTTAATTTTTAAGACAAAAACCTGAAAATCATGAATTTCAACTAAAATTTTAATTTATGAGATCCAGAATACTGTTTCTACTAAATTATTATGAAAAAGGAATCCAAATATAAATTTTTAAGTTTCTAGCTCTTTTCTGTTGTGCCAATGATTTTTACAGAAAAACGTCCAAATTTCGAAAATTGTTAAGTTTTTGAACTGATATTCAACACATATTGATTTAGTATTACTCCTGACATGCTACAAACGTGTCAGGTTACTTACTTGATTTTTAAAGTATTGCGCAACATTTATGACGTCAGAGCTAGTTACAGCGGACTAGGCTGGCACACAATGGAAAGACTGATGTGAATTTTATAAGGCGTGAGTATGCTGCTTCCCTACACACAGAAGCAATCCAAGAACAACGGCCAGGAAGACTGTGTGGAATAACGCTACTCCACGATAGCGTCCGCCTGCATTCTGCTAGACTGGCAAAAAACACTGTGATGGAGTTGGTTTGGGAAATCATTCCGCACTCGCTTTATTCAATTCATCTTGCGCCCTCAGATTATCTTCTTTTCCGCTGTCTATCGAACAATCTTCAAGGATGTTTCCTCAGTGGAGAAAGTCTGGGCATTATGGGCAGGCCCCACCACCCAGCTAGGCATTTTAACGACGTAACGATCCAATTGGACAGTATTTGACACGATAACCTTGAGGAGCCATCCAACGATGATATGAATCAATGCCAAGCTGAATAACTGCTTGCATGTGGGCGGTGGACAATAGTGTTACTGATTTGCTCAATTTGTGAAGCTCTTTCTCTTGAATAAGCCATGCAGTTTTTCTGAAATTGTAATCATTTGTATATCTGCACATGTTCGTCACATTTATCGATTTCCGCCGTATTCGGATAGTTCCTTGCGGTACGCAATTCTTTTCTTATTTTCTTATAGCATACAAATAATGTGAATGGAGGTATTTGCTTGTTAGGTATATTAAGCAACTACCGCAATTAGTCTAAACATCGATCCGTCTAACATATAAATGTTTCATCAACATTATTAAGAAATACAAAGAACAGAAATCTTTATTCTGCAAGTGTTTCTTCATATTTAATCCTATACCTCACGTTTTCTTTGTGTTGAAGATTTCTTTACAATGAAATGAATATCCCTAGCTTCATACAGACGTTGATATGTCAACGGGGACAGTTGAAAATCTGAGCCCCGACCGGAACTCGAATCCGGGATATCCTGCTTAAATGGCAGACGCTCTATCCATTTGAGCCACCGAGGACACCGAGGATAATGAAACTGCAGGAGCGTATCTGTGGCACGCCTCCCGTGAGACCCACATTCCCAACTTATTGTCCTGCACTGTATTCATAGTGCCCCTGTCCACTACAACTACACTCATTACTCGCGGCTTTCTGTCGATTCCCGTAAGAGTTCGGGCACTGTTTGTGCATGCGCACAGAAGAAGATGGTCGAATGGACGGTGAGCCTTAACTATATATGTATACTAGCTGGCCCGACAGACGTTGCCCAGCATGATATTTAAAGCGATTAGGATATTAAACAAAGTATGAAATGAAAGAAAAATAATATAATAATTTCATTATTCTTTACTTTGAAATAACAACAGCTTTTCTATAAACAATTCGTTATAATTAATGTTCGTGTAATTTTATCTTAATGCGAGTTGATGAACAATATTTTTAATCAATTCCTGAGGAGTATAAATGAATAAACTTCACGGATTTCCAACGCGAGAACACGCCACATATGACTGGCCATGTGAAAAGACCGGATTTTCTAGATCCAACCCACAAATCGCCATTGTTTGACCTTGTGACTTATAAATAGTCATGGCAAATGCCAAGCGAATTGGAAATTGCAGACGTCTGAATGGAATGGGTGAGTCTGAAGGGATCATTGGGATTAATGGCAGGAGATCAACTTCACCTTCAAATTTGCCGTTCAAAATTCTAGCTTCAAGAACATTGCCCACAATTTTTTATGACTAATCTTGTACCGTCGCATAGCTTAGGTGCATTTAAATTCCGAAGCAAAATGTTAGGGGAGCCAATTTTTAATCGCAAGTTATGTGGTGGCATTCCTGGTAAATTCAGCGAATTCAAAAATTCAACAGGATAGTTGACTGCTTCGTCAGTATCGGTAACAGTGTCGATCGATTTGAACAGTATCTCATTGCTGGACAATGACTGTTGTATTTTGAAGTTAATAGCGTCAACATCGATATTTTTTGCGGCTAAAATGGCTCGTTCACGAAGCCACGCATGATAAATTTAATTAACTTGTAAATCTGGAAATATGCTTTCAATCAAAGATTCTTTCTTATTTACCATGTTGCAGAAATTGTCTGTCAATTTGATGCATTGTGTATCTGCATGCAATGGTATTGTTCCATTTCAAAAAATGGTTCAAATGGCTCTGAGCACTATGGGACTTAACTACTGTGGTCATCAGTCCCCTAGAACTTAGAACTACTTAAACCTAACTAACCTAAGGACATCACACACATTCAAGCCCAAGGCAGGATTCGAACCTGCGACCGTAGCAGTCGCACGATTCCGGACTGCGCGCCTAGAACCGCTAGACCACCGCGGCCGGCTCCATTTCCAATGTTGAGTAATTGCTCGGGAATGATAGTGCCAATGGATCGTTTTGCAGTTGAACACGTACACTTCTGTTAAGACGTAATGTACTGACATTTCGCCGTAGATAAGATTGTTTTATACATGCGCTAATTTCATCCGCATATGTAGCACGTGGAATGACCGGCAATGTCTGTCCAAAATCACCGGACAGCAGCAGTAAGGCACCACCGAAAAGTCTGGTGTATTATTTAGATCTTTCATCTTTCTATCGAGAGCTTCAAGTGAATGCTTGTGGGCCATAGTGCATTCAACCCAGATAATAACTTTGCATTTTTGCAAAACTTTAGCCATACCGGAATGCTTTTTTATGTTGCACACTGCATCTGGATTTCTGTGAATGTTCAACGGAACTTGAGTGCTGAATGTGCAGTCCGTCTGCCATCAAGCAAAGTGGCTGAAACACCTGATGACGCAATTGCTAACGCAGTATGATTTTGTGATCGAATACGCGCAAGTATTAGTGAGATGAGAAACGCAAAAAAAAAAAAAAAAAAAAAAAAAAAAAATCCACCTTGTTCTGCTGTAATTGACAAATTAATTTGATCGTATACATTCTTTTGTTCATCAGTGAGTAGTTGCTTATTATTTTCAACGAAAATAGTTAAAGAGACCGTATTGAACTACTGTTCACGCTGAATCTCGCTGTTAACGATGTCTGTTGCTGGGCTGTTAGGTGAGGGCATACCAAAATGAATGAGTGGCATATTCGAATTCAGAATGCAAATATCTTCAATCTTTATTAGCGCCTCTTTATATATTTCCGGTGAAAAATGAATATTGTGATCTTGATCAGCGATCCGAATGCGATGCAGAATGTCGTCGCTCATGAAATCTTTATATTTGTCCCAGAGGACAGAAGCTTGAGATCGAAAACATGCCGTCAATAATATGGTGAATAATTGGCGAATTTGATGAGGAGAGGAACTCAATGCTGCATCTGCTAGTGTAATATCCCAATGGTTGTCATCTTCCAGAAAATGTAATTCGTGACACGCATCATGATATGTGTCGTACAAAATGCCATTGACTGTTAGCAAGTATTGGAAGGACGTCGGTCCAGGAACATTAACCAACAATAAACGCAAGAAGAAATATTCGAGTTGCTTTGGATGGACTGTGTATAATCGGCCTAATGTATTTACCATAGATATTACGTTGTATCCTTCAACCGGAACGGAAAACCCAAAATACGCCAAACTGCTTCATTGCTGCTGATGTATCGGCCCATTTGATACCGTGTTATTTAATAGTTTTCGTTAACATTGTGAGCAGCAAATACGGCCATATCACTGCCCTTATGGACATATTTGCATATATATCTATGGACTTCACCGAACTGCAGAGCTCAATGTTTATGTGTGCTTTGTAGATTTTACACAGCAATGGTGAATACGGAAGCACCCAGTGATTGTCAGTGTCAACTGTTGTACGGTTTGACATGCGCAGTTGATGTGATTGACCACCATGGTCAGTGTCTATATGACTATACAATGGATAACCATCGATATTAGCGATAGTATCATTTATACAGTTTTTTGGAAAACGTTTCGTACATTTTCCATTGTCCATGCACGGTGCCGTCATGTTTATAGCACCGCATGGACCATGGATCATGTTAGCGGTAACAATCTCATAAAATTCTTGATCGATATTCCGATCCGGAATCTCTGCTGAAATAATTTTACCAATTTTTTCAGACTGTATTTTGTCGACCAACCAAATAAAAATATGCGCGTATGGCAAACCTCGTTTTTGCCATTCAACAGAATACAACCAGCAACGTGTTTTGCCAAATACAGAAGAATGTATAATCAAGTTCATCAACGATTTTAACTTTTGTCTTAAGACACGTGCAGTGATATTGTGCCGATCTATTGCAGTTTGACCTGGCAATAACGCAATTTTAATTTCATCCCATTTTGGATTACACGTAAATGTAATGAATAAATCTGGTCGACCGTACGCGCGCGCGTAAGTCATGGCGTCTTGAATATATTCTTGCATATGACGGGGGCTAACAATACATGATGATTGAAGAATATAGGAAGTAGGCCTACCGATGTCGTTGATATTAGTTATTCCATCTACGTTACCAACAATAGCACCACGCAAATGAAGGTATTACTCAGCTCGAAGTTTCGTTTGATTATACTTGATGTATCGTAATCGCTCGCTTTCAGTTTTCGCGTACATATCAACGATATATTGATGAAACAGCTGGCGGCATCAGAGAATATTATTGTCTTCATTGGCACGAATCATCAACCGATATGCGTAGAAGTTCATCGCGCTCACTTTCTTGCTGGTTTCTGGACCTGCAAAGAAAAAATATAATTAAGACAAAAAGAAATTAATCGTGCATAAAAATAAAATATTAGGTAATGACATGAGTAGATTGTACCGGTCGCTGGATTTCTTTGTTTGATATTTAAATGATATCCATTTTCTCCTTCCCAAAATATCAATGGATATTGCAAAGCGTCATAAGAGCGATGACTGTCTTCAGTCGTATGCACTGTGTTATCTCTGCGTTGGGTAGGTATATCTCGACGTTCAAATGCGTCGCCAACCATAAAAACTGCAATTTCATTAATGGTCCGTGCATTATATAGGCCCGTGCTGCCCAGATGGCACTTTGTCTGCTTTGATGAAGATCGTATAGTTGTAGTTTTTCAGTCTGTTTGAAACGGTAGTGAGCAACTGGACGAACTGGTTGTGATTCTGTAAAAACGGTTCTAAAATACCCACGACTTCTCGCTCCTCCATCTGCTCGATATGGTTGCACTGGCAGCATGCGTTTATTTGCTGCTCCTCTTCACCCATGAAGTAGATTTGCAGAAATTCTGAATCGGTATTAGGCATTAAAGAACCAATTTGATGATACACTCGGCCCTGAATCTTAAACGTTGATTGAAAACGGGACCATCCTCATTCTTAACGATTTTTGTTGCTCCAAATGATGTCATTTGAAAGCCAGAATTGAATTTGCGAATTTTACGCAAAAACAATGTAGATTGAGATGTAGCTCCAGCTAATATTGTTTTCAATGATTCTGGCGGCGAATTCAGTGGTGGCAATACAACTTTCCCAGACGCGCAGCAGAAACCGGCCGATTCACCTTTGTATTTGAGTGCATGACAATGTTGGCATTGTTTGTTCATAGCACCAATTACAATTTGTGAATGTGACGAATAGCGGATGTCCAACTCATTTTCAAATGCAAGGCGAAGAAGTGATGCACGTGTGAATGCGCGATACACTTGCAAACGCTGTTGTTCACGCTGAATGTGTCGGTGACTCGTTGACGTGTCAGTCTTTGTCTCAATTAGCTCGAAGGCGTTCGTTGCGTTGCTCTTGACTTTCATTAGCACGTCTGATTGCAGCTTGGTTTCTTAAATTTTCATTGTCCGTCAACTGATCTTCTGCCGATCTGTTTAACCGACGGTTCTGGACTAACTGTGAATTCCGAGTCTGTCGACCAATATTTCCTCCTCGCCCACGAAGACGTGGCATTGTTTTATGTACGTAACTTATATGTGAATATAATACACTTAATATTCACTGAAATTCGACACCTGAAATATCAGATGACACCGTACAAAAAAATTAAAAACGTGAAAATAACGAAACACACTTAATATAATACACTCAAATTAAAAAGTCGAAAAATAAACAAAATCCTATGCACTTAACTTATATCTGAATATAATATGGCCAATATTGCACACAAAAATGCAACGCCACGTACCGTGCTGATTTAAAAATGTAAATTTTCCAGGCCCCACTTGAATGCATTCACAAAAATTCATTCAAATCGATCCAGCCGTCTAGTTGCAGTACAGACAAATAACCTAGATACCGACTGCAGCGCCATCTGCCGGGCTGATCTGTGAATCCAAACCATCCAGGGCGAAACCCAAACGCATACAAAAAAAATTATTCAAATCGGTCCAGCCGTTTAAGAGGAGTTCAGTGACATACACACGTACAGTAGAATTGTATATATACATGTATATATATATTAGGAATCACAGGATTGGAAAACGTGGCAACATTTATTTACAGTGTACATGTGGAAGGATACACATAGCGATGGCTTTCCTTCCTCTGTTACATAACAGAACGACGAACGGCACAGACTTTGCAGTGTATATAAAATTATAATGGATATGCCAAAAAGATTTGCAAATAGCCATTGTGACTTTCTGAAGAATCAAGTTATTTTTATGACGTTAGTTAGGGTTATGATAAATTCTCAAGACAGAAACTATAAGAAGAGCCTGTATTTTGTCCGTGAATGTCGTTGCACCAGTGTGCATAACATCAGGAAAAATTTATCTGATTATTGACAGCTTACTTATTTTTACAGCGCGACTTTTTGGTCCTAGTCTAACTGATTTTTAAACTACCAGTCTTAATTTTCTGCAAATTGGATATGGCAACCGTAATTAGCACCCTTGTTGCTCGTACTGTATATTAATAACCTGGCAAAATGTATTAATAGCAACGTCGGACTTTTTGTAGGTGATATAGTTGTCTATATTGAAGCCCGAAAAAATGCTGCAGATCATGATAAACTTGCTTTGAATGTACAGAAAAGTAAAATTATACATTTCAGAAAGCGAAGAAAACGTATTTTCCTA
Organism: Schistocerca americana; assembly: GCF_021461395.2. NCBI lineage: Eukaryota > Metazoa > Arthropoda > Insecta > Orthoptera > Acrididae > Schistocerca > Schistocerca americana. The sequence goes on along the minus strand of NC_060121.1, from coordinate 286,654,632 downwards.
TGACTTCAATACCACTGATTCTTAATTAGAACCAGTCAACTCATATAAATACCTCAGACTAACTGTTTCTAGAGACATAAAATGGAATGATCACATAGGTTCACTCGTATGAATGTATACGGCACACTTCGCTTCATTGGCGGAATATTGGGAAAATGTAATGAGTCTACAAGCAAGATGGTTTACATATTACCTTACTTCCCGTATCAGAATGTGGCTCAAGTGTGTGGGATCGGTGCCAGATCAGTATAACAGAGGATACTGAAAGTAAGCATACAAGGGCAGTACGAATAGTCACAGGATTATTTGGCCTAAGTCGGCCTGCTCTAGACACCACTGGAAAGGGAGAAAAACTCATTCTGCCACGGTCTGCACAATGGTATGCATGTAACAGCAGATGAAGAAAAACAACAGCGCAGTTGAATTTATTATTGAAAAACTGCGAAGTACACGAAATAGTCGACACTGATACTGCAGATCTACAGGGTGGTCCATTGATAGTGAGCGGGCCAAATATCTCGCGAAATAAGCATCAAACGAAAAAACTACAAAGAACGAAACTCGTCTAGCGTGAAAGGAGAAACCAGATGGCGCTATGGTTGGCCCGCTAGATGGTGCTGCCATGTTTTAGTTGGACCATTTTTTCGCTTTGTGATAGGTGGCAATGTAATAGTCACAAACGTATAAGTACGTGGTATCACGAAACATTCCGCCAGTGCGGACGGTATTTGCTTCGTGATACGGTACCCGTTTTAAAATGGACCGTTTACCAATTGCGGAAAAGGTCAATATCGTGTTGATGTATGGCTATTGTGATCAAAATACCCAACAGGCGTGTGCTATGTATGCTGCTCGGTATCGTGGACAACATCATCTAAGGGTCCGGACCGTTCGCCGGATAGTTACGTTATTTAAGGAAACAGGAAGTGTTCAGCCACATGTGAAACGTCAACCACGACCTGCAACAAATGATAATGCCCATGTAGGTGTTTTAGGTGCTGTCGCGGCTAATCCGCACATCACTAGAAGACAAACTGCGCGATAATCGGGAATCACAATAACTTAGGTTTTGAGAATGCTACATCAACATCGATTGCACCCGCACCATATATCTATGGACCAGGAATTGCATGGTGACGACTTTGAAAGTCGTGTACAGTTCTGCCACTGGGCACAAGAGAAATTACGGGACGATGACAGATGTTTTGCACGCGTTTTATTTAGCGACGAAGCGTCATTCACCAACAGCGGTAACGTAAACTGGCATAATATGTTTTGTGTAAGCAGAAGAGCCACCACCGTGTTACAAATGGAGGCCGAAATGCACGTGTTTTAGCTCACGCAGGCTGGCGTGAGGTGGGAAGAACTATACTGACGTGAGGTCTGGAACTTGACAAGGAATGAGAATTCAGAAACCGGACGTAATTAGTTTGATACTTAACTTTAACCCATTAATGATGAACGTCGCTGTTGACGGTACATGAGGCACAATATTATCTGTTCAGAATACATTCTGGAAGATATTACTTATAGTAACTGAATATGGCGCATTTCTAGGTCGTAGCAAATGATGTAGCTGAAGGCAATGCTAAACTGTAGTCTCTGCAAATGAGAGCGTATGTAGACAGTGAACCATTGCTAACAAAGTCGGCTGTACAACTGGGGCGAGTGCTAGGGAGTCTCTCTAGACTAGACCTGCCGTGTGGCGGCGCTCGGTCTGCAATCACTGATAGTGGCGACACGCGGGTCCGACGTATACTAACGGACCGCGGCCGATTTAAAGGCTACCACCTAGCAAGTGTGGTGTCTGGCGGTGCCACCACAATATGCACTATTGGGGAACGGAAAATCCACGATGGCTGCGACAAGTGGAACATCAGCGACCTTGGCGGGTTAATGTATGGTGCGGCTGTATGGCAGGAAGGGTAAGTAGCCCCCATTTTATCGATGGCAATCTAAATGGTGCAATGTATGCTGACTTCCTACGTAATGTTTTACCGATGTTACTACAAGATGTTTCACTGCATGACAGATTGGCGATGTACTTCCAAAATGATGGATGTCCGGCACATAGCTCGCGTGCGGTTGAAGCGGTACTGAATAGCATATTTTACGACAGGTGGATTGGTCGTCGAAGCACTATAACATGGCCGACACGTTCACCGGACCTGACGTCCCCAGATTTCTTTCTGTGGGGAATATTGAAGGATATTTGATATCGTGATCCACCGGCAACGCCTGACAACATGCGTCATCGCATTGTCAATGAATGTGCGAACATTACGGAAGAGAACTACTCGCTGATGAGAGGAATGTCGTTACACGTATGGCCAAATGCATTGAGGTTGACGGATTGACGGACGTCATTTTGTGCATTTATTGCGTTAATATGGTATTTACAGGTAATCACGCTGTGATAGCATGCGTTCTCAGAAATGATGAGTTTACAAACGTGCATGTATCACATTGGAACAACCGAAATAAAATGTTCAAACGTACCTACGTTCTGTATTTTAATTTAAAAAACTTACCTGTTACTAACTGTTCGTCTAAAATTGTGAGCCATATGTTTGTGACTATTACAGCGCCATCTATCACAAAGCGAAAAAATTGGTCCAACTAAAACATTCATATTTCTTTATGTACTAGACGAATATGTGATAAAAAATGGGGGTTTCTATTTTTAAAAACGCAGTTGATATCCGTTTGACTTATGGCAGCACCATTTAGCGGGCCACAGTAGCGCCGTCTGGTTTCCCCCGTCAAGCTAGACAAATTTCGCTATTTGTAGTTTTTTCGTTTGACTCTTATTTCGTAAGATATTTGGCCCGGTCACGATCCATGGACCACCCTGTATATACTTACCAAATGTGATCGGTTTATGGGGTTGCCTCCACAAGAAGACCCGTTTGTCTCAGCAGATATTCGTAGATATTGCGCCCACAGTTGAAAATATTTCTGCATTTCATTTTCTGTTATGCTGGGCAGGAGCTCTATGATTTTAGTCTTCCTGCAAATCATAGAGACAGAGGGGTATGTGAACGTAAATACAAGCGTTGCTTCAGGCTTGCAAGTTCACCATTCTTCTAGCAGGCAGCGCATACGTCATCATCTCCTTCTTTCAGTTCTGGAACTCAGTGGCAGGCAGATGCTTACAGCTGGAGAAAATACGGTAAGTCACTTTTTTACGGTTTAGAAGCAAAATTTTTCTAGTTGTGATTTAGTGTTATGTGAACCTAAAACCATTCAAAAATGATATAAGCTCGCTAGCGATGCTGGCGACTGTAACCATCCACTATTCTTCTCAACCTCCATGATTTTAGTTGCGTATGTTATCTGCAGATTCCCGGAAAAGGAAGTAGGGATGTAAGGACGCACATCTGATTGGGTGCAAGTTCGCAGTGCATACTCTTACTCCCTCAAGAAATTATCAGCTAACTTTGATCCCTCATAAGGTAACTCGAGAGGCGGAATCTGCTGAAAAGAAGGCGATAGATGATGAGAAGAAAAAGGAATTCCCTTGTTAGACGTAATAAAAAGAAACTCAAATTATCTGCTGTTAAAGAAACTTCAAAGAGAGCAATCCATTTGTAGTATTCGTCGGAATCGAAGACAAAGGTGTCTCTACATAACAACAGCTCTGACCTAGACATGAATTTTTCAAGAGGATTAAGCTGATGTAAAATATAGATCTGTTACAAGGACAGAAGAATTCGCAGTTGTATGAGTGCACAGAAAAACTAAATCATCGTTTCGTTTTTGCCTATCTAAAGTGGTTCATTATGTCCATCGTTTACTACGATGCAGATTTTTACAAGCGTCTTCGGGATAGATGGAAATTTCGGGAAACAAACGAGGAAGGTTATGTTGAAGAAAAAATTATCTGTAAAAAAAATCAGAAGATGCGTCAAGCTTGCCAGTATACTGAAAGTATCGTTAAAACGTACGTTTGGATAGGTAACCTTTATTTTTTCTACTTTCCCCATATCTATTTAACTGTGTTAAAGTTTTTTAATTTCAAAATAACTCTTTTCTCTTCATTTCTATTGTTGCATTACAGTGATTTTTATTTTGTTTAATGGGCCTTATTAGTTTTATCAGTATCCGAAGTTAAGACCATTAACCCTTGTTAGCCAACTATTTCTGTTTTATAAGACTGCATTGCATAGAAGACTGTTACTAATTAAAATACGTAAATTTTAATATGATATTTTAAAAAATGAATTCCTGATTGATTTTTCCATGTAACCTATTTATTTGTAATCATTTGCGTTTTCTTCAGTTAAGAGTAAAGGTACGCTTTGCGTACTCTTGCCTCAGGCCTGCACACTCTTTTGGCAGGACATGGAGTGAAACTACGCAAAATTATTTTTTGGGATAACTTTTATTACTCCTCTAATAATAACACAATGTTATCAAGTTGTCAAAATAACTTTTGCATTCGTAACTGATGTAATATCGCCACTCAACCGTTGTAAACTTTTCTCCTATTGCCACTGAGTTAATTGATTCCTATCAAACCTTTCAGAGCCTAAGATTGAGAAACTGATATTCTCTAATACTCTATGGAAATAGTTCCTAAGTAACGTGAAAAGTTTGATTTAAGTTGTGCCCAGATAGTATTTAGTGGCCTCTGGTATGGAAGCTGTTAAGCGTTTGAATTACATTTTCACACTTATTTGCCCTAGATAATATAGACAAGTTTTGTACACGCTTGGTTGCACAAATTTTTCTTTTACCACTTAAACTTGCCAGAAACTTGGCGCTGGCCTCTAAATAGTATCCACACCATGCAAAAACTGATAATGCTACATTCGGGGTGTCCTACAACGCTTGCCGCTAGATTCTCTTGTAGGGACTTATTGTTGTGTTACATGAAGATGCGGTGGAAGAAAAAGTTTGGGAAGTCCCACAAATGCATGACACTTCACAACAACACGCCTTCAAAAACATTTGTCTTTCCTACGCATTTGCACAGTGTACGCTTCCACCGGAGGTATGGTACTCGTAAAATTTATACAAATTCTGCATTTCATTGCAAATGCGTGCAATATTTACCTATGAAAAATGTACAAGCTAAATATTAAAATTCTTACCGCTCCTCACTGTCCTCGCCTTCCCCCTCCCTCTCACCCCCTAAAAAAGAGGAACATCACGACTATCGAGTCTTTTAGGATTTAAATGATTTTATTCAAGAAAAAGAGAACGTCACTGTTATCGTGCTAAGACTTATACAAAAAAGCTTAGATATTAGCTGATTACAAAGATATCACAACTGTGATACCTGATTAGTAACCCCTGTATCATTTGTCGAAATAATTTTATTCCTAAATATCATTCAGATTTTCTTTTGTGCTATATATTCATTAAATACCTCTTTATGTAGTAAATGACAGACAGTAAACAAAAAGAGTATTATTTTCATAATAGATTACTAACGACCAATCCAGTATTTTGATTCTAATTAAATAAAAAAATAATTCTGGTGCTACTAATCCTAAGGCACATTAAATTCCTAATAACGTAGACGAAATCGTTAAATAACTAGCTTTGATCTTTATCCTATCATTTCTGCGAGGAAGAAGACAGTAGTTTCTTCATTATAATTCAAAATTGTATACTGATCTATCGAATGAGTTCCCGATAAATAACACATAATCTTTCGCACGGCGAATTACATAGTTGCGGCTTGTTTATAATTACTTCATTTTCTATCCATTACGGTTTATCCAAAAATTATAAAGATTTTAGTACACAGATGTAGTTAGATGTCAGCACCAAATAAGTACGAGTAAATGTGCAGATGAACAAGCGAGGAAGTTAGTAAAAATACCATTTTAAGTCATAAAAAGTGTGACGCCACGAATGGCATACGGACAAAGTGATTTTAAATTAAACTTCAAGTGGACCTCGTAAAATACAATATTTATCTTAACAAAGGGATACCGTAGTATAAACTGTCTATCAAAGGATGATGTCTCGCGAAATTTCTTCATTTTCTGAAAACCGGTAATTATCCTAAGATGATTAAGCCAAAGCGGCATGGTCGTAAGGTTAGCTTGGCTTTGTCGAACGGGTATAATAATACAATGCAGGGCAAGTCACAGTGACGAAGGGAACATAACGCGAACGGCATTTCTGTTCACTGCAAACAGTGCAGTTGAAAAAGTAGAAACATATACAGGATGAGTCACCTAACGTTACCGCTGGATATATTTCGTAAACCACATCAAATACTGCCGAACAGATTCCGCAGACCGAACGTGAGGAGAGGGGCTAGTGTAATCTTTTAATACAAACCATACAAAAATTCACGGAAGTATGTTTTTTAACACAAACCTACGTTTTATTAAATGGAACCCCGTTAGTTTTGTTAGCACATCTGAACATATAAACAAATACGTAATCAGTGCCGTTTGTTGCATTGTAAAATGTTAATTACATCCGGAGATATTGTAACCTAAAGCTGACGCTTGAAACCTCCGACGTTCAGTTGCGTGTTGTAACAAACACGGGCCACGGTCGGCGAGCAGCATCTGCAGGGACATGTTTACGATGACGACAGTGTTTACGAGTGTGGCTGTAGTGCACTGTTGTGGTTTGGTCTAGCTGTCGCAGTGTCCGCATGTAGCGCTTGCTGCTATTGTTATTCTGCATTCGTCTTCGCACGCAGACCAACTGTAGTACACCGTGTTACCAGACGTCTGTGACAGTGTAGTGTTGTAGGAACTGTGACCATGGTGTATTCGAACTCTGAAAAGGCGGAGATGATACTCATCTATGGCGAGTGTCGACGAAATGCAGCGGAAGCCTGCAGGGTGTATGCAGAACGGTACCCGGACAGAGAGCATCCAACGTGCCGCACATTGCAAAACATCTGCCTCAATTGTATGCAACAGGTATGGTCGTAGCACGCAAACTGGTCCGTAACAGGCCCGTCACAGGAGAAGCTGGTGCAGTTGGTGTGTTAGCTGCTGTTGCCATGAACCCACACATGAGTACACGGGACATTGTTAGAGCCGGTGGACTGAGTCAAAGTAGTGTCATGCGCATACTGCATCGTCACCGCTTTCACCCGTTTCATGTGTCGCTACATCAGCAATTACGTGGTGATGACGTTAATCATCGAGTGCAATTCTGTCAATGGGCATTAACAGAGAATGCGTTGCAGTTCTACCTGTTTACCGATGAAGCGGGTTTCACAAACCACGGGGCAGTGAATCTACGGAACATGCATTACTGGTCCGTGGACAACCCTCGCTGGCTCAGACAGGTAGAGCGACAGCGACCGTGGACTGTAAATGTATGGTGCGGAATCATTGGCGACCACCTCATTGGTCCTCACTTCATTGCAGGGGCCCAAACAGCTGCAACATACATCGCGTTTCTACAGAATGATCTGCCAACGTTGCTCGAAAATGTCCCACTGGAAACACGTCGACGTATGTGGTGTCAGCATGATGGTGCACCTGCACATTCAGCAATTAACACTAGGCTGACCCTTGACAGGATGTTCGACGGGCGTTTCATAGGACGTGGAGGACGCATAAATTGGCCAGCCCGTTCTCCTGATCTTACACCTCTGGACTTCTTTCTGTGGGGTACGTTAAAGGAGAATGTGTACCGTGATGTGCCTACAACCCTAGAGGATATGAAACATCGTTTTGTGGCAGCCTGCGGCGACATTACACCAGATGTACTGCGGCGTGTACGACATTCATTACGCCAGAGATTGCAATTGTGTGCAGCAAATGATGGCCACCACATTGAACATCTATTGGCCTGACATGTCGGAACACACTCTATTACACTCCGTAATTGTAAACGGAAACCACGTGTGTACGTGTACCTCACCCCTCATGGTAATGTACATGTGCGTCAGTGAAAAAGACCACTAAAAAGGTGTTAGCATGTGGACGTAATGTGCTGTTCCAGTCTCTTCTGTACCTAAGGTCCATCACCGTTCCCTTTGGATCCCTACGTAATTCGGTGCTCTCCGATACACACGATGGAACAGCGGAGGAGTGGTACTCAAGCGTCAAATTTAGGTTACAATATCTCCGGATGTAATTAACATTTTACAATGCAACAAACAGCACTGATTACGTATTTGTTTATATGTTCAGATGTTCTAAGAAAACTAAAGGGGTTCCATTTAAAAAAACGTAGGTTTGTGTTAAAAAACATACTTCCGTGCATTTTTTTATGGTTTGTATTAACCAATTACACTAGACCCTCTCCTCACGTTCGGTCTGTGGAATCGATTCGTCAGTATTTGATGTGGTTTACGAAATATATCCAGCGGTAATGTTAGGTCACTCACCCTGTATATCTGACAAAAAGTCGCCAGATTTTGCTACTACATACAGATTGATAAGTATCTACGCACAGTGAAGCAAAAAACTTTCAATTAAGTAAAAATTACTCTGAAAGTAAGATGTGCTATAGTTTACTATAATAACAAAATGAAATATATCAAAAGGAATACGAATGATTTTTTGTATTTGTTAAAAAGGTGAGTGTCGGTATTTAACGCCAAAAAACTTGGGCGGAGAGTTTAGATAACAATAATAATGTGTCCATTTAACCAGACGACTCGTAAATTATACCAATGACCACTTTACCAATAATGAGTCATGCCATTTCTGAATAAGATACGCACATTGGTCCTGCCAGTCTGGCATACACAGTACTGACGGAGCAGGTGGTGAATATCTTAGAAAGCTAGATTCTTCACTCAGAGATGGTGCTGTTTGAACTAATTTCATTTCACGTATCCTCCATGAAAGATTTCAAATCAGTTTTTCACTTAGAGTAACATTTTTATATATTCGTCGTTATCATCATCATCATCATCATCATCGTCTTCTTCTTCTTCTTTATCCATTAGGCCCATTGACCTATTGTAAACTTAAAACTTGATCTTCCAATCCTGTCTTTCATCTGCCTGCTCTGCTAACCCTGCCAGTCCAAACTTTAGATCGATTCTGGGAAATTTTCATCGTTCATATTAAAATCAGTAACAAATCACCAAAACCATCGCAGCAGTATTGAATTGCATTTATTATGCCACGACCGGTTTCGTCCGAAGAAGCATCAGGTTACAATTCCAACAGTGTTCATAAGAAATCCCTGCAGACTTGTGCCAGGTTCATGACTTAAGAAGTCTACGAATCTTGCATAACGTTAACAGCAAATTCAGGAACATGGCGATCTTCATAAACACTCCATTGACGGCGTGGCAGAATCAAGGGAGCCTCGTGGGGGCATAGAAGTCATGAGCCCTCTGGGCGGAGATTGTGCTTTAAAGTGTGCTTATGGAAATAATAATTAGTTGATCCCTAAATTACAAATTATAAAGCGCAGCATTCAGTGGTCCTTTTTTTTTGCAGGTTTTATTAGGCAAGTCCAGATTTCGGCTAGTGATTAGCCATTATCAATGCTAAAAATACAAGAAGTATATAGTCAGGTGATTCACTAAAACATTACAATTCATAGCATAACCTATATGCCTTATATTTTAGATTACATATCACTATTTTCTAATCTCGATGCATGTTATTTCCCTGTTGTTCGGACGTCAGTCACAGTTCCTTGAATAGTACTGTATAAAGAAGGTAGGCTGTGTGGTGCAAACTTCGAATTGGTTGTATGGCGCCCTCTATATGAACTGCGTATATAACATTTAATGGAAGTAAAAAAACTTCAAATCTGAATGGGATTTACATGAAATAAAACATAAGTAAAATTATTTACGTTACTGTTCGACTTATTTCACATTTGCCCGTTTTTTTTTCTTCTTTATTGTAAGGGAAAGTGGGGGAATTACACGCAAGTGGGTAATCCCACGCAGGCTGATTTATGCAGTTTGAATGGCGCAAGCTGTTCCCAGTTGGTGCTACACCCTGCTGGCAGGAGTAACAACTACGACACGGCTTAGGCCAGCCATTTTCCAGTTGCATTGTTGGAGCAGTGAAGTATTGTTTATTTTCGTGGTGTCTCATGTAATTTTGGTCAGCTGTATTTTGCAAGGTAAGTGCTACTATAAATTGCTTTAATATAATTCTTGCGTATCAATTACTAGCTCCAGATGAAACCTTTAATTTAACTGTCGATTTGTCCCGCTATTTGAATTAGGTGCCTAGTTATGCTTAGGTTAGTCATCGAACTTACAGTGGGGTAATGCCACGGAGCTGTTGAAGTGTGCGGTATCCCCCTTGCAGGTTATATTTTCAATACTAACGAGGTTTTTTTTTTAAATTTCATATGGGATATTATAAAAGAAAACCCAGAAAGCAAACTGGACGCAAGAGGAACTCTGTAAGGCTATTGATGCCATCAAATCTGGAAGAAAAATAAGAGAAGTATCAAGAGCTTTCAGGATTCATGAAGCTACTCTGCGAACGAGAATGAACGTTAAAAATACCGAGGGTCGAAAACTTGGAAGAAACTCAACATTTTCGACAGAACAGGAAAATGAGATTAGGGATCATGTTATTACAATGACCAAGCTGTTCTATGGCATTACATGTATCCGGTTGTGAAAGATTGCATTTGAATATACAGAAGCTAACAACATTGCAAACAATTTTGATAAGTCATCTAGGTTAGCTGGAAAGGATTGGCTAGCTCTGTTTTTAAAAAGAAACCCAAGTATTAGCATGAGAGATCCTGAAGCAACTAGCATTAACAGAATATAGGCATTTAATGAAGAAGAAGTTAATGCATATTTCTAAAACTTAGAATATGTCTTTGAAAAATATAAATTTAAAGAGGGGCGAGGGCGAGTGTTCAACGTCGATGAAACGGACTTAAATACTGTACAAAAGCCCGAGAGAATTTTGGCTCCTAAAAGTGTTAAACATATAGGTGAAGCCACGTCTTATGAAAGTGGGGAAAGCGAGACTGTGATATGTTGTTTCAGTAGGTACCTTCCCCAGGAAGAAGATATCAAATCTCTTAACTAAAGGTGGACCAGTTGGAGCAATATATGGTTGTTCCATCAATGGTTGGTCCAATGAGTCGTCATTTTTGGGATGGATCCAACATTTTCAGAACAATGTAAAATCAACTATTGATGACACTGTGCTGCTGATTTTAGATAATCACAGCAGCCACATTTCACCTGATATTTTAGAATTTTGTAAAAAAACATTCCATTGTCATGGTAACCATACCTCCACACACTTCTCACAAGCGTCAACCACTAGATGTTACATTCTTTTCTTATTTGAAATCAGACTTCAATCGTGAATGTGTCATGTATATGAAGTCACACGTGTATCAAAAAATTACACCATATGAGTTAGCATAGCTTTTTAATAAGGCATATATTAAGGGCGCTACCATGGACAAAGGGCAGTCAGGGTTCCAGGCATATGGGATTTACCCTTTCAATCCAAACCAATTTCAGCATGACGACTTACAACAATGTGAGATCTTCAGAGATGTTGCCCTTGAAGATGAAGAGGTTCCGAATGCAATGAATGGAAATGAAGTGGTTGCATCTACGAACGAGCCACATATCCCCAAAAGGAGTCAAGAACAGATTCCTGTATCTTCAGCAGAAGATGTTCCACTTCTAGTAGGCCTAGAATGAACTATTTTCACATGAATAAAAATGTAAAAATCGAAAATTATAAGAGATGTTTGTACAATTACATTATTTCGTTCTTAAATATACTGTTTACTATTTGTAGTAACTAATAAGCAAATAAAAATAGCAAGTATTGTACATTTATATGGTTTGTTTGTTTTATATATTATTACCCAGTACTTTGCGTGTCATTACCCTCAGGGGTGGGGAATACTAAGCTTTGGCACTTTTTTTTATTTTAATGTTCAAAATTAAGGTACTGTTTGTAACTATTTACAGACGATTGGAATATGTGGAGAAATGTCCATTGTATGGTATGTACTTATTTTCGTAGGTTTTAATGACATAACGAATGGTTCACATCGATTTTTCCTTAGGTGCGTGTATTTCCCCCACTCTCCCCCTACTACAATTCCCCATCTGGCGAGGGCTGGCAGCAGCATATGCGCTGCTCTTCAGCTGAAAGACATTAATAATACGATAGAACACATTTAAAATTACAAAGGAGAAAATATGGCGTACATAACATAAAAAGGGGGAACATAGTGGAAGAGAAAAGACAAAAAATGGGGCAACTGTAATGGAGATAAAAAGTAAAACAGAGGATAGGACTGATGAGGGATTTGTCAGTGTGGAGGATGGTGGAAGGACGCAATCCCCATATCTGGCCAGACAGGAGTTTCAGGAGGTGGAGGTGGGAATGGGCTTTCTGCTGGAGAGTCAGGAAGTGTCGGGTCTGGGTGAGGTGACAGTCAAGTGTGAGGCCTATGTATCTCAGGGTGGGGGGTGACCTGGATGGGGCGACCATAAATGGTGAGGTAGAAGGAGCAGGTGGTGCAGCCTATCATGATTGCCTGGGTTTTGGAGGGGTTGAGACGAAGGAACCACTGGTTACACTAAGTGGAGAACTGGTCGAGATGGGTTTGGAGAGTGTGTCGGGACCGTTGAAGGGTAGGATAGAGAGCCAGGAAGGTAGTGTCATGAGCATATTGGAGAAAGTGAACAGGTGGGGTTGGCTTGGGCATATCAACAGTGTACAGGAGATAGAGGAGAGGGGACAGGACGGAGCCCTGAGGTATAAAAGATATAGGAGTTGGTGTTGTGGAGGGTGAAATGGGAAGAATAGTGTGAGAGGAAGGAAGCGAGCAGAAGGACAAAATTGATAGGCAGGGCGTAGGATTGGAGTTTAAAGAGGAGGCTGGGATGCCATAAGCGCTCATGGGTGTTCTGGAGCTCGAGGGAAACAAAAATGGCGGAGCCTAGCTGGAGGGAGAGAAGGTGGACGAGGTTAAGGAGTTGATCTTTGGTGGAGGAGGGGGGTTGGAAGTCACACTGGGTAAGGGGGAGGAGGTGATGTTGAGTAAGGTGCTGATGGCATTTGCCAGTAAATATAGAAAACATATATAGGAAAATTTTAGGTTCACTCCTTGTCAGTCGGTTGGGTAAAAGCTTTTTCTTAAATTTATTTATAAGACACAAGGAGGCACATGCCATATGCAACTATTACAGTTGATCTAATTTAAATGTTTTTATCTTTGTATTATTTTTTCTCATAATTTAAACATCGTAACGGGTACGTTGTTCCTCTTATTTACTGAATAGTTCATAGATGACGCCAAATGTCAGCAAGGTGGATGGTTGGTGTGACTTGGCATTCCGTTATAGATGTAGAGAGTACTAGTCTCTGTGGCCCTTCAAACAGATTTCACTTATAAATACAATGAAACCAATACACTGAATTGCTGTTATTAACAATGTACATGCATCTAAGCTAGCGTACCAGGGAGAAAGTTCTGCAGGTCGCAAAGAGACTTGTACCGATGACATTGTGGATTTCACTTCAAACCACCCAGTTCAACATAAAAAGATATTTTTCAATTTTGCTATCAATCGGTTGTTCAAAATTCCGTTGTCGAAATACAAACACAATGATGAAATGGTAACAATAAGGCACACTGCAAAAGTGAATAACTATCCAAATGACTTTGTAGGTACTATACGCAAGAACATAACTACTAAATACAAAAATATGATTCCGCTTTACCATGATATGGCTTCTAAGGAAAATACTAAGTTTGTTAGTTGACCTTACTATGGAAAAATGAGTACAAGGATTCCCACTATCTTTAGAAAATACAATGTGAGAGTGTCTTTTGGAGCTAAAAATAACTTATGATGTATTTTGCAACTCTCTGTAGATGCAAAGAACGTATTTCACGCTTCTGGAGTTTATAAAATTGATTGCCCAGACGGCAGGGCCTGTTATGTTGGCCACGCAGGAAGGAGGCTGGAAATTAGGTTTGGGGAACACGTCGCGTTGGGCAGAAAAATACCACCGAGAAATCGAGTAAGGCTGCTCACTTACTTACAACGAAACATAAGGTGCCGACTTTGACATCTAATGTGAGATTGCTGCATAACTGCGAGAAGGGCAGGTTCCGCGACCTCCTAGACGAATGCCGACAGGAATCACAAGAATGCCGACAGCCATCATCAGAATGCCGACAGATGAAACGCACACAAGCATTCATGGATAGTTCTGCCCGTGTTGTGTTTTCACTGCTTGTACCATGCTGAATTACATCACAATAGTGGAGGTCCGGTAGAACGAGTGATGACACGAGTTTACGTTTCACATCCAGTGGAAATACGTTCCGGAACTTTGTGAGGGCATAGAGACAAGGGGAGTGTGTTCTCTGCCCAATTTAAATACTCATCTAGAAATGAACCCAAGCTCTTCACTGGTTTCTGGACGGTATTTGGATCCCGTCAAGTTGAGTGGGAGGCAACTGATCACGGAATTCTGACCTTATTTGAACGCTTCTTGCTAGGAAACAGTGTAAGGTTTGACCCAGGGGGATCGAAGTAGCTCTTTTTTTTCTTTTTTGTGATTTTCATACCTTTACAGAAAGGTAGGCCGGCGACGGCCTATCTACGCCGCCTTTCGGTCATATGAAAACATACATTAAACAGGATGACATAAAAACAAACGTACATGGAGGATAAAATCAGGAGACATACATATTAAAATAAAAGAAGTCGTCCAGGGACGCACTGGTTGTTTAAAAAAATTCAGCACTATACACAAACGGAGACACAGAGTTGCACACGTGAACGTTAGAGCACTGAAGGAGATACGCTGATGAACTGATGGGAAGAGAAACACTAGCACATTGGCGACGAACTTTGGCGCACCAAAAAATACTGTTTGCACGAAAAAGTCAGGGGCCTGCCATAGAAACGACTGACTCACAAGGAATGAACCTGGAATTTCCATATTTACTGGCAAATGTGAAATAAGTCGGACAGCAATGTAAATAATTTTACTTATGTTTAATTTTATTTAATTTGCAGGCAAATTCGAAGTTTTTTTTACTTCCCTTAAATGTTACATATGTAGTTCATACAGAGGACGCCATACAACCAATTCGATGTGTTCATCACTCACACTACTTTCTTTATACAGTATTCAAAGAACTGTGACTGACGCCCGAACAACAGGGAACTAACATGCATCGAGATTAGAAAATAGTGGATGTAATCTCATATATAAGGCATATAATTTATGCCATGAGTTGTAACTTTTTATTCAGTCACCTGACTGTATACTTCTTGTATTTTTAGCATTGATAACGGCTAGGCACCAGCCGAAATCTTGATTTACGTAATAAAATCTGCAAAAAGAAAAAAAAGGATGACTGTTTGGTGGCTCTGTAATTTATAAATCACACAACAGTCGCTGAGTGCACCCACTCTCCGAATGGAAAGGTAATCTGATTAAGTAGTTGGTCAACCAGAGTGATTAACCGAGTTACTTTTCATACAGAAAGTCTGCAGGATCCCGAAAGGACGTTCCCATTAGCGGGCGTGGATATCGAGTTGAGCGATTACGCTTTCCTAGGCGAGTATTAATATAAAAATGCAGTAAATGAAGCAGGCAAAAAGGAATACAAACGTCTCAAAAATGAGATCGACAGGAAGTGCAAAAGGGCTAAGCAGGGATGGCTAGAGGACAAATGTAAGGATGTAGAGGCTTGTCTCACTAGGGGTAAGATAGATACTGCCTACAGGAAAATTAAAGAGACCTTTGGAGAGAAGAGAACCACTTGTAATTAATATCAAGAGCTGAGATGGCAACCCAGTTCTAAGCAAGGTGGAAAGGTGGAAGGAGTATATAGAGGGTTTATACAAGGGCGATGTACTTGAGGACAATATTATGGAAATGGAAGAGGATGTAGATGAAGATGAATTGGGAGATAAGATACTGCGTGAAGAGTTTGACAGAGCACTGAAAGACCTGAGTCGAAACAAGGCCCCGGGAGTAGACAACATTCCATTAGAACTACTGATGGCCTTGGGAGAGCCAATCATGACAAAACTCTACCATCTGGTGAGCAAGATGTATGAGACAGGCGAAATACCCACAGACTTCAAGAAGAATATAATAATTCCAATCCCAAAGAAAGCAGGTGTTGACAGATGTGAAAATTACCGAACTATCAGTTTAATAAGTCACAGCTGCAAAATACTAAAGCGAATTCTTTACAGACGAATGGAAAAACTGGTAGAAGCGGACATCGGGGAAGATCAGTTTGGATTTCGTAGAAATGTTGGAACACGTGAGGCAATACTAACCTTACGACTTATCTTAGAAGAAGGATTAAGAAAAGGCGAACCTACGTTTCTAGCATTTGTAGACTTAGAGAAAGCTTTTGACAACGTTAACTGGAATACTCTCTTTCAAATTCTGAAGGTGGCAGGGGTAAAATACAGGGAGCGAAAGGCTATTTACAATTTGTACAGAAACCAGATGGCAGTTATAAGAGTCGAGGGGCATGAAAGGGAAGCAGTGGTTGGGAAAGGAGTGAGACAGGGTTGTAGCCTCTTCCCGATGTTATTCAATCTGTATATTGAGCAAGCAGCAAAGGAAACAAAAGAAAAATTCGGAGTAGGTATTAAAATTCATGGAGAAGAAGTAAAAACTTTGAGGTTCGCCGAAGACATTGTAATTCTGTCAGAGACAGCAAAGGACTTGGAAGAGCAGTTGAACGGAATGGACAGTGTCTTGAAAGGAGGATATAAGATGAACATCAACAAAAGCAAAACGAGGATAATGGAATGTAGTCAAATTAAATCGGGCGATGCTGAGGGGATTAGATTAGGAAATGAGACACTTAAAGTAGTAAAGGAGTTTTGCTATTTAGGGAGTAAAATAACTGATGATGGTCGAAGTAGAGAGGATATAAAATGTAGACTGGCAATGGCAAGGAAATCGTTTCTGAAGAAGAGAAATTTGTTAACATCGAGTATAGATTTAAGTGTCAGGAAGTCGTTTCTGAAAGTATTTGTATGGAGTGTAGCCATGTATGGAAGTGAAACATGGACGATAACCAGTTTGGACAAGAAGAGAATAGAAGCTTTCGAAATGTGGTGCTACAGAAGAATGCTGAAGATAAGGTGGGTAGATCACGTAACTAATGAGGAGGTATTGAATAGGATTGGGGAGAAGAGAAGTTTGGGGCACAACTTGACTAGAAGAAGGGATCGGTTGGTAGGACATGTTTTGAGGCATCGAGGGATCACAAATTTAGCATTGGAGGGCAGCGTGGAGGGTAAAAATCGTAGAGGGAGACCAAGAGATGAATACACTAAGCAGATTCTGAAGGATGTAGGTTGCAGTAGGTACTGGGAGATGAAGAAGCTTGCACAGGATAGAGTAGCATGGAGAGCTGCATCAAACCAGACTCAGGACTGAAGACCACAACAACAACAACTGGCGAGTATTGTCTCTTAGCGAATGTGCAAACGCTCAGTAGGCCATGGCCTATAATAAAGTTGTGGATCCAGGCATTTAGCTGGACAGTGGTATTCGTTGAATAAGACCGACATGTCAAGTCCTCATTCAAGGCTAAAAATGCCACTGAGGTGACAAAAGTCATGGGATACCTGCTAATATCGCATCGGACCTCCTTTTGCAGTGCAGCAACTCGACGAGGCACGAACACAAAAATTCGTTAAAGTCCCCTGCAGAAATAGTGGAGCATCCTGCCTCTATATCCGTCCATAATAGCGAAAGCGTTGTCACTGCATGATTTTGTCCACGGACTGACCTCTCTGTTATGTCCCATAAATGCTAGATGGCATCTATGTCAGGCGATCTGTGTGGCCAGATCATTCGCTCGAATTGTCCAGAATGTTCTTCAACCGAATCGCAAACAATTGTGGCCCGCTGTAGCCCGATGACATGGTGCATTGTCGTCCATAAAAATTCTGTCGTCGTTTGCGAACACTCAGTTCATGAATGGCTCCAGATGCTCTCCAAGCAAACGATCATAACTACATGCAGTTAATAATCGGATCAGCTGGACCAAAGCACCCAGTCCACTCCATGTAACCGTAGTCCTCACCAATATGGACCCTTCACCAACTTGCTCAGTGCCTTGTTGGCAACTTGGCTCCAAGGCTTGTTGGGGTATGCGCCGCCATCAGCTTTTATCAACTCAGATCTGGACCCATCGGTTCAGGCTACTATTTTCCAGCCGTCTAGGGTCCAAGCGATATAATCAAGAGCCCAGGAGTGGCGATACAGGCGATGTGGTGCTGTTATCAAAGACACTCGAGTTGGTCGTCTGGTGCCACAGCCCATTAACGCCAAATTTCGGAGCATTGCCCTAACGGATACCTTCGTCGTAAGTCACACATTGATTTATGCGTTTACTTCAAGCAGTGTTGCTTGCCTGTTATCACTGATGTCTTACACTGCTGCTCTCCGTCTTAAAAGAAGGCCATCAGTCACTGCGTTGTGTACGGTGAAATGTAATGCCTGATATCTGGTAATCTCGGCAAACTTTTGCTTTGTGGATCTCGGAATACTGAATTCCATAACGCTTTCCGAAACGGAAAGTCCCATGCGTCTAGCTCCAACTACCATTCCGCGTTCAAAAATCTGTTAATTCCCGTCCTGCGGCCATAATCACGTTGGAAGCCTCTCCACGGAAGTCACCTAAGTCCAAATGACAACTCCGGCAATGTACTGTCCTTTTATACCTTGTGTAAGCGATATTACCGTCATCTGTATATGTGCATGTCGATATCCCATGATTTTGGCGCCTCTGTGCATATTCGTTTCCATAATGATTTGAATGTTATGTGTCTGTTTATAACTTTTCTCAGTTGACTTTAAGTTAGTTCAATCCTTTGGTGTTCAGGAAATTATCGACGGAGTTGTGAGGAGCCAACTGAAGGCGATATGTTGAACTATTAGCGGTGTGTATACTCCAGCACACAGGTTGGATCACGGAATGTTAATGAAATGATTTGCAGGCCTTCAGTTATTGAATTTGGAATTGTAAGAAGTTTATCCCTGTCTCGCGGATCAAAACGAGACATGTGACACGGACAACCAATTCGGATCATATTTGGTATGTAGCATGTGTACAGCCTAAAATTAAAGACTGAGATATTTTGGCTCAATAGACCATCACGTTTTAGAGAAAACCACGCCTAAAATAAGGTCAGAATTCCGCGATCAGTTGCCTCCCACTCAAATTGACGGGATAAAAGTACCGTCCAGAAACCAGTGAAGAACTTTGGTTCATTTCTAGAGGAGCATCTAAATTGGACAGAGAACACAGTCGCCACATACCGGAAGACTTCCGCTTGTTTCTATGCCCCCACAAAGTTCCGGACCGTATATCCACTGGATGTGGAACGCAAACTAGTGTCATCACTCGTTATACCGGATCTCCGCTATTGTGATGTAATTCAGCATAGTACAAGGAGTGAAAGCACAACTCGGATATAGCTAACCATGAATTCTTGTGTGCGTTATATCTGCAAAAAACGTCGATATGACCATCCCAGCGCTTCATATACCCAGTTACGGTGGTTGCCGCCAGAAAACTTACGGGACTACCACATGCTATCACTACGTCACCATCTCCTTGGTGAGCAAACACCCCGGTACTTCGCCTCAGAGATTAAACATCTTTCGTGCACTCATAATGTAAACAAATGGTCTCACCCATCTAGTATCCTAGCTGTACCAATTTACAAAACAAAAACATTGGCAGACTCCTGTGGTGTTTCTGCTGTCCGCATCTGCAACAAGCTGCTCTGTATTCTTCACGCAGTTTGACGCTTCTCCAAAATTAATGAGTATGGACAACTTCTCCTGTGTCAAAAAGTAAAGCCAATACTTCTATATTCTCACAGTAATGCTTCTTTCTCTTTATTTTCCCTGAGAGTCACGCCACCTTCTCCTTCTTTATAATCTTTGTCTGTATAATACCACATTCATCTTTCCCTTTCTGGTCCATTCCTTTCTCTACGCCCACTCATAATTAAAAACCTACTTTATTGTAATCTCTAATTATTATTATCCTTACCATGTACGAATACAAACTCTGTGCGTGTTTTCCTAATCCGTACTACTGTAACTTTTATTTTCCTGAATTTAGTACAACATGTTTACTCTAACCTATACAACGTAAAATATGCAGAACTCCTGGTTATGTGTAGGAGAGAGCCTGATAGCCCTAATCTTGCCACGTTAAATAAATAAATAAAATTCACGACTAGCAGTCGATTCAAAATTAATGGGATCGACACGATAATCGAAAATTGAGCATTTGTCATCATTATTTATTAGTTTCATAGAAATCGGGAAAAGAAACTCTTGCGACTGGTTGTTATGTACCAGTAAGGTATACGCTTTTCAACGAAAGCGCTAACGTTGCGACCTAAGCGTCTGGCTTGGGAGCTGAGAACCAACGATCGGTTCCCAAATACATTATGCTATTTTTTATTCGTTTGTGTTTTTTCGGTATCTAAATTGGTAGGAACAAGAGGATTAATAAGGTAAGTAAGTCAATGAGGAATATAGCGAGGCAGGAAAATAAATTTTTCAATCGACTTGAATAAGTAAGGATTTAAAATTTTTTTATTCACTCAGTCACATGTCCTGTCTTTCCTGTCAACAACGTCATTGGTAATACCTGTCATAGAAACATTAAAAGGAAATACAGGGTGTCCCCGAAGGAACAGGCAGTAAATAAACAAAGCTGTAATGTTCAGCTACAGCATTAATTGTGTCATGCTCGACACAGCCACGTCGCAGTCACGCTGAAAAGCGGTATGAAATGGAACAAGCATGTGAGGATTGTAATAGAGAAGGCGAATAGTCGAATTCGATTCATTGGGAGAATTTTAGGGAAGTGTGTTTCATCTGAAAAGCAGACCGAATATAGGACGCTAGTGCGACCTGTTCATGAGTACTGCTCGAATGTTCGGGATCCCACCGGGTCGGATTAAAGGATGAGATCGAAGCACTTCAGAGGCGGGCCGCCAGATTTGTTGCGATTAGGTTCGAACAACACGCAAGTATTACGGAGATGGGTCCGGATCTCAAATGGGAATAGCTGGAGGGAAGACGACGTTCTTTTCGAGGAACGCTGTTAAGGATACTTAGAGAACCGACATCTGAAGCTGACTGCTGAACGATTCTACTGCCGCCAACATACATTTCGTATAAGGACCATGAAGATAAGGGTAATTAGGGCTCATACGGAGACATATAGACTGTCGTTGAAATTTCCTGGCAGATTAATACTGCAAGTTTCGTATCAGCTCTCACTCCGCTGCAGAGTGAAAATCTCATTCTGGAAACATCCCCTAGGCTGTGACTAAGCCATGTCTCCGCAATATCCTTTCTTTCAGGAGTGCTAGTTCTGTAAGGTTCGCAGGAGAGCTTCTGTAAAGTTTGGAAGGTAGGAGACGAGGTACTGGCAGAAGTGAAGCTGTGAGGACGTGGTGTGAGTCGTGCTTGGGTAGCTCAGTTGGTAGAGCACTTGCCCGCGAAAGGCAAAGGTCCCCAGTTCGAGTCTCGGCCCAGCACACAGTTTTAATTAGCCAGGAAGTTTCATATCAGAGCACGCTCCGCTGCAGAGTGAAAATCTCGTTCTATATAGACAGTCGTGGTTTCCTCGCCCTATTTTCGAGAGGAAAAGGAAGGGAAATGACTGCTAGTGGTACAGGGTACCCTCCGCCACGTACCGTACAGTGGCGGGCGGAGTATGTATGTAGATGTACATGCCGATTCAGGGATATGACAGGGACGATCACTGGAAGCAAAAAAGTCTATTCAAACTGGGCTCTAAAGTGGATACCAAACGAGATGGGCGCACACGTTAGTGAAATGAAGTGTGTGTGAAATCTTATGGGACTAAACTGCTAAGGTCATCAGTCCATAAGCTTACACACTACTTAACCTAAATTATCCCAAGGACAAACACACACACCCATGCCCGAGGGAGGACTCGAACCTCCGCCGGGACCAGCCGCACACTCCATGACTGCACACATTAATCTTTGCTGCTGTTGAAACTCATGTCTTCTACTGAAAGAAATACTGATAAGGTATACATTATACATCCCATGTGTACTAGACGATTTTTGATTGTTTTGGGCGCCGGCCGATGTGGCCGAGCGGTTCTAGGCGCTACAGTCTGGAACCGCGCGACCGCTACGGTCGCAGGTTCGAATCCTGCCTTGGGCATGGATGTGTGTGATGTCCTTAGGTTAGTTAGGTTTAAGTAGTTCTAAGTTCTAGGGGACTGATGACCTTAGAAGTTAAGTCCCATGGTGTTCAGAGCTATTTGAACCCATTTGATTGTTTTGGGCCATACTACCTCCTCCCAAAATATGGAAAGCAAAGAGCTAGCAGTAGATGACATCTGTTTCTGGGTACCGAAAATGAAGAAGTGCTCCTAACTCACTTAACGTATGCATGTGAGGGTCTATGTTTCTTGCCGGCCGGTGTGGCCGAGCGGTTCTAGGCGCTTCAGTCTGGAACCGTGTGACCGCTACGGTCGCAGGTTCGAATCCTGCCTCGGGCATGGATGTGTGTGATGTCCTTAGGTTAGTTAGGTTTAAGTAGTTCTAAGTTCTATGGGACTGATGACCACAGATGTTAAGTCCCATAGTACTCAGAGCCATTTGAACCATCTATGTTTCTTGAGTGTTATGCTTCGAATGGTCCTTCTCGCCACATCCCTGAATACTGAACACTGCTTCTGCGATGCCTTGTGTATTCATGGCACCAAGAACATCTAATGTGTGCAGTCTCCGTGCAACCACATCGTTCTTTACGTAGATAACACCCCCAGAAAAATCGGTGCTGAAAGTTGATAATAAATAGTGCTATGAATCTTTATTGTGTCCGCGTGGTTGTGCAGTTTCCACTTGATTTCCAGAAGCACTCTGCAATTCTGGAGCCTTGAGAAAAATTAACATCGTACGGCTAGCACTCAGGCGTGCACTTCGGTGGTATTACCTTTACTGTGAACGTCAGATGACCCTCGTCGTCTGTGAACATGCTGTCGTACGTGAGGATATTAGTTTCTTCACACCAGGACTCAATTATTACTCAAAACTTCCTATCAGCAAAGTACAAAACAAAAGTTTTCTCAAGTTATGTTTTATAACGTGAATTTGTCATATTCCCAGATTTTCAACAAGTGATGTTGAAACGTCCCCTTTGAAAAATTATACAGGACTGTGCTTAACCTGGCACACAATATTTTTAGCGCAACGCAATCTGACTTTCAGAAATCCCTACAAAAGAATGGCCCTGATTAGCATTAACCTATACCTTTCACAAATCACTTACCTCACCAAAAATCTTCGTTACTCGAACTACTGCAAAACAGCGAGCGCCACTACTGCCAGCTAAATAAAAGATTCAAACTACTGAAGGCACTAACTACTGATAGGCATAGTTAGCAAATGAAAGATTTTAATAGATAAGAAACAATGTACACTCCTGGAAATGGAAAAAAGAACACATTGACACCGGTGTGTCAGACCCACCATACTTGCTCCGGACACTGCGAGAGGGCTGTACAAGCAATGATCACACGCACGGCACAGCGGACACACCAGGAACCGCGGTGTTGGCCGTCGAATGGCGCTAGCTGCGCAGCATTTGTGCACCGCCGCCGTCAGTGTCAGCCAGTTTGCCGTGGCATACGGAGCTCCATCGCAGTCTTTAACACTGGTAGCATGCCGCGACAGCGTGGACGTGAACCGTATGTGCAGTTGACGGACTTTGAGCGAGGGCGTATAGTGGGCATGCGGGAGGCCGGGTGGACGTACCGCCGAATTGCTCAACACGTGGGGCGTGAGGTCTCCACAGTACATCGATGTTGTCGCCAGTGGTCGGCGGAAGGTGCACGTGCCCGTCGACCTGGGACCGGACCGCAGCGACGCACGGATGCACGCCAAGACCGTAGGATCCTACGCAGTGCCGTATGGGACCGCACCGCCACTTCCCAGCAAATTAGGGACACTGTTGCTCCTGGGGTATCGGCGAGGACCATTTGCAACCGTCTCCATGAAGCTGGGTTGCGGTCCCACACACCGTTAGGCCGTCTTCCGCTCACGCCCCAACATCGTGCAGCCCGCCTCCAGTGGTGTCGCGACAGGCGTGAATGGAGGGACGAATGGAGACGTGTCGTCTTCAGCGATGAGAGTCGCTTCTGCCTTGGTGCCAATGATGGTCGTATGCGTGTTTGGCGCCGTGCAGGTGAGCGCCACAATCAGGACTGGATACGACCGAGGCACGCAGGGCCAACACCCGGCATCATGGTGTGGGGAGCGATCTCCTACACTGGCCGTACACCACTGGTGATCGTCGAGGGGACACTGAATAGTGCACGGTACATCCAAACCGTCATCGAACCCATCGTTCTACCATTCCTAGACCGGCAAGGGAACTTGCTGTTCCAACAGGACAATGCACGTCCGCATGTATCCCGTGCCACCCAACGTGCTCTAGAAGGTGTAAGTCAACTACCCTGGCCAGCAAGATCTCCGGATCTGTCCCCCATTGAGCATGTTTGGGACTGGATGAAGCGTCGTCTCACGCGGTCTGCACGTCCAGCACGAACGCTGGTCCAACTGAGGCGCCAGGTGGAAATGGCATGGCAAGCCGTTCCACAGGACTACATCCAGCATCTCTACGATCGTCTCCATGGGAGAATAGCAGCCTGCATTGCTGCGAAAGGTGGATATACACTGTACTAGTGCCGACATTGTGCATGCTCTGTCGCCTGTGTCTATGTGCCTGTGGTTCTGTCAGTGTGATCATGTGATGTATCTGACCCCAGGAATGTGTTAATAAAGTTTCCCCTTCCTGGGACAATGAATTCACGGTGTTCTTATTTCAATTTCCAGGAGTGTATTTACCTTAATAGTCATAATATATATAGCAGTTCATGACAAATTTCAAAACTCCGCCATCTCTCTCCCCACATCTACCACTGCTGGCGGCTCACCTCCAACTGCGCAACGCTACGCGCTGTTAACATCCAGCTGCCGCTGCCCAACACTACAATGGCAGACAACAATGCAAACTAGCCACAGACTGCGCACAGCACAGCCAGTGATTTTCATACAGAGCGCTACGTAACATTGCCAATAAGAAAACATAAACACCCTACTTACAATGTGAACATGTCCTAACAAGTCAGTTAAACGACTGACATCTTCCATAACTCAAGGGCCGGACTTATAATGACTATCTTGTAAGCACAGCAAAAATTTAGGCAACAGTTTTCCAGACGCAATATTGCTCCGTGTACGAATGCTTTATTTTAGGGATAATGTTTTAAAGATACCCCTCAAGCGATAATGTGTGCAGAAATTTCGTCGGATACTTCCTGTTTGGGCGGTGTCAATCACGTAATCAGGAGTAGCCTAAAGCCAGTAATAAGTGTCTTCATCTGTGAGCTGAAAAGTACTCCCGATTTCCAGCTATCTTCAACATTTCCTCCATAGTTGTGTGAGACGTGCTGATAAGGAATTTTATGCTCCGATTTAAAATTCCTTTCCCCATATAATGATACAGGTAGCGTAAAAACTCGTGTGGGTCTTATACTAAACCGCAGCACCTGCTGCCGACGACGGCGAGATTCGACTAATCGATAGAATTTCAAGTTATTTATCGACTCGTATTCGTCGTATCTTGGCCTTCCTCTAGCGATATCACTTTTCCGGAATGTTAGGTCCTTCTTTCCTTTCAGGGCCGTAGTTGCTCCATTCCTTTGCAGTGTTTGCATGTTCATATTTGGATGCTTCTTGGCTAACAGCTTTTACTTTTCCTTCAAGGCGTGTAGCTACTCAGTTCGAACGTTTACTTACCGGTTCATAATACTCATCGGGAACTCGTGGAGTGCTGTTTGACTGCGACGTGAGCGTTTTCAAAACGTTGCGATCGATTTCAGAAAGATAGGAATTTTATTTATATGGGAACTAAAGCACAACAGTATTTTATATATTTACTGTAAACTTGTTTTCAGATCGTGTAAGTTGACAGTAGTGATTACTAATTTGTGTGGTACAAGTCTGATATTACAAAATTGATTGATATAAATAATGGGAATATATTATCAGAAAAATAGTTTTTTGGGAATCAAATATGTTCTGAAATAGCTAAAGATGAGAAAAATATAAGTAAGAAAATTAACGCAAAATTTTTACGTATTCAAACATTTCGTTTAACATGTGAAAGTTCCAAGCAGGCTAGGTCCGTTACAACAGTTTCGAAAAGGACGCAGTGTCGGTCACTTCCCTCTTACCGTCGTCTGTGAACAACTCCCAAATATTTATTTCAGGGCTGATCGTAGGCTGTACGTCCTTCATTATTAAGATTGCGCTACTGAGTTAAAAAGATGCAACTAGATATTACTATACAATAAGGAACGCCCACTACGGATTACATAGAGCACAAGAAATGAATTACATCCTGAAGATCATCGTATTATTTCTCAAGACGTAATCCAATCTGCCGATACACTTACACGATGTGATCAAAAGTCTCCGGGCACCCCGAAAAACATATGTTTTTCATATTAGGTGCATCGTGCTGTCACCTACTGCCAGGTACCGCATATGAGCAACTCAGTAGACATTAGACATCGTGAGAGAGCAGAATGGGATGCTCCGCGGAACTCATGGACTTCCAACGTGGTCAGGTGATTGGCTGTCACTTGTGTCATACGTCTGTACGCGAGACTTCCAAACTCCTAAACTTCCCTAGGTCCACTGTTTCCGATGTGATAGTGAAGTGGGTAGGTGAAGCGACACGTACAGTACAAAAGCGTACAGGCCGATCTCGTCTGTTGACTGACACAGACCGCCGACAGTTGGAGGGGTCGTAATATGTAATAGGAAGACATCTGTCCAGACCATCTCACAGGAATTCGAAACTACATCAGGATCCACTGCAAATACTATGACAGTTAGGCGGGAGGTGAGAAAACTTGGATTTCACGGTCGAGCGGCTGCTCATAAGCCTCATATCACGCTGATAAATGCCAAACGAGGCCTCGCTTGATGTAAGGAGCGCAAACATTGGACGATTGAACTTCGGAAAAACGATCACGGTACACAATGTGGCGATCCGGTGACTGGATGTGGTTATGGCGAATGCCCGGTCAACGTCATCTGCCAGCGTGTATAGTGCCAACAGTAAAATTCGGAGGCGGTGATGTTATGGTGTCGTCGTGTTTTTCATGGCGGGTGCTTGCACCCCTTGTTGTTTTGCGAGGCACTATCACAGCACAGGCCTACATTGATATTTTAAGCATCTTCTTGCTTTCCACTGCTGAAGAGCAATTCGGGGATGGCGACTGCAACTTTCAACACGGTGGAGCAACTATTCATAATGCACGACCTGTGACGTAGTGGTTACACAACAATAACATTCCTGTAACGGAATGGCCTGCACAGAGTCCTGAACTGAATCCTATAGATTACCTTTGGTACGTTTTGGAACGCCGACTTCGTGCCAGGCCTCAACGACCGACATCGATACCTCTCCTCAGTGAAGCACTCCATGAAGAATGGGCTGTCATTCCCCAGGAAACCTTCCAGAGCCTGAGTGAATGTATGCTTGCGAGAGTGTAAGCTGTCATCAGCGCTAAGGGTGTGCCAACACATATTGATTTCCAGCATTAGCGACGGAAGGCACCACGAACTTGTAAGTCATTTTCAGCCAGGTGTCCGGATACTTTTGATCACATAGTGTATATACTTTCTCAAAGTACGTTAGAGGTCCACAACAGACTAATGATGAAGAAAAATCCTTCCAGTGGATGTACGAACCGTTACTTCTGAAAACTCTCACTCTCCGAAGTTGAAAACAAAGATATGAAGAACAAGGCAACGAAAATAACATAACTGTCCCTGCGTGCTTTCCGTCCCGCGGCTCTTTGTAAACAAGGTTCGCGTAATCGACTGTCTGTGGTCCCTCGTGTCGAATTCACTGCAGTCTTACTCGGAATTGTTCTCAGACATTGAGGCTTAAAATTCTAATTCTTTATTTAATACAAGACGTTTGAGAAATTTATTTGCCTACGTTGTTATTATTCCTTACTGCGATGCCTTCGTTCCTTCCAATTTCGATCTAGTAAAGATTAAAATGGCATCCCTGAGACTTGGACTCCTTTTCGAAACTGTTAACCTTGTCATTGTTGTTTCCTTCAGCCCGAAGACTGGTCTGATGCAGTTCTCCACGCTGCTCCATCCTGCTGAAGCCTCTTTATCTCCGAATAACTACTCTAAACTTGATTCTTCTGGATCTGCTTTCTGTTGTCATCTCATGGCCTCTCTCTAAGGTTATTACCTCTCCCCCATACATCCCCTCCAAAATGAAATTTGTGGTCCCTTGACATCACAGAATGTGTCCTGTCAATCGGCCCTTCTCCCACTCGGTTTGTGCCACGAAGTTCTTTTCTCTGCAGTTATGTTCAGTACCTCCTCACTATTTACGTTACGTATCCGTCTCATCTTCAGCATTCTTCTAAAGCACCACATTTCAAAATCTTCTGTTCTTATCTAAACTGTTTGTCGTCCATGTTTCACTTCGATACGTGTCACACTCCAGACAAATACCTTCAGAAAGACTTCCTATCACTTGGATCTATATTCGATGTTAACAAATTGCTCTTCTTGTCCACCCTGTGGGTACATAAGCACCAGTCATAACTGTTTGTTCTCTCGATCTTAACGAAGCTATGAATTTTCGTAACCCATATTTGATGATTCAAATTGGTCAGTTTTCAATTATCTTAACGGCCTCGTCAAATCTGAGTCATTTGTCTTGGGGGTGATTTTCTCAAAAACTCTGTGGGTGGGGAAAGGTGGTGGAGAATTCTACTGAATTATCCTTGTCTTCCATTTTGGGCTGTACATAAAACTAAACTGAACTCCGCCCGAACAGGCCATCAAGGCCCTACGGTACCGACCGTCCGCCGTGTCACCCTCAACTACAGGTGTCACTGCATGCGGATATGGAGGGGCATGTGGTCAGCACACTGCTCTCACGACCATATGTCAGTTTAGGAGACCGTAGGTCTTACTTCTCAGTCAAGTTGCTCCTCAGTTTGCCTCATAAGGTCTGACTGCACCTCGCTTGGCAAAAGCGGAATGGTCACCCATAGAAGTACTAGCCCTAGCCTGACAGCGCTTAACTTAGGTGATCTGGCGGGAACCGGTGTTACCATTGCGGCAGGGCCGTATGCTGTACATAAGAGATCTGCCAAATATGAGACCAGCCGACTGGTCATGTCTGAGGCCTTTTCCTTGTAAGAGTGTGTCGCTTCTGGCCGCTGCCGTGGGGGTGTTTTCGGAAGCTTCGAAGTTTGGACCAAAGGAATGGTTAACTCTCACGGCAAAATACGGTGAAAATATCGCTGAATAACCTCATAAATTTCGACGGTAGAATCCTGGTTCATTCCGGGTGATCAAAAAGTCAGTATAAATTTGAAAACTTAATAAACCACGGAATAATGTAGATAGAGAGGTAAAAATTGAAACACATGCTTGGAATGACATGGGGTTTTATTAGAACCACACCATATTGCTAGACGCGTGAAAGATCTCTTGCGAGCGTCGTTTGCTGATGATCGTGTGCTCAGCCGCCACTTTCGTCATGCTTGGCCTCCCAGGTCCCCAGACCTCAGTCCGTGCAATTATTGGCTTTGGGGTTACCTGAAGTCGCAAGTGTATCGTGATCAAAGGACATCTCTAGGGATGCTGAAAGACAACATCCGACGCCAATGCCTCACCATAACTCCGGACATGCTTTACAGTGCTGATCACAATATTATTCCTCGACTACAGCTATTGTTGAGGAATGATGGTGGACATACTGAGCATTTCCTGTAAAGAACATTATCTTTCAGAATGAGATTTTCACTCTGCAGCGGAGTGTGCGCTGATTTTTCTTTAACATTATCTTTGCTTTGTCTTACTTTGTTACGCTAATTATTGCTGTTCTGATCAGATGAAGTGCCGTCTGTCGGACATTTTCTGATATTTTGTATTTTTTTGGTTCTAATAAAACCCCATGTCATTCCATGCATGTGTCTCAATTTGTACCTCTCTATCTACATTATTCCGTGATTTATTCAGTTTTGAAATTTATACTGACTTTTTGATCACCCGGTATATTTTTATGAGGAAAATATGGTCTCTGAAGTCAATTTGTAATGTGAATGAACACTTTGTTAGTAGTGCTCCCGTAAGCTATTGTATCAGTGTCGCTGTCTAGAAGTGAGCACTGTCATACAAATATCCACAATTCGCATGTTTGTCCACATTTGAATCCATGAGGTACTGGACCTCGTTCTCATCTACAGCGCTTCTTTGTTAATGTATGGGTCAGCATTGCATAGGTTTGACTGCACCAAGCATTCTTCCATTCCGCCTCAGCGGATGGGATTATCGCATTTTCATGGTACCTGTGTTGCCAAAACTGATGGAGGATGTTCCTCTGAATGTTAGACAAAGGATGTACTCGACGGGGCACCAGCCCATTACAGCATCGCTGTGACGAACCACATGAGAGCAACCTTCTGGAATTGATGGATCGACTGAGGTGCCCCGTGGTCTAACCACCCACACTACCTGACCTCACGAGTCTGGACTTCTTCCTCTGGGAGCACCTGAAGCGGATGGTGTATGAAGTCGTTGTGGAAACAGAAAATGACCTCGTCCCTAGACCAGTCATTGCTACTGGCACCATAGCGGGCAGGTCAGGAATATTTCAACGGACAGGACAAGCAATTGTCGAACGACGTCCAATAACTGTGCATTTGAGCAGTTTTCTGCGAACGTCGGTGCTGTAATTACCATGCTAATCGTCCCTAGCACCATAAACTGTCGCGAGGGATCATACGTACCATAACTAAAGATATTCCTTTGACATTCTCTATCTCCAGTATTCATCTGAACGAATAGTTTCGAAACATCGCGTATAATAAATGATCAAAACATGAATATTTTCAGAATTACGAATATAGCCAAGGAATGCAGACTGGAAGCGAGTTTTGTCTGGAGAATGCGGGCAGTTCCGACCGGTAACTAAGCGGAGTTATTTGACAGAGGCGCGGCCCGTACGATTGTGCAGCGCCGCCGCCTTTTTGCTCTCCGCGGACCCCTCGCTTCCTGTTACCGTTCTTGCGCAGCGCGAGTGCTCATTGTGATTCCGCTACGTCCGCTAATACGGCTCTTGTGCGCCTGCGCAGTGGCGGGCGCGCTGACAGAGTCGTTGAAAATGTGTCCTCGGCTCGGCTATAACAATGTCAACTGCTGCTCGCTTGGACCGAGCTCCAATTAACCGACAGCAAACCAAGAGGCTCTCGTTTCTTCTCGAACCTTCCCCCCAATCTCCTCCCCCCCCCCCCCCTCCCACCCTCAGTAAGCATCCCGCTATCCTTTTTCCCTCTCACCGGTAGCCCTTTCATCAGACAGAAATGAATTTCCGATACAACGCACGGCCGTTCACTAATGAGCAATGTTTTCTGAATCAGCTACAGCCGACCACCCCTGTTTTTATATCCGCGTTCGTTAGCTTTTCTTTTTCTGATTTCTTCTTCCTTTTTTCTCGTAGTAGACAGAGCGGCAGATAGCGGGACAGCAGAGGGACAGTACGTTTCTGTGGGATTGGATGGTACGGTTGAGTGGAGCAGGGCATGGAGTAGTGGGGAGGGGAGGGATATGTGGCAGAGCGGAAGAAACGACAAGAGGACGGGCGTCGGAAGAAGAGACGGCGACAGCGGCGAGGGGAAAGGACTCGATATAAATAATGGAAAGCGAATGAAGAAAAATTAATAAAAATCAGCGCGGGCGCCCATTGTTGCGGCGTTTCTCACGGGCCGCTGACGGAGACGACTCTATCTGCGCTGTCAGCCTGATGGATGGCGATGTCAATATGGCGGCGGCGCGGACCGCGGACGCGGCGCTCGCTAAATTAATGTGGCGGCGCGCGGCGCGGGGCCACCTCGGAGCGGCCGGTGGTGGGGAGCGGGGAGGGAGGCGGACAGCAGGGGGGGACCAGATTCCGCCCGCGATCTGGCGACCGCGCCGCGCCGCGTCCCCGGCGTGGCGGTACACGGGTCGTCCACACACGGGGACGCTGTTGGAGGTCGTGCACGGGGAAGGATCAGCAGACCAGTGTGCAGGTGTCACGTACAGCCTTCGTTATCCCGACACAGATGGTGTGTAACATATAATTCCAGTACGATCGAAAACTGGAGCTGTCCTAAGTCTGGAGGTTGATTGCAATACTGCAATGTGGTCCTGTTGGAAATGGTAATTCTTTAATTCGTCTGACTTGCGAACAGGTGTAACGCAGCCAGTTATAAGTGGGCCTACAGCATAGCATGTACTGCAAACAGCAATGTAACTGGGACTTTTTCACATATCGTCGTTGAAGAAAGAGTAGCGCTTAATTGAAACTGAGACGATTTGCCGTTTAAATGCAAAAGGGCATGCACGCACGGGACATTGTTATTGCTTGTCAGACGGGATGATTCCGCAGCCGCTACCTACAGTTTTGTGCAACCTGCAATGTGTCCAAGAGCCAAGTTCGAGATTTTTATGTTCTTCCACTCGCTTTGCGCAAATCGTTAATCACATTGTTCATAGTTATGCCAATACCTGAAAGTTTTTTGTAACAATTCTGCTTCGTTTTCATATTGTATCACATATAGACCCACTAATTAGTTAAGATGGTGAGTTTTGGTGTATCATTATATTGCATATTGATTGTTTCAATAAAGATTTTCTTTTAAATTGTTAGTCCTACAGATAAAATGAACAGGACATTTTTGTAGGATATTTAAGGTAGTTAAATTTTGCAGTGAGATTCAGTTTCGCTGAAGGCGACAATTTCTTAGTTATTGATGAAAATAGTATTTGAAGGTCACTTTTGTACTTTTTCTTGAATAATGTGAAAACAACAGTCTCTAGTGAAAACGTATCCCAACACAAATATCAGTGACATTAAATTTGCCACAAAAAGGTATTGTTCCTTCTTTTTCTGTAGGCATAACTGTGTGAGCGTAGCGTGCGAGAGAGTATGAAAATTTATGTGTGATATTTGAAGGCACTGAAGGTTGCATAAAGCCGTAGGCAGGGGCAGTTGACTCACGCTATTTATCCCCTCAGAGTTGGTAAACAGTCTTTGGAGTATTTTCTTCAGTTAATGGAAAAGTGCAGCGATTCAGCAGACGACAATAATAATTATAAAGACATACAAAACAATATATTTTAACAAAATTGTATGTATAATAGTCAAATGTCGCGAATATATCTCCACTTAACGTAACGTGAAGCTTTCTCTTCCTTCTTGCCTATAGTTCAGCGCCTTCCGATGTGAAATATTCCCTTATGCTGGTTTTGTTTGTTCATAATGGGTCATTCCATGAAAAATGAAGATCTCCTCTTAACATAACGTGAATCCTTCTCTTCCGTCTTTTCTATACTTTAACGCGTCCTGATGTGAAATATTCCTTTATGCTGATTTGGTTTGTTCATAATGGGTCATACCATGAAAAATAAAGACGTTGATACGAATGGAACACTTATTTTTCTTTGTTTAGTGTGAAACCGACACAGCTCCCATCATCAAACCCTCATCGCATATTGTTCATAGTCAGGTCTAACTGTTCTTTTATTTTCATGTTAATGCTTCAGTGTGAACTGCACAAATATAATTCCTTTAATCGTCGAAGGGTTCTAGAACAACTGTAACAATTTCAAAGAGATCCGTATTCTCCGTTATCTGTTGTCTGTTTCTTAGTCCATTATTTACATTTTGCGCCCATTGTTTCCTCCAAATACGGCTAAATGATCAAAGTTCTGCTCCTGTTTGCTCCAAGTACGTAAGTGGCAGGTGTGTAAGAGCTTAATCCTATGCTAAAGAAGTTTCAGTTGACAGAACCCTGTCTTGTGTTCTAGTAACTGCCGTAGTGAATGTGCAGGTGTACTGTTGGCTCTTAGTACTCTACAAGCAGATGTATGCTCGTTCTGTTCCGAAACGCGATGTTTTGAATACAAGTTCGATTTTTAACTTCTAACTTAAATGAATGTGGAGTATTTATGCCCTTAAGTGCATACATGCAAATATGTTGTTCACAGATGCGTCCACAAATCGAGAAAGAATCGCTTTATTAAAAATTGTCTATTCTGAAAAACTACAGCCGTGTTTTAATTAGAACATTACATTAAGGGCCAATAATGAACTGCTTTATGATTCAACTTATTTTGAAGCTTTCAGTCAATATTTAAACATGTTATTCAGTGGCATTTACAATGACGAGTGCGTATTGACCTACAGAACTCAAACACCGACATTAACTTTCCGTAACATTCAACAATATTGGTAATTTTCATAACTGATGACACAATGTATACTATTAACAAAACCGATTCTGAATTTCTTCTGCCAAAGCGTAACTCTGTGTGTACAACAATTTTAGAAATTAATGTAGGTTCATACACGGCTTATTTAAACTAATGCAATGGTAAAGATCTGATTATAAAATCAACAAATGCCCTGCTTTAAATATTTCTTTACATTCCTTGACTATTAAAATATGATGTATAGAAACATCAAAATTCATTATTGTGATTCACACATATATACATGTGTCATTGGTGAATACTGAATACGAGTCACAGATTTTTGAGGGCAGGGTCTTAGTGTCCTCGGTTCATTATTCATCTTAGTTGAAGAATTTACTGTAACGGATTGTTTATTAATAGTATTAGTGAACACATTACTATAAAATACTGATTTATTACTCCAGCGAGTTACATTACATAAAACTAGACGAGTTCCGGAGAAATGTAGGGACACGAGAGGAAATATTAAATCTACGACTTACCTTAGGAGGGATAGGAGAAAGGTAAACCTAAGTTTATAGTCCTTTTGGATGAACAGAAAGCGTCTGAAAAAGTTGAATAGAATACACTATTTCGCACTCTGAAGGTACTACGGACAAAATAAAGGCAGCAAAACGTTATCTACAGATTGTACAAAACGAGAATGCAGTTGTACACGTCGATCATCATGAATGGAAAGCAGTAATTGAGAAGTGTCGTTATTCAATCTCTACACTGAGGAACAAGAATAGGATTAGTGAGTTACTTACCATCAAGATTGGTGACAACGAAGTAGACGTAGTAAAGTGATTCTACTACCAGTACCTTTACGTAGTAAGTTACATGTTCCATAATGTTCCCTATATTATTTGAACGACTTTTTATCGAAACGATTTGGAACGAGTAAGTTTACTGGATATATATACATTATTAGTGTTTACATTAATGCAAACATTGTCATGTTACTGCTACTCATGCAATTAAACTTAACAACCAGCTTTTTTAATTTTTTTAAATTTTTTTTACTGGTTTCTATTACTGCTTGAAACATGTGTAGACGAAACGTATACAGCAAAAATTCTGGTATTCTTTATTTTCAGCGAAATTGTTGGTTTTTGTTTACCTGTTCTGCAACAGTTTCGCTCCTGAGAATGTAATAGTACCAAATCTCGTAATATTTCCTCAATCTCTTGGCACCTATAGCTGGACACTTCCTTTGCCACTTGAACTACGTATTGCTATTTTTTGTTGCTTCAAATTATAAGCTTGGGTCGATCCTCGTTTCCAACTAGCAAAGAAAAGTAAAATTTCGCGTAGTCCAATAATGCAAAGAATATCAGTTCTTTACGCTATTGAAATCAGATATATTTGCTTCAGCTATTACTTGTGATTCTAAGACTAATACCAAATTTCACGCAGTATGTTAGGCGTCAGTGTATCATTTTTTTGAGTGAATAGATTGCTCAAAACAGGTACGTTAACGTACGTAATTTAATCCATTACAGCAGAGTCTTCTGGAATCGTATGATCATACAATAAAGGATGTTTTCACTTCTTCATACACAATATATTTATGTTAGCGGTCGCATGTCAGTCCCTGCACCCAGCGTCGGTCCTCTGAAGATCTGCCAGAGTTTCGCTACAATTTTCGAGGGTTGTGACTTCTCTGTATACTACACCATCATACGCGAACAGGATCATGGATCTTCCGACGTTAATCACTACGTCCAACTAGGAGTTTGAATTAATTCTCACTCCTGACAAAGAGAGGGCAGTAGTTCTATTAGTCGTCCACAATATTATTGCAGCAGGGAGTGACGGCACTTCGGTCACCGTATCGTAAATTTTTATCGTGATATTTCACGATGACTTGCTAGACTATTTGATAGTGTATGTATAACTTAGTCACCACTGTACATGTTTACCGTAACGTCACCGCGTGCTTCCGATAACAACTGCGGGAGACCAAGTGCAATAATATCGTGGTAGGGTAGTATTAGTGCAACATGGCGGACAGCGCAACGACACCTATTTAATAGCACAAATGTTGGCCTTTCCAAACTGTGTGTGTGACTTTCGAGTACAGTGAAAATAACATACCTATTTAGTGCCTTGAGCACGTCGGTTTCTACAGCTACATCTACATTTACATAGATGCTCCGCAGGCTATCGTACGGTGCGATGCGGAGGGTACCATGTACCACTACTAGTCATTTCCTCCTCTGTTCAACTCACATATAGAGCGAGGGAACACGACTATCTATATGCCTCCGTATGAGCCCTAACCTCTCGTGTCTTATCTTCGCGGTCCTTACGCACAGTGTATGTTGGCGACAGTAGAATCGTTCGGCAGTCGGCTTGAAATGTCGATTCTCTAAATTTTCTCAGTATCGCCCCTCGAAAAGAACGTCTCATTCCCTCCAGGCATTCCCATTTCAGTTCCTGAAGCATCTCCGTAACGCTTACGTGCTGTTCGAACCTACCGGTAACAAATGTAGCAGCCCGCCTCTGAACTGCCTCTATGTCCTGGCTCAATCGGACGTGGTACGGATCCCAAACGCTGTAGCAACAGTCAAGAATAGGTCGCACCAACATCCTATATGCGGTCTCCTTTAAATGTGAACCACACTTTCCTAAAATTCTCCCATTCAACCGAAGTCAACCATCCGCCTTCCGTACCACAGTTCTCATATGTTTGTTCGATTCCATATCGCTTTGCAACGTTACTCCCAGATGTGTAAACAACTTCACTGTGTCAAGCAGGGCACTACTGATACTGTAGCCGAACATTACAGGCTTCCAGAGTGAGGTTTTCACTCTGCATCGGAGTGTGACCTGATATGAAACTTCGTGGAAGATTAAAACTGTGTGCCGGACCGAGACTCGAACAAGAGAGCTTCTGTAAAGTTTGGAAGGTAGGAGACGAGGTACTGGCAGAATTACAGCTGTGAGGGTGGGGCGTGGGTCGTGCTTGGGTAGCTCAGATGGTAGAGCACTTGCCCGCGAAAGACAAAAGTCCCGAGTTCGAGTCTTGGTCCGGCACACACTTTTCATCTATCAGGAAGTTTCATTACAGGTTCGTTCTTCCTATTCATCAGCATTAACTTAAATTTTGCCGCATTTACAGCTAGCTGCCGTTTTTGTTAGACCGACGAGAAATTTTGTATATCTTGTCTGTATCTTCCTACAGTCACTCAACTTCAACATCTTACCGCACGCCACAGCATCATCAGCAAACAACCGGACATTACTGCCCACCCTGTCCGCCAAATCATTTATGTATGTAGAGAATCTACCAAATCATTTCACTACACAGAGAACAACAGCGGTTCTATCACACTTCCCTGGGGCACTCCTGACGATACCCTTGTCTCTGATGAACGCTCGCCGTCGAAGACAACATACTGGGTTCTATTACTTATGATATGTTCGAGACACTCACATATGTGTGAACTTACTCCATATGCTCGTACCTTTGTTAACAGCCTGCAGTGGAGCACCGTGTCAAATACTTTCCGGAAATATAGAAATATGGAACCTGCCTGTTGCCCTTCATCCGTAGTTCTCAGGACATCATGTGAGAAAAGGGCAAGTTGAGTTTCGCACATGCGATGCTTTCTAAGAGCATGCTGGTTTGAGGACATAAGCTTCTGAGTCTCAAGAAAGTTTATTGTGTTCGAACTGAGAATATGTTGAATGAGTCTGTAGCAAACAGAAGTTAGGGGTATTGATAAGCAATTTTGCGGGTCCGTTCCTTTGCCCTTCTTAGACACCAGAGTCACCTGCGCTTTTTTACAGTTGCTTGGGACTTTGTGCTGGACGAGAGATTCACGATAAATGCAAACTAGGTAACGGGCCAATACCGTAGAGTACTCTTTGTAAAACCAAACTGCGATTCCATCCGGACCTGGTGATTTGTATTGTACTGTATTGTACGTTAACCGGGGACCTAGAAGACCTGGTGATTTACTTGCTTTCAAATCTTTCAGCTGTTTCTCTACGCCAGGGATGCTTATTGGTAATAGTATCTACAAAACAGCATTTGCGGTACACGTTTGTGTTCTGCTTTCATCTCAAGAAATCTGCTCCGTGAAGTCGTCGTTTTCTAATGGAAGCGTATGAAGGACATGCTCTGTCGGTAAAAACGTGGTGAGATTGGTTTTGAGGATTCAAAGGCATCGATTCTGAAGTGACTGACAAAATACGAACTGGTGGTGTGCTATGAACTGCTGCAACCAAGTCAAACGATGAACGCTGAACGCTACGAAGCATAATTACTCTATTTTAATCGCACAATTAAAGACAGACGCCCGATGTATGTTCAGAGATACGACGTCACTTTACTTCATGAAAATGCCAAACAACATGTTGAAAATCGAGTATAGGAAACCTTAATGGAACTTCTATCTGATGTCTTACGCTAACCACCATTTTCATCAGACGTCTCCCCTTCCGATTAACATTTGTTTTGGATCACGCAGCATTACCTTTCTGAAAAACACTTCACTCTGAAAAAAACTTTTTCCTTATTTTTTATTTATTTTTGTCGAGGAATGCAGTTGTAGCCCAGAAAGTGGCAAGATACTGTAGCTATCAAAAGTCACTACTTTCAGCAAATTGTATTATACCATTACGAGGAAATATATAGCTACTTGTTTTCTGTGCAACAAACAGCGAGAATGAATTCTATACCCAAATAAACGATTCCTAGCGGTACTACTGAAGTTACTTTTACCTCTGAAGGTTTCTCTCAGTTAGGTAGGGTTTCTTCAACTGAAATCAGATTCCATACTCTGGTTAAGTAGGGAGCTTTCCGTCAAATTCATTTCTTTATTTTCTACTTATATTAAGGAGAGGGACCCAGTAACTAAATTCTTTGCTCTCTCTGCAACATTTCAGAAAACAAGAAGAGCAACCGTCTTACACCAACATCTCCCTAAAAAATGGCTCTGAGCACTATGGGACTTAACATCTATGGTCATCAGTCCCCTAGAACTACTTAAACCTAACTAACATAAGGACATCACACAACACCCAGTCATCACGAGGCAGAGAAAATCCCTAACCCCGGCGGGAATCGAACCCAGGAACCCGGGCGTGGGAAGCGAGAACGCTACCGCACGACCACGAGCTGCGGACAACATCTTCCTAGCCCCTTACAAAAATCTTACATGATCTTTGAAATGCTGACTGTCGAGCCATTGCGAAGATTCATGAGGAACGTACTGTATTCTTACTCTGTCTGTTTGCTTAGGAATGCTATGAAACTAGGAACGTATAGCAGATGCGTCAGGGTGTTATTTGGCTAGCACGGACGTAATAATGGCTGCTTTTGTGTCCGCCGCTAACACGTCAGGAAGGCCGTATTCAAAACAAGCAGCCCGCCTCAATGCGAGGCATTATGACGAGGCCTGCTAACGGATATGAAAGCAAATCACCTCTAATGCGAGTCCCTACAAGCGTTATTAGTGCTTGTTGCATCGATGACATTCTAAGACCGCCATGGGCCTCGCTCCCCCTAACGCTCAGCCCTGACCATATTTCATCAAGGCAATGTCAGACAGGCTTTGACCGCGGCACCGCAAGCCCTATTAGGGATAGCAACACGCGGACTCAACTGTTGTACGCCGGAACTCCGGATTTGTCGCGCAGTGAAAGCGTGTGAGCCAAGTACCACCCGCGATTGCATCGCAGAGAAACAGTATAGGCCACAGACCTGTGTGGATTTCTCACTCGGCACGGAAAATAGAAACTAGTGTGCCTGGATTTTCATACATTAACTAACAAGGGGGACCCTCCATGGGTCGCTTCCTGCCAGAGGGTGAGAAAAGGTGAAAATAAAGGGACCCCTGTAATGGGGCGGGTGTCAACGGTTAATAGTTCCCGACAAAATGTTTCTCAAAGTTTCGGAAGTGATTTCATCAGTCAGCTCGCATGGAGGCAGTGAGTAGCTGAGAGAACAGTTTCGAGTTTTAGCGCCACAGGTTAAAATTCCTTCGTATGCCTTTTCTTATTTGTTGAAGTGAAAGTTTGCAAACTTATTTGTTGCGACATCGTGAAATACAGTGGAATTATTGACAAAAGAAATAAAAAATTGATATTATTAAAATAGATTTTACTGTCAAAACGGTACACGATCAACAGTAACTGAAAATGAAAAAAAAATTCTAGTTTTTTGTTTTTGCTTTGCTTTTTACTTTTATATTTCAACAGTACCAGTATATTCCCTGAATATCTACCACAAAAACATTCAACGAATTAAAATCCGGGGCACCGTAAACAACGTACGGAGGTACACATTCCAATATCAGATTTTTTAATTAGTGTCATTAGGAAAAGCAGCCTTGTTAAGATCGCAAAATACCTGGCGTAATGGAGGTAATTCACGTAAGCTAACATACTGAGGTATTTTATTGAACGTTAGAGCCTTTTTACATGTAACACATACCAGAAAACCGTTACCAGCAGCTTGTGTTTGTCTTCAAGAAATCAATGGCAAAATTCGTCAGCGAGTCCAGGAAGACATTTAGCAACATTAACGAAGTAGCTCTTACTGATGGTATTCACATTACAAAATAGGACATGGGCATATGTGGCCTCGTAAGCTGCTCGTAATGCTCCGAATATTAATGCTTTTGATGTTTTTATGGTAGATATCACCCTGTAGAATGTACTGATTCTCTTGAGGTATAAAAGTAAAAATGAAAGCAAAAATTTAAATAATGGAACTCACAGGTTTTTCACTTTAAGTTGCTGTCAATTTCGTAAGATCTGTGATGACATAACCAATTTTTAATTATACTTAAATTTCTCCGACATTGCCGGTCTCAAGCCTGGAGCCCCATCTTGCAACTAATGAGGAAAGACGAGGGGGAGGAGTAGTAATCCCACTAAGAAAACCTGGGTGCATCTGGCTCCGGATGGTACCACATTGTGGAGGCCCCTGCCTAGGGTTACTGGTGAAACCCAAAAATTCAGACACGTCTGTGTGGTAGCCACAGGTACGCAGGTCATCGTCTGTTGGCTCTTTGACCTCGTCTGTGATTGAATAATCTGGAACTCAAAAATCTAGTTGAAATTACGTGAGATCCTTAGGGAATCCACCACCCAAACCTCAACACAAGCCAATAATCACGACAAAAGACTGGAAAATAATCCACTACTCTAGTCCCCAATCAGTAAGACTGGGTAATAGACCCGATCATCGGATTCCAGGGTACCAGGCACGTCACATAGGGAAGAATCGGAGCTTCTCAAAAACCCTCAAAGTTAAGAGAATATTTTTCATGAAAACGTTCAACACGGACACACTAAGGAAACGAGGTAAAGTGAAACAACTGGCGAACACCATGGAAAAATTCAATAT
Source organism: Schistocerca americana (assembly GCF_021461395.2). Classification (NCBI taxonomy): domain Eukaryota; kingdom Metazoa; phylum Arthropoda; class Insecta; order Orthoptera; family Acrididae; genus Schistocerca; species Schistocerca americana. The sequence continues at coordinate 286,612,939 of NC_060121.1, read as the reverse complement.
AAAAATTCTTGCAATAGAGGAAACACAATGCTCAGATGAGAACCACCCTGACTCGGAAAACCACAGAATACACAAGGGAATCCAGCCATAATATTCCAGAAAGACATCTCAAACTTTTCAGAAGGGAATTTGTTGTACACAAATGGATACTCGACTCTGTAATAGATTTCACTTCAAAATCAGAAAAAAATATTAACACCCCCGATACGATCTGGAAACAAATCCAATAAATTAATCAATGCACATGCCCCCACAGATACTGCAACAAGAAAAACCCACAGATGATAGAAGATTCCTGCGAAGATCTGGAAGAAACCATCAACAAAATCCCCAAGAAGCAAGTAAAAGTTTTACTAGGAAATCTTAATGCCCAGCTAGACAAAGAAAGAAAATTCAAACACACATCAGGAAAGCACACGGCCCACAAGCGGACAAAAAGGAATGGAGCGAACCTGATGAACTTTTACAGGAATTTCGACCTCAAAATCATATCTACTCAATTCCAAAAACAACACAAGATCCGCGCGGGGTAGCCGCGTGGTCTATGGCGCTTTGCCACGGCTCGCACGGCTCCCTCCGTTGGAGGTTCGAGTCCTCCCTCGGGCATAGACGTGTGTGTTGTCCTTTGCGTAAGTTACTTTAAGTTAGATTACGTATTGTGGATGACATCAGCAGTTTGGTCCCATAGGAACACAAGAAACTACGAACTTGGAAATCCCCCAAGAACGCCCTAGGAGAATTTCAGATAGACCACATTGCTGCAGCCATGAAATCATCAGAGAAATTATGAACGTAAGAACAATCCCATCACCACCCACTCCAAAGTAAGTCGAAATTTATACCCAGTAGACAAGAGAACGAACATAAATTTCCGAACAGACCCAGAGTAACTGCAGCTAAACAAGAACAAAATCAAATGGCTCTGAGCACTATGGGACTCAACTGCTGAGGTCATTAGTCCCCTAGAACTTAGAACTACTTAAACCTAACTAACCTAAGGACATCACAAACATCCATGCCCGAGGCAGGATTCGAACCTGCGACCGTAGCGGTCTTGCGGTTCCAGACTGCAGCGCCTTTAACCGTACGGCCACTTCGGCCGGCTAAACAAGAACAGTAACGACTGGACAGTACCGCCAGAAATAATTAAAGAATTGATAAAATTGGGGCAATCACCTAGAAAAAGGAGAACTGAATGTGGAATATGGCATGCGACAGAGCCATGGAAGACAGACTACAGACCTGGATAAATTTAATGTCATAGAACATTCGAGATGTGGGATGAATTCAGCAGGATTCCGAAGACCACTTCGAAAGCAATCCATAGAGAAAACTAGGTTATGGAAACCACAGATTGAAAGAGACAGAAGAATACCTCAACAAAAACAACACACGTAATTTTTACAGAACATCCAGAGAAAATATGACAGGATATCAACCACCCAGCTTACGCTTCAAAATACAAGACGGAACACAGGACACAAACCTGAAAAAGAACAATGGAATATTAGCGCAGTACTTCGACGGACCAGTAAACTGGATAAACCAATGCAGGTCCTACAGTTAGAGACTGACTGCGGAAATCTGGAAATTATACCACTAACTCATCACTCCCAAAATACACGGAATCACCAAAAACATCTGGGAAAGAGGAAAGGTACCAGAAGATTGGAAGTTAGCGATAATACACGCCCTCCTCAAGAAATGTGATAAAACAGAGCCTAATAACTACAGCGGAACTTTACTACTGACTTTCACATACAAAATTCTATCAAAAGTCGTTTTAAATGGGCTAGAGCCTCAAATAGATCCATAAAGGGGAGACTACCAAGGAGGGTTCAGTAAGGAAAGATCATTCAGTGGCCGTATCTGATCCCTCAGAACAATATCAACAACAAGATAGTCACGGACACCACAATAACATTCGGCGACTTCATGAAGCCCTGCGGCTTCATAGATAGAGCAACTCCCTTCAAAACAGTAGAAGAAATGAAGGCGGACAACAAAATCGGAAAGCGAATCCAGGAAACATTAACAAACACAACATCCAAAGTGACGCTTATGGGGGAGATGTGGGGACTATTCCAAATCAAGACAGGAGTGAGGCAGGGCGATGGCCTGTCACCCATTTAGCCGGCCGAAGTGGCCGTGCGGTTAAAGGCGCTGCAGTCTGGAACCGCAAGCCCGCTACGGTCGCAGGTTCGAATCCTGCCTCGGACATGGATGTTTGTGATGTCCTTAGGTTAGTTAGGTTTAACTAGTTCTAAGTTCTAGGGGACTAATGACCTCAGCAGTTGAGTCCCATAGTGCTCAGAGCCAGTCCATTGCGCTTAACTGGGTTTGGGAAAAAATTATCAGGACATGGAACAAAGGAGTCAATGGGGTGAAAATGACGAGACATAAGGACAAAGCGTCAACATACACTGTTTGGCACCTGCCGACGATATAGCCATCATAACAAATAACAGAAAAGAAGAGAAGGAAACTTTAGAGACATTACACAAAATCTCAGCCAAAACAGGATTACAAGTTTCATACAAAAAAAACGCAATACATCGACAGAAAATCCACACACAGACATCCACTGGTACCAGATAATGGAAAGATGACACAAGCAGAAAGTTTCAAATACCTGGGAGAAATTGTACAGGAAACTGGACGGAAAGCGACATCCAGTGAAGAAAGGATCACATAACTATGGTAAGCACACAAACTTACATGGAACCATTGCCACAAAAGAAGTATTTCCGTCATTGCCAAATTAAGACACTACAGTCCTGCAGTCTTACCAGAGTTCTTGTATGTCTCAGAAAGAACAGTAATCAAGGGAATAACGAAAATGAAAGAGACGGAAAAACAAGACATGGAAATACTGAGAAAGATCAATGGGCCAGAAAGAGAGGATCTGGATAAAGATACCGACAAAAGAAGTGTACGAACAGACAGAGACGATTCCAAACAACATCTGGGAGAGAAGGCAAAGTTCCACGGACACGTACATAGGATGAACGAAAGTAGACTAACCAAGAACTTCTTTAACATAGTGACGACTAATTTAGTGAAAACCATACGGGTAAAAAAAAAAAAAAAAAAAAAAAAACCTTGAAAGAACTTGAGAACTGAACATCTCCACAGAAGTCGTGACAGAGGGAAAAATATAGATAAAAAATCAGAAAACATAAATTTCAGCAAACGCCCAAAGAGAAGAAAACAGGAAAGAAATGGTCAGTAGACAGCCATAAGAAACATAGTGAATATATGAGAGGTTCTTGGAAAGAAAAAGAAAGAGAAAAATAAATGCCATGAAAACTGATTGTGTTTCAACAGTCTCCTTAACAGCCCATCAACGTTAATAATAATTATTATTATTTGAAATTCTAATTTCTTTTATCAATAATTCCATTGTATTTCACGATGTGACAAACGCGTATTACCGAGTGAACAAAATAAAAAAGAGGGCATACAACTGGATTCTAACACGAGGAGCTAAAATCCGAAAATGTGCTGGAAGCCACTGCCATACCACCTCACACTGCTGTACGCCGTGCGAAAGGACTGACGAAGTTGTGTCGAAACTCTGACCGTCATTTTCCCGGAAAATATTGAGTGTTGGCACCTACGCCAACAAAGGTATCCCTTTACTTTCACCCGTCTTTCATGCAGCGAAGCTTCGATTGTGTCAGTAATCGACCAATGGAGGGTTTCCCTTGTTAGTTATAAAATATGCTTTGAACAGGGCAGAGTGCTCTGATCATTCATTGCGTTGTTACTGATACTCTACGAATGACTTTTGTTACAGTCTAATTAAATAATTACTTAAATTTAGCCACTTCACGATGTTTTTGTGAACATTCTCTAATCAAAAAATTTAGGGAAACAAATATTTGCCTGAATCGTTAACTGAAGAATACAAGGAACTCCCGTAAACATCTAGGAACACAAAGAAGTAGAATTTAAGAAGGGTGTGTAAGCGGCAGAGAGAGAAGTAGCAGAAATCTATGATGCAGCAGGATTATAACAACGTGAAAGCTATCTTTCAGGCGGGTGTGACACACGATGAATATCGTCTCTCTTACCGTAAGTAGTCTAAATCGCAGTGGTATGTACTTTAATTATTTACATGTTAGTGATTTTCTTGTTTAATCATCCTGTGCGTAGAGCCTAATAGAAGAACTGAAGTATTTAACATTACATAACAAAAGTGTCGCACGGCAACACAGATTTTTCTTTCTTACTTGACAATCCGTTCGAGCATAACCACACTACGTCAACTCATCTACCACTCTGACGGTATGACAGACAAGTAAACAGAAAATTTTTATGATATTAGTTCTGGCTGTGGGTACAGAACGTGATACCAAAGTTCTGCTATACGCGTTTCATATTTTGAAGACAACAGTAAATGTACAGTTGTAATCTCTTTCTGATATACCGGAGATCCAAACCCTTAAGGTGAAAATCTCACAGGTGATGGGAGATCCTAAACCATGTATTTATGTATTTTTACATAACGAAGCAATAGACGGAAATGAATGTTCCAGGCGGTACGCGGACTTATATAATCAATGGGTATAGCGCACTTGTTTGTAAGCCAGACACATTTAATGACAAATACAATTTGCCTCTTTTACAGAACTTGCTTGTGCCACCTTGAAAAACAATGATGTGACCACGATTCAATTTCACACTGCTGTTCACGATAGGTTCCCGACGATGTAGCATTGCTGTCATGCAGTTAATGTAGTGGCAGAAAAGGTTTAACAAATGTACAAAGAAATCTTTCCCCGACAACCAACAGCCTAACTGGAGAAATTTAGAGCCACGGTTACAAATTTTCGAGAAACTGGGTCGATCTGACCACGTTGAGTTGTCCAGTGTTCCCCACGAAGAACGCGTAATACATTACAATATGATGAGATGGTGTCGCATCGTGTGTGGAAAGATTTATCAATAAACAGCAGTGAAATGCACGCTTGGAGGAATAGAATGTGGAGCAAACTGAAGCAGCAGAAATTACACTGCTTTGTCATAAACGTCTTGCGGAAGCATTGAGGTCAATAGAATTTGAATCCGAGTTCAGTTCTTTAATTTCTTTAATTTAATGCACACATTAAGACTGTCATTGTTCGGTTTGGAATAGCAACTATGATTTCAGTTAATGCTAGAAAGAGTAAGTTCCTGATGTCATCAAACAAATAAAACTTAAAATTACACACGTTCTACGGAACTGTTAGAGGTCATCGACAGTATTACAGAGATGTGAAATAATTTTAGTGCTCCAGTACTTTTTAGTAATATTTCTTAAGCACGATGTGTTCCCGCAGCGCGCTGCCGTTGATAACAGTTACATGTGGCCTACAAGTACGATGAGGATTATTTGCTGGGTGTTCTATACATAGCCCCACTGTCACACCCTGAAAGTAATCCTCATCACATTTCTGACTGATGTACTGCAGCCTACATGTAACTGTAACGCACTTTATGATAGCAACATGCTGCCGAAATTCGTCGTGCTAACAAATACCAGTAAAAAGTGGCTGAACCAGTAAAATTACTTAATAAAAAATGAATATTATTTCCAACCATTTTTTTTATTTCAACGTACATAGTTTAGAATCTGCTATTACACGTATAGGTTTGGCCCTAAATCTTTGCGAATGACAATAACAAGTTGCAAGGTTGTATTATAAAATCATCCCTCACCTTGAATCGACGCGCTTCAGCGGGAAAATAACCAGCCTTGCAATTCGATGATTTGGTTGTAAAGAAACTGAAACGGATGCTTTTACAGCGAAGCTCTTTTTCGTTTCAGACAAAGACTACGATAATAATTTAACAGCTGCTAGTGGATAAATGTATTCATAATTTCGTGGTCTAAGGCGAAGTGTTTTATTCTGCATATTGCAAAAAGTCGACTAATGTAGTGTAATTATTTTTATAAAAGAATGACCGACTGATAATACATTTTCATGGATTCTGTAACTGTTGTTACGTGACTAATTATATAAAGTACCCTATTTTGTTTGTATAAGAAGTGGTGTAAGTACTATTACTCTGAACAAATTGACACGTAACACTTCCACAAATCATAGAGTTATGAAGGAGGGAACGCTAAAAAATTTTGATAAATGTGGTAGTAAAAAAGGAATTTTTTCATAAGAGAGAAGGTAGTCTGTTGTTGTATTATCACAGTGCACAATTTGCGTGTTGCCAAACATTTGCATTTTACATATATCATAACATAGCTGTTTTTCTGTTGCTACTCAAAGAACTTTAAATTGTAGAAGGCTTACAATGGCATGGAAGCGACACGCAAAGAATATGCCGCGCTGTCAAAAATGCAGGAATTATTAATGTCTGATTAATATTTAGAATTTTTATCTATGAGAAAAATTGCTTATAAGAAGTCAGGGGAATTTGTATAATTTCCGATGAACAGAAGATGTGCGAACAATGGAAGTATGGGATTGCAGGCAAGCTAGTAAGATTCATATCCCTAATAATATAATAATTAAAAAGAAAATAATCAACTGAATTAACTGCTCGTGAAAAAACTGGTGCACAACTGGTGTACGAAAGTTTTGAAGCTACAAGAGAAAGCGTTTAGTAATAGCCATGGTTAGAAATAAATCAGCTCACACTTGCCCTTAAATCTATACACTATTCGATGAACACTTACTTTCTCCACGGTAGAGCTGAAGCTTCCTTCGTTGTTCGTAACATACTGGAGAAAGGGTATCAACAGTGAACACCATACAGATGGTGCGATATTGAAATAGAAACAACAAAGAATGCAGCTGTCGTGACCACGAATCACCTCCTATTAATAGCAGGGGTGAGTATAGTCCTAAGGATTGCCACTCCATATGGAAGCAGTATTATTAGTTTTTTTTTTAGTGTTACGTGTTGATATTTCTTGCTGAAAATTTGGCTGAGTCGATCTGAGTTCACTGTAGTACAGCCAACGTTTCTCCATAGATCTAGAAAGATTTCAAGTATTCAGCAATAGAATCTCGGAGTGCTATTTTGTTCTTTTCCCTCTTTTCTTGATCAGGTTAGGAGATCTTATCGTCCACACAGATTATGTTAGGATCAGGAGATCTTTAAGTGAGCAATGTTTCTCTATCCACGTATTCCTAACTACACCGATATTGACAAACCGTTCCTCTAAGCATAAGTCTTTCATGCAAGTTCACTTTTCGAGCGACATAAAGAATTAGTACGCACATGGTTCATTATTGTTTGACTGTGTTTAGATCATAGTCCACAGTCAGATTCACTAGTTCTAGGCCTTCCTTACCGGTGGTGGTATTTCGCAAACGGGTAGTATAAAGACAAACCAACAAACGTGGCACGTATAGAAAACCTGGCGGTCTCTGGAAGCATTCTGGTTATATAACGTCGAGTTACTCTCCATTACAAATTGGCCATTAGAAAGCTGGTGCTGGAATTACGAATAATTTTTTTACGTTAATTGTTTGAAACTGAGAAATCGGCTAACATGTTGCTACGTAGTTGCAGCTGACAAGTATGCAATATTATCTAAAAGAAAAAGATACATGAATTACTTTTAACTTCTGGCTACCTGTCTTTCGTTAAATTAACATTTGATATACGTATGAAATTATCTTGTGCCATAAATTCAACTGGAGTGCTTGCAACACGCAAACTAGTTGCGCTGTTCGCTTCTGCACATCATATAAGACATACTGACTCAGTGAATTTAAAAAAGTGGAAGTACTTAATGCATGATAATTTACTGTGTATTTAGATTAACTTATGCTTTCTTTTGCTCGTAACATACAGGAAATTTTATCTGTATATTCAAATGAGGTAGAGAAAAAATTTTACAAATGATGGTAAAAATCATTATCTCCTCCTTGGAAGCGTTCTCATAATAAGAAATCAATTGTTCACAGTCCTTGTGCTCTGCTTTCAGGTGGGAATACTTTACGCACGATGTTGCTACTAATACATTACTGCACAAACAAATCAATTGAGATATCACCAGAGATAGCACGAGATGTTTTAGCAGTACACTCCTGAAAGAAAAAAAAACCAATCCAACGGCCAAGCATCAGATGTGTCAGAAATTCATGTCAGATGTGAGTAACTAACAGATGAACAACGGATTAAATCTACCTGCCAATAGAAGAAAATACAGATACAACATCAGTATTGTGGGACGCAATCACAGTCTGGTGTATGTGGTTCTGAAAGTTGCGACAACGAATTTGATTCACTTTGAACGTCTGCGATAGTTAGTAACTGTCAGGCTTCTACGATACGACTGCGTCGGTACAGCGGGTGCTCACATTGTTTTACTTCCAAGTGGCTCTGAGCACTATGGGACTCAACTGCTGTGGTCATCAGTCCCCTAGAACTTAGAACTACTTAAACCTAACTAACCTAGGGACAGCACACACATCCATGCCCGAGGCAGGAGTCGAACCTGCGACCGCAGCAGTCGCACGGTTCCGGACTGCGCGCCTAGAACCGCGAGACCACCGCGGCCGGCTTACTTCCAAGTCGCAAGTACAAAGAATAAAGTGATTTACAAATACTAAAAATGTTAGTACCATCTATTTAATACATTAATTCACAATACAAACAACCGTTCCATGTAAAAGGACGAAGTGACCATACATAGCGGCCATACTTAGAGCAATGGAGGCGTACATACCTAACAGGAGAGGACCATTTAGACTAGCATGTGCACCTGGATAGAGGTGTTGCAGAAATTAAGATGTGAAATACGAGCCAGGAAGAGTAGGGTGCCCCAGGAAGAAAGAATCTGAAGACTGCGTAGTTATTGGTATGTTAAACAACGTTTTCAGTGTTATGGGAAAAAATGCAACGATAGAAACCATTCGTGACGACTGACTTGGAGACCGATCCCTGAAGACTATCATACAACATGATCTGCGAGAAAATGCGCTCACCAACCGTCTTGTCCACGCTCAAAAGAAACGATGGGGTGATAACAGAAAGCTGGGAACAGTCAAATGTCCTGCTTCCTGACGATGAAGAAGAAGGCGTGGCAGAAGATCAGGGTAGCATACAAACAATGTTACGTAAAAGCTATAGAAACAATAAATTTGTGGATCCCTTCGCACAATAATATATTAGGTAATTAATTTTAAGACCGAAATTAAAAAAATTGCAGAACCGAATGGGGTCCGTGCTAAAGTAATACAAGCCTTTAGGTGACCAGGAAAATATCTGTTGTCGTTTTGTTCTTCAGTCCGAAATTTGGTTTGATGTAGCTATCGATGCTACTCTATCCTGTTCAAGACTCTTCATCTCCAAATAACTACTGCAACTTGCATCCTTATGAATCTGCTTACTTTATTCATCTTCATCCGTTGCGTGAAGCTCCCTCTGAAACTTTCAACAGCCTCTGGTTCTATCAGCTTATCCAGGTCCCGTCACCTAAATTTCATACCTTTTTGCAGTTTCTTCAGCTTTAATCTACAGTTCTTAGCCGATACATCGCGGTCAGAGTCCACATCTGACTGAGGAAACGTCTTAGCATTCAAAATCTGGTTCAGTAATATATGTCTTATCACACTACAACTAATATGAATCTTTTCAGCGTCTCCAGTCTCTTCCACTATTCAACCTTCTTTCGGGATTCTTGAACAAAGTTTTAGCGATGATTAAATAATTATTTGTGCAAAATTCTACTATGGGGCTTCCTCTTTAATTCCTTTCCTCCAGTCGATATTCACCTACAATTTTTTCTTCTCTTCCTTCTCCCACTACCGAATTTCAGAATCCCATGACAATTGAATTTTCATCTCCCTTAACTATGCGAATAATTTATTTTGTCTTCCCATACGATTCATCAATCTCTTCATCATCTGTGGAGCTAGTCGGCATAAAACTTGTACTATTGTTGTGGGTGTTAGCTTGGTGTCTATCTATGCAACGATAAGGCATTTACTATGCTGTTCGTAGTAGCTTACCGCATTCCAGTTTTCTTATTCATTATTAATCCCACCCCTACATTACTCCTATTTGATTTTGTATTTATAACCTTGTATTCACCTGACCAGGTGTCCTGTTCCTCCTGCCACCGAACTTCACTAATTCCCGTTACACATAACTTGAACTTACCGCGATCGAAGGTTTGAATATTCCACATTCCTATCCGTACAACGCCAGTTTTGTTTCTCCTGACGACGATATTCTCCTTAGCGACCCCAAACCAGAGGTCCGAACGAGGGACTGTTTTACCTGCGAAATATTCTACCCAAAAGGATGCATTCACGATTTAACCAAGCAGTACAGCTTTATACCTTCGGGAAAAATTACAGCTGTAGTTTCCCCTTGCTTTAAGCCGTTCGCAGCAAGGTCGTTTTGAATGATGTTACATGTCACATCAGTCAATCATCCAGAGTGTCAGCTCTGCATCTACTGAGAAGGCTGCTACCCTCTTCAGGAGCCACATGTTTGTTTGGCCTCTCAACAGATACCTTCCATTGTGACTGCATCTGCGGTACTACTATCTGTATCGCTGAGACAAGCAAACCACCCGACAGACGGGGGTGTGGGGAGTAAATACGTACCTATGTGAGTTGTATGATTGTTGCTCGCAACGAAGCGTCCTTGCACCATAGGAGAATACTGAAGTGGTGACTGTTGGAAAAGGGCAAGACAAGGATCCGATTTTACCCAAATTCTACAGATCAATTTGTCATTTGATCGTTCTCGGTAAGGTATTTGGAAAGTTATTAGCAAAATATTACAAAATCATGGACTATTACACGGAATGAGTCCTCACCAGTATGGGTTTAGAAGGGGCACGTCATCTCAATACGTAATTAATAAGGCAGTCCCGCTCTAAAGACCATAACTAATGTCACTGATGCCTTCGATAAAGTGTGGAGGCCGTCCGTTTTTAGCTGCCTTAGAGAACTGAAGTGTCGAGAGGCCTGTGAGACAATGGCATGGGAAACACGCATCTGTAATACATCTCGGAAAGGAATTCACGAAGACAAGGCCCTGCTACGCTGATACTGTCAACGGCTGAAAGCAAGGGGAAACTACAGCTGTAATTTTTCCTGAGGGCATGCAGCTGTACTGTTTGGTTAAATCATGAAGTTCGAATGTAGTTGATATTTCAACTCTTGAGTCAGTAGTTCACTAAGTGGTACAGCCAGTCAACAGATTTGATCTTTAAAGTAGCTCTTGAGCGTGAACTCCGCTTTTAAGAGATAGCAATAATTGTCATGAGTCACGAATAATTACAGTGAATGTCAAAGATAAAATTCTGAACTGATATAAATATGCAAAAAAAAGTGGTTCAAATGGCTCTGAGCACTATGAAACTCAACTTCTGAGGTCATCAGTCCCCTAGAACTTAAAACTACTTAAATCTAACTAACCTAAGGACATCACACACATCGATGCCCGTGGCAGGATTCGAACCTGCGACCGTAGCGGTATCGCGGTTCCAGACTGTAGCACCTAAAACCGCTCGGCCACCCCGGCCGGCTAGATATGCAATTATCGATCTTTAATTCTGAGCGAAAGAATTATTCAGTAGCATAATCTGTCGATACAGCTTTAGCTCTTGCCCATTCACGCCACACACAAGTGTACAGACACACGCACGCACACACAGACACACACAAACACACACACACACACACACACACACACACACACACACACAGTTTTCACGTACTTGATGAAGTTTATTCAGCTTTAACGGTGGTCTCAGGAAGCTGCTGCACCTCCCGAATTTCCTTAGTACGACAGACACACAGAAATAGTTTCTGCGCCGTGCAAATAGATCACGCGCTCACCTGGATGCAATGATTAACTGTTACACATGGCTCTGAGCACTATGGGACTTAACATCTATGGTCATCAGTCCCCTAGAACTTAGAACTACTTAAACCTAACTAACCTAAGGACATCACACAACACCCAATCATCACGGGGCAACTGTTGTGGAGCGAACTGTATGAGATTTGTGAGTTACACTGTCTAATGATGACAAAAGGAATATTTCGACCGTTTAAAAATTGCAGATTCTTCAAAGCAACCGAATTATTCACTGATGTGACAAATGTCATGAGGTAGCGGTATGCACGTATACAGATGGCAGTAATGCCGCGTAAAGGCGCGTGCATTGGCGGAGCTGTTATTTGTACTCAGGTGATTGATGAGAAAAGGTTTCTGACGTAAATATGGCCGCACGACAGGCATTAGAGACTTCGAACGCGAAATAGTAGCTGGAGTTAGACACAAACATTCTGTTTCCAAACTCGTTGGGGAATTCAATATTGTGAGTTTCGCAGCGTCAAGTGTGCACTGAGGATGTTGTGTTGGCAGAAGAGCCAACACCGTGTTACTAGAGGAAGGCGAAATGCACGCGTTTTAGCTCACGCAGGCTGGCGTGAGGGGGGAAGGGCTATACTGACGTGAGGTCTGGAACATGACAAGGAATTAGAATTCAGAAAGCGGACGTAATTAGTTTTATACTTAATTTCAATCCATGAATGATGAACGTCGCTCTTGACGGTACATGATTCACAATATTATCTGTTCAGAATACATTCTTGAAGAATATGGCGCCTTGCTAGGTCGTAGCAAATGGCGTAGCTGAAGGCTATGCTAAACTGTCGTCTCTGCAAATGAGAGCGTGTGCAGACAGTGAACCATCGCTAGCAAAGTCGGCTGCACAACTGGGGCGAGTGCTAGGGAGTCTCTCTAGACTAGACCTGCCGTGTGGTGGCGCTCGGTTTGCAATCACTGATAGTGGCGAGGCCGGCCGGCGTCGCCGTGCGGTTCTAGGCGCTTCAGTCTGGAACCGCGTGACCGCTACGGTCGCAGGTTCGAATCCTGCCTCGGGCATGGATGTGTGTGATGTCCTTAGGTTATTTAGGTTTAAGTAGTTATAAGTTATAGGGGAATGATGACCACAGATGTTAAGTCCCCTAGTGCTCAGAGCCATTTGATAGTCGCGACATGCGGGTCCGACGTATACTAACGGACCGCGGCCGATTTAAAGGCTACCACCTAGCAAGTGTGGTGTCTGGCCGTGACACGACAGAGGATACCAAATTTCAGGCATTACTTCTGACCACAGACGACGCAGTCGTCGATGGCCTTCGCTTGACTACCGAAGGCGGCTGCGTTTGCATAGTTTTCAGTGCTAACAAACAAGCAACCCCGCTTGAAATAACCGCAGAAATCACTATGGGTTGTAGACTAACCTATCCGTTAGGACACTATATCAAAATGTGTTGTTAATGGACTACGGCAGCAGACGACCGACGTGTGTGCCTTTGCTAACAGGATGACGTTGTCTGCAGCGCCTCTCTTGGTCTCGTGACCATATCGGTTGGCCCTAGGCGGATGGAAAACCGTGGCCTGGTCAGATGACTACGGATTTCAGTTGATAAGAGCTGACTGTAGAGTTTGAGTGTGGCGCAGACCCCACGAAGCTGCTGGTGGCTCCATAATGCTGTGGACTGTGTTTACATGAAATGGTCTGGATCCTCTACATACTCGACTACTCGGAAGCCATTTGCAGCGATTCATGGACTTCCTGTTCCCAAACAATCATGAAATATTTGTAGAAAAAAATGCGCTGTGTCACGGGGCCACAACTTTACGATTGCTTTGAAGAACATTCAGGAAAATACGAGCGAATGGCTTGGGCTCCCAGATCGGCCGATATGAGACCCATCGAACATATATGGGACGTACTAGAGAGCTCAGTTTGTGCACAAAATCCTGTACTGGCAACACTTCCGCAATTATGGACGGCTTAAGAGGCAGCATCGCTCATTATTTCTGCACGGGACTTCCAACGTCTTGTTGAGTCGATGCCGTGTCGCGTTTCTGCTGTACATCGGACAAAAGGAGGTCCGACACGATATTAGCAGTTATTGTACGAGTTTTGTCACCTCAGTGTACGCGATCCCGGTCTATAGCATAGTAGTCACTCAGTGATCACGGTTCTAGGCAAGTCCACGATTGATCTTGAAGACGCATCTTAATTTCGTACATGTATTGAGGAATCTTCTTACAGCCCTATCCATACATTTGACAACATACTTTCATTTCTATGTAACTTCAAACATTAAATTTCTCTTATGCGCCTGAGATGGTGCATGGCAGTTAACAAGAATTACTGCAGTGTAGAACACGTCTACCTTCACGTACGATTAAAGTCAGTGACCCTCTTTCTAATTCTCATTACACTTAGAATTTACATAAAAACTAATAAAATAAGTGTTCAAATGTGTGTGAAATCTTATGGGACTTAACTGCTAAGGTCATCAGTCCCTAAGCATACACACTACTTAACCTAAGCCATCCTAGAGACAAACACACACACCCATGCCCGAGGGAGGACTTGAACCTCTGCCGGGACCAGCCGCACAGTCCATGACTGCAGCGCCTAGACCGCTCGGCTAATCCCGCGCGGCAAATAATAAAAATTCAACTAAGTATGGCGCGAGCAGCGTCTGCATATGTATGTGGTATCTGACGCTTTCGGTTACCCCTTTCACATTCAACTGTTCAGCATGTGAAACAACATTATACTGTCGTCTAAGCCGGCCAGTGCTCACAAAGAAGAACACCCACACAGCAAAGCTGAACTTGACAGTACACTAGGTTATCTTTATACTAACTAACCAAAAAAGCTATATACAAGCTAAGGATCCTGTAACAGAAGTCAAGCCTGCACGCGTCAGACAAGAACACGAAATGCACTACTCAGCCCCAACAGATAACAACTCAGTACAGCGTTATTTGTACTTTTTATGAATTTGCACATGAAATAAAACGAGACTGCAGGGCCTTTTATTGGTTAAAGAAAAATAACCAAATGTAAGTACGAAAGATATTTGGAACCAATATGAAAAAGTTGATACAAAATCGCATGATACATTTGTGGCAAAAAAATGGGACACTTCAGGGGCAGCCAGAAGGAAATATCCTGCCACCATGGAGAAACTAAAAAAAAAGATTTCTTCACCCGTCGAGCGGGCTGATACATTACCTGACCGGTCATTGTCCGTATCCCACGCATGTCTACAAAACGAAAGGACCGGTAAATAATATTTTCACCTGTGCGTGCAATCCAGAGCAC
The DNA here is from genome assembly GCF_021461395.2 of Schistocerca americana. Taxonomy (NCBI): domain Eukaryota; kingdom Metazoa; phylum Arthropoda; class Insecta; order Orthoptera; family Acrididae; genus Schistocerca; species Schistocerca americana. The sequence goes on along the minus strand of NC_060121.1, from coordinate 286,597,821 downwards.
ACTCCGCGGGACTGTGCGCTCCAACACTGAGGTAGTGGTCGTCAGGCATTAAGGAAGCTGCATTACAAAGCAGCGTAGAGGAACGAGTCATTTTGACGCATCTTGGACGATACTGCAGTTACAGTATTTGGGAAGGTCAAGGGCTACTCCATGAGGCATTCAACCACAGGTCAGCAAGCTGTCATCCCGGCTAGATAACTCCACAGATGGAGAGAAGGCGCTGAAATGGCGACAACTGATGGAAAACTTTTAATCGTGTTGGTGGAAGTGATCACGAATGTGTGAATGTTACAATGAATCTTGAAATCGCTTGTTACTGTGAAAACGCTGGTGACTTACTGCCCGATGGCTAAGGAATCCAATGAAACAACAACTGTTGACAACGTTAGTACGAAGTCTGACCCGGTAATGGAAACGAACATCTACAGTTTAAACTCACTCTCATAAATGAACACTAACAGGGAAGAATCTCTAGCATCAGCGTTAGTATTAGTAGGTGGGCAATTAGCTGAAGGATTTAAAATACGAGGGCTATCCACAAAGTACATTACGTCTTGGAATTAAAAATAAATAAAGTATTGGAATTTTTTTTATTATACACAGATGAAAGCCATACTTAAATACTACTTTTCTACATAGTTTCCATATAAATTAAGGCACTTATCGTAGCGATGGACGAGCTTGGAAATTCCTTCGTCGTAAAATTCGGCCGCCCGCGCCTTCAACCACGTGGTCACCTCTTCTTTTGGGACAGAAAAGGTGTGATTTTTGTGGATCTCCTGGAAAGAGGCACTACAATAAACTCTCAAAGGTATTGCCAAACTCTGCACAACCTCAGAAGAGCAATACAAAACAAGCGCAGGGGAAAGTTGGGCTCAAAGATCTTGCTGATTCACGACAACGCCCGGGCCCACACGGCAAATGCCACTCGTGAAGTTCTCGAATCTTTTAAGTGGGAGTTGTCTCCTCATCCGCCGTACAGTCCCGACCTGGCACCGAGCGACTTCCACTTATTCCCAGCAGTGAAGAAGTGGTTGGCTATGCAGCGTTTTGATGACGACGCACAGCTTCAAGAAGAGGTAACCACGTGGTTGAAGGCGCAGGCGGCCGAATTTTACGACGAAGGAATTTCCAAGCTCGTCCATCGCTACGATAAGTGCCTTAATTTAAATGGCAACTACGTAGAAAAGTAGTATTTGATTATGGCTTTCATCTGTATATAATACAAAAAATTTCCAATACTTTATTTATTTTTAATTCCAAAACGTAGTGTACTTTGTGGAGAGCCCTCGTAGTTCTGTGACGGCAAAAAGTGACTGTAGTATTAGGATGTTTCAGTTATAAAAAAATTATTTTAATTTATTTTTTTGTCATGTTTGTCAGTACAAGCAATAAACATGTAATATTAAAGGGGACTCGTTTAACATCATGTTCTACCTGTGTGATGGAGCATGTGTTCTCAAGCTGCTTCTACTGCAGCACGTGAAACAACATTGTTCTAACGTCTAAGACGGCCAGTACTCGCAAAGAACAACACCCACACAGCAGTGCTGAATTTGACAGTATACTGGGGTATCTTCATACTAACTAACCAGAAAGGACAAGCTAAGGATCCTAACAGAAGTGAAGTCTGTTTCTAACAAAATTCTATTTACTGTGAAGTTGTATAAAGGTAAATCGAAAGCCCAATCTATCATTATACGAGAAAAATGTGGATTGTTTGGACTATGTTAGTTTCCCAGATAATAGGCTGAAACTGTGAGGCAAAAGTAAATAAATAAATCAAAAAATTCGTTGGAGACCATTAGCCATATTAAGCATGGGACACATCAGGGTGTTAGTAGATATTTCAATCAGCGTCTCTGCAACATAATGGGCCATAGACTGGATCCCATTCATGCAAGGTTCCATATGCTAAAATGTGGCCAACTTTGCTAGAGCACTGATCCTTTATGCGAAAAAAATATTCATAATTGAAACTTGCTGGCACATTAAAACTGGGTGCATGGACCGAAACTCGAACTCGGAACCTTTGTCCTTCGCAGGCAAGTGGTCTACCAACTGAGTTAACAAGCACGACTCATGAATCGCCTTCCCCCTCACAGCTTTTTTGGTAGAGCACTTGCCTGCGAAAGACAAAGCTTCCGAGCACGCAGTTTCAATCTGTCAGGAAGTTTCATATCAGCACAGACTCCGCTGCAGAGTGAAAATTTCATTCTGGAAACGTTCCCCAGGCTGTGACAAAGCCATGTCTCCGCAATATTCTTTCTTCCAGGAGTGGCAGTTTCGCAGGAGAGCCAAGCATACGCCGCTCCAGAGTGAAAATTTCATTCTGGAGTATTCACCATTGAATATGTTTCAGGATGGAAGCGAGAACGCAGAGAAGAAACAAGACACTGATGTAGATTCGTATTGAGGTATCAATTATCATCTCGGTTTTATGTTGTAGAGTAACCCTATTTGACAGCATGTGCCAACATCGATTAGCGTTATGTTCATACACCAATTAAACAATGTGCATCTAGAGCAGTTGAGCAGTGCTGCAAGGAAGATACTTGGCTCCCAAGTCGAGAGTATACCTGTGGTGCTACGATGTGAGGCTCGCTTTGGTTTACATGGACAGGGCAGGACGGTGCAGCGCGCTGGGTTAGATTTTTGGTTGTTGCTGTTGAAATAGGTTGCAGGCGGTCTGGACTGGCTACGAGGCGCTCGTTAGGGAAGCACTCAGATGTTCGCTGGGCGAGTAAGGAGAAAGAGCGTAAACACGCCAAGGAGGACGTTCCTGCACCGAGGACGCGCCGCAGCCCCGATGCTCCTGGATTTACACTCATGCTCATAAATTAAGGATAATGCTGATACATGGTGAAACAACGCTCTGGTGTTCAGTTTGTGGGTTTAAATCATCTCGGGGTATGACCATGCGGTGCATTTGACCTGCGGTCGTCGCACGGTGGCGCCGGCAGCAGTCCTCATACGCAGAGGCGTGTTGGTACAAGTCAGAGTACGGTGCTGCGAGTAAGTGTGCAGACGTTTTCAGACGTGCTCATGGTGACTGTGTGTTGAGAATGCCTCAAAGAACACATAATGATGACATTATGAGGGATAGAGCACTAGGGTGACTGGAGGCTGGTCAAAAACAGCAGGTCGTAGCACAGGCCCTCCGTGTGCCACAAAGTGTGATCTCAAGATTATGGCAACGATTCCTGCAGACAGGAAACGTGTCCAGGCGCTACAGTACGGGACGTTCACAGTGTACAACACCACAAGAAGACCGATATCTCACCATCAGTGCCCGCAGACGGCCACGGAGTACTGCAGGTAGCCTTTCTCGGGACCTTACCGCAGCCACTGGGTCTCTACAGACACAGTCTACAGCCGACTGAACAGACGTGGTTTATTCGCCTGGAGACCTGCAAGGTGCATTCCACTGACCCCTGGTCACAGGAGAGCCCGTAAGGCCTGGTGTCAAGAACACAGTACATGGCCACTGGAACAGTGGTCCCGGGTTATGTTTATGGACGAGTCCAGGTGTAGTCTGAACAGTGATTCTCGCTGGGTTTTAATCTGGCGTGAACCAGGTACCAGATACCAACCCCTTAATGTCTTTGACAGGGACCTGTATGGAAGTCGTGGTTTGATGGTGTGGGGTGGGATTATAATTAGTGCACGTACACCCCTGCATGTCTTTGACAGAGGAACTGTAACAGTTCAGGTGTATCGGGACGTCATTTTGCACCAGTATGTCCGCCTTTTCAGGTGTGCAGTGGGTCCCACCTTCCTCCTGATGGATGTTAAAGGACTGCCCCACGGAGCTGCCATCGTGGAGTACTTTGAAACAGAAGGTGTCAGGCGAATGGAGTGGCCTGCCTGTTCTCCAGACCTAAATTCCATCGAGCACGTCAGGGATACTCTCGGTCGACGCATCGCTGCACGTCTTCAAACCCCTACGACACTTCAGGAGCTCCGACAGGCACTGGTACACCCTGGTATACCCCAGCAGCTGCTCGACCATCTGGTCTAGAGTATGCCAACCCGTTGTGCGGCCTGTGTACTTGTGCTTGGTTATCATAACCCATATTGATGTCGGGAAACAGTGGCGTTTTGTAGCACATGTGTTTGGGGACGGTTTGCTCAACTTATCACCAGTACCGTGGACTTGCAGATCTGTGTCGTATGTGCTCCCTATGTGCCTATGCTATTAGCCCCAATTTCGTGTAGTGCCACGTTGTGTGGCACCACATTCTGCAATTATCCGTAAATTATGAGCATGAGGGTATAAAGACTGCGTGAGCGCCATAAATATCCTTGTGCGTTTATGGTTTTCCTGAGGTTCGGGTAGTGGAGTGTTTAGCACAATTCTTGGAATATTATTGAGTAGCTGGGTCGTTTGCCCTGTCGTGGCGCATCATTTTCTTCTTTATTTATGCACGTGCCCGTGTTGCTTAATTAGTGCGCGTGTTGATGTCGATCTAGCAACGCTGTGCTCAGCCTCCCTCTTGGATGTAATTTGTTTCCGCTTTTAACTTCTAATGCCAAGCGTTTCTCTTTTATTCTGTTCCCCTGTTTATTGGTCTGTATGTGTTATCATGTTCGAGTTCGCGTACCGGCCGTATATTTGTTTGAATCATGACTGGATATTTGAGTCACCTTTGGTCTTTCCTCTTTGAGTATGTTAAAAGTTGCAATCTCTCTCGAAGCCCCCCCCCCCTTTTTAATTATGTTAAAAGTTACAAAGCGTGGTTATAATACGTGTGTTAAAGATGTTTGGTGTGTAATAGAAGTCAATTATAACCTGGTATCTCACACGAGCCTTGGCGTGTGCCTGCACGGCCAAGGCAGAGCTTGTGCATGCTTGTTTTGGTTGAAGTGTCGGCTGGGAGCCTCGAATGGTCTTACGACACGCTGTTGCTGACCACGCCTGTTCTATGTTCTTTCTAATAAATTAGTGATTCCCTTGTTAAAATCACTTTAATTGACAATAATTATCTGATGCTCTAATTTAATAAAAAATAATTTTGTAGCTCAATAAATTGAAAAACGTTTTAAACGAAAAATGTGCAATTCCCCCTACCCTCCTCTAGCCCCACCCCCTCTCATGGTCCGGCCATTGCTAACGTGTAAAGCAGAACACACGCAGTGGTACGTCAGTGCTACGCTACAGTAACCACTGCAGAAGCATGTGTATTACAACTAGGGGTCACTCAGCCACAGCCTCAAGCTATAACGGTACAGCTTCCCCCAGGATTCATATGAAATGTCTGATACCACCTTTTCATTTATATGCATCCGGGTAGTTATCGGACAATTCAGTGCTTCCTAAGGCCTTGTATGTGTGTCTTTATATGTATCATTCTGACCTATTTGATAAAAAAACTTGATATTCATTGCGACGGCATGTGGAATGTTCTGGAAGGACCTGCGTTGTCATAATCATCGGCGGATTGCTGTCATTGACAAAATTTTGTACATCTACTAAATTAAGTAACTAATCAAGAAATTGAAGTAGTAAGTCTTTAGAAAAAAAATAGAGACTGCAGAGACGTTAGCATGAAAAATCAATGCTTCTAGTTAGCAAATTTGTAATCTAAAATTCCTGTAACAGAAGACCTCACTGTCTTGAGAAACAGCTTAAAAGTTATTAACAAGCGATGTATTTTCATTGGTTATTTATTTTTAAGTCTTCCTCTGTAATTAATATTCTTGGTAATTACAATTATAATTAACTTTCCGATTGTTTACATCTCACAGTTACCCAATTTCCAGAATTTGAGGCCTTATTTGTCCATTGTATGTACGTAATCGGACAAAGCACGAGCTATGTACTACCGTGAATATTAGTAACCATATCCACACTGTAATTAATTACCTAACTAAAATAATATGAGAGACATTACTGTAATTAAAGTTCAGAATGATTTTCTTATTGAAAACTAAAGATATTACTATAAAAGATTGTCATTCAATGTTGTATTTTATACCTTATTCGGCTGTAACGTCAGTTTCTTTAAGTTTTGTAAATTTTAATTGTAACATCAGAATTGTGCAAAATTAATAATGCTTTATTTTGGAAGCTATTGTTAAAATTGTATATAAAGCGATGCAGCGATAGGTTAGTTTTCAAGTTGCTTTTGGAAGTCAAGTAGATCAGTGAAGTCCGGTTCGTTTACATGACGAGTGTGCAGTTCGGATGTCAATTAATGTGAATGAGTTTGGTGAAGCATGAAAATTTCACATGCATTCATCAGTGGACCAGGCAGAAGAAACTTACGTTAAGTAGCATTCGACATGAATCGGTACAAAGTGGTTTAGGGCTACACACTGTCAACCTGGGAGCTAGGAGAGAGACAGAAGTCCCATCGTGGGCAGTAGTGCGACACAGCTTCTACACGGCTGCGTGAGTTGCATTGTCTTGTTACTGTTTGCAGCCATGTGACGTGGGTCGACACATTGTTTGAACACATTGTGGACTATAGTAGTTCATCTACAAGTTTAGATGTTGTATGTCGCTGTCCCTGCAGTTTTATTATGCACGGACAGAGGCAGATTCTCTTAGCAGTAATAATAATTTTTCTGCATCCACCAGCCAACACCAGTGGTGAGATATCAAAATAGAATCACATGGGTAACATAGATTTTTCACTATCCGGTTAACGGTATATCCTCTCGCCAGTGGTATAGGAACTTAAGTTAGTAATAATTTACAGAGCTTAGATTAGCATCCGCAGACCACCATTACTTTTTAAAACAGTGTCCTCCAAAGAGCTGGTAACATATATCATGCAGAGCGGTTTTAAGAATATGTAATGTTTTGGGGGTTTAATATATGTGAAGCATGACGAAATAATAAATTTTGGAATGGAGTAAAGTTATAAATATCTTTCCTTGGTAACACAAGAGGTGAGCAAAGCAGTTCAATACACAACCACCTGGCAGAAAACCAACAAGATAGGGCTGCTGATACTACATGTAATACAGCTACAAAGTGGAGGTAATTGCTACACGCAGTAGGAGTTGAGTGTCTGAAGTGCCAATACATCAGAACGACGTAATAGAGAGGTGGGAGGTGGTTTTTTTTTTGTTTATCATTCCGAATGAAGTAAATAGCTTTAAGCTGGATATAATTATTCACATTACCGACGTTGCAGAATACATCCACCGTCGACAGGTAAAGTTGAGACTTATCAGCCAGCCCGAAAGTGGTCGAAAGCCGACCTGTCGAGAGAAGCAAGCCAAGTGAAGTCATCGTCGCCTCACAGTAGCAATGCACGTGAGACTGATCCTGAATAAATACCACTCTTATCCAGTGCGTTGACCTGCTTGTATTCAGTTCGCAACTGACCAACCTGAAGGTAGGACTGTGTCGATCTGTCCTCTGTTCATGAAAATGGCCTTCAAACTGATTAAAACGAGCCCTACCAGAAGGTATTTGCCACCATAAACCCCAGGGCTGCTGTTCGAGTCAAGAATGAGTGGAAACTGTGGGCGACGTTCGCCCTCAGGCCTTCTAGAAGCCGAACTGGTACGCCAGGGAGCAGTCGACGACATTCACAGTGGATGGGCATGCCACAGCACGGCCTGCTTTCTGTACCTGTAATTATGCTCTGATACTGCGGACCTCGGGGAATCCCTGGGAATTTCCCACAAAACGGTTTTTAAAATAATTCAGTCAATCACGACCGTGATACTAGTATGCTACCACCATCATGTATCTGACGTAGCAATTCTAAGCCGGCCGCTGTGGTCGAGCGGTTCTAGGCGCTTCAGTCCGGAACCGCGCTGCTGCTACGGTCGCAGGTTCGAATCCTGCCTCGGGCATGGATTCTTGTGATGTCCTTAGGTTAGTTGAGTCCCATAGTGCTCAGAGCCATCAGTACGTGAAAATAGGATAGGAGAGAAAGTCCATAATACAATTCCAAGGTATCCTTCGCCATGCACGGAACAGTGGCTTTGCAGTGAATGAATCCAGGTGTAAATGTAGGCTGTTCATGCATGATGCTGTCTATAAGAAGATAACAGCCACAGGAGACAGTAGCGAATTGCAGGGGATCGGCCATTGATACAAGGACTGCCAGTTGAGCCCAAACAGATATACCAGTTAACCTAACTGTTTCACATAAATTGGTTCAAAAAATGGTTCAAATGGCTCTGAGCACTATGGGACTTTACATCGGAGGTCATCAGTCCCCTAGAACTTAGAACTACTTAAACCTAAGTATCCTAACGACATCACACACATCCATGCCCTAGGCAGGATTCGAACCTGCGACCGTAGTAGTCTCACGGTTACGAACTGAAGCGCCTAGAACCGCTCGGCCATAAATAGGTGAAGATATCCTTAAATGTACGATTACAATAATGGTGGAAGCAATAACAATATAATATCTAGGACTAACCACCTAGACCGACGTAAAGGGCAATGAATACACAGGGAAATGTAATTCATCAATAAAAGATGTGGCTTACAAAGCAGTTGTATGACCGATTCTTCTTTGAGTACTGCTCAACGATATGAGACCTTAGGTTGGATTAATAAAAGACAGATAGGAGATCCAATGAAAAATGACACGTTTTGGCATGGAATCGTTATGGCGATATTCGACTAATTCCAGTGGTAGACACTAAAAGATATTGGTCATTTAATGCCTGTCATGTATGCGTATTACGATAAGAATCTTTCAACTGTCAGCCGCTTGTAGGTAGATACACTTTTGCAATGTCTATTAATGCAAAGAAGTGAGGCTGCCCCCACTACTCATTCGGGAGGGACTGCCACTGCAGGCTGAAAGCCTACAGACACCCTCACCATTAGCGTGACAGCTACTTCTCCATGGCGTGCTAGGCGAAATGCACACAATACTCAAGTTCCAATACCGTGACACCCCTCCTGCGAAAGCTGCAGGGCAAATCTACATTAGTTCCTTAGTGCTGGCGTATGGATCATACTAGTATGGGAGTATTAATGGCTACAAGCCATAACAGTGCAGGCAGCTATGCTAGGACGTGCTAGACTATGGATGGTGAGGTTTCAGTTTTCGTTCCCATTTCAGTCAGTCGTTGGATGTATCTGTCACTTGTCAAATGTTTATTTGACTAGGGTCAAATTCTGTAGTTATAAATCGTACCTTAATACTGTCTCCTTATCTATTCAGGATAATTTAGTTAAGTTGCCTACCAAATGGTAAATGGTGTGGGAGACAGTGTAATCGATTTACATGTAGTTTACATGTAAGCTAACCACTTAAACAAACCACAAGGTCATTAAACAAAATTCTTCCACAGGTTTTAAAAACTTGAACTGCTTTCCATTCCAGATGCTTATCATAATATTCTTATAATCCAAATGGACACAATGGAGAATACTGCACGAAATACTGACAGTTAGCATGAAAAATGCCTAGATCAACCATAGAGTTATAAATCGTAACTTAACACCACGTTCTTTATTGAGGCAGATGTGTATCAGGGTATTTTATAAGGTTGGTGAAATGATCACCTAATTGTAAATCTATATGATTGTCTCTCATGTGTGAAGTATTATCTACACAAATGCATATCAATATACGTCACAGTAGTTCCACGTTACATTACTGGAAGACATAAAAGATGTAGCAAATCTACTAAACAGACTACATACAATATACTTACTGTTGTACGCATACTGACTCCTGCTACCTCTTTAATGACAGTATATGAGCCATGTGTATTTTCTATTTGTATAGAAGAATTAAGTCACAACCATAGCGCGACATACGTGTTTTATACTCGATATCTTTAATAGGGAATGGTTAAAATCTGATCAACACATTGGTTCCTTTTCTTAAGACCAGTATAATATTATTTGTAGGAACTATTCGTAATTTGGTAATATCTGTATTCGACGATATTCTGAAGAACAGTGTCCTGACTTGAAAAAACTGTGTTTCTCCATCTCTAATATAAAATTTCCATACAATGCTGACATCATCTTTAATGGAGTATATGGTAACAATCACCACATAGTTTTTCAGGTAAGGAATTAATGCAGACATAATATAGTTTGTAATCTTTTCTTATTAGTAATTGTCTGGAAGGTTTACTTGCACAGCAGCTAACTTTCATTTGTTATTATTGTTCCTATAGACAAATTACTACTAAATAAAACACAGCAGCTGTTCTGTGAGCTATCTGATAGTTTAGATCACACGGAAGTCATTGGCAAAGAGTACAGTGGTGCGTTTTATACACACTGTTTGTTGGAATTTAATACATTGAACAGTCCTCGGCCGGAATAGACACACACAATACATTCCATAGTTACAAAGTGCACCTTGTCAGATGGTAACACCATGTTCTTTAGACAAGGAAGGTACAGAAGTTTCTCGTAGATGCATATCAGGGCACAGTATACAATCTACAGGGTGGTCCCGAATTCATGGTACAAACTTTAATGTTAGGTACAGGACATTGTAACAAGGATTTATTGTATAGGAATGTATAGTCGCAGGTGACGCGGTGAGGCGTAAACAGGGGAAAGAGAAATGGAGTGATCGGTTGGTGTCACTGCCGGTAGAGGGCAGTAGATGAACATGATGTATCGCAGTAGGGACAAGCGCCATTCACAATTGTGCTGCCGTAGACGATGGGTGACTTTACGTATGCAGAAAAAGCAGACATGCATTACATGTACGGCCGTGCAAATGGTAACGCCAGAGCTGCGTTACGAATGTATCGCGCGGAGTATCCTAATCGACGAATGCCGGATCATAGAATTTTTCAACGGTTACATCGTCAACTTTGTGAAACAGGTACGTTCGACGTCAACAGACATGACGCTGGTCGATTAAGAGCTGTACGCACTCCAAGACTGGAAGAACGCATCTTGAACATAGTGGCTGATAGACCCGAGTCAAGCACAAGAACTGTTGCGCGTGACGTACATGTGAGTCATCAGACTGTATGCAGAGTGTTAAATGAAAATCGCTTACACCCCTTCCATTTTCAAAAAGTACAAGCATTGAATCCGGCAGATTATCCTCTTCGCGTGAACTTCTGCCAGTGGTTGTTGCAGCAATGTGCGTTGCAGCCGGATTTCGTAGGTCATGTGCTATTTACAGATGAAGCGACATTTTCACGCGAGGGTGTCTTTAATGCGCACAATTCCCATGTGTGGGCAACAGATAATCCACATGCAACGCGTCCACATGCGTATCAACAACGTTTCGGTATTAATGTGTGGGCTGGTATTGTGAACGACTTTTTGATTGGGCCATACTTACTACCCACGCGACTCTGTGGCGAAAGCTATCTTATTTTTCTGCAAGAAGTGTTACCAGAACTGCTGCAAGATGTTCCGCTCGCCATTCGTAACCGCATGTGGTTTCAGCACGATGGAGCGCCAGCACACTTCAGCACTGCTGTACGGAATTACCTGAATGCCACGTTTGGTGCTAGATGGATTGGGCGTGGTGGACCAGTCCCTTGGCCACCCCGATCTCCTGATTTCTCTTGCCTCGATTACTTTTTATGGGGACATCTTAAGAGTCTTGTTTATGAGACTCCAGTTGACTCAGATGAGGATCTCGTTGCTCGCATATCTGTAGCTGCTGCAGGTGTGCGTGAAATACCAGGCATCTTTGAACGTGTACGCCAATCGCTGCACCGACGCTGTCAAGCATGTATCGCTCATGGTGGACGCAATTTTGAACACTTACTGTAAACATGACACTTGTCAACAACGATTTCAATAAAATCTTTCGTTTTCCTTTCGGCCGTTATTTCCCCTGTTTACGCCTCACCGCGTCACCTGGGACTATACATTCCTATACAATATATCCTTGTTACAATGTCCTGCACCTACCATTAAAGTTTGTACCATGAATTCGGGACCACCCTGTATAAGATGGTTACTGATAACTTTGTCCACTCCTGGGCTTCCATTTGACACTTGAATTAGTTATATATCTTAATTCTACAATTGGAGATGGTCCATGTTAAATGGACTTATCGTAGCATACAATAACATCACTGTTTCCTTAGCAGACTTCTTGCACATAAAATTCATGGTTTGATGCTAGTCACACAGAACCATTTTGTTCAAAATCCTAGCAAGATAAAACTTTATATCCAGGTCCATAAGGAATAGTCATCTACACGAAGATGTTGCAATAGTCCAGGCAGCTGATCCATTACAATATCAATTTTATGTCGGACAGGTCCACCTTACATGATTTAGCCATGGGATTTTATGTTTCCTTGAAGTGGTTTGCCGTGCTTCCTTTCTGTTTTTTTTTTCCAATATGGCTTTTGCTGCCACAGTATTGCTCCCATGTAGGAGAAGAGTTTGTTTTGTCTTGACACATGTCTCTAGAAAATTTCGTCTTTGTTCTATTGAAGTACAGATGTGTCGTGTCATCCCTCTCTTACATCCAGTGCTTCCATTAAAGCCCCATTGCTGCTGCCTCAAGTTCCGATGACTTCCACTGTAAAATGGTTCTTTTCTACGTATATCTATAAAACCTGCGTAAAATTTCTGATGTGGAGATTGTAAAGGATTTTGATATATGGGCGTAGGCAATGAATTATAGTCTATATGCAACAGAGTTAGATATTCTCCTTGGTACACAGTCTGCTAGAGGCTCAAGTCATTTCTAAGTTAGTGGAGTGTACAAGTTGTGGCTGGAGTGCCATTCCCACGTCGCAAAGCACTTGCTAGCAGATGATAGAGAACTGTGTAGTACAGACATGAAATCTCAAAATTAGCACTCCGTGAGGAACAAAGTGATGTTCTTTTAACATCATGGAAGACTGTCTACATCGACAAATGGTATTGTTGTCTGTGAGTTCTACGTTTTGCCACTAAAATCATGATCCTTTAAAGCTGGTCAGTTTTTGTTTTCTTTTTTTGGAAAGGAAGTATTAAGATCATGGTGCACTCTTAGCCACTGTATTAAGAATTGACCTATCGAGGTATTATCTTTCTCAATATAAAATGTTGACATGCAGTATATCAGTTTAACAAAGCTAAAAGCTGTGCCATTTGAGCACACATAATTTTCAACTTTATACTAACTCTGCTGTAGGATTAGTGACTGTGTATCTCCAGTGTTTTGTAAGCTATGCAGAATATCCCAAACATGTACTTATCTTCCATGTCTCTCATCTCCGAAGTATCATGTACGCTAATGAGTATTGCCATATGCAACAGTAATAATGAGTTTTATTTAGTAACGCTTAGAAGATGCAACAAATCCACTAAAGAGGCAGTGTAAACTAGGCCTGTGTGAAATTGAGAGCATTCAGGGATTTTAATTTTACTTTATATTTCCTGATTTTTAAGCAGGTTAAACTGGGAATGGAGGGTTAAAAAAAAGATTTTTTTGGATATCTTCTAACGTAGCAAAAACTGGCGAAGCAAGTACCGAAGTACTGGCAAGTACCGAATTTTTTCGTATGTCCTTTAAAGTAGTGTCCGACCATGAACTCATACTTTTTTCTGAAAATTCGCCAGTGTGTGACCACTTTCCAAAAGTATTCACAGTAAACGCAGATACCCTACATCCCCCTCTGGTATCCACATTTTTCCATATACTCAGTTTAAAGTAATTTGTAAGCCTTGCTTACACTTGGCAATGTCGCTTTTGTTGTAGCAGCAGTTTATAGTTTCCCTTCGTGGCACCTGTTTGTGCGAAATACAGCGGTTTTCGCTTTTTGATCTCGATCTGTTTCATTCCCAGTTTTTCAAATTAACTGCATTTAAAGGAGTAATTTTTTTAGCAGGGGCCAGCTTAGGATTATTTGACACATAGCTTCGTTTTGCTAAGACCTTTGGAATAATATTATCTTCTTGAACCATAACAGTTTATGGTACTTTATTCTTAAGGCCCGTGGAATAACAAGTTCTCCATCATCCAGTCCAGCACGTGCTGATACCATGTACATATCATTTTTAAGGAGATCCATATGGGAATGGAGGTTTATGAACAGATATTTCTCAGGTCCACTAATGTAGTAAACACCTTCCACCCCATCATTTTCAGCGAGTCCACCAACGTGTGATCGCTCTCCATTACCATTTACAGTAAATGAAAGTATTTTGTATGCCCCCTCACATACGGATTTCTTTCCATATTGATGCAAGCGTTTATGCAACTCAATAAAGATTTTTGTACAAGTACGTGTCTCTACTTATTCGGCATCCTACCAGGTCTGGGTTGGTTTCTATAGAATCCAACGGTGATCCGGATGCCATCACTCGGCCAGAGTATCTACAATGTGTTTCCACAGGCATTTATTCCTCTTCCTCCAATACCCTGCCCCGAAGAAACTTGCATAAATACACAATGCTAACTGCCAAAGCCAGATACACACTTTATATAGACTAAAACACGGGGATGAGTTGGAGGTGGGAGGCAGGTAAGGTGAATGGTACACTTCAGTTCATTGGGAGAATTTAGGGAAACTGTAGCTCATCTACTAAGAAGATCACTGGTATAGAGCACTGGTGCGACCCAGTCAGGGAACCGGCGTTTGATGCTGGCTGCAAAACATTTCTACTGCTGCCAATGTACATTTCATGTGGGGACCACGAAGATAAGACAAGTGATATTACGGCTCGTATGGAGACATACAATCATTTTTCCATCGTTCCATTTTCTAGTGGAACTGGAAACCATAGCACTAGTAGTGGTACAAGAATCCCTCCTCCCATGAGACCTATGTCAGTCTGCAAAGTATGTATGTAGATGTAGAAACACATCGTAACCTCTTCATACAGGCCTACGTACCTGTCATCAGACCACTAGTGAAGGAATCCCTGCAATACTCTGTATGAGCCTGCATCATTGACCGGAGACCAGCAACAGCCAGAATCAGCGTTAACACCAAATGAGAAACGGTTGCTTTTGGATCGTTGCTGTGACCTGGATGCATGTAATTCTGATAAATATCATAGCATCGTGTTCAGGGGTGAATCGCGGTTTTGCACTACCCTTAGTGACCATCCTCGGCGAATATGGCGGAGATCTTGGACGAGGTCTCATTTTTCAGGTGTATTGGAGATGCAAAGCGATGTCTCTCCTGGTGCAAAGGTGTGAGGAGCCATCAGGTTTGACTTCAGGTCACTGCTAGTAACAATTAAGTGATCTCTGACGCTACGATACGTTACGGACATCTTGCATCTTCACGTGTTTTTAGCGACGATATCGTAGTGTCATCTCTGAAAGGGACAGCGTTCATCCACACATGGCACATGCATACATGAACTGTCTGTGAAATGGTGTGGTATTCTCGTGGCCAGCAAGATCCCCAAATTTTTCGCCAATAAAACACGTGTGCGATCAGCTCAAAGTCCAACTCTGTTCCAGAGGCAGTATCCAGAATGTCAAGGACCAATTACGACACTTGTGGGCCAGCTTCCCTCCAGAGAGGAAACATACGCATTATAAAACCCTTCACAATCGAATCCATGAGCGCATCCAGGCTAACTGCTGTGCAACATTATACTGTAAGTGGGTTCACACTGCCAAGTTCTTTGCAAATTTAATTCGACTGAGTAATCGGTGGAATAACATCACATACCACCTCAAGCAGTGAAGTTTCTTTTCTTTTCCTCCTTCTCGTCTGGGAGCATCTCCTTTTTGTCAGACAGCGTATTTAGCATCCCCATTTCGCAACATTTTATCCTAGCGATGTACATTTCAGTTTTCTTCAATGCTCTTAGTTTCGTGCTTTATCGAGCTCTCTGTATCTGGCATAATGCGAGTTCCATTGCTTTATAGCACAACATGAAATTCTTAGGCTTTGTATTGAGAGTTTGCGCTGTTGATCACTAAGGTTCAACTGGCGGTAATTCTTCGGATCGCACTCTCTAGACTAGAAGGAGAGCCACCTAATGTAAAATACCCTTGTGTGCGCTAGGCACACAAGCAGCTATCTCTAATGTCGCTAATACTAACAGGATAAGTAACGGCGTATCTTCTCCCGCCTGGTTAAACGCCAACTCATCGATATCTACTGTGAGAGTAGGCCCAAGTATCGAAAAATTTGGTCAGCCCTCTGTAGCCTTTCTCTGTACATTCAATCGGGTTTACAGACACTGCATTCTTCTACAATATACTGTCATTGCTTGCCTCCAAGTTCTTGCATCGACACATGACGATCCTTTAACAACCAGTCATGATCTGTTAACAGTGATAATCTCCAACGCGCTCACATCAAAGACGTAGCTCAAACGCATTAGTTATTTAACATCTCGTGCCACCTGAATTTCGGGGTATCCATAAAGTCATTTGAAAAATCATAATTATGAAGCTTTTAGAGACTGAAGTAGCTATTAATATATATATATATATATATATATATATATATATATATATATATATATTTTCCTTTTCTGAAGAATTTAGGTGTGCGCACCACTAGTCGCTCGTACAATACTTCCAATTCTGGCCATATACCGGTCAGCATCAATTGTTTTGACTGCTTAATTGATTCGTACACCGAAGTCATCAAAGTCATAACTGCTGTTGTTTATACTCGATCCTTGACGGAATGCGACGAAGAGGTCCAATGGGGTCACATACGGAGATGGCGAGGACCATGCGGTTCGACCTCCTCGACCCACCCATCTTTCAGAAAATGTGTCATTCGACACCTCCCGAACGTTCAAACTCCAATTGACTTCTGAGGGTTGTGCTGAAACACAGTCTGCATTTTGTCAGTACGTGCTTGAGACGTAGGGGCACGTCCAGTTCAAGAACAGTCTTTGACACTGTCTTGCTCTATAAAGTTTTTGAACCAGCTGATTATGCTTGTTATGCCGCTGGTACCTCCCCACAATGGCGGCAATAATTCCACTGTACGGTTGTCACAGGTTTGGATTCTGCACGTCATATAGATGCTCCAGTATTTCCAGACCTGCGGGTTATTGATTAAAATATCTTTGTTAGAGCTTCTTTCCAGTACATCAACAAGGAATTCTAAAGATGAATAATGGTGTATGTACATGGTGGCTATTGTCTTACACTACTGAAACTTTTCACGTGAATATGACAACGTAGCATGCCCAGAATACGATCAAATGGTTCAAATGGCCCTGAGCACTATGGGACTTAACATCTGAGGTCATCAGTTCCGCCGGCCGGGGTGGCCGAGCGGTTCTAGGCGCTACAGTTTGGAGCCGAGCGACCGCTGCGTTCGCAGGTTCGAATGCTGCCTCGGGCATGAATGTGTGTGATGTCCTTAGATTAGTTAGGTTTAAGTAGTTCTAAGTTCTAGGGGACTGACGACCTCAGAAGTTAAGTCCCATAATGCTCGGAGCCATTTGAGCCATTTGGGTAGGGAAGACGAAACACAATTACGTTAATGATTCGCTGACACGGCCAGTGACGGCCAAAGTTTTTAGTTCAAAGTAATAAAAACACGAAAAGACAGGAAGGAACACTATAAGAGTGCCAAAACTGTGCACTGAGAGCAACAAACTGGATGCATGACTTTAAGATCGTGCACTCGCCTCCTGTAGGGAGCGATTTAACTTCGCGTCTGAATGACGTTAGTGATGCTACAATGCGCATCTAACTGAAGCACGCGAAGCCTGCATAACATAGCTGGTGGCAACAGCAGCTGGAAGAGATGGTTTCCACGTTTTCCTTGTCCAAGCGGCAGGAAGGCTCGTTTCAATAGACATCTCTCCTGTCCTAACCTGAAAAGACTGAAACGAAGTTTTTTCTGTAAAACAGCCTGAAGAGAAGTGTGTTCTCCAACAGCCACCTGTCTTGCTGCCCGAAGTGGCAGTCGTCGCCCATTGAGCGCAGAGATTGTGAGTTCTCACCAATAGGAAACACATAACAGCTTTTCTGTTCATTATACTTCAGCCAGCCGAGCAACCAGAGACAGGAGACTTTCCCCACCCGATGACGTGATTCTGAAATTGTCGAATGAAGAACTACAAATAGGCACAGTGTGGAAGTGCGGGATCTCCAGGAAAATGCAGAATGGCCAAATGAGACGGCGCTAGTCTGTAAGTTTGAACTGGACAGTACTCCACTGTGATGGTGGTGAGCCAAGTGCCTACAGGGAAGCCTTCTCCCCTACCGCTTCCTATACCATCCGCGGGTGTCTGCAGAAATATGGGACAATTACTGCACCAGTTCTTGCTGTACTGCCAGGTATGGCGTATCGTCGATCCAGCTGATCAGACCTTGTTGTTATTGTCCAGTAGTGTGGGATTGTATGAAACCAAGAAATGTTGGAAGCCCTCCACCAAGCCAGAGAAACTTAACTTTGAAGAACTCTGTCAGTCATCGGCACAGTATTTTGGACATCAAAACAATGAGGTGATGGCAAGGCTGCAGTTCACTCAGCATTAAAAGTCCCACAGGCTCTTGTATGCAGTCTGTATCACCGAACTGGAAGGTCTCTCGTGCAAGGGTCAATTCGAATGTTCCCCATACGCTACCTGGAATGCAGATTCGCTAATTAAGGACAGGAGCGTCGATTCAGAACCTGACCCAGAGGTCCAAAATACGGAATTAACCTTGTCTGACCCTATTTTAGGCGAAGTTGACCAGACTGCAAGGAACATGAACTTAGACAGTAACAAGGCACGTACGTTCTGACAATTAGTAGTTGGCGAAGTTAAACGGCTCTTGTGTCCCATGGAGTTGCCCAGTCAGTCTTGCATTCTATTGAGCCGACGAGTGATGACGTCATTGACGATTAGAGTGTGGTGACATCATGGAACTACCTGCCTTCGCCTGAAGAGATCTCGGCAGATATGTCAGTAGAAAAGTCATGGTCCCTGTTCATTACGTTTCTCGAGATATCGGCATGGCTCTCCTTTCATATCTATTCCCTCTCTATGGGCGTGTTGAGTGTCATGTCCTGTCATATTAGACAGGATTCACATTTGTAGACGCCATGCGTAGGGTATGCCGCACAGTAGGCTATTTGATATCAGTTTGTGACAGTTAACAAGCCACAGGATTGTCATCAGAGGTACCAGAGCTTTCCCTGGACTCCAAGGCTGTCTACAATGCCCCACAGGCATCAACTCAGCATATTCTGCTAATGTCGGTCATGGATGGGCCTCCAATTTAGTTTCATGTAGATACGAGGGCAACAATCAGCCTCATTAACTCAAACACATACAGGCGATTGGGCTGCCCTTCGATGCAGTGACCGCCATGTCAACTTGTATCTTATACTACACAGTGTACTCCATGTCGGCACATTATAAGAAAGTGGAATGAGAGCTCATGCTGTTGGTGGTTAATCCCCCTTTGGAACAAAATATATTTGGGCTAGGCGCAGTTTCTGATTTTGGCTTCCAGGATGTTGACAAAGCCGATTTAGAGTCTGAATAGACCCCTTCCAAGATTTGGTTTCTTTACTATGGTCATAAGGCCAGCTGTCTGAAAATTTCGATGCCCACTACTCCCTTAACCCACCAGAAATTCCTAAATTTTATCGACCCCACTCCATTCTCTTCACCATGCACAGCTAAGTCATGGCTGGGTTGCACTGTTGGCAGGCCCTCAGCGTCGTTTCCCCTATTTCATCTAGACACTAAGCCAACTCGCTGACAGTGATTCAGAAGCCAAATAGAACTGGACTCCTTTGCAGCGATTTTAAAAAGACAGTAGCATGCATTGTACTACAAACTCGTATCCCATTCTGCAAATGGGGGAATTGCTGGTGACGTTGTGAGTGAGCCAGTCCGCATCGATTTACATGTTGCATACCAACAGTAAACACTGGTCGCCGCTTCCCAGCATGTCTTAGTGCTCTACTGCTCAACACCCGTTTGGACTTTACCAGTTTCATTGTTTGCCCTTCAGAATTTCGTCTGGCCCAGGAATTTATCAATGATATATGGAACATTTTATTACAAACATTCCCTGTTGTCAAGTACCCCAATGACATCTGGGTCTCAGGCTTCATGCGAGAGAAGCATTTGTGAAATTCTTAGGTAGTTTTCTAACAACTTCTAGAGAGCTGTCTTCGACGCCAATTGGAAAAGTGTAGCTTTTTTCCACCAAGGTTCACTTTTGGGGAACATGCTTTGCAAAGATCGCCTCATCCTCAAAGACGAGCACCCTTAAGGCAATGCCAACATAGCAGTGCCCCAGAACTTGTAGGAACTCGAGTCATTTTTGGACAAGATTTCTTATTATACTAGGTTCAGTCTACAGACTTTGTACATAATCCATCCTTTCAACTGGCTTCGCCAAAAGAGCTCATATTAGTTTGGTCTGTGAGCTGTCAACAACCTTTTCATTCGCACTATCAGTGTACTTGCTGTGTTGATGGTTAGCTTTTAGACCGTATAAACCAGTAACCCTGGCCGGCGATGCGCCCAGAGTGACATGGGTGCTGTCCTGTCGCATCAGAACATGGATGGCTCCGAGGAGCCTGTCACTTACCACTTGAAAATACTTTCAGAGTTTTTACGTAGCTGTTCACAGGCAGAAAGGGAGGCACTGGTTATAGCTGCAGGCATTAAAAAGTTTCATCTTTTCTTGTACAGAGCAAAGTTTCTTCGCGTCACTGATCACAAACCACTGATTTCATTATTCGTTCCTCGTTCTAAGCTATCAGATACGACTGCCCGTCGATTCCAGAGTTTAGTATACTTTCTCAATAATTATTGGTACTACTTAATTGCAAGTCAAGTGCCTAACACATTAATACAGATTCACTCTCATGGTTGACTGCAGAATGCAGTCGGGATTTTGACTGACAGGGGGCTCCCGTTTTTGAATCCGATGATAGTTTGAAGCAGTAGGTGGATTTTCCTTTGGTGGTGTGGAGGTCAAGGCAGCCATGGCCAACGAAATCTTTTTCTTGGGAATAATTTGAGCAATCCAGATGGGATGGTCCAGGCATGTTCCATCTGGAGCAGATTTGTCGTGGTGTAACTTTTTCCTACTATGTGATTGCCTCAGCTCTGTACTGGGGCTCCTCATGCTTGTCATGTGGGAGAAAAGCTGTCGATTGGTCAGTGCTCCAGAATTGTACCCTCCTTTACTGCATGTGCTGCTCGTGTAATACGGAGATATGTATCATGTGAAGGATTTGGCATGGCATCACTTCTAATGGTCAGTGATTTCTCGCGATGTCAAACATCTTGTGAGAGCTTCAGCAGCATACCAGTTTGCCCCTGTGCAAGTCCTAGAGAACCTTTGACACAAGATTGTCGTCGACTTTTCAGGCTCTTTTTCGCAAAGCATGTGCCTTTAGGTAGTGGATGAAGTTGGATGAATCATACAATTTCCCAAAAGTTGCCAGACTGTCTTCTACGGCATCGACTGCAGCTGCGTGTACATTGTCAGTTATCTTTGCTATCGAGGGCTCCTTCTGAACCATCGTATCTTTTAGTGGTGGCAGTTTGTTCAATGGAAGTGTAAAGAGTTTTACTTTCACAACTGTATCCAGAAACTGACTACTGCCCAAATCCACCTGGTTTCTAACTCAGAGGTGAAGTACTTTGTGTAAACAATTTAAGACCCAAATAATGAAGACAGTGTCTGTTTCATCCCATGACGATGTACTGTCTGGTTTTTTAATTATGTATTGGATGATGCCAGTTAATAGGTGCAGTTCGGCAGAATATTTGGATGGGCGCCTGCCATGGGGTCTCTTCGAATTGTTGCACCTTGTGTCATGTTCCCCATACTGTTGCAGCCCGGCTTGTTTTCCTCGTGGAACTGCCCTTTAGGATCCTTCAGCTGGCAAGAAGGTGTCTGCCAGGTGTAGAGGTGGGCAACAGATGTCGCCATTTGCTTGTGGTGGATGTCGGTTAAGGGCAACAGACTAGTCATGCAAGTCGTTTGCGTATCCTGCATGGTGCATTTGCGATGTCACCATGTCTGCGCCAGTCCTTCGACAGGATCAGTTGTGGTGTTTTCCCAACAAGAGGCTCCAAAATGCAGCAGTGTGCATTCCCACTGCCGCCTTCATTCCTCCCTTCGCTGTCCACCTTCGCCCGTGGAATTGGGTGCCATTCCGATTGCCTCTGTGGCTCCCTCTATGAAGCGCTGTTCTGGCAGAGCCAGAGGCACTGAGACAGCCTACTTTAGTGGAAGAATCACTGCTGGGGAATCCTGCACACTAGCCAGTTTTGCGACGGAGCTCATGGCAGAAAGTGGCCATTTTGAGTCCTATGTCGCCTTTTTGGGAGAACAGATTTAATAACCCCTCCAGTGGAAACTGATGGGGACGCAGATGAGTTGGCACGGTTCTCGCATTAGAATAGTGCGACAAGCTGTCACAGACAGCACACGTGAGCTGTTGCATGGACGGAAACACTGACGCAGGTGTTAAGTTTACAGTGCCGATAGGCCGGAACCGTCAGTTCTTAAACTAACGTCGACCATGTCGGACTTCCCCTTTGCATCGCACTGTGCTCTTGGTTGTATGTGCTGGTTGCTGAGTAATTCACACTTTTTCCTTGTACATCTCTGTGTGATGTTTAGACCCTCTGCTCCCTTGTATACTGACGCACGTATCGAGTTTGTCTTTCTTTCCCAGGGTCCAATATCCCAGCTTTCGAGCCACAGTTGGCAGGAGTAGTTACATTTCTGATATTAGAATTTCTGTTGCGCGTGTGGTGATACAAAATGGCATATTCAGTAGGATAATGGAACACACCACATACTCCAGATATCTTGCAGTACATACGCATTCTGAACTGGCATGTTCTGCCCTCTGATTTTGCAGCTGTACAGCATCTATGGGATTCGATAAAAATATGTGTTCTTTCACACAAGCCTCCAGGCAGAAATCTTCATGAAACATTTCATCGTGTGTTTTAAGATTGATAAGAAGTTCCTTAAGTTAACTTTGCCCGCCCGGTTGGCCGTGCGGTCTAGCGCACGGCTTTCAGGCGGGAAGGAGCGTCTGGTCCCTGGCACGAATCCTCCCGGCGGATTTGTGTCGAGGTCTGGTGAACCGGCCAGTCTGTGGGTGGTTATTAGGCGGTTTTCCATCTGCCTCGGCGAATGCAGGCTGGTTCGCCTTATTCCGCCTCAGTTACACGACGTCTGTGGTTGCTGCGCAAACTAGTTCTCCATGTGCGCGTACACCATTACTCTACGACGCACACATGGGGGTTACACTCTTCTGGTGTGAGACGTTCCCTGGGGGGTCCACCGGGGGCCGGTACCCCACAATAACCCTGGGTTCGGTGTGGGGCGGCGGAGGGATGAAGTGGACTGCGGTAGTCGTCGTGGGGTTGCGGACCACTGCAGCTGCGGCGGGGACGGAGCCTCTCCGTTGTTTCTAGCTCCCCGGTTAACATACAATACAATACATACAAGTTAACATTTGGAGGTTTATTTTTCATGCTAGAAAAGTGATAAGTATACATTCATGCTCATAGATTTCACAACTGTTACTGATGATGATGATGGACATCATTTCCGAATAAAATGACAGTTTAAATATTTAATATTTATATGTGATGTATAAGTCTACAAATTTTGATGTAAATCGAATTGATGCTTCATAGCTTCACACCTTCCATATCTTTGAGTGAATTTCCAACAATGTGTCCTTAGCTGAATATATACTGGCTCGCAAGAAATGTGAAATACGTAGAAGATAGGGTCGGTTGACAATGTAACTTTCTATACAAACACACCATCAGTAGGTATGTAACTGATCGGAGCTGCAGTTCTCTGTGGTAGGTAGAAAAGCCGCAAGATTGCGTCAGTCTTATTTATGTTTAGTCTTTTGGGGTATATTAGAGGCAGGAACAGCGTTAGATGTTGTGTGATCACTGCGAAGCAATACGCAGACAGTGCGTACTGGTGTGACACAGCGTTATTAGTTCCTGATAAAGTTCTAAAGCGCCTTTTTTGTGGGTCTCTATTAGATGAGCAGATCGAATCGTGCAGTAACCAGCAGTTGGAGCATTCGGATGTTACAGTGGACCGATGATGGGCGACATGGAAATGTGGGGGCATATATGCTTGCAATCAAACCGCTGGTCGACTACATCTGGCCACCACAGAGAAGGGTCTCCGTGTCATGCATCTAGAACATCGTAACATCTTCACATCTGCACCTTCCATCCGAGAACAAGCAATAGACCACACAAGTGGTCAGAAACCAGCAATAGCTGGACTAGGGAATTACCATCCCATGTGTACGCTGCCATTAACATCAAAGTCAAATGGCTCCTTAAAAACAATTTTAATATATCGTGTATTTTTTAGCACCAGTTACATATTATATTTTACAGTATAACTACATTCGATCTACCTGGATCGTCTTCAGAACTATTTAGTAGCGTCAACAGCCTGTCCTGACTGTATAAATTCTGCATATGGGAATGTTGGTTCTGATGTGAGAGTCTGAGACAGAGACGATGGGCTCCTGATAGAACAACATAGATCTTGAGATGATCCAGGGGGATCTAAATTAGTCATATTACTCATACTAGCACAGGGACAGAAAAATAATTGGTATACTGAAATTGTTTTAAATTTGAACTGTCTGCGCGATGTTATGGTATTGCTATGGTTAGAAAGGTCCCCATATCTGTCTTTGGTATAACTTGTGTTGAAAGAACTCGTATGTCAGCTTCATCACGATGCCACCGTGCCACAGGTACAATGGCCTTGATGACACACTTCCCAACTGAATGAGTGCATGCATCCAGGCCACAGGGTGTGCCAAGTCATACTGATATGTGGGTTCATACTGCCAAGTTCTATGCATACTTAACTCGCTTTTGTAATTGCTGGAACAACATCACATACCCACTCTGTGGTATCGACCGAAGCTTACGATGCCACGTCACAATCCGTGATGTGCATCGATACCACGGACATTAGTGATGTCTCGCTACAATCCGACACAACGAATGGTTGAGGCTAAAGAAGGTATGCCCTCTTTCTCAGCGCAAAATTTTCATCACTTCTGGTGGCATACTATCCGTAACTACACTGAGGCAACAAAAGTCATGGGATTTTTCCTAATATGTTGTCGGACCTCCTTTTGCCCGGCGTAGTACAGTAACTCGACGTGGCATGAACTCACCAAGTCGATGGAAGTCTGCTGCACAAATATTGAGCCGTCCTTAATACCGAAACTGTTGCGTTGCAGGATTTAATGCACGAACTGACCTCTCGACTATATCCTATAAATGTTCGGTGGGATTCCTGTCGTGCGATCTGTGTGGCCAAATCATTCGCTCGAATTGTCCAGAATGTTTTTCAAGCCCGTCGCTAACTGTTGTGGCCCAGTGACAAGGTTCACTCTCGTCCACAAAAATTCCCTCGTTGTTTGCGAACATCAAGTCCATGAACGGCTGCAAATGCTCTCCAGCTAGTGGAACATAATTATTTGCCGTCAATGATTGGTTCTGTTGGACCCAGAGGACCCAGCCAATTCCATTTAAACACAGTCCACGGTGTTGTGGATCCACCATAAGTCTGTACAGTGCCTTGTTGACTACCTCGGCTCATGACCTCGTGGTTCCTGCGCCACACTCGAACCCTACCATCAGCTTTTACCCACTGAAATCTAGACTCATCTGACCAGGCTGCGGTTTTGCGGTCTTCTAGGGTCCAACCGATATGGTCGCGAGCCCAGGGGATCGCTGCAGGAATATGTTGTGCTGTTAGCAAAGGCTCTCATGTCGGTCGTCTGCCGCCATAGCTCATTAACGCCAAATTTCGCTGCACTGACCAAACGGATACGTTGGTGGTACGTCCCACAACGATTTCTGAGGTTATTTCACGCAACGTTGCTTGTATGTTATCACTGACAACTCTACGCAAACGCGGCTGCTCTCGGTCGTTAAGTGAAGGTCGTCGGCCACTGCGTTGTTCGGGGAGAGAGATAACGCCTGAAACTTGGTATTCTCAGCAATATATTGACTACCATTCCTCATTAAAAGTGTGTAAATTCCCGTCTTGCTGTCATAATGACATCGGAAACGTTTTCACGTGAACCGGGCTCCTCTCGAGGGTGTGAAGGTCCAAGTAATGTCTACTGGCCGCCGTGTCATGCGGCGCCATGCGAAGCTTTATTGAGGCTCATGGGGCAGCACACCACTCTCGCGGCCGATTTGCTGACTTTCCAGACGTTGGAGCCGCTACTAGTCGCTCAAGTAACTCCTCTCACCAACAAAATACCCGTGGCAGTACCGGGAATCGAACCTGGATGCTCTGGATGGCAGCCATCCACGCTGACCACTCAGCCAATCTTCACATGAATCACCGAAATAGAAATGACAGCTCTCCCATTGCACTGCCCTTTTATACCTTGCGTACGCGATAGTACTGCTCTCTTTAGATGTGAATTTAGTTATCTCATGACTTTGACACCTCATTGTACCATCGTCGGGCTGGTCCGACATGCCATACTCCTCCGTGTGATCGACATCAGTCGACAGTCGACAGTGTAGAGCAAGTATTTTAACTGGTTCGGCACTTTCATTTTCGCCGCAGAAGGTGGGTTGGATGAGTCGACCACTTAGCTCCATCCTCCAGCCGAGTCCCCTCTGGCGGCGCCTAGGTAGTAAGAAGCCGCCGCCCGCCACCTGCGGAGGCGAACCAGCGAGGGGCGGTGAGCGGTGAGCGCCTCTCCTTTGGGTTCTGCGGTGCCCGCAATGTATGGCCGCGGCCGCCGCCGGCCTTGTCGGACAAACCGGCCTCCATAAAGCGTGGCGGCGCGGGCGCGGAGGCGGCGCTCGCACGCTGGGACACGCCCCCGGCGTCGTCGCCCCCGCCTGCTCGGCGCGGCACCGCACCGCACAGTGCGGGCGTTACGTTGCTAAGTTACCGCGAGTACCGGCACGCATGCCCTGTGCCGCACGCGCTGTCCGCTGCAGTCGCCGCGGCCGTGCATCAGTCCGCAGCGAGTCCGCGAACGCCGCCTTTCGGCTCCTCTGGCGCGCTTTCTTTTTTTTTTTTGATTTGTGGCTCCGACAGGACCTTGTAGTATTCCCAGTCCGCTAGTGTGTTTACGCCAGAGCAAATCACGACTGACCGTACGAGTAAACTCGGCGATTTTATTGTGCCGGCCTGTCCCGACAGGTTGCGACTTTATTTCGGAGCCTGCTGTGATAAGCAACCCACCTGGTGCCGCTTACGCGGTCTCGGGATTGTTACTGCGCGCTAAATGGAAACGTGTGTTGGTGACTAAGTTAACGGAACCTAGGAAAGGTGGGGTATGCACGAAGACCATGTTTGTGTAGTGATTATTTTTCGAGAGGTGCGGAGTTCTCACCCCCATTAGGGGGCTCTGAGCACTATGGGACTTAACTGCCGTGGTCATCAGCCCCTAGAACTTAGAACTACTTAAACCTAGCTAACCTAAGATCATCACACACATCCGTGCCCGAGACAGGATTCGAACCTGCGACAGTAGCAGCAGCGCGGTTCCGGACTGAAGCACCTAGAACCGCTCGGCCACAACGGCCGGCATATTAGGCTGTTCTGCCATCATATATCATCCGCGCATTACCCAAGTCACAATAATCCCGGTATGATACAGTAAAGGAGTCATGTCTATAAAAGAAAGAAAGCGTCCGATAGTATCTGGTTGCAGGATTACTGGCGAACATCATGTCCGCCTCACGTCGTCTAAGTACCCACTAAGGAAAAAAATCGAAAAACCACGAAGAATTTATCCGAGTGGGACGGAAATCGGTGGATGTGACGTACACGCATAGACAAAAAAAAGGATTACAATTTCGGAGAAACTTGGAAGATTTATTCAAGAGAAAAAGCGTCACGATTTGAGCAAGTAAATAACGCTTTGGTCCACCTCTGGCCCATAAGCGAGCAGTTATTCGACTTGACATTGGTTGGTAGAAATGTTGGATATCCTCCTGATGGAAATCGTAACACATTTTGTTCGACTGGCGCATTATAAAGTGAAAATTACGAGCTGGTTGTAGGGCCTTGTCCATAATGCTCAAAACGTTCTCAAATGGGGAGAGATTCGGTGACCTTGCTGACCAAGGTAAGGTTTGGCAAGCACAGTAGAAAATCTCACCGTGTGCAGCCCAGCATTATCTTGCTGAAATGTAGGCCCAGGATGGCTTGCCTTGAAGGGCGACTAACCGAGCCGCAGCATATCGTTGACGTGTTGCTGTACTATAAAGAGTCCCACGGATGACAACCAAAGGGGTCCTGCTGTGAAATGAAATGACACCCCAGACTATCACTCGTTTTTGTCGGGCGGAATGGCGGCCGACAGTCAGCTGGTGTCCCACCACTGTTCGGAGCGTCTCCAGACACATCTTCGCTGGTCGTCAGGGCTCAGTTCAAAACAGGACTCATCACTGAAGACACTTCCACTGCACTAAGTAAGAGCCCAGGCCAACTGTTCCCGACAATATTACAAACTCGTCTATTGGTGTACGGAGGTCGATGGTAATCGGCAAGGGGCGCTATGAGCTCTGTTCCCTTTGTGTGAGCCGGCTGTTAACCGTCCTTGCGGTTACTGTAGCATGAGTTGGTAATGATTAATCGGGACTCCGAGTGCCTATGTGACGATTGCATTCTGCTTGACGCTATGTTCGGCTACGGCTGACCCACTCCTACCAACATCGTCGAAGAATAGCATCAGTCCCGTTAAAATGTCGAGCGATTCCCAGATTACACCTATAGACTTCTTTGATCGCAACTACACGGCCTCTCTCAAATGCTGACATCTGAGAATGTTGTTCACGCGCATGTCTGCAAGATATAGTTATTGTCCAACTGAGTACACGGAATGAAATTTGCAAAGACTTCATATACTGGTATCGTCATGTCCCCCGTTTGCTATTCTTGTAAGCTGTGCTGTGAGATTGCGCTGCAGCCTCACTCGTTCATCCAACAGCGGCCAAAGTTTACCTCTTTTTTTGTTATGGGTGCATGACGATCATGTAAAATCAGTATCAGAGAAAGTCAATGGAAGCTGTAGACTATTCGGAAGATTTCTGCGAAAATACAACGCATCTCCATTGGAAATTACATTCCAGACACTAGTGTGTCTAACTCTAGAGTGCTATTCCAGTTTCGAATTTTATCAGGTGGCCATGAAAACAGACATCAAGCGAATTCGTTTACGAGCTGCTAGTCATACCAAAGTGTAACAGAAAAATCACAGGGGGCTCAAATGGGTGACTTTCCAAGAAAGACGACGTATTGCAAACTGAAAGCTGTTGGATAAGTTTAGAGAACCTGCGTTCGAAATAATGTGCGAGTATTAAGCTGCTGGTACCTTCCACCTCGCGTAGAGATCATAAGAATAAGATGAGAGAGATTAGTGTGAACAGAAAGGCATTTAGACAGATATATTTACCCTCACTCAATACGCGAAACAAGTAGGGCAGAAAGTGGACGTTGTTGGTTCAAATTAGCTCCGTATAGTTTCGTTGCAATGCTCTCCAGGTAATTAAGTTCACTATGTCAAATTATCTTTATATTGTCCGTCATTCTTACATAACCAGTTACTAAGTGACGTAAGAGATCTCGTGAAATGGTCGTGACGGGAAATCTGAGAAATTACAGCTCATACAGAGACTCACTGACATTTGTTCTAATCATGGACAGATCGCTTAAACGATTAATAACAATAGTGAGGACAATGCACATGATTTACCTCACTTGATACTTCCATAGGGAAAACATAGAGGATCTAATATCAGAGTCGGTATTTAAAAGAGATTTATAAGAGTTGTCATCAAATAAGAGTAGGGACAGAAACATTCTTCGAAATTTCTAAAATTATTGGGGAAGTGGCAACCAAGTGACTGATCAAGTTGGTGTGTAGAATGCAGTTGACTGGAGACGTAGTAACAGACAACCAGAATCATCTATGTTATCCAGACGATATCAAGGACAAATACGTGCAAGAACTATCACACACTGAGCTTAACATTTCATGCATGCAAATAGGCGATAAGAATGGTATACATGAGAATGGAAAAGAATACTGAGGATATGTTGAATGACGATCAATTTGGCT
Source organism: Schistocerca americana (assembly GCF_021461395.2). Classification (NCBI taxonomy): domain Eukaryota; kingdom Metazoa; phylum Arthropoda; class Insecta; order Orthoptera; family Acrididae; genus Schistocerca; species Schistocerca americana. The sequence continues at coordinate 286,567,872 of NC_060121.1, read as the reverse complement.
TTCGGAGAAGTAAAGGCACCAGGAGCTCAGCTCTGACATAGTCCTTGATAATGGAAGCAAGGCTTCAGAAAAATTAAGACACATATGTATGATTTGTCGCCATAGAAAAAGTGTTCGACATATAAAGTGGTGCAAGATGTTCGAAATTCTCAAAAATTGGGTATAAGTTATAGAGGAAGATGTGTAATACAAACACGCCCAAGGACCAAGAAGTAACAATAACAATGAAAACCAAGTACCAAGTACTCGGATCAAAACAGATGTAAGGCAGTGTTACTGCCTTCGCTCAGCTGTTAAAGTTGACACATTGAAGAAACAATTTTGGGAATAAAAGAAAGGTTCAAGACTAGGAATAAAATTCAGGGTCAAAGGATATCAATGATAAGAATCACTGATGAAAGTTCTGTCCTCAATGAAAGTCACGATGAAAATTACAGAACCTGTTAAATGAAATGAGCACTATAATGAGTACAGAATATGGATTGAGCGTAAATAGAAGTAAGACGAAAATAATGAGGAGTAGCAAAAATGAGGTCAGCGTGAAATTTACAATAAGAATTGCTGATCGTGAAGTAGACGAAATCACGGAATTCTGTTGCCTTGGAAGCAAACTAACACATGGCGAACGAAGCAAAGAGGATATGAAAAATAGACTGGCACCAGCAATGTCAAAAGAAGTCCACTAGTATCAAACATAGGAATCGAGGACGAAATTTATGAGGCTGTACTTTTGGAGTACAGAATTGTATCGTAGTTTGTTATGGACCTAAGGAATACCTGCAAAGAAAATCGAAGCCTTGGAGACGCAGCGCTACAAAAGGCTGTTGATAATTTGGTGGACAGGTAAGATGAGGACTGAAGAGGTTTTCTACAGAACAGGCGAATTAAGGAACATGTGAAAAGTACTGTCAAGACGAAGGGACAGTATCGTAAGATGTGTGAAGATATTAAGAAATAACTTCCGTGGTACTTGAGGGAACTATATAGAGTACAAACTGTAGAGGAAGACAGAGACTGGAATACATTCGACTAATGATGGAGAACCGGCAGTTCAAGAACTATTCTGAGATGAGAAGGTTGTCACAAAAGTGAATTCGCTCGGGCCACATCGAACCAGTAAGAAGATATTCACAAAACTTCCAATTTAGGCTATCGCTCACCTACTGAGCTTACCGTCGTCTTGGATGTTTCCCCCTTGTCTAGCTACAGGGATGGTGGGATGCAGTGACAAAATCTTCCAGGCGAGACTTAACTAATGAAATATTTACACCGATAACGAAAGATTTCTATTTATTCGACTTTATCATGAATTAATCGGATGATCACAAGTGATATCGACAGATGGGCCTTACTTTGCATCTTTAGAGAGTAATAAAAAAATATGGTTCAAATGGCTCTGAGCACTATGGGACTTAACATCTGTGGTCATCAGTCCTCTAGAACTTAGAACTACTTAAACCTAACTAACCTAGGGACATCACGCACATCCATGCCCGAGGCAGGATTCGAACCTGCGACCGTAGCGAGAGAGTAACAACACAATAACTTTAAACAGCACTACAGTATCTGCTCAAAATATTACCAAGCATATAAACACGTCCGCTCGTCAGGGAGTTCAAATTGGGTATCGTTTCAAATATGATTGTGCGAGCCACAGTCGCCCTGTTTGGATAATAATTTGCCACACGGCTTTGCCTCATCGTTGTTCTAAATTGTATTCTTACCTGCCAGCCGCGGTGGTCTCGTGGTTCTAGGCACGCAGTCCGGAGCCGCGCGACTGCTACGGTCGCAGGTTCGAATCCTGCCTCGGGCATGGATGTGTGTGATGTCCTTAGGTTAGTTAGGTATCACTAGTTTTAAGTTCTAGGGGACTGATGACTACAGCTGTCAACTCCCATAGTGCTCAGAGCCGTTTGAACCATTTTTTTTTTTTTTTTTTTTTTTTTTTTTTTTTGTATTCTTACCGTAACTTCATACGTGGAGGGTAAGGGTATGTGCGTATCTTACAGCCCCCATGCCTGACGTACATGAGACCGCAGCCATGAAGAATCACACTCAATTTTTCAACTCACATTAAGAGAGCAACGAATCTGTGTTACTTGCTCCAGGTATTTTGATGAACGGAGCCATTACTTGTTTTTAATCTAGGATGTTCGTCATTAGACGCAACAAAGTTTTCTTTAAGATTTGTTGTTTTCTCTGGAATACGTTCTCTATTCGCAGATAGAGTCATGTGGCGCTGTTGTGGACACTGGACTCACATTCGGGAAGACAGGGGTTCAAAACGTCGTCCTACCATATTGGTTTAAGTATCCCCCGATTTGGTTCAAATGGCTCTGAGTACTATGGACTTCTGAGGTCATCAGTCCCTTAGAACTACTTAAACCTAACTAACCTAAGAACATCACACACATCCATGCCCGAAGCAGGATTCGAACCTGCAACCGTAACGGTAGTGCGGTTCCAGACTGCCGCTCCTAGAGCCGCTCGGCCACCCCGGCCGGCTATTCCCCGATTTCCCAAGATGTTTCAGGCAGAGGCCGGGATGGTTCCTGTGAAAAGAGCACAGCTAGTCTCCTTCCCAAAGCGAGCTTGTACTCCGTCTCTGACGACATAGCCGTCGATGGGGCGTTAAAGCCTAGTTTTCCGTACTTCCTTCTGTTTCGTCCTACTACAGGTACTACATCAACATGTCAAAGTGACAGACATCAGTTCTCTAAAAGATCTTGAAAGTTGTTCATCACGACAACTATCAGAACTGGACTTTCTTCCGCGTACTGTGGACTGCAAGCATACTGCAAAATGTTCTATACCAAGCGATCAATTACTGAAAGTATCACAGTCTGTGACTAGCTGAGGAGGGATATCTGTAGAGCTTTCTAATCCTGTTTGGGTTTCCTGTCCACGTGTTACTAGCATACAATGCTGTGCTCAAAACGTACTTTCTCAGAAATTTCTTTCTCAAATTGAGGTCTATATTTGTTACTAGTAGACTTTTCTTGGCCGCGAATGTCCATTTTTCCAGTGCTAGTCTGGTTTTTATGCGCTCCTTGCCCCGACCTTCGTAGGTTATTTTGTTGGCTAGGTAGCACAATTCTTTATCTTCATCTACTTCGTGATAGCAATTCTGATGTTAAGTTTCCCTCTGTTCTCGTTTCTGCTACTTATCATTACCTTCGTCTTCCTCTCTCTTCTCGTTTCTGCTACTTATCATTACCTACGTCTTCCTCCGGTTTACTCTCAATCCACATTCTGTATTCATTAGACAGTTAATTTAAATCACCAAATCCTGTAAGTCTTCTTCACTTCCACTGACGACAGCAATGTCGTCAGCGAATCTTAGAGTTTGTAGGTAGGCTGTTTCGGTTTTTATGTTGGTAACGCCACGTAGCGTTGTGTACTAAAATCACTGACTGTGCTGAGTGCAGTCTGAGGCTGGTTTGCATGGTTGGAATCTTTGATATTGTAGTGTTGTGCAGTTGGATGTGAACAGCGCGTAGCGTTGCGCAGTTGGAGGTGAGCCGCCAGAAGTGGTGGGTGTGGGGAGAGAGTTGGCGGAGCTTGAGAGCGGATGATCTGGACGTGTGTCCATCAGAAAGAGTAAATTTGTAAGACTGGATGTCATGAACTGATATATATATTATGATTTCTGAACGCTATTAAGATAAATACATTGTTCTCTATCAAAATCTTTCATTTGCTAACTATCCCTATCAGTAGTTAGCGCCTTCAGTAGTTAGAATCTTTTATTTAGCTGGCAGTACTGGTGCTCGCTGTATTGCAGTAGTTCGAATAACGAAGATTTTTGTGAGGTGAGTGATTCATGAAACGTATAGGTTATTGTTAGTCAGGGCCATTCTTTTGTAGGGATTACTGAAAGTCAGATTGCGTTGCGCTAAAAATATTGTGTGTCAGTTTAGTGTTGATCAGAATAAGTAAAGAGAGAAATGTCTGAGTACGTTCAGTTCTGTTCAGCTGTTTGAAAATCAAACAACGTAAGAGGTTTATCAGCACAGTAATTCATTCATAATTTTTCTAAGGGGATGTTTCAAGTTGATTTGCTTTCAACTTCAATTTTAACTTCACTCTTGAACCTTTCTGTTATACCTGTCGTTGCTTCGTCGATGTATAGATTGAACAGTCGGGCGAAAGACTGCATCCTCGTCTTAGAAGCTTCTTAATCCGAGTATTTCGTCCTTGGTCTTGGTAAGCATAACTGCCTTTAAAAAAAAAAAAAAGCATAACTGCCTTTAAAAAAAAAGAAAAAAAAGCACAGTCATACTGCGTTACAAATTATTTCTTGGGTTTAAACTTTGTATGGTAAAGGGCATGCATTGAGAGGGTGTTTCTAAAGACATATTTGCATGTATTCACATAGTGAGCCAACAGAAGTTAACTTATAAACTGGCGAGGTGATTATTTTGAGCACCACAGTTCTCTTGACGCGTGCTCATCGTATCCGACAAATATCATGTTCAGCTGCAACGATACTTAGATTACTGGCTGTCACATCTCCACAGAAAGAGTAGATGCTCCGCTGCCTGCAGTCAAAACAGTAATGTACACGGATACTTTACAGACCTTGTAGCATGTACTTGAGTGAGGACATGACCATACTGTGAAACGGCGACGAATTGTTTCCTGCGAAACGGAACCGCATGTTGCGTGCTCGCGAAAGAAACGGCCTGCCTTAGCGAGAACGGTCGCCCTCCGGCGTGGCTCGGCAGCACAAGCGAGCGGCGCGAACCTGGATGTTAAGGGCCCCCGCCGGATTCCTCGAGTTCCGGCGCGGGTTTCTTGTGCCGCCGCCGCCGCTCACAGTAAATCTTCGGCACGACTCAACGTCCAACAATGTGGAGACACCGCAGGAGCCGACGAATACTTCCACCGGCCGGCCTTCCGGCGCCACTTTTTTACTCTAATTTCGCCGACAATTTCACTCCCATTTCCACGGCCGTACTTATTTGTCCCTCGCACTCTATTATCTTGTCTCGCTGCTGATTCGGACCACCGGGTAATACCACCGGCAACAGTGAAGAGCCGTAAAAGAGGAAAATCCGTTTTACACAAAGGACCGTAGGGAGACAAACGGTGTCCTCCTCTTTTAGAGGGCTTTCTTCTTACCGAATTCTGTGGAGACTTGGGCTTCTAGAGGGATTAACGTCGAACTGGTTAAGAAACTGTATATTTTCTCCTTCACTGTAGTGTTAATTTAAATACGATTTCTTCGCCATCGACTATATTTCTAGGCTACATAGAGCGCTGAGGATGTACTCAAAACTAATATTAGAAGGAAAAAGGCGGCCTCGCGCACTGAGGGTTCCGTACAAATTTAATTATGTATGTAGAAATTCCGGAAATCGAAAATCGTAACGATTTTTGCTTGTTATCGACACTGTTACTGGCAAGATGTCGGTCCCAGCGATTCCAAGACTTTCGAGAACGTTTCAATTTTAAGTGGGACGTCGAATAACAAATGACAAAACAAATACAGGGTGTCGGAAAAGACTTTCCTTGATTATATAAATTGATAACTCAGTCTAGAAGTAAGAATCAAATATGAAACTTGTGTCGAGCTGTTTACAACTATCAAAGTTTTTTTTCTGTTTTAGGTTCGAAGTCGTAAGTAGTGGATGAGGTGCAGTGTCAAGAAGCCATGTTAACAAATCAGGAGAAGGCACAGTGTGTCTTGTGGTACCATGAGACACGATCACCAACCACAGCGCAGAGACACTTCCAGACAACATTTGGAAGGAATCCACCTGATGTCAAGAGCATTAAAGCCTGGTATGAGAAGTTCAAGAACACAGGACCGGTTGCTGACCTTCCGAGGTCTGGTCGACCAAGAACCTCAGCAGGCAGGGTGGAAGCTGTAAGGCAGTCTTTTCTGCGAAATCCGAAGAAATCGGTGCGCAGGGCCTCACGTGAATTACAGATGCCAGAAAGCTCTCTCCATGACATTTTACACAAACGTTTATTGTTTCGTGCATACAAAGTACAAATCGTTCAGGCCTTGTTGCCCAATGACAGTACACGTCGAGGTGACTTAGCGGTCGAAATGCTATCACGTATTGAGGACGATGATGGTTATCTCAGACGAATTGCCTTATCCGACGAAGCGACCTTTTTTGTCAGTGGAGTAGTGAATCGGCATAATGTGCTCATTTGGGGTTCACAACCCCTTGGCGAGGTCATGGAGTGCACCAGAGGCAGTCCAAAGGTGAATATTTGGTGCCATTCTTCTTCGCTGAGGCTACCATCACATGTGCAGTGTATCTGGACACGTTGCAACTGTATGCTGTTCCTCAGCTGCTTCAGTATCACTCCGGTGTCTTGTTTCAGCAAGACGGTGCACCGCCTCATTGGGGTTTGGATGTCCGTGCCTATCTAGATATAACCTTTCCTGGGCGATGGATTGGTCGTGATGGGCCAACGGTTTGGCCTCCATGCTCTCCTGACATAACCCCGTTTGACTTCTCTTGATGGGGTTATGTCAAGGACGAGGTCTGCCGAACACGTGTACCAGATCTTGAAACCCTGTGGCAACGGATAACCACAGTCGTTGAATCGATCCCTCCAGTGATGTTGGCTAATGTGTGGACTGAAACTGAAAATCGCCTAGATGTGCTACGCGCTACCAAGGGTGCTCATGTGGAAGTTTACTGATATGTGAAAAACTTTGATAGTTTGTAAACAATTAGACACCATTTCATATTTGCATCTTACTTCTAGCCTGAGTTATCAATTTATGTAATCAGGGAAAGACCTTTCGGACACCCTGTATTTTTTGTGCGGCATAATAGCAAGACCACAGTTTTCTGATTTCTTTCATTTACTTGTACTGTGATTCTTACTCCTCGCACATTTCATGACTCTACGTCAACGGAAATTATTCTATAGGCCTCAGTCAGTGAATTTGGGAGTATCAGAATATCTGACGTAAAAGGCTGTATCTTTTGAGTGCAATGACTTTGAAGGCCTTAGTATGAGACAGAGACCTACATTGCGCCTTGATACATCTACCTGTTCCTGAGAGTATGGGATCTTATCGGATAGACGGCAGACAGACAGTATGGGGAAAAAAATCGTCTAATATCAGGGACGTTCAAAAAGAAACGAGCCGGTGTCTAGAATGCGCAAACCGGTGACAGTAGGGTAATATCGTGACGAGTGTAACGAGGTGTGGTTCCGACCAGAACGTGGAAATCCACAGCCCGTCGCTAGAGGGCACGCGTGCATGTCACGTGACTATCCAGAGCTAGTATCAGCATGCATCAATCGTCCAACGCTGCCAGTCGCCAGTTCTTCTTTGACGAAGGTGGCCCTCTTCTGATTCACTTCCTGCAGGACGGGACAACAGTAAATGCCCAGCGTTACTCGCAAACCTTGACCACTCTTTGCCAAGCGATCAAATCAAAACTACTAGGCGGGGTCGTTCTGCTCCACGACAATGCATAGCCTCATACGGCCAACACAGTCGCGGCACGCCTGCAGATATTCAAATGGGAGGTTCTCGGCCACCCTCCATACAGTCCGGACCTCTCTCCCTGTTATTAAGCAATTTTTGGTCCTCTTAAAAAGGCTCTGAGGGGCAAACGATTCACCTCGGACGACGATGTCCAGCTGTACGTGCGCTACCGATTAACATCGCAACCCCGAGAATTTTATGAGACAGCCATTCACCGCTTTGTGTAACAGTGGGACAAGTGTCTTAACAGGCAGGGTCAATACTTCTAACATACAGGTACTGGTTTCTGTAATTGTGCCTCCGGCTCGTTTCTTTCTGAACGCCCCTTATATAATAACGAACCAATAATTTTAGGAATTTTTCCTTTCGTTGTACTATTAAACCTTGCTGCTTACTATATTTCATGATTCTAGGACAATGCGATATACCCTTTAAGTCCTGATGAGTAAGTTTTCGAGTGTAAAATTATGTCACATAAATGGCGATTTCTTTTGATTGCATTGACTTAGAAGCTTATCTTTTTTACATCGTCGAGGGACTGTAGACATTAATAGGTGACAAATTTCAAATTGATACGTCTACCCATTCCTGAGAAAATGTGGTTTCAACAATCAGACGGACAACGAATTGATACTGTAACAGTTCAATTTTTACCGATTAAGGCACAGAATCCTAAGAAAAGTAAACTGTTACACTGCTTATTTATTATAATTTGCGAAATAGGTTTCGTATTATTAGTCCACTGTCCAGTGTTTCTGTCAAAGATATTACCGTACATACTGGTACAAACAGATACATGGCAAAGAATTTCGATTAAGCAAGGAGGTTGCTCGCTAATACAACATTTTCAAAACAACACATTTGCAATTGTAAGATACTAAAATGGTTTACTGACGAATCCATTTGAATCGGTAAATTGGAAAAGGCGTCATGTCCCAGAAAGTAAATTTTTTTGGAGACGCAAAACACTGTTTTACTGACAATGGCTTTAAGCGTTGAGTTGTGGTGTTGCCATATAGGGTGAAACAACACACTCCATTACAACATGCTTTAGCCATCGACTGCGGTCAGTAATAGACTTTGAATGTACTGGAGATGACACTTTTTCGAAGCTGATAATGTTGATGAGGCAACTAGCGTTCTGTTTGTAGCGGAAGGATTGTGTTATGCAAGTTTGTATTATTCGTATTCGTTACACCAATAAAAGAGCGTGTTATGACTATACAGGATTTTTCATAATGTCCCCAAAATACAATACGTCAATCCAGACAACAGTGCGTATGATTCATCTTCATCTTGCCCACCCTCCGCTAGCCACTGGCAGATTTTGTTATAAAATGGTCTCTGCTCGTCAGTTATGTATTGTAGAATTTATTTCACATCGTCTAGTTTCTTCTTTCTTGTTGGAACAGGTACGCTATACACTAGTTTATATGGACATGGCCTCTTTTCTAACTCAATACACGTTCTGACGAGCACTTCTGTCGATGGGACGCGATCCCTGTTATACAAAACGATGCGTTCAAATATAGGGATTAATAATCTCCGGTGAACATAATTTGAAAAAAAAATTGAAAATGACCCCATTTCCAACACATCGATTCATTTGTAATTGGAGACGACTCAGCAAAGATGGATTGGGAATTCATCCAGATTTTTCATTAGCTCCAGTACTAAATTAGAGAGAGTTGAAGACATATTACAGAAATATGGCAGTCAGTACTGCCCAAAATATTTTTGTCACGGTGTGCCCCACTACAATGTATTTGATTGTTCTGCGATTTCCAATTTATTCATTTGTATGTTAAGCACCAGCAGTTAATTCCTTTGACGGTTGAAGATCATTTACTTTCTTCATGTTTGGACCAATACGTTTAGTGATAAGTTTGTGAATAACACTAAACAGTGGGCTAACAACCTGAAAACTACGTAGCTTGTAATCATAATATTTCACTAAGTAAGTAACAGTGGTGTCAACTGAAATTATCAAAATTAATACAGTTTCTGGTCTTTAATACTTCACATTCATCTCTACATAATCTGATGTTAGCAGAAAACGCAAGAATATAGTTTTCTAAATTTTGTGTGCCTGTATCTGTTAAATAAATGCAAAATGAAAGAAATTTAACTCTGAAATTCTTCTCTTGCTTACCGAAAGGAATCTGAACTGTTTGCTAGCTCCCAGTAATTAATTTCTCACGAAACATATATTTAAGATTTGTGATGAACCTCAGGATAAATGACGCCACGTTTGTATATGACTTGATTATCGTCAGACATATTATTTTATTATTAATAATAAATTTATTTGCATTCTTTCTGGGTCTGAGTTTCTCACACCTATGAAACTGTGGATCTCTTGCATTACTCTATTGTTTGAAAATTATGTTACAAATTATCTCATCAAAAATAATGGTAGCAAAAACTATTTTTGTGACTTTCTTCCTTAATTGCATTTCATGTTTCATTGAAACTTACCTTTAAAAATTTTATTTTAGTTTTTCATTTTTTTTCACTTACGTTTTATGTATAATAGTGGATTAATTTTTTTTTTGTGTACATCTGGTAAACCACCTCAGTCCTGACGTGTGCACTGATAAGCACCTGAAGATGAAGCCAGCTGCATCGTTGAAGTATTGTGCATCCTTCACAACAAAGCATCTGAAGACGACGAGCAGCTATTTCGTTGAAATATTGTGCATCTTTCATAACGTTAAGCGACTCGACGCCCGTCAACCATTGAAGCAGTTATTACGTCGGGAATGTCTCAAACAGCACGTTAATTTTATTATTGTAACATTAATTCAGCTTAACAATTTATTTTAATGTACGTCATATTAGTGATAGGAAAGTAGCGGAAGATGTCAAGCGTGGAATTGCAGTAAGACCTTTTGCAGAGTTCGCCTGGCATTACGAAGAATCCTGAAAAGTAATGCGCCCAAATTCTGTATATGGAAACTCTTAAATATTTTTAAATAAAACCAACGTTATTAGCATTCTACATCTTTATTCTTCATGTTTGCATATTTGCAGCCCTCTGGCGCTAGAGAGCTCCGAATTGTAGCGTGTAACGTCGCAGTTTGTATCGTAACTATATCGGCCTGTGAAGGACAGTTTACCGCAATCGAGTTTCAGATTCGAAGAATTCGTCCACATATGGACCATCCTCTCCTTCAGCTTCACAATATCAGACTACTCCTGAGTGCTGCGACATTTGCATTTCAACACCATCGATTCTCCTCCTACAGTCTCCACCTCGTCGCTCCCGACATTCATCTTTTTCGAAAACTTAAAAAACGCCTTCGAGGACTTTAGTTTGATAGTGACGAGGCGGTGCAAGCAGAGCTGATGTTGTGGATCCGTCAACAGAGTCAAATATTCTACAGTGACGGTACCAACAAACTGGTCCCTCTTTAGGGAAAATGTGTTCTTCCCAGGGTGACTATGTTGAGGGATAAATATGTAGAAGTGAATAATGAAGATGTAGAATGTTAATAACGTTTGTTTAACTTTAAAAGTTTTACGAGATTTCAGATGAAAAATTCGGAGACGTCACTTTTCAGCACCCTCTGGTATTAGCGAAAACCATGGAAAACAAAAACTAACGCTGGTGTATCAGTTGAACATAACTGAATCGTTTTTTGATTAATTATTCTTTACTACTTGTTGATTTATTCCTTTGAGACACCTACAGTCAGTATTTACTGGTTTTCTATTTCATATCGGTTAGCTACAGTTATAATAACAATACTAGGTTCAATGGAACTATCACAAAGGGAACAGCTCGAGTTCGTCGCCAACACGAGTTGTAAATAAGTTGTTTGCTACTAAGAACACTTTTGGTAGCCTGTAGAAAATCTTTGTACATCCTGTAAGCACCGTGCTAGATTTTGGGAACGTGTTACCTATAAAAGTAAATCCGAAATATGCCTAACCATTCCATAAACCAGAATTAGACTCATGACTTTATGTAGTAACTGGATTTGACGACAAACTTAAAAAAAAAAAAAAAAAAGATTGACCTTTGTGGGAAGGCTGGCTTTTGTGGAACGATTTATAATGGACATGACAAAAAGATAACTGATTAACATGAACCTGATTAGTCGTAGTAGACAACTGAATTTACATTTAAAACATGTATCCCTCTGAGTTACAGTAGGCACGTTTACCCATGCTGTTAGTGTAACTCATAAACCGGAAGACGTATAATAATCATACTTAACATACACTCATGCTGATACATGGTGAAACAACGCTCTGGTGGGCTGTTTGCGGGTTTAAATCACCTCGGGGTATGACCATGCGGTACATTTGACCTGCGGTCGTCGCACGGTGGCGCTGGCAGCAGTCCACATACGCTGAGGTGTGTTGGTGCATGTCAGAGTACGGTGCAGCGAGTAAGAGGGCAGACGTTTTCAGACGTGCTAATGGTGACTGTGTGTTGAAAATGCCTCAAAGAACACATACTGATGACGTTATGAGGGATAGAATACTAGGCCGACTGGAGGCTGGTCAAACACAACAGGTCGTAGCAGGGGCCCTCCGTGTGACACAAAGTGTGATCTCAAGATTATGACGATTCCAGCAGACAGGAAACGTCTCCAGGCGCTGCAGTACGGGGCGTCCACAGTGTACAACACCACAAGAAGACCGATATCTCACCATCAGTGCCCTCAGACGGCCATGGGGTACTGCAGGTAGCCTTGCTCGGGACCTTACCGCAGCCACTGGGTCTCTACAGACACAGTCTACAGACGACTGAACGGACATGGTTTACTCGCCCGGAGACCTGGAAGGTGCATTCTACTGACCCCTGATCAGCCCGTAAAGCCTCGTGTCAAGAAAACAGTACATGGTCACTGGAACAGTGGTCCCAGGTTATATTCACGGACGAGTCAAAGTATAGTCTGAACAGTGATTCTCGCCGGGTTTTCATCTGGTGTGAAGCAGGAACCAGATACCAATCCCTTAAACTCCTTGAAAGGTCGTGGTTTGATGGTGTGGGGTGGGATTATGATTGGTGCACGTACACCCCTGCATACCTTTGACAGAGGAACTGTAACAGGTCAGGTGTATCGGGACGTCATTTTGCACCAGTACGTCCACCTTTTCAGGAGTGCAGTGGGCCCAACGTTCCTCCCGATGGATGATAACGCACGGCCCCACCGAGCTGCCGTTGTGGAGGCGTACCTTGAAACAGAAGATATTTGGCGGATGGAATGGCCTGCCTGTTCTCCAGACCTAAACCCCATCGAGCACGTCTGAGATGCTCTCGGTCGATGTATCGCTGCACGTCTTGAAAGTCCTAGGACACTTCAGGAGCCCCGACATGCACTGGTGCAACAATTGGAGACTATACCCCAGCAGCTGCTCGACTACATGATCCAGAGTATGCCAACCCGTTGTGCGGCCGGTGCACGTGTGCATGATGATCATATCCCATATTGATGTTGGGGGTAGATGCGCAGGAAACAGTGGCGTTTAGTAGCACATGCGTTTATTGACGGTTTTCTCAACTTAACACCAATACCGTGGACTTACAGATTTGTGTCGTGTGTGTTCCCTATGTGCCTATGCTATTAGCGCCAGTTTTGTGGAGTGCACGTTGTGTGGCACCAGATTCTGGAATTATCCTTAATTTATGAACATGGTGATCAGCATTTCCGGCAAACTCTGTCACCTACCCTCTGTTCTGAAAATTTTGCATAGCAAAACGATGTGTAGTCTTCACCACGATTGGTGGATCATTTGAGATTAACTGTAACTGTAGGAATAACTTTAGAAAATACTACCTCTGTAGTGCACCCTGTATAGAGTGGTCTTGTGCTAAATGCAAAGATACGTTTCAATCTGAAATTAAATTGACGTAGAAGAAATTGTAGTACAAAAAAACCTACTCCCGAAAAGCAGATAAGCCACGATAACACATGAAACACTAGTGCCCAGAAAGAACATGGTAAAAAAGCTTCAACACGTGACAATTTGAAACTAAAGAAAATCTATATATGTTACAAACCCCATTGGCAGGGAATTGTCGAATTTAAAAGTTCTGCTATTCGGAGGAGGAGCAGGAAGAGGAGTTGGATATTAGGTTTTAACGTCCCGTCGACAGCGAGATCATTAGGGGTGGAGCACTAGCTCTAGTTAAGGAAGAACGGAGAAGGAAAGCGGCCGTATCCTATCAAATGAACCATCTTGGCATTTGCCTAAATCAGGATGGCCGGAGGCGGATCTGAGCCGTCGTCATACCGTAGGCGTTCTACTGTTTGGATGGACTAACGGCAAATAGATTCAGCACCATGCATCGAAACCTGTTCCCTTTAAAAAGGCACAAAGACCACATCTCCACAGGGAAGACACGCTTCAAAGTGATGAAAGTTTCGGTAAAATTCTCTACTTCAAACCACGTAGTAAGAACCAAGAAAATGTGAAAGCGTAAACTGCACGACATCTGTGATTGATTAACAGATTCGTACTAAAAATATGGTCATTTCCTATAAAACCGCCGGCCGGATTGGCCGAGCGGATAAAGGCGCTACAGTCTGGAACCGCACGACCGCTACGGTCGCAGGTTCGAATCCTGCCTCGGGCATGGATGTGTGTGATGTCCTTAGGTTAGTTAGGTTTAAGTAGTTCTAAGTTCTAGGGGACTTACGACCACAGCAGTTGAGTCCCATAGTGCTCAGAGCCATTTGAACCATTTGAACCTATAAAACCAAACTGCATCTTGTTGTTGTTGTTGGGGTCTTCAGTCCTGAGACTGGTTTGATGCAGCTCTCCATGCTACTCTATCCTGTGCAAGCTTCTTCATCTCCCAGTACCTACTGCAACCTACATCCTTCTGAATCTGCTTAGTGTATTCATCTCTTGGTCTCCCGCTACGATTTTTACCCTCCCCGGTGCCCTCCAATTCTAAATTTGTGATCCCTTGATGCCTCAAAACATGTCCTACCAACCGATCCCTTCTTCTAGTCAAGTTGTGCCACAAACTTCTCTTCCCCCCAATCCTATTCAATACCTCCTCATTAGTTACGTGATCTACCCACCTTATCTTCAGCATTCTTCTGTAGTACCACATTTCGAAAGCTTCTATTCTCTTCTTGTCCAAACTAGTTATCGTCCATGTTTCACTTCCATACATGGCTACACTCCATACAAATACTTTCAGAAACGACTTCCTGACACTTAAATCTATACTCGATGTTAACAAATTTCTCTTCTTGAGAAACGCTTTTCTTGCCATTGCCAGTCTACATTTTATATCCTCTCTACTTCGACCATCATCAGTTATTTTACTCCCTAAATGGCAAAACTCCTTTACTACTTTAAGTGCCTCATTTCCTAATCTAATTCCCTCAGCATCACCCGACTTAATTTGACTAAATTCCATAATCCTCGTTTAGCTTTTGTTGATGTTCATCTTATATCCTCCTTTCAAGACACTGTCCATTCCGTTCAACTGCTCTTCCAAGTCCTTTGCTGTCTCTGACAGAATTACAATGTCATCGGCGAACCTCAAAGTTTTTACTTCTTCTCCATGAATTTTAATACCTACTCCGATTTTTTCTTTTGTTTCCTTTACTGCTTGCTCAACATACAGATTGAATAACATCGGGGAGAGGCCACAACCCTGTCTCACTCCTTTCCCAACCACTGCTTCCCTTTCATGCCCCTCGACTCTTATAACTGCCATCTGGTTTCTGTACAAATTGTAAATAGCCTTTCGCTCCCTGTATTTTACCCCTGCCACCTTCAGAATTTGAAACAGAGTATTCCAGTTAACATTGCCAAAAGCTTTCTCTAAGTCAACAAATGCTAGAAACGTAGGTTTGCCTTTTCTTAATCTTTCTTCTAAGATAAGTCGTAAGGTCAGTATTGCCTCACGCGTTCCAACATTTCTACGAAATCCAAACTGATCTTCCCCGAGGTCGGCTTCTACCAGTTTTTCCATTCGTCTGTAAAGAATTCGCGTTAGTATTTTGCAGCTGTGACTTATTAAACTGATAGTTCGGTAATTTTCACATCTGTCAACACCTGCTTTCCTTTGGGATTGGAACTATTATATTCTTCTTGAAGTCTGAGGGTATTTCGCCTGTCTCATACATCGTGCTCACCAGATGGTAGAGTTTTGTCATGACTGGCTCTCCCGTGGCCATCAGTAGTTCTAATGGAATGTTGTCTACTCCCGGGGCCTTGTTTCGACTCAGGTCTTTCAGTGCTCTGTCAAACTCTTCACGCAGTATCTTATCTCCCATTTCGTCTTCATCTACATCCTCTTCCATTTCCGTAATATTTTCCTCAAGTACATCACCCTTGCATAGACCCTCTATATGCTCCTTCCACCTTTCTGCCTTTCCTTCTTTGCTTAGAACTGGGTTGCCATCTGAGCTCTTGATATTCATACAAGTGGTTCTTTTCTCTCGAAAGGTCTCTTTAATTTTCCTGTAGGCAGTATCTATCTTACCCCTAGTGAGACAAGCCTCTACATCCTTACATTTGTCCTCTAGCCATCCCTGCTTAGCCATTTTGCACTTCCTGTCGATAACATTTTTGAGACGTTTGTACTCCTTTTTGCCTGCTTCATTTACTGCATTTTTATATTTTCTCCTTTCATCAATCAAATTCTATATTTCTTCTGTTACCCAAGGATTTCTATTAGCCCTCGTCTTTTTACCTACTTGATCGTCTGCTGCCTTCACTACTTCATCCCTCAGAGCTACCCATTCTTCTTCTACTGTATTTCTTTCCCCCATTCCTGCCAATTGTTCCCTTATGCTCTCCCTGAAACTCTCTACAACCTCTGGTTCTTTCAGTTTATCCAGATCCCATCTCCTTAAATTCCAACCTTTTTGCAGTTTCTTCAGTTTCAATCTGCAGTTCATAACCAATAGATTATGGTCAGAATCCACATCTGCCCCTGGAAATGTCTTACAATTTAAAACCTGGTTCCTAAATCTCTGTCTTACCATTATATAATCCATCTGATACGTTTTAGTATCTCCAGGATTCTTCCAGGTATACAACCTTCTTTTATGATTCTTGAACCAAGTGTTAGCTATGATTAAGTTATGCTCTGTGCAAAATTCTACAAGGCGGCTTCCTCTTTCATTCCTTCCCCCCAATCCATATTCACCTACTATGTTTCCTTCTCTCCCTTTTCCTACTGACGAATTCCAGTCACCCATGACTATTAAACTTTCGTCTCCCTTCACTACCTGAATAATTTCTTTTATCTCGTCATACATTTCATCTATTTCTTCATCATCTGCAGAGCTAGTTGGCATATAAACTTGTACTACTGTTGTAGGCATGGGCTTTGTGTCTATCTTGGCCACAATAATGCGTTCACTATGCTGTTTGTAGTAGATATCCCGCACTCCTATTTTTTTATTCATTATTAAACGTACTCCTGCATTTCCCCTATTTGATTTTGTATTTATAACCCTGTAATCACCTGACCAAAAGTCTTGTTCCTCCTGCCACCGAACTTCACTAATTCCCACTATATCTAACTTTAACCTATCCATTTCCCATTTTAAATTTTCTAACCTACCTGCCCGATTAAGGGATCTGACATTCCACGCTCCGATCCGTAGAACGCCAGTTTTCTTTCTCCTGATAACGACGTCCTCCTGAGTAGTCACCGCCCGGAGAACCGAATGGGGGACTATTTTACCTCCTGAATATTTTACCCAAGAGGACGCCATCATCATTTAATCATACAGTAAAGCTGCATGTCCTCGGGAAAAATTACGGCTGTAGTTTCCCCTTGCTTTCAGCCGTTCGCAGTACCAGCACAGCAAGGCCGTTTTGGTTAATGGTACAAGGCCAGATCAGTCAATCATCCAGACTGTTGCCCCTGCAACTACTGAAAAGGCTGCTGCCCCTCTTCAGGAACCTCATGTTTGACTGGCCTCTCAACAGATACCCCTCCGTTGTGGTTGCACCTACGGTACGGCCATCTGTATCGCTGAGGCACGCAAGCCTCCCCACCAACGGCAAGTTCCATGGTTCATGGGGGGGGGGGGGGGGGAACTGCATCTTACAAAATCAAAATGCCACATGCGCCGAACAGCGAGGCGCATATGAATCTGATTGGCCCTTGGAAATAGAATTCAGTGTCCTTTCGATACATCTTACAGACTCTCTCAAAGACAACTGAGCATCCAGATATAGAAATACATATTTGCAGTGAAACTGCGAGTTAACAATACGGGAAATGGTTGAGTAGTAGAGGTTTCTAATATGAGAGACAAACATCAACGCCGTTTCGAATATAACTTGTGGGCACGCTAATATAGACTGATCGTCTGTCTCGCGTTCACTGTGTGGATGCAGCTGTTTCTTTTAATGAAGTTCATGATATCAACTACATATTTAATTAGCGAGTATGTATGCAGCATTGATAGTGAAAGATACCTCAGCTCTTTCAATAAAACATCTATATTACGTTTGAGAATTGACACCACATGTTCCTCTGACTCGATCTTAAAATTCTTCTGATCCATCGAATTGAGTCAAAACAACATTCCATGTGACGTCAAGATCTGAGAGTGAGAAGGGTAAACAAGTTGCTCCGTGCCATTAGTGTTGGCTGCGGACAGAATTTTAATACATTTCTCTGGGTGACCATCCTCCACATAGCTGCTATAAGAATTATTATTCTATTTTTTGTCCTAAACAACACAAAGGTTTCAGCTGTATGGGTACCTGCAAATAGGTTCTCGCATAATTTCAGTCACAAAACTGTGCTCACAGAAATATTGCGACAAGGCTTCGAATATTCAAATATACGTACTTTGGAAAATAGGTCAACAAATGATATGACTTCCTACACTGTCAATGTATAAGCCCTCGGTAAGTAACACGCCGAAGCATTCATCATTATTAAATATAGCTAAAAACGAGTCACTCATCCAACAGGCATGTGACCCTCATTTTAAACAAAATCATTAGGAGACTTTGTGGACGAAGCACCCTACCGCCACCCTACACCTTTTTGGGCGTTTCATGTGCTTATTGTATTCTTGGTTGTAATCGTCTATCACGACTGGCATGGAATATCGATATTCATAAGAGCAACAACAACCTAAAACCAGTTAAGGTCCCATAATACGAGGGCTATCCACAAAGTACATTACGTTTTCGTTTGTGTCCGTTAGGGGCGGGGCTAGCGCGACCATCTTGGTGTCATGGCATTCCGCCGCTCAGTCGGCATCCTGCCGTGCTAGTGAGAGGTTCGTGCTGTACTCCGTTGAGTTACTGTGACAATTTGAAATGTCAGCGTTAGTTGAAAATGCCGCGAAGTGTGAAGTGCGTGCTGTAATAAGGTTTCTGACTGCAAAAAACTGTACACCGATAGAAATCTATCGCCAGCTTTGTGAAATGTATGGAGACAACATAATCACTGAAGGTGGAGTGCGTCAATGGGTCATAAAATTTAAAAATGGCCGAACTAAGGTACACGACGAAGAGCGAAGTGGAAGACCCGGCATACTGACTGCCGAACTTGTCGAAAAAGTCGATGCCGCGGTCCGTGAAAACCGTAATTTCACAATAACGGAGTTTTCCACAAATTTCACGAAGTTTGTTGCACGAAATCATTACCGAATAGCTTGGTTACCACAAGTTTTGTGCAAGATGGATACCAAAAATCTTGACAGAGATTCACAAAAATCAGCGAATGGCTGCAGCGTTAACGTTTTTGGACGCTTACGAGAAAGATGGCGACTCATTACTCGATCGCATCGTTACTGGTGACGAAACATGGGTTAAGCATGTGAACTGCGAGACAAAATTGCAGTCAATGCAGTGGGGGCACACAAATTCCCCCCAAAAACCCAAGCAATGCATGCAGACAATGTCGGCTAGGAAGGTGATGGCGACTATCTTTTGGGACAGAAAAGGTGTGATTTTTGTGGATTTCCTGGAAAGAGGCACTACAATAAACTCTAAAAGGTATTGCAAAACTCTGCACAACCTCAGAAGAGCAATACAAAACAATCGTAGGGGAGAGTTGGGCTCAAAGGTCTTGCTGATTCACGACAACGCCCGGGCCCACACGGCAAATGCCACTCGTGAAGTTCTCGAATCTTTTAAGTGGGAGTTGTTTCCTCATCCGCTGTACAGTCCCGACCTGGAACCGAGCGACGTCCACTTATTCCCAGCAATGAAGAAGTGGTTGGCTATGCAGCGTTTTGATGACGACGCACAGCTTCAAGAAGAGGTAACCACGTGGTTGAAGGCGCAGGTGGCCGAACTTTACGACGAAGGAATTTCCAAGCTCGTCGATCGCTACGATAAGTGCCTTAATTTAAATGGCAACTATGTAGAAAAGTAGTATTTAAGTGTGGCTTTCATCTGTATATAATAAAAAAAATTTCCAATACTTTATTTATTTCTAATTCCAAAACATAATGTACTTTGTGGATAGCCCTCGTAGAACCTGTTCTTTAACACTGTACTATCAATACTAATACTAAACAACGTACAGCCGTATGCAGCTCAGGAGATTTTCCTACATTTCTCATAAAACTACAGAGATCGACAAAAGTACTCAGATTATTAGAAGTTCAAAATGCAAGAAACAAGACACGAATAAACAAATGTAGTGACAATAATAGAACAAACATCTCGTTACAATCACTAGGTAAACCTTTACGGAAATTATCACTATTGGTAAGAAAGGTGCGGATCGGGCTGACAGATAATCAGCATCTAAATTAATACACGAATGAAAATACACATCATGGTCCCCCATCTTTATTGATTTGTTATCCATTGGTCGATAAACCCCCTCTCTAGATTTTTCCCATGTGTTACAGTCTTCAACTATTCGTATCCATATTCCTCGGTCACACCTTCTAATCCTGTACCCACATTCCATAGTCTGGTTGTATCGGTCTTTCTTTAATTTAATACGTCTTTGGTAACTACCGGGCATGATCACCTCATAACCTTCAGGTGTTACTAAACTAGTGAAGCAACGTTCTTACTACATATACAAAAACTATCCTTCGACACTGCCACCAATAGTAAAATTCATTGCTGCAGTTCATTAATATTCGTTTTCTGTCATCATAAGACTCCATCCTTCGGTGTGGAGTGCAATTTGCGTTAGCTTCTTAGGTTTTCTCCATCTGCATGGATACCCTGCAAATCACATTTAAGAGCCTGGCAGAGGGTTAATCGAGTCACCTTCACAATTTTCTATTATTCCAATCTCGTATAACGCGCGGAACGAATGAACACCTATATCTTTCCGTACGAGCTCTGATGTCGCTTATTTTATGGTGGTGATCGTTTCTCCCTATGTAGGTCGGTGTCAACAAAATATTTTCGCATTCGGAGAAGAAAGTTGGTGATTGGAATTTTGTGAGAAGATTCCGTCGCAACAAAAAACGCCTTTCTTTTAATGACGCCCACCCCAAATCCTGTGTCATTTCAGTGACACTCTGCCATATTTCACGATAATACAAAACGTGCTGCATTTCTTTGAACTTTTTCGATGTACTCCATCAGTCTTATCTGGTAAAGATCCCACACCGCACAACAGTATTCTAAAAGAGGACGGACACGTGTAGTGTAGGGAGTCTCCTTAGTAGATCTGTTACATTTTCTAAGTGTCCTACCAATAAAACGCAGTCTTTGGTTAGCCTTCCCCACAACATTTTCTGTGTGTTCCTTCCAATTTAAGTTGCTCGTAATTGTAATACCTAGATCTTGAAATCAAGGAACTCACTCCTCCCACAGACAATTCCATTTGAGAACAGTCACTATGAAATGTTGAAAAGGAAAATGGTTACAATACTGAAAGCTTTTGAGTGACTACGGGACCTCTAAAAGATCTGCTATCCTTAACGAAGTTTTAGAAGTCTGTATGCAACTTATGGCGAAAATTTGTGAAAGGTAAGTTTTCTTTTCCTTTCCTTAATTATAAGAGCACTTGAGTGCAACAGTTAGCAGTTACTTTAATAAGCAAAGTGATTGGGTTGTCAGCTGAAGGAAGAGTAACGTCATGTTATAATCGTTTTATATGCGTAAAATGTTCAACTTTTGTGGCCGGCCGATGTGGTCGAGCGGTTCTAGGCGCTACAGTCTGGAACCGCGTGACCGCTACGGTCGCAGGTTCGAATCCTGCCTCGGGCATGGGTGTGTGTGATGTCCTTCGGTTAGTTATGTTTAAGTAGTTCTAAGTTCTAGGGGACTGATGACCTCAGATGTTAAGTCCCATAGTCCTCGGAACCATTTGAACCATTTTTTAACATTTGTCAATTGCAAATCAGTTTCAATTACCGATTACAAAACACGTCTACAAAATAGTAATATTTTTACATAAATATGAAATCAGTAACATCGCCATTGCGTTAGTGACCCATTTTTCACAGTTCCTTTTGTTGACACTTTCAGACAAATGCTGCAATGGCAATTGAGCTACGACACGAGTCCTTCAGTGCTCGTTAACAGGTAATTAATGCAGCATGGCTCCTGTTTGCAGTGGTCAGCTGCCATTCTCTCACGCGATTGCATGTAAGTGCTGTGTGAAATGTGTTGGTGACTGAGTGAGTGGGCTACCGGCTGTGAGCTCTGTGCTTTGATGCAAGTGACTCAGTGATTTCTGAAGTATAGCTGTAGAGCTGTACATTAAACCCAATAGCAAAATGTCTTTTATGAAGAATAATATGGAGGTCTCTCAGTCGTCTAATCCGACAATTAGCGCTGAAGTGTCTCTCACATGGAGCAATGTGTAGCCTCCTCGCTGTTCTGCAATCCTAGCCTACCAAAACAAATTATTTCACGGTAGGTTTCGTGGATATACTTTCGATAATGATATTATGATTATACGCTAAAAAGACATAGACAGTAATTGAAAAAGTTGTCTCTGGAAGCATTCCTTCGTTATCGTGAGTTATGTTTTCACCAAAAACTGCAAGCTCCATGGCGGCACTCGTCTAAAAATAAAAAGTACCTTGTTCTGCGTTCACTGCAGTCAATCTAGTGCGCTGGGTCCACATATGGTCGATCCCCATGTGCCCATACGACAAGGCCTGCAGTTACTTTCTTGGTCCAATGCGGTACTGAGTTTATTTTATTAGTAAATAAAGCTATAAATTAGAGTAAAAAATTCTTGCCTCCCGATTTACTGTGTTTCCCCGATACGAGAGTAAGATAAAAATCACTTGAAATTATTCCCTCTGTACGGGAGTAATTTCAGGCGATATTAATTTTAAAGCAACGTCTTTAAAACTGTAATTACTGGTAGTCATAAAGATGGCGGCGACCTTCAGAGACGGTCCTTGGTTTGGAGAAGGTCACCAGGAGCGCAGGGATACATTCAAATGGTTCAAATGGCTCTGACACTATGGGACTTAACACCTGAGGTCATCAGTCCCCTAGACTTAGAACTACTTAAACCTAACAAACCTAAGGACATCATATACATCGATTCCCAAAGCAGGATTCGAAACTGCGACCGTAGCAGCAGCGCGGTTCCGGACTGAAGCGCCTAGAACCTCTCGGCCACATCGGCCGGCTCAGTATTTCACTTAACGTAAGTTCTCCTATGAATGGGTACACAATATCCACTTCAAGGCAGGCGAACAATCGTACGGCACGCGAGGCTAACAATGATACGGCACTGCAGAGAGACTTTTTGAACACCCCTTACAACGACGGTCAAGGGTCATGGGGTAGTGATATGCACATATAGAAATGGAGGTAATATCTTGCACAAAGCATGAAAGGGCAGTGCACTGGCAGGGCTATCATTTTGCAGTCACGTGATTCATTTGAAAAGGTTTACGACGTGATTACAGCCGCTCGATGGGAATTTACAGACTTTTAACGCGGAGTGGCAGTTGGATCTTGACGCATGGGACATTTCATTTCGGGAATTGTTCCGGAATTCGATGTTCCGAGATCCACAGCGTCAAGAGTGTGCCGAAAATAAGAAATTTTTTGGCAATACCTCTCACCATGGACAACACAGTGGCCGACGGCCTTCACTTAACGACCGAGAGCAGCGGTGTTCGCGTAGAGTTGTCAGTGCTAACAGACAAGTAACACTGCGTGAAATAATCGCAGAAATCTATGTGCTATGAACCAAAAACATACCAGTTATGGAAGTGCTGCGAAATTAGGCGGTAATGGGTTATGCCACCTGACGACCGACTCAAGTGCCTTTGTTAACAGACGACATCGACCGCAGCGTCTTTCCTGGACTTGTGACCATATCGGTTGCACCCCATACGACCATAAAACCGCGGCCTGGTCAGATGAGTCCCGATTTCAGTTGATACGAGAAGATGGTAAGATTCGAGTTTTGCAGCCATTCGTGGACTTCATGTTCCCAAAGAACGATGGAAATTTTATGGACGACAATGCTTCATGTCACATGGCCATAGTTGTTAGTGATTGGTTTGAATAACATTCTGGACAATCAGAGTGAATGATCTGGCCACCTAGATCACCCAACATGAATGCCATCAAACATTTTTTTTAAAATGTAAATGACGTGTGACGAGGGCCTCCCGTCGGGTAGACCACTCGCCAGGGTGCAAGTCTATCGATTGGACGCTACTTCGGCGACTTGCGCGTCGATGGGGATGAGACAACACAACACCCAGTCCCTGAGCGGAGAAAATCTCCCACCCAGCCGGGAATCGAACCCGGGTCCTTAGGATGGACAGTCCGTCACGCTGACCACCCAGGTACCGGGGGCCAACATTTGTTGTACCTAATCGAGACGTCAGTTTGTGGATGGAAGCCTGCACCGGCAATACTGTCGCAATTATGGACGGCTATAGAGGCAATATACACTCCTGGAAATTGAAATAAGAACACCGTGAATTCATTGTCCCAGGAAGGGGAAACTTTATTGACACATTCCTGGGGTCAGATACATCACATGATCACACTGACAGAACCACAGGCACATAGACACAGGCAACAGAGCATGCACAATGTCGGCACTAGTACAGTGTATATCCACCTTTCGCAGCAATGCAGGCTGCTATTCTCCCATGGAGACGATCGTAGAGATGCTGGATGTAGTCCTGTGGAACGGCTTGCCATGCCATTTCCACCTGGCGCCTCAGTTGGACCAGCGTTCGTGCTGGACGTGCAGACCGCGTGAGACGACGCTTCATCCAGTCCCAAACATGCTCAATGGGGGACAGATCCGGAGATCTTGCTGGCCAGGGTAGTTCACTTACACCTTCTAGAGCACGTTGGGTGGCACGGGATACATGCGGACGTGCATTGTCCTGTTGGAACAGCAAGTTCCCTTGCCGGTCTAGGAATGGTAGAACGATGGGTTCGATGACGGTTTGGATGTACCGTGCACTATTCAGTGTCCCCTCGACGATCACCAGTGGTGTACAGCCAGTGTAGGAGATCGCTCCCCACACCATGATGCCGGGTGTTGGCCCTGTGTGCCTCGGTCGTATGCAGTCCTGATTGTGGCGCTCACCTGCACGGCGCCAAACACGCATACGACCATCATTGGCACCAAGGCAGAAGCGATTCTCATCGCTGAAGACGACACGTCTCCATTCGTCCCTCCATTCACGCCTGTCGCGACACCACTGGAGGCAGGCTGCACGATGTTGGGGCGTGAGCGGAAGACGGCCTAACGGTGTGCGGGACCGTAGCCCAGCTTCATGGAGACGGTTGCGAATGGTCCTCGCCGATACCCCAGGAGCAACAGTGTCCCTAATTTGCTGGGAAGTGGCGGTGCGGTCCCCTACGGCACTGCGTAGGATCCTACGGTCTTGGCGTGCATCCGTGCGTCGCTGCGGTCCGGTCCCAGGTCGACGGGCACGTGCACCTTCCGCCGACCACTGGCGACAACATCGGTGTACTGTGGAGACCTCACGCCCCACGTGTTGAGCAATTCGGCGGTACGTCCACCCGGCCTCCCGCATGCCCACTATACGCCCTCGCTCAAAGTCCGTCAACTGCACATACGGTTCACGTCCACGCTGTCGCGGCATGCTACCAGTGTTAAAGACTGCGATGGAGCTCCGTATGCCACGGCAAACTGGCTGACACTGACGGCGGCGGTGCACAAATGCTGCGCAGCTAGCGCCATTCGACGGCCAACACCGCGGTTCCTGGTGTGTCCGCTGTGCCGTGCGTGTGATCATTGCTTGTACAGCCCTCTCGCAGTGTCCGGAGCAAGTATGGTGGGCCTGACACACCGGTGTCAATGTGTTCTTTTTTCCATTTCCAGGAGTGTAGTTCAATATTTCTGCAGGGGACTTCCAACGATTTGTTGCGTCAATGCCACGTTGGGTTGCAGCACTACGCCGAGAAAAAGGAGATTCGAAACGATATTAAGCGGTACCCCATGATATTTATCATCTTAGAGCAATTCAAAAGAGTGATCATCCAATCAGAGAATTCATTGCGCTGATGAGCGCTTATTAGTCGTATTATCGCTGACTGTTGGAAGCGCATTGCAGTTTTATCTGTCAGTCGCACTCTTTCACAGCTGCATCAACATCATAACGTACAATTTGTAAACACTCATAACGTTTTTAAAATAACCGCATATGATGCAGTACAAGTCGGACGACTACTAACGCTGAAAAGTTGCGAGATGTATTCATGAATTCAGAAAATATCGTTGTTCTGCAGCACAGCCAGCTCTTTATTTTCACAAAGTAATGAGTGCTACCGACAGGGGATGTCAAATTGATTCGACAGAGGATTTCAAATTGATTCCATATCTTTATATTTCCGTAATGCTTTCGACAACCGATCCTTTTACTTAAATTCCTTGCCCACGGGGTATCGTCTGATATACGTGAAGGGATTCATGAATTCTTGTCGAAAAAGTCATACGTCGTAACAAATGACGGGAAGTCAAGTAAAACAGAAGCAATATCTGGCTTTCCATAAGGAAGTGTTATAGACCCTCTGCTGTTCCTGATGTACATAGACTATTTCTGGGACAATCTGAGCAATCTTATTACATTGTTTGCGTATGATACTGTCATCTATCGTTATGTAAAGTCATCAGATGATCAAAACGAATTGAAAAATGATGTAGACATGATAACTGTATGGTGAAAAATGTGGCAATCTATTCCAAATAATGAAAAAATTGAAATCTACCACATGAGCAGTAAAAAGAGTCTGTCAAATTTCAGTGACGCGATAAATGACACAAATCTAAAGGCTGTGAACTCAACTAAGCAACTAAGTACTCAGGGATTACAGACACTATTGACTTAAATTGAAACGATGACATAGGTAATGCTGGGGGGAAAGAAAACCAAAGACTACGACTTATTGACAGAAAAGTTAGAAAATGTGAGGGGTCTACTAAAGAGACTGCTTAGATCACGTTTGTCCGCCCTCTTCTGGAGTACTGCTGTGCGTTATGGGATCAGCATCAGGGAGGACTGATTAGGGACATCGAAAAAATTCAAAGGACAGCAGTTAGTTTTGTATTTTCGCAAAGCAGGTTAGATAGCGCCACAGATATGAAACGTTGGTTGGTGGATTATGGGAGTGGACCAAACAACGAGATCATCGGTTCTGTCGCATTAGGGAAGGATGGGGAAGGAAGTCGGTCGTGCCCTTTTCATTGAACCAGCATTTGCCTCAAGCGATTTAGGGAAATCGCGGAAAATGTAAACCAGGATGGCCGAACGCTGGTTTGAACAGTAGTCCTCCCGAATGCGAGTCCAGTGCACTAACCAATGTGCCACATCGCTCGTTGATATGATACTCGAATTGGGGTGCCAGTCATTAAAACAAAGGCCTTTTTCGTTGCAGCAGGATCTTATCATGAATTTTCATTCACCAACTTTCTCCTCAGAGTGTAAAAGTATTTTATTGTAGCGCACATACTGTAAGGTGGCGTGGTCTCCTGACCTTCATTTCTTACATATTCCGTCCTCACAATCGTATTCTGCACATCAAGACGCTTCATTCGAACCCGAACTCGATAAGGTAGAGTCAATTTTGTACGAATTCATGTAAGCAATATGAAACTCTAATAAGTAAATCGGAAATGTGCACCGAGGTTGAAAAAGTCGAGGCTGGCATACAGAACATGACGGCCACAGGACTTTTCGTTCTTGAGAGGCGGCCGGCCCTGGGAGATCCGTCCCTTCAGAGGGATGGGCCAGCTCACACCTACTTCTGCCGAAGCGACTGCCCAGAGAGAGGACAGCTTTTGCCAGAACGAAAGGATAACGACCCTCATGTTCGACTTAAAAGCAAATTCCGCTACATTGTGTGGGAGCGCCCAGAAAACGCATTTTTTCATGGACTGACTGCATAGTTATGGAGTTCTCACAGGACGACAGTACATGCCTAACGGAGATGCTACATATTTCTGCATTGGTTGACTCAAACGAAACGTCATTCTCCCATTTAAAAGAGCAACGCTGATTGGTGGAATATTTCCGACACAAAGAGCCAGAGGAGTAAGGGAAGACAGCAAATGATATACCCTAGCAACTTTTCCAGAAAAGAGGGGACGTTCCGTTGTCGCTCTTGGAGCGGGAACACGTAACGAGAGCGAGTGCGCTCCTACGTGTATGCAAAGAGCGAGAAACAAAGTCTCTCCTCAGTACTTCACAGGGAGAGCACCTCTGTCGTTAGCAAATCCGAGTGATACTCTATATTGACTTGCTCTCGAATAAGCATTGTTCACTGTGTTGGCTGCCACACTTACTGTGCGGTGTGAACATGGACAAAGTACTAGTTAAAAGCCTGCGAGCGAATACTGAGTGGCATTGCGGTGGACTAGTTATCTGACCGGTGTACCATGCCAATAGTTATAGGGATGGATAGGAGACCTTGACTTCATCAAGGGGTAGGGAGAGTGTGATTGGTGAATCCAGACAGAAAGAGATAGTTTGAAATGCATATGTATTCAGTACCAGCGATGGTGAGGCATGACAGAATCTCTGACCAGAGAGTTGTTTATCGTTGCTAGTCTGTGCTTGACTGCGAGAGAGTTCAGTTGCGAGTAGGATGTTGTGTGTAGCGAGTCGCGAGAGGAAGTAGTCAGCCGGCTGTAGTTGCGAGTTGTACTCAGTCGGAAGTGGTGTGTGTGGAGTCGGCGGGCGACGACATGGGTTTCTGGTCAAGGCTCGGGACGAAGTATATTGTTAAATAAGGTAATGAAGCAGCATTGCGCACATCTGATAATGTAATGTATGTTAATTGTAATTAATTTGTTCAAGAAATGCCCCAATAATAATTTTGTTTTCAAAGCAATCTTTTTTAAGAAAAGAGTCATTCCAATTGAAACAATATTTCCTATGCTTTTCCTCCCAGAATCAATTTATCAGATTAATTATTGCACAGGGCCTAAGGTCAGCGATGCAGCCCTATTATTGTGGGTTTAATGATTAATGTTGATTTCTTAATTTTTGTGTCGAGTTTACATTTGGGTCATTATTATTCTATAATTTTTGTGGCGACCAAACATTTGGCTCGTTTTCATTATCATAGACTTTTCTTTTATTTCTGCTGCGAGGTTACGTTTAGCACGACGACCATTAACATTTAATTAATTATTTTCTTTCATTTTGTGAGAAGGTTGCACTTGGCTCGATCCCCATTTACATTTAAATATTTTTCAATCATTTTCTGCGGGGAAGTTACACTTGGCAACATCCGGACCAGGATCGTATTTCTTTGAGAATCTTCTGAAAAGTAGCCAGATATCTGCTCTTATTTACTAAAATATAATTAGCATTTGGCGCAACGCTTTTACTAATTTGTCAATTTCTTTCACAGATCATCGGCAATTCGTTGCTCTTTGTTGTATTTTTGTTTGTTGAATTTTGCATTGTCTTTGTCTCATTTGTGAATAATTGTGATTTGTGTAAAAATGCCGCGAAAAACTATTAATAGTACATCGCGAGGTGTAATGAATGAAATTACCGACTTAAACAACTTCACCGATAATACTTGTGACACGCAGTGTAATGATGACGATCCTGCGTTCACTGACAATCATTGCGTTCCAACCACTAATGATGATTTTTGTATTAATGATGAACAAACGAACTCAATTGTCTCCTCTGTTAATTTGACGACAATTGATGACGCGGGGCGTTCTGTTGCAATGAGCGCTGCCCAGCTTAACACAACCGGTTTGCAAAATTCACGCAACGAACAGACGAATTTTTCTAATGAAAATGAACAGGATACTCAAAGTAGGACAAATTTATTTAATTCCGAAATAGTGACTGACAGTGTACATCCGACTGGCAAACCTTTTTGTAAATTACAGAATGACCAAATTGTCACGCAAAACGCGACATTTCCAGATATACCATGAAACAGTACAGAGAATAGAGTAGATAATGTTACCTTGGAACAAATTCTGGCAATATTGCTAGAACAGAAAGGAGAATCCAAACAACAGAGTGAAAGACAAGACAACAATCACAAAGAACTAAGTGAACAGATCAAAGAACTTAATGAAAATCAAGACAACCTTAATGAAAAATTAGACAACAATTCCAGACAGCTTAGCGAGCAGATTACAGCCGTTGCCGCGCAATGTCATGACACCAAGGAACAATTACGCGAGGAAATTGAGGCTTGTGCTAGGAAAAGTAGCGAAGAAATTAGATCTGTTGCTCAAGAATTAAGGGATATGCAAACAGCTACAACAGAGCACTTAGAGAGGAAATTAGTACAGTCGGTAAACAATGCTCTGAAAAGGCAACACAATTACGCGACAAGTTTAAATTAATGACAGCAGAACTTTCGCGCACAATGGATGCAAAGATAGACGCGAAATTCGACCAACAGAACACTCAGATTGTCGAACGTTTTAATCTTCACCTACAAAACAGTGATACGCGGTTCCGCAAATTTATACAGGATCAAAATAAAGTAAAACGTCAAGTCATGGAAACAGTTACTGCACAGAGACAAGAAGATAAACGTAAAATGCTTGCGAAGGCAAAAACATACGTAGACAATAATATTGCTACAGTATCGGACAGAATTAATACCATCGAACAGTTGAACACCGAATTACGTGATGAAATTTCTGATCTTAAATCAAAAACAGATACACACACAGTAGATATTCGAACAGTGACCGACAGACTCGAACAATTAGAACTAACACAGGATTCTGATGACATCAAAGCTGACGTTAAAAAACTGAACGCAACCACACGTAAAATGCAAAAACAGCTTAATGCCTCTGACACTAAAACCGATGATCAGGTGAAAATATTGACTGAAAAATGTGATGAATTGGCCAGTCTTATTGATATTATTGAAAGTAATAATGACAGCAAATTAGACGATACTGCACCGATTTTGTTTAACCAAACACCTGAATTCCAAAATTTACGGCAGACAATCAATGAGATCGATTCGTCTAATAACACATTGCGTAGAAATTTGTCAAGTTTACAGCAAGAGGTATCAGAGATAAAAAATATTTCAGTTAATAACACATCACAGCAGACGCCACTTTGCGAACATTTGTCAGACTCATGCAGCGCGTGTAATTTAGGTAATCTACAGAGAGTACGTGAGTTAGATTCAGAACAGTCACAGTCAAACAGATTCCCATACAATCCTGAGCCTGTTCCCTCATACAGAGATGATTATTTTGATTACAAACATTTTCTATCAGTGAGAAAATTTAAAGTATTTAAAAATGACAGACACAGATTCACCCTCTGGATTGGATACAACAATTCAGCTTTGCTTTTCCACCGACTTGGCCTGTAACACATAAACTTGAATTTATTTGCAGTTTTTTGGAAGGCGAACCGGCAACTCGTATGAGACCGATCGCGAGACAATGCTATGCGGTAGAAGAGTTTCAGGATGCTTTTCTGTCAGCGTATTGGTCCAAGACGACACAGCGTGGAATTAAAGATCAACTAATTAGTTTGCCAAATTATGAGAACTCAAATTTTCCCAGCGTGACGCAATTTTTTGAGCACATGGCCCAACAAAACCAGTACTTAAGTGAACCTTATAGTGAATCTGCACTTATTCAATTATGTATCTCTAAATTACCACGGTCATTAAGAGTGTCACTTTTAACAGGTCAGCAAAAAGAAAATATCTCGGCATTCAGGGATCTGTTACAGCTTTTGGAAGTACAGCAATCGGATTATTCGTTTATAAACTAAAATTTTTCTTATAATAACCAAGGTCAACAAACGTACAGCAATTACGATCAGCCACGTAATTTCAATAGCAAAGGTAACAGACGCTTTAGGAACGACAACCACCAGAACTTTAATGGCAGACAAAATTTTGATTATCAGTATCGACAAAATTATCAGCAAGAAGAACCACATTTTAGTAACAATAGACGTTTTTCTCCGCAACATCAAAACCAGCCGGTTAGCATACCTAACCAACAATGTAACGCACAAGGTCAACCTAACTTTAATGTTTCGCCGCGTGGACGTATAGTCCCTGGTACAACAAATAGTAACACACGGCAGCAAGGAAATAACTACGTGCAGAAAACACAGTACTTCAATTCCTATCGCAATGCACCGTATAGGAATGACTATCACGACAGACGTAAAAACAATGAGCACAATTATCAACATACGTTTAATAACAGTCGGTCTTACCAGCAGCAAAATGATCAGCAACAACATATTCTCATGAATGAACCCGACAGTAGGTATCATCCAGAGCGTAATACGTCTGGAAGAAATAACAGAACATTTCAAATAGTCGAAATGCCACAACATCCTCCAGAAAATAATAACACGTCAGATAGAATTTGACTAGATACTGTAAAGGTCGCATCTTCCAGTAACACAAGCACTACTTTTGACACGCAGAATGTTGTTCACGAAAATGTTATTACTTTTGACGACATCAGAGACACTCTTTTGCAGGAAAGACCAGTTGTTCAGAAAACCATTTCACATCCCGTCATCGAAATTAAAATTGGTTCATCGATATTTTCAGCAGTAATCGATTCGGGATCGCCTATGTCAGTAATAAATGAAGAAACTTTCAACGAGTGTAACAAAGAGAATACCTATCCTACGTTACCATCAGGCAAAACAAAAGTGAAAGGAGCAGTATCGAGTGAAGGAGTAGACGTTAAATTACAGACACATTTATCATTTTGCATTGCAGGTCACACATTTCACTCAAATTTTTGGATTGTTCCCTTATTGACAACAGACGTTATTTTAGGTACGAATTTTCTGGTACAACACGACGCAGTTATTGATTTTCAAAATTCCTATTTAATGTTGAAGGATGAAAATGTGCAATTGGCTTTAGAATTTCAGCACTCATTATCTGCAGAAGAACAAACAATTAATCGCACAGAGGTCATTTCCGTATCACGTAACATAGACTGTAATTCCACATTGTTCACAGATACGTACGTACATAACTATGATACTCCAGACGAAGCTGACTATGACGTAATGCAGATGATTCCTGATAAAGTTAAACAAAGCAGTGCAAATACAGACGACGAACGCACGCAACTACACAAAATTCTTTTACAGCAAGCTCCAGTTTTCGACACCATTCCTGGTACTATGTCCGGTTTTATGTATGAATTTCAAGTCAAACAGCACGACAAATTTAAAGCGAAGCATTATCCCATTCCATATATCCATAGAGAACAGGTTAAGAAAGAATTGCAAGCTATGCTTGATCAAGAAATTATTGAACCGGCAGTTAGTCCGTACATAAACCCGCTCCATATTGTTAAGAAAAAGGATGGCTCACTTCGCCTCGTACTTGATTCGCGTCACATCAATGACATCAATATTAATGAAACAGATCGCCCACAGACACTAGAAGAACTACTACAGAAGTTTCATGGTACTGCTATTTATTCCACATTAGATTTGAAATCGGGATTTTGGCAAATTCAGCTCCATCCGAACTGCAGAAAGTACACGGCTTTTCTCTGTTTTGGTGACTGTTATCAATTTTGTAAATTACCATTCGGTTTAACTATTTCTTCAGCAGCTTTTATTCGCGGTTTGAACACAATACTTCCGACAGAACTTAAAGACAGAATCACAACGTACGTAGACGACATTCTTATTGCTGAAGCTAACTGGTCTGAACACAATTTGATTCTTGAACAACTGTTACGAACTTTTCGTGCACAAGGACTCACAGTTAATCTCAGTAAATCGCACTTTGGTAAAACTTCTATAAAATTTCTTGGACATGTAATTTCAGCAGAAGGCATTGCGCCTGACCTGGAAAAACTTCAAGCTCTACGTGACATTACTGTTCCTACGACGAAGAAACAACTACGCAGTTTTTTGGGTTTAATTAACTTTTTTCGTAAATTTATTCATTACTCTGCTTTAGATACCCCCAGATTATGTCAATTGACAGGTAAAAACACTATTTGGTCCTGGGAGAAGCAAGCACATTCTGAATTTGTGAACCTGAAAGAAGCCTTGTTGAATGCACCACTTTTATCGCACCCTGATCTTGCCAGAAATTTTTCCATTGCCACCGACAGTTCTAACACCGCTTTAGGCGTACATATTTTCCAGGAAATTGAAGAAGATGGCTCAACAGTAATTAAAAACATCGCATTTGCAAGTCGCATTCTGTCAGCTGCTGAACGAAATTACTCCGTTACAGAACTTGAAACATTATGTGTTGTGTGGGCTTTTACAAGATTTAGGCATTTTCTTTATGGAAGACACACCACCGTCTACACAGACCACAGAGCGATACAATTTTTACTTTCGGCTAAATTCACACACGACAGATTAAGCAGATGGAAACTTTATTTCCAGGAATTTAATTTTACAATTATTCACATTCCCGGCACACAAAATGTTGTAGCAGATGCACTATTCCGTTCTCTCAGCAACAATCAGCAAGACATCGCAACCAACTTCTGCAAAGCAAATTTCAGCGTCATGTACATTCAACAAGTTGCATTTGAAAATTTTATTTCGTCGTCATTACAGGACATAGCACAAGAGCAGAGTAAAGACAACGTGTGGAAAGAGATTAAACACCTCTGGCAAGATAGGAATAATGTTACGATCAGAAACCATTACGCTGTACGCAATGACATTCTATTTCGCCGCTCTCATCCTGACAGCAACAATTGGTTATTATGCATTCCTGACGAACTTGTTAACAAATTAATCTGGTATACTCATTTAAGTTACGCACATTACGGAGCCAGAAAATGTTTTCTTATACTGAGACAGAACTGTTATTTTGCCAACATGGAGAAACGTATACGTCGAGTTTTAGCGTCATGTAAAATCTGCCAGAAAGCTAAGTCAGACTCAACTTCGCATATTCCTCCATTATATCCCATTGTACCTGTTAAATTAAGACATATGGCCGCTGTAGACATTTTTGGTCCGATTCCCAGAACTAATAGAGGTTTTTGCTACATTTTTGTCGCTGTTGAATTCACTTCAAAATTTGTTACTTTCACTCCGTTACGCAAAGCTACTGCTAAAACTGTTTCGAAAGCATTTGTAAAGCATTATCTATTTCATGTAGGGCATGTGCTGAAAGTAATTTCCGGCAATGGATCACAATTTCGTTCTGCTATATGGACACGTATGTTACGAGCTAGAAACATTTCTCCGATGTATATATCCAAGTACCATGCTTCTTCGAACCCTTGTGAACGATTAATGAAAGAAATTGGTAAACTGTGTAGAATATACTGCCACAAAAGACATATTGATTGGGACACACACATTTTCTCATTCCAAGATGTAATTAATTCCATTCCAAATGAATCCACTATGCTATCTCCGTCTGCTATACTGAAAAATGTTGAACCACCTAACAAAATTACAGAATTAGTAAACTTTCCTACATCTCGTCGATTACGACACCACGAAATAATCGACATTGCGCTGAACAACATCAAACGTGCCGCAGAGCGCCGGAGAAGACAGCAAAAACAGGTTTGTACACGCCATGACTTTCACATTGGACAGAAAATATTAGTACGTACACACTATTTATCCAACAAAGGAAAAGGTAGGTGCAGTAAATTTGAACTTCTATACGCAGGTCCATATCGGATTCGCAGCATTCCTCACCCCAATGTTGTACACGTCGAAACTTTGAGAACCAGAAAATCCAAAGGCAACCACCATTGGTCAAACATCAAACCTTTTATTGAATGAAGACACTTTATGATTTAACATGCTATAATGCCAATTTGCTAGTTTTATGATCACTTATGCAATTATATTCACATGACTACTTATTGATGATTATCGTATTTTTTCTTGGCAAGTGCCCGGCAAGGTAAGGTTAGCAGGTCGCTTTTCTTGTCGTTACACATCAGACCATGCACATTTTTCATTTTTTTATGTTTGTACGATTGTTTTCATATTTTGTTTGTATGCACTATGAAATAGTTAAAATATAGCAAACACCAGTTGACTTTGACATTTTGCCCTATGATATCTCAACATCGTGACTACTTTACTGTTACATTGTGATACACTGAGTACATTTGTGCCTCTGAACACTATATAAGTTTTTCACATATTACGTTTTCTGTCATGTTATGCTGTATCCTTAATTATGTTACCATAAACCAGTCATTATTTAATGAGTATATGATTTAAATGCAAGACTTTAATCTCTGTTCATCAATTTCAGAAAGAAATGATGTGTGAAAGAAATAAATTAAACAGAAATGGGAATTTCACCTTCGGAATGATCGAAAGAAGATTCAAACCTCGTGAGGAAGAGTAAATGGATCAGGATTAACAAGCATTAACAAGAATATACTATACACATCATAGAATAGCAGTCTTAACTAATTTTTTCTTTCAGAATACAAGGCGATTGATGCAGGCTGTCACATCTAGTTTTAGTCATGGAATATGCTAGAGATAAGGAATAGTTATGTAATGAGTAATGAAGTGATTTTTTTTGCAGATGATAATGAACGCTGATGAATAATGATGAAGAATAATGCTACTATGGATAATGAGGTTTTTCTTTACAGGTGATGATAATAATGGAGTTATGATAATACAGATAATGAAGTGATGGATAATGAAGTTATTTTTTTCTTTACAGATGAGGATAATGTGGAAGTTACGTATTCATGCTATGTAGTTATTTAAGTATTTGTTGCAGTTCGCTTTGACAGCAGGTGTTATATTACATAGTATAATGACTGAAGGTTTTGGAAAGGACAGCTATGGAACACATTTTTATACACATTTCACTACCTGTTAACTCGGAGTTCACTACTTTTCAGCATAAAATGCGTTTCTTCTTTCAGGTTAATAATCCATTTTTTGTAGGAGAAATTATTTGTGAAATTAATGTGCTATAAGCAGTTGTTCATTAAATGTATGTCATTTATGAATGTGATTACATATACTCTATTTGTTTCATAACCTTGCTACAGCTGACTCATGACGAATGACGTTACATATTTTCATTTACAGGAGCAACCCAGAAGCAAATTTTTTCTTTTTTCTCTTCTTGCTTTCCCCTATAATTACCCAAAGCAATGCATTGCTAACAAAAAGATGTATTACCAGTTCCAAATAATGATACCAGTTTAAGAGAGTTCTGAGTAATACTGATTAGCTCTGAATAGTATGTCACTTGAATAATGAATGCTACTGATTACTGTATTGAGATGACCAATGATTAATTAATAATGCTTTGTAACTGAGAAATGAATGCTAATGCTACTGATTACTATATTGAGATGACCAATGGTTAATTAATAATGCTTTGTAACTGGGAAATGAATGCTACTGATTACTGTATTGAGATGACCAATGATTGATTAATAATGCTTTGTAACTGGGAAATGAATGCTACTGATTACTGTATTGGGATGACAAATGATTAATTAATAACGCTTTGTAACTGGGAAATGTATGCTACTGATTACTGTATTGGGATGACCAATGATTAATTGATAATGCTTTGTAACTGGGAAATGAATGCTACTGATTACTGTATTGAGATGACCAATGATTAATTAATAATGCTTTGTAACTGGGAAATGAATGCTACTGATTACTGTATTGGGATGACCAATGATTAATTATCAACATTATTCTGTAATACTATGTTATTGACTACCTCCTGTTTTAAGTAATGACTTCTGATGATTTGTAATTAGGGAATGAATGCCAATGTTCTCTGTAAAATGTTCTCTGTAAAACGAATGACTTCTATGATTTGTAATTAGAGAATGAGTGCCAATGTTCTCTGTAAAACAATTAATGAACATTTTTCTGTAATACTACATACATGGTACAGAAATGTTCAATAACTGGGCTATGACTGCCGCAAACTACTAATGTAATTCCCAATGAAGACTAGTATGTGACTTAATTTCCTTCACCTTCTGACCTAACTACCTTGAATTACTGCAATATCCATTTGTCCTGTATATCCTCTTGATCATGGAGCACTATATTTGGTTTTTGCACTAATTCTACGTTGGTGTGCCTTGTAAGAGCGTGGTGTTGACACGACATGCTGTCCACCACCGTGAGCGATGGAGACATTATTATGGTGCCACTGTTTGGTGTACCTGATGTACTGCCAAAATGATAACATGGAATATTACTACGACATTTCAGTGTCTTGGCTACGCTGATAAACACTTCTGGGAAAAGAACTTCAGATTGTCTCACTTGGTGTTGTACTTCTGTGGAAAGATATGGACTTTCAGTGCAGATGCATGCAACCTAAAGTGCTACAACCATGATGCAATCCTTCCCTTTCCTATCCTAATTCTTGTAACATAGTGAAAATCATTTTTTTTTTGCTAACATCATTTGTATTCATGGCCTATACATTTGTTTTCGATTTGCTGATATATTCTGAACTACAGTGCGTGTGCACTTTTGTCATTTTTCTAACATGATTTCTACTTATTGTATATACACTTTGTGATTTGCTGATATATTCTGAATTTCAGTGCGTATCCACCTTTGTCATTTTTCTAACATGATTTCTACTTATCGTATATTCATTTTGTGATTTGCCGTTATGTTCTGAACTATAGTACATGTGCACTTATGTCTCTTGTCAACATGATTTTTGCCATTATGTTTATTTGTTGTGAAAATGCTAAAGTGTTTTTCAGTGCGTGTGCACTTTTGTCATTTTTCTAACATGATTTCTACTCATTGTATGTGCATTTTGAATTGCTGATATGTTCTCAACTACAGTACATGTGCACATATGTCATTTGTCAATGAGATTTGTTCTCATTATGTTTATTTATTGTGAAAACGTTGAAGAATTTTTCAGTGCATGTGCACTTATGTCATTTGTTAATATGTTTTGTACTCACATTTTGTTATTGTCTAATATGTTTTGTACTCGGTGCATGTGCACCACATTTACTTCATGTTCTACATCTGTATATTCTCTGATTGTAAGTTAATTAGTAAAGAAAAAATTTGTTGCTCATGGCAAGTCCAACTGCCCCCCCCCCCCCCCCAATGGAGGGTTATGAAACGCGTATGTATTCAGTACCAGCGATGGCGAGGCATGACAGAATCTCTGATCAGAGAATTGTTTATCGTTGCTAGTCTGCGCTTGACTGCGCGAGAGTTCAGTTGCGAGTAGGATGTTGTGTGTAGCGAGTCGCGAGAGGAAGTAGTCAGCCGACTGTAGTTGCGAGCTGTACTCAGTCGGAAGTGGTGTGTGTGGAGTCGGCGGGCGACGACATGGGTTTCTGGTCAAGGCTCGGGACGAGGTATATTGTTAAATAAGGTAATGAAGCAGCATTGCGCACATCTGATAATGTAATGTATGTTAATTGTAATTAATTTGTTCAAGAAATGCCCCAATAATAATTTTGTTTTCAAAGCAATCTTTTTTAAGAAAAGAGTCATTCCAATTGAAACAATATTTCCTATGCTTTTCCTCCCAGAATCAATTTATCAGATTAATTATTGCACAGGGCCTAAGGTCAGCGATGCTGCCCTATTATTGTGGGTTTAATGATTAATGTTGATTTCTTAATTTTGGTGTTGAGTCTACATTTGGGTCATTATTATTCTATAATTTTTGTGGGGACCAAACATTTGGCTCGTTTTCATTATCATAGACTTTTCTTTTATTTCTGCTGCGAGGTTACGTTTAGCACGACGACCATTAACATTTAATTAATTATTTCTTTCATTTTGTGAGAAGGTTACACTTGGCTTGATCCCCACTTACATTTAAATATTTTTCAATCATTTTCTGCGGGGAAGTTACAAGTTGTGTTATTTGTCAGCAGCGAGCGATGCAGGCAGCAGTCATCGCAGCTCAAGGTATTGTGCGCTACAGCGTATGCGAGCCCCATCTGTCCTCCATGACGGTACACTCCATTACATTTCTCACGCGACAGCCTAGACCGTACGTAGAAAAGTTGTTCAAGTTGGGTAGGCTCGGCTCTCAACCATTCTGCCTAGTATATAACATTCTTAAAGAAAAAGGAGAAAATAACGTTTCCATACATTGTAAAATAACAGAATTCCTATCCATAAGAGGCAATCTACCGTTCCGAAAAGAACCCGGAAATTTATTAATTTATAAGAAAAAATTTCACTTGATTTCTAAGAATTTTTTTGCAATAAATAATATTTTTCGTTCGTTTGATGTTTTTCTTACATTAACTACCAATACTCCAGTACCCAAGTAATCCACTAGTTACGTAAGAATATAGAATATCTTTGTGTCTTTTCCTTACAGTGGACGACTCCAGAAGATATTTGTTCTTGAACGTTTTTCAAGTTGGTACATTAGGAGCGTCTGTCTGACTTCTGTAGTAGTGTGCATGGGGGCTTAATTATTATTTTTTGAAAATAATTTTAATTTTTTTGTGGCTGTATGTCCGATTACGCTGTGTCTCGTAAACGGTTGGCCCTGACTAGTTTTAGTACACAATCTGACTGCATAGAACAACAACAAAGAATTAAATGAAAATTTCCTGTTAACACAATTAATTAATTAAGTCCCCAGCAACTATAAAACCTACGAAACCAAAGCACAAGTGTAATTGTTCTGTGTGTGGGGGTGTGACTCAACGTACACATCTGGCACGGTTCTTCTTCAACAAGACAAGAAATTTCAAATACCATTTATACTGACGTGATAGAAAAAAATTAGAAATACTATAATTGCGTAAGAAAACCAGAATTACACTCTAATACAAGAACACAAGCCAGATGCTTTGTTGACTGAACCTGTGAAGACGCATTATTCAGGACACTGAAATAATGAGAGAGAAAAGAATTTTTTTTTTTTACCTTCGTTTATATTGATGAAAAGCATTCTAAACATTACAGTCTCTCCACACCGACTTGCTACTACCACATCTCAACAAGAACTCTCCACCACGACCTCTCGACAAGCACTCTTTACTACGACATCTCAGCAAGCACTTTTCACTAGCACATCTCAACAAGCACTGACTACTACGAGTTCTCCCCAAGCACTGCCAGTGGAGGCGGCTGAATAATACTCTTTGGTGCAATCTCTGGCGCTGTGGCTCAGTGTAGCCACCTTTCATATGCCCTTCCTCCACGGGCTGGAATTTGATGGTATTTTTGCCAGCATTGGTGGTGAAAATACCACCAAATTCGTACACAAAAATACAGACAAAAATAAAAGATAATATTAATACCTAAATATCACATAATTAGTTACAATTCTGGCTTTGCACTGACCTTTCAATAACCTAATATATAAAATAAAGTAAGCAATACAACTTCTTTTCATACATGTGACTTTACATAATAGTTCACACAATACACAAAAAATCAGTTTATACAAATGTCCACATAACATGCTTTCCATAGTTCAAGAAACAAGTAGTTGACAGTTCCAGCAGTAGCACCCAGCAATGGTCAACAGGTGCAAACACCAACAAGTGACATCATTTTAGTAAAAGCAGTTCATCAGTGGCACCCAGTAATGTCGAACAGGTGCAGACACCAACAAGTGACATCATTTCAGTAGAAGCAGTCCATCAGTGGTACCCAGCAAAGTAGAGCAGGTGCAGACAGCAACAAGTGACATTATTTCAGTACAAGCAGTCCATCAGTGGCACTCAGTAATGTTGAGCAGGTGCAGACAGCAACAAGTGACATTATCTCAGTAGAAGCAGTTCATCAGTGGCACCCAACAATGTTGAACAGGCGCAGACACCAACAAGTGACATCATTTCAATAGAAGCAGTCCATCAGTGGCACCCAGCAATGTTGAGTAGGTGTAGACACCAACAAGTGACATTATTCAGCAGAAGCAGTTCCATCAGTGTCACTCAGCAATGTTGAGCAAGTGCAGACACCAACAAGTGACATTATGTCAGTAGAAATAGTTCCATCAGTGGCACCCAGCAATGTTGAGCAGGTGCAGACAGCAACAGGTGACATTATTTCAGTAGAAGCAGTTCCATCTGTGGCACCCAGCGATGTTGAAGAGGTACACACAGCAACAAGTCACATTTCTCAGCAGAAGCGGTTCCATTAGTGACATCCAGCATTGTTGAACAGGTGCAGACACCAACAAGTGACATCATTTCAATAGAAGCAGTTCATCAGTTGCACCCAGCAATGTTGAACAGGTGCAGACAGCAACAATTCAGTAGAAACAGTCCATCAGTAGCACCTAGCAATGATGAGCAGGTCCAGAGAGCAGTCCATAATATTCACTATCACTGATCACACTGTTCATCAGAGTTTATAAACAGAAATTAAACATGTCCTAGTGGTACCAATCATGTAGAAAAAGTACAAGTAACAGTCCATAATATTCCCTATCCTAATCACACAGTTCATCAGCAGAAATTAAACATTTCTAAGTGGCACCCATCAATGTTGAACAAGTGCAGGTAACAGTTCATAATATTCACCATCACTAATCAGACAGTTTAGGCATGAACAATAGTTTGAATACACATACAAATGCTTTTACACTAAACATATAAATCATAACAAACACACAAATGATGTCAGATAATTGTCATATTA
This sequence comes from Schistocerca americana, assembly GCF_021461395.2. Taxonomy (NCBI): domain Eukaryota; kingdom Metazoa; phylum Arthropoda; class Insecta; order Orthoptera; family Acrididae; genus Schistocerca; species Schistocerca americana. The sequence continues at coordinate 286,525,428 of NC_060121.1, read as the reverse complement.
ACTATTACAAATACACAAATACCAGTAAACCTATAATATTTATGGGTGTCAGTGCAAGCCACTACAAACAAGTAAAATAATCTTTAGGAGATAGGTTGGGACTAATTATTTGGGATTAGGAAAGGAAAACACACAAAACACACTCACTCATCTTTCATCCACATTAAGTACTACTGTGTAATTGAATAGTGTTAACTGTGGAAATGCAATTCTGTCAAAATTTGATGTTCATCATGTGTATCAAGTAGTAGTGGCAGCAATGTATAACAGTCAATAATAGTTAGTCAACGTCATAGCCATCATGTCAAGACCAATGTTTGCCAAGCCAGATCAAATGTACTGTTGCTGAACAACTGTCAGTGAGCCAAGATATGCAATTACTTCCTCTCTCCAAAAAAAAAGTATATACTGCTTAGTGATTTAACAAAGTGTGTGTATAGACTATCTTCCTTCTACTTGAGTGTTCTAGTCTGCTATCTTCATCCTCCTTGTTACATATAGACCAACAAAAAAAAATGCACCTCACTTACTTTACCTCTTATACACCAAAACTCCAATAATCATCAGCATCACATAATCTCAATACTTCAATAATACCTCTTACGTCGATACATATAAACCTTATCATTAATAGCATTTACCTTACCTCTTGTCCACCAAAACTCCAATAATCATCAACTTCACATAATCTCAATAATACCTCAATAATACCTCTTCAATACGTCGATACATATAAACCTTATTACCAATATCATTTCACTTCCATAACAACTCTTTCCTCTAGTCAGTCTCCTCGAACAAGTACAGATAAAATCCTAATGCAAACCTCATCATCCTATACAATCCGAAGACACAATATCCACACACAACCTCTGTGTAATCCATCTGACACAAATCTTCTGTCCATCATTAAATAAAAGAAATGCACACATGACCTCTAACAGACTTAGTTCGAATAACTCTCAGTAATTAAGTACGATTACGGAGTGTGAATGATCATAATATTTCACAGTGTGTACACCACTTCAAGAATTATGGCAAACAGAAGCAAACATGTGGAGTATTTTTGTGTCAAGTGTCACTTCCTATTTCAATTGCTCACGAAAACTGCAGTGTAATAACTGTCAATGGTCTAAACCTAGTTTTGGTATGTCATGTCGTTAGCTTCCTTCCTATTAGCATAAATTTATACAGCTTTGATAAAACCTCCAGCTCATGTGACTTCTATGAAGTTTCTTGTACTAATGTCGTTTATGTCGAATTATAGCAGTTCATTTTCCTATCTTAAAAATATAAGGCACTGAGCGTAAGCAAAACATGCAATAGCGAGTAAATATACAAGTAGAGAACAGAATGTCAACAAGTGGATGCAGCACAATTCTTACAACGAGGCTCTGCCAAGCAAACAATCTATAATTAATACAATAGTGTGACCTAAACTCTCTGTTCGTACACAGTACATCAGCATTTCCATATACCAAATTAAAGAGTAGTTGTGACGACAAACAGAAATGTATAAATATGCAATCCATACGCATAGCAGTAAACACATATCTTACGTAATAAACAGGTCATTAACATCATATCAGCATAAGCAAATAAATGTTCATATGTCATCTTAATAAGTAAACATGAAGGCGCAAGCAGATAAATCACAAAATATAACTTACATACATAACCACAGTCAGCACAATTAATCAGGTGACAATTATAATTTAAATAAATAAGCACAGCAGGCACATAATAAAAAAAAATATGACATCAGTGAAAAAGCAGTGCAACCAAGCGATGCATAATATACACAAGTTACAACCCAGTTCATTAATAATCATTGTCAAAATCAGTTAATGTACGCAAGCACGTCGCTTCACAAGTAATTTCATAGAACATGAAATTTAGCACAAAGTATGAATCACGTAATCGCGAGCAGCAAATTACGTCTAAAGTACGTACCTAAGTGGAAATATGTTACCTGAAAATAATCTCAATTAATAGTTACCTTTTTTAGTTTATTAGTTTCTTCTTCGAAATTACATTCTTCCTGAAAATTTCTCGATAGCAAGTCGTCTTAACGTCGGACACGCACAGAATTTACCTGAAGTTCTTAAATATTTTATAGAACCGTATCCTGAAAAATACTGAATGTTAATAACATAATTCATCAAGTCACTATAGCTTTATACTGAATTTAGTCGGAGAAATTAGACTGTGTATTTGTTTATGGCTGTCAGTGCATTCGCACTGAGCGCTCGATCAGCTGTAGGCGCGTGACGTAGGAAGCAATTGTTTGCGGTCAACGACTGCCTTGTGCGGCGCGCAGACTTCACTGTTGCTTTGAGTATGTGCCGCCGCCAACACACAGGGCGGTATCCTTGTACTCTCTGCGTGTTTACATCTAGCTGTTAGTTTCTCACAAGTATGTCATTCCACAAAAATATTAACGTTTGATATATATGATGTATTCCCTTAGAGCGTCAAGATTTAAGAGTTTCTACTTCAACAGTGTTATCATGAATAGTTTTGCGAATTCTATATGGACCGTTATAAAGCAGAAAAAATTTGCGACACAAGCCTTTTCCTTTATGAGACAAACGATGAGACTTAATTAACACTTTTTGACCAACTGACAAAATTTTTAAACGACCAGGACGCTTAGCTGATTTCTCTCTTCTAGCAGCCGCAGATGCAACATTTTGTAGAGCCATGTTCACAACTTCAGAATGCCGCAGTTTCCGTGAAGGCGGAAAAGGAACGATTTCAGATATGCGATTTGTCGGTGCTTTGTTTTTTAATATCAGTGTAGGTGGTAAAGAAGTTGAGTCATTAGGAAGTTCATTCAGAATGTTTTGAAAAATATGAAGATACTGATCCCAAGTTCTGTGATTCTGATGACAATAAAGACGACACAATTTATTGATTTTCTTCATCCATCTCTCTGAAGCGTTAGATTGAGGGTGAAAAAGTGAAATGAAAATTGGTTTAATTTTACGACGCCGTAGAGTACGAAGCCAAATTTTAGGGCGAAACTGTGATCCATTATCTGATATAACCTTATCAACATGACCCACTTCTTTAAGAAAATGTTTAATGAAAGCATTAGATACTGAACGAGCTGTTGCTTTGCGTAAAGGTGTAAAACACACATACTTTGATGTCAACTCCACTGCTACGAAAATGTACGCAAAACCATTAGTAGAACGAACCACTGGACCGAACAAATCAACTGCAGCCATGTCCTTTAATTTCGCTGGAATGATAGGAAACAACGGTGCACTGTGAGAAATTGTTGGCCGCTTAGCCTTTTGACATAATTTGCATTTGGCCAGAACAGATCGAATACGTTTTTCCATATTACTGAATTAGCAATTTTCCCGTAATTTACGAAAGCATTTTCTGGGACCAAAGTGTGCATAACTGAAATGCGTATACCAAATCAGCTTATTAACCCACTCATCAGGAATACAAACTAACCAAACAGAGTTGTCGACCGATTTCGTTTAAAAAGAATGTCATTGCGAACTAAATAATGCTGTCTAATCGCTACGCTTTCCTTTTTCCTCCACTTCTCCTTAATGTCCTTCCAGATTGGATCCTTATTTTGCTCCTTAGCGATGTCCTGGAGCAAAGACGAAATAAAGTTCTCAAACGCAACACCTTGAATATACATCAAACAATAATTGTTTTCCTTGCAGTCCTCTTCAGCACTTTGTTTCAAACCCATAGGTGCACGTGATAAAGCATCAGCAACAATATTTGAAGAACCCTGTATGTAAACAATACTAAAATCAAATTCCTGTAGGTACAACGCCCATCGTGACAATCTGCTGTGAGTTAATTTTGTTGACAAAAGAAATTCCAGAGCTCGATGATCGGTATAAACCTTAGTATGTCTGCCAAACAAAAATGTGCGAAATTTTGTGAAAGCACAAACAACAGCCAAAGCTTCAAGTTCCGTAATCGAATAATTCTTTTGTGATTTAGAAAGAACACGACTTCCAAATGCAATAGTTTTCTGTACTACAACGCCGTCTTCTTCTATCTCTTGAAATAAGTGTGTACCTAGGCCTTTGTATGATGAGTCCATCGCCAAACAAAAATCTTTAGATAAATCCGGATGTGAAAGAAGTGGAGCAGCAACTAAAGCATCACGAAGCTGTTCAAATTCTGACTGAGCTTCCTCATCCCAACACTAATTAGAATTCTTTCCAGATAGTTCACATAAACGAGGTGTGGCCAAATCGTCCAATCCAAAGCGTCTAAGAAAATTACAGACACCAAGGAAACTACGAACATCACGTTTTGTGGTAGGAACAGCATAATTACGAATAGCGTCTAGTTTCTCTGGATCAGGAAGAATACCTTCTGTAGAAATAATGTGACCGAGAAATTTCACCTGAGAACGACCAAATTCAGATTTTTCTAAGTTCATTGTAATGCCAACTCTTGCAAAAATACGTAATAATGAATCCAAAATTTTGTTGTGCTCACTCCAAGAATGTTTAGCAATAAGAATATCGTCAACATATGAAGTAATATTGTCACGAAGATAAACAGGTAAAATTTCATTTAAGCTACGAATGAATGCTGCAGAAGATACAATAAGTCCAAACGGTAATTTCCGAAACTGGCAACAGTTACCAAAGGCTAAAAAGGCAGTGTATTTTCTACAATCAGGGTGAAGTTCTATTTGCCAAAAACTTGCGCGCATATCAATCGTGGATAAAACTTTAATTCCATGGAAATGTTGAAGAAGTTCATCTAAATTTTGTGGACGGTCAGTTTCAGGAATGATGATATTATTTATCTGTCTGGAATCCAGAACCTAACGAATTGACCCATCCTTTTTAAGAACAACGTGTAATGGGCTAGTATAAGGACTGACTGCAGGCTCAATAATGCCCTGATCTAACATGTATTGAAGTTCATTCTTAACCTTGTCTCTGTAAGCCAAAGGAATAGCATACGTTTTCCCCCGAAATGGTGTGTGTTCTTTTACTTTAAATAAATATTGTAAGCCTAGTATAGTTCCTGTGTGATGACTAAATACTGTAGCATGTGAAGTCAAAATGTGGTGCAGCTCTTCTCTTGCAACGTCATCTGGCACTTCAGCTTTCTTAACCTTTTCATTAATTAATTCTTCGCTATTAATTATATCATCCATCGCGTCTCTGTATCTATTGTCATTGTCATGAATAAACACACTGTCGTCATAATGCTCAACGAAAACATCAGAAGTAAGAAACTTTAAACATTTTGTATCTGACTCAGATCTTGTTAAACACTCGAAAAATTTCAAACATTTCGGCATTCCGGCAACAGTCAAATTCACACTTCCTTCTTTAAAGTTCAAAATTGCCTGATGTGCGTTAAGAAACTCCATACCTAATATAATTTGTGTACTGAGTAATGGAACAATAATAAAATTAGCAGAAAATTGGTATCCTTGACAAATGAAATTTAAGTTGGTCTGTTGTTTAACTTCCACACTTCTTCCAGAAATGGATCCTCGAATTGTAGTTTTCGAAATAGGTAACACAGGACAAGCAATAGTTCTTACACATATGCGAAAAACTGGTTCACTAATGACATTCAATGGGCTCCCAGAATCTAAAACTGCAGTGAACTTATTCTTACCCACACATACTTCAATAACTGGATGTAAAAATGCGTCTACATTATTTTCCTTTTCGTCTAACAAAATGTCTCTCATGTCTTCCAGGCGTACGTAGTGTAAAGTCGTAGTGTCATTACTTTCTGAACCGTCTATATTGCTGCCAGAAGCCGAAGCTACAAGTCATTGTCGATTGCTTGCGTCACGTCTTTGATTATTCGCATCATTTCGCGGATCAATTTCTACTATTTGCACTTGTCTCTCTGAAGTTCTGTCACGTGGAGGATGCCAATTAGGTCCTTCCTGTCTGTTAGATGCAAATTCTTGGTTGTGTCTGTTATTAAAATTTCTGTTTTCCTGTCTGTCTGCATAACTACTTCTTGTGTAATTTCGACTGTCACTTCTGAAATTATTGTTGTATCTACTACCCTGGTTATTTCTGAAGTAAGAATTTCTATTATTGTATGAATAATTTCTGTCTTGATGATATCGATTACTGTTTCCGTATGATTGATCATTCCGGTACGAATAACCGTTATTATAATTGTCTGTGTAATTTCTGTTAGAACGTCTGTTATTGTCATAAGGCTGGTATCTATTGTCCTGTCTGTTACGTCTGTCATTCTCAAAGTTACCCATATAACGCCCGTTCCGATCACTATCTCTTTTCTCTGAAAGTCTATTGTAAATACTGTTACTGAAAAAGTTACAAGAAGTCCCGTCGTCGTTGTCATACTCAAGTTCTTGCAACAAAGTCTTAAAAGTCTCAATGTCGTCTTTACATCTTCCGGCTAAAGCAATTTGTCTTATGGATTGTGGCAGCTTAGTTACACAAATGCGAATTAATTCAGTCGGGCTATAAGGGTTGGAAAGGAACTGATTCTTTCGAATCATGTCTTCAAAATATTCTGCTGGCGTGCGGAACTCAGACTGTTCAAAATTACGCTGCGTAATAAGACTATGTTTGACTCTGTCTTGTGTGTTTTCGGACCAATATGCCGATAGAAATGCATGATAAAAATCATTCCGATTATTACAATCTCTAATGAGTGCGCGCATCCGCGTCGCCGGTTCGTTTTCTAAATATCCACACATAAATTCCAGTTTGTGACTTAGTGGCCAATTTGGTGGAAGTGCGTACATAAATTGATCTAACCATGCACATGGATGTATGTCATTCTTAGAATTGCGGAAGATCTTAAATTTCCGAACAGTCAAAAAGTGTTTATAGTCAAAGTTTTCGCGTCGTGGCGACAAAGACCTACCGCGTCTGTCCCAGTCCCAATGTTGATTATTGTCAAGTTCGCGCGCCTGGCGCTCTCTTGTTCCTTCTCGTAAATGAAATAAATTACTTTCTTCAAACCCCTCCGCTATCTGTGATTCTAAATTTCTTCTACTGTCTTTTCCTACAATTTCGCCTTCGATTTGTTTGACTTGCTTTCGTAATGCCTCAACTTCCCTTTTAACGCGTTCATTAAATTTTCCCTGGTTTTCAACATGCTTATTTATGTTATGATACTCTTCGGTTTCTGCAAATGGTAATGGAGCTGTATCATCTGAATCTCTGTCCCCATGTAAACTAAGATTTGTCAATTTATCTGAAATCTCCTCAACTCTTTCCGATAAGTCACCTATTTGTTCTTTCTGTTTATTTACGTCTTCCGTAAGTGTCGTGACTCGGGTTTCAGTATTGACACATTTGGTAGTTAACTGTTCATATTGTTGTGTTAGGTTATTTAATCTGTCATTTGGTACGGATTCCTCGATTCCCTCAACTATTTCCTCCTTATCGTGTGCACGTTGTAAATTTAACTCTGAAAATTTTTGTACTGTCACGCGATCTCTTTCTTCCTGTTCTCTATCCTGTTCCTTTTGTCTAATCTCTACTGCAATTAATCTATTATTGTGAGCATTCAAAATCGGTTGTACTTCTTCTTTGATTTCTTTCTTTAATTCATCTTTCATATTTTTGAAACATGTCCCTATTCGTCAGTCTAACCGTGTTTCCATTGTTTCCATCTCTGTTTCTAAACGTGTTGCCACTGTTTTTAATTCAGATCTTAACCGTGTTTCCATTGTCCCCATCTCAGTTCTAATTGTTCCTATTTGTGATCCCAAATTTAATATTGCACTCATCAACTGCTCCATATTAACTGTTTCAAAATTCTTTTCACCCCTAACATTTCCCGCGAAACCAGTTTCCTTCGTCATAGCTGTAACGCTATCTGTGTTCGATACTATTCCAGAATCTTCTATCGTTAATCTCGTACTCTGTGAATTTTCTGATTGAGAAAAATTTTGAAATGGTTCCGGACTATCTTCCCGATTTATTAAATTGTTTCCCACTTCATAATTCATCAAACTGTTCTCCTGTGTTGGCGAGTTCGCCATGTCAACAATTTCGTCATTCTGACTATCCATCATTTTTGCCCTTTTCATTGATCGCGTAATCATTTACAAAATATACAAAACTCGTCACTATATGAAAATTGCACACAATGACACTTTATCTCCAACAATACCATTCACACGAAATGTTTCCTTCAAACACGATTAACGAACAATTGAAATAATTGCACTAAATTGTCAAACGCGTAGACAAGACAACAAATTTAAATTTTGAAAAATACCATTAGAAGAATGCCAATTACCAAATCTACACATGCAAAATAGACTACAATTACTAAACTACAAATTACTACAACAATACTACTGCCTACTATTTTTACAATCAGAAGAATTCCAAGGGACGATCCGAAGCAGCGGTCGCCACGTGCATGGTGGCTTAATTATTATTTTTTGAAAATAATTTTAATTTTTTGTGGCTGTATGTCCGATTACGCTGTGTCTCGTAAACGGTTGGCCCTGACTAGTTTTAGTACACAATCTGACTGCATAGAACAACAACAAAGAATTAAATGAAAATTTCCTGTTAACACAATTAATTAATTAAGTCCCCAGCAACTATAAAACCTACGAAACCAAAGCACAAGTGTAATTGTTCTGTGTGTGGGAGTGTGACTCAACGTACACATCTGGCACGGTTCTTCTTCAACAAGACAAGAAATTTCAAATACCATTTATATTGACGTGATAGAAAAAAATTAGAAATACTATAATTGCGCAAGAAACCCAGAATTACACTGTAATACAAGAACACAAGCCAGATGCTTTGTTGACTGAACCTGTGATGACGCATTTTTCAGGACACTGAAATAATGAGAGAGAAAAGAATTTTTTTTTTTTTTACCTTCGTTTATATTGATGAAAAGCACTCTAAACATTACAATCTCTCCACACCGACTTGCTACTACCACATCTCAACAAGAACTCTCCACCACGACCTCTCGACAAGCACTCTTTACTACGACATCTCAGCAAGCACTTTTCACTAGCACATCTCAACATGCACTGACTACTACCAGTTCTACCCAAGCACTGCCAGTGGAGGCGGCTGAATAATACTCTTTGGCGCAATCTCTGGCGCTGTGGCTCAGTGTTGCCACCTTTCAAGTGTGAGGTATAAATTGTTTATTGCAGGAGCCAAAGGGTACTTGTTGGATTAATCCATTGCGCAGCATGACAAAATAAAACCCACACACTCACAGCACATAGGGAGAAAGGATCATCGTAATGAAATAAGAGATATCTGAGCTCGTAAGAAAAAGTTTAAGAGTTCATTTTTCCGCGCGCCGCTCGAGAGCGGAACAGTAGAGAGATAGCTCTAAGGTGATTCGATCAACCCTCTGCTAGGTACTTAATTGTGAACTGCAGAGTAATCATGTACAGGGTGTCCGAAAAGTCTTTCCCTGATTACATAAATTGATAACTCAGGCTAGACGTAAGATACAAATATGAAACTGGTGTCTAATTGTTCACAAACTATCAAAGTTTTTTTCACACGTCAGTAAACTTCCACATGAGCACCCTTGGTAGCACGTAGCACATGTAGGCGATATTCAATTTCCGTCCACACATTAGCCAACATCACTGGAGCCATCGATTCAACGACTGTGGTTATCTGTTGCCCCAAGGTTTCAAGATCTGATACACGTGTGCGGTAGACCTCGTCCTTGACATAACCCCATAAAAAGAAGTCTAATGGGGTTATGTCAGGAGAGCATGGAGGCCAAACCGTTGGCTCATCACGACCAATCCATCGCCCAGGATAGGCACGGACGTCCAAACCCCAATGAGGCGGTGCACCGTCTTGCTACTACAAGATATCGGGGTGATACTGAAGCAGCTGAGGAATAGCATACAGTTGCAACATGTCCAGATACACTGCAGATGTGATGGTACCCTCAGCGAAGAAGAATGGCCCGATAATTCGATCGTGCAATAACGCGCACCAAACATTCACCTTTGGACTGCCTCTGGTGCACTCCATGACCTCGCCAGCGGGTTGTGAACCCCAAATGCACACATTATTGCGATTCACTACTTCACTGACAAAAAAGGTCGTCGGAAAAGGCAATTTATCTGAGATAACCATCATCGACCTCAATACGTGATAGCATTCTAACCGCAAAGTCATATCGACGCCCGCATCTCGTGGTCGTGCGGTAGCGTTATCGCTTCCCACGCCCGGGTTCCCGGGTTCGATTCCCGGCGGGGTCAGGGATTTTCTCTGCCTCGTGATGGCTGGGTGTTGTGTGCTGTCCTTAGGTTAGTTAGGTTTAAGTAGTTCTAAGTTCTAGGGGACTGATGACCATAGATGTTAAGTCCCATAGTGCTCAGAGCCATTTGAACCATTTTTTGTAGCGTTCTCGCTTCCCACGCCCGGGTTCCCGGGTTCGATTCCCGGCGGGGTCAGGGATTTTCTCTGCCTCGTGATGGCTGGGTGTTGTGTGCTGTCCTTAGGTTAGTTAGGTTTAAGTAGTTCTAAGTTCTAGGGGACTTATGACCACAGCATTTGAGTCCCATAGTGCTCAGAGCCATTTGAACCATTTTTTTTTAATCATATCGACGTGTACTGTCATTGGGCAACAAGGCCTGAACGATTTGCACTTTGTATGCACGAAACGATAAACGTTTGTGTTAAATGTCATGGAGAGAGCTTTTTGGCATCTGCTGTTCACGTGAGGCCCGGCGCACCGATTTCTTCGGACTTCGCAGAACAGACAGCCTTACAGCTTCCACCCTGTCTGCTGAGGTCCTTGGTCGACCAGACCTCGGATGGCCAGCTACCAATCCTGTGTTCTTGAACTTCTCATACCAGGCTTTAGTGCTCTTGACATCAGGTGGATTCCTTCCCAATGCTGTCTGGAAGTGTCTCTGCGCTTTGGTTGGTGATCTTGTCTCATGGTACCACAAGACACACTGTGCCTTCTCCTGATTGGTTAACATGGCTTGTTGGGCACTGCACCTCATCCACTACTTACGTACTGCGAACCTAAAACAGAAAAAAAACTTTGATAGTTTGTAAACAATTAGACACCAGTTTCATACTTGTATCTTACTTCTAGCCTGAGTTATCAATTGATGTAATCAGGGAAAGTCTTTTCGGACACCCTGTAGATGTAGACGTACGTGACTGCGTCTGTTGCGGCTCATGTAGGCGAGCACTGTTTGCTCTGCGTGCAGTGACCGTTGCGGCTGCCCCCGGAGTAGACAACCAGCGACCGCGCCCTCTCGCAGCCCGAGCCTTAATTATTCGTGCAGAAGAAACGACGCAGGGCTGGCTGGCTGTTTACGCTGCCTGGCAGCAGTAGCAGCAGCTGGTCCGTCTCGCCGCTAGCCGGCGGGACCCGCCGCATATATTAAAATGTATCTAATTAGCGGCCACAATGGCGGACGCCAATTAGCATTACCGGCCCATTTATTAGGCTCCCGCTCTCCATTTGTCGGCAGCCGGTCTGTGCAGAAGCGCGGCGAGCATTAATTAGCCCGGTCCGCCGTATGACGCAAAGGAAAGGAGCGGCCGGCGCCGGCTAATGGAGGGCAACAAGTCTGGTCCACCGCAACATACGACTTCCCTCGTGGAAATACGCTCCGGCCGCGTTCTACAAATCCCGCAACCTCGCACCACCGCTTACACGGCTGACGGACTACATACATCCCCGTGTTTTAGTGCAAAGTAACGTCTCTTTCCTTTTTCGAACCGTACATGCTGAACGTTAGATTAGCGGGGATGTGACTTAGTTTTATGTCACTACCCTGACAAATGTACACCACGACATAACATTAAAGTATAGAAGACGTATTTTATTCAAAAATAGGTTTAGTTTTAATGGCTCTGAGCACTATGGGACTTAACTGCTGAGGTCATCAGTCCCCTAGAACTTAGAACTACTTAAACCTAACTAACCTAAGGACATCACACGCATCCATGCCCGAGGCAGGATTCAAACCTGCACCGTAGCGGTCGCGCGGTTCCAGACTGTAGCGCCTAGAACCGATCGGCCACACCGGCCGGCCCGTTTAGTTGTAATATTCATAACGTAGATTATGTATAAGCGATGTAAAATTGCTAAAAACCTGAATAACATTTTCTTTTAAAATTAACAGAATAATTCACATTAATGTGTAAATATCTAGATACTAAATTGTTCTTGAGCCATATTTCATATCAGTGTTTATACAATGTATTGCTTTCTAACACTTGAAACATCCCATTAGAAAAATTAGTGAATTACTGTGCCGATAAACCTCTTACGTTATTTGATTTTCAAACAGCTGAGCAGAACTGAACGTACTCAGACATTTCTCTCTTTACTTATTCTGATCAACACTAAACTGACACACAATATTTTTAGCGCAACGCAATCTGACTTTCAATAATCCCTGCAAAAGAATGGCCCTGACTGACATTAACCTATACTTTTCATGGATCACTTAGCTCACAAAAATCTTCGTTACTCGAACTACTGCAATACAGCGAGCGCCAATACTGTCACCTAAATAAAAGATTCTGAATACTGAAGCACTGACTACTGACAGGCATAGTTAGCAAATGAAAGATTTTGATAGAGAACAAACAGTTTATTTACCCTAATAATATTCAAAAGTCATCATATATATTTCAGTTCATGATATACAGTATTACAAATTTACTCTTTCTGATGGACACACGTCCAGATCGTCCGCTCTCAAAATTCTGCCATCTCTCTCCCCACATCCACCACTGCTGGCGGCTCACCTCCAAATTCACAACGCTACGTGCTGTTCACATCCAGCTGCCCAACACTACAATAGCAAATATTCCAACAATGCAAATCAGCCACAGACTGCACACAGCACAGCTGGTGATTTTCATATACAGCGCTACGTGGCGTTACCAACATAAAAACCTAAACAGCCTACTTAAACACTACAAAGAATTCACGTCGTGGCAAAGTTTTAAGCTGTTTTAGAATAAAACTTACGAATAATTGTTACTTCAAATTGGTCGACTCTTTAAGTAAATGCCAAAAAGGAATTATCAGAATGGAACGAAAGTCGGTAGATGCGATGCACGCATACAGACGAACGAATGATTACAATTTCAGAAAAACTGAATGATTTATTCAAGAGGTAGAGCATCAGAGATTGAGCAACTTAATAACGCTTTGGTCCAGATCTGGCCCTTACGCCAGCAGTTATTCGGCATCGGACTGATTGATGGAGTCGATGGAGATGCGTAACTCGTCAAAATGCCGAGCACGTTGGAGGGTCGTGCCAGTAACGCTCCAAACGATCTCTACTTAGCGAGATCCGACGACTTTGCTGGGAAATATACGGTTTGCCAAACACGAAGACAAGTGGTGAAAGCTATCGCTGTGTACGGACGGGTATTATATTGCTAAATTGTAAGCCCAGGATGTCTTGCCGTGAAGGGCGACAAAACGGGGCGTAGAAAATCGTCAACGTGCTGCTGTAAGAGTGCCGGGGATGACAACAAAAGGTGTCTTGCTATGAAACGAAATGGCACCGCAGACCCATTACTTCTGGTTGTCGGGCCGCATGGCATCCCACCGCTGAACAGGATGTCTCTAGACGTCTTCGCTGGTCATCGAGGCTGAGTTTCGAACCGGAATTCATTGGTGAAGACAATTCTACTCCATTCTGTAAGTACACGGTGTTGGTGATATGTTGAGAAAACCGTCCCGAAACACATGTGCTAGAAAACGCCACTATTTCCTGCGCATGTACCCCGACGTCGATATAGGATATTATCACCATGCACACGTACACAGGCAACACAACGGGTTGGCGCACTCTGGATTAGGTGGTCGAGCAGCTGCTGGGGTATAGCCTCCCATTCTTGCACCAGTGCCTGTCAGAACTCCTGAAGTGTCGTAGGGGTTTGAAGACGTGCAGCGATATGTCGACCGAGAGCATCCCAGACGTGGTCGATGGGGTTTAGGTCTGGAGAACAGGCAGGCCACTCCATTCGGCTGATATCTTCTGTTTCCTCCTCGATGGCAGCTCGGTGGGGCTGTGCGTTATCACCCATCAGGAGGAAGGTGGGACCCACTGCACACCTGAAAAGTTGGACATACTGGTGCAAAACGACGTCCAGATACACGTGAACCGTTACATTTCCTCTGTCAAAGACATGCAGGGGTGTACGAGCATCAATCACAATTCCACCCCACACCATAAAACCAAGACCTCTATACAGGTCCCTTTCAAGGACATTAAGGGGTTGGTATCTGGTTCCTGGTTCACGTCAGATGAACAACCCGACGAGAATCACTGTTCAGACTATACCTGGACTCGTTCGTGAACATAGCCTGGGACCAATGTTCCAATGACCATGTACTATGTTCTTGACACCAGGCTTTACGAGCTCTCCTGTGACCAGAGGTCAGTGGAATGCACCTTGCAGGTCTCCGGGGGAATAAACCGTGTCTGTTCAGTCGCCTGTAGACTATGTCTCTGGAGACAACAGTTCCAGTGGCTGGTGTAAGGTCCCGATCAAGGCTGTCTGCAGTACTCCGTGGCCCACTGTGGGCACTGATGGTGAGCCATCAGTCTTCTTGTCGTGCTGTACACTGTGGACGTCCCGCACTGTAGCGCCTGGACACGTTTCCTGTCTGTTGGAATCGTTACCATAGACTTGAGATCATACGTTGTGGCACACGGGGGGCCTGTGCTACGACCTGCTGTGTTTGACCAGCCTCCAGTCGTCCTGGTATTCTACCCCTCATAACGTCATCAATATGTGTTCTTTGAGCCATTTTCAGCATACAGTCACCATTAGCACGTCTGCAAACGTCTGCACACTTACTCGCTGCACAGTACTCTGACATGAACCAACACACCTCTGTGTATATGTACTGCTGCCAGTGCCACCATGCGACGACCGCTGGTCAGATGCACTGCATGGTCATACACTGAGGTAATTTAAAACCGAAAACCGCCCACCAGACCGTTGTTTCACCATGTATCGGCATTATCAATTTATGAGCATGAGTGTCCATGTACTCAAATACAGGGTATAAATTTTTGGTTGAAAAACCAGAATAACTCGAAAAATAAGCTTCACACGAAAATATGTGTAGAATCCAAGATTATTTTGAACTAAAGCTGCGAACGCAGTCACACGAGGTAATCAAACATACGTCGCCCTAAAGACATTCGTTATAAACGGTCTATTGCTGTCTGAATGCTCAGACGGGTAAAAGGTACAGTGCGTTTATTACATTAATATTTATAATCTCTAAACCACAATCTTATTACGAGAAAGGGCGAATTTCTCGTCCCTGCGCTACCTTATGGCGGCACTCCAAAACATTACGTGGCTCATCAGCAAGGGCTGAATAAGAGCGTCGATTATCGATCAGGGCTGAGTGGGATATCGATTATCGTACATAATTCTAAAAATGTAAACGACGTAAAAGCCGCGATATTCCGAAATAAAATAGAGGTTTGAACAATGCGATTTAAGTCAATAAATTTATGAATGTCGTTTTCTACGTTTTTCCACCCGAAACTGAAAAACTAAATTAAGCAAGCACCCCATTTGTGAGACTTCTCGACAAACAAGTGTGATTACTCCGAATCTAATACAAAATTAGGTTCGTGAGTCAGTTAGTTTTTTAGTTAATGAGTTAACTCGTTAGTAAGTAGGATGTTTGGTTAGTTAGTTAGCTAGTCAGATGATTTGTTAGATAATTAATTGTTGTGTGCCCTCATTACCACGAAACGAACAAATCGTAACGAAATATGCAGGAAAAATTAATGTTTGGGTCAACATTTGTAAAACTCTAATTCCTCTGTCTCAAACACCACCCTATGGGGAGAGAGGGAGAGGTTTAGTTTAAGTGAATCAAATTTTTTACTTATCAGTAACCATTTTCCACACGAAAATGAGAAAGTGGATTTTCTTGAATTGCAGCGCCAACTACGAAGAATCAAAACAAATATTTAAGACCAAATATACGTAGTTTTTTATGTAGTATCTGATTCTGCTATAAAAAATTGTGGTTCCCATTTGAAATTTTAAAGTTGCCTCCCGCCCCACCCCCAAGGGGCTGGGGTGGCGGGCTAATTTTAGCACCAGCACATGTCCCCCTTGAAAATAACTTTAGATTCTACACATTTTTTCGTGTGAAGCTTATTTTTCGAGCTATTCAGGTTATTCTTGTTGTCAAATATATATAGAGCGCTTATTTGTGTGTGTGTGTGTGTGTGTGTGTGTGTGTATGTGCGTTTGCGTGTGTGTGTGCCCTCTGGAGTGTGTATGTTCAAAATTAACGTAAACGAAACATAGTGGTAGTCAAGAGATGGAAGGATTCGGTTACGATTGAGGACGTAGCCGTTATCAGTTACTATTGGTTGCCTTTTACAGTTACTCACATTTATTTTTGAAACAGTAATTCGAGACTCAACAATAAGTAAATTAAAATACGAGACGTTGTTCATGAAAGAATAAACAACTGTGTAAATAATAGTGTTTTCAGTGCGTTACAATTTATCAAATCACCATAAAATACAGAAACAAATAATGTTAAAAAAATCCACTGTCATCACGGCTGGAGGCCTTACACGCCAAGAATGGCAATAAATTAAGAACGTTTAAGAACGCTCTGCAATTATAACTTACAGGTATTGAAATATTAAAAGGTAAGTGGCCACAAACACAGCAGAAGGTATTAGGCGCCAGGAATGGCAGTAAATATGGTTTTAAGGCTTGCTGCTAAAATACAAATATCGAATAATTTTTTTAAATCAAATGACCACAATCGCAGTTTAAGGCCTTGCTTGCCAGGAACGGCAATTATATAAACAATATATAAACCTGCTACCTGCTGTAGAACAGCAAATACAAGCAAAGGTCAATTAAAATAAACAAGTAACTGACCATCAAACGGGTGAAATAAGATGATGGTAACCTTGTATCACAACCCTGACACTGCTAGAGTTATTCCAGAAGGCGACCGGAACTATTAACTAGACATACATAACCTTTATGGTAGACATTACATGGTATGCTAATAAATAATACAATAATAAAACACAAGGACGAGTCACAGATGGTGCTACAGGAACCGACCTCTGAGAAGGTCCGGCAACAAACTCTTTCACGAGCGATGAGATAGGCACCTCAGAGTTGCATTAACTTCACAAGATGGTAACCCAGACTAGTGACAGTCTAACTAATGACTTATGATAATCTTACTAAAGCTACATGACATCCAATAAACGACATGCAAGAATGGAACAACGCGCCAAAACCGAAACTGGTGGACTGCACTACGCCCCCAGAATATTGTGCTTAGAGCGCCAGAAACGAGAAGGAATCGTTACCAGCAGAGTAGAAGAATCACAAACGGACTACAATCAAGAAATCTGTCAAAACTACACGCCTTACCGGACAGCTGCGACAAGGCGAGGAAGCGAACATTGCCGTTACATGCACTAACCCCCAAGGCAGGTAACTGGGGCGTTAGCGGCCACCAGGCAGGAAAAATAGCGCTCGCTGAACTTAAGAAATTGTAACAAGCTGAACGCAGTAAATAGTAATGAGAAGTCGAGGAAAACTAATCTGATCCGCTTTCCCTCAAACACTCCACTCACTGGTCTTTGCCTCGGTGACACTACGAGCAGCAACAAAAATCGAAGTCACTGGAGAATCGCGAGATGTCACAATGGTGGCAGTTTCTCTACTTGAATTGAAATGCACTCATCTTAAAGCCTGCAGCATCTGGTTTACGACGAGGTTTTGCACTCTCGTGACCACAGGCCTTCTATCCGGAAGTCCATGCGCACTGCCAGCGGTCCTGGCGTGTACGCGCACTGTGCAGACCTGGCTCCTCCTGAGTCCCCAACCGAACTGCCGACACTCACACGACCCGGAAAAACAACGATGTCGCCCCAAAGACGGGGCAACAGTTACTACATGTCTATAACCGCCGCGGCTGACACTAGCGGACAGGCAACGCTTGCGAAATCGAGTGGTCCCAATCAACACGAGAAGAAGGTAAACAACTGCAACCATGCCAGCCGTCTGGCTTGCGACGTCTGAACCCTACAAACAGCACCAACACGAGCTGCAGCACGGCTCAGTAATTTTTGTATATTTTGAAAGTATTTTTTATTTTGCTACTTCCATCTTACATCCATCATAATAGTCTCTACATCTACGTCTACATACATACTCCGCAATCCACCATACGGTGCGTGGCGGAGGGTACCTCGTACCACAACTAGCATCTTCTCTCCCTGTTCCACTCCCAAACAGAAAGAGGGAAAAATGACTGCCTATATGCCTCTGTACGAGCCCTAATCTCTCTTATCTTATCTTTGTGGTCTTTCCGCGAAATATAAGTTGGCGGCAGTAAAATTGTACTGCAGTCAGCCTCAAATGCAGGTTCTGTAAATTTCCTCAGTAGCGATTCACAGAAAGAACGCCTCCTTTCCTCTAGAGACTCCCATCCGAGTTCCTTGAACCATTTCCGTAAGACTCGCGGGTTGGTGTATAGGTTCGCAGCATTTTTGCACAAGTTTAATAAACACAACAGATTGACATAAGGGAGACTTTAGTCAACAATAACACAGGGTGCGTCAAAAAAAATACACACACTTTGAAGCGTCATAGACAATTTATTTCCCGTTCTACAATGTTAAATTTCTGGAAATGGAAAGCTTAAAGTCCAGCTGGAAAAATAAATGTACTTTGCAAATGTGATTAATGTTCAGACTGGTGGCCTTCAGTATCAATACATTTCTGAGTACGAGTCACCACTGATTCCGTACATCGTACCAAAATGTCCAATGAGATTTGTGCGCACACCGCCTGAATCTCATTCCAAAGTGTGTCCAGGTTACGTGGTTTACGTTTGTACACCTCATCTTTTACTGTGCCCCATAAGAATAAATCCAGCGGCGTGAGGTCTGGAGAGCGTGCAAGAAACTCGATTCGTCCCCTGCGTCCTATCCACTGGCCTGGAACATTGTGATCCAGGTATGCTGATACGTCCCTATGATAGTGCGGCGGGGCGCCATCTTGTTGGAAATAAAACTCATCATTACCGTATAATGCACGAATGGCAGGGAATATGGAGTCAGCAAGCATTGTTAGGTACGTTTCTCCAGTAACAGTACCTTCAAAGCGGAAAGGCCCAAATAGTCCCCTTGCAGACAAACCACACCACACATTTATACCAGGCAAATTCACAGCCTTTTAAACTGTAATGTGAGGATTATCCTCAGCCCAGTACACAGAATTGTGCCTATTGACAGTTCCATTGAGTTTCAATTGGGCTTCATCCGACCAAGTTATGCTACCTATAAATCCCGGTTCACGTCTCACCATCTCCTGAACCCATTCACAAAATTCTAACCTTCGATCTGGATCGTCGTCACTTAGCTGTTGCACCAGCCTTAGAATGTACACACGAAACTTGCCTTTCTTCAGAATGCGTAGCACACTACTAGCACTTACATTACTCTCACGTGCTGCTTGCCTTGAAGATTTTTGAGGCGAACGCTGGAACAGTTCGAAGACCGCAATTGTGGAATCATCACTTGTAGCTGTAAGAGGTCGCCCTGATCGACCTTCATGCACATCACACACTGTTCCATGAATTTCGAATTTGTCTCGTAGTCATGTAATTGTTAACCTTGAAGGTGGTTCTGTACCATACTCACTTCTCTACTGCCTTCGAACATTCTCAAGCTACCAGTACAACTTAAATATTTGCTTACGCACTTCAAAGCTCAAACGCACGTCCGCCATCTTGCACTTACTTCCTTGCCACTGCTGCCACCTGCTGAAGAAACATAACATTAGTTTCTCACAGATATTTAACCTTGTAGAAATCGAAATAAATTGTCTATGACAGTTCAAAGTGTGTATACATTTCTTAGACGCACCCTGTATATTCCCCTTCACTCTTTACAACAGTCTGCCTTCGCTCGGGTAACTTTTCGATTCCACGACTGTAGAAATCACGCGGTTTCGAGGCGAAGAACTGATCGGTTTGGAACGCATTTTGATCTGGAAAGGAAGTTCCTTGAAGGTTGTTCGATAAAAAGCGGATCGAGATCGGATGAATAAGATGGGTGTGGAAGGTCTTCCCCACCCATCTCCCGTGTAGTGTTTCTTGTTAGTCTAGCAGAAGGTAGGCGGACGCTGTCGTGAAGTAGTATAATTTTACGCAGTGTTCCTGGTCGTTGTTCTTGGATTGTGTCTGCAAGACGCCTCAAGAGTTGAGGCGGTGATGGTTAGAATTCGTAGTACACCACACCACACCATAGCTGTTCCACCAGATACATAACATTACCATTCGCGGATGCGCTCAGGGCTTTGTACCGAGAGTTGCTTTCGTTTTCTTATGTTAGCATAAAGACATCACTTGCTGTCATCAGTAACGTTGCGTGATAGGAATGGTCGGCGTTGTTCATGAGCCAATCGATGACAAGCAAGCAGAGATGCTCATATGGCCACCCATTGTTTTTTGTGGTTTCGGCTTAGAGCGTGCAGTACCCATATACACAATTTCTGCATCTTTGTCACTACAGGCAAATGTCTCACGATGGTGGAATGATCACAGTTCCGAAAATTTTGCCAATTGTCGAGTTCACTGACGTGAATCATTGTGGACTAACACGTTTAAATGATCTTCATCAAACCCCGAATGCCTTCTTGATCGTGGAGAGTCAATAATATCAAAATGATCCTAATTAGAACGAGAAAACTATTTTCTTACTGTGATCTGTCCAGTGGCATTCTCTCCATACACGGCGCAAACGTTTCTGGCTGCCTCCGTTGCTATCATCCTTCTACTGAACTCAAGCGGACGAATATGTTGGCAATGTTCCGGTTCCTCCACTTCACATTCCATTTTCTAGCGTTCGCAGCTCCACGCCCTGTCTCCAAATGACAAAATGACAATATGTGTACCAAAATAACAACAGTGGGCTACAGATAAAAAATGACAATCGAAACTAAGCCCGTAGTAACCAGAACACCAACATCCAAAACAAGAACTCTACGAACTTATTCACCATCTTCGTACATATCATTCAGTTATGCCAGTGCGTTTACAAATCGCAGAAATACTTCTGGAGCTCGATCTTTGGCGTAGCTTCTAGTTATCTAAGCAATTTATCTTTAATCTCCTATGTATGCTTGGAAAACAACGTCCATTTAAGGTTTTCTTTATTTATGGGAATAGTGAAAATCTGTAGACTGGCCAATATGGAGTGTGTGGCATCAGAGCACTACATTTACTAGAAACTGCTGACTGCAGCTAAGCCACTGTCTGTATCCGTAATTGTTGTCTCCCCTTCCCATCGCCTTCAAAGTAAGCAAATACTTCTTTGTGCTATCAAATCGACAGTTACTAGATGAATCAGTACGCGTCGTACCAACGCATCACTTTTGTTAGCCAAGCTGTGCCACAAATCTCTTTTCCCCCTCCATTCCATGGTGTATTCCTTCATTATTCAATTGAACTACCCGTCTAACCTTCAGCATTCTTCTGTTGCGTGACTATTGAGAGTATTCCGTTCTCTTCTTTTTCAAGATAGCGCTACCAATGCCGATCACGCAGGCAAATGATTTCTACGAAACGTAAGCTGTATACAAGCTCTTTACTCAAGCCCGTTCGTAATTCCAGATCTAGTACCATCTGGATTATTGATTTTCAACCGTGGGAACTTTTTCTGTAAATATTCATTTTAGAATAAGATTTTTTTCTTTAAATATTCATGTTAGCACAACCAATCACCTGTATAATTTTGCAGTAGGAAATTGGGATACTAATTACGTCGTTCGTAATATTGCAGGCACATAAGATGCAAGTAAACCCAACTGAGGGTTGTTAAGCTAACAATGTACGCCGCAGCACTTCGCTATTTTTCCTGGCATAAATAAACAGGCCCTAAGAACGGTGTTAACTTTTCCATGTCGAAGCTGCGAGGAATAGTGCGCCGCAACCAACTTTAAGCGCCCGTCACCGGGAAGTAATCATACTGAGGTGAAATCGAACCCTCTTACAACACAGGCATTCAAACAAATGTTGCGGGTGCGGTATGGCAGTTACTGAGGCTGGCATTTCGGAGTTTAACGAGAGAGGTGTGGTGGTACGTCTATCTCGCGCTTACTCGCTGGCTCTCAAGTTTCCATTTAAGTCGCATTGCTAAGCCGGGATTGCGTATTTAAGTGTGGGATCTTGTTACTGCACATTATATTAGACAGCCTCCGCCGCACTGAGCAGGGTGGTACATTCATCTCAGTACTCGCTTTCACCTCGTCTCACTCTTCGTGTATTTATCTCGCACTTCGCTATTCATGACAGTTAGCTTTAATGTACTGTAATAATAGCGATAGGTTTGCTATGAACGTGTCGACACGCAGTTAATATACGTGTTACTGATGTTTCCCGTCGATATGTCCGCTGTTAACCTCTCGCATTGTATGCCTGCCTTACTATTTGCATTGCTGCAGCACAGTGCTTCTGTTTCTTTATTGCGCTGTGCTGCCTATATCATCGCAATACCTCAAGGTAGCTCAAATTAGGAAGGAATATACAATGAAAAGCTAAAGAAACTGGTGCACGAGCCTAATATCGTGTAGGGCCCCCGAGAGCACGCAGAAGTATCGCAACACGACGTGGAATGGACTCGCCAAATGTCTGAAGTAGTGCTAGAGGGAACTGACACAATGAATATGCAGGGTGGCCATAAATCCGTAAGAGTACGGGGTGTTGGAGACCTTTTCTGAACAGCAAGTTGCAAGGCATCCCAGATACGCTCAATAATGTTCATGTCTGCGGAATTTGGGGGTGTGCGGAAGTGTTTCAAATCAAAAGAGTGTTCCCGGAGCCACTGTGTAGCGATTCTGGACGTGTGGAGTGTCGCATTGTCCTGCAGTCCGTCGGAATGCACAATGGACATGAATCGATGCAGGTGGTCATACAACGCTTACGTGCGTGTCACCTGTCAGAGTCGTGTCTAGACGTACCAGGAGTCCCACATCACTCCAACTGCACACGCTCCACACCATTACAGAACCTCTACCAGCTTTAACAGTTCCCTGCTGACATGCAAGGTCAATGGATTCATGAAGTCCATCCGCTCGATACAATTTGATGCCGGCCGGTGTGGCCGAGCGGTTCTAGGCGCTTCAGTCTGGAACCGCGCGACCGCTATGGTCGCAGTTCGAATCCTACCTCGGGAATGGATGTGTGTGATGTCCTTAGGTTAGTTAGGTTTAAGTGGTTCTAAGTTCTAGGGGACTGATGACCTCAGATGTTAAGTCCCATAGTGCTCAGAGCTATTTGAACCACGTTTTTTATACAATTTGAAAGGAGTTTCGTCCGACCAGGCAACATGTTTCCAGTCATCAACAGTCAATGTCGATGTTGCGGGAGTTGATCCTATTCTTGCAGGATCTTTTTCCACCCGCAGCGATGTCGGAGATTCGATGTTTTACCAGATTCTTGATATTCAAGCTTCACTCGTGAACTGGTCGTACAGAAAAATCCTCACTTCATCGCTACCTCGGAGATGCTGTGTCCTATCGTTCGTTTACAGACTATAACACACGCTCAAACTCATTTATATCTTTATGAGCTGCCATTGTAGCAGTAGTAACCGATTTAACAACTGCGCCAGACACTTGTTTTCTTATATAGACGTTGCCGACCGCGGCGCCGTATTCTGCCTGTTTACATATCTCTGTATTTGAATACATATACCAGTTTCTTTGGCGCTTTAGTGTATAGAGAGAGAGAAGAGGAACTAACTGAGCGTGAGACGAAAGATATGATAGTGTCAGAAGAATTTGACAGAGAAACCTAAGTCGAAACAAGACTTCTGGGCTAGATGACCCATGTATCATCATTAACGAGATCCAGTGACGATTCATTTACCTTCTTCAGTCTCTTCACAAGATGCAGCAGGTCTCTCCAAGTGGAAATCATATCAATGGTACTACCACGGATACCCTGTGTGGTACTTGTGGAACGTTTTTCAGCTTGTTCTAAAGCAGTGAATCAACTGCTCGTTTTTGTAATTGGCTGTAAGATATGTTGACGTGTGGTATGATACGATTAAATACAGGCAACCAAAATTAAAATACTGAGTGCTCTAAATTCTTGTGGAGCTCTTTTGCTTGAGTAATTCCAGTGGTTTGCCGAGAGGTAGCCTCACATTGTTCCAACAACCATTTCTATGCATAACTTCAACTGCTGTTAATTTAATATTTCGTCTCATGTTGCAAACATGAGGAATTTTCCTGTTCACTATGCCAAATTCCATGGCTGTGAAGAAGTATTAAGAACCTACAGTAACCTCACTAAAAAGTTCTAATGACCATATCATGACTCAGTGCTTTAGCTAGAATCAAACTGAACTGATGGGTATAACAACGAACAAAATAACCATGTTTAAAGTGTTCTTTCTGGATAGTCTAAACACCTGTACGACAACCACTCATAACAGCTCCCCCATAGGAGTTTTGACAAATAACTGTATTTGAACTATCCACAATATCCAGTAAACTTTCTTTAAGTATTTTTGCTAAAATTTTTGCATCAATGTCAAAACCTTTCTGCAAATTTATCTTCAGTCTGACACAGATTTACGTCTGATAACCAAGATCCTTTTCTTTTTTAATGTTCAGCTCTGTGGCTGGTTTGCAATAGTAATAGTGCTCCCGGTCATTCCTTCCCTCAGTATCTCCTGCTACTGTTGTTCCAATGATATTATTTTCTCTTGAAATGTGTCCTCAGAATGTTTCTCTTCTTGTGGATGTGATTCCACTGAGATCTTGTTTCCTGAACTCTTCTCAGCACCTCTCCATTAGCAACTATCCTTCACGCCATCTTGTTTTCCTATTGTTCAAGTTTCACACCTGTATTTGGCCGCACTCCAAACAAATGTTTTAGTGATCTGTTTCTTTATTCCTAGACTGATGCTCATACCAGAGAAACGTTTTTTCTCGGATTAAATGCTATTTTGTCCTGCTGTATCCTGTTCACCATTTCTTTCCGGCTTATACCACCCTCTGTGCTCTTGTTTTCCAAAATTGGTAAATTCCTGAGTCACTTCTAACTCCTATCTTCGAATACTTCTTCTTAAAGGTTCATATTCGTCCTAACTACTGCTTATCATCACCCTCCATCATTTATGTGGTGCTGAGTTTCTCCAGATTTCTTTCGTTTCCGTGACCTCAACGATACAATCTTCGTAATGCATCATGTCTGTTATCTGACCATTAATTTTGATTGTCACCTCAGTAGTTTCACGAACTAGATCTGTAACTTCAACTTCTCGCGGCGTAATGAATAGTCTATTAAATTTCGCGCATGCAGCCGCGCTCCTCTGAGGATGGTCGGACGATACGCGGCCGTATTGATCTGTAACTTCCTCGATTTGTGGACTGAATATGAAAGGAGGTAAAGCACCTCCTTGTCACATGTCTTTTCTACTTCTTCTCCTTTTTTCTGATGAGAGCTCCCTATCACAACTATTTCGTTCTTATAGAAGCTGTGTATCACCCATATATCTCTGTAATTTATGCCTACTTTCATCAGCTCTGTGAAAATCATAACCACGATAAATTGTGAAATTCCTGAAATATCAGTTGTCTCCTCTGTGATAGTTGATACAAAATCAGCCGCAGCTATTTCATTTGTTACTGGGTTATGGTGAACCTCTAGAAAGTAGATCGCCATCAACGTGTTTTTAAAACAATAGTCTTCGAAAGGTGATCTCCAAGCACAGCCTGATGTTGAAAATAGAATGTTCCTGTATTTCAGGAGTCTTCACGTTCGCCAAATGACAAAGTGTGGGCTCAAAAGCATGTGAAAGTTAATGCAATGCACATGTTTAGATAGTACTTAGCGATCTTTGAGAATACGATCATTGTGTCTTTCAGTTTACTGTCCTATAAGCGGTATCTTTCTGTCGAGTATGGTGTTTCCTAAAATATTGAGCTCCAGTTGTGCAGACATATGCGATTTCATCTGCTAGCGTTTCTTTACCTTCTGTGATGAGTGTCGGTGAATGTCAACACATCTTAGCGTCCAGGCCATTTCGCAACCAACATTTTATTTTGTAAAAAACATACACGCAAAACCTTACAATATGTCACATCCAACTTAATATCCAGAAATGTTCAGTCTGAATTTTTTTACCATGTATTTACTTTCTTGTCTAACTGTCTTTCCAGCATCGGTCCTAAATTCATTGATACAGAGCTATCTTTAAGCC
The DNA here is from genome assembly GCF_021461395.2 of Schistocerca americana. Lineage (NCBI taxonomy): Eukaryota > Metazoa > Arthropoda > Insecta > Orthoptera > Acrididae > Schistocerca > Schistocerca americana. Next base: position 286,499,165 of record NC_060121.1, on the reverse strand, counting down.
ACAGAGAAGAGAATATAATTTCCCTATGCCTCTGCACAGAATTGTCGCACATATTCGTGTCACACCGTAGACAACTCTCAACTGAGAATTCATAAACGCATGCCGAATTATTTTATACGACCAACAGTAAAAACTGGGTGCAGTATTGGTAACGTAGCTGCAACAGATAAGAAAAAACAGGTTCCTGTCCTTAATGGCTGGACTGTTGTGATTTTCGTTTGATAAATAAAATTGTTCGCATGGAGCAACGACACAACATATATTACACGAGTAAGTCACAGAACACTATGCAGCAGATATTAGTTCGTTTCAAATTCTGTTATATATATATATGTCATATTGGGGGAAAGACCGGAAAGGATAAACGGAACGTGTTTTAGCGATGTTTAATAGCAGGGAGGGAAGCTGGGACTCTGGTGGTGTTATTCCAATACTCAGAATGGGAGTTACATCCTGCGCTCACACCCTTCTTCGCTCCTTGCCCACGAATGCAGCGGCTGGAATATGGTCCGTGGGGGTGCAAGTTGGATACTGCGTACAGACCGAACCGAGCACGTAAGAGCTGAACAGCAGTTTCAAATGTGACGAGATATCAACAGGGTCGTTCACATACCCTACATCACTAAATAATTCACCGTCACATTGTGAGGAGAATGCATGAATTTATATTTAAAAACTTTACCTCTGGTAAAATTTTATGAGACGCAAGTATTCGTATGGTAATTCATTGTTCCAGTGCACCATAGTGGAAACTGTGAAATATGAGATGCTTGAAGGACGTACTATGCCAGAACTATTTCATCTGGTATACAAGGTACACTACTGGCCATTAAAATTGCTACACCACGAAGATGACGTGCTACGGACGCGAAATTTAACCGGCAGGAAGAAGGTGCTGTGATACGCAAATGATTAGCTTTTCAGAGCATTCAAACAAGGTTGGCGCCGGTGGCGACACCTGCAACGCGCTGCCATGAGGAAAGTTTACAACCGATTTCTCATACACAAACACAGTTAACCGGCGTTGCCTGGTGAAACGTTGTTGTGATGCCTCGTGTAAGGAGGAGAAATGCGTACCATTACGTTTCCGACTTTGATAAAGTTCGGATTGTAGCCTATAGCGATTGCAGTTTATCGTATCGCGACATTGCTGCTGGCGTTAGTCGAGATCCAATTACTGTTAGCAGAATATGAAATCGGTGGGTTCAGGAGGGTAATACGGAACACCGTGCTGGATCCCAACGGCCTCGTATCACTAACAGTCGAGATGACAGGCATCTTATCCTCATGGCTGTAACGGATCGTGCAGCCACGTCTCGATCCCAGAGTCAACAGATGGTGACGTTTGTAAGACAACAACCATCTGCACGAACAGTTCGATGACGTTTGCAGCAGCATGGACTATCAGTTCGGAGACCATGGCTGCAGTTACCCTTCATGCTGCATCATAGACAGGAGCGCCTGCGATGGGTGCACGAATGGCAAAACGTCATTTTTTCCAGATGAATCCAGGTTTGTTTACAGTATCATGATGGTCGCATCCGTATTTGGCGACATCGCGGTGAACGCACATTGGAGGCGTGTATTCATGATCGCCATGCTGGCCTATTACCCGGCGTTATGGTTTGGGGTGCCATTGGTTACACGTCTCGGTCACCTCTTGTTCGCATTGACGGCACTTTGAAAAGTGGACTTTACATTTAAGATGTGTTACGACACGTGGCCATACCCTTCATTCGATCCCTACGAAACCCTACATTTCAGCAGGATAATGCACGACCGCATGTTGCAGGTCCTGTACGGGCCTTCCTGGATACAGACAATGTTCGACCTCTGCCCTGGCCAGCACATTCTCCAGGTCTCTCACCAATTGTAAACGTCTGGTCAATGGTGGCCGAGCAACTGGCTCGTCACAATACGCCAGTCACTACTCTGGATGAACTGAGGTATCGTGTTGAAGCTGCATGGGCAGCTGTACCTGCACACGCCATCCAAGCTCTGTTTGACTCAATGCCCAGGTGTAACAAGGCCGTTATTGTGGCCAGAGGTGGCTGTTCTGGGACCTGACGTCTAAGGATCTATGCACCCAAATTGCATGAAAAAGTAATCACATGTCAGTTCTAGTATAATATATTTGTCCAAAGAATGCCCGTTAACCAACTGCATTTCTTCTTGGTGTAGCAATTTTAATGGCCAGTAGTGTACATGACTCAGGCGAAATATCCTCAGACTTCATTGTCATGACACAGAATAGCAAGGGATAGAAATTAGAAATTTTTTAAAAAAATTCATTCAAATTGCCACAGGCAAGCTCAAGCCATACCAGAAACGGAGGCGGAAGCAGGAAGCGAGCCAATATGTTGCAAGTGGGTCACGCCATCGACACGTTACGACACCGTCTGCTGAGCGAGGATATGCATACAGCAGAAAGAAGACTGCGACAGGGAACCAAAAGAAGTGAGACAAACGAATTCATTAGCTCATACATGTTGCAAGATTCTCCATCTCACAACAGCACATAGCGGTGAACTGACACAGCAGTTAATAGCCTGTTACGTGAATATAGCAAAATAAAGAGGACACATGCAGTCATTACGAGCTGAGCCTTGCGTCATAGCCTCATGGCAGCTCTCTAGCTCTCGTCATGAGTTCAGTTCTGTGGCATTCACAATGATAGCACTCGATTCCATCATTACGATACTGTAGAGTATCTATGTCCTAGAGGTTCCAGCACAGTCTGTGAACTGGCTGAGGATGTACTCGATATGATGGCCTTCTCCCGATGCATTTCAAACTGCTTGCTGCCTACCTCTACAGTGATGGAGGAACTGACTGTCTTCTGGCAACACCACATCGCAGGGTACTGCCAGCACTGAACTTCAGTGCAGAAGCAGCTACAGGGCCTCTTGGGATACACGTTCCTGTTCAACGGTCAGGCACCTCCACATTTTGAAACTACCAGGGATAGGGAGGAGATGATCTAACCACGTGTTTACCGACATTGTGGACAGATTCTCAAGGGTCATCGTAGAACTCGGAGTGGGTCCAAGGACACACCAAGAGCCAGCCCAATACTCCTTCACGCTACACAAAGGCTGCGCCTCTTGATAGAGACCCGCCGTGGCACCGAGGTCGCTAAACCTCACCAGGGAGATGATTGGACAAACGTCAGCTGGAATCCAACAAGGAGCTGAATGAGAAACAGCTGAGGGGCTGGTGCGGAAGAACGATGACTTGTAAACACTGAAAAAAAAAAGATTGAATTCTAGCAATATTTTACTACCGTCGTTGACGCTTCACTGGCTCCCAACCGCTATCCTGACTTCACACGGATGCGTCTCTGCTCAGCCTTCTGTGTGGAGTACTTAGATACCACACAAGAAGTTAGTGAAATTTGGTACCAGAAGTACTGTGGATGTCTGTCCGCAGCAGGATCATCGCTGCTCTCTTACCAGTCACGCCCATGCGGGAATCGCGCCCCTTGGAGCTGCAGGGCCACCAGCAAGAGATACGTGAGTTTAAGTAACTGTGTTCAAGCAGAAGTTGTTAACTGCAAATTGTAAGTCAGTCCGAGTCTTTCTAGGGAGTTTCTGGCAGAATATTTGTCGTGTCTTCAAGTAGTCGAGTGAAACTGGAACTGTGATCAGTATATAGACAATGGTTAGTCTTCAGTAGAAACCAAACAGTGAATACGATTATGGTGTATGAACAGAGGCCGCCTGCCTACAGATTTAACTGAGTAGTGACAGTTTGGAGCTGTTCTTAGAATAGTACATCAAGACAAAAGATCAGTTTTGGCCAAACCTGCATTCTACAGTTGCTGTAACCAACGTCACCGAAGTTGAGCAATATATTTTACTATTCACTGTTCTGTGTCACTTTCATCGTTGGTGTGCTGCCCTAGAACCCACGCATCCGTCCTATCAGGACACCTTCATTAGTACTTTTTAAGGCAGCGAGATTTTCATCGAATTCGATGCTCCCAGGCCACAAAATTCTGTGTCATGAATGAGGTAATTCCTGTTCTAAAGAAAGCAGGTGATGAAAGGTGTAAGTAGTACCGAACCTTCAATCTAATAATATACGAATTACTTGCAGAAGAATCGAAAAGTTGGTAAAAGCCCTCTTGTGGCAGAATAGTTTTTCGTTCAGGAGAAATGCAGAAACGAGCAAGGCAGCAATGAATCTCCTACTTATCTTAGAAGATAGGTTGAAGAAAGATGAACCTAAGTTTATGGCATCAGTAGATTTAGAGAAAGCTTTTGATACTATTGATTGAAACTCACTCTTTGAAATCCTGGTGCTATCAGGGGTAGAATACAGAAAGCAGAAGGTTGCCTACAACTTGTACGGAAACCAGACTGCGTTTATGGGAGTCGAAGCTCATGAAAGTGGAGTAGTAGATGAGAAGAGAGTGAGACAGAACTGTAGACTATCCCCAACGTTATTCAATCTGTACACAGAACGTACACCAGAGGAATGCCAGGAAATATTCGGAAAGGGAAATAAATAAATAAAAACTTTGCGGTTTACCATGGATATTTTAACTTTATCATAGATGAAAAAAGCAGTTGGAGATCACTTAACACTATTATACGTTGTCTCGAAATGAGATTATAAGACGAACATCAACAATAATATAAGTGTAATAGGTTGTAGTCGAATTAAATCAGGTGTTCTAGAAAGATTTACATTAGGAATTGAAATATTAAACAGAGTCGGTGAGATACTCCATCTCCAAGACTACTAGGCGACTTTGTGTGATGTTTTCGCATGTAAATTTAGCGTAGCTTGAGACAACGTACACGTTTTATTTTATTAAAATAATATCACAATTTAATATTTTATTTTAAACCATCGCGTCTGTCTGTTTGAAAATTGGACGAATTATTTTGGGGTTTTCACAGGTAATGTGAGCGTAGCTCCGGGAAAAATAGTCCTTATTTCGTAAAAATCGAAACATGAAAGAAAAAATGAAAGACAACAGGATTTCAAATTTTTTTTAAAAACCATCGTGCCGTCTGTTAGTTTGAGCATGCTAATCTCCAAAACAACTAAATGAATTTTCATGGAGTTGTCACAGGTAACACGAGCGTTGCTCGGGGCAAAATATAGGCTTTATTTCATCAAAATGGGCATGGAGAAAAAAATTTTAAATGTAATCTAAAATTGTCTGCTCAGCTTGGTAGTTTGGATATTTAATAACCACGGCGTAGTACACCAATGAACCAATACATAGCGCTGTTAGTTTTGTAGTACGCCAAAGAATCAAGAGACGACGTTATTAATGATTTTTTTTAACTCAGTGACAAATATATTTTCGTACGTTTATGTCGGTGAAAGATTTAAGCGCCACAGTCCTACCTTTATGAATACAAGCTAACAGCCAGTTTACTTGGCTGAGATATACGGATTTTCTGCTTTCACTTGATGTATTAACAGCTTGACAACATTCCTTTGCTACTTTCCACAGGTGTTATCTATATTCTTTGTTAGGAAAAAGGAAATTATTAATTTTGCTTTGGGGTTTGTGGGCCTACGCATTGCAATTTTATTTCGGTTTGTTTACGAATGAAAATGTCTACAAGCCGGTAGACTCTTCCTGAATACTCCAGAACGGCTAAAAGACTCAGGCCTATGAGATCTGCAGAATCCAATTAAGTTCATGAGGCGCGACTTTCTGCAGCTAGAGAACATCAGGAACATCGGGCTTTAACTCGCTCTTTGGCAGCTACTTCCAAAAGCGACCTGCGACGTAACTCTGATCACGAGCTTTAAATATTATCTTTCTCCTTAGAACCCTTCACTCTCGAGGTTCAAATGGCTCTGAGCATTATGGGACTTAACTTCTGAGGTCATCAGTCCCCTAGAACTTAGAACTAATTAAACCTAACTAACCTAAGGACATCACACACATCCATGCCCGAGGCAGGAGTCGAACCTGAGACCGTAGCGGTCGCGCGGTTCTAGGCTGTAGCGCCTAGAACCGCTCGGCCACCCCGACCGGCATTCTCAGAGATTTAAATTTACTTCACCCCAACGTAACATCATAGAAGCTGAAATTTTGGCGGGAACTGATGCAGGCGGGCGAGTTTTTATACACCGAATCTCGTTTAATCCTAATATTTTACCATTTGGCTTTAAACGTGTACAATTACCATTGTGCTCATGTTGTGCCATGACTGTAAACAAAGCACAAAACTAGATGCTGTGTGTCGCAGGCGTGAACCTTAGTGTCACTTTCTTTCTGCACTGTCAACTCTCTCCCATGTTAGTCGAGTAAAGAAGCTCTTCGTTGATGTACCTAATCATACTAATTTAAAGATTGTATACAAAGAGGTATTATAAGTCAAAAATAAATTCCACGAATACGGAGTCTTGGGCACAGCAATAAATAAATACCCAGGGAAGGCCGTGTTTCTCAGTAAAGTTGAATATAAACGTGTTAGGAACTCTTTCTTTAAGGTATTTGTCGGCAGTATATTCTTGAAAGGATATGGAATAGGAATGATAAACAGTGTAGGCGAGGAAAGAATAGATGCTTCTGAAATGTGGTGCTACAGTAGATTGCTGAATATTAGATTAGTAGTTCGATATACTGATGAGGAGATACTGAATCGATCTTGGTGGGGGGGGGGGGGGGGGGAGGGGGGAGGGGAGAAAAATTTGAGCGTCAGTTTGGTAGAGGTAAAGACTGTAGAGACTGATGAAGGCTCTGAATAAAGTAAGCAGATTCAGATGGATGTAGGATGCAGTAGTTATACAGTGATGAAGAAACACAGGATAGACTAGCGAGGAAAGTGCATCAAAACAGTCTCCTGACTGAAGATCACAACAGGAATACGGATCAGTTCTTGGAAGACCGCTAGTTTTAGATTCTGTGGACCTTTTGTACAATTATTCATAATGATTTAGGACGGGCTATTTTAATTCATATTACATGTTCATATTTATATATGGCTAAAGGTTTTTTTCTTTTCTTTTTCTTAATTGCTAATGTGAATTAGTAATTCCTATTGTAACAGAAGTAGTCACTGGTTCATCTTTTTCTAAATGTAGTGTTTGTCGATACATTTTTACCATATGATATGGAGAATTTCAAAATAGTAATTTCGCATTCTGTAAAACCTTAACAATACCAATAAAATAATTGTGTACACTAATGTACAGAATATGTGTTCAAGCATGGATATAAAGCTAATAATATTAATTTTATAATTTAAAAAACTTAATTATTTTTCATATATTGCAATTATTTCGAAATTTAGTTATGCGATTTTATTTCCATTTGATGTCATTGACATTAAAATGTTCCTGACAAATTTTTAAAACGATTCAGAAAAGATTTTCTGTAAGTAATCATTTAGTTATTTAAAACAGTTTGTTTTATACACGTGTAACCCTTGTCCTTCTAGGCGAGTTGTTAATAGTTTTCATATGAAGTTGTTGTAGTGTGTGCGTCATGTCCTATTCCGTGTTTCAGACATGTATTAATATGCGCTATGTGAAAGATGAAGTGCCTGCAATAAGTTATTTCAATTATGTATTTTAAACCATAATCACAAGATTACCAAGCAAGCAGAAACACACATCTAGTTCTATAAACATAGAAATTCGTCGAATGAATACAATAAGATAAGCAGTGAAATTAAATTAATTTTTACCACAACCATTATCTTATAAATAATTGAGCTTCTGCTCATATTTGCTCCAGTATGAGAACATATCACACAAACAGATGTAAAGATATAATTTGTGGAATTTGTTACAATATTAAGTATTGGACACGAGTACAGAGATCTGACTGTCCACCTCGTTTTCCGTACTACATAAATAGAAATTCATCGATGAAACAGAAGGAGTTCTCAAGGAGAAACTTTTTTGGTTTGTTTTTTAATTTAACTTCACTTGCTGTCAGGTATTTTGTATGAATGGGTAGCTGATCAGACATTTTGGTGACGACACTGTTCATCCATTTTTGTCCTAAAGACAGAAATATTGAGAAATAATGAATGTATTTTAGTCTTCTGAAAGGTAGTGTGTTGTTTTCAGCAACGTCATTAGGAAATAAAGATAGGTGAAGTAGTATTCAAAATGCTTACATTCTTAAACAGATGTCCAGCAGACTGTCGTAACTGAGTACCACATGTTATTCTTACAGCAAAAACAACTAAAACTTCCTTTCTAAAAGACGAGTTACTCCAGAACATTATTCCGTAAGGCATTATTGATTGATAATATTCCGAGTATGCTAACTTACCAATTTGCCTCATCTCAAGATTTGAAATGACTCAAAGTGCAAATGTGGATGAGTTGTGTTGTTTTAAGGGTTCAAAAAAGTTAATTTTCCTGTTTAAATTCTCATCAATATGGACATCTAAAACTTTTGAATTTTCTAATCTAGTATTATTTGCTCACCGTGTGTTACGTTTATCATTGGTGTAATACTTATGGATTCGCTCAGCTGGATAACCTATTTCTTGTTGAAACTGAAACTGAGACTATTTCCAGCAAACCATTCAATGATATTTTTAATAATGTTGTATACCATTTCTTGTGTTGCTGTATGTATATTTGGACCGATTACAACAGTAACGCTATCTGCAAAAGGAACAAATTCTATTTGTTGCATATTAGATGGAAGGCTGTTTTCTTATATGAGTAACAAAAGTGGACCTACAATTGAACCTTGTGAAATCCCGAAGTGATTTCTCCTATGTCAGAAGTATGTCACCTGCATTCATAGACTGAATTCTTAACTACAACTTTCTACCGTTAGTTGGCTACTCGATAAGTTCCATAAAATCTCTATTTATCTTGCAGAATAATTTGATTCACACAGACAAATGACTTAGGTAATATAAAATACCAGTCGATGATATTTTGTAATTTAATGCTTACAAAATTTGTTCAGTGAGCATGTGAATGGCAATCTCTTCTGTAATTCGAAATGTGACTAAATTATTGTTGCTCATCTAGGGTACTATTCTAGAGAACATTATGTACCCAGATAAATAGAAATTTATTTCAGGGAGTCATCTAGTGGTTAAAGCTCAGCTTTGCCCGGTTTGCTTCCAAAACACTGACGGAAACAAGAAACAGCAAACCAAATAGTAATTAATGTAGAATAATGAAATTTCGAGAATACATTTGTTTGCGTAACACGTTTAAAGTGAATAACATTGCAAGATGACAAGTTAATGTAAGCGCGAGATAAGCCATTGCAAATGCGAAATCCTGGTACGTTAACAACCAGTGTAGCAACCAGAATGTACAGGTGCCGGATGTCTGTTTGTTGGGTGGAGTTACATACCTGCTGCATTTAGCTGGTCAATGCAGGGACGATTAATGCTGTTTGTGGATGACGTTGGATTTGTCGTCCGGTGATGTCCCATATGTATTCTGTTGGAAACAGATTTGATGGTCGAGTAGGCCAAGGCAAAATGTCGACACTCTGTGGAGCACGCTGGGCTACAACAGCAATATGTGGGCGAGCGTTATCCTGTTGGAAAACACCCCCGGGAATACTGTTCATGAATGGCAGCAAAACAGGTCGAATCAAGTGTCTGACGTACATATTTGCAGTCAGAGTGTGTAGGATAACCATGAGAATTCTCCTGCTGTCATACGAAATCTCACTCCAGCCCACGATTCCAGGTACATGTCCACTGTGTCCAGCACATAGACAGGTTGGTTGCCGGCCTTCAATTGGCTTGCTTCTGATCAACATACGACCATAACTAATACAGAGCCAGAAACAGCTTTCATCAGCAAACACAGCAGATTTCCACTCTGCCCCCTCGCTTGACACCACAGAGGTCGCAAATGACGATGCCTCGGGGTCAGTAGAATGCACGCAACAGGGCGTGTGGGTCGGAGCTTCTTTGAAGTAACAGATTTGTAACAGTTCGTTGCGTCGCCGTGTGCCAACTGCTATTCAAATTACTGCTGTAGGAGCAGTACGGTGTGCCATAGCCACAGGCCCTCTCGGTAGTGCCACGTGGGGTCCGCAGTCCGATCTTCTTGCGACCGTATATTTTCGTGAACACCGCTGCTACCAATGATTTCTACAGTATCACAGAAGGAATGTCCTGCTTCTCGAAGCCGTAATACACGGCCTTGCTCAAACTCGTGAGATGCTGATAACGGCGTTCTTGACTAACATCAGCTCACCAAGTCCAATCTCAAGGCAACGACCGCTCACGTCTGGTGCTGTGTGTATGTGAAGCAAGCTTGATTTGCATTCTAGTAGAGGCGCTACTGACGCCACTCTTAAGGGACTGGCGCGAAATTTGAAATAGACATCGTCTTTCAGATGTAGAAACATGCCTACCAATCTTTGTATCGCACAACTCCTTCCTGGTGTTGCGATCTTTTATCGTCAGCATATACAATGTCCGCCTCCGTAGCGTAGCGGTAGCGTTACCGCCTACCACGCAGGGGGCCCGGGTTCGATTCCCGGCAGGGGGCCGGGTGTTGTATGTCCATCATCATCATCATTCACTCGCAAGTCGCCGATGTGGCGTAACCTAAAAAGGGCTTGGAATACGGTGGACGAACTCCCCCGAATGGGGCCTCTCGGCCAATAATGCCATATGATAATTTCATTTCATTACTGGAATCATAGAGCCAGGACCTGGGCCCGTTTGACGATGACGAATGCAGTCTGTCAAACAGGAGTACGCCCATTATGTTCTACGCAGAACCGGGACTTGTCGACGCAGTGTCCCTTCTGCATTCCGTGATGTCGTTGGATGCACCACAGCACGAGTGTCAGCGCAGCTCTCTGCTGCCGCGACACGGGAAGCTGCAACAATGGTCGTCGTGCTGACAGTTTGTAAGGCTTCATGCACTGTCGTGGCTCAAGGCGTGTGACGCAACAATACGATGCTGCATGGTCGAGCGAGCAATGTCTTTCCTCGCGGGCGCTGCTTGCAACCGCTGTCATTCTGCATGACCGAATATCGTCCTCTTCAGCCCATGGAGTTCATATTCGTTTGAAAGACGTGGGATCTTAACTACCTCCATAGCCCGCGATGGTGCAATTGTCGAATTCCAACCGTGATGGTAGACTTTCTCCTTCCTACACGAGACAGCAAAATTTCTCACAAAGCAGTCATATTCAATTTCTGACCCAGAAACAAGCTGTCTAACATGTCCTTATATACAGCATACAAATTACGTTATTCCTATCCACTTTTTGTGGTTACGATGAAATGGTAATTGAATATCAGAACATGTAGAACACCTCATGACAGAACGACCTTTGTTTGTTGCTCTCCTCCTTCATGGTATAACAAAGTTTAATCGCCGGCATTGTACATAACATAATTACGTAACAATTTTGACTGTTTCTGCAACTGCAAGAGCAAAATGAAGCGAGTCGACTTACCCTTGCAAAATAAGAGCTAATAAGTTTACCCCAGTTCATTTGATATCTTCGCCAGTTTTCCTCTGTGGTGGCCGGACTATTTAACCGGAACCTATTTCGTCAGTTCTTTTCCCTATCCTTTCCTCCACCCACACCTTCAATTTCTCCCTCACTCCCTTCCCAGACGCACTAGACTCCCCCTCCCCCACCCTTCCCCCTCTTTGCTGCTACCTTCAACCCAGAGAGCGACTACTTTGCGTGGTGCAGGTGAAATTGAATAAATCAACTTCTTGCGCCGCGGGCAGGCGACCGCGGCGCTATCTGGCTGTTTTCAATTTCCCGTCGTAACAATAGCGGTTGCGGCAGACGCGGTTTGCCGCATTCCGAATTCTGCCCGCCAGCCATTCACCATCCCCTCTTCCACCTCCGTCCTTTCGCTTCACCCGGCCCCCTTCGCACACAGTTTTCTTTTATGCCGTCTGGCCGAGCGGAGCCTTGAACAATTAGTTCGCATCGGACGCACAATGGGACCCAGTTATTACATATTAAACAGATTTCGCCAAGCAAATAAACTGAATCTCTTTGTCTCCTCACCGCTGGCTACTGTGTAGGGTACTGTGTCTACCACAGTTTGAAACACCTTTTAAACATCACTTCATTATGATGTCTACTTTGGCACTACGTAAACACATAAATCCATAAAGAATGCGTGTTGTCTCACAATAAATAACTCATCGCTCACTCTCGAGAACAGAGAAAATATCGCGGCCTAAAAGTAAAAAACTGCTCTTCGTAGGTTAAAAATAATATTATTTGTTGGGTTATTCCGGTAACAGATTAACACAATTTGAGCAATTTTTTTCTGATGAGCATTTTTTTCACCCCTGAAACATGATCGTGGCATGTCTGCAAATAACACCTCTATGTTTGCTATTACTTGTCCACTGGATCACTATACTAAAAAATTTTCACACACAAAATTTTTGGCTGTGGAAAGAGACGCAGATTAGAGCCAGAGCTGAGTTGACGTTTCTAATATGTGAACTTTAATGACCGCTCTGCCCAGGTATCTTTTCTTGATGTAACTTGGTATTTTTTTAGATACTGGCCTCCCATTACATACAGTATTTTAAAATTAAATGGATCCAGAAGTATTTCGTAATATTTTTGTGCTCTTTTCTTCGGATTCTGGATGGTGCATCATTCACTTAAACTATCTAATCAAAAGTCATCAGACACTCCTACCGAATGCAGGCAAATCGTTGAGCCTTTCCTTACAATCCACAACTTCCTGTAATCAGCTTTAAACAGCGCTTGGGGTGCTGTAATGAGCGACGCACTGGACAGTGGATGACTGTAAATGAATGATCTCAAGTCATGAATCGCGGTATAGCCCACGGAAATCCTATGGAATAGTTTAGGTTTGGTGAATTCCTGGAGAGAGTTACTTGCCATCATGCAAAGTGTCAGTGAGTTATGGAGGAGTTGGTGTTACAGTATGAGGGTGTTTTTCGTGGTTAGAGTGCGGGTCCGCTACTGCGCTGAACAAAACGCTACATGCAGAACGATATCAGCACATTTTACAGCATAGAGTACTGTTTACAGTAGAGGAAGAGTTCGGTGATAATGATGACAGAATGACAATGCGCCAGGAAGAGTTCGGTGATAATGATGACAGAATGACAATGCGCCATGTCGTAAAGTGGGTTCTGTGAGTAACACACCTCAAATGTACTGATCTGATCAGAGTGGAGACGTGAAAACTACAGAAAACCTTTGAAATGAGTTACAACGTCGACTTCGGTCTAGATGTCCGACATCCATCATCATAGCTCCGATGATTTGGAATCTTCAGGAGGCATTGGCTGCCCCACAGGGATTCAGACATATCATTGGATGTGTCTCCAGCAGAAGAGTCGAGTGATAGTTGTCCGGATATTTTTGAGCATATAGTGTTTAGTAATATAAAATGTCGTGATCTACAGGCGCATTTTCAGGAACTTCTTTCTACGTTTCGTATCGATATTTGATATACGTAACACCCTTCCTTTGAAGAAAACTCTCTTCACCTTAGCCAATCAACCGATGCCCTCCTTACGTCTCGCACCCTCTGTTTTGCTGCTTCCTGGACAGGAGAATTTTTCATCTCTTCCACAATCCTTAGTCGTAACATATTTTGATGTTAAGCGAGTCATCTAGCGTAAAACAAGCAGGGCGATGGGCTTAGAAACATCGCCTTCATAAAATACCATGTTTCAAACAGCGACGGGGATTTTGTAATTTCTTGTGGTGTATTACGCCGTATTGTTCTGGTGCAGTTCCGTTAAATATACCTGAAAAGTAGCTGTACATTGTTAGTCATATCGGATAGATGTCTCATTGTGTCTTACTTTCAGTTGCTTTCTGCACCATACTTTAGCAGTTCCTTCTATGAATTGTGATGGATTCATCGAGCTATGGTACATGACAGTAACACATCATGCGATAATTATTTTCTTCCCTGAGTTTCGCACACTATGGCATATAAATAACGTATACATTTGATCGCATTTATGGAACTTTTTTCATATGGGAATCGTAGATAGTCGTCAAAAAGGCTGCTTGTGTTTTTGTAATACTTACGGTTTTTTTTGAAAAATTGATCAGACAATGTGTATCAAGTTTTGCTATAAGAACCAAATAAAGTGCAGTAAAGTTTCATAAATTTTATACATTGCTTTTAGTGAGTCTGCTAATAATAAAACAGGAGGGTACAAGTGGTATAACCGTCTCGAAGGAGTCCGCGAAGACGATTACATTATAGGAAATGTGGAAGAAGACTGTGAATGATCAGCGAATCACAGTCTGAGAAGTCGGTGATGATGTTGGTGCATGAACTGGGTCATGCCAAAGCATGTGATGAAACTTATGTTTACAAGCATAATCTCGAAAACAAAGCTCAGTCGTACCAAAGGAATGAGTGAGGATCGCCAAAACTGAAAAAAGTAGCAGAAATGCAATTAAATGTGGATGTTATGTATATGCCGTTTTGTGCGCACGAAAGAAATTTTCACATGATTTGCTACTGCCATGTAACATAGCTCGATGAATCTAGGACCATACATAGAAGGAACTGCTGTAGTATAGTACAGAAACTAACTGAAAGTAATACACAATGAGACAAACAGAAATTACACCTTCATTCCAGAACAATAACTACACTGATGTCTACGCGGTTCATGATGCTTCCCCCGAAATTACAGATGGTGGGACATGTTTCATAATAGGACAACAATGCATGCTCTGCAACGTTCTCCTATGCTGACAACAAATTCGGTGAAGAGCTCTTCTAGTAGAGGGTTCCACTCCTTCTCGAGAGCGGTCGACAAGTTCTGGCTGGTCGATGGCGTACGTGGACGTACTGCAATATGCCTCCCCAACGCATCACACATGTGGTCGATGGAATTTAAGTCCGAGGTCGACGGGCAGGCAGTCCATTCCCCGAGTACTCTTTCGTTCCAGGGCCTATTGCACCAGTGCTGTCCGATGAAGTCGCTCATTGTCATCCATAAAAATGTAGTTTGGGCCGAATGCATCCCTGAAAAGAAGGAAATTTGGAAGGACTGTACTACCATAAGAACCTTGACCGATGAGCACGAAGATGTAGAGGTCAGAAAGCCCACGCAGCATAACGCCATACTACAGCATTGGACCTAGCCCACCAAAAAATGTTCCTGTTCTTACCTCTCCCGATATGAGGGCACGTCCACGTCTAACATGATCGTTTTGATGGTCCAGAAGTTACAGAGTGGGACGCATAAAGCTGCATGGGTTTACTGACCTCCAAATCTTTAAATACAGTGCTCACACCTCTCTACATGCCTATGACGCCATGCTCTGTCCCAAGGTGCGTCTTTTCGGTAGTGCATTCGGCCCTGACTTCATTTTTTTTATGACAATGCGCGCCCGATTCGAAGGTAGAGGAGTTCCTGGAATGAGAGGATATTCGGCAAATGGACTGGCATGCACGTTCCGCCGACTTAAATCCATCTAGCACTTGTGGAATGCGTTCGGGAGACGCCACGGAGAGCACATACACTTTGTTGGAGTCATGCTGATGCTCACTTACACACCAAGGCTGTACCCGACATTCCAAAGTTAAGTCGGGTTACCTTGCCACTGATGAAAAACACTACTTCATCGGTAAAATGAGACGTGCAGCAAATATTTCCTCCCCCAAGGCTTTTTGCATTGTCGTAGCATTATCCGCACGTCTGATATAGCATTCCTCTTTCGATTCCTGTAAAACCCGAATTCCGAGCAGTTTCATTTTCATCTTCGGATTGAGAACACGCTAAACCGTTCTTCATAGCATGTTTAGCCTTCTGTTCGCTTCACACATTGCATTCCGTAGACTATGCACACATGAAAGATGAATTCTTTCAATAATTTGTGCTGCTACACATGGCCGGCCGGTACTTGAAACTGTTTCCTCAAACTGGCGATGTCGTATGAGAGATTTGTTGGTGTCTGGTGGTGCTTGATTGTATCGTTGACGTAATCTTCTCCGATTCCTGTACATTATTTCTACCCTCATAAATTTGGTTTTGTTATCATTTACCTCCAATACAACTACCCTCGCTTTTTGAAATAGCTTTCGAGCCGTGCCACTGTGGTGGTTTATCTTTCCTGCCACGGTCAGGGCGGCTAGCAGCGCCCTCTGGGGCCTACGCGAGGAGTAACGAGGCGAGGGCCTGTGGGGTGGTGTGCTCTGGGACGTGGTGGAAGACGGTTGTCGGGTTGACGCAGCGAGTGTGGGACCGGACCTATCGCATGGAGATATACAAGTTTGCTCTGAACGAAAGGCGCCGTAGCAAGCAGCGGGAAGCGGACGTCCTGTAATTTGTGCGAAGGAATAACGATTTTTGCATTGGATGTCCCAGTGGTTCCCGAGAGTTGCGGTGGCTGCTTTCGGAGAGGAGAATTGGTAAGAGCTTGTGTCTATGCTCTTTTCCGTACGATGTTGCTGCCTGCCGTTATAAACGGGTGAAAATCGGGCGCTTGTATTGACTATACGGGAACTGGTGATGTAAAATTACATTTGTGATTGAGTCTCACTGGTACTGTGACAATTTAGAGGCGAAAACTTGGTGGTTTCAGTAGGTCTGGTTCTTTGCTGTGCAACTAAGGGAGTCAGTTATTTGGGGTAACTGAGGGAGCACCTTTCTGTTGGTCTAAGTGATATGTTGGTCTAAGTGATACGTTCTCCTCGTTTTGTCTATAGCTTTCTGAATCGAAATCGTGGGGGAGTACACGTGTAATTTGCTATTGTATTGATGGTTATGTTGTAAAGGCTGTTCTCTGGTGTGTTAAATCACGCGCTTATTTGTAGCCAATCCAAGCAGAAGTTACCATTGGTACTTGCTTATGTGATACTGCCCTTATGATTGACGTTGTTGGTCTTTTCATTGTGGGTGTGCTCACGTTGAAAAAAGAAAAAAACATTACTGCTACTATTCATAAGAGTTGTCGTGTAAGGAAATTGCTTGAGCTTTTATCATATGCTGGTCTGTTTGCCTATAACATTGGCTTTCTATGCAGTAACTGAAGGAATGTGTATGGTGGTTCAAGATTGTAGGCTGACTAGTATTTGAACTGGTGTTGAGGTTAAGGGCGAGATCAGCATCACGCAAACCCGCACGAGAGCGTGGTTAAATGTTCCGCTATTGGGGCGCCGGCTCTCTGTTCTTGGATTTTGTAAGGATACGTGATGAGTGCATCGCTGTAGTCTTTCGCGTGCTAAATTGCGGGGTGTCGGTGCCGTCGTAGGGCTAGACTTGTGATGTATGTTATGTTGAAAGGGAATTGACTGTACCAAACTTAAGAGAGCTTTGTTTGTTTTAGGTCTGTACATGGAATGATGTTGATATTTTGTCGATTGCGGCCATAACCTCCTGTGTGGGGAGATCCTCTGAGGCACTTTTATTGTACTGTTGTAGTGCAGTCCATCTGAAACGTGCTGCTTAAAACTTGGGACTGCAGCTCATTGATGTTATATATTACTGTTTAATCTTAAATGTCTTGGATGTAATATGGTTGTTGAGGATTATGTAATTAATTTTGATCGCTGGTTCCTTAAAGAAAGTATTTCGTTTTAAAGTATGTGCTCGGTCAGAGCCTATTTAAATATGATTTTAACTCATAATTCAAATTTTCTAGTCTTTCTTTCTTAAAAGGCTTTCAGTTAAATGATTGCTATCTGCCGGTATAAATTTTTGAGTGACTTAAAAGAAAAGAATATTATTTTGTAATTTGTACTGATCGTTCCTTTTGGGTAATACCTGACTTACGTGTTCAATAAATGAATGTCTAGTCAATGGTAATGCACTGTACTATTGCTAGCCTACCCCTTCCACTCCACAGCCTATTGAGCTGCTGTGTGTCGAAATGTGTTCAGAACACCCCTCTGACCTGACACCTCAGCTTTCTTGCCAGTATTTTCAAGTCATCTAGATTTACTGCATAGGCCAGTACATTAATATTTGTTCCTACGTTAATTCCCTCCGCTGCTTCACTTGTCGCATTCAGGGCTTCATGTGCTATTACACTGAACAAGACTGGCCACACTCCATCTCCGTGACCGACTTCTGCACTTCTGTCGGAAGCTGGATACGGCAAACCAAACGAACCGAATGAGCTGACCACCTCCAGAGTTGGCTTGTGGTAAGGGATCTCACTTAACAGTCCCAGTCCAAAATATACAGACGTAATGGATGTAGGTATAGCTATTTCTAACTGTAATGAACAGTAAAATTGTAGCGCTTGCAGATACGAGCGCTATCCACAAAGTACATTACGTTTTGGAATTAAAAATAACTAAAGTATTGGAATTTTTTTTTATTATATACAGATGAAAGCCACACTTCAATACTACTTTTCTACATAGTTGCCATTTAAATTAAGGCACTTATCGTAGCGATGGACGAGCTTGGAAATTCCTTCGTCGTAAAATTCGGCCGCCTGCGCCTTCAACCACGTGGTTAATCAGTAACCCGGTAGAAATACGATTTTTGTGGATTTCCTGGAAAGAGGCACTACAATAAACTCTCAAAGGTATTGCCAAACTCTGCACGACCTCAGAAGAGCAATACAAAACAAGCGCAGGGGTAAGTTGGGCTCAAAGATCTTGCTGATTCACGACAACGCCCGGGCCCACACGGAAAATTCCACTCGTGAAGTTCTCGAATCTTTTAAGTGGGAGTTGTTTCCTCATCCGCTGTACAGTCCCGAACTGGCACCGAGTGACTTCCACTTATTCCCAGCAATGAAGAAGTGGTTGGCTATGCAGCGTTTTGATGACGACGCACACCTTCAAGAAGAGGTAACCACGTGGTTGAAGGCGCAGGCGGCCGAATTTTACGACGAAGGAATTTCCAAGCTCGTCCATCGCTACGATAAGTGCCTTAATTTAAATGGCAACTATGTAGAAAAGTAGTATTGAAGTGTGGCTTTCATCTGTATATAATAAAAAAATTTCCAATACTTTAGTTATTTTTAATTCCAAAACGTAATATACCATGTGCATAGCCCTCGTATGTACTGAAGTGTATCTTCGCTGTGTAGTGGTAATGCCAGAAATCACATTGGCTCTTCCTGTGCGCTAAAACTAGTTACCGGGAGCGAAGAGAAATGCCTCTATAACGCTTAACGCCACTCGAAAATGCGAAACGGCGGGTGTATCTGTCAGGCAGTAATGACGAAAAAAGAAGAGACAGAAAACAGCAGCGTTTTGTGCACACGGAAAGCAGGCGCCAGCGAAACATTCCTAAAGAAAGTGTGGACGGGAATTCCGCACGCAATGAGCCAGCAGGCCGCCTGGCTTTTATTCTGCTGCCCCTCCTCCCTCCCTCTTCCCCTTCAGAACCTGTTTTATGACTCGGCGGGGTGCAGTGTACAACAGTGAGAAATTTGTCGGCAGTTTTAAATAATTAACACGCTATAAATTTTGAGGTACGCGGCGAAAAATTCCGTGTTCATTAGTTAAGCATCTGCGCGGGCACACAATGCGATGTATAGTTCTTGCGCTCTCGGTAGCCGGTCGGGAAGTATTCGGACTATGCCTCGGTGCCGGCGACCGGGAACATCTTCACTAAAAGAGCGGCGCCGTCGCGGGCCCTTATCGCGAAATCTGTTCCTTATTTATCTACGCGGCACACAGTGGCTGGGCTGTGTCGCACGGTGGAGCAGGCAGAGCCGTCCGCTTTGTTCCGAGTATTGTGTGTGTGGTTCTTTTTCTCCGGCGGCAGGCTCCTCGGCGCTGCCGCGGGCGAATACAATGCAGCTGTTTCTCCGCGGTAAAGGAGAGAGTTGTCGGTTGGAACCACACCGAACATTACGAATAGCTAAGCCCCCATTCTGTGTTCTCTGGCGCATACCCACGAGAAGGCGAAATTACGATGACCATTCACTCTATAGGTTCCTCTGAAAAGGTCGGGTTGAACTAAATTCTAGCTATGCGGAGATTTCGTAATATTTGGTGAGTGGAATTGCGTTGGGCCAATGTTCCTATTCTCTATCTCTCTCTCTCTCTCTCTCTCTCTCTCTCTCTCTCTCTTTCTCTCTCTCTCTCTCTCTCTCTCTCTTTCTCTCTCTCTCCGTGTCCATTGTTTGTATTTTTACATGACTTAATTAAACTTCCTGAACGTATTCACATGGTTAATGAATTTACGTGGAGCATTCAATAACAACTGCAAAACACCATTTTCTCTCCCACTTTTGACTGATAAAATGCAGAGTTTGTTGTGGGACATCATGGAATATTGCCGCATCCCCACCGACCACACACAGCTGTGAGTTCTACAATACAGAACGTGCGGACACTCTCATTCGGTACGATATTGCAGTGCTTGTGTTGTTCCGAAGCACGATGTAATGTTCCTTCGGACTACAGCCGTTCTGTAATACATGAAATGTATTCGTAGTTGCGAATATTGACAACCACCAGCTGCAAAAAGGAACAAAAACAATGAAAATCTATGCCTGACCGGGCACGAATACGGATATATGTTATGGATGTACGAGTGAAGGTTACAGGCACATGGTTGACGACATATGGAAGTTTGAGTCTGACTCCGAGGCGTGTTCGAAAAGGGGGCTCTATACCCAGTCCAGTATAGATTTTCGTTATCGCCATTGCACTAAACAACTGATGGTTGTCCATATTCGCAGCTGCGAATACTTTTCACGTACTCTTATTCGAGCTGATAAGCTAGATCACAATGAAGACGTCGCTGCACAGTTGGACATCTCTGTTCATAGCGCTGAAACACTCGTGCACCACAAGTGGTACTCCAAGGGTGTGTGCCCTTTGGATTCCTCGAAGGCTAACAGTAGACCATAAAGGGCAACGAAGGACCATAGGTGCGGAATTGCGGCGCGTTGCAAGGCTGAACGTGCCTGTTTTTGTCGAACATCATCACAGGTGATAAAACATGGGTTCATCACTTCGAACCGGAACAAAACGGCAATCAGTGTTGTGGCAGCACACCATTTCTCCTCCGAAGAAAATGTTAAAAGCCGCACCCGCAGCCGGTAATGTCATACCAATGGTCTTGTGGGACTCTGAAGGGGTTATTCTGTTTGATATCCTCTCTCATGGTGCAACGATCAACTCTGAAACGTATTGAGCTACCGTCAGGCAAGTGAAGAAACGACTTCAGCGTGTTCGTCGCCACAAAAATGCAAAATAATTTCTCTTCCACAACGCAAGGCCTCACACAAGTACCGAGCGAGGTGGCGCAGTGGTTAGCACACTGGACTCGCATTCGGGAGGACGACGGTTCAATCCCGCGTCCGGCCATCCTGATTTAGGTTTTCCGTGATTTCCCTAAATCGCTCCAGGCAAATGCCGGGATGGTTCCTCTGAAAGGGCACGGCCGACTTCCTTCCCTGTCCTTCCCTAATCCGATGAGACCGATGACCTCGCTGTTTGGTCTCTTTCCCAAAAACCAACCAACCAACCAACCTCACACAAGTCTGCGGACACGAGGCTAGCTCATGAAACTTCACTTGGACTGTTCTTCGTCTAACCTACATCCCGGGTCTCGTACCTTCCGACTTCCACTTGTTTGGCATAATGAATGATGCACTCTCCGGGAAGTAGTACTTGGATGATAGGGACGTAATTACGTTGCAAGACTCTGACTCCGACGTCGACTATTAGAGTTACCACTCTAATAGTCGACGTCGGAGTCAGAGGCCCTCCAAGTATGGTGGGGTAAGGAGCTCGCACTGAAAAGAGGTTATGTTAAAAAAAATTGGGTATGGGAATCCTAAATCAAACTAACCAGTTTTCAGAAAAACCTCATATTTAGCCGGCCGAAGTGGCCGTGCGGTTAAAGGCGCTGCAGTCTGGAACCGCAAGACCGCTACGGTCGCAGGTTCGAATCCTGCCTCGGGCATGGATGTTTGTGATGTCCTTAGGTTAGTTAGGTTTAACTAGTTCTAAGTTCTAGGGGACTAATGACCTCAGCAGTTGAGTCCCATAGTGCTCAGAGCCATTTGATTTTTGAACCTCATATTTATTTGTTTATTGTTGTGCACCCTCCCAGATAGCTAAGCGCCTTACAACGCTCGCTTCCGGGACGCCAGCCCCGCTTCGAAACCGCCCGGTGGATTAACGACAAAGGCCAGTGTGTCGGCCAACCTGGATATTGGTTTTAGGTGGTTTACCACATCCGACTAAGTGAATACCAGGTTGTTACCCACGTCCCACCTCAATTACACTATTCGCAAAACATCTGGGAAAGGTTCTCACACCTCTACGTGAGTTAAAACTTGGCGCAGACAGATGCGGTACACAAAGGGTGGTGAGGGGGTTGGGTGGAGGGAAGCGGTGGCGTCAGGAAAAGAACGTGGTCACCCATTACCATTAACATTGCCAAATCCTAAGTAACACCTGTTTCCGCCCGATCTGCTGAAACCTGGATCTATATGTTGCACACTCTCACACCATCAGCTATGTCAGCTATGTCAGCTATGCCAGTGACTACTTTGCACAGTTGCCAACGCACTCGCGGAGTGTGGGTGGGGCCATGTCGCCATGCCCATCAGTGGTTATAAAAGGGCCAATAACGGCTGTGCCGACCATTTCGACAGCAGAGAACATCACTAGTGCATCACCTGGGTGTTCACTGTGCCAAGGTGACACGTTCGTTGGCAGGGTGCCCATCAAGATGAGTTCGAGAAGAGCTACATCGTTTGACTGCGGTGAGCTACGAGTATGTGCTCTTATCGTCGTTTTTCATGCCACACGACACCAGTCGTATGGACACTACCTTTTCCCGTTGTTGGTGGCAATGGATACAGGAAGGCACGTATGCATGACATGTAGGCTCTGGGGGTCAGATACGCTTCACAAGGAGGGTAGAGCAAAGGATTCTCCACCACGGCCGAACACATCCAGTGGCAACGGCAGGCGCCAGTTAGTGGGTGTCGTACCTCCCATGCGACACCCAGCAAGTGTCAGTGTTACTGTCAACCGTTTGCATGACGCAGGGCTCGCTGCACGACGACTATTACAACGCTGGTCATTCACACCCACGCAGTGTACGCTCGACTCACCTGGTATCAGTAACAACGAAATGGGGCCCTGCGGTCCGACAGCAGAGCTGCCTGTTGCAGGACCTTATCCTTGTTTACTGAACTGTCACAGTGCGCATTGGGTGACGACCACGGGAACCACGTTTGGAAGCGCAGCGGAGAGCCCCATGACGAGCGGTTTGTGGTTTCTCATCACACGTCCCATCAGTTAGCGTGGGAAGCGTTATCCTACTGCCCATTCACCGTTAGTGTTTCTAATGGGCACTGTGGCAGCCGGAAGGACCATGGGTGAGGTCCTGCACCCAGTAGCTCTGCTGTTAAAGAATTTTCATCGCTATCACCTGTTTTTACATAACAACCCATTTCCTAATGCCGCTGGCACCTCCCAAGCGTGTCTTGCAGCTATGGACGTGCGGTTCTAGGCGCTACAGTCTGGAACCGCTTGATTGCTACGGTCGCAGGTTCGAATCCTGCCTCGGGCATGGATGTGTGTGATGTCCTCAGGTTAGTTAGGTTTAACTAGTTCTAAGTTCTAGGGGAGTGATGACCTTAGAAGTTAAGTCCCATGGTGCTCAGAACCATTTGAACCATTTTTTTGCAGCTGTGGACACACTGTCATGGCCAGTCGCATCTCCCGATCTCTTCCCAATCGAGAATGTGTGGGTTGCCAAGGAGCGTGTCATCAGGTCTCGACTTCCTACCACCAAATCTATGTTATCTGCGTCTTCAGGTATAGGGGACATGGAATGGAGAATCACAGGACTAAATCCGAGACCCATACAACGCTCTGCCGCGAAGTCTGGACCGTCGTATTAACAACAATGGGGTTCGAAGCCATACTCTGTGGACGTGAATCGCAGTAGGTGTTGACCCTTCAAAGTTGAATGTGTAACCATTTCGTATGTGTGGTAGCGTCTACCTGCCTGCCAAAAATGATCGCAATTCGCCTTGTCCTACTGGATGCAGCTCTTTTAACGACGATAAGAGCAAAACAATAGAAATGAAAGAAAGCAAGGAGAGTTGAGTAAATCATCCTCTGCCGCTTTTCGGTTACTATGGTATTCAGCAATCTTTGAATAGCTCAAGACTGCTGCCAATGCCTCCTCTACATCTAAATTTATTCCTGTGTTAAACTACAGCCAAGTGATCCTGCGTGATTGTGCAGCACTCAAACCTTCGCGTAACCTTTTGAAGTTCCAGAGATTAATACTGTATGTACAAATCAAACAATTGTCCACTCTAAATGACATATTAAATCGTTTATTAATTTACTCATCAGCATTCCATTCTGTCTTATGGACATCTCCACCCTAACTTAGGAAGTGTGACGAGTTTTCCTCCTAACTGTTCCACTGTTGGACTCGTTATTGAGGTTCTTCTGCTGCTGCTCTTCTTCTTATACCCATACGTTCCAAATCTCGTTGTTCTAGACCCTTTGGCTACCAAGCATATTAGCCTGTACGTCGCCATGAATATTACAATGCTCGCTATTGTAAAACTCAAACTGCGGTGCTCTTGATTGGTGGCAGATTTAAGATAACTTCGATCCTTCAGTATCTTGACATTTTCTGTACAAGTTCATATGGTGCAGTCCACTTCCCTCTTTTATTTGGTGTGAATTACCGTGAGGCACCACCTATTCACATGTTCCCATTCCCGGTAGTCGCAAACAGCTGTTGCCTATCCCCCTGTCCTGAATAGTTGGACGAGATGAGGACCATGACCAATGATGAAGTAAACCATTCTCTTAGTTAGATCATCTACGCAAGCGCGTAGTCTGTTTTTAACCCTTGGGAAGAAATTCTTCACACGCCTACCATGGTCCCACCGTTCCAGTCGCGGAATCATCCATCTTTTCTCCAGGCCCAGGGTAGAATTTTGTTTTTGGTATTTACTCCTGTAGTCCCTTGCACTCGGTCGAGTCTGTCTCGACTTAGCCAGTGGCCCGCTGCTGTATATTGTACGTGAGTGTGGGTGGAGCAGATTCCTAGTATTAATAGTACAGCCACGACGGATGTTGTTTCGGAGGCACAGGAAGCCTGGGAAGTACTCTCCCCCGCTCTCGTCTAAGGATATACATCTACATCTAGACACATACTGCGAAAGACACCGTATGGTGCATGGTGGAGACTGCCTCGTTCCACCACCACCATTCGTTTTCTCTTTTCTGTCACTCGCAAACAGAGCGAGGGAAAATCGACTATCTACGTGGCTCCGTAAGAGCCCTAATTACTGTTACATGCTTGGTCCTTGCGCGAAATTTACGTTGGCGAACGGAGAATCTTTCTGCAGTCAGCTCCAAATACCGCTTGTCTCACTTTCCCCAAAAGTGTTTCGCGAAAAGAGCTCGCGTGTTGATCGAACTTTCCCATAACAGATCTAGCAGCAAGCCTCTGAATTGCTTCGATGTCTTTCTTTAATTCGACCCGGTAACGACCCCAAAAACTCAAGCAGTGAACACGAATGAGTGGTACTACTGTTCTATACGGGGTCTTCTTTATAGAAGAGCTGCAGTTCCCTAAAATTCACCCAATAAACCGAAGTCAGTCATTCGCTTTTTGTGCTACCGTTCTTACGTGCTCTTTCCATTTCACATCGCTTTATAACGTTACGCCCAGATATCTAATCGATGTGACTGCGTCGAGCAGCACACTAATGCTGTATTCGAGTATTACGGGTTTGTTTTTCCTAGTCATCTGCATTTACTTACATTTTACTACACTTAAAACGAACTGTTTTCCGTCATAGCAACTAGAAATACTAATTCATCTTGCATCCTCCTATAATCACTAAATGACGATACCCTTCCATGTACCACAGGGTCATCAGAAAATAATCGCAGAAAGCTGCTCAACCTGTCCGGCGAGTCATTCATGTATATAGAGGGTAGGAGCGGTCCTCTCACACTTCCATGGAGCACTCCTGAAGATACCCCTGTCTCTGACGAACACTCTTCGTGGAGCACAGTGTAATGGGTCGTATTACTTAAGGAGTGTCCGGGCCACTCACATATCTGGGACTCTAATCCGTGCGCTCGGACTTTCGTTAACAGCCTTGCTGTGGGGCACCGTCTCAAACGCTTTCCGGAAATCCAGGAAAATGAAATGTGGTTGTTGCACTTCATCCATGATTCGTAGTATATTACGTAAGAATAGGGCAAGCTAAGTCTCGCACGAACGATGATTTCTAAATCTGTGCTGATTTGTGGACAGAAATTTAAACGCCCCAAGGAAATATATTATGTTCGAACTAAGAATATGTGCAAGAATTTTGCAGCAATCTGATTCCATTCAGACCTGGCAATTTATTTGCTTTCAAGAGTTTTACTCGCTCACGTACGGCATGGATGACTATTACCTCATTCTCCATACGGGAGTCTGTGCGACGGCTAAACTACGATATGTTTGTACGATCCTCCTGAGTGGATGATACGTTAAACATGTAAATTAAAACTTCAGCTTTCTTTTTGCCAAAGCAGACTGGTCAACGAATGACTGGACCTGTTTAGCAATTTTACGTAGTTCCAGAATTTTCTCGGGTTCTCGGCAAAATCTTGTGGTGAGGTATGACAGTGGAAGTCGACAGATGTTTCGCACATAGATCTTTTTACAGATGCACGAATTTCTGATAACTTTAGGATCCGTGGTTCTTGAATCGCAGTAGATGCGCTCACATAGTGGTTGCGAAGCCTATCATGGAGCTGAAGGTGGCGTGGTAACCTGTAACGGCTTGCAGCGGCAGATTAGAATTCGTGATACAAGATCTTACAAACATATGCATAATTTTCACTGATTGTTCTGTGGATAGAGTAATATGTGCCATAAATTGCCTACTTTCATCTTGTTGGCGTCCCAAATATTTGTGGATCTTGCTGCGTGATGTAGGGGTGTAATTACTTGTAATCGTACTGTTTCTAGTCGGAAATATTTGACCTTTAAGTAGCTTCTAGGTAGGGTAATGACTATTAGTTAGGGTGACCAAATTATTTTCGGTAAAAACCGGGACACATTCACCCGGGTGCCAATGGACACCTCATTCCACATGTACCCAGGTTTCTTAATTTTAATTATTAATGTTTTGTTGATACATTTTGCTAACCCGATTATTATAACTAATAAGAGGATACAAAAGGTGATATAATCTAGATTACCTGTATAATTAATGACATTTATTAAACGTATACAGTAATAAAGAAATGTATTACGATTTTACAAAATTTTACAGCCACTCAACTTTTAACCAATTAATATTAACATGAGCTTTAATATTACTGAGCACTTGTAGATGGAATTGACTGTCCTTGGAGAAAATGGTATTTTCCACTGCCTCCAGTCTTCTCGATCATGTCTTTGTTCTTTGAGATACAGTGATAAAACTCGGCACAATCCATTTTGTAGTTGTACAGGATCTGCAGGATTGCTTCAAGAGAGTCCACCTCCATTCTGTTTCTTTCATCAGTCCACTGGATATTCATGAACGAAAATATTCTTTCCACATTGGCATTATGGGCTGGGATTGCAAATAAATACCTTGCAATTATTACCAACTCAGAGTAATGCTGAAGACAGTCACAGCTTTAAAAAAAAAAACTCACTCACTTCTCATGACATTCCAATGGTGTTTTTTTTTTCATCAATCCACTTGTGAAGCCTTTCTTCAATAAAATTTGTCACTATGCCGAACTGATCAAAGAGAATGGAATCATCGATTTCAATCTCTTTACTCTTCAAATAAGAAACTGTCTCTTCAACACTTCCCCATTTGGCACTCTCTTCAGTAACATCCAATCAAAAACCGGCGATGAGGGTAAATATGAGGCGCTCCACTTGCTGAGATATTCAACACAAGTGTCATAAAACTCGTTAACTTCTTCTCTAAAACTACTTTTCGCTGCTTCTGATACTTCTGCTCTTTTAAGGACAGATTTTACATTAACAGAAATGAACTGCTGTTCTCTCCTATTAGTAACAGTTTCCAGAGTATTTTTCAAAACACCATTTACCTCTAATACACTTTTCATGCTTCCCTCAATTTCCATTATCCCATGCTGCAAAGTGCTAAGCTGACTGTAAATGAACCATAAGTAGGCTTCACTTAAAGGGTTACTGAAAAACTGAACCAATATTTTGGGGCTTTGTCTTAATTTGGAAAAAAATCCTTTAACGGCTCAAACAGGCGGATTAGTCTTTCTACTGCTGGAAACAGTAATAACCAGCGAGTTTTCGAGTGCCACATTACATTCATATATTCAGTTCCAACATAATCACAGAACTCCTTAAGCCTCTCTGTACTAACAGTATATATGTAAAAGCATGAGTATACCTTCATGACGATAGTTTGCCGGCCGGAGTGGCCGAGCGGTTAAAGGCGCTATAGTCTGGAAATGCACGACCGCTACGGTCGCAGGTTCGAATCCTGCCTCGGGCATGGCTGTGTGTGATGTCCTTAGGTTAGTTAGGTTTAAGTAGTTATGACCACAGCAGTTGAGTCCCATAGTGCTCAGAGCCATTTGAGCCATGACGATAGTTTCAACATCACAGCTTAAACTGTCAGCAGATGTCTGCACGCTATTGTGTAAAACATGTGCAGGGTACCCTATGCCTTCAATGTTTTCATGCATTGTTGCCTTTAATTTGGTAAATACGTTGCATTTGCCTTGTCTTTTCAAACCACCAAAGTTTGTATTGGTGTTGTCTCCACAAAATGCCACACATTTATTTTTCTCAAGATCAAGCATTTCGATAGTATTCATACAAAATCTTGAAATTTCGTCAGATGTTTCATTAGATTGCTGGCATCAGTGGATATCCCGTAGAAAGAAGACTTCTTGATGTAGTAAAGGCTTTCCTTTACACTCTGGGGAGCAATAACTCCTTTCACTACGGCTGACACTTTAGTTCTTGCTGAACTAAACTTTTTTGCAATGGAAGGATCATCAAAAATAATGCAGTTAAGCTTATTAATACAATCACTGGATCTATAAGTTTGGTGATGTTTTACCGTGTGGTAGGCTAGTGTAAGCTCGGCTGCTCGAAATTTCGTCTCTTCACTTGACTGATGTTTCACAAAATAATTTTGTAGAGTTTTACTGCAGCTCGGTGCACTGTATCTGTTGATGTGTTTCTTTGACCTGATGTGATCAACTATGTCGGAACGTCCACCATGACTTATACTAATAAAACAGTTACATACGGAACACTCTGCTTCATAATCAAAATGACCTTTCTTAATGAAATTCCATTCCTTGGAATAACAGTCACTGAACTTGCAGGCAGGTTTCGGCATTGCGTTTCACAGTACTGCAGCAATAATACCACTAATATGAGAAAAAATTATTGCAGTTTGTCTGACAAAACATCAACTACTACACTGTTCTGACAATGAGTGTGTGAGTAAGTGGCGCGACAATCGGACGGTTTCAGAGCTCTGTTACAATAATACAACTTACTACTTGTTGGCCAAAGTACCGCTCAAAGTAAATTATTGCCCGAATGTATCAATATTGATACTGTGATTACTAGTATGGGACAATGGAGGTTTTAGACAAATAAGCTAAAATATATTAATTTCTTGTGTTGTGTTTCTTTTAATATAGCGAAATCCCAAAAATTTGAGAAAGTGTCAGGAAATGTATTTAAAAGCTGAATTCCCGGACTTTTGTGCGTTCCGAAACAAATTTTCGGGACACCGGAACACAGGGATGAAAACCGGGACAATCCCGGTTTCCCGGGACGTTTGGTCACCCTACTATTAGTATAACGTTTGAATATACGGGTAAATAACCTGAAATAACGAGGTCGGTGCTCCGTATTATGCCCACCGAATTTATTGACGTTTTCATCAAGTCGTCGCCCCTGCCTACGAAGGAACTCTCATAGCAATTAAAATCAGGTTACTTCCATGAGTGATTTGAAGTACAACAAACAGTACAGCTTGTTAGTGATAGGTCAGGAAAGTTTCCTAATTTATCTGCTCTTACGGAGTGGATTAAATGAAGTGAAGACTTTTTAACTTCCGTTGTATTGTCTTGGTGGTAACAACTGAAGGAAACACGAGCAGCAGTAATAACAGATGCTCAGAGAGAGCACCCTTGAGCGGAAAAAGTTTTTAATATTATATTACAAACGTTTACTGGATCTAAACAGAAAAAAAATAGTCCTGCTACGCGAAAAGCCACTTATAACACTATTATACGGGAAATAGTTCATATGTTATACACTTGTCGTATAATGTTATCCTTTTTCAGGATCTGACCGTGATGTACGACTAATAGATACGGAAATCGGGCTAGTAGTTCTTATCATAAGCGTTTTTCGCTGTTTGAAAGAAACCCAGAAAAAATGGATTAATACTGAATCTAGACCCTTTCTGTACCAAGTTGATTAAGTGGTTTGTCCAATGAATTTACGGTCGCCAGCCTATCTAGCCAAAGAAATGGCTATGTTTCAGAAAAGCAGAAGAACTAAATTTGGCCTACTTTCCTGCTGTTCCCTAACATAACTCCACAAATAAATACGACTTTTCAGGAGAAAGACCCAGAAAACTTTCAGCAATTACGCACTCATACACATATAGTTTTGATCTAGAAAGGCCACGAATTTTTAATCATCACTGCTTGCTAAAAGAATTTGGCTAAGGGGGGAGTTATGTGTTTGCATTTTGTACGATCAACAAATTAAATACTCATATATTCTAAAAGCATAATACACACATTTAAATTTATTAAGACACTTTGTTTATACCTCTCTCCTAACAGACGACCTGTCAAAAGCCGAAAATAGGCTGTGGTCACTTTATATTGTCATTCAGGATTTTAATGCAAACCTACTTCAGTGATACTGAGCCACACAAGCAATTTTCTTTTCATAGCTCTTTGTGCATTACAGAATTTCGTTTACAACTGAAATAACTTTACCTTTACTTCATTCAACGTTAATCTTATTTATTCACTCGCACTTTACTTATTACCACAAAGGGAGTAAGACTATTAAAATCGTTAAATTTGTTTGAAAACATCTACTTCAGTACTTAATCAAAATTTCAATTCATCACTTCTGCTACGTAAATCACACTGTACTTTTACCTTACTTTAAAAGTCAATTCAAAACAATTATTTTCAAACGTTCATTCAAAATACAAATTAGTGCTGGTAGATAATGAATGAAGCACTTCAAATGTTTTTATAACGGGTTTACGTGGAATAATCAAACACCAGGAAATGATCCTATGTAGGTGAATGATTAGGAACAAAATAACAGGGTGAATCAAACTTTATGCTTAACAAAAAGTTAATTTTGAAATAATGGTTCGCGCTCTTGCAGTTCTAATTGTACAGTTCGTAACCTGTTGACTGTAGTCGTTGGGTCAGGCAGATAGTAATGCCGGCTACACTACCCATGGCGTGCCGTACAAGTTTCTTGAATAATGGGCTAATTAATTCTTCTTGGCGTCGTTTTAACATCCATAACATAGCCCAACAACTTGTACTAAACCCGTATAATAATTCAGCAGTCGTCATCGGAGGCTATTGTGCAACAATTTCCACGCAAGGCATTGCCTGCTCCGTCCGAGTGTTGCTTCGTTCACTGTTGCCTACAGACTGTGTTCTCTCGTTCCCGCTCGCTCTACAGGTAGCGTGCCAACAACCCATGCCACCGTTTACGCTTCTCACAAGAACTTCCGTACAGTACAAAATCACTCCATATTTTATATAACGCGTATCCTACACATTGCCTCTAAGTGTGTACCATTTTATACAAATCATAACTTGCACAAATACATAAAATCATGTAGACGAACATTTTCATTTAATTAATCCATGGCAAATTATTATTTACTAAGTTATACATTTCACATATTTCTTTACATAAGCTACAAACATACATTAGCTATGCACTCTAACATCACATATATCACAGTTTCCACACAGTCTTTGTATATATCACAGTGATATTACAAGAAACTTTAGATGCAAACATTGTAATAAATTAGATGACTGATTGAATAATAGTATTACAATACAATGGTACAATTATTTACGAATCTAAAAGGAATTATTACTGCCACCGTCAGAGATAATGTACATCACATTGTGTTGAAGACGTTAAGACTGAAAGCAGCTCCTCACGTGAAAAATCATAATTGAGTAATGCGACGATTAGTTATTACTTACCTATCATATAGCAGTTGCCACATATTTTTGGCCAGTCTCCTGCATGCGAACAAATTTCAGGTAGCTGGTAACTCTAAGAAAAGGGACAGTTTCACTACGATACCAGCTAATAAAATTGTGATCTTGACGCCTAAGGCTACAACGTTATGCCTGCTGGAAACTGGACGAAAAGATTGTTGTCCATTTTCATCCCCAGCTGTTCATATTACAATATCATCAACGGGCAAGGTGGCGAAGGCACTGGCCCCAGGTTTTCAGAGGTTTCCCTAAATCGATTAAGGCAAATGCCAGGATGGTGCCGTTGAAACGGCACTGTCGATTCCCTTCTCCAATCCGACTTAACTATAATGACCTAATCGTCAACGTGACGTTAAACACTAACTTTATTTTTTCTCTGCAATATCTTAAAAGTATTATTATTTATTCTCAATTCCTCGCTTAGACTTCCCATGTCCATTTTTCAATAAAGCACACCATAGAGTCAGACGCAGCGGAAACTAATTTGGTCACGTAACTGGGTACAACTACGTTCCAGTTTGAAGTAGTTATCTTCCAGAGCAGGGTTGCGAAATGACTTCGCTGGTGGGTATGATGGCTCGCTGTTAACGCCATTGAATTTGTTGGCAATCAGCAGGAAAAAGAAGTGACTGTCCAACCGGGATGACAAACTGCGCAAACAAAATGTCGAAGATGAGTAAGTCGTCTGTAAACAAATTATGGAGGGAGAGACAGTGTAACAAGCGGAAAGAGATACGAGAATATCTACCCAAAAGTAGAAGAAGCAAAGTACTCACAATAAATGTCACACTGAAGATACAGATAAATAATTGTAATAAGACAGCAATATTTGCAGTTTGGTACAATACAGGGATATACCAGCAGTCCCTAAAATTTTTTCAGTGGAACTTGGTTTTACCAAATGCCAGCATTAACGAGTCTCGTACGCGAATGAGTGATCATTATCGCCAAACGGCATAATAGACAACAGTTTCATGAAGGCATTATGGATTGGAGTTTAAACAGCAAGTAGTTTACTAAAAAAAAACAAAAAAACAAAAAAAACACGTGAATTGATCTTCTAATCTTACCCGATTAATTCTCAATCTTCCTACCATTAGTCACATTGATTACTTCTGTACTGCTGTCTATCAGAAATCACTACTCACATTCCACTGAAACGTAATGAGGAAATTGAATAATGTTAGTAAGATTCACGTTTCTTAAATTCCATACTTTCCTTACTACACGTGGCCCGACTGGCGTTATTGTTATTGCTACTAATGTTCAAATGGTTCAAATGGCTCTGAGCGCTATGGGACTTAATTTCTGAGGTCATCAGTCCCCTAGAACTTAGAACTACTTAAACCTAACTAACCTAAGGACATCACACACATCCATGCCCGAGGCAGGATTCGAACCTGCGACCGTAGCGGTCACGCGGTTCCAGACGGTAGCGCCTAGAACCGCACGGCCACCCGGCCGGCATTACTAATGTTATTGTCATTCTTGCTATTATTATTATCATTATTATTATTGTTATTATTATTATTATTATTATCTTTTGTTCATGGTCGATACAAATGGTAATGTCTAATCTCTAGATAGTCTCGCTAGACGTTCTACAGTGTGGAATGAATGCATAAATAAAAAAATAATGTTGTGCTTCCTGGTGGTGACGTGGTTTTCATTCCGTCTTCACTTTTCACGTGATTTGGGGTTTTTCACTCGGAACTGGGCAGCAACAATTTAAAGAAATGCAGAGAGACGCTTATTATTCGAGGATTACCTCCTATAATTAAAAGGATGTTTTGTAATGCTTCGTATCACAACAAAAAATATGGCCTTTCACTAATACACTAAAAAGTAAAATCCAGTACGAAGTGGTTAGTAATCGCAGAGATTAAGAGCAATATTTCGAGACAGCCGGACCTGTGACGGTAATCAGGGAGCACCACCCATCTCCTGTTTATTTCACTGACAAAATTTTGCATCAAAACCGATATATTTCCCTTACACTGCTGCAGTACTAAACAGATCTAAATTCCACACCTCTGATCTGGAATTTTTCAAAAAATTATATTATAGTCGTAAGATATGGGCACAGTGGTGTTTTCCCTGGCCTCGGGTTATGGTGATTCATCGGGTATGACTTCATTTGGCCCATGGTGGTACAAATGTACGTCACGGACATCCCGCGTGTTCATGCGTTACCTCTTATGCGATACTATCGCGGTACAATTTCCCAACACCAAAATGCTCGTGCAGAGACGCCACGTGTCTATGTGAAGTGTCTGCGTGTTGTTAAGGTACTCCTGTGGCCAACAAGATCCTCAGATCTGGCCGATACGTCATATGTGAGACCAACTCTGACGTCAACTCCGTCGCAATGCCATCGTCCGGCATATCAAGGACCAGTTACAACAGTTGTGAGGCAGATTACCTCACAAGAGGAACTCTCCATCACACCATCCCTCAGATTCAGTGGTAAAATGGCCCAGTGAATAGCCTGTCAGAAACTGAAGATCGGATCCAGCATGAAAACAGGAAGAAGTTATACTGAACTGTGAAAAAAGAAGAAAACTCGAAACAGTGGAAGATGCATGATCGAGATTGTGCGAGTAGCTGCCGCGTCGTGGTTATATACTCACGGTGGAGAACTCAGAGGAGGGAGTTTACTGTTTAAATCTCCCTTGCGCCCAAAACTTTTTTCACAAAATTATGAAATGTCCGTCTGGTCATTGACGTATCTACCCGCCGTATTCAAATTCGTGTCTCTATCGTGGTTTAACGTCCGTTTGCAACAGTGAGGTGTAAGGAAGAGGCCTACAGACGTACGCACCTCCCGTTTGTTCTACACAAGTACGACATGTTACATGTCTTGCGATCCGTTTTGGATGTTTTGACTCTTAAATTGCTTTGTTGTAACGTAGTTGACAAACGATTATTTGCTGCTTTCATATCTGAGAGAGGGCTATGCGACATCTCACCTGGTCTCACTATTCATCACGTTAACTTGCGACGGTAATATATTCTTACCACATGACTCACTTTCTATAACCCATTTACAGTATGACAACTGCAAGACTACAGAACCAGAACAGACACGTCAGTGACTACACGGAAAGTTCACAATTTTGTGAAAAAAGGGGGGGGGGGGGTTCGAGGGAGATTCGAACCCTTTGGAATCCAACACCGTGACCACACAACCACGACGCCTTGATTCTTGTAGTGCGCTACATTCTTCACATCTTGGGCTTGCACTGTTCACTGTTTTATTTTGCTTCTTTTTTCTCAGTTCAGTACGCCTTCTTCCTGTTTTTGTGCTTGATGTGCGTTCGGTTTTTGGCGGGCTATCCAATGAGTCATTTTACCAGGGGAGGATGCACCTAAGGGGGATGCGATGGTGAGTTTCCTTGTCAGAAGAGGACACAATGACATTTTGACACCCTTCCCTACAGAAACAGTGCAAGCACCCACACACGGGAGTAAAGTCATACTGGTGAGTATACTAATATTGGCGACGTTTTTTATAAATTTGACTCGATTCTGTAATCACTGAAATAAATCTCACACACACACACACACACACAACCTGTGATGATTCTTTTCGTTTCCTCGTCCTGTTCTTGGTGTCACACTTTTTTCGTCAGGCAGTATTCCTTTTAATCGTGGTCATATTTGTGTACCATGCGGATATACATTTCTATTTATTTGATTGTTATTGTCAGTTAATATTATAAGTCACCTGGAGGGAAATATTTAGGATTGTAGGCCCTTTGTTAATGTTCGCCATATGCAGTACCAATATGACTGTTTTGTTGTTTTATTCGTATATGTGTATTTTAGAAACCTGTCTTACCAAAATACTGAGTATCCGGCTCAGGAAGACATACCAACAAAACGAAGTGAGTCAGTATACGAGGTAGGATCCATAAGAAACCGGACTCCGAGGGCGCTGCCACTCGTAGACGTTGTGCAGGGTTCACACGCTAGATATCCTTAGTACAGACCTTCATGAAACAGCTGTGCAGACGGCGTCAGTATAGAGCTGAACGTGCTAGTGTGGTATTGTGTTTCTCTAACTGTTGGCGGGTTACCTCTGTGAAGTCGTTATGGCAACTTTAAAAGAACAAAGAGTGTGTGCGAAATTTTGTTTCCTGCTTATAAAAACTGCAACAGAGACACACCAAATGCTTCAGGAAGCTTTCCAGGAGGACGCTATGAGCCGCACACAGGTTTTAGAGTAGTTTGGGCGCTTTAAACGTGGTGAGATGTGTGTTGAAGACCAAATTTGTTCCAGACGCCATTCAACATCGCGAAATGAGGTGAACATTGAAAAGGTCCGCCAAAAGATCAACGAGGATCGTCGCCAAACGATCGACCAGATTTCAGCAGGGACAGGAATCAGTTGGAGCTGGTGCCAGCGGATTCTGAGTGAGGATTTGCACATGAGACGTGTTGCTGCTAAATTTGTTTCGCGCCTTCTCACACAGGAGCAAAAAGCCATCCGCATGAATGTGTGTCAGGACTTGAAAACAGAGTTTCTGTAGGGAAGGGTGTCAAAGAGTCATTGTGTCCTCTTCTGACAAGGAAACTCACCATCGCATCTCCCTTAGGTGCATCCTCCCCTGGTAAAATGACTCAGTGGATAGCCCGCCAAAAACCAAACTTCTTGAACAAAGTCATTACAGGGGATGATAGTTGGTGTTACGGGTATGACCCAGAAACCAAGCAAGCGTCAAGCCAGTGGAGGACTCCCAAATCTCCCAGATCTAAAAAAGCAAGGCAAGTGACGTCAAATGTGAAGACAATGATCATTGTCTTTTTTGATGTTCGTGGAATTGTGCATCGGGAATTCGGACCCCCTGGCCAGACTGTAAACCAGCACTTTTACTTGGATGTTTTAAGGCGTCTGCGAGAGGATGTGAGGAGGGAACTCCCGGAACTTTGGCGATCAAGTGACTGGTTTCTGCATCACGACAATGCTCCAGCACACACGGCCTTAAGAGTGACCCACTATTTAGCATCTCAGAGGTGGTTGTCGTTCCCCACACTCCGTATTCGCTGGACCTAGCCCCGTGCGACTTTTTCCTATTTCCACGAATGAAAAAAACGCTAAAAGGGGAGCGTTATGACGATGTGTAGGCGGTAAAAACAGCTTCGCAAAGGGCACTGAACAATATCAAACTTGAAGAGTTCCAAACATGCTTCCAGCAGTGGGATAAGAGACTTGACAAGTGCATCGCATGTCATGGAGAGTGTTTTGAAGGTGACTGAAGTAATTTTGTAAAAAGGTTCATCAATGAATTTTTTATGACAACAGTCCGGTTTCTTTTGTGTCCCCCTCGTATCAGACATCGTTCAGCTCTAATATGAATTACGTAAAAAATGTTTAGACGCCCAGAATCTGGAGCTGTGCAGCAATTCTATGCTACCACAATAGAGACGTGCGGATGCAGTGGTAAATGTATGAGTAAAGTTATTTACTATGCAAGTGATTTTATTTTTATCTCTTTGTCTGTTGCTAGTCTAGCCACTGAGCTTGATATATTGCTCAGATGTAGTTCGTGGGAAGAAAGGCTTACAGCCTGCTACAGCAGGGTGTCTTCTGGAGACTTCCCATTCTCTTGTTTTCCGGCTGATGGCCCTACATATCCTAGCCCTAGCCCGTCTACTCAGACACAGGAAATGTCCGTCCCTTGAGAACGACTGTACCAGTGTGTGACAACTACACCAAGAAAGTGAATCCAACAAAAACCTTGCCGTTGGGGAATTGTTTGATGGATACACATAGTAGCACCTAGGAGACAAAGTACTAGCCTGAGTCCTGTTACTGGAGAACGTACAGCTGACGAAACAGATGAGCCATTGAAAAGAAGACCAAGGACAGAAAGCCATTAGGAGACAGTGCGCCTGTGATGGAGCCTTGGACGCTTGGACACATAGCCCTGCCCTGTTGTAGTCATGGAGGCGTCATGCTGCCTCACTAACTAGTGCTTGCAGCGTGGGCTATGTCCACCACTGCCACCCTGTTCACACGTTCCTGACGGAGTTGGGGCAGTTTTGCAGAGCAACTGTTCTGCAGAGGGACATTTCTGCAAAGCCTGGAGCTCTTCCTGGGGTGAGGGCCTTTTCATAGGTAGCTCACAGACACGCTAATAATTTATTTCCCGTCTGGGAGCGCAGTACAGCATACTACAGTCTACGAGGCGTCTTGCTAGAAGTCTGTTTTAATGTACATTGAAAAGCTCATAAAGCTGCGAACGGTCACTTTATAGTGTAATTTATTTTGCATTTACCAGTTTCAGATTCGTTTTCACATCTTCAGAGGAAAATGGTTCAAATGGCTCTGAGCACTATGGGACTTAACTTCTGAGGTCATCAGTCCCCTAGGACTTAGAACTACTTAAACCAAACTAACCTAAGGACATCACACACATCCATGCCCGAGGCAGGATTCGAATCTGCGACCGTAGCGCCTAGAACCGCTCGGCCACTTCGGCCGGCCATCTTCAGAGGAGTTTTGGTTACTCTGGAATGCGACAGTCCGTTCGTGAGCTAATGAAATCAAAAAGGCCAGCTGTGATGACAGACTGATATTTCTCTTAGCCCGAGGTGTAGGTGAGATTGTAATGTGATAGTTTATTTGTGAGTTGGCGAAGCGAAAGAAAACGCATTCCGTCTCTGCACAAGTGTCACTCCACACAATTGTTCCAAACTCGTTGCTGACACAGTCGCCGGTGTTCACATCCTGGTGGTCTTGAGATTCTCCGACACTCGCTGTGGACACGAGGACCGCAAGCTACACCGGGAGTCCCAAACATCGGCGCTACCTGCTTCTGGCAGTTCGCCGTGCCGAAATCCAGTTTTCGAGACGGCAACCCTTTGATTCTGTTAAGCCTTGTCCTACCATAGACAAGAACTTAGAATCCCATACAACAAGTGTCTTTAGTTTTTGCGCAAGGAAAACGCCATAGGAGAAACATGCTCTCCCAGAGCAGCCGGTCAGTATTTCTTTCCCTGTATTCACTTACTTTGTGTTTATTTTCAGTGTATCAATAGATGTACTTAACAACGTTAATATTCTGTAACCAGATACGCATATTTCCGTATCATATACCTATCACATCTGTTTCAGGACTGTATGCACAACGTAGCATGCTTTGACTGGCTTGTAGTAACTATACTGGTGTCGGGCTCAATGACTCAATTGAATCCTTCAAAAATAAAGTAACCTCTCACAAATTATGTTTTCTAGAAACTTAAAACAATTTGTATATAATGAAATGAGAACTTCAGGCGTAACGTTTTGGCGGTCGTAGTGTTGACCGAGTCACAGCAGCATGAACGCATGGAGAGGCAGATAAGTAAGCAAAAAGACTTTGTAGGAAGACTAACATGTAATAATCTCTACAATTCTAAATGAAACTCTGTTCATTTGTCTCTGACGCCGTATTAGTATTAGAGAGTGTGGTAGAAATTTCCATAAGCTTTGTTAACATTTTTTTACAGCTACGTAACCCTTTAAGCTGCCCATAACTTCTGTTATTCTTATTTTTTTTACCATTAAGTCGCTTGATAGTGCCCAAGTGGCTTAAGGTAGCTAATGGGTAATGAAATGAAAAGA
Organism: Schistocerca americana; assembly: GCF_021461395.2. Lineage (NCBI taxonomy): Eukaryota > Metazoa > Arthropoda > Insecta > Orthoptera > Acrididae > Schistocerca > Schistocerca americana. The sequence goes on along the minus strand of NC_060121.1, from coordinate 286,459,415 downwards.
GGCTGTTTAATTCAAACAAAAAAGAGCTTGATGCAGGAATTACTTCTTTCAAGAAAGTTGCAGTGACCATGCTCTGTATGAAAATCACTGGCTGTGCTGTGTGCAGTCTGTGGCTGGTTTGCATTGTTGTTGGGCATTGTAGTGTTGGGCAGCTGGATGTTAACAGCGCGTAGCGTTGCGCAGTTGGAGGTGAGCCGCCAGCAGTGGTGGATGTGGGGAGAGAAATGGCGGAGTTTTGAAATTTGTAAGACTGGATGTCATGAACTGCTATATATATTATGACTATTAAGGTAAATACATTGTTTGTTCTCTATTAAAATCTTTCATTTGCTAACTATGCCTATCAGTAGTTAGTGCCTTCCGTAGTTTGAATCTTTGATTTAGCTGGCAGTAGTGGCGCTCGCTGTATTGCAGTAGTTCGAGTAACGAAGATTTTTGTGAGGTAAGTGATTTGTGAAACGTATAGGTTAAATTAGTCAGGGCCATTCTCTTGTAGGGATTACTGAAAGCCAGATTGCGTTGCGCTAAAAAAAATTATTGTGTGTCAGTTTAAGCACAGTCATGTATAATTTTTCTAAGGGGACGTTTCACATCATATTAGAGAAAAAGATACCTGTGTTACACTTCTGCGTATTTGAATTTATTACAGAATTACGAAAGTAGTAATGAGTATAAATCATTGTAATTATCAAGTAAAACTAAAAATGCATCAGCAAATAGGAAGATTTAGGAATTCAAATTAACAACGTCAGTATGTCACAAAATCGAAAAGAAATACTCTCTGATTAAAGTTACAGTTATTTAACAAGTAAGGTTTTACAAAACACTATCGATGTTGCCAGTACAAATAAGGCCTACAGAAAAAAAAAATCTCGAACCAAGCAACAAAAGACAAGCGTGTCAGGCAAATAATCACATGAATCTGGAAATGTCTTTGACAGAGAATGAAGAGATACAAGAAAAATGTGCTACGTGACACAACTAACTTTGTATAAAGAATCCGAGACAGAATCATAAGATCAGTAATGTCGCATTCAATAGTCCAGATGACGGATGACACATTAGTTAACAACAGAGCGAAAAATAAATACGAATTCGAGGATTCCGTTAAAGATTTGATAGTTCAAAAAATAAATAGGAAATATGGTTCGTTAACACTGCATATAATATTACTACGGAGCTAGTTGCAGGTGGTCTATATAAAGGCTTTCAGCGTGTGAAAAAATGAAAAGAGCCTGGAGATGTTGCTTTTTTTTCTATAGAAATATCCGAAGATGAAGGTAGAGAAATACATCTGGAACGTGGGAAGTTATTAAGCAATTATCAGCAGACTATTAGTTTCAAGAGCCATTCTGCTTGGGACTGACAGGGTTTGCGAAAGATTTAGACTAAGTATCTACAAATTCTACAGTAACGGTTACTGATTAACAAGACGTTAATTCGGCGTATGGTAGTAAAGCGAAGAATGTCTAAATGAGTGTAACGTCTTCCATTACGCTTCCCTAAGGTAGCGAGATATTCACAAAGGCTACAGAAATGAGACAAGGAGATATTATATCACCAAAAGTTCTCTTAATAGCTTTAAACGAAGTTTTTGTATCCTTAACAAATTAGACAGTAAGTGTTGCTAGAGCACTCTTTCTGCTACTGACATTATATTGTATGCCTCTAGTAGAAACAAATTTCAAAAAATGGTGGAAGGATGTGACAGTGTATATTTAAAAATATAACTGAAAATCAATTTTATATTTAAAACAATGTATAGTCAGCACATGAAAATGAATAATCAACAATGAGGTCAGAAAACGCGTTGATGAGTTTATTGTATTCAGTGAAATTGATGACAACAATTGAATGGACAGCAACAGAAATAGACAGAAAACTGAAATTTCTTGAAATGCATTTCGTAAAAGAAACAGCGTTTTCTAAACGGAAAGTTTACTTTTGCTTTGTAGAACTAGATTTGAATTGCGGGATTTTACTGAAAGCTGCTGATTTCTCACTGGACTCTGAAGAGATGCACATTGCTCTATTGGCTGTGCTAGACAATGAAGTGGTTCTACTAGACAATGGAGGCTTCCGTGTTCCAGAGACTTAGCGAGTTCCTCCCAAGCAGGTGAAAACATTGGAAACAACCGCAAATTGTATGAAATTTGATAAGATGTCTACCCTTTACAAAATGGTATTCAGTTGTATCGTCTGCGTGAGGGCACTAACCAGGTGAGGTACGTTAAACTAAGCATCATTCTTTTGGTGTAAGAGATCTAACTGATCCCGTATGAAACTAGAAAGCACTTTCTAACTTCTTGCAACCTTATATTTTCGGGTTTCATTTTCATCTAGTTTGGGAAAAAAAAAATTACAAACGTGATAACCTTTGACATACAGGCCCGATTACATGGAAGTCTTTTGAGTCAACTTCTCCTGTTGTCAAACCACTGTCATCTTTGCGATAGTTTTCTACAAGCGTATCCCATCTAGGGGGTCAATATGTAGCACTCTCCACCCGCTGATGCCTAAAACATGACGAAGTGATCAGTTTTCTGAACATCAGAAAATGTGTTACTAGTCAACTCCAAGTCTCGCTGCGAAACTGATAGTAAATCTAGAAATTTTGTACTCTACGGCATTTATAAAAGCGATGATATTTTGCACTAAGCGTAATCAACTATTGTTCTTTGCGCTATTCTTGTCATAAATCACGCTGTCTCTTAGCTTGTCTTGGTCGTCTAATCACCATCACACGCATCTCTATCTACAGATGATGATGATAATGATGATATTTGGTATGTGGGGCGCTCAACTGCGCGGTCATCAGCGGCCGTACAAAGTCCCAATTTCGTACACACACCAGCCTATCCACTGTCACGAACGATGATGATGAAAATTATGAGGACAACACAAACATCCAGTCCCCGGGCAGAGAAAATTCCGAACCCGGTCGAGAATTGAACCCGAGACCCAGTGATCCAGACGTAGCAACGCGGACCACGAGACCACGAGCTGCCGACTATATGTACAGTGGTCGATAGTATGGAAATTGAAGGAAGGTAACGGACGATAGGCATGTTACTACGTAGGTTTTCCACGTGGACAGCATCCTGAGATCGTCAAGGACTACTTCTCCACCTAGTCAGCTGATCACTATCAATATCCTTGAGACAGAGAAGTTGCTGTCCATGCATCAGCACGGCTTTAGAAAGCATAGCTCCTGCGAAACGCAACTCGCCCTTTTTTCACATGATATCTTGCGAACTATGGATGAAGGGTATCAGACGGATGCCATATTCCTTGACTTCCGAGAAGCGTTGCCCCACTGCAGACACCTAACTAAGGTATGAACATATGGGATTGGTTCTCAAGTATGTGAGTGGCTCGAAGACTTCTTAAGTAATAGAACCCAGTACGTTGTCCTCGATGGTGAGTGTCCATCGGAGGTGAGGGTAGCATCTGGAGTGCCCCAGGGAAGTGTGGTAGGTCCGCTGTTGTTTTCTATCTACATAAATGATCTTTTGGATAGGGTGGATAGCAATGTGCGGCTGTTTGCTGATGATGCTGTGCTGTACGGGAAGGTGTCGTCGTTGAGTGACTGTAGGAGGATACAAGATGACTTGGACAGGATTTGTGATTGGTGTAAAGCATGGCAGCTAACTCTAAATATAGATAAATGTAAATTAATGCGGATGAATAGGAAAAAGAATCCTGTAATGTTTGATACTCCATTTGTAGTGTAGCGCTTGACACAGTCACGTCGATAAAGTATTTGAGCGTAACATTGCAGAGCAATATGAAGTGGGACAACATGTAATGGCAGTTGTGGGGAAGGCGGATAGTCGTCTTCGGTTCATTGGTAGAATTTTGGGAAGATGTGGTTTATATGCAAAGGAGACCGCTTATAAAACACTAATACGACCTATTCTTGAGTACTGCTCGAGCGTTCGGGATCCCTATCAGGTCGGATTGAGGGAGGACATAGAAGCAATTCAGAGGCGGGCTACTAGATTTCTTACTGGTAGGTTTGATCATCACGCGAGTGTTACGGAAATGCTTCGGGAACTCGGGTAGGAGTCTCAAGAGTAAAGGAGGCGTTCTTTTCGTGAATCGCTGTTGAGGAAATTTAGGGAACCAGCATTTGAGGCTGACTGCAGTACAATTTTACTGCCACCAACTCACACTTCGCGGAAAGACCACAAAGATAAGATAAGAGAGATTAGGGCTCGTACAGAGGCATATAGGCAGTCGTTTTTCCCTCGTTCTGTTTGGGAGTGGAACAGGGAGAGAAGTTTCTAGTTGTGGTACGAGGTACCCTCCGCCACGCACCGTATGGTGGATTGCGGAGTATGTAAGTAGATGTAGATGAATAATACTACTATTCAAAATATTATGAAGACATTTGAAATTTGCAGCTGTATCCTGCAAAAAACTTGGTACTCAGTGAAAGTATGAGAAAGCTTCCGACGAAAGAAATGTTTTATCCGTTTTGGATTCGAGCAGACTAACATTCCATCAAGAGCTCCTATATCACGGTGTATTCCTGGCTGTGTTACCAGCTGTTAACGGAGCGAGATGATTTCGTAGAAGTTGTCTGGTTTTTTTCTGATACCAGTGACATAATTTGTTTGTTTTCAAATTTAGTACATTGTTACATGTTTCTGGCATGTTTTGCTGATCATCAGGGGAATTTTACTGCATGCAGATGAAAATAAAAGTTACTGAAATAATCTAAAATTATCTGATACTTCACAAACTGTATCTAACGTAATTGCGGTACTAATGGGATGATGACGTGAATATAAAGCTTCTCTCACTGAAAAGTCAACCTCATTGTTGGTTGTGAACCCTGCCTAGTTAGCGAGGCTTTAACGACCATCAGCGGCATAACTGTGTCATCGAGTGCAGTAGAAATGCTGCAACAGTTCTCGATACTCTTTTAGCATGAGATACAGCTTTGAGTGATAAGCTGTGGGACATTTCAAGATACTCCCATTTCCCAAATTTGCATCGGAAAACACAGCGGATTTTCTGTGACGGCACCCACTAGACAAAAGGACAGGAGAAAATCGATAACTGGAAAAGTAAGATCAGCGACAGGGAATGCAACAGAATTACTTACAAAGAAGAAGAAACAGCAAAAAGATATTCGGACAACAACAGATAGGTTTTACACCTAGCTCAGAAACTGAGCGTATATCAGACTACAACAGGAAGAGTACATAAAGGTGAAGCAGTATGCACAAACAAAAATTGGGGAAAATGTAGCGAGATTTATGAGTACGTCAAGGATTGAATTATAAAAGCAACGATTAAATCGCACAGAGTACACCTAATTCTGATAGCAATTTACTCACTAGAGGGAAGTAAGATCGAGGAATCAGTTACCTTTCATAAGGTCATTCAAAAAATTGTGGTTCAGTGTAACCACAAACATCAAGTCACTCTGGTTTGTGACCCAAATGTATTGGTAGGAGATAATTCAGTACCTAATCTTGTTAGAATGTACGGTGAAACAACTTGTAATCAGAACGGACAGTTGGTCAGAGACTTTCCACGTTTAATGATTTGAAATTAACTGATTCCCCTTTTTTTTAAAAAAAAGTTATATTCGCAAGTACGCTTGGGCTGGTAGAGAATACTGGTCAGTTACAGATTATACAACCGTATTATACTAAACTGACTCTGTTGCTAAATGGAAGCAGAAGAAACCTTTTACTGCGCAGAAGGAAGAGGAGGTCTGTAACGCATGTTTATTACAGGATGAAATATTTGTGGTCTTATATAAGAATAGATTAAGAAAACAACTAGAACAATTAGCTACTCACGACACTGTTGAAGAAGAATGGACCAATATCGAATACGCAATAAACAAAGCTGCAAATAGATGATATGAAAGAAAAAGAAATTATATGAATGCGAAATGGCGAGCTGTGGTGCATATTATGTAAACTGGAGGTGGAGAGGGAAGGAAGGAAAGGGAATGAACTAATGATGTGAACTGCATCGAGACTTTACGCGGAATTACCGGCGAGTGAAAATGTGTGCTATACCGTGACTCCAGCCCCGGATCTGAATAGGCATCTGCGTTAAACACTGCGCCAGCAGGACACTGTTTATGGCAAATGAGAGGATTATCTTGGCACGGCTCTCGCCGACCCACGTTGTTGAGCCACTTATTAGCAGTCGCCATCTATATCTTCCGCGCCCGCTAATTTTTACATTCCCACTGGAAGTCGAACGTTAATGTGGATACATGGTGAAGATTGTGGATTCGTAGTCCATCGAGGCGAATCAGTTACATCCGTATATACGCTGATGTCCGAAAGAACAGACACCACGTATTCATATAATTAAATTACTGCCGCGCGGGATAGCCGTGCAGTCTTAGGCGTCTTGTCACGGTCCAGGTGGCTCCGCCCCCGTCGGAGGTTCGAGTTCTCCCTGGAGCATGTGTGTGTGTGTGTGTCGTCCATAGCGTAATAAGTTAGTTTAAGTTAGATTAAGTAGTGTGTAGGCTTAGGGAGCGACGACCTCAGTAGTTCGGTCCCATAAGACCTTACCATAAATTTCCTAAATTTCAATTAAATTACAACACTTGTGCTGGAAGAAAAAACGATCTACCACGAAATTGGAAGAAAGTGAAAGTGAGATCGATGTATAAGAGATGAGAGAATTTACATTGACTATACAATTATCAGATGAAATTGTAAGATAAATACTGGGGTGAAACTAAGCAATTCGGTAATGCTAAAATCATTCCTATTGATTATGACGTTACATTGACCTTTTCAGGAGAAGATGATTTACAAAAAGGGATTTGTAAACTAAAGAATATAGGTAAGGAATATAATATGAAATTATCTTGTAGTAAATCTAATTCAATGGCATTTTGTAGGAAATGTGAAGTGAGAACTACGATATCAGTCGATGAAAAAACAATAGAACAGGTACTATCTCGGAGATAAAATATTGTACGAATACAAGGAAGTTGAGCGGATTAAGTTCAATAGATTTGAAAGTATCTGTGGAAGAGTCAATAAGTCGTTAAAGCATAAAACACGGAAAGAAACACGACTGAACATTTATAGATCAGTAGCATTGCCATCTCTCTTATGTAGAAGTGAACCATGGGAATGGAATGAGAGATAAAAGGGACAACAAGTAATAGAAACGAAATTTCTTACGTCTGTGAAAGGATGTAAAAGAACAGAGAAGATACGAAATGAAGATCTTCGAAAGTAGTTGAAAATTTGGAGTGTGGAAGAAGGAATGGATGAAAACAGAAGAAATAGAATAAACATCTATAAACCAAAAGGGAAGAGAGATCATGGCGGATTGAGAAAAGGATGGGAACCGTAACAGGTCACTACTGGCATAATACGAAAAGCACAAAAGAAGAGAGACTAATGTACTCTTGTGTACTCTTGATCGCTTCTTATGAGAAAATGGGATATATGTGTTTAGGGGTACCGGGGAGAGGGGCGGGGGGGAGGGAGGGGGTGCGAGAAATTAACGCCATCTGTTGTAACGATGTTGGGGTTTATCTTCGTCACTGTGGGTGCATGACTATGTTTTGGCATTAGATGCTATGTTGCACTAATTATTAAGCATTCCCTTTGCTTACAGCGGTTTCTGCAGTTCTACACCTACGTCTGCACTCTTCCAACCATCGTGAAGGGCATGGCAGAGGGCCCTTCCCATTGTACACCCGCCCATATGTGCACAGAACCCAGGAAGAATGAAGGCTACAGTACCTCTCTGCTCGCTATAATTGTCGAATGTTATCTTCGTGGTCCGCACTGGACGAATACGTAACGGGTTGTAGTACAACTGAGATTCCTCATTCACTACTGCTTCTATAAACTTCGTGATTTTCGTGGGATAGTTTGCGTCTATGTACAAGCATCTACCATTTCACTTTTTTCGACATCTTCGTGACACTCTCTCGTGGGTAGAAACCAACATGTGACCATTCGAACTGCCCCCCTAAGAGTCTTGAGGCACCGTTTTCTCTGGTGTTTCGGAAGATATTTACCATTTCGTTTTTGTAATGTATAGATGGTGTCACCCAGAACAAATAACTATTGCGTCAGTGATATGGAAGGTTTGGAAACCTCCACCAGCGGTACAAATTTATTCACAGCTAAATAAAACAAATACAACATGAATTTAACAACGCTTGCAGTTTAAAATGCTCAACAGTTGAAAATGACATAAAATAGGTGGCCGACATATTCCTTCAGACACATGTCTTTTACGTAAGTTACACACCACATCTTTCAGGACTGGCACTGCAACTCGATTAACTTCCTAGCGAATCTGAGCCTTCAGTTCCTGGTTAGTGTGTGGAGGTTCTGTCCGGCAGATCTGTGGTTTCAGATGGCCCCAAAGGAAGGAATCACATGCTGGAAGCTCAGGAGATTTGGGAGGTCAGGCAATGTCCCCCTTCTTGGAGAAGAAATGACCAGGAAAGACGTTGTGTAGCCGATTAATAGAATTCTGCGACGTATGATATGTGGCCCGTCTTGTTGGAAGATTATATTTGCGGTTACAGGAAGATCGGCAAGCTGTCGCACGACGATATGGCTCAACATGCGAAAATGAAGTTCTGCATTCACAGTAACAACACCACCGCGTTCGTCTTCAAAATGTAAAAGAAATAGAATAAAATAAAATAAAAATAAAAAAAAGAGACCCTACAGCTGAAAACGATGATACGTCGCACCATACTACCATTTTAAGAGTGTTGAAGTGGCGTTTCGTGAAGCATTTAAGGATTTTCACTTGACCATTATCTAATGGTTTGCTTGTTAACGAAACCAAACACATAGAAACTGGCCTCGTCGCTCATGATCAAACTGTCGTACAGGCCTGGCTTGTCGTGCATGAGTTCGAAAAATTTCCGGCAAAAGCGCAGTCAGTTCGAGAGGTCGTTGCATGCAGTTTTTGCACTATCTGATTATTTTGTTGCTGGTATTGCAGCCGTACACTGCGATCCGATATGTCAAGTTGCAGCGCATGCTCAAGTGCAGACCGCCTGGAAATTGTTCTGAAGGCTTCTACTCTTGCACTGTGATATCGACAGGCGTTTTGCACTGACACATCTCTTCGCACTGTATTACCCGTTGCCTCCAAGTTCTGTACCCACACAGCGCCGGCGGAACTGGGACGTGACGTACGGGACTATGAGTACGAAATCCGCGCTGCGTGTCCATGTAATTGCCGTTGTTTTTGCAAAACGCCTTCGCGACAACAGGACGTTATTCTCTGGGCCGCGACGCCATCTCGACTGAACATCTATATTAGGGTCAATGGCAAATTTTGTTGTCAGATAGCACCACTGCCGTTTTCTTATTACTAACATAACGTGCTATTTCTAGGGTTGCCAAATAGATCGTTTCACTGCCGTACCTGTTGCTTCTCATCACATTTTTTAAACGACGCTCAGTGTTGACGGAAAGATCGGTTTGTCTCCCGTTACAAAAAGAAATATCTAAAGCGACATACGAAACCATTCGATAGACCAGTCCCTAATTAGTTTAGTGCATTATTCGGTTTACAGATACGTATTGACAGGAAAATTACACAGAGGTGACGAAAGTCATGGGAAAACTCCTGATATCGTCTCGGAGCTCCTTTTTCTCGGCGTAGTGCAAACAGCACAACGTGGCATGGACTCACCAAATCGTTGAGAGTACCCGGCAGAAATATTGGGCCACGCTGCCTGTATAACTTCCATAATCGACAAGGTGCTGCCGGTGCAGGATTTTGTGCACGAACTGACCTCTCGATTATGTCTCATAAACGTTCGATGGGACTCGTGTCGGGCGATCTGTGTGGCCAAGTCGTTCGCTCGAACTGCCCAGAATGTTCTTCAAACCAGTGGCGAGTGACTGTGGCCCAGTGACATTCCGCATTGCCATTCATAAAAATTCCATCCTCTTTTGGGAACATGAAGTTCATGAGTAGCTGGCTCCAAGTAGCCGAACATAGCCATTTCCAGTCATTCATCGGTTCAGGTGGACGGGAGGATCTAGTCCACTCCTAGTAAACACAGCCCACGTTGTTGTGGAGCCACCACCAGCTTGCACATGCCTGCTGACAACTTGGGTTCATGGCCTCGTGGGGTCTGCGCCAAACTCGAATCCTACCATCAGCTATTACCAGCTCGTCTCACCTGACCACGGTTTGCCAGTCGCCTAGTCTCCTACCGATCGGGTCTCGAGACCAGGTGAGATGCTGCAGACGATATCGTGTTCTTAGGTATGGCAGTCGCGTCGATCGTCTACTGCCGATTGACGCCTAATTCCGTCGTACGTCCCACATTGATTCCTCCGGTTATTTCTTGCTTGTCTGTTAGCACTGACATCTCTACGCAAACGCTGCTGCTCTTAGTCGTCAAATGAAGGCCGTCGGCCACTGTGTTGCTCATGGTGAGAGATAATGCCAGAAATTTGCGACTCGTGGCACGCTGTTCACACTGTGGATCTCGGAATATTGAATTCCTTAGTGTTTTCCCTAAATTTAATGTCTCGTGCTTGTAGTTTCATTTACCATTCGGCATTCAAAGTCTGTTAATTCCCGTCGTACGAGAACCTGTTCTCAAGCATCAACTTAGTATAAATGACCGCTCCGATAATGCACTGGCCTTTTATACCCTTTGTACGCGACACTACCGCCATCTGTACATGTGCATACCCCTATCCCATAACTTGTGTCACCTCAGTGTAAAGCAAGAAGAATAAACAGTTCTCCAGCAGTAACATAACTACCGTATCCCGCCCTGACTCCTACTGCCATGCAGCGTCTGTATTCAATCGTTGCTGAAATTTTGGTCACACTTCGTGTTTTAACGTCCCCTTTAATTCATATCGATATAAGAATACCACACAAAACTAATTTGAGACCAATCTATCGAATGGGGACGTAAAATTTGGCTTAAGAAATCATTCTGTTTGTAACAGGAAAAAAAATTGACGCTTTTTGTCGACGAAAGACGTGACTCACGGTATACTTTGTAGATATGAAATTGTAAATATCTGACGAACCGTCTGAGAAAATGCGCCTAGTGATTCTTTGGAGGGACATCCTGTATGCAGTCATGTTGGCTCTGGCTCTGAGCACTATGGGACTTAACAGCTGTGGTCATCAGTCCCCTAGAACTTAGAACTACTTAAACCTAACTAATCTAAGGACATCACACACATCCATGCCCGAGGCAGGATTCGAACCTGCGACCGTAGCAGTCGCTCGGCAGTCATGTCCCCTGATGTTAGTATGGGAACACTGCAGCAATATTCTAGGAAAAGTAGTTATCACAATGTGCCTGTATTTTGAGAGAACAGAGCTCCATACTCTATTCAGCAATTTCTGTTTCGGTTTCTACGATTACCCCAAATTTGTTTGGGATGATCGTTGGGACAGTTTCTTCTTGGTCCCACACCCAATCTCCAAGCCTATCAATGTCCAAAAGACCTCGACGCCGACGACATGTTAATTGTAACTCTACTGGTTTCGTTGCTCTTTTTTCGGCGAGACAGGTGCGTTACTCATCGTCCAGTAGCAGTACAGCAACATGCGTACATTTACCCCGAGCAATTTTCAGATTCAACAGGTCGCGTCTTGACGAGCACAAAGTGGCCTAGCGTTTGTTCTCTGGTGATTATATGCAGATCAGCAGCTTGAGACGAGGCGCCACAGCAAAAGAACGACGCCGTTAACACGGCAACCGGTTGTAGCGAACAACACCTTAGTGACGTCACCGGGCGCTGGGTCGAGTGTAAAGTGGTCAGGCCTTCTCGCCGTTCCTTTTTCCGCCGCAGCCCCCTTCTGCTCTCGGCGACGAGTCCAACATATGTTACGCCCTTTTTTTTTTCTTCTCCCTACCTCCTCCCCGGCACTGAGCCGCTTTCCGACAATCTGTCATAATATCTATTACTTAAATACATAATTCAACGGTTTATCGGGGCGGCGTGTTCTAATGAATATGAGGCGGCCGAATCAAAGTCAGCGCGGACACCCGTCCCGCCGAGACAATATGCAGCAATCAATAAGACGCGTTGGCAGACAATACGGGCGCCGCTGTATCACCGCCTTAAATCTATTATGCGCCCGCCGCCATAACTTAAGTTGTCACAAGCATTCCGAAGGCATTTCTCCGTTTTTGTTCCTGTTGCCCTCTGTCTCCGACTGCCCCGCGCGCTGGTGATGAAAGCGCCCCGGACGTATTTCTCTGTCTTGTCTTTGTCCCGCTGCTCCAACACTGGAGTCCCTCCCCTCGCTCTGTTTGCCCTTGTAAGTTGCCGTCGGTCTTCCTTTTGTGTAACGAAAAATTCCCCACGTCCTGTAGTGCTTTCACCAGCAATATAATTTAGAGAGGCTATTTAGGGTGTGTAAAGCGAGCGTACCGTACCATATCGAACTGTTAGCCGCACAACTTCCGCTCAACATAACAATTCTACGCTAAGTACTGAGCACTGGCATCGTAGAGACTCCTCCTATCTCTCTCATTTGGGAGGTTCCAAGCATAGTCGGGCAGGAAAGGAACATACGAAAAAAACCGATAGGACTAAGGGCCAGGATGAAAGTCCTTACTTCCATTCAGGTCATTCAAGTACTCTACAAAATTCTTCTCGCACTGTGGTATGTCTCTTCTTATAATCATCTACTTTGTCCTCCCTATCTATAATATTGTCTTTATTCCCTCGCATAGCCCTTCCTTACATGGTGCTTATTTTAACCTCATACACCGTACAAATATATTTCCTATGTGAAAAGTCAACATTATTAAAGTGGACTTACGTCTTTGCAACAGCTGACCACTTCCTAACCGCCACTCCTGCATGGATCGAGTCAGATTCGTATTTTCAAATGGGAACCCTCCAATTTTATTGCGTATTCGGATTCTACACCAAACAATACGCACACTTAACTCAAACCATTGATTCCCATTTCTGGTAGGCGGCGATGTAGTCGACAAATATGAAGTGTGCCTGTTTTCGCAGTTAAGAACCGACGCATCTGACTCTGCATTTCATTTACGACTTACATGAAAATATTTGTGACCTAATGGTTGATGCTGATGTTTAAACGTTACGTGAGTGTTGCAAATGTGAAACGTCCCCTTTGAACTATTATACACGACTGTCCTTAAACTGACACACAATATTTTGTTAGCGCAACGCAATCTGACTTTCAAAATTCCCTACAAAAGAATGGCCCTGACTAACATTAAACTATACCTTTCACAAATCACTTACCTCACAAAAATCTTCGCTGCTCAAGCTACTGCAATACAGCGAGCGCCACTACTGCCAGCTAAATAAAAGATTCAAACTATGGAAGGCACTAACTACTGATAGGGATAGTTAGCAAATGAAAGATATTAGTAGAGAACAAACAATGTATTTACCTTGATATCATCATATATAAATATAGCAGTTCATGACAAATTACAATTCTCCGCCATCTCTCTCCCCACATCCACCACTGCTGGCGGCTCACCTCCAACTGCGCAACGCTACGCGCTGTTCACATCCAGCTGCCGCTCTACAATGGCAGACAACAATGCAAACTAGCCACAGACTGCACACAGCACAGCCAGTGATTTCATTTTCATACAGAGAGCGCTACGTGGCGGCGGCGTTACCAATATAAGAACCTAAACAGCCTACTTACATAAAGAAAACATAAACAGCCTACTTACATAGCGAAAACGTAAACAGCCTACTTACAAATGTAATTGTACAGTAGAAATGGTACGTCCAGACGCTGACATTTCTGTCAAATAAGCTACTTGTATGGTGATGTAGTTTTCTGTTCCCTTTGGGGTTGACTGTGGTAGGTCCCAGCCATCGAGATGCTTGATCTTAGTGGCCGCCCTCAGCCCCGCTATCAGGATGACTGATTTCGGCACGAGTTTTCGTCCTAGCTTACTGATATTTAATTCACTCACGAAATAACTGCCATAAAATCACTAGTTCACTGATTTTTGAACATTTCTCGTCATTCCGCAACCTTTACCAAGTGCGATTAATGGAACAGGTAGGGAAGATCGCCAAACATCGCCACGTTTCGATTCGGGGTCGGTTAGCAAGCGTGAGAACACTACAGAAATGCTCTAAAACTCCAGTGGTAGATAAGAAGAACAGGCCAACATATATTTTTTTGCCCACATACGTCCCGTGGAACGACCACGACGAGAAAATCAGAGAAATTAAACTTCATACGGAGATTTAGCGACAGTCTTTCTTCCCAGCCATTGGTCGCGAATCAAATAGGGAGGTGGAAAATGCTAATAGTACCGGACTTACTCTACACCAAATGCCGTACGGAGGCCTACGGAGGTAGCCCTGCGCCTTCTATACGGACGTCTGTGTCACAGCTCTCGTACAAGATAAGTAATTTAAGCAGTAATAAACTGTTTTTAACACTTTAAACTAATTAATTACGTTAATTATAGTGCTCTTCAAGCGTACCATTAAAGGCTTTTGTGTTACTCGCGTATTTTCACAGGAATCACGTAAAGTTCGTTTTGTTTACATATCACGGCCAGGCCGAACTTTTGAGCTTTCAGATTAAACTTCATACCGCAATTTTAAGTGCATTTACTGATAGTTTAGTGTGCTAAATACGTTGGCCGCCCCTTTATATCTGCAGAGTATCGTCATCTCTTAAGTAATTTCCAGTAAAAAACTTCTGAACCACTGTTTACATAGTCGCGAGTAGGCCTAATTTTTCGTACACGTATTATCATTGTTTTCCGGTAACTTAATTGTCTTTCTATCACTAAAATCAATTTGTACCATGAGTGTAAAGTGCCTGACGTGCCGTAGAATCGTTAGCTCCGGGGTCTGGTGTGATGGATGTAGTAACTTTTTTCATTGGGGCGATTGTAGTGGCGTGGGAATTGGGAAAATGAGCGAGACTCATCAGTGGTTCTGTGGGCTATGCAGTAGAGATAGAAAGATTGTGGAACAAGAGGGGAAAATGGCTGCCGTTCAGGCTGAGTTAGATGAGGCTAGGCGAGAACTGGGCAGGTTAAGGGGGGAGAAGGGTAAACAGGGGTGGGAAGTGGCAACAGGCATAAGGAACAGGCCAAGATATTCTTCTGACAGCTTTGTTATTAATGTACAAAATAGGTTTGACCTGTTGCCTCAGTCAGAAACTGATAAGCCTCTCACAGAAGTAGATGTAGACAGGGTCCAACAAGCTTTCAGCAGCAAATTGAATAAGAATGTAGGGAAGTCTGCAAAGAGAAAGAAAGTCTTGTTGCTAGGTAGTTCGCATGCTAGGGGTGTGGGCCAACTTCTGCAGGATGAATTAGGGTCAGAATACCAGGTCACAAGTTTTTTTCAAACCTAGTGCTGGACTGAGGCAGGTTACAGAGGATTTAGGTTCACTATGTAGAGGCTTTACTAAGGAAGATACCGTGGTTATTGTGGGTGGGCCGGGCAACAGTATTGACAGAGATCCGGGGTACAGCGTAGAGTGTGACCTGGCAAAGATTGCATCAACATCGAGTCATACCAGTGTTGGGTTTGTGTCGGTTCTGGAGCGCCACGACCGACCTCATTTGAGCTCTTCTGTCACGAGAGTTAATTTGGAGTTGGAACGGCTACTTGGATCTGGTGCAGGGTCACACATTGGTGTGGTTCCTGTTGATTCACTCTGTGGGTGGGACTGTACTAGACATGGCCTACACCTCAACAAGAAAGGGAAGGGTAAACTGGTTGGGCTGATAGCAGGAAATTTAAAGGGGGAGGAACTACATCTCACGGTGGAAACTCTTTTTTAGTGTCAGATCAGTGTCCAGTGGGAAAATCGGCCAGGCAAGTACTAAAGATGTTAAAAAAATTAAAGATACTCACAAAAGTAAGGTGAAAAATAATGTTAGTATATTTCATCAAAATATTGGGGGATTGAAGAATAAAATTGATGATATTCTGCTTTGTTTAGAAGATATAAAAACTGAGAATGTAATAGATGTGCTATGCCTGTCTGAGCATCACATTGTCACTGATATACAAAAGGTTTGCATCAGTGGGTAGAAATTAGCTGCACATGTAAGTAGAGATAATATGATGAGAGGAGGAGTTGCCATATATGTCAAAAGCTTCCACAGTGTAAAAAATTTACAAACAAAAAAATTTTGTGTAGAGCAACATATGGAAGCATGTGCCACTGAACTTAAACTAAATGATGGCACTTGCATAATCGTAACAGTGTATAGGTCCCCCTCACTGAATTTCCAGCCATTTCTAGAAAACTTGGATGCTTTGTTGTGCTATCTGTCAGACAGGGGGAAGCAAATTATCATTTGTGGGGATTTCAATGTTGATTCCCTGAAAGAGTGTAATAAGAAGAATGACCTTGTAGTATTACTCAGTTCTTTCAGTTTGAGCACCGTCATTGATTTTCCTACTCGGATAACAAAGAACAGCAGTACATTGATAGATGACTTTTTTATAGACCAAGATAAGTTTAAGGACATAAATGCTTATCCTGTTGAGAATGGTCTTTCAGATCATGGTGCACAGCTAGTTACAGTACATGACATAACTCCATGCAGTATATCAAATCAGACTTTCAAAGCAGTGCGTTCAATTAACAATATAAATATTGCAAACTTTAGGGAAAGCCTACAGCAACTAGACTGGGATGAAGTGTATAAGGAACCTGATGCAAACTTGAAATATAACTTATTTCACGATACATTTTTAAGGGTATTTGAAAATTGTTTTCCCAAGAAAATAGTTAAACATAATTCCAAGAAAACATATAAAAAACCATGGCGAACTAAAGGAATAAGAACATCTTGCAACCGTAAAAGAGAACTGTATCTAACAGCAAGAGGGAGTACTGACCCCAAAATTCTTCAATATTATAAAAACTATTGTGCGGAACTAAGAAAAGTTATTAAAAAGTCCAGAAGCATGTGTATCATGTCTGAGATCAGTAACTCTGATAATAAAATTAAAGCAATTTGGAATATTATTGAAAGGGAAACAGGGCAACCAAGAGCACAGGACGACTTTAGTGCCATAAAACTGAATGACAAGTGTACTAACAAACAATCAGAAATTGAAATTATTTTCAATAATCATTTTTTAACTCTTGTGGAGAAAATAGGATTCAGATCTTCACTAGAAGAGGTAAGGCTACTAATAGAAGAGGCCATACCTGTGCAGTTTGAAACAACTGTAATTCCACCAACCTCTCGCTCTGAAATCAGTAAAATAATAAACTCACTGAAAAGTAAAAGCTCCTACGGAACTGATGGCATTTCCAGCAAGGTACTTAAAGCTCGTTCCCCACAGATAAGTAGGATTCTCAGCCACGTATGTAATAGCTCTTTGGAGCAGGGTGTTTTCCCCGATAGACTGAAATATGCCATTGTAAAACCATTGTATAAAAAGGGGGTTTACGTCGGATGTCAACAACTACCGCCCAATCTCTCTTCTGACAGCTCTATCAAACATTTTTGAGAAAGTAATGTATTCAAGAGTAGCCTCCCATATTTGTAAAAATAAAGTACTAACAAAATGTCAGTTCGGTTTTCAGAAAGGCTTTTCAACAGAAAATGCTATATACACTTTCACTGATCAAATATTAAATGCTCTGAATAACCGGACATCACCCATTGGTATTTTTTGTGATCTCTCAAAGGCCTTTGATTGTGTAAATCATGGAATTCTTTTAGATAAGCTAAATCATTGTGGTTTGAGGAGGGCAGTGCACAAATGGTTTAATTCATACTTAACTGGAAGAATGCAGAAAGTTGAAATAAGTGGTTCATGTAATGTTAAAACAT
Source organism: Schistocerca americana (assembly GCF_021461395.2). Lineage (NCBI taxonomy): Eukaryota > Metazoa > Arthropoda > Insecta > Orthoptera > Acrididae > Schistocerca > Schistocerca americana. The sequence continues at coordinate 286,441,609 of NC_060121.1, read as the reverse complement.
CAGCTGATTCCTCAAATTGGGGGGCTATCAAGTACGGAGTCCCACAGCGAGTGGTCTTAGGTCCTTTACTGTTCTTGATATACGTTAATGACTTACCATTCCACATTAATGACGATGCAAAGTTAGTTCTTTTTGCTGATGATACAAGTATAGTAATAACATCCAAAAACCAAGAACTAAGTAAATGATATTTTTCACAAAATTATTCAGTGGTTCTCAGCAAACGGGCTCTCTTTAAATTTTGATAAAATACCGTATATACAGTTCCGTACAGTAAATGGCACAACCCCAGTAATAAATATAGACTTTGAACAGAAGTCTGTAGCTAAGGCAGAATTTTCAAAATTTTAGGTGTGTCCATTGATGAGAGGTTAAACTGGAAGCAACACATTGATGGTCTGCTGAAACGTCTGAGTTCAGCTACGTAAGCTATTAGGGTTATTGCAAATTTTGGTGATAAGGCACTATGCCTACTTTCATTCACTGCTTTCGTATGGCATCATATTCTGGGATAATTCATCGTTGAGTAGAAAAGTATTCAGTGCTCAAAAACGTGTAATTAGAATAATTGCTGGAGCCTATCCACGGTCATCCTGCAGACATCTATTTAAGGATCTAGGGATCCTCACAGTAACCTCACAGTATATATATTCACTTATGAAATTTGTTGTTAATAATCCAGCCCATTTCAAAAGTAATAGCAGTGTGCATAGCTATAACACCAGGAGAAAGGATGATCTTCACTATGCAGGGTTAAATCTGACTTTGGCACAGAAATGGGTAAATTATGCTGCCACAAAAGTCTTTAGTCACCTACCAAACAGCATCAAAAGCCTGACAGATAGCCAACTAACATTTAAAAATAAATTAAAAGAATTTCTAGATGACAACTCCTTCTACTCATGGGCTGAATTTTTAGATATAAATTAAGGGGGTCAGAAAAAAAACTTAAACATTAGTGTCATGCAATATTTTGTGTAATGTAATATCTTGTACAGACATCTTTTATTAACCTGACACGTTCCATATCATTACGAAGTGTCGTATCCATGATCTATGGAACAAGTACTAATCTAATCTAATCTAGGTATATGGGTGTAGACATAGGTGAAACAGATGATCAAGGAAACAGTCATTTGTGAGTCACGTAGGCTTTTCATTATAGCGAAGACTGAAGAAGAAGTGCATCACTCGGGAAGACACTCTCGCCACGGCACTGCAATGGATAATGCCTACCTCAGCAAGCCTTATGGAGCAATATAGTAAACTGTCCACAAATTATACATTCACAGTTACCAACATTATTTACTTTTGAATACATTGCGGGAGTGAACAGTGATCAATGTTGTTACAAATATTTACTAACAAAAACAGTGTTGATCACAAATTATTTATTCCGGTGATCGGATTAGACCACAACTGTGGTCATCTTCAGACCAATGAGTTAGAACCTCCTTCCGGTAATTTACCACCAGGAGGAGGTTCTTACTTATTGGTATGAAGATGACCATAGTTGTGGTCGAAACCGATCACCAGAATAAATAATTTGTGATCAACACTGTTTTTCTTAGTAAACATTAGTAACATTATGTTATCATTACAATTTCAATGGGTCCCACATTATCGAACAATACCTAAGGACGATTAAGGAGGGAGAAGGAAGAGCTATTAGCGTTTTTACGTCCATTCACGACAGTTTCATTAGAGATGACGCACGTACGTGGATTCTCGAAAGTTGGGGGAGACATTCGGTCACGTTCTTTAGATAGAGGTCGTCACAACAGTTGCCTTAAGCGACTGCATCCAATTTAAATTGCAGCAGTAGCATCTAAAGGGTCAATATAAGGCTGTGACAGAAATTACATAAACAGAAGTAAGAAACCAAGAACATGTATTTATGAACGATATCATACAACGAACATGTTGTGTGATGCGTATAACTTTGCTTATTTATATACTGAGATACTTTTCATGAATGGGTTTCGGCCTGCTCCCTAAAGTGAATGATGTAAGACGTGGATTCAACAATGTGACACGATGTTACTCACTTGTGATGGAGGCAGTAACATAATACGTCTGTTATAGTGTGTGTCTTCACCACTCGTTTGTCGTCAAAACCCGATGAAGAACAGAACAAGATAAAAGAGAAGCAGTAAAAGGTTCTGCGATAATGATGACTTTGATTGCATGTAACAACACACAAAAAAGGTAACCCTGTTATATCACAAATGTACAATATTTCTCCTCGTTAAATGCGAAATGCTGCGATAGTCACTGAAGTTGACACATATATGCTAAAGTATGTTTACGAGTATAAAAAGTAAGGACAAATAATTCGTGTTTAGCAGAATGCGAAGTCATAATAAGAGATTCTAAATTCAACGCTGCGATAAATATATTTTCTTTGGACCGCATTAGAACTATTCTTTCATGGTCTAAATTTCATAATGCATAGTACAATATTAGATTTAAATTGCTCTGTAACAAAACATGGTAGATTACTTTTTGTGATAACGAAGTGCTCATTTGGTGTTTGCTAAAAGCCCCTCGAAGCTTAGCAACAGACATCGCTTGTGCTATGTACACAGCGGCAAACGAAATTACCGTGGAAAAGTCAACCATATCTCAGGCTTAATTTGCATTCTTTAACTCTGATTACCTCATTCCATGCAGATAGTCAGTTTATTGCATACTGGCAATAGATTATTTTAATATTAAATTTAACGTTCTCTGTAATATTTCTCCAATTTTAACAGAAATTACTGACTGAGTTTGTACGTTTATTTAAATATTATTCTAAATGCCGATGAGGTACAATCATCCAGGCATAGGCTTGTCTAGCGCTGCCGAAATCCACAAAGTGAATATCGGTGTGGTTTCACCGATGAACGATGCCAGTTTTGCCATTTATGTTCCCTTTCAACACACGTAGTGTGCCACTTCTGAAAACAAATGCTAGTGGCTCGCGCAGTGCATATGAGGAGTAGATTTATACTCAGTTGAGCGACAGAAAGTTCAGAAGCATCCTACCTCCTACATCACAGGGCGAGACGCCACCGTGGTTAGCACACTGGACTCATATTTGGGAGGACGACGGTTCAAAGCCGCGTCCGGCCATCCTGATTTAGATTTTCTATGTTTTATCTAAATCACTTCAGGCATATGCCGGGATGGTTCCTTTGAAAGGGCACGGCTTCCTTTCCCTTCTTCCCTAATCCGATAGGACCGATGACCTCGCTGTTTGGTCCCCTCCCCCAAAGTAAACCAGCCAACCAAAATCGGTGATTCGAGAATAGCCTCAGTGCAAGTTGAGATGCAAAATAATTTGTTGCGTATTTCTGAAAACGATACCTTGTTACACATATATATCTTTGAGTCACCGTCCGGTGTGGCCGAGCGGTTCTAGGGGCTTCAGTGTGGAACCGCGAGACGGCTACGGTCGCAGGTTCGAATCCTGCCACAGGCATGGATGTGTGTGATGTCCTTAGGTTAGTTAGGTTTAAGTAGTTCTAAGTTCTAGAGGACTGATGACGTCAAATGATAAGTCCCATAGTGCTCAGCGCCATTTGAACCATTATCTTTGAGTCGGCTATTCCAATCTGACTGGATTTTTTTTATGAAACAAAACTACCAACCAACTTCGAGGGAGATGCACATAGTGTATGGCAAGATTCGTAACGCGGTATCAGAAAACTGATATGTTACCCCATATTTTACCATTTAAAGTCGCCTAGGCGTGTTTTAATGTCTCTGTTACATTTCTTGAGAAAACAATGACAATACAATTATTTGGGGAAAGTACTTTGCGCAACAGAGATATGTTATTTTCTAAGAAAAAGAGGCCCTCGTTTAACGAGATTGTGACTTGTCAGTTCAATGTACTTTCACCGACGTTTTTACGGTCAGCTGATTCAATCCCAGAAGAGCGATTCTGGTTCTACGAAACACGCATCTTCAGACGACCATTCATTGGACTAAAAATTCCTGAAGATTGGAGATCCTAGGTCCAAAGGAAAGAATGGGTGTTCCAACAGTTCGTGTTTCGAATTCAACGGTTTTCACATCGATGAATCGTTCTTGTAGACAGGTATAAGAACGGATATTTTGGGTTGAAATACTGGTGTGTTCTCAGATTGTTTTGAATGAAGTTGACTCGAACGATGTTCATTGTATTCAACAGTTATTGTTTGAAGCAAGGTGATGAACAAGCTGAATCCAGTTTTGAGAGTGTGGTCATAACTGTTCGTGAAGACTAAATTGTCTGCGGATGTTTCGGCGCAGGGACACTTCTTCCTCAACCCGCTCTGATATCTGTTTTCCACTGTCTTGATGTTGTCAGTATTGAGCCTTCTGTCGCGGGAAGGACTTAACACATTCGAAGTTATCGCTCATTTATTATCTGTTGAAAATGAATGAATACATCGCTACTGAAGGTGTTTCAGTTTTGGGTGAACTTACGCAGACAGTAAACTGTTCAATATAAAGAATTTTATGACGGTTCCACGTTGCACATTAACCATGGGAATAAAACGCTCGCACCTCAACTACTTCAAAAAGCCACATAAATAAAATTATTCGTCCGATCAAGATGTCAGTCGACATACATCAGTATAAAAGATATAGTCACATAACAATTACACCTTTTCACCCGTATCAACTGTCAGCTAGATAAATTTCCGCTTTCCGCTGTGTGCGTAACAGAAAATGTTGAAGTTTGAAAGTGATGGGTCTTCTGATTAATTTGTTGACTCAGATAATAATGTGAATAATAAAACTTCAGTGTGAATATAGACTACAGTTTTCAATAGTTCTCCATGGTTTGCAATGTATTTTCATCTGGGAATCTGTATTATGAATTCTACCAGCCCATACTAGATTAAGTAGTGCGTAAGCTTAGGGACCGATGACCTCTGCAGTTTGGTCCCATAAGACCTTACCACAAATTTCCAGTTTGCACAGAGTACAACCTATTGATAGTTCTTTCCATAATACTGTGAAATTGCAGTGTAGGATATCTTACCTTAGTGGACGAATAAAATTTGGAAAACATATTCAGTTTTTACCAAAATGTGCACAACGCAGTTAAGAAATGTTTGCCTCAGAAAAGGTACGTCAAAAATGCGGTGGCACAATTCGGTTACTAGTTTGAGACATATAACCAAATTCATTATTATTTGGTCAACTTTAGTCAGCTTAAGTATCTTACTTCTATCATCGCGGTTTTGATATTCTCTCGATATATCACATCCCGGTGGCCATTGTACAACGTCATTGATTGAAAGCGTTCAGCCTGGTAATGTATTATATTGACTCCCTTGCGTAAAGTGGCAGAATGTATGAAACCAGAATTCGTAGAAATATAATGCAGAAGTTCGAGTTTGTTCGTACGAAATAGTAAAACTACCCGGTTTGCTTCCCAGCAGTTTGTGCAAAATCCTAATACACAGACATAAAATTTAATTTTAAAAATCATCAGCTAGATTAAAATATATGTTTCCAAAGAACTCTACAAATGCCTGCTGACACACAAATAAGAAATTTAACTTATTATTCACGAATAATATTACAGAAATCAATTACACATATCTTTGTTTCGAATGAAGCCCAAGAGGAAGTGAAGTGAAGATCAAATCTCGTTTCCCTGTTTTTGTTTTCAATAGTGAATAACATTTAGATATAATCTTTGGTGGTTTTCACTATACATCAGTTACCATTTACGACTTAGCGCTCATGTAGCACCATCATGTCGTCAAAACATGTATAGGAAATTTAATATATTTTTGTATTTAACAGATTTTTCCAGCAGCAAGGAATCAGCTTTAGTTTCACTCAAAACCACAGAAGTTTCATTTCAGTGGTTTAGCATTTCGAAAAACACACTGTATTAGTATTAGTACATAGAGGAACAAACACCACCGCAACACGTCATTGGGACGGACCGAGAAAACTACAGTTACCTACAGCTACAACGCGTGATCTGAGAAGATCAGCAGACTCCAAGACTTTGTTTTGAGGCAAAAAGTTATTCAAATTTGTAGAAAATTGTCTTGAAACATAATTAAAGGGGAACGTAATTTAATAAAAATGGAAATGAAGCCGATTTAGTATTATCCGAGAGCTGTCGGTCTCATTCCCTTATCAAACACCAGAACACAATCCTGGATTATTTGGTAATGGAGGTCATAACTGAACATAAAACGTTATAAACGTGCTGGTCTTAGAAAATTTCTAAACTTATAATTTTTCTGCCAGAGGTCTACGAAGTCGCTTAACATCGGAGACAGAGTTTACCACAAACCAGGATTCCAACAATTAATAATCTAGGAGAAAGGAATCACTTCTAATAGTTGTCGGAGATTTGATTCTACGCAATAACTTGTTAGCTGTTTACAAGGAGTGCTAGTTCTGTAAAGAAGTCATGCTTCGCACAATAAACGTGCATAAAATTGGCTCTCAAATCCAGATTTATGTCTAGTAACAATTATCAACAATTATCTATTAAGGAAACAGCCACTAGCATTAATACAACCCATTTTAATGCATAAAGTAAAGGGCTTGTCATATGGAATCTCTTATGTAGTTTTATTATTACCTTCGTGTGCTATCGAGGGATGAACATATTTCGTTCGTCTGTTTAATCATTCGAGTGCTTGAAATTCATGGTTCAGATGGGTGCAACTGGCGAGCAATATGACTAACATACTATTTTACCAGTTAACAGTGCTGGGTGGCTCAATGATTGCAGCTACGGTAGCTCAGCGTGTTCCGTCAAGGGAGTGAAGTATCTCTTAATAAAAATCTGAGTGAAATTTCCAGCGATAAACTTGAAGAGGTGTCATGCGACATCCACACAGACATAATGAAGCAATATGACGAAGAAACAGATTGACAGAACGAAAAAAAAAGTGGTAAAGTCCCAGTCAACAAATTCAAAAGTCTCGGGTTCGATCCCAGATCAGTCTCAGGACTTATATCTGTCAGTTATCACGTCTTTCACCTCTGGCAATATTTGTTGATATGAAAAATGGTGAGATTCACTATGGTTCGGAATTCAAGTTAAATTGTACAACGTCATAGTAATTAGGTGGGTGACTCCGTCTGAAGGTCCAAGATTTCAACGACATATCACATCCACAGGATCGTGCCTAGTAAAGCACTGTGCTGTTCAGAACAATCTTCCGATTGATGTCTGCTTTACTTTATCTCTCTCCATGTATCAAATAGAATCATTTAATCATACATGCAATAAATAATCCGATCCACTAGCTATTCATTTACGTGAAATAAAAGTTAATTTCAATACAGCATGGTATGCAGTAAGAAAGAAACTGAAACACTGTAGTTATAATAATAATATTATGTCATTTCTAAGTTATGGAATAACTGGATTCTCTCCTCGTCAAATAGTCAGTCTTCATTGTTTTTCTCCCATTATCTTCTTTCCGACATCTCGTCAACTTTACATTCACCTATCCCTTCTTGGATATCAGTTAAAAATGAACTGGACAACATAAATTAGGTAAATGCCTACAACATTCAGCTCGCCCTATGTATGGGTTTTATGCAGCCTATAATGCCTTTAAATACCAAGCACACGTTTTTCATATTCTGTCACTCGCTATGCGCATAATATTACTACTACAGAGAAAAACAAACAGTACGTTCCTGTAGGAAATTTCATGTAATTAAATTTTGTACAGAGATACGTTTCTGGAAGAGGCCGTAGTTCTCGAATTATTCAAGAAAAAAGTACAAAAAGCACCATCAAACACGTTTTTCATGACTAACTCGAAAACTGTGGCCTGCAGCGGAAATGTACCCCGCTATAAAATTTCACTACATTATTTTGCTACAAAAAGATCTTGTTCACTTTTTCTGTGGGACTAATAGTTCGCTTTTGGCGAGCGAGAGAATGTGAAAGTCTCACATATGATTTCTGGAGGCGTTGCAGGCTGAATAAAACCAACAGGTAGCGGCAGCTTACTCACTCTGCATGATTGTATGTGACGTCTGCTTTTGAGTGTTCAGTACGATTTGCGGCCCTACAAGTTGCAATCTAGATGACGTGTCCTAGAACAAGATAGGGCCCTCATATATTCTTGAGAACTTTTCTTCTACATGATTCATATGTGAATCCACGGGGGTATTGGGAGACCGTAACGAAGGACTTACTCACCAATCCCATCACAGTCATATTTGACGTGGGAAATATCAGACCAGGGAGGCTGTGTAAGTCGTAATTCTTAGAAAAAGGTTTCTACATTTCTCGTCACATTTGATGACGCACTATTCTGCAGATATATAGCATGTAAAGTTGCCTGAAAGGGTTGAAACTTGGACTCTAGAATCTCCCCGATTAAGCGATAGCTGTTCAACACGTGTTAGTCTCGATCATATATTGTATCCGGTTACGATCCACAGAAGCGTACCCAGTGATTGCGCACTGCGCCGAGAGTACAACCTTCCATGTTGCGGTACCGCGGTACCGTCAGTATAGCGGCTTTCACTGTAGAAGTAAGCCTATAAATGACTTCAAATGGCTCTGAGCACTATGCGACTTAACTTCTGAGGTCATCAGTCGCGTAGAACTTAGAACTAATTAAACCTAACTAACCTAAGGACATCACACACATCCATGCCCGAGGCCGGATTCGAACCTGCGACCGTTGCGGTCACGCGGTTCCAGACTGAAGCGCCTAGAACCGCACGGCCACGGCCGGCCGCGGTGGTCTAGCGGTTCTAGGCGCTCAGTCCGGAACCGCGCGACTGCTGCGGTCGCAGGTTCGAATCCTGCCTCGGGCATGGATGTGTGTGTTGTCCTTAGGTTAGTTAGGTTTAAGTAGTTCTAAGTTCTAGGGGACTGATGACCACAGATGTTAAGTCCCATAGTGCTCAGAGCAATTTTTTTCGCACGGCCACACCGGCCGGCTAAATGACTTCGGTTATAGCTTTGTCACGACTTTAAATTTGTGTTAATAAAACAGTTTTTGTTGTCCTCATTTAGTTACACTATAATATTTGTTAGACTGTCATCATTATCATCACCATCATCATCATCAGCATCAACAGTCACTTGACAAACAGTACTAAATAACGGCCACAATCATACACCTCCATTCCTTCCGATCTGCAGCATTTCATACTCGTGAGGGCTCCTACATAGTTTCCGTTATGATCCACCTATCTCTTGGGACCGATGACCGTCGCAGTCTGGTCCCTTGAATCCCCCAAATCAACCAACCTATCTCTCATTACGTTGTGCTCTCGGTTTTTTCTTTCCTCTTGGATACCAGCGAAGAACTTCATCGGTACATCTACCATGTTTCGACTACCTCCATATCATTCTTATTACAGTAGTAATTACGTTATCAATTCTAGTGTGAACCCTGTTCCGCTTGTTTGCTTTTCTATCTTTCGTATCAATTCCTGTCTCCGATCTCTTCACTGCTCGTTCAGGAATCCTTCTTGTTTAATGCTTCCCGCATTTCATGTCCACGCCTCACTGTTGTAATTAAAATCGATTAATATCCACCGGTAGTTACTTTCAGTCTCAGACATTGGAAACTTCGTTTTGAAATGCACAAATGCTTTCCAGAACATTTTTACTCTTCTCGCTCATTTATATTGCAGTCCACCAATCATAGTGCTTAGCACTTCTCATCAGCAATAAACTATTTTCCTAACTTGTAACTGTTCCAAGAACAGTTTCAATGAGTGAAGGCATGATTTTTTTTTTCACTGACTAAAAGTCGAACCAGCGTTCAATTTCTAGGACTACGGTCTGCAAACAATATTCGATAAACCAGAGCGGGCAACATTTTAGCGAAATTTTTCCGTTAAGTGTGCTGTACTACCGAAAAAACCTTTAAGAATATACCTTTAATTTTCCGCTACTTACGAGGACGAAAACCAGTTTTTTACCCTTGACAGCATTGAAACCAAAAGCGAGGAACCAAATGAACTTGAAGAGTGACTTACGATTTGATGGTGACGGAAACCATTGTTACAAACAGAGTGTATCAACTACCTCGTTGACTCATCGTTTTCTGATTGCTTTAAAACTGAATTTTACTTGTTTTAATGTTTGATAAATAGTATTTGCCTCTCGTCATTCTAAAAATAGGAGTTTTTTCTAAATTTTAATTACGCCCTAAACCTTTTTGTGGCTAAAGACATCAGCAAGATATCTGGTCCGTTCAGGGTTAGTCGTCTCTAAGAGGTTTTGGTAACTACTGGTACAGTATCTACGTGGTCATCGGCTGAGAACAAGATGAAGCAGCGTTCATCTGAGTACACTGATCAGTTTAAACATTATGAACATCTCACGAAAAGCGTCGGTGGGGCAGCAAGCCTAGGTGTGGTTTCCCGCCTCCCACTAGGTGAATACTGTCAAGTACGCAAGCTTGGTCCCTGTTACACGATTCGCAAACATTCTGAAAAAATTCTCTCACTTTCACGCGAATAACACTACATAAAGACGAGGTAGGCGACACATACTCCGTCCCAGGGTGAATGAGGTGGCGAAGGAAGGTCATTGTGAAACTTCCTGGCACATTAAAACTGTGTGCCGGATCGAGGCTCGAACTCGGGATCATTGCCTTTCGCGGGCAAGTGCTCTACCAAGTGAGCTACCCAAGCACTTGCTCGCAAAAGGGGGCACATTAAAACTGTGTGCCGGATCGAGACTCGAACTCGAGGTCATTGCCTTTCGCGGGCAAGTGCTCTACCAACTGAGCTACCCAAGCACTTGCCCGCGAAAGGCGAAGAGCCCGAGTTCGAGTCTCGGTCCGGCACACAGTTTTAATCAGTCAAGAAGTTTCATATCAGCGCACACTCCGCTGCAGAGTGAAAATCTCATTCTGGAAGGTCATTGTGCCACCCCCTAAGCAAACCACGTTCAATCCGTTGCTAATCAGGGTGACCATGCGCTTATGGGGGCAAAACTAAACTAAACTCCGTCCGGAACGGCCTTGGAAGGCCCAACGGTACCGGCCGGCCACCGTGTCATCCTCAGCCCACAGGCGTCACTGGATGCGCATATGGGGCATGTAGTCAGCATACGGGTCTCCCGGTCGTATGTCCGTTTACGAGGCCGAAACCGCTACTTCTCAGTCAAGTAGCTCCGCTAGTTTGCCTCACAAGGGCTGAGTGCACCCCGGTTCCCAACAGCGCTGGGCAGACCGGATGGTCACCCATCCATGTGCTAGCCCAGCCCGACAGAGCTTAACTTCGGTGACCTGGCGGGAACCGGTGTTACCACTGCCGCGAGGCCGTTGGCCTATGGGGGCAAAGGGACAAAAAAACAAGTAGAGACATGCGTGCCACAATTCCAACCTCTTCGTCAAAGAGTGGTCTATATCCATTGCATTGCTCCAATACCAAGTCAACACACTGGTCGAAGTTATATGGTGCGTCACAATCACGCAGACAAGATGGTTGTCGTTCCATACTACAGTTTCTTTGCCCAGATCAGTACCAAGTCGTCCCAGCATACCATGCTCATTCATTCACTAACTCCGCCCACAAACCGCTGTGACAGCAGCATAAATTACATCATGACAAACCCATTTCCAGGAGGTCAATCATTGCGACTAAGGAAACTAACTCATCGTGTTACTGCACCTTTTAACGACTTGCGATCACATTTATATTTGCTCTTATTAATCCAAATTTTTATTCATACCTCCATTATCGGGGCCGCATTTTCCGCAAACGCTAACGTATCTTTCATGATGTCTGCCACGATGAAAGCCCATTCCCGAGGTAATCAACTTACCAACGGCTAATTCAACTAAAAAACAAAAGCTATGTCAATAATTTGGTATTCTGGTTAAGACTGATTAAAACAAAAGTAGTGTTTTCATAAGCAGTTTTCAAGCTGACAGGTAGGTTTCTTTAAATTGTCTGAAATTTTTGTATAAGTATTTTCCATTTTGCTACAGTACATCTTATAGATACTTTCATTTTTATTATTCTTTCTTTTTTTGGATGTACATATACATATACACAAATATTCCTGAAATAATTTCAGTCTAACAATTATTGTTAGGCTACATCCACTTTTGTTCTGTACCCAGCCCTAAATCTTTGCTGATTTCCCGTCTAATATACAGAAACTAACTATCAAAACATCAACAAAAGTTAAAGTTGGAAACCAAAGCAAACTTAAGTACATTATGTGAATGCGGTTCCATTTTATCGGCATGGCAAATTTTCCTCTGCCATAAATTTACGTTCAGAAAATTTTCTTAGAGGTTCATGGTGTGGGTACCTGTAGTCATGTCCTAGTTCATGAACCACAGGCAACGTATGAGTGGCCAAGTAAGTGGTCCCGACAGTCGGGATACCAGTTACTTTGGAGTAAGGCTGGGCATCTCGGACATATTCTGAGTCGTGGTCACCTTTGTGTTCATACGGCAAAGACTACCAAATCCACCGGTTAGTCCCTCAACCGTTAGGGGTAAAACTCAATGGGACTCGGGGCAAGTAAGGCTAGCAACCTACCTCCCTGGTACTTTAAATATGATGCTGGCAACAATCAGAGCAAAATGCCTCGGACCTTTGGAGGTGACGGAGTCCCACCTCTAACTGACAAACCAGGGACTCCTAAGATACGACTTGGCAAACAAATGGTAATGAGATGGGGAGCTATTAATATCAATGGGGGCTACTCTGGGAAGAAGGTAGAGCTGGCAGAGGCTGCAAGTAAGATGGGGCTGGACGTATTAGCTGTTAGTGACATTCGGGTACGGGGTGAGAAAGAAGAGGAAGTGGGAGAATACAAGGTCTACCTGTCAGGAGTCGAAGCAGGAATAGCACAATGGGGTGTAGGGCTTTACATCAGGAAAGAAATGGAAACCAGCGCAGTTGCAATCAGGTATGTAAACGAACGACTGATGTGGATAGGTTTGACAGTGTCTAGCAAGAAAATTAGGATTGTGTCAGTATATTCGCATTGTGAAGAGACAGATCAAGATAAGATGGATAGTTTTTATGAGGCACTCAGTGATGTAGTTGTTACAGTAAAGGACAAGGACAGTGTTCTGCTCATGGGTAATTTTAATGCCAGGATTGGAAATCGAACAGAAGGGTATGAAAAGGTTATGGGTAAATTTGCAGAGGATATGGAGGCCAACAGGAACGGGAAACAACTCTTGGATTTTTGTGCCACTATGGGCTTAGTAATCACAAACTCCTTTTTTAAACATAAGAACGTTCACCGGTACACTTGGAAAGGCAGGGGAACCAGATCTGTCATTGACTATATAACAGATCAGGAATTCAGGAAGGTTGTGAGGGACACACGTGTATTCAGGGGATTCTTTGATGACACTGATCATTGTTTAATCTGCAGTGAAATTGGGATTGTGAGGCCGAAAGTGCAGGAGGTCAGGTCCATATGTAGGAGGATAAGAGTGGAGAAACTTCATGATAAGGAAATCAGGCACAAGTACATAACAGCGATCTCAGAAAGGTACCAGTAAGGTGAATGTAGTCAATTACAGTAATTGGAAAAGGAATGGACAAGGTATAGGGACACAGTACTAGAAGTGGCTAAAGAATGTCTTGGAACAGTAGTGTGTAAAAGTAGGATGAAGCAAACAGCTTGGTGGAATGACACAGTCAAGGCAGCCTGTAAAAGGAAAAAGAAGGCGTATCAAAAATGGCTACATACTAGAACTCAGGTAGACAGAGAAAGTTATGTTGAAGAAAGAAACAAAGCCAAACAGATAATTGCAGCATCCAAGAAGAAATCTTGGGAAGACTTTGGAAACAGGTTGGAGACTATGGGTCAAGCCGCTGGAAAACCATTCTGGAGTGTAATTAGCAGTCTTCGAAAGGGAGGTAAGAAGGAAATGACAAGTATTTTGGACAGGTCAGGAAAACTGCTGGTGAATCCTGTGGATGCCTTGGGCAGATGGAGGGAATATTTTGAAGAGTTGCTCAATGTAGGTGAAAATACGATCAGTAATGTTTCAGATTTCGAGGTAGAATGGGATAGGAATGATGATGGAAATAGGATCACATTTGAGGAAGTGGAGAAAATGGTCAATAGATTGCAGTGCAATAAAGCAGCTAGGGTGGATGAAATTAAGTCGGAACTCATCAAATACAGTGGAATGTCAGGTCTTAAATCGCTACACAGGATAATTGAAATGGCCTGGGAGTCGAGACAGGTTCCATCAGGCTGGACAAAAGCAGTAATCACACCAATCTTTAAACATAGAACCAGAAAAGATTGTAACAACTACAGAGGTATCTCTATAATCAGCGTCGTGGGTAAAATCTTCTCAGGCATTGTTGAAAGGAAAGTGCGAGTATTAGTTGAGGACCAATTGCATGAAAATCAGTGTGGGTTTAGGCCTCTTAGAGGTTGTCAGGACCAGGTCTTTAGCTTGCGGCAAATAATGGAGAAGTGTTATGAGTGGAACAGGGAATTGTATCTATGCTTTATAGATCTAGAAAAGGCATATGACCGGGTTCCTAGGAGGAAGTTATTGTCTGTTCTACGTGATTATGGAATAGGAGGCAAACTTTTGCAAGCAATTAAAGGTCTTTACATGGATAGTCAGGCAGCAGTTAGAGTTGATGGTAAATTGAGTTCATGGTTCAGAGTAGTTTCAGGGGTAAGACAAGGCTGCAACCTGTCTCCACAGTTGTTCATATTATTTATGGATCATATGTTGAAAACAATAGACTGGCTGGGTGAGATTAAGATATGTGAACACGAAATAAGCAGTCTTGCATATGCGGATGACTTAGTTGTGATGGCAGATTCGATTGAAAGTTTGCAAAGTAATATTTCAGAGCTAGATCAGAAATGTAAGGACTATGGTATGAAGATTAGCATCTCCAAAACGAAAGTAATGTCAGTGGGAAAGAAATATAAACGGATTGAGTGCCAAATAGGAGGAACAAAGTTAGAACAGGTGGACGGTTTCAAGTACTTAGGATGCATATTCTCACAGGATGGCAACATAGTGAAAGAACTGGAAGCGCGGTGTAGAAAAGCTAATACAGTGAGCGCTCAGCTACGATCTACTTTCTTCTGCAGGAAGGAAGTCAGTACCAAGACTAAGCTATCTGTGCACCGTTCAATCTTTCGACCAACTTTGTTGTATGGGAGCGAAAGCTGGGTGGATTCAGGTTACCTTATCAACAAGGTTGAGGTCACGGATATGAAAGTAGGTAGGATGATTGCAGGTACTAGTAGATGGGAACAATGGCAGGAGGGTGTCCACAGTGAGGAAATCAAAGAAAAACTGGGAATGAACCCTATAGATGCAGCAGTCAGGGCGAACAGGCTTAGATGTTGGGGTCATGTTACACGCATGGGAGAAGTAAGGTTACCCAGGAGACTGGCTGGCTCTGAGCACTATGGGACTTAACATCTGAGGTCATCAGTCCCCTAGAATTTAGAACTACTTAAACCTAACTAACCTAAGGACATCACACACATCCATGCCCGAGGCAGGATTCGAACCTGCGCCTAGAACCGCTCGGCCACACCGGCCGGCTCCAAGAGACTCATGGGTTCAGCAGTAGAGGGTAGGAGGAGTCGGGGCAGACCAAGGACAAGGTACCTGGATTCGGTTAAGATTGATTTTGAAGTAATAGGTTTAACATCAGAAGAGGCACCAATGTTAGCACTGAATGGGGGATCATGGAGGAATTTTATAAGGGGGCTATGCTCCAGACTGAACGCTGAAAGGCATAATCAGTCTTAAATGATGATGATGATGAAAACTTTCTTTTTTTGGCGTAATGTAGTGTGCCTTCTTATTCAGCTAAACACTGGATAATGCTTAAGAAGATGAGATTACTTGTGAAAGGGAGAAAAAGTTTAAATAAATAACAGCCAATGTGGAAAAATGCATTTTCCGTGCCGGCCGCGGTGGTCTCGCGGTTCTAGGCGCTCAGTCCGGAACCGCGCAACTGCTACGGTCGCAGGTTCGAATCCTGCCTCGGGCATGGATGTGTGTGATGTCCTTAGGTTAGTTCGGTTTAATTAGTTCTAAGTTCTAGGGGACTGATGACCACAGATGTTAAGTCCCATAGTGCTCAGAGCCATTTGAACCATTTTTTTGCATTTTCCGTTTAAAAAAGAAGTGTCACACTGTAAATAAATTAGCAGGTTGTCACAGACTTGTGTAATGAAAGTTAAGTTTCTCCTTTTTCCTTCTTTTCATTAGCAGCAACAGAAGCTCGTTGGTTTTCAAAGTTTACCAAATGCCTGCCCGAGAGAGAAACTTCGAGAAGGGAATTTATTTTAAGCTCGTGGCTATGCCGATAGAGGTGATATTTTCCAGCGTATCGTGGGATGAAAAAAAAAAGAAAAAACACGACGTTAAGAACAGTTCACGCAAAAATAAAGTTTTCCAGGTCGACTCGAGCTCGGTTACAGACTTTTAATCTCAGAGGAAGTTTCAAAACCTTTATGGTGAAAAATGTAGGTGACGTCAGTAAAGTTTCCGTTAAGCATTGTGGTAACATGGTGTAAGTAGATATTATAAACGTGTACCTTCTCCGAAACCACTGAACTGATTCCCACCAAACTTGGTATACATATCCCTTACTGCCTCGCAACAATTTCAGTCTGGTAAGAACCACCTACCTATCATAGTTTAGTAGACTGGTGTCGCAAACAATGAGATGCGTAAAAAAAACTACCGCACGTCTATGACGTTCAAATTTATTAGTTCTGTGCTACTAACTCCATTCACAGTAAATTTCGGAGGCAGAGTTGTAAGAGGTCCATGATTAAGGAATTTGTTGCTAGCGCACTCGAGAAGATGTAATTTCGATGGATTGCTCGCGCTGCCTGCGATATGTAAGCTATAAGAGAATCTCAGACCAAAGAGCAGTGTTGTATGCAGTAGGAACTGTGTAGCAGTAGTAGTAAGTTGTTGCTAGCGAGCAGTCGTGTGTATGGAGTTGGCTGGGCCGGTCGTGGGGAGCGATGGCGGAGCCTGAGCGATATAATACAAGGTAAAAGCTGCCTCGCACATATGTACTATTGTTATGTCAAGTCCCATGAAAATGTTTTTAAAAAAATCTCATAATAATAATCTTTCTTATAAAAAAATTAACTTTTGATAATCATTCATCTCAATTTAAAGAACTTACTAATTTCTCCAATCCATGGTCACCCCGATTATTGTTAAGAAAAATCAGTTGTCTCTTTTTATACATGACAAACCTATCGGCCAGCATTGCACAGGGCTGTGCCTGAAAAATTTCTTATAGGGGCAGATATATATACGTTATCCGGCGACCTTATTGAGGTAAGAATTTTCGATTTATGCAGAATGATCTTTCAGGGCCATGACGCAGCGCTGCTGACGTCCAAAATTTACCAGTTTAAATTCACAGTCAATTATTGAAAGGCTATCTATGAGTCACATTTTTTTTCTCTTTTTTTTATGAGAAAGATTATTATTAAGAGATTTTTTTTAAAACATTTTCATGGGACTTGATAAAACAATACTACATATGCGCGAGGCTGCTTTTACCTCATACTACAACGCTCAGGCACCGCCATCGCTCCCCACGACCGACCCAGCCAACTCCATACACACGACTGCTAGCTAGCAACTACTTACTCCTACTGCTACGCAGTTCCTACTGCTGACAACACTGATCTCTGGTCTGAGATTCTCTTATAGCTCACATATCGCAGGCAGCGCGTGAGCAATCCATCGAAATTACATCTGCTCGAGTGCGCTAGCAACAAATTCCTTAATCATGGATCTCTTACAGTATGTATATATGCAGCTAATTGCAACTACAAAATTGTATCATGATACCACGCGTAGTTCAGGAGATATGACGTCATAAGTACTGAGATGCCTGAAAAACTTCCACATTCTGCGTGAAGTTTAAATTTATTACTTCTCTGCTTGTAACTCTATTCGCAAAACATTTTGCAGACAGTATCTACATATGTAGCCGAAAATACCTACGGGAGCATATCTCTGTAAGACTCATAGTTCAAGAGATGTTGCTTCTTGAACAGCGAGATGAGTGAAAAAAATGGGGCATCATTATTGAAGTTTTAATACATTTATTATTTTACTACTAAGACACACCTACAGTCCAATTACCTTAAGGAAATGCCTGACACCTAGTAACGCTTTTGACGGCTTTCAATTGCGGAGCGCAAACAGCTATAAGCGGAAACAGTCGCCTTGTATAAAACTTTGTAGAGGCATTGCCATAGTGACGTTTACAAAATAGCGTTGTAGGCACGCGAAGCAGCTACGATCAGGGGTACAGAAACTGTCCGGGAATTACACAGTTCATTTTTTGTTTTCGTTTCCAACAGAACATTGGCAAAATGAATACTGCCACAATCCCTGCTTCGTCAGTTAGTAAACAATAAAATCCAGTAGATGGGTTACCTAAATGTGAGATACCTCGTCAATAGCTCATATTGCCGTATAAAACGATTGTCGTACTCCACAGTCACATTCTTATACTCATTTGCTTATATCAGATGGTCATAGAACTACGTCTGCAACGCTTTTTGTTGTGTCACTCCTACAGTAAACTAACTTTCAACGCACAAGAATTTGGTGTAGATAGGCATTAAATCTAATGAAAAAGATACAAGTTGTACCGAGATTCGTGGCAGTATGAATCAAGTGGGAGAATTTTTAAACGTAATAAGCTGCTCGCTCGCTGCTGCAAAGCGCAGTCATTCTCTCCAGCGTGAATGCCTTTTTCTTAAATGACGTTCTCCCTGTGAACCCGTGTGCAATGATCCAGCAGTCTTGTTATTGGAGAAGCGACAAATACCTTTGCACGCATTCCCGTGCCTCACACTGGGAGGGAGGACGGGAGGACGACGGGGGTGGCGCTGGCCGGCTGTCAGAGGGCAGCCATTTTTCTTCTCATTGAGCCAACGGAGGGTGGGAATCCAGCGCATTCCAGCACATGAGCCGCCATCAACGCATCGTAAGCCCTCTATACCCCGTCCGTAGCGGTCGCCGGCAATTTGTTCACAACAATATTCAGTTCACAGCTGTGTTTCACTACGCATCGGCATGGTTCACGTATTTCCAGACGAAGCACATTGAGTAATTTGTTTATACAAGTTGTAATTACACACCAAGTGACATAAACACCATGCAAGTTAAATTCGAAAATAGTTCGGTAAGTTGCATCACAGAACAAAAAGAAGAAAATAAAGAAAAACATAAAATAAAAACAAAATGCCTACATTCTCCTATAAGGAATTTATCTATGGCCACGTTGCAACGTTGCACCATTTATAAATGTGCTTGAAATTGTCGATGACGATCAGTATTGCGGTTGATCACATCACTGATGTCATACGTCATACATATTTCAGTGGCCCATGAAATGAGGTGTACATAGTTGTATACAGCAACGAAGACGGTTTTCTTCCTTCTACATCTACGTGATTACTCTGCTACTCACAATTAAGTGCCTGAACCACCTTCATGCTGTCTCTCTACCGTTCCACTCTCGAAAGGCACGCGGGAAAAACGAGCATTTATAATTTTCCGTGCGAGCCCTGATTTCTCTTATTTTATCGTGATGATGATTTCTCCCTATGTAGGTGGGTGCCAACAGAATGTTTTCACAATCGTAGGAGAAAACTGGTGATTGAAATTTCATGAGAAGATCCCGTCGTAAGTAAGAACGCCTTTGTCTTAATGATTGCCAGTCCAATTCACGTATCATGCCTGTGGCACTATCTCCCCATTTCGTGATAATACAAAATGGGCAGCCCTTCTTTGAACTTTTTCCAATATCATCCGTCAGTCCCACCTGATACGGATCCCACACCACACAGCAATACTCAAGAATAAGGAGGATACGTGTAGTGTAAGCAGTCTCTTTAGTAAATCTGTTACACCTTCTGAGTGTTTTGCCAATGAATCGCTCTCTTTGGTTTGCTCTACCCATAACATTATCTATGTGATCGTTTCATCTTAGGTTATTTGTAATTGTAATCCCTAAGTATTTAGTTGAATTTACAGCCTTCAGATTTGTGTGACTTATCACGTAATCGAAATGTAGCGGATTTCTTTTAGTACTCATGTGAATAACATCACACTTTTCTTTATTCGTGGTCAATTGTCACTTTTCGCACCACACAGATATCTTACCTAAATCATTTTGCAATTCATTTCGGTCATCTGATGACTTTACAAGACGGTAAATGGCAGCATCATCTGCAAATAATCTAAGAGGGCTACTCAGATTGTTTCCTATGTCGTTAATATGGATCAGGAACAGTAGAGGGCCTATAACACTTCCTTGCGGAACGCCGGATATTACTTCTCTTTTACTCGATGGCTTTCCGTCTATTAATATGAACTGTGATCTTTCTGACAGGAAATCACGAATCAAGTCGCACAACTGATACCGGTTAAAACTGGCAGCAACATGTCTTAACTCGTGTGTTGATGATATCTGTAAAACGTGAGTCTCAGATATACGGGGTGTCCCATTTATCTTGACCACCCTAAATAACTGTTTGTCCAGATGCAAATTACAAAATGTTTCAAGGAAATGTTCTTTAGCCGTCAGGGGGACATCAATCAGCATGATTGCCTTCGTTGTAGCTTTGTTTTTTTACAAAGATATGAATAGCGGTATGGCTTTTTTAAATAGCACCCTGTATTTTTTATCCGGTAATTCATTTCTTCTCCTAAGACCTATTCAAAAATGTATCACAGTGTACCATTTCTTTTTTTAATCAGGCCTGACCTGGTTAACCCTCCTCCGTTATTAGCATCAGACACAGTGGCCTCTTTTGTGCCCCATTCTGTCACACTCCTCTGTGTCGTCTTCCATTTGACGTACGACATATACGTGGAGTACCACAAACAGTCTGCATTCCTTCCCGCAAAATTTTAAACTCATTGTTCTGTTCCACACATTTATTTCAGCATCACAAAAACGAAGTATTGACGCACTGATCCATTTGAACTTGATACGAATACTCACCTTCGCAGCTTGCGATCGGCTACATCAGTCTGTTTCAACTTCGTGTGACTGACGCCACGTATCACTTATCCATTCTTTTTTCATCCTAGTTCTGATGCAAGCCTTTTTAGCACATGATATCGTTCAGATATAGATCTGTTTTGTGAAGTTCTTTTCTTAACACATCTTTTACTGTGCAATCTGCGATCCTGTTGCCTTGGAGTCAGATGTTATAGACACTGATTACAAAGTGTGTTCACAGCAGAAAACCGTCCGATGAATTCTGAATCCATTGTTTTCCTTGCTCTGATCAAAAGCATATGTATTTTTACAACTTCATCTTCAGTAAATCACCAACCGTTCTTCTTCAGTTTCTTTGTCAGAAGTATTTGAACACGTAAGAGCAATTTTCAGTCGGCTTATGTTCATCTGAAGAAAAAGAGTGAGAACCAGTGAAAATCGCACACGGGTGATGAAACATGACTGACTAATAAGAAGGTGTTTTTCAGAGAATAGGCTTCCAAATTCATATAAACAGGCTGCCAGCTTAAGGTGCCTCATTGGTGTACAATATACGTATGGAAAATTATTGGAGGGTGTTGTTGTTGTTACTGTAGTCTTCAGTAAGAAGACTGGTTTGATGCAGTTTTCACGCTACACTATCATGTGAAAACATCTTCTTCTCCGAATAAATGCTTTAAACTGTATACTGTAAATATTTTTTGGTCTCCCTCTACAATTTTTAACCTCCACACTTCCCTTCGGTACTAAATTGGGATCCTTCGATGTCTCAGAATGTGTGCTATAAAGAGTTCCCTTCTTTCAGTCAAGTTATACCAGAAATTTCTCTTCTCCCCATTTCTATTTAGTATCCCCTCGTTAGTTACACAATCTACCCATCTAATTTTCAGCATACTTCTGTAGGACAACTCTTCGAAATCTTCTATTCTCTTCTTGTCTGAAATTTTTATCTTCCACGTTTCACTTCTATAGGAGACTCCACTACAGGCAAACACCTTCAAAAAAGGATTTCCGATACTTAATGAGCATTCGAGGTTAGCAAATCTCTCTCTTCCTCAGAAACTCTTAGCTTGCCATTGTCAGTCTACATTTTATATGCTCTCTACTTTGGCCACACCAGTTATTTTACTGTCCAGGCAGAAAAATTTATCTACTACTTTTAGTGCCTCGTTTTCTAATCTAGTTCCTTCATCATCGCCTCATTTAATTCGACTGCATTCCATTACCCCTGTTTTGCTTTTGTCAACGTTTATCTTGCGGGATAAAAGAGACAGTATTCGGAAACAATGTGTGTGTGTGTAGAATAGCTTTAGTTGTGACATTAAAAGTGGAGTCGCGAACAAGCATTCTTGTATAAAATCACACATATATCATTGATATTCCATGGACGTAGGTAGTTTTATATTTGAATAAATTAATTTAGTGACTTTAAATTATTTATCGATGTTAAGTACTAAATATTGTTTATTATTCAACTAAATCCGTCACGTCTAGTATCACCGTAGAGATCGTTAACAAGCTGTAGATGAATAAACAACTAACAGTGTAACTAAGCGATAACAGAGAGAGCTGTAACACGGAAGAATAAATAGTCCGCTTCGGTTGTGGACACATGCATGTCAAATGAATTAATAGAAAAAAAACAAAGAGAATTAAATGCCTACTCATGCGGTCTTTCCACACTTGCAATGTGATTTTCATATTACTCGAGAGGTGAACTTTGAATGGTAATGGAAAAAGGAGTTATTCTCAACATGAGTTAGCAACTCCAACAAACTGTCGGTGCTAGATTTGATATTCATTTACCAAATGAATCAACAATAATTAGAGTAAGTCACAATTGTTGAGTATTACGATCTTATATATACACCTACTTGGGCATCATCAATTGTTGCAGGTCGTGGTTGACGTTTCACATGTGGCTGAACACTTCCTGTTTCCTTAAATAACGTGACTATCCGGCGTTCGGTCCGGACGCTTGGATGATGTCGTCCAGGATACCGAGCAGCATACATAGCACACGCCCGTTGGGCATTTTCATCACAATAGCCATACATCAACTCGATATAGACCTTTTCCGCATTTGGTAAACGGTCCATTTTAACACGGGTAATGTATCACGAAGCAAATACCGTCCGCACTGGCGTAATATTACGTGATACCACGTACTTATACGTTTGTGACTATTACAGCGCCATCTATCACAAAGCGAAAAATGTGATCTGACTGCAACATTCATATTTCTTTACGTACTATACGAATATGTAATAACAAATGGGGGTTCCCATTTTAAAAAACGCAGTTGATATCCGTTTGACCTATGGCAGCGCCATCTAGTGGGCCAACCATAGCGCCATCTGGTTTCCCCCTTCAAGCTAGTCGAGTTTCGTTCTTTGTAGTTTTTTCGTTTGATGCTTATATCGTGAGATATTTGGCCCGGTCACTATCAATGGACCACCCTGAATAAAGGAGACTGACATTGTCACGTACGTCTTGTAAATAACTGTTAACGCTTATTGCATGAAAGGTGACGGAGTGTCTTTATTATAAAAACGGCGTAATGAATGATTGCCTATACTAGAAGAGGTTGGAACGCCAGTGGAAATGATACGGCTGGCGAAACTGAAACCCTGGGTGGAAGGCCCACACAGGTGTGTCAGTCATGCTTAAACACAGGAAATAGCAAGACAGACGTCGTTAACGCCTAAGCGCCTTCTGCTGTCATAGTGTTTGAAAGAGTTTATTTGTGGCTGGAGCTCTTCCATCGTGGCAGACGTGTACGCGAACCATCACTTCGACGCATCGGACGCAGTACATACGGTGATATCGCAAATTGCTTCTGCTTATTAGGGCTATAAAAGCTGAACAGTTGTGATCACGTTATTTGATTTCCACGGAGGTTCCACATCACCGTAGATCATCTTTGGAAGTAGTGTCTTCTAGGGTTTGGTACGTAGAGGATGTCAGTCATTCTGCGTTATTGATATTAGACCCCGCAGTCATAATAGGGGGCAGAGTTGGGTAAATTATCAGTAATTTTACTTAGGAAATGTAAACTTTGTAATATAAATGTTTTTTTAATCTACAATAAATATATAATAAGGAACAACGTTTATCATTTAGTGCGATTAGTTGCCTTCATCATTCATTTATGTTTAGACTGTAATTTATATGTTAAAGTCCATTAAGAGATCCTAAGATCTGCTTCAGGGGATAGTGAGACAGGGCCTAATCTTCATTTTAGCGTTTGATATTTTCCGTTGCGCACTTTCGTTTAACAAAATGGCTCTGAGCACTATGGGACTCAACTTCTGAGGTCATTAGTCCCCTAGAACTTAGAACCAATTAAACCAAACTAACCTATGGACATCACACACATCAATGCCCGAGGCAGGATTCGAACCTGCGACCGTAGCGGTCTCGTGGTTCCAGACTGCAGCGCCTAGAACCGGACGGCTACTTCGGCCGGCGTTTAACACCCGCCTGCAGTAGCATCATGGAGACCTAGACGCATGGGACATTCCATTTTGGAAGTCGTTACGGAATTCAGTATCCCGAGATCCACAGTGTCAAGAGTGTGCCGAGAATACCGAGTTTCAGGCATTACCTCTCACCTTGGACAAGGCTTGGACATCACCTGCAGTGTATCTCCTGGGATCGTGACCATATCGATTGTACCCCAGATGACCAGAAAACTGTGGTGTGGTTAGATGATTCCCGATTTCTGTTGGCACAGCACGTTGGTAATATTCTGTTGTGGCGCTGATCCCACGAAACAATGGACTCACGTAGTCAATAAGGCCTGTGCAAGATGGTAGTGGCGCCACAATTCCTGTGTTAACATGGAACTGATTGGGCCCTATGGTCCAACAGAGCCGACCAATGACTGGAAATGTTTATTTCCAACTACTTGCACACCATTTGCAGCAATTCATGGGATTCAATTGTGGATGACAATGGGGCATGTCACTGGGACACAACTGTTGGCGATTTTTTTTAAGAGCGTTCTCGACAATAGGAGAGAATGATTTAGCCACCCAGATCGCCCGACACGAATCCCATCGACCATTGAGCTGAGAAGTCAGTTCGTCCACAAAACCCTGCACTGGCGCCACTTATGGGGACAGCATGGTTCAGCATTTCTGTAGGGGACTTCCAACAATTTTTTCAGTCCCTGCCACGTCGAATTGCTGCGCTGCGCCAGAAAAAGGAGGTCCGACACGATGTTAGGAGGTATCCCATGACATTTGTCACCTCAGTCTAAAGCAGCAACTGTGAGAGAATTGTTCATGGACAATTATATTCCTAAAATCCACAAGCTTGCCTAGAGTGCCAACCTAAACCCAGTGAAACATCTGTGGGGATGGGTTAGAATGTCGACATCGTTCCAGACCCCAGCGGCTAACATTTCTACCTTCTCTGATTTCGGCTATTGATGAAGACTGGGCCACCATTCCCCCACAGTCATTCAGCCTCCTCGTTGAAAGTGTCCCCAGCAGAGTTTGTGGTGTCACAAGGCTTAGGCCTTTCCCACCCCTCATTAAATCGACCAAGACTTATACGAATATTTGTAAGAACAGTTATTGTTATTATCTTCTTTAAGTTTGTTTCTGGGTTTTCAGAAATACTGTGGGAAAGAAGTTTATTTATGTTGCAGGTAACGTGGAAGACGTTGCCCAACGATCACTACGAAAGTTCGACGTAGCGACAACTGGGCAATGAATAAAACGAATGCTGCAAACTACCGCGAGCCATGGAAGAGCCTGGGCCGCGAGGGCGTCGAGCTTCGTAGGTCGTTGTTGGACAACGTCAAAGGAAGAGATATTTTGCTTTTTCTTTGTAAACAGATTGATCGAGTCTTGAAAGGTTCATGTAAAACGTGTAGGCGGGTGAAACATTAGGTGGGACCCGATGCTTGTAATACTTCCACAGTCATTAAAAAGGTGTTAAACGGCAAAACCAATAGTTCATCATTTATATAGGTAAAAAGTAGTAAAGATATAGGAAAGGAAGACTTGCTGCGTCAGAACGAAAAGTGATACGTCGCTCAGCAACGAAGAAGGACGTAAACCGCGGGTGTTACGTGATGAAAACAAATCAACTGATGAAACAGTAAGTCTGTAATTAAGCATAAAGCTATGTAACACTGCAAGTTCAAACCGTCATAAACGCGATAGGTGGACGCACACCATATAAATGTCCAGTAACAGGTGTTTGGATACTTTTGCCAGATAGTATACGTAGAGATTCCGGAGCAGGAAGGAGCGCCTGGTCCCTTGCACGAATCCGCCCAGCTAGTTTGTGGATGATTTTTAGGCGGTTTTCCATCTGCCTCGGCGAATGCTTGCTGGTTCCCATTATTCCGCCTGAGATACATTATGTCGGCAATTGCTGCACTAATAAGTTCTCCACGTACGCGTACACCACCATTACTGTACCACACAAACATAAAGGTTAGACTCGTCTGTTGTGAGACGTTCCCTGGGGAGGGGTCCACCGGGGGCCGAACCGCACAATAACCCTTGGTTCGATGTGGGGCGGCGGAGGGGTGAAGTGGACTGCGGTAGTTCAAATGGCTTTCGGCTCTATGGGACTTAACATCTGAGGTCATCAGTCCCCTAGAACTTAGAACTACTTAAACCTAACTAACAGAAGGACATGACAACATCCACGCCCAAGGCAGGATTCGAACCTGCGACCGTAGCAGTCGCGCGGTTCCGGACTGAAGCGCCTAGAACCGCTCGGTCACAACGGCCGACGACTGCGGTAGTCGTCGTGGGATTGTGGACCACTGCGGCTGCGGCGGGGACAGAGCTTTTCCGTCGTTTCTAGCTCCCCGGTTAACACACAACATACATACATACATTCGTAGAGATAGAGATGCAGACGAACTGTGCAAGCAGAACAGCCTGCGCCGTTGAGTCTGAGGCAGCGCTGTGCTAACGGCGGTCGCCCGGCGGTGGTGGTGGTGGCAGGAGGAACAATTAATAAAGGAGCTGTGGTGGTGGGTGGTGGGGATGGGGGGGCTAGGACGAAGGAGGGCGTGGCCACCCTCGGGCCGGTCCAGCCCCCCCAGCGTGGCATTCCTGCCCCCTGCTGGCCGCGCGGGCGCATTTGTCATCGCCGGTTGCACCGCCGCTCCACACCGCGTTCGCGGCTTTTCTCTCCTACCTGGACGGGTGCCGGCAATTACAGGGACTCTCGCCACTGAGAGCAACGCTGAGCCTCTGTCCTAGCCTCGCCTAGCCTAGCAGTGCAGGCAATACGACGTCACCCCGTCAATCATTTAACCAGCACCACGCTCAAGCTTCAGAAGCAGCTCTGCGCCAGAGACGGGTTCGGTCCCTACCCAAGACGCAGACAGATGCTTCTACAGCCCGGATACCGTTAGAGAGACAATACAGGGTGATTTTGCTAAATAGGGTCAACCTGCAAGAAAATGCGTACCAAGGACGGCACACCCATTTGAAGGTGTGGGTAAAAGATTTTCGACATTGTTGGTTTCAGTGGTTCAAGGCACACATGCGAACACACCAGGCAAAGTACGAGTGTTCTGCCTGTACTAGAGCTTTAGTTCGACACTCAAGAGCACGGTGTGCTAGAGCTTTATCATATAGCAGCCCCATTACCGTTCCTAACAACAATGGCAGGCCTGAAACTTCCTAGCAGATTAAAGCTGTGTGCAGGAAAGCTTCTGTAAAAATTGGAAGGTAGGAGACGAGGTACTGGCGGAAGTGAAGCTGTGGGGCTGGGGCATGATTCGTGCTTGGGTAGCTCAGATGGTATAGAGCAATTGCCCGTGAATGGCAGAAGTCCCGGGTTCGAGTCTCGGTGCTGCACACAGTTTTAATCTGCCAGAATGTTTAATATCAGCGCAGACTCCGCTGCAGAGTGAAAATCTCATTCTGGAATGGCAGACCTTCAATCAGGAAAAGTAGTTAACCAACAGGAAAACCAAATATGCTGCTCTCTCTCTCTCTCTCTCTCTCTCTCAACAGAAAGCAATAGCCTCCAGCATTGGAAATATAATGAGCTGCAGCTTTACTTTGCCTGTTAGAAATAATGGTTCAAATGGCTCTGAGCACTATGGGACTTAAGATCTATGGTCATCAGTCCCCTAGAACTTAGAACTACTTAAACCTAACTAACCTAAGGACATCACACAACACCCAGTCATCACGAGATCACGAGGCAGAGAAAATCCCTGACCCCACCGGGAATCGAACCCGGGAACCCGGGCGCGGGAAGTCTGTTAGAATTCCATCGATATATAGAGACCTTTGATCTAAACCTTAGTCTCCTATTGGCCTCCCTTCATATTGATTTTACATGACCATCCACTTTCTTAGGATTATCCATAAACACCTATACGTCGTGACTTTCTCAAGAGGCTCACCGCTAATTTTGCAACCAGATGCCATCATGTTCTTCCTCTTTATGCAAGACATCTATCTGCATTTAAATACAGCTGTCATTCGTTGTACCAAAAGTAAATTTCGTCCAGTTTCATCCGGAATTCTTTACTATGGAACAGGGACGGTACTTGCCTGTGCATATCAGGTTAGTTAGCGAACAGTCTTCTGATGCTACTGATCCGATACGATAAATCGTTTATGTAAATTGACGTAAAAACATCGCAACACGTAGAAGGATTTGTGACGCATAACGAAAGTTGCTTTGCGTATGTCTACGTATGAAAGATGATTTCTATTCAAATTTAAAGCTAGTAGCTTACGAATGGAGCTTGTAGCGCCACTGAGAATATTATAATCAGGTTTGCTTTAAATACATGCTGTACCGGTCGTGAGAGTTTGTTAGTTGATGTTAGTCAACAACGGCATAAGACGAGAAAGAAGCCATTATCCACACCTCACTGACTTTGAACGAGATTGTGTAGTTTATTTATTTAACCGTATGGCTAGGGCCCCCCGCCAGGCAGGCCGTACGCCGGGTGGCCCGTCTTTCAATCTGACGCCACTTCGACGATCTGCAGTCGATGAGGATGACAGGATGATGATGAGGGCAGCACAACACCCAGTCCCTGGGCAGAGAAAATTCCACGACCCAGCCGGGAATCGAACCCTGGCCTAGAGGATTGACAATCCGTCACGCTGACCATTCAGTTACATCGTGTAGTACAACTACGAGAAGCTGGATGTTGCTTCCATGATATTGCAAAACTGGCAAGAATGTAGCCTCTGCATACGACTGCTCGCAGAGGTGGTCAAGAGACTGTACGGTCACAAGAAGACCAACCTCTGGACGGCCACGTGGCACCACCGAGAGGGAGGACCATCCTGTTCGGCGTATGGCTCTGGCGCATCGTAGTGCATCTGCAGCAGCAGTTTGAGCAGCAGTTGGACCCGCACAAGGACAGCTCGAAGCCAGATGACCTGCAGCGTGCATTCCACTGACCCCAAACCACAGTCATTTACGACTTCGGTGATGTCAAGCAAGAGCTCGTTGGAGGGCAGGGTGGATGTCTGTTGTTTTTCTGATGAAAGCTGTTGCTCCTTGGGTGTCAAGGCAAACTGCATGTAGACCTGAAGTTACGGTTTATGGTGCGATTTCGCATGAAAACTGGAACACTCTTTTGGTTATCCCACACATCCTGACTGCAGGTTTGTGTGATAATCTGTTGATTCGACTTGTTGCGCTGCAGTTTATGAACAGAATTCAAAATGGTTCAAATGGCTCTAAGCACTATGGGACTTGACATCAGAGGTCATCAGTCCCCTAGACTTAGAACTACGTAAACGTAACTAACCTAAGGATATATACGCATCCTTGCCCGAGGCGGGATTCGGACCTGCGACCGTAGCAATAGCGCGGACTCAAGCGCCTATAACCACTCGGCCACAGCGACCGGCGAACAGCATTCCAGAGAGTATTTTCCAACAGGATACGGCTGTCACACAAACCGCCGTTTTAACCCAACATGATCTATAGAGTGTGGAGATGTTGGCTTGACCGGCCAGGGTGGCCGAGCGGTTCCAGACGCTACAGTCTGGAACCGCGCGACCGCTACGGTCGCAGGTTAGAATCCTGCCTCGGATATGGATGTGTGTGATGTCCTTAGGTTAGTTAGGTTTAAGTAGTTTTAAGTTCTAGGGGACTGATGACCTCAGAAGTTAAGTCCCATAGTGCTCAGAGCCATTCTTCTTCTTTTTTTTTTTTTTTTTTTGGCTTGGCCTGCTCGATTACCAGATCTGTCTCCAGTCGAGCACATATGAGACATCATTGGGCGGCAAGTCCAGCGTCATCCACAAACAGAATTAACCGTCACTGTATTGATCGGCCAAGTGCAACAAGCATGGAACTCCAACCCACAAACGACATCCAGCACCTGTACAACACAACACACGAATGCTTACATTCTAAATTCTGGCGTTCACACTGGCTATTCTTGTGCCAGCATTTCACATTTGCAGTGGCCTATATCGCGCTTGCCTTAACCTGTGATGTTGCAACGTTTATCACTTAATTCCACTACTGGCCATTAAAATTGCTACACCACGAAGATGACATGCTACAGAAGCGAAATGTAACCGACAGGAAGAAGATGCTGTGATATGCAGATGATTAGCTTTTCAGAGCATTCTCACAAGGTTGGCGACACCTACAACGTGCTGACATGAGGAAAGTTTCCAACCGATTTCTCATACACAAACAGCAGTAAACAAGCGTTGCCTGGTGAAACGTTGTTGTGATGTTTCGTGTAAGGAGGAGAAATGCGTACCGTCACGTTTCCGACTTTGATAAAGGTCGGATTGTAGCCTATCGCGATTGCGGTTTATCGTATCGCGGCATTACTGCTCGCGTTGGTCGAGATCCAATGACTGTTAGCAGAATATGGAATAGGTGGCTTCAGGAGGGTAATACGGAACGCCGTGCTGGATCCCAACGGCCTCGCATCACTAGCAGTCGAGATGACAGGCATCTTATCCGCATGGCTGTAACGGATCGTGCAGCCACGTCTCGATCCCTGCGTCAACAGGTGGGGACGTTTGCAAGACAACAACCATCTGCACGAACAGTTCCACAACGTTTGCAGCAGCATGGACTATCAACTCGGAGAACGTGGCTGCGGTTACCCTCGACGCTGGATCACAGACAGGAGCGCCTGCGATGGTGTACTCAACGACGAACCTGGGTGCACGAATGGCAAAACGTCATTTTTTCGGTGAATCAAGGTTCTGTTTACAGCATCATGATGGTCGCATCCGTGTTTGGCGACAGCGCGGTGAACGCACGTTGGAAGCGTGTATTCGTCATCGCCATCCTGGCGTATCACCCGGCGTCATGGTATGGGGTGCCATTGGTTACACGTCTCGGTCACCTCTTGTTCGCATTGCTGGCACTTTGAACAGTGGACGTTACATTTCAGATGTGTTACGACCCGTGTCTCTACCCTTCATTCGATCCCTGCGAAACCCTACATTTCAGCAGGATAATGCAGGACCGCATGTTGCAGGTCCTGTACTGGTCTTTCTGGATACAGAAAATGTAGACTTCTGCCCTGGCCAACACTTTCTCCAGATCTCTCACCAACTGAAAACGTCTGGTCAATGGTGGCCGAGCAACTGGCTCGTCACATTACGCCAGTCAGTACTCCTGATGAACTGTGGTATCGCGTTGAAGCTGCATGGGCAGCTATACCTGTACACGCCATCCAAGCTCTGTTTGACTCAATGCCCAGGCGTATCAAGGCCGTTATTACGGCCAGAGGTGGTTGTTCTGGGTACTGATTCCTCAGGATCTATGCACCAAAATTGCGTGAAAATGTAATCACATGTCAGTTCTAGTATAATATATTTGTCAAATGAATACCCGTTTATGATCTGCATTTCTTCTTGGTGTAGCAATTTTAATGTCCAGTAGTGTATGTTACCTAGAGAAATGTGTTTCTGAAATTTCATTAGAGTCATTAATTCGTTTTTGGTATTGTTTTCTTTCCCGTCAGTGCATAGTGGAGCCGGCCGCGGTGGCCGTGCGGTTCTAGGCGCTGCAGTCCGCAACCGCGAGACTACTACGGTCGTAGGTTCGAATCCTGCCTCGGGCATGGATGTGTGTGATGTCCTTAGGTTAGTTAGGTTTAAGTAGTTCTAAGTTCTGGGGGACTGATGACCTAAGATGTTAAGTCCCATAGTGCTCAGAGCCATTTGAACCATTTTTTTTTTTTTTTTTTTTTGCATACTGGAGACCTTAGAGTGCCCATACCTTCTTGGCCCCAGGAAAGACCACCAGAAGTCGTTACTTTTACCTGATATACTGTGCTTGAAACGTGCTGTGCTAGACTCCGCAACATGGTACTCCACTGCTTGTGTTCAGCTACTGTCACGGCATTTCCGTTTTCGATTAAACTGCGAGGAAAATATAATCATTGTGGTGCAGTCATTATTGACGACCATTTGTCTCTCCACTGTGGTTTGGGACGTAAGCGTACCGCCTGTTGAACGTGTCCTGCTTTGCCCACCCGTGCGGTACCGGCTGCGTGCGAGCTGCAAACAGAGGGATTGCGGCAAGGACCCGGAATGCGGCGCCACCGCACGGTCCGCGCATGCGCGTTACCCGCCTGGTTGCCAATTAAAGTAACGAAGCGGCGCGCTGCGCTGCGCTGCGGGCGCTGACGCCGGCGCCGAATGATGGACGGCTGCGCCGCTCGGTAGCGGGCCGGCCGCTGACGGGTATTGATTCCGGCGGCCGGCCGACATGCCCGCGGCTAACGACGCCGCCACGCCGTATTAGCCCGTGGAGTGCCCTCAAGAGAGCGGGCCCCCCAGCCAGGCAGGCTCCTGTTCGTGTCTCTTCTGAGCCTACGAGCTCTGCAAAACCGACGTGACACCTTCTCATCTTGAAAGTTGGCTGTGCTGTCTGCATGCAAGGAAACTAAGATTAGTCACATTTCCGGTGTTTCGTCAGCCTTCAGCAAACAAAATACGAGTACCTGCTCAAACAATGATACAATCTAAATTTAGGTATTCCTGAGGCATGAAATTTTTGGTCACAAGAGCACATATGTCTTTGTTAGACTGGGCGTAGATTGCAACGATGACATCCGGCTACACATGGACGACGGAGTGACTTCCGTGTGTTGCGGCATCTCGCGAGTGGCCGTGGGGGTGGGGGGGCTTCTCCTAATGGTCCCCACTACAAGCTATGGGTAACGAATGCACCATTACTCGTATACACGGTTATTCATAAATACATCCGGGGTTCCACATGAGAACTGCGAGAAAACTGCAAGACATACTCTACTGGCCATTAAAATTGCTACACCAAGAAGAAATGCAGATCATAAACGGGTATTCATTTGACAAATATATTATACTAGAACTGACATGTGATTACATTTTCACGCAATTTTGGTGCATAGATCCTGAGGAATCAGTACCCAGAACAACCACCTCTGGCCGTAATAACGGCCTTGATACGCCTGGGCATTGAGTCAAACAGAGCTTGGATGGCGTGTTCAGGTACAGCCGTCCATGCAGCTTCAACACGATACCACAGTTCATCAAGAGACTGGCGTATTGTGAAAAGCCATTTGCTCGGCCACCATGACCAGACGTTTTCAATTGGTGAGAGATCTGGAGAATGTGGTGGCCAGGGCAGCAGTCGAACATTTTCTGTATTCAGAAAGGCCCGTACAGGACCTGCAACATGCTGTCGTGCATTATCCTGCTGAAATGTAGGGTTTCGCAGGGATCGATTGAAGGGTAGAGCCACGGGTCGTAACACATCTGAAATGTAAAGTCCACTGTTCAAAGTGCCGTCAATGTGAACAAGAGGTGACCGAGACGTGTAACCAGTGGCACCCCATACCATCACGCCGGGTGGTACGCCAGGACGGCGATGAAGAATACACGCTTCGAATGTGCGTTCACCACAATGTCGCCAAACACGGATGCTACCATCATGATGCTGTTAACAGAACCTGGATTCATCCGAAAAAATGACGTTTTGCTATTCATGCACCCAGCTTCGTCGTAGAATACACCATCCCTGGCGCTCCTGTCTGTGATGCAGCGTCGAGGGTAACCGCAGCCATGGTCTCCGAGCTGAAAGTCCATGCTGCTGCAAACGTCGTCGAACTTTTCGTGCAGATGGTTGTTGTCTTGCAAGCGTCCCCATCTGTTGACTCAGGGATCGAGACGTGGCTTCACGATCCGTCACAGGCATGCGGATAAGATGCCTGTCATCTCGACTGCTAGTGATACGAGGCCGTTGGGATCCAGCACGGCGTTCCGTATTACCCTCCTTAACCCACCTACTCCATATTCTGCTAACAGTCACTGGATCTTGACCAACGCGAGCAGCAATGTCGCGATACGATAAACCGCAATGCGATACGCTACAATCCGACCTTTATCAAAGTCGGAAACGTGATGGTACGCATTTCTCCTCCTTACACGAGGCATCACAACAAAGTTTCACTAGGCAACGCCGGTCAACTGCCGTTTGTGTATGAGAAATCGGTTGGAAACTTTCCTCATGTCAGCACGTTGTAGGTGTCGCCACCGGCGCCAACCTTTTGTCAATGCTCTGGAAAGATAATGATTTGCATATCACAGCATCTTCTTACTGTCGGTTAAATTTCGCGTCTGTAGCACGTCATCTTTGTAGTGTAGCAATTCTAGTGGCCAGTAGTGTATCTTTGTTAGACTGGGCGGAGATTGCAACGATGACATGCGGCTATGCAAGGGCGACGGGTGGCTTCGGTGTGAGGTGGCGTCTCCCAGGTGACCGTGGGGAGGTAGGGGCTTCTCCTAATGGGCGACACTACAAGCTGAGGGTAACGAATGCACCATTATTCTTATACAGGGTTATTCATAGATACATCTGGGGTTTCAGATGGAGACTGCGAGAAAACTGCAAGACATACATACAACAGTTACAAGAAACATGGCGTCTATTCAGTTCTTAACTCACTTTACAGGTGTACAAGACTCCCATGAACTGCCTGGATTAAGGGCGTCAACAGCCCACTTTGGAAATCTGTTCATTTGGGTTCTCTGTAAGGAGGCACAAACTATGAGGGCGTTCAATAAGTAATGCAATACAAATTTTTCTCCGACAGTTTCGATAGACAAAATGCGGATTGTGTTGTGCGACATCGTGGAATATTCTGACTTCATCATCTATAGTTTCAGGAAGTTCCGATAGGTGACGGCGCACTACGTAGCTTTCAAAACGGCATCTGTAGCGGGGATGTGTTCCAAGCATGAGAGCAGCAGCTGAGTTTCCTTTGGTGGAAAACGAGAGCATCACAGATATTCACAGGTGTCTGAGGAATGTCTACGGAGACTTGGCAGTGAACAAAAGCGTGGTGAGTCGTTGGGAGAGGCGTCTGTCGTCATCGCAACAAGGTAGCGCAAGCCTGTCCGATCTCTCGCGTCCTGGTCAGCAGCACGCAACTGTGACTTCTGCAATGTTGGAACGTGATGTAGCGAGACGTTGAATATGACGTCGACCAGTAGAGTGGTCCCCTGCAGGCTCAAAAATGGTTCAAATGGCTCTAAGCACTATGGGACTTAACATCTTAGCTCATCAGTCCCCTACACTTAGAACTGCTTAAACCTAACTAACCTAAGGTGTCTTGAGTTTGATTTAGTTTTCCATGGGGGACTCATTGCCCGAAAGGCACACCTGTTGACTCTTGCAGTGGATCCCTGATATTACATAATTTCTTTCAGGCTCCAAACATAATTGGCGGCAATTTGCCAGTATTTGCTCATGGATTACTTGTTCCTCAAAATAGAGACATACAAGCAAGTCTTTCTGCAAAACTTTCTCGCATATGAGATGTGATACAGGCTGATTTTTCCTCAGAAAATCTATACCAAGAATTAGGTTGGTTAATAGCTTTAGCACTTCGAAAAAAATCGATTCTAACTGGTGACCTTGACAAACAAACTCCAGCTGCACCTGCTGCCTTAGATCAGCACTTTTTGCGACTCTTTTTCCTTTAACTTTCGTCGTCTTTAGCCCAAATGTCGGCCAGTTATTGTTCTCGTCCCATCTTGGTTTGGTATCTTTGAGATGGTCTGAACCTGACTACAACTGTGCAGATTGTCCTCCGATTAGATCACCATCTTAGTGAGTAATGGGTGTAAATTTTGCATATTGTCACTTACCTGCTCCTCTGCTCAGTCAAATTTAGTTTCGTTGTTCTGAGAATGGGGTCTTCTAATTCCATTCATGTGCCAGCCACCCGTCATTGTGGTGACGTATTTCGGAAGTTGGTATTTGTTTGGGGATCGTGAGACTGAGTCTCAAGAATTCGGCCTCAGGTCTAAGCCTCCCTTCGTCATTCAACCCTAACCCTAACCGTTGGCCATTATTAGTTGTTGTTTCAGCTACAGTTTTGCTTATATCGGTGATAATGTCCTCTGTCCTGTGGCCGGAACTGATTATTCTTATGTTCATTGTGATGACGCTGTGCCCAATAAAGTTGTATTCTAGATCGAATTGCATCTCTCAGCTATTGTCCTTTCCTTGGACGAACTGTAACTGTTGAAGCAGTGTTTTGGAGGCTTAGATATTCTCTCCACAACATCTGGCAAGAATATTTTGGTAACTTGCAGGTAGTTTCAAGTAACAAAACCATACATTATTGAACGAGGTGAACAGTACGTCAGGGAACTGATTCTTCTGTAATAAGGCTTCAAAGAATTTTATTAGACTTGGGAAACCAGATCCTTTCAGGTTCCAACTCATTATTAGCTCTTGTACGATACTCTCCTGCACTGTCTTAAACAACTAATAAAGGGACAAGAATACTTCCTCAAAATCTTTGTATGAAGTGCCTCGGTGGCATTCTTTTCGCTGTTTCGCCCTCGAAATATCTGTGCAGAAATTTTTGCCGATATCTGAATGGTCATGAGGGTGGCACAGAATGATCAAACGGTTCAGTCCAAGCCATCAGGTTCAGTGCGCTGCCATTGTCCCGAAAGATTTGGAATTTTCATGCTAGAGGAAAGCTCTTGTAGTAAAAGAGTTCATCTTCAGCTGACCTTGCATAACTGTTGGTTTCACGTAAGGCAGGAGAATATTCCTATTCATGACATGTTCCTGGACTAACACGTCCTGGTTCATGCACATGGCTATCTGGAAGCCATGAACAGCTATATGCACCAAGCACATCGTCTTGTAAACGTAACAACTCCACAATCTTTGCCTTAAAACTTCCATAACCGTTGGACAAAACTTCACTCCTTTGCCACTGTCACCGATTTACTCCTTCTTGTTTATGTTTATACGCGAGAAGCGACTACCTTCCCCTGTTTCTGCTACTAGCACTGGACACGTGTCACCCGACCTTTCACGCACAAACCTGGCTTCCTGCTCGATCATCTATCAGTAGTAGACCATAAGCTGTTCTGTTGCTTCACGTAACTTATTTTCAGTTTCGCCGATATCTACCTCACTTACTCCTCCCGCTTATTTGTCTAATGTTCTGTTCGCTCAACAGATCTCTTTTGCTCATCTTGTCACTGCTCTACTCGGCCAGTTGTTGTTGCATTATTGGGATTTGCTCCAGTTGGATCCCAGTTTCAAGCAAATTTGTCTCGTGCTCATTCAACATGTCTCTCGTCCTGTCCCAATGCTTTCTTGCTTCTTCACACTTCACCGACATATGCACACATTTTTGTTCTTTTTATAAATTCGGCTAATTCATAAAGCTTCTTCTTTTCCCCAAAGGGTTTTACCGATGGCGTACTAGGATGGCTCAATAGAGCCCTCCAGGTGCCATGAAATTTGATCCTGTGCCACTTTTCACATTGGCCATTTCAGAGGTCTTGATTCTGTTTTCATTTCCTGATACTACCGCTTTTGACTTACACCGAGCACCCTCGTACTAACTCACATCTATGCTTCCTACCATCACTGGTTACCTAATCAACGCACCACCTAACGACAGTGAATCCCTAATGTTTCACACACTCAAAAGCCTTCTAACAAAGGTGTACCAAAACATGCAAGCACAGTGCAAGAAAATGCTGAAAGAAGACGTGGGACCAATTAAATATGACAGACGCTTAATAAACTTTCCCAATTTTATACAATTCGTCAAAGACTTCATCCAAGTGAATTATAAACTGTGTTGCTCATTTTTTATGCAAAATGTGAACAAATTTATTATGCAAGTGTGAACAGTTAGCTTCAAATATCGAAAAGCGAATCTGCACTTGATCCTTTACTTAATGGTAGAAAATCTGACTTCAGTCTGAATATTCTGGCTAATAAAGTCTTGTGCAGGGTCAACAAATGCTTTAAGACGCCAAACGAACTAGCAAGCTTTTTGGATGTAAAAGTGATCTACACTATCTGGTCCGATAAGGAGACAGATCGCCCGCACGAAAACAGATAAGTAAATGATTCTTTTGCGAAACAGATTGAATTGTCGCACTCCATTGCACAAAAGAATCATTGGATGGGCCTCGTAAATGAGTCCTGGATGCTGGTTCCTACAAATGGTAGTAAAGATTTAATAGCAAAAGAGCTGACTGATCTGGAAAAGACTACAGGCAACAAATAGGTCGGGAGTGACTATTGTCTCAAAAATGGTTCAAATGGCGCTGAGCACTATGGGACTAAACATCTGAGATCATCAGTCCCCTAGAACTTAGAACTACTTAAACCAAAATAACTTAAGGACATCACACACATCCATGCTCGAGGCAGGATTCGAACAGGCTGTAGCGCCTACAACCACTCGGCCACTCCAGCCGGCGTCTATTGTCTCAGTAGGTCATACTCGAAAATGCGTAACCAATACACAACAACAGTAGATGTGCAATGGTTACTCCGATTGTGCCAGAAAGTCATATGCAATCTGCTTGCGAAAGACAATCTACTTGGTCATGGATGAACTCTCGAATATCTGAGCAGTCGTTAAATCATGGAGCCTAATCAGTTTTGCATGCAACAGACCGATAAACGCTTAAAGGTTTCTCCACCTACATCTACATCTACATGGATATGCTGCAAATCACATTTAAGTGCTTCGTAGAGGGTTCGTCGAACCCCATTCACAATTCTCTATTATTCCAATCTCGTATTGTGCACAGAAAAAACAGACACTGTCCTTCTTTGAACTTTTTCGATGTACCCCGTCAGTCCTATCTGGTAAGGATCCCACACCGCGCAGCAGTATTTTAAAAGCGGACGGACAATCGTAGTGTAGGCAGTCTCCTTAGTAGGTTTGTTACGTTTTCTGAGTGTCCTGCCAGTAAAACGCAGTCTTTGGTTAGCCTTCCCCACAATGTTTTCTATGTGCTCCTTCCAATTTAAGTTGTTCGTAATTGTAATACCTCGGTATTTAGTTGAATTTACGGCTTTTAGATTAGACTGATTTATCGTGTAACCGAAGTTTGAGCTCCTTTTAGCACTCATGTGGATGACCTCACACTTTTCGTTATTTAGGGTCAACCGCCAATTTTCGCACCATTCAGATATCTTTTCTAAATCGTTTTGCAATTTGTTTTGATCTTCTGGTAACTTTATTAGTCGATTAACGACAGCGTCATTTGCAAACAACCAAAGACGGTTGCTCTCCCAAATCATATATATAGATACGGAACAGCAAAGGGCCTATAACACTACCTTGGGGAACACCAGTAATCACTTCTGTTTAAGTCGATGATTTTCCGTCAATTATTACGAACTGTGACCTCTCTGACAGGAAATCACAAATCCAGCCACATAACTGAGACGATATTCCACAAGCACGCAATTTCACTACAAGCCGCTTGTGTGGTACAGTGTCAAAAGCCTTCCGGAAATCCAAAAATACGGAATCGATCTGAAATTTCTTGTCAATGGCACTCAACACTTCATTTGAATAAAGAGCTAGTTACGTTTCACAGGAATGATGTTTTTTGAACTCATGTTGACTGTGTGTCAATAGACAGTTTTCTTCGAGGTAATAGGCCGGCCGAAGTGGCCGTGCGGTTAAAGGCGCTGCAGTCTGGAACCGCAAGACCGCTACGGTCGCAGGTTCGAATCCTGCCTCGGGCATGGATGTTTGTGATGTCCTTAGGTTAGTTAGGTTTAACTAGTTCTAAGTTCTAGGGGACTAATGACCTCAGCAGTTGAGTCCCATAGTGCTCAGAGCCATTTGAACCTTCGAGGTAATTCATAATGTTCGAACACAATATATGTTCCAGAATCCTGCTGCATTTCGACGTTAACGACACGGGCTTGTAATTTAGTGGATTACTCCTATTACCTTTCTTGAATATTGGTGTGACCTGTGCAACATTCCAGTCTTTGGGTACGGTTTTTTCGTCGAGTGAAAGGTTGTATATGATTGTTAAGTATGGAGCTAGTGCATCAGCGTACTCCGAAAGGAACCTAATTGGTATACAGTCTGGACCAGAAGACTTGCCTTCTTAAGTTGCTTCACTAGTCCGAGGATAAGGGCAGGTGGTATTGCTCCACATCAAGTGACTCCAGCACACACCTACGTGGATCCCAAACGGCCT
Source organism: Schistocerca americana (assembly GCF_021461395.2). Lineage (NCBI taxonomy): Eukaryota > Metazoa > Arthropoda > Insecta > Orthoptera > Acrididae > Schistocerca > Schistocerca americana. Next base: position 286,401,137 of record NC_060121.1, on the reverse strand, counting down.
TGTTACTCGTGGACGATAGTAGAAAAAGCTATCCAGAGGCAGATGAGCAACAGTATGGTGTGCAGGTCAATTCGGAGCTACGAGGAACTCACATGTCTGACGCGCCATAAGGAGCTCCCATCGCAGTGTAGTTAGACGTTTACCAACCACAGCACGGAGACTGGGTATTGGGCTAGTACTGTAAGCACATGTGGCTAACGGAACCCCGCATGGGGCATAGCATCAATGATCTTCAGTCTAGCTGCGAATGCATGAAAGCCATATAAAACTCGAGCGGAAGCACCTTGTCGCTCCCCAAGACCTGTGGCTACGGTAATTTATGATATTCAGTGCCTTCAGGCTTTCGGTTTTCAGGCCTCTCAGGTGTGGCAACCACGTCAATTTGGAGTAAAAAAATGAGGTCCAAAACCTCACTGAGTATTTAAAATGTGGAACACTGTTCCTCGTAAGCAAGGTAGGTAAATTAAAAGTAGGACGAGGACGACTAAAATGAACACACACATACATTTATCTGCAGAAAACTGAAAACCAGTCTTCGCAGATCACTCATCTAATCCCTGCATTGTAAGTTGTGACTGGTGAGCTCCTATTGCATAAATGGAGGTGGAACAGAAAACGGCAAAATCATCCACAAATAAGGAGCATTGTACAAGGCTCTTCACCGTAGACATGACACTGTTTACGGCTATGGCAAAGAGGTTAACTCCTGAAACACTGCCCTGAGGTAGGCAATTCTCCTACAGAAAACGATCCGACAGCGTGTCACCAACACAAGACCTAAAAAGAAAAAATGTGGTTAGACAGGAAAGACCTTACGAAGATGAGGATGTGGCCACGAATGCCCCACTGACAAAATTGCTCTAGATTGCTGTGTCTCCAGGTAGTGTCGTATGCCTTACTAATAAAAGAAAATTCTAAGCCAGTCATGTTTACATAGGAAAGCTTGCTGACTACTGTTATCCATTTACCCCAGGGTTTTTCGTTAAGGCGAAACTCCACTGCCTACTGGGATATAAGTGGTCCTTTCCTGGTTTCCCGAGAGGGATCAGAACTACCACACTCCAAAAGCTGGGAAGGTAGCCTGTCAGCCATATCAAATCAAAACATTTGAGGAGGATTTCCTTTGATGCTGTAGCCAAATGTTGAAACATGGTGTGTCAGATTTGGACGTGACCGTGTGCAGTATTATGTGTCTCAGACAGAGTGGATTCCAGCTCCACCACGGAGAAAAGCTAGCTGTAAGTCTCAGAGTTGTATTTGAAGACAAATTTGCCCCTCTCTACAGTCGCACTGTAGTGAGGAAACAGTGATCCTCGCTGGCATTGGCGGTAGTCTGTGCAAAATACTTTGCCACCGTCTGAGTAATGTCTCTGGGTATAGTTTGGAGACCACACTGTTTCAGCACCGCTGCTACTGGTAAACGTCTGTGTTTGCCAGAAATCCTCCTGGTGGCTTCCCATAGTTTTTTAGAACAAGTAGAACAGTTTATGGAGTCCAGGAACCCCCATCATGATGTTTTCTTGCTTCCCTTAATTACATGTCGGTTCTTGGCTCTCGCGACCGGAAAGGCTGTGATGCTGTGTGCTGTTGGTTCATAATTAAACTGTAGAAGAGCTGCACGCCTGTTCCAGATCGCTGAGAAACACTCACCAGTCCACCAAGGTACAGGCTGCCTCCTGACATGACCTTAGGACTCTGGGATGGGTACGTCAGCGACATGTACTGTGGTCCTCCCATTCCTTACACTGTCGTGGTGTTCAGTCACAGCCAGGTGGCTGTGGCTGACCATCGATTTTGGTACCTTCTGTTCGGGTAATGCTCCATCTAATGGGTAGATTCACAGTGAGGTCATCAGTTGCTTCGACCTGAGCCGTGTCTGTAAGGGTGGGAGAGCAGAAAGAGAGATGGCTGAAGGCTATCCAGTAACAGCCAAGAAATGAATGGGACTGCCTGCATTGAAGATGCACAGTTCCTGAGACATCATGAGTTACTCCAAGACTCGATCTCTATGGCAAGTATAGGACGAGCCCCACATCACATTACGGACATTGAAATCGCCCAGTAGGAGAAACTGGTAGGTGAGTTGTTCAGTGAGGTGTGAGAGAGACTCAGAGGCTATCACATCCTTTGCAGGTAAGTAGGGTGAGCGGATAGTGGTCTTCTGACACACATGAACTAAAAGCTCTACTGCTTGTAGGTCAGTAACCAAGAAAAGAGCAGAGGATGGGTATGTTTTATTGACAAACACAGTAACCCATCTACAGGCTCTGTCCCCTGTCAGTTCGTCCTTTCAGCAGGGGGTGTAGCCCCATAGCGCAGGGGTGTCAGCACAGGTGGGGGGTGCCTCTGTCAGGAGTTTCAGCTCTTCCGCATGTGTCTTGAAACCATTAATGTTCTACAATAATATGGGAGCCATCTATCATGAGGATAGCATTTTTATGTCTTTCTGCTGGGGACAGGAGCCCATAACAGGATGAGCTCAGTCTTGTGACGACATGATTGCCCCAGTCCGAAATCAAGATCCACTAGCTCTACAGATTAATCATGAGAGACGTCTGTGAGGATGATGTTGACATTTCTGGATTGTTTACTTTCCAACTGCGTCATTAGCCGAAGCTTGGCTTTTGATTTTTGTCCTGAGGAGAATTTGGAGCGACAGCCACATCTGTGGTAGTGGCAGCACTAGACAGAGTACCAGACTGAATCTTTGGAGGGGCTGGGAGCTCCGAAAGTCGACAATCACAGCCTTTTTTGAAGTTATGGTGGGAGATACAGGCGTCGAAATAACTGTTGCAGCACAAGTGAATTGACAAATGCGGGTGCTAGTGCTGGCGCTGGCAACCTCCATTTGCTTTATGCACTGGCTGTTTAAGAACTGAAGCAAAGGAAGTGGCGGACGTTGGGAGCAGCACGGCATATTTTGGTCTCTGTATGAGGAATGCGGTACGTAGTCTTGAGCTCCTGTGCCTTTCGTTCTTCAAGATATACTCTGCTGCCTCTACTCCACATAGGGTGAGCCCCGGAGCAATTAGCGCACTTCAGAGGAGGGCGTCCGCCTCCGGTAACTGCGTGGTCAGCGCGACAGACTGTCAATTCTAAGGGCCCGGGTTCGATTCCCGGCTGGGTCGGAGATTTTCTCCGCTCAGGGACTGGGTGTTGTGTTGTCCTAATCATCATCATTTCATCCCCATCGACGCTCTAGTCGCCGAAGTGGCGTCAAATCGAAAGACTTGCACCAGGCGAACGGTCTACCCGACGGGGAGTCCTCGTCACACGACATTATTAGAGGAGGGCGACCTTAGCACATTTACCATAAGTGTCTTCTGCTTACACCCAAGAGTACTATGTCCGAAGAACTGGAATTTGAAAGAACAAGTTGGGTTGGGGACATAAGGCTGGACACTTAATTGAAGAAAAACTGCCTTAACATGCTCGGGAAGTTTTGTGCTACTGAACTTCAGGATTAAGGAGCCATATTTTACAATCCCCATCCACTCTCTTCGTTATGTTTAGCACGTCGACTATACCTTCTTGAGCCCACTCATCTTTCAAATTCTCATTGAGAATGCCTACCAGATCCCTGCACGTCACAACACCTTTTCTGTAACTCAAGGTGGTTTGTAGCTCAGTTTCGATGGCATATTGCCCAAGAAACTGAGCTTTCTGGAGGTTCTTAACTTGTTGGGAACTAGAAGTTTCCACCAACAGTGTCCCGTTACGCAATTGCTTGACTGTTTGTAAAGTGTCTGTAATGCCTTCTAACCCTCTTTGAATACTGAAAGACGAAACTTTCTCGAAGGTACCCTCTTTTGTTTTCACTATTAAAAACATATTCTGATTACCAAAATCCATTCCGTTACTGTACCCAAAACCTTTAGAATTAACCCGTGAGTGAGGAGGACTGGCTACAAGAGCCCTGTTGTTTGACTGGATGTTGGTATCTACCAGCGGCCCACCCATTACGTTGGTAGGATAAGAGGGGAATTTCAAGGGATGCATCTCGATTCCACGAGCAGTTACAGACATAAAAGTCCACCTAGACAGAACCCCGCATTCCTAGATAAGCCATATACAACTGCCGTGAAGCAGGTTACCCGCTAACAACTGTTCCGCCTCAACAGTTATGCATCTCATTGGCGCGAAGCACACCTTGAGACTGAGGAGTTTGTTATAGAGATTTTTACCATCTTCGCAATCAAGCCAAGATCCCCATTCCCTGCGACACATAACGTTCCACCACCGCGCCGCACTGCGGTCGCTGAAGCATGTCCAGAGCTTACAGCGACAGAGGACTGGTGGCGCTTATCTGTCCTTAGCTCAGGAACCTTGGGGTCACAGAGCCCGTACCCAGCAAAGGAATTATAGACCCCTGAAGTCAATAACATTCCACAGAAGTGTTCTTTGAGCAGAGAGACTGAGTTGTAACTTATTCAGCACTGCCCAGACACGTGACGTGGCTTATTATACAACAATTTTTTTTAGACAGGTTCTGGGACCTCACAGTATATGGCCTCATCTGGAGCAGTCTTGACCGATCACACTGTGCCGATGCCAGTGTGGACAATACACAGCCTCGCAGCTGCCAATCAGTTATCCAGTTTCCAGGTCACTGCCCTGCTCTCTGTGGCTCCATTCTGTGAAGCTGCCTACTGTCCCTTGGGATCTCTGGGAGGCTGAGCAGCAGTGGCTCGTGTCCCCTCTTCCGTAACGACTCATCTTCGCTCTGTCATACTCATACTGCACAACAGGCACAGGACATTCAGTTCACTAGAAAGATAGAGGGAAATTAAGAGGTGTGTTAGCGAATCACCCATATTTATCACCATCACATATTCATCGATAAGTAGAAACTTATGGTATTCGTTAAAATGAGCCAAAAGGAAGGATATACACTACTGGCCATTAAAATTGCTACACCAAGAAGAAATGCAGATGATAAACGGGTATTCCTTGGACACATATATTATACTAGCACAGACATGTGATTACATTTTCACGCAATTTGGGTGCATAGATCCTGAGATATCAGTACCCAGAACAACCACCTCTGGCCGTAATAACGGCCTTGATACGCCTGGCCGTTCAGTCAAACAGAGCTTGGATGGCGTGTACAGGTACAGCTGCCCATGCAGCTTCAACACGATACCACAGTTCATCAAGAGTACTGACTGGCGTATTGTGACGAGCCAGTTGCTCGGCCACCATTGACCAGACGTTTTCAATTGGTGAGAGATCTGGAGAATGAGCTGGCCAGGACAGCAGTCGAACATTTTCTGTATCCAGAAAGGCCCGTACAGGACTTCAACATGCGGTCGTGCATTATCCTGCTGAAATGTAGGGTTTCGCAGGGATCGAATGAAGGGTAGAGCCACGGGTCGTAAAACATCTGAAATGTAACGTCCACTGTTCAAAGCGCCGTCAATGCGAAGAAGGGGTGACCGAGACGTGTAACCAATGGCACCCCATACCGTCACGCCGGGTGATATGCTAGTATGGCGATGACGAATACACGCTTCCAATGTGCGTTCACCGCGATGTCGCCAAACACGGATGCGACCATCATGATGCTGTAAACAGAACCTGGATTCATCCGAAAAAATGACGTATTGCCATTCGTGCACCTAGGCTCGTCGTTGAGTACACCATCGCAGGCGCTCCTGTCTATGATGCAGCGTCAAGTGTAACCGCAGCCATGGTCTCCGAGCTGGGATCCAGCACGGCGTTCCGTATTACCCTCCTGAACCCACCGATTCCATATTCTGCTAACAGTCATAGGATCTCGACCAACGCGAGCAGCAACGTCGCGATACGATAAACCGCAATCGCGGTAGGCTACAATCCGACCATTATCAAAGTCGGAAACGTGATGGTACGCATTTCTCCTCCTTACACGAGGCATCACAACAACGCTCCACAAGGCAACGCCGGTCAACTGCTGTTTGTGTATGAGAAATCGGTTAGAATCTTTCCTAACGTGAGCACGATGTAGGTGTCGCCACTGGCGTCAACCTTGTGTGAAAGCTCTGAAAAGATAATCATTTGCATATCACAGCATCTTATCCCTGTCGGTTAAATTTCGCGTCTGTAGCACGTCATCTTCATGGTGCAGCAATTTTAATGGCCAGTAGTGTATGAGATACATCAGTATGCCACTTCAGTGATTTGCTTCATACTGAGCCAGTACGAAATGTCTCGTGTGCTTGACCAGTAGCTGATTTTCCTGTGAAGTCTGGGTGAGCAGAGAGGGCATTCGGAACTCCAGCGTTAGTTAGGTCACAGGACGCGTCAGTTAATAGGAGGCAGCTCAGGAAGGTAGGCCACTGGACACTTGCTATGCAAATGCTTCTTGCTAGGAGGTTTCGTCTCAGATGCGTAGGAGGATGAATGCACTGGGTGGAAGTGACTGCAGATTAGTGGCTCATGTTGGCATGAACGATGCTTGCTATCTGTATTCTCTGTGCATCCTTGGTTTCTTTAGACTCTTGGCTGAACTGATAAAGACTGCTAGTCTCGAACACAGAGAGGAGAGGCATGGTTCTGTATTTGCGGCAGTGTACTGAGAATCGATGCCGCTCTTGTGGCTTGGTGTCGACGGTATGTCTAAAACAGAGGCGCAGACAGTTCTGCGATGATCTCGGATGTGAGTTTCTCGTCCTCCTCTGTAGGATAGAGAAGTGAAGGACTGACCGTCCAAAAGAAGTCAGGCTTAGAGAAAACAAGGGGAGCGGCTGCTACGAAGTTGAGTATGCGTGTAGTGCATATCGAGGTTCTTAAGGTTACAGAAACCTCCCCATAGCAAGCTTCTAGAATTTGCCTAACTTGTTAAAGGTAAATATGCACATGTAGTAATAGGAATAGATGATGGTTCTAACCTCGGGTAACCAGCAGCAAAGCGTATATTCAGGTTGGAATACATATTGCTAGAATAGGCTAGGCACCAGTGTAGTTGGGGTATATATTGCTGTGATCAACTCGATGCTGTTTAGTGAGGTTGTTGTACATTCTAGATGTCAAATAATCTCGATGAGGATAAGCATAGAAGGTAAGGAAAACAAGGCAATGGGGTATCTTTATAGACCATCTCCTCAGGAGTTGTAATGGCAGGAGCGCTTAAGTGAAAACTTCAAACGTATTGAGAGTAAATATATTGATTATACCACTGTAATAGGGGAAGGCTTATATATACCACCTGTAGAATGAGAGCGACATGCGAATTAATCTGGTGCCGATGACAACGATTGGTATGATACTGTTGTGATGTTTTTCTCTGAAAAATACAGTTGAGTATTTGGACCTTTTAATATGTAACAGACCGAAACTTTTCGAATTAGTTAACGTCAAGGAGGACAAGATGTTGAGGGATGAGCAAAATCAAGCTGTGGTTTGATAGCCATGTTAGAAATTTGCTAAGAAGCTAAGAGAACTTCATGACAATGTAAGCGACGTTACAGTATATCTCTTATTATGTTTGTGTATATTGTTGTATGTATGTGTGTGCGGATATATTGTAGTGAAGATGCAACTGATCGTGAAAAGAAATCAATCCGACTTGAAGTAATTATAACTTTAAACTAACAGAGATGCACCAATCTCTCCGAATATGTGTTTACTGCTCTACGCTGAGAATTTGTGTGTAGTGAACAAGCAAAAACTCTCTTGCAATACTTAAAAGTCTCAATTTCTGGATCACGAATTACTATTCTTGTTGTATTTCCACAGTCTTTCAGAACATGAGCATATATCATTCAGTCTTCGTCAAAAGCGCCAAGCGATAAGATTTTAGCGTAGAAAGAATGTTAAATCTGTAGTGGTGAAATCTCGTTGAGCTCGTGGACCAGAAGCAACTGCCGATATCCTCCAATCACCTGTAAAACTTCTGCTGCGCATAAATAGGAACTTGTGTGGGATCCTCGGATTCTGTACGACTGAGTCCACATTCGATTATATGATCAGTCGCCATTTACTGATTTCTGTTAATAAAAGGGCACTTCTAATTCTCTCAACCATGTTTGCAGAACGACCAGCAAACATCGTCAACCAAACGTCCGAAGTTCCTGCAGAAGCTCAGCACAATTTATTTCCCCAAATTGCACTTCAGAAAATAATTGAGAACTATTGAATTACCTTTTATAGAATTTCTATATATTCTCGCATAGGTTTACAATGATAGAATCTCAGATCCCTCTCCCTTTCCTTATACAGCTCTGTACCGGTTTCTTTTTCCAAAATGGTGCTTAACAATCGACACTTATCAGCCTCTGAGCCGCATAGGTCCATAAATTAACACTTATCTACAGCAAGTCTCTTTTTCCGATGGCAAAACTTTTACTATAACCGACTGCGCGTCAGTAAGCAACTCTATTTCTCGGAGTAAACGCATTCCTCCCGCAGGCAAAATGCCCTCACTTAACGTATTTTATCAATTTTAGCTGTTGTGAACAGCTGGATAACATGATGGATTGACTTAATGAATGCCACACTGAATCATACGAGATAGTTGGATTCGTATTGTATAAAACAAATCAGTGAGTGCCGCATTGCATAAGGATAAATAAGAATCATCATAGGAAACCGATGATAACTGTTGTTGAAGCATCCTAGTGAGTTGCATTTCCCGCAGTGTCAGTGAGTGCCGCATTGCATAAGGATAAATAAGAATCATCATAGCAGAGAGACTGGAATCATCATAGGAAAGTGAATGCATTATTATATGCTTAGCAATTCAAGGGGAAACTTCAGCCGTAAATTTTCCCGAGGGAATGCAGCTTTACTGTGTGGTTAGATGATGATGGCGTCCTCTTGTGTAAAATATTCCGGAGGTAAGATAGTCCCCCATTCGGATCTCCGGACGGGGACTACTCAAGAGGACGTCGTTATCAGGAGAAAGAAAACTGGCGTTCTACGGATCGGAGCGTGGAATGTCAGATCCCTTAATCGGGCAGGTAGGTTAGAAAATTTAAAAAGGGAAATGGATAGATTAAAGTTAGATATAGTGGGAATTAGTGAAGTTCGGTGGCAGGAGGAACAAGACTTCTGGTCAGGTGAATACAGGGTTATAAATACAAAATCAAATAGGAGCAATGCAGGAGCAGGTTTAATAATGAATAAAAAAATAGGAGTGCGGGTAAGCTACTACAAACAGCATAGTGAACGCAGTGTTGTGGCCAAGATAGACACGAAGCCCACGCCTACTACAGTAGTACTAGTTTATATGCCAACTAGCTCTGCAGATGATGATGAAATTGATGAAATGTATGACGAGATAAAAGAAATTATTCAGATAGTGAATCGAGACGAAAATTTAATAGTCATCGGTAACTGAAATTCGGTAGTAGGAAAAGGGAGAGATGGAAACGTAGTAGGCGAGTATGGATTGGGGGTAAGAAATGAAAGAGGAAGCTGTCTGGTAGAATTTTGCACAGAGCATAACTTATCATAGCTAACACTTGGTTCGGGAATCATAAAAGAGGGTCGTATACATGGAAGAATCCTGGAGATGTTAAAAGGTATCAGATAGATTATATAATGGTAAGACAGAGATTTAGGAACCATGTTTTAAATTGTAAGACATTTCCAGGGGCAGATGTGGACTCTCATACAATCTATTGGTTATGAACTGTTGATTAAAACTGAAGAAACTGCAAAAAGGTGGGAATTTAAGGAGATGGGACCTGGACAAACTGACAAAACCAGAGGTTGTACAGAGTTTCAGGGAGAGCATAAGGGAACAATTGACAGGAATGGGGGAAAGAAATACAGTAGAAGATGAATGGGTAGCTCTGAGGGATAAAGTAGTGAAGGCAGCAGAGGATCAAGCAGGTAAAAAGACGAGGGCTAGTAGAAATCCTTGGGTAACAGAAGAAATATTGAATTTAATTCATGAAAGGAGAAAACATAAAAATGCAGTAACTGAAGCGGGCAAAAATGAATACAAACGTCTCAAAAATGAGATCGACAGGAAGTACAAAACGGCTAAGCAGGCATGGATAGAGGACAAATGTAAGGATGTAGAGGCTTATCTCACTAGGGGTAAGATAGATACTGCCTACAGGAAAATTAAAGAGACCTTTGGAGAAAAGAGAACCACTTGTATGAATATCAAGAGCTCAGATGGAAACCCAGTTCTAAGCAAAGAAGGGAAAGCAGACAGGTGGAAGGAGTATATAGAGGATCTATACAAGGGCGATGTACTTGAGGACAATATTATGGAAATGGAAGAGGATGTAGATGAAGATGAAATGGGAGATACGATACTGCGTGAAGAGTTTGACAGAGCACTGAAAGACCTGAGTCGTAACAAGGCCCCGGGAGTAGACAACATTCCATTAGAACTACTGACGGCCTTGGGAGAGCCAGTCCTGACAAAACTCTACCATCTGGTGAGCAAGATGTATGAGACAGGCGAAATACCCTCAGACTTCAAGAAGAATATAATAATTCAAATCCCAAAGAAAGCAGGTGTTGACAGATATGAAAATTACCGAACTATCAGTTTAATAAGTCACAGCTGCAAAATACTAACGCGAATTCTTTTCAGACGAATGGAAAAACTTGTAGAAGCCGACCTCGGGGAAGATCAGTTTGGATTCCGTAGAAATGTAGGAACACGTGAGGCAATACTGACCTTACGACTTACCTTAGAAGAAAGATTAAGGAAAGGCAAACCTACTTTTCTAGCATTTGTAGACTTAGAGAGAGCTTTTGACGATATTGACTGGAATACTCTGTTTCAAATTCTGAAGGTGGCAGGGGTAAAATACAGGGAGCGAAAGGCTATTTACAATTTGTGCAGAAACCAGATGGCAGTTATAAGGGTCGAGGGCTATGAAAGTGAAGCAGTGGTTGAGAAGGACGTGAGACAGGGTTGTAGCCTCTCCCCGATGTTATTCAATCTGTATATTGAGCAAGCAGTAAAGGAAAAAAAAGAAAAATTAGGAGTAGGTATTAAAATCCATGGAGAAGAAATAAAAACTCTGAGGTTTGCCGATGACATAGTAAATCTGTCAGAGACAGCAAAGGACTTGGAGGGGCAGTTGAACGGAATGGACAGTGTCTTGAAAGGAGGATATAAGATGAACATCAACAAAAGCAAAACAAGGACAGTGGAATGTAGTCTAATTAAGTCGGGTGATGCTGAGGGAATTAGATTAGGAAATGAGACACTTAAAGTAGTAAAGGAGTTTTGCCATTTGGGGAGCAAAATAACTGACGATGGTCGAAGTAGAGAGGATGTAAAATGTAGACTGCCAATGGCAAGGAAAGTGTTTCTGAAGAAGAGAAATTTGTTAACATCGAGTATAGATTTAAGTGTTAAGGAAGGCGTTTCTGAAAGTATTTGTATGGAGTGTAGCCATGTAAGGAAGTGAAACATGGACGATAAATAGTTTGGACAAGAAGAGAATAGAAGCTTTCGAAATGTGGTGCTACAGAAGAATGTTGAAGATAAGGTGGGTAGATCATGTAACTAACGAGGAAGTATTGAACAGGATTGGGGAGAAGAGAAGTTTGTGGCACAATGTGACTATTTGAAGGGATCGGTTGGTAGGACATGTTGTGAGGCATCAAGGGATCACAAATTTAGCATTGGAGGGCAGCGTGGAGGGTAAAAATCGTAGAGGGAGACCAAGGGATGAATACACTAAGCAGATTCAGAAGGATGTAGGTTGCAGTAGGTACTGGGAGATGAAGGAGCTTGCATCAAACCAGTCTCAGGACTGAAGACAACAACAACAACAGTCATTTCAATTGCCATATGAAAGCAAAAATGGTAGATACTGTGACATGCGAACACGGAATAGAAAATCAACCAACACCACTCAGCAATGAAAGGCGTCTGGACCGAATGCGCCACTGGTGAGATTCTCTAGAGACTATGCGAAATATTTTGCCTGTCTGCTAACCACTGTATATTGCCGTTACAGCTTCTATTTATACAATAATTTTTCTCATAAGAGCTACATTATAATTTAATGTTGATCGTACAATTATTTATGCGTGCCACTTCATAATTCTGAAAAGTTAAGGATGACAGTTTACTCCAGAATGTTAAACTTGGACTGTATGATGCAGCAGTGTCGAAGGTATACAGGTTGCAATAATTTAAGGGTCCCATATGCGTACGTGATGTTAAAATTTCCGCAGTTAATAATAAATGTATGTAACTGACAAGCCCAACAAACAGTGAATCGTGAATTTAAATACTTTAAATAAACTGTCTTTTTAATTGTATTGCCTTCCGTATGCTTGGAGCAACGAGCCATTAATACATATTTTGTAGTTTCTGCATCAGTTTTTGTGTAGGTGTATGTCAGGCATGGACAAGCTTTCGACGTCCGCGGAGCTGATGCACATATTGACAAAAGCTCGTCAACAGGCTTGTCAACTGACGCTTAAGCAGAGATTCGAGCGCATAAAGTCAAAACTAGTTTGACGCACGAATACGAATGGCACTCATCTCCCGACGTGCCACGCCAAAGAATCATCTCCCAAAACACGTATGTTTGAGTGCACATTCGTCTTATATTCACCCCATTTTGAGATGATTAAATTTATTTACACGTCGTGAACGCTGTTTCCTATTTACAATATCTTACAATAGCTGTATTAAAAACTTCTGTTGCAAAATTCTGCAATGCCTTTAAGAAACAAACGATGTTCACGACACGTAAATAAATGTAAACATCTGAAGATGGAACGCCAGTCAGATTAAAGTGACATGAACGCCTACATATGCATCTGGTTGCAGCTGATTCATTAAAAATTACCTTCAGTTTCAAACGGTTGTGGTGTTCTACTATGCCCACAACGGATAAGAATTTTTAGTGGTAATGCGAGGAAGAGTAGAAAATAACATTCGGAAATGAGAATGGCAGTTCCAGTCGACAAGCAGTTAGGGATAACGGGGCGTTTTTTGACCACAAGGCTGTTTTTGAAATGTTTGGAATTTTGTGTTGATACCCACAGTAACTTTTATCAAGCCCTGTACTTTTTTAGCGAGTCAACGTATATATTGGCGAGCCGTTGCAGCAACACGTCAGTAAGTACCTGCAGCTGTTTGATTGACATATTGTGGAGCTTCCACAGCATTATCCGACGCAACGCCCGTGAACCAATGAAGCTATTAACAAGAATGTTTTTAAATATTTGTTCAAGTATAGTTTTGATGGCTGTTTGTGGAAATATCCGAAAATATGTCATGGACGAAGTACAATACGAGCGCCTTGGTCTCTCTCCCGCGAATTTCTTCCACGCGCCAGTTTAAAACCAATCACGTGCCGAATCCGTCGGTTGCTCACACGTGGTCTACATACGGGAAAGCTTTAATATTTTTCAATACCTTACTGTTCCTCACAGGTTTGAATGGTTCAACTAAGTACTATGGGACTTAACATCTGAGGTCATCAGTCCCCTAGACTTAGAACTAGTTAAACCTAACTAACCTATGGACATGACACACATACATGCCCGAGGCAGGATTCGAACCTGCGACCGTTGCATCAGCGTGGTTCCGGACTGAAGCCCGTAGAACCGCTCGGCCACAGCGGCTGGCTTCTCACGGGTGATCTAAAGTTCGCAAATTTGTTATTTTAAATGTTTCAGATTGATTTTTACTGAGATCCTGCCAATTTATTTAAATTTGCTTAGTGTATTACTACTACATCTGGAACAAAGGTTGTGTGTACTTTTTCATGTTTTTCACTTTCCCCAGCTATATTACTTTCCCTGTAATAATGAATACAGGACCAAAGGAATTAATTAAAATTTATATCAAGGTCGGGATTCAAATTCGCGTCTCCTGCTAAGCAGACAGGTGCACTGACAACAGCGCCGCTAACACCGACGCATGGATTACCCTACTACGTCTCCCTCCCTAACACACACTCCAATTCACGTCTTAGCCCATTCTGATCTTCCTCTTGTTAACTAGTATCAATCAGTATTGCAGAGGCCCTCGAACACCGGAACAGCACCTTAGCATTCAACGAATGGGAACAGTCCCACCTGTAACATAGGTATATTTGATATATTAATCATATGAACTCATATGTTCCAGAGACATATTAAGTGTCAACCGTTATCTAGTGAGCAGGAGACCCGGGTTCGAATCCCAGCATTCGTAGAAGTTTTAATTCATTGTTTCGGCCTGTATTCATTGTCGTAGATGAAGTTGAGTCTCAATATGTGTCTAGAACCAATAATTTCATTGTTGTTGTTGTTGTTGTTGTGGTCTGCAGTCCTGAGAATGGTTTGATTCAGCTCTCCATGCTACTCTATCCTGTGCAAGCTCCTTCATCTCCCAGTGCCTACTGCAGCTTACATCCTTCTGAATCTGCTTAGTGTATTTATCTCTTGGTCTCCCTCTACGATTTTTACCCTCCACGCTGCCCTCCAATACTAAACTGGTGATCCCTTGATGCCTTAGAACATGTCCTCCCAACCGATCCCTTCAAATACTCGAGTTGTGCCACAAACGTCTCTTCTCCCCAATCCTATTCAATACTTCCTCATTAGTTACGTGATCTACTCATCTAATCTTCAGCATTGTTCTGTAGCACCACATTTCGAAAGCTTCTATTCTCTTATTGCCCAAACTATATATCGTCCATGTGTCACTTCCATACATGGCTACACTCCATACAAATACTTTCAGAAACGACTTCCTTAACACTTAAATCTATACTCGATGTTAACAAATTTCTATTCTTCAGAAACACTTTCCCTGCCATTGCCAGTCTACATTTTATATCCTCTCTACTTCGACCATCATCAGTTATTTTGCTCCCCAAATAGCAAAACTCATACTTTAAGCGTCTCATTTCCTAATCTAATTCCGTCAGCATCACCCGATTTAATTCGACTATATTCCATTATCCTCGTTTTGCTTTTGTTGATGTTTGTCTTATATCCTCCTTTCAAGATACTGTCCATTCTGTTCAACTGCTCTTCCAAGTTTTTTGCTGTCTCTGACAGAATTACAATGTCATCAGCGAACCTCAAAGTTTTTATTTCTTCTCCGTAGATTTTAATACCTACTCCGAATTGTTCTTTTGTTTCCCTTACTGCTTGCTCAATATATATATTGAATAGCGTCGGGGAGAGGCTACAACTCTGTCTGACCCCCTTCCCAACCACTGCTTCCCTTTCATGTCCCTCGACTCTTACAACTGCCATCTGGTTTCTGTACAAATTGTAAATAGCCTTTCACTCCCTGTATTTTACCCTTGCCACATTCAGAATTTGAAAGAGGGTATTCCAGTCAACATTGTTAAAAGCTCTCTCTAAGTCTACAAATGCTAGAAACGTAGGTTTGCCTTTCCTTAATCTAGCTTCTAAGATAAGTCGTAAGGTCAGTATTGCTTCACGTGTTCCAATATTTCTACGGAATCCAAACTGATCTTCCCTGAGGTCGCCTTCTACTAGTTTTTCCATATGAATACTATATTACTTTCGTTTCTTCTCTACCAGTGTTTGCCTACTTTAAGCATCCTGGCTGTGGCATTTCCAGCAGTATTTAGTGATACAGAAGTCAATAGCAACTATTTCCAGATGAAATGGTTGCGACTTCGCCATTTATGACGCTGTCGGCGCCCAACCATGTACGTTGCTTAGGTGCTGATATTGGCTGCCGGCAGTAGCGTGGACAACTTTTAACTTCTTCAAGTTCTGGGCTTGTGTGATACTACAGTGTTTATGTCACTTTATTTTGTTTTTGTTTGTGTCTCACAGCAGCGAATTTTGGCAGGATGATGTTCTTGTTCCGTGTGAGTAAAATATTTTACACGAATCAGGTCAGTGGTTCACAGGTAGATCGTTACTGTTAATGCAACTAATTACCTTAGATGAGAGCAGTAGCTCATGTTTTGTGAAAATGTTTAGAATGTTTATTATTTTATCTTGAGTATAGAGTACTCTCAGGAAGTGAGACACTGGTATTTTGGGATTTCGTTGTGAAATTTCTAACAGACAGCATCCGTATTCAAAGAGCTATTGGTGAATTTTTCGGGTTGTATGGTCGTGGTCCATGAAACTTTCTCGTTCAGGACTTTTCGTCCAGGGCTGGGTTGGACATCTTCAGAGGTGTACCTGAGTCTTTCTATCTGACTTAGGTGAACCAGGTGCACATATGGGGATATCGAACGCAGTTGTGGAGGGAATGTCACCGAAGAAAACGTTTCGTTGACCACGACCACATAACACGAAAGATTCACCAACACTGAAGACAACCCGTGGAGAACGCCTCCAGTATATGTTCAAATAACATTTGCAACATCATACTAAATTGTTTCTTCCTCACCGTCATTAGAGAACATTGACCTACTTATTTCCACATTTGTGGAAAATTGAGAGTAGTATTACAAAAGGGAATTATTTTGATTTCAGAAGCAGCAATATTTGTATTTGTAACATTAACTCATTTTGTTACACCTCCTAGCAGTAGTTTATCGTAGATCGCTGGAGAAAGGAAGGATGTCAGGTGCTTGGGAGGAGAAAACAAATTTTCCCGTTTAAAAAAAATTACGTCCGATAGATGCACATAATTATTGGCCTATATCACCAAAGTCATTCTGTTATTGAATCGTTGACCACATTTTGTGCTCATGCATATTATCCTTTTTCGAAAACCGCAATCTCGTCTATAAAAGTCAGCATGGATTCCGAAATCAGATACCTTGCAATGTTTGGCTCGCTCTGATCGGTCCATGAGAACAAAAAAGGGCTCCGTAGACAATGATGCCCTGGTTGATAAATGTTCCTTTAGTTCCGGGATGCATTTGATGTAATTGGACATATTGTTTAATGAACAAAATACGAGATTACCAAGGATCGGACGAGATTTGTGATCTGGTTCACTGTTCCCTTGACGTAGAAAACACATCGTTCTTAATGGACGATATCGACAGATGTGAACCTAAAGGGACAGTCTACAATATACACCGTAGGACAGCTAAGGCAGACCAACTGTATGGCGATACCTGTGTCTTGCGTTTCTTTATTTCTGGCACGCTTGGTGAATGAGAATGATACCACTTTACTGACTGACATCTGCTCTGAGAATTCACGCAGGAATTCTTGTTTCCTCAGTTATAAAAGCTTGTGCGATAGGTATGAGAGTTTGTTTTCTTCAAGTAACTATCAGTAGCGGATATATGTTCCCGGAAATTCATAACACTAGACTGCATTAGAATAATTTATTGATTTGCTGGTTACTGACCATCATCTTTCACGGAAAAATAGGCTACTACAAGTCACATGTCAAGCATGCTGAAACATGCAATTGTATTAACTGTCAGTCTCATGAGTAATAACGCAGAAGAACAGTACTTTTCATTCATCAACAACCTTCCTCATGCGTACACAACAGTAGTTTCAATTGCAGCCAAGTGTCACGAATTTCCTGAAAGGTATGAGAGTATTTCATTATAATTACATTAGGGGATACAAAGTACGGCAAGTTTTCCTATTGCATTCAGCTGTAAACATGCGAGAAAGCCATAATATCGAATGTTTATTTTTGTGCATTTCGGATGTATCATTCCAATTCACGAATTAGAGCATATCCTTCACTAACGACATTATTATGTGCGACACGGCAGTCATTCCACAAGAATTGGTGTCTTGTCTGTATCTTACCTTGGATGCTGTAAACCTTATTTATTTATTTATATAAACGTCAAGTTCCGTAGGACCACATTGATGAGCAAATCTCGAAGGTCATGGAACGTGTCAGTACATGAAATTACAACATAAAAGTGATAGCAGATAAAAATGTTTATGAACCCGAAAAAAGTCAAGCCATATGTTTAAGTAAACGCAATCGACAATACAACAAGAATCTGTTAAATTTTTCGAGGAAAACCTCGACAGAATAGGAGTGACCCATGACAAAACTCTTTAAGTTTCGATTTGAAAGCGCGTGGATTACTGCTAAGATTTTTGAATTCTAGTGATAGCTTATTGAAAGTGGATGCAGCAGTATACTGTACACCTTTCTGCACAAGAGTTAATGAAGTCCGACTCAAATGCAGGATTGACTTCTGCCGAGTATTAACTGAGTGGAAGCTGCTTATTCTTGGGAATAAACTAATATCTTTAACAGGAGATGACAGCAAGGAATATAGATATTGAGAGGCCAATGTCAAGATACCCAGTCTCGTGGCAGGGGTCGACAAGAGGTTCGTGACGTCACACCACTAACTGCCTGAACCGCCCCTTTCTGAGCCAAAGATATCCCATTAAAATGGGAAGAGTTACCCCAAAATATAATAGCACACGACATACGCGAATGGTAATATGCAAAGTAGACTAATTTACGTGTCAAACGATCACTGACTTCTGAGACCGTTCCAACAGTAAAAATGGCAGCATTAAGTCTTTGAACAAGATCCTGAACGTGGGATTTCCATGAAAGTTTACTGCCTATCTGAATACTTAGAAAATTGAACTGTTCGGTTTCACTCATCACATGCCCATTCTGTGAAATTAAAACGTCAGGTTTTGTTGAATTGTGTGTCAGAAACTGTAAAAACTGAGTCATACTGTCATTCAGCGGTAGTTAATTTTCTACAAGCCAAGAACTTATGTCATGAACCACACTATTTGAAACCGAGCCAATGTTGCACAAACATCCTTTAATACCAAGCTAGTGTCATCACCAAAAAGAAATATTTTAGAGTTACCCATAATACTAGAGGGCATATCATTTATATAAATAGGGAAGAGGAGCGGCCCCAACACTGATCCCTGGGGCAACCCCCACTTGACTGTACCCCACTCCGACCCCACATAACAGCCATTCTCAACACTGAGAATAATGACCTTTTTCTGACTGTTGCTAAAATAAGAGGTGAACTAATTGTTAGCTACTGCCCTTATTCCGTAATGGTCCCACTTCTGGAGCAATATTTTGTGATCAACACAGTCAAACGCCTTAGTTAAATCAAAAAATATGCCTAGCGTCCGAAACCTTTTGTTTAACCCATCCAATACCTCACAGAGAAAAGAGAATATAGCATTTTCAATCGAACAGTACATTTGATAGCAAATAGTGTGATATAAAATGATCAATTATCCTTACATACACAGCCTTTTCTATAACTTTTGCAAACATTGGTGGCATAGAAATAGCTCTAACATTGTCTACATTATCACTTTCTCCATTTTTATAGAGCGGCTTTAGTACTGAGTATCTTAATTGTTCAGGAAACTGAACATTCCTAAAGGAAAAATTACAAATATGGCTAAATACAGGGCTAACATGTGCAGCACAGTACTTTAATATTCTGCTAGGCACTCCACCATATCCTTGAATGTCCTTAGTCTTCAATGATCTCATTATTGACTGAATCTCCCCCTTGTCTGTATCACAGAGGAGTATTTCAGACATCAATCTCGGAAAGACATTTGCCAAGAGAGTTTTATGATATCCTGTAGAAACTAAATGTTTATTTAATTCACCAGCAATGCTTAGAAAATGATTGTTAAATACTGTACATATATCTCATTTATCAGTAACAAAAATATTTTTACTATGAACTGACTTTATATCGTCGACCTTGTGCTACTGACCAGACACTTCCTTCTTAACTTACCGTATGGTTTTATTTTTATCCTGTGAATTAGCTATTCTATTTGCAAACCACATACTCTTTACCTTCCTAATAACATTTTAAGCACCTTACAGTATTGTTTGTAATGGGCTACGGTAGCTTGATTGTAACTACTTCTAACATATTGATATAATTCTGAGTTTGTTCTGCATGATATCCTTATCCCACTAGTCCGCCACCCGAGCTGCCTTTTACTGCTAGTACCATGTTTAGAAAGTTTTAATGGAAAGCAGCTCTCAAACAGCGTGAGAAAGGGTTAAGGAAACCATTATATTTGACATCTATGTTATCGGCACTATAAACATCCTGCCACTCTTGTTCCTTGACGAGGTTTAAAGAACTCTGTATTGCTTTTGGATTTACTTCCCTACACAGTTTGTAATTATAAGTGACATTTGTTTGGGTACAATAGCCTTTTAGGGTTAAAATTTGTGCATCATTGTCTGAAAAGCCAATCACTCTTTTACTAACAGAATGAGCATCTAGTAATAAAGAATGAATAAAAATATTATCTATGGGTGTGCTGCTATTCCCCTGCACCCTAGTTGGAAGGAAAAAAGTCTGCATCAGATCATATGCATTTAGGAGATCTACCAACATCCTTTTTCCTGCACCATCATATACAAAATTTATACTGAAGTCACCAAATGCAACTAATTTCTGGTACTTCCTATAAAGCGAATGAAGAAACCTCTTTAGCCTGAGCAGAAATGCTCTGAAGTCAGAGTTTGTTGTTGTTGCGGTCTTCAGTCCTGAGACTGGTTTGATGCAACTCTCCATGCTACTCTATCCTGTGCAAGCTTCTTCATCTCCCAGTACCTACTGCAGCCTACATCCTTCTGAATCTTAAGGGACCTATAAACAACAATTAGAAGATTAGTTTCATTAAATTCAACTGCCCCTGCACAACATTCAAATATCTCCCTCACCCCGCAAGAGATTCTTTGAAATACAGCCCAAAGGAAGCCTCTGAATTGTGAAATTATTTAAGTGGTGCTGCGATATACCAATAATTTCAGAGTCAACATCGATAAGCAGTTCACTAACCTTATCTCTAATACCGCTTATATCTTGATGAAATATGCTAATTCCTTCTCTACTTGGAAACATGATGACCTCTGAAGGTGGGCTCTTAGTTGGAGGGACTTCCTTTAAGCTTGTATACCTATCAGCTGACTTCAATCAAAAAAAGGTGCAGTTCTAACACCAACTACTACGGGAATTTTCCTGTGAGTGAACCCACCACCACCCTCTATGCTGTCACCTATAAATTTTGCCAGCCTCCCCTCCCCATACCTACTGAGGTGCAGGCCATGCCTAGTGAAACCCAATCTACTGACGCTCAAATGGCACCACTGAACTGTGACCCATGCCATCTGCCTTCTCCAGCCTCATGTCAACGCGCCTAACAGCCGCATTAAGGTGAGGCCGATCATGACGCTGAAACAGTTGTACGAAATGCACATTAGTGCCACCAGTTTGGGTAGCTATCTTTACCTGGTCACCACCTACATCATAGTCCCCGGCCCTATCAAGACTGTTCCCTGCTCAGCCCATGATCACTACCTGACCCTCCTTCGTAAAATTCATGCATAATTCCCATATGCTGTCAGTCACCTGAGCCAACCCTGCACTAGGCTTCACAGTGCTAGTGACCCGGTACTCACTCCCCACCTGCTGGCCCACACCTCTACCGTGCGAACTACCTAACAGCAGAACCTCCTTCTTTCTGTTAGACTTTTCAACTGACCTAGGCCTCCTAACTGCTGAGGACTGCTGCCTGTTCTCTACACTTACAAGAGGCTCCTTTCCACTCAACTCTGACAGTTGGTCAAATCTATTTCATATACTCAAATTCCTTTATGCAAGTCCTTCCATAAGTACTTCTCAGAACTGTTATGATAGGGTCATCCAATTTCCGACTTCAAAACATGAATAAGTGTCGATTTCGGAAGGGGTGTTAGTGGAGTGGAGGGCGGCTTTCCTCTGTCACATCAAAAAATATTAGTTTTGCGTAATTTTCCTAAACCACATCACGCCAATGCCGGTGTGGCATTTTCAATGAATATACGATTCACTTTCTTTACCATACTTCTCGAGTACAACCAGTGCCCTTTATCTAATAACTGCGGCGTCGATGAGACGTTACACATTAATTTTCCCTACTTCGAATCAAAGCTTACACTTCACAGTTGATGTTGTTTTCCTTTTTAAACAAACTCTTGCAACATTACATAAACTGCGACTACCATTGATAGATTAATTTTAAAGAAAGGAAAGGAGATTAACGTTTAACTTTTCGTCATAGACGGAGAACAAGGCTGCACGGGACAAGAATGAGGCAGGAAATTGGTCGCATCACTTGCAAAAGAACGATCTAGTCTTTGGTGAAGCAGTAATACAGGCAACTTAAATCTGAACTGTTCGACGGGGTTTCAGTCCTGTTCCTGCCGAGTATAAGTATACACTAAGCAATTTTTATTGGTCAAAATTTCTCACACGGAGTACATGTGTGTGAGTGAAGTTAATCCACAGCAGCGAGTACTATTTCACAATAACGGAGAGGTACGACAATCTGTATGTTTACTGTTTCAGTATATTGATCACGGCGAAAGTGGAAATAGTTCTTTGAAGTTAACCCACTGTCAATAGCTGACACCTTTCTTCCCAAAAAAAAAAAAAAAAGAAAAAAAGAAAAAAAAAAGAAAAAGGAATGTCGCCGACAGCACACTAAAGTGTAATCATTCTTACTTCGTCGGTATGTTTCGATGATGAAATACAAGTTTCCAATATCTTTGTGCAGAAAACATAGTATTCAGCTTTATTAAAATATGCAGTGTCTGTGTTTCGACCACCATTACGTAGTTAGCGATGTTTTGTGGCACCTGTAACGTACATTACCAAAGGTATTCATCAGCTTGATTCATTAAATGACTCTACCTACGTTCAAAAGTTCGTGACTATACGCCTCACAAACGATATTTGAAAAAGAAATGGTGTGTAACAGTGTTACACTGTTTCAGAGGTGTTATTAATAGACGTTTCCAGTAATAAAACGGCACTCAGTTCCAAAACGTAGCCTGAAAGCAATACAAATTTGTCATAAAAATTGAGGAACTCTTTATAGCGTAGGATACCTTTCTCTTCATTCTTGCCTTGTTTATACACTCCTGGAAATGGAAAAAAGAACACATTGACACCGGTGTGTCAGACCCACCATACTTGCTCCGGACACTGCGAGAGGGCTGTACAAGCAATGATCACACGCACGGCACAGCGGACACACCAGGAACCGCGGTGTTGGCCGTCGAATGGCGCTAGCTGCGCAGCATTTGTGCACCGCCGCCGTCAGTGTCAGCCAGTTTGCCGTGGCATACGGAGCTCCATCGCAGTCTTTAACACTGGTAGCATGCCGCGACAGCGTGGACGTGAACCGTATGTGCAGTTGACGGACTTTGAGCGAGGGCGTATAGTGGGCATGCGGGAGGCCGGGTGGACGTACCGCCGAATTGCTCAACACGTGGGGCGTGAGGTCTCCACAGTACATCGATGTTGTCGCCAGTGGTCGGCGGAAGGTGCACGTGCCCGTCGACCTGGGACCGGACCGCAGCGACGCACGGATGCACGCCAAGACCGTAGGATCCTACGCAGTGCCGTAGGGGACCGCACCGCCACTTCCCAGCAAATTAGGGACACTGTTGCTCCTGGGGTATCGGCGAGGACCATTCGCAACCGTCTCCATGAAGCTGGGCTACGGTCCCGCACACCGTTAGGCCGTCTTCCGCTCACGCCCCAACATCGTGCAGCCCGCCTCCAGTGGTGTCGCGACAGGCGTGAATGGAGGGACGAATGGAGACGTGTCGTCTTCAGCGATGAGAGTCGGTTCTGCCTTGGTGCCAATGATGGTCGTATGCGTGTTTGGCGCCGTGCAGGTGAGCGCCACAATCAGGACTGCATACGACCGAGGCACACAGGGCCAACACCCGGTATCATGGTGTGGGGAGCGATCTCCTACACTGGCCGTACATCACTGGTGATCGTCGAGGGGACACTGAATAGTGCACGGTACATCCAAACCGTCATCGAACCCATCGTTCTACCATTCCTAGACCGGCAAGGGAACTTGCTGTTCCAACAGGACAATGCACGACCGCATGTATCCCGTGCCACCCAACGTGCTCTAGAAGTTGTAAGTCAACTACCCTGGCCAGCAAGATCTCCGGATCTGTCCCCCATTGAGCATGTTTGGGACTGGATGAAGCGTCGTCTCACGCGGTCTGCACGTCCAGCACGAACGCTGGTCCAACTGAGGCGCCAGGTGGAAATGGCATGGCAAGCCGTTCCACAGGACTACATCCAGCATCTCTACGATCGTCTCCATGGGAGAATAGCAGCCTGCATTGCTGCGAAGGGTGGATATACACTGTACTAGTGCCGACATTGTGCATGCTCTGTTGCCTGTGTCTATGTGCCTGTGGTTCTGTCAGTGTGATCATGTGATGTATCTGACCCCAGGAATGTGTCAATAAAGTTTCCCCTTCCTGGGACAATGAATTCACGGTGTTCTTATTTCAATTTCCAGGAGTGTAGTTTAGTTACACTCACTGCGGTGGCTGGACGGTATTAGCCGAATTGATACAAATCGAAGGTACTCGACCAGAATTGACAGCTTTCTCATAATTGCCAACCTAGCCTGACTTCGTTAGCAAACAGTTCTCAGTTCGGCTTGTCGTCTGCTTCTGAATGCGAAACCAGACCTGTCTCATTACAACAAACACAAAACGAATTGACGAGAACATCGTATGGGTACTATGTATTGTCTACTGGGTTGTAAGGTTCACAGCACCAAAAAACAAACGAAAACCTCTCCGAAGTCGTACATCGTCTTGCGACTTTCATCTTTACCGCTATTTGCGTCTGTCAGCACGCCGACTGTCTTCCTAGACCGCGTAGTTAGTAGATCAATGAAAATGCACCCAAGGATAGTTCTTTTCATTTGTTACATTATTATTCACTCTTGCCTGATTACAATAAGGAGCTGCCTACGTGCTAAACGTTGCAACTATACAATTAATGTCGTTCCTCTCTGCTTTACAGTTCTGTACATGGTTCGTGTTTATCCGCCACTTGGTGTGCTCTTGAAACGGGGCGAGTTCACGTCTTTATAGCAAGACAGGCGGGTCCTACTGCCCACGAAACCAAGGGAAATTCTCACATTAATCAGTAAAGTAATTACTTGTAACTAACTAAAGCCGGCCGGGGTGGCCGAGCTGTTCTAGGAGCTACAGTCTGGAACCGCGCGACCGCTACTGTCGCAGGTTCGAGTCCTGCCTCGGGCATGGATGTGTGATGTCCTTAGGTTAGCTAGATTTAAGTAGTTCTAAGTTCTAGGAGACTGATGATCTCAGAAATTAAGTCCCACAGTGCTCAGAGACATTTGAACCGTTTTTGAACTAACTAAAAACAACTCCGCCTAGCGGTACTTAGTTACAATAGAAACTACAATACCCATTCCGGGTAGCTCAATTTCTGGAAAATATATCATACTTACAACGTGAAGGGGGGGAGGGCAGCCTTATACTTACGACTCACTGTGACTACCGCTTATCTATGTCTCCATGAAAAGTCTTTCTCACAGTTACAGTGTTTAGAAATCCCCGATGACACTTCTTTTTGACGTAACAATGGATTTTTCTGTAACACCTTTAAAAGACACCTATATTTCCTGTTGCACCTGAAACATGGTTAAATACATGTACTTAAAATTTTGATTACGCAGATGGGCATGAAACATTTCAGCGGCATTTTGCGTACTTTGCGAACGTTACGCTCTATCAATCACTCCCATGATCTAAAAAGCTAACACAGTCACACCAGTAAATGTAAGAAGTTTTACAAAAATCACTTCCATTATCTAAAAAGCTAACACACACACACTAGTAAATGTTGTAAGAAGTTTTACAGAGTTCTTTCCGAAGCACTGCCGATCGGAAAACACGTGGCATAAAGGATGCTAACGACAAAGCTTCAAGCGCTAATCTCTGTGGAACAAACGAATAACAGTAAGCGAGAAGCGATGGTGAACACACACAGACATAAAATCACATACAATCACACTCACACACACACACACACACACACACACACACACACACACACGCAGTAATGCCTCAAGCAGATGCAAACTAACAGCGTAAATAACGCTAATTGTGATCGGAGCGAGCGATAATCCACGTCAATAATCAAATCTGTAAGCGGCGTTCATTACCGCCGGCGGGATCGAGCGGCGCTGCGATTATATTTCTGCCCGCACCAGTCGAAAACCTCTGAAGCCACCGATTGTAATGCGGTATTAATAGGTATAATCCTTGTTTTGACAAGGGAGCCGCGGGCACATCTCGTTAATACGGGCTCCAGTTTTGCAAAGCTAAAGAGGCGCAACGAGGGCGAACAGGTCGCGCGTGTTTGAAGGGAGGTGGTTGTGTTGGGGTAGTTTGGAAGCGGGGGGTGGGGAGGAGGGGGTGGTTTCAGTTGACAGGATCGTTATCTGATAATCCAATCACATAACCATCAAACAATGAAATAGATTTAAGCCGCTCAGATCGCGCATAGCGAACAGTGCGTTGTTGAGTCATCAGCAGGGGATTAACTGCGAATGCTGGGGGTTAGGTGGGAGGGGGGACGGGAGGTGGTGGGGGTGAAACAGGGAGTGGTAGCGCTGGTCGAAAACTGCCGACACTAACACAACGGGGCACAGGAGCGGCAAAGCCTTCCGGCGAAAAACTGCGCCCGAAATAAAAGAGGATTACAGACCGTTAATTTTTTGGGGTGGAGGCACGAAGGACGACAGCAAACGAGCGCGCGCTAGATAACTGGGAGATTTTTCTGATTGCGCGGCGAGGGAGGGGGAGGACGCGGGATTTACGCACAAAAGCAAAGCCCGACAAAGAGATTTTCATTTTGTTTTTTGTTCGCTCATATAGTATGCTTATGCCGTGGGTGATCTCCGCGCTTAGCCCTTCCCACTCTCCGCTTCCCCTCCTCCGTCCTCCAGCCCTCTCTCCCTCCCTCTCTCTCCATTCAGCTACCTGTCCTCGTCCCCCCTTTTATTTATTCTTTATTTGCGTTTTTCTCGCCGCCGGCCGCTGTATAATGCGAGTAAGTGGTTAATTACGGAGGAGGTAGCAGCGGCGGCGGCGTGCCGGCGTGTTTGTTTTGAGCGACGGACGTGGATGGATGTTCGCGGGCCGCCAGTGATCAACCCATTACGTCACCACGCCGCGTGCAGCTCATTTCATTAGCGCCGCCAGCCAACACCAAACGAAGCGCCGCCTGCCGCAGGGCGACGCGTAGTTCCCAGCCGATTTCAAAGCTTCCTCTGCAAGACAAGCATTGCTCATTTTTAAATTTATTTCTTGCTCTATTCTACTTCGCAATTCCTAAGGAAAAACAGACACTTGCTAAGGAACAACTGGTAACTGCTACAGAACAGTCGACATTTGGTATGGAACATACGAGCAACGATAATAAAACGAAGTGTAGAGGGCGGGTCATTTTCACTGCAACGAAGCCTCTGCCCGAACGATCTGTATAGATTCGGCGGTTCTTGCAGCACGGTGTTCGACGAAGGTTGTTGTAGAACCAATCAACGCGACATTCCGTGTGATACGGCAACATGTCTGCAGGACATCCTTTGAGAACTTACGGTAGTGGACGAGCAGTTGAATGGCTCAATGACGGCGTAAGTGTCACCAATGTGGCTCCAGTAATGGGTGTCATTTCGCGATTAAAAACGTACACTGAGTTTGGAAATGACATGCAAAAGCATGCCGGTGGTAGCAGATGGGCCATCCCACCGTAAGAGGATCGATACGTAGCCCTACTATCGAACACGAACACACATCTTACTCCTAGACAGATCGGTGCAGACGTTACAACCGCTGCACGTGGTTAAATCTAGCTGGTCTGTATACTCGGAAGCTTGTTAAATATGCCCCACTTGAACCACGTCATCGTCGAGAATGATTTCGTTGGTGTACGGAACATGTTTGTTGGGTCAGCGACAGCAGTCCAGAGTGATTTTCTCCGAAGAATACCGCTTCACTGTGGCAAGTTATTCCTGTCACATTCGATGGAGAGACAGAGCCATACGTTACACACGACAGAATGTTCATGAGCGTCATCAGTATGACGTATGCGTTATGGTGCGGGCAGGCATTGTGGACAACGGCCGAAGACCGCTCCACATCTTCGCGTGAAGTAGCGTTATAGCACAGCGCTTTTGCAGGGAGATTATTCTGGATCTTATCCGCCTTTGTAGGGGTGTGGTACGTCCCAAATTTCTGACGACAATGCCTGCCCACACAGGACCATTGAGACGTCGGACATACAGGTATTCTATGGAATAGCCTCAGTGCTCCTAGGACGTAAACACGATTAATCACGCCTGAGATGCTCTTGGGAGACGTATTTCTCAACGAAAATCGTCTCTTCGGGCCTTGCAGCAACTGCAAACGAGACCGAGAGAGTAGCGGGACGATATTCGCCTAGGACTGTTAACAGTTTGTAGCCAGGATGAATAATAGATGCAAAGTGCGCATTAGTGCCCGAGGATGCCAAATTCCTTATTGAGAGTCCGATATCGACCTTTATGTTATTTATATGTCTGTTGTCCCGCATTCCCATGTGATGATGTCTTTACCATTATTGGTTATAAATACACCATTCCATCTCTGTTGTGTATATATCGTGTTTCATGTTGTCCTTCACTGCCTCTGATTATTCCTGTCTAACAATGCCTCTGTTCCTTAGCAATAGTAAAGCAGTGTATAAAAAAAGATCCTTAACAGAAAGAGCGTTACGAAAATCCCTAACTAAACGTCGTACGTGCGAACCCTGTCAGCACTTAAACAATCCGAAGGGAGCTCACTAAGCAGGGTACTGCACACGAGCTGGAATTCCATAATCAGTCATCAGTGATGCAAATGCCCATAACAGGAAGACGTGGTGCCGATCCCGAATAATGGAACACTGAGAGGCTGTCATTTAGTCAAAAATGGTTCAAATGGCTCTGAGCACTATGGGACTCAACTGCTGAGGTCATTAGTCCCCTAGAACTTAGAACTAGTTAAACCTAACTAACCTAAGGACATCACAAACATCCATGCCCGAGGCAGGATTCGAACCTGCGACCGAAGCGGTCTTGCGATTCCAGACTGCAGCGCCTTTAACCGCACGGCCACTTCGGCCGGCTGTCATTTAGTCGGCTGAGTCTTGTTTCACACTGTTTCCAACACCTACCCGAGTTTACAATCCAAGAGTGAAACATGGCGAGGATTTGTTGACGATTTGGGCAGGCGTATGGTGGTACTCGATGGCTCCTATATTTACTCAAATGGTTCAAATGGCTCTGAGCACTATGGGACTTAACATCTGAGGTTATCAGTCCCCTAGACCTTACAACTACTTAAACCTAACTAACCTAAGGACATCACATACATCCATGCCCGAGGCAAGATTCGAACCTGCGACCGTATCGGTCACGCGGCTCCAGACTGAAGCGCCTAGAACCGCTCGGCCACATCGGTCGGCCTATATTTACTCTGCAAGGTCGCATTACTGCCAACGTTAATGTGGCCAATCTTACCGATCAGCTGCATCTCACGGTACAATGTTTCATGCTGTGTTCCAAGACGATACGGCGCATGTTCACAAAGCTCGCGTCATTATGGACTGCTTTTTTCGCGTCTCCCCTGCCCACCACAGT
The DNA here is from genome assembly GCF_021461395.2 of Schistocerca americana. Classification (NCBI taxonomy): domain Eukaryota; kingdom Metazoa; phylum Arthropoda; class Insecta; order Orthoptera; family Acrididae; genus Schistocerca; species Schistocerca americana. The sequence continues at coordinate 286,371,764 of NC_060121.1, read as the reverse complement.
CACCATATGTTATTATTATTCAGCATTTGTGTTCTACATTAGAGAGGAGAGTGCCTGAAAGCTAGCAACCTCCATCATTGTTCCCCAGACTTGCCACTATATTGCAGGAAGAATGGTATAAGATTCCCTCGAAAACCTTTCAGGACCTTTATTTATACATTCCGAGACGACTGGAAGCTGGTTTGAATACCAACGGCTTTCCTAAAACATGTCAGGCATGTACTGTGTTTTGTTCTGTGCGTCCGAATTTTAGTCCACCATTGTACATGAAAAGTAATCACACACACAACACATTTACATACATTTAGCGCAACGGAAAGAAAGGCCACCAGTTTCGAAATACCCTATATATTTCAGGGATAAATAGTTTCAAGAAAGCAGCATATTACTGCCAATATGTGTTAGCTTTCCATTTATTGCGTTCAGCTAGTCTATTATCAGCTTCTCCGGTTGTGTACGAAGACGTGCTGAAAAGCACATTTTCCGAATTTTTCGTGCGAAACGTTTTAAAACTTTTTAAATAAAACAAACGCTATTAACATTCTACATCTTTATACTTCATGTCTACGTATTTGCAGCCCCCTGTCGCTAGCGGTCACCGAAAGGTAGCGTATAACAAGGAGGGGTGTAATGTAACTATGTAGCTGCGTGAGAAACAGCGCGCTGTAATCAAATCTCGAATTACAAGAGTTGGTTCACACATGGAGTACCCTCTCTTTCAGCATGACAATGCCAAACCGTTCAGCAGCGCTGTGACAGCTGCAAGTATACGACGCCTTGGCTTCACTGTCATCGATTATCCTCCATACAGCTCCGACTTGGCCCCATCTAATTTTCATCTATTTCCAAAACTTAATGAACAGCTTCAAGGACTTCAGTATGTAGTGACGAAGCGTTCCAAGTCGAGGTGAGGTTGTGTCCCGGCCAATAAACTCAGACGTTGTGCTGTGACAGTATGAACAAACTGGTCTCTCGTTGTGAGAAATGTGTTCGTCGCCAGGGTGATTATGCTGAGAAATACAATAAGGAGCCAAAGAAGCTGGTATACCTACCTAATATCTTGTAGGGCCCCCACGAGTACCCAGAAGTGCTGCAGTACGACGTGGCATGCACTCGACTAATGTCTGAACTAGTGCAATAGGGAACTGACACCATGAATCATGCAGGGTTATCCATAAATCCGCAAGATGACGAGACGGCGGAGGTCTCTTCTGAACAGCACGTTGCAAGGCATCCCAGATATGCTAAATAATGTTCATGTATGTGGCCACCAGAAGTGTTTAAACTCAGAAGAGTGTTCCTGGAGACGCTCTGTAGTAATTCTGGACGTGTGGGGAGTCCCACTGTCCTGCTGCCATAGTCCAAGTAAGTCGGAATGCACAATGGACGTGAATGGATGCAGGTGATCAGACAGAATGCTTACGTACGTGTCACCTGTCAGAGTCGTATCTAGACGTATCTGGGGTCCTACATCTCTCCAGCTGCACACACCCCACGCCATTACAGAACCTTCACTAGCTTGAACATTCCCCTCTGACATGCAGGATCCATGAATTCATGAGACTGTCTCCATACTCGTACACATCCATCCGCTCGATACAATTTGAAACGAGACTCGTCCGACCAGGCAACATGTTTCCAGTCATCAATAGTCCAGCGTCGGTGTTGACGGGCCCAGGCGAGGCGTGCTGTCATCAAGGGTACACGAGTGGGCCTTCGGCTCCGAAAGTCCACATCAATGATGTTTCGTTGTGCGGTTCACACCCTGACACTTGCTGACGGCCCAACATTGAAATCTTCAGTAATTTGAGGAGGAGTTGCACTTCTGTCAAGCAGAACGATTCTCTTCAGTCATCGTAGGTCCCTTTCTTGCACGTCTTTTTTCGGTCACAGCGATGTCCGAGATCTGATCTTTTACCGGATTCCTGATATTCACAGTACACTCGTCAAATGGTCGTATGCGATAATCCCCACTTCATCGCTACCTCGGAAATGTTGTGTTCCATTGCTCGTGCGTCGACTATAACACCACGTTCAGATTTGCTTAAATCTTGATAACCTGCCGTTGTAGCAGCAGTTACCGATGTAACAACTGCTCCAGGCACTTGTTGACTTACAAAGGCGTTGCCGACTGCAGCGACGTATTCCGCCTGTTCACGTATCTCTGTATTTGAATACGCATGCCTATACCAGTTTCTTTGGCGCTTCAGTGTAAATACATAGACATGAAGAATAAAGGTGTAGAATGTTATTACTACTTGCCTCATTTAAAAAACTTTAAGAGGTATCGCATAAAAAATTCGGAGACATGACTTTTCCACAAGCCCTCGTAGTAATTCAGAATGTAAAAATAGTTGTGTAGTTGAAATACCATTTAATAAATGATGTTCCTACCAGACATGTTATCGTAGTAGTTCAGTGAAGCAGTGCAACCACATGTCTCATGTTAGCGTCTAGCGGTACCTCATACATAGCCTTGCTCAGTTCCTGAAAGCCAGTCATCACGCTTAGATAATTTACCGATTATTATTTGTAATTCTCTGTACCTATTATGCAGTTGAGCGGCGATGTATTAAAATGATTGTGAACAGAATACTCAACTTCAGCACAATTACGGTACGGAGGCTCACTAGCATGACACTTTTAAATAAATAAAGTATAAGGGTAATATATATCCGCGAAATAAGCTCACAACACGTGATTTGAGTGATGAATATATTGAGTTTTAAAGACAAATTGCACAGTTTACAACCTCGTAGAGATACTATCACCTACACTGCTCCTTACAAACCAAGACAGCCCCATCTGAAATGTAATCCAGAATAATCAGTACAATAGGTAATCTTACACTCCACGAGCAGTTAACACCGTACAATTTAAGATAGTACGAAATGAAATGAAGTTAAAAGTGATGCAACAACCAGCTTCCATGTAATTATGGATTGGCATTCTCTTCGCACCTATTCCTCTCTCCGACCGAATACCCGCCTGCAGACCAAGCAAATAAAGAGAAACAGCTGACCTCACACAGAAAACTTTACATCAGCACGGAATATAAACTGGATTTTGATTTCACCATGTCGTGTACGCTGTAATGACTATTCAATAGCGTAGCTTCCCGTCAGACTAAGGTGACCATCACAAAAGCATGCGACCTCGATAGTAGCTCTCCATCTTACAACCGGAAACTGACTACACGTAATAATGTAATGTAATGGTTGGCTCCTCTCAAACAAGGAAGCCATGTTGCTTGAAACCCGTCAACGAATGGTGCTGGCTAAGAGCAAACCCATTCGCCAAAGTTTTAATACTGACGCAGCAACTTAGGGAGAGTATCAGAGTAGCAGTAAAATAAATATTACAATTCATAAAAAGGTAAAATGTACTGCGAGGAAGTGCAGAGTCGACTAGAGGGCACCTTTAAAACGTAATAAGGTATCTAGAATAGCATGAAACTAAATTCACGCTTAGACCCTTTTCGCCTAACATCCTGAAAGCCGTGGATCAAGGCAGTCAGGTAGATGCAGTATTTCTTGACTTCTCTAAATCGTTAGATTCAGTACCGTCATCTACACTTAGTACTGAAAGTACGATAGTTTGGGGTATAATGCGAAATTAGTAACTGAATTGAGGTTTTTGTGATAGGGCTCGGATAGAGTAACCAACGGATGTAGAAATAACTTCATTTGTGCACCAGGAAGCTAAATTAGGACACTTGCTGTTTATGTTGTATCTTAGTGACCTTGCAGAAAATTTTAAGAGTGACCTCAGATGGTGACGATGATACAGTTTGCTGTAATGAAACACTGTCTGAAAAAATGCTGCATATATATTGAGTCAGAACTTGATAGGGTTTCAAGTTGGTGCGAAGACTGAGAACTTGCTTTAAATTTTCATAAATGTACAGTTGTACAAGTGGTCGCAACTGAACACAATAAACCCATACAAGGTACCTGAACGTAATAATTTGTGGATATATAAACGGGAACGATAAGATACCATTAACCTTAGGTAAAGCAGTTGGGCAGACTTCTGCTCGTTGGTAGGATACAAAAATAAAGATAGTATACAAAAGAGACTGCTTGCACAGAATGCTGGAACATTGGTGAAATGTGTGGGGCACGTGTCATATAAGACTTACAGTGAGTATAGAACGTATGTGAAAAGGAGAACAAGAATGCTCATAGGTTATTTTGACGCACTGAAGAGAGTCGTGCTAAAGAAACTGAATTGTCAGACTCCTAAATGTATCGAAAACTGTATCGTGAAAGTCTAGTTATGCTGCTTCAACAATCAGGTTCATGTGAGGAACCTAGGAATACAGTACAAACCCCCTTTTATCATTCCTCCAGGGGCCACGCAGACCAGGTCAAACTAATTACAACACTTGAGGGTATTTTTGCTCTGTCGTTACAACTACAAAAAATGCGTGTTTTTTTCACCAGACGCTTTCGCTTTATTGAGATAAAGCATCATCAGTGGTCTGTAATTAACTTATTTACATTCTGATTTGCTTTGAGATCAAAAAACAGTTCGTGCACTATATGTTGGTTTGTACGTATGGCGATTTTCCCTTGATGTTTCGCTTACACTGGGAAATCAAGCGAAAAAAGCCTCTTGTGACATCTAGTCAACCATGTAGCAGTTGCTTGGGCAAATGCTGCCGACACCCTCATGCGGCAGCTACAACGTATTCAGGACAGCGGTCAGCGACCGGCGCTCCATATTTCTCGAGACTATTCATCATGAGAACTGCACGTAGTGGCTGATGTACCTAGATGAAAGAACAATATCGAGAAACTGCGAGGATGTCCTACCGAAACACTACTAGCTCTGAAAATATACACATCAGAAGCCTGCGCAACAGAGGTGAGTACCGGCTCACTCTACGAAAACCACATTCCCTTTGGAACTAACATCATGCGATACTTAAAAAAAATCACTAAATAAAATGAAGTATAACAAAACTTCCGCTTAGGTAACAGTATTAGAATGCAATAAATTTTCGAATTGTAAGAACAGAAATATCTAAGGACTAGCCTATAATACCAAGCAAGAAGACTGGAGGTAGAACAGAAAGTATAAAAACCTTGTCTTAAACTCAATCTTTGTTGATCCGTAATGGACAGGGGACATCACCTGGATAGGTAATTGTCGATATCAATGAAATTCTCCAACAGTCGTGTAACTAAGATGTTATTTTAATTTATGTTGCGACAACCAGTTTCGGCATTCCACACCTCTCAAAATAAACGATATTGCCATACAGTGCCACATATCCCTGGATTTCGTGAATTCAATCCGTTTTACAAGTGCTTCATTCGAAGATTTAGTAGTGACTTAACCAATTTCCTACCAAGTCTCCGAATTAAGCACTTGTGAAACGGTTCGAATTCACGTTATCTAGGGATATATGGCACTGTATGGTAATATCGTTTATTTTGAGAGATGAATCTGGGTCCTGAAGGTGACATAGTGGAATGCCGAAACTGGTTGTCGTCAAAATAAAATAACTTCCTAGTTACACAGCTGTTGGAGAAATTAATTGATATTGACAATTATCTAAAACTGGTCGTTATGAGATTCCAGTACAGATTTTTACACAAATAATGCAATATACCCTGTTATACCATGCACAATACTATCTCCCAACACCACAAATATTTCTGCTCTTCATAAAAACAACGAACTGGAAAAGAAAAATAAACCGTTTCCATTATAAATAAAAATTGCACCTACAACCAAATGTATCTATGCACACAACTACTGAATCGCTGATTTCTAAAAGTGGACAACTCTCGTTTGATAAGTTACACAATACGAGGGAAACACATTTTACAACCTTGTTTAGCAAATTAATGGTGAATTTAATTTGTGCTGTGTGAAATAATTAATTTGACGGAATGTGTAAGTCTAATATTATCTAGTGTGGAAAATATTTGTAGATGTTATGGTGATTTTTATCGTATGGAACTTTCCCCTTACAGCAGTAAATGATAAGGAAATATGCACACATCAAAAAAAGTTTTGCATTACCCCAGTTCCCAGAATTCCTGAAGATAGACGTTGACTGTGGATATTTTATCACAGACACAGTCCCTTTGAGTGTTCAGAGATGTCACTAAACCCGATCAAGAATGTAAACAATCATGCACAAACAGCGCGTAATAGACAGAAGGGATCCGACAGCTGATCAGTTCCAGTCATTCCACCAGGAAGGCGGTACACGACTCGTGTTTTCTGTAGTTCAACCATGCCTAGACGGTCAATACAGCGGTTCGATAGCGTCCGCATTGTTACTTTGTGCCAGGAAGGGCTCTCAACAAGGAGACTGTCCAAGTGTCTCGGAGTGAACCAAAGCGATGCTGTTCGGACATGGAGGAGCTACAGAGAGACAGGAACTGTCGATGATATGCCTCTCTCAGGACGCGCAAGGGCTTCTCCTGGAGTGGGTGACCACTTGAGCACTACCTACGGATTATGGCTCGGAGGAAGCCTGACAGTAACGCCATCATCATGAATAATGCTTTTCGTGCTGCCACAGGACGTCGTGTTACGACTAAAACTTTGCGCAATAGGCTGCATGATGCGCATATTCACTCCCGACGTCCGTGGCGTGGTCCGTCTTTGCAATCACGACACCATGCAGCGCGGTACAGATGGGCCCAACAACACGCTGAATGGACCGCTCAGGATTGGCATCATATTCTCTTCACGGATGAGTGTCGCAATGCCTTCAACCAGACAATCGTCGGAGACGTGTTTGGAGGCAACCCGGTCAAGCTGGGCGCCTTAGACACACTGTCCACCGAGTGCAATAAGGTGGAGGTTCCCTGCTGTTTTGGGGTGGCATTATGTGGGGCCGACGTACGCCGCTGGTAGTCATGGAAGGCGCCGTAACGGCTGTACACCACGTGAATGCCATCCTCCGACCGATAGCGCAACAATATCGGCAGCATATTAGCGAGGCATTCGTCTTCAAGGACGGCAATTCGCGCCTCTATCGTGCACATCTTGTCAGTGACTTCCTTCAGGATGACGACATCGCTCGACTAGAGTGACCAGCGTGTTCTCTAGACATGAACGCTATCGAACGTGCCTGGGGTAGCTTGAAAAGAGCTATCTCTGAGGGATCTACACCGAATCGGCGTTGAGGAGTGGGACAATCTGGACCAACAGTGCCTTGATGAACTTGCAGATAGTATGTCACGACGAATAAAGGCATGCATAAATGCAAGAGGACTTGCTGCTTGGTGTTAGAGATACCGGTGTGTACAGCAATCTGGACCACCACCCCTGAAGGTGTCCCTGTATGATGTTACAACATGCAACGTGTGGTTTTCATGAGCAATAAAAAGGGCAGAATTGATGTTTATGTTGATCTCTATTCAAGTTTTCTGTACAGGTTCCGGAACTCTTGGAACCGAGGTGATGCAAAAAGTTTTTTAATGTGTGTATATTTAAGGCACTTATTTTAATTACGTGAAAAGTAAAAACATTACCCCCTTGTGCAGGAGATTTAATGTAAAATATAGACAGTATGTCTGTCTGGAGCGTGCTATTACACAGAAAAATTACCATACACAACTACAATATGAAATACATTTAAATGATACCAAACAACTACTATTTCTCAATGCTTTTGAATCTAAGCAAATGAATATGTTTAACTCTATAAGTGTTCGCAAAACTACCCTAAGTTCATAAAAAATGAATACAAAACATGCTACGAATAGTAAGTGGCCACTTGTCCCCAACACTATATTAAGTTTATACAAAACTGAATTCAAAAAATTTTTCGAAGAATTACTGGTTGTACTCACTTTTTTTGTCTTCTTCATCCACTTGTGTTGTAGGCTACGTCTTTAGTTTATTATCAAGACTTGAAGCTTTTGCTCTGTCGTATACTTCAATAGTTCCTCAATATCGTATTTCTTGTTTTTGTTTATGAGAACTTTCCCATGATATATTTCTGTTTGAACAAGCCCACTGTTTTGGTGGGAAAATGTGTCTTGACTTTCACTAAAGTGAAGCCATGGACTTGTAGTTGCCCGATATCTACATATGCATATAGACAGGAATTCACAAGTAACTTCCTAGCAAATGGTTCATTGAACCACCTTCAAGCTATTTCTCTACCGTTCCACTCTCGAGCAGCGCGCGGAAAACCGGGCACTTAAATCTTCCAGTGCGAGCTCTGTTTTGTACTATTTTATTATGATAATCATTCCTCACTTTGTAAGAGGACGCCAACACACTCTGAGGGGTAAGCTGGTGATTGAAATTTTATGAGAATATCCTGTCACAACGAAAAACGCTTTTCTTTTAGTGATTGCCATCGCAGTTCGTGTATCATGTCAGTGGCACTCTCTCCGCGTTTTAGCGGTACTACAAAACGAGCTGCCCTTCTCTGAACTTTTTCGATGTCCTCTATCGATCCTATCTAATGCGAATTCCACACCGCGCAGCATTATTCCAAAGGAGAGTGGACAAGCGTAGTGTAGGCACTCTAGCCGGCCGTGGTGGCCGAGCGGTTCTAGGCGCTTCAGCCCGGAACCGCGCGACTGCTACGGTCGCAGGTTCGAATCCTGCCTCGCGCATGGATGTGTGTGATGTCCTTAGGGTGGTTATGTTTAAGTAGTTCTAAGTTCTAGGGGACTGATGACCTGAGATGTTAAGTCCCATAGTGCTCAGAGCCATTTTGTAGGCACTCTCTTTAGTAGTCCTGTTGCATTTCCTAAGTGTTCTGCCAATAAGTCACAGTTCCTGGTTTGCGTTACCGATAGCATTATCTATATGATCGTACCAGTTGAAGTTATTGTAATCGATAAGTATTTAGTTGAAATTAGAGACTTCAGATTTGCGTCATTTATCGTGTAACAGAAATTTAGCGAATTCCGTTTGGCAGGCATGTGGATGACTTCACACTTTTCATTATTTAGAGTCAACTGTCGCTTTTCACACCACATAGACATGTTGGCTAAATCGTTTTGCAATTTTTTTGATCATCTGATGCCTTTGTAAGACCATCATCTGCAAACAATCTAAGAGGCCTGGTCAGATTGTCTCCTAAATCGTTTATGTATATCAGGAACAACAAAGGGTCTATAACACTTCCTTGGGGAACGCCAGATACTGCTTCTGTGTTGCTCTATGACTTTTTGGCAGTTCTTACGAACTATGACCGCTCTGACAGTAAATCAAGAATTCAGTCGCACAGCTGAGACGATTCTCCATAAGCACACAATTTTTTCATGAGAATAAAGAGCTATCTGTGTATCATAAAAAGGACATTTCTGAGTTCGTGAACACGGAGCTTAACATTACTATCATTTTGCTTTTTTAAGCTGTAGTGATAGTACAGAATGTCATAATAAGCAAATGATATTTTGTCCTGTTTTCTAATGTCTTTTCCCATCGTTACCGTTCAGAAGACGTCCTTTTTGTATAAAAAGATCCATCATGCTGTAAAATTACTCTATTCTTCTTGTTTTTGCTGCACACACTTAAGCGACCAAAGCAGCTGGATTCGCTGATCAGTGTCATATGCTGATCTCGTATAAGTACTCGGCCGCATATTCAAATCTTTCTTTTCACGATGCCTAAATCGAGGTCAGAGGGCAGACAAGACTACCCTCCAACGGGAAACAGTGATAGAGTTTATCAGATCTGTCAGTGTCTGCTAAGAACAATAACGTTCTCCTGACCGTATGATTGCGATTTTGGCCACCACATGCACTGTTTAACAACTGGAGTTCTCTTACGGAGACAAAGTACTGACTGTAAAGGTATAGATTTCACTAGGACCTGTCTTACCTTGGTCCTCATTATAATAATAAAACGTAACTCCATCTGTTTTTGTGCTATAATATCAAAAACTCAGAAGATACTAAAAACAAGAAAACTGTTTTCTGTGGCTTGAGATTGTTAGCTCTCTTCTTAATATTATAAATGGAAGAGTTAATGAAAGTTCTCAACAAAAATCACCGTTTGTTTTAGCATGATTCCAGGCTTGCCACAAGTTTATTTCTATAAACGTTGTCCCCTATTGTTGTCTCCCGGTCTTTATAAGCAGCAAGGCATGACTGCCTCCCATTTTAATTCTAATGGATCCATCTATGTCTCAAGAAACTACAACCGACAAAACATGGATTTAAAATTTTTGAGATGTTATCCTCTTTTAGTAGTAAGCGATTCTATTACAAGAACGTCAGTTTTTGTCTGTGACATGCACAATGCACTCCACCTGTCCTCGGTCCACAGAAATGCCCTGCCGGTTCCTTGGGTTGTGGAGCGCCGATTGGTTGCGTCTGTCTCTTCCATTATTTCTTGGCTCCATCGTGGCAGGGGATGAGTCCACTAATCTGAGGGAGTATCGTTGTTGCTGGCAAGTTGAGCAGCCACACGCCGACCCACGTCACCCTGTTTCTAGTTCCTTGGGTAGCAAGACGCGGCTCACTGTTCGTTGTTACGATGGCAGTGCGAGCGGTGTTGGCTGTTCTTCAGCAACAGTTGACGTCAGCTGCCTTCAGTGCGTTGCTTCTTCACCTTTTGTCTCAGTCTCTCGTAGTGAGGTAGAGAGGAATTGATATATAAGATAACGAGCTACCCAACCCTTTCTTGAAAACGCGTCGACAGTGTTGTCCAAGATCTGCCACTCTGTCTCGCAATGCAGTATCTCCTTGACATGGAGTCTTCCGTGCCCATTCAGTTGCAACGTCGGCATATAGTGGACATCATCAGATAGTATAATCTGGCACAGACACATTCGGAGGTTAGTGGTCTACGAATTTGACGCCAATAGGCGGCGTAGGGCCCTGACGAGTCAAAAAGAGTGTCTGGTCCCTTGAGGCATTCAAGAGCTTCATTTTCAGTCTCTGTTTTATATCTAGCACAAAACCCTACGTGCACCTCGCTGTTTCGGCATCATTCCTTTGTATCTGTCATACATCTACATTTATACTCCGCAGCCACCCAGCGATGTGTGGCGGGGGGCACTTTACGTGCCACTGTCATTACCTCCCTTTCCTGTTCCAGTCGCGTGTGGTACGCGGAAAGAACGACTGCCGGAAAGCATCCGTGCGCGCTCGAATCTCTCTAATTTTACATTCATGATCTCCTCCGGAGGTATAAGTAGGGGGAAGCAATATATTCGATACCTCATCCAGAAACGCACCCTCTCGAAACCTGTACAGCAAGCCACACCGCGATGCAGAGCGCCTCTGTTGCAGAGTGTGCGACTTGAGTTTGCTAAACATCTCCGTAACGCTATCACGCTTACCAAATAACCCTGTGACGAAACGCACCGCTCTTCTTTGGATCTTCTCTATCTCCTCTGTCAACCCGACCCGGTACGGATCCCACACTAATGAGCAGTACACAGATAAGTGGAGGATATGACTGTGAATTTGCTGCTTATTTCTGGCCCGTATTCTTACTAAATTCAGCACTTCGTGATATTATTCTTCCTTCAGCCAATACATTGCAGATTTTTTCCATATCTGGGGATCGAATGGACGTACTTCAGTTTTTAATTCCAACGCGTCAAGTGACACACAACCAGAAGCTTGCGTCAGCGGAAGAAGAATTGTATGTTGCACTCTGTTAACTACACGTGCTGGTGTAACGAGCACAAATCTGTGCGTCCAAGTACTTGCACAGTATCTCATGAACACGGTTATGACAGAGTTATGATACGTTCTTATTGTCTACAGATCTTGCTTGTTGTTTGAAAAGTAGGAGAGAGGACGGGAGGCCGCGAATCACGGTTAGATAGCTCAGTACGTAAGAGCATTGCTCCCGAAAAACAGAAGGTTCCGTTTTAGAGTCTCTAATCTGTCAGAAATTTAACACCCGCGCAGAATGAAAGATTCATTCTGCATACACTGAAGTAGTGTCCCATTCCGATTCGCTGCTCAGGGAACATGACAATAGACAGTGGGTTGAACTGACCAGGGTGTTGGGTACAGAGTTGAGGGTAGATATTGCAGGAAAGGGAGGGAGGGGGGGGGGGGGGGAGAGGATGAGGGAGATGTCAGCAGCGAATAGAGACAATTGAATAACGGGCTACAAATCGCTCTCCCGGCGCGCAAGACAAAGACGATATACAACACACCTGGTGGTCGCCGGTAAGTACACGAGTCGGACGCGGCCCGGTGGGCAAAAACCCAGGGGTGGAATGTCCGGGGCGCCGGGCCTGTATAAATAGCCGGACAGCCTGGCCAGGCGGCGAGCTTATAAAGATTTCCCGCAGGCCGGCACCGCAGCCGTATCGGCCATCTCCCGCGGCGGCCAGATCGCTCATCTCAAAGGTGCCGGCCGCCACAATGAAATAATTGTCATACCCAATGAATAAGCAATTAATTACGCGGCCCCCACCTCCCAGCCTCCAGGCCCCTGACGCTACAAGGCGACTCTTTTTTACTTGTTCGCTTCTTCCGTCGCCAGGCATCCATAAACCTTCACTTCCTGTCTACCGCTCTTTATCTCTTCTACTGGCTCTCCCCTACCCGCCGTCTACCGTTCTCCTGCCAGAGGAGGTTCATCCATGTGGTACATGCAGAACATGCGATGGATCCCGTGCTATCTGCGGCCTTGCTCACTACTGCCCAGTTTCAAGGGAGAAACTTAGCGGTGAAGGTACCTGGACGGCGATATACGTTACACTTAATTTATAACACCTAAAACGTAGCAGTTTTCGCTGGCTCTATTGCTTTGTTTTACTACTCGCGTAACAACTAATATATGAGATAAAATATGTTGCTACGAAAAGAGCCCCTAAATACTTTTTAGGAATACTGTGCAGTGACTTCCTTTGGATCATTAATTTTCAACAAAACAAATTATATTACGTTCTTATTGTTCTGGACCTGGCTTTCTATTAAAGGAACATTTTTTCGTTACTGTAACTCGTCATAAAGTTAAAAATATCTTCCTTACTTTACAGTTATTGAAAAAGTTACTGAAAGTTATTTCGTTATCAATGCTGGTGTTACAGTACGCAATGTTTGTTCAACATCAAAATTTTGCAGTGGATTTTTGTTAACAGTAAAACACCAATAAGTACCACGACTAACACGAGAACATGAGACAATTATCAGAGAAGAAGGTGTTTTTACTATAATGTTTGCCAGACCAGAACTACGCACAGCATGATTTCTTTTATGTTATGAAGGTAAATCATCTTTTTGCACTGTTAATAATATATCATCCGCAGCCCGCGTCAACATGTAAAAAACATCATAAAATCTGCTGCTCTGCTCTGCAATTCCGAAAGCTCAAACAAATAATTTTAGTTTACTATTACCTGTCCGCTTCTTTGCGGTATGATTGATTTCATTTAATGCAGTTTGAATGCGCCGCGGCAGCGCCTCGTTCGTTCGTAGCGCAGCCCTGCACCACGAATAATATTTAAATAACTGAAACTCTATTAAAAGGATGTGATAAAAGCAAGCTTATTACAAATCATAGTGCAAGTTTTCACTAAGTAACTCTATTCAAAACATTTAAACATATTAAATTATTACACACCTTTACAATGAGTACCTAATGGCGTACGTCTCTCAATCTTGACAAAAGAATGCTACGCAAGCGTACAATATAACGTCACAGGTTCTTCCTACTTACGTAACTCGAAGAAGACGACAGAGAAATTAATGTTCGGTGACTACTATTTATACTTGTTGTCGCACATTCTCATCTTTGTTTGATATTTAGTAAGTATCGTCTGTGGCGGTTTCAGTACTCGTCGACTCAGATATTATCTTAAAAAAAAAATCAGTACATAATTCTATAAAAGAACAAAACATGACACATAATGCTTTCTCTTTATTACATAACGTTCACACAATCGTTGTCCACGCAATTACAATCATCCAGCTCAATTATTCTTGAAACGTCCCCTTTGAACAATTGTTATATGACTGTGCTTAAACTGACACAGAATATTTTGTTAGCGCAACGCAATCTGACTTTCAAAATTCCCCTTTGAACAATTATACATGACTGTGCTTAAACTGACACACAATATTTTGTTAGCGCAACGCAATCTGACTTTCAAAATTCCCTACAAAAGAATGGCCCTGACTAACATTAAACTATACCTTTCACAAATCACTTACCTCACAAAAATCTTCGCTGCTCAAGCTACTGCAATACAGCGAGCGCCACTACTGCCAGCTAAATAAATGATTCAAACTATGGAAGACACTAACTACTGATAGGGATAGTTAGCAAATGAAAGATATTAATAGAGAACAAACAATGTATTTACCTTGATATCATCATATATAAATACAGCAGTTCATGACAAATTTCAAAACTCCGCCATCTCTCTCCCCACATCCACCACTGCTGGCGGCTCACCTCCAACTGCGCAACGCTACGCGCTGTTCACAGCCAGCTGCCTAACACTACAATGGCGAGTATTACAACAATGCAAAGCAGCCACAGACTGCACACAGTACAGCCAGTGATTTTCATACAGAGGTGGCGTTACCAATAAAAAAAACCTAAACAGCCTACTTACATAGAGAAAACATAAACAGCCTACTTACATAGCCCCCATGCTCCCCACAAAAAATTTTACAAATTTTTTTTGGGCAGTGGCCAATAATGATTTGATAAAATTTTGCATAATTACAATAACAAAGAAATCAAATGCACACACTTATTGATACAATGTTGGTCAAAAGCTAAAATTTTCTCACAGTCCATAAAGACAGTCCTCATCATTCGTCACAGTAAAATTGCAGTGTTTTTCTCAAAGTCTGAGCAGTAAAAGAAAATGCACACAGAAGTAGTGGATTTCCATGCTGTCTTGAAGAAGTAGTGTTGTCCTTCCAGTGGAAAGACAGTGCTGACTCTTGACATGCATACAGGTAATGGGCCACAACAGAGCAAACCCACAGCAGAGTCAGTCGAAGTTTTGAAGAGTACTGGTAGGTAGGTCATCACAGAGTAGACCCACTGTAGTCCTGATAGAGATTACGGTAGTGGTGGGCCACCACAGGTGCAGACCCACTGCAGTCCTTGTAGAAATAATGGTATTGGTGGGTCATCAAAGATGCAGACCCACTGTAGTCCTTGTAGAGACGGCCAGCAGCCATCTGTTGCAAATGTGCAGGTGCACAGTCACCATCGAAGAGTCTTGCGGACAATATAGCAAGTCCACAAACCACCACTTGTGCACTCACAAAGTTTCTGGAATTGTCCTTAGATCCAGCAATGCTGTTATCCAGTCCCTTGCTGAATCATTAACACACATGCAAACACTATCAGTCCCTACTTCTCACATATTGTCCATATACTATGACCAACGGAAATGTGTGCAGTGAAATGAATGCTTACAAGTTACTTAGTTTGATGAACTGGTGTCAATTACAATTTTATAACATGAGAATACAATAACAAAGGTACAGAATACATCATTAAAGAACATAACAATACAGATAACATTTGTAGTAAAACAGGCTTTACAAAAGAATAGAAATAGACATATACATCAATGTTACAGGAATTATGACATAAGTAAATATATAAAAGAACAGAATAACTTTTGAAACATCAACTTCAAACATGAGCATTAAAACAAAACAGAATAAATAATGTCTAAACATCTTTACAAAGAAAATAACATATTATAAATGCAAATTATGTTTGAGGATAACAGTATTCCTCATCATAGTGAATGTAGCTTAGTATTAGAAAAATTCTACAACATAAGTCTTATCAGATAAACATATAAATACAGGAAAAACATAAATACCCAAGGGTACACAAACATATAGCGGAATAATACAAGGAAAGGACAGGGTTTGTTTTACTGCAGTGTTTTGTGAACAAAACTTTCTTTACTTCTTGGAGATCTCCCTTCATTCATCATTATTCCCAAAAGGTCCTATCTATACCTCCTTCACGTACTTTTCTCGTATAGCCTCTCAGTGCATTTCTTCAAATTCATCGCAACTCATTCTCTTATAGGCTACCCCCTCTTAAGCTAACTTAAATCTACTGAGCTCAGATGCTAAACTAAGGAACGAGGCAATGCAGCAGCACATAAAACAATTAATATAAACAGCAATGAAAAAAAATGGAAAATCGCAAAGCAAGCTACAGTAAATCTAAATTACCAAGCAATTCAACATTACGACTAATATGAGGCAATGCGCAGCAAACAAAAAAATAAATCTGGCTTAGCAGAGTAACACAAATTAAAGTTCAGTAGCACTATGCCTGGCAAACAGCAGCTTATATCTAAACATGACATAGCTCAAGCAGAAAAAATAGTACACTAAAGATAACAATGCAGATAAGGGAAATGTATAATCACATCTTAATGTCTAAGTAATTAAAGTGGTGCACCACAACAACTTATTGTAAAAGAAATATTACCATGTACTTGAAAAGAATATTATGTATGCAGTTACTGTTACTAGTCCCTTCTTATTGTTCTTTCCTTTCCAAGTGCTCCTTTTTTGAAGAATGTGGATCACAAAATTATTATTTAATAGATCTGTTGACAGAAAGTGTTCACATTAGCAAATGCATTTAATTTTATTTTATGAAACCAATGCTGCAACACAGCTGGAAAACAGATGTCAAATGAAATAAGCAATTACGCAAACCAAAGCATAAAAACGCGAGGATAATGGCCTCCCTTTTTTTTTCTACCTGTGCCGCTGAAAGGCTAATGGCTTTTTTTCGGGCGGCTGTCGCCCAGGTGGGTGCCCGCGACGCATTACGTGCAGGTGGTCACTTAACTTTCTTACGGAAATATTTACGACAGCAGTTTCCGCTACAGTGACAGTCTCACATAAAAATATTTCACAGGTCAAGAATTAGCGTTGCAAATCTGTAGAAAGAAAATCCTATAAATATAAGTGTCCAAATAAAATATTCGGATGTGCTGTGTTCGGATGCAGGCTGAGTTGGCATCCCTTCGCTCCCAGCTTCAGGCAGTGTTGGCTTCGGTCACACAGCTTGAGGCTGTTGCCAATGGGCATCACTGTGGGGGTCGGGATGGGGGTTTGTCGGGGATGGCCAGCTCGTCCCACGCATCCCCTGATCGGACTACGACTGTGGTTGCCTGGGATACTGCCCGCATTGAGGCTGATCCCTCACCTGTGGTAGAGTGGGAGGTCGTTTCAAGGTGTGGCAGGGGGCGAAGGACATTCCGGAGGGCTGAACGGAAAGCCTCTCCAGTTTGTCTGACGAACCGGTTTCAGGCTCTGTCTCAGGCTGATACTGATCTTCGGCCTGACATGGCTGCTTGTCCTGTTCCAGAGGTTGCCCCTCAGTCTGCAAGATCCGGGCAGTCGCAGAGGGTGGGCTTACTGGTAGTTGGGAGCTCCAACGTCAGGCGCGTAATGGGGCCCCTTAGGGAAATGGCAGCAAGAGAGGGGAAGAAAGCCAATGTGCACTCCGTGTGCATACCGGGGGGAGTCATTCCAGATGTGGAAAGGGTCCTTCCGGATGCCATGAAGGGTACAGGGTGCACCCATCTGCAGGTGGTCGCTCATGTCGGCACCAATGATGTGTGTCGCTATGGATCGGAGGAAATCCTCTCTGGCTTCCGGCGGCTATCTGATTTGGTGAAGACTGCCAGTCTCGCTAGCGGGATGAAAGCAGAGCTCACCATCTGCAGCATCGTCGACAGGACTGACTGCGGACCTTTGGTACAGAGCCGAGTGGAGGGTCTGAATCAGAGGCTGAGACGGTTCTGCGACCGTGTGGGCTGCAGATTCCTTGACTTGCGCCATAGGGTGGTGGGGTTTCGGGTTCCGCTGGATAGGTCAGGAGTCCACTACACGCAACAAGCGGCTACACGGGTAGCAGGGGTTGTGTGGCGTGGGCTGGGCGGTTTTTTAGGTTAGATGGCCTTGGGCAAGTACAGAAAGGGCAACAGCCTCAACGGGTGCGGGGCAAAGTCAGGACATGCGGGGACCAAGCAGCAATCGGTATTGTAATTGTCAACTGTCGAAGCTGCGTTGGTAAAGTACCGGAACTTCAAGCGCTGATAGAAAGCACCGAAGCTGAAATCGTTATAGGTACAGAAAGCTGGCTTAAGCCAGAGATAAATTCTGCCGAAATTTTTACAAAGGTACACACGGTGTTTAGAAAGGATAGATTGCATGCAACCGGTGGTGGAGTGTTCATCTCTGTTAGTAGTAGTTTATCCTGTAGTGAAGTAGAAGTGGATAGTTCCTGTGAATTATTATGGGTGGAGGTTACACTAAACAACCGAACTAGGTTAATAATTGGCTCCTTTTACCGACCTCCCGACTCAGCAGCATTAGTGGCAGAACAACTGAGAGAAAATTTGGAATACATTTCACATAAATTTTCTCAGCATGTTATAGTCTTGGGTGGAGATTTCAATTTACCAGATATAGACTGGGACACTCAGATGTTTAGGACGGGTGGTAGGGACAGAGCATCGAGTGACATTATACTGAGTGCACTATCCGAAAATTACCTCGAGCAATTAAACAGAGAACCGACTCGTGGAGATAACATCTTGGACCTACTGATAACAAACAGACCCGAACTTTTCGAATCTGTATGTACAGAACAGGGAATCAGTGATCATAAGGCCGTTGCAGCATCCCTGAATATGGAAGTTAATAGGAATATAAAAAAAGGGAGGAAGGTTTATCTGTTTAGCAAGAGTAATAGAAGGCAGATTTCAGACTACCTAACAGATCAAAACGAAAATTTCTGTTCCGACACTGACAATGTTGAGTGTTTATGGAAAAAGTTCAAGGCAATCGTAAAATGCGTTTTAGACAGGTACGTGCCGAGTAAAACTGTGAGGGACGGGAAAAACCCACCGTGGTACAACAACAAAGTTAGGAAACTACTGCGAAAGCAAAGAGAGCTCCACTCCAAGTTTAAACGCAGCCAAAACCTCTCAGACAAACTGAAGCTAAACGATGTCAAAGTTAGCGTAAGGAGGGCTATGCGTGAAGCGTTCATTGAATTCGAAAGTAAAATTCTATGTACCGACTTGACAGAAAATCCTAGGAAGTTCTGGTCTTACGTTAAATCAGTAAGTGGCTCGAAACAGCATATCCATACACTACGGGATGATGATGGCATTGAAACAGAGGATGACACGCGTAAAGCTGAAATACTAAACACCTTTTTCCAAAGCTGTTTCACAGAGGAAGACCGCACTGCAGTTCCTTCTCTAAATCCTCGCACAAACGATAAAATGGCTGACATCGAAATAAGTGTCCAAGGAATAGAAAAGCAACTGGAATCACTCAATAGAGGAAAGTCCACTGGACCTGACGGGATACCAATTCGATTCTACACAGAGTACGCGAAAGAACTTGCCCCCCTTCTAACAGCCGTGTACCGCAAGTCTCTAGAGGAACGGAGGGTTCCAAATGATTGGAAAAGAGCACAGATAGTCCCAGTCTTCAAGAAGGGTCGTCGAGCAGATGCGCAAAACTGTAGACCTATATCTCTTACGTCGATCTGTTGTAGAATTTTAGAACATGTTTTTTGCTCGCGTATCATGTCATTTCTGGAAACCCAGAATCTACTATGTAGGAATCAACATGGATTCCGGAAACAGCGATCGTGTGAGACCCAACTCGCCTTATTTGTTCATGAGACCCAGAAAATATTAGATACAGGCTCCCAGGTAGATGCTATTTTTCTTGACTTCCGGAAGGCGTTCGATACAGTTCCGCACTGTCGCCTGATAAACAAAGTAAGAGCCTACGGAATATCAGACCAGCTGTGTGGCTGGATTGAAGAGTTTTTAGCAAACAGAACACAGCATGTTGTTATCAATGGAGAGACGTCTACAGACGTTAAAGTAACCTCTGGCGTGCCACAGGGGAGTGTTATGGGACCATTGCTTTTCACAATATATATAAATGACTTAGTAGATAGTGTCGGAAGTTCCATGCGGCTTTTCGCGGATGATGCTGTAGTATACAGAGAAGTTGCTGCATTAGAAAATTGTAGCGAAATACAGGAAGATCTGCAGCGGATAGGCACTTGGTGCAGGGAGTGGCAACTGACCCTTAACATAGACAAATGTAATGTATTGCGAATACATAGAAAGAAGGATCCTTTATTGTATGATTATATGATAGCGGAACAAACACTGGTAGCAGTTACTTCTGTAAAATATCTGGGAGTATGCGTACGGAACGATTTGAAGTGGAATGATCATATAAAACTAATTGTTGGTAAGGCGGGTACCAGGTTGAGATTCATTGGGAGAGTGCTTAGAAAATGTAGTCCATCAACAAAGGAGGTGGCTTACAAAACACTCGTTCGACCTATACTTGAGTATTGCTCATCAGTGTGGGATCCGTACCAGGTCGGGTTGACGGAGGAGATAGAGAAGATCCAAAGAAGAGCGGCGCGTTTCGTCACTGGGTTATTTGGTAACCGTGATAGCGTTACGGAGATGTTTAATAAACTCAAGTGGCAGACTCTGCAAGAGAGGCGCTCTGCATCGCGGTGTAGCTTGCTCGCCAGATTTCGAGAGGGTGCGTTTCTGGATGAGGTATCGAATATATTGCTTCCCCCTACTTATACTTCCCGAGGAGATCACGAATGTAAAATTAGAGAGATTAGAGCGCGCACGGAGGCTTTCAGACAGTCGTTCTTCCCGCGAACCATACGCGACTGGAACAGGAAAGGGAGGTAATGACAGTGGCACGTAAAGTGCCCTCCGCCACACACCGTTGGGTGGCTTGCGGAGTATCAATGTAGATGTAGATGTAGATGTAGATTGTGATACAGTCACGCATTTACGCACATTTCATAACTCTTAAAGTACGATTCTTGGTTTCCAACATACTTCTTATTCCTCATATGTGGTAGCATCATCTTATTGATCATAAACATATCTCAACAGCATAATACACATCGTCGTCGTAATAATAACATCATAACACCTCAGTCAAATCTCAAAAACGTCGTAGCTTTCTGCAATAATTTCAAAACCTAAAAAAAATTCTCTGCTCATTTCAATAGTGTCATCTACCTCAAACGTACTTTAAAATCATGCTCCCTTACCAAATACATCATTCAAAGCTCTCATTGTATCACAATGATTCCGAAAAAATATGAACAGTTTACAAAGTACAGACAAAATACAGTTTCATAAGTGTGAAGTTACCCAACTGTGTATTCCGTAAACATGTGTCACTGATGTAGTAAAAATATGTTTATCTCTCAGTTAATTGATCAGATAGCTGTGTAATTTGTGTGTTAGAGAAATATGGTACCGATGTGTAAAGTTGTATAAGCAAATACCATATTAGCTAGGGTTCCTTGTGGTTGCCACACACATGGTACACAAAGTAAGCGTGTACCCCCCTGAGGATTAATGTAATTATACCCTCAGGTGTTACAGATTACAGCAATGGAATGAAATGTATCACGGAAAACTTTCTTTGTAATTCAAAAATCTTTAAAAATAAATGTTTTAAGTACAAAATTAATCACTCAAATACGTGTACTGTAGCGCTAAATGGGCGTCTTGTTGCAACATAATCTGTGTGGAAGTGTCGTAGTTATCGTCCTCCGAAAGCTAAGTTCTGCAGACGTCTATGTACTTACCTCATAATACACAAAAGTGAAATGCTTTGCGTATAAATGTCTTAGTTATTACGCTTATTGCCGTGATGAGGAAAGTACTGTGCTGTAACGTATTGTTGTGCTATGGAAAAGGCAGTCTCATTGTAGCTATACCACAAAAGTTACTACTAAAACCTGTTTTACTTTCCAGAATAATACAGAAAACTGTGCAGATATAAAACAGAAACACTGCAAAAGCAACATTGTAAATTGTCACTCATTAGTAGCATCGTGATAAAATCGTGTAGCTGTCACATAAACTAACCACTGTGCCATCTGGTATCTCACTGAAAGTACTTTAAATCCAGAATATATTTTCAAGTAAACCAAAATGTTGCATTAAAATCTCATTAGCAGTACTGGTAAATGTTCTAAGTATGTAAGCCTTATAGTCGTTCCATAATCGTGCAACTAACAAGCAAGAATGTACACACACAATAACACTGTGACGTCTGTTCACTATAACAATGCATTCGTCATTTCTGTTTCAATAAGTTCTCTTGGTTCTTGACTGGATATTTAACTTCAAACATTGTTGCATGTTAACAGATTCTAAGTCTGACAAGCATACTAGTAATGTAAAGTGAAAAGTTTTATGGCAATGACAAAGTTAAAAAGCAGATTATCTTTCAATAAACGGTTTTACATGTGAAATGTGGTGTAAACCTTTACTCTTCCTAGTACGCAGAGTTTCAACTTCAACGCAATTATCATGTGGTATACGTCGGATTCTGTAAGGTCCATTGTAAACTAGAAAGAATTTGTGACTCAAGTGTTTCTTCTTATGTGACAATGAATGAGCTTTAATGAGAACTTTCTAACCAATATATAATTTCTTTGCATTTGCTTTACCGTGTAGTTCTCTCCTTTTGTCTGCTGCAGATTTTATATTTTTAAGAGCCAAATCAATTATGTCTTTGTGTCGAAGTTTACGTGTATTCGGGAAAGGTACAAGCTCTCTGATTCTGTTCGGTGGTTCTTCATTCTTCAGTACAAGAGTAGGTGGTAAAGCAGTGGAATCATGAGGCATTTCATTCAGCACATTTTGAAATAATTGTAGATATCTGTCCCAATGCTGATGCTTTCTGTGACAATAAAGTCTGCAAAGCTTATTGATTTCTTTCATAATCCGTTCAGACGGGTTGCAATGTGGTGAGTACAATGAAATAAAAACAGGTTTGATTTTATGATTCCGAAGCGTGCGTGACCAAACAGCAGATCTAAATTGCGGTCCGTTATCTGAAATGACTTTAGCAACGTGGCCAACTTCACGTAAGAAATTTTTAACAAAGGCGTTGGATACAGATCGTCCAGTGGCTTTACGTAACGGAGTGAAAGAAACAAATTTTGAAGTAAGTTCAACAGCGACTAGCTTTTGACAAAGTTTACAAATAGACAAGACTCTTCGAATTCTTTTTTCCATATTGTTAAAATAACAAGTCGTTCGAAGAATATGATAACATTTTCGTGGACCAAAATGTGCGTAGCTGAAATGAATGTACCAAATGAGCTTATTAACAAAATCGTCAGGAATGCAAAGTACCCATAGCTTGTCATCAACAGTGCAGCGTTTGAACAGTACGTTGTTTCTAACCAGATAATAATGCCGAATCTGTGTGTGTGTCTTTTCATGCCATTTGCTCTTGATGTCTTTCCAAATCGGATCTTTATCTTGTTCATGAGCAATGTCCTTTAAAGATGTGGTGATGAAGTTTTCAAAGGCGACTTTCTGAATGTAAAGAATACTGAAATTTTTCTCGAGGTTGCCTTCTGTGGTACTTTTCTCAAGCCCAGCCGGTGCGCATGACAGTGCGTCCGCAACAATGTTCTCCTTGCCGGGAATGTAGACTATTGTGAAGCGGAATTCTTGCAGAAACAATGCCCAACGTTTTAACCTGTCATGATTTAATTTTGAAGACATAAGAAATTGTAATGCACGATGATCAATGTATACTTTTACGTGCTTACCAGAAAGAAAGAAACGGAATTTGTTAAATGCCCAAACGATAGCTAAAGCTTCTAATTCAGTAACGGAATAATTTTTTTCAGATTTTGTTAGCACTCGGCTAGCAAAAGCAATGGTTTTCTGAATGGTAGTGTCATTTTCTATGGCTTCTTGAAATAATTGGGCACCAAGACCGACTTTAGAAGAATCCGTGCTAAGGCAGAAATCTTGTGACAGATCTGGATGAGCTAAGATTGGCGCGTGAAGTAACGCTTCTTTCAAAGAATTGAATTCCAATTGTGCTTGTTCGTCCCAGTTCCAAATAGTATTTTTTCCAGTGAGAGAACAAAGTTTTGGTGTAACAAGAATTTGCATATTCAGAAAACGACGGTAAAAATTTACGAGACCTAGAAAACTGCGGACTTGTCCTTTTGTGGATGGAACTGGAATGGCTCTGATTGCTTCTAACTTTTCGGGATCCGGCTGAATGCCTTCAGAAGAAATAATATGTCACAAAAACTTCACCTTTGTCCTACCGAATTCAGACTTTTCCAAGTTAACTGTAATTCCAGATTCTGCAAAAATACGTAACAAACTGTTGAGGATGCAATTATGTAGTTCCCATGAAGCTTCTGCTATTAGAATATCGTCCACATATAAGGTGATGTGACGTTTTAAGAACTCAGGTAATATGGAATTTAGCCCGCGAATGAATGCTGCTGAAGAAATGTTCAAACCAAAGGGAAGTTTCCGAAACTGATAACAAACGCCGAAACAAAGGAAAGCTGTGTATTTTCTACATTCTGGATGAAGTTCGATCTGATAAAGGCTAGATCTGAGATCAATGGAAGACAACACTTTTACACGATTAAAATTTTGAAGAAGTTCTTCCAACGTTTGCGGCCTGTCTGTTTCAGGAATAATGATCGTATTGATTTGTCTCGAATCTAAGACAAGCCTGATCGATCCATTTTTCTTCTCAACAACATGTAATGGATTGTTGTATGAGCTTACTGCAGGCTCAATAATGCCCTCGTCAAGCATAGATTGTATTTCTGTTCTAACACGGTCCCTATAATGTGCTGGAATTACATATGGTCTAACACAAAATTTAGTATGCTCACGAACACGAAATTGGTATTGAAATCCCTTGATTGTTCCTGTTTTATGAGTAAAAACTGTGGAATGTTCTTGTAAAATCTCAAAAAGGTCCTGCCTATCAGTGTCATTACAATTCTCAATTGTTTGAATTTTATTCTGAATTAACTCATTAATTTCAAATATGCCGTCGATATCATCCCTGTCAGTTCTTGCAGAGTGATTGTTAGTGTCTAGTTCCGTAGAAAATTCCGAATTGTTGTCCAACAGAAGGTAAAGCCGATTGATTTCTTCGTCATGGTTTGAGAGCCAATCTTCAAATTTCAAAGCTATTGACTTACCTTCCTTCTCTAAACTTATTTCAGCATCGTGAAAGTTTAAGATTGCTTTGAATTCATTCAAAAAGTCTACTCCCAATACAATTTCCGTCGACAATAATGGAACAATAAGAAAGTTCGTAGAGAAGCTGTAGCTTTGACAAAAGAATTCTAAGTTGGTTTGTTGGCGTACATCTACACTTTTTCCAAAGATTGCACCTTGTAATTTAATCTTACGTAACGGAAGTGTGGGGCAATCGTTCGATTTGTTGCATTTGCTAAAGGCTGTTTCACTAATTACTGAGATGGGACTGCCAGAGTCAAGTACTGCCGTAAATTTTACGTCATTTACAGTAATGTGAATCATAGGATATGCAATGTTGTTAAGTTTTACGTCGTGTTCCTGGAGTAAGATGTCCCTAATGTCTTCCATTTTTACGTAATTACTAGCTACGGCAGCTGCGTCATCAGTTTCATAAGTACGTTTTGTTGTTGCCAGCGGTGTGAGTCATTGCCTATTGTCTCTTTGTTGGCGCACGTCGTTATTGGGATTGGGAGACCTAACTTCTACAAATTCACCGTGACGAGAGGGCCCTGCTCTGTTTGAATCCCGCCAGTTCTGATGCAATTCAGGTCTGTCGTTACGATCATATCGTCTGTCGTCATGTCGGTAGATTCCATAGTTTCTTTCTTGTCGGTCACGTGGTGGAGAATTTCTCCCTGAGTCGTAACTGCGCGCTGGACCGTTGCGTCTAAAGTTATTCTGTCTCCCTTGATAATAATTGTTTTGGTTCCCATATTGTGTGTTTCTCTGATTGTCTCTGTGATAGTCATTTCCGCGGAGAGGTGATCTTTCCCTGTAATTATTACTGCTCTGCCAACGGTTGTCATACGGGTGGTGTCTGTTTTGGTCACGATTTGCGTTGTGAGAATAGCCTTGTCGTGTCCAGTTATTATTTCTTTCATCGCGGAATTGCGACGGATGTGACCTGTAATTGTTGTGTTCCTGGTTTCACGTTCCGCGATTGTCAGTGTCAATTTCTAATTCTTGTAAGAGTCCCTGAAATGCTTCAATGTCGTCTTTGCAACGTCCTGCCAAAATAATATGTCGTAAATGTTCAGGCGGTTTGATTAAGCAAATGCGGATGAGTTCTGGGGGGCTGTATGGGTTTGAAAGATACTGATTCTTATGCAACATGTCTTCAAAATATTTCATAAGACTGGAAAATTCAGATTGTTCGAAACGTTTCATCATTATGATGCTATGTTTTACTCGGTCTTGTGTGGCTTGAGACCAATATGCTGAGAGGAAGGCATGGTAAAACTCTCCTTCACTGTGGCAATCGTGAATTACCGATCGCATTCTTACAGCTGGTTCATTCTCCAAGTAGCCACACATAAATTCTAATCTGTGTTCTAACGACCAGTTGGGAGGAAAACAATGCGAGAATTGATGGAGCCATGCTTGTGGATGAATGTCGTTGCCAGAATTCTTAAATGTTTTGAATTTACGTGTAGTAATGAATAGCTTTTAGTCAAAATCATCATGTCGTCGAGTCGCATATCGGTCATTGTTAGGTCGTGTCGGCCGTTCCATCTCAAAATTCGGTGCACATTGCCAATTTCTTTCATAACTTCCGAAATGCCCTGTGTTATTATTTTGTGGCTGTTCCGTATTTCTGTGTCCTTCTTCCCGTATTGGGGCGCGAGTATCCTCTGAAATACGTAATTCTTGTATTACCTGTGTCAGCTGATCTTGTACTTCCCGGATTTCTCTTTTGTACTGTGTATTGATTTGATTTTGATTCTGTTTGAATTTTCTAATTTGTTCATACTCTTCTGTGTCAGTGAAGGCTACAGGTCTTGTGTCATTCAGATCATCATCTACCTTTGTAGATAAGTTAGTGACTTGATCCGAAAGTTCGGCTACTTTCTCCGATTGTGTACTTATCTCTTCAATGTGTTTTTCTGAACCAAGTTTCAGAGTATCTACTGTGTCCTTAAAGTTTTCCTGAGTTTTTGCAAGTTGCGTAACCGAATCGGTAGATGCAACTGAGTCAATTTTAGCCCACAAGGTCTCATGATTTTCATGAACAATGGTTTGCAGTTCTTTTATGGCTGCTTCGTGATTCTGTAATGCATTTTCATGCCGCGAAAAAATAGGTTGAAAATGCTCACAAATTTGTGTTTTTACGTCATTACAGACTTTTTGACATTTCGATTAAATGTTATGTAACTCAGTAGTTAAATCTTCACGTGTTTGTTCAAGTGTGGTGTCTAACTTTTGAAGATTTTGTCCCATTGCGTCTAACTGTTGCTGTGTTTGTCTCAGGTGTTGTTCCATTGTGTCTAACTTTTGAAGATTTTGTTCCACTGTGTCTAACTTTTTAAGATTTTGTTCCACTGTGTCTAACTTTTTAAGATTTTGTCCCATTTGTCTCTGATTTTGTTCCATTTGTTGCATTAATTGCAATAATAATGTATTAGTGTCTGGAATCTGTTTCTCTACGCTTTTCGGCAGTGCATTTGCACCGGCAACATCCACATTTTGACAAGCAGAAAATGTGTCTTGACTTATTTGAGAAAACGGTCATGACCCAAAACCTGAATCTACAGTATTTGCGAAATTGTGTCCTGTCATTTCGGATTCCTGAGGCGAGCTGTTGCCGACCGATCGATCGATAATGCTTCCCTGTTCACTACCTGTTTCAATGTCTACACCATTGTTTGCAGCCCGCTCCATTTCCCTATTCACAATTACCAAATTACTACTTTGAACATCAGTTAATTCATTACTCGGTGGCGCTAACACACTGCTTTCATTTTCACTGTCATTTCTCAGTTTACTTTGGAGCCTAGTATTACGTTTTTCACACGCCATTATTGTCACAGTATTTCACACGACAACACAGAAAAACACAATTTGAAGATCAAAAATAAGAGAACACATTAACATAGCACTGAAAATAATATCTAGATAATTGCAGCTGCGAAATACTTGGTGCAAATCTACATGCATGCCACAGCTGTTTTACTGTACAACAATGAAAGACGGAGATTTTCTCTACAATTACACGCTAGCAATAAACAAAATCTACACTAATTACACAAACTACAACAAAAAATCAGAAGATTCCAGTGAGGTATCCTAGGCCAAGGGTCGACATATGAAACGTCCCCTTTGAACAATTGTTATATGACTGTGCTTAAACTGACACACAATATTTTGTTAGCGCAACGCAATCTGACTTTCAAAATTCCCCTTTGAACAATTATACATGACTGTGCTTAAACTGACACACAATATTTTGTTAGCGCAACGCAATCTGACTTTCAAAATTCCCTACAAAAGAATGGCCCTGACTAACATTAAACTATACCTTTCACAAATCACTTACCTCACAAAAATCTTCGCTGCTCAAGCTACTGCAATACAGCGAGCGCCACTACTGCCAGCTAAATAAATGATTCAAACTATGGAAGACACTAACTACTGATAGGGATAGTTAGCAAATGAAAGATATTAATAGAGAACAAACAATGTATTTACCTTGATATCATCATATATAAATATAGCAGTTCATGACAAATTTCAAAACTCCGCCATCTCTCTCCCCACATCCACCACTGCTGGCGGCTCACCTCCAACTGCGCAACGCTATGCGCTGTTCACAGCCAGCTGCCTAACACTACAATGGCGAGTATTACAACAATGCAAAGCAGCCACAGACTGCACACAGTACAGCCAGTGATTTTCATACAGAGGTGGCGTTACCAATAAAAAAACCTAAACAGCCTACTTACATAGAGAAAACATAAACAGCCTACTTACATTCTTTTCTCCTTTTTTTTACCACATATAATATGTGTTTTGCTAAGAGACGTTACACAGTTTATGTCAACACGGCACAATATTACATGAAGCAATACTGAAAAGTGTATGTGCTTGTTTATCATGACAGTTCAGTTATTACAAAAATTTGTCCACGAAATGAATTTTGAATGGACATTTAGTTTCCGGTACCACCGTATTGGGCACCATGTGTGTAATGTCACTGAAACTATTTCAGGAATCTCTCTCAACATCAACAGAAATACGTTAAGTGTCACATATTATAGTTTCGAGTATAAATGAGGAACAAAAAATGGTTAAAATGGCTCTGAGCACTACGGGACTTAACTTCTGAGGTCATCAGTCCCCTAGAACTTAGAACTGCTTAAACCTAACTAACCTAAGGACATCACACACATCCATGCCCGAGGCAGGATTCGAACCTGCAACCATAGCGGTCGCTCGGATCCAGACTGTAGCGCCTAGAACCGCTCGGCCACTCCGGCCGGCAATGAGGAACAAAAAAATTAATTTTACCTAGTATAATGGTTACGAAAAATAAATTTTTGTTGTTTACTCACTTATACTCCAAATTACAAGATCTGAGACGTAGCATATTTATTTAACCTAATATAATGATTAGGTGAAATGCATTTTTATTATTTTCTCAGCCATAATACGAACTACAAGACATGAAACAATACATATTTCTATGGATTTTGAGAAAAGCAGATGAACAGTATCGTGATATTACACGCATGTGTCCCAGATACATCTTCGCAAAACTAATTTTACATTCAAAATTCATCTCGTAGTGAAACTGTTGTAATAGTTAAACTAGTATACATAAATAAATGTACATTCTAATAGCGCTCTGCCTAATGCTGTGTAATGTTGACATAAAACATCAACGTATTGGATGTTGTAGATCAACACTGATTTCTTCTCAAAATGAGGAGAAAATGCTGCTTGTTCAAGTTCAGGACTCCGTAACAGATTTGCCTGGGCTAGTCCCATCTGAAAGTTCGAATTGCCGAAGTATTATCCTTGCAGAATACAGGACGTCCATGAAGTTCGCTAGCACTTCTAAAAATCATAACTTGGAAAATGTTAGAGACAGAGAACCGCGGTTATTGCAAAACGCTTAGCATCTGTGTTTCTTTTCTTTGTTGCAGATTTGACTTGGACTGCATTAAAATGACAAGAGCTCACGAGGCATGCTGAGTCCGAAGCTGCGACTATGGTTCTGCAGAATTATCGACGCCAGTGAGGAAGGACCGCCAATGGTAAAAATAACTGTAGCGAGGTGGTGACCAAGAGCAGTTAAAGGTCGTGCAGGTTACTACAGTACAGGTTTATGTGCAAAGAAAGATTTACTAGAAGAAATCTCTACTATGCGCATCTAGCATAGTGGTCGTCAACCTGAACCCAGCGGGCCACAAGAGGCCACATCAGGGGTCCTCATTGTCTACAGTTCACAATCGTAATTTATAATAACATGCGTATAGCAACTAACAGCCGAATCCAAAACCGTCAGCTAAAGTCAAAAGGTTCTTAAAAGTACAGTTTTCCTGCTCAGTAACAAACAAAAATACTTACAGAGATGGTATTATTTTAATACATGCTTGATTTTAACTGACTTTGTTGAATTATGTCGTAAACTAAGTAAAGTTGGCCGCTTACTTCAGGGGCAGGTGTAGGGTGGCCTTATGTAGCTGGGACCTCGTCGGAACACTGTGATGTGGAGGCATTGAAATGAAGTAAAGAATTTATTTAACATAATTACTATTTATTTATAACACAGTTCCATGGAACTTGCTGCGGCGGAAGTCGTTGGTACACCATATTTTTCGGAAGATTTTACCTTTTTCAGCAATTTATATTTTCCTCTTACGTATTTATAAAACTCC
The DNA here is from genome assembly GCF_021461395.2 of Schistocerca americana. Taxonomy (NCBI): domain Eukaryota; kingdom Metazoa; phylum Arthropoda; class Insecta; order Orthoptera; family Acrididae; genus Schistocerca; species Schistocerca americana. The sequence goes on along the minus strand of NC_060121.1, from coordinate 286,341,053 downwards.
ATGCAAGTCAGCTTAGTTGGCTGGTTGATTTGGAGAAGGGGACCAAACAGCTAGGTCAAGAGTGCCATCGGATTAGGGAAGGATGAGAAGAAAGTCGGCCGTGCCCTTTCAACGGAACCATCCCGGCATTTGTCAGAAGCGATTTGGGGTAATCACGGAAAACCCAAATCAGGAAGGCTGGATACGGGTTTGAACCGTCGTCCTTCCGAATGCGAGTGCAGTGTGCTAACCACTGCACCACCTCGCTCGATCATGCAAGTCAGCTTGTAGTTAAACTGGCACTGTAAGATTGATTTCGTAGTTCCTAGCAGCAGTCGATTTCTTTCATCGTAAACACTGGGCCGAAATCAGCGAAATTACTTTTTCCACAGTGGCTTTCTTTGCGGGAACAGAAAAAAAAATTGTTCAAATGGCTCTGAGCACTGTGGGATTTAACATCTGAGGTGATAAGTCGCCTAGAACTTAGAACTACTTAAACCTAACTAACCTAAGGACATCACACACATCCGTGCCCGAGGCAGGTTTCGAATCTGCGACCGTAGCAGTCAAGCGGCTTCGGACTGAAGCGCCTAGAACCGCTCGGCCGCAGCGGCCGGCGGAGTTTTTACACTTCGATTCTTACGAGTCAGGTTTGGTTTGTAAATAGCGCTTCAGATACGTATATGCTGTAAACAATTGTCGCCTGAAATCTTCATTCTATTTTTAGACAGGTCTATAATAGCGTTTTCAATCATCATCCAATTTGGGATTTCATATAGCGTCATCCAATCAGATACTTGATATTTATTGAAAGAAATAGTCCATTTCTCTGAGTTATCAAATGCTATGATATAAACAGCCACTGTCGATGCTACCTAAAATCTGTTTGAATGATTCTTCGTGGAAATGTGATGCCTCACATCTGCGTTACATCTATAAGTTACTAATACGAAACAGCCACAAATCTCACACAACGCTTCCTAATCTGTTCGTCCTTTCTTGGAAAAAGAACACTCTTTTGCGTGATATTCCGAAAAGTGACACTTTCTCTTTCCATCCTCAGGCATTTTCATAAGGTACGTAAGTTTATTAGCCGGCCGCTATGGCCGAACGTTTCTAGGCGCTTCAGTCCGCAACCACGCAGTTGCCACGGTCGCAGGTTCAAATCCCGCCTCGGGCGTGGATGTGTGTGATGTTGTTAGGTTGGTTAGGTTTAAGTAGTTTTAAGTCTAGGGGACTGATGGCCTCAGATGTTAAGTCCCGTAGTGCTTAGAGCAATTTATTAAGTTTATTAGACGGTAAACATCCGACAGTAACACTTTAGTCATAGAAGTACGCATAACTATACACTTCACGCCCTATCTTCCCGCAGTAAACACTTCCGACATTAATAATTTGCACTGATTGTTCGTATTACAATTAGAGAGTATCGCATTATCAGATCGCTATTCAAATGGGAACTGCCCGATTCTTCAGCGTGGCTGTGCTTAAATTATTTCAGGCTCGTATTACTGGACACATTTTCTTGAATGATGGCGCAGGATGTAGAAGGTGACTGCATCGTCGATGCAGGATACGTAAAATGTAACGGAATCAGTGAGACGAGCTTGGCAACATGGGCTTGTTGACACATACAAAATTAACCGAGGATGCATTTACATGTCGGGCTAAGAGATAGCGCTACTTCAGTACTTGAGTGAAGCTCGTAACAGTATTTTGTAAAATCAGGACAAAATTGGGTCTTGTCGGGAAGTCGGGACAAGAAGGTCCATAACGGTGACGGTTCCGATATGTTGGGACGGATGGCAACCCTAGGCAGTGGCCAAGTAGTGCGACCAGCACTACCGGGTGGCTATAACTAAACTTTCCCTATTGAACACGTTATAGCACGGAAAGAAATTACTGTAAGACGACCAAATTTGGTAGCATTAATTAAAAGGGCACGGGGCAGAGAAATAATGTAGAATCAATTCAAAAGAAACATTTTTAATATGCTGTTACGGTACGTCGTACCATTATATACCGGAACCATTACTCCTACAAAAGGGGCTCAATATGGCGCCCATCATTTTCCAGAAGAATCTGAAGGCGCGGGGTTGCATTCTGCACAGCAGAACAAAGCATATCCGTAGGCATGTTGGCTACCTCCCTTGATATGCTGCGCTTCAGATCAGCACATGTGTGAATGGGCCCTTGCTTAACCTGTCCTTCAGCCAGCCCCACAACCAGAAACCACAGGGAATGACATTAGGTGATCGTGCCTTCCAAGCATTTGGAAACAATCGGCTGATAATTCGATCTTTATCAAATGTGTTTCGGAGAAACAGGTGGACTTCACGAGCTATGTGCGGTGGGGCCCCATCTTGCATGAAAGTTGTTGAGTTCAATGCGTCTCTCTCCTGTAGGGCGGGTATGACATGCTGGCGAAGCATATCGCAATAACGCTGGCCAGTCACACTGCACGTCTTTGGTCCTTGACCGCCAACCTGCTCAAAAAGAATGGGCCAATGATGAACGTAGTCGTGAAGCCACACGATACAGTGACACTTTCACCATACAAAGGAGCTCTACGCACACTGACTGGAGGTGAAGATCCCCTCACTCGGCAATTCTGTGTGGTCACGTCAACCGTCAGAGGAAAATGAGCTTCGTCAGTCCATAGAATGGTCCAGTGCCAGCCCTCGTCAACTTCAATCTTTGCGAGAAAGTGGAGAGCGAAGACAACGCGTCGTTGTGCGTCCTGTGGTGCAAGCTGCTGTACAGTATGGATCTTGTACGGATACCATATGAGAATGGTTCGAAGCACCTTCCGTACAGTGCACCACAGGATGTTCAACTGTCGTGAGACGGCACGGACACTGCTTGACGAGCGGGAATTGCGCTCAGCGTTGTCTGCCATAGCAACAGTGATTTCATCAACCACATGTTGGTGTAACGGGTCGTCGGCCTCTTCCCGGAGCGACACCCAATTCTCAATTTCATTCAGACTTCTTCATCATGCTCCGCAGAGCAGGTGGAGAAAGAGGACCCTTCTGTAATTATTTCAGCTGGCGATATCCTCAAAGTGAAGCTGCAGTATTACTGAGGTTTTAGTAATACACCAATAATGAATGCCCTGCTCCTTTTGTACAGGCTCATGTTGACAAGCCAATAAAAGTACTGATCACGGCACCTGGTGGCCATGGTTGTAACTGGACGGTGGCGCTGCGACGCGTGCAAATCATCCACCACATACTCTGGACATTATTGCTACCAAGTTTGGAACTCGTGCGGTAATTATTTTCCGTGTTATAATGTATTAAATAGGGAAAGTTTAATTACAACCACCCGCTAGAGCAGAGGATGTGACAGGGGAATGTTGTATTGTTTATCTCCGAGAACTGACAATTTGAGGGGGTGCACAAATCGTACCGATCAGCTGTTGTGGTACAAATTTTGACGCGGAAGTAACATTAGAGAGACGGTCATCTTCAAAAGCGTTTGTTATTTGTAACAAGAAACATCCGTTAATTATGTCTGTTGTAATATAAGGCAGAAAGTACAAGAAAATTACCATTTAAATCATTTATCAAATCTCACGTTCAACAGTGCATTTAAATATAAGTACAAATATTACTATTAATCAAAGTCATTCGCACACATACTAAAACCAAAAACACATCACCACGCAACTCTAGTGACAGATTTTAGATCATTGAAGTTGACATCAGTCCGAAACGAACCACGGTCAACACGAAGTGTTCCCAATGGGCCGACTGTTAACTATCAGTACTTGCGTTTCAGCAGCCAGCTTATCACGTACTTGCTATGACTAGCCTATTGGGGGCTCATAATATACTAATTTATGAAAGTTATCAATCAACAATAAGATCGGTAGATGCGCAGTGCGAATTCGCACCGCACAACGTCAGTACTGGTTCTCGAGCAAAAATGTTTGACGACCACCGATCTAGCAAATACAGAACAGTAAATGGCTGCATGTACAGGACGCAAAAATGAGTACCACTGAAGATGCCTAACGTGAATAGGGCGATCGTGTCTGGTACTCGAAAATAAGTTCCAATTCCAAAAGTCGGAAGTTTTCTTATCCTTAAGTTAACATATAATGTTGCAGAATACATTTATTTTACATTTTCACTCACAGATCAGGAAGATGGGATTCGCCACGGGACAAGAGCCGCACTGTGGTGGACGTAGGGGCAGCTGGTGATCTTGGGTGTAACTTTGGTCTGACGTGAGTAGTTGGTATTCCCCTCTATATACAATGAAGCGCCGAAGAAACTGCTATAGCCATGCGTATTCAAATACAGAGATATGTAGACAGGCAGAACACGGCGCTCCTAGGTATGGATGAAGTGGGGGTTTTCCCGTACGACCATTTCACGAGTGTGTGTCGTCAATATCAGGAACCGGTAAAACATCAAATCTCCGACTTCACTGCGGCCGGAAAAAGATCCTGCAAGAACGGGACCAACGACGACTGAAGAGAAGTGTTCAACGTGACACACGTGCAACCCTTCCGCAAATTGCTGCAATGTCAGTGTGTGAATCATTCGATGAAACATCATCGATATAGGATTTCTGAGCCGAAAACCCTCTCCGCCTTGTCTGGGCCCGTCAACAGCGGCATTGGAATTTCCTTGAGACAGAGAAGTTGCTGTCCATGCATCAGCACGGCTTTAGAAAGCATCGCTCCTGCGAAACGCAACTCGCCCTTTTTTCACATGATATCTTGCGTACCATGGATGAAGGGTATCAGACGGATGCCATATACCTTGACTTCCGGAAAGCGTTTGACTCGGTGCCCCACTGCAGACTCCTAACTAAAGTACGAGCATACGGGATTGGTTCCCAAGTATGTGAGTGGCTCGAAGACTTCTTAAGTAATAGAACCCAGTACGTTGTCCTCGATGGTGAGTGTCCATCGGAGGTGAGGGTAGCATCTGGAGGGAAGTGTGGTAGGTCCGGTGTTGTTTTATATCTACATAAATGATCTTTTGGATAGGGTGGATAGCAATGTGCGGCTGTTTGCTGATGATGCTGTGGTGTACGGGAAGGTGTACTCGTTGAGTGACTGTAGGAGGTTACAAGATGACTTGGACAGGATTTCTGATTGGTGTAAAGAATGGCAGCTACCTCTAAATATAGATAAATGTAAATTAATGCAAATGATTAGGAAAAAGAATCCTGTAATGTTTGAATACTTCATTAGTAGTGTTGCGCTTGACACAGTCACGTCGATTAAATATTTGGGCGTAACATCGCAGAGCGATATGAAGTGGGACAAGCACGTAATGGCAGTTTTGCGAAAGGCGGACAGTCGTCTTCGGTTCATTGGTGGAATTTTGGGAAGATGTGGTTCATCTGTAAAGGAGACCGCTTATAAAACACTAATACGACCTATTCTTGAGTACTGCTCGAGCGTTTGGGATCCCTATCAGGTCGGATTGAGGGAGTACATAGAAGCAATTCAGAGTCGGGCTGCTGGATTTGTTACTGGTACGTTTGATCATCACGCGAGTGTTACGGAAATGCTTCAGGAACTCGGGTGGGAGTCTCTAGAGGAAAGGAGGCGCTCTTTTCGTGAATCGCTACTGAGGAAATTTAGAGAACCAGCATTTGAGGCTGACTGCAGTACAATTTTACTGCCGCCAACTTACATTTCGCGGAAAGACCACAAAGATAAGATAAAAGAGATTAGGGCTCGTACAGAGGCATATAGGCAGTCATTTTTCCCTCGTTCTGTTTGGGAGTGGAACAGGGAGAGAAGATGCTAGTTGTGGTACGAGGTACCCTCTGCCACGCACCGTATTGTGGATTGCGGAGTATGTATGTAGATGTAGATGTAGATGTACTGATGACAGGATTCATGTTACCTGGTCGGACGAGTCTCGTTTCAAATTGTATCGAGCGGATGGACTTCTACGGGTATGTAGACAACCTCATGATTCCGTGGACCCTGCATGTCAGCAGAGGACTTTTCTAGCTGGTGGCGGCTTTGTAATGGTGTGGCGCATGTGCAGTTGGAGTGATGTAGAACCCCTGATACGTCTAGATACGACTCTGACAGGTGACACGTACGTAAGTATGTTGCCTGATCACCTGCGTACATTCATGTCCACTGTGCATCCCGACGGATTGGGGCAATTCCAGCAGGACAATGCACAAAACGCCCAAAACGTCCAGAATTGTTACAGAGCGTCTCCAGGAACGCTCCTCTGAGTTTAAAGACTTTCGCTGTCCACCAGTCTCCCCATACATGAACATGATTGAGCATAAAAAATGGTTCAAATGGCTCTGAGAACTATGGGACTTAACATCTGAGGTCATCAGTCCCCTAGAACTTAGAACTACTTAAACCTAACTAACCTAAGGATATCCATGCCCGAGGCAGGATTCGAACCTGCGACCGTAGCAGTCGTGCGGTTCCAGACTAGAACCGCTCGGCCACTCCGGCCGGCTGACTGATTGAGCATATCTGGGATATCTTGCAACGAGCTGTTGAGAAGAGATCTCCACCCTTTCATACTCTTACGAATTTACGGACAGCCCTGCAGGATTCATGGTGTCAGTTCCCTTCAGCACTACTTCAGACATTAGCCGAGTGTATGTCACGTCGTATTGCAACACTTCTGCATACTAACGGGGGGTCCTTCGCGATATAAGGCAGGATTACTATTTTCTTTGGCTCTTCGATGTTCATTTCTCAGCACTATCTAAATGTTTCAACGAGATTTTCATTTCATTTACGGGCTACAGGAGTAGTTTACCTGTGGCATTTCTACAAATTTCCTAATTAATTACACCAATTCTTGATTATTTTTCTGCACTTAACCTGATGGCTGTAAGTCGGTTTGTCAGTGTTAAAAGACGAGGCAATTTTTTCGTAACTGTTGTGCATGCAATACATTTCATTTTACATGCTTCCCTACCCGAGTAGTAGCCGAATTGTTATTTCTCCAAACTGTATTTAGAGGACTAATTCTTATTGAGATTGAGACTGTAGAAGCACTGAAATATATATATGTTCTGTTAGCTCCACATACCATCTACTAACTTGAAACTTTCGTAATGGCTCCCCTTGAAAACTTTCTTTCAATTAACGTCCCAGATGAAGTCTCACAAACCGCTAGCGTTTATTGTTAGTGTGTTGCTAATGCATTGGGGGTGGAGTAGGAGAGTGCAAGGTTGTCTAGTTGTTCTCTCCCAGAGCTGCCGTGGCTTGCATTGTCAGTAGCCTCTTGAATGAGAAGTGGACCTATACTATCATTGCTTCTTCCCTGCTAACGGTCTCTCAGACCGCACCTGGGACTTTGCGTTATCGATTCAGTAGCCAGGCCTTCGTCTACTGTTCGTGTTATGTCCCTGACTATGAAGATACTTTTTAAAATGGTATGAGGACAGTTTAGGAAGTGATGTTGGATCAGACAGTGACAACCCAATTAAAAGCAAACGTAAGTCAGTATAGGAACAGTGCGAAAGTGAAGTCGAATTTGCTTTACCACTTGTGAGTTCCTTGAATGAAACAAGCGATCAGAATGAAGAAGACAGAAGTGTACAGACTGAACCTTTAACTAAAAATTCTGCTAGAAATACGTTTGGTCGAAACAACTATGGGGGATCGTCGGAGACTCTTTAAACGATGGCCGATGACATTATTTTTCCGTGTGTTGGATACAAGTGCGATGTCCTGCACAACTCCTGCAAAGACAATATTCAGGTGACTTGATTTTAAGAAGAAGGTTGCAAACTTGTTTGTGACACCACAGATAAAAAGCAAGTCAACAACAATCACATGCCCCTTGAACATCGTTCATCCATTTACAGAGTTTTTGGGTGTAGCAGAACCATGAGGAGCAGTCGCTGTAGAACGGTTGGAAAAACGCAACACATGTTCCACTTGTGACTCAAAAAAGAAGAGAGAGTCTCCTTGTATTTGCCATTGTCGCAAGAAGGCAGTCTCAATTGAATTCTTTAAAAAAATTTTCATCGAGTGCACAGAAAAAATGTGATAAGGAAACTAAAAATCTAAAAAAATATTGGTATAATTTTTAGTTTTTAAATTTTTATGAGAGCTTTTTACGTTTTTATTTCACATGTACAATATGCAATAAAAACGTAGCAAAATGTAAAAATTAGAGATCAAGGTATTTGAGTTTTCATATTATTACCATTATCATGCAATATTATGTTCATTTCGTGCCGTTTTCTGTTTACACGCGCTGTTTTCGTAAAAAATAATTTTAAGATTTATTGAAATATATTATCTGTGTGGTATTAATGCAACCTTTCACATTCAAACTGAACGGTTTCACTGAAATTGCTCAGTGCAATTTTTATGGCTATTTAAATACAGCGGTGTGTCAGGCTGTACCTGAGACAGAGTGTCACAGAAAATCATCTGAGAAGCTAATGGTTAACTGATATGCTGTATGCCTTGCTTATCATTTCCGTGTGTCAATACTTCTTATAAGTTTCAAGCGGGCTACTCGCAAAGTTGAAGGGTGTAACCTGAGAGATCAAATACTATAAGAGAAAACTCAATGTATACTGTAGAAGTGAAAGAATAGAGCAACGATGAGTAAAACCGAAACAACTTTATCAACTGAATTTGGGAAGATCGATTGAACAAACAATCGATTGTGAACCAATGGGAAGGAGACAAGTAGCACGACTGAGAAACAAATCCCGTCAGTAAACATAGAACAGCTATAAACCTACTCATTGGCGAGAACAATAAGAGTAAAATTTTATAAGTATTTATCTTTAGATACTATGTGGATGTAAAGTAATATATTTAAGTCAATATGAGTGCACTGTGATGAATAGGGCTCTATATTTGACCTTTTTTTTTAGTGATCACGCTCGACCTCAAGGCGGGCAACTCTGCCTCCAGCAGTTTGCCTTCCAGCTTCCATCTTCCAGCGTCCACGCTGCCCACCCTCTTTACGAGTCCCGAACACGTGAATGAAAACGATATTATACGGGCCTCGGCTATTGCGTGACTGACATTTATACCCGTTGCTGCGTTCTCGTATTATACTGATATTACACGATTTCATGAAGGGAAGCGTCCTTTTTTTTCTCATTTTTTTTTTTAACTAGCGCTCGGGGATCCTCAGCGAGAATGGGCTCCAGAGTAATTTTTCCCTGTAGTCATTTAGTCTAGCCTCCTTTTAATAATCTAGACTGTGCTGTAAAGTACGAAAAATATGCATTTTAGTGCGTGTAGCCTTTCAACCGAGTTAGCGTGCTGCGAGAATTTACGTTTCCAAACACTTGGCGACGAGCCAAAGCAATATGGCAGATGTCAGGCTAGCCTACTGCGGAGCGGTCTCGGTTTTGGTACGTTGTCGGAAATTCCTTCTGTCCGAGGTGCGTTGTAAAGGCTGGAAACAATTTCGTCTTAATTAACAACGCAAGTTTATTTCTAAAGAATGCAGCTGCTGCCATTATTATTACCTTTTATTTCCTGCCGGTTTACTTATTTCCTCCCCTGCTGCGTGAGTTCAGTTATGTTTTCTTGTCAGTGAACTGCTTACACGTAGAATCTCTAATTTATAGTAAAAGAAGTGACCTCTGCGGGCAAAATGCAGCACTGTCGAAAGACTTCGTGTTCGGTAAGACAAGGATTCAGATCCGACAGCTGTCACTGAGGTTAACGTTTTGGCGTTTAATGTGCACAACATCAAAACCAATTCTTAAAAGTCAATTAATATCAAAAATCTTCGCGGCAAACGTCAGTTTCATGATAATTCTTCTGAGGTGTAGAGAGCGTCGTACTACAAATCAAACCAATGTTTCTGCCATTGTTACACGCTTAGTCTTCATAAGTGTATGTTACACAGGCGGCAAACAATAGCGGCTGAAATTTCGCTTCATTAAATATTGTGACACTGTCTAAAATCCGGAGGAACTTCACCACGGAAAACTTAAAATACTCTTATAACACGACCATAACTCTTACACGCTCATATCATCGCAGTGAGTAGTCCGATTCATACGAGATTACCTATATGGGTTCTTACAGCGAAATCCTTACTCAACAGTTCGTATCATTGTTAGGAACGCAAAACATCAGGAGATCTGAATCAGTAATTCATTATTTACTCTTTCGATGCAAGGTCGTGGTTCTCTTTCGAACTCATTTAAACTATCAACCATCTAAACTCGCTGCGAGAAACACTTTTCTGTGTAACCGTAGTGACGTTCACTTCGAAGCACTTCTACCGTTCCCAAATTGTCTTTACGGGAAGAAAATATCCCTGACAGAGTGGACGGACGCGGTGGGGGTGCTTCAGGCGTCTGAAACGACCAATCACGTAACGTGATTTTGTTTACGTTTCTATGGCAACGTACCAGATTTATCGCAGTGTTAGGCAGCAACTGATTTGTCTGTGCTGCTGCAGTTGATTGCACTTCTCGCTTGGAAATTAGCAACAACTCTGAAATCTTCTTTCGAATTTAGAGTGTAGCCTTTTCACCTCTTTGCGTAGATCTCCACCTGGGAATAGAACAGACCGACAGTAGCAGTCCTGAGCTCCACGTCATCTTCAAATTCAAGCCGTTGTCAACCAATTCTTTCAAGTAAATAGAATACTTAATAGTCGCTGGGTGACTGTAAAGTTCGAAATTGAATTACTCGTCGCTTGACAGTCATTTCTCTTTGTTTTAGCTGATAGATATGTTCGGTACCCACCTTACACACAACTTGATATATACCAGCCATTACGTGACAAAAGTGTGAATAGTGGTGTGCCCAATATCAGGAAATTCATCAGCCATAGCCCTAATTGTCAACGGCGGTTTAATTGGCACTTGTTGCCCGACTTAATCAGTTTCAATACAGAGACTCCCTTTCGATTCTTCAACATTCACATTTGTACGGTCGCTCCACCCCCATCGTCTATGCTTTTCTTCACCATTACTGAAGATTCAGTAACTAGGCACAAAGTGAGCAACTATAGACCATTTTGCACACAAAAATTGATGTCCAGTACGTACTTCGCAACTGACTATGCCTTTCACCCTCAAAAAGTGACTTCCGAATAGAAACAGTAACATGAATTTTATAGTATTCAAGAGAAGGCTCTACATTCGTGATTTTGTTCTGAACTGACAATTGTTAATTAAGAAATGTAATAGTTTGTCTCACGGACAGTGGGATCATTAGAGACAGAGAAAAGGCAAAGCTTTAGAAGAGTAATGCAAGAAAATAGCCGTGAATGAAACGTCCATCTAGTTAAGACGTTTTGGGCACAGAAAGCATACATTAGGCAACGTACACAACGATTGGCATCTCGCTTTTGTTGAACAGTTATTGTGAAGATGGTTCGTCTAAATGAAGCTCAGCCTTGTCCAGGCAAACAAAAAATTTGGAGTTAACTGTTGACTAAATCGTTGGAGAAAAAAAGCATTACATGACACAAATAGGGCATATTTCACCTATGTTACAACAACGTGATAGAGTTTTGAATTTACTATTACTTCCATTTACGAAATAAAATAAAAAGTTAAAACGTTAGTTGGAGGAGTGACAGTAAACAACTTAGATTTCAATTTTATTTGTTCATCACGATATGTAACATTCTTATTAACGTATAGGGTGACTCAAAATACTCATTACAGTTTACTGATTTGAATGATAAATGTGTAATTTATACTTGTTGAAATGTCTCATTGTTAATTTATTTTTTTCCTTTGGATATTTATGTTCACGACGGCCTTCCGGTACTTACAGAAAAGTCATCTGTGTTTTTGTTAACTGTCACTCCTCCAGGTAATTTTTTTATTTATCATTTTATTTCGTGAATGAAAATAATACTGACTTCAAAATTCCATCACATCACTGTAAAGTTCGTTAAATATGCACCGTTTGTGTGGTGTGGTACTGTCATAAGCGAGTTAAATCATTTCAAATTGTAACAACAAATAATGAAGTTTTTCAGCAATGCAGGAGACCAATGCTATGTGGCCAAAGCAGGTAGTGTGTTACGAAACTTTATTTTCATTTTTTTCTGGCATTCTGTCATTAATTCCCCTGAGACACAGGTTTTTCATGAAATATAACAACTGTGTGGTCGTGTTACTGAAGCCCATTGTGCCTAGACAGTCCTTGATAGTTGAATTACAGCTCCGAAACGGAATGGACAGTAACCAGAAAATAGAAATTTATGACTGAAAGCGGAAAATTAATACGTTATGTAGTATGTCCTAGGAGAACTGGTCAATACATTCAGGAATATGACAGGAACATGCATTTGAAGCAAAAAACTTCATATCGACATATGCCCTATTTCGAATGATTTCCGGGATAAACCCACTTGTTGCGCATTCGTTTTTGGGCCAGTGGTGCACACGTATGTTACTTACCCGGCCAATATATTTTCTAGGTCAATCTACTTCGTTGCTTTCACCCTCTGTTCACGGGATCTCCTTCTGTCATTCAACTAGCCCCTTGATCGCGCCTGTGTCCATGGTATGTTGTGAGTGAAGTAGTGCGAGGGATTTGGAGTGTGTAGAGAAAAGCATAGGTTAGCTGCATTTGTACAGGGGTTGGGTAATATGCTACACATCTACACACATGAAGAATATGTAGATTTGGATTATGTTTACGGCATCTGCGATGATGGTGCTCCTGCTGCTCTCGAAGAATACTGTCGCGCTTTCCAACACGTCAAATTCCTTGATCGTACAAATGTAAGCTTACTATAAACATTGTCTGTATGTGAGAAAGGTGACTATATTGATTTCAAAAACTCTCGTCATGTAACGGGTACTTTAGGTATCCTACTGAACTATTGGGCAAAATTGTTTGCAGGCCCTGTAATGCGCATGTGAACAGTGTCACGAGGTAAAACTTTAAGCTTCATGAAATGCAAAATTTGAAATAAAGAAAATTAATCTAATTAAATGTCAAAGGACACTAACTGTTTGTTCGATGAAAATTATGTACCGTAACTAAAACTCCTTACCGAAATACATTATGAACGTTGCGTGGTATGAGATGCAATGTTGCACTTGGAATATCTACAAAACTAAATTACTGCTCTATTCGGAAGGACATAACTGTTCACTGAAAATTAATCTGCTAGCTAGCATGACACCTGACGATCGCGACTACGCACTGTTTGCTCATGAATCCAAGATGAGATCTCCCGTAAAATAAAAGTGACTTACCACTTGGTCAGCATGCTGTTTTCGTGTCTGGAGTGCTGACGTTTTCGAAAGGAAATACAAATCATCAGATGCAGGAAAATATACTACTCACTACTAATTTCTTTCCTTTTGCTTGTCAGAAACAATCTGTAACTTCGTGTGCTGTACGGTGCAATGCATACATGACCAAATATTCCATAGAAGTGGGTTTTACTTTAGAGAAAATCGTTCTTGAAAAATTAAACTCTGATAATTGACAACATAAGGAGGCTCTAATATTGAGAAATTCTCTCATTGCGAAAATTATATGTATCTCAACCAATAGCGAAATTTGTGACGTAATGACAATAAAGAGATCAAATTGACACTAATCATAGAAGTTATTAGATATGTGAGGCAAAAATTTCCTTCAATTAATAGTTGTGACGAACAAACATATCGTTCTTACTAATGCCTTCGTTACCTTTAAAATCCCTCCAAAATCTTCTCCAACAATACAAAGCACGAGAGAGAGAAATATGTTTTCATCTCCATAATAACGTATTACAGATAGCTTCTCCCAGAGTCATAAAAAAAATCTCATTCCTTGAAAAACTCAGCTGCAGGCTACCAAGTCTCAAATAAGAAAGCACCGTGCTGCACTACTAACTCACTAGCAAGTTTTCCATGGATAAACTAAACACAGAGTCGAGGATCTTATTTACTACTCACTCCATGCGCTCATTCATCCTTGTTCTATTACAGTAAAGATGAATTGTTTACAACTGCAGAAAACGTACGAGAACCTTACAGATTGTCTGCCGGAGTTTTCAGCACATTGTGTGAAACAGGTATTCTCCCAAGTTCCCATTGTCCTGTACAACCTGTGCAGGAACAACGACACGTTGTTGAAATGGAGCAGCGTAGTCCAGTTACCAGCAGACATCAACGTACATTAAATGTGTTCTATCTCGAAAATCCTTCGGAACAAGGCATATCTCCACTCACAGCTTTACGCTTTAAATGATGGTTCTGTCATATCCCTGAAAATTGACCATTCGTCCTATGACACCCTGTACATCCCTAACCTGAAAGTTATAGCCACGGACTATTAATGTCAGTGGAGTCATTGAATAAGCCTATAATTTTTATAACCGCGACCGTAGGAGACGACGACTGGAGAAAGAGTATAAAGACAATCAAAAGAGTAAAAATATCTTACAGTACTAAATAGAGCAATGAAATCCACACTTATGTTGGGACTGAAACGGAGAGTGAAGATTACTTTGCGTTACCATCTTTTACATTTGTCTGTAAGAATGACCTATAAACTTTTAGCGCAAAATCTTTTAAGAACTGAGAGTTGATCAGTGAGGAATAGGAATTTCCATGTTTGGATTTGCTCGGAGACACTGCAGCAATGAACAGTTTGCATGGGAAGGCCGAATTATGACAAAGTAAATGTCCGTCGACAGGAATTGCAACCAGAAAAGATGGATGGCAGACGGTCTTGAGAAGTTCCTTACTGGAGTCAAACAGATAAGGAAAGAGCGATAGAATGATCTACTGCCCGGTGACTAGATGACACATAGATGCTTGTCGCATCAACAAGATTGGAAGAGTCGTTTGCCCGTAACAGACTTTCTGACTAACAGGGTAGATAGTTTTTCCCGTTGGTTTCACGGGTAGTTATTTCTGCGTACTCCATCTGAGAATTTCTTGTGGCGATCAAATGGCCCATTCTACAGGATGAGCATGAAACCTTTCCCTGACTACAAAAAAATATTTCTAAGGAACTATCCATGACAGCTATGCGGTTTGTGGCAAATGGTAGTGCAGCTCATGAAAGTTATTTAAGGATAGACATCCACAAATGCTGCTTTTTTGCCCATAGAACGTCTAGGCGATAGGTACTCAATTTCTCTACGTGTCTTCATGAACATCGCTTCCGTCATCACCTCTACAGTGCCCGGAAGCGGTTTACGAATGTGTCCATTAAAGCGGAGCGGGTAATTTCGATTCTGTACAGTTTTAATTTACTTGCATTTGTCCAGAGCGTAGTGGATGTTTGGACTGAATTTTAACAAGTCGTTGTTGTTGTTGTTGTGGTCTTCAGTCCAGAGACTGGTTTGATGCAGCTCTCCATGCTACTCTATCCTGTGCAAGCTTCTTCATCTCCCAGTACTTACTGCAACCTAAATCCTTCTGAATCTGCTTAGTGTATTCATCTCTTGGTCTCCCTCTACGATTTTTACCCTCCACGCTGCCCTCCAGCACTAAATTGGTGATCTCTTGATGCCTCAGAACATGTCCTACCAACCGATCCCTTCTTCTAGTCAAGTCGTGCCACAAATTTCTCGTCTCCCCAATTCTATTCAATACCTCTTCATCAGTTATGTGATCTACCCATCTAATCTTCAGCATTCTTCTGTAGCACCACATTTCGAAAGCTTCTATTCTCTTCTTGTCCTAACTATTTATCGTCCATGTTTCACTTCCATACATGGCTACACTCCGTACAAATACTTTCAGAAACGACTTCCTAACATTTAAATCTATATTCGACGTTGACAAATTTTCCTTGTCATTGCCACTCTACATTTTATAACCTCTCTACTTCGACCATCGTCAGTTATTTTGCTCCCCAAATAGCAAAACTTCTTTACTACTTTAAGTGTCTCATTTCCTAATCTAATTCCCTCAGCATCACCGGCTTAATTCGACTACATTCCATTATCATCGTTTTGCTTTTGTTGATGTTCATCTTATATCCTCCTTTCAAGACACTGTCCATTCCGTTCAACTGCCCTTCCAAGTCCTTTCGTGTCTCTGAGAGAATTACAATGTCATCGGCGAACCTCAAAGATTTTATTTCTTCTCCATGGATTTTAATACCTACTCCGAATTTTTCTTTTGTTTCCTTTACTGCTTGCTCAGTATACAGATTGAATAACATCTGGGATAGGCTACAACCCTGTCTCACTCCCTTCCCAACCACTGCTTCCCTTTCATGTCCCTCGACTCTTATAACTGCCTTCTGGTTTCTGTACAAATTGTAATTAGCCTTTCGCTCCGTTTATTTTACCCCTGCCACCTTCAGAATTTGAAAGAGACTATTCCAGTCAACATTGTCCAAAGCTTTCTCTAAGCCTGTGGAGTTCTACATGAATATTCTTTTTTCGTTTATCAGGTTTCTCTTAGTGACTGATTATCTGTTGAAATAAGTATAAAATATCTCCTTCCATTCTCGATACATTATCCTGGGCTCGGTTCCTCATGTTGTGGCATCATAGTGACGATCCCCGGCTCTGTCGTAACAGTATGTACAAAGTCAGCCTTAATTCTGTCAAGTGGTCTGAAATATTTCTGTAGTGTCTGGGATTTGCAGTAGGTGTGGTACGAGTTAACTGTCGGTAAGTGTGTTTAGTACGGTTGCCAAGAATGTTGGTCTGACCTGTCCGTTGCGACTGAGAAGTTGTCCCATTCAATAATTAACGTTAGTTTCCTCCTGTTATTAGCACATGGTCAAGTGTTCTTCTGCGTTACTGAGCTTAGCGTGTGTAAAAGATTCTACGACTGTTGCAGCTGAATCACATGCGCAAGTTAAACATTTTATTGCTAATCAGAGATTATTTTCTTGACACTGCGTCTATGCACCGTTCTTGGCACACTCAAGTTGAGTACTGCTGTTGTAAGTGTTACCTCAGTATCACGAGTATATTATTCGTTAAACTTTTGTGGTTGTTGCGCAGAGTGTTCCAGTGGCGTGGCTGAGTGGTGGATGAGTGAAATGTTGTGTCCCGTTGGTGGATTAGCGCCCTTCCCACATCCCAGTTACCGGTGAACTGAGGCACAATTGTTAGGATTAAAGTATTACTTCGTAAATCATTTTGCGTATTGCAACAACAATCGTTTTCTCATCCACGGTTTGGCAATACTAGCTTAGGGTACACAAATAAAATCGGCAGATGGAACGTCGTACTATAGGCTGATGGTAGGTTGTGGAAACAACATCCGCAATGCTAAATACAAAATAAGGTCTCTTTATTTTGAGAGAGATGGTAATTCCAGGTACGCATAACGTTCTTTATCAATACCCTCCCTATTTTCTAGGACTGAGGATCCGAGCTTTTACGACAGCCCAGCGATTGCGGTGGTTAGGAACCTTACACTGGAAGAAATCACTTAGTACTACCATAACTCCAGCCTTACGTAAGCAAGGGCTAAAGCAGAGAGAGTGTCGATACAGGACTTGTGTCCCTGGTGGCTAGAGTAAGACTTCCCCTCACGAGAGGAGCACCATCAAATTCGCATCAACGCTACCAGACATGAGCCACCACCACAGCATGATGGCTGACAACCATCATTCTCACACGTCTGAGTATCGCACCATGGCCGATAGCCGTTTTGGCCCCCTTTTTTTTTAGCATTTATACAAATCACCAGTCACTGCCAAACACTTCTTGGTTTTCATTTATGCAAGTGGTCCTGCTGTGTCATTCGTGTCTAAATCCATCGAAGATATTGAAGTTCGCCTTACAGATGCTTTGAAGAACACGAGAGTAATACTAAACAACTAATATATCCCAGATTCAGTTAAATTTCAGCTGTGTGTTATCCAGCCTAAACGCAGACAGACACTTCGCAAACCCAATGTCCCTTGGAAAGGAAGGCAACTGCATACAACGTCATATCCAAAGCACAGGATTTTTATACGATATTTACAGCTCGCTCTGGACCTCTGCGATTAGGTGCACTTTAAGTGCATAAGTAGTTATTCTAATACGTTAGTATGGGAGCGATTTATAATAATAAAAAATTAGTTACAATTTGGGCACCAGGTGCAAATATGGTTCAAATGGCTCTAAGCACTATGGGACTTAACATCTGAGGTCATCAGTCCCCTAGACTTAGAACTACTTACACCTAACTAACCTAAGGACATCACACACATCGCTGCCCGAGGCAAGATTCGAACCTGCGACCGTAGCCGCAGCGCGGTTCTAGATTGAAGCGCCTCGAACCGCTCGGCCACAGCGGCCGGCGCAAATATGGTGCTGTGAATGGAAGAAAGACATATAGAAATATTTCCAGATGTAAAGGATTAGGAAAAGGACTTGGGCAGAAAAGATCAAACAAGTGAGAATGGCATAATAATGATTTTATTATTAACTGCCTCTTACTCAGTTTGTTTAACGCGAGCACTGGAAACGTCAACGAGATGCTGCATCCGTAAAAAGATGTGATCAACCGCTGCTCTCAGCAAGTCCGGTGTATCTGCGCGGCGTATTCCGGTATTCTGGCCTTCAGACCACGTAGAGACAGAACGTGTCCCTGGTAAACACGTTCTTTTGGACATGATCAGGGCCAAAAGTCAAATGTATTCAAATCAGATGGCCTTGCAGGTCATTTATCTGGAAAATCTCCGGAGATAACACGTTCGTGTAAGGTCGCATCAAGTAGACCTTTCCCTGGGCGAGCGTCATGAGGTTTTGTCCCATCTTTCCTGAAAAACAGTGGTTCCCACGCAGTAGCACTCTTCCAGAGCAGGAATCACGTGCTGTACAAGGAGGTCTCCATAACGTGCATACCTCACGGTACACCTGACTAGCCCTCTTGGTGTATTCTCTTCGAGGAAGAATGGACAGAGAATAAAGGTGCTTGTGAATCCACACATACTGCGAGTGCAGTGACTCATAGTGCACAACGCGCTGTTTAACTATTCTCCAAATTCGTCACTTTAGTGTATTCACTGAACCATGCAGCGGGAAGTGTGTCTTGTCATTCCATAGAATATTGCCCAGCCACAAGCCATCACCTTCGACTTTTGCCAGAAACCGACGAACAAACGTAGAAGATTAATGCGCATCATGAAGCTTCAACTGCCCGGATCTTGTGCGGGTATCAGTATAAGAGATACCTCAAAATTTCCGCACTGTTGACCATGGCGTGGACGATTCTCGTGACACTGCACGAGCCCTAGCGCTATCGGAGGAACTTGCTGCTTTATCAGTTACAGCAACAGCAACCTCGTCAATAATTTCCATCAGGGTAGGACGCCTTTCCTTTCCAGACGCCACATCAGGCTCACTTGTATTTCCGAATTTCATTAGCGTCTTCTTTAAACCATTTAATGACATCGGTTCTCTCCTCAGACCGTTCAGTTGGCGATACTCTCTCAATACGGTACTGTAATTTCGGCCGTTCTCATAAAACAGTTCCACTAACAAGTCACGGTCCCTCTTCTCGATAGCAGTACTGTTTACTCACGTTATGGCTTGTCAGAAGACACCACGGATTTCATATCGTCACACGAACTCTGTGCAGTGTCACTTTGCATCTAGTGGCCACAGCCGGACCTTAGTTGTTTTCGAGCGTAAATAGTTTCCGCATTAACGCATTAGCGTATCTACCAATTTTCGCTGCCATTCGATAATTACAGACCACATGGATCTTCGTGAGTATCACTTTAATTATAACCATCCTATAATACACTGCTGGCCATTAAAATTGCTACACCACGAAGATAACGTGCTACAGAAGCGAAATTTAATCGACAGGAAGAAGATGCTGTGATATGCAAATGATTAGCTTTTCAGAGCATTCATACAAGGTTGGCGCCGGTGGCGACACCTACAACGTGCTGACATGAGGAAAGTTTCCAACTGATTTCGCATACACAAACAGCAGGTGACCGGCGTTGCCTGATGAAACGTTGTTGTGATGCCTCGTGTAAGGAGGAGAAATGCGTACCATCACGTTTCCGACTTTGATAAAGGTCGGATTGTAGCCTATCGCGATTGCGGTTTATCGTATCGCGACATTGCTGTTCGCGTTGGTCGAGATCCAATGACTGTTAGCAGAATATGGAATCGGTGGGTTCAGCAAGGTAATACGGAACGCCGTGCTGGATCCCAACGGCCTCGCATCACTAGCAGTCGAGATGGCAGGCATCTTATCCGCATGGCTGTAAAGGATTGTGCAGCCACGTCTCGATCCCTGAGTCAACAGATGGGGACGTTTGCAAGACAACGACCATCTGCACGAACAGTTCGACGACGTTTGTAGCAGCATGGACTATCAGCTCGGAGACCATGGCTGCGGTTACCCTCGACGCTGCATCACAGACAGGAGCGCCGGCGATGGTGTACTCAACGACAAACCTGGGTGCACGAATGGCAAAACATCACTTTTTCGGATGAATCCAGGTTCTGTTTACAGCATCATGATGGTCGCAACCGTGTTTGGCGACATCGCGGTAAACGCACATTGGAAGCGTGTATTCGTCATCGCCATACTGGTGTATCACCCGGCGTGATGGTATGGGGTGTCATTGGTTACACGTCTCGGTCACCTCTTGTTCGCATTGACAGCACTTTGAACAGTGGACGTTACATTTCAGATGTGTTACGACCCGTGGCTCTACCCTTCATTCGATCCCTTCGAAACCCTACATTTTAGAAGGATAATGCACGACCGCATGTTGTAGGTCCTGCTCGGGCCTTTCTCGATACAGAAAATGTCGACTGCTGCTCTGGCCAGCACATTCTCCAGATCTCTCACCAATTGAAAACGTCTGGTCAATGGTGGCCGAGCAACTGACTCGTCACAATACGCCAGTCACTACTCCTGATGAACTGTGGTATCGTGTTGAAGCTGCATGGGCAGCTGTACCTGTACACGTCATCCAAGCTCTGTTTGACTCAACGCCCAGGCGTATCAAAGCCGTTATTACGGCCAGAGTTGGTTGTTCTGGGTACTGATTTCTCAGGATCTATGCACCCAAATTTCGTGAAAATGTAATCACATGTCAGTTCTAGTATAATATATATGTCCAATGAATACCCATTTATCATCTGTATTTCTTCTTGGTGTAGCAATTTTAATGGCAGGTAGTGTAATATTCTTCGAAAGCTACCGGTAGCAAGTTCTACGCAACGATCGTGAAGAACAACCGCTTTATTAGTTGCTACTCCGTGATATGAGCCGTATACAATGGCTGTTATAGGCCAACCCACACCAAAGAGATCGACGAGGCACTCAATGATATTTCATGGCTTATTAATCGTTGTTTTCCGTCTACACAGCTTGCCAAGATTTATGAGCTAGAACGTATTACTTCCACAGAAATTGATGCCAGCGTGGAAAGAACAGACATGGTCACCAAAAATAACTATCCCTTGCATTATAATGTACAAACTGTTCAGAGACTTAAACGCATGAAGAGCTTCAGGAAAATCAGAAACGTTCTGCATAAGACATCATCCAGGTCAAAAGTGGGTGTGCGGAAAATATAAATCGTGTACGATCATCATTGGCTTCGACCATTTGGAAAGTCCCCTCCTGGCCCGCTGGAGTGATGTGATAACATTCTCCCGATAGCTAACACTCTGGAGTGGGAAATTACTGATGTAATCACCAAAAAATTGGCATTTCCAGCCAACTTTGACTGCCGAGAAATGTAATCCACGGGCCTCTCGGTCCTGAGTTCTGAACTAATGAAGATCTACATCAGGCAGCTCCAAATGCTCTTGAGGTTTCGTACTTATGGCCAGCCGCGGTGTGATTTTCCATGCCCTCACACTCGGATTTTTCTACTGTAGTGAAAATCTTAAATATGTTCTGTAATTTCATTTTTGTGTTTCTTTGTACTAATGGTCCTCAGAAGAAAAATAAAAGTAACATGGCTAATGCTCGGTCGAAATTATGAATTAGTGGTCCTACTGACAGTAGTCAGTGGAACTACAAATCTTGAACATAAATATCGAAGCAGCCTGAGAAATGCATGCTTCAATATACCTGCAGATGTTACCGAAGCCTGCAGGTCACGCTGTTGTGTTTGATCGTGAATGGCATCGTTCCAGTGTCCTCAATACGCTGCAAATGTCAGACTTGCTCAGAACAGTATACTGTGTAGTTGTGAGCGCTAAGTGAATTGTAAAGCGGGAAAATTGTTGATGCTCGTATGGTGATTGCATCCCCAACCAAGGGAGACGCAGTGTTTGGATTTCAAGAGGCACCCTACCAATGATTTGTACCGTTTGCAGGGAAAGCGGAAAAAGGATCATCCGCTAAGTTACAACGCGGGGAAAAGTGTGTGTTGAGCGGTCATGACAGACGGCCATTGGAGAGTAGTGCGACGGAAATGAAGAGGACGACAGCTCTAAACGTCACTCCAGAACTGAATGCTGCAGTTACGAATCGTGTCAACAGAAAAAAAGAAAACAACAAGAAGGGATCTCCCTAAGCCGAGAATTAGAATTCCAAAAGATGTCATCAGTGATACTAATACCCATAGCAGAAAACGCCGTGCCACAGCCATGACCAATGGACAATGCAGCGATGGAAGAAATTAATTTAGTAGGACGAGTTTTGTTTCACACTGTTTCCAGCTTCTGGTGGCGTTCACGTTCCACGAGTGAACATGGCAGGGGTTCGATGATGATTCCTGCAGTCATATCGTGGTATTTCATTGGCACCTTGGGTACTCTAAAAGGTCACATTACTGACAAGGATTGCATGACCATATGGCTGACTGATCATGTCCATCCCGTATTACAATGTTTGTTTCTTATATAAAATATGTGCACACGAAGCAAAGTAATGCAAGATAATACGAGGGCAGTTCAATAAGTAATGCAACACATTTTTTTTTCTGAAACCGGGGTTGTTTTATTCAGCATTGAAATACACCAGGTTATTCCCCAATCTTTTAGCTACACAACACTATTTTTCAACGTAATCTCCATTCAATGCTACGGCCTTACGCCACCTTGAAATGAGGGCCTGTATGCCTGCACGGTACCATTCCACTGGTCGATGTCGGAGCCAACGTCGTACTGCATCAATAACTTCATCATCCGCCTAGTGCCTCCCACGGATTGCGTCCTTCATTGGGCCAAACATATGGAAATCCGACGGTGCGAGATCGGGGCTGTAGGGTGCGTGAGGAAGAACAGTCCACTGAAGTTTTGTGAGCTCCTCTCGGGTGCGAAGACTGGTGTGAGGTCTTGCGTTGTCATGAAGAAGGAGAAGTTCGTTCAGATTTTTGTGCCTACGAACACGCTGAAGTCGTTTCTTCAATTTCTGAAGAGTAGCACAATACACTTCAGAGTTGATCGTTTGACCATGGGGAAGGACATCGAACAGAATAACCCCTTCAGCGTCCCAGAAGACTGTAACCATGACTTTACCGGCTGAGGGTATGGCTTTAAACTTTTTCTTGGTAGGGGAATGTGTGTGGCGCAACTCCATTGATTGCCGTTTTGTTTCAGGTTCGAAGTGATGAACCCATGATTCATCGCCTGTAACAATCTTTGACAAGAAATTGTCACCCTCAGCCACATGACGAGCAAGCAATTCCGCACAGATGGTTCTCCTTTGCTCTTTATGGTGTTCGGTTAGACAACGAGGGACCCAGCGGGAACAAACCTTTGAATATCCCAACTGGTGAACAATTGTGACAGCACTACCAACAGAGATGTCAAGTTGAGCACTGAGTTGTTTGATGGTGATCCGTCGATCATCTCGAACGTGTGTGTTCGCGCGCTCCGCCATTGCAGGAGTCACATCTGCGCACGGCCGGCCCGCACGCGGGAGATCAGACAGTCTTGCTTGACCTTGCGGCGATGATGACACACGCTTTGCCCAACGACTCACCGTGCTTTTGTCCACTTCCAGATCACCGTAGACATTCTGCAAGCGCCTATGAATATCTGAGATGCCCTGGTTTTCCGCCAAAAGAAACTCGATCACTGCCCGTTGTTTGCAACGCACATCCGTTACAGACGCCATTTTAACAGCTCCATACAGCGCTTCCACCTGTCGGAAGTCAATGAAACTATACGAGACGAAGCGGGAATGTTTGAAAATATTCCACAAGAAATTTCCGGTTTTTTCAACCAAAATTGGCCGTGAAAAAAAATGTGTTGCATTACTTATTGAACTGCCCTCGTATATGGTCTGGGGTCCAAGCCCATGTCTTCGCTCCCGTAGTACGAAAAATTGAAACCGTGCCTATCAGACCCTAATGGGTCCTTCTGGAGTGTAGGGCGCCAGCATTCCATAAGTAGGTTTGCCTGGCAGGTACCAGGGCTGAAGCTTCCTAGACACGTACCAGTAGGTAGCAGCCCCCAAGGCCTCCGTGCCTCACCGGAGTGGCACTTTGTAGTCTGTGGTTTCCGTCTACAGCAGATCGCTTCATAATGAACCTGTCCTCTGGCGCTATCGTAGTTATCAAGATTACAATGGACAGAAATGGTATTTCAGAAAGGTTATGCGTTCTGATCCACAAAATTGTTAAAAGGTTGGGCAGTACGTTGGCGTTCAACGTTAATAACGGGTGAAGTTTTATTAAAACCACTGCCATCGAAAACGTCGATGGGTTTGAGAGTCAATACGGCCACAACTACGCATATGCCCTACTGGCCATTAAAATTGCTACATCGCGAAGATGACGTGATACAGACTCGAAATTTAACCGACAGGAAGAAGATGCTGTGATATGCAAATGACTAGCTTTTCAGAACATTCACACAAGGTTGGCGCAGGTGGCGACACCTACAACGTGCTGACACGAGGAAAGTTTCAAACCGATTTCTCATACACAAACAGCAGTTGAACGGCGTTGCCTGATGAAACGTTGTTGTGATGCCTCGTGTAAGGATGAGAAATGCGTTCCGTCACGCTTCCGACTTTGATAAAGGTCTGATTTTAGCCTATCGCGATTGCGGTTTATCGTATCGTAATATTGCTGCTCGCGTTGGTCGAGATCCAATGACTGTTAGCAGAATATGGAATCGATGGGTTCAGCAGGGTAATACGAAACGCCGTGCTGGATCCCAAAGACCTCGAATCTCTAGCAGTCGAGATGGCAGGCATCTTATCCGCATGACTGTAACGCATCGTGCAGCCACGTCTCGATCCCTGAGTCAACAGATGGGGACGTTTGCCAGGCAACAACCATTTGCACGAACAGTTCGACGACGTTTGCAGCAGCACGGACTATCAGCTCGGAGACCATGTCTGCGGTTAACTTTGACGCTGCATCACAGACAGGAGCGCCTGCGGTGGTGTACTCAGCGACGAACCATGGTGCATGAAGGGCAAAACGCCATTTTGTCGGATGAATCCAGGTTCTGTTTACAGCATCATGATGGTCGCATCCGTTTTAGGTGACATCGCGGCGAACGCACATTGGAAGCGTGTATCCGTCATCGCCATACTAGCGCATCACCCGTCGTGATGGTATAGGGTGCCATTGGTTACACGTCTCGGTCAACTCTGGTTCCCATTGACAGCACTTTGAACAGTGGACGTTACATTTCAGATGTGTTACGACCAGTGGCTCTACCCTTTATTCGATCCCTTCGAAACCCTACATTTTAGAAGGATAATGCACGACCACATGTTGTAGGTCCTGTACGGGCCTTTCTGGATACAGAAAATGTTCGACTGCTGCCCTGGCCAGCACATTCTCCAGATTTCTCACCAATTGAAAACGTCTGGTAAATGGTGGCCGAGCAACTGGCTTATCACAATACGCCAGTCACTACTATTGATGAACTGTGGTATCGTGTTGAAACTGCATGGGTAGCTGTACCTGTACACGGCATTCAATCTCTGTTTTACTCAATGCCCAGGCGTATCAAGGCCGTTATTACGGCCAGAGGTGTTTGTTCTGGGTACTGATTTCTCAGGATCTATGCACCCAAATTGGGCAACGGCCTTGCCGCAGTGGATACTCCGGTTCCCGTGAGATCACCGAAGTTAAGCGCTGTCGGGCGTGGTCGGCACTTGGATGGGTGACCATCCAGGCTGCCATGCGCTGTTGCCATTTTTCGGGGTGCACTCAGGCTCGTGATGCCAATTGAGGAGCTACTCGACCGAATAGTAGCGGTTTCGGTCAAGAATACCATCATAACGACCGGGAGAGCGGTGTGCTGACCCCACGCCCCCCCTAACCGCATCCTCCACTGAGGATGACACGGTGGTCGGATGGTCCCGGTAGGCCACTCGTGGCCTGATGACGGACTGCTTTATGCACCCAGATTGCGTGAAAATGTATTCACATGTCAGTACTAGTATAATATATTTGTCCAATGAATACCCGTTTATCATCAGCATTTATTCTTGGTGCAGCAATTGTAATGGCCAGTAGAGTATACCTAGTGGGAAAATTCGGACGCAGAAGATAGTTAATCATCTGAAGAGGAGAGCTGCAGAGCATATATGTGAGAGACCGTTAACACTCACATATAATCAGCTGAAATGAGAAGTCATAGTAGATGTCGACACCTTTCGTAAACTCATCTACAAACCTAGGAGGAAAATGGTACCGAAACTTTGTCTTCAGGAGGACACGTTGTTCTGAACACATTAAGTCTGAAAAGTACAGATGGATTGGATTTGTTGTTACATAATGATGATGTCAAGAACGTTGTCATATTCTGTGAAATTGAAAGCCTCAGAATACTTAGTAAATATGACACAAGATAGTTTGATGAAACTTTCAAATATTCTACAAAACTTTTGGTCAGCTACTTACGATCAATTGGCTTCTTGACGGACATTATATTCCTATTTGAACGATAAGAAAACTTCACCTTATCAACAGGTCTTTTCAGCAGTTGTTGATAAATATGGTGATTTCTGACTGATATTATCTCCGTCAACAATGTTTGCAGGCTCTGAAGACAGCATAATGAAAGGTGGACCTGAAGTATGGGCTAATGTAAGGATCCAAGGTTGCAAATTTCATCAAACACAGAGCTGGTAGCGAAAGATGCAGACGCCTGTACTTGCACATGAGTACTATTCGAGAAATGAAATTGGTAGGTTTCTGTCTTATATATTTCGTTTGCCATTGTTGGATCCTGATATGGTTGGTGACTGTTTTGTTGAGAAGCTAATGTCAGAAATGCCTGTGTGTCAAAAACTACAAACTTTCTGCCACTACTTAGTAGATATTTATATAGATAAAAAAGAACGCTTTCCTCTATCCATTTGATCAGAACCACGAATACGTGCAAAAGATAGCAAAACAAGTGCAGTAGTCAGTTCTACTCGTTCAGCCCAGATATATAAAGATTTCTTGGGGTCCAGAAGCAAACTCAACTCGACATCAAAGTAGTTGCAATCAACTCAAAAATAAAATAAAATAGACGTGAGGTGACACACTTCGCCTCCAAGTGATGCACCCTGGACAACGCTAAGCGAACTGGCACAAAAACTACTAATTCATATTTAAGCAATAGCAGGATAATCAGAGTCGTTTTCCCTTGTTACTTAAGACAGGAGAATGTTTTTCGGCTTCGAATGTAAGTACATATCTTACTAACTGCTTTGAAAGGGAGAACTGCGTTCCTTCCCTGGCCATAAGAGGTATGGCGCCTCTCCCCTAGACGGACCCTTGAGGGGACATGAGGCACGGTTCATATTTTTCTGACCGCAGGAGGCTTGGATACTGCACCTACTCAACAGGTGGCAACACACACACTTATATTCGAAGCTGTAAAAGATTTTTCTCGTCTGTCGTATATAACAAAGAACAACTGTTTAGATTATTCTGCATGTCAAAATAGAAAGATAATGAAATTCTAATGCTTAATTGTGAACTCGCGGTTTCCTACCAGCTCGTTTACCGTTACCCAGGGTGCGCCATGCGGAAGTGAGGTGGGTCATGTCCCAAAAGTATTCACAAATTTATATTTCTTGTGTTTTTAACTATGTTTACAAATTCATTGTCGTGGTGGCTTTCTGTGTACGTCCATCTTTAAAACCGGGAATATTTTTCACTGTAGTTAGTACTACTGCGTTTTATTTGGTAATTTCGCGTACTACATTGATGTAAGTTTTTGAGCTTTGAAATTCGTCACTTCATGATTTAATTTAAAGACAGTTCTGGGTGTGTGTGTTGTTCTTAGCGTAAGTTAGTTTAAGTAATGTGTAAGTCTACAGACCGATGACCTAAGCAGTTGGGTCCCTTAGGAATTCACACACATTTGAACATTTTAATGTCAGTTCAGCTTCTTTTAAGTGATTGTAATTGTGGTTTCAAGTTTAATTTGCTCCGCTACCTCAAGAAAACTGTTAACTACTGAACTGCAGGAGCAGAAGTGAGTACTGTACTTGCTGTGGAAGCTTTCGCAAGCGCTGGTGTTTCTGAACGCATGGATGGAGGAAGAGTTCGTTTTCGTCTTCTTGTGTGTAGTCACAAAACATTAGTAGTTTTTCAGATACAGCGATTGCTGACATTAAGTTCTGAACAAAATACACTCCTGGAAATGGAAAAAAGAACACATTGACACCGGTGTGTCAGACCCACCATACTTGCTCCGGACACTGCGAAAGGGCTGTACAAGCAATGATCACACGCACAGCACAGCGGACACATCAGGAACCGCGGTGTTGGCCGTCGAATGGCGCTAGCTGCGCAGCATTTGTGCACCGCCGCCGTCAGTGTCAGCCAGTTTGCCGTGGCATACGGAGCTTCGTCGCAGTCTTTAACACTGGTAGCATGCCGCGACAGTGTGGACGTGAACCGTATGTGCAGTTGACGGACTTTGAGCGAGGGCGTATAGTGGGCATGCGGGAGGCCGGGTGGACGTACCGCCGAATTGCTCAACACGTGGGGCGTGAGGTCTCCAGAGTACATCGATGTTGTCGCCAGTGGTCGGCGGAAGGTGCACGTGCCCGTCGACCTGGGACCGGACCGCAGCGACGCACGGATGCACGCCAAGACCGTAGGATCCTACGCAGTGCCGTAGGGGACCACACCGCCACTTCCCAGCAAATTAGGGACACTGTTGCTCCTGGGGTATCGGCGAGGACCATTCGCAACCGTCTCCATGAAGCTGGGCTACGGTCCCGCACACCGTTAGGCCGTCTTCCGCCCACGCCCCAACATCGTGCAGCCCGCCTCCAGTGGTGTCGCGACAGGCGTGAATGGAGGGACGAATGGAGACGTGTCGTCTTCAGCGATGAGAGTCGCTTCTGCCTTGGTGCCAATGATGGTCGTATGCGTGTTTGGCGTCGTGCAGGTGAGCGCCACAATCAGAACTGCATACGACCGAGGCACTCAGGGCCAACACCCGGCATCATGGTGTGGGGAGCGATCTCCTACACTGGCCGTACACCACTGGTGATCGTCGAGGGGACACTGAATAGTGCACGGTACATCCAAACCGTCATCGAACCCATCGTTCTACCATTCCTAGACCGGCAAGGGAACTTGCTGTTCCAACAGGACAATGCACGTCCGCATGTATCCCGTGCCACCCAACGTGCTCTAGAAGGTGTAAGTCAACTACCCTGGCCAGCAAGATCTCCGGATCTGTCCCCCATTGAGCATGTTTGGGACTGGATGAAGCGTCGTCTCACGCGGTCTGCACGTCCAGCACGAACGCTGGTCCAACTGAGGCGCCAGGTGGAAATGGCATGGCAAGCCGTTCCACAGGACTACATCCAGCATCTCTACGATCGTCTCCATGGGAGAATAGCAGCCTGCATTGCTGCGAAAGGTGGATATACACTGTACTAGTGCGACATTGTGCATGCTCTGTTGCCTGTGTCTATGTGCCTGTGGTTCTGTCAGTGTGATCATGTGATGTATCTGACCCCAGGAATGTGTCAATAAAGTTTCGCCTTCCTGGGACAATGAATTCACGGTGTTCTTATTTCAATTTCCAGGAGTGTAATTACCAACCATATCAGATTCCAGCAATGGCAAACCAAAATATATAAAACAGATATTTTCAGATATTTTTCTGGAACAGTAGCCACGTGGAAGATCCAATGTTTGTGTCTTTTACCACAAGCTTTGTGTTAGATGAGATTTACATTCATGGGTTCTTAAATCGGTCCATACTTCAGTTCCAGCTTTCATAATACATTTTTTATTGCCTGAAAACGTTATTGATGTAGATAATTTCAGACCTAGATTACCACATTTATCAACAACTGTTGAAAACCCATTCTGATGAGATTAAATTTTCTTACCGTTCAACAAATAAAAAAAAAACCATTGCTGTGTAATGCTGATTAACAAGCGCAGGGATCGTAAACAGGCGACAACAAACTTGATGCAATAGTTGAAAGTGTCATCAACATAAAGTGTATCCCACTAAGAGTTTTGAGAGATTTTCAGCTTCGCAGAATATTACATTGTTTTTGTCAGCATCATCATGTGACAACAAATTTGTTTAGAACAACAAGAACCACATGAGTATTGGAAGGTGACTTCCGTACAATTTTCCACAAGGCTTTATAAATGTATTTACATAAGTTGTTGATCTCTTTAATAGTTATTTCTTTCGTGTCTTCTCCTTTCAGTTGATTAGATATTAGTTTTGATGAAATCCCACGTATGTCTTCTGTAGCAACCCTCTTCCGATCACACACTACTTTCTGCCTCTTAATTTTGTCGCCAGATGTATTTGCGTGGTTGTGGTCACCTTGGTTCTATAGCACATCTTCGCCAGATGTATTTGCGTGGTTGTGGTCACCTTGGTTCTATAGCACATCTTTGTCTTCAATGGAGACAATTTTAACAAAATGTTGGCTATTCTTAATTTTGTATGCCCATCTCGCTACGTCACTTTTTAAAAATTTTTGCAACGCGAAAGCGTAACTACTCTGAAGTAGCACTTTCCTTCCCCTTCTTCTCTTTGTCACTCCAGTTGCTTCGTAGGACGAGTTAACTATGAAATTATCTGCCGTCGACTGAAACGTAATCGCCCAAAATACCGCTCCGAGCAGGTTCGAAGGGCTCGGCGCTACTACTCGCTGGTAACTAGACATGCGCGAGAGGCATGCACTTTGCTACCTGCTAAGCCTACCTGATTACGGCGGGCGTGAACCCTGCGCCCGGGATATCGACCTGACTACAGGTAGAGTGCATCCTTTCTATCACAGCGGCACTAGAAGGGGGGAGGGGTTACGGGCCGTCTTTTATCCCCAAGAAAGGTCCCCGGTAGTCATTTTGACAGCAGGTTGAGTGGATCTGGGCCACGCTGGACAGACTGAACCCGGATCCCCCGGGCCTGGAGCATAGTGCTCAAAGCGCTGGATCACCACGGTCACAGTACAGTACCATACCAGTATTAAACAATATACTCTCTACAGTAAAGGGCGTCCTTGACTAAAAACAGTATCATAATTACTTTTCTTTCATTGTTAACGGCGCCATGCTACTTAGCCACAAAATCTCTACAGAGAGCGACATGCTGAGCATAACTCATCTTCTCGACGGATATTATCTCGTGGTCTTGTGAAGCTTTAGGAAACAGAAAGTTTCAACTCAAGGCAATGCAGTAGTCGTAGAAGTCTTACAGACAAAGCTGCCGAAGTTACTGTTCTCGTTGCTACTTCAGTGAATCCACACGTGAGCAGACGACAGCTTGAACACGAAATTGGCGTTCCCAAAACCAGTGTACGTACATTATAAGATGCTGCTAGTTCCAGTCTTACGTTATACAACTACGCCAAGAAATGTATGGGGACTATACTGAAGCGCCAAAGAAATTGGTCCAGGCATGCGTATTCAAATACACAAAATGGTTCAAATGGTTCTTAGCACTATGGGACTTAACATCTGAGATCACCAGTCCCCTAGACTTAAACTAATTAAACCTAATAAACTTAAGGACAGCACACTCATCCATGCCCGAGGCGGGATTCGAACCTGCGACCGTAGCAGAGCGCGGTTACGGACTGAAGCGCCCGTGAAATACACAGATATGTAAACAGACAGAATACGGCGCTTCGGTCGGCTACGCCTACGTAAGACAACAACTGTCTGGCGCAATTGTTAGATCAGTTACTGCTGCTACAATGGTAGGTTATCAAGATTTAAGTGAGTCTCAACGTGGTATTATAGTCGGCGCAAGAGTGATGCGACACACCATCTCCGAGGTAGCGATGAAGTGGGGATTGTCCAGGACGACCATTTCACGAGTGTACTGCGAATATCAAGAATCCGGTAAAATATCAGATCTCCGACATTGCTGCAGCCGCAAAACGATCCTGCAAGAACGGGACCAACGTTGACTGAATAGAATCGTTCAACGTGACAGAAGTGTAGCCAAATTGCTGTAGATTTCAATACAGGGCCATCAACAAATGCCAGCGTGTGAACCATTCAACGATACCTCATCTATATGTGCTTTTGGAGCTGAAGGCCCTCTCGTGTGCCCTTGATGACTGCACGACACAAAGTTTTATGCCTCGCCTGGGGCTGTCTATACCGTCCGTGCCACGTATTGCTGCGGCACTTCAGCGTGTTCGCGGAGGCACTACAAAGTATTAGGCAGGTGTACCAGTTCCTTTGGCTCTTTAATGCATTTCCAGAACCGCGCACTGTTCTGTCAGTGGGCAATGAAGTAATTCATAACCAGTACGTAGTTTTTCTTTGATCGTCTTTTCACTGATGGATATTCGTTCTTAATCAAAGGACAGATAAATACAAACAACATGCGTTATTGGTTCAGTGGTGTCTATGACGGCTTAGGGAGGTGGAACAACAGAGTCAATGTCTGGTATGGGACGCTTGGCACTAGAATTACTGGCTTTTATTGCATCAGTGGTGACCTCAAGGGCAGGACATATGGCAGATTTGAGCCACTTTGAATCTTCTACCACTTTTTGTGCTCAAAAAGGATTACAGTATTACAAATTAGTATCAAAGGTACCTCTTTCTGTTTCTTAGTAAGTCGAATGTTTTGTTTACGTAAGTACGTGACAAGTTTCTGAACAAGTCTTGAAGATGGGGAGCAAATTAGCGAATAAAATAGGGCGCTATTTTAAAAAAAGGACATACCGTTGTTCATGTTTTGTTAACGAACCAAGTTACAAGAAAGGCAATGATACCGATTAATGTTCAATGGTAGCTAAATAACATTTGTTTGATTCATTTTGCCGGCAGGAGTGGCCTTGCGGTTCTAGGCGCTACAGTCTGGAGCCGAGCGACCGCTACGGTCGCAGGTTCGAATCCTGCCTCCGACATGGATGTGTGTGATGTCCTTAGGTTAGTTAGGTTTAATTAGTTCTGAGTCCTAGGCGACTGATGACCTCAGAAGTTAAGTCGCATAGTGCTCAGAGCCATTTTTTTTATTCATTTTTTTACTGGCTCTGAGCACTATGGGACTCAACTGCTGTGGTCATCAGTCCCCTAGAACGTAGAACTAATTAAACCTAACTAACCTAAGGACATCACACACATCCATGCCCGAGGCAGGATTCAAACCTGCGAACGTAGCAGCAGCGCGGCTCCGGACTGGAGCGCCTAGAACCGCACGACCACCGCGGCCGGCATTTTTTTTTTTTTTTTTTTTTTACTGCTTCTGGATAAAAAGTTATTTGAGGCGGCCAAGAAAAGGCAAATATTGCCATTCACAGTGTATCTCCCTTAATTTATAGAAATGGACGCAGCTGTTAGTCTATAAATAGTTGGAAATAGAACACTTAATATAAACAGCAAGTGAAACAACAACCCTATAAAAACTAAAACTAAGCATATACTTACAATAAGTACTATTGCTGAGAGGGTGGTGAGGAAGTAACAATCCTAATTAGTCTAAATTTGTATTAACTGACGCATAAATTCGTTGAAAATATTGCTTATAATTATTCTTGGTGCAAAACAAATTGTTAGATGTACTTGGTTTATTGGTAGTAGTTACGGTACATACAGCTCGATACATTGAAAAGAAAATATTGCATATAGATAACGACAGAGAGAACAAAAACGTCTTTCTGAGAATGGCACATTCGTCTTACAGACAGTGGTCCTCCTCCTTTACTGACAATGGTTAGGTCTACCAACCAAGCGCCAGTTATTTGTTATAAGAGAGTAGCAGATCAGCAGTTAGTTGATTACATCGAGGAGAGTAGCGACAGTAGCCGAATACTTGAAATTTTACTCTAATTTTGCCGCCAGGAACGGACTGCCTTACGTAAATCGTTTGCGTATATGAATCAACATTATTTATTCTAGTCAGAGCAGCCTGTGATACCTGTTCGTGTTGTTTAGTTTTTATTGTAGTGATCACATGAACCGTTTTTAACGTAATTTGTACTTCTCTCCTTAAGTTAGGACTCTATACTGTGATAAACAACCGAAAACAGACAACGATGCAGAAACCGGCTTCTCAAGTTTGCATGCTGTTTACGTCTTCATAAATATCGCCATTTCGCGCACAAAAAGTTCTGGAACTGCAGTGACGTAAACATTCCTTTTTGCTTTCTATATTCACGGATATATTGCTTAACAAATACTTTCTTACATAGTGAACTAATAGAGTTGACAAAACAATTTCAAATTTAAACTTACTTTTCATCCATAGAGAATTACTACAGTCCTTTAAGAATTTATCAATCTAAATCGATTATGAAACTTTATTCAGCTTGTTTTGGCAACTTTTGTCCTGTTGCGCATTGTATCTGGAATAAATATAGCCACATTTAAAGATCTACGGGTTTGTAGCTCAATCACACGGATCAGCCGTAGAAACCTACCTGTGAGTGGTAAAGACTGAATCTAAATGTTAAGAGGCGTGGACTAATATTTACGATAGGTTAGTAGCTTGAGGACCAAAAGGAATCTGTGCTCTCGGGTCCACAGTCTACATGCATAGCGGCAGACGTCTACTATGCGTCATTCTTGCTCCGATGTCCTGACTGTCTCTTTGACTAAGACACTGGAGGAATTTCGGATTAGTAAGGACAATGCTATATCCATAATAGGCAAAGATTTAGTTAACGAGATCATCTCGTCTGAAATGCACCACACGAATCCACAGAGATTCATCTGTTCAGAAAACTTTCACAACCAAGAATGAGACCTGCTGAAACAAGATCGATCTAGAGTAGTGCTGGCAACCGGGAAGGCTGCGTGGAAACAGGCACTGTGGCCAGCGATGTAACTTAACCCTCCTACTACCAGGATCTTTTTATTCCACTGAGTACCACTGGGTACATAAAGATCCCAAAAAATTTACACGAGATGTATGCGCTGTATTTTAATTAACTAACACGAAACATTCAGTAGAGATGTTCGAGGACACACACATCATTCTATTTTCATAAATGTTACATTCAAGAAACAAAAGCAAATTTAGATTGGGGACATATTGATCCCAGTGTTATTCAGTACATACAACCATGGATAAATTTTGGTGTGTTGTAAATATAAACCAGAGCACTGGATACAATTGACCGAGAGGGCGAAAGTGATATATTCTGAAAATAACAAGGAAGAAATATATTGATCTCAGGGGAATTAAGAAGATTAGAGCAACAGTTGAGGCAACAAACCCAACGACGAGCACGAAAACATGCGGTAATAATGTTTTCAGTGTGGCAAGTGTTCCGTATAACTATCATAACAGGTGTTCAACGTAACAGACATCTGCCAGGTTTCATAAATGTTACATTCAAAGAGCAAACAAGCAATTTAAATCGGCTAAATACGATAATGCAGTGAGGAACTTTGGATCTTAATTTTGAACAAGATATGTAGTACTAAATGGTATTTATCTGCCGATCGGTCGATATTGTGCAAGCGACTTTCAATTTAAAATGTCTTCCCTGTACAGGAATATATATAATGGACGTACCAATGCAAGTTTATAAGACACATGGTTGACGACATATGGAATTTTGGGTTTGGGTGTGAAGCGTGCTGGGATAGCCTAATGGATAATACGATATTAGCAGCCGAACAGAGCGGACGTGCTGTGTGTTTCCGCTTTCAGCGCAGACACGACTTGTTTACTTTCATCGACAGACCTTTACATGACGCCGAAGCGCAAGATCATACAACACTTGAGATTCGTTTTTAGGAACGACTTTTCTAGGCCAAAAGCGCTCGATTAAAGGAAGAGGCCAAGATCCCGGCTGTCGACACTATCGCCATCCACTTTTCGATCGTAAGTAACATGGCCTATGTGAAACTTAATAACGACGGTACATGCAAGAGGGTTCTTCGAGACATGAAGCCAGGACTATGCTTCTGCCACACAGACGGAAATATTGACAAAGTCGAGGTTGCCCGTGGTGGACAGGGCCTGCGGACTATATGCATATTCGAGCTGCCCTTCGAACACCGGAGGCAGAAGTCGTGGCGGCGGTCCGCCCATAAGGTAAAGTACACGAACACACGGCAGAAAACTGGATCCAATTTAAGAAGTATCCAGTCCTCGACGGTGTACGCCAGGTGAGCACTGAACTCATACACCACATGCCATCATACCTGTAAACAGGAGGCTGCCGGGTGAGCTTAAGTCATGCGGCAAAGGAGTTCACTTGGATTCTGCGAGCCTCCAACGTCAGATCTCGCATCGTCCACTGCAGCATGTGGCACCTCCACCGACGCAGACAGTCCTCTCAGCATCTTACACGGCGGCGCTCACGGAGTCTCCGTCTGTCTAGTCGCCACAATCCGATGTTGCAGTACCTGAAGTACCCTCCCTCGCGCCGAAACCGGGTTGATCAGTCAGACTGGCCAGTGGCAAAACTCCCTCCAACGTCATCGATACCACCAGACTCTGCACGACCGCCGGAAACAGAATGGCAATGGATGCACTTAACGTACCAGCGGAAGCCTTCGAGCCAGCGAGGGCTGAGTCATTGTCATCGTCCGACACGGAAGGCCACACACGAAAACAGCTTTCTCCGAAACGCCTGAGACGATGCTGTAGGACCACGTCGGAACACGCCGGCTCTCAGTAGCCGGAGGAAGAAGAACTGATCGTGCAGGATGCCGACCACAAGGCTGACAGCACTACCACTGACTCCACCCCAGCAGGGTGGGTGGAGTCCATACTAGCAAGAGGATGAACTGATCCTGCAGGATGCCGACCACGAAGCTGACACTACTAGCTGACTCCAGCCCCGCAGAACGGAAGGCGCGACGGGTGGAGCCCATCTGCCAGTCCTGTGCAGCGAACAGTGGTCAACAGGAAAGTTTCAATGCTGGCTGCGAAGCCGTTCGGTCCCTCGCTATCAACCACCACGACCTTGTGGAGAATGAACTGACATCCGCCCCTTCATCGAGGCCAGAGGACGTCGAGACTGAGCAAGTCTGAACAACACTGGGAGGCCGCAGTCAGTGGGTGTGATGTCACTCGCGACCTCCGCTTCTCTCCACTGTCATCATGGATAACTTTGCCCAGCTACCGCGCCACCAGGCTTACCGCCTGGCCATAATGAACACCAACACGGTTAGCTCTCCTGCCAAGAGCCAACTTCTGAGAGAAACAATATGAGCCACAGAAGCCGACCTTGCATTCCTCCAAGAAATACGACCAACTGCACCCCCAAACTTCCATGGCTACGCAACATGCGTGACGTCTTCTGCTCACACAGACACCAGTGTAGAGGTTTTAGTGCTTGATAGTATCGAAGCCACCAACACCACGTACTTCCCCTCTGCACTAGGATTAATAGTCACGGTACCTGACACCTGATTCATTAATGTTTATCCGCTGTTGAGCGCCCGCAAATGTCGTGACTGGGCTAGGTTCCACTCCGCTGACATCACTCCCGTTTTCTAGGACGGTACGAACACTGCTTCTTTTCTGGCAATTTGAATTGCATCCTTCATTCCAAGGGCTAAATCCCACAAATGGCTCTGAGCACTATGGGACTTAACATCTGAGGTCATCAGTCCCCTAGAACTTAGAACTACTTAAACCTAACTAACCTAAAGACATCACACACATCCATGCCCGAGGCAGGACTCGAACCTGCGACCGTAGCGGTCACGCGGTTCCAAACTGAAGCGCCTAGAACCGCTCGGCCACGCTAAATCCCACACTACACACCTCATTCAGAATAGGTTATGGTGATTCACGATATTCACTTGTGCGACACGTGAGAAAGGATACTGCTCCGGACACACTCATTTTACCATTCATTCGGCGAGCCGAGTGGATCGCCTGTATGTGTTACAAAGTCTTACACAGAGAGTGGTGGCGCCGAACGATGGCCCCTGGCCTTCTCTGATCACAGTGGCAAAATCTGCACTATTCATCTTCCCCCTCAACCAATTTGGCATAGCAACAGTCTCTGGAAGATAAATGGACTGTTGGTCCAATACCCCTCAAGAGGTCTCGACGACAAGGTTACCTCCTTTCTACCCATCTTTATTCCATTGCACTCGGCGCTCTCAATCACAGGCTATCTGGATCATCCTGTAGAACATCACTTTCCGCTATAAGGCGTAAGCCGACAGCTGCTACTGCTGGTTCGTTCCCCCAATGAAGTCCACAGAGTACTAAACTGGATCGAACAATATGGGGCAGTCTTCTGAAGATCAATAAGTCGGTAGCACTGGATATCAGGCGCGGTCTCGTGTCGGACACTGTCTACCCCTTCATGCTAGTAGCTGAACTGAAACTTGTGGGAGTCACATTTAGGAAGGAAGTTCGTGGAGCGGCCGCGACAAATTATCGACGATTATTGTAGACTGTAGGCGCAATGGTGCGCCAGAACCTACTCCAGGACTTGAACCAGCTGCAATGTGTGGAATACCTGAACCTGTGCTTGTCATCAAAACTGAATCACGTGGCACAAGTTCTCCCCCTACCAGTGGAGATAGATCGCAGACTTCAGTCACCTTTCGGTTATTTCCTATCCACAGGACACATATTTAACCCTACGCGATGGAGGGCTGGGACTGGCTAACGTCCGAGCACGGGCAGCTTCTCTTTATATGAGCAATATATGGAAACGATGGACCAGTCAATACCCCTCAATCACGGGTCGTCTATTGGAGGTCCTAACGACGCTCTCCTATGGCCCGCTGGCGTCGCTAGCGCTCTTTTCGACACAGCTCTCCCATGTATCGACATTCGTTGTGGACTACAGCTATGTAGCCTCGGATCTCTACACAACGCGCCCGCCAAAGGCGAAAGAATTTGACACTACCCTGCTCTGGGAAGTTCTGCGTAACACTGTATAAACCAAATACCTGTCAATTGACCACGAGTGTGGGAAACGACATACCACCACCTTCTGCCAACCCCTGTGCGCGCGACGTGGTGTCAAGTCACTAAAAAAAAAAAAAAAGAAATGCAACGAGACACCGGCTTCACGTCATCGTATTAACAGCCTCTCCAATTTGCCCCGACTGTCGTCTCCTGGACATCGATGAACATCGCTTCACGTGCGTCTTGGATCTGGCGAAGAAAATCTTAGCTTGTTACTCCCGTGTCACGCCTGACGTGACTGAACCTCGGTCCCTTCTGTGTCCGGATTATTATTAGTTTCCCCTCGCCAAATATCACGTACTTAACACGGTTCAAGAAAATGATAATCAACTATATCTTTGGCGAAGGAGTGAAAATGGAGTTTGATTACTGGTGGTACCTCCAAAACGCTCACAGTGCACTTGAACGCAAGCCGAGGTAAAGTACGCTCTTTGCAAATTATTTACGCAGTATTTTCATAGATCCCCCACTAGTTGGGAAGTGTCAAGCTCAGTGTAACGTGCCACGCAGCGTCACATCGAAGACAGAATGACCTGAACTGCAAGCAGTGAGAAAGGAAAGTGAGTGACTGATTCAAGGAACGCTGCATTCACCAAGGCACTAGCAATGCAACCTGAGTCTGCTGTAGATACTTTAGACGACATGTTGGAAACAGAAAATACCAGTGTCAGTGGACAAGAAAACTCTAATTGCCGCATTTCTTGTAGAAGGATTCTTTTAGCTGAAGTAGTGCAAGCAACATACGGTGTTTGCTACTTTCCTTTATTCTTAGAATCACATTTTATTGTAACATTCTGTTTTAGAGCGTTTTCATTTGTACATACTTACTAACTATCATAATTTAAAAAATCGATAAATTAAGAAAAGCAAAATATTGACCCTTGCAGCCTATCACCTTGGGAGAAATTTTGGGAATAGTTAGTGTCAACGCCTGAAGAGGGATAGTTCATTTCTTTTTTTACGGGTAGGTTTCATTTTAGTTTCTTTTGTTTTTGGATATTAAGCTTAGTTGGATAAGGAGATAGGTTCACGATGCACCTTACAAATAATAAAAAATAAAAAAGATAAAGCGTCCGCTCTCGAAAAGCGGGAAATCCGGGTTCAAGTCCCGGTGCGGTATAAAGTTTAATTGCCGTTACTCCATTATACAGCCGATGGTTGTCCATAGTCGCAACTGCAAATACGTTTAATTTAAATCACAGTCATTTGACTCCGATGGTACTCAATGCAAAAACCATCAAAAAATTTTAACGTGTTGCAAAAACATAAAAATTAACAAAACATTATTGGGTGCAACTGATTCAGAGGGAGGGTCATATATTTTGAAAATAATAGCTCTGAAGACAAGGGAGATTCGTATTTACAACGTGGTTATGGGGTAGTATTGATCCCAGTGGTACCAGAAGGCATAAAAAGGACATGCCACTATCCTGGTTCATTGTTCTGACCGTTGCCTAAAGCATTAGAGGCTCTTTTTATTGTAAGCTTGATTCACGTTGGTCTCACGGTTGTTCACAATGATGGTGGCCAAGCATAATTAAATCTAATTAATTACGAATCGATTATAAACACAGTTACACAGATATTTCGTTTCTCAGAGACTCAAACACATTTACAACGATACTCACAATTTAATTAACTAAAAGGCACTGAAAAGAGTGTCGGAAGTGCTGTTACTGCAAAAAATTAGTGCTTAAGGCACCGGCACAGCGCTCACTTAATAAGATAATATCACAAAGAAGAAATCATGGAACATACGAGGGTGCTCTGAAAAGTAATGCCTTAGATTTTTTTTTTTTTTAATTCGGTTCTCAATATTAGTTGAGGTGTTACATTTTGTATTACTCGGTCGACATTGACGTTTCGCTGACGGAAGTTGCTACCCTCTGCTGCTGCAGGGCTCCGAAGTATAGTGTGTAACTTTGCGATGTGTACCGGAACTATATCTGTCGTGAAAACCATCGTGCTGTAATCGAGTTACGCCGGGAAGACTACGAAGCAAGCTCTGTAAACTGTTTTTCTTGACAAAACAGACAGCCTTTGCTGAACTTCTGAGATCTTAAACACTCAAAAAAAAAAAAAAAAAAAAAAAAAAAAACTGCTGCATCTTTGCGCCTAGGCTGTAGGTGCATGTAGGCCGGTGGCTGATTGTAATAACGGCAAAAACGCGTGTTGCCTGTAGAACATCAGACTACAAAAACGGACCACTTGCTTGGCGAGATGTTTAAAATCTCACCATGATGGAAAAAGTTATCTTATTGAACATTAAAGATTTCTTATTGAAATGTTATGCAGTATTTGTCACACGTCCTCCAATCACACATAAAATTAATAACGCAAATTAAACACTGAGTAGTAAATTCCTATTTCTGTATGATTTCTGGCCTCGAAAGTTTCCAAAGCTTTAACTATCGTAATTAACATATACTGATTATATTTTGCCACCCACAGACTATATGACACCAAGTCACACTTCGCAGTAGTGACATTACGTTTCGACAGACACATAAAAATGTGTGAGGTAAGTCCTACGACTTATTCCCATAGAAGACTACTATGAGTTTCCAGCAGCTGTATACACATTGCCAGGCGCGTCATAGGAAGCTGTGACATCTCTGAAAGCGAATGTAGTTGCCTAGTTTTTGTTTCATATTTTTCTTTATTGTGTTACGCCATTAACTAAAGCTTTTAGACAGGTCTTGTAAATTTGTTTCAAGCTGTAATCTACAACATTTTACCTATAATCATAGGAACGTTACATAACATCACCAGGCACCAGACAATGGTTGTATGAGGAGCGTCATTAACACTGTTTCTCTGCAGCTGAAAAAAGAAAAGTGTGAGTGAGTAAAATTGAGCAAACGTGTTTTCTCTTTGTGGCGCCTCCAAACCACTGGGTTCTGAAGCCAGGAAAAAAGGCATCTCACCATATACGTACACCACAGGTGGCTACAAAAATACCATTGTTGCAGAAGGAACGCACCTTACTTGTTGCACTGCACCAGGGGTCACCAAACTACGGTCCGCGGTTAGGACCCGGCCACGTACGTCAGTTCGTTCGGCCCGCCGATGATTCTTGAATTTGCTCAATAAAACGCGTAGAACACGAGATACAATTTAAATTTAAATATTTTCTTTAGAAACTAGATCTTCACACGTGCGGAGACGTCCTGGCTGCTATATTCAAATTTAAATTATTGTACCTTGGTTTAGTTGTTCGTTGTAATTTATTTAGTAACTACATTTATAACTCAACGTCTTTTGATGTCCAGATCCCGTTCACTTCGCCCTTCAGCATGGCTAGTAAGGGAGGAAAAGTGGGAGCCGAGTGTCGAGTTTTCAAATGGTTCAAATGGTTCTGAGCACTATGGGACTTAACATCAGTGGTCATCAGTCCCCTAGAACTTAGAACTACTTAAACCTAACTAACCTAAGGACATCACACACATCCATGCCCGAGGCAGGATTCGAACCTGCGACCGTAGCAGTCGCGCGGTTCCGGACTGCGCGCCTAGAACCGCTAGACCACCGCGGCCGGCGTCGAGTTTTCAATGAAAAACGGAGAGTGAAGTACCTCTTTGTGGAAGCGAAGGACGAGAAAACCACTTGTGTAATATGCAACGAATGTATTGCCCTTTGAACGGGTACAATCTTCGATGTTACTACGAAACAAAACGTGTTTCAACATATTCAGTTTCTTCTGGGAAGTTAAGATCTGAGAAATATGAGTCCATGAAACACAATTTAGAAACTCCTTCATTAGAAGGTTTGCTGATAATTAATCTGTCACTCGTGCAAGTTACGAAGTAGAGCACAAGATGGCCGAACGAGCAAAACCGTTTACCGATAGCAGCTTCATCAAAGAATATATGACAGAAATAGCAAATGACTTATGTCCTAAGAAATCTGACTTGTTTAGAAGTACCGGCTTAATGGCAAGTTCAGTTGTGCTGGGAACAGAGACGATCAGAGAGAACATGTTGCTACAAATACTGAGAAAACTATGAATTTCTTATGTTATTCTCTGGAGTTGGCTGAGTCTACTGATCACCCGAGTACGTTAACACAAGAGATAGTATCCGCTTGCAGCATGCATGCAACAGCAACTGGAAACGACATTTTCATAGAAGGCAAAAAAAACTGCAAGGCGACAACTTTCAGTGGAATCAGCTTCGAGGTGCTACAGCAGATGGAGGAAAAATATGGCTGGAGTGAGCAACGATCTGATGAGGAAAACCGGGACTCAGCTGGTTCAAAAATGGTTCAAATGGCTCTGAGCACTATGGGGCTTAACTTCTTTCGTCATGAGTCCCGTAGAACTTAGAACTAATTAAACCTAACTAACCTAAGGACGTCACACACATCCATGCCCGAGGCAGGATTCGAACCTGCGACCGTAGCGGTCGCGCGGTTCCAGACTGTAGCGCCTAGAACCGCTCGACCACTCCGGCCGGCGACTCAGCTGGAAGACCTGCAAATTTTGGGCGCACTGTTCACACATCGTATAGTACACCAGCAAGCTCCCTACGGGAAAGACTTCGATATTTGTTGACTACTGAAACCACTCGTTTCTGCCGTAAACTTCATTCGGAAATATGCGCTCAGTGGCCGTCAGTTCCAGGTTTCGTTTTCACAAACTCCGAAACGAAACAGATGTTTTTCTCACCGAAAAGATAGAGCTGATCTAAAGCTGTCAGATCCAACCTCATTGTCAGAATTCTCATTTTTGATCTACATCACATCCTACATCAATGAACTGCATTTCAAACTTCAAGAAAACGATAACATTCTTAGTGATCTGTACAGAACCATCAAAGGATTTCGGAAAAAGCTGTCATTTTTTGAAGTACAACTGGAGGCAGAGAACATTTATGACTTTCACTAATTCAAATAGTTTTGTGCTGCAATTCCCGAAGAGGTCCACTTTGATTTTCCGAAAAAGATTATTCTACCGAAACTGACGAAATTTACCGCTGATATGGCACCACTGTTATGTCTGCGAGCAAAAATTTCCAGAAGTGAACTGACGACGGACATTTGAAAACGATTCTCCTCACTGGATGCAGCAATACCAAACCATAGATGGATTATATCTTGAAAGGCAAACGTCAGTTCACGAACCTCACAGCATAACTTGTGAGATTCGGATATGTGCGCACTAAGTCAGATGTAACTATCATTTTGCTAATGTCATTTTCTTTGATAACTCTTTTAATGGGTAAATATATTTGTTGTCTTTGCTTTTTGGTATTGCATGTCACTCAAACGCGATTAACTCGGAGTGCTGAACATAGTTGTTTGTCCTTTTCCCCGGAGCTTTCGTTCTGACTTGTATTGTGTAGAATGATAATGGAGCGCGCACTCGTCGTCTTGTCAGTTATCCGGCACACTGTGAAAATGTTTGGAGACCTCTGCTCTACATGATTAATGACAGATCACAATGGATTATCCAGGGCTCTAACCAAAGAAGCACCGACATTACATACCAACAGAACACAGTGTATGTATATCTTAGGAAAGATGTTAATAAACTGAGCACTATTTTGGAATTTTTTAGAAGCAACAGTTTTCAATATATGTCTTTTTAGTCTATTAAAAGTTAGAACTACTCAATATCATCGAAAGTTGTTAACATACAACGTTATTGGTGGGATGATGAATCCACGCTGGTCAATCAGATGTAAGGACATACTCAGGGATAAGTTCAGCTAAACACCGAGAAAGACAAGAGACTTTTAGAAATTCCCATGCTAAAAACACGTTGCTATCACACTAGTTGTGAGACACTTAATTGTCTGCTG
Source organism: Schistocerca americana (assembly GCF_021461395.2). Classification (NCBI taxonomy): domain Eukaryota; kingdom Metazoa; phylum Arthropoda; class Insecta; order Orthoptera; family Acrididae; genus Schistocerca; species Schistocerca americana. The sequence continues at coordinate 286,296,148 of NC_060121.1, read as the reverse complement.
GAAGCTAGCTTAACACTTTGATACTGGGCGCTTTGATGACAATGTGTTACAGTAATCACTGTTACACATAATTTCCAATCTAGCTGGGTTCCTACCACGCACATAGTAGCCTTTGCGTGTAGGTACTGTTGTCTCATACAGGACGTAAAATCCTCAGATTGCCCGACGCAAAAACTCTTTCCATTCACCATCTGATAATGACATGCACAAAAGTACCAAATGCGAATATTCCGTTTGTCTCAAAACAACTAACAAAGGCTCCAGAAAGTGACAAAGAGATAACTGTTAAAAGAATACTATCACTGTTGTCTACGGATTTTAGTTTGTATGAAAAGTTATTAGTTATTTTCGTTTAAATATTTTCTTATGAAAGTGTTAATTAGTTTTATAGAGTTACCATCAAATTAGCTGTTGTCAAAATCGGATAGTTTTTTAAGAAATAAAGACATTCATCGTGTGCCTTATATACATTCCCCTAGTCTTTCAATTTTATTGTTTGAAATTTACAACACTTGCGAACACTGTTTGTAAATAACAAATGCCAGTAACGTGAATTATCTGGATAACATGGACAGCAAGCAAATGGGTCGCCAACGTTAACTGAACCACAGAACATCACAAAACGTGAGCATAACTAACTGGCCAACTCAACTTTAAAGCCCTCCTTTCAGTGCGAAAGATTATTCCCATTTTATAGGATTTTGGAATCGCTTGCTCTCAATAACAAGTGGGAGGGCGAGGGTTGTCTGACGTGGTGATAAAAAGAAGCCAGATATGTCTTGTCAGGTGGCTGCGCAAGGACATACCCATATTCAGCAACACTTGTATTTTGAAAGAACGCGCTGTAGTTTGTTATTCTCGTTTGAACGGCTCTGTAATCCATTCGGCGAAAAGTGTGATGTGCCTGGCAGAAATAAAGCTCTTTTCATTGTAGCCCTTTTATATCTACATTTGCAGAGTTTAAAGGAAGTGTACGTAGCTGATCCTGAATGTCATCTTTACAGTGTTTACCCACAACTGTATAGAGGAAAGGTCCCTAATATGAGACACACTTTTGTAAACCCATTTGAAAGACCTTATGGTAAATGCAATTGTATTTTTATGATAGTGATAAAATCTTACATTATTTAATTTTATGAGACAATTATCGTGTTTGCAATAATAAACAATCTTTCAGAGTAGTTATTAAATCTTCACAAACAAGGCATTTCATAGAAATGAGATCAAGGTTTTCCAATATGAGACAGTAATAATATTTTGCTTTAATTATGTTATTACATAAAAATGACTTATGAATACACAATTTTTACATGTTCATTCATTTCTGTTATCCTTCACTCATTTCACACTACTTAGGTTTATATTTACGACATCCGGGGCAACCAAAATTGTCTTCTGTGACACCATAATTTCATGAGCCCATCGATAACATTTCGTGCACTGTGCCCATTTCTCCCCGTGTTGGCCTCCAGAAAAGCGCCCAGTACAGAACAGACAGTCTGCGTCGTCGTCATCACTGCTGTCTGTATCCCCACTGTCATCAAGATGGACATCGGATGCCGAGTCACTAGACGATTATTCTGCTTTAGGTCTACGATTAGAAGGTTTTCCACTCCTCTCCCCAAATAACTTTCTCGCTGCTTTCTTAATTTCAGCCATTGATTTCTTCTGTTTCGATTCTTGCAATTGCTTCACATAAGGAGTTGAAGTTAGTAACGCAGGAGAGCACGAACGCGATGTTTGACCTATTTGACTAACTCCAGGTGGTTTAGCGATGTGTGGGAGAGGTCTGATGTCCGCCGGGCTGACAGCTTGACCATCACCATCAGTAGTTTCATTTTCGTTTTTGGTATCTGTTTCGTGAAGAGCGTTAGTATGGCGATGAATTGAAAATTCATGTTCCCTAAAGATGTTTTTGTTGCATGGGATGAGACCTGTTTTTCTGAAGGCATTCACAGATGCTTCCATTTTTGTTGCTCGGTTGTAAGCTGCCCAACATAACTTGCCTATTAATAATGGTGTGATAACATGACCTGGGTTACTTGCCAACCACGTTTCTATCTCTTGGGCATAGTAGGTTTTCAAAGGCCCCGTAAATCGGACGTCAAGTGGCTGCATTTTATGCGTTGAGTGAGGTGGTAAACATACAGCATGAACATTATTTTCACGTGCTTTATCTAACGCATCGAGCTTCTTTGTGTGGGAATAATGCCCATCAAGAATCAAAATGACAGGGTCATTTGGAGGTGGCTTTACATGACTCGCATAATGATCAAACCACTGAGTAAAAATGTGAGTTTGTATTCAGCCACTTGGATGACAAGCTGATATTGATCCTGCAGGTGCACCGTCCATCAAGTTCCAGAAAACATTACAATTTCAGATCATAAGACTAGTCAAAGTAATCCCTGTTTATGATAATTTAATCGAATTAAAATTGCCAAAATTAAAGTTGCCAAAATTTTACTACAATAAATGATGAAGTATTGTTATCTCATGATAGAATTGCGTAAATTACATATAAAAATTCGTGAGAGAACGAGTTCCCATAGTATGCGATAGGTATCGTAATATGCTACACTGCCGCATTACACAAAGAATCACACACTTGCTAACAACGTTCGTTGGAAAATGAACCTAATTGTCAATAATTATAGATAATACCGTTACAAGTAACAACAATAAAAGAGTGCAGTAATATCCACTCACCTTTAAGTTGAAATATTGTCTCAACACCGATGTCGCAGAAACTCCAAACATAAGAAATTTTGTATCAACCTCTACGTACTGTGTCCGGCTCAACTGTGGCGTCCTGTTCGCTGTGTCGTCGTCTGGCACGCAATAGACGTGTTTAAGAAACTCTCCACCAGAGTGCAACCTCTAACATGAGCACAGTTTAGGTGTCTCATATTAGGGAACTATCGCATAATAGGCACCTTTCCTCTACTAGAAGAGGGTGTGCATTGATCAGTACAAACATTCCTCTGTCGGTGATGGATGAGTACCGGTCGCTGAATACTTTTAATTAAAATGAATCCCACCGTCGTTCTCTTTTGAAGCTGTATCGGATGTACTATTTTCTTGCAATATCTCTTGTGCATCTATTCAGTATAAATGACCCCACTTCAAAATCAAGACATCAGCAGTTTGAAACACATACTAAATCAAAGAAGCGTTTAATTGTAGTCACAGAAACACTAACATCAAAATACTGCATACACATCTGATTAAATTTGCAAAACTGTCGTACGTTATCAACAATAATACTTCTCATAGCTTGGATGAGTGATCTTGAAATGTGTTTTTCGTTATACGTTTCATTCTAATCTGTACCAAATACATTAGGTTTCCACGTAGTGCCCCTTCCTCACTTAACATAGCACTCTATGTGGCGTCATTCATTGCTTGTTGCATTTGATTCTTTCTGTATTTTTCTCTTACCATACTTCTTCTCCTTGCAGGCGCTATATTCATACCTCCATTTATGTGTAACAGGTTGCTTAATAACTTCTGAGGCGATCGACCTCCAAATGCCGGTAGCTTGTAAGTGTTGATCCCCCACACGTTATAATATTTGAAGATAACTACAGTGGCCTGCATTTTGTTACATTATTGCAAGTACGAAATTGGATGGACATCTTTGTTTCTACTTGTTAATGAGTGTCAAATACTTCGATCTATGATGAGTGACATTGATTGTACTATTAGAATGTTTATCTGTGTTCCAATAAGTTTGTACCCCTTTGGCAAAACGTTCCTTATTTACAAACCTCAGTTCTTAAATTTACTTTGCGAAGCAAGAGTGAAAAAAATTGTAGCTACAGATATATGTCCAAGTGAAAGCAAATGGCTTCCGACCCAAAAATTTTGGTTTCCTAATGAGACTGTGTCATGCTGCCTAGCACAGGCCGCAGACGAGCTGACCGTCCGAAATAACATTACTTCAGTCCTGTGCCAACCTCTTGAATATAAAATGTGAACCGTGAATGGAAAAAGGGGGAAGTTTTCTGTATTTTCAGAGATTTTTCGAAGATTTTAAGTCAGTTCTCGATTGTCACGTTGGCAACAGTATAGCGTCAGCCCCTCCCACCTAGAATTTTTGAGAGGCTGGAAGTTGGACAGGAGGAAGGAATTTTTTGGAGATTCAGTAACGGAGCTTCGATGAAAGCGGTCGGTGATCAAGGGAGGTGGGAGCCGTCGACCATTTGCGGATGTTTGTCACACTCTGCTGACATTCTGTAATCTGCGGTGAAGTGATCCGTAATCTTAGCAGTTTGCTCCCCATATGCTTCGTATGTATAACCTAAGATTCTGACTAAATTCCAGATCGAATTTGAGTTCTTTACTCTTGCATCAGTGATCTGCACAGATAAGGGTAACTTGGAGCTTCAGAATTCATGCTGTGTTACTTCCATGAAAGTGTTCGTCAAACTCTGGCTCGTGGGCCGCATGTAGCACTAACAAAGTATTCATTCGGTCAGCGGTTCTCAACCGCATTTTACAATAATACGCCTCTGACAACTGTCAGCCGAACCGAGAATCACCACATAACTTCAAGAGTATTTTAAGAGATTGGTTTTCAAGCTCAGTAATAAACAAAAACGCAATGTTTTCTTTTCTTTGAAGAGTGAATCTTGTGCAAAATCCTTGAGCATTTCCCTTGACACTTACGGGATCCTTAATCCTGTAGAATGTTGATAAAGAACTTACTCCTGTAAGGATTCGAGAAGTGGGATCGTGGTTTACGATGTACGGGTAGTCTCTGACGGCTAACTGCCAGTTTGTGATCAGTTTAGCAGTCACCGATGCTTCCAGCTGTTTTTTAAATCAGAGCTTCTTTCTTGTCACGCAGCGGAGTGATGGTGTAGTGAATAAGATGCCAGGGTTTCGATCGTGATGCATTCAGTCGGTCTTGCAACAGTTAGGTAAGCGGATTGTATGCTGGTAAGCGGACTGTCTGCTGTTGTTAGAAAGCTTACGCTCAACGAAGAGACCAAGAAGTAGCAGTCCATTTTCTTTGCAGTTTCCAAGACCTACGTAGGTGGGTGTCAACAAAATATTTTCCCATTTGGAAGGGAAAGTTGGTTGTTGAAATTTTTAAACACATCTCACCGCAAAGAAAACCATCTTTCTTTCAGTGACTGCCATCCCAACTCGAGTATCATATCAGTGACACTCTCACCCCTGTTGCTCGATAACACGAAACGAGCTGCCCTTCTTTGCACTTTTTCGATGTCCTGCGTCAATCCTACCTGGTAAGGATCATATACCACGCAGCAGTATTCCAGCAGAGGACGGACAGGTGTAATGTAGGCTGTCTCTTTAGTGGGTTTGTCGCATCTTCTAAGTGTTCTGCTAACAAAGCGCAGTCTTTGTTTCACCTTCCCCACAATATTATCTATGTGGTCTTTCCAATTTAACTTGCTCGTAATTGTAATTCCTAGGTACTTAGTCGAATTGATAGCCCTTAGATTTGTGCGATTTATCGTATACCCAAAATTTATCGGAATTCTTTTAGTACTCATGTGGATGACCTCGCACTTTTCTTTGTTTAGTGCCAATTGCCACTTTTCGCGCCATATAGAAATTGTCTCTAGATCATTTTGTAATTGGAATTGATCGTCTGATGATTTCACTAGACGGTAAATTACAGCGTCATCTGCAAACAGTCTAAGGGGGCTGTTGAGATTATCACCTACATCATTTATGTAAATCAGGAACAGCAGCGGGCCTATGACACTACCTTGTGGAACGCCAGATATCACTTTGTTCTACTCGATGATTTACCGTTTATCACTACGAACTGTGACCTCTCTGAGAAGAAATCATACATCCAGTCACATAACTGAGACGTTACTCCATATGCACGCAATTTGATTAACATTCGTTAGTGAACTTGCCACCAGCCAGACAATTTAACCAACGGGTTGTAATGTTATGTGTGCCTCACTGCTTTTTTTTTAAACTAATTTGTGCCTGATTTTATTATGAGAAGCTCAGTAATGTATGTAAATACCGTAAATGTAAATGTGATTCAAAAAGTACTTGAAGTGAAGTGAAGCGCAGCTGGAGAGCAAGAAACTCTTTAGCGCGCAGTCCCCGCAACGATAGTAGTTGTGAATCTTTGCGTATGGACTCTAAAAAGAAAGACAATTGATTTATTAAGAAAAAAGAGGACCTGTATCTTGTGGAAAGAGGGCGTGTTGCTAGGCCGTCGCTCAGAACGTATACTTACATTTAATGAAAATTGATATTTTAGTGATAAAACCGAGTAAAGTATGTGTAAGAGTAGACAAACATTTATGTATACAAAATTTCTGGAAGTGAAGAATTGAAATATCTTGTTTTTGGAAAAGGAGGTGAACTTCATTGTCGTCGCCGTCTATCAATCGACAGAATTGTAAGTGTACAAAGTTCACTAAAATACAGGAAAGGAAATGCATTCTCCATAGTTTTCATTCAATAAGTAACAACCTCTCATAATTTCTTAATTACAGTAATTTGATTATTTTCTTGTACAATAGTATGGTGCTGAACTCCACTGACCAATTTTGATGTAGCAGGACGTGTAGTTTGAAGGAAGTTTTTGTTCGAAGCAATCTCCTTTTCTCACGAAAAGCAGATTGCTGTTTGATCTTATTTACTTACAACAGTGTTCCCTTAGGTGTGAAGAGCTACGAAAACGTGGGCTCAAAGCTATCCGCAATACAGCCAAGTAACTAACAGAGTCGTATTTTAAACCTCAAAGAACAATAACTTCCTCCAAATTATAATACGTCACCAACTGGTGCAGAAGCTGAACATTCAAGAAGGCAGCAACCAAAATTCAGGAACCACTTACGACTTAAAGTAAAAATCTCAATCAAAGATAAATCTCTCTTTCTCTCCAAACAAATATATAAATATTCATATAATTAAGATAAATGTCATTTTAAGGGGTCACTAGTGTCTTATTTAGGGTGTGTAATGCGACACGTGCGGTTCAACCCCTAGACGAGTTTGACCCAAGACATTTCGACGAAGAAGAACCGCTTGTGATCCCGAACATCTTTGGGATGTTAGCTCGCTCAACTCACAGGTAAGACATTACAAGGAGAGGGTGAGGAATGCAGTTCTGTATGCGGCCTGGATGATAACACTAGGAATACATGGTGCAAGGCATCTATAGAAAGAATAGAGGAAAACTATTGACGAAAAGAATCCTAAGGAATTGCAGTCCGAAAACAAAAGAAGTAGGTTACAGTGCACTTGTTCGCCCACTGCTTGATTACTGCTCACCAGTGCGGGATCCGTACCAGATGGGGTTGATAGAAGAGATAGAGAAGATCCAAGGAGACAATAGTACCAGAAATTGCGGGCAATATGAGGAGAAATCAGACTGAAATTGGCAACAGTTGCGGATACGTTGTAACCTCCCAACAGAAAAAATCTTGATTAAGTTCCCAATAAAAAATTTATTTCCAATAATAAAATATCAAGTTTTAATGTGACCTTCCATTAAAGACTGACTGCATATCGAGATTAATAAGTTTTGACGTCAGCAGCGCTGCGTCATTGCCCTCTGAAATCATTCTGAACAAACTGAAAAATTCTTACCTCAAAATGATGTCGCCGGATAACGCTATCTATATATCTGCTCGTATAAGAAATTTTGGCACAGCCCAGTGCAATGCTGGCCACTAGATTTTAATTTTTAGGAAAACAACTGATTTTCTTTTGCTTTATCAACATGATGATGCACAGGAAAAATTCGTAGTATCTTTGAACTCAGATAAATGACTCGCAACAGTTTTCTTCAGAACAAAAGTTATTATTGAAACATTTCTGCAAGGAATTACATGGGACTTTAACATTACAATTGTGATTAACTCAGTTGTGGCAATTAACATATGTGCGCGGCAACAAAGAACAATTTTTTTTTCACCTTATACTACATCGCACAGGCACTGCCATTGTTCTGCACGACCGGCCCAACACAAGTCAACCGCTGGACTGCGCTGTCCGAACTCCAGAAGGGCTCTGTGCGAGCTACAGAACACGACTGCTCTCTGCGAGCTACTACACTCGACTTACTGCAAATACTGCTCTGACCTGCGATTCTGTTGTAGCATAGATATTCCATATCGCAGGCAGCGCGTGAGCAATCCATCAAAATTACATTTGCTCAGGTGCGCTAGCGAATAGTAATGAGCCACTAATGAACCCATTACAACGTGATCACTATAAAGACAGCTAAATTACCTAAAGAATATGGGAAGCTACAGTTAGAGCAAGAGGAAAATTAGAAACAAAACGGGTTACTGAAATCAGGAAGAATTGAATTGGTGATCTACATCTACATCTGCATCCAAACTCCGCAAGCCACCTGATGGTGTGTGGCGGAGGGTACCATGAGTACCTCTATCGCTTCTCCCTTCTATTCCAGTCTCGTATTGTTCGTGGAATGAAGGATTGTCGGTATGCCTCTGTGTGGGCTCTAATCTCTCTGATTTTATCCTCATGGTCTCTTCGCGAGATATACGTAGGAGTGAGCGATATACTGCTTGACTCCTCGGTCTGGCCGGCCGGAGTGGCCTAGCGGTTCTAGGCGCTACAGTCTGGAACCGCGCGACCGCTACGGTCGCAGGTTCAAATCATGCCTCGGGCATGGATGTGTGTGATGTCCTTAGGTAAGTCAGGTTGAAGTGGTTCTAAGTTCTAGGGGACTGATGACCTCAGAGGTTAAGTCCCATAGTGCTCAGAGCCATTTGAACCATTTGACTCCTCGGTGAAGGTATGTTCTAGAAACTTCAACAAAAGCCCGTACCGAGCTACTGAGCGTCTCTAATGCAATGTCTTCCACTGGAGTTTATCTATCATCTCCATAACGCTCTCCAGATTAGTAAATGATCCTGTAACGAAGCGCGCTGCTCTCCGTTGGATCTTCTCTATCTCTTCTATCAACCCCATCTGGTACGGATCCCGCACTGGTGAGCAGTAATCAAGCAGTGGGCGAACAAGTGCACTGTAACCTACTTCTTTTGTTTTCGGACTGCAATTCCTTAGGATTCTTCCAATGAATCTCAGCCTGGCATCTGCTTTACCGACGATCAACTTCAGATGGTCATTCCATTTTAAATCACTCCCAGATAATTTATGGAATTAACTGCTTCCAGTTGGTGACCTGCTATATTGTAGCTAAATGATAAAGGATCTTTCTTTCAATGTATTCGCAGCACATTACACTTGTCTACATTGAGATTCAATTGGCATTGCCTGCACCATTCGTCAATTCGTTGTAGATCCTCCTGCATTTCAGTACACTTTTCCATTGTTACAACCTCTCGATATACTACAGCATCATCCGCAAAAAGCCTCAGTGAACTTCCGATGTTATCCACATGGCCATTTATTTATATAGTGAATAGCAACGGTCCTAAGACACTTCCCTGCGGCACACCTGAAATCACTGTTACTTCGGAAGACTTCTCTCCATTGAGAATGACGTGCTGCGTTCTGTTATCTAGGAACTCTTCAATCCAATCACACAATTGGTCTGATAGTCCATATGCTTTTACTTTGTTCATTAAACGACTGTGGGGAACTGTACCGAACGCCTTGCGGAAGTCAAGAAACACGGCATCTACTTGGGCACCCATGTCAATGTGAAAGGGAATAGAAACGGTGGAAGCAAGTACACATCGACCAGTATGCATAGATCAACGACAGAGAGGGATGCAGGGATACGACAATCATCAGCGGAATATACAAGACAAGAGGATACAAAAGATATTGGAAGAAGAGCGGGAGAGGAGAAGAGGATCTGGGAGGGTAAGAACAAATCATGGGGTCTACCCTTGATCCTATAAGGGCGGTATTGACGGAAGAAGAAGAAGAAGAAAATTTTCGGACACCATGGGATTTATAGGTGGAAGTACAGATAATCGTGTGTGATATGATACAACGCTCACTTGAAATCGAACTGACTGCGACAGCGAGATAGATACTGTAACGCAATATTCGCGACTGCAGCTGCGTGATTGGATCGCAGCGTAACTACCCAGCGTGGTGGCGCCGGAGCGGAGGAACAAGAGGCCGGTATCGACAGACACATCTGCGTGCACAATAGCGGCGCCAATTAAGAGCGGGGATTCAGCAGTCGCAAGGTGGGCTGGTAGCCAGCCGGGGCGTGGGCTCACGCGCGTCGCCGGCCAATTACACGCCGTAATTAGGGCAGCCGCCGGCGTCACAGGAGCGCGCACGCTCTGCCGTCTCCTCCCGCAGCGCTTCCAGGGGATCTCGTGCTCTGCACTCTACCTTCCTCAGATTTCAACTTCCTGGTTCTTTTGTCTCATGGAAACTTGGCAGCCTAAATTTTCTGCGAGTGCAGCGCAGGGGTTTCGCCCATACTTAATGACTCGCCAACAATTTCTCATGTCCGACACCGAAAAGTTGCAGTGGAGACAGGAACTGTGTAACACCTACAGCGCCTCTCGGTGTTGAAAAAAAACAAAATAGCTCCTAAATTAGCTCCCATGTCCTTAAAATATCAATTCACAAAATGACCCAAGTCCCTCCACAAGTAGTAATTACCAAAAATAAATAAAAAACAAATAGAGGGAAATGTCTAGTATATAAAGCAAAAGAGAAGAAAAGGAAAATTTAATTATTAATTTTAGAAACATGGGAAGGGGGAAAACAGTAGAAAATATTAAAATATTAGTTATTCCAATACGTAAGAAAATCAGTATTAAAATCATAGAACGTAGGCCTGGGACACCAAAGATAGTGTTTATTAAAGTATAAATAGCCATGCGTTGTAATTACGGTGCTCCAGTCTCTAGTCTGTTCTAGTTCGGAAGTTATTTAGGCCGTACAGCTTTAGAGAACAACAATTGGGACTTTATTAAACGGGGATCAAGAATAGATCGTGACGAGATTGTTTTTGAGGATTCTCAATTCAAGACTTGAATTTGGACATTTATCAGATTAGATAAACGGGAAGGTCAATAGTAATCTCTTTGGCTTTAATGTCAATTCGTGTGAATATTTAAACGCTTTACTGAATTGAGAATTTTAACCGGATTCGGACTTTGAATTGTGATAGTGGGGAACGTTAAGTTCACGCGACTAGTGGTCATAGTTAATGACAGTTTGCGGATATTAAATAGAAATAACTTATTTACCGCAAGTGACAGGATATTATCTAACATCTCTGATGCCAGCGGGAATCCTACTTAGACATATAATTAAAGAACTTCTTAGAATGAGATCGTATGAGTGGCCCTATTTATTAATCATCCTTGTCAATGAACTGACGTTGTTAATTTGAAATATAATACAAGTCTTGAACATTAATTTAACTTAGATTAATAAACGTTAAGGTTACGTGATATATGCCAAGAACAAACTAGCGATTGGTAACCAAAACAATTGAACGAAAGGTTAAAGTATCGTCGTCTGTAAACATTGGTAGTAAAGCTACTAAAATTTTTTTTCTCTCAGAGTTGGGAAGACTATACGTGTAGTGACCCACGTTTAACATTGGGTTTTAAAAGTAATCAAACTGATACTTAGCTGGTAAAATATTAAATAAAAGTAAAACCCTTCAATGACATTCAATATGTAAAAAAATAAAATCAAGCTTTCACCTATTAGACGAAAAAGCGAAAACAGAAAAAGGGCTGCTACAACTTGGTGTGCAAAATAAAAATAGCCCGAAAAATATTTCGTGTACCTTAAGACAGGCAACCCAATTTGCATCACCCATACCTGAGAACAATGTTGTACGAGGGGCGTTTAAAAAGTCCATGTAAAAACAAAGACTACTTACGTGTTTGGGAAAAGCCTTTTTTTATTTTTCGACGTAGTCTCCTTTCAGACTTACACACTTCGTCCAACGCTGTTCTAATTTGTTGATCCCTTCCGAATAATAGGAATTGTCCAAGTCTGCAAAATAGCTATTACTTGCTGCAGTCACCTCCTCGTTTGAGTAAAATGTTTGCCCCGCCAGCCATTTCTTCAAATTGGGGAACAAATAGTAGTCCGAGGGACCCAAGTCTGGGGAATATGGGGGATGTGAAACGAGTTACATGAAGGAGCATGCGGAGTATTCTGGGCCAGTTTCATTTTACTCAACCCCCAGCAACACGCATGCCCCAAGGTCCAGTTTTACGTACTATTCTCTTTCACTATGTGTCAGTGATATGCACCAATTCTCTCATACTATAAATACCATACATCTAAGTGCAAGAGCAAAAAACTTTAAGAGAGCTATCGAAAATTTCTGTGTTGACTTAGGTGCAGCGTCGAAATGGACACACAATGTAGGGTTAAAGCCAAAGTCAACCAAAACCCAAGAAGTCCTCGTCGGTCAGTGGCCCGAAATACTGGGAATTCCTAGCATCTTTAATACTAAATGGGACCAATATAAATATCACTTCCTCAGGAAGAGTCAAGATATGGTAGTGATAGATGAAAACCTAAACTGCAATTTGACCTCCAAAAATACATGGTGTTTCAAAATGGACTTTCAATTTCAAAAATTCATATAAATTTATTAAAAGAAGATGCAGAGCTGGGTTGAGTGTTATATTCTAGGGAAACCCATCAAGTTCTTTTACCTTAAAGATATTGTATGTGGCTTTCGTTGGTTATCCTGCACACATACCATCGGAAGTCAGTTTCTTCCTAAACTCGATGTAGCATTGCAGCTGTACCTTACTCTGTGGTGGCGTAAATTCTTGCTCTAAGTACAGGTGAAGTATCCGGCACAGGAGGTACAAACACGATGTTCTTGATGGATCCCCATGAAAGAAATCGAGTTGTGTCAGGGCTGTGAACGTGCGGGACATGTAATTAGCGCATCAGTGCCAATCCATTGACCTGGAAAGCGGTGACTGAGAAAATCCCCGACGTCAGCCAGGTGGTGTGGTGATGCACCATCTTGCATGAAGTAAATATTTCGTTCTTGGTCATCTTCATCGATCTGTGGCATCAAAAATTGTTGTAGCATATCCAGGTGCACTATCCTGTTGATGGTTCGCTCACGGAAAAGAAAGGGGCCGTACACTTTGTTCTTGCTGAATGCACAAAGAAGTTCAGTTTAGGGCTATCACGAACATGTTGCTATGATTGATTTGGATTTTCACTGCCTACAGCGATTTATGTTAACCTTGCCACTAAAGTGAAAATTCGAGACGTCAGAAAAGATGATTTTGTCTATGAAATGTTCATCCTCAAGTAATTCATTTGACGTATCCGCACAGAAGCTCTTGTGAGCAATTTTACCTGTGTCTTTTATTGCTTGTACGATCGTCAGTCTGTACTCTTTAAAATGCAAACGGTTTCTCAGCACACGCCAGACAGTCGTATGTGCGATTTGCACGCCGCGAGAAGCACACCGGATAGATTTCGTTGGGCTGTTGACAAAACGTAGTCTCACTCGCTCATCGACGTCCTCAGATGTGCTTGGGCGACCTGATGATTTCCCATGTCTTACCGAGCACCCTGTTTCTAGGAACATTTATGCCACTCATAAATTACAGGCTTACTAGGAGGATCTTTAGCGTACTTGGTACCGAAATTACTCTGAACTGTTGTCGCCGACTTCCATTCTTCAAACCAAGACACACAGCTAGCAGGCTCGGTCCAGTGAAGGCAGCCATCTTTAATGCAACTGCCACTAGCACTCCTTACGGTGCGATTCGGTGCTAGCGAACTGTGCGAGACAAACTTGATGTATTTCCCTGCAAATTGACACTACAATCCCCTCTGTAGATCTTATGAATTAATTTATGTGAATTTTCAAAGTTTTAAAGTCATTTTTCAAACACCCTGTATAAAAATCTTTTCTCTTTGGACCTGCAAAAGATTCTCGTATAAACTCTAGCACTTCCAGTTGTTAGTTCCAGCGATGTTATCCTGCAAGGTTTCTCTCAACAAAGCTCACGCTAGTTGGAACTGATGATGAACGCATGGTTATGAAATATTTGTGACATTCGACTTCGTGATCATATTTTATCGCCTTATGCAGTGTTATCCTGGTTATGTGGAAACAAGGGCAGAGATTTTAAAAGGTTAAGCAGATTGCAGTTGTAACTGATTAAGGTCACTATATCTACACAAGTTTGACTTACGTCAAACACATTTTCTATCTCCTGCTGCCATTATTATCATTATTATTACTGTTATTGTTATTACTACTATCAGCGCAACAGCAGCAATAGCAGTACTGCTAGTATTATCGTTATTAGTGTGTAGTGATTACTGTTATTAACATAATGATTAGAGACACTCTAATTATTTTTAATTCTAGTAATACCTTTTTATTACTAATTATTATGTTTGTAATTATTTTCTTTTTCTTCACAAGTATCCTGTAAAAAAATACTGTCTGGAGAACCCAGCCTGATGTAAGAGAAGCCTGATGGCGCTAATCTCATCAGGTTAAATAAATAAAAATATTCGTTTATAAAATGCCAGCGACGCTACAATGTACGGCGTATGGTACGTTGCGTATTATTTTTAGCCCATCATAATCGAGACGCGTCCTAGCAGACTGCTGCCCCCTTGTAGTCTTTACTGTACGAGCAACTAACTATGTAAATTAGTGTAACACTATTACGGTATATTGATAATTTTTACTTATGGACCGTCTGACAGCAACTGAATAAAACACAATTTTAGTGCTATACGCTTTTCGCCTTTTTTTCCGCAAGGCATCGTCAGTGGCCTGTAATAGTGTAACACTGTAATGAATGAGTGTTGAATGACGTATCTTTAAATTTGATTAATTGTCGGATATAGGTCTTAGTAATTAAACACCATATCTTAACCAGTTAACCGTGTATGATTCGACACATATACAGGGCAACCAATAATCTCCCTGGTCTCCCCACTACCGCGACCCAGTATTTTTCTCTGTAGGCGCTGTTAAGAACTGAGAGACTGTCAGCTTGCAAGTCTTTCTATAAGAAACGAACAACGCCAAACCGAGGTGTTATGTGAAACATCAACAAATTTCCGTATAGCCTGGCGGCAGGGCGCTAACATCTCTGTCACTTCCTCAGTTTCAGACACGGCACTACAATGCCGAGTCTTGCCAACCTAAGGAGAAGTCCTATAGAGTTGGTGAATGTATATCCGTGTCTAGCTTAACAAGTAATGAAAACGTTCTGAATCTCGGGTTCGACTCGAGTCACTGCTTAAATTCTGAACAAACATCACCAACAGTTGCGGCCGAGGACGTCCGGCGTAAGAAGTAATCCTCGTTCAGCCAACGATTTTGTCAGAGGAGAGCGGAGGAGTGGTGAGAGATTCTGGTTCTGGGCACCCTCTTGCATTTAGGGTGGCGGGGGGGGGGGGGGGGGGGGGGGAGGGGAACTACACCTGAAAAACGAAATAATCAGCAATGTTCAACTGTATGAGAATGCCACTGCTTTAAAGACCCATAATGTGTATGCATAAGACATATTACAACTCAACAAAGAGAAAACTAAGGACAACTAACACAAACACAGACAAACACAACACATTTCGTATTTACCAACTAACATGCCAGGACTGCAGAGCAGTTTATATAGGGCAGATAAGCAGAAACATTAATACCAGATACACAGAACACAGAAGAGCGTTAAAAAGTAACCGCTGTCATTCCACATTTGCTGAACACCTCATGGACAAGAAACATAACCCAACAAAACAATACGGATTTGAAAATTCACAAATGCAGCAACAGCCCCCTCACAAAAACTAATAACTTAAGAGAATTATCAGATGCAAAAAACCATAGTAGAAGGCGAACAAGTGATAAATGAAAACACAGCTCTTTGCAATGGCACTCTGTTCTCTGCCCTCTAAGAATTATTAGACAAGGCCAACCTATAGAGCTCTCACTCCCCACCCCCACCACCACCCCAGCCCCCCACCACACTCATACACACACACACACACACACACACACACACTCACACACACTCACACTCACACTCACACACAATAAATATATATCACAGACACCTCTGAAAGATTCAGAACAACTGCCAGGAACACCTTCAATTGTTCCACTGTCAGCCATTTTGTTTTTTCACGTTCAACTGTTCCACTGCCCGCCATGTTTGTTTTTACAGCTGGTAAACAGTGAAACAGTGACAGTGGCAACTCGATATATAATGCTTGGCAGTGATGAAGATGAATAAAAAAAACGTAAGTGAAACATTATGTAAATAGACACACACACACACACACACACACACACACACACACACACTCACACACACACAGAATTATATAATTTCAGGCATAGAAATAACAACTTTTCAAATAGTAATTTTGGCTTAAACAATTTATCTACTTTAAGGTATAAGTGGTTGCAGATGACGAACTGTGGAACAAAAAGGTCACTGTAGAAACACAACACATCAGAAAAACCACACTATGTGGTAAAAAGGTATGAATTCATAATATATGTGTTTTTCAAATATCTGTAATTACGATTTAAAAACTAATAGCTACATGTATACAAACAGCAAAGAACACTCTTTATCTTTAAAGATGAAAAATAAAAGCCCACTGAAGATGCTGCAACTGCTGTGAAACATGTTTGGGTTAAAAACAAAATTGTGTTTCTCTATGGGCGGACCCTATGGGCTGCAATAAATTTCAGCGAATCTCCGTCCAAAAATCACTAACGGTGAGGTATACTTGAAAAAGACCGGAGAGACGGAAAGATAGCAGACAGATTACATCATGGTCAGATAGAGATACAGAAGTCAGATAGTGAATTGTAAGACCTATCCAGATGCACACATAGAAATGTATCACAATTTAGTAATGACGAAGAGTAGACTGACGTTGGAGGGATTCTTACGGAAGAATCATTGTGAATATAAGTGGGACACTGAATGCAGAGTAAAGGCGAGATGCATCTGAAGTTCCCTCAGGATGAGGATATTGCAATGAAGAATACCAGAGTGGGCAGTTCTGTGAAGAGGAATGGGCATCTCTAAAACTCACCGAACTAGCAGGGTGTACTGACCAAAGGTGTACTGCAAAATACCTAGCTCAGTAAACTGATAGAGTGATTTTCACAAAGCAAACCTTAAGCTGAAACTTTAATTTAGAATCGTCTGCCACCTTTCATGCCGAGCAGATATCAGGATTATAGGAACGTTTTAAGGCATATTCACACACACACTGCAGAGTGCTCATGCCCTGCAACCTCTCAGGTGTATAATTAGTAGAAAAGGACGCATAGTGTCATTGGGAAGTATCAGGAAACATTTTGTCTCTAATCCTCTGTAGATGTTTAGTGCAAAGACTTTGCTATGCCCTGTATATAACGATCTAAACAAGTGTGTAGCAATAAATAACGCAGTCCTTTCCTCGTTGCAAAACTGGTGTCAGCAGTTATAGACAGAGAAAAATATCATTTGCCATATCAGACTGTGGCTACTGTAACAGAAAGAACAACCAGTGTCGAATAAGAAGGCAGCAGGAAATCAGACAGAAACAAGGGAAACAAATTTCAGCTATGTTCTTGCCGTATTCATAGATATGGAAAGAAGCGATTGGTACAAGTAATGTGTTACCACAGCGATAAACAGTGAACAGTGAACCAACCTGCTGTCGATATAAACCCGTACAGGCGATAGCTGCATTACCTGGCGAGGAATGACTGCTACTCAGACACATGCACGGTGCATGTAGTATCAGTGAGCGTGCTTCCCGTGTATAGAATGGGGAAGGAGCGCGATCTATCTGAGTTGCACCGAGGGCAGATTGTGATGTCCAGGGGGCTCGGCACGAGCATTTCGGAAACTGCACGACTTGTCGGGTGTTCGAGGAGTGCTGTGGTGCATGTCTTCAACACTTAGTGAAACCAAGGTGAAAGCACGTCCAGAAGTCATGGGTCGGACGTCGTAGGCTGGGCAGACTGGTAAAACAGGACAGGTGGCGAACTGTGGCAGAACTAACATCAGACTTGAATGCTGGCCAGAGTACAAGTGTGTCCGACTACACAGTGCACCGAACACTCCTAAAGATGGACCTTCGCAGCCGATGACCCATACATGTGCCAATGTTAACACCACGACATTGGCAACTGTGACTGAAATGGGCAATTGATCATGGGCACTGGACGTGGACGCAGTGGTAGAGCGTTGCTTGGTCTGAAGAATCGCGATACTTTCTTCATCACGCCCACGGAAGGGCGCGAATCCATTGTCTTCCAGGGAAACAGCTCCTTGATACCTGCACTGTGGGACAGAGACAAGATGGTGGCGGCTTCATTATGTTGTGGGAAACACTAGCAGAGCATCCATGGGTTCAGTGGACCTCGTGAAAGGCACCCTGACGACCAAGGAATATCGTACACTGCTTGTAGACTACTTACACCCATTCATGACGATCATGTTTCCCGATAGCAGTGGTATTTTTCAGCAAGACAGAACATAATGTCACAAGGCCAATAGCTTGATGGAATGGTTCGAGGAACACAGTGGCGAGTTCCATTTGATGCACTGGTCCCCCAGCTCGCCAGATCTCAACCCGATCGAACACATCAGGGATGTGATTTACTGGAATTACACGACCTGTGTGTGCAGGTGGGATGAGGTGTGATGGCAACTCCCTACAGTGACCTACCAAGGCTCATTGTTTCCATGCCACAACGCGCTGCCGCTGTTATCCATCTCAAATGCCGACATACCGGCTATTAGGTAGGTGATCATAATGTCCTGGCTGATCAATGAACATATACACACACGTACCGAAGGTACTGATGTACAGAGAAAAATGTGATATGCAAGATAATCCCATAGGTTAATGAAACAGGAGAAAGTTCGTGATGACTACTGCCTGACTGAACTTCACCCGTTTTACTATCGTTAACATTTCCATATAATTCATGTAATTCTGGTTGTTCTTCTGGTAACAGTTTATTCGCCCAGATCGCACAACAATACACAATGATTACTAATTTCAACGAAATTAAATGACCATATTCAGATCATTTGCACAGAAAATTATCTCAATGCTTTGAAGATGTCGATTTAATTTCGCTGAAACAAGTGATCTTTGTTTATTATTGTGTGACTTGGGCGAATGAAATCCTTGTTTAGATTTTGAGATCGCCTCCAATACAGCTGACAATGGCACGTAATTGTCATGTAAGATTGATGATTCCGCCTTTTAGTCCCACAACCCCCCTCAATCAATCAATCAATTAATCATCACGACACGCAGTCAGCATACTGTGGCTATGGTAAGGTTCATGATATGAAAGATATATAGCGCGACAGCTAAATTATTTGCCTCAAATATTTCTTGTCCTGTTTGTGTTACCGTACATCTGTTTTCCCTTAGATGAATAGGAAGAACGTCCTTGCGGCACGTAGTCTCTAGTCGTAGTTGTGTGAACTGCAGATACGTCGAAACAACTTCGCTTTGTCAAATAATAAACACGAAAATAAAATTATCTTATAATAATAAACCCACGTCTGGAACCTTTGTAAATGTAGTACATGTCTATACAAATGTTTTGTATGGAATGACAGCTTCTTCCTCCTTCTGGAATTATCACCGTCCACCGTCCTGTGTAAGAAGATCGTGGATAAATGAGCACTTTGCTGTTTTGAGCAACAATTCAAACCGTGACAGCTTTACTTTGCATAAGTAGGACACAGTAATATTGTTCGATGGGAAAGTACCCTCTTCTAAATCTCTTAAGTTGTAAAGGCACTAACCTTAATGTCTGTGACGCGTTTGTCTTGATATGGGGTTTTGGTTAGGTGTTGTACGCGGTAGCAAACACATACAAAGATCATTCACTTTGTTACCAGTAAATATTATTAATGTTTTGAGTGGAATGTACCAACTTCCGTACCAGCAACAAGTATAGAATAAGTGATGCTACGGACAGGTGTAGAATAAGTGATGCCACACGAAGCAGTATTTCGCTGAGCACGATAGTAAAAAATCGCTGCACCAAACCGCAGTGAAAATTTCTGTAAATGAATTCATCTTATTTCTGTGGTCTTCAGACCGGAGACTGTTTTGATGCAGAGCTCCACGTTATCGTATCCTGCACAAAACACTTCATTTCTGCACAACTACTGCACCCTGTATTCATTTGAACCTGCTCATTGTAGTCAAAGATTGGTCTCACTCTACATTTATTTCACCTCCCCCTCGGTACACATGCAAACACTTCCCTAAATTACCAGTTTAATCATTGATTCATGACTCATGATTCTTCCTATCAACAGACCCCTTCTTTTAGTCAACTTGTATCATAAATTTTGTTTCTCAATTCGATTGAGAACCGCTTCATTAGTTATCCGATCTACCCATGGCAGCACATTTCAAAACGTCTATTTTCGTCTTGTCTGAACTGCTTACCGTCTACGTTTCACTATCGTACAAGGCTTCACTCTAGACAAATACCTTCAGAAAACACTTCCTTTTATATGAGCATGTAATTGTCAAGAAGTGGAACACAAAAAATACAACCCTACGGTTAACGAGACTTGACGTGTGCATCAAACTATGTTTTAAACATCTCATAGATTGGTAAAATGGTAGAATATCTATATTTCGAAAAACACTGAAAGATAGCAAATATAAAAATATATAACTTTCTAAATTTGTTACGTTCAATTCATGAATCGTAAACACACTATACACTTGCAGAGATATGGCAATTTTCGTGAAACTGCTGCCATTGTTTTTGAGAGAAAAATTGTTCACGTGAAAACAAGCAGATATATTTGAGGCTGTTGTCAAGAAAGCCAATGTGGAGCCAGTATAAAAACAATAAGGTACATGAATATAATACGTCAACACAATTTGTTGACTGCCAATGAATGAAAGTGGAGGTCTTCCTTACCATAATCTGATCTTTAAATAAAAACCTTCTCAAACTGGTGTCTGAGTGGCATCACATGTTTGAAAGTAAAATACACAGTTCGATGGGAGCAGTTGCTCAACGATCTAACTCTACTGGTTACCATTTCTGCAAATGACATCATAAATTTGGACACCAAAGATGGCAGTGTTAAGGAAAAACTTTACATTTTACTATCACGAGGACGAGAACGAAACCTGTTTATTATTTAATATCAAGCTACATAATACAGTTGAAATAAACAAATACCATCTGTACACCGTGCAATATATTTTGCACGTTAATATTACATGTTTGAAGCATATGTTGTTGAACGTTCAACATTTGCGATCTTACATGTTCACTATGGCACCGTAGATCTGTTGGAAGTTATTTAAATCAAATTGAGACAGAATTTAATGTACTGACATGAAAAGAAATTTTGTTGCGCATATTAATGAACATTTTAAAATGGAAAGAAAGTATATTATTAAAATTTGTCAACAGAAAAGTCTGTAACTTTCGTTCTTCATGTAGTTTCAGGAAGAAAGAAACCAACATCACTCCATATTAGCACAATTTCATTCGTTAATGCTGTGTGGTACTATTCGTACTTCCCAGTGTAACTCACTAATTAGAAAGAAAACATTGATTTTAGAAAAGCGAGCAGTGAGGATAACATTGAGCTCTTGATCGGAGGCATCTTCAAACATTTAAGCATTCTAAAGACTCCTTCAGAACGTATTTAATCACTAATAAAATTTATCATCAGCAATCAGCAATGCTTCACGCGTAAATTCTTTGAGAATTTACGCAATAATGTAAATTATCTGACAGGCAGTAAAGCAAGTTTTTAATTTAAACAGAAATGGCTTTTTGTGTGCAAATCGTTTGTTTTTCAGTAGGAAGTGTTATAAAAATAATTAGTATTATAATGTGTAGTATATAAAACGAATATATTTGCTTTAGTTTTAAAATTTGATGTATGTTTCACTAATAACATGAGTCATGTCAAAGACTAATGTGTACATTATGATTAAATTAAATGTGTTAATAGTAATCTGTAAATGACCAGTTTATTGCCAAACATGCACGTAAATTTTGAAAATGTTGCATGTAAAGGGGTTCATTCTACATTCGATAGAATCTATGCAAATTAAGCATGATAAACTGAAATATCTAAGCAACACTTTTTTACGTTGTTTGTGATTTACTGAAGACTAATGCCGTCCATATGTATGGACTTCAACTATACAGATAGTATTTTTGTATGTAGATATTCTTCATTTTACATATATTGGTAACAATTTTAGTTGCCCTGTGAGATAGCGAACATGATACCAATGGTGTCGAATTGTTCTGTTCATACATGTTCTGCTTCGATTTTACATTAAACAGATGTGAGATTCTATGTTACATTTGACCGGACTTTATTTGGCTAATAGGTATTAATACTGAAGCTTTGCGTGAGTGTACTGTCGAATCCGACAGAGAAGTTAGTTAAATTAACTATAACAAAACAGAGAAGATAAAGAAGATGAAGTCAGCCTTCTGCATGACGAGAGAGATATACAATAAAAAGAATGTATCCACAGAGGCAAAGATAAGCCACTACAAGGCAACAGTGAGGGATGCAGTATTATATGCTGCTGTGACGATGACACTAGGAAGAAATGGGGCAGAAGAACTAGAGAAAGAAGAGAGAAAAATACTGAGAAAAATACTAGGTCCCAAAAGAGGTGGAGAGAGGTGGATGCGAAGACCGAGGGAAGAATTGTACCGGAACATGAGAACAATATCGGGGAAAATCCGACTCAAAAGGGCAAGGTTTGCTGGGCATGTAGTTAGGATGAGTATGGACAGAATGATGAAGAGAGTGCGCGAAACAACAGGGAGGACAAGGGGAAAGACAGGAACCAAGTGGGTTGTTGAACTTCAGAAGGTCTGGTTGTAACTGGGGATCAAGGTCGAAGGAAAGGAAAATTGGAGGAACAAATATACACCAACAAATATGCCGGAGATTTGTGACAGAGGAGAATACGGGAAAAGATTAGAATGTCACCAGTGGAGCCGCCAGGAGAAACGGAAACTGAAGATCTCGGAAGAAGAGCGGGAGAGAAGAAGAGAAAGAATGAAAAGATTCTGGGAGAAGAAGGGGAAAATGCAGTCCACGAAGGGGCTACCCGTGATCCTACACAGGCCTTAACGCAAGAAGAAGAAGAAGGTAAAATATTGATTGGTCGGGTTAGACGGATACCGAATTATCCGGCAGAATTCAGTTTGCGGTGGCGAACGGGGCGAACGGAAGGTTGCACTCCACTGGCAGTCAGGCCATGAGCCGGTTCACGGGTTGATCGCCTGAGATCTAGTTTTCTGTCCACTCTGCCACCATTGAAGCTATTTTCTGATGTCTTAGCACAGGTCCAATCAACCTGTACCTGCTTCTCGTTAGTTGTTCCACATATGCCAATTCTCACCGATTCTGTGCAGAACATCATCATTTCTTACTTTTTCAGCTCTCGCCGTTTACAGAATTCTTCTACGGAATGGGAAAATTTGCTTCTATACAACCCTGCTCCAAGCGCAAATTCTCGGAAATTTATTTCCCCAATCAGTACTGGCCGATTTCTTTGTTTTTTATTATTAGAGGTAATTCTTCCTTTCCAGTGCTTGTTTCTTATGTCTCCCTTGCTTCTCCGGTCATGCGTTACTCTTCTTTCGGGGCAACAGACTTCCCGCATTTCGCCTACAACGTAGTCAGGCATAGAGGTAGACTTTGTCTGAAAACTGAAGATCGAGCAGCACTTGGGGCGTAGGAAGTTCTCTTACACGGAAGAATGACACCACCGTCGTATAACAGCACTGACAGTCACTTGCCTTTTCAGCAATGCAGTGTGCAGTTATTTACGTAGATTCTGTCGGTGCTGGCTTCTTTCATGAGATATATTAATAACATTGCAGTCTGTACTGTGAAAAATAAACACTCTCTTGGTTCCTCTGAGCACTACGTCGCCTAAGACTGAAAACGCTCACCACAGACGAATTGATATACACACATTAACGAATTCTGCTTCACCCCCGTATGTTGTACAGCTGTGTTATTATTATGACTATTCCTTTACCGATCAAAATGTCATCCCTGACGTTGTTTATGAACATAAACACTGCAGTCAAGAGCGCACCTTAAAGATAGGAAGCATTCAAATGGATTGCTGCATTTCTGTTGAAAGTAAAGCATCAGTAGGGACGCAATAGAGACGTCTGCGGAACAGTAACGTGAACATCCATCATGCCACGAAAGGAAATCGCGCCCAATCATTGGATCTGCATCGTCACATTAAGCGCAGAAGGCTTATCGAACGGAGAAGTTGCTAGACGTCTGAACCGAAGTGAAAATCATGGTTCGGACATGGAATGGGTTCCAGCTGATACGTACTGTTGAGGAGTTACTCCACTTAGATGATCGATATCTAAGGCTTTAGTGATAAAGAAAACGTGGGCTGAGGGCTCCAGAACTGAATTCGGCTTTCGAAGAGAGCAGAGGATGTCATGTATAGTATCAAAGTGTTAGAAGGTAGTAGCATCAGACGAACCTCCATGCCCAAGGAATAGCGAGCACCACCTCGCACACTACATCACCATGTATTCTCATACAGATGAGCGAGAAATTATGAGCAATGAGTAATGGATGCCCCAGGATTGGCTCTGGGCGTTGTTTACGGATGAAACTTGGTTGCGTTGCCACTATAATAATCGCAGACGACGTGTTTGGAGAGATCCCGGTAATATCGAACGCCTCCTACACCGTGTCCCATGGGTGCAACACGGTGGTAGTAAATTATGTTCTGGGATGGTATTACATGCGGCTACGGTGTGCGTTCCTTGGTTCTTGAGGACAGTCTCACTGCTTTACGGTACAAGGAAGAGATTCAGCAACCGATAGCGGGACCGCAGCCTCAACAATTTGATGTCAATTTCGTCTTGATAGTTGATAAATGGGTGGTCATCGTTCTGTCCTTCAGCCACGCTAGAAACACCAAAATGGAGTGTCCTTCCCGCTTCCCAGAGATGAACCCAACAGAAAATGTGTGGGATCGATTAAAACGAGCTGTTATTGGAAGTCGACAGCGGAAACGTAGCCCGTGCGACTTACGGAGAATCGCTATCGAAGAATGGGACAGTTTGGATCAGGAATGGCTGGTATGGTATGGTAAGCCACGGCGGATTCAAGCCTGCATCCGAGAAAGCGGACATTCCACCAGATTCTCAAGAGTGCTGTGAAAAAAATCCCCGTGACCGACTGTAACGCAAATGCGATCGTCTTCGGACACAAGCGTTCAGTACGTGCGAGTGTCACCCAGAGGAACCGAGTTCGACTCCCGTCAATGCTGATCGCTTTTCCTCGGTTGGGAAGACTGGAGATTCGGAGTGTACTCGGCAACGCGAAGACGTTGTAAGAACCTCCTGGCTCCTCACCGAATTCGTTCGCATTGTACGAGCGCCGTGGCAACTTGATTTCCGAGGGGCTGGTCCGGAATTTCTGCCCACCGGTTTCGGCCATTCGCAGTCGTTTGGCGCGCTGGGCGGCGGTGGCCGCACGAGAGCGGGTGTCCGGTGGCGGTGGCGGTTGCCGTGGTGACGGCGGCTCATGAATAATTCACGGCGGCCGCTCCCTCGCTGATTATGCATCTTTATCCCGCTGAAAGGAAGCGGGCCCGGTGATAGCATCTGGGCGCGGATAAGTGAGTCCTCTCTATCTGGCCGCGGCCGGGCGGGCGCGCGCCCTCCCTGCTGGGCGCCCGCGCTGCGGCTCGGTATAAATCGCCGGCATATAGACATTAGGTAAGCATTGTATGGATATGGTGTCCGCGCCGCGCCGGGCTGGGGACCACCCCCGGCACGCAGCTCGTTAGGGCCGGCTGCGGCAGCACGCGCACTCGCGGGCCGGCCGGGAATAATTGGTGATAACTCCCGTGTTCTCTGTACGTGCGCGGCGGCGGCTCGGGCGCCGAGTACCGCAGCTACCAGAGGTCGTTACCCGCAGGGTACGACCGTGCCGGCGGCTGCCCGTCTTACGCCGCGCAACACGTCAAACACGAGACTCGTGGATAGCGAAGGACACCTTGGAGGTCTGTGATGATTACATAAAAAAAATCTCATTTTTTAGTATTTCTCTCTGAGAAGCATCAGATTACTAATAAAAAGAAGAAAGGAGGCCTAAAACTATTTTCTTGTAGCTATGCTCCTCCCGCTGACTTTCTTTAATTCGGAGGCGTTTTGGAATTCCCAGCACACATACACTCAGGCATTCACACAAATATACTAGGGGGGACCCAAAAGTAACCGGAATCGTAATGCTTCACATCGCGTACTTATAGCAGCAGGTTGCGTCGCCACAGGGTTGTAGTAGGAGCTCTGCTTACAAGGGAACCTCCCCATCGCACCCCCCTCAGATTTTTTTACCCATTCGCTAAGTGTACAAGTTAGGTGGGTCGACATCATATTCCTGTCATGTGACGCACATGCCGTCACCAGTGTCACATAGAATATATCAGACGTGTTTTCCTGTGGAGGAATCGGTTGACCTATGACCTTGCGATCAAATGTTTTCGGTTCCCATTGGAGAGGCACGTCCTTTCGTCTACTAATCGCACGGTTTTGCGGTGCGGTCGCAAAACACAGACACTAAACTTATTACAGCGAACAGAGACGTCAATGAACGAACGGACTGATCATAACTTTGCGCGAAAGTAAAGAAAGTAAACTTTTCACTCCGGGGAAGACTTGAACAAAGGACCTCTCGTTCCGCAGCTGCTCACGCTAACCACTGGACCACGGCGCTCCTGAGCTCACATTATCCTTGATGTTGCCTATCTAGCGCATGGACTACTCAGTTTGTACATTTTGCTTATTTTTTTCATAATTCCACACAACTTCTTCCTGCTTTCTCGATTGATCTGTGTTCAGTTTTTCAAGGCCTATCCACTGTGCCAACTTATAACTAAATCTGAGGGAGGTGCGATGGGGAGGTTCCCTTGTTAGAGAGCCAACCGGACGATACGGCGGCCATTTTTCTGCCAAACTGCGGGCGGGGCTTTTGAATGGCCAGTAGTGGAGTAGTGGAGTACACACTCACCGAATCAAAAGCACAAGACAATATGTCGAAATCATTCGTTAAATGCCTTTGCTTATAAGAACAATGTGTTATAATAATTTTTACACAGACAATTTACAGGTCTATGTATATTGCAAGTTGTTTTATATGTAGTAAAAGCAAAAGCGACTTACTTAGCGTACATAAAAGTACTTGGTTGGTTTCCACAAAGCTCCTGTTTGATTTATGTCAGCCCTGTTGACAGCGACTGCCCACTGCTTTCGTCTTTCTTGATTCCGTGCAAATGCTAACATGCGAAATCCACCTTCGCCTCTATTGGAACAACGAAATGCAACGCAACCTGGCATCGTTTGCGAACGTCTGCAGAAGGATTTACAGATGTCAAAAACAATACTGTACAATTACTAATGTGTTTACTTCAAACATGTAGGGCTACCGACTTCATCACAAAACGCTTCATTATTTCAACTCGTATTTAAGATCGCAAACGCTAATTACGTACTAAAAACGATATAAAACTAAATAGATCATGCATGCATAACGCATAACAAGTCTCTCAATAATTCAAATACCTTTTAATCGTTTCCAAAAGTCCTCTGAACTTCAATTCATCTTAAAAGCACGGGGAACATAGGATGCACGAGAGACGTTTGGCGCCGTTTTTCTGCCAAAGCTAATCAACCAATCACGGGCAACTTCACCTACGGCCACTCTCTCCCTATATACGCTCTCTAGCTCTGCTGAGCCATTCTGCCACGCGGCGTCTCCCAAAGCTAATCAACCAATCACGGGCAACTTCACCTACGGCCACTCTCTCCCTATACAGGCTCTCTAGCGCTGCTGAGTCATTCTGCCACGCGGCGTCACCTAACAGTAAGAGATGCGGTTTCTTTGGTAGTTTTTTGAGTGAGCGTACAGTGCAGACGTGACACGAGGAAATGGCTAGTTCTTACGAACAACGTGGGGCAGTGAAGTGTTGTTTATTGCTCGGCAAGAATGCAGCAGAAACTGTTGCGATGATTCAGACAGCCTACAAAGACCACGCTCTTAGTAAAACGCAAGTGTACGAATGGTTTTCTCGGTTTAAAAACGGAGAAATGGTGGTTGAAGATCAGCCCCGTTCCGGTCGACCTTCAACTGCTCGAAGCGAAGACATCGACAAAATCCGTGATCTCATCAGTGAAGATCGACGCAGGACAATCGACCAACTCGAGAACTTGTCCGGGTTGTCCTGGAGCTCAATTCAGCGCATCTTGACCATCGATTTGGGGATGCGAAGAGTGGCAGCAAAATTCGTGCCGAAGCTGCTTACTGGAGATCAAAGGGATCGTCGCCTTCAAGCCTGTCACGAAATAAATGGCGCGTTCAAAGATGGTCCACATTTTTTCAACAAAATCATTACAGGTGATTAGTCATGGTGCTATGGGTACGATCCAGAAAGTAAACAACAATCACGATGAAAGTCACCTGGCTCACCTAGACCAAAAAAAGTTCGACAAATGAAATCGAATGTGAAAACGATGTTGATCTGTTTTTTGGCATCAAAGGGATCGTACACTTTGAATTTGTCACTGAAAACCAGACAGTAAACCAACAATTCTACTTGGAGGTTATGAAACGGCTTCGCGAAAACGTCTGGCTTTGTGGGATTCTGGTGTGTCGTTCCTGCATCAAGACAATGGTCCCTCGCACACGGCTCTCAGCGTTCGCCAGTTTTTGGCCTCAACGGAGATGACTACCTTAACCCACGCGCCCTATTCGCCGGATTTAGCACCGTCTGACTTCTTCCTATTCCCGAGGATGAAAAGAGACTTGAGAGGGAAGCGTTTTGCGGATGTGGAAGACGTAAAACGCAATGTCATGAAAGTGGTAACAGGTATCAAAGAGGACGAATTTAAAAGGTGCTTCGAACACTGGAATGGATGTTTGGACAAGTTTATTAATGCTAATGGAGAGTACTTCGAAGGAGATTAAGGTTGTATTTGAAAACAATAAAGTATATGCTTTCTAGAAAGAAATTCCGGTTATTTTTTGGGTGCCCCCTCATACACTGAAGCTCCAAGGAAACTTATGTAGTCATGCGTATTCAAATACAGAGATATGTAAACAGGCAGAATACGGCGCTGCGGTCGGCAACCCCTATATAAGACAAGTGTCTGGTGCAGTTGTTAGATCGGCTACGTGCTGCAACAATGGTAAGTTTGTAAGTAGGCTGTTTAGGTTTTCTTATTGGTAACGCCACGTAACGCTCTCTATCAAAATCACTGGCTGTCCTGTGTGCAGTCTGTGGCTAGTTTGCATTGTTGTCTGCCATTGTAGTGTTGGGCTGTTGGCTGTTAACAGCGCGTAGCGTTGCGCAGTTGGAGGTGAGCCGCCAGCAGTGGTTCAAATGGCTCTGAGCACTATGGGACTCAACTGCTGTGGTCAAAAGTCCCCTAGAACTTAGAACTACTTAAACCTAACTAACCTAAGGACAGCACACAACACCCAGCCATCACGAGGCAGAGAAAATCCCTGACCCCGCCGGGAATCGAACCCGGGAACCCGGGCGTGGGAAGCGAGAACGCTACCGCACGACCACGAGATGCGGGCCCGCCAGCAGTGGTGGTTGTGGGGAGTGAGATGGCAGAGTTTCGATAGCGGATGATCTGGACAGAGACACTAAATTTGTAAGACTGGGTATCATGAACTGATATATATATTATGACTTTTGAACACTATTAAGGTAAATACATTGTTTGTTCTCTATCAAAATCTTTCATCTGCTAACCATGCCTATCAGTAGTTAGTGCCTTCAGTAGTTTGAATCTTTTACTTGGCTGGCAGTAGTGGCGCTCGCTGTATTGCAGTAGTTCGAGTAACGAAGATTTTTGTGAGGTAAGTGATTTTGAAAGGTATAGGTTATTGTTAGTCAGGGCCATTCTTTTGTAGAGATTATTGAAAGTCAGATTGCGTTGCGCTAAAAAAATATTGTGTGTCAGTTTAAGCACAGTCATGTATAATTGTTCAAATGGGGCGTTTCAGGTTATCAAGATCTGAGTTTCAACGTAGTGTTACAGTCAGCGCACGTGCGATGGGACACAGCACCTCCGAGGCAGCGATCAAGGGGCGATTTTCCAGTACGACCATTTCACGAGTGTACCGTTAATATCAGGAATTCGCTAAAACATCAAATCTCCGACACCGCTGCGGCTGGAAAAAGATCTTGCAAGAACGGGACCAACGACGACTGAAGAGAATCTTTCATCGCGACAGAAGTGCAACCCTTCTGCAAATAGCTGCATATTTCAGTGATGGGCCATCAACAAGTGTTCAAATGGTTCAAATGGCTCTGAGCACTATGGGACTTAACTTCTGCGGTCATCAGTTCCCTAGAACTTAGAACTACTTAAACCTAACTAACCTAAGGACATCACACACATCCATGCCCGAGGCAAGATTCGAACCTGCGACCGTAGCGGTCACGCGGTTCCAAACTGAAGCGCTTAGAACCGCACGGCCACACCGGCCGGCTCAACAAGTGTCAGATTGCGAACCATTCAGAGAAACATCATCGATTAGGGCTTTCGGAGCCAAAGACCCGCTCGTGTAACCTGGACGACTACACGACACAAATCTTTACACCTCGCATGGGCCCTTCAACACCGACATTGGACTGCTGATGACTGGAAACATGTTGCCTGAACGGACGAGTCTCGTTTCAAATTGTATCGAGCGGATAGACTTGTACGGGTATGGAGACTACCTCATGAATTCATGGACTCTGCATGTCGGAGGAGACTGTTCAAGCTAGCGTAGGCATTGTAATTGTGTGGGGCGCGTGCAGTTGGTGTGATATGCTACCCTTGACACGTCTACATACGACTCTGATAGGTGACACGTACGTAAGCATCCTGTCCGATCACCTGCATCCATTCATGTCCGTTGTGCATTCCGACGGACTTGGGCAATTCCAGCGGGACATTGCGACACCTCACACATCCAGAATTGCTTCAAGGTGGCTCCAGGAAACTTCTCCGCTGGCCACCAAACTCCCCAGACATGAACGTTATCTGGGATGCCTTGCAACGTGTTGCTCTGAGGAGATCTCGAACCCTCGTACTCTTACCCATTTATGGACGTCCTTGCAGGATTTATGATGTTAGTTCCCTTCAGCACTACTTCAGACATTGGTCGAGACCGTGCCACGTCGTGTTGCGGCATTTCTACGTGCCAGCGGGGACCCTACATGGTATTAGGCAGGTGTACCAGTTTCTTTGGCTCTTTAGTATATGTAACAATGTTATATTTTCACTCCTAGTAGATCTTTCACAAATACTTTTCAAAACGTGGGGAACAAATTCCTTACAACAAAACAAGGAAATTAGTTCCTATAAATGTACGTCGGAAATCGGTCGTTTTCGAGAAATTAATGAAATCATAGATTTCGTTGCAGTGAGTTGCAAGTTGAGAGGGTGATGGTTAACTAAATTTATATAAAATGAAACGTCTTGCACATGTTTAAAAGGCATTTCTTCTCTCTACTAGTAGCAACTGTCCTTTTAATAGAAATCAGGTCAATATTAGTATTGTACGTAGGCCTAGTAGCAGATTGCTTGAGATTTGTATTTTACTTTTACCTTATGGGCTTGGTCTTGCGTTATTACGGTTAAAAATGCAGAAAATACTACTCTGAATTAAGACTGTAGAATTTAATATTTTTCATTTTTCTGGTATATAAAGATGCCCACATATTTTCTTTGATTGGTTACCTGTCCAGTTGTCATTGTAAGATATTACTTGCTAATAAGGCTTTTAGGCTGAGTTAATGCACAGGTACAGCTAAAATCTGCGTAATTTCGTAATGATTAACAGAGTGTTTAGGCGGATGCAACATTGCAACAATCTTGCAACCGTGTTCTAAAAGAAATTCTTTTTGTAAAACAGTACTACAGAGAGACTTCTTACATTTTTTCATGTCACTTAATACTATAGTGGTTATTTACATACAGAAAGCACCTAATGTCAAGTGGAACAGATGCAGTGGATGTAATGTATTTGAGTAATGCTTTTATCCACACATATTTCATGACACAAGTTACTGAGGTGACTTTTCCTTTTTAGAAAAATGCGTATGAATCCTCGGATATTACATCTGAAGTTTACTGTTCGTTTATTTACCTTTTTCATAATCTAGATACAACTAGTGAACATTTGATTTTCCATCAAAAATTTACAGTTCTGTTGACAGTAAGGAGAAACTGAGCTTAAGTTTGAAAGTTCGCTGTTCCATTCAAAAATTGGAGTTAATATTTGGATTTCATTTTCATAGTATTTGTGTGTTATACGTTAGAGGAAATTGGTTTCTGGACACATGGAATTGTCATGGTATTTGTTAACTGGCGTCCTATAAGTAATTGTTGAAGACATGTTAACGCCTATGTGAATTAACATGTATAGCATTAAGCACAGATGGCGTAGAAATTCAGTTTCATAACTTTTGCATCTCTTGAATATTTTTAAAATATAGAGATCAGATATCTGCACCAAACTATAGTTGATGACTTTATAATTGCTGTAAACTGTGGTTCATAAATCTACACTTGTAAGTAGAGCTTCTATCAGCCCAAGTTTCAGTATCTGATTGTGCTGTCTTTTTTAAGTGTTATATTTTTGTGAGGTAATAATGTTCCTTTTCTCATCTCAGGAGGTGGTGCACTTTGGAATTTTTAAGGATACTTCCTTGCGAGATGCGTTTTATCGTTGGCAAAAATCTCTCGTTGTTGAATTTGAGTGAGATTTGACTAAACAAACCCATTGTTACTCAGCTTATTTTGCAAACCATACCGCCATTTACTTTGTAGTAAAGATTCGGACAAATGAACTATAAATTGTTGGATGATTATTTTGTAAGACATTGGTCTCATTTTCTCGTAATATTCCTCCTCTGAGGCTTGTTGGTGTTGTTGTGGTCTTCAGTCCTGAGACTGGTTTGATGCAGCTCTCCATGCTACTTTATCCTGTGCAAGCTTCTTCATCTCCCAGTACCTACTGCAGCCTACATCCTTCTGAATCTGCTTAGTGTATTCATCTCTTGGTCTCCCTCTAAGAGTTTTACCCTCCACGCTGCCCTCCAAAACTAAATTGGTGATCCCTTGACGCCTCAGAACATGTCCTACCAACCGATCCCTTCTTCTAGTCGACTTGTGCCTCAAACTCCTCTTCTCCCCTATTCTATTCAATACCTCGTCATTAGTTACGTTATCTACCTATCTAATCTTCATCATTCTTCTGTAGCACCACATTTCGAAAGCTTCTATTCTCTTCTTGTCTAAACTGTTTATTGTCCATGTTTCACTTCCATACATGGCTACACTCCATACAAATACTTTCAAAAACGACTTCCTGACACTTAAATCAATACTCGATGTTAACAAATTTCTCTTCTTGAGAAACGCTTTCCTTGCCATTGGCGGTCTACATTTTATATCCTCTCTACTTCGACCATCATCAGTATTTTGCTCCCCAAATTTAAGTGTCTCATTTCCTAATCTAATTCCCTCAGCATCACCCGACTTAATTCGACTACATTCCATTAACCTCGTTTTGCTTTTGTTGATGTTCATCTTATACCCTCCTTTCAAGACACTGTCCATTCTGTTCAACTGCTCTTCCAAGTCCTTTGTTGTCTCTGACAGAATTACAATGTCATCGGCGAACCTCAAAGTTTTAATTTCTTCTCCATGGATTTTAATCCCTACTCCAAACTTTCTTTTGTTTCCTTTACTGCTTGCTCAATATACAGATTGAATAGCATCGGGGAGAGGCTACAACCCTATCTCACTCCCTTCCCAACCATGCTTCCCTTTCATGTCCCTCGACTCTTATGAGTATTCCAGTCAACATTGTCAAAATCTTTCGCTAAGTCTACAAATTCTAGAAACGTAGGTTTGCCTTTCGTTAATCTTTCTTCTAAGATAAGTCGTAGGGTCAGTATTGCCTCCCGTGTTCCAACTTAAATTTTATTAATGTGTGAAAATTAATTCTGTTCAAATGTGTTAAATGAAGAGACGGTTGAGGCAACTGTTCCAGAGAAGTGGAGCATCCGGGTTCGAGTACTGGGACAGCATAAATTTTCGACTCTCGGCGTAGCACTGCCGCAAAACCCTGTGCATCTGGAAGTCATTGTTTCCTTTCTATCTCTTTCCCACCCCGTTTCCTTTCCATCTCTTTCACCCTAAAACCATTCACTGTTAATGAAACTTGACGCTCGACGGGTTTCCAAGTGAGGTCATTCGTATGTTAATGAAACTTGACGCTCGACGGGTTTCCAAGTGAGGTCATTCGTATGCCTTCAGTGTGGTCATTCTGTACATGTACATCAGGTAGTGAGTTAACTGAAAGTGCTCCGTTGAAACATGACGGGATATTCATTTCGTGAGCAGGCAGAAATGATTGTCATGTACGTCCGCGCGAATGGTAATGGGCACGAGGTTGCATGGCAGTATCGGATGGTGTTTCCAGAGCGAAGACAGCCGAGTCATCCAACATTTGTTGCTGTGTATCATCGCGCTGCTGAGAAAGAATCCGACGCATCACAGACTGTGGATCGAGGAAAACGTCGTGTTGTTCGTAAGCCTGACCAGGAAGAGCACAATCTACGGGCTGTCGAAGAAGGGCCAATTATCAGCGCAATGTAAGTGGAGTGGCATGTGGAACATCTCCGAGTTCAGCACGGTGGATAACTCACGTGCAACTCACGAATCGCTGCCACCTTCAACGTGTACAGGGACCTACACCTGACGATCACTCTCCACAGGAGAACTTCTGACGATGGTTTGTTCCACAAACTGCCAATCCGTTGTATGTATCTTTAGTTTTGTTTACAGATGAGGCGACATTCGGAAGAGATGGAACAACGAATTTCCACAACCAACACGTATCGCAATCCTCATGCTACGTTGCGGGCTAGACGTCAACATCACTTTAAGATTAGTGTGTGGGCTGCAATTGTAGGTGCGTGTCTGATAGGGCCATACTTTCTACCAGCACGTCTTACCGATGCTCAGGTACTTTATTCACAACACCCTACAAAGCTTACTAGAAGATGTGCCTCCTGTAAATAAGAAGATCCATGTGGTTTCTACATGATGTAGTTCCAAAACATTTGTCTCAGAGTTGGAGATGCACTGGATGGTACCTACCGCGATAGATAGATAGATAGATAGATACAGGAGGACCAGTTCTATGGCCTGCACCTTCTCCAGACTTCAGTCCTTTGGGTTAATGTTTCTGGAGGCACTTTAAATAACTGATCTATGCAGCAGACCACTCTTCATCGACGACGGTTCAATCCCGTCTCCAGCCATCCTGATTTAGGTTTTCCGTGATTTCCCTAAATCGTTTCAGGAAAATGCCGGGATGGTTCCTTTGAAAGGGCACGGCCGATTTCCTTCCCCATCCTTCCCTAATCCGAGCTTGCGCTCCGTCTCTAATGGCCTCGTTGTCGACGGGACGTTAAACACTAACCTCCTACCTCCCTCCTCTTCATCGACGTGGCATGGGGATCTGAGAAACAATTCTAAACCATCATAGAATATTTGAAAGGCTGCGATATTCCATGATTCGGCCACTAAATGAGTGGTTAGAGGCAAGAGGAAGACATTTCGAGCATTTATTATTGATTTATTTGTTGACAAGCACGAATTACCTAAATTGTAAACTTTCATTAATAGATCGAAAGCGCAGGATTTTAGGGCATATGTTTATCTGTGAACTTTTTCCTTGATTTCTGCATGGGAATGGTTCTAAAGTTTATAAAAACATTTTTGAAACACCCTGTGTAACAGGAAAAGAAAGTAGGTGAACAACTTCCGTTACATATATCCTGACAGAGAAATGAAGCGCTGAGAAGAGGAAGAAAAATACAATGGAAATTCGCATCTTGAGGGGGTGTGTGACGTAATTGCAAAATCACGTCAGATTTGTGAAGAACTTGGCAGTGTGAGGCCCCTTATCATTATGACGTTGCACGTTCCCTGGCCTGGACGCATGCACTGATTCTGGTGGAGTCTTCTTCATCTCTGCATATAACAGGCAATGTCCAGACTGACTGACACATCATCGTACAGCCCAAACCGCTAGGGATAGAAACTCGAAATTTGGGATGGTGTGAACCTTATAATGTACCCACCCTTTGAGAAGGGATTTTTAGAAATCCCAAACCTAAGGGGAATATGTAAGGGATCAATGTTTGTTTTCGCTATTTAGGCAATTTTGAAGCTCGAACTACGAAAATTGCCATTTGGTTTCTCGGTCAGGAATAAAGAAATGTGTGATTCAGTATTTTTAGAAATTTAGCCCCATGGGGGTGCAATAGTGGGTGAAAGGTCTTCTTGAAACTATACAATCATTAAAGAACTACTGAAGTATTTTTAAAGCCACATCGGTATTTGATTTCTCGTTAACAAATAAAAAAAATACGTATATAAGAGTTTTTTTGGAAACTGGACTCCTAAACGGGTGGAATAGGGGATGGGATTTTTTACGAAAGTGCTCTATCATGAAAGCATTCTTAAAGCTAAATCTATAATAATTTCAATCAGGCTTCTCAGTTAAAAATAAAAAAATACGTGTGTCATTGTTTTTCGAAATTCAAACCCTATGGAGTGAAACGGGGGACGAAGTATTTCTGTAAATATTTCATTGCGAAAGCATTTTTAAATCTAAATCATCGAAAACGGTGTTTGGATTTTCGGTTAGAGATGAAGAATTACGTGTTTAATTTTTCTTTAATTCAAGTCACAAAGAGGGTCAAATAAGGTCAAACTGATTCACTGACTCATCAACGCCCAGCCGAAAGCGCTAAGGATAGAAACTTGAGGTTTGGTGAAGGTGTAGGTATTATACTAGAGCCATTGTTAAGGAAGGGGTTATCCGAAATTCCGCTCCTAAGGGGGGGGGGGGGGGGAACAGAGGATAAAAGGCTTTTTGATAATATGTCACTATTAAGGGAATTTAGAAGCTGGAACTACGAAAACTGGTATTTGGTTTCTCAATCAGAAAATAGAAAAATACGAATTTCAGCATTTATGGAAATTCAACCACTACGTGGATAAGATGGTGGGTGAAAGGTTTTTGAAAATAAATAAATACTAAAAAACTACTAAATGATTTTCAAGTCTACGTCTATGGCAACTTGTATTTGACGTTTTGGTTAGAAATTAAAAAAAATACGTGTTTCTGTGTTCCTGGAAATCCAACCCATAAGGGAGTGCAATAGGGATGAAAATTTTTATGAAAGTATTTTGTATCATTAAAAGCTAAATTTGTGAAAATCGGTATTCACTTCTCCGTTAGATGTAAACGAATATTTTTGGGGCATGGAAGTTGCTATGGAAATATCTCTACAAGAACATAAAAGGTTTGATTAACAAAAACTTCGGACTCCAGCTTTTTGGTCAGAAATACATTCAGGAAAGACCACGCCTATATAGCCTTAATGAAAGTGAAAAGCTTAGAAGGTGTTCCGTTATGTGAAGACCATAAGAATTCAATGAATAAAAACAAAAAGATCATTGCAGGCCATACAGTCTACGCGTTCGAAGCAACGGGCGCTAAGCTACACTATGTGATCAAAAGTATACGGAAATCTGGCTGAAAATGACTTAACAGTTCGGGGCGCCCTCCATCGGTATGCTGACATTCAATATGGTGTTAGCCTACCCTTAGCCTTCATGACAGCTTCCACTCTCGCTGTCATATGGTCAGTTAGGTGCTCGAAGGTTTCTTGGGGAATGGCAACCCTTTCTTCACGGGATGCTGCCCTGAGGAGAGGTATAGATATCGGTCGGCGAGGCCTGGCACGAAGTTGGCGTAGCAAAACATCCCAAAGGTGTTGTATAGGATTCAGGTCGGGACTCTCTGCAGGCCAGTCAATTAAAGGGATATTATTGTAGTGTAACCACTCCGCCACAGGCCGTGCATTATGAACAGGTGCTCGATTGTGCTGAAAGGTGCTCCTCAACAGTGGGAAGCAAGAAGGTGCTTAAAACATCAATGTAGGCCTGTGCTGTGGTAGTGCCACGTAAAACTACAGGAGATGCAAGTCCCCTTCACGAAAAACACGACCACACCATGACACCACCGCCTCCGAATTTTACTGTTGGCACTAAATAAGCTAGCAGATCAAGTTCTCCGGGAACTCGCCATATCCACACCATACATTCGGATTGCCACATTGTGTGCCGTGATTCGTCACTCCACACAACGTTTTTCCACTGTTCAGTCGTCCTATATTTACACTCCTTACACCAAGCGAGGCGTCATTTGGCATTTACCGGCGTGATGTGTGCCTTATGAGTAGATGGCTTATGGTAGTGTGGCTTATGCAGGAGCATAAAGGTGCACGACCATGAAATCCAAGTTTTCTCACCTTCCGCCTAACTGTCATAGTACTTGCAGTGGGTCCTGATGCAGTTTGGAATTCCTGTGGGATGTTCTGGGTAAATGTCTGTCTATTACACATTACGACCCTCTTCAACTGTCAGCGGTCTCTGTCAGTCAACAGACCAGGTCGGCCTGTACGCTTTTGTGCTGTATATGTCCCTTCACGTTTCCACTTCACTCTCACATCGGTAACAGCGGACCTAGGGATGTTTAAGAGTTTGGAAATATCGCGTACAGGCGTATTACAGAAGTGACACCCAGTCACCTTACCACGTTCGAAGTCCGTGAGTTCCACGGAGCGCCCCATTCTGATCTCTCACGATGTCTAATGACTACTGAGGTCGCTGATATGGAGTACCAGGAATTAGGTGGCAGCACATTGCAGCTAGTATGAAAAACGTATGTTTTTGGGGGTGTCCTGATCCTTTTGATACATGGTGTAGTAGTGTCATAAAGCCATTGTTTCCTCTCCTGAAGCAAGCTGGTTCCCAACAGCTACAACTGGTCCATGAAATGATGTATATCGGCGCTGGGATGGGGTTGCCGTGGTCCAACACACGTTCATCGAAGACAGATCAGGGGATCCTGTTGGCCATGGGAGTACCTCAGCGTCACGTAGACAGTTCATAGAGTTACGCGCCATTTGTAGGTGAGCACTGTTCTGTTGCAAAATGGCACAACGGTACCATCACATGAGAGATAACACAGTAGGATGCAGAATATACGTGACGTATCACTGTAAGTCTTCAGAGTTTCTTCAGTCACTACCAGTTATTACCAGTGTCATACCCAGTGGCTCCCCACACTACGCCAAAAGTGCCTATCCAAATCATTGGGAGAGTACGACCATGCCGCGGTAGCCTCCATACCCGCCAAAAATGGCATTCAGGGTAGTGCAGAACCGGGATTCATCGCTGAACACAATTCGTTGCCATTCATTAGTAGTCAATGCTTTCGGGTCACGGTACCACTCCATCGCAGCCTTCTGTGTCGCGGTGTTAACGGAGCCTACTCCTGGAATGGTAATTCCCTGGTCGGTCTCCTGCTAGTCACCGACGATTGGTGTGAGATGACACAGAGCGTTGCAGGCAGCCGATTACTTGATCTCAGATGGCAGGTACAGATGTGAGGGCCTTTCAGTGTGCTTGGTGCACAATACAGCAATCCTCCATAGTGGTGGTCAGACATGGTCGACCAGAACCTTCACAACGAGTTTACCTTCCACCTCACGTTCCCACGCTGTCCAACATAGGAGCGCTGTCACATCTGAGTGCTCCAGGGATCTGAGTGTAGCACGATTCGACCAGCTGCCAAACGGAATTCCACAATGAGGCCCCTTTCAGACTGTGTTAGGTGCTGATAAAATTGTGTCTCAGTATTTACATTCTTGCTGACGGTGTGTTCGTGTAACCACAAAGATACATTGACGACCGACCTTGCCGGCCGGGGTGGCCGAGCGGTTCTAGGCGCTTCAGCATGGAACCGCGTGACCGCTACGGTCGCAGGTTCGAATCCTGCCCCCGGCATGGATGTGTGTGATGTCCTTAGGTTAGTTAGGTTTAAGTAGTTCTAAATCCTAGGGGACTGATGACCTCAGAAGTTAAGTCCCATAGTGCTCAGAGCCATTTGAACGATTCGAACGACCGACCTTGTCTTCTGGGTATTTTACTTTTATCGTTCCGTGTGTGATGATGTGCTGTTTATTATTTGGCTGAACAGTAGTAAAATTACTAATGCCACACATCACCAAATACACGCCCTATCATTAACAATCTCACTGTTATTAATGAAAACGTACGAACAGCTGGCTTTCAGAAGAGGTTTTCACTGTACATCCATACATACAAATTACCGATGTAGGGAGTTAAAATAAAGATGTACCACCAGCATCGATGTTAAGGACGAAACTTGGACGAATCTTTTTTCCTGAATATGTCTCACAAAGACACTTCTGCAACATGTTTATCAAACGTTGACGACGGGAGTCGGTGAGGGAGGGGGACATTTAAAGAGAGTTAATCAGATAAAAGTTGTATTTCAGATCCAGTGCCTAACGCATCTCTTCGATCAATCAAAGAGTTCGCGTTTTCGAAACCTCTCAGAATATGCTTGAGAAACTTGAACGAAAGCATTACGCTTGTCCAAAGCAATTTTGTACATTATTTGTAAAGATACACAACATTTCCAGATTGCTGCAAATGAATGCTTTCTACATCTCTGGAAATTCATGACACCTTTGTTTAAATTACGATCGTGACATACGTTCAGGATGGTGTTGGGAAACCACATTGAAGTTACTCAGAACTACTTAAAGAACAAAGTTCAAAATATGGGAAGGTCAACACACACGACAGGTGTTCGGACAGATACAATGCAGTGAAGAAATTTTCTGGATAGCATCATTCATCATTTCGATGGTAACAAAATGGAAGAGACTAATGTTCGTATCTATGAGTTGGCAGTATAAGGAACGGGTGAACATATTTCGAGCATTTTATTACGGACACGTAACGAATAAGGAAAATAATGGGAGTGGCGAATCACACAGCGTCAAATATGGTTAAATGAGTGGAAATACCGGAAACCACACCTCGTCCTAAATCTCAACTAGCTAGAAAAAATATATTGAAAAGACCAACAAACTGCCAGATTACTGCTGTAAAAAGGATTGCAACTTGGTGCAAATAAGGCGTAAAATTAATGATGAGCTAAGGAAACAGCCAGACTTCAAGCTAATTCAGTGGCATACACTAAATGGAATTCAGCGTTTTACACAATTTTCGTTGCAGTGTCTAGTGGTTAATAACATCATTAATCGCCGGCCGGTGTGGCCGAGCGGTTCTAGGCGCTACAGTCTGGAGCCGCACGACCGCTACGGTCGCAGGTACGAATCCTGCCTCGGGCATGGATGTGTGTGATGTCCTTAGGTTAATTAGGTTTAAGTAGTTCTAAGTTCTAGCTGACTGATGACCTCAGCAGTTAAATCCCATAGTGCTCAGAGCCATTTGAACCATCATTAATCGCCATGCTCGTGCAGCAACCAAGCTAACAGCCGCAGACATTGGAGATCTCCCAAACGTATGTGTGATTTTGATGCCTACGGAAGTACCTACTCTTGAAATATGCGTACAAAAATTCGTTGCAAGTCGTAAACTAAAGATAATAACTAGTATGTTGAATATCAAAATAGACCTTAACTAAAAAGACACACTGAGAATAAATTATTCGTATGCAACGGAAATCAGTACACAATTTCAGAAGAAAATGGATGACTTATTCAAGAGAAAGAGCTTCACAAACTGAGCATGTCAGTAACACGTTGGTCTAGCTCTTGCCCTTATGCAACTGTTATTCAATTTGGCATTGATCGACAGAGTTGTTGGATGTTCTGAGGAATATCGTGCCAGATTCTGTTCAACAGGCGCGCTAGATCGTCATAATCCCGAGCTGGTTGGAGGACCCTACCCATAATGCCCCAAGCGTTCTCAATTGGGGAGAGATCCGGCGGCCTTGCTGGCCGAAGTAGAGTTTGGCAAGCAAAAGGACAAGCAGTAAAAACTCTTGTCGTGTGCGAGCACGTATTACCTTGCTGAAATGTAAACCCAGGATGGCTTACTACAAATAGCAACAAAATGGAGCGTATCTGTGTGCTGT
Source organism: Schistocerca americana (assembly GCF_021461395.2). Classification (NCBI taxonomy): domain Eukaryota; kingdom Metazoa; phylum Arthropoda; class Insecta; order Orthoptera; family Acrididae; genus Schistocerca; species Schistocerca americana. The sequence continues at coordinate 286,254,089 of NC_060121.1, read as the reverse complement.
AGGAGTGCCGCGGATGGCAACCAAATGGTCCTGCTATGAAATGAAATAACAAGACAATCACTCCAAGGTGTCGGCCCTGCGAATGGGCTTGTTAGTGTACAGAGGTCAAAGGTAGTCGGCGTAAGGGGTGCCGTGAGCTCAGCCCGCTTTCAGCCAGCCGCTTTTAATCGTCCTTGTGGTCACTGAAGCACTAGTTGCACATAGGATCCATAATTATGATGAATCCTGGGCTCTGAGTGCCTCTCTGACTATTGCTCGGTCCTCACGTTCTGTCGGTTCTCCAGATCAACCGCTTCTTTCTTGACACTGTGTTCGGCCATGGTTCACTCATTCCTGCCAGATCTGTCGAATAGTAGCATCGGTCCTACTGAAATATCCAGCAATCCACCAATTATCCCAATCAGCTTCTTCGAGCTCAAGCTACACGTCCTCTCTAAAATTCTGACTTCTGTGTATATTGTTCATGCGCCTGTCTCCAAGGCATAGCTACTGTTCAACGTTGCCAGTTTCTAGATTCAGCTTTCAAAATAAGTGCTTGCAGCTGTTGAAAATACTGACATTGAGGATCAACAACTCGGAGGTAGATTACAAGAAAACTAACTTTGATTTATGAAGTGAACATTATAATAGTACAAAAAAGGAATAATTTGCCGTCTGGGACAGAAAGGGACGTACCATCACAGTTCTATCATTGTCGGAATGTCACCTTCTATATCTCAAAACAGTATAGACTAGGAGTGTGAAATAAAGTCACCCGTCCAAAGCCCAAACAGTAGTTAAATATTTGAGCTGTTCAGGCACATCATCAGCTTCTTAAGAGTCTTCAGTAATAATTATATGTTGATTTTTATGCAATTCTACAAATTCATCATGTAACATTAATGACTCGAAAATCAACATCAGTGCACTTTACGTAGTTCTATAAATTCATGTAATTTCAATTATTCGAAATCAACATCTGTGGTTCCCATTATCGCACACCCCTTTTTCAGCAGTAAGTTACTTGATCTTATAATTTTACTGATTTGTGTTGACGTTATGTAACTTCAATTATTCGAAACCAACATGAGTAATTCGCGTTAATGTTGTGTAACCTCAATTATTCGAAATCAACATCAGTAATTCCCATCATCACACACCCGTTCCTCTTCATTGTGGTTCCCATAATAGCACATCCTTTCACAGCAGTACATATATGAAACTTCTAAGTTGAATGATATGTGTTAGCATACTGTACAGTACCCCATAGTACGATACTATATCTGTTCAGCGATACAAGGAATTAACATTAATTCAAACTTCGTTTGTTATCGTTAATAAATAAAACATTCCATTAATTTCGCCTGCGAGAATGCTTCAAAACAACCATCTTATCTCACTAAAAAATATAACGATGTCAACAAACTTGAACAGCCCTTAAAAAGCAGTAGAATTAAAATAAATATCGAAATGTCAAATCGAAATAGAACTCCTTACTGTGCTCTCAACTGACGCATGCCAGGTTTCATCTTCGTCACTCCACTCTTTACTGCCAGTTTTATTGTCTGACAAAAGATGTATGTAAGGAAGTTCCTCCTAATTAATGACGATTCGAAATGGCGCATGATACTGCTATATATGCCTTCGATGCAGCTGTATCCGGTGTGGCGCCTCTTCTTTCTTGAATTTCATTAAATTACTACCTATGCTGGTAAGTAATGGATCGAGCAAACAGCTAGCAATGCCTGCAATGTCTGGAAACCAAAAATATGCGGAACTGTTTATGGCGAGATGTACGGACGAGACGTGCATTAAAAATGCATCTAGACATCGATTTCAGTCGTATAACATTGCATACCCGTTTACGTTTGAACAATGGGTCTATTATTTATTTATTATAAATCGCCAATGAGACGTGCTTTGCCCTCACATTGTTAGTGCTTGTAAGTGGTTCTTTGTTGTTGTTGTGGTCTTCAGTCCTGAGACTGGTTTGATGCAGCTCTCCATGCTACTCTATCCTGTGCATGCATTCTTCATCTCCCAGTACCTACTGCAGCCTACATCCTTCTGTATCTGCTTAGTGTATTCATCTCTTGGTCTCCCTCTACGATTTTTACCCTCCACGCTGCCCTCCAATACTAAATTGGTTATCCCTCGATGTCTCAGAACATGTCCTACCAACCGATCCCTCCTTCTAGTCAAGTTGTGCCACAAGCTCCTCTTTTCCCCAATTCCATTCAACACCTCCTCATTAGTTATGTGATCTACCCATCTAATCTTCAGCATTCTTCTGTAGCACCACATTTCGAAAGCTTCTATTCTCTTCTTGTCTAAACTATTTATCGTCCACGTTTCACTTCCATACATGGCTACACTCCATACAAATACTTTCAGAAACCACTTCCTGACATTTAAATCTATACTCGATGTTAACAAATTTTTCTTCTTCAGAAAGGCTTTTCTTACCATTGCCAGTCTACATTTTATATCCTCTCTACTTCGACCATCATCAGTTATTTTGCTACCCAAATAGCAAAACCCCTTTACTACTTTAAGTGTCTCATTTCCTAATCTAATTCCCTCAGCTATACATGCTAGCAATGGTTCCTTACTTAACACTGATTATATTAAAGACCTACAACGTAACGTTGCTCCTCTGATTACATGTTGCTCAACAAACGCATGCCCTGCAGCCGTTAATCAAGTTATCGCCTTTTTCTTGTCAAGCATTACTTCTTTTACATCCCCTTCCGTAGCGATAATTAATTCTTAGCATCCTCTGCTAGAACTTTCCGTGCCACTCTACAACTACATTATAATTTTTTTCTCTCAGCTCCCACTATCCATCAGGTCTTACCTTTATGCTCCTCTAAATGTGCACAAACCTTCAGTCATCTGGTAATAATCTCATACAACATATATATATATATATATACATATATATATATAAACACCCTATATATATATATATATATATATATATATATATATATATATATATATATATATAGGGTGTTTGTGAATGAATATCGGGGTTTTAACGCTTTTAATATTAAGTATATTAAACGTAGAGTTATAAATGATATGTCAAATAAAAGGGTAACTCAAACAGTTTTACCAAGAACCTTATAAATGTTCAGTGGGAGCACCATTTGTCACATGGCACACATCAAGTCTATAGCTGAGTCCTTCCCAAACGTTGAAAAGTGTGTCTTCAGTGATTGTAGCAACTGCTGCTTCAATCCGGTTTCTTAATTCAGGGATGTCTGCTGGTAGCGGAGACACGTACACACGATCCTTGATGAAACCCCAAAGGAAAAAATCGCATGGCGTTAGGTCGGATGAACGTGGAGGACATGCAAAGCAAGCCCTGTCATTGGGCCCCTTGCGGCCTATCCAGCGCTTTGGTAGAGTGAAGTTCAACCAATCGCGGACTTCGCTATGCCAGTGAAGTGGCGCACCGTCTTTCTGGAAAATGAAGTTCTCTGGCTCATCTTCTTCCAACTAGGGTAGGAAGTGCCCGTTACAATAGGTTCACCAAAAAAGAAATTCTCATAAAGTTTCCGCCGTGATACGGCCAAAAAATGTCACTTTAGGGGAATCTCGTTGCATTTGTACCACCTCGTGAAGATTTTCTGAGCCCCACATGCGCACATTGTCAGTATTAGCATGTCCACTAAGGTTAAAGATCGATTCATCCCTGAAGACGACATGATCCAGAAAATCTTCATCGTCATGAAACATTTCGTCTGCAAAGTTGGCATGTAATCCATAGTCTGCCGCCTTTGGAGTTGTAATAACTGTAAACGGTAAGGACGTAGTTGTACGCGTTTTCTTAAAACTTCCCAAACAGTCGACATGGGAGCTTGTAATTCACGACTAGCCTTCCGGACTTATGTCTCCATACAAATACTTTCAGAAACGACTTCCTGACATTTAAATCTATACTCGATGTTAACAAATTTCTCTTCTTTAGAAACGCTTTCCTTGCCATTGCCAGTCTACATTTTATATCCTCTCAATTTCGACCATCATCAGTTATTTTGCTCCCCAAATAACAAAACTCCTTTACTACTATAAGTGTCTCATTTCCTAATCTAATTCCCTCAGCATCACCCGACTTAATTGGACTACATTCCATTATCCTCGTTTTGCTTTTGTTGATGTTCATCTTATATCCTCCTTTCAAGGCACTGTCCATTCCGTTCAGCTGCTCTTCCAGGTCCTTTGCTGTCCCTGACAGGAATTAAAATGTCATCGGCGAACCTCAAAGTTTTAATTTCTTTTCCATGGATTTTAACACCTACTCCAAATTTTTGTTTTTGTTTCATTTAGTGCTTGCTCAATATACAGATTAAATAACATTGGGGATAGGCTACAACCCTGTCTCACTCCCTTCCCAACCAATTATTCCCTTTCGTGCCCCTCGACTCTTATAAGTGCCAACTGGTTTCTGTACAAATTGTAACTAGCCTTTCGCTCCCTGTATTTTACCCCTGCCACCTTCAGAATTCGAAAGAGAGTATTCCAGTCAACATTGTCAAAAGTTTTCTCTAAGTCTACAAATGCTAGAAACGTAGGTTTGTCTTTCCTTAATCTTGCTTCTGAGATAAGTCGTAGGGTCAGTATTGCCTCACGTGCTCCAACATTTCTACGGAATTCCAACTGATCTTCCCCGAGTTTGGCTTCTACCAGTTTTATATTCGTCTGTAAAGAATTCGTGTTAGTATTTTGCAGCCGTGCCTTATTAAACTGATAGTTGGGTGATTTTCACATCTGTCAACCCCTGCTTTCTTCGGGATTGCAATTATTATATTCTTTTTGAAGTTTGACGGCATTTCGCCTGTCTCATACATCTTGCTCAACAGATGGTAGAGTTTCGTCAGGGCTGCCTCCCCCAAGGCTATCAGTAGTTGTAAGGGAATGCTGTCTACTTGCGGGGCCTTGTTTCGACTTAGATCTTTCAATGCTCTGTCAAACTCTTCACGCAGTATCATATCTCACATATCATCTTCTTCTACATCCTCTTCCATTTACATAATATTGTCCTCAAGAACATCGCCCTTGTATAGACCCTCCATATAGTCCTTCCACCTTTCTGCTTTCCCTTCTTTGCTTAGAACTGGGTTTCCAACTGTGCTCTTGATATTCATGCATGTGGTTCTCTTTTCTCCAAAGGTCTCTTTAATTTTCCTGTAAGCAGTATCTATCTTACCCCTAGTGATATACGCCTCTACATCCTTACATTTGTCCTCTAGCCGTCCCTTCTTAGCTATTTTGCACTTCCTGTCGATCTCATTTTTGTATTTTCTCGTTTCATCAATTAAATTCAGTATCTCTTCTGTTACCGAAGGATTTCTATTAGCCCTCGTCTTTTTACCTACTTGATCCTCTGCTCCCTTCACTATTTCATCTCTCAAAGCTACCCATTCTTCTTCTACTGTATTTCTTTCCCCCATCCTTGTCAATCCTTCCCTAATGCTCTCCCTGAAACTCTCTACAACCTCTGGTTCTGTCAGTTTATCCAGGTCCCATCTCAAATTCCCACCTTTTTGCAGTTTCTTTTGTTTTATTCTACAGTTCATATCCAATAGATTGTGGTCAGAGTCCACATCTGCCCCTGGAAATGTCTTACAATTTAAAACCTGCTTACTAAAACTCTGTCAGACCTTTATATAATCTATTTGAAACCTGTCAGTATCTTCAGGCTTTTGAGGCGCGATGTCTCGGATTGCGCGGCCCCTCCCGCCGGAGGCTCGAGTCCTCCCTCGCTCATAGGTGTGTGTGTGTGTGTGTGTTGTTCTTAGCATAAGTTAGTTTAAGTAGTGTATAAGTCTAGGGACCGATGACCTCAGCAGTTTGGTCCCTTAGGAATTGACACACACACTGTTAATTCTAATTAAACACATGTTGTAGCGTAGTGCAGTGCTGAACTTCATTCACCTAAGTGATACACCGAAAGACACCAAAGTGTGGAAGGTATTAGGAGGACTAGGATGGGGTTTGTTTATCGGTACTGCAACGTCTAGGAGCAATTTTATTTTTTGGTTCTTTTAGATAGCAACAAAGTGATCTACAGATAAACTTTTACAGACAAGTTAGCACCATATGTCAAGATAATAAACTCAAACATTATTAAAACCACTCATTCATTTACAAAAAGATTACATAATGTCAGATGCAAAATACTAGTAAAACCATATAGTCAAGTATATACCATTATACACTCCTGGAAATTGAAATAAGAACACCGTGAATTCATTGTCCCAGGAAGGGGAAACTTTATTGTCACATTCCTGGGGTCAGATACATCACATGATCACACTGACAGAACCACAGGCACATAGACACAGGCAACAGAGCATGCACAATGTCGGCACTAGTACAGTGTATATCCACCTTTCGCAGCAATGCAGGCTGCTATTCTCCCATGGAGACGATCGTAGAGATGCTGGATGTAGTCCTGTGGAACGGCTTGCCATGCCATTTCCACCTGGCGCCTCAGTTGGACCAGCGTTCGTGCTGGACGTGCAGACCGCGTGAGACGACGCTTCATCCAGTCCCAAACATGCTCAATGGGGGACAGATCCGGAGATCTTGCTGGCCAGGGTAGTTGACTTACACCTTCTAGAGCACGTTGGGTGGCACGGGATACATGCGGACGTGCATTGTCCTGTTGGAACAGCAAGTTCCCTTGCCGGTCTAGGAATGGTAGAACGATAGGTTCGATGACGGTTTGGATGTACCGTGCACTATTCAGTGTCCCCTCGACGATCACCAGTGGTGTACGGCCAGTGTAGGAGATCGCTCCCCACACCATGATGCCGGGTGTTGGCCCTGTGTGCCTCGGTCGTATGCAGTCCTGATTGTGGCGCTCACCTGCACGGCGCCAAACACGCATACGACCATAATTGGCACCAAGGCAGAAGAGACTCTCATCGCTGAAGACGACACGTCTCCATTCGTCCCTCCATTCACGCCTGTCGCGACACCACTGGAGGCGGGCTGCACGATGTTGGGGCGTGAGCGGAAGACGGCCTAACGGTGTGCGGGACCGTAGCCCAGCTTTATGGAGACGGTTGCTAATGGTCCTCGCCGATACCCCAGGAGCAACAGTGTCCCTAATTTGCTGGGAAGTGGCGGTGCGGTCCCCTACGGCACTGCGTAGGATCCTACGGTCTTGGCGTGCATCCGTGCGTCGCTGCGGTCCGGTCCCAGGTCGACGGGCACGTGCACCTTCCGCCGACCACTGGCGACAACATCGATGTACTGTGGAGACCTCACGCCCCACGTGTTGAGCAATTCGGCGGTACGTCCACCCGGCCTCCCGCAAGCCCAGTATAAGCCCTCGCTCAAAATCCGTCAACTGCACATACGGTTCACGTCCACGCTGTCGCGGCATGCCACCAGTGTTAAAGACTGCGATGGAGCTCCGTATGCCACGGCAAACTGGCTGACACTGACGGCGGCGGTGCACAAATGCTGCGCAGCTAGCGCCATTCGACGGCCAACACCGCGGTTCCTGGTGTGTCCGCTGTGCCGTGCGTGTGATCATTGCTTGTACAGCCCTCTCGCAGTGTCCGGAGCAAGTATGGTGGGTCTGACACACCGGTGTCAATGTGTTCTTTTTTCCATTTCCAGGAGTGTATAAAGTCGTAATTATAGACTTTGGAGGTTGTCTGCACCGCAACACTACTTCATGGATAGGGTGGGACCTAGTACTCATTTGTTTCTGATTGAGACATTTGGCAGGTAGTGATATACCGTATAGTGGGTGTTGCTTGGACGTGGAAGACTTCATTCTCTCTTCAAATGCATCTGTCTCCTATCGAAATGTCGGTGGAGCGATTCCAGAGAGGCAGTAAACCTGCAGGAGCAGATTTCAGACAAACAATGCTGAGTATGCATGTTCCATTGAATGCGACATCAAGTTGCTTTTCGTCTTGTACCCAAATGGAGAGGCATATTTATCTGGAAAATAGCAAACTGCTAGTGCAGTTGTTTTCACCTCTTGTGGTTTAGGACCCCAATTTGACAGAACAGTTCTTCTGATGTCAGGATCTTCTCCATGATAACAGCCAACCATGCATTTGGATTAGGGTAGTGCTCCAACAGCGTTGCTGCGCTCGTAACCTTTAGCCCTCTGGATGCATGTCGGTTGCTACGATAAAAGGCGCAAATCTTTTTGACAATGTCATAACGCAACCTTCCAGACGCAGCAAAATCAGTTCTCATCCATCTAAAGGCCGGTTAACGGCCAGGAAAAGACATCACTTAACAAATATTAAACGACACAGAGCTACACATGAATGACTTTCAGAATCACAAAATCATAGGCTTGGAGTTCATGGAATTCTCCGCTGCCTACCGTATGGTTTGTACAAAGGATCCACACTTCAGGAAAAAGCGATACACGCACAATGGCTGTCAGAAGCGTCCTCAAAACCTAAAACGGAAGATGTAGGCTTGGGGAAAGAGGAAGGTTTCCTGTAAACTGCACCCAGTGAAATCTGCTCCCAGAGAAATTTGCACCCGAAAAATGTTGAGTAAGCGTCCACTAATCCTCCCGTTCCAACTCCAAGACTTTCTTGGCAGACAGAAGAGCTGAGTGCCCTGCGCAGTCTGCTCTTGAGGCCCCCACACACAAGCCGACGACCCGTTTGCCTGTGTGCGGACATTGGGCCCGTGGTCGGGTCCGTAAAATATGTTCTATACCCGTGGATCAGCATACGGTATGTGTAATGTGCGTAAGACGTTTTGTCATTCGAACGAAAAGCGTCTTCCGCATGTAAAACGAGAACTTCACCGACAAAATTTCAGAGGTTGTCCGGGGATATTTTCCGAGTATTTTGGTAGTCTTCAGTGGTCTGTAACAGAGTATTTACATTTAGTTTGATTACGTACCCCTTGTATCGGCGTTCCATTCTAAACATTGGCACGGTAATTGCTGTATGTCCTGTTCATAAAGAAACTAGTTCCAATCACTCACGGTGCTTGCTTTTGAAAACGGTTCCTTCACTTTTGTTCTTCAAGATTGCATTCATTACTGCTCGGATCAGTCTCGGGTTGCTTTTCCCAGCAGTGTTAGTTGTAGGTTAACAGTATAAACAGGTTAACTGGTAAAGAATCGGCCGATATGCATCTCATGGTTGCGTTCGTCGAATGAGTGGAAGAACGGCACGACGTGATATGCTCAGCTGTTTCCGCAGTGGCGGCAACCCCATAACAGGCGATGTGCATCTGTGCATAGGCGCCCACGAATAACCCGGTCCTTTCTTGTTATTATGTTTTGGTAATGGGATATTACAGCCTTTCTCATTGTCATGAAAGTATTTTTACAGAAACAAATATCATTCCCATATCAAAGGCTATTCCTTTTTTTGTTGTATTTTTTGGAAGGTACAGTCGTCTAAAACGTTGGGTCGAAAAGGTTTTTTCATCCGTTAATTACAAAAGTTTCTACAGTCCACTGTTCGAAGCAGTGTTACGGCTGCCGAGGGGCGTCCGGCTCAGGTAGGAAAGTTGTCGTGTCGTGACGCAGTGTGCACGCAAATATATTCACCGAAGACGCTGACGAGCAACGCGTGCAGGGTCCCGATCACAGCACATCAATTTTTAAGGCCAAAAAGAACGAGAGAATTGCTCTCCAGGTTCTAGTTAAAGGAAGGCCCGATATACAGTCTCTAAGATGCAGATTAACCGTAAATTAACGGAAACACTCTTTTTGGTGAAATTTTTGTCAAAATTGGTCAAAACATAAATTTTGGTCCGCCGTATTGGATTCGCCATTTTGAATTTTGAAAATGTAACTTCAGATTTGTGTTCAACGACATCAAATATAAATAATGACACGTAGTTCATACGCAAATTGAACTAATAATACACATAAAAATTTACCCTAAACTTTAAACAGGTTTTCCTCTACAAACGATTTCTTAACACTGAGTGCAGCATAAAATAAAAGTGGTTCAACTTAATAACTTCTATCTTTCTTAGACGCTTATACCTATAATATTTGAAATTTTTTAATATTAACTATTTTTTGTAAAGCCGTAAAGAGGGAAACAAACTTCCAGAAATCGAACTCAAAGCTCGACTTGGTACCATATTGTTAAATTTAAGATTATTTTATGGTGATTGGGCATAAGCTCCCGCTCCTAGCGCTGAGTGTGCCCGTCCTCTAGACGTGACGTAAAACAAATTTCTTTATAACAAAAATTCTACATCTGCATCCATAATGGGCGAACGAGTGCGAGATGCATGGCAAGAATACTTCCCATTCTACAGCTTACTAAAGTTTCTTATCGTTCCTCCATTCACGTATGGAACGCGGAAAGAATGATTTCCCAAACGCCTCAGTGGGCGCTCTACTTAGTGTAAACTGTTCTCGGTATCCCTACGAAACCGATACGTGTGTGTGTGTGTGTGTGTGTGTGTGTGTGTGTGTGTGTGTGTGTGTTTGGCGGGGTGGGGGTTTTTAGTATATTCATAGATTCATCATTCAATGCTTCTCCTTGAAACTTACTAATTAGGCTTCCTCAGGGTAGTTTGCCTCCATGTTCAAGCGACTGCCATTTCAGTTGCATCAGCATCTTCGTGTTTATTCTCTCACTGGTCAAACGAACCTGTCTTCAATGCTCCCATTCTCTTTTTCGTTGAATATTCTCTGTTCGTCCTCTTTGGTACGGGTCCCATACGCATTTGAGCAATATTATCGAATGGGTCGCTCGAGTGTTTTACATACAGTCTCCTTTGTATAATGATTGCAGTTCCCTAGTACGCTACCGATGAACCGAAGACTGGCCCCTGTTTTTCCTACGACTGAGCTTGTGTCAGCGTTCCATCTGATACAATCTGTTAGGCCCAGATATTCGTACGAGTTGACCGGTTCTAGCTATGACTCGTTGACGTTGTAGTCATAGAATACCACGTTGTTTTCGTTTTGTGAAGTGCTCAGTTTTACAGTTATGATTATTAGAATCAGTTTCCCCATCTTTGCACCACTTTGGCAACTTATCAAGATCTAAATGAGTATTTGTAGGCAGTACCTCATTATTGTATCGTCTGCGAAAAGCCGAAATTACTCTAATAGTGTATGTGAGGTCATTCCTACACAACATTGACAACAGGGGTTCCAACACACATCCCTGAGGCACATATGTAGTTCTTTTGCCATTTTTTGATGCCTTTCCATAACTGTGCTACGTTCTCTCTACCAAAAAATCCTTAATCAGTCACAAACTTCGATTGATCCCCTTTCCGATCGTACTTTAGACAGTAATCGTAGATGTGATACAAATTGAATGCCTTTCGAAAATCTAGAAATACTGCATCTACACGACTGCCTTGAGCCATAGCTTTCAGGATGTTATGTGAAAAAACCGCGAGTTCGGTTTCACGTGTTCGAAGTTTTTGAATCATTGCTGTGTTTCACGGAGGAGATACCTCACTATTTTTGAGCTCAGAATATGTTCTAAGATTCTACAATAAATCTATCTCATGGGTGTTGGATGTTAGTTCTATGGTTCACTTCTGATATGCTTCTTGTAGACATGTGTCCCGTTTTTTTGTTCGCGGGATTGGGATAGATTATGGTTAAAAGAGAGGTTAACTCGGGCTGAAATATGAATCTGACAGGGATTACGTCGAGTGCTGTTTCTCAACACCACTGGCCCAAATATCTATGTCGTTTCTCTTCCCAGTGGTGCGAGAATTATGGCGGAGCAATACTTCTGTGCAGTTCCGTATATCAGTGTCGTTACTGCGAAGTTGAAGATACATGAGCGTTATAAAATTGTGTATTAAGTAAGATACTCCTTAAGAGAACAGATGGTTCATCACAGCTTACGTAACATCATACCTACGTAACAAAAAACAACGTTTTTTAAATGGCAAGACACAATGATTTTTCATATTAGGACATAATAAGCTGAAGAGCCAAAGAAACTGGTACAACTGCCTAATATCGTGTAGGGCCCCCGCGAACAGGCACAGGTGCCGCAATACGACGTGGAATGGACTCGACTAATGTGTGAAGTAGTACTGGAGCAAACTCACACCATGAATCCTGCAGGGCTGTCCGTCAATCAGTAAGAGTTCGAGGGGGTTGGAGATCTCTTCTGAACAGCACGTTGCAAGGCATCCTAGATATGCTCAATAATGTTCACGTCTGGGGAGTCTGGCGGCCAGCGGAAGTGTTTAAACTGAGAAGAGTGTTCCTGGAGCCACTCTGTAGGAATTCTGGACGTGGGGGGTGTCGCATTGCCCTACTTGAATTGCCCAAGTCCGTTGATATGCACAATGGACATGAATGGATGCAGGTCATCGGACGGGACGCTAACGTACTTGTCTCCTGTCAGAGTCGTATCTAGACATATCATGGGTGTCACATAACTCCAACTAGACATACCCCACACCATTACAGAGCCTTCATCAGCTTGAAGAGTTCCCTGCTGGCATGGAGGGTCCATGGAGTTATGAAGCTGTCTCCTTACCCATACACGTCCATCCGCTCGATACAATTTGACACGAGGCTCTTCCGACCAGGCAACATGTTCACTGTCATCAATAGTCCAGTGTCGATGTTGACTGGCCCAGGTGAGGCGAAACCTTTTTGGCGTGCAGTGCACACTGGTACACGAGTGGGCCTTCGGCTCCGAAAGACCATATCGATGATGTTTCGTTGAATGGTTCATAGCTGACACTTTTTGATGGCCCAGCACTGAAATCTGCAGCAATTTGCGGAAGGTTAGCACTTCTGGCACGTTGAACGCTTGTCTTCAGTCGTAGTTGGCATCGTTCTTGGAGGATCTTTTTCCGTCCACAGCGATGCTGGTGATTTGATGTTTTACCGGATTCGTGATATTCACGGTGCACTCGTGAAATGGACGTACGGGAATGTCACCACTTCCTCGCTGCCTCGGAGATGCTGTGTCCCATCGCTCGTGAGACAACTGTAACACCACGTTCAAACTCACTTAAATCTTGATAACCTGTTATTGTAGCAGCAGTAGCCGATCTAACAGTTGCGGCAGACGCTTGCCTTATGTAGCCGTTGTCGACCGTAGCGCCGTATTCTGCCTCTTTACATATTTCTGTTACTTGAAACCGCGTACCAATACCAGTTTCCGTGGCGCTTCAGTGTATGCGTGGTAATGTTACCGATGACAGTGTCACTAAAGCGGAGCCACAAAGGTAAGTCTTGCGCTCGGACTGCATTCGAATTAGGTTACTTTCACAGCATGCTCATGCAATAGTTCCACATTTAGGAACTATATAAAACCGCTCGCTCGATGAAAGATCCTTGCCTGGAAACTGGAAAGTTGCGCAGATCTGATTACAGCAATAGACAAGAAGGGAAACAGAAGTAGCTAATCCAGTGAACTGATGACCTATATCCCTGACGTCTATTTCCAGTTTTGGAACATACACTCTGTTCGAACATTATGAATTACATCAAATAAAACGATCTGTTGACACGTAGTCACCACGGATTCAGAATAATCGTTCTTGTGAAACGTAACTGGCTGTTTGTTTTCATGAAGTAACTAGTGCTATCGACAGAGGATCTCAACATGATTCCATATTTCTATAATTTCGGAAGACTTTTGATACCGTTCCTTACAGGCGACTTCCTATCCAATTGCGTGGCTATGGGATATCGTCTCAGCTGTGAGACTGGATTTGTGATTTGCTATCAGAAAGGTCATAGTTCATAGTAACGGACGGAAAGTCATCGAGTAAAACAAAAGTGATATCTGGCATTTCCCAGGGAAGTGTTGCAAGTGCTCTCCTGTTGCTAATCAATATAAACGATTTAAGAGACAATGTGGGCAGCCATCTTAGATTGTTTACTGATGATACTTCCATTTAGCGTCCAGTAAGGTCATTAGTAGATAAAACCAACTGCAAAATTATTCAAACGAATTATATGTACGGTGCGAAAAGTGAGAATTGTGACTCTAAACAATGAAAAGTACGAGGACATCCGAATGAGTACTAAACAGTAATCAGTTAAATTTCGGTTAGACGATAAATTACACAAATCTAACGGCAGTCAGTTCAAGAAAATATCTAGGGATATGAGTCAAGAGAAACTTAAACTGTAACAATCATATACATAATGATGTGAGAAGGTGAACCAAAGACTGCATTTCATAGGCAGAATGTTTAGAAGATGCAACAGATCTACTAAAGAGATTGCTTACACTACGCTTTGTCCGTCCTCTGCTCGAGTATTGCTGATCAATAGGACTGGCGAAAAATTCGAAGAAGTTCAAAGAAGGGTGGCTCGCTTTGTGTTATAGCTAAATAAGGAAGAAAGTGTCGCGGATATGATTCGCGAGCTGTGGAGGCAACTATTAAAACAAACTCTTTCTTAGTTGCTCCGAGATCTTTTCACGATGTTTCAGTCTAAAATTTTCAGCCTCGTATGCAAAAATATAGGGAAAAATGATCATCGTAATAAAATAAGAGAAATGTGAACTTTCACGGAAAGATTTAGATGTTCATTTTTCCTGTGCGTTGTTCGAGATTGGAGCGGAAGCTCGTGAAAGCGGTTTGATGAAACCTCTGGCAGAGACGTAAGTGTGAAGCGCAGAGTATTCACGTAAATGTGGATGCAAACATGCATCGTAAAAGGAGGAAAAGTAAGATATAACAAGTAGAAGCAGTGCATTATGTGGAAGCGTAAGAGGGAATATCGTAGAGAACTGCGCAGTTGGTGACGCTTTTTCCCGTTTTCCGCCAGTGGATATTTTATTTACGTCGGTCTTTTGCAAGGCGGCATCGACGTGGAGAGGACAGGATCTCGCAGAGCCCAGCTACGAACGTAGGAAGGGGGTGAGTGAGGAATCGAGGTGCAGGGAGGCTGTGACGTAGTGGGCACGTAGTCTCCACGTATACTGACTAGGTGCTAATTTCACACATTTTTGGTTGGATTCCAATTTCACTGACTGCAGTTTTCATATATCCGCTCTGCTCCATTGTGGGCCCGCCTGTAGAACAATTTTTATTTCAGTGGTCTTGAGCCATTAACGTATGAACTACTGACTGCAGTTTTCATATATCCGCTCTGCTCCATTGTGGGCCCGCCTGTAGAACAATTTTTATTTCAGTGGTCTTGAGCCATTAACGTATGAACTATGCTCGGGTCTACCCTGAGTCACAGTGTGAATTTCTATCTGGCAGATCCATAAGTGACATGATATTCACCTTGCGCCAACTACAAGAGAAGTGCCGCGATCACAGAGTGCCATTATATGTGGCTTTTGTTGACCTCAACAAAGCCTTTGACACCGTCAGTAGGGAGGGACTCTACAGCATATTGGAAAAAATTGGATGTCCCCTAACTTTTCTGTCTTTAATAATATCTTTTCACGACAATATGCGTGGCTCTGTAATCTTCGATGGCAGTACATTTAAACCATTCGGTACGAACTGTGGCTTAAGACAAGGCTGTGTGTTGGCACCTACACTTTTTGGAATTTTCCTCTCGGGTCTGCTCCAAGTGGCTTTCGAGAATTTGCAATGTTGGAGTACATCTGCATACTAGGAAAGATGGAAGTACTTTTCAATGTCAGTCTTCTGAAGAGTGAGACAAAGCGCTACGAGATAGTCGCTCGTGAACTCCTGTATGCTGATGATGCTGCAATTGTTGCGAACTCCGCAGAAGAGATTTTGTCACGCATGCCACCTACTCTCAATGAGTGTAAACAGCAGTAAGACCGTAATTATGGTTCAGGGTGCTAACACAAAGCCGAATATCACACTAGCTGGCACTACTCCGCAAGTCGTAGATAACCTCTGCTATCTTCGGTCTACTATAGAATCAAACATGTCTGTTGACAAGGAAATTGAGGCTCCCACTGGAAGAGCTGCGACAACTTTTGGCAAACTCTCTACACGTGTTTGCCGGCCGAAGTGGCCGAGCGGTTCTAGGCGCTACAGTCTGGAACCGCGCGACCGCTACGGTCGCAGGTTCGAATCCTGCCTCGGGCATGGATGTGTGTGATGTCTGTAGGTTAGCTAGGTTTAAGTAGTTCTAAATTCTAGGGGACTGATGACCTGAGAAGTTAGGTCCCATAGTGCTCAGAGCCATTTGAACCATTTTACACGTGTTTGGAAAAACATCAAACTCTCTTTGAGCACTAAAATTTATTGTGTATCAAACTTGCGTCCTCAGTATCCTTTTGTATGCATCGCAAACATGGACTACCTATGCCAAACAAGAACGTCGCGTTAATGCTTTCTACATGCGGCGCCTGAGATCCATCCTCGGAGTAACGTGGAAGGACCGAGTGACCAACGAAGCAGTGCTATCTAAAACTAACTGCAACAGTATTTCAGCTGTCTTGAAACAGAGACGACTCCGCTGGATGGGACACTTCCGCCGTATGGGCCCTGACAGATTACCACGTGAGGTGATGCTTGGAGAGATCTTTATAGCCAAAAGGCCTGTAGGACGTCCTGTATTGAGGTTAAAGGACTCCTGTAAACGAGATATGGAGAGCTTTGGAATCGACACAATCAGATGGGAAGCACGGGCTAGCATGAGACCAGAGTGGCGTGATGATATATCACCTGGAATGTCGAAGCATGATGAAGGCTTGTTAGACAGATTGAGGCAGAAAAAGCTTCACAATGCTACCACTCCTCCTGCCTCAGCAGCCAGATACATTTGTGACAATTGTGGCAAGAAATACCGTGCTGCCATTGGCTTGACAAGTCATAGGAAAAAATGCAATCCATAAACACACAGACACTGCAACAATCATTTACCAAGATGTCGTGGCCAATATATACAGGGTGTTACAAAAAGGTACGGCCAAACTTTCAGGAAACATTCCTCACACACAAAGAAAGAAAATAAGTTATGTGAACATGTATCCGGAAACGCTTACTTTCCATGTTAGAGCTCATTTTATTACTTCTCTTCAAATCACGTTAATCATGGAATGGAAACACACAGCAACGGAACGTACCAGCGTGACTTCAAACACTTTGTTACAGGAAATGTTCAAAATGTCCTCCGTGAGCGAGGATACATGCGTCCACCCTCCGTCGCATGGAATCCCTGATGCGCTGATGCAGCCCTGGAGAATGGCGTATTGTATCACAGCCGTCCACAATACGAGCACGAAGATTCTCTACATTTGGTACCGGTGTTGCGTAGACAAGAGGTTTCAAATGCCTCCATAAATGAAACTCAAGAGGGTTGAGATCAGGAGAGCGTGGAGGCCATGGAATTGGTCCGCCTCTACCAATCCATCGGTCACCGAATCTGTTGTTGGGAAGCGTACGAACACTTCGACTGAAAAGTGCAGGAGCTCCATTGTGCATGAACCACATGTTGTGTCGTACTTGTAAAGGCACATGTTCTAGCAGCACAGGTAGAGTATCCCGTATGAAATCATGATAACGTGCTCCTTTGAGCGTAGGTGGAAGAACATGGGGCCCAATCAAGACATCACCAACAATACCTGCACAAACGTTCATGGAAAATCTGTGTTGATGACGTGATTGCACAACTGCGTGCGGATTCTCGTCAGCCTACACATGTTGATGTGAAAATTTACAATTTGATCACGTAGGCATGAAACATCATCCGTAAAGAGAACATTTGCACTGAAATGAAGATTGACACATTGTTGGATGAACCATTCGCAGAAGTGTACCCGTGGAGGCCAATCAGCTGCTGATAGTGTCCGCACACGGTGTACATGGTACGGAAACAACTGGTTCTCCCGTAGCACTCTCCATACAGTGACGTGGTCAACGTTACCTTGTACAGCAGCAACTTTTCTGACGCTGACATTAGGGTTATCGTCAACTGCACGAAGAATTGTCTCGTCCATTGCAGGTGTCCTCGTCATTGTAGGTCTTTCCCAGTCGCGAGTCATAGGCTGGTATGTTCCGTGCTCCCTAAGACGCCGACCAACTGCTTCGAATGTCTTCGAGTCGGGACACCTTCGTTCTGGAAATCTGTCTCGACACAAACGTACCGCACCACGGCTATTGGCCCGTGCTAATCCATACATTAAATGGGCATCTGCCAACTTCGCATTTGTAAACATTGCACTGACTGCAAAACCACGGTCGTGACGAACACTAACCTGTTGATGCTACGTACTGATGTGCTTGATGCTAGTACTGTAGAGCAATGAGTCGCATGTCAACACAAGCACCGAAGTCAACATTACCTTCCTTCAATTGGGCCAACTGGCGGTGAATCGAGGAAGTACAGTACATACGGACGAAACTAAAATGAGCTCTAACATGGAAATTAAGCGTTTCCGGACACATGTCCACATAACATCTTTTCTTTATTTGTGTGTGAGGAATGTTTCCTAAAAGTTTGGCCGTACCTTTTTGTAACACTCTGTATATATGGTGAAATTTGCTTAAGTTCGAGGGTGCGGAGCTTTGCTTTAGAGCTATGGCGCTGTGCAGGTGGGGACGGACACCGGCGAGCTGTAGCTGCCAGGTATACACCCTCTGCTCGTCCCTGCTGATGAGAGCGCCCCCGCCTAATAGCCTCCCCGACCGTACGGCGCCGCCGCGGGTAGCCCTCGCGGGGCGTGTCCAATCGCGATTATTGCCGTGCCGATCTCATCCCGCGGGGCCGACAAATGGCTTGTTAATTTTGGCCCATTTGTTGAGTGTCAGCGCGGCGGCCCGCCGTATATCTGTCACTGTACGGCCGGCCGCAATTTGTAAGCGCTTTGAAACGGGCCCTCAAAAGGCCGCCGCTGCCGGCCGTCTAGTTTCTGAGGGGGTGGAGCCGGGCCGGGCAAGGCCAGGCGAGGAACGTGGAAGCGAGGTCACGCGGGCTTCGGGGGCGGGCTGCGTGGGGGCAAGGTCGGACGCCGGCAACGAAACCAGCAGAGCTCGAGGACACGGGCTCCCGATTGGGGTCGAAGCTCTCACAGCTATTTTCCTTGTGTGCCAGCGTAACTGCGCTGATATCACATGACGATCTGCATGCATCACCCCTGCCCTGGCGTACGGGACTACAAGTCCCACCGCCACACCTTCACCTGCCCATGTTAGGCAAAATTCTTCTGCCTGACTCATGTAGTACTATCACCGTCAGAGGGTGGTACGGGACTACAAGTCCCACCGCCACACCTCCAAAGTGAATTGCAGTGACGGAGTCACTGCCCTGTGGAAATTTACTGCCTCACCAACACAGTTAGACCGCAATAGACCGGTGATGCTGTATTGAAACATATCACCCCGGACTACAAGTCCCTTAAAAAAAAAATGACGATCTGCAAACCACGGATTAAGGCAAAAAGTATTTGACGCAGTACCACAACAACCATCTACATCTAAATGGATACTCTGCAAATCACATTTAAGTGTCTGCCAGAGGGTTCATCGAATAACCTTCACAATTCTCTATTATTCCCATCTCGTAGAGCGCCCGGAAAGAACGAACACCTATATCTTTCCGTACGAGCTCTGATTTCCCTTATTTTGTTCAAATGGTTCAAATGTCTCTGAGCACTATGGGATATCACGGTATAAGTGTATATTTTTATTTTTATAATTATATATTTTATGATTTTAGTTGGGGTGGCTTTAAATATTGTGGGGTAGCATGAGACTTTTAATTAACTTACACCGCTATAACACTCATACGGATATCGGTTGCCCCGTAGTACGTACGATACAATATTTTTTAAACACAGCGCGCGACTCACCGCCTTCTAATAAATAGTTTGTGTGAGCGCTGCTATTTAGAAAGGAAAATATGCGTATTGTTACGCAAACTGTAATTATTAGTATGGGTTTCAGGGGTTACTGGTTATTCATGTACCAAATTACATAAAGATTACCTGAGATATTGCGGAATGTAATGATTTTCAATATTTCTTATTCATTATTTGCAAGGCAAAACTGGAGAGAATCTCGTCTGCCGTTAGGCGGACAAAATGAAACATACTGAACTCATTCAGTGCTGTAAATTTTGGTAACTGAAATTAAATTTAACTTCGAAATTAATGAAAGATCAAATCTGAGAAGTCTCTCGCATTTACATTTAATAACATGAATCGTCTGCGTTATGGCTGACTAAATCCTGCTAGGGGAGATGAGATCCATGCACTACAAATAATTATAATACATTAATTATAATGAATGGTTGCTATCATGCGAGGTGACAACTAAGTCAATAATACACACTTTCCTACAACAATTTCTATTGTATTTTTCAAAAATACAGATAAAACTTATGTTAATTATCTAACAGCACTACAATGGCGGCCTACCGCTACACGAAACAAAAAAAGGAGAGAAATTCAGTCAAAGCATCGTCTCTGATCTTCATGGCCTATGTTACACAGAGATTATACAAAAAAAACTGTCTTTTGTTAATTACATCAATATTTGTGTTTTGATTATATTAACTTACGTTCTTTACTATTTGTTATACATCGCCCACACGTACACAGTCTTGAAATAATTTATAATTCACACGTCTCATAACAAAAACTTCCTTTCCCTTTCTCCAAATGTCCATTTATGTGACGTACCCTCACAGAAATTTAACTTCTGAGGTCATCAGTCCCCTAGAACTTAGAACTACGTAAATCTAACTAACCGAAGGACATCACACATATCCACGCCCGAGGCAGGGTTCGAACCTGCGACCGTAGCGATTGCGCGGTTCCAGACTGAAGCTCCTAGAACCGATCGGCCACTCCGGCCGGCCCTTATTTTGTCATGGTGATCGTTTGTCCCTATGTAGGTCGGTGTCAACAAATTATTTTCGCATTCGGAGCAGAAAGTTGGTGAATGGAATTTCGTGAGAAGATTCCGTCCCGACGAAAAACGCCTTTGTTTTACTGATGTTTATCCCAAATCCTGTATCATTCCAGTGACACTCTCTCCCCTATTTCGCGATAATACGAAACGTCCTGCCTTTCTTTGATCTCTTTCGATGTACTCCGTCAATCCTATCAGGTCAGGATCCCAAACCGAGCAGTAGTATTCTAAAAGAGGAAGGAGAAGCATAGCGTAGGCAGTCTCATTAGTACATCTGCTACATTTCCTAAGTGTACTGCCAATAAAACGCAGTCTTTTGTTATCCATCTCCACAAAATTTTCTATGTGTTCCATCCAATTTAAGTTGTTCGTAATTTTAATTCCTAGGTATTTAGTTGAATTTACGGCCTTCAGATGTGATTGGTTTATCGTGTAACCGAAGTTTAACGGATTCCTTTTAGTACTCGTGCGGATGACCTCACACTTCGCTATTTAGGGTCAACTGCCAATTTCTGCACCATACACATATCTTTTCTAAATAGTTTTGCAATTTGTTGTGATCTTCTGATTACTTGGCTAGTCGATAAACGACAGCGTCATCTGCAAACAACCGAAGACGGCTGCTAAGATTGTCACCCAAATCGTTTGTATAGATAAGGAAAAGCAAAGGGCCTATAACACTACCTTGGAGAACGTCAGAAATCACTTCTGTTTTACACGATGACTTTCCGTCTATTACTACGAACTGTGACCTTTCCGACAGGTAATCACAATACCATTCACACAACTGAGATGATATTCCATAAGCACGCAACTTCACTACGAGCCGCTTGTGTGGTACAGTGCTAAAAGCCTTCCGGAAATCCAGAAATACGGAATAGATCTGAAATCCCTTGTCAATAGCACTCAACACTTCATGTGAATAAAGAGATAGTTGTGTTTCACAGGAACGACGTTTTCTAAACCCATGTTGACTGTGTGTCAGTAGACCGTTTTCTTCGAGGTAATTCATGATGTTCGAACACAATAAATGTTCTAAAAGCCTGCTGCATGTGGCATTAACGATATGGGATTGCAATTTAGTGCATTACCCCTACTACCTTTCTTAAATATTGGTGTGAGCTGTGCAATTTCCAATCCTTGGGTACGGATCTTTCGTCGAGCGAACGGTGGTATATGATTGTTAAGATCAAATGGTTCAAATGGCTCTGAGCACTATGGGACTTAACATCGATGGTCATCAGTCCCCTATAACTTAGAACTACTTAAACCTAACTAACCTAAGGACATCACACGACACCCAGTCATCACGAGGCAGAGAAAATTCCTGACCCCGCCGGGAATCGAGCCCGGGAACCCGGGCGTGGGAAGCGAGAACGCTACCGCACGACCACGAGCTGCGGACGATTGTTAAGTACAGAGCTATTGCATCAGCATACTCTGAAAGGAACCGAATTGGTATACAATTTGGACCAGAAGATTTCCTTTTATTAAGTGATTTAAGTTGCTTCACTACCCCGAGGGTATCTACTTCTACGTTTCTGATGTTGGCAGCTGTTCCTGATTCGAATTGAGGAATATTTACTTCGTCTTCTTTTATGAAGGCATTTCGGAAGGCTGTTTTTAGTAACTGCGTATTGGCAGCACTGTCTTCAATACAATCTCCATTTGCTATCTCGCAGAGAAGGCATTGATTGTTTCTTGCCGCTACCAAACGTCACATTCGAACAGAATCTCTTAGGATTTTCTGCCAGGTTTCGAGACAAAGTTTCGTTGTGGAAAGTATTACAAGCATCTCGCATTCAAGTCCACGCTGAATTTCGAGCTACTGTAAAAGATCGCCAATCTTGGATATATTGCGTCTCTTTAAGTTTCGCATGTTTTTTTTCGTTGTTTCTGCAACAGTGTTCTGAACCGTTTTGTGGAAAAAGGAGGATCAGCTCCGTTATTTGTATTGAGGAGTGTCCTCGCAGCGGCAGGCCTCGTTCTGCACACACTCCAGACATTGTGCAGAGAGTTAACGAATTGGTGACTGCTGAGAGACGTATCACAGTGAACAAATTGTCACGCTATGTTGGGATAGGGGAAGGAAGTGTTTGCAGAATACTGAAAGTGTTGTTGTTAAAAAAAGTTTTGTGCCAGGTGGGTTCCCAGGATGTTGACAGTGGCTCACAAAGGAACAAGAAGAACGGTATGTAGTGAACTTTTGGAACAGTACGAGAATGGTGGAGATGAATTTCTTGGAAGAATTGTGACAGGTGATGAAACATGGGTCTATCATTTTTCACCAGGGACGAAGAGGCAATTAATGGAGTGGCATCATGCAAATTCACCCAAGAAAATAAAAGTTATGGCTAAGGTGTTTTTCGATTCTCTTGCTTGTGGACATCTTGCCAAGTGGAATCACCCTAAATTCTGATGCATATGTTACGACACTGAAGAAACTTCAATCTCGACTGAGTCGTGTTCGACCACATCAGCCAAAGCAGGATGTTTTGCTGTTGCACGACAATGCACTGCCACGGATGGACAACACTGAAACACCCGCCATACAGTCCTGGCCTGGCTCCATGTGACTATCATCTGTTTGGGAAACTAAAAGACTCTCTTCGTGGAACAAGGTTTGAAGATGATGACTCCCTTGTGCACACTGCCAAACAGTGGCTCCAACAGGTTGGTCCAGAATTGTACCGTGCGAGTATACAGGCGCTGGTCCCAAGATGGCGTAAGGCAGTTGAGAGGGATGGATATCATGTGGAGAAACAAAAATAGTGTTCCTAAAGGATGTCTCTACACATTGTAAAACTTTCAGACATGTAGAATAAAAAATGGATTAAAAAAATAGTGTGCATTTCTTTTGGCGTGATCCTCCTACAACTCGTGTGTAGAAGCGGACCTCTCGACACTGGCTACCATCCAGCTTAATGGTAAGTAGTGGTCTTCACAACACCCGACAACGTCGCAACTGGTCGTTGCATCTGCCTCGCTCATCTTGCAGTCTGTACTTCAGAAAGAAGATTCAAATGGTTCAGACGGCTCTGAGCACTATGGGACTTAACATCTATGGTCATCAGTCCCCTAGAACTTAGAACTACTTAAACCTAACTAACCTAAGGACATCACACAACACCCAGTCATCACGAGGCAGAGAAAATCTCTGACCCCGCCGGGAACCGAACCCGGGAACAGAAAGAAGAGTGGTGAGTGAAAGTTGTCTCGTTGCCTCGTAACTGGCCTTTTTATTTCATTGTATAATTTCTTGGCCATGGTAGATCGCAGAGATGCTCATTTCAATTTGAAAGTAACTCTAGTATCGCACTGCAAACCTTCTGACTTGTCCGAGTTCGGAGGCAACTGCCATGAATCGTATTTGACAACCGTGAGGTGTGCATTTTCTAATGTTTCCGGGCAGAAGCTGCCATGCTCGAAGGCTTTGAACCACATGTTCTTAGTTGCCGACGTTGTATACATTTGGCATGCGATTGTAATGAATGTAGATGGGCTATGGTACGCCGTAAGAATTAGAAGAACTCCTTTCGTATTGTGTACCTGGTGTTCACTTCCTTTGTAATCTACATTTCTTCTGTAAGGCAGTAGTAAACTACTCAATATGCCGATGGAAACACATTCCGCCAATATAAGATATTCTCTTGCCGCTGTGGCTGAACAGATCGTTAGATTATAAGCTGCGCTTGAGCAGAAAAGTAGGGCACAGGAACATTACAGAAGCCGGACAGAAGCACTGTAGGGTGCCGAAACTATGTGAGGAAGTTAAAGTAACGCGGAGTGTCCCCCTCCTCATATCGACCCTGCGATAGCAAATTTAATAATACCTTTATCTGGCAGGGCAACGGAGGACATACCTGTTAGGTCCCCAGTGATGTTTTAGCTTCAGCCAAGCTGGGTGACTGGTCAGACGGAATATGGCTTCGTATAATGAATTTACGACTGACTGGGGAAACTGAAGCATATGTCACCTACCTTAAAACCTGGCGGGATGCATAACATGTGAACAGTTTGCTGAGGGATTACATGAGAGGTATCGGAAACTACTCTCTTCTTTAGGTAAAAATTAAACATGTTAAAACGGAAGCCGGAATAGGTCGAGTCATCTAGGGATAGGATCCAGAGACTCATTGTTGAGATGCATGAGCTGACACGAAATGAAGAACTGAGTACAATGTTATGCCGAGAAGCTGAAAACAGGGCTCTCGATGTGTTTCTGCGAGGCATTCCAGTTCAAATGTCGCTTAGAGTTAGACTGGAGAATTCTTCAGGGTTGGCCGCGTCTATTAGAGCAGCTGCGCACTAAAAGGAGATAGATACAGCGACTAGGGGTCGTGCTGACCGTCGCGTGTTTATTTCGACAGTAAAGTGTCCCAGAAGTGGGAGATATGGCCATCTCCAAAGACAGTGTCGTCAGCCAAATTGGTACAATTGTGGACAAGTGGGTCACAAATCACAGTAGTGCAGGACTTAGGAAAGAGAGAATGGGTTTTGGGAGGAATGTGTCAGCCATCGGAGGACGTTGCCAATAGTGTGACACTGTACAGTTAGATGCAGAGACGGAATGTTGCTTGTGGGCCTTTGTTAGTGGCAAGGAACATAGGTTTTTAGTAGCTACAGGGCCACGCGCATCGGTTGTTGCAATAGACCTCATATATATATTACAGGGAGGAGTAACAATGATTTGCATACATTGGGAACAATACAGCTCAAGCTTAGTGCTGAGACTAAGATTTTTTTTGAGCACAAGGAGGTATCGCCAAGAGTAGGACCAGGAGTATTCTGCGATTCTTGGGCTTTATTTGCTTACTAAACTTGTTTTCCAAAATCAATCTTTCGCAACATATAGTTGAACTTTCGCGAACTTTGTTTCCACTGCGTGATACCACTGCAAGCAGGGCAAGACCTCAAGGCGCACTACTCTTGGAGGTCTGGCCGACTACACCTTGTACATAAATGCTGAAGATGCTTTCTCATGACAATGTGCCATCAGGAACAGGAACATTAGTTTGGGTACCCTTGGGTACAGGCTTACCACAGGAAATGCTATGCATGATTGAACCACTGAATAATAATAAGCATTTGGGTGCAATGCACTGTTTCGTATGTGGCGGAAGCGTAGAGCGAATAAGTAACAAATATTGAGAGTATATGGTTCCGGTAGTATTGGATAACATCGGTTTGGACGACGCGAGACTACCACTGGGTTTAATTTTCACCACAGTGGATATTTTGGAGGAACAGGATACAGATGTATGATGCATCAGCCACAACACAAGCATGCCATCAGTGATTCTGCCTTATGAAGTAAAGAGAGTCACCGTCAAGTCAATTACTGACAAGTTAATGAAGCACTATTGTTACAGTTTTAGGATTTGTTCAACGTACAGAGTCCATTACCCGTGGCTCCTACTACCTAACACTGTATACAAACAGGGTGTAATGTTCCAGTTTATGCGAAGCCATGTTGCATACCGAAACATTTACACCCGCTCATGGAAACATGTATCGAACGACAACTGACAGTAGGTATTATGCAAACCAGTAATAGTCCATGGGAAGCACCTGTGGTACTGGTCCAAGAGAAGTTGATGTATGGTGCCGAGGTATCACTTTTGTTACGACTATAGATATTTGAATGCATGAACTATCACCAACATCTAAGCAATACGAATATAAAACAGGGAAGTTTACCAACTTAGGCAGATGCAAGTATTTGTGTAGTGGATACCACCAGATGTAGGCAGTATCGTAAGATAGACCTTCAACAGCTTTTTCGGTCCATGAGGCGTTTTCTATATCGCTAGATGCTCTTTGGGCTGTAAAAATTCGCCAGCAAAATTTCTAAGGTTGTCAGATGGGGTATTGCAAGGCCTTAAACCCATGAAGTGCAAAGTGTATCTCAATGATATTATAGTTTTTTTCGGAAGATATGGACGAACATGTAAAACGGTTGGAAGAAGTGTTTGATAGACTAAGAGCAGCTCGTCCTACGGTAAGTAATGACGAATGTAATCCTGCACAGACTCAAGTCAAGTACTTGAAGTACTTGGACCATATAATTAATAAGGAGTGGGTACCAACTGATCCCCATCTCGTATCAGCCAGCTGTTCCTGAATTTGTAACTCAACATTAACAAAATACTTACGGTATTTTCTAGGCCTTTGTGATCATTATCACTAATTAATTTAAGTTTTTGCACAAATTGCTCAAACCTTAAATAAACTGTTAATGAAAGGGAATAAATCTGAGTGGCCGACGGAGTGTGAGTATGCCTTTCAGGCGTTAAATAAAGAAAGCATTCATCAGAGACCCAGTACTGGTGTTTCCCAATTTTGGCAAGCAATTTATCCTTCCTTGCAATGCTAGCAGTACTGCTCATCGTTGTGTTCTGAATCAGAATACTGATGGAAAAGAGGACCCTGTGGCGTAAGCTTCTCGCCAGTTAAACAGAGTGAAGCGCAATTACTCAACCAGAGAGGAGGAAATGTAGGCTTATGGGGTCACATGCTTTAAATGTTACCTATACGGGCAGAAATTCAAAGTATTAATAGATTACAATTCCTTACAGTGGCTATGGTGCTTGAAAGATCCTCTAGCAGATAAACCAGGTGGACCCTTAAGTTGAGTGAATTCGACTGCCCAGTTTTTTACGAACGTGGGGGAAGACATAGAACTGCAGATACTTTGAGCCACAAAGCAGCAGTATTGCAAACGCCTGGGAAAAGTGTTGACTGTCTGGTAAAGAGAAGAGGCAGCTGACACTGACTGTCACGAATTAAGCTCGCAACTGCAGTTCACAACATATGAAGGCTTACTTTGTGGACTTTCAAAATGGTGACCGCGGATAGTGGTTCAGTCGTCACATCGGAATGAAGTGTTACAACAGGAACATGACAAGTTTTCTTTTGTCTTGGTGTCGAAAGAGCGACTGATAGAAAAGCAGCTGAAATTTTTTAGTGGCATGTAAGGATACATGATGTGGATGAGTAGGTGTAGGACTGCATACCACATGCACAGCGGGCAGATCTCAGCTATAGAAGGATTCCGCTTGAAAGGTTGCCAGAGGTGTTCTAACCTAAGGAGTCCAAGTAGAAATCATCGGTGGGGCTGAAAGTAACAAGTAGTTAACGTTTACTGGGCCGCCGGGGACGAGCTTACAATGTGAGACTGTAATTTAACGAGTCTTGGGAGAGTCCTGAGAATACAGTGAAACATAACAGAGAGTTAAGAGGGTTTGAGTCTGAGTAAATATGAACAGAAGGGTAAAAATTTGGAAATGGTTTCCCCTAGCAGGTACGGAGATGGCCTAGAGGCAATGACTAGACTAGCGCCAGTGAAAGACTGGGCTTTGCCGGCAGGGCGATTACAGGCAGCCGCATGACAGCGGCGATGGACTACTGGTAGTTGGACCCTGAAGTACACAGTTGGCTAACGGCAGACATGGCGTACACTTTAATAACATGGAATGAGGCTGGGAACACTGCTATAGTAAATTCAAAAGCATCAATTCAACCAACACATTGCAATACATCGCATAAAAAGTAGCGAATTGCAGGCACAAACATATTTACGATTAAACCATTTATTCCACTACGGATGTGTACATTTACTATGTGGTAAATAATTTTATGATATATAATAGACAATATGGCCGGTAATGCAGTTGTACAGTAGCCATCATCGAAACAAACAACGAATATCACCTTCTTGTTGTTAAATATGATATAATTAACTTTATGTGTCTAATGGTGGCGGACCAGATCGTTTTCGACAATTACACTGAAACAATAGAGCATTATGTAATTATTAGTGAATCGATTTATTAATCTACAGTGACGAAAAAAAGCCCAATATCAAAAAGTAATTG
Organism: Schistocerca americana; assembly: GCF_021461395.2. Lineage (NCBI taxonomy): Eukaryota > Metazoa > Arthropoda > Insecta > Orthoptera > Acrididae > Schistocerca > Schistocerca americana. The sequence goes on along the minus strand of NC_060121.1, from coordinate 286,225,464 downwards.
ATGTAGAGTAACGAAAAAAAATTGTCTAGGTAACATATGTAAGTGATTAACATTGCAAAATCACAGGCACATTAATAACCGACGAAACCACCAGAATGTACAGATTGCGGATGTCAGTTTGTGGGATGGACCTCCATGCCTGTTGCATCTGATCGGTCAATACAGAGACGGTTAATGATGGTTGTGGATGGCGCTGACAGCAATAATGTAAGTGGTTATATTCCTGACAAGTCTCAGTAATACTGCAGAAGGAACAACAGCCTCTCGTAGCCCTATTACATGACCTTTTTCGGACTCAGTGAGCTGCTGATAAAGGCGTCGTTGTCGCCCTGAAGGAATTCTTGACTAACATCAACTCATCACGTCCAATCTCAAAGTTAACTGACGCTCACAACCGTTACAACTCGTATTGTAAGCAAACCTGATTTACATCGTCATAGTATTATGCGAGGGATGCGAAATTAGAAAGGACATCATCTTTCACATGCAAAAACACGGCTACCAGTTCCTTCTTGTTGCTGAGATTTTTATTCTGTCATTGTATTGTCAGTTCTGATTATAGTATGAATGAGGGTCTACTAGAAGTACAAACAGATCGATGTTAATAATATATGCAATTAAAAATCGTGTCAGCAGACACGTCATGACATAATGTGTCAATTATTATATGTATTTTAAATGATAATTAGTTGAAACCCTCAGCTGCTGACAGGTGTTGTTGATATACCTCAATGAGGACAGATGACGGGGATCGTCACCTTAGTGAGCGCGTGTAATGAGTGGATGGGCAAATATCTATTACGTACATTACGTATGTAGACTGTGGACAGTTGGGAATGTGGGTCTCACGGGAAGCGTGCAAGGAATAAGTCCCTGCAGTCGCGCTATTCATCTATGTCCTCGGTGTCTCAGATGGATAGAGCGTCTGCCCTGTAAGCAGGAGATCTCGGGTTCGAGTCCCGGTCGGGGTACACATTTTCAGCTGTCCCCATTGAAGTATACCAGCAACACCTGTTGGCAGCTGACGGTTTCAACTAACTATCATATATTCTAGACAAGCTGCACGGTCATCAATGGTATCTGTTCTTTCGAGAACAGTTACTGTCTTCATACTGTATATATGTGTATTTTAGTTAAACCGTCTGAGTCACGTAAGATGTCACAACCCTTTTATTTCGTGAACGGTTATAGATACCGAAACGCACTTTTCGGGAAATGTTAGAGCGTCTGGGGAAACGCATTTTTTTGTTTTGTTGATGTTTTTAAAGCTGGTATTAACGGAGATACTGAAGCAACTACGTTTTCTTAAATGGAACCGTACGCTATTTTATAGCTGCATTTAACAGCTCTTGAGAAGAAAATTACAGTGATACAGCATTTGTTAGTGTTGACGCTGAAATATGTCGAAAAAAATTCGAGAAACGTCCTAGAATTTTTGAGCACGGTGGCCGGAATCGGCATCAGCGATGCAAATAGGGCCAAGCAGAGCTCTTGTGCTACTCTGTGTCACAATGTCAACATGTTTGCCTGGTTACTTGTCTGTACTGCAAGCTGCTCATTTGTGCTGCAACATTCGTTGCGTGCAGAAATGTACACCTGTGATGAGAAGTTGGATATACTACTTTTATATGATGAATGTCAAGAAATACCGTAAAAGCAGTATAGCGGTATAGGGTTATCTATCCGGATCGCCATGTCCGACCCGCCAGGCAATTGCATGAAATATTGAGATGCTAGTGCGGACAGGCTGCTTGAACGTCAAAAAGAGGTCAAGGAAGAAGACTGTAGCTGACAGAGAACACGAAGAAGCCGTTCTGGCTACGACGCCAATGAATCCGCACTGTCGCATGAGACTTATAGCCAAGGAATGTGGAATCAGCCAGGCGTGTGTCATTCGCATCCTGCATTGACAGAATTTCCATCCCTGTCATCTGCCACTACACCAGGCACTCGACGACCGTGACTTCGAACGTCGTACAGAATGTTGTCAGTTTGATCTTCAGCAACTGAGAGACGAACCTACGTTGCTCTTTACCGAAGAAGCAATGTTTGCTAATCGCGCTAATGTAAATTTTCATAACATGCACCACTGGACACCGAAAATCCACTCTGGCTTCGCCAGGTGCAACACCAACGGCAGTGGAAAAGTATGGACCGACATTAGGACATTACATTGTGGGACCTTATTTCTTATCAGGCGTTCTAATTGGACATTCGTACTCACGCTATCTGACGAACATCCTCCGATTCTTTAGAACAGTACCACTGGATGTTCGACAGATTATGTGGCTGCAACACGATGTTTGTCCAGCTCATTCGCCCCATGTTGCAGCACAAACACTGACTGAGAACTTTCCTGCACGTTGGATAGGACGAAATTCTGTAGTAAAATGGCCTGCGAGGTCCCCCTATTTGACTCCTCTCGAATTCTTTCTCTAGGGAGCACTTAAAGATGTAATCTATGACAAGAAGCACCAACTACGCCAGACGCTATGTATCGTCGTATCACCAGTGTATGCTCTATCAAATGGTCCACTGTAATCACATCTAACGGCGATTGCAAACGTGTCTTTCAGTCCATGGTCAACAATTTGAACACATGCTTAAATAAAGGATAAAGTTATTTTCTTAGAAGACAGATTTCATGGAAGAATATTTATTTTGCGGTGTACAGGAGCTCACCAAAGCATTTTTTAAAAAATCTTTGGTTCAACGAATGTATTCCATATGATACAATTTAGAGCAGTGTAGGCAGAGACAGTGGTACGACAGCATGTATTTCACCTATAAGAAGCAAAAAACCATGTGGAGAAAAAGAGAGGTCAAATCTTCCTTCTAACATTAAGATATTTAATATAGTAACTGTTTTTTGGGGTGTGTAAGATCTTTTTATTTTTGAAGAATGAACAGCTGATTTCCCTGTTTCAGCTCACGTAAATCTGGGAGGGTACAAAAATGTGAAATGGTTCTCCTAGGCCCTTTGGATACACTAGATTCTAGCCTATATCGTATTTCCATATACAGCATTTGTAGGCAAACCTGCATCTAGGTCGTAAATTCGTCTAAGGGGAAATAAAGTTTTGTTCTCTTAGTGCAGGCCTATCTTACGGTCCGAGACACCTCCTTCGCAGAGTCTACACTGCAAATGCCATTGCCGGCCACCGTGTTCTCACTTTCTAGAAAATTTGTACAATTTTTTTGCTACAGGTTTCAGCGTCAACATTTACAAACACTGTATCATTGTAACAGTCTTCTCAAAAGCTAGCGAATGCAGTTATAAAAAGGATATGGTTCAATATAAAAAAAGTACTTACTTCAATATCTCATTTCATATTAGCCCTAAAAACATGAAACAAACAAAAACATACGTGCCCCCAACGCTCTAACATTTGCTGAAAACAACGTTTCCATATGTACACTATGTGATCAAAAGTATCCGGATACCTGTTTGAAAATGACTTACCAGTTCGTGGATCCCTCCAGCGGGAATGGTGGAATTCAATATGGTGTTGGCCCACCCATGGCCTTGATGCCAGCTTCCACTCTCGCAGGCATACGTTCAGTCAGGTGCTGGAAGGTTTCTTAGAAAATGGCAGCCCATTCTTCACGGAGTGCTGCACTGAGGAGATGTGTCAATGTTGGTCGGTGAGGCCTGCCACAAAGTAGGCTTTCCAACACATCCCAAAGGTGTCCTTTAGGATTCAGATCAGGACTCTGTGCAGGCCAGTCTATTACAGGGATGTTATTGTAATGTAACCAGTCCGAAACAGGCCGTGCATTATGAACACGTACTCGATCATGTTGGAAGATACAAACGCCATCCCTGAATTGCTCTTCAACAGTGGGAAGCAAGAAGGTGCTGAAAACATCAATGTAGGCCTGTGGTGTGGTTTTGTTGTTGTGGTCTTCAGTCCTGAGACTTGTTTGATGCAGATCTCTATGCTACTCTATCCTGTGCAAGCTTCTTCATCTCCCAGTACCTACTGCAACCTACATCCTTCTGAATCTGCTTAGTGTATTCATCTCTTGGTCTCCCTCTACGATTTTTACCCTCCACGCTGCCCTCCAATACTAAATTGGTGATCCCTTGATGCCTCAGAACATGTCCTACTAACCGATTCCTTCTTCTAGTCAAGTTGTTCCACAAGCTCCTCTTCTCCCCAATTCTATTCAATACCTCCTCATTAGTTATGTGATCTACCCATCTAATCTTCAGCATTCTTCTGTAGCCCCACATTTCGAAAGCTTCTATTTCCAAACTATTTATCGTCCATGTTTCACTTCCATACATGGCTACACTCTATACAAATACTTTCAGAAACGACTTCCTGACACTTAAATCCATACTAGACGTTAACAAATTTCTCTTTTGTATATCCTCTCTACTTCGACCATCATCAGTTATTTTGCTCCCCAAATAGCAAAACTCCTTTACTACTTTAAGTGTCTCATTTCCTAATCTAATTCCCTCAGCGTCACCCGATTTAATTCGACTACATTCCATTATCCTCGTTTTGCTTTTGTTGATGTTCATGTGCCGTGATAATGCCACGCAAAACAGCAAGGGGTGCAAGCCCCCTCCATGAAGAACACGACCACACCATAACATTCTATCTCCGCCAAATTTTACTGTTTGCACTCACGCACTGGCACATGATGTTCATCATGGATTTGCCATACCCACACCCTGCCATCGGACCGCCACATTGTGTACCGTGATTCGTCACTCCACACAACGTTTTTCCGCTGTTCAATCGTCCAATGTTTGCACACCTTTCACCAAGCGAGGCGTCGTTTGGTTTTTACTGGCGTGATTTGTGGCTTAAGAGCAGCCGCTCGACCATGAAATCCAAGTTTTCTCACTTCCCGCCTAACTCTTCAACTGTTGGTGGTCCCTGTCAGTCAACAGACGAGTTTAGCTTGTACGCTTTTGTGCTATATCTGCCCATTCACATTTCCACTTCACTGTCACATCGGAAACAGTGGACCTAGGGATGTTTAGGAGTGTGGAAATCTCATGTACAGATGTATGACACAAGTGACACCCAATCACCTGACCACATTCGAAGTCTGCGAGTTCCTCAGAGCGCTCCATTCTGCTCTCTCACGATGTCTAATGACTGCTGAGGTCGCCGATATGGAGTACCTGGCAGTAAATTGCAGCACAATGCACCTAATATAAAAAGTATGTTTTTCGGGGTGTCTGGATACTTTTGATCACATAGTGTGTAACCATTAGTGAAAAGAAAGGGGTGTTACATCTTGTGTGACTCACCCTGTAGACTCATTAGTTTAAGTATGGTGGTCCATTTGCATGTAAGTCAAGTGTTGCACAAAGTGTATACTTTGGTAGGCAGCTGCTCGAGCTCTCATTGGTTAAAATGTCATGATGTTAGTGGATGATGGTGTTAGACAGACTCTAGCTTTGTGCCATCATATAGTATGGCAGAATGTCCTGATAGAATTGATGAGCATCTAGGAATGCAGGTGGAAAAACTTATGATAGAGTATGCATTGTAGCTTCATCTTAGTGTGGGCTCTGTCATCTTTTATTTCACTTGATTACTAAAGGGCTGTTGATATATTTCAACAATTAACTTTACTTATGTATGAAAGTGCTTGTCGAACTGCAACTCAGTAGGAATTTGGACCTTACTGAACAAATCACCTGCAAAAGTTAAATCTGCAGTGTTGTCTATGCTTATTGTAAATGGGTCCCTGATTTTTTAATGTTCATTAATTTACAATTCTCGTAACTTGTCTACCCTCAGCTTTTAGACCACAGGATCACCTTTTGTTAAATTATTTTGTTATTACAGCAACAGGGTGTAAGCAAGGTGGTGTATGACTTATCCCAAGCTTTATTTGGGGCAGTACATTTGCCCCCCAAACTCAGCATACCCAGATTAGTAACATCACAAGATCCAGCCCCTTTAAAAGTTATGGTAACTGATATTTTGGGTCCATTCAACAAAACTCCAAGTAGTAATAAATTGATAACACTAATTATTGAGAGTTTTTCGAGGTTTGTATTTATGACAGCAACTCTCGACTAATAAGATGCTATAGCGTTAGTGAAAAATTGGATTGTTAAATTTGGTGTGCCAGAATTGTTACTAACTGATGAGGGTACTAACTTCTTACCTCACTTGTTGAAGCACCTATGCCATGCGATTCATGTTGCCAAGTTACAGATGAGCCAATTTCATTTGCAAGCAGACGGGCTATGGTACGTGTTCACTGAGCAACATCGAAAATGATGAGTCACTGTATCAACAGCCAAGATGCAGATTGGGATACATACCTTAATTATGTCATCAGCAGGTATAATTCTAAGGTCCACACCACTGCTGGTCTCTTGCCCAGGACGTGGTCTCTACAGAAGAAAAGTGCCATCTCCCCTTAATGTACTAAAACTGGGATTAGGATCTGGCATCGAGTCAACGAAGAAATTCGCAAAAAGACTACGTGACGTATGGCAAAGAGCTTGATGAGCCAAAAGAAAAGCACTTGGAAGGGAAGAACACTTGGGACAGTAAGCAAGTCAGCTTGGTCATTTCTTAGATGGCCAATGGATGTTGTTTACCAATTCACATGGGCCAAAAATGAAGACTAAGATTTTTTAACGAGTTATAATGGTCCATATCAGATTACAGAGAAGATCTCGCCAGTCATTGTTAAGGTCTAGCTACTACCAAATCTTCTATTATACGTATTAGTAGAGTGGAGCCATTCAAAGGTGTGATTCATCGTAGCAATCATGTTAATAAACTGTTATTACAGATACCGCTGTTTTACTGACGTCCTTGGGCGATAAGACTGAAACACTCACCAGTCCTCGGAGCTCGGTCTCTGACACTTGTAACGTCACCCCTCATCTGTCAGACCTCGAGGCTCTCTGACCTGTTCTGAGGGGTGACCGATACAGTATATACGTGAAGAAATTTAAAAGATAAGGATATGAGGAAAATATCTGCCAACAGAAGATTCCATGTAGTTAGAAATACCCAAGAAGGTAATGAGTTAATTTTTAAAATTCAAGCAGTAAAACACACAGAGAGAATACGATTGGATACAGCAGCACAAGTATGTGGAAGTAATAACCCACAGCGCTTCACAGGGTGAACCCAAAATCTAGTGGCCACATGTCCAATACTTTTTAGGGCTATTTTCTAAATATTTTGGTATAAGAGACCAGTGCTCGTTATTGATTGATTGCATTATCTATGCATCTGCATTCTACAGGATTTATCTCTACAACATTGCAAACACCGGCGCAACGTACTGGGTGTTTTGTTTGGAAACATATCTCTTCCATACAATCGAGACACTCGAAGTTGACAACAAGAATGTCCATTTCTCCCTTCATCCTCAAGTTTGTACTCAATAATGCTCGGTTTTTACTCATATTTGTGTTTCCAACAGCAGTAGCTGTACGTCAACCGTGATACATGGTGGTAGTGACAGGTTTGCTGAAGAAGATTTGACCGACATGCACCTTGTTCATAGGTTCACTGTATGCAATGGGTGTGTGGCACTCGGACCCTATGCTAAGCTGTTCCTTAATCAATCTTAAGGTGACACAACAGTATCTAAGCATTTCTAATAGGCGCCTGGGAGATACCGGAAGCCTCTGCATCAGTTTTTCTGATTGAATGTTACAGGATTTTTCACTGTCGTGAAGGTATTTTCACTGGAACAAAGGTAACTGTGGTAACATAGAGAACAAATCGTAATTATATTACTGCTTTTTTGTAGTGAACAAACGGATACTGTGGGACCGTTGCACCAGTATACTCACAAAATATCCCTGAACAATCTCCGAATGAATGTCTTAGAGTTCGGTTCACACAGCAGAAGAGAGGAAAGAGGATGGAGTTGAAATAGGTGGTACAGAATTCTAGAGTGAATCTGAGAATGCTAAGCGCAGGTATCAATGGGATACCCTCACGGTTGAACAACTAGTGACCAAAATCCACGATAACAGGAGAGGTAAGTACAATGTTTCAAACTAGCGTTCTTTTCCCACAGTCGAAGAATATGCATGGAGATAAAATCTATTACCTTAACAGCTTGGTGTCCTTACAATAATTGTAAATGAAAATTAAAACGTAAAATGAAAAGGTGACGGGGGGTGGGGGGGGTGGGGGGGTGGGGTGGGGGGGGGTGGGGGGGGTGTAATCAGTCTTCTGACTGGTCAACTGGTCTGACACCAGCCGACAACTAATTCTTCTTCTTCTATGCCACTTCTGTATTGCAGAATAGCTATTGTATCCAACGTCATCGTTTATTCATTGGGTTACAGTTTTGACCCTCTGCAGTTCCCTTAAATACCATGGAAGTTATTCCTAGATGTCTTGATACATGTACTATCATCCTGTCCTATCGTCCTGCCTCGTCTTCTGAGCTACAGTTCGAAATTCCTTTTTTAAAATCCAGGTTCGCTGTTATGATATTTATTTAACCCCTTTATTGGTGAATCAGGGAATATTCTCAAGGCAATATGCTGCGAAATTAGGGTAAATGGTATCCTCCTACATTGAGTAAAATTTGCAGATTAATCAGATTAATTTGATCTACTGGCTGAAATTCAAAAATGCCTTCATAATATTTTAACGAAATTATCAGCAACCCTGAAAGTAAAGAGATAATACTTGAAATCACGACGACCGAAAACGAAAGCTCTGTGGTCAGTAAACCAAATGAAATACGATTACCCGACTTAAAAATTAGGAGAAATAAATGACAGTTTGCCCACTACTTGTCTTAGAGGCTGAAAGTATTGTGTATAGAGATCAGAAAGATAATTCTAGCATCAAATGATATGGTTACAAGAAGTAGAGAACTTATTGTATGAGAATCCAGGCTATCTTTAAAATTAGGAGAAACAAATGACAGTTTGCCCACTACTTGTCTTAGAGGCTGAAAGTATTGTGTATAGAAATCAGAAAGATAATTCTAACATCAAATGATATGGTTACAAGAAGTAGAGAACTTATTGTATGAGAATCCAGGCTATCTTTAAAATTAGGAGAAATAAATGACAGTTTGCCCACTACTTGTCTTAGAGGCTGAAAGTATTGTGTATAGAAATCAGAAAGATAATTCTAACATCAAATGATATGGTTACAAGAAGTAGAGAACTTATTGTATGAGAATCCAGGCTATCTCGAGGAACTAGGTTCCATGGCATCTTCTGCTGTTGTCAGCAGAGTAACAGCAGTAGTTTGACAAGTTCGCTGATAGTCACGTCCCCCTGAAGATGAGGAGTGCAGACAAAGCTCTTACTCTACTGATAGCACGAAGAGCTTCAATGTATAAAAGTATTAATAAAATACCCTTGTAGCTGGAAAAGGAGACGAGCAATGACATTCTATACCGACGAATCTTTTCTCAGGAACAGCAGAGGGATTTTTGGTCAAATGTTAATCACCTTCATTCTGCAGGTAAGAGTAACTTTAATTTTATCTATGATGGATCTCGTTGTACTCAGCGGCTGTTTGTCAGTTATGCGTTGTCGGTGGAGAATGTTCTCCATCAACAATTCTTAATAGGACTGTCTGACTCTAGTGCAGATAAAGTTCAACAAAGATTGAAAGATGTAGTTTAAAAGTGCATTTAAGAATCAATTATTATAATAATAGCGATTGTATTACCAACATACGAAGAAGAAAACAGCACAAATTAACTATGAAGTAATATATCCAAGTGAAAGAATTTTGGAATTTAGAGCAACGGACTCGATAGACAGGAAATCAAATGAAAGAAAATTGTAAATGTATTTTTGAGTTACAGAGGTAAAATTAAAAGGGTTTTTAAAACAAAGCATCCGGTGCTGTCTAAAAATAGTTTACAGTTAGCGTTTATTACCATTTTTTTTATTTACGTCGGTAAGGTATGAACTTCTAATGAGAAATCCGTTGAAAAACTGAAAGTTGCTCAGCGAACAATGGATACATGGGAGTAATCCTACACCCTCTCCAGCGATTTCCGTCTGAGATTAATCAATATTCCATCGCTCACTGATTACTTCAGTCGACTGTGCTTGTATACCTAATGGAAATAGATTATTAAAAACAGTCACCAGGTATCAGTGTTGCTCGAGGATTCCTCCGCTAGGATAACCATTCACATTAATAGTCATAGTGTGCACAGAAATGCTTTGGAACAAAGGGTATCAAGCCGATCCTGGTTTGTTAACAGCAACGTTACTGGAGAGGACTGGCCTGCGCAAACCCCAAAACCACACTTCTTTGATGAGTTGGAACGTCGACTTCACTCGAGAGCCCAGTGTTGAACATTACTACCTAATCAGTTTTCGGCTCTTGAGGAACAATGGGCTGCCATTCCTCCACAGGCATTCCGATATCTTTTCGGAAGTGTCCCCGGTAGAGATGGAGCTGTCTTGAAGTCGAAGTGTGGACACAACCCATATTAATATTCATTAATAAGTGTCTGGATAATTTTGGTCAGTAGTGTATATGACTGTACTAAATGACCTTTTTCCTTAAAATACAATTTTCTGTTGCAATTTTTTCCCTTATTTCGAGATAGTGTCTGTTGGCTTTCGTAACACAGAAAAGTCAAGCTATCCTCAACCCCAAAGTTGGTTGGAACATCGTATAGCATATCAAAGGAAGTCTACTGGCAGCTACACAGGAGGTGAATATAACAAAACACGTTAGTCTTTTATTGAGATCGAAACTTTGTAATAATAATTTATGAGGAAAGAAAGCATAGTAGTCGAGGTAGTGGAGGAAGGTAACAAAGAAATCCTGGGGGTGACAAGCAGTTAGAAACATCAAGAGACTGGTTGGTGCATTAAGTCCGTACCGCTTATCCACAAGTTTAATGAACACAACAGATACACATAACAGAGACTTTAGTCATCAATAATAAATTCTCCATCACTATTAACAACGCCAACGCTGGGGTAACTTTTAAATTCCACAACTGTAGAAATCACATGGTTTTGTGGCGAAATTCTCGTCGAGCCACGTTCGGAGCGCATTTTCATCTGTAACGGAAGGTCCTTTACGGATGGCGAGGACTTAAGATTAGGTGAATAAGGTAGGTGCGAAATGACTTCCCAAGCTAAATCCTGTGTAGTGTTTTCTGTCAGTCCAGCAGAATGCCGGCGGCCGCTATTGCCGAGTAGCATCACTTCACGCAGTCTTCCCGCCCAATGTTCCTGGACTGCCTCTGCTACAAGTGTCAGTCGTTCACAGTTTGCGTCAGCAGTGATGGTTGTACCTCGGGGAAGCAATTCGTAATACATCGCTCCATCGCTTTTCTACAGGATGCGTAACATTTTCTTTTGTGGATGCCCACAAGTCTTTGTGTGGGGAGTTGCTGCTTTGTTTGGGCTCAACCATTCCTTTCTTTTCCTTATGTGATCGTAAAGACACCATATTTTGTCACAAGTAACGATACAGGATAGGAATGGTCGGTGTTGTTCACGAGCCAGTTGATTATGGACTGGCAGAGATACATCTATGTATATCCAAAGATTTCTGTGCTTTTGGCTTAGAACACGCGGTGTCCATCCAACCGATTTTTGAACTTTCGTCATTGCATGCAAGTCCCGGATTATTGTAGCAGTTCATCACATTTGCCACGTTTCTGGGACAATGACGTGGATTTTTGTAGATTAATGCGTTTAAATTATATTTATCAAACTCCGAAGTCATTCCTGTAAGTAGAGTGTCACTAATGCAATAACGATTCTCCTTCATGATCGAAGCAGACGAAATGAATTAAAATTTGTGCTGCGGTCGGGACTCGTACCCGGGTCTTCTTACTTGCTAGGAACAAATGCTAACCACCACACCACCGCAGTACAATGGTCAACAGTGGTGCACGAACTATCTAAGCTTAGTGCCTTCCCCAACACAAACTTCAGTTCATTTTTCCCTTACATATCGTCGCTACTGCCAGGGCTCTCTGATAGTGGCAAGCACCCCAGCATTGAACGTAATGGGACGTCCTTGTGCCATTGATGATCTTCATTCGTCTGCTTCGATCATTATCGTACATAATAAAAAGAAACTCAAATGTCTCAGGGAAACATTTAATTATAAGGTCCTCTTTAAAGCGAGAAAATTGTTTTCTTGTACTGCTGTGACCAACGGCATTATCCCTATATACGACGCGAACGTTGTAGCCACTTCCGCAGCTGTCACGCCTCTATTGAACTCAGAGAGACGAATATATCGGAAATGTTCCGATTTCTCCACTGCGCACTCAATTTTCTAGCGTCCACAGCTCCACTCACTATCTCCCAATGGCAAAATGGCAATGTGCAAACTCAAACAGCAACAGAGAACTATAAATAAAAAATGGCAGTCGACAAATAAACCCATAGCAACTGCCCAATATGCAAACCAAAAAACGCTACGAACGTCATGAGATCAGCATCATCCAGAGAATACACTGATGGGCAAAACATTTTGACCATCTGCTTAACAACGTTTTTGTCCGTCTTTGGAACGAAGAACACCACTTATTCTGCGAATCAGGGATCTGACAGTTGTTGGTAGCTTCGTGCAGGTATGTGTCATTAGATGTCTACGCACAGGTCATGTATTTCGTGCAAATAACGAATTTGCATCAGGCGAATTTGGTCGCCGATACATCAAAATGAGCTCGCTATAATGCTCCTCAGACGACTGTAGCTCCGGTCCGCCGCCGGCCGCTGACACCGAACGGTTCTAGGCGCTTCAGTCCAGAACCGCGCTGCTGCTACGGTCGCAGGTTCGGATCCTGCCTGGGGTATGGATGTGTGTGATGTCCTTAGGTTAGTTAGGTTTAAATAGTTCTAGGTCTTGGGGATTGATGACCTCAGATGTTAAGTCCCATAGTGCTTAGAGCCATTTGAACCATTTTTCGGGCCCGCCTCCGAGACACGGACAGTTATACCGCTGAAAGATGACATCGCGGTCGCGGAAGATGTTAAGCATAAAGGGACGCAAGTGTTTTGCATCTCTCAGCGTGTCTTCGTTTACTACCACAGGTCCCATGCAAGCGCAGGAAAATGTCTCGCACAGCATAATACTTTTCCCACCACTCCGCGTCTGTGGCGCGCTGCGTGTTTGGAGTCGCGTCTACCTCGAAGACGGCGTTTGTGGAGAAGACCAGGGACCAAGTGTAGCAAAAATGTGATTCACACGAAGAGCCGACACGTTTCCATTTATCGACGGTCGTAATTGACGACGTCGTTGCGTCAGCATGTGAAAACGTAGGGGCGATCTGCTGCGGAGCTCCATGTTCAATAATACACGATGAACAGTATGCTCCAGAACACTTGTGCGTGTACTAGCATTGTGCTCTTTCTGCAGAGATGCAACAGATCACCATCCATCCTACTTTACAGAGCAGACAGGCCTTCCAACCCTACGTCCTGCCGGCCGGAGTGGCCGAGCGGTTCTAGATGCTACAGTCTGGAACCGCGCGACGCTACGGTCACAGGTTCGAATCCTGCCTGGGGTATGGATGTGTGTGATGTCCTTATGTTAGTTAGGTTTAAATAGTTCTAGGTCTAGTGGACTGATGATCTCAGAAGTTAAGTCCCATAGTGCTCAGAGCCATTTGAATTTTGAGCTAACGTTATTCTCGGGACCGAGACCTGGCTGAACCCTGAGACATGAAGTTTTGAAATATTTAGTGAGGGTTGGAATGTGTATCGGAAAGACAGATTAGACGCCGTAGGAGGTGATGTCTTCATTGCAAAAAAAATGGTTCAAATGGCTCTGAGCACTATGGGACTCAACTGATGAGGTCATTAGTCCCCTAGAACTTAGAACTAGTTAAACCTAACTAACCTAAGGACATCACAAACATCCATGCCCGAGGCAGGATTCGAACCTGCGACCGTAGCGGTCTTGCGGTTCCAGACTGCAGCGCCTTTAACCGCACGGCCACTTCGGCCGGCCGTCTTCATTGCAGTTGACAAAAATATTGTGTATACTGAGGTCGAAGTAGAGTGTGATTGTGAAGTTATCTGGACACGTTTAACAAGGCTAGGAGAAATAAAGTTAATTGTTGGGTGTTATTACCGGCCACCAGGTTCCACCGTGACAGTTCTAGAATCATTCAAAGGGAGTCTACACTCTGTACCGCAGAAGTACCCGGATCATGCTATATTAATCGGAGGCGACTTCAACCTACCTAGTATAGACTGGGATGTCTATGGATTCATTACAGGTGGTACAGACAAGTCGTCGTGTGAATTACTTTTGAACACATTATCCGAAAACTGTCTTGAGCAGCTAAATCTACAGCCAACGCGTAATGGAAATATTTTAGATTTGGCAGCCACGAACAGACCAGACCTCATCGACGGTGTCAGTGTTGAGACAGGGATTAGTGATCATGATGTTGTCATTACGACTATGGTTACGAAAGTTAAAAAGTCGGTCGAGAAGGCTAGGAGAGTATTGTTTCTAGAAAGAGCAGATAAGCAGTTGTTAGCATCCCACTTGGGAAATGAATCGACTTAATTTACTTCTGGTACGATCGACGTGGAAGAATTATGGGCAAATTTTAAACACATTGTAAATCACGCATTGGACAAGTAAGTGCCGAAAAAGTGGGTTACGGACGGAAAAGACCCACCGCGGTTTAACAGCGCAATTCAGAGAATACTCAGAAAGCAAAGGCAGTTGAACTCGCGGTACAAGAAACATCGGGAGAATGAGGACAGGCAAAAATTAGTAGAGATTCGTGCTGCTGTAAAATGAGCGATCCGCGAAGCATACAACCACTACCACTGTCATACCTTAGCAAAAGATCTTGCTGAAAACCAAGGAAATTCTGGTCCTACGTAAAATCGGTAAGCGGGTCAAAGGCTTCCATCCAGTCACTCACTGATCAGTCTGGCCTGGAAACGGAAGACAGCAAAACGAAAGCTGAAATTTTAAATTAAGCGTTTGAGTAATCTTTCACGCAGGAGGATCGTACAAACATACCGCCGTTTGAGTCTCGTACAGATTCCCATATGAAGGAAATTGTGATAGACATCCCTTGGGTTGTGAAACAGCTGAATGGGTTGAAAATAAATAAATCTCCAGGTCCTGATGGGAATTCAATTCGGTTTTACAGAGAGTATTCTACTGCACTGGCTCCTTACTTAGCTTGCATTTATCGCGAATCTCTTGCCCAACGTAAAGTCCCGAGCGACTGGAAAAAAGAGCAGGTGACGCCTGTATATAAGAAGGGTAGAAGGACGGATCCTCAGTACTTAACATCGGTTTGTTGCAGGATTCTCGAACATATTCTCAGATCGAATATAATGAATTTCCTTGAGACAGAGAAGTTGCTCTCCATACAGCAGCACGGCTTTAGAAAGCATCGCTCCTGAGAAACGCAACTCGCCCTTTTTTCACATGATATCTTGCAAACCATGGATGAAGGGTATCAGACGGATGCTATATTCCTTGACTTCCGGAAAGCGTTTGACTCGGTGCCCCACTGCAGACTCCTAACTACGGTACGAGCATATGGGTTGGTTCCCAAATATGTGAATGGCTCGAAGACTTCTTAAGTAATAGAACCCAGTACGTTGTCCTCGATGGTGAGTGTTCATCGGAGGTGAGGATATCATCTGGCATGCCCCAGGGAAGTGTGGTAGGTCCGCTGTTGTTTTCTATCTACTTAAATTATCTTTTGGAAACGGTGGATAGCAATGTGCGCCTGTTTGCTGATGATGCTGTGGTGTACGGGAAGGTGTCGTCGTTGAGTGATTGTAGGAGGATGCAAGATGACTTGGACATGATTTGTGATAGGTGTAAAGAATGGCAGCTAACTCTATATATAGATAAATGTAAATTAATGCAGATGAATAGGAAAAAAATCCCGTAATGTTTGAATATTCCATTAGTAGTGTAGCGCTTGACACAGTCACGTCGATTAAATATTTGGGCGTGACATTGCAGAGCGATATGAAGTGGAACAAGCACGTAATGGCAGTTGCGGGGAAGGCGGATAGTCGTCTTCGGTTCATTTGTAGAATTTTGGGAAGATGTGGTTCATCTGTAAAGGAGACCGCTTGCAAAACACTAATACGACCAATTCTTGAGTAAAGCTCGAGCATTTGGGATCCCTATCAGGTCGGATTGAGGGAGGACATAGAAGCAATTCAGAGGCGGGCTGCCAGATTTCTTACTGGTAGGTTTGATCATCACGCGAGTGTTACGGAAATGCTTTAGGAACTCGGGTGGGAGTCTCTGGCGGCCGCGGTGGTCTCGCGGTTCTAGGCGCGCAGTCCGGAACCGCGCGACTGCTGCGGTCGCAGGTTCGAATCCTGCCCCGAGCATGGATGTGTGTGATGTCCTTAGGTTAGTTAGGTTTAAGTAGTTCTAAGTTCTAGGGGACTGATGCCCACAGCAGTTAAGTCCCATAGTGCTCAGAGCCATTTGAGCCATTGGGAGTCTCTGGAGGAAAGGAGGGGTTCCTTTCGTGAATCACTACTGAGGAAATTTAGAGAACCAGTATTTGAAGCTGACTGCAGTACAATTTTACTACCGCCAACTTATATTTCGCGGAAAGACCACAAAGATAAGATGAGAGAGATTAGGGCTCGTACAGCGGCATATAGGCAGTCATTTTTCCCTCATTCTGTTTGGGAGTGGAACAGGGAGAGAAGATGCTAGTTGTGGTACGAGGTAACCTCCGTCACGCACCGTATGGTGGGTTGCGGAGTATGTAAATGGATGTAGATGTAGATATGAAGGGTCGTTGTCGTCCAACAATTTAGCGGCTAGTGGTAGTTTTAGTGCCCTTCACCTCTTTCCGTAGATGCTTACGACAGTAGCACGTGAACATTCGACCAGCTTCGCCGTTTCCGAGAAACTCCTTCACACACTGCATAATAACAATCTGCGCTATATCAGTGTCGCTTATCCGAAAGGATTTCAGTCCACATCTTCGTTAGGGAAATGGCAGCAAGAGAGGGGTAGAAAACCAATGTGCACTCCGTGTGCATACCGGGGGGAGTCATTCCAGATGTGGAAAGGGTCCTTCCGGATGCCATGAAGGGTACAGGGTGCACCCATCTGCAGGTGGTCGCTCATGTCGGCACCAATGATGTGTGTCGCTATGGATCGGAGGAAATCCTCTCTGGCTTCCGGCGGCTATCTGATTTGGTGAAGACTGCCAGTCTCGCTAGTGGGATGAAAGCAGAGCTCACCATCTGCAGCATCGTCGACAGGACTGACTGCGGACCTTTGGTACAGAGCCGAGTGGAGGGTCTGAATCAGAGGCTGAGACGGTTCAGCGACCGTGTGGGCTGCAGATTCCTCGACTTGCGGCCATAAGGTGGTGGGGTTTCGGGTTCCGCTGGATAGGTCAGAAGTCCACTACACGCAACAAGCGGCTACACGGGTAGCAGGGGTTGTGTGGCGTGGGCTGGGCGGCTTTTTAGGTTAGATGGCCTTGGGCAAGTACAGAAAGGGCAACAGCCTCAACGGGTGCGGGGCAAAGTCAGGACATGCGGGGACCAAGCAGCAATCGGTATTGTAATTGTCAACTGTCGAAGCTGCGTTGGTAAAGTACCAGAACTTCAAGCGCTGATAGAAAGCACCGAAGCTGAAATCGTTATAGGTACAGAAAGCTGGCTTAAGCCAGAGATAAATTCTGCAGATAGATTGCATGCAACCGGTGGTGGAGTGTTCGTCGCTGTTAGTAGTAGTTTATCCTGTAGTGAAGTAGAAGTGGATACTTCCTATGAATTATTATGGGTGGAGGTTACACTCAACAACCGAAATAGGTTAATAATTGGCTCCTTTTACCGACCTCCCGACTCAGCAGCATTAGTGGCAGAACAACTGAGAGAAAATCTGGAATACATTTCACATAAATTTTCTCAGCATGTTATAGTCTCAGGTGGAGATTTCAATTTACCAGATATGGACTGGGACACTCAGATGTTTAGGACGGGTGGTAGGGACAGAGCATCGAGTGACATTATACTGAGTGCACTATCCGAAAATTACCTCGAGCAATTAAACAGAGATCCGACTCGTGGAGATACCATCTTGGACCTACTGATAGCAAACAGACCCGAACTTTTCGACTCTGTAAGTGTAGAACAGGGAATCAGTGATCATAAGGCCGTTGCAGCATCCCTGAATATGGAAGTTAATAGGAATGTAAAAAAAGGGAGGAAGGTTTATCTGTTTAGCAAGAGTAATAGAAGGCAGATTTCAGACTACCTAACAGATCAAAACGAAAATTTCTGTTCCGACACTGACAATGTTGAGTGTTTATGGAAAAAGTTCAAGGCAATCGTAAAATGCGTTTTAGACAGGTACGTGCCGAGTAAAACTGTGAGGGACGGGAAAAACCCACCGTTGTACAACAACAAAGTTAGGAAACTACTGCGAAAGCAAAGAGAGCTTCACTCCAAGTTTAAACGCAGCCAAAACCTCTCAGACAAACAGAAGCTAAACGATGTCAAAGTTAGCGTAAGGAGGGCTATGCGTGAAGCGTTCAGTGAATTTGAAAGTAAAATTCTATGTACCGACTTGACAGAAAATCCTAGGAAGTTCTGGTCTTACGTTAAATCAGTAAGTGGCTCGAAACAGCATATCCAGACACTACGGGATGATGATGGCTTTGAAACTGAGGATGACACGCGTAAAGCTGAAATACTAAACACCTTTTTCAAAAGCTGTTTCACAGAGGAAGACCGCACTGCAGTTCCTTCTCTAAATCCTCGCACAAACGAAAAAATGGCTGACATCGAAATAAGTGTCCAGGGAATATAAAAGCAACTGGAATCACTCAATAGAGGAAAGTCCACTGGACCTGACGGGATACCAATTCGATTCTACACAGAGTACGCGAAAGAACTTGCCCCCCTTCTAACAGCCATGTACCGCAAGTCTCTAGAGGAACGGAGGGTTCCAAATGATTGGAAAAGAGCACAGATAGTCCCAGTCTTCAAGAAGGGTCGTCGAGTAGATGCGCAAAACTATAGACCTATATCTCTGACGTCGATCTGTTGTAGAATTTTAGAACATGTTTTTTGCTCGAGTATCATGTCGTTTTTGGAAACCCAGAATCTACTATGTAGGAATCAACATGGATTCCGGAAACAGCGATCGTGTGAGACCCAATTCGCTTTATTTCTTCATGAGACCCAGAAAATATTAGATACAGGCTCCCAGGTAGATGCTATTTTTCTTGACTTCCGGAAGGCGTTCGATACAGTTCCGCACTGTCGCCTGATAAACAAAGTAAGAGCCTACGGAATATCAGACCAGCTGTGTGGCTGGATTGAAGAGTTTTTAGCAAACAGAGCACAGCATGTTGTTATCAATGGAGAGACGTCTACAGACGTTAAAGTAACCTGTGGCGTGCCACAGGGGAGTGTTATGGGACCATTGCTTTTCACAATATATATAAATGACCTAGTAGATAGTGTCGGAAGTTCCATGCGGCTTTTCGCGGATGATGCTGTAGTATACAGAGAAGTTGCAGCATTAGAAAATTGTAGCGAAATGCAGGAAGATCTGCAGCGGATAGGCACTTGGTGCAGGGAGTGGCAACAGACCCTTAACATAGACAAATGTAATGTATTGCGAATACATAGAAAGAAGGATCCTTTATTGTATGATTATATGATAGCGGAACAAACACTGGTAGCAGTTACTTCTGTAAAATATCTGGGAGTATGCGATTTGCAATGGAATGATCATATAAAATTAATTGTTGGTAAGGCGGGTACCAGGTTGAGATTCATTGGGGGAGTGCTTAGAAAATGTAGTCCGTCAACAAAGGAGGTGGCTTACAAAACACTCGTTCGACCTATACTTGAGTATTGCTCGTCAGTGTGGGATCCGTACCAGATCGGTCTGACGGAGGAGATAGAGAAGATCCAAAGAAGAGCGGCGCGTTTCGTCACAGGGTTATTTGGTAACCGTGATAGCGTTACGGAGATGTTTAATAAACTCAAGTGGCAGACTCTGCAAGAGAGGCGCTCTGCATCGCGGTGTAGCTTGCTCGCCAGGTTTCGAGAGGGTGCGTTTCTGGATGAGGTATCGAATATATTGCTTCCCCCTACTTATACCTCCCGAGGAGATCACGAATGTAAAATTAGAGAGATTAGAGCGCGCACGGAGGCTTTCAGACAGTCGTTCTTCCCGCGAACCATACGCGACTGGAACAGGAAAGGGAGGTAATGACAGTGGCACGTAAAGTGCCCTCCGCCACACACCGTTGGGTGGCTTGCGGAGTATAAATGTAGATGTAGATGTAGATGTAGGGTGATCCCCCGTCCGTGTCTGCTCTGCTTACATACTTTTGTTACCGCGTCAGGTGCCCGCAACGCCACCTACTGCATCCGACGTCGAGGTGGCCAGTAGTCATAATGTTCTGGCTTATCAGTGTCTTTGTTGCGGAGACCAGACATATCCGCTAGAAGATGACATTCAAAACGGTTTGGGCTTATCTCGGTGCAATCCTTTGGATCAGTGACTATCCCCCTCTTCTCTGCCCCTTCCCCCCCCCCCCCCCCCCTCCCTACTGCTATCCAGAAAGGGTTCGCCGCGCCACCCACGACTGCGTCCGCCCGCATTACTCATCAGACGCCTGCCCGGCAGTCACACAGTGGAGACGCTTGCTGCATGCCACCAGCTCCTGCTTCCCTCGCCACCGCCTCCCCTCGACTTCTTTTCCTTTTGCGGGCGCCCCGTTAACAACCGGGCCAGGGCCGAGATTTATATCTGGGGAACCGTTAAGATCATATCGCGGCGACCACATTCATTATCGCGCTGCGCAGATATTAATATTTATGATGGCCGGCGCGCCGGGTAATTAGTTTAGCAGGTCGTAATTGGCTGCAGGCCTTTGGTTTTTAATTAATTGGCGTGAAGTGCCGCAATGCCGGTCGGTGAGAAGATACAAAGCCAGAGTTGTTACTTTTGTCGGGTGACAACAAAGGGGGTGACTACAGTGAAATTAGGCTGCCGGTAATTACCGATAAGGCCGTTTCTGTTTCGTTTGATCTCCCGCTTGGCGGCTCCTTCGTCCGAAGAGTTTGTAACCGGTTACCGCGTCAGATACGGTGGAAACACGTTTTGCAAGATTCGTATTATAAGTCGGTGACTTAAATGTTATATATGTCGTATGTCCGCGGCACTGTTTCTTAAATGAATACCGGACTATGCTAATTCTTAATTTCTGGCTCTTTTTCCACCTTGGAGGCAGTTTGAATTACAGTGTCCTGTAGCAGAGGTGAGTATAAAAATCGGAAAAGGTCACACTACTAAATCAAATAAATTATTACGTCTCCTAGTGCCATAATACCGTATAAAAAGAAGCACGTAACTCATGAAATGTAAAGAAAGGCTGTTACTCATCAAATATCACAGAGAGTAACAAATTCATATTGGGCAGTAACAAAGTTTAGCCTCACGTTATCTAGCACACAATAAATCTTCTGATAACTTTGTCTTTTATATCCTTATCGAGATAAGTTATGATATGTAACATTACGTTTTCATATTTCGCGTGTTGGTAAAATATGCCCTATAGCACTAATATAAAGCGTGATTCTTATTAAGGCTTAAAAAACCCCGAAGCGACGTAGATGACGCTGAGACAAGTATTTTAATATACGATATATGGCAGCATATGTCAGCAGTTACCAGAAAATTATGATGATGATTGGTTTGTGGGCTGCTGAACTGCGCGGTCTTTAGCACCCGTACAAAATCACAATTTTTGCACAGTCAAATTTATGTTACACAGTCCAATCTAGCCACTGTCATGAAAGATGATGATGATAATGATGAAATGATGAGGACAACACAAACACCCAGTCCCCGGACAGGGAAAATCCCCAACTCGGCCGGCTAAAAAAGTGGACGGCGAATGTTGAACATGTGAAGTCGCCATATGATGAACCTCCCTGCATGTGCAGCGGTAGAGGTTGTTGATCCTACCCTGACCTGTAGGGGGCAGTGCCGCACGTAGCTCCGCAAGACTATTCTGCTTTCGAACACCTTTTGTAAATGTGATCTATTACAAACCCAGAAATTACAAAATTGTTGTCCACGCTGTGACTAAGCTAAAGCTATTCTTATTTTGTGTTTCTTTCCTTTTGTTCCTTCTGTTTTTGTACACAGACTTTATTTAGTAAATAAAACGTAGGCATTTACTGGTACAGAAACAATTCGGAAGCCTATACTCATTTATTTATGAGCCAATACACTAGTTCTTTGTTGTACTGTACTTCGCAGTAAATCAGCAGGGACCACGGGAAAGGTTCATGAAATAATAGATATTACGTGAATGTAAAGGCATAATTGTCGAACCCATTGGAGGAAAAAAACATCCTTCCTGCCATCCGAAATATTAGAAGCCCGAGCCTCACGCGAGGGTTAGAATGATAAGATGTGACAGGTCAATAAACTCAAACACTGCACATGTGGCGAAGTACGTCATCCATTGACGTCACATCACAGATTGAGTGGCGGTGAAAGCATTCGCCTCTGATAAAGGACCTTCCTAGTGATCACTGAGAGCATCTGATATTCTATTAACGGATTTTGGTCTGAATCCTCAACAAAGAAATGTCTTTGTTAGAACTATATACGAATTGACTAGACATAGTAACTGGCTACTTCAGCAGATCAATCCTGATAACTTCACGAGAGTTACCAACCTGTTGTAGCTGATCACCCATTTCAGCCAACCACCTATCCTCTCTCTCATCTACGCTATAAGGCTGACAAACGAGCTAACTACACCCATATTGTCGTTAACGTCCTGTCTGCACCCTGCATATAACACCGAAGACAAGAGGAAAACATGTTGTGGGTGAGCTGCGCCCGGACGCGACACTGTTGCTAAAGCCAACCACGTCGAACAGCAGAAAATACTACTCCGAGAACTGAATGAACATTAGAATGTATGGTCACCACTGAGATATATCTTGGAGAGAAACTTACTGATCTGCAATTCATATGAGGAACATTATTTAACATAGTTGCTAAACCAGTAGGATACGAAGCACAAAACTATGACAAGTCTCAGGACTATAAACCGCAACACACAAATATTACTTAAAACTGTGCGTTATTATGTACAATCTCGTAATATGTAAATGTTACTTAGAGCAAACAACACAACTAAAAAGTTCTAAAATATACCGTAAAACCAAGCCAGTGCGTCCTCAGACTGCATATACAATAGATTTTCACGATACAGCAAACAAGTGACAGAACTCCAGAGTTTAGTGTCCGAAAGACTTACTCAGTGGACACCAGAAAGGCGAATAACTGACCAGTTAGAGGACACTCTTTACTTACAGTTGTTTCGCCAACAAGCTGTGGTATAAGGGAACTTAGGCGATATCTGATACTAGCGATCAAGAGAAGCTACAAAGGCATTTTCGTCCATCCGATCTAATATCACTTACGCATTATTATCAACATACCATCCGCCCCTGGTAGCTGAGTGGTCAGCGTGACGGAATGTCATACCTAACGGCCCGGATCCGATTTCCGATTGGGTCGGAGATTTTCTCCGCTCAGGGACTGGGTGTTGTGTTGTCCCTATCATCGTCATTTCATCCGGGTCGACACCCAAGTCGCCGAAGTGGCGTCAAATCGAAAGACTTGGACCAGGTGACCGGTATACCTGACGGGAGACCCTAGCCACACGGCATTTCCATTGACGTGATCTCCTGCTCAGACAAAGATCATCCATTATCTTTGTATCTCACCACTGTCTCCGTTTGAGGGACATAGGAAGTCACTGCCACCACGAAGGGTTACCGTTGTATACACAAAAAAAAAAAATAAGCTGTTGGAAAAGAAAATTAGTTCACCAGGAAATATGACGTCGATTTTCATCTGATGACGGCATGTGTCACCTGGGTGGGCTGTAGCAGATGTACTGATTATGCTTTCAACGTTGTCCGCCAACAGACAACGTAGTTGCATAGCTTCCAGAATGCCATCTGTGTCTACCCGTTAGTAGGGAATGCTCACAGCCAGAAGGCTCAGTGTGGAGCAAACGTGTTAAGCAAGCAGGCAAGCATGTTACGGAGACGCACTCGTGCATCCTGCAGCCAACTCAGCCAGTTTGGAAGGTGTCATACTGTGCTCCTCCGGGTGGAGGACGTGCTGTGTCAGCTGTGCGACGACGCTGGTGTCAGTGGTCACGCGAACATTCTCACTTCCAGAGACGAGATTCCGGACGTCCACTCAGTATAGATGTCCGCCAGGATCGTCGTATTGTAAGGGTAGCAGTGGCCGATCGTACAGCTACCATAGCACAAATAAGAGGACTTGTGAGCCCACACGTCTCAACACGAACTGTTTGCGAAGCGGTTATTAGCAGTCGGACTACGGGCACGCACACCTCTAGCACGTCTTCCAGTTACGCTACAATATCTACGTGCACTGCTCGACTGATCTATTGATACCACCAGACAATCACTTGCAAGGTAGAATGGCGCACGGTGGTCTTCAGCGATGAAAGCAGATTCTGCCTGTACTTAAGTAATGGTCATTTGTGAGTACGACGTAAACCTGGTGAGCTCTGTCTCGTAAAGTGAATTCGTCCGAGACACATTCACCCTGCCCCAGGCCTTATGGCCTAGAGCGCGATAAGTTACAGCCCTCGTCACCTATGGTGTTTCCGCAGGGGACGCCAACTAGCGCTCGGTATGTGCAGAATGTTGGCAGGCCCGTTCTTTTGCCGTTCTTGCAACAGGAACGAGATGCATTGCTCACACACTGCCTGTGAAACTCTGAAAGACGTCTCCTCCATAAAGGACTTTGAGGAACGTTCATTGGAGTCAGCGACCATGGAAACTGCGTGTTTTTTCAGATATGTAGACGATACTTTTGTTGTTTAGCCTCATGGTAGTGAGAATTTAAACCGGCTTTTGGAACACCTGAATTCAATCCACCCGAATATAAAGTTCCCCATTGTGGTGGAAAAGAACGGATGCCTTCCCTTCATTGATATGTTGGTCAGAAGGAAGACTCATGGTACGTTAGGAGATTCTGTTTATAGGAAGACTACTCACAGTAGCAACTATCTGGGAGCTGATAGTTGTCACCATCCAGCTCAGCGTGAAGGAGTACTTCGTACCTTAGTTCACAAGGCCCACGTTATCTCAGACCCTGAAAGTTTGGCAGCTGAGGTATCACATCTCTAAGTCACCTTTCGTCAGAATGGTTATAGTGAGAGGCAGGTCAAACGTGCGTAGCGCTATCAGCCTTCTGTGCAACAGGTGAGTGACGATAGCAACGAAGTGGCACTTAAGTCTACGGCCTTTTTGCCTTACGCAGGAAGCATTTCCAGCAGGACTGGCCGTATTTGGGGAAATATGATGTGAAATGTGTTTTTCGACCACCTTCTAAGATTAAGGCTCTGTTGGCGTCCGTAAAAGATGATAAAAGATGATCTTGGTTTGCGTTAGGCTGGTGTCTATCGAATTCCTTGCAGTTGTGGCATGTCATATATTGGTCAGACAATCAGGACTGCGGAAGACCGGTGTATTGAACATAGGAGTCGCACACGCTTACAACACCCGAGGAAATTCGCTATTGCAGAACATTGCCATGACACCTGTCGTCCTACGGAATACAACAACATGGAGATTCTGGCTTGCACGTCCACCTATTGGGATAGTGCCATTAAGGAAGCTGTTGAAATCAAACTATCAAGCAACCTTATAGTAGAGATGGTGGATTTTGTCTAAATGCTGCTTGGAATCCGGCTCTGTCTCTCATCAAAAAACAGAGGGACAGAATTAGGGCTACCTCACCTGTTGATTAATAGTCACTATCGATATTTCTGATGTTGGTTATCTTTGGTTGTGTGTTGACTTTGCTGTTACTTGTTCTGTGGGTCGTATCTTCCTTCTTCTCCGCTGTGAACCGAGGTATTAAATTTCCTTGGACATTGCTTCCTCCTTGTAGTTGTGTCTTGCGAATGGCAGGGTGTGCTCCTGCCGAAATATCGGCGGTGGTCGACACCGCCACCCGACAGCAAACCCGTAAATTATTTGAACATTCAGTTTGCCGGGAAAGGTTAAGGTCTCACAAGAATACATTTACTGGCAGAAATGAACGATGGTTTATAGAAAAGTATATCGCGTCACAGCCGCAAGATTGTCCCTGGCTTCAAAGAGCAATCGATGTAGCATTCAGAGTATTCCGATCATCACCATAACACCGTCTCTACCTGAAGAGCGACTCGTGGCGCGTCTGTATTCACGTCCAGGAAGTATGTGTTAAAAGAGCGTAAATTAACACAGTGCGGTGGTAGTAATTAATTTTTTTTGGTATATCCCTCAAATATCCTGGAGGGAATTAAGCTGCAGAACAAACTAGCTCTGTAACATCACAACAGCCTCTCACGATATACGCAGATAGCCAAAATTTGCTGTAAATTGCTCGGGTTCCACGAAATTATTATTAAGGCATTACTCACCCGCACAGAAGCGTTTAATTAAGTCGTAACATGCTACCTACATGGTGCGTGAGCACGTAATGACGCTTTAAGGCAGGTGAAAAATTACTCCTTTCCCCCCACTGTGGTACAATGCCTCATGGACGCTTCAACGCTCATTTTTTTTCCTGTTCCGCTGAGGCCTACGTTTTCTTTACTAAACACTGACATTTCCATCGGAATTCTGTTTTGCCACTCTTTGTCGCTAAAGATGTGTGTGGACCACATTCAGCCGTTTATGCAATTAGCTCGCCGTACGTATTAAGCGATGAGTAAAATCATTTACAGCTGATCACTATGAATAATGAGTTTGTTGTTGTGAAGGGCATGTCTTAAGGCGAGGAGTTAAATAAAACGTAAACATGACTGAAACTCAACGTCCAAGCTAGCTACGAACAAAATGGAAGTAAATCAAGCAATTCGCCTTTGAAGTAGTAAATGATCAAGGGGACACAGGCACTCTTCTAATTGTGTCATCTAACGTAATGGTGTTCACAATTCACAAGATGTGAACTCGTTACATATTCTACAATGCTGTAAAGCAATAAAAAGTTTTGTTATGTTATTCAGATACATTTCAGCAGACATCACTTGAAAATAAGTGAATTTTTACGGCATTAAAAACTTCTTGTTCAAGTTATCTGCGTCTCATATTCAACGACGCTGATTTCCTACACAGACCGCATGTAGTAGCATGCACATCAACAACGGAAGAGGAAATACTGACGTACAACAAGTATAGCAACAATTGTGGCTTTATAAGACCGCGGGTTATCCAGATGTGTCACAGAAAATAGTTCTGTTGCGTTCCCGTGTCTTTCGAGCTTTCTGGTCAATGTACTAAAAATGTATGGAGGCGTAAAAACATGGAGCCGGCCGGAGCGGCCATGCGGTTCTAGCCGCTACAGTCTGGAACCGAGTGACCGCTACGGTCGCAGATTCGAATCCTGCCTCGGGCATGGATGTGTATGATGTCCTTAGGTTAGATAGGATTAATTAGTTCTAAGTTCGAGGCGACTGATGGCCTCAGCAGTTAAGTTGCATAGTGCTCAGACCCATTTGAACCATTTTTGAACAAACATGGAATTTAATACCACTGGTCAGACGCACATTTAAGCACGTGTGACAAGTGTCCACGACAAAGGAAAAAAAATATTCTCAAAAGAAACGAGGTAATAGGAAAGTGTGAGTAATTCAAATAATTGCAACCTTTACGAACTTTCAGCACCGAGGTAAATAATATAAGGTAAATGACGTACGTGTTGAGAACGAGTATGGCTTTAGCATGCGAAGTTCAAATTACATACAGATCGCATACGGGGACATGATTATCATAACCATTCTAGAAGCTCTTGTTTCAGTGCCACCTCCAATCTCAATGATTCTTTACTGCTGTAGTTTATGGAGGCCCCCATACACTTATTCCTAGCTGTGTGTGCTTAGTTGAAGGCTTCAGCAGCTATGGCCGTTTCTGTGTACGACACTAATCCTCCCCCCTCCCCTCCCCTTAATCCCTATTTCTTTAGTGAACCGAACTCCCAATTACAAAAAAGCTTAAAACGTCAGATTACGTTACAATTCAGTTAATACGTTAGGCACATTTATGTGCCAACTATGGTACATTTCTTTTGTCACAGTATGTTCGTTTTCAGCCCATAGAGATAGTGGATAATTGTGGGGCTGTATGCGAGAAAAAGTTTGCAAGAGGTTTGAAGTTTGCTTAAAGGTTGCTCTGTCTCATACACTGAATAATACATTCTGGGCAATTTCCGCCCCATGAATTATGCTGCTACAAAATATGTACATAGATTCTAACTTCGATATTTGACTTACTATGTTAAGACTTTTAACGTAAGATTACGCTTGACAACGAATAGATGACGACAGCATTTTAAATTTTTAAATTCGGTCAGTAGTTGTATGAAACACTGAAAATCAAATTTTTACTGCCTCTTTAGCCATTTAGTAATACTATGGATTATTCAGCGTCTTGCGATGCTCACTCAGTAGCAATAAGGTCGTTGGAAAAAGACTGAGTTGATCCAGTTTCAGAAGATTAAGATATCGGAAGAGACATTAAATAGTAAAATTGGAAATTGTAGACCATTCGTCATCTGGAAGCATTAGAGTGAGATCTGATGACAGACGGAAAAAAGTAATATATATAATATCTGATATTAAGAAAAGTGCGCCTATCATTTCTATGATAGTGAAACAGTACAGACGGTTTTTGTATTCGATTGGATTTTTAATTGAAATTTGAATCTAAGTAACAACGATGGCGTTTACACAAGAAAAATAAGTTGGAATGATTCACATGGAATGCAATAAGTAGTCAGGATTAGAGAAATATGGAGGACTAGATCGATAAAAATAAAGGATTCCGCTGCAGAGTGACAGATTTATTCTGCAAAATATCCTCTAGGCTTGTGGCTACGCCATTTTTCGGCAGTATCTTTTGTTCCAGAAGTGTCAGTTAGTCCAGCAGAGTCTGCAAGAGAGCTTCTGTAAAGTTGGGAAAGTCGAAGACAGGTACTGGTAGAAGTGAAACTGTGAACGCGAAACGTGCCTGGCAAGAGCGCTGCCCACGAAACGCAAAGTTCCTCGTTCGACTCCTAATCCACCACACTGTTTAAATCTGCAAGAAAGTATAAATAAGCGCAACGTCGTTATGAAATGAAAGATCCATTGGGACAGGATAGACCAACCGTACAACATGTTTCGAGACATATTATTCCCGTCGTATAAGCGACCTCAGCGCAGTGACTACGGTGGCAGCTTGAACTGACAGCCGCGCGAAGTGGCCGCGTGGTTCGAGACGCTATGTCACGGATTGCGCGGCCTCTCCCGCCTGAGGTTTGAGTCCTCCCTCGGGCATGGATGTGAGTGTGTTGTTCTTAGCATAAGTTAGTTTAAGTAATGTGTAAGTCTAGGGACCGATGCCTCAGCAGTTCGGTCCCTTAGGAATTCACACACATTTGAGCATTAGAACTAACAACTTTAAACTGCAGATGTGCATAAGACCAATCAGTTGTGAGCAGGCAGTGTTAAGTAATGGAAATGTGGCCGTAGAGTC
Organism: Schistocerca americana; assembly: GCF_021461395.2. Taxonomy (NCBI): domain Eukaryota; kingdom Metazoa; phylum Arthropoda; class Insecta; order Orthoptera; family Acrididae; genus Schistocerca; species Schistocerca americana. The sequence goes on along the minus strand of NC_060121.1, from coordinate 286,195,916 downwards.
TCAACGTTGTTGTGTCACAAACCACAAATGGCTCTGAGCACTATGGGACTTAACATCTATGGTCATCAGTCCCCTAGAACTTAGAACTACTTAAACCTAACTAACCTAAGGACAGCACACAACACCCAGCCATCACGAGGCAGAGAAAATCCCTGACCCCGCCGGGAATCGAACCCGGGAACCCGGGCGTGGGAAGCGAGAACGCTACCGCACGACCACGAGACGCGGGCCACAAACCACAATCGAGCAACATCTGTGAATCAAGTGTTCAAGATTCTCTGCGGCATGCTCTGAAGACAAGAACAATTTTTGCAAAATTTGTGCCGGCCGCTGTGGCCGAGCGGCTCTAGACGATTCAGTCCGGTACTGCGCTGCTGCTGCGGTCGTAGGTTCAAATCCTGCCGCGGCCGTGGATGTGTTTGTTGTCCTTAGGTTAGTTAGGCTTAAGTAGTTCTAAGTCTAGGGTACTGATGACCTCAGATGTTAAGTCCATAGTTCTTAGAGCCATTTGCAAAATTTGTGCGGCATACCTTGACTCCCGAACAAAACTAACGACTCGTGGACGCCTGCCCCGACATGAATAAGCTGCAGAACTACGCGGATATTTTTGTTCTGGGAAAACTGTAACGAGTGACGGGACTTGCTATTATCAATACGAACTTGCCAAAAATCTCACAAAGTGCAGAATTTCTCAGGGGCTTTAACGGCATAACCGACATTGTAGCCAATGCGACACACAGGTTTACTTACCTGACGGTTTCGAATGGTTGTATGAACGTTCTGTCCTTTGCACTGAAGTGGGAGGAGACTATATAGATCACCTGAACTAATTAATCCACCATTCTAACTTTTCTCTATTTTTTATTAATGCAGTCTCAACACTGTTTGACTAACTGGAAGGTTCTTACCACCAAAGTCACCTCGTAATATTCTCAGAGACGCGTAAGGCGGAGTGTGCTCTCATATTGTCCTACATGACATTCCAACAGATCTTTTCTTAAGTAGTTCGTTCTCTGAAAAAAATGTTCCTGTATGTCTTTCACTTAGCCATGAGAATGTATGGTATAATTGAAAGTAATGGATTCAGTATATTGTGCTGCTATAACTGCATCTCACACTGCTGATTTCACATCATGCTGAGGCTGTTGGTGTAAATCATGAGGGTTTTCAGAAACCCGAATTTCATCAATCCGAGAATTCATGTGCCCCAGTTAATCCAGTAGTGCTTGGCCAGGATGAGCGTCTCCGTCATGCGCAGACTTCAATAGCCGTAGGGGTACTGACGTGTTTCAACGATATTTGCGTCAGTCAGGCGATGTTCTACCACAGTTTTTGTAGAAATTTAGTTTGAGCTCGTGTCCAGTTTTGAGAGATGAAGGTACAGAGACTCCAGTCCGAAGTACTAAGTGGTACAATATTTTCCTGTGACTTCTTTCCAAGGACTATTTGTGCTAGTGTATTCTCATTTAAAACCGATGTGCCATCTTATACACTGGCCAGGGAATGGACCAAAGACTGCAGCCTCCCTATAGAGTATTTGTTTCCAGGCAGTGAGTGAGACAGTGATGTAACCGTGAGTGAAACATACTGTGTTTACACGGTTTTTTCGATTACGTGAAAGTGTCCTTTATGCGCTTGTGACGTCTTTTTTAAGTGCATACTTGTAACTCCGTTTATGTCGATGCTTACTGGTCGCGGTTCATATCCAGTCACTAACGTCCATCATAAAGTGTCACCAGTCCTCTGTGATTATTTGTCCTTGTGCACCATTACCCCTGTATTGAACCAACGTATATGCCGTATGCGTCATACATCTATGTTACTGGTGCTGCATATTTCATTGACCAACGTCTAAGTAGTAGACTGCTCAATGCTGACGCCAATATTTGACTTTCTTACGCTACTATTGAGTCGGGTGCTGAAATCATCCCTTTATCCACCAATATCGATTATGCGATGTTCTTTAGAGTGAATTATACGACGACAATCCAGATAAACACGCTCAAAAGGCGATTCACCTGAAAAACAAGCATTGAGACTCCCGAATGCAACTACTACTTTACGTTCAATTTTGGTCGTGCTTATAGTGCGTTTAAAATTAGTTGCGACTTTTAAAAGTTCAGTACAGAATGATATTTGCCAGCGAGCTCAGAGCGTGTCAGCAGGTGACGATAAAGCCATGCCTACTCGGCTACGGCGAGGAATCTGGCAGGCTCGCTTGACTGTCTAAACAGCAAATCGCGCAAGTCGACCTATCTGCAATCTCTCTAAAACAATTTTAAGGGAACTATTCAGCTATAAACTCTGATTCTCACACAGTTAAAGCTCAATTCATCAGCTTCATGATGAAGTGCCTGTCATTTTATTAATGGTGATAGCTATTTTGGTATTTTGCATTAGGTAAACTACTGCAAGAAATTCTTAAAGTTTTTAATGAAAAATAGACGTCGCTTTGAATTTGTATTTGATGCGTGTTAGGTCATGTGTTGCTGCGTATGAGATGTAGATAAATTATTGAATTATTCTTTAACCTTGGAAGGATATAGTTGTCTGTGCCCAAAATCGAGAAAATGGAATGTATGTAAAGCTGCCCGTCAGGAACTAGTGCGTAATTGAAAAAGCCAGAATCAAATATTCATAAATACCTCATAACAATGAACGGTCTAAGATATCGAAACGAGATTTTGGCAAATGATAGCATCCAAAGAGGAGAGTATTTTGCCATATGATATATATGCGAAACTTTCATATCTACTGCAATATTCAAGATACTACAGATTATTTCAACGAAATAATGTAACTATTGCTGCGGGTTTTACAGAACTGTAAGTCAAGAAGCTACACGTTCATTTTTATACTGGGCTTTTTCATAAACTACTGTCTTTTCTTGGCCTCAATTTCTAGTTTAAAGAGACACTGTTTCAGGATTGTGTCACAGTTACAGCTGTATTAGAATGATAGTGAGGTGAATATTTCTAAATTCAACTGCGTTCACGCAAAAAAAAAAACAGGTTTTAATGGGAAAGCAGGAGAAGTTATGTATTCCTCAAAGGTCGTCCCGTTCGCTAATCTACATTATGTTCCCTCAACTATCTTCTTGGGGTGGTTGACTCGAGACTAGTCCTGTGGTGTAAAGTTTGCAGTGGCTTCTTTTGTCAGTGACCACAAACCTGTTTTCTGCCACATTACATTTGGCCTACGTCCATATATTGTCAGTCTGATTTCAGTGAGCCTGATTAAACTACTTTCTTTAGCGTGAGCCAGCTCTTCGACCTGTTTGCGTGGAATGTTTAACTTTTAAAGCACTAAAAGTTCTATTAACTTCCGCTTGTACATGCTAGGTTCAGCTTTATTCCACAGAACATTTCTTTGTACCCAGAGAAAAGTATCAGCTTTCCCCCACTGCACTGTTGGAGCTTTATCCATCATAACAGAGTGGTATGCAGTATTGTCAGTTACCATTGTTCAAATCGGAGGAATATTTTGCAGCGGAACATTATCTTCGTAGCTGGTTACACTTTCATTGTGAATTTCGTATTCAGACGTACTCCGCTGTTATTGTTAACGCAACGCCAACACAAAAAACTTGTTCGTAATATGTGACTGACACTTCAGCTGAGAAAATACCACTTTACAATGAGAGATGACGAACATAGATACTTCTAATGCATGACACCTTGTGGTACTGTTTATCCACGGCGAGCCAGCAGGGTCGCTTTACCAACCAAATCGCTGACATAGGGCTGCCGGCTCGCCATTGGTGTTACCTGGGCAATGGCGTCCCGTCCCCATCCGCTTAGACAAACTTCGAAGGTGGTGAATAATTTTAAACCAACAACATTGAAGCTATGTAACACTGAGGTGCACAAATAAGAAAAATTCATTTATGAGAAAGATTCATTTTCATATTCTTCAGTAATAAGAAATTCTAACGCACATTCGGTTATGTAGTCATGTCTACTCGAGCCAGCCGCTTTGGCGGAGCGGTTCTAGGCGCTTCAGTCCGGAACCGTGCTGCTGCTGCGGTGGGAGGTGCGAATCCTGCTTCTGGCATGGATGTGTGTGATGTCCATAGGTTAGTAAGGTTTAAATAGTTGTAAGTGTAGGGGACTGATGACCTCTGATGTTAAGTCCCATAGTGCTTAGAGCCATTTGAATGATTTTGTGTACCCGATTTCTGTTTCAGCTGCCTCTTCTTTATTTACATTTACGCCTATTCTTCAATCCATTTATAAAATATAGTTAGCATGCAACACTCACACTTACGGTTACATCGGATTCACTTCTTTATACATATTTATGGTCGCTGTTAAGAAAATTTTTAAATATTTAGTTAGCAGAAGGCCCGATACTGCACATTTTGGGGCAAGAGACAAGAAGTTTAAGAACCAGTCGAAGTGGGTATGTGTGTTCCAATCAGTGAAACGACGATTTTGCTTATGATTCATATTTTCACCCGGAAAAGAGCAAGATTACTAAAAGTTTCCAACTCTGTCTTGTAATAATTCTTCTGATGCAGAATCAGTGAAAGAGGAAATTTGTACATCTTAGTCGAAGGTGTATGATAGTTGGTCCAATGTTTCTTAATAATGAGCTCTGAAAAGAACTGTTTCTACTATTTAGTTGATATTGCATTGCCAGGAAATTCCTATGGATAGTCTGGCTGCCTGTAATCACTGTTGCCGAGTTAGTACCACCCAGGAGTCACGTGCAGAGAATTTTAGGGTTAAACCTACGGACGTGAGCAACGTTACCTGATCTACCCGACACTTCGTCCAGAACATTCTGCTATGCCCATGACGTGGCTCTAGCTGTAGAACACCAGGAAATGAAGACAACATAAGAAATTCTAACCGATGACATGTCTGTATTAGACAATTACTTCAAAGTCTGGAGACTCCAACCCAGTGTGAGTAAAACAGAAGTGTGTTGCTTCCATTTAAATAATCGCTTGGCGAACGTAAAACTGGAAGTAATTTTTGGAGGCAGAATTCTTCGTCATAATTGGAACCCAAAATATTTTGGTGTCATCCTGGACCGTACACTGTGCTTCAAACAACACCTTCTTAACTTATCTCAAAAGCTGACGACTCGAACAAGCTATGCGGAACTACCTGGGGATCTTCAGCAACCACCCTACGATCTTCAGCTCTGGGTTTGATGCACTCAATTGCTGAGTATTGTGCGTCCGTTTAAATGAACAGTCATCATACAAGGCTTGTTGACACCCAGCTGAATACGACAATGCAAATAATATCTGGCGCATTCATATCTACTCTAGTTTATTGGCTTCCACTGTTAACCCGTATAATGCATCCTTATCTACGCAGATCTGCTGCCCTTATGAGGGAATTCCACAAGATCTGCAGGAATTCTAACCTACCCGTGCATAGCGACCCGCCACTTTTAAATCGTAAGAGACTGAAATCAGACCATCCAACTCTGTGCGATGCTGCTGAAATGTTTGGTAAGGATTTCAAACCCCTTAAAGAATGAAAAGGTCTTTGTGTAGCAGTGGCAGATGCATACCATCTTTTCAGGTGCTTAACTTCCAAGTGGATTCGACCTATCACGCAAGACCTGGACAACCCACAACAGAATTCGTACCGGCCATGGCCGATGCAGGGATGCTCTGTTTAAGTGGAAGAAGCTGCCTAATCCAGCCTGTGACTACGGGGTTCCATACCAGATTGTTCACCACATTTTCAGTGAATGCAGGACTCGAGCCTATCACGGTACTGAAGAGGACTTCCTGCTAGCAACTCCAGACGCAGTGCGCTGGATTGAAGGACTGGATATTCAGCTGTGAAGCCAAACTTAATTTTCTTATGTATAAAAATGTACATATGTATATGTAATTTAATTTTATGATTTGTCTGCATTAGCCATTCGCTGAAAAAAATAAAATGTACATCTTAAGCGACAGATGGCTAAAGCTGATCATTTTTCCAAATTCGACAATTATATATCTTCACGTCCTTTACAACTTGGCAAGAATTTAAATTCCTCAGCGGCGAAACGTTAAGTTCCTTCGGAGCCGCAAGTAATTAGCAGCTCCGCTGACATCGCAGTGGGCGATCCCTCTTCCTCACCTCGCCTTAAAACATCCTTGACCCCTCTCCACCTCCCTCGCTCCCCCTCATCCATTCATTCATTCTACTTCCACTTCCAAAGTTGGGCCTTCCATTTCAAATTCTTTTTTTTCTATTCTTTTCTCGTTCCGACAATGCCTTGCAGTTTTCGCGGTTCTTTCCCTTACAGTTTATCGCCTCGTTCCAGCTTGCCTTCCAGACCCTGTCATTAGTTTACATCTTAATTTGCAACGTCACCATTTGTCAGTGAGAATAATGGAAACGCTGTATACACGTCTTCTTATCTTAGTTTCCGATCGCCAAAGAAACACCTGTCACAATGAGAGGGGAAATCGTGTTGCGAACGGGCACTAATAAGCTTTAATGATGATTGCAATCTTTCTAATAATGTTTAAAATTAATATTTTGGTCATCATAAATTGCTTTTTTTAAGTATTGGTGCTGTAGTTAACATAACTTGTTGGCTTTAGAAACAATAGTGAACTAATCGTCGTCAGAGCATTCAGATTCAGGAAGGAGCAAGGAAGGTGAAAGTGAACCACTCGTCAACGTCGTGAATATTAGAGACTAGATTCCAAATCAGTTTGGCAAATGTGAGCAGTAAATGGGTCTTGTTCAGGGAAATCGCCTTAAGTCATTTAAGAAAATTATAAAATCTTAATCTCTTTGGCAGGGCGAGAATTTTACCTCCACTCTTCCCGAAGGAGTATTATTAGGCAGCAATCCTGTTTCCGGGTGCACTAATACATTTTCGAAGCTACTGCTCGGCACAGGCAATCAAAGACTCAAGTCTAACACAGAACATGTGTCACAACTGTAATCTAGAACACGTGGAGAGTGCCAGCACTGCAAGAGCAAGACACCGCCCGTACTTCATTTCTACACCGCAAGTAGAACTATAGCGAGGAGTGCCAACGGTGCAGTATGATGGCAACCATAATGTCGTTCTGCAAACCTTACAATACGGAGTGATAACATGCAACATCCGAGCTCTGAGCTCCAAGGCGGGCTTATACTGATGATAAATACAGAGACAGGGAAAAGCGTCCGTACTCGAGACACCACGTTACGGACAAGATCGCCGATACCTCTGTTCTGACGAGAGCAAGTATTTGCCTAACATGCTATAACGACGTGATATTTGGCTTCAAACAGCCCTGTGACAGTTATGTGTGTTGCTTGCCGCCTGTCTGAAGACTTCAGCAACGAGACTGCAGCCTGCCGACTGTGGGTGGAGTTCGCCACTCCACGCCATCGCTCCACGCCGTTGCCCCTGGTCTGTCGCAGCCCTGACCGAGAGAAGATGGAGACCTAAGGGGCCTTCCTCTGGTGAAGGACCTAGAAGACTGACTGCAAGCTGTAATCTTCTACGAACAGCTTCCGTACTGTACGCAGTTCCCAACGCTGTACAGTGTGTTTGTATCTTTCCGCATTTTGCGTTTCTTAAACACAACGCAACCACACCCTAACCACGCGAAACACACACATCCTTGGCACCACCTCCTCTGTACATCACTGTTATTACTATACGTGATGGCACGTAACTTCTTCGAGGCTTTAACCAAACTCAAACCTTGCCACAGGGTACAGTGTGATTCATCAATGCAAACCACTCGCTTCCAGTCATCCACCGTCGCCGGCCACAGTGGCCGTGCAGTTCTAGGCGCTGCAGTCTGGAACCGAGCGACCGCTACGGTCGCAGGTTCGAATCCTGCCTCGGGCATGGATGTGTGTGATGTCCTTAGGTTAGTTAGGTATAATTAGTTCTAAGTTCTAGGCGACTGATGACCTCAGAAGTTAAGTCGCATAGTGCTCAGAGGCATTTGAACCATTTGAAATCATCCACCGTCCAGTTGCATCGTTCTTTACATCGCCTGAAGCATTGTTTAGCACTGAGTACGAAAATATGTAGCTTGTGAGGAACTGCTCCACCATTGTTTCTCATTGTTTATAATTCCCTACGCAGGATGATTATACTGTCTGCGCCGTTGATCACACAGTGTGATATACAGACGCAAATTACATTGACATTAATTCAGAAACTTGAGTGGCGAGCCAACGGATGTCGACGAGAGCTATTCCGGAGGAATAACTTGTAATGCTCTTCTCAGGTTTACAGCCGAATCTTAAGCTTAAGTTGACAAAATACTTTGACGGTCCACCTGGACGTCATCTTTGGTAAAGGCACTGTTGTTGCTGAGTCTCTTCGGACAGATACGGTACTACACTGGAGCCGATATTGCTGTATAGGCCAGCGGTGAGTACTCAGCGCTCCTTCCAAGTGCTGTGGTAAGTTTCCCGCATCGGATAAGGTATACGCTTTTCGGATCTCCGACCTGAAGACACTCGTTGTGTTGATTTTATGGGTGACAGCTAGTTTAATGCATATACCGATCACTATGTTTAGGTTTGTAGTAAATGCTATGCCCCTGAATACCATCGCCGGCCGAAGTGGCCGCGCGGTTCTGGCGCTGCAGTCTGGAACCGCGAGACCGCTACGGTCGCAGGTTCGAATCCTGCCTCGGGCATGGATGTGTGTGATGTCCTTAGGTTAGTTAGGTTTAACTAGTTCTAAGTTCTAGGGGACTAATGACCTCAGCAGTTGAGTCCCATAGTGCTCAGAGCCATTTTTTTGAATACCATCATTCAGTTTGTAGAAATAAAAACATCAGACACACAAAAACTGTATTTACACGAAACGGATGTTTTGAGAAACTGATACATTGTGCCTTGGAATTCGGACATCACAGGAAGTACTTCAAGGTGAATATGCATTAGTTGCGATGCTATCAAATGCTGATGGTTTCCGCTTGCTGCTCAGATAAATATGTAATCGTGTTTCACCGCTGATCGATATAAAAATCTTTATACTCTCTTCGGGTTTGCCGCCAGATCTTCAGGTTTTGTTGACACAATATCAGAGCAAGTATGAAGTTTTGTAAGCGTTGCCCCCCCAATGCAAAAGCTACAAGTAGCGCAGTCTGGGGCTAAAACAGAAATAGTTTGAAGAAATTTTAACGTCAAGACTGTTCCATCCTCCAGCCAAAATTAATGCCCATTTGGATGCTTTTAGAGACGATCTGGGGCTGGCGACCGTCTATAACTTCCTTACAGTTGTGGTATAGCATACATTGTTGGCTATATTCGCACTGTTGAGGACACAAATCACAAATGGCTCTGAGCACTATGGGACTTAACATCTTAGGTCCTCAGTCCCCTAGAACTTAGAACTACTTAAACCTAACTAACCAAAGCACATCACACACATCCATGCCCGAGGCAGGATTCGAACCTGCGACCGTAGCAGTCACGCGGTTCCGGACTGAAGCGCCTAGAACCGCACGGCCACCGCGGCCGGCACTGTTGAGGACAGGTGTCTGGAACATGCCCACCACGACCTGAAAAATCTACGTGGCCAAGTCCCATAGTGCTCAGAGCCATTTGTGATTTGTGTCCTCAACAGTGCGAATATAGCCAACAATGTATGCTATACCACAACTGTACGGAAGTTATAGACAGTCGTCAGCCCCAGATCGTCTCTAAAAGCATCCAAATGGGCATTAATTTTGGCTGGAGGATGGAACAGTCTTGACGTTAAAATTTCTTCAAACTATTTCTGTCCTAACGGGTACAGATCTGGGGATCTTGCTGGCTACGCGAATACATCAACATCATACAGACAGGTAGCCATGTGTAGACGAACATTGTCGTATTGACACCATCGCTTGAGAGGTACCGTATCAGGAGAGAGATGTCTGTGACCTACAGTTGTCCCACCAGAATTACCTCAGGCGTGACTGGAAGTCATACCCGATGGCTCCCACAGCATAACACCAGGAGTAATGCGGCTGTGCCTCTCAAGACCATTGGAAGAAATGGACCTGTCACCAGGTCGCCGTCACACCGACTGTGGTAATCCGGGGTAGTGCAGAGCCGCAGTTCATCGGTGAACACAGTGCAACGCCATTTATCAGCAACCCATGATTCTTGGACACAGCACCAGTCAGCGGTACATTACGTATGGGAAGTTAATTCCACAATCCAGCTGCTGCTAGCCTGCAATCAATGGTGCAGGTTGACAGAGAACGTTACAGGGAATCCATTAGTTATTCTCACATCGCAGTTGCAGAAGTGAAAGGGCTGCAATGTGTTTGGTGTCCAATAAGGTGATTCTCTCTTGAGGCTATAAGTATGCTTGCCTTTGCGTTCCCCTGCAGTCCAACATCGGGCCGTTGTCACAATCGACAGCCCCTCAGATTTGGATGTTGTGCCATGCGAGAACCGACCAAATAGAGACACGTTACGGAAAATGCTTTGGTTCTGCTACGGTTAACCTCGTATTCTGGATGACGGCAGTTTAATTCTCCATTGTTTCTCTAAATCGCTTCAGGCAATTGCCGGAATGGCTCCGTAAGAAAGAAAGCGGACATATTCTTTCCACATCCTTTCGAAATCCAAACTTGAGCTCCATCTGTTACAGCCTCGTCGTCGTCGGGAGATTAAATCAAAGTCTTTTCCTTTGAAAAAATGATGCATGGAACGCTCGGTTTCAAAACAGTTTCGACGACGGGCGTGTCTCCTGATTTGCGTATCCACTATCTAACCACAACCAAATGCGCTAATGTCGGTTATCTTGCCCGTCCTGCTCTCGACATTAACACAGACGACCGGTACAAGATCAGACGTCATCTCGTCACGTGACATGGCAATCTGTCCGATTCGCAAAGGTGACTGTACCATCCTTTCTCCCACGCAGAAGGGTATGTGTCTGCTTCGTTTACTCATGAGTGCGCTGTAGCGCAACACTTGTAGCAAACCTGTATTACTAATCGGCAAAAACAGTCTTACAACCTTAATTATAGGCTGCCTGTCTGACAGCTTCCACAGGCAAGAAAAATCTGATTAATCATGTAATAATAGAGCGAATTTCAAAATTTGAAATGCTGTCATAATCTACTCATTAAAAGGTATTATGCCATAAGTTGATGGTTTATCACAGTAAGACAAGAATTAATCCAGAGGAGTAGTGGAAAACTGTCAATGTCGCTTCTTTGACGTTTTCCAGTTCTCAGGCAGCAATGGGTTCAATCTACTCCAGAAGATACTCCCTACTGTTGCTGCTTACATTTGTAGCCTGAGGACTGACTGGAAACGCCAAAGACGTGACATTAACAGCTGTTCACTGCAATGGATACATGAATCATATGGTTAAAGTGAGTGTATGTCTTGATGAAGCATAACTCACAGCGTGCATTTCTCCAGGACTATTTAATCCAGCCGCGAGTGATTAGCCGAGCGGTCTGAGGCGCTGCTGTCATGGACTGTGCGGCTGGTCCCGGTGGAGGTTCGAGTCCTCCCTCGGGCATGGGTGTGTGTGTTTGTCCTGAGGATATTTTAGGTTAAGTAGTGTATAAGCTTAGGGACTGATGACCTTAGCAGTTAAGTCCCATAAGATTTCACACACATTTGAATATTTATTTCATCCAGTATTCGAGAATGAGAGCATTACTACGGTCCACCCAACCTTACGCATAATGTCACACCTTTTCGAAACGTTTCCTCGATGGCACCACTTCAAAATAGTCAAAGGAAAACTGTTTATCGCTTAGTGTATTTTCGCTGTTCATGCTGTAAAACTTCACCATGTCGTAGTGTTTTAGTTGATGACTTCTGTGTCACTAACTCTAATCGCAACACATTTTGCAGACAGTATGGATATACACCACTGAATGTACATAAAAAATGGTATCGTTGCAGGATACATAGGTCAAGAGATATGAAATCATAAATATTGAGGTGCGTGAAAAACTACTAGTTTTTTAAACGGGGCGCATATTACCCTGATTATACTCAGCCAGTGTTTGATAGTGAGTTAAGTAATCAGATTTATTCAAGCTGTTTTCCATATGGAAATTCGATTCCTTAAATAATCGAGTGGCGGGGATTGAGGAGAGGTGTTTACTGGTAGTTTGCGAAAAGGAAGGATAATTAGCCCACCCTTAACAGCCTGGTGACAACCAGGCAGTAAGAGAGAAATCACAGAGAGTTGTCAGATGTACTGATGAAACGTTCTCGAGTTTCCAGCCTGGAGAAAGCGAGCGACAATATACCGCGACGTTTCGACGAGAGTCATACTTAGTTACTCATCAACTTTTGGCTCAATAGGAGCATCACGGCATGTTTACCCTGCTACCTGGCTGGAAAGCAGAGAACTTTTCATGAGTAGAATAAGCCGGGAAAGTCTACATTAACACATTGTTGTGTGAAGATTAGGAAGAAAACATGTAATCTTCTTTTAAACGGAAAAAATCAAAGCATAAGCTGCATGCACTTAAGGTAAAGCATGAAAACAAATCATCAGGACGGCTGATGGGTGCACCACCAAAGTGTCACAACCTAATGAACCGTTAAATCTGCACACCGAAATGAATGGGAACTATCTGAATTCGCTGCCAGTTTTATATCAATGGCACCTCTCTCTAGGTAAACACTGGATAATGGCTTAAAACTCGAAGCTAGCTTTGAAATGAAGAAAAGGTTGAAATAAACAGCCGGCCGGTGTGATCGACCGGTTCTAGGCGCTTCAGTGCGGAACCGCGCGACTGCTACGGTCGCAGGTTCGAATCCTGCCTTGGGCTTGGATGTGTGTGATGTCCCTAGGTTAGTTAGATTTAAGTGGTTCAAAGTTCTAGGGGACTGATGACCTCAGATGTTAAGTCCCATAGTGCTCAGAGCCATTTGAACCATTTTTTTGAAATAAACAACAGCGTAGGAGAGTCAATGCCGTATTCATTCAAAAGTTTAAGGTTGTTGTATCCACAGTGATGAAGTTTAATTCTTAATAGTATGGTATCTGACATAGCATTGACGAAGAATTACTTCCGCTTTTGTATTCCCCCATTATGTGCAGATTGGTAACACCCAGGACATCACAGATGTACCATATACTTCATATTCTTCACACACGAGAAGCAGCCCTCGACTATTAAATAGTAAGTGCCGTGATTTTTTATCTGCGTTTTTTCTAGTCTCGCGTATGGGACATCACCACAAGGTAAATGTTTTAATAAATGCTTTAATGTCAAGCTATTCCGGTGAACAAAAATTGTGCTGATTCGCATTACGTCTTGTAATTGGTTCGAAAGTGTTATAATAATATTTTTCGGTACCAGAATAACACCTTCTTAACATTTTATCGCAAACGCAATTGCCTGATAGGAAAGTACCTCTAGCAAACTTCTCTGGCTGAAAAAAGCGTTTGATAGATGGCAGTTTAGCAACTACCATCTTTCCCTCATATTCTGAAAGAAAAGTTCCGAAATACATTTTTCAGTCCTGAAAACCAAATGCTATATTCCACGATACACATACAAACATTTTCGTACTGTGAGCATTGATATAGCTGCATGTTTTTTCAACTGTGTTCGAGGTTACGAGGAGCGGCCGTCTCAGTGCGTAGAAGAGCAGAATTCTGGGCCCAAGAAGATGTTATTGATTAACAAATGTTAAACATAGACCGCGCGTAATCTTGTGTGATAATAAGAACGTAATTATTTTGCGCATCATTCACTGTAGTATTGTTTTCAATCCTAGCAGTCCTCCGGATTTATCCTGACACCCAAGAGGGTTGCGTAAATTAACGGTTATAATTCAGAAATCTTATTCTTCTACCTTCTGATCAATACGTGTGGAAGACGGAGAGATTTTCTGTAGTCTGCTGATTTTTGTGCATATCCTATGCTAACCGAATGTCAAATCTCAGGTGTTTGACGTATTTCACCTCACTCAGGCGCTGTATTTCGTCGTAGTATGCTGATTACAGAATAGGGGATGGGCCAGTGGCTCTGAGCATAATCCTTGTTACATGATCCATCAAGTCCCGCGTGCCTTCATTACCTTAAAACGAGCCACATCAAATGGAAAAAATTCCTTGATCTGATTTATAGCCAAAGCTCCAATTTATCCCAAAGATATTTGATATGGTTCAGTTCCACACATGCTCATCAGCGCCTCATTTTCAGTACGGTGACTAGCTGAACTACCAGTGCCTTGATTTCCTAAACGTGTTAAAGAATGATTTACGTCTACGTCGGCAGCGTATCATACCGAATGAGGAACGACGAAATCTTGATGAGTGAAAAAAGATTTTGAAATATGACACAGAGATCATGCTGGCAACTGCAGATATTGGGCACCATATGTACAGAAAAACCTATTTTTCGGCAGACGACACCACTTTCTTATAGCTGCCTGATGTCGAACAGATGACTTAATTTAGATCTGAACTCATCCTGTATTAAGTTTTCAAAATCAAATTAAGCAGTCTACTGGAATATTACGATTAAAAGTGCATGATTTAAGCCGTTGGTTTTGAACAGTGATGTGCTGTAAATGATGATACTGACGACTAAATAGGAGCCCATGTCATAACAGCTGGCCGGTTATTTGAAAAAATAATACGTTTCACAAAAAGATCAAAATGTGGAATACAATTAAAACTCCCATAAAAATTATGTCGTTGTCGGAAAACAGCCTTTAAATTGTAAGGAGCGGGAGGAGAGAGCAAACGGCGAGAACACGCTACTAACAAGGGAACCTCCCCATCGCACCCCCCTCAGATTTAGTTATAAGTTGGCACAGTGGATAGGCCTTGAAAAACTGAACACAGATCAATTGAGAAAACAGGAAGAAGTTGTGTGGAACTGTGAAAAAATAAGCAAAATATACAAACTGAGTAGTTCATGGGAAGATAGGCAACATCAAGGACGCTAGAGACGCAAGAGCGCCG